>NC_134459.1:52314882-57314882 GCF_047948215.1 Lycorma delicatula | reverse complement strand
CGTTACATTGTCTGACGGCCTTAAACTTTAATTTGTTTTTATTGCTCCTTATTGACCTGCATTGAATTGTTCTATTGGCTTTTTTCTTTTTTACTTACCCCTCTTTCTTGTTGTGATTTGGAACATTCCATTCTATCTCGCTCACTCGTACTCTCTTTTTTTCGTCTTTCTCCCTCACCCCTCACTATCTCGTTGTTTAAATGGACGGGACCTCGTCGTTCTCTGTGTTGTCCTTAAATTATCATTTTGTCATCTGTCATTTTTAATGACTAAAATAAAAAAAATAAAAAAGGAAAAAATTATATAACTTTGCGTTATATACGAGATGCGCTGTGCTGTGTTGAACTCATTGCATGAATTATATTTTTCTTTTATTTCTTTTGGTTATAATTTCTAAAATTCAGTTTTTTTTTTGTTAAAATGTTTTTAACAATTAATAATACTTTTTTTGGTTTGAACCGTAGCACTATAGCGATGGTATAAACATGATTAATTAAGGTCTTGATTTGTGCTAATAAGTGGTATTTTTATAAAAACTGTTGACAATAGGTTGGTTACAATAAGCGTATGTTCACCGGTTGGTTTTATTTTCTTTTAACGCTAGATCTATTGGGTACAATACCAAGAGCTCTATTGTTATTTTTGTCGAAATTCCTCTAATTATTAAGTTAAATTATAAACCCTCAAAAGCGTTTATTATATAGATCAAACGGATAATCTTTTGGCGATGCTAGTTAACGTGTTTTCTATCGCTTCCGGTGAGGTTCTGGCCTAACGGTTTTAGCTTCCACGTGCTATAATATTACGGTGACGGGAGAACGAACCTTTTTACCCTTTCTGAAGATGGTAAATGGTTGTGCTTAATGTCTAGAGGATAAGAAATTTTCCTCTAGATCGGTTAAATCGTCTGTTCTCATCTCCCTACCCCTTTGTCTTTCCTTTGATCCCGTTTTGGCTTCTAGTTGTGTAGATTTGGCTGCTACGTTCATGCTAAAGACATCGGGACCTGTTGAAACAGTGGGTTTCACACAGCACTCGTCGTGATTTAGTTCGGGAGCGCTGATTTCCCCCCTCACCATTAATTCGATGATTTACTTGTCCGTTTATTGCACAATAAACGAAATTATTTATATGCATGTCGGTTGTAGCCGGGCTTCGTAATCTTTAAAATATGGAATTACTAATAATTTATAATACCGTAATACTACGACTAATCTTAATTTTAATTATAATACAATTTAAAACCGTGCTGACTTAATAGGAAATAACAAATACAAAGGATTATATATAATTACAAACTTACAGATTAAATATTATGCTGGGAATATTGATTTAAATATTGCATAATTTATAAAAAAATCATAATGTTTGTTTATTATAGAACTTTTCTTAATTTTAAATGTTGTTTAATCAATTTGTACATCAGATTGTTATAGTTTCAAGTTATGTTAAATTTGTTTTTTTGTGTTAAAAAGTTTTAAATGAAACTTTTTGGAAAATAATTATTGAATTAAAGTATATTAACTACACAAATTAAATAATTTTATTACTCCGCGTTTTTATGTTACTAGGTATATCTAAAAAATAAAAACACCGTCGTTTATTTCCAAAGAGAATCTATGAAATCGCGTAATGAAACAAAAATAAAAGTTTTTCAACAATTTTTCCTTCACTTGTAAACACAGAACTACGACTGAACAGTTTGTTATTGGCGCGAATGAATCTACGGGGCACCGGATTATGCTATGAAAAGCACCCTCTCGAGAGGTCATAATTATGCCGTGCGTTATTAAATTATTTGAATGTTATTTCCCTCTTCTCATATTTTGTAAATGTATCGTGCATACAATAACTTGAAAAATTAATTAAACTGTACTTTTAGCCACCTTTTTTTATAATAAAATATATAGTGGATGGGCAAAAAGTCACGCGCGCACAAATGATTGAATGTATATTTATCTCGTTGAATTTTTATGGCTACAATTTATATTGCTGTTCTGGTATTTTTGGTAATATAAATACAGTGTAGTAGAATTTACGCCTTTTCAAAGTGGGATTTAATCATATATATATACACACACACACACAGAATGTTTCTAAAATGGTGTGCTGGCTATACTTTTTCGGATTGTATTTGTAAAACTAAACAAAAAATATCCGTAGGAATAATGGCAATTTCTCCTTCGTTTTCCCTCTGTCCGCCATTTTGTTATTTTTATATAAAAATTTGTATCTCAAGGTCGGATAGACGAATCACATTAATATTTAGCAAGCGCCTTTAAATTATTAAAATTAGCAAGAAATCAGGATTTCAGTATCTTTTTGCAAATTACAAAATGCCGACCGTATTTACTTTTCAATCCATTATATCTCCGTAAATATTAGTTTTATAAAAATTTATGTTTCTGGTAAAATATTAAGCCTTTTATTTTAAACAAAATGACTTTTTTATTTTTTTAAATCGGTTTACAAATAGTCTAGTTATGGGAGAAAATTAATGTTGTAATTGTGTCATAATTATTAGATCTATTATTGTGAAAAAATTATTTCTTAATTTGATAGACTAATTACAATTCTAGAATTAACTATAAATAAAAACTATATTTAATTAAATTGAACGTAAAGAGGAGGACATGAAAAAAGACACAAAATTACAACATCAATTTTCTGCCATAACTCGGCTATTTGTTACCAGGTTTAAAAAAAAATTTAATAATATTTTAGAAAATATCATAAATTTTGATAAAACTAATATTTATGGAGATATAACGATTGAAAAATTAACATGGCCGCCATTTTATAATTTGTGAAGGTATTTAAGTCCTGATTTCTTTGCTAATTTTAAAACTTTATTATCACGACGCTTACTAAATATTAATGTGATTCGTTATCCGACCTTGAGATATAAATTTTTATATAAAAATAAAAAAATGGTAGACAGTGGGAGAACGAAGGAGAGAAGTCGCCATTTTTCCTAAGAATATTTTTTTTTAGTTTTACAAATACAACCCGAGAAAGTATAGCCAGCCCATCATTTTAGAAACATCTTTATATACATTCAAGGTGTCCCACGAGGAAACCGGCATACTTCACAAAGTATATTCCTCTCACCAAAATAATGAAAAAAGTTCACATAAAGATAGGTCTGGTCTCTTATACTGTGTCTTCTTCAGTAAAATTTGATTTTTTAAAACGTTTATTTGATATATATTATTGGACTTATTTAAATCACTATTTTTAGAATTAAATTGTCTACAAGTTTGTTAAATGACCAACAAATGCGTAAAATTTGTTAACATAACTTGTAGAGAATTTAACATAACTTAAGAGTTATTGTATTGCAAACCTAAAAAAGCTGTTCCAAATACCAAATTTTTCAGTTTCACTTCGGATATTATGAAAACTGCTGGAGTTACAGTTCTTGAACCTGTTTTATTCAATTTTTCAGTTCAAAATCCATAGAAAACCATTAAATTCGTCCCTCAATTAACGTCCTAAAAATTTAACAGTACAACCTCATTTTATCGGGATAGCTGAATTCCGGGCGAAATCTTTCGCTAGCCGTAACTCGCTAACGAAGAGTTTCCGCACCTATGTTTACGTGAACTTATTACATTATTTTGATGAGCGGTATACAACTGAAGTATGTAGTTTTCCTCATGGGACACTCTGTATAGTTAATTCTTAATATTTGCCTTAAATAATTATATAAGTACAATGTTAAAGCAGATAACTGTGGTAAACGATGGAAATAAAGAAAATGCTCAAAACTATTTTTCAAAAAACTTTGCCTAAAATCTGAACCTATTATGATCGTTGGTAGATACCGAGGAAATAGTTGATAAAAACAAATTTAGTAGAATAAATTAATAAAAAAAGTAATGAACTCTACAAAAATACTTTTTTTTTCATTAATTAAAAAAAAATTAAATCTTTTATGTGTGTATTTCATCAGTATCTTCTGATGGTGACTATGTAAATATTAAAAAAAACATTTTCTTGTTTTTCAACAAGAGGTTAAAATAAATTAAAAAAAAATAATGATGGCAAAAAAATGTATGAATGAAATAAAATTAATATAAAAACAAATATTAGTAAAATAAAATGAAATAAAAGAATAAAAAAAGTAACTCCTGTTGGCAATTACAGTATTATTGAATTTTATATGACGCATTATTCTAAGAATCACTAAAGTGGACGTGTAGAGTTTCCATAATGGTAAATATTCTCCCTGTTAATAAAAAGAATCCCGGGTTTTAAAAAAAATATTTTTATCTTATTTAACATGACTTTAACAGTTGAGTTTGGTTAAAAATAACTCAAAAAGGGTTTTTTTCGTATTGTTGAAAAAAAATTTCAGTAATGAAATATAACTGAGTAAGGATAACGTCATTGAGGAATAAAATACGACCGCCTTCGATTTTTATCGTTATTATGAAGAATTATTTAGCATATAATTCATCGCTAAAGATATGACGCCACTGTTATCATTTTCATACATTTTTAAGCCCGTTACTTTGTGTAGAAAATGTATTCGTTTGCGAGTAATTTTTTCTAATTAAAGAATGAAATTAAAACAAATTCTTTTGTTATTCTAAATAACCGAGACCTTTAGGGCGTACGTTACAATTATTGATTAATTATAATGTTGACACACTTGATGTCATATTACGTATATATTGAACAGTTTAACTGCGATATTAATATTCTTTGTATACTCTCATGTACATGTACATGTACATTTATAAGTAAGTAAATTTTTAATCCGATTTTAGATGCTAGGAATTGCGATTATTATTATTATTTATATTAATTATAAGGAGTTTTGTTTTTGTTATGCATTGATGGTCTGTTATTTTTTAACAAATTATTAATAATAGATTATGTATTAATTATAAGAATTATTATTATTAAAAGAACTTAAAATACGTTTATATTTAGTCATGTCAGCTATCTTCAGCTTTCAAGTTTTACTTTTCCGTTGGAATATAGCTTTATAAAAGGGGAAAGTATGGTAATTATGTCAAAAATGGACTTCTGGTTTTTTTTTAATGCAAATCTTAACGTTTTAGGGTCCCAACTATTCCATCTAAACATAATAGTATGTTTGTGCGCGCGCCCCCGCCCGCCCGCACCCGCGAACATAAGTGTTGTTCTGCTTTTGGCCTTATTTCTCAGAATTAACCAAACCCATTTTAGATTAAACTGTATTAAAGTAAATTTGTCAGCTACAATGCATGCTGTAGGTAAAAATTTCTTTTTTATCCAGAAATTAAAAAAAAAATCAACCCCACCTCTTAAAATTGGAATATGTGTTTTTCCTTTTCTTATCTATATTTCCCAACGTTTAAATATTCTTCTACAATTTTTTGAAAGTGTGTACTTCATATATCAAGAAATGTCAATCTTTTTTAAATTTGACCTAAAATGCATAAAAGTTTTTGAAAATCTTTTTTTCTTACTTTAGTATTTTTTGAAGAGATCGCATCTAGAGAAAATTTAACTTAAGTATAAACTTCATCTAAATATGAATATTTGTAGAAAAAAACTTTTTTAAATTTATTCCACCTCTTAACAAAATTGTATACTCTATTCTATTGTGCATGTTTTTGCCGAACTCTTTTAATTTTTATTAAGTCCTTTCTTGTATTTATCTTTATCATCAAAAATAAGTAGACATTTTTTCATAACTTTCATAAAAGTTATACATTTATTCCGGCTAGCCGGGAAAGTCATGCGATACTTTGCCATATATTTTTTATTAATTTGCTATTAAAATTTGCTAAAATCCTATACGGTGTTCTTCGGCATAAACTGTCTTAGTCGAGACAGTATTTATGATATGCGTAGAACACATAACTATCTCTAATGAATGTATTCGTTGCTTCTTTGCTGAAAAATATAGATTAAGTCGTGGCTTTATGCTATTTGTTCGACTTTTTGTTAACAATTTTGACGCACGTAAAGCAACTTAGGTACAAGAAGTACCGGTTAAAGTAGTTTTCTCTGAAAGTTATAATGTTACACGTACAGGCATTCCGTACGACGAACAGGTTGAAGATATCATTTACAGCGCTTAATGTTTCGTTGGAGTGCTGGTATACAGTGTATATTCGGCTCGTTGAAGTTTGTAAGGGAAACTATTTCTTTCCTACCGTGACATGAAATTTGTATTTATAACTGATGTGAATATATTTATAAAAATATTATGAAAAGTATTGTCGAGAATTCAATTATCTGTATTTTATTTATTTTGTATTTACTGTAAAAGTAATGGAAAAAAGAAATCTGTAAAGAAGTATAAAAAAATGTTTAAAAACTCTTGGGAAATAAATTTGAAGATAGATTCTTTTCACTGTAGGTTTTACAAACACACCAGGCCTACTGTTATTTAAATCGTTATTGTGGAGTTCCCAGGAGAGGCCGGATGATACTCTTAAAAGCTCTTTCTAAAGTTGTCAAAGAATTTTCTTGAATAATAGAATAACAACGGGTACACAACAATTTCTTTTATTGTTTACTATTAATATACGCATATTTTTCTTTTATTTGTTTTATTGCGAGTGCTTTTGATGAAATAACGGTGAATTTCAACGCCGGTAATTTTCTCAATGCTTTTTTTAAATCTGGATGAAGTTTTATTTTGTACAAGTTAAATTTAGAAGGTGGTACAATAGTTTAAATCACAACGTTCTTGGAAAACAAAGCCTAGATTAATCGTTTGCGAACCGTTGCTTAAAGTCAGGTCGATAGCGTGCTTTATTGTTTACAGGAAGCAATTTCTAAATCATTTTAATTAATCGCTCTCGGGTTAACTTGTTTATTACAAGTTAACATCCCGATAAACGTTTTATACTTATTGATCACCTTAATTGTAGGTAAAAATGAAATATAAGATTTGAGATATTTTTAATAAACTCGATAATACTTTTCTTCGATATTATTGTTATCGATCCGACTTCTTTATATTATTGTCTTTAACTCGTATTATATTAGCGAACAAATAATCCGAACAAAGGGAATTTTTGTTCTGTTATATGAAATTATCATTCTGTGGTAGACTGCTTGCTGTTTGGTGTTTCAGGTTATGTTGTTAGTTCATTTACAAACAGAATTGCTGGTTTTTGTACTTTTATAATTCATTGTCGATTAGTATTCGGTGACGTTGTGAGTTTCTGTTATAAGTTTGTTATTAGTTTCTAGTTAATATAATGGATATAACCCCACGAAGGCGGTCAAAATTTTTGCTGTGTCCCAACACACATAAATGAATCAAACACAGATTGCCGGTGACTGTAGTGCGTGGTTAGGTACTGTAAATGAAATCGTGAGAAAAGGTTTAAGGAAACAGGTTCCTTCTCTCTAAAGAGGAAAGGAAAATATGGACGGAAAAAGAAATCACGCCTACACAGGATCGATTATTTATAAAAAATACAAAATTAAACCACGATTGTCAGCTGTTGACCTTAAGTAGGGACTTGAGAGCCAGTGGGACTAATTTTTCTGTTATGACGGTTCGTAGAAGATTGTTGAAAGTGGGAAAGATTGCTCGGAAACCTAAAAAGAACCGGTTACTGACATAAGTTATGAAGACAAAAAGACTTCAACGGGCAAAGGAACACACATAATAGACTATTGAGACGTGGAATAAAGTTATTTTTTTTCAGACGAGACTCATTTCTTTGTTCAAGGGGAGAAAGTAGCCTATATTCGTAAGTCAGCAGATGAGAAGACTACTACGCCAGCACACCTACAACAAACTCCCTAACACCAACCCAAAAAAACGTTTCGGGGATTTTTTACATATGAAGGGCCAGGAGCGCTTATGCTTGAAGATGGGATGATAAAATCGGACCGATACATTAACTTATGCCAAAGAAAAATAATGCCACTTATGCAGAAGAACCCAGAATTCATTTTCCCACAGGACCTTGCACCATTTCACACGTCAAAGAAAGCAAAAGAGTTCTTCAAAAACCAAAACATTCGAGTGCTTTCATGGTCAGGGAACTCCCCGATCTGAATCCCGTTGAAAGTTTATGGCTCATCCTAAAAAAAAGACTTGGGAGAATGAATTGTAGCACAAAACTAACATTATTAGTTCAGTGATACAGGTTTGGTTTCGAGATGAAGAAATCAAAAATCATTGTTCTACCTTAGTGGAATCAATGCCAAAGAGGATTAATGAGATAATAAAAAACGAAGACAAATATAAACTATTAAATTTGAGTAAGTTTACAAAACATTTTCTCTTTTAAAAATAAAATTTTCTGATAAAAATGCTGTGTTCGGATTAATTTTTTCGCGACTGTAGTTTAAATGTTTAATCTTTAATCCGTTATCTGTTGTTAAGTTATTCATTCTGTTCGTGTATTTTGAAGGGGGTCACGTACTCTAGTCGGTTTATATTAGCAAAAAACAACGGTATATTTTTGTCTGAGAAATTTTTGAAATAAAAATTATTATTAGATTATAAAAGTCGCGAACGTTAAATCTATGTGGGTGAACGCCTTTACAGTTCAGTTTTATATTGTATTGAGCACTTGCCGTACAATTTTGAGCGAGATCGTTTCTTTATAAATCTTGCATCTGTGTTTATTTAGTTCTGTAATATTAGTTTTTGTTAGACCGTTTATTTGAGCTGGTTATCGTAATATATCGTTGATTAGTAACGTAATGTGGTACTCTGGACTGGGTAAACGTTATCCGATCTGACGAGGGATTGTAGGTGAAAGTAGATTTTCTTTGGTCGGAATTATTTTTCGTACTGCTGCGGTATACGAATCTCGTTTTGGTAGATTTTCCTTTGTACTACCGACACTTAGACTTATCCTTGATCGTTTCGACTTAATTTTTAAGTTCAGTGGGTGTAGATATGGCCCTGATTTGTTCACGCTTAGGATTCCGGAAGTGTAACCGGTGTTTTTCTTGAAAGTGGGATCGGTTGCTTGATCGTTTTTGAAGTGCAATTTTCTTGTCGGGTAGTCGCACGATTAATCTAATAGCTGAAGTGCGTACCGGATAAAGCCTGGTTATCTAACACCTACCGAAATGCAAACGACAAAAAATTGGATGTTGATGTATGTTCGTTATTTAATTTAACTCAACCGCATGCAAATATTTAAACAAATTTCATATGAGTTTCTGCGAATATACTATTTATTACAAAAATGTCTTCATTTAGGGCTGTTATTAATATAACAAACAACAATTTGTTATTTGTTTGAAGTTATATCAAATAACCGTGTAAGTAATCTGTTTTGCTAATGTATAATTTAACACTATGCAGCAGAATATTATGTAAAAAAAGTAGTATGGGAACATTAATAAACAAGTGTAATTTTATATCGTCAAGGAAAACATGCGTTTAATTTAAAGAAAAAGTTAGATTGTAAGAGATGTAATGGATGAATAAGTAATTGCGGATGGAAAATCCAAGTTGTTATCTTTATTTACGTGGTATATTTTATCAGTTGTAATCATTTGTTTTACGTTTTCAGTTTTTCTTAGTTCTGGAATCGAATCGTCGTGTATTAATTGATTAATTTTTTTTAACCGTGTCATTCCACGGGTGCCACATCGATTAATTTTTAGTTGTACTTGAAATCATAAATATTAAATATGAATAAATTGTATGTTGTTGTCATGCTTCTGTTATAAATTATTGTAATAAAGGATACTTTACGATGTTACAGAAAGTTGATATTTGTAAAACGTGTATCGCTTTTTAATTAAAGGTAAATGCAAAAACAAATTATTTAGTTTTTCAACAGGAACCCAAAAATTATTTTTTTTAATTCGATTTTATCTCGGGTTCCAGATACTTGTAATTAAACTTAAGGATGTGCATTTTCAACTTTTGACATTAAATAAATAACTATATCTAATAAAAACTGAATGGTAAAAAAAGGGAATTTGCTAAATCAAATTTTTTGATTTAGCAGATCTAAAAACAACGAATTTTAAGTAATCTGATTATTTTGTTCTTTCCTTTGTTATCGTATTCTATCTATTATTGCTCTTATTTTCTAATTTTAATTTTTAGAAATAATAGGGGATGTTCAGTTTTATTCTAACTATTCGCGTTATTATTTGATTAAATTATTATTTACGTCGTTACTGATGTAAGTTAATTAATTGTGAGGAAATTGATTAAAAAGAAATCATAAGAAATAGTTGTACTTAAGGAGTGTTTCATTCTGAAAATCCCGCGGTCGGAATCCCGGTCGTCATTCTTCAAACACTACAAAATTTTGTCATTCATATACACAGAAAAGGTGGAAAAATCACCGCTTATATTATGTAACCTTTTTTTTCATTTAAACATTTTTATTCTCTTTAATTGTTTTTACCCGTAAATCTTTCAACCGAGAAAGATATTATCATACAAACACCGGTATGATAGTAATACTTTTAAAATTATGCAAAGCCTAACAGTTTCAAGTACTAATATAATTTTTTTTAAAACGAAAACTGGAATCGTATTAGTGTAATTTGAACTCTTTTACGAATTAGATAAATTTGAATGGAAGTTATTGCGGTATTTCGATTTATTTACGTGTTTAATAATTTGTGTAGCGATTAACGAAAAGTCACGCAAGCCGACATTACGCTTAATGAAAGGGATGTATTAATGTCTTCTGGTGGCAGGACTGGTTGTGTTGTCTTCACGCTTTTCAATCAGCAATTCTGTACGATATTCAGTACGTGTGTAATGTCGTCAATATGGCGTGTTCTCTAGAAGTTTCGTCCAGCATAGAAGTGCGTTAAGTATTTCGATTTTTGTGGGAAAAAAATTAAAATTGTGAAATTCGTCTTCAAATTCTGAGGTAAACTGTGAGAATGCAGTGTCACGCCCCACGATCACAAAATGGTGCCAAATGTTCAGAAACGCAAGAACGAATGCGAGTGACGACTGCGTGCTGGGCGTCCTTCAACTGCAAACACGATGGGTAACGCGGAACGCGTAAATGAAATTATCTTGAGTAACCGGCGCATCATAATTAGAGAGATTGTAAGTGAACTTAACATCAGTTATGGTAGTGTGTTTGCGATTATTCACGATCAGCTTGGTTACCGTAAGATATGTGCACGATGTGTGCCACATCTGTTGACCGACAACCACAAACATCAACGTTTTGCGTCTTCTCTTTCTTCCTTCAACGTTATTCCAGGACTGGTCCACAGTTTTTGAAACAAATCATCAAAGGCGATGATATCTGGGTACTTCATTATACTCCTGAGACTAAACGAGCATCGCTTGAATGGACACAGAAAAATTCGCCGCAGAAGTGAAAACATTCCCACATGTTCGAAAGGTTATGCTGACAGTCTTTTTCAATTCTGAGAGAGTTGTTTACAGTGAATTTATGTCCCGAGGAACAGTAATCAATGCCGAATCTTTCTGTGAGATTTTAAAAAAATTGCGTACAGCCATTAAAGATCTATGATCCGGAAAATCGTGCGATGGCGTCGTTTTTCTTCACGACAACGCTATCCTCATTCAGCTCGTGACAAAGGAGTTAATGCAAAAATTCAAGTGAGGAGTGTGGTCTTATCCGCCTTACAGCCCTGACCTAGCACCCTGCGATTACCACCTGTTTGGTCCTCTCAAGCGAGACCTCGGAGGGAAGCGGTTTCGCTAATGATGATGAACTGAAGAATGCGGTCCTTAAATGGTTTAAAGAAATTGAACGAATTTTATACGAGAATGGAATTGAAAAACTTGGCACAAGTTGAAAAGTGTTTATACAAAATTTGGTGATTTTGTCGAAAAATAGATTAAAATATGTAGTTTTTTTTCAATTAAAAAAAAAATCGTCTTATAAATATGTATTTATTTCATAGAGGTGGTGTAACTTACTTGCTGATCGTCCCTCGTATAACTATAATGTAACAAGCATACAACGGGAAACGTAATCACTCATTCGACTGTTGTATCCGGAATTACGCATCGTGCCTTTTACACTTTTATCAGCGTGTTTTATGATAAAAATGACGATTCTTGTATATAGCTAATTTTTTTAATTTGATTATATTGTACAGATTAATCGGTTAGTGACGTTATACACCTTCCATTCTCTACATTATCGAACGGTTTAGACCCCGTGTATGTTAGAAGGAATTCTACTATTTTTAAATTAATTGTTTGCAAACCGATTATGAAAATTTAAAAACAACTAAAACCGTTTTAAATAAATAAAATATTCATTACGGATAAGGACTCTTAAGGCCGTAGTATGGTGTGCATCCGCCTCTCACATCCTGCTATAAATGATTCATTAAGATTAAATTGTAAAATAACTCGGAGATGACTTCTCTCGTTAGACAGGTAGACCGAGCTGGACTACTAATAACTTAAACTAACCCCACGGTGGTTTTGCCAGTAAGGATCTGTATATTTTAATAGACGGTTAAAATTAATTTTCAACGCAGTCGGGTCTATCTTCACAAATGAATCGAGCCATTTCTTTAATGTAACGATGATGTTTGAACGTCGGAAACTCATCAAGAACTTCACTGTTCGTATTAATGCGTTGAAATTCAGAACGATACTGCCTCCGGACCCTCTCAAGAGCAGGCCAGTCAAATAAAAGATAGAATTAATTTTATTCCTTCCCTTTTCTGGTACATTAATAGTTTGTAAACAAACAGAAATATTAAAAAAATGGATTTCTAAGATTTCGTATGTCGTCCATGAGTCCATCTTATTCTGTGTGAATCGGGTTACTGCTTCTCGTAGGAGAAAAAAAAACTGATGTGGACACTACATGACTTCCTTGTACTCCTATTAAATTACATATACACATTTTTAAAAGTACATAAAATTTTATTTCACTAATAACTAATGATTTTTTTCATTTTTTTTTTTTTTTTTTTTTATTACTGAATTATTATATATTGTAAACTTTATTAATAAATCAAGATATTTAAATTAAAAAAAAAAAAAAAGTAAATGAAGTCGGATTCGAACCGATGTGTCTTCCCTTTGTAAGATTAAAATATTTCATTAATTACAATTTGATTTGGCTATAACTCTGGAACCAATGAAAATTAGTAGCACTTATGATATACCGTTGAATAGTTCGCAATGAGGGCTTATTGCCGCAGTTAAAAAAATCCAAATGTTTTGGTGTTTGGTTTTTTAGGTCAAGTTGATTTCAATCAAAAGGGGAGGTGCACTACTAGATGTTACAGCAGTCCTAAATCCAAAATTTCAACATGCTACGGCTAATCGTTTTTTAGTTATTCGAGATACATACGTACAGACGTCACACCTAAACTAGTCAAAATGGATGGTTAAAATGAATATTTACGTTAAAATCTGAAAATCGAGATTTTTCGCGATCATAATACTTCCTTTACTTCGAACAAGGAAGTAAAAAATGATGATTGATGGAATCCTTAATCTCCAGATTCTTCTCCGTTTGATCTTGTATTTGTAGAGATTTTTTTTTGAAAGAAAATATTTATATTATGCCAACAATCCCCGAATTCACTTAATGAGTTGAAGATAAATATTTACATTTTTTATTTACACCATTGCGGAAACAAACCGAAATAAAGATTTTAACCAGCGTAAAGAGATATTCTGTAATAATAATCTGTTTGTGAATAATTAATTTCTTGATAATATTCAAATGTAGGCTTTGTGGATCGCGTGACTCCTTGATTTTTCTGTATTATATAATTTAATAGTTTAAGTTAATTTTTAATTTTAAAAGAGTATCCATAACCTTAATGTTTTAACTCGACAGGGTATCTGAATTACTCTTTGGCGCCAGGATGAAGGTTTACCTTGTAACTCTACATCGATATCTGATACTGTAATTATAAAAAAATGCATTAAATTACATTCCGGAATTAATGAACACGCAGACATTAAAATCATGAATAACGTCACGTTAAAAGCAATATAAAATGTAAAGGCTCCATTCGATATAAGAGCGCAGATTTACTGAAGGAAGAGTTGTATATAGACTAAATTTAAGGATTAGATTATGGTGTCGGTCATATGAAATTTTAAGGATCAATTATTGACAAATTACATAAATAAATTGTAGTAGCCTTTACGTAATGTACAGTTACCGTTAGAATGGTAAAATTTTTCATTACTTTATAACTTTGCGAAAGATACCGTGACCGATTGAGATTCGAATTCAGAATCTTCCACTTTTTTTTTTGTTAGAATTACTCTCCATCTTTCGCATATTTCAACACGTATTCAACATTTTAAACCGGTATTAATTAACCCGATGCACCCAAGACCGTTCATCGGTTTGAATTGCAATTAAATATGTATTATTATAATCGGTTATGAAAGGTATTTAGTATGAAAGTTGTATTTTGTAAATTACCAATTAATTAAATCATGAGAGAAAAGAAATCTAATTTTTTGGTCAATAAAATATTTATCATAGATAAAAAATATTTATCGATGAAAAAAAGTATATAAAAGGTGGCAAATTATCGCATGACTTTCTCGGCTACGCCGGTTTAGACGTACAGTACCTTGCACAGCTTTTTATTATAGATTTTTAATAATATAAATTAAAAGAGCTAGAGCCAAAAAAGAGAAAATATGTATATGTTTAAAGGTGGGGAATAAATTTTAAGATAATCTTTCTAAAAATATTCTTTTAAAAAATTTACTTAAATTTTCAAAATATTTGATTAAATATTAATTGTTTTTGTTTATTGTTTATTCCAATATTGTAAGTTAGTATCATATTATTTAGTATTACATTTTATTATGAGAAAATTATTACTTAATTTGATACTAATCTACAATACTAGAATTAACAATAAATAAAAAACAATTAATATTTAATCGAATTGAACGTAAGGTGGAGGACATGAAAACACACAAAATTACATTAATTTTCTGCTATAACTCGGCTATTTGTTAACAGATTTAAAAAAATAAAATGTAATTTTGTTAAAAATAAAAGGCTAAATATTTTAGAAAATAACATAAATTTTAATAAAACTAATATTTACGGAGATATAACGGATTGAAAAATAAACATGGTCGCCATTTTGTAATTAGTGAAGGTATTTAAGTCATGATTTTTCGATAATTTTAAAAATTACCAAGACGCTTACCAAACATTAATGTAATTCGTCTATCCGAACTTGAGATTAAATTTTTATATAAAAATAACAAAATGGCGGACTGGTGGAGGACGAAGGAGAAATTGTCATTTTTCTTAAGGATATTTTTTGTTTAGTTTTACCAGCAGAATCCGAAAAAGTATAGATATTTATGAAAAATATTATACGAGGGGAACCTTCCCTAAATTTTTTCCTACATTAAAAACACAGTTTTAACATTTTTCCAATATGGCGGCCAACTTCATTATTTCAAATGGAATCTAATGTTTTTGTTGCATTTTTGGGTAGAAAATAGAATTTTAAGACATTTTTATTGTTAATTTTGTTCTCTAAACTCAGCCGTTACGAAGCTACGGAGTGACGACTGTAAAATCAAATGCGGTGACCATCTGTATTATTTTTAAATGGAAATCTAATATATTCGTATCTAGTCGTCAAATACTATAGAAGAAAAAGCCCAAGAATAAAAATGTCTTAAAATACTATTTTATTCACATAAATGCATTAAAAAACATGAGGTTTCCATTTAAATAATGAAGGTTGCCGCCATATTGGCAAAAGGGCGAAGATTTCAAAAATATTAATACTGTATTTTTAATGTAGGAAAAGTCTGGGGAAGGTTCCCCGTTTAAAGTTTCTCGTAAAACTTATAGAGATCCCGATGGTCGGCATCTTGAGTCGATCATTTTGTATATATAAAAAAATACAGTGAAAAAAATTGAATTAAAGATATTTCTCGGTCATCTAATAAATCATACGTCAATTGTTTTCGTTGGCCCCAGTGTTTGATGTAGGGAGTTTTTTTCGTATACAAAAATAAATTTGTTTTGAAATTTCGAAAGAGATTTCTTCGTATATATTCGACTGGATCGATAGTACAATAAAACGTGATTCGATTAAATATATATATATATATATATATATTATTCGATAAAACTAGATTTTATATTTGTTGAATTTTTTTGTTAAATTATTACATCTAAGAAGAAACTGCAAAGAAATCCGGATTCATTGTGAGAATTATAATTTTATTATCTTATTTGTGTATCGATAAATAAATAAAAATACTTGTTTTGTTCTTATATTTTGTATGTTTTCATTTATAATCTATTTTTTTAGGTGTAATCTTTATGCAGTAATAATAGTCGTGTTTTAATATAGTAAATGTTACTTATTGTCATCCATATACATCTGTTGTATTCTACAAACACATGTAATAATAGTGCGGTTAGATTATTCTTAATTGATCACCAGTTGCATCCGATGCATTTATTTTATTATAATATGTATACAGAATATAACAACACTGGTCTGACGGCTGCTAGCCGCGTATGGTGGCTAGGACGGTTGATAACAGAAACTCAAGGTCAACAGCTCTCGCGTTTTACTATCTCCTCTGCTGTGTTCACGAGTACCACTACAACCATTATACATTGTATTACGACAGCGATTATACGTAGTATTAATACCGTCCGCATCGTAATATTTCATTATATTTTTATGTTGGCGGACCAATTATCTCGTACGTAAAATTCATTCTGTCAACTTCTTTCAAATTATTTTATTAGAATAAAAAAATAAATATAACAAAGTGCTCTGAAAATAATTCAAGATTAAAAAAAGATATTTTTTTTATTGTTAGGATAACATATTCTTATTTTTAACTGGCAAATGTCCCGCGTAAGGGAATATTTTAATATTATATTTCGAGATTTTTATTTATATTCGGGTATAAGTGGCGAAAAATCGAAGTTTTGCTAACATAACATAATGAGCCTCTACAATAAATACATATATTACAAACAAAAGAATAAAACAGTAACGATATACGCATCTATCAAGATTTTATTTGTAGCTAAAAATATTTGTTTTTCTATTATGTTAATTACTTTGTACTTATAAGACATGTAAAAAATATGTAAATAAATTGTAAATAATCTGCGATAAAAATCATTATTTCAGTGCTTCCAAATCCAAAAAAATCTATTTTTGTTGGACGGACGTTTGTACGTATGAGTCTTGTAATCGATTTCAACTCTGGACCTGGTTGACCGATTTTCTTCAAACTTAGTACACAGGTACTACCTTTGGGGGGGAAATTTATATTTTTGCAGAAATTGGAAAGAGAGGTCGGGGTGTTTTGGCTAAAATAAAATTTCAAATCTTTACCGGGGAATTTTAGCAAAAAAGAATTCTTAGAAAATATGAATTTTGGTTTGTATTTAATATTCATTCCCCTCTCCTGGGGGGGGGGGGGTTGAATACTTTTTAGTTTTCTTGCTTCAAAAAGGAGTTAATGGAAGTTTTTTGCATGTATATTTTCCACATAAATAGGCCTTCAAACCGTTGTAAAATTTTTTTGTCCGTCTCACTAAAGTGGTTTGTGGTAAAAAAAAATATTTTTTAAATTAATCTTTTATTTAATTTATTATCATTTTCTAAATTATTCATTTATTTTATTTAAAAATTAATTTTACCAGAATATTCTTCTTTTGGTATAGGAGCTACCAAAATGAAAAAGTATATGTTTTTCGCAATTTCAAAATATTTAATGCTCAAAATGTATTGTGTTAAAACAGTGAAGTCACTAAAATAACTTAATACCTCTCCCGGATTAAAAATAATATATATTTAAAATTAATTTTAGTTAATTTTAATAACTAAAGAAGCTCCCTGATGCATGAGCCCCAAATTTTCAAAACGTCCCAAACATATTTATCGAAACTGATGTTAATATACTAAAATGAAAAATTTGTTATTGTTGTATTTTGTTGAGCGTTTTGACTTCAAAAAATAAAATTAAAAGATTTAAATGTAATCAAACGAGTAATTTTGTATTTAATTATTTTTTTGACTAATTAAACATTTTTTGTAACACATTCGTAAGTTATAAAAAAAATTCATAATTCTGGTCATTGTTTGTTAATAAAGTGGGATTATTTTACCATAAAGATACAAATAGAGCTTAAAATGATCGATTTTTCTGGCTTTAGGCAGAAACGTTTTTCAAGAATGAATTGCATAACTTGAATTTTTTTTTGTAGTCTTTCTATTTTAAAATTTACTGAAAGTTCAGTGTAATTTTATTCATTTAGAAGTAGTTATAAGACGAATTGTTCGTGTATTTAAATAAAAGTATTTTTTTCTTTACGATGTCTATCAGTTTGCAAAATATAAATAAATGCTGTAACTTTAGCAGACGTTTAGATAAGAAATTAAAAGCGAATTCAATATTACGATGGAAGATTTGCTGCAATTAAGTGTAGGAGATATAATTAACTTGTATTGTTATATAGACCAGTCGCTTAAAATCAGATATTTTATTATAAATTCAATAATTAAGTCGAATAAGGAAAAGGTAAAATGGAGATTCGGTGAATAAAAAAAAAGGAAATTGGTATTTGCTAGAGGAAAATTGACAGTCATAAATGAGCCTGTTATTACATCACACAGCAGTGCATTAACTGTAGATAATGTTTTTTATGTTGATTTTTATTTGGTTTGTACATTTAAATGCGTTCGTTTTAGATGTAATTTAATTCTCTTTACGTTATAAGTCTTATATCTTAGTATAAAAAAAGTAAATAATATAATTAATTTGTGAAAAAGCTCTTCCGTAAAATTTTTTACGATCAGTTCCCATTATTTAAATACTTTTGTATTGAATACACTTTTTCTATGAATCACGATGTAACTGCTATTCATTCGTTTTATAATAGTGATTACAGCAGTAATTTTGACGTAGTATACTCGCTTTTATTTGGAATTCCCCTCTGGAAATATTAGTCTGATATGAATATCATGGTTGAAAAATTTAGACTCTTATTTTGGCTGTTCCTACTGCTCTTTAATGCTTCTGTTAATTTTTTAATTTGTATTTAATTATGTTTTTGACTAATTGAACATTTTTTGTTGATATTTTGTAACACATTCGTAAGTTATAAAAAAATTCATAATTATTAATAATTCATAAGTATAATTCTAAGTATAATTCTATAAGTATAATTATTAATATAATTCATAAGTTATTTATATTTTGAATTTATTCCCATAATATTTTAACCTTTAATCAAAATGTTTCCTTAAATATCTCTGTTTTTATTAAAACGTTAAAAGATTGTAATTTCTCAACTCGCAGACCTATCTTCAAAATTCAAATTTGCTCTTATAATATGTATATTATAGCCCTTAATGATTTTGAATTTCCAGATTGTAATTTTTGTAAGGTTTTTGTGTGCCCGAGAAAGATAGAAAAAGATTTTGATTTGATTAATGGCTCGCAGTTAATCTTTCCACGCGTATATGTTTTAGGCTTATCACTATTTAAATGCTAATAATATCAATTAAAATTTTATTTATTTATTTTTTTATAATTTTTCAAACTTATATGAAAGTACAAGGTATAAATCTGAACTATAAATCTCAAGAAATACTGGATTTTTCGTCATTTAAAATTTATTTTTTTAAATTAGTTTTTCATTTTTTTATATTCAATTTTAATCTTTAGTAAATTTGTTAATTTATAAAGGAAAATGTTTGTTTTAATTGGTTTTTAAAAATATAATTAATATATATATTTTTATTTTCATATTAATGTCTAGGTCATTACTAGAGTCGTCAGTAACTTAAGTCCCTGCTTGACTTACTGAATCATCGATAAACATTAAATTTTGTATTTCACTATTATTATAATAAATATTGTTGAGTACAACAATATTTATTATCAGCCGTCGGTAGATTAAGTATAATCGACCGACGGCGGATTATATTGTACAAATTGGGAATTTTTCTATAAGTTTTTGCGTCTTCGATTTCAACAATTTATGATTTCGAATATAATAGTTTTATATTTAATTTTTTTTTTTAATAAATCCTCTCCAGTTTCCTGAACCATATTCCAATTAGTTTTACCCCAGCCACCATATCGTGAAGTAATAAAGTCTATCAACAGCCGATAATGAAAGGTAGTGAAGTGTTTTCCGATACAGAAAATAGAAGTTATTCAGGACTTATCCCGTCCGATCAGTTTAAAAATCTTCGGGGGAATTAGTATATAAATTTTAAAATAAAATTGAATTTATTTTTAGTGTGATTTTTATTTATTTTTATTAAAGGATCGGGTCAGAAAACAAAATAAGTATTTTAAAAATTTTATATCACACGTCGAATCATATTTATTAAAATTTTAATTTATTTTTTAATGAATGTAAATATTATTTATCTTATGCAATAAGATAAATGGTTAGAGATTAACAAAAAAAGAAAAAATGAAGTAAAACATAATTACTATAAATTCAAAAACATTTTTTAATTCCCTAGCCTTCTCATAGTATCAGAATTCTCATTGGACGAATCCTGTGACCTTGAAAATTAAATAGGTAATTTTTTCTTTTCAAAATGTATTTTTTTAACGAGGAAGATTAATTTTCATCATTAGTTTGGTACAATTACAATTATGTACAATTGTGAAAGGAGGGGATTAGCGTTTTAAAACAGAACATTTGACCGATGCGACAAATATTTTTCTTATTGTCTTGATATTTTCTTCAACATGTAGTTAAATAGAATACTTGACTAATAGAATTGGCATTTTATAACTTGTAGCCAATGTTATATTAAAAGGGTTATAATATTCTATTAAAACTTGTACATTTTATAATCATTTAACGGTGCTCAGGTGATTCTAAAAGAAGTAAAAGCTTTGATAAACCCTTGTAACTTCTTCTTAAATGATATTTATTTTTCCTTTTATAAATCTATTTTAAAAATATGTAAAACTAAGGAAATTATAGTGTATGTGTGCGCGCGCGCGCGCGCTCGAGCGTATATATATATATAAAGCCGCATATAGTCAACCGTCCATCACCGCTCGTGTTACTACACGTGATTTTATTAATTCTGTAAAATACGCTCATCGAGCAAAGTGGCATGGTGACTGGACTGCTACAGTGGATAATTAGCTCCGGCACATCAAAGATACTGTGTTACCATAAAACTCATCATGTAGAAAAATTCGTCGAGAGGAAGTGGTCCTCTGCCTATAGCGGTTAGAATATACGAGAGCCACTCACGGGTTTCTGATGTCAGGAGTAAACGTACCAGTATGCATACGATACTATAGCCGCTTGACATCGCATTCTTGTAGATTGCGTATGTTACGCGGCCTTACGTCGTTAATTTAAATTGCCTAGAAACATTCGACGAATCCTGGGAAATGATACGGATATTTTAGACCGGGGGTTATTATTTCTCCGACGGATCAGGATTTAGACAATGTAATATCGTTTGCTGTATTTTAATATTTATTTAAAGTATTTATTATATTTTCTATCGTATTATATTTATAATATTTATTTATTTTTAATATTGTATTTTCTGTTTTTTTTTTTTAATAAATTTTTGGGTTTTCATGTTAGCCATATAATATTCCAGTTTTCCGAGAGGGGTCCTTTACACTCCTCTCGGAATCGTTAAATTTTGTTTAGGTGCAATTAAATTTTATTTTAAGTTTGTGATATAAGTTTTAAGTGATAGATGAACTGTAATACTTGTAAGTTTATGTTTATTCAGTTTATCGTGTAGTGGTTCTTGTTTATTTTTATTTTCTGTCTTATCTTTATTCCCGGCTATGATAACGCGATGGCTTTTTTCGCTCCTTGTATAAATGAAAAAAAAAAGTATTTTTGTTCAGATCGTTTTTCACGCGAATTTGACGTATCGTTAAGAGAGATACCGCCTAAATACATCGCTATCTTTATGTTATAGTCGTGAAAAATGAAAAGGAAGTACTCCAAGCAGTTAATTATAGTTGTGAAGTGTGTCAGACATTCTGATAAATTCGGATTAAATGTACTTTTAATGACACGATTTTTTTCTGATTATTTTGTTCGTCAGTTTTTTCGCGAGAACCGAATGTTTAAAAATCATCTCGACTTCTGGTAACTTTATTTCTGTCGTCGTATTCTATTTTTTAGTTATAAATGAAACGTTAAATCTGTACGTCTGTCAATTAAAATACATACACGATATTTATCAGATTTATGAAATTTTCTCCTAAGTGCATCGTTATCATTCAAGTGAATCACTCGCCCTTGAATTACATTTACATCGGTTTGGTATTTACTACTCTCACGTAATTATACGGCAACGTAATTGTTATATATTTTTATTTTATAGCGGGAAAATTGCATTTGTGGTATTATATCATCGCATAAATTATTGGTCTCCCGGATTTCAGTAAATTTATTATTGGATTTTCTGGCTTCCCCCCCCCCGCCTCTGCGTTGATATATTGACAGATAGACTAGTTTTATTATTAAAATAAAATCAAGTGGAATGTTTAGTAGTGTATAATATTTGTGTATATAATATTTAAATAAAAGAGATTAAAATGTATTATCGGGTAAATTGTTAATTCCATTAAGATGAGACATAAAATAAAACACTGGCGAACGGAAATATTTTTTAAGTTAAATTACTATCGCTCATGAACTCCCTCCAGTAGTAGGTTGAAACTTTGTTGATATACTCGGAAACAGTCTGAAATGTCTTTTTTCCAATTATTTTTCCTCTAGACTCTTTAATCGTCAAAGAACAAGCTCACACTTCCCTATTGATTCTTAGTTTCAACATTTTTAATACGGTACACTGCTTATTTGAAATTAATAATTTACAGATTACAGCGGCGAAATATGCATTGTTTTTAAGGTAACGCCTTCCAACAATCACGATTATGAGATTTAACTATTTTTACGCAGTTTATGCGTAACCTGGCTTGTTTAAGAAGTTATCGAGTTAAGTCTGTTATAAATCATTTTCAGATTCGAGATCGTCTAAAATGTTGAAAATTTTATTTTATTGTTCATATAAGTTTAATTTTTTAAAATTTATATATAAAAATGAATATATATTTTTTAATTGTTTCAATTTATGAATTTTAACATAAAAAAAAAATATTTTTACTATATATAAGGCATTACTAGGATATTACTAATTTTCAATGTTAATTTTACGTTTGTGTGTATGTATGTTTCTGTAAAAACATTTCATATCTCAAGAAAAATATCTTTGTACTGAATTTGAAGTCGACAAATACAAAACATGTGCACATAATTAAAAGCAGGTGAAATTATAAATAATAGAGCGGTTTGATGTTATTGCTAGCTGCCACTGTAGTTAGCTCGTTGACAATGTCATGTCATCTAGCACGTGGTAGGGAGGAGTCCCTTGTTTATTCACAGCCGTGCTGTTTAGCAGCTTTCAACTGTTTATCGCCATAAGTTTGTATTATTAGACCGGTTTTTTTTTTCATTATAATTTAATATAATTTTTTATGATACAGTTAATAATTTTATTATACAACTATACTTTTTATTAATAATTAAAATGAATAAATTTATTTTAACTGTGTTATATGAATTTTATACAAAGGTAATCCAAGTAGATTTATGTAATTAATTTCATAACCTGTTGTTTATCATGTTCGAATATTTTACATGTTACGGATTACGATATTCTTATTTACCCGGTTGATACTAAAGCCGTTAAGCATCGCGCGAAGGAAACAGAATCCCCGCTATGAATCCATAGTTTCCTTTAACCGCATCACTCTTAAAACTCAGGATGCGCCAACTGTAAAGCCGTTATCCCTTTATGTACGTCCATGATAGGCAACAGGGTTTGACTTAGACTCTGATCCAAAACGAGAAAAATTCAAGGATAAGGAAGTGGAATAAATAATGGAAAAAACGATCTGTTCGTGGAAGAACTGCAACATTACAGGAACATCCACAGAAAGAGGATGGATAATTTAAAGTCATCTGCAGGCATCGGATATTCATCTCTCCCACGATCCTTTTTAGTTTAGGGCATTTTACAAATTGTCTTCTAGAAATTAATTGATCATCACCTCCTGGTTTTGTGAAGTGGAAAATATCCATCTGAATATAAACCGTTCAGACAGACTTGATAGTTGTGTAAAATTGAAAATGGGTAGTTTTTTTTGTAAAATTCAATGCATTTTTACTTTCTTGTATGTACGAAGTAAAGGAAGTATTTTGATCGCGAAAAATTTCGGTTTTCAGATTTCAACGGAAATATCCATTTTGACTGGTTTCGGCGTGACGTTTGAACGTACTTATGTATCTCGCATAACTCAGAAACGATTAGCCGTAGGTTATTGAAATTTTGGATTTAGGACTGATGTAACATCTAGTTGTGCACATCCCCTTTTGATTGTAATCGATTAGACCAAAAGTATCCAAAATTCCTGAAATCCAAAAAAAAATGTGGATTTTGGACTTTTTCTTAAGTGCAGTAATTAGCCCTCATTGAGAGTTTTTTAACGATATACTATAAGTGTTACTTATTTTCATTGGTTCCAGAGTTATAGCCAAATAAAATTGTAATAAATTTTCGATCTTACAAGGGGAAGGCACACTCCGACTTCTACTATTTTTTAACCGTTTTTTTTTAAATTTAAATATATTGATTTATTAATAATTATTAACCTCTGATTGTAAAAAAAAAGTTTTACAATAAATAAAATAATTAAATAAAAAATAAAAAATATGAAAAAGTATTAGAAAATAAGAGTATCATGAAAAAGTATCAGTTATTAATGAAATAAAATTTTATTAACTTTCCATTTTAAAAAAAGAGTAAATGTAATTTAATAGGCGTACAAGGAAGTCATGTGGTGTACACTGAGATTTTTTATAGGTTTGAAAATATCTATGCTGTATACACGCCAAGTCGATGAATACTTTCATGATTACAGTTTGCCATTTCCTTTTTGCACCTGTAGTTCATCGGTTATCGCAGGTAAATTGTTTACGGAAAATAAAAGAACGGAATGATTGTTAAATTAGAAACGTTAACAATTCACGTAGTAATAATGATAATGAATTTTTTATTAAATGCATACAAGTGAATGTGATGTTGCTTTGTTAATAAGATTATTGTGAGGTAATTCCGTTTATTACGTAAATCACTATTTGCGTAATTTGTTGCACGCTTCGTTTTTTTTCCCATTCTTCATTCTTTCTTCATCAGCGTTTACCGTATTAAGAAATTTGCGAAGTTATTTTCCGGGTTGTGGTTCGTGTATGTAGATGATGTGTTTATTTTTTGTGCCCTTATAACTGACTGATTTTCATGAAATTAGTGTCAAATGATTTATTTCCGTCACAAGAATAATTCTGTTTTTATAAAAATTTGAAAATGATGGTCGATAGATTCTTTTTTCCAAACAAAAACTCCAAAATTATGATGTATATATATATATATATATATATATATATATAAATACTTCTTTGTATTAAATCGTAATAAAATGGGATTTAAAAAAATATGTATACAGGGTTATGAATTCATATCAACGTATTTAAAAAGTATCATTTATCGGAATATGGAATAAAATATAACACCAATTTTTACAAGTTAAAATAAAACAATATACTTTATATAATATATATATATATATTATAAACGATACTGACTGAACCTTCCCATTTGAAAAAGAATTTTTAAAAAATTTTAATATTTTTTTTTGAGAAGCGTTTATCGCCATTCTAGTCAAGCAAAATCCCATTCCGTTAGTTAGTTAATCGTATTGTTTTCTTATTTCATAATAAGTATTTTATGTCTTCTTACTGTAGATAATTTGAAAAATTTTCTCGTTTAATGTCTACTTGTGGAATTTATTTGCGGTTTATCCGAAATCAATTTTTTTTCCTAATTTTATATATTTAACTTGTTTTCTATAATTTTTATTTTTGTTTTAAAATAAAGCGGAACGAAGTTATTAGAAAAAAAAAATTGGCTCTATATATATCCATAATGGCGGCTGAAGGTCGCTCCATCTGCGGTAGCCTACAAAACTTAATTTAGAACCAAAACTTTGGGACCAACCAAATATTTTCTGGTTTCCGGTAATGATTTCCTAAAAAAAATGATTTTGTAAGGAAATTAATTAATTGTTGTACGTTAAAATCGGCAATGTGAATTTAATTAATATATGCTTATCTTAATATGGTATTCTGAAGTAAATACTTCTTTTTTTTTGGTTAGTAATTTATTATAAAATTAAAAGATTGCTTCATTACATAAGTTTAATGATTCCCCCTCCTTTATTCACGATAAAGTATGTTGAACAGCTGTAAACTAATATGTTAAAAATTGTTGCATAACAGAATTTTTACATGTTTATTTTTTACCTCTACTTCACCAGCAATGTTGATAAATAGAATAAATCTTATTTATAAATAATAGAAAAAATCTTTAATTTGTCAAAAAAGTTGACTTTTGTTATCTAATTGTATTATCAATAAGTAAGTAAATAATTAAATTATTATCTTAATAATTGCCACCAAAATCTGAATCTGATAAAAATTAATAATACAAAAAAAAGACGACTGAGCACTGAGTATTCTTTTAATATGTCTTTCGAATTGTAAAATAGCCTCTTGTTATAAAATAATAAGAAACAAGAACACATAAACACATCCATTCCGGCTTCCCGTGTAATAATATTTCGTAATAAACAAACAAAAATTAAAAACAAAATGTTCCAAACATTTAGATATGCTTGAGTCCTTAGCAATACCAATTGGGATGTCGATCAGTCATGTATGTTGCATTTTTATTATTCCTTAGTTCGTTCCCGTTTAGATTGCCTTTGTGTCTCCTACTCTTCAGCGTGCAATACCGTGCTTAAAATGCTGGATATTTTGCATCATGCTTTCCTTCGGCTTGGTGCAGGTGCCTTTTAGATCAAACCCTGTCGTAAGCATCCTTGTTACTGCGTGAGCCATCACTCTGGAATAGACGGGACCAGGTTTTAGCATCTTATATCATCCGGCTTTTGACGCAGTCCTTTAAAATCCTTATTTTCGAAGATATGAGGACCATCCACGTTTTACTGCACCTGTACGTATTCGTACCCGGGGTTTACTACACCTTATAAATGTTGACGCACCTTCCGTTTTTCCGATTTGTCCGTGTTCGTATCCTCAGTGGAGAATCAACCTTATTAATTTTATGTGTGAGCTCACGATGTACAATAAAGAATTAACACGACCTATATTATTCTAGCAAATGTTTCACCATATTCCCTCAAAGACAAACCCAGACGCAGAAGTATACGCAGATTGATCGAAACAGTACGATACCGTTGGATGCGCATTTATTGTTAATGACCGAACCTACATCTTTCTACTTTTCTGTAAGGCTTTGAATACTAGATCGTAGATGCCGGTGTTCTTTGGTGGTTGGATTTCAATTAACCATACATCTCAAGATTGGTCTGCCTGAGGATGTGCAAGACTATACTTCACTTACAATCTTACATATCATCCTCTGAAGTAATACCTTATGGTTGTTCCGGAGGCTAAACAGAAAAAGAAAATCTCCTTTAGTAACAGAAGCTATCGTCGGTATTCGTAAACGGTTCAACGAAGGTAGTTAATTCTAACTGCACGTTCCCTTATACGGGTTCTTGTGTGGATTAGGGCCCTCGGTAGCCTCTAAGACAGTAAAACCTGTAAAAAAAACTTTCTTTTTTTTCCTGTTTAGCCTCCAGTATTTACCTGTCAGATAATACTTCAGAGGATGAATGATATGTATGAGTGTAAATGAAATGTAGTCTTGTACAGTTTCAGTTCGACCATTCCTGAGATGTGTGGTTAATTGAAACTCAACCACCAAAAAACACCGGTATCCACGATCTAGTATTCAAATCCGTGTAAAAGTAACTGACTTTACTAGGACTTGAACGCTGGAACTCTCGACTTCTAAATCAGCTGATTTGGGAAGACGCGTCATCACTAGACCAACCCAGGTGGTTTGTAAAAAAATTTGTATAACTACGAACTCGTCGGTGAAAAGAAAATTTCACCTACTAAAATATTGTGGAATGTTAAGACAATTGTCTCATGAGACAGGTAAAAAGTGTAAATATACTGTTCTGATTTGTGTTTATCTAAGAACGCAAAAGTATTAAAAATTATCAACTACTGCCTTATGAAGAGATTATGAGATTTCATCGTCCAAAAATCAATTATATGGCTTAAGTAGCGAGTTCAGTCACTAAAAGATCGATCTTCCGCTTTTAAGGTTAAACAAAAGTTCAAATTAAAAAAATAGAGTAATGTTTTTTTAATGTAATATTAATTTATATATTAGCTTGAATTATGCTTAAAGGTTATTTATATCCTTAGCAAAAGCTACTTTAATCAGTTTATTTACAAAACCTAGGAATCACTAACAAGATGTATTAGTCAACAGTTGCGGGTGTGGCTAGTTCCTTTCCCTTAAGAAATATACAACTACATGATGATTACATTAGCCGGACAATAGTGTACGTGACAAAATTAACATTCCCTTACTAAATACTGTCTATCGTCAATAGTCAGGGGCATGACCCTAGAAACTTAATAGCGTATTATAAAGTTAATATGTTAAATAATTAATCACTTTATTGCTCTTTTTTTCCTTCTCTGTAATGATTGGTCGTTTGTTAATTATCTATTGATAGCAGCTGCGATATTTTTTTATATATTTTTATCATATTTAACAGTTCTTCCCATTCATAAGCTCACTTTCTGTTTAAGAATTTAATTTGTTTTTAATTATTAAATTTAGTTTCTTGTCGGTCTATTGTTTTATTATTTTTTAGTATATTTATTTTATTATTGTTATTATTACATAGCGAATGATAGTAAATTGAAATGAATTTAAATTATTATGAAATATAAATCATTATAACGATTAGTTATTTTTGTTCGTTTATAATATATTATTAATATAATTTTTTTATAAATTTTTCTTAAGTCCAAAAATACTAAAATATTGACATAACAAAATTCTTGAAGTAGGTTTGTTAGCATCTATTTTGCTTTATATCACAAACGATTTAATCTAGAATCATTAAATTTTATGTAGGATTTTGTTTATTAGAGGTTTTCATTTTGTTTATTTTTTAAATCGGATTATCAGGTATCCATCTAAAGAGGGTTGAAGTAATGAAAAATTTATACATGTTTTTTTCTTATGAAAAAAAAGTAGTAACAGTAGCACGAAAAATACCGCAGGTATCTGTGATACGGTAGAAGATTTTTTTTTAGGCTCTTTTCTTAAGAATTACACTTAAAAAAAAGCTCGTGTGTACTTATGTACGCACGTAAGAAGTTATACTTCTTTGGCATGAATAAAAAATAATATTTTTACGTATTCAAACAAATTTGAACCGAGTCAAACGATCGTTGTCACATAACAATGTTCATCGAATATATTTCGATTAGTTTAGTTCCATTAATTCTTCGGATGACGATTAATTAAATTATCACGAGGGTTATCAGCGGCTTATGGTATGAAAAATATTATATAAATAGTTTTATTTTGTAATAGTGTATTTTATCAAATATTTTATTTTTGTTAAATTAAAATTATTTATGCAAAATCAAGAACTTATCTGATGTGTGCAATTTTCTGTGTCATTAAAAATATAATTTTACTCATAAAAAATAATACTTACATATATATAACCTCAAATCTTGATACACAATTTTTACAAAAAAAAAATATATATATATATATGCTGCATTAAGTTTTATGAATATGAACAACAATATTCACAGTTTAAAATATTCGTATTCATAAATCCGTGTATATAAATATATATTATTACGACTCAATATCTTTTATATTTACAACACGTGTTAATCACGTAATTGCATTGAACGACTGACTGAATTAGACACTACACGCATGTGCCTGCAAACTGATCCACCTGGGCCTGCGAAAATCTTCATGGTGTATACCATCGGCGCGCGCAACTTCTGTAACTTGCTGAAAATGCACTCTGATCAGTTTCTCCTTACGCGCCAAAAGAAGTATAACTTCAAAAATATTATTAAAAATGTTCTAACTTTTGTTTTGCAGATTATAAATTATGCTTTTATCAAATTGAAACGATTTATCACAAGTCTCATGTAATAGAACTTATATCCCTGGGACTAATCCTAAACTTGGTTTTTTTTTATTACGGTTAGGGGTTTTTAGGTAGATTTCATAAGAAAGCTACCTATTGTAATGGGTACCATGATTCGAACTCCGGAAAATTTCTACATATCTTCGCGTTTCACATCCCCCAGACCCCAAAACCACCGTCATTACAAACGTTATATATATATATATATATATATATATATATATATATATATATATTTATTGTAGTCGAATGGGTTCGACGGCACGTGGCACTTACTAACCTGCTAGCCCTGAAGAGGGCCGTTTTTGTTGTCGATTGGCTTTGACAGCTCGTTGTAATTACCTTATGGTAGGCCTGAGAAGGGCTGTTGTCGTTGAATGGCTTCGACGGGTAATTCCTAACCTGTGGTGGCTCTGAAAAGGGCCGTTTTTTGCGTTAGCTCTAAGAAGAGTTGTTCGGTCCGGAAGCTGGTCTCCGGCGAAATCGGGGAGTTGCGACTCGTCCTTGAAGTCCGACCGAGCTTTCCTTTAGCGGCAGTTGGGTCCCCACTACATCGTGGCAATGGTGGCTCCAAGAGCCCCGCAGCGTCGGATGGCCGTCGGTCGTCCTTCGCCGGCTGGGCCGAGGCGGTTCTCCCCGAGCGATCCCATGCAAGGCCGGCTCCTGCTGTTGAGTCCGCCGGCCAGGGCGATTGAAGCCAGGCGAGCTGGAGCTGGAGCGGGAAGGTAGCGTCCGCGTCCAGCGGCTCCCTTGGCGGGCCGGTCAGGCCTGCTGCTCCGGCGGGGATGTTGGCAACCACCGGGAGGTCCCACGTTGAGGCGGCCAGGGAACTTCCGTCTTCTTCCATCTTCTTCTTCTTGGGCTTCTCCAGATGGTGGTTTACGATGAATTGCAAATTCACTCTTGTGCACGCTCTTCTATCGGAGCCTTTTAGAGGGGGGGGGGGGGTGGCACTGCAGAGCTGCTATGGTGGGAGTGATGCTTAGTCATCGCGTCCGTATACTGTGCGCCAGCTCACATGGTTGCTAGCGTGTTCGCCCACCGATATTAAATAGATGGGTACAATTTATATATATATAATTATTTCACTTAATTGTAGACACGGTAACTGCCGTAATTTTGTGCCAATTACTTTCAAATTGATACATAAAATATAACGACCCAAAATTTCGGTCGAGTTCATTAATGGGCATAATTGGACTGTGGGGGTGGAAATGGGAGGGCTTTTTCGAAAAAACAAAATATTGCTTTAGCTTTGTTATTAAGTAAAATATCCATTTGATTTAAAGTTCCTACTATTCTTTGAATAAGGGCCTAAAACTTATATCTAAGTTAAGGTTTTTGATATCACCAACCATTGGCCCAGGAGGTGGAAAAAGTGGGGTTTCAAAGACAAAAAAGAATCATACCTCCCTTAATAGGCACAGCATCTAATCTGTTTAAAGTGTTCATTAGTCCTCTAAACATTACCTAAAACTATTGTCTGAAACAAGTTTTGATATGACCAATCCTTACGGCAAGGGCTTTTTGTATGCCAAACATGTGAAACATTTTTCACATGCAACCATTGTCGTATTGAGTAAAATTGAAGTTTTTCTTAACTTTAAGGTGGAAATCTTATTTATCTCCTACTTAGTACCGGTTAAATCTACCTTCGCCTTCGGCGTTCCGAAAGGAATTTTTTTTATTGCGGTATAAGTTTTGTAATCGATTTATTCCTTTCTTAATTTATCAACTTAACACTTTTTTGTGTAATTAAGATAGAAATGGTTGAAAGCGTGATATTCTTTCTTTAATAGTAGTAAAACAAAGTAATTTGAGATATTTCAAATACATTTTACGGATCAGAAAGTGTGTCATATAGGAGTATGTTGAATTTTAGTAAATTTTATTTGTATAAAAAATTATTTTAGAAAAGTAACAAAATTAGAATTATTATTTCGGTAAAAGAAATTTTCAAAGATCATTATTTGAGAAGTATTAAACGTTGGTAAGCTAATACAAATGCAAATTGTAACATCTTTACCAGCTTATGTAGTTTGTATTTATATATATATTTTTAATGATTATTGAAATAATAGGAAAGCCTACTGTAAAACAAATAACAGACATGTCGAATACATTATTATTTTACGTTTTATCTGTAAACGTGACGCGGCACGTGTATTTTTGTTTTATATTAAAACTGGGGGATATAATCCTGAAAGCGGTTTCCGGATATTCATCTCCAGTTAATCAATATTTTACTGTTTTATGCATATTATTTCTGTTCATTCTATCTCTTTCATCCTCTTCTTCGCTACCTTTGTGTTTGTATATTTATATCTAGATGCGTGCTTAAACTTCAGTTTAGGTTTACGGACGTTCATTTTGTAAAGCTTTAGATGTGTAATAGCATTTTATATTAATATTATATATGTTGACGGTATCTTTTGCGGTCGCTGGTAGTCGTTGACTGATTCTTTTGTACCCTTACAACATTTGTCAAATATTTTTGTTTTAATCGTTGAATAAAATTTAATGAGAATTTAATCTCTGCATTTTGTTTTTTAATATGTTTTATACATTATTAGTATTTGTTCCGATTTAAATCATACCGATCGAGAAAAGATGTAACAAAATCATGTCACACCTCGGAATGTTCATACTTGAGGAATATTTACCGGCACTTTATAGCTATGAAGTTTTAATAACTCTCTTCAGAGTTAACGGTAAAGATGTAATCTTAAGCGAAATTGGGTTTTTTCTCTCCTGGTAACCTATACATTTTTTTCGTTGACGTGACTTTGTGAAACGCCCAAAAATATTTCTAAAAAAGAATTATTGATTTAATATATATTTGTGTATTTGTTATTTTTTTAAATAAATGGAATGATATTGTATATAAAAATGTGATTAAATATTTTCCGCCGATCCGCAAAGCGTTCAGTAATATTCACAAGAAAATGATTAACGGGCACTTATTTTACGAGTATCGGTCCGTAATACTCAAGGTAATACATATTTCAAACAAACGTAAATTGAAATCGAAAAATGAAAAAAACGGATCTTTATGTAATTTTCTTAATTTTTCTTTTTTTTCTTGGAAAAGAAAACTAAGTAATAAAATGAAAGTTCATCGATTGATAAAGTGTTTAGAAAATTAATAACAATGCTATCGATATTTATCGGTTATTATGAAACCAAGTTAATTAGTTAATACTCATAGACATAGTTAAAGCATAGTAATCTTGCAAGCGATGCTGCTCGTATCTGTATCTTCATTTATTCTAAGATAACTTGTTGATTACTTTTCCACTCATCTTCGTGTGCGCGCGCGTGTGTGGGTTGGTTTGTGTGTATGTATATATATATATATATATATATATTTCCGTGATTGGAATTTATTCGTGATGAAAATAATTACTTTTTTTATTTGTTTCAGGTTGGTGTATGTTCATAATTTTGATCGAGATAAGTAAGTAGATAGTTTTAGACGACAAATTATTATAGTTTCTTTTCTAAGCATAAAAATTTACTTTGTATTTGATTTATATGAGAGTTGCGTTCTGCGACAGTCCCGCGCTTGTTGATACTTGTGATAATTTCGCACACATCCGGTTTGAGCTTAGATACGACTGAGGTTTGAATTTTCTGTGTCGCTTAAATACATAGAATAAGATGTAATATTATTGTATAAATGTAAACTAAACAGAAATAATGTAAATCGATAGAAAAAATTTATAAAATTTGTAATTAATAAATAAACGCTGCAGTTAATGTTCTGTATGTTTGCCTACTAAGGAGTAAGTAACGTAAGGAGTGTTGGTTTGGCCTAGAAGAGAATTAGTCTGTGCGGTATTATCTCGATGTGTGCTTTTATCTTTTCGTAACGATTTATTATTTTAATGATAAGAGAAAAATTAATGAAATTAAAAAGCGATAATATATAACTACAGTATAAAATATAAAACCTTTATCCAAAATCGTGGTTACTAAGTAACCGTACGTAGTTAAATAAGATGAATTACATGTATATTGTTACTTACAACAAATCACTCTCAATATCCAGTCGTATTGTTTATTGGGGCTATCGATTGTTTTTCCTAACAGTATATTTTAATTTGTAACAAGAGATACTAGAGATACGACTGCCAATAAAAAGATTGCTGTGTAATATAGGATAATTAAAAAGCGTGCGGGTGATAATTTTGCACATAGTGTACTTTTTTAATTTTTTAAAATTAAAATGTAAATGTTCTATTGTTCAAAATCTTAAATCTCCGAAAGTTCTTCACCGATTGCTTTGAAATTTTGACACAACGTTGCATTCGAATACGCGCGTTTTTATATACCTAAGACCTGTGACAAATAAAAACATGCTTTTTTTAAAAAAACAGCGCTATCTGTTGGACGTAAAAGCAACACACGCTATACTAAATATTTTACGATTCCATTTCAGTGTTTCCATTGTGTGTGTCCGCTATAGACTAAAAAAACTCTTAGACCGATTTACGCGCGGGGGAAAAAAGGGAGAAAGGGGAAAATCGAAAAAGGTAAAAGGGAAGAAGGGGAACATTTTAAAATGAAAAAAGGGGAAAACGAGGAAAAGGAAATGGAAAGGTGAAAGGAGAAAAAAGAAGGAGAAAGGGGGAAAGGGATGTGGTAAAAATGAAAATGGGAAAAAGGAAACTGGGGAAAAGGGTAAAGGAGATAGGTTAAATTTTGTGAAGTTCCTTAATGTTCATTTTTTAAATGTTTTATCAACCTTTCAGTTGTGTTCATTTATATATATATATATTCAAATATAGCAATAGCGAAGCATTGCTGGGTCTGCTAGTATATGTATATAATTTATTTATGTAGGCTATGACACTCCCGGTAACGTAAGGATTCCAACGCGGGGTCATACATCTAAATCGGTTCAACCGTTGAGCTGCTACGGTGGAAAAAATATACATACGTACACTCTGAATATATCACAATCCTTTTTGGGCAGTCCTGTAAAAAGAATACTAATCAATCGATTTATTCTGTAAGAATAAGGTAAATTTATCGTGATTCTACTGCTTTTAGTTGTTGAACAGTTTCAACCGATATCTTATCGTATTTATGACGTTTTCTTTGCACACGAGTGCAAATGGGTACACTTTGTTACTAATTTAACTTAAGGTGGTACCCCAAAACTTTAAAAAAAAAAACATGTTTCGTCAGAATATCAAATTTTATGTGTTTTTAAGCTTACTATAACTTTTGTTTTGTTTTTCCATTTTCATTTCAATTTTTCGCTCCAGTCGATTTTACACATCCAAACTGAAAGGAGGATGAGGAGGAGGAGGTCCTGTTGACGAACGCAAACGACGAACGCAAAATCAAAGTGACGCAAATCCAGTCATTTGGAGTAGACTACTTAAAACAACATTTTTTGGAATTTATGCATTTAGAACCGGTGCGTATGATGCTACATTTACATATAATGATGGATTTATGAAAAGAATAGATGTTTTCAAAGTGTTTGATACTGAATCAGGTTACAGTACTGAAGAACTATTCGAGGAAACTGACATGCTACGGTTCAAGAATTCAGATTAAAGTAGTGAAGATTTATTAAAATTACTTAAAAAGAAATGTAGGAGTAAGAGAAGGAAAAGAGGAGATGATGAAAAACAAGGTGGAAATGTTCTTGACGACGGAGTTGGTATGCGCTAATATCGTATTTCTTTTTTATTAATTTCCGGGAAATTCATCTTAATACAAAGGTGCATTTTTTCAAAAACTATTGATCGCAGGTAAATGAAATTTTTTTTTATCAGTGTGTATACTTTGATGTATTCACTGATCTTTTTTGATGCTCATAGGTTTGAAAAAAATATTTTTTATTAATTCTTATAGTTAAAAATTTAAAAAAGATTAACTTTTTTTTCAATGAATTTAAGTGATACGTAGACGATAGAAGGACTTACTGTTGTCGAGAAAAATATACCTTAATATTGCCAAAAATACATTATCGTTATATGGGGTATCGTCTTAATTTAATTTGAAATATGTATAACAGTAAACATACTGTAAAGACCTGAATGAACAGATTGTACTATTACCTTTGGAAGGGATTTATCTTTCACCATTTTTTAATGGTATTGTAAAATTATATATAATTTCGTTACGTAAAAAGTTGAGCGTATAGCACAGGTTTTATAGCTTTAGCAGGGTTTTTTTTCATAGTACTAAATAAGGTGTATATACTATATACCTTGTGTGTGTGTGTGTGTGTGTGTGTGTGTGTGTGTGTGTGTGTGTGTGTGTGTGTGTGTGTCTGTCTGTGTGTGTGTGTGTGTGTGTGTGTGTGTGTGTGTGTGTGTGTGTGTGTGTGTGTGTGTGTGTGTGTGTGTGTGTGTGTGTGTGTGTGTGTGTGTGTGTGTGTGTGCGGGTGTGTGTGTGTGGGTGGGTGTGTGTGGGTGTGTGTGTGTGTGTGTGTGTGTGTGTGTGTGTGTGTGTGTGTGTGTGTGTGTGACATAAAGTTTTTTCCGCCGTGTCCTGATTCTTCTTCCATTTTCCATTTCTCATTTTTAATACAACCTTGTTAAATTTATGACATATTCGTATTATCTCTTAATCTCTTTTATACGTAAGAATTATTATTATTAGGTTGGATATTTCTTTTAATTATTTTAACCATTCTTTTTATCAAATATTTTAGTCGTTTGGTTAATTTGTTTTTAAACGGGAAGAAAGTATTCACGTAATTGTTATTTTATCAATTAAGTTATTATTTTTTTTATAAGTTATACATTTCTATCGACCTGAGCTACAAAAGTTATACCACCCAGTGTTGATTTCTCTCAGAATAATGATGTTCATTTTACAGTCAGTTCTGCGGTGAGTGGTGAACATAGTGTATCGATTGTTGTAGGACTGTACTTCGCTTAAATTTCGGTGAGTGTGACATGCTGATATGCAACGGATAATTTTACTCTATAAGACAAGGCGAGGGGAAGACATTTCCCGAGTATGTCTTATGTAGGATGCTAGGAATTCTATGTTGTTTTCGGGAATGACTTGTTTCACACGTCAGATTTACAGCGACAATTACGGTTACGCATTTACCTATGTTGAAGCTGTAATATCTATATTTAGAAGCGGTTGTATATTTTAAAGTTAAATCTTCTCCCCGTGCAGATTATTCTGTGTTTTTTCAGGCGTTAGTAATAATAACCTTCAATCTCGTTTTGAGTGTAAAGGGAATATTAACAAGTTGTGGGAGATTAAATCATTTCTTTGTTATTGTAATAGCTATCACTAGAAAGAGAGCGTATAGAAATGTAGCTTTCAAGGCCTTATGTTGGTTCATTTTATATTTTTGGGTTTTATTAATAACCCGTGAGAAAAAGTAAGCCGCACAAGTTATTATTTCATTAAAAAAATATATCAAAATAAATATGGAGAATCTTAAAGCACTACTTTAAAAAAAAAAAAACATGGCTAACGAATGATTTTCACCTGATTTCAGATTTAGAGAAAACATTTTCAAGCTTCAAATGTAGTTAAGCCGACATCATACTCTGTGTGTTTGAATGTTTTTTTTTTAAGCGGTGCAACTTAAGTTTAGATACATTAAACTTAAATTAGGCTTTTGTTTGTTGTTTTTGAATATTATTGTATTTTTTACTATTTACTATTTATATTTTGAATATTATAAAAAGAAATTTTGTAGTAGTAATTGAATATTTTTAATGTTTTGTAGTTACAATTTGTTTTTTTTTTCTTCTAAATATGGCATTATTCGGATGTAGTCTTTCAACTTTTATCGCGGGTGTGTTGGTAAAATTTTTAATAGAGACTTTTTGTTGAAGTAATCCCATTTATTATCATTTGTTGTACGTTAAAAACATTAATTTCACCTTAGGACAAAATACTTTACCTTAAGTTTGAATTCGTAGAGTTTATTAAACTTATTTACTTTAATAAAACATTTAAGAAATTAAACATTGAATAAAATAAAATAATAAATAAATAAATTTAATAAAATTAAAATTTTAACATTTAAGATTTAAAAAAAATTATTTTTTTTTTGAAACGAAACTAAAAACAAAATAAGATCATTATAGTAAAAAAATGATTTGTCAACTTCATCAGTTTAGCGAGTTAAATTTTTCTTTTTATACAAATGTCGTGAAAGTTCAGCTATATCTTTGCTAGTTTTTTCGATGTTCTGTATTTAATTCTTTTTTGTTCCCTTTGGAATAATTCAAGATTATAAATGGCTTTGGTTTTTTGCAACGGTATTTTTTTTTATTAAAAGAGAAAAAAAAAGTATATATATATATATTTTTTTTTCAATTTTAATTACAATTGCAAAATTCATTGGTTGTTATTTCATTGCATATATAATTTCGGTTAATACTTTTTAGATATATAATTTTTTTTGTTTAAATAAATGATTTTATTTTAATTTTTTTTTACGTACCAAACGAATTGGAAACGTTGAAAAAACATTTTAAAAAATTGGAATTTGGTTAGATTCTTATATATCTTAGGAAAAAGGATGTTGAATCTTTGTGGTGATATCAGTTTTTTATCAGTTTAAAATGCGCCTTGTAGTTCCATTACTTGGAATTATAGTATCACTCTAACTTAAGTTGACAGTACAATCAACTCTATTGCTATTCTTTCCCGCTTAAATGTGTTTTCATAGCTTAAATTATTATTTTAATTGTATTAACTACATTCACTGAAATATTTTTTCAAGTAGTTTTGTAGAGATAGTTAAGGTACTATGAAGTTTGGAGAAAAATTCTTTTTGTACGTTTCTACCTACCTTTTTCTCTTCTAATGTTTTAGTAAGACGCAAATATTACTTTCCTAATTTAGAATATTTAGAGAAAAAACATACATACTTAAAAAATATTTTTTCTTCCTGTTTTTAGAGTATTTCGCAACATAACTAGTTGTTTTGTTATCGGCATTAGTTAATAAGTTATATAACGTTAATGTTAATGTATTAGTTAACAATGTGTGCTTCTAAAGAAATCCAGCGGAATTATAATTAAACGTTCGGTAATTCAGAAAAATTTCACCGTTCCAGACAATCTCATGCGCAGTTAATCTGTTCTTACATTTACCTGTCTATAAATGGTTCTTCCATTTCTGGATGAAAAGAAAATTTTGTTGAAGTATTTAACTGGAAAGTGAAATATCGTTTATCAGGATCTGGTTCTTCCGGTAATGTGAAAATTCTCCGATCTTCTGAGGGGTGTAGGCGAAATAGATGTTCTTGGAGTAGATCGTCCTTCCTTACCGCTCGCACGTTTCCTTATTCGTCGATTCCTTGTGTGGCATATTTATGAGGAGGGACGCTACGACCTGCAGAGCAATACACCCTCAGTATGATCTGTTAATTGAGGCTGCCTCTCGACCGGCCTGTAGACTGTTATTTATCCGGCGGTCGTATTTCCTATTTGCTTATTGAATTAAGCCAATTGTTTGTAAAGTGACAAAAAATGCTTTTCATGCAGAAAAATGTATAAATTGGCCGGTTTAAAATGTAAAATGTAAAATAGATTACCTTACTGGGGATGTTAACATTATTGAATAATTTACTTTTTGAAATTAATATATAAAAAACAGTTTTTTTTCGTAGGAACATACTGGTAGCGAGTTGGATCGATCATCCGTTTTATTATTTACTTATTTTTGTTTGGAACAAATTTTATTTTGAGTGTGTTTTTTAAAAGTGTTTTATGTTAATTTATTCGGAGGTTTATAGATGCTAGTTATTTTTCATGTTTGGATGAAAATTGCCAATTGCTAGCATGTACGGAATCGTTTTGCGGTATTTAAAAGTAAATGTTGATAATGATTATACTGTCAACAACAGGTACTGTCTCTGAGTACCTGTACCCATATCGACTGATATTAATTAGTTCTCTCTAAAGGTAATAATTTGGTTAAATTGGAATCGTATGATTTTTGTATTATTTGCAAATGTATAGATAAAAAAGATATTATTTCTACCGGTAGAAATTAACACATATATGGAATGTTGGCAATTATTATTAATAATTTATTTATGTGTAATAATCTGTATACTATTGATTTCTATCGCTATTCATCAAAATTTATTTTTTTCCATTAACCGGAAGTGATATAAAGTGTTAGTCTGTCTGGTACAGAAAACTTCTACTGTAAGCTACACCACAATCAGGAACTTTAGATTTATATGAATTATGTCTATATTACAGATCTATTTACCGTACTTTATTAGCGGTATCCCAGGGGTGGAGGTTTAGTCGGTAGTGCGCAAAATACATAGGCATTTTCTGTAACAGCTTGCGGCACCTATTAGCGAGTCCAACACTGCTTCGGCGCCCGTAAATGGGGTTCCTTCACCTCAAAAAAAAAAAAAGAAAAAAGTATTTGCTTTTTTTTTAAAAACATTATCTGATTAAATGTACTTCTCTATTTTTTTATTCAGCGCTTTTTTTTAACTTCGCCTCTTTCAGTCTACACTCTATATTATCACTTTTATATTCTAACCATAGCATTTTCTTCTTAATATTTTTTTCTTACACTTTTTTTCAGAACCGAAAAATGGGTTCTTCCAGAATATTCCCTAATGTAAGATCCGCAAATCTGTCCTTTATTTGTAAAAGAATCTTACAATTGATCCGTACATTCTTCATATTATCGGTTGATGGTCCATCGTATTGTTTAGATAAAAAAACGGAAATTACTTTAAAAGTTATGTTTTTTCTTTTCTACTTTCTTGTACGAAGCAAAGAAAGTATTGTGATCGCGAAAAATTTCGGTTTTCAGATTTAAACGGAAATATCCATTTTGACCATCTCTGAATCAATTTTGACTAGTTTCGGCGTGACGTCTGTACGTACGTATGTATCTCGCGTAACTCTGAAACGATTATACGTAGGATGTTAAATTTTTGATTTAGCACTGTTGTAACATCTAGTTAGTTGTACACCTCCTCTTTTGTTTGCATTCGACTGGACCAAAAGTGCCCAAAACTAAAAAAAATGGGATTTTGGACTTTTTCTTGACTGCAGCAATAAGCCCTAATTGATAGTTTTCAACAATATATCATTAGTAGTACTTATTTTCATTGGTTCCAGAGTTATAACCAAATAAAATTGTAATTAATGGAAATATTTGCATTTTACAAGGGGAAGGCACACCCCGACTTGATCAGCTTTTTTTTAACGTTTTTTTTAATTTAAATATATTGATTTATTATTAACCTCTCATTGCAATTTTTTTTTTACAATAAATAATAATTCATAACAAAAAATAAAAAATATATTAGAAGTTATTAATGAAATAAGATTTTATGAACTTTTCATTTTAAAAAATGTGTATAAGTAATTTAATAGATGTCCAAGGAAGTCATGTGGTGTCCATATCAGATTTTTCATTTTAATGAAAGCTTTTATTTTTGACCGACTGATTTTAATGTTTGTTGAATCCCTTTACAATTCCTCAGGTTAATTCAGTTTTGTGATGGCATTTTTTAAAATTCGTTTTATTTTTATTTATATCATCTACAAATTTTCCGCAAATTTTGTATGATTTTTATAGTTAGGTAGAGTACAGTATTATTCGTTGCCCTAATTTTTTTCTTTTTAATTAGTACTTTTGATGTCGTTCTTTATTAATTCACCTAATTATTTTCTTTAAATTTCTGACCTCTAAATGGTCTATGATGTCCTGCCATAAATTATCATTCCTCATATAAATATTCTACTCAGTTAGTTTCTTATTCGTATATCTGTGTCTGATACAAACTGATTTCTTTACTATGTAAAAGCTCTCCTTTAAACAATCTGCTTGTTATATTTTCTATTTCATCGTTCTTTTTTTTTATTTTATTAATTTTATAACGAAATGCTAGAATTGTGTTACTTTTTATAGATTCTTATATATTAACCTTTAACGCCTCATTATTCCTCCTTTCTACTGCATTTGATACAGTTATTTTGCTTTCAAATTAAATTTCTATCTCGGCAATGAATTTACGCTATTCATTCTTAATTTCCGTTATAATAACAGTTAATCAGCGATCGGTCGATGATCTACCTCGATTTGAATTTTGTAAAAGGTTTTAACTTCTTTCGTATAAACTACCTTTCCAGCATTTATTACAACATAAAAGTGTAAGTTCTCGAAGCGACTAAATTTAAAAAGCGAAACTAGATATGATTGTTTTGAATGAAAAGATTACTATTCAAATATTATGTAAAATAATTAATTGTTAATTGAAAGTCTGTATTATTAGTTATAATTCAGAATGGTTATTTGACACGCAGGACGAAGAATATATTGATGGAATGGCTTCTTGCTGCCTTTTTTCTTTTCATGTTTAGCCTCCGGAAGCACCGTCAGGTACTTCAGAGGATGAGTGAGGATGACATGTATGAGTATAAATGAAGTGTAGTCTTGTACAGTCTCAGGTCGACCATTCCTGAGATGTGTGATTGATTGAAACCCAACCACCAAAGAACACCGGTATCTAAGATCAATTATTCAAATCCGTGTAAAAATAACTTACTTTACTAGGACTTGAACACTGGAACTCTCGTCTTCCAAATCAGCTGATTTGCGAAGACGCATTCACCACTAGACCAACCCGGTGGGTGGCTTCTTGCTGCCTACGGCGTCCTGTCCCACCCCTGTACTTTTAGCGGTGCCAACACTGCATCAAACATCCCAGATGGAACTGCTGCGTATCTGTGTGTTTGCGCTCTGAAAACTTTGACGGGTAACGATCTTGTAAGGAAGAGAGGGAAGATCGTGAAAAAAGGAAGAAGTACGGCTGGGGAAAGTGTATAAAAATCGGTTAGAAATATTGGACGCGTAAAGCAAAGGATCGATGAAAAAGAAAGGAAAATATTTCCTTTTGATTCATCGATTACGATTTTGGAAGTTTTTTGATATCTATACTCTCTTAACTGGGGCTCATAGGCGGCTACGACCTTTGCCCGTGTAACGAGTGCACCTTTTAGCTTGTTTAATTTAATGTACGAATCGCCAGGTCAGGATGCGTTGTTAATTAGGACCGAACGATAAAACGATCTTTGGGAAATAGTGTTGGAGGAGCCATCATGGTTCGGCCGGACTTCGAAATACCCGTATCGTGATAACTGCGCTTAGTGACGGTGATAATTCCGTATATCATAGTTCTTTAGTAGGCGTTTTGATTATTTAATAAGTTAGTCGATATAGGGTTTTACTTGTTTGTATCCACCGAGTTGCTGAACGCGTCTTCTCGCATCAACTAATTTGGAAGTCGAGAATTCCTACGTTCTAGTCCTAGTAAAAACAGTTATTTTTATACGGATTTGAATACTAGATCGTGTATACCGGTGTTCTTTGGTAGTTGGGTTTCAGTTAACCACTCATCTCAAGAATGGTCAAACTGAGACTGTACAAGATTACACTTCATTTACACTCATACATAACATCCTCATTCATCCTCCGAAGTAATACCTGAACGGTAATTTCCGGTGGCTAAACAGGAAAAAAAGAAAGGGTTTTACTTGTATTTTTGTATATTTTTAAGTTAACACCTTGTTCTACGTTTTTGAATTTTTTTGTTAGAGCAAGGTCAAACCTCTATTATATCTTTGTAAGCTGTGGTAAAATGTGTGCAAAATTGTCGCAGAACATAAATAGTAACCTCCCGCACGGAAAGGCCTTGGGTTAACTATCTGTGCACCTCTAATTTCGTAGAACTCAATATATATAATCCTGAAAATTAAAAAAAAAAAAATATTTTTCAGACATTTTTGTTACTTCGTTAATGAATTTAAACTTTTTTTTTTTAGTTTTTTTTTTAATTGTAAAAAATACACCTTTCATTTTTGTTTTAGTTTGTTCAAATACCTTTATATTTGGTGTACATGATACGCGCAATTAAGGTTAGTTATTTGGCACATATTACTACAAAAAAAAAGAAAAACGATTTATTCGTTCTGAATGTAAAGAGGTTTAGATAAATATACCACCTTAATTTACATTCCTCTCTTTGGCTAATGGTTCATTATATATCCCGTTACAAACCTATAAAAGATTTTTCTTAATATGAATCTTTTCGGGTAAACTTCCTCTAGAAAATATATTACAATATTTATTAAAAATTACCGTTATTATTACGTTAAAATGGTCGTTTTTTTATTATTGTTTTTTATTTATTCTTATCAGTTATAATGTTACTTATATGAGTCTGGGTATTATTGTTTGACCTCATTTCTTAACCCTCTTTCACACTTTGTTTCTCCCCTCCTTTTCTACTGTGTTCTTTCTTTTCCACTTTTATTATACTATTTCTCTCTTACTCTTTTTCATAGTTAATTTGCCCATACATTAACTTCAGTGCTTGTATTGATATGTAAATTCGTTAACACATGACCTCTTGTTTCCCCTCTTATCAGTATTCTAATCTGGTAATACAGTCTCTTACGTGCGCTCTCTCTCTTTCTCTCTTCCTGAATCTCTTTCGCTGTTTAAGTAAGCATGTGTGCAGTACGCACTCTAGATTCTGAATTTATTGGATATCGTTACGAGATCTTTACATTATGAATAATTCTCTCCAACATATCGGCTCGATTATCTTGTTAAGGTCTTCTTTAAGGAAATCTACCTATCCCTCATTTAATGTTTTTTACGAGTGATAAAAAATCCTCCGTTTTTGTTAACATATTCTGATAAAATTATTTTTTTATTTATTTTTTATTACATCGCTTATAATTAAAGTTTTCGAAGAGAAATTTTGGTGTCTGTAAAAAAATTATACGGTTACCAGATTTGTAATTGCCTACTCTTTAGGGTTTCCGTGTCCAAACTTGTGAAAAATCTTGTTCTGAAAAATCTCAAAAGTTCTTTATAAATGAATATACCTCTTGACATATTTTACGTTATCACGGAGTATATTATCCCTCATATATGCGGTAGAGTAATAAACCCCCATCCTTAAAAGTAGAAATTATTTGAATTTTTTTTACTGTTTTAACCTGAAACTAATTTTATTTATTTATTTTTTGAATTAGGCGTTACCACTTTAGAACTCTTTTAAATACTTATCAGAAAATTTAAAAGGTATAAGTTTTCTATTTATTTATAACTAATTTATCTTGTCTCGAATAAATTTATTTTTAAAAATAAGTTGTTACAGCAGTGGTATTTTTTCCGTTTTGATATTTGATATAGTTTTTATCTTGTATTTTGACTTTTTTTGACATCTCGACTTTTTTATCTTTGTATCTTGAATTTACATATAATAAGAAACATACTTTTGTTTAGTAGCAATGTAATTGTAGTTTAAGATATTTGTAATTACGATTTTGAGCAATTATCTAGAATTTTGTTTAAGGATGCGGTTACGTATCATAATTAGTAATAATAATTAAAATAGTAATGTAAAAAATTGTAGTAATAAATTTTCAAATTTCGCATTTGAAATTTCAAATTTTTCACTGTTCAAAAATTAAAGTCGTAAATTCTGAAACTTTTTTGCCATCTAATGTCAGGTCAGTAAATTTTGTGCGTATACAGCCAAAATTATTTTTTTCCTTAGTTCAGGGGCAAGAAATAAAAATCAGAAAATTTTTTGTTTTACGGTGGATATGGATAAGAATTTTTAGTTGATTCTAAAAATATTACAAATTCTTTTCGTTTCAAATTTCCTTTACGTCAGATACAATCAGAGGTTACCGTTTAAAATTCTGGGATTCCTCGCGATGAAGTGATAGAGTTACGGCTATATCCGAGCCGGTTTGTAATGAACAGTGTGAGGTTCATTTGAACCGAGCGTTAAACTGCAACCCGCCGGGTTGGTCTAGTGGTGAACGCGTCTTCGCAAATCAGCCGATTTGGAAGTCGTGAGTTCCAGCGTTCAAGTCCTAGTAAAGTAAGTTATTTTTACACGGATTTGAATATTTGATCTTAGATACCGGTGTTCTTTGTTGGTTGGGTTTCAATTAACCACACATCTCACGAATGGTCGAACTGAGACTGTACAAGACTACACTTCATTTACACTCATACGTATCATCCTAATTCGTCCTCTGAAGTATTATCTGAAAGGTAATTACCAGAGGCTAAACAGGAGAAAGAAGAGCCTTAAACTGCGCTCCTTTTATTGAATTTTTGGATTTTAAACTGCACTTTGAGATCAAGGTTTCTTCATTTCTGATCGATCTGTACCGAGCTAAAGGAATTGTATTACGAATGACCCATTCGTAATACGTAAAATAACGTATTTCGTAATTCGTAAAATGAACTACCCGTTCATTTTCACAATTTTTATCACGGTTAACGATTGTAACTTTGAAAAAGGTTTGGCCGCTTTGAGAGGATGTTTAAACAATCCCGGTTACCCTACTTGGTTTTAACATTGCTTTAGTAGATTTAAACTTATGGTAATTTTTATAAATTTTTTTTTGGTTCTAAAACAAAAGTTTTGAAGCGGAAGAATTTTTTTATGGAATAATAATTTTCAATTTCGGTTATAATTTAAGTAGTACACGAATGTCGAGAAATTTTAGCAACATATTTTTTTTTTTTTTTTTTAAATTAAGTTTTACGTTAACCCTTATTACATTTATATTATTATAAAAAAAATAATATCCTGGAAATTATTATAATATTGGCCAGTTATTAATGCAGAGTAAAGAAGTATTTTTAGATACGACTTGGCCAGGCGACCGCCGTCCGTGTTTGAAGGGCGCCGTTTATGATAGTAGTGATCGGATCGGGCGCCGTGTTCAAAGTTGATATACACTCGATGTTGCTCACGGCGAGAAGTCGTGGTCGATTCAATCTAATGGCTATCTATCTATATTACGTTATGGTAATTGACAATCAACAAAAACCCGTGTCGTCTGAAAGCGGCCTTAGTGTTTTAAGTAGACTGTAAATATTGAAACGCATTAAAACATTAATGAAAATTGCGATAATAATTAATTTTCTATAAGTTATTGGTGCGCCTCTTCATAATATTTTTATTTGTGTTCCGTAATATATAATGGTATCCATTAAGCGGTGTTATGATAAAACTTGTTTTTTCATAATTATCGCATTTAATATTCTTGTATTAAATAGTGAAGAAAACTAGCTTAGCGCGGTTATAATATTTGTTTCCATAATTTCTTATCGGCATTTTATTGATAACGTTTGTTTTTATGTAACTTTATTTAACGGTATTGTTAATTATCAGTTTCCAGTTAAAATATTTTATTGTATTTATTATATTTTTCACAAAGGAAATTTCATGGATTAGAAAATATTTAGTTTTTTATTGTACTACTAAAACCGATTTCTTTATTGATTTGTGATGCTTGATATTTAGCGTTATTTATAAAAAATTATTTGCCTGTCCGTTTAAGTAAATGAAAGAGGAAGAAATGTTGTTATCTGTCGTAAATAAGCTTAAAGATTTTTATTTTCATCTTCGTTTCACCGATTCCAAGCTGTACTGGATAAAATTCACTACAATGTGGCGAAAAAAGCGGATCACTGTCTGAGGAGATGTTTAGGGATTGCTATGATTTTCAAAGGTGCTTCGGATTTCATAAAAGTTTTACTTATATGTGTTTAAAAAAAAACAGTATTATACTATTATATATGTAATCAAACAAAAAAAATCTTCCACACCTTTGAAAATTGAACAACTTTTTTCTTTTTATATTTCAATATGTCGATTTAAAAGTTAAAATTTTTCTAATTTTTATTTTTTTTTTGAGAGTCTTAATTTCATTTATAAAAGTATATTTTTTAGTTAAATAGTTGGCTACCCGAAAACAATTTGGCATCTACGAAACCAGTCCCTTCGCCGTCTACCGCGTAATAATAAATTTTTTATAAGACTATATTTATAACGTTTGAATTACGCGGCTGGAACCTGTACGCATAATTACGGGTCATTATGGAACAGATTTCATTACGATATAGGTGTTCAATCGATCTAAAGCCTACTCTTTTCAACCAATGACCAATCAGAAGCGGGTATTTTTTAATGTATCAGCTGTTATTTTGTTTTGATTTTAATCCGATTTAGTAGTAGCAAGCAGCCGAGCTTCGTGGCGCGGTCGGTAGGGTTTCGGCCTTTCATTCGTAGGTCCCGGCTTTGAATCCCGGTCAGGCATGGCATTTTCACGCGCTAAAAAATTGTTATTTCATTTCATCCGTAATACCTAACGGTGTTCCCGGAGGCTTAAGAAAAAAGTAAGTAGCAAGCAGAGGTAAATTTGAAAGTACACCGATAAATAGGTGACTAAGTTTCTATATTACGGTTTTTATCCTTTTAAGTATGATTCTGAAGGAGAAATTTCTTTAACACCGATCGATTAAACAAAAGGCAGAACTTATGACGTTACCCTTATTTACGTTAACCCTTATTACATTTAAATTATTATAAAAAAATAATATTCTGGAAATTATTATAATATTGGCCAGTTATTAAAGCGAAATAAAGAAATATTTTTAGATAGGAATTGGCCAGGCGACCGCCGTCCGCGTTTGAAGGGCGCCGTTTATTATAGTAGTGATCGGAACTTATTGCTACATAAATGTATTTTTTTTAAATTAAAAAAAAAATATTCCGTAAACAATCCTATTATCGATTTAAGTAATCCCAATATTCTTTCAAAAACTACGGTATGCAACTCTATAATGGTCATTAAAGCACTGTTGCGAAGTTTACTATACTAGCCAAGGCTCGTAACTTCGCACTCGTGCATTAATGGCTATTATTACAGGCTCGTTGCATAATGTACTATTAAAATTTGTGATAAAAATCTCTTCGTCTCCGCTCTTTATTATTTAACTGCTGACAATGAATCGGTAACTTTTCCAATATATTGTATCCCGTATATCTACGAGTTACAATCGTTCAGATGTCATATCTTCATAAAAAAGAACAATAAACAAGTATTCAATTCAGTGATCTCAGATATGGCCGATTCATTTAAAACACTCTTTATCTTAAAAGGTTAAGATTTGTATAAAAACATACTTATGTCATGAGTTTTTTCGAGCCGGTTTTCATATAATACGAAATCTTTTCTTAGATATACATTTAAAAAAAAGTTAGTTTTTCTTGAAAAATCGACCGATAAAATCTAATTACTTTGAAGATATCGAATTGGAGCTTTTCCCCGATCCAGAAAACGTCTGCATATTGTTTCAGAATGTAAAATCCGTAATGATTTTAACACACGTGAATTAGTATTGGTCGGTGATTTCCTATTCCTATTATAAGATTAAATACTCTTTAAGGTGTAATTGATATGTATTTACTTCTCAAATAAATCACTTCCCACTATTTTAGCAGAAGCTCACGTTCCATCCAAGCAGTGGTATGTTAAAAAACCTCTTTGCTTACATTTTAATCCTTTTCGATTGCGTTCCATTGCCAAGAGTGTGACCTTTTGATGATGAAAAAGTTCAAATTGTATGTGGACCAAAGTAAGGCAAATTATTTCCCGATTCTGACAAAACTTTTACAAAGACCATTGTATGTAAGGAAATCTTTCAACATTATGACTGATCTATAAACTGCTGCGTAGTATAAATGTTGCGTGCTAAAAATCAATAGAAAAAATAAATAAGTACGTAACAAAAGAAAGTGGATAAGGAATAAACAAAAATCTGATGTGGACACCGCATGAGTTTCTTGTACGCTTATAAAATTACATTCAGTATATACATTTTTTGCTGCAATTCATTTCGACCTGTTTCATTTGAAAGTGAGATACTATCTTTCAATTCTTTAATAAACTGGAAAGTTACACAATTGCATTATGATGGTGGACATCACATTTTTTTTGGTGTCCGTATCAGCATTTTATATTAGTTTATATATTAATTTTGTCTCACGTTGCTCAAGTAGTTCAGTGGTGTAAGTGAGAACGTGTCGGATTCGTAACCATAGACACATCGGTTTAATCAGACCAAATATATACTCGTTTATTTTTTTTTAACTTTTTTTCTAATTTAAATATATTGATTGACATCAAATGTTAATGTTAATAATTATTAACATCTGTAAAAATTTTTTAATTAAAATGAAAGTACATAAACTTTTATTTCACTAATTGATTTTTTCAAATTTTTTTATTGTTATTATTAAATTATTATTTATTGTACGATTTTTTACAATCCCAGGTTAATAATTTTTAATAAATCAATGTGTTTAAATTTTAAAAAAAAGGTTAAAAAAATATACGTATATGAAGTCTGATTCGAACCGATGTGCCCCTTCCCATTGTAAGATCCAAATATTTCATTAATTAAAGTTTTATTTGGCTATCACTCTGGAACTAATGAAAATAAGTACCACTTATGATATATCGTTGAAAAGCTCGCAATGAGCGCTTATTAATGCAGTTAAGAAAATTTTTGAATTTTGGCCTTTTTTTTAAACATTTTTGGTCAAGTCGATTACAATCAAAAGGGGAGGTGCTTAACTAGATGTTAGAACAGTCCTAAATCCAAAATTTCAACATCCTACGGCTAATCGGTTTTGAATTACGCGAGATACATACGTACGTATAGATGTCACGCCGAAACTATTCAAAATGGATCCAGTGATGGTCAAAATGGATATTTCCGTTGAAATCTGAAAACCGAATTTTTTACGATCACAATACTTCGTACAAGGAAGTAAAAAGAGTTTACATTGCCCGTAGGATAAGAAAGTTTTATTCACAAAATCTTTGGTCTGTTGTGAGAAATTAAGAAATGTAATTAAAAAATATTACTTTAATTGGCTGGAAAAAGCGGTCATTTGCGTTTTATTCGTTGTGTTAATGTTTATTTTGATTAGAAAAAAATATTCTGGGTTGGATTGTATCGATTATCTGTCTATAACAGTTGTAAAGACGATTGTTTTAAAATACATAACGTACCCATCACTTCTAGATTTATTTTTTAATTACATATTTTGTGTATAGAATATACTAATACTTGTATTATTTAATTAGTTATGGAATCCTTAAAGTATAATTCCTACACGTCAAAATTCCATAGTTAAAAAAAATTCGTGGCTTTTACATTTTTGTTTCCTTTTTTTCTATTTTTTTTATCTGTTCACCTTAATTATTCTGTAAATTTTTTCTGGCCAATATTTAATGTTTTTACTTAGTTTTTTAATTGTATACGAAGTAGTGAAGGTTTTTAATCTAAGTACATAATAAAGTTTAACGAGGTAATAGAAATAGTAGCGTGTGTTAGTAATTATTTAAATTGAGAATTATGTTTTCATCGCAGATGTTTCGAGTAAGATTTAATTACGGATGAATATTAATATACGTATAATTTTCTGAAGTATACTAGAGCATTGTGCAGTAATAATATTAGTAATTGTAATATTAATAATAGTGATATTAACAAAACCATTTCTAAAAAGTAAACTGTTGCTCTAAAAAGTAAGACTTGTTATCAATATCATTGTCAGATATAAAAAAAAATTTCCTAATCGCTTCATTTCGTCTCAAAAGCTGCACCTAAAATCTTTTCTGCTATTCTCGACTCTTAACCCGGTAAACTGACCTCAGTATTTCGGTAAGCTTTTTGTATAGCTACCGAGTAGGATACTGTGTTTATATAAATTCTTCCCTCTCAAAATCGCATGAATAACAACCACGCAATAATTCTTCAGCTTCCCGCAACCCTGCTCTAAAACCCGACGGGATTGAAAAAATGTACAAAAAGGATAAGGGAACGATCTATACACGGAGGAATCGTGAATTAAAATAAACGATCCAACAAAATGCTTTGTGATAAATTAATGAACTCGCGTAACGTAAGGTATGAATTCTAGGCGTATTGAATTTTTGCCAAGCGCGCACTCTAATTGCAGGGACATGTAAATCTATTTTATTTAATAACCAGGAGTTATCCTGGATTACACAATGTAATGCGAGTTATCCGCATTACATATATATGGCTATTATATTTACATAGAATCTGTTGATTCTATGTAAATATAATAACCTGCTAGATCTCTGCAGCTTGTAAAGGCAGTTGAAATTTCTCTAACAAACTAACTCGATGTGTAGAGTAAAAGAAATGAACTCGATGTTCTCTAAAATACAGTTATTTCAACATATTTACTGTACACTTTCAATTATTCTATTTTTTTTTTTTTTTTTATTATTTTTTTATTTACAATAAACCAGATTTTTTTTTACATTCTTTTTTAAACTAAATTAATATGATTCTCGTATTTGTATTCTGTATCGTGAGAAATGACACTTGAAAATATGTAATCATTGTCTAACAAATTATTATTCGAAAATTCAAATCGTTATAAAATTTCATAAAAGGTGTTCCGAGAACATTTTTTTCTGCTTGTAAAAAACTAAAAATTATAATTATTTAAAGTAAAAATCGTATTGTGGAATCTTTATTTTACGTACATTTCGTATATACTTGTGCCCTTATTAACATGGTTTTTAATGTATTGCTTGCTATTTGTTTAATGTAATTTAATAATTTCGTTTTTATCGCCGCTATAAAAAGTTTCATTATCGTAATCGTACGTGCTGAAATTTGATTGCAGTTTGTTTTATTTGTTAACAATAAAACTATTAGTAGAATATAAAATTATATAGTACTGCTCTTCTCGGTTGTAAAATTAAAAACTATAAAATAACTTTAAAAATAATTATTTTTTAAATTTTATGTCTATTATTGTAGGCTACTTTATTATTAAAATAATAAAAAATAATTATGCACTTTGCGTATAGCCGATAAAACTTAATTAGTGTTTTTATATTGTAAAGTTTATCTTAGCATGTTAATTATTAGCGTTAAAGTCTGTATATTTCGATGCATTTTCGACGATATGTGTAGCCTATGAATATTAAAAAAAAATCTTACTCTTTTCTTGCTTTAATATTTTTCATGTATATTTGTGTGGAGAATTGTAAAACGAGTCAAAAAATTCCCTTTCGGCACGACGGAAGGCGGAGGTAGATTTCACCGGTGCTAAGTAGGGGATAAAAAAGATTTCCACCTTAAAGTTAAGAAAAATTTAAAATTACTCGATACGACAATTGTTGCATGTGAAAAAAGTTTCACATGTTTAGCTTACGACAAGCTCCATCTTACAATACCGCAACATTTTGGTCATCCCTTGCCGTAAAGGTTGGTCATCAAATGTTTTTTCAGAAAAAGGTTTTAGGTAATGTTTAGAGGACTGTCGAACGTTTTCAACCGATTCGATACTGTTCCTATTAAGGGAGGTATGATTTTTTTGTCTTCGAAATCCCATTTTCTCCACAGCCAGGGCCAATGGTTGGTGATATCCAAAAACTGTACTTAGATAAGTTTCAGTTTGTTATCCAAAGAATAGTAGGAACTTTATACGAATTCGATATTTTACTTGATTAGAAAGTTATAGCGATATTTTGTTTTTTCGAAAAGCCCCCCCGTTTCCACTTCATGGTCCGATTTTGCCCATTAACAAACTCAACCGAGATTTTGGGTCGTTATATTTTATGTATAGATTTGAAAGCGATTGGCGCAAAATTACGGCAGTTATCGTGTTCTCAAGAAAGTGAAATATATATAAAAAAGGTTGAACTGACGGTTGTTTTGGGGGTCTGGGGGATGTGAAACGTGAAGATAAGCCGAAATTTTCCGGAAGTCGAATCATGGTACCCATTATAATAGGTAGCTTTCTTATGGAATCTACCTAAAATGAGTGCTGTTATTAATTAATTGAATTTCAATTAAGATAAACCTTCAATTTTCCGACCCACCGGGTTGGTCTAGTGCTAAACGCGTCTTCGAAAATCAGCTGATTTCGTAGTCCAGAGTTTCAACGTTCAAATCCCAGTAAAGGCAGTTATTTTTACACGGATTTGAATAATAGTTCGTGGATACCTACTGGTGTTCTTTGGTGGTTTTGGGTTTCAATTAACCACACATCTCAAAAATGGTCGACATGAGACTGTACAAGACTACACTCACACTCATACATATCATCCTTATTCATCCTCTGAAGTAATACGTTACGGTGATTCCCGGAGGCTAAACAGGAAAAACCTTCAATTCTCCGGAAAATGTAAAGCGTATAATTTTTTTAGTGATTCTATGAGATTTTTTCATCTTACAAGAAAGTTTTAGTAATGAAGTTTCTATGAGTCACGAATGATTTTTTTTTAATTTGGCAGCAGCGCATTAAAAGAAAATGATAGTTTTGTAGAAATTTGTTTTTCACGATAGAAACAGGAAAAATACATAACATATCCTTATATGATGCCTTAATGTAGCGGTAAAAGATGAAAACCGGGGTAGTAATTACGTTTATTATTATTATTTTATTTTTTTTTTGTACTATGTTTTGATAGTATAATTTAATTGCTATTCGTTTTACGGTATGATTATGTTTACTATAGGTGGTTTTATTACGCATCAAATTTATCTGTTTACTCAGCCGTATCTGTATCGCTGTCATGAAACAGATTTATTTTATAGCGGTATATAATAGGTACGTATATTGATGTATGTAATTTTTTTTCGTAGCAATACGTCATCTACAGTAGGTAATTCTACTGTCGTGATAATTAATCCGATCAGTTTTTGCTAATATGAGAAGAGAGGATTCCTTCGTTTGAAATGGTGTCCTATGCTTGAACCCGCGACTACGTTTCGTATTTAATATATGTGTAGAATTTTATAGAATATCCTCTGGTAACATATTTTTTTAGCCGAATTTAAGATTTTAATCCCCTTCGGACACGAACGGAGAGTAGGTGATCTGTAGAAGTAATTATTATCAAATTTTCTTAAACTCATTTGGTATTCCGTGTAAAAGTTTTAAGGTTATTGAAATATTACACATACTCGTACTGTACTATAAATACTATCATATAAACATAATTTATACGATATAACGAAAAGTAAAATATATATTTATATATACGAGGTGCGACAATAAAGTAATGAGACTGATTTTTCTTTGCAAGATGTGGCAACCCTGCAGCTTGCGTAGGCACACCATCTTTGACCTTGGTCTATAAGCTACTTCTAGTCCAAGCGGCACATTGATGCAACTGCTCAGTCGTGAGCAGTTTGTCAACACGTGTTTGTGTCCCTCGTCACAGCTTTTTGGACATCTTGTGTTGTTTGAAAATAGTGTCCCTTGACCGCCATTTTGACTCTTGGAAATAGAAAAAAGTCGCACGGAGCGATATCTGGTGAATAAGGTGGCTGTGGTAGTACTGAAATTTGTTTTGAGGTTAAAAATTGCTGTACTGATAGAGCAGTATGGGATGGGGCATTATCGTGATGCAGAATCCAATTATCAGCAATGTTGGCACGGACACGAAGAACTCGTTTACGAAGTCTTTCTAAAATTTCTTTGTAGAGATGTTGGTTAACTGTTTGTCCAGGAGGCACCCACTCTTTATGAACAATTCCCTTGGAATCGAAGAAGCACACAAGCATGCATTTCACTTTTGACTTTGACATGCGAGTTTTTTTCGTCTGGGTGATCCCTTTGAGCACCATTGCGAACTTTGGCGTTTTGTCTCTGGATCGTATTGAAAAAACCAATCTTCATCACCAGTGATAACACGGCTCAACAAATCTGGATTGATTTCCGTTTGCTCTAACAGATCGGCTGCCACATTTTTCCGTGTTTCTCGTTGTTGTGTGAGATTTTTGGGGACCATTTTTGCATAAATCTTTCTCTCATACCAAGATCGTCAGTTAATATTAGACGAACCTTTTCTCGATTGATGTTGAGTTCTTCTGCAATCATCTTCAGCATTCGTTCTGCCTTCACTAAAAATTGTATGCCACCGAAAAACTTGAGCTCTTGACATAACCTCCTCTCCAAAAGCCTTCTGAAGTTTACCATAAGTTGTCGTCGCGTTTTCACCCGATTTAACGCAAAAAGAAATGGCATACCGTTGCGAAATATTTTGCGGTTTCATTTCTGTGACGTGAGACACAAACACGTGTTCACTTATTACAGCACTACTCACGACTGAGCAGTTGCATCAATGTGCCGCTTGGACTAGAAGTAGCTTATAGACCAAGGTCAAAGATGGTGTGCCTACGCAAGCTGCAGAGTTGCCACATCTTGCAAAGGAAAATCAGTCTCATTACTTTATTGTCGCACCTCGTATATATATATATATATATATTTATTTATTTATATACTGGTGATATGATATTTAAGTATGGAAACAGCTTTGTACTGCATATATGAGAGTTATTTGGATATAGAAAGAAATGGGGTGCTACATGGTTAAAAAAAATCTGCGTTATATGATAGGTTTTTAATTTTTGTCCTCCATCTTGGATTCGCCATATTGAATAAAACCAAATTTTTAATTTCTTGTACGAAGAAAAGGAAGTATTGTGATAGCGAAAAATTTTGGTTTTCAGATTTCAACAAAAATATCCATTTTTACCATCCCTGAATCCATTTTGAATAGTTTCGATGTGACGTCTGTACGTACTTATGTATCTCGTGTAACTCAAAACAATTAACCATAGGATGCTGAAATTTTGTATTTAAGACTACTGTAACATCTAGTTGTGTCACCTCTATTTTCGATTGCAATCGCGTGACTAAAAATGTTCAAAAAAGCCCAAAATCCAATACATTTTTGATTGAACGTAAAGTCGAGGACATGAAAACAGTTACATAATTATAACATAATTTTCTACCATAACTCGGCTAGGTTAACAAATAGCCGATTTTTTAAATAGGTTGATTTTAAAAAAATTAAATGTCATTTTTTTCAAAATAAAAGGCTTAATATTTTAACAAATAACATAAATTTTGATAACATTAATATTTACGGAGATGTAACGGATTGAAAAACATGGCCGGCATTTTGTAATTTGCGAAGATATTTAGTCCTAATTTTTTGCTAGTCTTAAAACTTTATTACCAAAACGCTTACAAAGTATTAATGTGATTCATTTATCCGAACTTGAGATAAAAATTTTTATGTAAATATAAGAAAATGACGAACAGAGGGAGAACGAAGGAGAAATCGCAATTTTTCCCAAGGATATTTTTTGTTCTGTTTTACAAGGAGAACCCGAAAAAGTATAGCCAGCCCACCATTTTAGAAACACTCTCTGTGTGTGGGTGTGTGTGTATATATATACTTTAAGGTTATGTATTAAAATAAGAAGATTTTGTCTTATAATTAATTACTTCAGTAATTATATTGGTTTTAATGTTAATTAAAATTTGGTATTATATTAAAAATTCCTTTCAAGTTTTTTTTTTTATTGTATTTTCTTTTATATCAATTTAAGAACGTTGAAAATGGAGATTTATTCATGCGATTAATTAAGAAAAGTACAGTTAATTATTATTGGAAGTTGATAATTAAACAATGTTATCAGTAATATACCGTTAAAAAAAATTATCGTACAAAATAATAGGAAAAAATACAGATAATTTATTTTACTAAACATTTTTATTATTATCATTATTATTATTTATTATTTTTTTAACACATTATACGAATAATCGTATAATTATTAAACAAAAGGATTGTTTAATATGGATGTAAGGAAAAAAGTAAAAACTGTCACACAATGAACTTGTCAACTTGGCTGTTTACGTCATTTCATGAAAAAAAAAAAGAATAAAAAATTAAAGGCATTGTTTATTACTGATAATTATTATTGTTATTATGTAGCATAGTATGTTCTACAGTTTCACTGTACAGTTGTACTTTATAATAAGCGTTTAATTTATTATACTATAATAATTAGACTTAACTGTTTACACGTTCGTAAAATAATTTTTCGTGTTACAAATTTTCGTATATTTTACCTAAATCCTTTTATTTAAATAAACATATGATACGATTAATCGTATAATTATTAAACAAAAGGGTTATGTAATATGAATAAAAGTATGTTAACTATTGATTATCAGTAAAATTGACTTCTATTAAGTAGTTGAGTCAGGAAAACGTTTCTGCCACCGCCACAAGAAAATAAATAAAAGATATAATAATGTTACGGTCGAACGATGTGTGTATTTTTAACCGAATTTAGATTTTTAACATAACAGCATCAATAAGGTTTTTTTTGTACGATTATACTGTGTAGTTTTTAAAATTTTACGCATTTTCCTTTATTGAGCATATTAAGGTTGGCGCGTATACGCGAATGAAGCATGTATATGTCAAACGATTGTTTTGTTAAAAAAAAAAAAATAACCAAACCTTATAATTTTTTTACTTATATAGATCATACGTAATTTTACATCGTACGACGCAGTTTTGATTTTTTATTAATAAAATTTTAGAAATACGGAAACGTTATATTCTTACATCCCGTTCCTTCATTGTTTCAATTATTCACAATCATTAGTCGTTGCAATACAGTATTGAAATAATCACTACGATTAAGCAAATTTTATTTTACTATATATAAATTATCAACGGTTTCTAGTTATATTCAATTTACGATTTTATTTTAATACTATTAGAATTTCTTTCTATCTAACTTTCAAAGTTAGATGGATTTTTTGAATTGTCACGGTAACACGCCTCTTCTTTTAATTCTTTTACGAAGTAAAATAGTGATTAATGAGTGAAGTTTGTTACTCTGCAATTAAAGCGAAATTGCTTCAATGAATGCTTACTATGTAGTTGTTTACGTGTAAAAAAAGATATATTGCTTACGGGATATTTAATTTCCTGTAATTTATTATAGTCGATTTGAATAATATAACTAAATGAAAAAATAATATTTATGACAAAGGGACTTAATTGTTCTTCGAATTTTATTATCAGATTATTTTTTTATTTAATCTTTTTTTACATTAATTTAGAATTATGCAGTGAAAAAAATTACGTACGACTTGAAAAGTCCCGGTTTTACTGAGATTGAATCTTTTTAATTTACTGCATCTGACATTGATGTGTCTGTGAATCAGTATTTAATTAACAAAACAGGAAACTTATGTTAAGAAAATTAGAGATTAACTTACGTACGGAAGTATTTGTTTAGGAGTCGTTTGATTTAGCAAGAAACTTAAATAAAGGATATTAGATTTCAAATGGGAAAACAATAGAGAGAGAGAGAGAGAGAGAGAGAGAGAGAGTTTGAGAGAGATATGAGTGGTTGAAGGCATATGACTAGAGAAGTTTAAAAAAAAAACTTATTTTATGTGTTTGACAATGTGCCGTTTCTCGACGTAAGTTACTATATATCCACTGTTGAATAATAAACGTCATTTAACTGTCAAGGTCATGCTTCTTGGTACTCTAAACGACTTAAACATTATTTAAATATTTTCATGTCATTTAATATTTACTAGTTTTTATTTTATTTTTTTTTTGCACTTCATTATTGTTGATTAAAAATCTGCATTATCATGCACATTAAATTCTATATTTCTCTGATAATATTCATTTCTACATTAATAAAACACACACACATACACACACACATATGTATGTGTATATGTATATATATTATTTAAAAAATATATTTTTTTATGTTTTAACGATAACATATCAAGAAGGTATTACTGTAATTAAATTACAGCTTGTTTTTATTTAGGATTTTTTTTTTAAGGTAAAGATGTAAATTTATGTTATCAGTTATTAATTGATGGGCTTATTGTATTTTATATATATTATTCAGCATTAAAATAATCAAAATTTTCTTACGTAAATTTAGGAAATCAGATTACTATAAAATAATACAGAAAAAACAACGATACGCAGACACCTGTTAAAACAAAATCTGTTCGGATTAAACGTATTTTTAAAAAATTAATTTTTTGTAATTTATATTTTAAAATTGAAATGTCGTTATTGTAAGTAAAGTTAACCCTGAAGTTTAGAAATACCGTAATTGCCTTTAGTGGTTTTAAAATTTATACTTTTTTAGTAATTATATTTATTATTCATTATTGGTTAGATCTAGTTTGATAGCTGTATATTAGATTATTATCAGGAGACAAGCTACTGAAGTTAAAATTTTTAAAATCTTTCCTAATATGTAAATCTTAAAAATAACGAAAGTTTGTTCAAGATTTTAAAAAAATGTAGTATTTTGTACTGTATTTTAGTTTTTGCTTGTTTTAAGCTTTTCTTTTTGAATTTTCTAGGAAAGGTTTCCATAGATCACAGATTCAACATTTTTAAAGCACTTTTTAAAAAATCTTATATCGTACCTAAAACATTGGATTATAGTAGCTGTGAACTAAACCTAGCTCTTTTCGTGCCGAATTTAACAAATTAAGTTCAACATCAAAATAAAAATAATAAAAATAAAATACTGAACTAAATTGTCGATCGTAATTGATTTTAATTAGTTAATTAGGCGGCAAAAATTATCCTACAAGTATAAATTAAAAACGTAAAGCATTGAATACAGGAGGGACATCGGACATTACTAACAGATGATTGTTGAAAAGGTATTTTTGTATCCAGATATGTTTGTTTAACGTTTTATATTTTCAACTTTTTTTATTAAGAAGAATCCGAGGGAAAAACTATAAAAAGTAAAATAGCAATGGGAAAACAGTTTCAAAAACAATCGTTTTTCAATGATAGTATAAAATGTGATAGACTGAAACACGTAGCCGTTAAAGGTTGCTTACACCGTTGTGTAAGCAACAGTGGACGGAACATTTCCTATCTAGTAGCACCCTACCACTTCTTCCCGTCAATATAAGCCATCATTTTAAAATGAAACATTCTGTGAAAATTATTACACATTTTTGTTGGCGTGTAACTGTTTGGAACGGATACCGAATTTTAGTGTAAAATTTTGTGAAATCTGATTTTGTAACAAGTTTGTTTGTAAGCTTGTCATAAACGCTCAAACATACGAAATTTTAAATGATCAAGTTAAAAAAAGAGGAATTTGCTTCGCCGATCAGTAATTTAGTTTTGTTTTTAATCGTCCATCACAAGTTCAGCAACACCTACAGAGTGGCGCACGAAATGATTCAACATTTGGTTTATTAAAATATATTTATTTGAATCGGAATACAGAAAAGTAAAATGCAACGTGTTTACTGTATACCTGGAGATTATGTTCTGATTATCACATGTTCAATATGACCACCGTCACGTCTAGCAACTTCTTCAACGCGAACTCCTATGTTGTTAATAACTCGACGACATATATCCTCAGTTATCTCGTTGCACGCCTCAATGATCAGCAATCGTAGTTCCATCATTCTACAAGGCTCTTTAGGAAAACCTTTTCCTTTATAAATCCCTAAAGAAAATAATCACACGAATTCAAATCAGGACTATTCGGGGGCCAGTTCAAACGATTAGGAAATCGGTTTTAAATGACACTTGCGTTAAAAATTTTATGCAGAAAGTCTAAAACAACATTAGCTGTGTACGGTCTGGCTGCATCCTACATAAACCACTGGCTTTCTGATTGAAAGCTATTTTCAAGAAGCTGAGGAACAAAATTATTACGCAGCGTGTTTAGATAACGTTTACTTTCACAGTCTGTTCGGAAAAGAATGGCCCTATAACTTCATGACTAGAGATAGCGGTCCGTACCGTAATTCTTGAAGCGTGATGCACTTTTTCATGAAGCACGTATGGATTTTCGAAAGCCTAAAAATGCACATTTATTGACAACCCCATCTAAGCAAAAATGTGCCTCATCTGAAAACCAAACATTGCTTAACAGTACGTCTTTATTCACTGCGCATTCAGCGAATGCTATTCTTTGATGTTTGTTGTCAACCGTTAATTTAGGCAACAGTTTTATTTTGTACAGATACAAATGCAAATTAGTTTTTAAAATTCGCTGCACAGATCGCCTAGAAATTTTGTGCTGGTGCTTTTCTTGTTGATATTTGCGGGCTCCTAAGCAACGCTGATCTGACAGTTTCGACATTCTGTAAAGAACGAACATCGGCAGGCGGAACGCGGAACGCAAGGACGTCGGAGGGTGCAATACCCTCCTACTTTTCGCAGTATACGGACTCACGTCCTTTGCTGCTGGGTGATTCTAATGGACTGACGGTTATTATTAGTGGCTGACGTTCATTCGTTTTTTGAAGTTTGGATTGCGTTCCGAACCAATGGAGGGTTTGTCGGTAGGAGCCCGACGGAACGATGTGCTAATAAGCTTATCTTTCGTAACGCGCTCCATTTCAGCCTAGAGTGGGCTGAAATCCTTCATTTAAGTGGGGGTCCTCTCTTAAGGAAAGGACGTCGGAGATGATTTTTGGGCCTACACTTTATAATTTATTTTAATTTAATTCAATTTAATTTGGTTTGAATTAATGGAAATGTGATTGGAAGAATTGCTCTGAGACGTTACGCTCCAGAGCTATCTCAGTCGGTAGGAGAATGGATTCGGGATGATTTTGGATACTTGTTTTCATGTCTGTCTCTCTAGTCTTCTTTTTAACCTTGTTAGTATCCAGTATGTTCCAGAGGAACTATACTGGCGAGAGACAGACTGTTGTCTTCTTTTCTTCTTTATCGTCAGGCTGCGCGCGCTTACTCTTAAATACTGAACCATCGTATTTAAATTTTTCGCAAAGTCTACGTATTGTTTTAAATGAGGGCGACCGCCGAGTTTGAAAATGTGCACGAAACCGCTTTCGTGTAAGCACCATACTTTTGGTTTCATTAAAAAAAAACACAGCTTTTACACGCTGTTCAACAGTCGGTCTTCCTTTGTCAACTATCTTGGAACGACGCACAAACAGCGCTCTCGGAAACAGAAGACCGTAATATTCATGAACTACCGTCACTTCTGCCAGCATAAAACCCATTAATTCCGGTAACCTTAACCTAAACAACTTCCTTAACCAATTCCTTAACCTAAACAACTGTTGCCAGAATAAATGTTGGATCATTTCGTGCGCCACTCTGTATTTCCAAAAAAGGTTGACATTGATGTTGATGAACTTTCCTGGTATTTGGATAAAACATAAATTTAATTATCTCTTTGTGATAAGTTAAAAATGATTAAATTTATGATTTCATCTTACTCTTTCTATTTTTTTATTTACTTTTCTCTTATTAAAATAAATATAATATTACAAGTTATAAAAAAATAATGAAAATTCAATCCTGTGTATAAATTAGTTATTTGAAAATTTATACTTCAGTTCAGATATTAAAAGTTACATAATTTTCATTGCTATAATCATTTAGAAAGTATGAACTAAAAAAAAAGTTTTAATCGGTTAATTGAGATTATAAAATTTAAAAAAATGTATGACTTATTTTAGCGATTGAGCAGGAAGGAAAAATATTACATCTCTTTTTATAAAGTTTGAAAATCTTCACAAATAACAGCTTATTTAATGAAAGAAAATTCCATTTAATGGATTGAAACTGTAAAAGTTAATGTATGCAAATTTTTATGAATAAGATGTTACTATTCGATAAGCTGTTTAACATTTAAAACTTGTTCTTACCCTGATAAACCCTCACTGAAAGAAAGTAGTTATTAAATATTTAATATGAGGAATTGAAAAAATGTTAAAAAATGTAATATTTATGAGTTCCCTTTTTATTTATTTATTCCTTTCAAATAAGCTTCAATGGTGTTTCTTATATTATTATTTTTCCAATAAGCTGAAGGAAAAATCACATAGAGGAAAATTTACATGAATATCAACTCCTTTCGACGTAGCATTTCTTTGATATTTTCTCGCGTTTCATCTTTTTTTTTTAATTTATTAAAATTAATTTTAAAAAATTTATTATTCCATATTTCAGGTTTTTCGGTTAAGTCACATTTGAAATATAAAACAAAGTCATTTCAATGAAATGTGCCGTCCTAAATGAATTTTTTATTTTGTAAAATACAAATTACATGTAACAAACATGAGCCAGTCCAGAAATCATAGAGTGCGCAGTTAAATGTTGATAAGAATCCAAGGTCAGGACAAAGAGAGAAAGTGCGGTTATAGTAAAAGAAAAAAAATATTTTTTATTTTATTTTTTGGTTTAGCGAACGTCTGACATTAATAGTTGTGATAATACGCGTAGGAAATTCATAACGCCTCTTTTTTGTCATTTTTATATTTTCTTTCAGTCTTTTTGTTATTACATTTATATTCGCGGACGGTCTATGTAATTGTCGTACAGAACTGACTATTCCGAGTTCCAATCGTGGTTTTTAACTTGTGAAATGAATTGCGTTACAGGGATTCGAATCACGATTGATAGAAACATTACATCATTACGCCACGGAGGTCGGCACAGTTTTTATAACATTTAAATATGTTATTTATTTTATGGAATTTATTAAACATTTTTGGGAGAACTTTTATAGATTACGAATAACTTCTGTTTTGTGATTGATTCTCTTAAAGACAATCTGAATTACATAAACACTTTTTTTTAAATGAAAGTACATAAAATTTTATTTCATTAATAACTTTGATATTTTTTTATTGTTATTGAATTATTTACTGTAAATTTTTTTTTATAATCAGAAGTTAATAATCATTAATAAATCAATATATTTACATTAAAAAAAAGTTAAAAAAAATAAGGAGATTAAGTCGGATTTGAACCGATGTGCTTTCCCCTTATAAGCTCCAAATATTTTAATAATTAATATTTTATTTTGCTATAACTTTGGAACCAATGAAGATAAGGCCACTTATTATATATCGTTGAAAAACTCTCAATTAGGGCTTATTACTGCAGTTAAGAAAAAGTCCAAAATCCAAACGTTTTGGATATGGGCTTTTTTGGAAATTTTTGGTCCAGTCGATTGTAATCAAAAGGGGAGGTGCAAAACTTGATGTTAAAACAGTCCTAAATCCAAAATTTCAAAATCCTATGGCTAATCGTTTTTGAGTTATGCGAGATACATACGTACGTACGTGCAGACGTCACACCGAAACTAGTCAAAATGGATATTTCTGTTGAAATCTTAAAACCGAAATCTGTCGCGACCACAATACTTCCTTTACTTCGTACAAGGAAGTAATTACTTTTACGATAAAAATAGTTTTATACTGTACTAAAACTTGTGAGTTTTGTAACTAGTACGTCTATTAAGTTTAGAATAGCTTCACAGTACTAAAACGGCGGTAAGTACAAGTCTGTGTACTACATTCTACGCGTATCTGAAGAGTGAGTGTACTCTTTACGAAGAATCGACCCGTTACCTTAATAGAGATTATAATTCTTTACTTTGCAACCTTTTATTTATTCTATTGTTAATCGAAACGGTGATCATATGTATCCTGATTCCCCAAGGGGAAGACTCCCGGTCGCTACACCATCCTATCGGTTACTCGTCCTGATGGTTTTTACCGGAGTGATCATCTATATGTATCTTGCTTTTAAGAGATACGGTCAGTGAAATAGAATCCCTGTCTTTTTTAGAGCTGAATTAGCGGGTTTAAAAATATTTATCACCGTATTTGAACCGACCGATCGGTTCGTTTTGAGATCGGCCATATTTTCAAATCTTCAAAAACGAATATTTAAACGACAGATAAAATTGTTCGTGAATATAATTAAACATTAATTTTTATTATTATCTTTAACCGTGATATGTAACTGTTGCTCGTAAATTGCGTTTCCTTGAAAACAGATGAAGAAAAGGGACTTTTTATACGTTATAGTTTTTTGTTACCTGAAATAAATGTTATTTAAAAACATTAAAATGTTTTATAAGAATATTTTTTCAAATGTTATTTTATTTCGTTATTTCCAGTTAAAAATTGTAGAATTTGTTATATTTTGACAATATAAATTAAGAAAAACGAATTTTTTTCGAAACGGGTAAGAAATCCGTTTAAATAAAAAAAAAGCTGACGCAGTTAGTTGTGGGACTTTCCCGTCACGCGGTTTTTTTTTCTGATGCACCGCTTACACACACAACTTAATTAAAAATATTTATAATTTTTTTTAAATACAAAATTTTTCGTTTATTTAATTCAATGATTCTAACTAAAACGCGCCCGCGTACCGTATTTCATTCGCGCGGGTGTGGCGGCACCATTTGCCACTTTAAATAGGTTTTTACACTTTAAATATTATTCATTTATTTAATTCTACCTGTCACCTGTGACTTCACAACATAGCAGACGACTACAGCAGTAGTCCGGCTGCTAATCTGGTGGGGGTTTAAGACTCCATTTTGATGGAGAACAACTTTGTGGATCCAACGAGATGCTAATAGAAAAAATGGAACGAAAAAGATCCACTGTACTGCCTTCTACAATGTTTGAAAATTATTACTATTTTTTGGAGTGGGAGTGCAGTTAGCAAAAAATGTTTACATTAAAGATGGTTATTTTTATAATTGTTCACAAAAATATATAAAAAAAAAGCAACTAAAAACACCTTTGTACTGCCTTCTATAACTCTTCAAAATTAAAATCATTTTTAGGGGTAGTGTGCAATTTAGGAAAAAATTGTTTTTGCAAAATTTGTTTACTTTATTAATGTTCTCAAAATTATAAAAAAAAATAACCTTAATTATGGAAAATCTGGACACAATTTCCCTTTTTCTCCTGTGTATCCCCCACCCCAGACCTTTTGAATTTAGTAACATCAATGCCCTGTATATAGAAGTAATCTGACCAAGTGTGGTAAAAATCGGTCGATTAGTTCTGGGGATATAAGGTTATTAATAGACCAACACCGAAAATCATTTTTAGGGATGGGTGAAACTTAGCAAAAACTGTTTTTTTTTACAAAAGTTGTATACTTTATTAATATTTACAAACTACTATAGAAATATTATAGCCAAGTTTGGTGAAAATCGGTCAAGTAGTTCTAGAGATATAAGGCGATTTACTTACATACATACACGTACGCACATTTTGTCACGGAAAGTTCGATGCCATTTTTCGGTTTTCGGGGGTTCTTAGGGTTCAATTCGTCAAGATTCGGTGAGAACCGGATGTATCCAATTTTGACCGTTCCACTATACTTTTCCTTCTATGTAGCTATTGGTGCTGCATAGACGGGAAAGTAAAAATATACTACATACGTTTTTTACAAATTTCGTAATTATTTATTTATTATTATTTTTATTTTATTTATTTATTTTTTATTATAAAAATACAACCTTAATATGTTGTAATTGCAAGTAAAAGAAATTTTTATCGAGAAGACATCATTTCGATCGATGAACAAATAAATGGAATTGAATCCAGATTAAATGGATAATTTACTTTAGATATTTTTATTTTAAGCTCAGTATGTTGTGGAAAAATAGTTAAGTTATATTGAGCGATGTACTGACAAAGTTGTGATAATAATTATATATATATATATATATATATATATATATATATATATATATAGATAGATAGATAGTTTACATGATCTCCATGTTATCAATCAATATGCCGTATGAAATTCTAGCCACTTATGAAATGTATGGATATCATTGTGTTGGTTGTAATTTTTTTTTTAAATGTAATAATTACGTACGTACCTTGTAATTAACGTACTGTTTGTTTTTTCGTATAAGTTCCAAATTTTTCTCGTGTTTCTTGTCACCTCATAGTTGTTGTTCTGTTATAATCGCTATCAGTTAAAAAGATCATTATTATTATATTAGTGGCCTTGTTTATAACCAGTTGTTTCCGGTTGGGTACTCCTTAGATACTTCTATATTAACTAGTGCCGTAGTTTGTGTTGGTGATGCTGTGCCTTTTTTTTATCTGTCGCTATACATTTAGGGCTATATGCGTTTTAAGAATATAATAGATTAATTGCTGTATATTACTATTTTATATAGCGGTAATTAAACATTATTTTTTCTCCTTCTTTCCTACCAACAATCCCGTTTTATATTTCTTCTTCGTGTGTTGAAATAATTTAATCACTGTCTCACTGTGAATGAATGTTTTACGTTAATTAATACTGTATTTAGAGTGATTGTTGGACACGAATTAAGATAATTTTATAAAACAATCGAGTTTCCTCGATGAATAAAAAATGTAGAATTTACTCTTTTTCTAGATAAATTAAAGAATACTATTTATTACATACGATGAACTTACCCTTATCTTAAGTAAAACAAATCGGCTACAAAATAAAAAAAAAAACTAAATAGTAAAAAAAATTAGTATTGTACAATTCTTTAAATTTTGACATTTGAAATCTGCGCCAAATTAACGAACGGGAACAAAAATTGTAATTTTTAATTTGAAGCCGACTTCAAAAAGTTGAAATTCTAATAATTGAATAATAATACTATTAACTATTTTTTTTGTTTTGCTTTAAGTGCCTTTTTTGAAGCCGGTTTTATTGATTTGTTTTTTTAATTTATGAAATATATGGTTTCTTTTTTCATTTTAGAATAATTCTGTTCTTTTTAACTTGGAAGTATTTTTCGAAATAATTTCTAGTGATCGATATATATATATAAATTTCTTAAAGCCTAACATCAGGTTTATTACTAATTTTATATAAATTATTTCTGTTAATATTTTCGTAGTTATTTCTTCCTTATATAGTTTTAAAAGAAACCCGATTCAGATAACTGAAGAATAGCGTGTTCTTGTCTATCTAATTAAAGCACCGGAGAAGTCCACTAAAAATCTATATATTTTGCTTTTTAATACTAAGTGAAATCTTAATTATACTCATTAGATTGAAGAAATTATAAGTTTGAGTACGTCTTTGGAATTACGGCTTGAAATTGATGTAAAAAATTAAGTTCGACACAAGGTTCTATTCTACTCAGCAATATACCGATAAACCCTTCCCTTAGTATTACAGAATTGATTCTCAACCCTTTTAGCTCCAAAAATTATATATATATATATATATATATATATATATATATATATATATATAGAGAGAGAGAGAGAGAGAGAGAGAGAGATTTCGCGACCTCCCAACCGAATCCAATGAAACCTAATTAAAATTGTTTAGCTGCGTTGATAGCGACGGGTATGAACATGCATGTATGAAATGTACAAACATCAACAATTTACAGGTTCCAATTTTATGTTTACGTACTCCTTTTACATAATACGCGCTGTGAGAGCGTCATATTGAACATACATATGATACGTTCGAACACGTCGTGCTTTCAGCAGTATAAAAGAGGCGTAAGGGATTACAGAACGAAAGACCTACATAATATGATGGACCGCGTAGGGTTTGGAGGGTCAGGTGGGGGTTTGGCCAAACACGCTTTCTTGTTGCTGTCCTTGGAGTTCGTTGTGCTAACTGTTGTGTTAACTGGCTTTTTATAAGGTTAGCAAGAAGATATGAGAGACAGACACGACAACAAAATACCAAATTCCATCCCAACCCCACTTTCCTACCGACCGAGATAGCTCTGGGACACAACTTCTCAGAGCAATCCGGCCAAACTCATTTTCTTTAATTTTCTAAATCAAATTAAATTAAATGTAACAGTACAAGCCCCAAATCGCCTCCGGCATCCTTTCCTTAAGAGAGAATGACTCCTTAAACAAAGGATTTCAGCCCACTTTAGGCTGAAAGGCAGCGCATCACGGAAGATAGGCTTATTACGCTAAAACACTCCATTGGATCTGAACGCAATCCAAACTTCACAAAACGAATCAACGCGATCTATTAATAACCCGCCAGTATATAGTAGAAATATAGTGTATAATAGAATCACCCAGTAGCAAAGGACGCAAGTCCGTATACTGCGAAAAGTAGGAGGGTATTGCATCCTCCGACATCCTTGCGTTCCGTTCCGTTACAGAACGTCATTTTAGTTTCAAATGCGAAGCATGCGTCTCGTGCCTTTTAAATTTTTAAAGCGTAGTTTCATTGAAAAAATAATTGAGGTTTTGGTTTTTTAGTGTTATTTTTTTTCAATTAGATATTCTGATACAAAATGGATAAATTCATGAAAAAACGAAGTTAGTCATCTGATTCAATGAATTGATCGGTAAAACGACAAGATTGTACAATGACATCCTGACCCCGCAATGGAAGACACCCGCCTTGTGACGATCCCGGTCGCCAAACCACTCTCTCCGTTCCTAGCCCTGAAAGGCTTTACCGGAGGTCGTTCTCTTTTAGACCGTATAAATTTGGTAACACAACAGTTATTTAAAATACGGTTTTACCTTATTGGTGAAAAGCCATAGTGCGTTGTGTTACCTTTCAACTCCTTTCCGATGAAATCATGAAGCCATCAAAATTAATTCAACGTTTGAAAACTAAACATCCGGATCATTAAAGCAAACACTTGAATTTTTAGAAAAAAAATTCATACTTTGAGAAATCAGCAAGCTTCTATTTGTTAATCAAGCCGTACTGATAAAATTACACTTGAAGTATCTTAACTCGTAGCATTAAGAGTAGTTAAGATTTCCAAACCCGCATACAATCGCAGAAAAACTTATATCGCCTCCTGCAATTGATATGGTCAGTGTTTTAATTGGCGTGGAAGAATCAAAAAGATTGAAAAAAATTCCCCTTTCTAACTGACCCAATATCAAGACGAATCGATGACATGGCTATGTCAAGGGAATCTATGTTCGCGATCGGATAATTCAGGAAGTAAATTCGAGTAATTTTTTCAGTATTCAATTTGATGAATCAACTGATGCGGCAAAAATGTCTCATTTCTTATGTTTTGTGAGATATGATTGCGACAGGAACAATCAAAGAAAATATGTTGTTTTGCAAATCTATATCCGGTCGTGCAACAGCACAATATCTTTTTGATGTTTTTTATGAAGCTGCTAAAAGCTATAACATAGATTGGACAAAATGTGTTGCTGTAAGTGACGGTGAAAAGGCGATAACAGGAAAGAAAGTTGATTTCTGAATAAATTAAAAGACCATCTTGTACCAAGGGCGGATTGGACTTGCTCTGCTTTCTTCACATAAATGCTCTTGCCACAAAAAAATATGCCGTCTAATCTCAAACAAATTCTTTGTAAAGCTGTAAAAATTGTTAATTTTGTTAACAAGTGATCATTACAGAATAGGCAGGCGATTTGCTAAACTCTGTGACGAAATAGGGGAAATGAAAAAAATCTCTCCTTTTCTATACAGAAATCAGACGGTTATCGCGGGGAAAGTTTTAATCCGATTATTGGAATTACGAGTTAATTTTCAGGATAAACAAACGCCATTCTCAATGTTTTTACAAAATAATGACTGTATGTTTCTGTTAGCTTACTTAACTGATGTGATTGATGTGTGTGCACATTTAAACGATTTGAATGTGAGTTTGTAGGGACTTGATAAAAACATTTTTTTAATGACACAAATTTCATGCTTTAATTAAGAAGCTTGATATCTGGATTATTCACCTTCAAAGCAAAACGTTTGATATATTTCCACTCACTTCCGATTATACTTAGAGAAATTTGGATGAAGAAAAACACTATTATTCACTACAATTTGGTTAGCATGAAGATGCATTTGCGTGAGGTAAAAATTCAATTGGCGGAGTGTTTCCCGTAAGATAAAAATGATTTCTCGAAGAGATGCGTACTGAATCCATATAGTGAAAACGTTGTTGAAGTTGCTAAGTTACCACTCGAGATTATCGACTAGCTCATCGAAATGTCTGCCGATAAAAAGTTACAAATAACAATTCACAACTGAAGATTTAGATACGTTTTCGCCTGCTCGTCGAAGTGAAGTATTGAAAATATTAATCCCTTTCGTCACGTCTTACCAGTGTGAAAAAGGTTTTTCGTCTACGGTTGCGCAAAAACTAAATAAAGGAATCGTCTTTGATCACTTGAAAACAATTTGCTTGTGTGTGTGTTTCTAACATTGATCCAGTGCTTGAAATATTTATTTGATATTCTGTCCTTGTCAGGCGCTCTGTTTTTTTGACATCAACAACAATTTAATCATCTACGTCTTGCTTCGCAAAGAGATCATGTTACAATTCATCTATAACACAAAGTTCACCATAAATTATACTAACTGCTGAAATATAGGATTGAATAATTGTTTAAAATTCTGAGTTCGATCCTGCATAGAAATATCCATCCCTGAAGAATACAATATTTTTTTGAAGCGGTATACTAATTCCCAAAAAATCTCTTTGCGTCCGTGACAGTTTTAAAACTATTTATTCATTTATTCCAGAATTTTTTCGTTTTCTCATATCCGTTTATAATAATAAAAAATGTTATATTAACATATTTGTTAATTTCTTTTGATATGATGAATTTTCATCAAGTAACGACTTTATCTATCGATTACATGCTTTTTAATGACGATTTGTATTTAGTTGTGTACATATAACGGAAATTGAGCGTAGAACAATTTTTTTCTTCACATCATCAACGCACATAGTGAATTATTATTGAAATTGTTGGAATCATTTTGGAGTTAATTACTACAGTCGTGGGAGCAAACAAACACAGATACGCCGTTCAAATCTATTTTGCTTCTTTTTTCACGGGAAAATTGTTTGATTAGCACGGAAAATTATGTTAAATATTTATTAAAGGTTAATTTGAATAATTCCAGTCTTTATACGATTTTTGAGAACGACTGTTTCACCAAAATAGATCTGAGCCCCGTTGCCAGACCAATGAAAATTTGTAGCATTCATTTATTTATCTTTTTTTTTAATGCTTGAACAGTAAATCAAAAAATAATGTTTTTTAAACTCTCTTCCCCTCGCTCCCTGTGAATATTAATAATAAGACATCTAGGATCTTAATCCAGGTTACAGAGAATTCATACGTTAGAGTTTGTTAAAATGTTTTCACATTTATATAATGTGGAATAAACGACACAGAAGATAAAAAACTGGTTTTACAGCAAATTTGTTCAGTCAGTATATGTAATTGAAATTGTAAAATCGTTTAATTTATAAGCAGAAATGCAATTTTAAGTATAATAAAAAAATTTATTCTGGTCACTTACCTTTTCAAGGTCGTTTAACATCTTTACTTTTATTAACAATTATTGTTAATGAACTGGTAAGTCATTTTTTAAATATAATAAATACTTTTGTTGTGTGTTAATTTTTTCCTGTTATTTAATAATTTTTTGTATTCTTCCTCAGTCATATATTACCTTTTTAATCTTTAAATACCATAAAATATTGTGATTTCAGGGTATTTAATATTTTTTCTCAACCTTATGTTATATTACGTTTTAATCTTTAAATACCCTAAGTATTGCCATTTCAGTTTTGTTTAACAGTATAAAAGAATACTTTAGCAAAGGATTTAATTTTTGCTAATTTTAAAATTTTTTATACTTTATCAATTATCTATAATTTTCTATTTTATTACTGGTGAAAAGTTATATTTGCAAACTAGTTAATTTTTAAGGTTTACTTCTCTAGGTTAGGTTCTCTTTCTCTGCAGGTGAAATTCAATAATATTTTTATCATGTATTATATGTAATGAATTAATGTAAATAATAGTACGAATTGTATATATGTAATTTTTTTCGGTCCATTACTAATTTACATGTTTTTTCCTGTTTTTTAATTCCTTGTAGGAAGTGAAGGAAGATTTGTGATCGCGAAAAATTTCGGTTTTCAGATTTCAACGGAAATATCCATTTTGACCATCTCTGAATTCATTTTTACTAGTTTCGGCGTGACGTCCCACGTATGTATCTCGCTTAACTCAAAAACGATTAGTTGTAGGATGTTGAAATTTTGGATTTAGGACTGTTATAACATCTAGTTGTGCACCTCCCCTTTTGTTTGTAATCAGCTTGACCAAAAAAGCCTAAAATTCAAAAAATCCTACTTTTCATTAAAAAAAAAAAATGTGTGTATGTAATTTAATAGGCGTACAAGGAAGTCATGCCAAGTCCACTCAGGTGTTTCTCTCGTAGACAGATTTACGAATTATAGATGGAAGTTCTGATGTACCAGATTAAGTGATTATACAAAGTTTACCAAGTTTTCCACCGAACAACGAATTTGTTCGGTGACATCACAAATGAGATATGTTTTGATGGAAGACTTGTGATGGAACGTAAAAAAAATCTTGCTAATTTTCCAGATTCGCTGTTAACATTTCGGTAACATATACCAAAACTAGGTTTAAAATTTAAAACGGCAAAGATTGTAGACAGATCGAAGGGGTGTTGCTTAAACGAAGTAAACGTGAAATTGGTTGGTCAGTCTTTTGTAAACCGTCTTCAGAAATCTATACAGAGGGTATCAGGTCTTGAAGAGTTTTTGCAGAGAGAGTCATGAAGCATTCCTGGAATTAAACATCTGCTGAAGTTTAATGTTGAAGATTTTAAGATTTTAGCCGTATTGTCTTATCTTTTCTCTCTTCTTGATGAAATTTATGAGGAGTATGAGGAGTTCCTCCATTCATTTACCCAAGAATCACGATTGTGGATTTATGTTAATGGTGATCCATAATGAAGCACATACAAATTTCTAGAGATCAATTTTATTGAATTATGGAGGGGTGTTTTTAAGTTTAAAGGATATGTTACATAACTAACTGTGTGTACTGGTCAGCCCAGCCAGTACTCCTCTAGAATCTGCGTAGTGTTACGACATAGAGATTTCAAGAATACGATTAAAAGGCGATTTTTTCTTACCGTTACCTCAACATCCTTGTTTAAGATGCTGCAAGAATCACTGTTAACGGAACTAGAAGATAATCTAAATCGTGAAATTCTAAATCGCTTATCTGACAGGTGAAGCGATTGAATTGAAGATGGATCCTCAGCTGGGTGGAATGGAAGTTGGACATTTTTTTAGATGAAACGTTTGATGAATATCTCGGATTTATTGTGCCGTGGTCACAATGGATAGCCTCCGCGATTATGTGACTTGATGCCTAGTAATTTTGCTGTTCAGTCATTATTATGAATTTATTGTTTTCTTCATTACAAAAGATGTTTATGAAACGAAAAGATCTGTTGAAAATGTTTTCATTGTCTGTAATCAACATAAGGAATTGTTGTGACGTATTTGTGAATCGTTGTATGGAATGTTTAAAAAAAGTGAGGAGGACTTTTGAATAGTTTTTTAAATGTAGTATGCAAGTGCAGTTAGTATAATAAAAAATATTTTTCTTAATATTTAATAATTTTTCATTTCGGTTTAGGAAATGGGCTTAAGTGCCAACCTGTTTTTTAAGTACCTACCGTTTGTATATCCTGTAATTGACGATCTATAATTTTGAGGCTTTGAACTCAATCTAAAATAATTTCTCTTCCATGTAATTATTTACAGTATATCTTTTAAGTGTAGGCAGGCCACGTTGGGAATATGTAAAACAAATTGTAAGGGATGTAGGATGTAGAGGGTATACTGAAATGAAACGACTAGCACTAGATAGGGAATCTTGGAGAGCTGCATCAAACCAGTCAAATGACTGAAGACAAAAAAAAAATCTTTTAAATAATTTCGCCCGTAATTTTTTAAAAACTTTACCGATGAAACTTCAATATTATCATTTTTTTCATTTAATTACCCCTATTTAGTCAAGTTATCTTTCATATGTTATTGAAAAAAAGGGCCCGGAGTTATTTGTACGTACATCATTACGTTAGTGATTGGCGAAAGAATATTTAGAGGGAATACGTTTCATTATATGAAGAGTTTACACAGGAGTTTTGAATATTTATGGCGACACCTGATTGCTGAATCGTAATCATAATCTTAATCGTAATCATAATCGATTGCATAATCTTCAATTATGTAACGAACCGTTCACGTCAATTGAATGAAGCTAACATTTACTGCGTGGTTCACCCGTACGGGTTTGCTTGCGTTTTGTTTTTATCATTTAATTTAAAAATTATTAATTAGAAAGTAAATACCTCATATTAATTTATGTTAATGATAGTTCCAACGAAATAATGCTCGTAATTGAAACTTATTTTTTAAATTACTCTTTTTGGAACCGTTAGTTTATGTGGCAACTTTAAACTCATTTCTTGTATGTGTGCCTGGGTGATCATATTTCTTAATTGTTACGTATTTATCGAAATTTTTCGTTGAATTTGTATTACGTATAAGTTGGTTGAAGGAATAAATTGATGGGTTTATGACGAGTGAAAAATGATACATTGTGAAAAATTACGGTTCTGTCTTTTCAAGTAGATATGTAATTAATTTACTTGTAAATCTTTATAAGTCTGTGTTAATAAATATAATTAAAACGTTTTGTATTTTTTCATTTTGTTTCAGGTTAGAATTACTTCATAAATTTGAATGATAAGTGTTGTAAGTAGCTAATAATTTATTTCTATATAGATTTAAAAAAAATATTTTTGAAATTTTTTATACTTTCGAAAATTATTAGATATACGCTTAAATAGATAAATAAATACTTAAATCTCTTTACATCGTGACTCCGTAGGGGAAGACACCCACCATGTGACACTTGTGTTCGCTACGCCACCCCCTTATGGGCTTTACCGGAGGTCATCTTCAAAATTTCGGCAGAAGGCAGAAGAACAACAAAACTAAAAACAAAACGTATCTTACGTTAGTCTCAAATAAGACCGAGTAAACAAAATAAGGAAAGGAGCTGAAATCCATTACCTACCCGGAGGTAAAAGAAATAAGTTCAATACGCAATTACAATAAAACAAATAAACAACAGAAACTTAGCAACTAAGTCGCTATTTAAATATTACCTTTACGGGATGGCTCGTAAATTTCTGGATGAAAGAGGATTTTTGTTGCATCATGCATTTAGAATTTTCGATGCAAAATTATATCTGTAATATGCCATTTCTATCTGAATGAAAATGTTGCGATCTCCAGAGCGATTATAAGATATTATTTGCCTAGAAGGGTCTTCAACTTATCTCTGAACGGAGGTTTTTGTCAGCTAATCTGCAGTACTTTCACGAGTATATTGTTTTTTCTTACCCCCTTTTTTGGATTCTGCGGTAAGTAAGAATGTTTAGACGTGAAAAGCCAGTGTATTTTTGGCGCAATCTAAAGGAGGACTGTCTTATAACTGGTCGATTTGAGAACCCGTGTTTCCTGTACTGTGACCACAAAGTAAAACTTACTGCTGAAATATTTGTCTTCGCAAAGACGGCCATCCTAATCCTTTCTGAAATATACTGCAGTTCAGTACAGTACCGGATAGAATATTATTATTCCGGATACCGGCATGAAATTTGTGTAGCAAATAGAACATTTTCATACTCTACAGAAATTCGTTTCACATTCCCCTGCACAAGCTTTAAATTTATTTGTTGAATTTGTCGTAAGAAATATAAATAACTCTTTATAAAGGGATTCTTTGGTTACACTAAATCCGGATTCATATATGAATAGCCATATTTAAAGTGAATTAATTATTATAACTTAAGTAGGGACTGCTGAAACTGTTCCGATTTGATTGTTGTGGTTGGGTGGAGTGAGTGACCTACCACGTTCTGTGGAAGGCCGCAAAAGCTAACCGTTTAAAATTATATTTTTCAAATTAAGGTACCTTTTTTCTTCGCTTTCCTTTATATCTTCCGCCTTGAATATACCAAAGTAAGACTGTTAATACCGTAATAGCGTAGTAGTTAAAAAAAAATTTTTCTCAACTTATAACCAGTCGCAATGTTTGCGTAAAATTTATTATTGAATCCAATAATTCTTTTGAGTTTTAAAACGTCAGTACGTGATAAGAAATTATATTTCGCAACAGAATGGATATTTTAAAGCTTCATCGAGATGGGGAGCACCATTTTCAATTAAAAAACGTATCTAGGTTTCTGACCAATTTCAAGATAGTCGTCTTTGATATCTTACATTAAATGTAATAATACTTCTCGTGCCAAGTGTTCAGGACAGGAGCTTTAGCAGTTAAAAATAAATTATTATCTCCTCTCTTAACTATTAAATTAATAACGAAGGTTTTGAAATATTGTCATTTTCCTCGTATTAATATGTGAGCGTAGAGATTTGAAAGATATTATAGTGAACAAGATTTTCCATGCGGAGTATTAACGAAAGGTATGTGGTATATTCCTGCACTTTTTAGTTGTAGGAATGAGCACAAAACGTACCAGCGGGATGATGTACAGTCCGATTGTAGTGCTACTTGTTTGTGTATGAATCGCCTTTTGTATTTTACTGTGATGTTTATTTTTAATGATTAATTCACTACTTAGAAGCCTGAAAGGTTGCAGAATGTATTACATGGAATATGTACATAAAGATTTTTTTTTTTAATATAATTTCTACCGATAAAAAAAAATGTATAATGCATTTTGTATATAAATTAATTCCATTATGAACAAGTTTTTATTTTTATCGAGCCATGTATCAAATTTTTATGTGTGTTTTTGCTGATGGAGATACTTCGTAATACAGAGTGAGCAACATAAAACCGAACCCATAACGTAACCGCTGCAGAATCGGTAGGTTATGTTGTAATGAAATTTTATGAACGATACGAATAAATTAAATGAAATCATAAAACTTAATTTAAATGTTACAGAAAATGTTCAAATTGACCACCCTGGGCATCGATGCACTTTTGTGCTCGACTGATCATATTGAGAGTCGTCTGACGCAAAACCTTGTTATCAATTGCGTCGATTTCTCGTCAAATGCTCACCTTCAGTTCATCAATATTGTGGGGATTAGATACATAAATTGTCTCCTTTAAGTAGCCCCAAAGGAAAAAATCGCAAATAGGTGGGTCTATCTGTCCGCCAACAACATTTTCGAGCAGCCAGTTGCAATAATCAAGTCGTTTCGGTTTGTCTATCTCCTTCAGTTGTTGCACAGTTGTAACACGGTGTGGTTTCAATTTTAATTTATGAAGAATTTTACGACAAGATGTGTATTTAACACCAGATTGTTGGAATAATTTGCGTAGTGATTTTTTTGACCTGGCAGTAATTCTCCTTTCAATATCGGTAATGGTCTGTGGAGTCTGCTAACGGAGGTTGCTTATTTTTTAACCGTTTTGAAACCGAACCTGTTGTACGTCATTTTTTAACTAAATCGTGTATGTTACTTTTCGTTGGGATACAGACATTCGGAAATTTTTCTACGAATATCCGTGACGTGATTCTTCAAACGAAACGATCCAGAACGAAAATAGACCTCGACTGTAACTATCCTCTCCTGCATTGAATAAGGCATTTTATAGAAACAAAACTGCATTCACGATACTGCATGGCAACAAAACGTATACTGCACTGACAAGTAACCACCTGACAAACGGCAGTAACAATCAGTAGTAATATATACATCCACTAGTCGCGCTAGTTGTGTGAGAGTCTTTCATAAGTATTTGGGTAGCGGTTTCATTATGGGTTCGGTTTGATGTTGTTCATTCTGTATAAAGCGAGGATTCATTTTCTAATATTTTTTTTTTGGAATTTCACTCCCACTCAATTTGTGCAGTTTTTGATACTGTTAATTACTCCATTTTATTATTATAATTACTCCATACTTTTGTTATTAAGTTGTATATTTAACGTTAATTAGACTAGGTTAGCGAGCGTAGGGTATGTTTGGTAGGTTATGTCGATTCCGTGTACTGACGAATCTTACATATATCAACATAACCTAACGAAAGATAAGCCAACGTTTTCTTCGCTCGCTAACCTCATCTAATTAAGTTATGTATACAAATTATACAAAGTTGTTAATAACAAAAGTGATACAAATTTTCCCTTTTTGTGGCGGTGAAATTACGAAAAGTGCTCACTTTTTTATACGAGGTATATGTTGATAATAACTGCAATTTATAAAGAAAGAAAAGAAAATTACTTCTTTTACATACTGTAGTTTTCTTCTAACTGCGATTAAAGAACATTTTTTCCCGTTTTATTTTGGAAAATACTGCTTAATTTAATAAAATAATATTTTACCTTAAGAATAATAATAATAATCATAACCATAAATAAAGCAATCTAAAAGATTATGAAACAAATAAGGAAGAAACAATTACGGGTCGTTTTATTCTTTTTATTTCATTTTTGATCGGTATTTTTTTTTTTTTTTTTTTGGTTGACGGGAATCGACTGCTCTAGTCATTTTAGTCATTTACCCTACGAGAATAGAAATTTGTAGCGTATGAAAAGTATTTTTTATTATATTCTTTGAAAAAAATTAAATTTGCATTGTTAAATATATTTTTAATTTGTTATCGTAGGAATGTTCGAATATCAGGACTATTTATTTCAACAAAATCAGGATAGAGTCATTTATGTATACCTTTTCCATTTTTTCCTTTTCTTTATTATACCTAGACAAATTTTATCATCAGAAATAAAAGAATGAGTAGTCCGAAATTAATAGTGGTAATTTTTTTTCCAATAATAAGATTCATTCAGTCATAAGGTTTTAAGTAGTTTTTATCTTGTTTACACATTTCCAAATAATGGAAATAGCGTTACGTTAATTGTGTAATCGGTTATATATGTATATCTGATACATTTTTTCATGTTACTGCGTTATTTATTTTTTATAATTTAACATGATATTAAATAATTTACGTAGATTTGCTATTTAAGACGAATAAAATAAAAAATCAATTGCATATGCTATGTGCTAAGGATGGTTATTATTTGTTTGTTGCTTTATTCTTTGAAAGGAAAAGAGTTTTATTTTATACGATGCGATGTTCGGTCGGTTTAATACACGTAACTATGAATCAGGGCTAGTCAGGACTAACGTTTGTGTTGTGTGATAATCTTGTATTACCTTATATGTATGCAGGATACAAGGCAAGGACCAGATTATACGTATCCATTTGACGTATAGTAGATACACTGCTCGGTTGTTTTAGTGCGCGCTCGCGCGCCTCTGCAGTGTCTCCTTCCGGTGAAGTTGGCCTTTACTTTCCTTCAGTACTTATCGTTTACCTTCTGAAGGTCAAAAATAATATGCATACTTAACGGCATTGTTTGGAAATTATTATTATTATTATTGTTGTATTAAATTATATTTTCGTTGTGAAATGCAGATTGCGGTTTAATTTTATTTATCGAATTTTAAATGTATACATATATATATATATATATATATATTTTTTTTTTGTTTTAATGTCGTTATTAATTTATTGTTCATATTATCTCGATTATACGGTATGCACTCAAATTTTTCCCGCAGAGTTAAAAAAAAATTCTCGCGATTATGAAATACTTCAAGTTTTCCTTTACTCTCAATCTCGATTTACCTAAGGGTTACGTTTCGGAGGTTTTTACAGAAGTTAAATTTTATTGAAGCCTTATATAACTTACGTTTTGAATAGTTTATTAATAGTAGGTAAACATGCTGCTTTTTTAAGTAAATTTTTGAGCGTTTTTGAAATTAAATTTAAAAATTAACGATTTTTTATTATAATATCATTATTAATTAAAATGATCGAATAGAAATAGAAAGAACCAATAAAAAAATACTCTGTTGTATTTTACGATTTCATTATTAATTTTTAAGCTGTAAATTTTCAAAATTAACAGTTTTGATTGTAAAAATTAAATTTTTTTTTTAATCTATCGTATTTGTAAATTTTTTACACTAAGGTGTCAACCTTTTTCATAAAGGTGTCAATTTTATCTCACAAAGGTGAGATAAAATGAAACGACTCTGCGCGCACAGTAGTATATGGCAAAGGTAATTTAAAAATAAACAGAAAGATCTGTGTTTCCATTATTGCTCGACTTTACATTAAATTGAAGAAAAGATGTTTCGGCTTAGTTTTTTCTAGCCTAAGAAAAAATAACAGTTCATAATCTTTTTTTATATTCAGTGAATCAAAGCATCCGGTAAGAAAAGACTTGATGAAAAATTTACATTATAACAATTCGGCCCAACTTAATCGTGTAGTAGCCATAGCCATTCTAATAATCTTAGTTGAAACAAAAAGTTGATGGAAAACTCCAATTCAACTCCATTTTCCAGTTCTACTTCGTGGAAAACATAATTTTCCATCATATTATAACTTGCTCTTTATTGCGTTGTTTTATAAGGTTTAAAACTTAAAAAGAAAAATATACCGGAACTACGGGTAATTACGCGTAAAAAGTACTCAGTTTTCGTTTGTATTCCTTGCAGACAATTTCTTCGTTTTTAAATCCGTTAAGAGATACACAAAAAAAAAAATTAAAACTGCAGTTTCATCCTATCCTCTGAATAAATTAAATAGCTTTCTTGATGGCTGGTTTCTTTTGGCAGCCATTTAAAAAAAAAAAAAACTACTTCAATCTCTCGGTAAAAATATAATGTTTTAGTACGTGGTTTCAAAATTTGAATTACCAGTGGATTAAGAAGAAAATTCTTGCACAGTTTTGCACAAGAAGACGGACTTTTCGTTATTTTATTTAGTTCCTGCAATAAATACCACATATAAGGAAACGTCGACGTTCCGACTTGCAGCATCATAACGAACTACGCTTTTAACTTGCCCCGATAAATTTTCTCGACCATAAATTTTGAGTCGAAAAAGAACAACTCAAGCAGTCTTTATCAAATTTTCACATGCACAACTTCAGATACACAACTACAGCATATTTTAATTTCAGTGAAATTTATCTAATATTTTTAGAGATTTTCGAGCCACAAATTTTATACATAGACCTATATATATATATATATAAATTTTAAGTGAATGGTATTTTCGTACTCCTCATACCTAAAACATAAAGAAAATTTATTTTCAACCCCCTCTCTCACACACTATGCGATCGAAAGTAATATTCTGTAAAAGTCTAAAATAGGGTTTTAAACTTTTCCATTAAAGGTTTGGCATGTTCCATCGTCTATTAAAGAGGGACGCATCACAGTATTCTATAATAAATCAATTGTACAGACACCTGCATGGTATTTGTTTTAGTAGAAAAATCGCTCCGTTTACATTTTTAAAGAAAAGTGTTCTAGTATATTGAGAGTAAAAACAAAAAGATTTCTAGAATTTTTTTGTTTGACATATTTTATGAAATTTTAACTGAGACATCCGGCTGAAATCTTCTTTTAATAATTTTTTACTCGTCGAATTAAGAGCGAATATAATAAAAAATATTTGATGATTAATGAATGGGGGAACCTGCAAAAATTGTAGTTTTCAATTTATTTTTTTATAATAGAAATTATTAATTAATATTTGCGGTTTTGATCGAAAGTGTTAATTATGCGTGAAAAATGTATAGAGGAAATATTACCTCATAATTAGCATTTATTCGTTTATTTTGGTGGAAAAACCGTTTCGGTATTTGCGTCGGGTTAATGTTCATTTTATAATAATAATAATAATAATTTGCTTTTGCAGGGAAACTCAATTTCTTTCGAACGTTAAAGTACATAATACGTTTGGAAAGAGTTAAAATGACGTAAGTTATTGTTTTTATGAAAACGGTGTTATTGAAATTCATTAAATGCAATCGTAACGCGAACTTTTTGGCAGTATAGAGGTCGCCGCCGCTCTCGTAAGTGAATCAAGAATCAAGGTCGCCAGGAGTGGTGGAACGTAACTGCTGCAACCTGTTACCGTCGGTGCAGGTTGTGTTGATACTTGAACGATTGGCGTTTTCAGTATCCTAAATTCTTACCTGAAGTAATTTTTTTTTGTTTTTTTTTTCATGTGTGTATTTTCGGACTAAAGTTGTAATTAATCTATTATTGCTATTGTTATTCTTTGTGATAATTAGTTTCCTTTCCTCAACGTGTAATGTAATAAAAAAACCCGGTAATATTTAATTAGCATTTTCTATGCTTTACACTTTTTTTGTTGTTTTAATTAATATCTATTTATTTATTAGTAAAACAATTATTTGTATTTATGTCGGATGTGTGACTTTGTTATTAATTTTTTTCCTATTTCTTAAAGAAGTATTTTTTTTTTGTAATACTGTTTTTCTTAGATTATAATTTAATTTTAGAATAACGGAAACAGTCGACGATAAAAAAAAAATCTAGAGAAAATATTAATAACAAATTTTGTATTATTAGTATTTATAATAGCTGACACCACCGGGGCTTTATCCCGAAATCCAAAAAGAAATAAGTATTCGTATAATATCAAACGTAACCGTAGTTTAAACAACTATAGTAATTGAAAAACAACAATTGTTTGAAATATATTTAAAAATACATACCCTGTCCTTATATATAAATGAATGTTTTTTGATTGTTTGTTTGCCCCGTATGCGTTCCTAAACCATTCATTCAATCGCGATGAAACTTTGGTGAGTTGTGCGTACGCCTGCGAAGGTCTGTGAATTGGTTTATACCCGCTAGGTGGCGCTGGGGTCGAGATATTTCGAAAAATTGGATTTATGGTCCGACTTGGCTCATATTCAGAAATATGTGTATGAGATACGTGAAAATAAATATTTTTGCGAAAACTATACCCGCTATGTGGTGTCGAGATATTTACGAAACAAATATAGGTACTTACGTATTAACGCCACCGCAGCTACAGCTTTATTTAAAAACAAAGTAGTGTCAATCGGATTTCGGTGGAAAATGGGCCGATATAGAGTTTAACATAGATTCAAAACAGTCTCTTTATTAATTATAATAAATGGTTATTTATATTTATAAATATAATTTAACCAAACTTAACCTACGCTCGCTTCGCTCGCTAACCTTGACTAATTAACAGGAGTGTTTTGATTATTTAAATAATAAATAATTGCAATAATTACTGAATTTATTAAATAAATACTCAAAAAATTACGGTGTTAATTAGTCAAGGTTAGCGAGCGTAGGTTAAGTTTAGTTAAATTATATAAAATAAATAAATATAAATAACCATTTATTATAATTAATAAATAGACTGTTCATTTTCCACCGAAATCCGATTGACTACTTTGTTTTTAAATAAAGCTGTAACTGCGGTGGCGTTAATACGTAAGTATCCAAATATACAAAGAGGCCTTCTTCTTCTGTATGTATAAAAGGCAATGTTCGTATATGTGTCCGCTATAGACTAAAAAACAACTGGACCGATTTAAACGCGGGAAAAAGGGAAAAATCGGAAAAGGAAAAAAAGAAAAAGTTAAATTTTTTGAAGTTCCGTAATGTTCATTTTTTTAATGTTCTACCAAACTTTCAATTGTTTTCATTTAATCTATATATGTACTCAAATCTAGCAGTAGCGAAGCATTGTGCCGGGTCTGCTAGTACTAACTAAAAATAAATATAAAAATCTATAAAATCAATAACTTTTACGCTTATGTTAATGCTAAATATATGTTTCATGGCATACTAAAGCACGAACTATTCATGCTTCACTCATGAGTCACTCTTCATAACGTATAATAGTTATTAATATTTTAATCGTTATTCAACATTCTATGTTAGGCCTACTCGAGAAAGGTAGTGGAGTAGTATTTCCCTATTTTTTTCACTGAGCTATTTGATTTATTTCTTTTCCTGTTTAGCCTCCGGTAATTACCGTTCAAATATTACTTCAGAGGATGAATGAGGATGATATGCATGAGTGTAAATGAAGTGTAGTCTTGTACAGTATCAGTTCGATCACTCCTGAGATGTGTGATTAATTGAAAGCCCAACCCCCAAAGAACACCGGTATCCTCGATCTAAATAATCCGTGTAAAATTAACCGACTGTACTAGGACTTGAACGCTGGAACTCTCGACTTCCAAATCAGCTATTTGGAAAGACGCGTTCACCACTAGACCAACCGGTGGGTTGAGCTATTCGACTCGATCACGTCATAATAATACATTTATATTTTTGTAGATCAGTATGCCGAACTCTCCAGATATATTCAGTCCTACCATTGATTATATTTTTGCTTCGTATGAAACCGATACAGTAAAGCGACTAATATATGTATATTTTTGTTTCTTTTATATAAATATACTAGCTTATGAAATTAATGTTATACCTTAGATAAAATATCTCTCGGCTAAAAATGGGGGAAAATAATAAGTTATTACTTTTTTACATTATTTCTTAAAGTTAATTTACTTCATTCGTTACCATCCACTGTAGATAAATTAAAATAATAATTCCGCTTTCATAAAAATTTTCGCTTCCGTATTAATTTATTTGCATTCCTTATTAGTTTTTTGTAATCTCTTTATCTTACATGTCATTATTTTCCGTTGTCACGTGCACACGTTTTTTTGTTTTAATTAACTCTGACCATGTAAGTTTTTACCTGTATCATCATAATACTATTGTGTTTGTGTGTGTGTGCGCGCGCGCGCTTGGTTTGTAGAGTTAGTGACGTGTAATTGAAATGCAAAGGTAAATCTTGGGTTTAAAGTTATAATTACACGTGGATTCACTTTTACAAGGTAAACTAATTTGTCTATATTGCTAAACCGCATTTTACACGTTAACGTTCATAAGTACATAAATAGTAATCTAATGCTTCTTTTATTATACTATTATATACAGACGAAGACGGTTTTTGTTTGTTTTTTGCCATAACTGGAAAATATATTTAGATATTCGTATTTCATCTCAAAATCTTAAAGAACCAACCGATCAATTGCTTTCAAATTTTCCCGATACATTTTTATTGTACGATGAAAGGTTTTAAGCTTCAAACCGAGGCCCTGGCTTCGATGAAGGTTAAAATGTTAAAAATATTCATTATTTTTTCACCCCCTCGAAAGAGGATGAAGTTGTAAATTAAAAATATTCATCAAGGAAAAAAAAAGATTAATATTTTCACTAAATTAAAATATTTCTGCCTCCATGGAAAAGAAATAAGTTACGGTAGTTACCATAGCTACTATTATTCAGTTTTTTGTAATTTAGTTTCTTTTTCAGGTTTATATAAAGCCTGAATACGTTATATCAGTATTGTTCTCACCATCATCAGGATGACGAACAGTGCGGGGTCCAGGTGGCGGAGCCCTCTAGGTAGACAGGAATGGCCAGTGAAGTGAGCTCTGCGGTCCTGGGGTAGTCTCCGTGGCCCTGGGAGGCCTTGCGAAGTCCCTGAGTTGGCTCTGGGGTTTGCCTGACCCGATCTGGGCTCTGAGAGTCCAGGTTCTGGCTAGACGGACCGGCTAGAGTATATATATGTATAAAACATTAATTTGACGAAGGATAATTGTTTTTTTTACTGATTTATGATAATTGAAATATTTTAAACATAATGGAAATTATAGATGAAAAATTATTTCGTTATACTTTACATATAATAAGTTTTCTTTCTCAATCGGATATGCAAATAGAGGCGGGTGAAAATTTCATTACAAGGTGATACTACAAAAAGAGTGTGAAGAAATCTCTAAAATGATTTTCTAATCCATAAAAAAGATAGCTAACGATATTATTTGTAAAGTTAATTATTTTTTTTTACTGAATAAATCTTCCACGATCGATTATGTTTATTCTTATTTTCAGTTTATGTACTCGGTTGTATTGTTGAGCTGGATTTGTTAAATTCAAAAGATCTGCTGTTGGTAGAACTACTAATAAATTAGGTTTTATTAAAATAAAATTCTTTAATTTATTCCATTTTTATATAGGCTGTAATTTGAGCGTATGTGAACAAAGTTTTGATAAAAAATTCATTTCTTAATAAATATTAAAGTAAAATTCTTTAATGAAAAATTCTCGTCTTCTCTAATATGCAAAATTTATAGGTTTACGTTCAACTTAGCTCGTTCCTAAAATAAATTTGAAGTACTGTCATTAAGGCATCGGTTATCACATGTAGGGTATAAAAGACATTTATTTTTTATAATCAGCATTATATATGGTCGACATTTCTATTTCTTTTATTATGTTTTTCTTTCCTTTTTTTTTAAAGAATACATGGAAAATTAATTATAACGTTACTTATATATTTATAGACCGGTTAGTTACTACACGCACCGTGTTTGTATGTATTGTTATTTTAATATTCGACCGGATTAGGGGGAGATATGTTCCCCGGTTTATTTTTGTATTATATTTACGTCATAAAAAGAGTTTTATTTTATATCATTAATCTACCTAGACGTAGCATTAATAACAGTAATAATACTTATAATATTTAACTGATGTATGTTATTTTCAGAGAGATAAAAATATTGTTCCTGTGATTTTTCCTTCTTTTTTTTATGTGATAGTTTTATCGACTTTTTTTTATATGACGTAACATTAACCTATCATACTGAGTAACTACTACTTACCTGCTTGTTCTGCCGTCGGGGCGGTCACGGAAGCTAGTAAAGCGTAAAAACTACCACCCAACATTTACCTTTATTATTAACTCTTGGCATAACTAACTTCCACTCAGTCATGTTGTGTACATGATTCTAGTAAAAAGAAGAAGAAAAAAAAATATATATATATAAATAAATAAATAAATAAATTTGCTTGTAATGTGTTGTAAACCGTAAATAGTTTTATTAACAGTAGATCAAACTCTCATTATAAATATGTAAACTTATCCAAAAGATTAAAAAAATTGACTGTGTTATAATTTTATAAAAATACCTCGTATTATTTCCAATTCAAATCACTTTTTTCACGAAATATCGCCAAAAAATGTTTATAAATCTCATTTTACTTTCGAGGCATCATAGCTCTAAATCTATGCTGTAAGAAGGAAAGTATTGGTAATCAGTCAAAAAATGGGGTAAGGTTTTTTCTTTTCGTGATCCAGGGATCCAAAAATCTAAAAAAAAGTGGAGGGTTAATGTTTGTACGTATGTGTTGGCGTGTGTTAAACTTAATAACTCTTGACTAGATAAATCAATTTTGATGAAATCTTGTACAGAGACTTCGTGTATATGGGGAAATTTGTTGGTAAATTTTTGCAGTCAGTATCTCCAAGGGGTAAAGTAGCTAGTTTTTTGGGATTAATTTTTTCAAAATTTTGTTATTGTAACTCCGCTTTATATTAAGCTCGTACATTCGTACATGCTTATCTTATTTTAAAAAAAAGTTTCCCCAAAATTCCCCCTTTCCCAGAAATTGAAAAAAGTTGCCCTTTTGTTCCACGTGTTTCAACCGAATTTGTTTCTGTCTTCCTAGACATAGTAATAGTACAAGTAATCCAAGAAAAGTATTTTGGGGATGAGGGAGCCGATGAAAGTTTAAAAATGTACATTTTTTAAAATTAAAACAAAAATTTCAGATATTTAAAGTTTTGATAATAATATTGCAATAAAATTTCAACTCAATTCATCCTCACCTCTAAAAAAGAAATCTTAGGTAACCTTTTATTGGCTGTATATTTTTCAGTGGAATTTATCTTAGTTTGTTTTTTTTAACAAAGTTAACGTAGATAAATCAAAACATTTTCTTAGAAGGTAATTTCGGATGTGAGGGAGCAGAAAAAATTTTAAAAAATACGGATTTATAAAAAGTTATCTGATTTATTTGAACTTACTACAATAAAACTTCCATCATTAATTACCACCATTCCAAAAAAGAGATTTTGAGTAACTATTTTCTCACATCATTATTTTTCCATTATATAAGAATAAATAACCAATGCCAGGAAAGTATTACAACTTCGTTGTTAGCTTTTTCATATTTCATAGTTCAGTCTTTATTACATGATATTCATATTATGTAATATATATATATATATATATATTACATACAATACATATATATATATTACAATATACATATATATTACATATAATATATATATATTTTATATATATATATATATATATGTACTTGTGTGTGTGTTTTTTAATTGTTTTCCTTCATCGTTTTTCAGTATTAGATTGTTATAACATAATGATATTGTAACATTCTGATATTTAAATCATTTTCTCGCAAAACTTATAGAAAACTAGCTGTACCCGCCACGCTTCGCTGTGGCACATTGTGGTTGCATCGATGAGAAATGAGAAACAAAACAAAGGATACGTTTCATAGAAGTTTAATTTTGCAATACTTGTGGATATACAATATTTTTTTGTTTTTCCACTGTCTGCGTAGATATAAAGGCTATCTGGTTTGCCGACTCGGGAACATGCACATACAGTTGTCCATGTGAGAATCAATCCGCATCTAAATCTAAACCACACAATTTTAAAGATTGAGCTTTATTGATTGTGATTGCAAATGCTAATCGAATTGGGAATTGCAATCTTTTAAATTGAAATGGTGTATCGGTCGGGATCATGGGTATTCGAGGAATGAGGACATCTTCACCTTTGAAAGGCTCCGTTAAAATCGTTGCTTCCACTACGTTATTCATCAATTTCTTAACTGCAAGTCGCGTGCCGTTTCAGAGTTTTGGCTGATTAATATTCCGCAACAGGATAATTGGCACACCTTTTTTCAATTTTAATATGTGTGGTGGCATCCCTGGCAGATCAAGTTAGTTTAAAAATTCCGTTGGATAGTTAACTACTTCATCTGCTTCCACAACGGTGTCTATCGACTTATATGTAATTTCTTCACTTTGAATGCTGGATTGAATAACATTATTAAGTTGATAGACATCTTTATTCTTTGCGGCAAGGATAGCTCGTTCACTGAGCCAATCGTGATTTCTATGATTAATTTGAATATCATGAAAAACTTTTTCGGTCAGTTCTTCTTTCGATGTTACTAAATTACAAAAATTATCAGGAAATGATATTCGTCTACGTCTCATCGACTGGCAGCTGTCCGTTTCCAATGTCCAGTAACTGTCGTGCGAATACCTCAGCTGATGGATCATTCTGCAACTGGACACGCATATTCGTAGTCAACTGCAATGTACGTACGTGTCGCCACAGTGTTGAATATTTCAGACAAGCATTTATTTCGTCTGCTGTTGTCGATTGAGAAATTACAGGCAATGTTTGCCTAAAATCTCCTGCGAGCAATATCAAAGCATTCCCGATTGGTTGAACGTTTCCACGAAAATCTCGTAACGATCGATCAAGAGCTTTAAGCGATTTTTTATGAGCCATCGTACATTCATCCCAAACAATGAGTTTACATTTTTGTAATACTTTTCCCATACAGGATGCTTTGGAAATATTGCACGTGGGAGTCTCGATGATTTGCATGTTTAATGGCAACTTCAGAGCTGAATACGCAGTCCTTCCACCTGGTAACAATTTCGCAGCTATTCCAGACGAAGCAAGAGCTAAGGCTATGTCATTTTTTAGTCGAACCTTTGCTAGAATCAATCTAATGAGGAGTGTTTTCCCAGTTCCTCCTGGCACATCCAAGAAGAAGGTCCCCCCAACTCCGTCATTTATCATTTGCATTATGTGATCGTAAATGCCTTTCTGTTCACGCGTTAATTTGGGAATGTGTGATTGGACATATGACTGAAGATCACCAATGTTGTAACTCTGTTCACGGCGTAAATCCACATCAAATGAAGCAATCGCAGCTCGGGTGGGTGCTGGCATTCCCAATTGACTAAGACCTGTATTTGCATTAGCTAAGTACGTGTCTTCAATATTTATCAATGCTTCGTTGTAAATGCCTTCTGTAAATTCAGACAAAAGTGAATATTTTACCTAACAAAGGATTTTTTGGTCATTATGTAGGGATATTATTTTCTGTGTATTTGGTTATTTCGAATTTTTTTGTTTGCATAGTCTTAAGTCTATCTGGGCTATAAGAAAGTTGGGTGTTTTAATTTATTTACTGTGTCATCCTTCTTGGTGGCTTTTCTTTTTGTTATGGTGTTTTTTTTAAAAATAAAATACAGTTGTTTTAGCTGTTAAATATAATTCAAAGAAATTTGTTACTTAATCAGTTGTGATTTTGTTTACATTGGGAACGGCCATACGGGCTCTTTGTGATTGGTCGTTGTGTTTGATAGCGGCCATCTTGCATTGATCTGATTGGTTTTCCTTTGTTTACATTTTCATCTGATTTATTAGCCTCTTATTTATTAAAAAACTGTACAAATTAAAAATAGATAGATGGATTTATTAAAAATAGATAAAAACAATCTTTGATGCTGGTTATATATCGTGCTAAAATTTTTTTTTTATCGTGTTTTTTAAAAATAAAATACAGATGTTTTAGCTGTAAATATAATTCAAAGAAATTTGTTCGTTGTGTTTGACAGCGGCCATCTTGCATTCATCTGATTGGTTTTCCTTTGTTTAGATTTCCAAATTAAAAATGTACAAATTAAAAATAGATAGATAGATTTATTAAAAATAGATGAAAACAATCTTTGATGCGGGTTTTATATCGTGCTAAAATTTGAGCTCAATCGGTGCAGAAAATTTTGAGTTTTTGAAGCGTAAACAAATGAACCTAACATTTTTATATATATAGATTGGTTGGAAACCTAAGGTGAATATAAACGCATTTTCGTATCCTAGATGGGGGGATTATTTCTTAAACTTATTCTACGCCCCTTTTCATATCTTTAGATTTTTTAAAATGTTTTATTTATTTTTTTTTTTTATCAAATTCAGACTTCATTCCTTTTTTTTCTGAATTATTTTTGACAGAGAGGATTTTTTTTAGTTTTATTCTCATTTTAAATACAAATTTGTAATGAAAAAATGTTTTAATAAAATTAAGTTTGACAAAAAGGAATTATAGAAAAGGATTTACAAAAAAAATAATAAACGACAAAAGGTAAAAACAAAATCAGCTTAAATTTCGCAATCTTGATGAGGGTGATAAATTATGAAATAATAAACTATTATTTTATCATTTATCTTCGTCTTCAAAAATTAGAAATGTAAACGATTGAATAGTGTTTTTGTGCATTTGTAAAAATAAATGAAGAAAAAACTGATATAATTTTTTTCAAATTCCTATGATTACATGTTTTAATAAATGTTTTTTTTGTCAGATATCGGTATCTTATTCAATTTTTAAAGGAAAGTATATTCCTTAATAGAATTTGCAGAATATCTGAATAGGAATTAAGCATTTTGAAAGGGCCTTCTATTGAAACATGGATATTAGAAAAGATTGGAGGGCTTTGAAATGTGGGTTTGGAGGAGAATGGAAAAAAAACAGCTGGACGAGAGAGTTCGGAATGAGAAGGTGAATCGTACAGTAGGAAAAGAGAGGATGATTATTGAAATAATAAAAAGACGAAAATGCGGTTGGTTGGGACATTGGTTGAGACGTGACTGCCTGTTGGTGACGGCATTGAAAGCATTTGTAACGGGGAGGAAAGCAAGAGCTCGGAGACGAATCAAAATGATAGACAATATAAAAAGGGAAGGAGTCAGTATAAAATGAAACGAATGGGACAGAATCGAGCAGAATGGAGGGCGGCCATGTGAAAACCTTCCTTCGGGCAGAACACTTATTATTATTATTCTATTGAAAAAACTAAGATGTTTGGTTTGTTGTGCCTATTTGGGTCTGGGATACGTTTTAGCATTCGTAAAGTAGGTTTGAACAACCAATTAAAAATATATATTTATTTATTTATTATTATTTTTATTTCCTTGTACGAAGTAAAGGAAGTATTGTGATCGCGAAAAATTTCGGTTTTCAGATTTCAACGGAAATATCCATTTTGACCATCCCTGAATCCATTTTGAATAGTTTCGGTAACTAAAACGATTTAGTTTCGTAACTCAAAAACGATTATCCGTAGGATGTTGAAATATTGAATTTAGGACTGTTTTAACATCTATTTTTTCACCTCCCCGTTTGATTGGAATCGACTGGACCAAAAGTGTCCAGAAAAAACCCAAATCCAAAAAAAATTGGAGGTTGGACTTTTTTTCTAACTGCAGTAATCAGCCTTCATTGAGAGCTGTTCAACAATACATCATAAGTGGTACGTATTTTCATTGGTTCCAGAGTTATAGCCAAAGAAAATTCTAATTAATGAAATATTTGGATCTTACGAGGGGATGGCACATCGGTTCAAATACGACTTCATCACCTTTTCTTTTTTTTTTAAATTTAAATATATTGATTTATTAATAATTATTAACCTCTGATTATTAAAAAAAATTACAATAAATAATAATTCAATAATAGCAATAAAAAATGTATCAATTTATTAATGAAATAAAATTTTATGTACTTTTAAAAACGTGTATATGTAATTTAATAGGCAATTAATGTAATGTAATTTAAATGTTATTAATGTAATGCAATTAATGTGTTTATGTCATTTAATGTTCTTTTAACAATGTGTATATGTAATTTAATAGGCGTACAAGGAAGTCATGTGGTTTCCATATCAGAATATTTTTTTATAGAAAGAGAACATACCCTACTGTGTAGAAAGTGTATAACGCAATATTTCCTACATTAATATATAGCTTTACTCTCTACCGGTTTTTCTTATATATATATATATATATATGACACACGTAAATCATCTTAAAGTACAAACGAATTTCAGATTTGTTTTTTTGAAATCAATTCTTTTCGTTATTCCGTCATTCCTTGTGGTTAACAGAATATATATATATCGCTTCGGAATATTATAGCATTTCAGCCCGGAAAATTGGTGTACACCAGAATACTCGGCTTGGTGAATAAGATAACTGGAATTCACTTCACTCGTCATTTCCTAAGTACTCCTGGTAAGGGTTACATACATTACATGTTATACCTGGGAATGGATACCAAATATTTTCGTTCAAGTTTTTGTCTAATAATCATTTGTTTGTTTAATACATCTAATCGGCGAACATGATGTTATTTGAACCCCCTCCTTCCTTTCTTTATCCGTTCATGTTGTTTCTCAACTATTTATAATGAAAGTTTATTTCTATCTTCTTTACTCATTTACTAAGAAATTTTATAGCGATATATATATATATATATATATATATATATATATATATATATATAATATGTATGGAACTATATTATATCGTATATTTTACGTTAAACTTAATGTTTGTCTATCCATTATGCTGAAAGTTGTGATTTCTCATTTAATCATATTCTGTAAAATATATGACCTATTTTAAGTCTTTCATGGAATTTAAAAGCATATATTGCCACAATTAGCTGTAAATTTCGTTGTATAAAAAAGTACTGTATGTTGTATACAGAGTGTTCCACGAAGAAACTTTCAGGACATGTTCTATTGGTAAAAATAATGAAAAACGTTCATGTACAGGTCTGTAAATGCTTTGTTTTCTAGTTACGGCTAGTGAAAGATTTCGCCTGGATTTCAGCTCTTCTAATAAAAAAAGCCCTACTGTAATTTTTGGGACTCAAATTAAGAAGTAAAGTTGGCGATTTCTTATGTAATTTGAGCTTGGAAATACGATAAAACAGGTCTCAGAACCGTAATCCCAGTAGTTTTTTGAGATATCCGGTGGAAAACACAAAATTCGGTGTCGAAAAACAAGTTTTTTGTATTAAAATAGCTTTGTTTAATGACTAATAAATGCGAAAGATTTTGCTTCAATAAAAATTGCTGTACTCCTTAATTTGGGAAAAAATTACAGTAGGGCTTTTTTTATTAGAAGATTTCTAATCTAGGGCGAAATCTTTCGCTATCCGTAAATCGAAAACACCTATGTTTATGTGAACCTTTTTCATTATTTTTACCTGTAGAACATGTCCTGAAAGTTTCTTCGTGGGACACACTCCTGTATATGAGTATTATGTGTAATACGTAACGTGAGTATTATATATATCAGTATATTGTATATAATATTATAGATGTTAGAGATTTAACGGGAAATATAGATATATGCGGATGGTTCAGCATTGAGTACTGTTTTAACAAGTAACGAAGTGAATCGCGTGAAAATCTCTTACATCCTCCTTAAAACCGATAATTGGATTTAAAACCTTTTTCCTAAATTATCATTTCTAATATTTAGAAGGAATAAATATGTGCTGGAAGCAAAAAAGGCTATTATTCTGAATTATAAATCATATACATATAGAATGTATTCTTGATTATAATGTTCATATACATGTACAGAAAAGTAAATAATAAATATCGATGAATAGATTTTAAACCCTGTCGGTATGCCGGGGAAAACATCAACCATAACCTAAATAATTATTTCATCATGTTGGGCACTCTTTTTTTTAAAATCGTTTTAATTCATAAAAAATCTGATGTGGACATCACATGACTTACTTGTACGCCTATTAAATTACATATACACATTTTTTACTGCACTCGATTTAAACTTATTTCATTTGAAAGTGAGATACGATCCTCAAATTCATTAATAAAGTGGACAGTTACATAACAACTAAAATATTAGTTTTTATTAACATCAAATACGAGTATTTATACACGTATTAATTCAACAATCGTACCTGAAATATTAGATTGGAGTAAAAATTCCTTTATTACTCTTTATATAAATGTCAGTCTTCTATCAGTTTCAGTATCTATCTAATGTCAGTATCTATCTAATACTATAATTTTGAAATTATTATGATGTAATCTTCAACAAAATGAAAACAAAAACGAACCAGGAGAAGGTTACTAAATTTAATAGCGATATTTATTATAAAGTAGACTGAAACACATGCGTATATAAAAAAAAATTATATATTTTTACAGGAGAAATGGAGAATCAAGTGTTACCTATTCACGCATATCATATTTCATCATATATGCATATTTGATATACATATCTTATAATTTTTATAATACTATAATTTTTTTCATTAACGTCAATGAAAATAAAAAAATAAAAAACTGGAAAAGATTACTAAATTTTTAGTTCACATCATGTTTTTACTGGTTTTAAAATGAGTATGGTGTTTTAGAATTCTTGTCTTTGTATATTTATTCTGAATTTATATCACTTGTTATAAATTCACAAACTGCAGTTTGTGAATTTCCAGGAGATCTCACATCTCATCTATACTTTGGTTTCAAAAGAATGACATTCAAACTTTTAGGTAAAATTGCAGAATAATAAGCAATGTTTGTTCCACCATCAGTATATACGAGTCTATGCTGATAAATTTTGCACACTAGCATGCTACACGGATACAAAAGGTACTATCGAGTTGGGCGTGGCAGAATATGATAGCTAAAATCCCCCTCTACAAACCTGCGATAATGCGTTCAAATCCGTTTACCGGTATGCTTTCATTAACACTGAAAATGGAGTAGAGTACGGCTAATATGTCAACACGGTTAAAATAGTGCGCAGTGATCGAATTTTTAACAGGAGTAAATGTGAATCCTACGAATATTTTTCATCTTTTAAAAGCGGTTTTCGGTAGTGAAACTGTCGACAGGAGTACTGTGAATAGGTGGGCGTTGAAATTTCACGAATGTGAAGCTGGTAAAGCGACAATTGAGGACGCACCTCGCAGCGGATGACCAGTTTCTGTGACTGACGAGAAACATAGATTATTACATTAATATTGTAATTAATATTCTTATTGGAGATACTTCTCAATATGACAGTTTTATTTTATTGTATTTTTGAATTGGTTACGAATTCCGGCTTTCAGTGATAGACTTTTCACCTGTTATAATTATTGTATGGTAGAGTATAAAACCCCGGATTAGTCCGGGGGCCATCGCCAGAACTCACCAAGTATGCATTACTTGTACAAGCCCTGGTATGCTCAATATGTTGCTAGCAGTGTTGCACCTACACCAACAGAATCGTAATGGGGGAAAAGAAATCGGGCATTTAGAAAAGGAGTGTTGGAGGAGAAAGGATGATTTACCGTCTCAGGAATCGCAGTAAGAATCGGTCTTTACCAAAGAAAAGCTCGTTTGGTTTCTTCTAAATCAGCATTGGACGCCCATTTTGCCTGTAATTACCTGAAAGAACTGGTATTATTGATAAACAGTTTTTTAAGCAGCTTAAAAATGGATGCTACAAAACATTTATTTTCCTTCTGAAATTAAAGAGCCACCGGGTAACCGGTACAGTTTACTTTAGAAACAACGACGCCTGTCTTCGAAGTCGTTCTAAATTGTTATTTTATATATTCTATTTTATAAATTTATATATTGCAAGCTATAATATAATTCTTGAATTAAAGTTTCCTTTATTATTATTATTTTAAGCCGTTTTTATTAAACTACAACCAGCTCAGGTATAATGATGAAATTAAATATTTATTTGTTATTTATCAGGTGTAAAGGATAAAGGTTTACATGTTTGCTTATTTCTAATTTATTAAGCGCAAAGGATAAAGGTTGACTAATTCTTTAGCCTTTATTTATTTGTTACAATATATAGTGCAGTTTGGGCTGTTGAAGAACCCCAATCCAAAATTGATTAGTGCTGGCGAGTCTAGGAAATAAAATTATATACTGTATAAAAATGGTTGATACTGTGGTACAAAGTCATCCAGATAGCATGAATACAACAGCGTCCCAACTCCATTTACTACTGGATGCACAAATGAGGGGAACTCATAATAGAGGTTTGAATTTTTTTTCATCGGTTTTATAATTCAGTTACCAATGCTGTTTTTTACACTTATTCTTTGGTCATTGTGCTGAACGGTGCAAGTAAATGAAAGAAATTCTATCAAATAAATTGTCCGCGCGCGCGCGCGTCTGTGTAAAAAATTACGATTACGTATTTAAGGTAGAGAAATCTTATTGTTAATGAGTATTAAAAGTACTCTTACATAGAGTAACGTTTTACTAGTAACGAAACGTAAGACCATGTAGGGTGCAATAACCTACAGTTTAATTACACGGAACGAATTCTCTGGCATTCGATCATTTTAGAATGACGTCGAATTGTTTGTAATAAACTTCATTTATAAGTTAATCATTAAAGATTATCTTACTCGTGTGTGTTGTAAACATTTATTTTTAATTTTTTTTTTTACATATATTACGTTAAATTAGATAATGCTACTGTAATCGATACTGCGCAGTTAAAATACACTATTGTATTAAATTCGTTTACCATAATTATGTTTGTTATTATTATTAGTTAAATTATGTTTATCTTGTATATATTTTGAATGTAAATGAATCGTCTTGTTTGTACACGTGTTTCATGTATGTATTTGTATTATTATTTTCATTTTACGATTGTTTATTTACGTACATGTATGTATGTTATTATCAACAGTCGACGGGTAGATATTTATTACTTTTAGGTTTAAAATTTATTCTTAAAAATGTTAATTTGTAAATTGTATAATAATAATAGTTAATATTATTAAAAAAAATAATGAATAATAAATTATTTAATATTAGAAATTAATTAATTCTGGGAAGTCAGGATTATAGCAGATGATAATCTTCCGCCAACAGAATTATCTTTTTCATGAAAAAAATCTTATGGTTTTAATGCTTGTAAATCATCTGATATCACACGAGTGGCTCTGTAAACCGTTCTTTGTTGTGAAGAAAATAAAGGTTGTACGTAAAACGCGTACTGGTAGAATAGGCATATGTATGTAATGAAACAAGGTATTCGAATCCTTGAAGGCAACGGAAAATCATACTTTATTTTTTTAGTGTATTCAATTTCTATTTATTATCTTCTGTTGATTCTTTGTATTTATCAGCATTCTCTTCAACACAGTTCTCAATTCCCGTGCTTTCGTGTTTTCCCTCATCGTTGTTACCCTTGTTAGTTTCGTATATTTTTCTATTTCATCCTTTCTTTCAAATTGTATTTCTGCTTTAATTTCAGCTTTCCCTTTACACTTTTCTTTGTTTGATTACAATATATGAATTTATTATCTGTCGGTATTCATCATACTATAGTTTTGTAATATAAATTTTCCTCTTTTTCGATACCATAAACTCTGATCTACCATAGACTAGTTTAATGATGATTCTATAATAATAATATAATGTAAAAAAATAAACTATATAAATCTGAACTATGTATGTATAATTTTTTAGAGTGAAAGCAGCTAAATTGTACTTTATAATTGATGATATAAGTACTCTTTTCCATTACTATGTAAGCTTTATATAACAGTTTGTTGTAGCCGTGGTGAGATTTGAATCGATCGTAGTTCTAATAAATGCTTACCTTAAAAGTAAAGGGTTCGGGAAAAAATTGTGTCTTGCGAGCCTATTAAACTGCTTAATTCGACTAGATTTTTGTTGGCTCTTAGAGAGTAGATTAAATTTGTGGAAAATTTTTTATTTTTAGGTTTGTATTTCTTGTCGATTTTTTATTAGTTTTTAGATAAACCAAATAATACAGTTTTTTGGGAAATATTTTAAAATTAATTGTCCTAAAAGTAATGATTAGTGATATAAAAAATAAAATAAATGTAACATTTAGCGTTTAGTTTTAATATTTATTAATATTTTATTTTAATTATTGATAATTGAAAATATATTTTTAGTTAAAATTAAAAGTATTCAAAATTATTTGGATTAAATTAAAAAATAAAAATCCACTTTTCACTTTTATCATCGATTACGAATCGTTATTAATTATATTATTATACTATTTAATTAAGGGTTTATATAAATTGTACTTTAAAGTTACTGAGTATGTTTTTAATTTTTTAAAAATTAAAAAAAAGATCATAAATCTAATTTTTTTAAATTCCATTTACTCTTTTTTTTTACACAAACGCAAAGGAAATTAGATTGTCCAGGTCAAAGTTTCATTAATTATCTCGTAAATTTACTTTAATTGTGGATATTCTGTAACCATTTATTTGTAAAACATCTTTATTTTATTCAGAACAGTAGAGTAGCTATGATAAAATATTTATTTCATTTCGGATTAATATGGCACTGAAAGTCACCATCCTAATTGTTTCCTAATAATTAAATAAGACTTCTTATGCAATCATAAGAAGAATTTTTGAAAATACTCCTCCTTTTCGAGGAACGGTTACACATGTTGTTACTAATGAACATTAATTATAATAATAGTATTCGAAAAGAGAAAAGATTTCATCGGGACTTAGCTGAAGGGTTACAGTTAAGCCGGTTATTATTATACGTCACATAAATTCAGGAACGGTCTATATTTAAGCCGGTAAAGGGTATCTCACTGATTTTAATTTTGCGTGTTCATCCTGGATGAAAATACTTGATCTTCTGGATTTCAAGAGATACGGGTACTCGGAGTTGGAACCAAAAAACTGATTTTTGGAATATATTTTCAGGTTTTTTTCGTTCTACTGGGCGCAATTTTTAACCGAATTTGATGAAATTTGGTGAGGTGATGTAAACCTAGTAGAAATAGAACCCTATTGATTTTCAAGCGAATCCGTGTAAGGAACTGGAGTTAAAGATAAATAATGGATTTTTGCGTATGTTTTTAGGGTTTCTATGTTGTAACGTAAAGGGTGACACGTTAGAAAGCCAAAATTCGACTTTTGCGAGCACCGCAAGATGCGAGCTGGTTTCGTAATGATTCAAATTCAAAATATCATGTTTGAAGATGAAATCAGATTTTTTGCGAACACCGTCAGGTGCGAGCTACTTAGCTGTAGTACTTATGTACTACAGCGACACTACTTTATTATACTACTTTAAGTATATATTATACTACTTTACTGTAGTAAAATATGATCTGGTATGAAGGAAAGAAGGGGCTTGATTTCTAAAAAATTCAGTTTTGAAGTTTTAATCGTTTTGGATAAATTCGAATCTTTTATTTTTGTGAACACGGCTCCAAAACCACACAAATTATGGGTAACAGTATCAAAGTGGGTTATTGGCAAGTAGCAGTGTTAAGCAATTGATGCGGTCATGACTCAATTATGTGAAAAGGAAGAAGAAAAAAATAGAAGTACGAGGAGCACTCAAAAAGTTATCCACGTAGGAGTGTTGCGAGTTACATATTGAGATGTGTTTGATAGATAAATGTAATTTATATTACGTGTGTGCTATGACTTAGTTATGATTGAATTTTTTTTAAAGTTGTGATGCAGTAGTCCTCCGAAGTCAGTTACCTGGCTATGGCAATGGATTTGCAGAAACTGGAGCATCGATCAATCATAAAGTTTCTCACCAAAGAAGGAAAATGTCCGAAGTATATCCACGGTAGGACGGTTACTGTGTATGGTGATAATGCGCCTTTATAAAACCAAGTGAAATTCTGGTCCAAACAAAGTGGGGCAGGGAATCCATCGAAGATGATCCCCGTAGCGGAAGACCTGTGGATGCAATCACACCCGACATCTGCCAGAAAGTGGACAGATTGGTTGTGACAGGCTTGTTAGGGTTGTAATATTTGCCACAGAATGTGGGTCTCCGAAGGAACCATTATAACATTAGTTCATGACCATTTACACGGTCGCATGACGATGGGTCCCACGAAACTTCACACCGCATCAGAAGCAATGTCGTGCGCAGTTGAGAACTTGCAGCTGTGAAGTGAATCCTACGGATTTCTTCAGCAGTTTGGTGACTTGTGATGAAAAACGGGTTCGTTACTGGGATACTGAGACCAAACAAGAGTCCATGCAGCGGAAACACAAAGAATCCCCAACAACCAAAAACTTCAAGACTCAGCCATCGGCTGGGAATATCATAGTCACAATTTTTTGGGATAATGAAGGAATTTTGTTGATTGAATACATGGAGCACAAGCAATCACTGATAATATCTACGCTCAGTATCTTCAGAAGCTTCTTTTATTGGCAGCAATAAAAGAAAAACAGCGAGGGAAGTTAACTAAACGTGTATTGCTTTTGCATAATAATGCTCCAGTCCACGCATCACACATTGTAAAGCAAACTTTGAGGGAGTGTGGATTTCAAGAACTTCCTCGCCCACCCTACATTTCGGACCTGGCCCCCACTGATTTTTTCCTGTTCAGAAACCTCAAGAAAAACCTTCGGGGCAGACGTTTTCACAACAATAATGAATTGAAAGCAGCTGCTTCATTCAGGAGCACGATAAAAATTTTTTATTCTGGCATAACCTCTGTGCAAACTAAATGGAGCAAAGATGCGGAAGTGCAAGAAACCTATGTTGAAAAATAAAAATGGCACTACCTTTCCATCACCACTATTACTTGTATTTATTGAAACAGTACACAGTACCTTTTAATGTTATAAAGAAAACAAAACACTAAAAAAAACGCAATATTTTCAATGATCATTACAGCTGTGCAATATTATTTCTTTCTTAACTTAATACGGAAATCCGCCCTTCTGACGCACTTATTGCGACAGAGTTTTTTCCGTATTATGGATGTACGAATGCAGATTAAAGTCCGTTCTAAAGATCATCCTTGGAGCGATTTGGTGAAGGTAGAACTGTTGCTATATCTGCAGACTATTTCCTGTCGCAATGTCGCACGATGGAAAAGTTTAATCATATGTTAATATTAGGGCCAGGAAACGCTGTCTATTTCAGTGGATTTTTCTTCCATCTTTGACGTCTGTGACAAAATGTAAAAGTAATTATACCTAACTTACCCAGGACTGTGTTGATTTTACTGATATTGGTGGAATAAATATGCATTTAATTTATATATATATATATTTCTAAATTACAATAAAAATAATTACTGGATTTCTTTTATAAAATATGAGATCTTTAAGATATGACCCTGATAATTTTTTCCAAAAATTATCTTATTAAATTTTCTAATCGACTTTCTGCAGCATAAAGAAATCCCATCAGGTAGCAAATTAACCTACTACATGAATACGTAACAAAGATTAAACATGTCACAGCATTTCATTAAGTAACTTAGGTAACTTCAATTCAAGTTTGTTGTTAATATGTAGCAATTGTGAAATTAATTTCTCTTACTTTAATACTCGTATGTTTTCGTTAAACATTTTGAAAGAAAGTATCTACAATTTCGTATATTGTTACTTAATCTTTTCAAACGTGTCTGAATTATTTAATTTAAAAAAAGAGATTATTGTTATTTTTATCGGTTAAACACAAATCAAAATTTTAAATTGATTCGTCCATTATTATGGTTAAAAAAAAGAAGAAAAAGAGTGGTGACAAGGAATATTCCTCTTTATTTGAAAAGGTAAGAATAGTGTGATACGGTGGTTTATTGTAGACTATGATATATGTAGGGCGGTAAATGAAAAAGGGTGGTGTTACGTCACGCGATGCCGCTATGACGTCACATGTGCGTCACAGCCCCCCTTCGCCACAACACTTCATACCGCCGACGACTAGCTCAATACAGAAGGCACTGGATGCCGTCGATGAGGACTGTCTAATAATCATCCCCCTTTAGTGTAGTTATTATTCAACCTTTGACCTATCATTATATACAGATTATATTACAACCCAGATACGTATCATTTAAATGCTGTTTATTTGTATAATAATAATTATAAATATTTTTTGAAGGTATGAAATTCATACCTACGTACCTTTTTTGACGAATAATGTTTTTTATGGTTTAAATTATATTTCGGCAAATTTTGTCAAGAGAAGTAATTTGACAGTAACATCGTTCGCTTTTTACGATATTTTTTTATACAGGTTTATCACGAAGTTCTCCCGGAACTTTCATAACCTATTCTACTTGTGAAAATAATGGAAAAGTTCATATAAATACATATCCTACACGGTTCGTTTGCGAGTTACGACTAGTGAAAGATTTCGCTCTCGGATATCAGTTACCCCGGTGAAATGAGATATGAAATTTTTAGAACGTTAATTAACGAAGCAGAATTAGTGATTTCTTACGGTTTTTAACCTGAAAAATGAAATAAAATGGATCCCAGCCCCGTATCTGGAGTAGTTTTTGAGAAATCTGAGGTGAAACCAATAAATTATGTTCGACGTACAATAATTTTGTTAAATGTGTAATAAACATATAAAAATTTAAACAAAACTTGTAGAGAATTCTGAACAAAATGGCGTAAGATAATTTGAATTAAACAAAGAGAAATTAGAATTACAACAGAGGAATACGCTAATACGGTATTCATTTTGGTTTTGTGTTACGGTAATTGTAGCATTACAGCTACTGTAGAGTTGCTGCAGTAAAATATAAAATACGTTTTCCGAATCGCAGGATTCCCAAAACAATTAGCGCGACTTTTCGCAATCTTCGATAACTATCTAGTATTCGTACCAGCTAACACGACGCTGATATTGAGACGAAATTATTATCGCTGCAGTTCAGGTACACGTTGCCTTTCTAAGCGGATCGGAATTTCACATTCGACGTTTGGAGGACGTAAACAAAACAAGTTTTATCCTTATTATGAACAGCCAGCTCAATATCTACATTCAGGAGACGATCCGCTTCGCTTGGAGTTGTGTAACTGGTGAAATACAAACCGACAACTTTATAAGTATGTTGTTTAGTGACGAGGAAAATTTCACTCGAGATGACATTAACAACTTACGCAGTGAATACGCACGGGCAGAAGTAATTCCGCAGGAAACAGTGGAAGACAATTTTCATCACCGATTTTGAATTTTGAGTCGGTGAATGGTGCGGCCTTCGTCACAATCAGCTGTTTGGATCGTTAATATTATCTAGCCGCTTAAATGCTGAGGTCTGCTTGGATTTTCCTCAAGAAGAAATTGCCGCAGCTGCTTGAAGATGTTCCTCTAGCGCTAAGACGCAAAGTATACTTTCAGCCTCCCCGCTTTTCTTGACCCGTTTCCATTCGCTTAAATCATCATCTCCCTGAGAATCGGATCGGTCGTGGAGGTCCACATTCCTGGCCGACAAGATCGCTTGATCTAACATCTTTAGATTTTTCCGTCTGGGGATGAATGGAAAATATTGTATTCAAAACAAAAATACATTCTCGCGAGGAATTAATCGTCTGCATTATGGAACGACTGAGCAACTTAAGGACAGCCCTGAAGAACTAAAAAGAGCAACAAAAACAGTACAGAAGCGTGTTAAGAAATGTGTTGAAAATGGTCGGCTCATTTTTGAACATTTATTATAAACCGGTATGTGTACTTTGGCCTAGTGTACCGTTTCTAAATAAAATTCAAAATTTTCTAACATTTCTTTCTTATATTCAACTTATCTTACAGCATTTTGTTCAGAATTAAATCCTCTACAAGTTTTGTTTAAAAGTTTTACGTTTATTTATTATTTATTCTTATTATTTACGTTTAAAAGTTTTATTATCTTTTAAACAAAGTTATTGTACGTGAAACATAAAAATAGTTTTTTACCTTAAGTTATTGGTTTCACTCCAGATTTCTAAGAAAACTACTGCAGATGCCTTTCTAGAACGTACTTTATTCGTCTTTTCAGGTCAAAACCATAACAAATCATTAACTTTGTCCCTTAATTAACGTCCTAAAAATTTCAGTACTACCTCATTTTACTGCGGTAGTTGAAATCCGAGCGAAATCTTTCACTAGCTGTAACTTGCAAACGAAGCATTTCAGGAAATATGTTTACATGAACTTTTCCCTTATTTTCACGAGTAGAATAGGTTATGAAAGTCTCGGGAAAACTTCTTGATACACTATGTGTAACACTGAATTCTATACAGTATCAATCATCTGCCGCTGTATGGGCCATTGTTCTTTCACGGTATATTTTTTTAATTTTTTCATTTATAATCTTATTTTATAAAAAAAAAGACTTTCGTCATTCATTTTTAGGATTTATTTTCTCTGTTAGTGTTACGGTATATTTTAACATGCATTGTTCTGATTTGATTGAAACCGCCACCGTTTCATAGTTTGATTTTCAAACGTATTTGTCGGAATGTAGCATTTCAAAATAATTCTGGGAGCGATTTCCTCTTTTATAGAAGCGGATCTTTATAGTTTTCCCGACCCGATTAAAAATCTCCCAAGGAGTAGGGACGGAATTAGCTGAGTAGTGTTATTTGTTTCGTTTACCTGTGTTCGCACAGATTGTATTTTATTACTATCCACCCTTTTCTTCATCCATGATCACTCATGGGATCCTGTAAGTACATTTGGGATTCTGTAAGTACAGATGAAACTTTACGATGCCCATATACAGATTTAGTGTATTATGTGGAGGGTTGCTTTGGAACAAGTTCGATATTTACTTAATAAGCTTTAAGGTACGCTCACAAAAACTGTTTTGGAAGAATGATTAAAGTGTCTCCTATTGATATTAAATTTTTTTAGTTATTTTTCTTTAAAAATCTGTTGCTAGCAACAAAAAACCCCCTTCTTCATCGGTTTGTTTTTTTTTTTTTAATTCCATTCAAAATAAATTTTTGCGCTCCAAATACAATCCACCTTTGTTGTTTTTTTTTGTAGAATTGGGGAATCCATTTTACAGACGCCGAAGCAGTGTCGGGGTCGCTAACATGTCCCGCTAGGTTTTAGAAAGAGCGTATGTATACCTGCGCACTACCGACTAAACCTCCACCCCTTGCTATCCATCCTCCCTGGCATAGCTAATAACGCATTCCATCAGGTAGGGGGAGATCGCCCACACACACAGTCACACGTCATATCATACTACAAGTACAGATCTTAAGTTAAAAACACAATACAGATTCTTACATGTGATCATTAAAGCCAGTACAAAACACAAATTATACATAACACATGTACAAATACAGCTAACCATATACAGCAAACGATGTAATACCTAAAACTAAACATTATGTAAGTAATAGAAGATAAAAACAAAAATACAGAGTATGTCACACCAGAAGCGCAACCCACAGAAGCTGCACAGCTGTTACTCATTTTACAGATAAAATAAATCCACTTTGGTTTTAACCATCGTTCTGTTGTCCATTTTTTCCTTACATTCATTGTTCTTTCTAAATACATATCCAATCTCTTATTTAAATTTTTGCTATCTTAAATTATTTGTACACCTTTTCTTCTTTCGATGATTTTATTATTTTTACTTTCACCTTTTTCATCTTTAAATCCTTCTCTTGAAACCTTATCCTTATGCTAGTTTATTTCTTATTTTTTATTTAGTCTGTAGTCTTCTCGAATTAATATTCACGACTTTTGATTTCTAGTTCGGTTTAGTCACGCTAGCAAACACTAAAACCGATGTAAATAATTTCGGGTGATAACGGTCTTCTTGCCTAATAATATTATACTAACGTTATAGTTTCGTTTATTTGATTAGTATTTAGTATATAATGAATTAATAGTTAACGTATAAATTAGTATTTAATTCGTAATAACTATTTGAAAGTAATTTTTTTGTTGTTAGCTTTTTAGATTTATTACTGATATTGCCTGAGAAAACCTCTTTCAAAGGTATCCCAAATAATTACTCTGTTTGTAGACTGAAAACTGAACGGGTAGAACAAATTGTGTTGTATTTCTTATAGTTATTTTAAGTGTGTAAAATAATAAAATCGACTTCAAAAAATTTTGCTCTAAAACCTTTCCGATACTGTTTTTTTTTTTAAATTTGCACCAAATTAAAAGCAAGGAAGTAAAAACGATTTGTTAACTTTTAATTTGGTACCGACCTCATTGTCAAAATTTAAGGTGTATTGAAAAAATATATATGTTTTTGGATTCGGTTTTATTTTTTTATAATAATTATTTAATTTACGTTTTTTATTTTTATTTTATTTTAAACTATTTTAGGATTATTACAACTCTGACCGAATGAAAAAAAGCTACTTACAATATTACCCGAGTGAAAATAGATCGTCTCTTTGTAATGCGGATTGTGTATTATTTTTTAAATACTGAAATTTCAAAAAAAAATTCATACAGACAGAGGTACGACGTTAAGTAACTGTTATCAAGAGCGAATCAAAGCCGTTTATTTCCGACTAATTTATTTTTCTCGTAAAAGTACTATATAAAGTCTGAATAATTTCAGAATATTTATCGTTCCGCTATAACAATTAATAATAAATAATAAGCGATTGTGAACAAAGTATAAAAAATACCTTCGTTAAAAAAGTTTTCAAACTAGTTTATCTGATATGGGGTAAGGATTGAAGATAAAAACAACCAAACAAACGGGACGAATTTTGAATTTCCTCTTTCTGAAATCGGTTTGAAATAAAATATGATTTTTTTTTACTTCATTGTACGAAGTAAAGGAAATACTGTAGTCGCCAAAAATTTCGGTTTTCAGATTTCAACGGAAATATCCATTTTGACCAACTCTGAACCCATTTTGATTAGTTTAGGCGTGACGTTTGTACGTACGTGTGTATCTTGCTTAACTCAAAAACGATTAGCCGTAGGATGTTGAAATTTTGGATTTGGGACTTTTGTAACATCTGGTTGTGCACCTTCATTTTTGATTGCAATAAACTTGACCAAAAATGTCCAAAAAAATCCGAATTTTTTACTTTTTCTTAACTGTAGTAGTAAGCCCTCATTTGGAGCTTTTCAACGATATATCATAATGGTACTAATATTCATTGGTTCCAGAGTTGTAGCCAAATGAAATTTTAATTAATGAAATATTTGGATGTTACACGGGGAAGCTACATCGATCGGTTCGAATCAAACTTTATATCCTTTTTTTTTAACTTTTTTTTTAATTTAAATATATTGATTTTTTAATAATTATTTACCTGTGATTGTAAAAAAAATATTTAAATAATTAATAATTCAGTAATAATAATAAATTATATATATGTATATTTGACAAAAATCAGAAGTTATTAGTGAAATAAAATTGTATGTGCTTTTAAAAAAGTGTATATATAATTTTATAGGTGCACAACGAAGTTATGTGGTGTCCACATCAGATATCATTTGTAAAATTAGCCTTTGATGCAAACGCACCGTATATAACCTTTATAATTTGAAGGAAATAAGTATTTTTTTTACAGAGTATGCAGTTATAAAATTTCTGTGTTGTGACCTTTCGGCATTTATATTAACCTACCCTCGAAATGTTACGAAGACAAATAGTGTGGGAGAAACGTAATATCGTTTATTCTGTGCGTGTAGGAATGCGTTCTTATAATTAAATATGGCTGTGCTATATTAAGTACATGGTTTGTCACGGTTTACAGTACATGAAATTCGTATTATTTCTCCTTGTTTACACATAACCGATTTCAAGTTTGCGTCAGCTTTACGTCAGAAAATGTGTTCTAAATATTTTTTATCTATTAAATGTATTTGCATTTTGATTGTTTATATTTAAATATGTTTAGTAGTTAGTAACCGTTAATATTATTACTTTGTCTATTGTCTATCTCAATAGTCTATTGATTATTAGTTATACGTATAATTATTTATATTTTAAAATTAAGGGGTTATTTCCATTTTTTATATGCCTGTTAGATAATCGACGGTCGCTCAATCAATCAAATTTGAAATTTTATATTCCGTTACTTAAACGCAGAAAAATGTTACGGTTTAAAAGTTTTTTGTTTTGAGAATAAATAAATAAATAATATTAATATGGTAGTCATATTTTTGAAAAGTTTATTTTTTTACTTTACCATTGAAATATTTCGGTGTTTTTTTGTTTTGTATATTTGTTATTCCACAACGGCTGTGACTGATTTTCATAATTAACAAATAGTTCGTCTAAATCACGCGCGTGACATAGGATCTTATTCTTATTGTTAAGAATAGAAAGTGATAGACGGTAGACTTAATTTTTTCACTCTTAAAAAGTTGAAATTTTTTTGCTAATATTTTTACTCAGCCTGTAAAAAAAAACATCAGGACTGAAACTCCATTTAAAATATATTTCATATTATTTTTTTAAATTTTATTTTAATATTTTTATTTCCTTTTACGAAGTAAATGATGTATTGTGATCGCAAAAAAATTCGGTTTCTAGATTTCAATGGAAATATCCATTTTGACCATCCCTGAATCCATTTTGATTGGTTTCGGCGTGATGTCTGTACATACGTACGTATGTATTTTTCGGATAACTCAAAAATAATTAGCCATAGAATCTTTAAATTTTGTATTTAGTACTGTTGTAACATTTAGTTGTGCACTTCCTTTTTTTATTGCAATCGACTGGGCCAAAAATGTGTATACAGTCAAACCTGTAAATAAAGCGGGGGTTTCAATTTTGAAACATTTAGTTTTTGGACTTATTCTTAACTGTAGTAATAGCCCTGTTGACATTTTTTCAACGATATATCATAAGCGTTACTTATTTTCATTGGTTTCAGAGTTAGAGCCAAATAAGATTTTAATTAATAAATATTTGGATCTTAAGGGGAAGGCACATTGGTTCGAATCAGACTTCATCTCTTTTTTTTAAATTTATTAATAATTAATAATAATCTTAATAATCTTTTGATTTATTAGTAATTATTAACCTCCGATTGTAAAAAAAATTACAATAAATAATTATTCAATAATAATACTAAACAAAATATGAAAAAAATCAGAAGTTATTAGTAAAATAAAATTTTATGAACTTTTAATTTTAATTTGAAAGTGAGATACGATCCTACAATTGTTTGATAAAGATGACAGTTACACAATTGTTGAAATATTATTTTTTTGTTAATATCAAATATTTGTACAATTATTAATTCAACAATCTTACATGAAATATTAGGATAGAATAAAAGTTCCTTATTACTCGTATTATCTAGATTAGTATATTCGTATCTTCGTCAGTTGCTGATTAACAAAAGTTTTAGATTCCTGGTTTGTCGTATAAACAAACGTTGATAACGATTAAACTATTCCGTTTAGTGAACTCGTTTATACTGGTTCCAAATGTTAATTTTGACCTAACAGTGTAAATATTCAGAATCAGATATGAAAAAGAAACAATCATACAGAAAAAAGAAAGACAACTTGAAGAAATGTGTCTCAAAAAACGACAAGAAGATGAATATGAAGGGAAAAATATGTTAAAAACAAGGGGAAGAATAAAAATTTAAGAGATTGTAAATATAATGAGGAAGAAAACGATAAGACCAAGGAAAGAATAAAATAATTTAGTGTGGATGATGAATATAAAGAGAAAGAAAATTTGAAAACTACAGAACGTGTACACAAATTAAGCTCAGAATTATATCAAACCAAAGAGCGATTGAATGATTGACAACAAAAAACAAATAAAAGAAATTATCGTCAACTCCGACTTAGGGAGAATATTGTCCGACAATATCAGAGGAGCAATGAACTAAAAGATTAGAATTTTTTGCAATTTATAAAAGAGGGCGCATGTATGCCTCGGTGTGTATATGTTGTTCTTGTGAGGGTCTATTTTTCAGGCACTCTGTAGTTAATTTTAATGTAGATAGATTCCAGAATAATTAAATAAAATTAAACAGAAATTAAACTAGGAAATCCAAAAATAATACGATTCTAAATTATAATTTTCAATTAATATTAAATAATCAGATGTTTCACGAAATCTATTACATTATATACAATAATGCCTATTAATTTACATTTACACATTTTTAAAAGTACATAAAATTTCATTTCACTAATAATTTTTTTTAATTATCTTTGAATTATGTATTGTAAATTTTTTGTTTAGAATCACAGGTTATTAATTATTAAATCGATATATTTAAATTAAAAAAAAGAAAAGTTAAAAAAAATAAAAAAGTTGGAAAAAACAACAGGAGTTAAAGTCTGATTCGAACCGTCGTTTAAAATTTTAATTTCGATCGCAATCAGAAAGGGAGGTCACAACTAGATGTTACAACAGTGTTAAATACAAAATTTCAACATCCTACGGCTAATCGTTTTTTGAGTTATGCGAGGTACATACGTACGAACGTATAGACGTCACGCCGAAACTAGTCAAAATGGATATTTCCGTTGAAATATGAAGACCGAAATTTTTCGCGATCACAATACCTCCTTTACTTCGTACAAGGAAATTATAATGTGTATATCTAATTTAATAGGCGTACAAGGAAGTCTTGTGGTGTCCATATCAGAAGTTAAAATTTTTTTTTAAATTTAAATGTATTGATTTATTTTTTTTAAATTTATAATTAATAATAATTCAATAATAATAAAAAAAAAATATGAAAAAATGTCAAAGTTATTAATGAAATAAAATTTTATGTTCTTTTCATTTAAAAAAAATGTATATATGTAATTTAATAGGCGTACAAGGAAGTTATCTAGTGTCCACATCAGACTTTTTTAATTTTTAAAATTTAAAAATATTGATTTATTAATAATTATTAACCTCTGATTATAAAAAAGAAAATTGCAATAAATAACAATTTAATAGTAATAAAAATATATATATGAAAGAAAATCAGAAGTTATTAGTAAAATAAAGTTTTATGTATTTTTAAAAATGTGTATATATAATTTAATGCGTACAAGGAAGTCATGTGTCCATATCAGATATTTTAATTTATTGAAAATTTAAGGTCAGTACTTATTGGGAAATAAAAACAAAATATAGTTTTCATTAAGGAATGTACGAATTTTATTTGTATATTCCTCAATGTTATTCCAATTATCATTGGATTATGTTTATCATCTTTTTACTTTTGATTGTTGTCTAAAAGGAATTTCGATTGTCTGATTTCCTATTCTACTTTTCTTTTTATTTACTTTAATAATTAAGATAAGTTTTTAATATACTTTAATTTTGCTTTAATTTTTGTAGTACACAAACACAAATAGAAGTTGTTAAAATTATTTTGTCGTTCGTGTTGTTTTATTATGTTTTCTTTTTTTGTATTATTTTATTCCGAATGAAAAAATGTATGGAGATATAAATCGTAAAATTAGGCTTTAAATTCCGGTGATATAAAATTGTATTAAAGTATACTAAATGTGTATCAAAAAAAATCCCAGAGGAAGAAACGAGTGCCAATTTGAAAGTTCAAGAAAAATCTGCTTAGTTATTTATAATTTTATCTATTTAATATTTACCCCTTAAATTTGTTGCCAAAATTCATTCTTAGCGTGTAAACCGCAAAATAACGTTAGAAGGATGCGGAGCCCTTGTTGAAAATTTGATAAATTTTTTTGTTGAATGTTAAAACGGGTTCATCCTAAGTTTTGTCGAAATCTTTTCGGTTATTACTTATTGGTACACGGACTAACACAGATAAAATACTTATGAAGTATTTTACTGTATTGAACGCAGATATTTTAGAAAAAATTTAATATTTTAAGGAAAAATAATATCCTTAATAAGGAAAGTCGTTAATATACGAAACTATACTTTTACGTTTTAAATATTTTCCTAAGTATAATTGTGGTGGTTCCTTTAAATTTAAAAATAGATGAAATTAGGAGTTAGTATATACTGTATTTGAATCGATTGATTTTAATATCAAATCACCTTCTGATGGTAACAGAAGACTTATTATAACAAGTCTTTTAGTAGACTTATTATATACAATTAGTTATTCTTATTAGCATAAGTTTATATGTAATTATAAAATGTCCAAATAAAATTGCTGTTTTTAAATTCAAGTATGTCTTTGTGTCCAGATGGTTCGTTTTTTTGTAAATAATTAAGCTGATCTCCTCGATAAAAATGGATCCGGTCTTTGTTTTTGACTACGTAGAACGATTAGATTGAACATGATTTAAGGTTAACTTGTCCAAATAAACATAATTATGCAATTTTTCTGTTTAATAAATTTTATATTTGTATCACCTTAAATTTGATCGAATTACGAATAAAGTAATTTATTAATCGGAGTAATAGACAAATTATTTTGAGCGTATTTCTCTTCGTATTTTGTATAAATTTCGATTTAATTGAATTTAAATTTGATCTAATAATGTGTGAATATTACCGAAAACAGTAAGTAAATACATATATTAAGCAGGATTCGTAAACATAAGGAAAATACTTTAATATTTTAAAATACTCTTAAATTTGTTAAGGATTGAAATGAGCCATTTATTATTATTTTTTTTAAATATGTTGTTTAGCTTTCCCGATCAAAACATATAGTTTCTATGTTTCATTGTTACATCCGTATTTTTCAACTTAAAATCTATGTGAATTTATAGAATTTGAAGGTCTGTAAAACTTATCGTAACTTTTGGCAGTATAGTAACAGGCTTGAATCCACCTTATTGTTTTTTTCTTACAACTGAACTGATATACATACATACATATATATATATATGAAATATTTCCTTATTAATAATAATATATCGATGGTTAGGAAAAACATCTGCCGTATTGGATTTGCTTAGCTATAGATTTCAACATATAATTACTAATTACATAATTACTAATTAGATTACAAAGTATTACAACGGAAGATATTATTGATTTTATATATTAGAAAAATTGGGCTAAAACCCATTTTCAGTCCGTCCTGACATTCTGCTGGACGGATGGAGCTGATCTGGTTTTAAGCGTAATCGGACACTAAAATTGAGTCTCCTCTGAGAAATCTTCATTTATTTCTTGGCTTAGGTACTTTCCAAGTCGTTACTTTGAAAGGAAAATGACACAAAATGACAGTTGTTACAGGAAAAATGACTTTGAAGGTCCTTCGATTCCTGATGACATATCTGCGAGCCATTCCTAGCAAATTTAAGTAAAAAGCAGCCTGATCCGTCTAGTAGAACGTCTAAACGGACTGGAAATAGGTTTTGAGTGCGCATTTCTTTAAGTCTGATAGGGCAGACTTGATTTGGAATCGATCCGTTGTCTATTTTATATTTTTTTTTCCAGATATTGAGATAAACACTAATTTAAATCTGTAATTCTTATGTTTTACAGAAAAACTGCATTAGTATAATAAAATAACTTCGTATCTGTTAAATTATAAAATAATGCGTTCATTTTTTTCATAAGATGTAATCTGTAGTTTGCTTTATCTTTTTTTTTCCTCCCCTACGCCGGACCCGCAATTAAGCATAGAACAGGGGTTAGGGGGTGTCCTTTCTACTCTTAACAGCCCTTCCCACCTACCGGCAGTATGTCCGGCAGGGCAGGTCGGGCTGCCTGTCGGATCTTTATTTTATATTATATTAGTAAGCAACCCATTAGAGTACCCCGCTTTAGCAGAGGGGATAAAGATAAAACAGTTTGCTTTATCTGTCCTTTGAACAAAATATTCAGTGAAGAAATATAATATAATATTCAAAATATTCATTTACGAAAAATTACTTGCGAAAAATTGAGCTATATAATTTGGAGGACATATCTGCGATAAAATTGTTCATTTTACTGTTAATATCCCATGTTTACTGTAACCTTTTCCTTTCTTTTCCCTGTTTAGCCTCCGGTAACTACCGTTTAGATAATTCTTCAGAGGATGAATGAGGATGATATGTATGAGTGTAAATTAAGTGTAGTCTTGTACATTCTCGATTCGCCATTCCTGAGATGTGTGGTTAATTGAAACCCAACCGCCAAAGAACACCGCTATCCACGATCTAGTATTCAAATCCGTGTAAAAATTAACTGGCTTTACTAGGACTTGAACGCTGGAACTCTCGACTTCCAAATTAATCAGTTGATTTGGGAAGACGCGTTAACCACTAGACCAACCCGGTGGGTTATGTTTACTGTAACCTGGAAGTAAGTAAACCACATGAAGGTACTCCTTCACCGGAGAGGCAAATACGGAGTTTTAAGACCCTCTTTTGTACATTTTTCCTCTATTGAGCCGAAGAAAATATATGTACTTGCAAATTAATATACCGTTTGTTTATTCAATTCGGTTGAAATTCATTCGAACAGATTACGAGTACGATTGAATATTGTTAAAAGTTTTGCTTTTCATGAAAATGTTTTTATTAAGTACTTTTAGCTTCTTTTATTGTTGACTGGAAAAACTAAACCTCTTTATCTAATTCTACCTTTTAAGAATACTTTAATGACGGAATCCTGGAATATTTCTTCATAGCGTAATTTCAGTGGAAAAGCTACCTTACAGAATATCTAACTTCTATTCAAAGTATTATAAACAACCACGATAATCCTATATATATATATTGTCGATTGCTTTAGTTTGATATTGTGGAAGATCAAATAAGATTATCTGATACAGTTTGTGCAATGAATGTGCCTTTGTATGCTTATGTTCATTTATTGTCAGGCTAGGATTCAACCGAACATCACAACGGCCGAGGAGGTATCGAGCAGCCGTTAGCGTTTAAATATAACTTTTTTGACAAAGCCTAAATCTAAAATTGTCCTCATGGAAACCGCCTTTGCTGCTCCGACAGCTTCTGTAATAGAACTTAAGAAGATATTCGGAAGTTAAGGAATACATTTATAATCCTTTTTAACTCTCTTAAGGAGGGGTTCTAAAGTAAAATCCTAAACCTAGAACAAATATTTACGACAAATTCCATTGTTGGATCAAATTATAAATCTGATTTTAACCCTTTTTCTCACCCTTCTTCAGGTTGAGTGAGAGGAAAATATTTCTCAGCGTTATCTCACTACCTAAAGGAAAATAGCTAAATTTCAAATTTGCATCTCTACCGACCGGTAGAGTGCAGAGACCTCTACTCTCTGTTTATTTTTAATCTCTTAAGAATAAAAAACTACGGCTTACTTTCAATCTCCGTCTATTTGGTAAATGGAAGAATTAGTGATAAACTAGTCGGTGAGGGCTTTTCTGTTTATTTTATAGAGATGAATGAAAAAAACCGTATGTAAAGTTGACGGAATTAAATTGTTCAAAGAACAGAAAAATTATATCCTGTAACAGATCCAGTTTAGTTATGAAATAGCATATTTTTTATTTATTGCTAACACACACACACCCACTCTCTCTCTCTCTTGCACACACACAGAGTTAATTCCACATACATACGGCATATTGTTGTTTGTCGTTTAATTTTTTACACCCTTTTGTATGATGCTTACTTCAGCTAAAGTGAATAAGGATATAGTTCACCTTGAGCTGACTGTCAACGCCTCGAGGATATTTTTTTATCTTGCTTTGAAATTTCCAAGTGTTACTTTTTATACATTTACCGATGTACACTAAATTGTATGGAAACTAAGAATTGGTATTTGTATTATCAACGTATTTATATGAAATTGAGTAGGCTTACACGAATCTGGTTGCCTGATGTTTTAAAACTTAATTTTCATTTAACAAAATATTTTACGGATTAAAGCGTTATATAAAATGAAAATAGTCCAGGCTAATTGTATTTACAGGGATATTAAGCGATTTTATATCTCCATTTTTTTTACCTTCCGGGTCCACCGTTAGGATTGCTTTAGAGGGTGAGATGAATGATTTGTAGCGTGTGTGAAAAAGCCACGTCTGACCGGGATTCAAACCTGGGACCTCCAGATAATAACTGTTTTATATCTGAAGAAGTTTAAAATTTATTTAAAACTCATAAAATAGATTACTATGTTATCACTGCGCAGTCTAATCTGGGAAAGTTTGTTCGTTTTTTTATGTGTTATTATTTTTTTTTTTTGCAGAGAGTGTTGTGCTTAACGGTATTAAAATAAATTAAAAAATAGAAAATGTTTAAATGTTTAGCATTAAAATGCTAATATGCATTTAAATGTATTAAAATGCAGTTAATTAAAATGCTAATATGCATTTAAATGTATTAAAATGCAGTTAATTAAAATGCTTCAACTATAAACAAATAAATTTTAAAGTTTAACCGCATTTTTACTGATAAGCAATCATCAGTAGGTACTGAAAAAAGGAAGTAAGTACAAAAGTAAATATTAAATTTAAAAAATCTGACAGTGCAATTGTAGGAGTTCCCGTCACGCGGCTTACACACGCATACGCACACAATTTAATTTAGCACGTCAGTATACACTAGCCTTATTGTGTATTGACGCAGTATACCCACTTAGCTAGCTACTAGTTTGGAGAATTTTTTGGGATGGGGGTGTGCGATTTTATAAAAATGTTTTTGCAAATATTTTTTTTTTAGTTAACAAACGTGCCTAAGATCAATAAGACCTTAATTAGGCAAAATATCGAAATACTTAGGGTGACCTTGCTTTACAGCCTCACCCCCTTGTCCTTTAAGTTGAAAATTTAATGGAATCAATGCCCCATTTTTAGAAGTAATCTGACCAAGTTTGGTAAAACTCGGTCGAATAGTTCTGGAGATATAAGGTGATTTAGAGTGCGACATCGAAGACACACGTATATATGTCCAGAATATTTCCATCCGGTTTTTCTGGTTCCTTGTGTCAAAACGTCAAGATCCGGTGAAAACCGCACATACCAAAATTGTATCGATTACAATACTTTCACTTCTACAGTTATAACTCTGCTATAGCGCTAGACGGGAAATTAAAAAAAATTAAAAAAAGAATAGTCGCAAAATGCCATAAAAGGAGTCGCTATTTATTTACTAACTATAATTTACTTATATATTCATTTTTTTGTCAATTTTAATTTTAATTTAATAAACATGTTTGATAACGATAATAAACGATAACACACACACACACACACACTTCTATCTTTGTTATGCTCTCCCCCCCGATTTTTATAACGTTTTTTTTATCTTTTTTTAAATAATGGTTTAAAGTTTCATTATACTTCTGTGTTTGTTGAGAGGTATATTTCAAATTATTATTACTTGACGGGTTGGACTGCGATGACACGATTGCTTTTTCAGTTCTTATTATACTATAAAATTGTTATTATTCTTTTCTTTTAATTTTTGCAAAAGGACTTGCCAAATATATAGTATTTCAATTTTTGTTCAACTGAAACGTTCAAAGTTTAGGGCGGTTGGAGGGGCCGGAAGCCCGAATCTATAAACGGTGAGGATTTTACCAAACCTTGGAAGCAGTTCAATTTAAAAAAGGTTGGTTCCAATATAGCAGTATGTTTGTTATACCTTGTTGGAAATGCTCTATGGAAAAGGGCTTACGGAAGTATGGGTATCTAAATTTTTTTGAAAAAAGGAATTTTTTACTGGTCCTGGTTGCGGAAGATGTGTTGAAAGCGATTAACTTTGTAATTGAGATTTTGTTAATTGAAGGGAATAGCAGAACGTACGATGAATTTACGAAGAACATAGTAAAACACGTTTTTGAAGAAAAAAACACCGTTCGAATGTTGATAAGCTGAATAATAATCGCCTAGGAGACATGGGGCTTGAAGCTTTTCGACACCGTTAATTTTTTCCAGTTTACCTAGAAAGTAACACAATTTTTAGTAATTGTGGCCATATTTATCATGGGGGGGTTGTAGGAGTCCAAATCCTCGCCAAACCTAGTGATAATCCTGTTCTTGGATTCCGCTGTTTGTTAATCCTAATTTTTTGATATCTCCTAGGAGGCGATATTATTATTTTCAACATATTCTGTAAGTCTAACATTCTCTCAATATTGTAATTAAAACAATTATATGAAATAGAACATTAAAAAAATAATATTTGTAGCCTGGAATTTGATGAAGAAAAGTTTGTTAAGTTTAACAAAAACTTTCTTTTAATTTTTTTAATTAATTTTTTGTTTTAAATTTAATGCCATTTATGACTGTTTAACTTATTTTGAAAACAGTAATAGTGTAATAGAAAGCAGATTTATTATATGTTAAATAGAAGAAGAAAGCTGTTTAACACGAGATGTCGAATTCTTTTCTTTAGGTAATAAAATCACGAAAAAGGGCACAAGAGATAGTAAAAGCATACATACATACATACTTACTTGTCAGGAGAGTCAACATCAAATTTAGTTATAAGAATGTTTAAAAATAACTTAAATAAAATATAATATTTATTTAAAATGTATCGTTTGTTTTGCTACTAAAAAAAAAATTCTTCTATATCCAGAAAAATATAGGGCAGTCAGAAAAGAAAAGGATAGAAGATCAGATATGTTGTTAAAACATTTACTGAAAATTAGGTGGCTTGATCAAGTTCAAAATTATGAAACCTTAAACGATTTGCAAAAACATTTCTATCAGATTCTTGTAGAAAGATAGACTACGTCATCGAGTCAGATTCATTAAGGTATTGATGTTCTGTTAATTTTGTATTATACGTAAAAGAAAATCGAAATATATTAGGTCGATTTGTAAATAAAATTTGAGGTTAAATATTTGCTACAAAATAGAAAAGAATTTAAACCTTAGTAAGATCGTTTTTCTTTGATCATCCTTATAGTGAACAGCTACATAGCAGTTATCTTCTGGATTAAATTGCGCACATTTTCCCCTCAATAATAATATAAATGTTGGATTTCTAATGGCCTGGTTATGTATTCGTTATTTTGTTATGCACGTTAATTTTGTTTTCCTAACTGTACTATTTCTTCTACGATATTATTCATATTTCTTTCTACTGTTATTTCATATTTCCATAAACTTATATGATTTTATTTTAAAGAAAGAAAAAACATTTTATTGCTGTATTTATTTATATTAATAAATCTATTGTTTTACTTAAACTCTGTTCTTGAATTTTTATTATTTTTATTACGTCAAACGCTATCCGCATTGCATGTTACTGCTGTGTATCGCATGACATCATATCTTTAAGATATTTTATAATAAATATATATGTATGTATTTCTGTAAAAGAAGTCTTCTTTTATTTGAACGAATTATTATTAACTGTTACAGCAATTTAAAATGTGGAATGTAGTCTATGTAACGGCCACAAGTTCAATTATTAATTTTTATTTTATTTTATTTTTTGTAATTGAGATAATTGTTATGCGATCGTTTACGTTTACTTATTTCATTGAAATGATTGATTACAATCATTATTTACGTATATTGATTTTTTTTTTTTTAAGAAATAAGATATTGGAAATTTAACTCATTTGTACCTTTTTTTTGCTAGTTAATTATAATTCCATGTGCTTTATACAACTTTTGTTAGCTCATTATTCTAGATAATTTAAAATGAATAGTTATTGTAATCGCAAAAAGATGCAGTTGAAGTTCTTTGTTTTATCTTTTCCTGGTTGTTAATTTTCTTACTTTTAATAAACGTTCTGTTTACTAATTGTACTGTAATTTTTTTTTTATGTTAATTTCTTTTACTTTTGTGGTATCATATGCTGAAAGAAGGAAAGTATGTTAATCATTTAAAAAATGGGGTTTGGTTTTTTTCATTTCTCGACGTTTCATGACCAGGAAACTGATTTTGATGAAATTTTGTATATAGGCTCGTGTGTTTGTGTTAAATTTGTTAGTAAACTTTTGGGGTTAGTATCTCCAGGAGAGGTTTTTGGGGTCAATTTTCTCAAAATTTTTCAAACATAATCCCATTTTATATTAAACTCAGTGTATGTGTGCATGCTTATCTTACTGTTTTGTTTTTAATTGCCCCAAAATTATTCCCCTTACCCAAAAATCGAAAAAAGTTACTTTTTTTATTTATCGCTTATTTTTTAACCGGATCTTTATAAATGTCATTCTAAGCATGTAGTAATGCAAGCGATCTCAAAAAATGCTTTGCGGGCAATACTGGTGGTACCGATTAAAGTTTAAAGTGATTGATTTTTTTAATTTTTTAAAGCTTCTTTGGTTTAAAAAAAAGAAATCTTGGGTAAATTTTTATTAGTCGTACATTTTTGAATGAAATTTTTTTTATCTCTGTTACAATAAAACTTCATCATAAATTACCACCACCCCAAAAAATAAATCTTACAGAATGAAAACTTTTTTGTTTTAAAAATATAGTAAATAATAAATAGGAACGTCCAGCGTATGTTTGAGATATATATCGAAAAAAATATTGATTTGTCTGACCGGTTACGTCGACAAAATGCAGCGATTGAAAGATTTTCTATCTCGGTTAAAGCTCGCCCGATCGATATGTGGCCATGATTATTTCAGCTTCACTGTTTTAAACAAACCTTTGGTGTTACAGAGGCACATTTTAAATTCATTTACAGGGGATTTAAGCTACTGTACCGAATTGTTTTCATTCTTCAGTAAGGGATCATGGTTTTTTCTTGTTAAACTGATGTGTACAAGTGTACATTTCGTTTTCCCGAAAAAAATAGCTGCTATATTTTACAGAACACGATTTGATTTGAGACGCAACAATCAATTACATAAAAAATTTTTTTTGTCCAAATCTGCATTTCGTAAAGTGACTGGGTAGAATAAATCTTTCAAAACGCTGTTATCACAACGGGAACTTTTATTAAAAAAAGTTGTCGTTTTTCCTTTGTTGCACATAAAAGCTAGTAAAAGTAAAGTTGTACATAAAAGTAAAATTAGTTGTACGAGACCAGACCAAAATTTGTTTGCGTAACAAATTTATTTAGAATTTGTTTTTCTAGAGTATATAAAAAAGTGTTAGTTTGTATGCGCGCGTGCATAATCTCTTCCGAAAATAGCAGTCGTTTAAATAATCTTAGGCTTACTAAGGAAACTGAAGAGTGAAGTAAGCTTCTGTTCCATTATTCATATTAATAAATAAATGTTGGTATATCATACGAAGTTCACCTAAATCCATGTGATAGTAATTCAGCCCTATGAGCTGTACAGTAATCATTACTCAGAGAAAGAAAATTTGACGATTGCCTCTTTTACGTGCGTCAGATTCTTTACATGCATCACAGCCTTGCTTATGACTCGGAAAGATAATTAGCTGGAGATCAATCCACCCCTTTCTTGTGGAGATCAAAACATTATACAAAATTGCATTTATTTATTATAAATTAATAAAATATTGTAAATTGTAATTTAAAATTGTTCTTTCCAATATAGGAGAGTATAAGCTAAGCGATTTTAAATGCATTCATTTTTAAAAATGAGAATGTTTATATCAATTGGTAAAAGATATAGCGAAAAGAGTACTTGAACGATTTTGAGTACAGTTTACATGTAGATATTAAACAATTTAAATAGGTATCAAAAAGTTAAAAAAAAAAAAACAACGAAATAAATTATTCACTCTGAATTTTCCCGCGTTGTTTGCAGGGGAACTGTAGAAGATATGGGCTTGGAATGAAATGGTGAGTTATGAATTCTCTGCATGCTTATTTGCGGAAATATCGAAAAATTTTAACGAATAAAAATAAGTTTAATTTTAATTGGTTACCGATCAAAACTGAATTAATATAATCTAACAGTTTTTTTATTTTGTTTTTAGATTTAACATTTAACCTAACATTTAGTTTTGTCAATTTTTAAGCGAGATTGATTTGAACCTAAAATAATTTTACTATCATTTATCTATACATATAAAAGAACAAGTGACTAATTCATAAATCAACGTCCAACAAAAACTACTGAAGATAAATTTATGAAATTTTGTATACATGTTCTTCATACAATGTAATTGCACATTAAGAAAGATTTTTTGAAATTCCGAATTTATAGGGTTAAAATAAAGTAAGTATGAAATTTACAATTTTTTTTTCTCGTTAAAAAATGAAGATATCAATTTGGTTTTTGGTGTGTGTAATCTTCATGTGAATATCTAAAAACCAATTTCTAGATTTTTCAAAATTCAACCTTAAAGGAAGTAAAAAAGGTAAAAAACTTTCGAAACAATGTTGCTAAACTACTAAAAAAAATATATTCACTAGATTTGGGCTTACAAGTACTCTTCAGACAAATATAAAAAAAAAATTGTCGGATGTTTTGAATTTTAACATTTAAGGGGTTAAAAAAATGAAATTTATTTTTACTTTTTTGGCATTATATGCTACCGTTATTGAATTAATCTTAATGAGATTTGGTAACATTGTGATAGTAATTTTTGTTTGTAATTCTGATCATGTATTACGCTAGTGAAGCCGCGACGGGAAATCTAAAAATCAGTTAGTGGGCCCTGTACTGACCAAATTGTTGCTCAGAAGAAATTACAATATGATGGTACTTTTAAAAAATTGAACAGGCTTTAATTCTTATTTATCATTATTATTCTTACAAGCATGAGTTTAATGAACAAAGGAGGGGGCAGACGTTAAGGTGTTTAGGCCGTATCGCGACGGGAACGTAAGTAACGTGTAAACGTAAACGTAAGTATATAGCGCGAACGAAGGGATATGACGGGGTTGCTAGTTCGTTATAAAAACGTATTATTAATCCTGCTTTCTCTGTTATTTATTAATTAACATAAATAATTTCAAGTAAATAAATATTCTAGAGTGAAGTTAGGATTTTTTCAGATAATAAGGCGCCATCTGTTTTTTAACTTGCTGTTAAGTGCAGTTAAATGGCTTTTTTAATAATTTTGTCATTCAAAGATCAATTGTCCAATCGCCAGGTCGAGTTACTGATGTTTACTTTTATTGTTTCTAATTTTTCACTTCTCTCTTTTTATTTTAATACTATCCGTTTTGTTACGTTTACTTAAATTGATTAATTTTATTTTTTATTTTTTTAACTTTATTAACATTTAAACTTTTTAATTTTAATTTTAACCTTGTTAATTTTTTAATTTTAATATTTTATTATTTACGTAATTAATGTAATTGAAATGTTAATTTAAAATACTGTATTATCTATTTATTCTGATATGCATAAATCTAAAGAACAGGCCTGAATTCTACGATTTGTGTGTAATATAAAAAAGAGCATTCTTGTGCTGTTGTCATTTAAATTCAACCAGATAGGAATCAATCACATCTTAGCGTGTGTTCCATCGCCCCGCACTATTTATGTTGTTATTTTAAAATAGAATTACACCAATAAGATAGGGAGTAAAAATTATATTTGAAGAAATCTCATTCGGCACGCCGGAAGATGGAGATAGATTTCACCTGTGCTAAGTAGCTGATAAAAAGGATTTCCACATTAAAACTAAGAAAAACTTTAAATTCACTCTATACGACGGTGGTTGCATGTGAAAAATGTTTCACGTGTTTAGTATACGACAAGCCCCATCTTATAAACATTTTGGTCATCCCTTGCCATAAGAGTTGGTCATATCAGAAATTGTTTCAGACAAAAAATGTTTTAGGTAATATTTAGAGAACTAACGACCACTTTAAACCGATTCGAAACTGTGGCTATTAAGGGAGGTATGATGTTTTTTTGTCTTCGAAACCCCATTTTTTCACCCCCTGGGCCAATGGTCGGTGATATCAAAAAACTTTACTAAGATAAGTTTTAGGCCCTTATTTAAAGAATAGTACGAACTTTAATCGAATTCGATATTTTACTTAATAAGAAAGTAATAATTTGCGATAATTTGTTTTTTCGAAAAAGCCCCCCTCCATTTCCACCGCCATGGTCCTCCGGTCGAAATCGACCGAGATTTTGTGTCGTTATATTTTATGTATCAATTTGAAAGTGATTGGCGCAAAATTACGTCAGTTATCTTGTCCACAAGAAAGTGAAATATATATTTTGAAATGACGGTGGTTTTGAGTTCTGATGGATGTGAAACGCGAAGATATGTCGAAATTTTCCGGAAGTCGAATCGTGGTATCCATTACAATATTTAGCTTTCTTACGAAATCTACCTAAAAGAGAACGAACAAAAATTTGTGACATGCGGTCAAGTGAACAGGCGTGTTAATTCAACTTTTCAATATTTTTTATTATTGAAACAAATTTATGGTAATTATGGTAATTTATGGTAAAGTACAAATTTATGGTAACAAATTTATGGGCACTTAAAATAATTTATTTTTGTTGGGGAAAAAGATGGATAATTTTTTTTAAGCACGTATTAAAATTATGGTCATAGTGTCATGCTGGAACCGTAAACATCAAAACGATTTGTCAAGTCACCAAAATTAGTTTTATAGAAATTTCTATGACCGCAAATCGCCTTATCAAGATTATATATATGTAGAGAGAGAGAGAGAGATTGATAGAGAAAGGATAATATTATACCTAAACAGCTATAATCATACTGTCCTTATTATTACCGATTCATTATAACAGCCACCTTTACTTATTTTTAGGCAATATAATCGATTAACTGTGAATAGTGTTTTTACGTGTTAAAAAAGTAAGTTATTATTATAAATTAATTGATTTGTTTACATACTGTGTTTTAATATATTAAAAAATATTCGCCCTTTATAATGCCTTAACTGCAGTAATTTACAATTATTTTAATAACATTGTTATTGTACGGTCTTTTATAATAAAAATTATTATCATATTTTTAGTCGAGGACACATTTTTTTTTGAGTGTGTGTTGTTTAATATCGTTTATAGTTTTGCAAGGCTGTTTTGGAAAGGAAATTATTTTTATTTTTTTTTTTAAAGCATCAATGCTTTCATTATAAATTGGGAAAATAATATTAATGATTGCGTCATCATTAATGGTAATGATGTTAACATTTTTTGTGTTAACATTATGAAAGAATTCAATTTATTTTTATTGTTTTTATTATTTTCAATAAGATGGTTATCGATATAATCGGTAGTATACAGATATTTGTCTGTGAATGCATTAAGATGTCTAGTTTTACTTGATAAGCACCTTAGCCCCTGGATGGACTGCAGCTACTGCAGTCTTTTACCGGTTAGATCCGTCGGCAAAACTGCCCCCGTCAAACTAATAAATTCTAAGAATATCCAAGTACGTCCTTACACCCTTAAGACGTTTCCGGTGGACCTCCTCCAGCTGCAACATCTGTGGGAGAAAGGAACGAGGGGAAAAATGAAGCGGAACGATATACCCACAAAGTGACCTCGAAACGAGATAAATAGTAACCACACCCATAGGAGGAGTGCTTTAAACATCCCTTCAGGCAGTTGGCATTCATCCTGCGCTTAATCCCTTAGATACGGGGTTACATTTGCCTTTGTGTGAGCCTCACGCCATTGATCAGCGGTTTTGCATTAAAAAAGTCCAGATATATGCTTTAACCGATTTCTTTTCCTTCAGATATTAAATAACCGTCTGAGAACAAGATAAGAATAAGAAAGAAAATCCTCGGTCATCACCAGAAATATTTGGTTTGTAGAAGTATCCGACTTCTATTTATTCGGTAAGATTTCAAAAATGTGAATAATATCGGACGACCGGGGTCCAGTGTACTTTCCGTGTAAAAGTAAGAGACCTACCGATCCGTCACGAAATTCGATGCTTAGCGTTCAGGTATAGCTTAAAGTAGAATGGTGTACAAAGAATTAGATACATGAAGACCGATGGAACGGTTTCAAGTTATTTATTTTTTAATAACGATAATACAGACGTTTACTATTAGACTATTCGTAGTTTGTACTTTTCCTTGATAGTAAAATATTAATTAATATTTAATTTTGTTATTTTAATAAACCGACTTAGAAAAGTTCGAGTTTATTAATTTTGTGTACAATTTGACCCGTGTTTATTGAATTATATTTAGAGAAAATCTCGAAAAAAATAAATGAAAACGTGATTATTTTTTACGAGATTCACGACAGGTATCGCTTATTTGGTGCTCGAAATATGAAGTTTGTGCATAATGTTTATTAAAACATATTTTACGGATTATTGCATGCTAGTTAATGCAATAAAAAAAGAAGTTTGTCAAGAATGTTGGACGTGTTAGTTTTATGTGAAGGAACAATATTAGTGGTAGTCCATTATCTGAGGTCAAGTGGCAGAATAGATGGGACATCGGGGGGAGGGGTTTTAGTGCCGGTGGATCGTGTTATTGGTGAGGGGAGGTAAATGTTGGTGGTTTATAAAAGGGGGTGATGGTAGGGAGGAGAGTAGCTGTTAGTTTGCTGACGTAAAAGTTCAGTGACGTCATTCATGATAAGTGGCACGGCATTATTCTACTTGTGCTGCTGCTTGTTACTAGCCCTAGGGACCGACTGATATAACATGCTCGCCTGTTATACTAGCATTATAGTACATATTCGATGTACTTTGTATTAATATTATAATACGTGTACGGTTTACTTGCGATGAAAATCAAACGAGATAGGTAATCAAATATTAAGAAACTAGGGGCAGAGATGCTAAACGCAGTGCACTTGTTTTTATATTCACAATCCGGTATAGTTCAGCGTTATCGCCTACTAAACTTATGTTATAATGCATATCGGTAAAGCTCTGTAGATTTCAGGTTCATAATACCTCCCCGCCCTCACTCCTTAATCGCTCACTTCTTTCCTTCTCACTCGCTTCACTGTTATATACAAAACATTTCATCTATACCGTGTTTGTGTGTGCGTGTAGCCCTTTACACGCCACTGCAAACCAGTCAACCTCGGTTGCGACCTTGCTTTTTGTTGCAATGTATACAGTAATCTGTTTACATAATTCTTTTTAGTATATCCTACATCATATACTCTTTTTTTATTAGTTTTTTCTTCGCCGGAATTTATCGGATTAATTAGTCGTTCTCAAAATTAAATAAAATTAAAAAAAACTTTCGATTGTAACTTTTTTTACCCGCTGTGTCAGGAAAAGAATGGTAAAAATATAAGCGCTTTACGTACGTTTAAATCCTTGTCTCGCTAGAATGGTTTTAATGAATTTTAATGAGATAGGCATCGAACGATTAGTTTTAATTTTGTGAAGACAATAGGTAAATTTTTGCGAATAAAAAAACCAATCGTTTGCGACTCGTCCGGTTTCAAATTCAAAGTTTCATAGTATCCGATAAAAGTTAATGAAAAAAGGATTTAGAAAGATACGATTTAAAAGTTAACGTAACAGTATTAGTACAGCCCAAAAATAGTGGATCTTTATTTATTTTTATTTAGTTGTTATATCAAACGGTTTTAGGCGTTTCAGACAAGAATTATTTCGGAAAATGGCACAACTATTATTAACCACAGCGATTTCGTGAAATCTTTATTAAACAGGCTGTACTGTTACACCACCTAATTGCCGGTGATGTTTAGCCGAATAAATTACAAAATGTCACGATGAATGAAGTTTGCTGTGTTTTATCACAGAGATAGGATGTATAATGATGTTATATTATTCTCATAATAATGTATAATTAATTTAAAAAAAGATAAGAAGTTTTGTAAAAATGGAAGTATTAATAAAAATAAATATGTAGAGATAATTTCAAATATCATCGGTCAGTTTTTGAAAAAAAAAAGAATAGTTTGAAATTGCAACCGCTTAAAAGATGTTGCAATTGGAATTTATTATATTTCACTTTTTATTTGTTCATAATGTTTGAAGCGTAATTATTATAACGGTTTGAATATTTATACTACAACATTTAAAAAAAAAATGTTCAGTCTTCGCAAACAGGTTGCCAGTGTAATACTGGGAGCATGGCAACTTAAAAAAAAAGACGAGCAATTGTTTGAGATATTTTTTTTAGTATTTCTGAAACCTGATTACAAAAAAATTAATTTCAACCCGAAGAAGGAGATGGACATCTATCATAGACTGTTTCAACCGTATAACGATCACCATCACCGGTTTTTGACTAGAAAATTGTACGTTACCGGTTGAAAAAAAAATATTTATCGGTTGATTGTAATTCCTCTTTAAATTAAAAGTATACATACTCAAAAAATAAATTTCTGAATAATAATTCGTTTCATTTATTTTCTTGAAAATAAAAGTTGCTGCTTTTAAGTGTTTTTGTAATCACGCCAAATTATGTTTGGCGTGATTAAATTAAAAACGTCGTTTTTAGTTTCATGTGTCCTTATTAGCTTAGGCTTTCCACATTCGTAAAAATATTTATTATTTTTTATAAATATTTTCTCATTTGCTTCTTTCTATTACAAAAAAATGTTCCGGCACTTCCTTTAGTGTAAGAAGAAGAATTTTTTTTAATTATTTCTAAAATTGAAATTTTCTTTAAAAAAATTCTTTATAAAAATTTTGAAATAATCCATAATATCAGATTTTTATGATAGTTTGTATTAATATTACTTGTATTATGTAAATTAAAAGCTGCTTTTAAAACGTGGTAGATTATAGTTAAAAAAAAGTCTGTTCTTTAAGAGGATTAAGAAATTAATTAATTATTTATAAAATTTAAATTTTAAATTCGTTTCATGCTTATTATTAACTTTTTTAATTGGAACGGTTAATCGCGTAATCTAGATTATTGAAACCCGGATAAACAATATTTGTAATTTTTATACACGTATTTCTTCTAATTTGTTGTTTAATTTTGACTTTTATTAATTGAAATAAAATCATTTCAATAAGGATTGTTTAATTATTGAACAAATCGGTAATTTAGATTTAATAAATGTTGTTTTGAACGTTATAATTCTGTTTTTTTTTTTATTCTACGCGTGGTTTTAATCGTAATTTAAATTACACAATAAAATAATGAACGTAATTTCACGGTTGAATATTTTTTGTTTTGTTTTTATATGTTATGACGCGGTCCTTTGTTACTTCAATTTATTAGATTGAGTAAATTAATTTACTTAATTATGCTTTAGCTGTTGTCGTCGTCGTCGATGTAGTTGTTAAACGTTAAAAGATTTAATTTTAATTATCGATTTTACACGTCACTTAAAGAAGATTTGTTTTGAACCTACGTAAGCATTCCTTTTTGAGATTTTCTTACGTTTTATACGATTAAGTTTCTTATTAAACGTTAGGTTATATTATATATTAGCTATATGCAATTGACGCGTCGGGTAAATAGCCTTGATTAGGCTTTTTCTTTATTCGGTTTATAAAATTTATTATATGAATGAATTTTATTTTGCCTTTTATACTTTTTATATTATGTTTCGTTAACTTAAACTAATGGAATTATTTCCTTTCTTTTTCTGTTTTATTACGTATTTCGCGTAAATATTGCGTAATGGTATAAAATTTAATTTTTATTTTTATTTTTACTGGTATAATCTAATTCAAAAAGTTAAAAAATTGAATAAAAATAAAGCTAATTCTTTTTCACGGATCCATTCAAGTAATTTATTCACGTAATTGACAAATACGTGCGTAAATATTTGTTATGTAATGATTTGGGTAAATCGACTATCATATTTATTTTTTTTAGTATTGTTATGGTTATTTCCTTTTTAGCACGAAAACTAATTGCAAGTGTTGTTCCTTTGATTGTATTTCAGAAAAAATAATTTGTAATAATTTCAAATGAAAATAATTTGTAGAATTAATTACGAGTATTTTTTCTGGTCTTCTTATTCGGGTCAAGGATGAACCGTTAGGTATTTGTTTTCTATTTTTTTTTTTTATAAATAATTAAATTAATTTGTCTTCATATGGAAAATAAAGCTTGTTATACAAGAGTAATTAGACCGTTGTTAATGTATAGAGCAGAAAATATGAAACCGAGAAAAAAGATTGAATAAACTGAAATAATTATTTTATTGTGGCGCTACAGCCCGTGATGAGTCTTTGCCTCTATTATTTTCAACCTCCCTTCCATCTGCTTTCTTTCTCATCCTCTTACTCCCGTTGCTTATCAAATTAATCAGTCGATTTGTTCATCCGTCTGCCTCTTTTTCTTCTGTTATATATTGTACACGTTATTCTGTAACATTTTCCATTAAAAAAAATTTTTTTAACTCTCCCTCTGACTGTCAGAGACCAAATAGTATTTTGTCAGTTTGTAAATATTATTTTAATAGAGGCTGTCATTATTATTATTTAAATCTATCCGGTCTTAAAAACCGGATTAATCCGGTTGTTTAAAACCTCCGGTTTTTACAATATTGAAGTGTTCCCTTTTCCCGGTACCTCGACAAAGTAAGAACCAAGGTTTGCTTACCTATAGGATTTCTTTTCCATTATCATAAGATCCCGTTTTCAAGATTCGAACTGTCATCCTAACCTAAAACGATAGGATTTGCTGCCGATGACAGTTTTATCGTAGTGCTATTGTTGAACGGTATTTAATACTAAATTTATTTTCATAATAAATCGAAGGCGGTGGTCCCAACCGCTTTAAAGCAGACCGAACGCTTTACTTAAGGATGAACTTGTGTATTTAGGTTATACGAAAAAGGAGATATTACCATATTTATTAACAACAAGACATTACAATGATTTGAGTATGTGGTGAAATTATTCCTTGATAAAGTATTTATATTTTGTTAAACCAGAAGAAAATACATCTTTGGAGGGTTTCGTATACGAACGGATTTTCTGGAGTAACTGGTGCCATAGAGGAGAAAGTAAGTGATACAGTGAGGACCTTTAACAAATGAAAATTAATAAAACACTTAGAAACCGTTACTTAAGTATCTAAGCTAAATAAGAATTTAAATTTATGAATTATTATTTATTAAATGACTTTAACAATTGAAAGTTTTGGAGTATAACTAAATTATTGTGAATTAGCTAGCCGATATCACCTGGTGTTCCTGAGTTTTTTTTAGTTATTACCATAGAAATTTGTTTCTTACGAAAATTGTTTCCGATTATATTTACTTTAATTGTTATTCCTCGAAATATATTCTGTAGATTTAAAATGTAAGATGGAATATAAACATTTTAATTTGTTTAAACTTATACAGATGCTTTAAGTATTAACCAACCGGGTTGGTCTAATGGTGAACGCGTCTTCCTAAATCAGCTGATTTGGAAGTCGAAGTTGTAATAAAGTCAGTTATTTTTATACAGATTTGAATACTAGATCGTGGATACCGGTGTTCTTTGGTGGTTGGGTTTCAATTAAGTGACTGTACAAGACTACACTTCATTTACACTCATACATATCCTCATTCATCCTCTGAAGTATTATCTGAACGGTAGTTATTGGAAGCTAAACAGGAAAAAGAAAGACGCTTTAAGTATTATCCCTTTGAAATTCTTCCCTAATATTATAATCCCTGGCTTGTAAATCACAGAAATTAGTTATGACCAGGAGGATTGAAAATTCTCATTCAATATTATACAAATATATTAGAAGTAGTTTTCACGAGTAAAATTTTATTTTTTCCTATCGAGTGTTTTTTTGCTGTAGTGTATTTTCAGTATATAGAAAAATCTCCTAGAGGGAACTGCTATTCTGTTCGGAATTTCGGAAAATTGTTTCTGAAAAACGTTATATGGATTATATAGTAAAAGTATTTTTAGTAATCTATATTATAAGAGAGTAAATGCAAAACAGATTTGCAATTACTGTATTTTTTGTTACTCCATTACGTGATTTAAACTCTTAGAAAGTTGAAAGTAAAAAAAAAAAAAAAAAATATTAATTTAACACCAATGCCCGTAATTTGACATTGGATATTCGATTTAAATATTTTATAGAAGTTAGGATATGTACTTAAATAGTAGAGATTTCGCGTTTGTTGTACAGCTCGGTATAATTATTTAAATACCAATCGGTTAAAACAAAAACGTTGATTATTTTCATGACTTTTAAATATTCTGAAGCATCGGGTTTATACTTAGTCTAGTTGATACTTCCATACGCACTATACAATTACTGGGATTGACTAGCTGTTTAGTACTACTAGAAAAGCAATTTATTTTAATATGTATTTGAGCTCGTCCGAGCAAAATCATTTATTTTGTTGCTTCCTTCTTTTGAGTTAAGATTCCCTAGTCTCTCGACGAATTGTGGACGTTGCCTAGAACAACTCCTTCGAGTAGGAGTTTTAGTGTACGGTGTACTTTCCTTTTCATACTATTCATTCATTTTCTCACGACCTTGAGCTTTTACCATCCGTTGTAATATGTTATTTTCGGTAGAAGTTCACCGGATCCGTACTAAAATTGTGGAGTCCTTAAGAGATACTGCGTCTTCTGTATTTGTGTGCTTTTATAAGGATCCGGTTTGGCTTATAGGAGAACGGTCTTTGTTCAAAAGGTATCCATCATCCGAGGAACTTTGTTTCATATCCGATACCTGTACAAGAACCATAAAGTACTGCGGCTGTTGCTTATCGAATAAAATCGGGGTTCCTTTTTTTCCTGTTTAGCCTCCGTAACTACCGTTCAGATAATACTTCAGAGGATGATATGTATGAGTGTGAATGAAGTGTAGTCTTGTACATTCTCAGATCGACCATTCCTGAGATGTGTGGTTAATTGAAAACCCAACCACCAAAGAATACCGGCATCCAAGATCTAGTATTCAAATCCGAGTAAAAATAACTGACTTTACTAGGACTTGAACGCTGGAACTTTCGACTTCCAAATCAGCTGATTTGGGAAGACGCGTTCACCACTAGACCAACCCGGTGGGTCAAAATCGGGGTTCCTAATTTCTTCTAATCAAACACTATATGAAAATAGTAAAAAACGCTGTCGTAAGTGCGTCAGAAGGGCAGATTCCGAGTTTTAGTAAACCTAGATAACGTACCCCAAAAATAGAGTTTTTTCCCTCTAAATCCGGTCACTCTGAACCGATTCGCTTATAAATCAATAGAGTTTTCATTAACCTACCAAGTTTCATCAAAGTCTGTTTAAAATTGCGCCACATTGAACAAAAAAAACGTGAACATGTACTCAAAACCCCGTTTTTTGGCTCCAACTTTGGTTCCTATGAATCAATTCGCTTGAAAATCAGGACGGTTCTTTTTCCAATGGGGTTACATCGCCTCACTGAGTTTCATCAAAATCGGTTAATGCCCGGGCGCAGTAGCGATTTTAAAATTCTTTGGAAATCCGCTAAAAAACAACGTTTCGCTGTTGTTTTTTCGCTGAATATAATGGTGTAATTATGAAATCATCAAGTTGAGAAAGGTTAGTACGTGCTGCGATTATAATTAAATTAATGAAGCGAGTTAGGAATGAAAAGAAAAGAACCGATTTAATTCCACGTATTAATAATAAAGATTTAAAAAACAACACGATATTCTATAAAATAATTGTAACTTTTTTTTTATTATGAATTGTATTATATTGTTAGCGGAAGTATGTGTATTGTTATGCGATGACGCTAACCTTCATATCGTGTATATCGCCTCGCCTCGCCTACGTTTGTTTATTAACTTATGGTACATACTGTATTCTATAAGTCTACATAACTTCTATCGACCTCCACTCCAATAAATTACACAACCGCCGCTTAAAAACTACTACACTTCCACCGTAAACTTTTCCTTTAACCTCCGAAATTACGAACGTCAATACACTACGTTCTACATCAAAATTGGTTTTAAATTGTTTCCATACGTATATGGTTTTCTCTTTGAACCCTTGTACACGTTATATAGACCGCTATCATAACATCAGTATTCACTTAACATTTTCCTCTACTGAAAAGTATAAAAATCTATCTGTTCTTACTATGTCATTGATTAAACATTATATATCTTAAATATTTTTTTTTTAAAAGGCTTTTATTTAAAGTGAACTAAAATTTAATTGTTTTTCCCGATTAAAATGTAATCTTAGAAGGCAATGTTAAATAAAAGTATGGGACATTGTTGCGAATAGTGATAAGAATTTTTTTTATGATTATTGAATTATTAAGAGTATTTGTAACTCGCTTTCGACCAAACTTGAAACAAACATGTTGTGTTCGGTATGTTATTATACAATCTTAATAATTTTTTCGTTTTACAAAATATATATAGTTCTTGTTGTAATAAAGACTTAGGGTAAATATATTATTTCGTAATTTATTATAATTTTACCGATTATAAATTAATTATTGTCAGTAATATCTGATTATCATATTGTCATCGGGTAATGAACATAACGCATTTGAATGGGAAGCGGGTGAAAAAAAATTGATTACTTGAATTTATCCAGCACCAAAGACAGTTTAAATTAAAGAAAAGGGTGTATAATAGGATAGAAAATAGCGATCTTTTATCATCACATAGTGTTATAAATGATATAATATTTTGTACTTATTTCAAGCTATTGTCTTACTTTTTAATATTATCTTTTAACGAATCGTAAAATAAAATCATGTTTTTGTTGAAATATATTATTAAAATACAGTATGTGAAAATTCTTGGAATAATTGAATACATTTAAAACCGTTAAAGGTCTAAAGACTTAAAAAAATAGTTATTTACTGTAAACAAAACTTGACGTACGGAGTAAATTCCCATTTAACCTCTTAAGTAATTTTTTGGCTGAATGCAACTACAACATTTTAAGCGTAAACCCTCACGGAATATTTCTCATTGTGAAGGTCTCATTTAACTAAACAAAAAGTAAAAAAAAAACAAAAAAACTAGTGGTTGTTTTTTTATAGAAAATGGCGACCAGTCAAATCAGAGTAATCAAATTCGGCCTACTTTTATTACTACAGTTATTACTATATTTACATAAAGTATTCTTTTGTATTCCCAATCCACGTTTTTGATTCGCATCTAAATATATTTCTTTTAATTGAAAAACAGAATTTTTAATAAAATCCAATTTATTTAAAAGCTAATTGACGAGTAAAATTAATCTACGGTAATGTAAACTAAATTATTGTTCATGTTCGTACAAAGTTGATTAATAATAAGAAAAATGTTATGGTGTATTGTGATGTAATAAAAATTCCTTTCGGCACGCCGGAAGGCGGAGGTAGATTTCACCGTTGCTAAGTAGGGGATAAAAAAGATTTTCATCTTGAGTTAAGAAAAATTCAAATTTATTGAATACGACAACGGTTGCATGTGAAAAAAGTTTCACATGTTTAGCACACGAAAAGCCCAATCTTCTTAGAATTCCAGAAATTTGTTGGTCATCCTTGCCGTAGGTTGGTCATATAAAAAATTGTTTCAGACAAAATTTTTGGTAATGTTTAGAGGACTAACGACTACTTTAAACCGATTCGATACTGTGCCTGTTAACGATGGTATGTTTTTTGTCGTAGAAACCCTATTTTTTCCACCCCCTAGGCCAATGGTTGGTGATATCCAAAAAATTAACTTAGATAAGATTTAGGCCCTTATCCAAAGAATGGTAGGAACTTTAAACGAATTCGATATTTTACTTAATAAAAACGTTACTGCGATATATATTTTTTTTTTAAAAGCCTCCCATTTCCACCCTCATGGTCCGATTTTGTCCATTAAGGAACTCGACCGGTATTATGAGTCGTTATATTTTATGTATCAATTTGAAAGTGACTGGCACAAAATTACGGCAGTTATCGTGCCCACAAAGAAGTGAAATATATATATATATATATATATATATATACTCGTGTATGTGTGTGTTTGTATATGTGTATATATATATATATATATATATATATAAATGTTTGTATAAAATTTTGTACTGAGTGATTTTGGGGTCTGGAGGATGTGAAACACAAACATATGTCGAAATTTTCCGGAAGTCGAATCATGGTAACCATTACAATAGGTAGCTTTCTTATGAAATCTACCTAAAAGTAAATACAAACTTAAAAAAATTATGTAGTAAACCTTGGCCCAATATTATTTAATTAACAGTAAACGGCTCGAAACGTTTAACCCGCCCCCGTACAATAAATGAACATGGAAACCGACCGGCGTTCAGATTAGACTCGAAGGTTCTGTTGTAGATGTAAAGCAGGTTACAGTAATATTTTAATGATTAATAAATATATGTTATGACTATTAAAAAAAAGTATCTAGTTAGTCTAATTTAATAAAATAATTTTTTTTTCAATTTTAACAATAAATTTCATATTTTTCTATTGCTGGTTTAATTAAAATTAAAAAAAAGAAACAAATATAAATTCGGTTATTTCAATTAAATTATAATTTTACTTTTCCAATTAGTAAATGAATGAATAACATTCATTAATTTAATCGTGGGAAAAAGTAAGTGGATGGAAAACAAAATAAAGAGCGACACACGGTGAAATTAAAAAAAAAAAGAAGTTATTCCCTCCAATTATCTTTTTCTTTAGAACCTGTGCTTGAATGCATCCCCGACGAATATTGAAAACTATTACATTTAAAGAGTTCGCAGATAAAAAAGTTATTGTTGCAGATTTTATTGGTTTAATTTTTTTACGTCATATTTTCTACAAGGAAAATAAAGAGTTATTCATTAATGCATTCATATCCATAATTTTATTTTACCTAGCGAAAACAGAATTAAAATATATAAAATCGGTTCGGCTATTCTTGCTTAACGTCTGGATTAATATGATAAAAAATGAAAGATACAATTATCACTGATTTTGTATGAAGTTTAAACATAAACGAATGAAATCTCTTATTTTATTCATGCAATAAAATGTTTTTATTTTTTTGTAGTTTTAACTTTGAAGTGAACTGTTTACCTTAAAAAATGTGAAGGTTTAACACAGTTTTAGCCGATTAATTTATTGTAGGATCGATAGTTATTGCGGTGTGGGATTTATATTCTGGATTTTTAACCTTCGAATTCAGTCGACCTTATCGATGTTCACCTTAGGAAATAATAAAAAAAAAACCGTAGGATTCACGTTTTTAATTTATTTAAAGAAGGAAGTTAACGGTTTAATCTTTTACTTGAATATTATATTGTAGCATTGATCGACGCGATAATGTGTTCTTCCCGTTTCTAACTGTCATTACAGAAATTAGTGGTGTAATAAAGAAGCCATTTCTGTTTTTATTGTCTTTTAAACAAAAAAAAAACCTGCTTTAATTTTAAATTTAACCCAACACTGGAATTTTTAATCGGTTTAGAACGACTATTTGGGTGATTTGGAATGAAATACAGTTTAATGGGTGAACCTTTGAAAAATGTATAACTTATATTGAAAAATAACTTTTTTAATTAAAGTCCTCGTTTGTTGATTTCTTCTGAAAATGTGTAAATTTAGCAATTATTAACGAACGAACAGTTCGCTATTGTGTTCAATATGTATGAATGTGTGTATATGTATGAACGTTTTTAGTTTCGGATTTTGATTTGGGATTCGGATTAAAAATCGTTAGAGGATTACAAAAATACGCGAATGGCCGCGATCGGCCGTCGGGTTCGCCTCAAAATGACCGCCAAAATTAAAATGTTGTAATCACGCAGTAACGGTTTAAGATGTCAAGTTGGTTCAACCTCACTAATGTAAGGTTTAATAAAATGTATAAAATATATAACTATCAATTTTGAAAATCAAGTTTAAGTACCCATAATTGCGAAAAAATTAACTTTTTATTAATTGGAAAAAAAAGCCAAAATACGAGATAAGTAAACTTTTAGCGTAAGTAGAATTTAGGCAACCCCACCGGCTTGATCTAGTGGTGAACGCGTCTTCTCAAATCAGCTAGCTGATTTGGTAGTCGAGAGTTCCAGCGTTCAAGTCCTAGTAAAGTCAGTTATTTTTACTTGGATTTAAATACTAGATCGTGGATACCGGTGTTCTTTGGTGGTTGGGTTTCAATTAACCACACATCTCAGGAGTGGTCGAACTGAGACTGTACAAGACTACACTTCATTTACACTCATACATATCATCATCCTCATTCATCCTCTGAATTGTTATCTGAAAGGTAATTACCGGAGGCTAAACAGGAAAAAGAAAAGAAAGAAGAAGTTAGGCATTTCGGTCAGGCAGGCATTTTCACACACTACTTGTCATGCATCTCATCTTGTGAAGCAATATCTAATGGTGGTCCCAGAGGTTAAAAAAGATAATAAATAAGTAAAGTAGAAGTTAGGGATGATAATAACTTTATTAGAAATGAATCAATAATTGAGAGAACAGTCACAATAATAAAAATGTTCATTCGGGAAAGTCTTACTAGATTTTTCGTTGATAACTGGTTTTTATTTAAATTATTAATTTATTTGAAAGGGTTTATTGTTTATTAATCGATTAAAAATATTACGTGCAGTTAATTTTGAGGAAAAATAATATGCACAATAATTTTGACTCTTTCATTTTACTTTTGTTAATTGGCGTTAAAAGTTTTTCAGACTTTATTTAAGAACTTTTTTTTTGGTAAAAGTAAAAAAATATTGTTTTTAAAGCCCTGTTTCCGAAGTCCTTATCTTGGCTGACAATTACTCCATAACTAAATTGATTAAAATTTTCAATTGTTATTCATCGTAGTAATTTAAATATTTATTTCAACTTGAGTTGCTTGCTTAAATTGTATAATGTTTCATTTTTTCTGCTTTTATGATGCGATATCATCGCTGTTTCACCTCATAAATACACATTGTGTTGGTTTCGTTACGAATTCGTTGTTATATTCGTATATTAAATTTATAGTGGAAGTTATGATTAACAAATTTTTATTAAATAAATTTTTTTTTAATGTTACGTAATCACATTATGTTGGGAAAGTGATGCATTGTTTCCAGATCCTTTGCGCAACCGTTCCGGATTTATACGTACAAAGAATCTGTTCGCTTTTATTCTCGAAACGAATTCGATTGTATCGTTTGCTGTTATGTATTTAACCGGATAGACAATAGCGTGTTTGTTATTTGTGGACCTGTAACTCCAGAATGACGGCATCTGGATGAGGAAGATTCGTCTAACATCCATCTTATGAGATGGGTGTTAGACGAATCTTTTCAGTTGTATGAATTACAACTGAAAAAATAAAAGAGGTACATGAGATAATAATAAAAAATAAAATTGTTCGAAATTTTTCAACCAGCGTGTCGAGTTAAATGGCTTGAAAAAGGATTTTCAGAATATGTACTTTTTTGAGTTCTGTAACAGTGTAATAATATTAATCTAAAAATGTTTATTAATGTAAAAAAAATCAATATTCATGAAAATAATTTAAAATTAGAGTACTGAGCTTTTTTTTAGAAAAATTGTTCAAAATTTGTACTGAAAACGCAAAAGACGATATGTTAAAATATATGATAAATGTCGAATTTTATTTATTTATTTTTTTATTATTTTTTTTTCTGAATTTTTATGGGCATCGACTGCTAAGGTCATTAGCCCTCGTCAGAATCTTTAAAAGAAACTACTATCACCATCTGGATCGTCATATGTAAGGGTGTAAAGGGCCCTTACATTTTATTTAAAAGCACAAACTACACAAAACATTTAAGACATAAAGACAAGGACAATCACAAACACTTATGGGGTGTAAAGGGCCCCAATATTAAAATTTGAGATAGGTTCCCAAAAGACCATTAAATTAAAATTAAAACTTATCCTACCATATCTTTCTTTCTTTCTTCTACGAGTCTCATTTATAGTTTGTTTAAGCACCCTCGGGGCGACCAGAACCGCCGTTGAGCAGTATATCAGTCGCGCCAGGGTGCCGTGGCAGTTGAATCCTCCTATTTATTTATTAATGGTATTTATGGTTTCTTTCGAAACTTTATTATTTGATTGGAAACTTTTGGTTTTGGTTTTTATCTCTAGAACCAAATTTCCTTTTAAGTATTAGCGGTATTTAAATATTAAATGAAATATTAGCCATTAAATTTACAGTGTTTATAAAAAAAACTATTTTATTATTTTAACACATCCACAAAAACCTGTTACTATTCTCAAGAATAACAAACGATTCATGCTAGGATTCCCAGGAAACTTTACGGTGGTTCTTTGTCTTCTCTTATGCAAGCAAATACACTGTTGGACATCATGAAGCCAACCCTTCGTTATTCAATCGTTTGACAACTTCGCTCCGTTAATCGCAGAAACTGCCTGAACAAAGAACCTCATCGATCTCGGAGGACGTAACTGTGACCGTTGCTACCTCTAGTATCTTAGATTCCTTAACATATTCCAGAACCACAAGAAAGAACGGGACCGATTAAATAAAACAGACGATTTAATTTTTTCTCTTTTAACTCGTTACGATATTAGTTTTCATTCATTAATGAAAAAATAAATTTAAATTTTTGAGACTAATATAAATAATTGTTATTAAATTACTACTTATGTGTTAAGCATTTTCACTGTTGAATTTTACCAACAAAGGTTTCATATATATAAGTTGAAATAATTTCTATGCTTTGTAAATCATATAGGATTTAATTTAGGTTATACGTTTTTGCGAATAAAATTACTATTGCCCGACCTTCTCGAGTTATATTATCTTTTTGAACATTAATCATGTCCAGTTAAAAAATAGATGTATACAGAATCAATCCTCCTTATACACAATCTACTTTACCGAATTTTGTGGATGTATTACGAACCGTTCTCTGACAACGAGACGCACAACCTACACATTTATAAAATCTTTGTCTTACAACAAAGATTTTTAGTGTCAGGAACCTCAAAACGTTGAGAAATACAAAAATCGGGATGGAGGTCATGTTTTTTTTTTACTGATAACAGTGCCATTGTTCTTTGTTTTTATAATTTAACACCCAAGAAAGTAAAAATATTAGAGGAAAGCGTCATTATTAAAATTTGATTTTTAAAGAGAGTGCGTGAATTCGTTACAAGAGAGAAAGAATGTAGGGGAGGAGGTGAGACTAAATAGGGAGGTTAAGGACGAATGAAAGCTGTGGTTAGCAACAGGGTGGCTGACATGACAAGGCACGACATGCATCGATTCATTTCGTGGATCACGAACTGGAAAGAACAGAGAGAAGGACTCGGCTGCTGTACCTAACCGCTGACATCGTCGATACACCACAACGGAACCGAACCGCTATAATCAGTAAGAGTTAACAACGGTTATTGCGACCGCGTAACCGCACGTTGCACGTACTGTAATACGCTTATTTTGTAGGCTAGAGATATTTTTAAAAATCCAGTGTTATATACTTGCTTTACAGTATAACTGATATTTTTATTATTCAATTAAACTAATCTACGTTCATAGATGAACGTGTAAGAGGTTCTAGGTCGACATTAGAATTTTTTTCTATTAAGTTATAGTAAAAATAAATCTTGAATCCCCAGAATTTATTAATTGTTTACAACAATGCAATACTATTTATGTACGTGTGCGATATAATGACTTTTATTCATTTTCAATTTAATAAAGTTCGAATATAAAGAAATAAATTTTAAATAACGGTGAATTAAATTCCTGTGATGTAATTTACGGGAAATAATTTCATTTCTCTTTATCCCTAGTAAGGCTGATGGCATCGTATATCTACTTACTCTTTCACATGCCTGTACTATTCTTGGAAGTACCTTTCTTTTTCCTATTTAGCCTCCGGTAACTACCGTTTAGATAATTCTTCAGAGGATGAATGAGGATGATATGTATGAGTGTAAATGAAGTGTAGTCTTGTACATTCTCATCCAGGATGCTGTTTGTCGAAGTAGATTTAGGTTTTAATTTCATTTACCCAGTATGAAATACATCGAACAACATTTTATTGAATGTAGTTGTTTTTATTAAACTTTTTTATGGTTTGTAAATGATTGTTACAAAATACCAACAAAAATAATATTCAATTTCCCCGCTTTGGGACGAGGAGCGACTAGGAACCTTGTTGATTGCGACCGCGTAAAAATATTAAAATCTGCTGATTGCTAGATTTATTAATGATGTTACGTGGAACATCAATGATCAAGTTGGTCGAAGAGGAGAATTGGAATCTGTGGGACGCACCGAATTCTTGGATGTCACCCTAATTTCGGAACACACTTCACAGACTTATCTTTAGACTGATCACGGAATTTATCTGGGTACTTATGGCGAAAAAAATCTTGCACTGCAGCCACTGATTTCGTACTGAGTACGACTCAACAATGAAAACACGTTCATCTAGTGAAAACACCATCTAGTCTCTAGCAATACACTGAACGTTATGATTGCATTGTTGTTACTATCGGTAGTGCTCTACTGCGTCGCCGCGATGTTCAGATGTTGGACGAGTCCATTTTAGTAACGAGTAGGGGAGTAAACTTGACTTTTGAAATTTCATGGATGAGTGATTGATGGGTTGCGTTTTATATGGGACACCTTGTGTATATATATATATATATATATATATATATATATATATATATACTCTTATACATATACATACTTTATTTATATCTTTTTGAACGTTTTGTTGAGGGTGTTCGTTGGAAACCCCTCATTATGTGCCTTTTATAATACTTACGGTTCTTTACTCGGAACCGTTTGTAAATAAACAAATTGTGAGGCAAAAAAGTTTTTTTAAAATTTTTGTCCTTTTATTGTTAGTTGGTGAGAGGTTATTTTTTTTATTTTGCTAACATTTCTTATCAGTTCTACCTAATGATCATATTAATGTTGATAAAATATTACAATTTTTCTGTTTAATAATCATTTTTTTATATACGTAAAAATTATATTTTGTTTATTTATGAAAGTATACAAGTATGTACATATTTTCAAAATATATAATTTTTTATATTTTTGTTCCAGGTGGCAATTAAAATAATTGATAAAACAAAACTAGATGAAGACAATTTGAAGAAGATATTTAGGGAAATACAAATTCTTACTAAACTCAGGCATCCTAATATTATAAGACTGTATCAGGTAATTTTTTATTTTTATTTATTAATACTGCTAATTATTTATTATTTTTTTCTACACTGCTACAGAATTCAGCTTTTTAAAGTAATAATTAAAAAATTATTTAAAATATAGTTTTTTTTATCTGTGAGTATATATATTTCTTTTGAATTTGTCTTAATTGTCGATTGAAACGACACTTTTCCCTTACTACGTAATCTTATAAATATACTTTTTTAGGATGTACAGTTTGTAAAACGTGCACTGATATAAGCTAGTCGATATAATGATAAGTATGCATTCGGCAGGTAATCCTAGAAAAATCCCAATGATTTAACCTGTTTATAATGTTATCCAACTTCTTAGTCAGGTTAAAATTGAACCTTTTCAGTGACATAGTTGAAATGTATTATTGGGACTTGAATTAGTTATATATATGTATCAGAAGATCCTTGTGTATGTATGTTGGTATCGATGTCCATGATCTGTTGGGTCGATCTAAACGATTCTTTTATTAATATTATTATTGTTGAGCTTTGAGGATGCTATCAGGTATAAATTTATCCAATCCTAGGAAGAAAAAAAACGAATGTGAACTAAAGTTGTCAGTAGCTCAAAGAATAAGTTTTATTGAACCACAATAATCTCAAAGTCAGCAAGTGACACATGTTGTCGTACCAAACTGTATTTATTTTATAATAAAAGTTAATTTTCTGTAGATGATGTGTAAATAAAACGCTATATATATATATATATATGAGGGCTATTCAGAATGTAAGGAACGTTTCCACCTGACGCCGCCAGGCGCACGCCAATCGTTTATATATTGGTGTGCTCGTGCTCGGCACCTCAGTCAGCGTCCAGCCGTGACAACGGGAACATCTCCGCACTGCCCATTTTTTTATATACAAATTTGAAATGTGTGCTGCAGTCGAAAATCCCGCCAGTTGTGAGGTGCGGTTTGTGATTGGTTTTTTGTTGACAAAAAACTTAAAACCGATAGAAATTACGTGAACAACGTAATGAGTGAAAGTTCTGTCAGGAAGTGGTGCATTCAGTTTAAAAATGGCCGAACAAACGTTCACGATAAAGAGAAGAGTGGACGTCCGAGCATTGCGACTGTCGATCTGGTCTCCAAAGTTGACGAAAAGATTCGTGAAAACCGCCGTTTCACAATAACTGAGCTTTCTCTATGTTTCCCTCAAGTTTCACGGATTTTATTGTTTGAAATTGTTTCACAGAAGCTAGGCTACCACAAATTTTTTGCAAGATGGGTGCGTCACTGAGTGGTTGAGATCACAGGCGGCAGAATTTTATGACACAGGAATTTCAAAGCTTGTCCACCGCTATGATAAGAGCCTGAATTTGTATGGTGATTATGTTGAAAAGTAGTATTTTAGAGTCCCTCTTTCACATGTATATATATATATAAAAAGTTTTTCTTGTACTTGGTTTTTTTAAAATTCCAAAACGTTCCTTACTTTCTGAATAGCCCTCGTGTGTGTGTGTGTGTGTGTGTGTGTGTGTGTGTGTGTGTATATATATGTATATATATATATATATATATATATATATATATATAAAACAAGGTGCGTTTTATTTTCACGTCATCTTTTTGAATTAAATACAAAACTAAAATAAAAGGACTTACTTCACCTACCTTGTTTCAGTTGTTTGTCCAATATCTGAATTAGTTTTATTTTTTTGTATTGGGATTACCTGTTTTAATAAAATTTGACGAAGAATTTATTTTAACAACCCATAAAAATTTACACCATCGATATATTATCGATGTTTCCTATTTCTTAATTTGGGCCTCTCGCGCGTGACAAAAAACTGATTTGTTTGTAATATTTACTCGCTCAGTAAATACTGCACAAAGAAATAAATAGTAGCTTAAAAATCACGCCCTTTTTTGTAAATTTTTAAAAAATTTACACCTCAGATATGCATTTTAGCAAAAAATGTCTAGCGATAATACTTAAATCAATATTTTTGTATATTACTCCTATAAAATTGTTTTGAAATTTCAAGTTAAGACTTATTGCACAAACAATTTTTCTTTTCTTCAGACGCAGTGATGAATTCTTAATTCAAACTAGTCAAGAATCAAAGCGAATTAAATTTGAAACAATTTCTAGTGAATTAGATTTTTAAATTTTAACTGAAGGTTCTCTCCGAGTAATAAATAAATAAATACTTTTAGTTCTTAGAGGAACAACCGTTAGTTCACCTTGCTTGGCTGAAAAAAAAATAAAAGTGCGTTCAGATAAAGATAAAAAGTACGACCAGCTTACGTTGAAATTTAAAAGATTTTCGTGTTTTGCAGTCTTAAATTTTTTAAAATATCGATCATTACGTTCCATAATAATTTGTTACATAAGTAAAATGAAATTCACTCCAGTGCTTAGGTATTAAAAATTAAAAAAATTGTGAAAAGTATATATATTCTCAACTTCATGGTAACAAATTTTTTTATTTTCTATGAAAAGTTCAATGAAATGAAAAAAGATTTTGGTGCTTTGTAGTCAAAAACTTTTTGAAAAAATTGATTGTGTACAAACTTCAGTGGGTATGTGCGTTTGTGCTTGTTTTTTTTAATATTGGTCTCTGCTGATCTGTATGAAGAACAGGTTTTCTGACAATAACGCTGTCGTGGTTGTGAATAGAAAACGGGAGTTATTTCTTTTTTTTTTTTTTTTAATTAAAGTTTTAAAATAATTGGACGAACGTTGGTATGATGTCGGAGAGGAATTGGACGTTTTTTAATAACGTATGTTTTTTTAAACTTATGAAATATTAAATAATATTATTGAAATAAAATGGAAATTATGATTGAATATTTTTTAATAGTTTTCACTTCAGCAAATTTCTTTAAACTTGAAAGTTTTGTTAGTTTTTCTACCGTTTCTTTTATTTCGATTTATCGACTTGAAATTTTTTACCAGGAGGATAGTTATTATTCCAAATAAATAACAGAAGCTTTATTGATCTAATTTTTTATTTATTCAACCTACTTACTCATCTCTTCTAGTTTTTCTTATAAGTATATTTTCTAAATGAAATTTATCAGGTGAAAACAGTTTTCACTCTATCATACCGGTAAGGATTAAATTATTCATTTTTAAAATGATATTTTTAAAAAAACCGAAATTATTATTTTTTTATATATTTTGTTTTTAACTTTAGTTTATGCTTTGTAGAATGGAGTAGGTTACTGCTAAAGTAACCTTAGTTTAGCACTTAGTGCTAAACTAAGTTGTGATCGTGTGAAATTTTGTTGCTTTTTCTTATTTTGATGAAACGGCCTTAAAAAATTTTTATTGTAGTTTTTCGGTAACAAAATGTGTATGTAAATAAATAAATAGGAAATACAGGAAATGTAATAAGAATAAAAAAAAGTTTATCAAATTTTTGAAGGTTAAAATATAAGCTCTACGTAAAATGCCGGGAAATTTAGCTACATTGTCCCATTTTTTTCTTCTATTTTCTATCCAAATGAATATTTTATCAATCTGTTTGTAAGTTGTTTAAAATTCTATTTCGTATTTTTTTTAGTTCACATTTTTTTCAGGCGTGCAATTTATTTAATGATTTAAATTGAAATTTCAATATTTTCCGTCTTTTGACATTTTTTCGGGAAATCGGCAAATAATTTAGGCTGTTTTCTTTTTTTAATAACATTGGTGTAAACTAGTCGGTAGAATTTATGCTATGTTGTATAACGAAAGGATTAATTTGTACAGTCTGTTTGAGAAGCAGTAACGTATTAGGGGATTTGCTTATTACACGTACCCGTTTATTCCTAAATAAACAAATTTAATCTATTAACCAGATCAGTACTTCGTTGCTTGTTGTTTAATTTGTCATATCAGGAATATACCTATTTCTGAGTGTTTTACTATTCTTGTATTTTACTCTGCAATTAGAAAAGAACTGGCATAATAAACGTGTAATAAAAGGGGTAAAATGGAAATTTTTGTAGTTAATATTATTGGATAAACGTATATAGGTGCAATAAGATTGATGGATACTGTCGCGTGTTCGCAGCTCCATAAGGATATTGAGAGATTGACAATTGAAAATGTTTATATAATTACAATGTATTGGTTTAAAAACTTAAATAAAACAAGACAAATCAATAATAATGATAATAGTAAACGACAATCGTAAAACAAATAAATAAAAAAAGTATAGTAATCGCAACCACAATAATAATCATCAGAATAATGACAATAATGGTATTAGTAAATAATAATTTTAATAAACAGAGATTACATACAAAAGAGAATTTAAAGTAATCGTCAGGATTTATTTAGAGGTAGATAAATAATGAAAACTAGAATTCTGTTTTAGTGACAAAAGACATTACATGGCCGCTCTCTCTTTTCCTGTTTAGCCTCCGGTAACTACCGTTTAGATAATTCTTCAGAGGATGATATGTATGAGTGTAAAAGAAGTGTAGTCTTGTACATTCTAAGTTCGACCATTCCTGAGATGTGTGGTTAATTGAAACCCAACCACCAAAGAACACCGCTATCCACGATATAGTATTCAAATAACTGGCTTTACTAGGACTTGAACGCTGTAACTCTCGACTTTCCAGTTATTACATGACCGCTAGTCTTAACACTTTTAACCACTAGTCTTTCACTTCTTCACTGATCTCCTCGCAGAATACTCTGGCTGACTAACGTCTCGCGGACTAATTTGCAGAACTACATCGCAGACTTCATCTCGACGACTCACATCCGCAGACTTCACCTCGCAGAACTGATATCATAACGTATCGCATACACTTATTTCGCGGTACTGATTTTTAACTGGCCTTCTAGGGAGCATTTATACTCTTATCCTCTTTACCTGCCAGACCGGACCCAACTCGAAGAGTGAGAACGATCGACCAAGCCCTTTCGTTCCCGTGCGTTCCTAATCTTTGTCCAGTAATTCTTCTCACGAAACGACATTTATTTATTGTGTAAGCGGGCAGTATTACAAAAGACAATTGTTAAACAGTCCTGTTATCTTTACTAAAAGAGTTATTTTAGCCCCTTTTCTGAATTTCTCCCATTATTATATTTTCTACTACTTTCTTATTAATTGGCAGGAATTTGTTACTCAGGTTCGCCATACATACATATATATATATATATATATATATATATATATATATATATATATATATATATATACACTAGCAGATCCGGCAATGCTTCGCTATTGCTAGATTTGAGTATATATTTATATACAAATTAAATAAACACAATTGAAAGTTTGATAAAACATTAACAAAATGAACATTACGGAACTTCACCTTTTCCTTTTACTCTTTCGCTCTTTTCACCGTTTCCCTTTCCTCCCTTCCTTTTCCCCATTTTCGTTTGTACCACACTTCCTAACCCATTTCCTTTCCCCAGTTTTTCCCTTTTCCTTTCCCATTTTCCCCTTCTGCTACAGAAGCAAAATGGTCTTTTCCTTTTAAGCTAAAATAAGATAATTTGTAACGGGACAATAGTTCTTTTGACTAATTTATAATTTTTTTTATATCATTCTATGTGTTAGGTATTGTAAATATCGAACGTGTGTTGCAACCTTTCTTTTTCTGTTTAGCCTTCGGAACCACAGTAAGGTATTACTTCAGAGGATGATGTGTATGAATGTACATGAAGTGTAGTAGTCTTTTACAGTCTCGGGTCGACCACTCCTGAAAAGTGTGGTTAATTGAAACCCAATGCCAAAGAACACCGGTATCCACGATATAGTATTCAAATCCGTGTAAAAGTAATTTACTTTATTATAAGTGCATTTATTAACGAAAAGTGTTGAATTCCTTTGATTAAATATTAGTAATTCTAGTTTTTTAAGGTTAAATTACTCAGAAAACGGTTATCAATAACACTTATTGTATTTCAAGTATTTTTATTTGTACTTTGTAATTTTTTCAAGAACTGTACTCGAAATATTTTTTTATCGTTGAATTACATTCGTAATTTTTTTTCGTTTGCGTATATACGGTACGGTTATGAAAACAACGCTCTTAACGGATTAACTAATATTTATGACTAAATTGAGAGACTACTTGTTTGCTATATAGCTTGGTATAACTACGTCTAACAACTTTCAAAAAGTTCTTTTGTAACTAAATATAAACAGGAGAAAATCTACTTCAGTAGTACCTCACCTACTTCAAGTAAAACCGACCAAAAAATACTCTATTTTTATTATTATATTATACTCTATTAAGTTTTAAGTTTAAGTATTATATTAATACTCTATTAACTATTTTTTTTTTAATTTTCATCTGTGTTATTTAAACCTTTACCGATAATTTTAAAGCTCAATAATTTTTTTCGTAATAAATTAAAAAAATGATGAGGTCAATCTTTTCTCTTTGTCCTAGTCCATTTGACCGTATTTCGACTTCATATTCCAAGTTATCGACCAATTTTTAAGAAATAACTGTATATGTCAGAAATCGTTATTCAACAAAAGAAAAAAAAAATTAAAAAGAAAAAGAAATCTAAGCTGAATAACATAATTTGTTTACTTTTTAAAAATTATTATTATTATTATTATTAATCAAAAGTGAATTGGTATTGAAAAAAAATCTTGTAAAAAATGACAAGAAAGTATTGAAACAGTATAGACTACGTACTGTTATGTAGACAGACGCTCATAAGACGAGGCAACGGCCTTGTCTTTAATCACATTTTTATTTGCAAATATCATTTCAACCATGACGTAAACATGATTGTTTTTCATCATTATGAATAGCTCTTATTCGATTTATCAAATCCAATTTTATTTTTATTTTTTGTGGAAATTAACGGTAACAATTTCCGATTGAAACAGCTTTTTTCATACAATAAATGGAGAACATCGGTCGAAAAACGTTCATATTTGGCGAGGACAGACAAATATTTTAATTTTACGTATTTTAAAATGCTAAACGCGTTTTTCATGTGGACATAAAGCTGTTTGTTGGCTTGGTTTAAAAATAGTCAAAAAATAGTTTCAGTGAAAATTTTTTTAATGTAAAATTTCATTAACAGAAAAGTGTACGGGAAATTAGGTAAGAGCAATTTCAATTTCTTTACATTATTATGAAGAAAATTATTTAGCTTTAAACAAATTGGCAAAATAACAATGCGATTAATAATCGCTGTGGACAAAGTATGTTGAGAAAATTACCGAACGTTTTTAATTACGTGCCAACGGAGAAATTTAGTGACATGCGGTTGGCAGCATTGTGTTTCGCATAACCTCCTCTGTAACCACGTGTTAGATTGTTGATATCGCGTTTAGTTTTCGTGTTATTGTTATTTGAGTGCAACCTGTTTAAGTGTTAGTAGCGATTTTCGGGAGCAACGGTACAAAGTAAAATTCTGCGTGAAACTGGGGAAAACTTTCACAAAAACGTTTAAACTTTTAAATCAAGCTTACGCAGATGATGCTGTAGATCGTACGCAAATTTACGAATGGCTTTCACGATTTAACAGTGGTCATCAGTCGATCGAAGATGACCTTCGACCAGGAAGGCTATCGACTTCAACCGATGACACCCGCGTTTAGAACATCAACGATCTGGTACGTGCGTGCAAATCGTCGATTGACTTCAGAGAAATTAAGAGGTTAGCATCTGTATTGGATCATCTCGTGACATACAGACTGAAAAATTGATCGTGCATTGAGTTGTAGGAAAGTTTGTTCCTCGTTTGATGACCGAACAGCAGAAAGAACATCGAGTGGACGTTTGTCGAGAACTTCTTGAACAAGCCGATGACGATGAAACATTCACGCAAAGAATCCTAACGGGAGACAAAAGCCGGGTTTACGGCTACGACATCGAGGCAAAAGTTCAATCATGACAATGGATCAGCCAAGGATCTCCACGTCCAAAGAAAGCGTCATTCCCAATCCAATGTAAAAGTGATGCTTTATTTTTTCGATTTTAATAAGATTGTGTATTTTTAATTCTTTCATCAAAGTGAAGCAGTGAACCGTACGTGTTATCAAGGCGTTTTGCAACGGTTACGTGAAAAATTCGCAAAAAGAGACCAGAGTTGTGGAGAGACAACTCACGCAGGATTCTTTCACCACGACGATGCGCCCGCTCAACTTGCTTTGTCAATTCGTCAGTTTTCTGCCAATATTCAGATGAGTTTCCTTCCTACTCGCCAGACCTGGCTCTGCGGGTTTTTCTTATTTCCGAAAATAAAATGGGTGATGAAAGGACGCCTTTTTTAGACTATTGATGACATTAAAGGAAATTCGTCACGGACTTAAAGGTCATTTCAAATGAAGCTATTTCTTCCCGAAGTGAAAACACCGCTGGCAAAAGTGTGTGATTAGCAATGGAGGGGGGGTACTTAAAAGGAGGCAAGGACCAATAATCTGTAAAATTGATAATAATTAAAAAAAAAATTATTTTTATTTTCTGAATAGATCTCATATGCCGCACTGAATACAGTTGCCGCACTTTTTCAGTACGTATCAGCTTACAGGCTAGCATAACATTTTAAAAAGTTATCTATCGGAATTTGTAGAGTATTCGCGAATGATTTTATAGTGGGGGCGATATTTAAATTGCGAGTTACCTCGATCTTTCAAGGAATTGTGGGTGGTACAGGCATCCACGAGTTTTTCTTCGTTTCGCTGTCACTCTTAGTACTTGTGTCGAGACCATTCTCACTATGTACCCATTTTCTTTATTGTTCAAATTAATGTCAAAATTGATGCGGTGTCTAAAAACAATAAAAGCCAGTTTATATTCATAGATTGGGTGTGCGTGTGCGCGCGCGCGCGTAAATATAAAGAATTGTTTAAACAAAATTTTACGTGATTCAGATTAAGGAATTCGGGTACATAAAAATACTATGCGAACCGATGTTTTTTCTAACTTTTATTATTGGAAATGTTCATCTGATTCTGTTCATTCACTTCCTGTCCGTGAAAATTCTTCACGAAATTTACCTACTAAAGTTATTAAAGTACTTATATTTTCTAAAACCGTCGTCATTAACATTGTTAACTATGCAGTGTTAACGGTGAAAAAGATTACGTGTTGTAGGATTGTATGACAATTACATACACATCCCGTTTGGTTACATACAGATGTGAGAGAGAGTTGAAACTTTCTGTCATTTAAATCTGTAAAATAAGGTTTGCTTAAAAAAAAGATATATTATGTAATTATAAACAACGTAAATATAAAAAAAAGTCTGTAAATGGAAACTAAAAAACGGAAATGGAAACTAAAATATGAACTCCACGAATACCTTTCAAACGTTCCAAGGAAGGCTTGTTAAGCCTACTAGGCTATTAACGATGTACGGAATCGGGGCGATACGGTTTTCTGAAGTGTATTGAGGCAAACTGAAACCAGTTACAGGTTCTAGAACTGCGGTGTTCGACGTCTATTTAGAACCGGCTACACTTAGGAACTGACAATATTATGTGGCACTGGAATACGGAATACAAATATATAATCATGTAGTTTACATATCTTCGTAATTATCTATATTTCCTCGCTTTATGTTTTTCTAAGTACTTCGTATATACCGCAAAAAAAATGAAATAAACTATATTAAATGTGTTTAACACACATATTTGGCTTAGATTGAACATATATTTGCCTTAACCAAAGAAACTGATTGTTATTTGTGGTTATAACGTAATATTAGTCGGTTTAAGGAATAAGAAAATCGTGGTGATTGTGGCTGCAATTTAGTTCATAAATCCTAACAAGTAAACGCTTTATAAATTTTTATTTTAATCTAATAAATCGATTCAAATTTCCGTAATAAATAAGCATTTCCTTTCGATCTATCTCGCTCTTTAATTTTTAAAATACCCGTACAAAGTTTTATTTTTACAACAAATCTATTTCTGTTGTCAATAATAATAATGATAATGGATTTTGCCGTATGTAAAAATATGTATATGTATTTATATAAAGATTTAATAAATAAATACAGATTTAAGATAAATTACAGATTTAAAATTATAGATTTAATAAATTACAGATTTGAAAATAAAATAACAGATTAGCGATCCTGTTACAGGGGAATGTTTTGTAAAATTTAAAAAAGAAGCCATGACAAACTTTATTGTACCGACGGTATTAGATTAATAAGTAAATATAATTTACATTGAAAAATTTAGGCTTTTTTAATGTTTTTATTTTGTATTCTTCTTATTTAAAAATAGAGCAGATTTATAATTTAAAATGAACTGATGTTTGGGTTATTGTGTCTCTGAAATTCGATTTTCTTAAAGAGTATGAAATTAATGTAAAAAATAAAAATTATCTTCCTCGCATTCCCTGCTTAAGATGGCGGCTCGTTGATCGTATTTAAATAATAAGCACTGAAAAGGGTGATGTTCAAAACAAATACCCTTTTACTCGTATACAAATATGTCTGCATATTGAAAATTGGTTTATCGGTTTTAATGAAAATTGTTGATTCTTTATTTTCTTTACCGTAATCTAACTTAGGTTTTGTAGCCCTTCAAAAAGATGAAAATGGTACCCGCATCGCCTTGTAGTCGGTCAGGTATTTTTTTCTTTAAATGTTTTTTTATTTAAGAACATAAGTATTGCCCACAGGTTTGCTTAAAATATTTTTCGATTGTTCAATATCTCTTGCTACAGTTATTCTGCTACAGAAGAAAGGATATCCGTATGAATTTGCAGACATCGTGATTATGTATAGAAAGAATAAATTAATTTCTAATAAAGAAAAGGAATTAGAAAGAAACTGATCGTCATTCCTCAACAGCAAACCGGGAAAACGAATGACGGAAACACAGCACGTAAGTTTTTTTAGAAATGCAGAAAAATCAGCTGAAATAACAGGAATGAGTTTAGAACTTATCAAACGGTTCGGTGTTTTATAATTTAATAATAGCAATTGTAAAATAAATTTGGACAAGTTTGATGTTTACATCAGGGAGACACGAGATCTATATCTTAAGGAATATCCGTGGTATTTAATGCCCGTAAGTTTACACAAAATAGTTTTCTATGGAAGGGACATTATATCATCAGGTATTTTCCCAACTGACCAGTTTTCAGAAGAAGCGCAGGAAGCAAGAAATAAACACAACAGACAATACAGGATAATCATTCTCTAGAAAAACTTCAAGAACCAACACTAATACTGATTTATTAAACAGATTACTAATCACCTCAGACCCGTACATTGCAAGTTTAAAGTCACCTCCGAAAATAAAACGTGAAGAAATGAACCCGGAATTATTGAATTTGTTAGAACTTAACGAGTGAAATACGTGTGACTGCAGAAGAAGATTCTTCTGCTAGATCAGAGGAATATAGTGATTCAGAATAGACTAATTTCCTATCCAAAAATTGTTTAATTACTTTGTATTTGCTGGACTATACAGGTATACAGTTCTATATATTGTTAATTTCGTTTTAATAAAAGTATTCGTTGTATTTATACAAATCGTGTATTATTAGTAACAGTACCTGAAATAATCAATAAACAATTTTTCCTTCTAGGTAGGCAAAATTGCACACTTTGCGGCGGCCGGAATTAATAGAATTAACATCTCGATTTAGATTTATTTTCTTCAGTTTTTATTACAGTGATAAATTTGTATAAGAACTGTATTTCATTATAGAAAGCGGTAAAATGAAGTGGATTATATACGTATGTAAAACTCTGCTGATATTTTGTGTATATTACGTGAAAAAAATGTAACACATAATTTCTTGATTTTCAAAATTTCGACCACCCGACTATCGATTGAAAAAGTTGTATCGTAGCCAGTTTGAGAGGAATCAAAATAATTCCAGGAAATATAAAGTAATTACTAGGTAATGATAAAAATTAAAATGAACAAAGGAGTTTTAAGAATATAATTTGGAATATTTTACTCTGCCTTCTGAGGTTCGGGAACGAGATATTTAAACTTATCGACTAGAAATATTTTGGTATTATCAAATATGGTTGAAAACATTATTTTCGTACGGTAAGTAATAGTTTGTAACAAATTAGAAAATTTCTTCCGGTAAATTAGATAAAAAAAATTAACGATGTACAAAATTGTAAATACAGATTATCTTTTGCAGTTTATGTGTTACCCGTTTACAAAAAAGAAGTGTATATTAAAAAAATAAAAAATAGACCGTGGCGTATGATAAAAATTCAACCTACCAGTGAATTTCATTAATTAAATTGTCATCGATGAACGTGACGTATTATGAAGTTAACTATAACCAGACGCCACCCACCGGGTTGATCTAGTGGTGAACGCGTCTTCCCAAATCAGCTGATTTGAAAGTCGAGAGTTCCAGCGTTCAAGTCCTAGTAAAGCCAGCTATTTTTACACGGACTTGAATACTAGATCGTGGATACCGGTGTTCTTTGGTGGTTGGGTTTCAATTAACCACACATCTCAGGTATGGTCGAACTGATAATGTACAAGACCACACTTCATTCACACTCCTACATATCATCCTCATTCAAGTGTTACATGAATTGTGTTACATTTTTTCACGTAATATACACAAAATATCAGCAGAGTTTTACATACGTATATAATCCACTTCATTTTACTGCTTTCTATAATGAAATACAGTTCTTATACAAATTTATCACTGTAAGTATTATCTAAACGGTAGTTACCGGAGGCTAAACAGGAAAAAGAAATAAAGAAAACTATAACTCGACGCCGGCCTCCGTGGCGCGAGTGGTAGCGTCTCGGCCCTTCATCCGGAGTTCTTGGTTCGAATCCCGGTCAGGCATGGCATTTTCACACGTTACAAATCATTCATCTCATCCTCTGAAGCAATACCTAACGGTGGTCTCAGAGGTTAAAAAAAAATATAACCAGGCGTGGGACCGGAAAAATAGACCTGCATCTAGTTTTATTTTTTCGATCTGTATTCTAATGTTGAATCGGCTTAAAATTTATCACGGTAGAATATTAAAAATTGTATGTATATTTTACATGAAGTTCTATTAAATTATATGGAAACTAAAAATTAATGAACATTCCACAAAATTCTGATTACTAGAATTCCAATAATACACAATAGATGTATATATCTATTTATATATTTATTCGATTGTAAAACGAAAAATTTATCCCACAAATTTATAATAAAGGTTTATTGAAATAAAATTCAACCGTCCCACCAGCAGTATTTTAAGAAATAATTTCAATTTTTAAGTTTACATTGGAAAATGTTTTGTAATACGAATTAACTGTAACCACTCATTCGGTGTCCTGGATTGAGAAGCCAAATATCTCGTTTAGATTATTTATTTTAAAATCGTATTTTCAAAGTCAAAAGTTTATTTTGGTTCAGAAAATTATATGATGAAACAGATTAGATTAGTTTTAAGGAATTTTTTTTTTCCGCAAATAAAGTTAAAGTGAAAAACATTTACGATATTCTAAAAAAACGGTGAATGTTTTAAAGCTCACACTTCAAAAAATATAATCATTAATACCGCAAAATGTCCGGAAAATAATAGTTCATGAAGTAATGTAATGTATAAATAGTATTTTAAGAAATGATTTTACGTTTGTGTGGTGTAGTATTAGGTAATATTAACCAGCCGATCGGGGTTCTTAATCGGGAGAAAAAATATTTCATTTGCGATTTATTTTCTTAAATCGGCCTCTAAGTTTATTTTATACGGAACTAGAATAAAAAAAAGAATTAAGTTTTGCAAATGTTTTCAGCAATTAAGAAAAAAATTGAAATAAATATTCAACTGTCTGCCAAGTTCCGACTCTTAATATTTTTTGCAGACCGTTGTAACTCAATCTAATGGGAACAGTAAACGTTTACGCCGCAAAATTTTCAAAAATGGTAATTTTCATAAAATTCGACCGTAGGTAGACAAATAGTTTTTAGAAATTTCATTTATTATTCTGATGCTATAAAATATATGACAAATATTATGGTACAAATTTGGTAAAAATTAACTAATTATGAAACATTTTGAAAATATTTTTAGTAATTAAGTGAAAAATAGAAAAACGTTTTCAGTGTATAAAAAATACAAACTCCACGATTTATTGTAGACCGCTTTATCGTAATTTTTGTGCTAGACTGAAAATTCCACCCAGTCTTGCATATCGTTTATCTGAACGTACTTACAGTGACGAAATATCTATTCTGTAGCCCGTGGTTAAGTTCAGTCGGACAATAAAACCTTGTGCGTTTGCTCTTAATTTACTTATATTATTACGTTCTCCAGTTGTTGATTCGGATCAACATAGTGGATATCTGGAGCTTTACTTAATTTTTTTTTCGATGTTAAATATACATAGGAACAATATTTGAGAAGGAAAGTTATAAAATATTACACATTTATAAGGTTTGAAAATATATTCACTAGGCTAATCTAAATAAAATTTAATTTAACTATTTCTTAATATTCAAATTCTGATCTTGTACTAGCAGTGCATATCGTTGTATTTAACTCAGTTGAAAAAAAAACAGAATTTTTTTTTAAATTTTTGAATAGAACAGGACATACAACAGTTTACAAAATGTAGGACATCTCTTTAAGATACGCTAACCACTCTGCAAACGTTCGGAATCCAACTTCTGGATTTGTTGATTTTCTTTTCTTTTGTATTAATTCCAGCATTAGTTTTATTAAAATGTGCGCGCGCAAAATGATAAAATGCACCAAAAAAATGAGATAACTCGTCAAATATTTGTATTAAAATGAGAGATGTTTTAGGTAGATTTCATAAGAGAGCTACCTATTGTAATGGTTACCATGATTGGACTTCCGGAAAATTTCGACATATCTTCGCGTTTCATATCCCCCAGACCCTGAAACCACTGTCAGCTCAAAAGTTTATATATTTCACTTTCTTGTGAACACGATAACTGCCGTAATTTTGCGCCAATCACTTTCAAACTGTTCGTTTAAAATAACTCGTTAACAGCCAAAATCGGACCTTAGGGGTGGAAATGGGGGGGGGGGGGCTTTTTCGAAAAAACAAAATATCGGTATAACTTATTAAGTAAAATATCGAATTTGTTTAAAGCTCCTACTATTCTTTGAATAAGGGCCTTAAATGTATGTAACTAAAGTGTTCTGATATCACCAACCGTTGGCCTAGGGGTAGGAAAAATGAGATTTTGAAGACAAAAAACAATCTTACCTCCCTTAATAGGACATTATTTGTTTAAAGTGCTCGTTAGTCTTCTAAACATTTAAAACTTTTGTCTGAAGTAATTTTCGATATGACCAACCCTTATGACAAGGGATGACCAAAATGTTGCTGGTATTGTAAGGAGATGGGGATTATCGCATGCGAAAAATGTGAAATTTTTTTTCACATGCAACTATTGTCGTATTGAGTAAATTTGAAGTTTTTCTTAACTTTAAGGTGGAAATAATTTTTATTCTCTACTTAGCACCGGTGAAATCTTCCTCCGCCTTCCGGCTTGCCGAAAGGGATTTTTTTTTAAATATTACGATAATCAAAGTTTCGATCATACAGACCATAGTATTCAATTACGAGAATGTGAAAGTACAAGTATAGTGAACCCATCGGGTTTATCTAGTGGTTAACGCGTCTTCCCAAATCAACTGATTTGGAAAGTCGAGAGTTACAGCGTTCAAGTCCTAGTAAAGCCAGTTATTTTTACACGGATTTGAATACTAGATCGTAGATATCGGTGTTCTTTGGTGGTTGGGTTTCAATTAACCACACATCTCAGGAATGGTCGAACTGAGAATGTACAAGACTACACCTCATTTACACTCATACATATCATCTTCATTCATCCTCTGAAGAATTATCTAAACGGTAGTTACCGGAGGTTAAACAGGAAAAAAGAGTACAAGTATAGTAACAAAATCAAGAAAGTACAAATGTAATACTTGTAGAAAATGATAGGTACGATATAATTCACCAAAACTTTAGAGTTTTAGAATTTATAATTTAGAAAGTGGAGTCAGATTATCGTTAACTATCTAATCTGTATTCGGAAACGGGAACTAGTTATCTGGATTTTTATTTATTTTTCCTGTTACAATGTTAATTTTTTATAAAATGATTTTTTAGCGAATAAATTACAAATTTTTATTTCTGGAAAAGAGCGCTCTCCGTGAAATTTCGCGAGGTTCCTTATGTATATCATTTAATATTTCATTATTTTAGTCTTCTTTTCTTTAAAAATGTTTTTTATTTTTTTATTTAAAACGCGTTGCTCAAACAGTTACGTAGTTATCTTGAAAAATGTATCCCTAAATCTTTCCGTAAGTAATCCCCAATATTATTTAACTGCTTAATGGCTTATTTTTTAAATATTAACAGTTTGATTTTTTTATATAAAATTATTCTTGAGTAATATTTTTCCTGTAAGAGGATTAAGGGTGAAAATTTACCTGTTTGACTTTTTACCAGCTGATCAGCTACAGACAGTGATTTTTTAGTTACTTTCAACAAGTTTTATTCGTGCAACTTAAAGTATTGAAAATAATCTTTGAAGTATCTGTATATTACCAAACTTTTAAAGTTTTACGAGTTTGTGTTGTATCAGAAATAAACTATTAGATTTAATTAATTTTATAATTAAATATTGATTATTTCGTACGTAATAGTTATTGCTTAACTAATTTCTTATGTAATAATTAAATTTTACCGTTAGCTAGGTAAATGTTAGTGCGTGTGAAATGTTCGTTTTTCCAATAATAAATATTTGATTTGCCTTCCTTGGCTTCTTTTCTTTTTCCACAATCTGTAACTGAAGTCAAGGTAACAACAAATCAGCCAAGTCGAGTTGAGCATGTTTTCGATTCGATATTTGACACTATCGGGTACTGTATTATTATTTTATTTCTGTAGCTGTAGGTGACGATTTTTATAAATTTCGTAGTCAACGTTTGTTATTTTTCTAAAAGCCTTTTCTTATGATTGAGGTTTCTCTTCTTTTTTTTTTTTAAAAAAAAAGAAGGAAAAACAGAATTTTTAATATGGCTTCTTTTCTAGAGAGCAATGGAATACATTATTTTTAATGATATACATTTTCACAGGTGAAATGAATTTTTACGAAAAAAATGTTTTTCCACGAGTTGTTTTTAAAAGATTTTTATGTGGGCGGAATGGGCGAAAAAAGATGTCTGTGACTGCGGGGTAGGTGTGTATTATGTGATCGGTCGAAGTCTGATTATTGTTATCTAATTTTAAACGGCCAGATATTTTGAATTCAAACAGGCGAGTTTTTCTTTATGATATTTCATATGGGTATTAGTATATTATTTAATGCTTTATTGCCAAAGTGAACTACAGAACTAAAAGGCAATTTGTTGAAGGACAAATTAATAATAACATTCAGTCTTCTCTTAATAATAATAGATCATCTTAGTTTTATTGTTGATCAAGGTTATTGACATGTAGTTACTGTACATTTATATTCCGCAACTCGTTCTTCCTAAGGGTTTAAAAAGATGGATTTTTATGAATTTTAATTTTGTCTTTTAAACGGTGTATTTTGTTACTTTTTTAGAATACAGTAAAACGTCAACAATCTGAACTGTTCTGTCAAACAAGGGTCTAAATTATTAACGACATGTACCGTTTATAATATTAAAAAAAGTGTTGAGTTAAAGTATTAAAAAAATATTGAACAAAATTGTTCCTTAAGTTACAAATGTTATTATTGTACAATAATTAAACAAACAAAATTATTATACAAAGTTTACAAAGAATCAGTTGAAATTAGTATATATAAACTTTTTTGGGGAATAAATAACAAATTTGAAATTTTTTATTTTAAAGGTTTTAATTTTTTTTTGAAATTTTACTTTATTGTAAAGGTTGTAAACAGGTAATAATAAATTTGGTTTTCGCACAGTTTTATCGAGGCATGCTCACTAAATCTCTTACCTCAACACTCTCTAGATGACATTTTTCAAACATTTTATATTAATATCTCGCATATAAAACGAAAGTCATCTTACCGATCGGAAAATTATGAAATATCATTAGGATATAATTATTTCATATGATGTGTTCATTGTACTGGCTGAATAACTGAAAATCTGATCGAGCTGGCTCGAATTGCAGTTTTTTGATCGTCTTCTTTAACGCTGCTACTATTAGTTGTATATATTACTTACTACTCTTTGTATATTGTTTTCAGTACTGTACTGTTCATACTTCTGTGCGGTTAAGTTTCGTTCTTCACAGTTCTAAAATCCTTATTTCGATCGAGGAAAGGATTGCTGTAGCGGAAAATATGTGCCTTCTGGATTCTCTAAAAAATAAAGGCGTGAATTATTTACGGAGGTTTCCGAATCCCAGTAACCCAGCAAAGAGTAATATATATATATATACGATTTCGTTAAAAACTGGGTTATAACGGGGTCGGTTTCAAACGTAAAACGAAATAGACGACCCGTTGGGACTCAAAGAAGAATTTCTGCCGTCCGAAAAAATCTGTACGTAAGTTAACACAACAAAGCTGTATAAAATACAAATCTTACCGTAAGATATTTCACGATTTAAATTTCAAACCGTATCGTTCAACTTTGTAACGGCTTAAGAAAACAGACGTACTGGGAAATCTTAATTATTGTGACCTACTTCTCAAAAAAATAGTCGATGAACAGATATACCCGATGTTGTTGTATTTCATGTCAAACCAGGCTTCGTTTCCTTGAACTGGGCACGTTAATTCGTATCGTATTACCTATTGGGTGACTGAAAATCCTCACAGAGTTTGTTTGTCTACTTCACGATGAGAAAATCGGTATGCGGTATGTTGTCCTGTTTCTGGTAATCATATAACGAAATATTTTTTGATCGGACTGCCAATAGAGAAGTGTATTGTACAATTTTCGAAGAACTATACGCTCTGTTAACAAATCATGAAAATGAGTTCGGCTCCTTCCAACAAGAAGAACTATCAGCAGACGGGGAGCCACCGCGTCCTCAGGTTTTTTTTTTATTGCGATATTTTCCTTTGGGGTTGTTTAAAGGATAGAGTTTGTGAATCGAATCCCCACATTATCGGTGAATTGAAGGCGAACATTCAACTAGAAATCGATGGCATTGAGACAACGTTTTGCTTTTTATTTTGGTCGTTCGATATGATCACTCGAACGTAAAAGTTCATCGCTTCCCAGGCTGTTCACTTAGAAGGTAATTTTTAAAAATATGGTAAATATGTAAACTTTTTCTTATGTAAATACAGAATTTTATCTAATTTACGTTTTTATTTCATTCATAAACTGTTACGTCGCAACTTTGTTTAGTCTGTAGCGGTTTGATTTTAAGTTGCTCATTCTATAATAGGTTCGATGCATCCTTTTTAATATGACTCTTCTACATATTATGTGTGTGTGTGTGTGTGTGACACACAGACATACAATTATGGGTAAATATACTAACTGTCCTAAAAATCAGTCGCTAAATAAATTATGAAAAAAGTTTTCATAATCATGGAATTTGGACTGTATTTCTCGTTCAATTGTGCTCAGTAATAGAATTTAACGTTAGGAAAAATCAGTGCTCAGTGTGAAAGAAAATAGTAATAATATTACAAAATATTAATCAGACATAATGAAGGAGGAATGTATGACAACGTTGCATGCAAGTGATTCGATAGCGATAAACGGGCTGGACGGTCAGCTAAGCCCCGCCTCTAGAACTCGTAAACCTGGAAATGTACAGTAGAGTTCTACTGATAGTGATCGAATGATTTTTAATCATTCATACTTATTACTCCGCTGCCGCTGAACCTTTACATTTTTATTAAAGCAGTTGTTTATTGTTATTTAATAATAGCTCAAATTTAGAGGGCATTTTTAAAATCTGTTATAATTAAATTTTAGCCGATTCATTTTACATGAAATATCTGTTTTAATACCACTTATAGATTTGTTACTGTCGTTTCTAATATATATTTTTATTTTATTTTTTCTAACAGGTTATGGAAACTGAAAAAATGATATATTTAGTAACAGAATACGCAAGTAGGGGGGAAATATTCGGTGAGTATATATCTATTTGTTTACTTTTTCATATTTTAATAGTTAATGGAAATTTTTTATTGCTTCATTATTATTTTTGTTCAATATTTGCAGCGCTATCAGTAATAAACCTATTGTTAATATAATTTATGTCGACCGTTATAAATTTTTCTCTCTGTTTCATAAATAACATGTGGCAGTAATTTATTTGGTGGATTCGTTTCGATATCGCATTATTTTGTATCGGTGAATGAACTCTCTTGAAACGAGTCAATATTATCTGTAGTGGACTGTTTAATTGATATAATCGTTTTATAATTTTGATCTCGCACACTCATACACAAACTCGATATATATATATATATATATATTAGTATATTTTTCAGTATATGATATAGTCAGCCGTTATATATGAATGACTTTTTCGTGTTTACTGTATACGTTTGTAATATTTATTAAGAAGTTATTTCGGTTTTTTTTTCTGTACCTATTGTATCGCTTTTACTTGACCTACGTGATTTATTAATCGCTACGTTTTTATGTTATTCTTGTTACTGTAAGTACGCATATTTTTTTACGGGTTGCAAATTTAATATTTATATTTTTGTTTTCGTACGAATGTGATTTCTAACGTCACTTGATATATAAAACTTGTCCGCGACTTATTTATTCGATGTTGTAATTTCTAAAATATTATATAGAATTGTTTTTTTTTTTTAGTAAATTACCAGCACATTGATATGTACTCAAAATCTTTCGGCTTACTTGAAAGCCGTAATCAGGACATAAAATTATTGCATTAAAGTCAAAAATTTAAAAGATTACAATTAAAATGTAACTCGCATAGGAGTATACTGGTAGGACCTGACAGTCATGATTGTTGTACGTTTTAACTGTGATCTTTTAAATTTTTGATTTTAATGCAATAATTTTATTTCCTTGATTATATGATGGCTTTCTATAAGCCGAAAGATCTTGAGTAAATATCAATGTGCTGGTAAGGAGGATTTCATTAATTGTTAATATTATTTATTTAACATATCAGCGGTACCATGTTCGAGAAATTAATTAATTTATTTTATTAGAACCCAGTTAAATGATAGTAAACGTAAACCAATTACACTTGCTCGTATCGGCTATAGTAAGTTTAAATAACTTTCAGGTCGCGTAGCATGATCCAGATAAACAATCAGCCAATTTTATATTCTGAAATGAAATTTTTTTTATAAATGAAAAAAATATTTTATAACATTTTTACTCACCTTTATAAACATATTTAAATTATTTGTTAATTGTTATGGTCCTTTGATTTTGAAATTGTTATTGGTGCTATGGATTGTTATGGACGGTGTGGTAGTCTTAAATGAATGAAAACTAACCGGTTATCGGTGTTATCTTTAATTTTACTTCGCCTGTAGTATAGCTATATATATTATTCCCGGGTTCTTTCATGTAATGTACGGTATTATTCTTATTTATCACCTTCCCGGTGATAAATAAGAATAATACCAGCTAATTAGCTGAAATTAATTTTATCCATTAACAGGAACCACGAAAATTATCTTTTTTTTTATTAATTTCAGAAGATTTTTAAGATAAAGATGTGAACACCTTTCAATTATATCTAAAAGAAAACAGCTGATTCTAGAAATCAGGATACGTTTTTTGTAAAAGAAAAATATATAATCATTTTTGGTTCTTTTACAACCATACAGTTCTCATATAAGTGTATATTTACATCTTAATGATACTGACATCGTACTGGAGAATCAACATACGTACACAGTAGTTTTTCATTTCTTTCAATTTGAAAATTAATATTCTTTATGAATAATGATGATGCAGCGTACTAGTAAAATTTACATCGGTAATACATTGTCGGTATTTTTAGGTATAGAGTTCTTGAAGACGTTTGAATCATTACTGTTTAGCTGGTTTTGTCTATTGACGATACATTTACATATGTATGAGAGGTATCTTTAAAGGAAAACTGTTTCATTGTAAAGAAATTTATTTTGAAAACTTTATTAATATTTTTTTTATTTCTCTTTAACTACGTACCTTATAGTATTTCTCTATATAATCGCCACATGAATTAAGACATTTATCATAGCGATACACCAGGGGGTTCATATACCCTCGTCGTATTCTTGTGCTGCCAGTCCATCTAGCCACCGTTTAATAGCATTTTAAGTTCATCGTCACCCGCGAATTATTTACCGCTCAAAAATTCTTCCAATTTTACCAAACAAATGGTAATCAGAAGGAGCTAAGTCCGGACTATATGGTGGGTGATCGTAAATTCCTCATCCCAATGTTCTCAGTAAATCACGTGTCGGATCCGCAACGTGTGGTCTTGCATTATCGTGCAACAGGACGACGCCGTCGGTCAGCCGCTCACGACGCCGATTTTGAATGACGTGCCGTTATGTAGAGTTTCTCAGTAAGCTTCTGCATTTATAGTCGTTCCACGTGGCAGGAAATCGATCAGCAGTATTCCAAACCGATCCCAAAAGACTGTAGCCATCAGTTTGCTTCCAAATGGCTGTGGCTTGACCTTTATTGGTGTGGTTGGTTGAGGATGACACCATTCACTTGACTGCCATTTTCTCTCTGGTGTGTAATACAAAATCCATGTTTCATCGCCGGTAACAATTGGATTAAGGAACTCATCACCTTTCTCTACGTAGCGCATCAAAAATTCCAAAACAGATCCCATTCGGATTTTTTTGTGACGTTCAGTTAAAGGCTCCCGCGTGCACAAACCTTTCTGAAGCCTAAACGGTCATGAACAATGCGACCGATAACAGCTCTTCAAGTATTCGGTAAAAGAAGGGCCAGGTTGGAAATCGTTGAGCGACGGTCTTTTCTGATTTCATCATCGACGCGTTTCAACAAGTCCTCGGTGATTGTCGAGGGCCTCCTCGAACGTTCTTCATCATGCACATTAATTTTGTTATTTCTAAACCTTTTATTCCATGTTTCTTTCATTTGTTACAATATCATCATCATACACAGCATCGAACTGCGTATTAATTTCAGCCGGTTTTGATGGTTTAAAAACGTATGACTCCACGTACTTCACAGTCGGCGGAAACATCGGTTTTCCTATTAATTTTATAACGTAATAACTCACACGTAATCAAAGATACTACAACGCGACAACTTACAGACAGCAATGCAGTTTGTGCATTACTAGCGTGGCCATGAACGACACAGGTTTGCCAACCTTAAGGAGAAAAACTTCCCGCATAATTTGAAGCTCATAAACAGGCTCTTGTCAATCGGTGTAAGAAAATGCTCAAACCATTTGACCGAAGAAATTAAAAATCCGTATACAACATCGTAACAGCGACGAAACGTGGATATACCCGTAGAGTCGGAAAATAGGTAACAATAAACCGTTTGAGTGTTGGAAGATGAACCAAATTCAACGTAAGTGGTTCTTTCGCGAAGCGCTTCAAAGTAAATAATCGCTTGTTTCTTCGATTATGCTAGTCTTTAGGATCGAAGAACAGTTAATGCTGAACGGTAAAAACAATTTGTTTGCCAGGAGTCGTCAATGAAATCGGGAGAAACAACCGAAAACGTCGCATCATGATAATGCCAGCTTTCACACAGCACGTCAAACGATTGATTATTTGACGGAGAAAATCATCGAATTAATGTGTCTCATTGCCCGTATTCACCTGATTTATCGCCTAACGATTTCTTTTTGTTCCCGAATGTCAAACAAAAAATGCGTGGACAGCGATTTTCATCGCCTCAAGAAGCTATTGAATCCTAAAATCATGTTTTTTAGGTACCAACTTCAGAGTGAAACCATTTCGAGAATTGGTTCGAACGCATGCAAAAGTATATAAATAAATCATTAAGGCGAATATTTTGAGAAAGAATAAAACGATTCATACCAAAAAATTATTTTACTTTCGTTGTTTTTCTAAAAACTTAAGATGTGGTCTTCTATGTTTATAAAAATCTTTGAATTCATTCTGCATCACGTACTGTATAATAGTATTGTAAATCCATTTACCAGTATTATTTCTTGCTATTTTTTGTGCCGCTTAATGAATACGTGGTATGATTAAACATTGAAATATTAGAATAATTAATATAATGAGATAAATTGCTGAAGAACTCGAAATGTGCACTAAATTGTACAAACAAAATGCAAAAACGTTTTTCTTCATGAAATGTTTATTTAAATTAATGTTTGATTTTGTAATTAGAAAAATATATTTTACATAATAATTAAAAAAAAGAACAACATAAATTTAAATTTGACCTACTTACGTTTGTGATGTTATGGAAAAATTTGATGGGAAAATATGAAATATTTCATTTACAATTCATTGGAAAATATCAACATAGAAAATATTTTATATTATTATTTTTTGTTGATTTCTATGATACCCGGAAATCTCGAAATAACTGATGTGGCTTTCTTGATTCGAGTATGTTGAGTATGTATGTCTATATACAATCTATCCAGGTATATATCTTTTTATTAAATTTTTTCTTGCCGCAAAAAAATTGTTGTAAAGTAAATTTAACAAACCGGAATAAATTATGTCATAACTGTTGGCATTACTTAGGTTTCACAAGGCTGCCGATACGGAGTAACCTTATTAAAATGTATGAGTTTACGTAATAAAATCTAGAAAAACAAATTTGTAAACAATTTTATTGAATTTTATACCCATTGTTTTCTTAATAATCAGACAACTGCTAAAGATTTTCCGAGTTGAATCGTTTTAACTTTATTTATTCAGCTTCTTTTTAACGAAGCAATCATTATTAAGAGACTGTATTGCTTCACAAGGTCTTGTCTTTGACAATATTTTTAAAGTTGTCGTTAATTTTACCCTAATATTTTGATTAATTTCTTGCCATATATTGGGACTTCTTAAAATAATGGTGGGGGTTTTGAACATGGATTAAGTGGAAACAAAAATACTTACAGTTGATGTTCATTTATCGAAATTGACACCTCGGACAGTTTTTTACATAACTAAAAAAATTTCAATATGTACATCATTAGTCGCTCGGCAAATGACCAATCGATTCTTAATTTCTTCCCGTACCCGAATTAACATATCATCTGTTACGGTTACAATTACTTCGTTAATCCTTTCCTTTAAGTGACGTAGGTCGCGTATTTTTTCCGAATAAACAATGTCTCTTGTCTACCCCCGCAAGAAAAAGTCGCAAGGTGTCAGGTCTGAATTCCTTGGAAGCCAGTGTATAGGTAGGTCCTTGCCGGTCTATTCATCGATGTCCAAATTTTCTGTTCGTAGCCTGGCTGACGAATGCATTAAAGCGCAGGGTTGCGCCATCTTGTTGGAAATGAATTCGTTGTGTTTTTGAGTTCATCCGGTTGAGAAAAGCGGTAATAGTTTAACATATCGAAATAAACATTTCCATTAATAGTCGTTTCAGCGAAGAAAACAAGGCTCGATTACACAATTTTTCATCACACCGGACCAAACATTAAATTTAGGCGTGTCGCGTCGTTTCCCAAAAATTGTATGTGGGTTTTCAGCTCTCCATATTCGTAAATTTATCTGTTTACAAACCCATTAATGTGGAATGTAGCTTCATTCGTAAAAATTATTTCGTCTAAAAGTGATTGTTTTCATTAATTTCTTGGAAATTCTCAATAGCGTAAAACGTTTTTCTCCATCATCAGGTTTCAATTACTGTAGTGGCTGGATTTTATACGCTTGTAATTTTCATCTTTTCTGTAAAACTTCGTGAATTGTTGTTTTCGAAATATCTAACTCGAGGCTTCAACGAAAGATTAATTTGTTAGGTCTTCCGATTGCAGATTGTCTAATTCGTTCAACAGTTTTGTCTGATACTCGCGGTCTGCCGGTTGATTTTTCTTTGAAAATAGATCCAGTTTCTTCGTACAGTTTGACCCAACGTCGAACATTATTTTCAAGTGGTGGCTCTTTTCCGTATTCGCGTCGAAACGCACGTTAAACTAAAATTACGGACTTTAATTCAGCCTGCCACAAAACTCACTTTGCTTTTTCTTGAACAGTGAACAAAGTAACGAACTAAACATATCACAGCAATAGTACAAAAACTGGTGTGGTGGTTTGAACTGCTGTTACACAAGTGTTTAGGTTGGAAGCTATCAGGGCTACTAACAACTTTTCAGAATTTTCCTACTGTGTCCTGATCTTTTATTTTTTCCTGTTTAGCCTGCTGAAATCGCCGTCAGGTATTACTTCAGAGGATGAATGAGGGTGATATGTATGAGTGTAAGTGAACTGTAGTCTTGTACAATCTCAGGTCGACCATTTCTGAGATGTGTGGTTAATTGAAACCGACCACCAAAGAACACGGTATTCACGATCTAGTATTCAAATCCGTATAAAAGTAACTGTCATTACTAGGTTTTGAACGTCGGAACTCTCGACTTTGAAATCAGCTGATTTGCGAAACGTGATCACCACTAGACCAACCCGGTGGGGTAGGTCTACTACCTTGATCTGAATTGCAGAACTCCTACCATTCTTTTAAGAAAACCCTGTGTTCATTTAAATACGAGTATATATGTTGAACAAAGACATATTATGTATACATTTTACAGAATTCTATCGTGCATACGACTTAGTGAAATTTGTAAGTAGAATTGTAAAAAAGCTATAATATTTAATACACATGTACGCTAAATATGAATCATCAGACACGACTGAAAAATAGACGAAAAAATAAAATAAAGTAATTTATTCTAATAATTGTCATACATTTTTAAAGGTGAAAATAAAACAAGTGTTTTATGAATTATCAACGGGAACAGTAAACTATCTCGTCGCCATATCTTTACTTTTTAGCCGATAATCTTCTCTAATAATTCGAAAAACTAAACTTTTTGAAATAACAAATACAGGAACATTTTGTTTGTGCTTGGAATTATTGTTATTTTTCAATCGGCGACTCTCCGAGATGTAAATGATGACGTTACCGATCGCAACAGCTGTTGCTAAATTCACCTTCTTTTTAAAAAAAAAAAAATAATTTCTGGAGTAAAAGTTGCAGTTTGTCATATTCTTAACAGTATGCAGTATAGTATACCCGAGTTATGTTACAATATTTAGAAAATTTAAACGAGTTAATTCGATTAATTGAAACTTCACATGATCGCTCTTCAGATCCCACGGTTATCTTTTGTATTTGCTGCGGTAGCTTGCTTCCTTGTAAAATCGCTTGCAAAATTCTACAGCGCTGCATCGAGCGTTATTAATATATTTCGTTGATATTACTGGATTCTCGATTTCCATTACATATGTTTTCTGTTTCGGTATCGAAACATTTTATTCTTACGATTTGTCAGAAAATTCCATAATTGTATTTACGTTGGGTCGGGCGTAAAAACCCATTTATCAATAAAAATTTAATTGAAGATAAATAAAACAAAAAATCGTTTTTTGATAAACGACCGGAAACAAAACACGAATAGCAGGTAGATACGGTGTAGCCATTTCTAAGAATAACAAGTTTGACATGCGTGGAAAATCGGGGAAAGCTAGGAACAAATTTGGTTTCTTCATAGAGTCGAATATAATGTTGCGTAACAGCTTACAAATCCACCTGAATACATAGATATTAAGCCGTACCAGTGACGTGTTCATTCCCTCATCGTAGGTAGCGTTTGTGAATATCAGTACTCTTAGAGAAATCAACTGTGAAAAGTTGCTACATCTAACTTAAGTGTTTTCAACTATAACAAAAATTGGAATTCAGTATAAAGAAATAATTTAAAGAACTTCTTTCTAAAAATAAGTTACGTATTATATACATTTGGTTCTATTGTGCAATATTTTTATTGAATTATTGAAGAAGGATGGCCAATTAATTAATCGAGACGAGAAAATCGTGAAACATTATTTATTATTTTATGCTTGATTGTTTGTTAACGGTTTTTAGAATTTAATTTACACTTTACTAGTTTCGATCGTTTAATTAAATTATGTATAGTTTTATTGAAACGTTAAAATTAATAAATATTGTGTTTTTCTTGTTAAAGAATAAATTGAATTATCATTTGGAATATTCCGCTGTTTTATCGAAGTGCTCTTAATTATTAATAGTACATCGAGTGCAATCTTTACTATGCTTTATATTCGTATCATTTGCAAAATTTCAGTTTGATTTTATTATACTTGTGAATTAACCGAAAGTATTTTAAAAATAATTTCCAATAATTATGTTTATTTAAATTGTTTTTTTTTTGTAGTATATATATATATTTTTTTTCTGTTAGATTTAATTAGTTGCTTAATGCTAAAAGCGATTGGCTGTAGTCATTAAACATTAATAATATTTCTATGTCGTCACTGTTCATCACGGACATATAGTTTAATGAACATCATTACTTTCATGAAAAAAACAACTTTGGTGTTTTAAATTCGTCGCAACCGTAGAAAATATTGGGACGTATAATTTTTTTTATAGTAATAACTAGCCCGTTTTGTATTGAAACAGTGCACGTACACATAATTCATTTTATTTTTACATTACTTGCTAGATTGGCCAATGTAATTTATATGATACTTTATCTTTGTTTTTGATTTTGTTTAATAATTACGTCGTTATATATATTACCGGTTTTTTGTGCACTTTTGAATAATGGTAGAATTTCTTTTAAAAGAACTTGTTGCAGGAAATTGTCATAACTCTAATTGAAATCTAGGTTAAGTCTTTAAATCGTTAAAAGCTTTTAAACGAATAGGGCTTTTAAACTTACTTATGTGCAAAAGTATTTTGATGATTTATTCTCTGTGGATTGTTGTTAGCTATAGGTAACGGGAATTGAATTAAAATAAATTTGAACAAATTTTGACGTAGGATTCCTGTCCTGTGATGTACTTGTATGTATGATCTCATAATAGAAGAACGGAGGAAATCAGTTTTCGTAATAAAAAAAAGCGAAAAATACTACTCATTTTCCCCCTAAATTTCATATTTTTTAAATCGGTCTCAAATTAAACACAAGTAACTAACAGTGCTTTATGTGGTTCCAATTTCAAAAAAATCGACGTAATTTAAAGAACCATTGATTGTTGTTATTTTTACAACAAAATTTACTGAATTTTTTTAGTTAGTTTTTTTTTTAACTTTTTACTGATTTGTAAACTTACCAAAAAAATACAGTCAATGTGGAAAAAATATTTCCATATGGAAAAACCATTAGCAAGAATCGCATAGGTGAAAAGTCAACGCATAAAACTGACAATGTCACATGACTATTAACCACTGTGAGTTACGGTTTGTTTTTTTGATTGCGGTATTGTGTATTATTATTTATTTCAAGTTTTTCAACTTGACATTCTTGTGTTTTGGCGGTGAAATATTAGAATGACATCGGCTATAATAATTATAATTGCATTATAAAAATTCATTACTAAGTAATGATGATGAAAAGTAAATAAAACATATTTTTATATGAAAATGATACCAGGACAGCGAGCCCCCACATTATTTTCCTTTTTAAGATAAAACATAATCACTGAAATTGGTGCTTACAATTATGAGTAAGGCTAGAAAATTCATAAATTAAAATAAATAAAACAAACGGATCGAATTAAGTCTAAAAAATTCCTTTTTTTAAGTTAAAACAAAATCGCGGAAAATGTTACATCTGTATTGGTTTATGATAGCATTGATGTAAAATTTAAACTAAAACAGCTGTGCTACTAATAGATTAATATTGAAATAAATTTGGAACTGGAAAGCAATGAAAAGTTCATTATAATTCTAAAATCAGATGCCTATTGATTATTAAACAATTTGCATGTATAAGTTAGTGATGAATTAGTAAATAATAAATTATTAGATTAGTAATTATACATTTCCTTTATTGTGTAAGTATGCCATGTTTTTTTTTAGCAATTTCTCATTTTCTGCGTGGTTTTTTTTTTTTTTTTAATCGAAATTTCCATCGAGTTTTACAGTTTATATAAATAATTTTATTTACGTAGTTCCTTCATTCGGATCGGCGTACTAGGACTTCATTTTGACAGCTGCCAAACGTGGAAAATCTTGAGAGAGAAGAAAAAGCGATTAAAAATATTAAGCTTTAAATATTAAATATTAAGCTTAGGCGGTTTAACTGGTTACTAAGAAGAAGTTCCGTGTTGTCGTTAAGTGAACTGTTGTTGTGTAAGGCGTTTTTAAAGTCAATATGGGCCTACAGGATACAACTTTGGGATACGGGAAGCGATGACAATATCGATATGTTCCAAAGGTTTCAGAACATCAAAATGATGAGGAACATATGGGAGGCGCCCATAGCTTGCGAAGAACAAAGAGATCCATGATTACCTAGGGATACCATCTTGAAGAAATTCACCGGTTAAGCTCAGTGTTTATTTTTCAGCTTAAGACGCGTGAAAACTATCTGGGCTGTATAACAGTGAAGATGTGAGACGACCGGAAAGATTACATGTATTGGATCCTTAAGGCTGTTTTGCGGTTAATATTTTACTTTCTTTGTTTAATTAACAATTAACTGCTGTGTTGACCGTTTATCCTTTTTACTCTTTTCATCACTTGTTGATTTATGCGTACTTTGTTGCCGACTTTATGTGCATTTTCAGTTGTGTTTACTTCGTTGTAGACCTACTTTTAATTTCGTTATTCTTCGTGCAGACTTTTATTGCATTGCCTTGGGAGGTATCCAGTGATTTACGTATAGTTAAGTAATTTGGGAAATCGATTATAAATTAGACAGTGTAACAAAAAAAAAAAATAGTTTTCGAACGCATTTTAATTTCGTATTTTTTATAAGGATTATGGGAGAGAGAAAAACAAGAAGCTAAAAACCGTTCAGAATTAATATTTTTAATACTGAAAGCATAGTTACTGATAATAAGCGAGGAAAGACCTTTATTTTGTCGCGTTTATTTTTTAAAATATTTTATATTGTAGAATTAAAATTATTTATTTACATTAATTTTAGCTTTAACCGTAAAATCTTCTTTTTTCGTGGCACCTAGCTCGTGGCAATTTGATGAATCAAAAATGACTTCGATCTGAAATGAAATATTCCTATTTATTCACGTGCATATCGTGAAGTGAGATTATGTTTTATATAATAGTACTTTTGATTTTATGGTATCTAATAAAAATGTGACTTGCGTAAGAAAGTATTTTTCTGTTTTTAAAAAGGGAAGTGAACATTTTTTTATTAAAACTTTTTGTTAAAGGTTTTCTGTACTACATAAAGTTGAATTTAATCTAGACTTTTTTTCTTTAAAATATCGATTTGTAATGAATTATTTTTTAAAGTGTTTGTAATTGTCGGGTGAATATTCGATAAGCCGTATTTGTCAAAAAAAAGTGGATATTTTATCGAAATCTTCAATTATACGTACTTCCAAGTTATTTTTCTATTCGTAATATAGCAATATAATTTATTTGATATGTAACCGGTTCCTAATATTTTCATTTAGCACTTCATTGAAACTGACTGCAGTATTAATATAAATTTTTCGGTTGTTTATCTATTATAACGTAAGAAAATATATTTTAATCTTTCGTTCTTACTTTTTACAAGATAAGGTTCTTTCTTTAAAAAAAGAAAATACTCGCTTATCTGACACGGCGGTACTAATAAATCACATACACAATGTACAATGAGCAAACTTTGTAATACTCAGCTGATCGACTGCCCGGTAACATTTTGACTCTGAGATAACGTTAATGAACAATACATATTATTTTTCCGATATAACTTTATTAAAAAATAATCGATGTTAAACGATATTTCTATTATTTTAGGTAGAATAAGTAAATAATTTCTTTTTTATAATTTAACATCGCTCCTAAACGGCTTTGGTAGTTGATTAATTGGCACTTCTCTCGTTTCCTCCCGTCTTGGCCCTTAACGGCATAGATTGAAATTTTTTCGTAGTAACTTTACTGATTATAATATTAGGAACTAATTTATTATTAAATGTAAATTTATAAATTACGTATGTTGAAGTATAAAATAGGTTAGGAGGCGGATAGGCTATAGTCAAGTGAGCGTCCACTACCCTCTTGTCACCTAAAATTCGCTGTATAATTAACCGAATAAAATACGTTAACTGTATTAGAATTAAATTTTAACTTGGGATAAACTGCCTTCGGTTGGAACAGCTGTATGCAGGCGTGAAACCGATAAACTTGATTGCGTCTGAGAAGCAGCAGCGGTATGTTGCTAAGAAGTCCGGTGATTTGACTTCGGATAAAGTTCGAGAAATTGAATAACATGGCAATGCCTTGTGGCGGCCAGATGGGATGAGACAGACGGTGGGCTTTATACGCATGATCTCTCCAAATGTTGTTGGTTTGCGGGAGCCTGTTGGATGCCCGTAGTTAATATGTGATGCAATTTCTTTCCGGTCATGGTGCTTTTAGGAACAGACTGCAGAAATTCGGCCTGGTAAATTCTAAGATGTGTCCTCAATGTGGACAATTGGAGGACACTACCGTGTTCTTTATGAGTGCTTGAAATACGAATTAATGCGTACGGAGACCATCTGTCGGCGTAATCTTATCGGTTTGGCGTTGGATCTCCGTGTAAACTGGAGGAGCCAAGCCGAATGGGCAATAGTGAAGAGTTTTGTAGTGTACCTAGCAAAGGAAAGGATTGCTGAGGAGATCTAGAGCTCTGCTTAGATTTCTCTTTTATATTCTATTTTTGTTTTATAAATTATGTTTTTGTTCTTATCCTTTGTTTTGTTTCAATGTAACTGTGTTGTTATTGTTCCGTGTAATATTTTTATGTTTAGTGTTGTGTGCTGAACTCACTTTTACCTTCTACGGGTAGGTAGTACAATTCCTTTGTTAGGTATTTTCAGTCTTGCTTAAAACTCATCACTGCTTAAAACTGTGTGATGTGTTTTGTTTAGAGTTCATTTATACACCGATGGGAATGTCACTCGTGGTATTCGCATCGGTGGCTTTCTGGCCGAGGCGGACTGGAATATCTCAAAAGCCGAGGTTTCAAAGATGACCTCCGGTAAAGCCCATAAGGGCTCGGAACGGAGGGGGCGTTGGAGGGTGTCTTCCCCTACGGGGTCAGGATATACAATTACCGAACCTTTTTCTAGTATCTGCACCGTTGCGTCTGTATAAAATATAATTGGCTTCCAATTTTATCTATGATAATTGAGTGAAGCGATCAGCCTTGGTCTCTGGTTATTACGGTCTCTAAGCCCCCCTAAGTCAAACATCACATCGCATCACATGTTTATTCGACTGGACGATCTCTCTATAGGCAATATCTCTCCCTAGGCAAATCCTCTTTAAAAAATGGGCGAAACTTTCACGGTTGGATGGAGCTTAAGCAGATTTTATTTACTGCTTTACGTTAAATTAAGAGGTATGCTATTTGCTCAAGCCTATATGAATTCATCTGTTGATCTTCCCCTATGTGAAGTGCTCTATTCGCTCTGCCGCAAACGAGGGGGCTTGAACCCTCTTTTATAGGGCAACGCGTGAAATTTGGAACTGCGGTGGCATCGACTACGTTTTTCTCAATCTGTATTTCGATATTTGCCTAAGAATTTGACTGAAAATGGCAGAATCGGTCTTAAACATTTTGAAATTGAATAGCGCGCTGTAAAGTATTTCAAAACTTTGCCGAGAGGTGAACGGGCCGTTCACCTCTCGGCAAAGTTGAGACGTTTTTGACCGACAGAAGGCCCTTCTGTCGGTCAAAAACGATTTTGGTCAATTTCTTGGTTCATTGTTAATAAAGCTATCGGAGCATAATGCAATTTAATCTTCATCAAAAGTTAAATAAATTTTTGAGTTAAAACATTTTCGCCACGAGTTTATTTTTTGTTAAGGCAGATGCCTGTATGTCTACAACGAAGGTTGCCATCGTAATTATGTCAGCAGATAAAAAAAGTGAATATACCTATTATGAGATAAGAGAAAAGAGAAAGTCTTATAATTTTCTAATGACAGAATTATCTTAACTGATAACGGCTGTAGGTAGGAATTAAGTGCGTATTTCGAAAAAGTTTTTTCATGTTTTATTCAAATATCCAAGTGTCAATAACAGCAATGAAAAATAAGCTTAATTATTTATTATTCAAAATTTCATTTTTTTTTTCAATTAATGTTTTCTGGAAATACATTTTTTTGTTTAATTTTTTAAACCTTTTTAGTCTATTTGTTAATTTAATAACAAGCTGAAGCCAAATTTAATATTTTTTATGATCAATCATTAAAAAAAAAAATAATTAAAATTTAGCGTGAGAAAAATGCCAAACGTGATCCACATTTAAATCCAGAATCTGCTAAATGAAATGCAGAAACGCTACCATTTCGTCCGTCATGGGAGATCGGTATAAAAATTATGTTGTTTTTTCATTACCTATTTCGAATTTTATTTTTTTTAAATATCCGGTAATTCTACTTAAATTTAATTAAATTGCATATAAACATTAATTTTTGCTTTTATTAATTTAATAAAATTTTCCATTTGTTTAATATATATTTATTGATAGTTTTATGATTATTTTAACAAAATGATGTACCCTTTTTTATAATACAACTATTTTTCACGATTATATTTACACGTAGTCTTTTTTCCGTTCGCTTTTATTTATAGAATGCTTACGGAGTTACACGCAATTCTGATTTTTCTCCCAAATGTTAACAACTGTAAAAGCTTTTTTAACTTTTCCTTTTATTTGTCATCAGTTGCTTTATTGTGATTGATCGTTCGATAAGTGTTTTTGTAAAAATCGCGTCAAACTTTCTGAAGTTACAGTGATAAAAATTAATATAAATACTAGACGTTGTTAAAGCCTTACTTTATCACCGCAATCGAACAAAATAACATCTTTCGTATATTTAGATCCATTTAAAAAAAAAAATTATCCCTAATCCTTTATTTTGACGCACCATGGAAGATTCTGAATATTGTTCTAATCTTTAATAAAAATACTTGAGAATTTATAGTTAATGATTTACGATTAAAATAAATTGTAATGTATATTTTTCTAGCAATAAAATGAAAGCGAGTTGATTGTAGGTTATGACAGAATATTATCGCTGTCATTTGTTGAATTATAGCGCAGTTGTGCATTATTTGTGAAGGCGTTAATGACATGTAAGTGTTGGAAAAAATATTTAACAAATTAAATATTACGGTTGCGTAATTGAATTAACCCATTCGTTTTATTGTAATCGCATTTTGTGTTAAATTCATTTAAGTTTGCTGTATTTTTATAACTCGTACCCTCAGCTTTTATATTGGAGATCGTTAATTTAAATTATTCATCTCTCAAAAGATGTTTAGAGAACGAATATCGTCGAAGGATTTACTGCTGTATTTTAATGTCCATAAGTTCGGTATATTTATAATGAAAGAAGATTTTAAAAACATTATTAACCTTACCTTTAAGAACGATCTCTTCAACATGCCCGTGTAAACCGAAGTACGTATAACTGTGTGACGGTGGCGCATAAGGCGCTTGTTTTTTCGTACGGGAGGTTGACGTTTCGAATCATGGGTGGGACAAGGTATAATTAGACGCTCGGCATCTTGATACCGTTGTTAGCTCGTAACTAAAACACATTCTGACCTGGTTATCCAGAAGTGTAACGGCTTTCACCAGTTGTTTCTTAACTTTTAAAAGTTATCGTATACGTACTATATTTATTTTATAATAAAATAAGTGCTCAAAGTTACCCGCATCGCTCTTGATTGTGGTATTCAGGATTTTCAGATACAACACCCGAGTGGTCGGAATATCTGATGCACAGGTGCGCTGATTGGCTGAGCGTTCAGTAGACGGTTCCTGTTGTGTAGCCAAAATTTTTGTGTAGAAAGTGTTTGCGCCATGCGCAAGCTAAGAACGTTTTTGCAATTTTTTCCGCTTGTGTGTGGGGCGTAACAAAATAAATGCTTGTTTTGGATGACAGGAGGGATTTGTCGTTGAGCTCACTGAAAATAATTAACCCGGCAAATTCCAGTATTATTAAATAAACTACAATATTAAATATTTATTAAGATATTTATATATTTGTTATGCGGTAGATTCAAGGTTTGTTCGGGACAATATATAAAGTATGTTGCCGGTCACGTTTTCTTTAGTAACAAAACCTGGGGCAAGAGGAGTTACGTGTGTTCGATTCATTCCAAAAATTAGCAAGTCCAAACCTAGACTCCACAATAAGGAATGTGTTGTGTTTATTGCCGTTCATTATAACTGATTTCTTAATTATTAATAAAAACAGAACCAGATTTAAATCTAAAAAAGTATTTTTAGTCTCAAAACACAAAATGTAGATAATAATACAAAAACTTCGTTATATACTCGGCTCGACTAATACTCTGGCATTTCTCCAAATCTCGGTTCTCATGAATTAATTATTCCATGAGTATATCCTTTGTCAACATTTCCCCCAAAAAAATTTATTTTAGAAAGTGCCAGTTTTAACAATGCATTCCCAGAGAATGGATAACAAAAAAAACTTTTTCCTATTTGCTAAACTTGATGTTGCCCTATTACAAAACAAAGGACGGTGAAGGTTCCGGTTTGAGTTAATAAAATAAGATACCCGTATGAAAATTATTAAAAATTTTATTTGCTTAATATTTAGATAATTTGATTTAACAAGTCGCGCCCTGTGCTTTACAAATAAATGTCAAAATACAAATTTTTTTTCGACGGAGGAAGAAATATATTTGTTCTGTTTGATTTTCAAGCGTAATTTTCGATATATACCAATCCAAATAATGAAATTCCATTTTTTTTTTAATGAAGAACGGATTTCCATATAAAGAATTTTTGGGAACGAAAATACTGACCAATTTATCGTTAATAAAAAAATCTCAGATAAAAACCATTCATTAAGTAAGTATTAATTGAAAGATAAATCTTTCAAGACGATTTATCTGACCGATCGATTTTAGATGTGTGTATCGTTTAAGGAATCATCTCTCGACTTTAAAATTATTTCCCTAATCATCTGTGAACGGGGATCTTATGAAATTTCCAAAAGTGAAAGGTTCGTCGCTCGGTAATTTATTAATATTTTTCTCGTTCGGTTTGGAATCAGGTATTCCAACAAAACGATGATGAAGTCTTTTGATCCGTTGTTACCGTATTAAACCAGTATTAATTCAAGATTAATATTAAGTAAAGAAAAAAATTGAGTTGATGTAAAATTTTTGCTAATTCAGAAAACAACGTAGGAAACAATTTATACGAGTCGTAAAAAAAAATTGTGAATTATCTTTCCGTAACTTCTTTATGAAGATATATCACTTCATGTTTGTCTGTTGATCGATCGATTGGCTCAAATTTTATCGACCGATGAATTATCAATCGTGTTGTAATCGCTTAAAAAAGTTCGGCGATAAATCTTTTGGTATATATCCAGCTAAACGTTTTAAGTAGCGTGGAAAAAACTTTTTTGAGCGATAAAAAACTTTGTAATTGTGTAAATAACCTTTCCGCATAAAAAAAAGAGAATGTTTTAATGCATGTGACCTCGGTATAATTGTTACACGACTTCCCAAAAAGAATATAATGTCTTTAAGGTGTTTATATGTAAGTTTGATCCACTGTAGTAGTTCAACTGCCGAACCGATTTAAATGAATGACCCCGCGTTGCAATCCTTACGTTCCCGGGAGTGTCACAGGCTTTATAATTATGTATACGTATATATGTTGTAGTGGAGATTTGCCGGTTGAAGCACAAACTTTTTATGAATTGAATTGATGAACTGTGAAGTGTTAGCTTCTATCGCTATGTTAGCTGGGTTTGAACTGATTGATTCAGATCAATTGAACGAATAAAATTACAAAAATAATAGAATTAAATTTACATAAAATAAAATAAAATAATATTGAATAAATAAAAAAAAATTCTGTTTAATAATAATGGGCTTCCCGTGAGGACTGCATGTGAGGCTAGAATGGTTAGGTGATGGAAACACCTCGTGCGAGGCTAAAACCAATCTTCACCGTCAATTGGTAACAAACGGAATGCTGTTATAATATTTCTACAAACAATCATCCGGTTTTCAAAATTCAAACGGGGTAGGTGTTACTAGGTTGAAGACTAACTTTTGCATGCATCGGGTACACTCTCGGTCTAACAGATCACGGTTATTCGGTAATGTTGTTATATCTTCGCAACCAATCTTTCGATTTTCCAAATTGAAACAGGGTATTTGCTAGCGTAATAAAAAATCAGATGATACCAAAAAAAAAAAAAAATAATTGATATACTCAGAAATGGACCTTATCTTATTACACGACTGCCCAAAAAGGTATGTGTATTTGTTTATTAATCGTAGCTCAACGGCTGAACGGAATTAGATGTATGACCCCGCGTTGGAATCCTTACGTACCGGCGGGAGTGTCATAGACATATACACGAGGTCGGTAAATAAAGTAATGAGAATAGTTTTTTTTTTTTGGCAGCCAAAGCGGCAACACTCTAAAGTTACTAGTAAACATATGGTTATATGAATAGCTGATCTATATCAGGTATTAATATTTTTAGTCTACTGTTGCCACGTGAGACGTAAACTTTTCGTGAGACGTGAACAAACTTCTCTCGCAACGAAAACAAGAGTTTTCGTTGCGAGTTACAAAAACGACTGATACTAATTATGAGCAACGTTATGCAATCAAGTTTTGTGTTAAACTCTGTGAGAATGCTATTGAAAGGGGCGTACGGAGATGACGTTCTGTTATGAGCCCAAGTTTTTATGTAGTTTAAAACATTTTCAGGTGGCCGGGAATCAGTTGCGGACGATCCACGCTCTGGAAGACTGTTAACGTCAAAAATTGACGACAATGTTGAACGAATCAGAGACTTGATACGGTACGACCGGCGATTAACTGTCAGAATGATTGCAGAACAATTGAATTTGAACTATACCACAGTCCATCAAATTTTGACAAACGAATTGGAAATGAAAAACGTTTGTGGAAAGTCGGTCCCAAAAAACCTCACTGTTGAACAGAAAAACAACAGGGTGGAAGTGTGCCGCGATCTTCTAGGGCGAATTGAAACCGATCCTGATTTTATAAAAAATGTTATTACTGGCGATGATTCTTGGGTATTTTGAGTACGATCCAGAAACCAAACTTCAGAGCAATGAGTGGCACACTTCAAACTCACCGTCTCAAAAAACAAAAATTAGCAAATCAAAAATGAAAACCATGCTAAACGATTGTAATGGCAGTGTCTATAAGGAGTTTTTGCCTACAAGACAGACTGTAAATCAATATGTTTATCGAGAATTTCTTGAAAGACTGCGGAAAAGAGTTGCCCGCGTAAGACCAGCCATCAAAGACAACTGGATGCTGCATCATGACAATGCACCTTGTCACACTGCACTCTCAATTAATGAGTTTTTGGCAAAGAAAAAACTCATTCCTGTAGTTCCTCAACCACTAGATTCACTTGATTTGAGTCCCTGCGACTTCCTGTTCCCGACTGTAAAAAAAAACACCTCAAAGGACACCATTTTGGAACAGTAGAAAACGTAGAAAAAATGTAACCGACCATATGAAGGATATTCCGGTTTCTGAGTTCCAGCATTGCTATGAAGAGTGGGAAAACCGTATGAAGCGTTGCGTGGCTTCCCAAGGGATCTATTTCGAAGGTGAGATAGAGCCCATGTATAATTGGATTGTAAATAAAAAGTTTTTCTGAACCAGTCTCTTTACTTTATTTACAGGCGTCTGTGTGTGTGTGTGTGTGTGTGTGTGTGTGTGTGTGTATGTATATATATATATATATATATATATATATATATATATATATATATATATATATATTTGTGTAAATAAATTTAACAAAAATAAGAAAAAGTATACTATGTATACTATAATAAAATATATATATATGATATAATATATAAAATATGATAAATATGATATGATAAATATAAATATGATAAATATGATATATATATAAAATATATAATATATGTATACTATAATAAAAGTATAAAAAGTATACTATATTTTTTTTTTTTTTTTTTTTTACAATTATCAATATAGCTATATTTTTTTTTTTAGCAGTCGTATTTTTTAATATTTATCTCGTATTTTAATCTCTAATAATAATCTTCGGTTAAGCATTGTTGCACCGTAACAGAGTAAAAAAATATATTTATTTATTTTTTTTTTTACAGCGTAACCATTCTTCTTAAAATGATTAAAATTGATTATCTCACTTAAATTTGTGTGTTTTCTAATAAATTCTTGATAAATAGTTGTGTATGAAATAAAGTTCGGTTCATTGTTGGTGAATGGAACGTTTGATTTTAATTCAGTAATTGATCAGTCGTTGATGACCGATTGTCTAACGTTCAATCCACAACGATATGAAAGTTTTCGAAGAAAAATATTCGTATAATCTGTTAAGGACTGTAAATTATTTTAATATGGTCTCAAATCAATAAATAAGCGGTGTATCCGTTTCTTTTGATCTTTTTATCGATAGAATTGAACATGTAAAACGTTTATTACGTATCAAGTTTAATTGTTTACAATAGTCTCGTAATTAACAGCATAAAAAAGAAACCTTGAATGTCAGTCGCTCTTTTTTGCTTTATGTAGAAGTGATCTATTGGTTTTGTAGTTTAATTGAAGTATTATCAAGCGTTTAGAAAGTGTACATTTTTTCTTTAAATGATAATCGTAGTTCTGTTTTTTTATAATTTTACCACAATCATCTTATTACATCGGAGACCAGTCGTTTATTTTCAAAGTTTTCTTTTCACTAGGCCCCTGTCAGATATTCAGTATACTAAATAATTTCTAATTCACATTTTACGTTTTACCTTTCATTATTAATTTGTCGAATTTATTTCAATTTTTTTTTTTTCTTTTAGAGTGTCAAAATTAATAGCTTATCGTTTCTTCAGGTTCTACTTCGTACTTATATATATAAAATTTTCCTATGGATGTCGTATAATTTCTTCTTTATTTATTTTACTTGTTTTCTGAAATGTATTACTAATTTTTATCTGCAGAGATTAAATTACCGTAAACTGTTTCAATTAAGCTTGTGATACAAAGTCCCGTATCAAATTTGAAAGAAGTGTAACGTATAAAAATTATTTATAACTAACTGTACTTGTTTTATTTCTTTAGTAAAGTATTTTCATTTTAAATAAAATACTACTAAAATACATCCTCAGCGAATGTAATGAATGATAAACCAGTTTTCCCATAAGGCTTATGTAGAAAAGTTATGTTCTATTTTTTTTTTTTTTTATAATAATTACATTTATTTTTTCCCGATCGAAAAATATTTTTCACAGTCGTGTAAAATTTTTGCTCCTTGAAATCTTTTCTCGACGATCAGGTAAATTATTACAACTTTTTCAGTAGACGAGAATTGATTAGTTTTCAAAAATATTTACTACAAAATTTTGCAGCGAGATTTGGCGACGTGCCCCTGTAAAATTAATGTATTATTAACATTTCAATTGGTCTGAAAATTAAGTTACCGAGGTAATTTGATGATTTGCTTTTGTTTTTCAATAATGTCATGATATCGTAAAAAAAGTATTCTAAATATCGTTAAAAAAAAACATCTTTTTGATGTATATAATTAACTGTTCTGGACGCACTGTTTTTTACTCTTAACAAAAACAGATTTTCTACCTAGTAACTGGTACAGCACCGGTTCAGAATTTATAAAAAACTTACGCGCAAGAAGACCACTTTTAGTTTCCGACGGCCTCACTATTTTATAGTCAGAATCACATGATTTTCATCGCACTAAATACGTTCAATTAACCAGTAGATCCTACATTCAAGCAGATGTTTAAACTCACTCACCGCTGTGACTCCTGCATTAGCGCGCATGAAAAATACACCGATACAAAGTCAACATAACCTCAAACTCAGCTTATGTCGTCTGTCTACCTTAAAATTGAGCGTAACTGAAGAACGACTCAACCAATTTTCATCAAATCCTCACATGCACATTTCAGATACACTACACTAGCGTAGCATCTAAATTTTAATGAAATTGATTTAGTAGTTTTGGATTTTTTTGAACCATACATTTTATAATAGGTCTATGTATAATATATATATATATATATTTATTTAATAGGGATCGCCCGCAATATCAATGCGGCTTCACCCGCAATGTTTTATTAATAGGAAAATTATTTATTTATATATAAATAAAAATTATTTAATTAAGAATTTTGCTTTTAGATATTCGTTAAATCCTGATAAAACGGTAATTAAATTTTTTTATTATTGTACAAGGAATATACAATAAACAACAAATTTTTGCTCAACGGTTAAATATACATGGCGCTGATAACGGCCAATTAGAATATAGCACTGAAAACTTTACCGTTGCGGTAAACCTCGAATACAAATGGAAAAATCTGCCAGCCGCTACCAACTCAAAAAATCCACCATAAGTCGAACCTTTGGACACTTGAAGAAAATAGTCATCGTAGCTCGAATAGTTGTGATCCCAATTATTTTTCGACGTAGTTGAGAATTCCACCCGATTCTCCACCTCATGTGACACAATTATTTCCCGCACTTCGGTCACCGGTAGCTGTATATAGTACATGAGGTGAGAAGAGATCGAAAAAGACACGCACCATCTCCTACAATTGTACGGGGTAACCATTCTCCATTAACATTTAAATATTCTATACGAAATTTAGTGCACTAAATTAATTAATTTTGATGCATTTATAGTATCCCCGTCGTGGCTTTGCCTGCGCTATGTGGTTACTTCCGTTTCTCCCGTTGCGGTCAGGGGATATTTAGACGGTCAAGGCTCGCTTCGCTCGACCTTCCCGTCTAGCTAGAGGACTCTGCCTCTTGGACCCCCAAACTCATGCTTGTGTATTGATAAATAAAAATTGAAGCCTGTTCAATTTATAAAAAATATCAATGTATTGTAATTTCTTCAAAATTTAGAGAAATCAGTTTGGTCAGTTCAGGACCCAAAATTCTGAGTGATGTAAGAATTTGGGTTACAAAATAGCCGGCCTCTATCTGAAAAATAGTTACCCGTCCTTCGTACGGTTAAAAACGTATTTTGTCCGGTTCTTAGCGTTACCCGATAAACACCTCTGAAAGGTGACTGTACTTCGTTTCTCATTCTTTTTAACATTTTTTAATTACTTCTATTTTATATTTTTTATTCAAGTAACCGAAGGAAGGTGCAGCCATTCACGTCGGACATACAGTAACAGTGGTTGTGTTGATTGAGCCACCTGTACAGCGTCGCACTCCTAAAAAATCGAAATGAAAAAAAAGCTAAAATGATTTTTAGATATTTATTTGAAGAATATTTGCAAGTCCCAGCCTAGTGAATTATTTTCGTTTAGTATAGTCGGAAATGGGAAAAACTCGCAAGCATTGTTCAAATTTCATTTGCATTTCTTCATCACTTTCGAGGTTGAATGTCGAAAAATCTAGAAATGATTTTAGATATTGACATAAAATTACGCACACGAAAATCAAGTTTATACCTTCATTTGTTACTGAGAAATAAAAAAAAATAGCCAGGTTTAAAAAAAAAATCAAAATTCATTCTAACCCACTAAATTCGGAATTTCAAAAAATCTAGAAATTGTTTTTAGATATTCACATGGAGATTACACACACCAAAAGTCAAGTTTATATCTTCATTTGTTACCGTGAAATTAAAAAAAAATAATAAATTTCATTGTTACTCCTATTTTTACCCTTTAAACTCAGAATTTCAAAAAATCCTTTCTTAGTGTGCAGTTACAAAACATGAAATTTTCATCAATTTATCTTCAGCAGTTTTTACTGGCTGTTGATGAATTAGTTAGTTAGGACAAATGGCCTTATAGGTACAGATATATAAATTATTTTAAGTGAATGGTATTTCTGTATCACTTAACATCTCAAAACGTAAAGAAAATCCAATTTCATCCCTATATCCCACCGTGCAACCGAATGTAATAGTGTACTTCTCTTCGAAAAGTCGTTAAAAATAAATGTCACTCGCGTTATGAACATAAATTTTTGTTTTCGAAAATTCTTCTCGAAGATTAATCGTGAATTCGAAAGAAACACAAAAAATAAGTAGGTGCGGGATAAATTCCATTCAATTTTTCAAGAAATTTTTTGATAAAATCGATTAGGAATTCTTATTAAAATTGGTACCAACAAATTAGACCGATAAATCTTTTTAAAACTATATCATCCTTTTCGCTTAAAACAACTGGAAATGAGATTTCTGTGAAAAAACAAAACATTACTGATAAATCACTCCTTACTTTGACACCTTGATATCTGGGGATGAACATATAGTAATACTATACTATGAGATGAACATCTGTAATACATCTTACGTGGTTGATTTTCCACCTGCGGGGTCGGTCTGTCATTTCGTAACATCTTTCATTTAGCAAAAGTATCTTATATTATTACTTTGTAATATTCGATATGTACCATCAAAGATTTAGTTTATACGATTTTTTTTTATTATTATAATAATAAAAACTCGGTTCTTTTGCAAAACATTTGTTTACAGATATTTTTGTGAGTTCCAGGTCTCTGATTTCTGATAAGTTTTATTCTGAATCGAAGTAATCTGTGTTTTTCGTTTTTAGATATCATTAAGTGCTTTTTTCATTATTATATTTTAAGTACGATGTATGTAGAAAATAGATTAGAAAAAGAAAAACGAAGGAGGTGCTATATACAAAAAATCATGACATTATCTTGTATAGTTTTTACTTAAAGTTCTAGAAGAAAAATTGGAGAACAGAGTATAAATCCGTGGTAAAAAATAAAACTGTTAAGATTGATCGATTAGGTTATTTGCTGAAACTTGGAATGAGATATCATAGACGGAATGAGTCATTGTCAGGGAGAAATTCAATTTAAAATTAGATTAAGTGTAAAACTACGGTGATGATATGCTAAAGAAAAAAGAATAGTGAGGAGTTAAAAAAGAGAGAAATAAAAGGCGCGCACATCAATGTAATAAAAAAAAAAGACATTAAAGTAATAATATTTAAAGATTTATTTATATTTACAATGTTTGAGGACACTTTCTAAAGCACGTATATACGATGTTGTTAATCCGCCATGTTAAGTTTATCATTAGTTCTTCCAATGTGCGTGGCTTGTTTTTATAGACTTTTCTTTTAAGATAACCACATAGGAAAACATTTGGGAACGTTAAATCGGGTGAACGTTGGGACCATAATCCTTTAAAGATGATACCTCGCCAAAAAAAAACGCGCAATAAATGCAGGGTTTCATTAAATGTATGACGTGTAACACTGTACTGGTGGAACCGACTCATGTTTATCATCTTCAAGAAGCTCAATAATCTGTCTAATGGTATCTTGATGCGCGACACTGTTCGCTATAGTTTCAAAGAAAACTGGGCCCGCTATTCGACGACGTGATACGGCACACCACACTCCCCATTTTCTGAGAGTGTAAGGGGTTTTCATGAAACACATGTGGATTTTCAGTCGACCAAATTCTAGCGTTTTGACTGTTCACGTAGCCACTAAGTTGAAACCACGCTCCATCAGTGAAGAAAACACGGTCAAGCTCTGCAATTCCATTGTTGTCAACAAATGACCGAAACCGTGTACAATACACTACGCGCTTTACTTTATCCGGCTCCTTCAATTTCTGAACACTGGTAACATGATATACAAGAAAGTGTAACCGCTTCATCGCTCTCTGAGCGCTTCCGCTTGAAATCTGATAGTGCTCTGAAGCACTTCTCAAGCTTTTTGAAGATGAACGCTGCATCACATTCTTAACCTCAGCCGGTCTAGCATCAGTCGAAATGGCCGGTCTCCCGGTTCCCTTCTTGTCTTCAACTGATCCGCATTCTCTAATTAGGGCGATTAATCTCGTTATGGTCGAATTGTTAGGCGCTGCCACATCTGGATATTTCCCATGAAATTCGTCTGCAACACTTGCATAAGAACGACTGGAAAAGCATGTCCAACAATGGAAATCAGTTACCCTTGGGGAACCACATATTTATCAAACGATAAAGCACTACTGCAAGCGTCGTGTGATCAATACATATCACAATAGCGTCTAGGTTTGTTGTTAATACTCATTGTGCTATCTTGCGGTATCCGATAGAACTTATTCAACTATGCTATTTATAGACGCTTTAATTTTGACGCGCGCGACTTTTGGATTTCTGTATTACACAGTACGATAGAAAAACACATTTTAACCAGAAATTGTAGAATTCTGTTTCTTAGATAGTAAAATTAAAAAGAATCGACGAAGTAAATAAGATATCAAAAGCGGATCGGTATAAGTCTCGGAAAACTTTAGCAGAAAAGTAATTTTCTAATTTCAAACTTAAAGATTTAACCGTGAAACAAGAAATATGTAATATATTTGTGTAGAGTGCATTTTACAGCAGCAGAATGCGGTGGGCTATAGGCGAGCTAGAAAAAAATAAGAGATTTTTGTATTACAGTGTTAAAAATTACTTTTGATAGTATAGACAAGAAATGCTTTTAAAGTGGATTAGAGTAAAACTGTAGCAAAATGTTGTAAAAAGAAGGGTAGGTTGTTGGTCCCGAGTTAAAGACCGAGTCCCTTATCAGAGGTCACCTCTGATTTGAGGCAGGTAAATAAAGACCGAGACCCGGTTAGGGGACCTCCTTGGGTGACCCCTGATTTGAGGCATGCTGATTGTATATTACTGTGCTTTTTTTTACCGTAAAAGTGATTTCTATTGTCTAAGCTGTTGGGAGTTGATCATCTAGATCATATTTATTAGGGTGTAACTAATTAAAATAGTTACAGATTCGAATAGAATTTGATTTTCTTTTATTAATTTTTTTTCAGTATTACTAATTTTCATTGAAATAATTTACCTGCGTCAATATCCACTAAAAAAAAAATACTGCTGTTTTGGACATTTTTTAAACTTTGCTTACCGGTAATTATACGATCGAAACCAGTCGTGTGAATTTATATATTGATAACATTTTTAGTACCCTTTTATTACAGTTGTTTGATTATTTTCGCTCTGATAATTTTTACGGGTGATTTGAAAATTAAATGTTCATAAAAGACTGAATTGTAGAGAATCGGCTGTTATCGTAAATATATCCGTTAGTGTACGTATATTTATTTATTCGTTTAGATTAATCTGTGTTTTATTTGATCAATGAATAATTTTTGTTTTTAATGTATCGTATTACCAAAATGTTTGCAATTATTGTCATTCCGCCATCTATTATGGAATAGTAAGACATCCGTGATGTTTTTATTTAAGGCTTTAGGGAATATAGGCACTCCTCGATAATCTTTGGATAGAGAAAACGTTTTCAGTGCTACGAGGAACGGTATACCAATGTATTCGTATATACTGTGTATATCGTCGATATAGAATATACGGTTTTATTATTATGAATTGCTGTTGATAGATTTATTTAGAAATAGCTAACATATATTTCTACAGTACCAAAATTAATATTAGTTAGAATAGACTTCAATTTTATTGATAATCTGATCGCTTTTGTTCCTACTGCAAACCAATATGTTTGTTATGTCTAGTTAAAACTGAAGCTTTCATATATATATTTTAATGATAGATTTAGTTCGAATATTTTGTGATGTCGCTGATTAGCAACTGGGTCCATAATTATTGTTTGTGTTTTTTTTTTTACTGACGATTTATTAAAATTGTAGACATTGGCTTCGTTAGAGGAGGAAGGTATGTATATTTAAAGATTTATTAACAAAACCAAAAAAAAATGAAAAGAATTTTTTTTTTTAAACTGATCCAGTATCGTTCGGCATTTAACTAAAATTACCTTTATCTGGTTAGAATTTGTTTCATGTAGATGAATTTTCTTGGTATAGCTCTTCTTAGATGTGGCTTGTCACCTAGTCGGACATAAATTTCGTTACGAAGTTTTAATGTATATTAAATATACATTAAAACTGGAACTAGGAAATAGGAACCGCCGATCTTCTAAATGACCGTCCGATGTTCTTAAGGGTTTGTTACTATTTGGAATATTCAACTTAACGGTACAAAAATATATAATGGTAAGTTCAATATTGAGATCAGAAAAATTATGTACGAGTGTTAATATTACGCCTATGGAAGACGGTCAAATTTGAAGAATCTAACTTTAAAAAAATATTTTCAGGCTTAACATTAAAGAATGTTCTTCAAAATCTAATCGTTTAATAAGAATCAGACTTAATCTACGATTAAATTGCACAGGTAAACCTTAGAATGGTGATTCTAAGAAGCTCTTAATTATAAGTGATCAGGGTTTGTTAAAAATTACTTTTTCTAGGAAAAACCCCAAAATATGAAAGATTTTACAGTCCAATAGCTAGACGTTTAGTATTGGAATTTGAAACGGTCCAAAGTTAAAAAAAAACCTAATTTTTGGGATATTGTCTGTCCCGCTTAAAGATTTTGATTCGGTAACCCGTGTTTTCTACATCTAGGAATGGAGAAACCGGTTAAAATAAATAAAATAATACACGTATACGAAAAACCTTTTGAGGTTAAGGTGCATACAACTGTTCCTACTTAAATCTACCTACAGTATATTTTAAATCGAAGGATTTTTGTTTGTAGGCGGTAAAATTATAAACGATCGATGATGTACGGGAAACAGTGACGACTGTATGAAAGTCAGAAAGATAAAAATATCTGAAGTAATGGAAGGAATCGTGGTTTTAATGGCCGTAAAAATTTAATCTGTGTAAACTGGAATGTAGGTTGTTGAGTTTTGGTTAAGGTAAAATAATTAACGGAAAAAGAAAGGGAATTTAAAAGTACGTCGGTTTGGAATCTAAAAGGTACATTATATAGTCATTAAAAACTATCGTTAAAAAGTTATATTTAATAAAATTATATAATGACATTAATGTAAAATATATTTACGCATAAAAAAAGAATCGCTTAAAATTAGGCAAATAAAAGCGATCGATTGCATAAAATCGTATGTTTATTTTTTCGTGTTGTACTGAAGTTTTCATAGTGTAATACGCGATGATGACGTTATCGTAACGATTTCACATTTTATTCCCATTAATTATTTAAGGTTAAACGTTACAGAAGTTGTTTTCTTTGAATCAAGCCCCTTCTTTAAATTAAGGATAGGTTTCATTGACGTAAAATTTAATGCAAATATTGAAAACCTTTTTACCGTTTGACTCTACTAAAGTTGTAATCGATCAAGAGGTCACTTGTCAGTTCATATTACGTTAGTAGGTTTTTGTTGGTTGTCGATGAGGTAAACTTGTGACGACATGATTGTGTTTATATGTATTACGCACTTTTAGTACAAATAAGTGAAATCGCCAACCGGTTTTATGACGTGATATATCATTTTTTGTAGTAAAGAGGTATCAGTGCTCCTTCGTTGTCGCTTACGTATATTTTTATTTTTAATTATGGTACTTGTTTACTTTTACGTATAGAAAAGTAGTCGATTGTTTGTTTTATTATCTCTCTTAATATAATTTGTATTTATGTTTAAAATTTGTGTAGACGTAAATCTCTCGTAAATTACATTACATTTAATACACAAGAGTCACGGTATATTGGTAGAGCCATCGGGCTGGTGTAACGATTAGCATGGTAATTTCTGATTCTACTGGTCTCGGGTTCAATCCCTGGCAAGGGTCTGGCATTAATTTTATTTATAGTTTCATTCAATTTTTAGTTCTCGTAAGAAAAAATACGTAAAACATTTATGATCCTTATAAACTCTGACTGATACACACGCACGCGCATATCCACCGTATATATTTATTTAAGCTTTTGAAAAACTTTGCTGCAGTAAAATCCGGTTCTGATATGCAAAACACAAATAGTAAAACAACGTTTTATAAATTGTTGTCGATAAATTCTAAAATAGATGATTTATCGTATTTTTGAATATCCTATCTGCATCATCGATTTTGGCGATAAAGGTTGATCCTCTGTTACAAACTACCATCCTTTTTACTTCCTTATACGAAGTAAAGGAAGTATTGTGATTGCGAAAAATTTCGGTTTTCAGATTTCAACGGAAATATCCATTTTGACGGTCCCTGAATCCATTTTCACTAGTTTCGGCGTGCCGTCTTTACGTTTGTATGTTTATATGTATCTCTCATACCTCAAAAACGATTAGCTGTAGGATGTTGAACTTTTGGATTTAGAACTGTTGTAACATGCAGTTGTGCACCTTCTTTTTTGATTGCAATCGACTGAACCAAAAGTTTCCAAATAATCCCAAAATCCAAATGAATTTAGATTTTGGACTTTTTATTAACCGTAGTAATAAGCCGTCATTCAGAGCTTTTTGACGATATATCATAAGTGTTACTTATTTTCATTGGTTCCAGACTTATAGCCAAATGAAATTTTAATTAATAATATATGGATTTTCTAACGGGAAGACACCACATCGGTTCAAATTAGACTTCATCTCCTTTTTTTAATTTAAATATATTAATTTATTAATAATTATTAATCTCTGATGAAACGTTTTATGATAAATAACAATTCATAATAACAATTTTAAAAAATCTGATGTGGGTAATACATGACTTCCTTGTATGCCTATTAGATTTCATTTACACATTTAAAAAAAATGAAAAGTACCTAAAATTTTATTTCAGTAAAAACTGAATTGAAAAAATTGATATTTTTTCAATTTTTTTTTATTGAATTATTATGCATCGTAAATTTTTTTTACAGTGAGAGGTTAATTAATTAATTAAATCAATGTATTTAAATTAATAAAAAAGAAGGTGAAGTGTGATTCGAACCAAGTAGCTTCCCCTAAGACCCAAATATTTAATTAAAACATTATTTGGCTATAACTCTGAAACCAATAAAAATAAGTACCACTTATGATATATCGTTGAAAATCTCTCAATGAGGGCTTATTACTGTAGTTAAAAAAAAGCCCAAAATCTAAATTTTTTTTGGATTTTAGGATTTTTTGGACACTTTGATTCAGTCGATTGCAATCAAAAAAGGAAGTGCACAACTAGATGTTACAACAGTTCTAAATAAAAAATTTCGATATCCTACGGCTAATCGTTTTTGAGTTATGAGAGATACATATGTATGTACATACAGACCTCAAGCCGAAACTACTCAAAATGGATTCAGGGATGGTCGATATGGATTCTTCGGTTGAAATCTGAAAGTTGAAATTTTTCGCGATCAGAATACTTCCTTTACTTCGTACAAGGAAGTAAAAGTATGAAAAAATATCAGGAATTATTAATGAAATAAAATTTTATGTACTTTCACTTTAAAAAAATGTATATATGTAATTTAATAGGCATACAAAGAAATTATGTGATGTCCACATCAGATTTTTATGTTTGATGATGAACGCATTTTACAGTGTAAGTAAAACGTCAAGGTCGATTGGTATTCAAATGTAGAAGATTTAGGCCAAAAGAGATGTAGACCTCCTAATCATATCTTTCATTTCAAAAATTGTTCCTTGCTTGGCTATGAATGATAAATTATTTAACATTTAAACTATTTGGAATCTGAAATAAGCTTGATTTAAAAATTTATTTGACTTATATTTCCTTCTTACTTTTAAGTTCCATAGTATTTTTCCAGTTATGGTTTCTTATTAAGACGAGCAGTAATATTGAAATTTAAGCTCTGTGAGCAACTTTTTACAAATAGTTTAGTAAAATTTTTATAATTTTGAAGCGAATGAAATAAATAACATTTTTATTAACTGCACTTTGTTATTTTTATGAAACATCGTATAAAATGTGCATACAATTATTGTTTAGTATTTACATGCTAGCTTGGTAGTAAATCTATTGACTAAACTGAAAATTTTAATAAATAAAAAAAGTAAATTAGCCTTTTTTATAATTATAATTTTTATTTTCAAATATTTAAAAAAAAGTCACAGTCTAATCAACCACACCACACGTAATGAAGATTTTAGGTATTATCGTTGAGTTTTATCTAATAACAAATTAAATACAACTTTTAACGCTGTTTCATTTAGTTTCAAATGAATTTCAACCGGGGTTCTGCAGCATTCCATAATTAGTTTCACTTAAGAGATTTAAACATTTTCAATTGATTACAATTAAATGCTCTTTACTATAAGGTACTATTTAGTTTAGTAACATTATTTTTTATCTTTTAAATTATGTTAAATAATCTTTTAAAAGAATATGCGAGACATTTTTTGTCTTACTTTTTTTTTAAGGCATTACAAAGATTTATTTTTTTTATAAGATTTTACCCTCCTATTTCTTTGTTTAACCAACTTCTGATTTTATTATTAAGTCCAGTAATGCGTATTTTATTAAATCCAGCAGATCATTTGTTACAATGCTAAATAAATAAATAATTACTACAAAAATAAAATATTTTATACGAGTATATCGTTCTTTAATCGGTTTTTAAATTATTTATTCTGTGTCAAGTAAGTAAATAAGTGTGATAGGGTATTGTCCTTGGTGTGTTGTTATTGCTGTGTGGAAAACATGCAATATTTTATTATTTTCTATATATTAATATATAGTATATACGTTACGTTATTTTTAATTTTATTGTATTAATTAGTCTATTTATGATAATTTTCTTATCGTTATACTAATATATTGACAATATTTTACATTCTAAAGGTTGGTTTTAATATATTTTCTGCTGGACCGCATGTCATTATCCTTCATTATGTAAAAATTGATTATGGAGGAGTTAACAGACTGTGTTAAAGAATTTTTTATTTATTTTGTCATATAAATCCATTATTTAATGTATTTTTACACACTTAAGTTATAATACTTTTGTACATCTTTGTATAACACATAATATGTTTTATTAATATAATTTATTCTGTAGTTATTTATTAGATGCGTTTTAAAATTCGTTATATAATTTAATTTCTTTTCTTTACAAACTACATTTACAACTTAAACGTTCAAGAAAATATGAAAGGTAAGTAAAAGAACTAAGAGCAGGTAGACAGAGTGATGGAAATCAGAAAAGAAATAGAATAAACTGGGGATGTAAAACTTCATGGTAAACTTCTTGAAGTAGTAGACATTTTTAAATATATCTTCGACCCGGGAAAATTGATGGAGATGGAAAGAAAACTAGCGCGCAAGAAGAAATTCTTATCGGGGTTTTAGAGTATTAGTATGGAGTAAGAAAGTGCCGAGGAAATGTAAAGTGTTAGATAAGATGTATGCATGACAATTCTGACATTTTCTAGAGGCATACAAAAATGAAAAAAGGAGGAAAGTTAATCTACAAGCTACGAAAGTGAAATTTCTTACAACGATGATAAGCAAGACAAAGAAGGCTTACGTGAGGAATGTAAAATAAGTGCTTTCACAAATACAAGATTTATATTGGATAGGGTAGGAGAGATTTTTAGAACATATTAAGAGAACGAGGAAAGAAATTGAATCGGGAGGTAAGTGGGAGTAGACCAATATGAGGCCGATGAAGAAGATGGTTAGATAAAGTTAAAGCATATATTATGAGTAGTGGGTGAAAAGTGTTATAGGGGATGAGTGGTGGAGGAATAGAACTAGAGCTATTTGTGATCCTTTCCCTAACCCTAGGATGCTGGATAAGAAGAAAAAGAAAGAAATAGATTTTTCGTATTTATTCTCTAATAGTTCTCCTTTTAGATCATACATCCTGCAGTCATGCGGGTGAATTTGATAAGTGTTGTTGCTTGTAGATGACACGAGTTATGTTGTCATTATTATCAGTTCTAGAGCAGTTTGTAAAATTTATTATGAGCAGGTATATTTATTACATTAAGTATCTATTGGAAAAGTCACCGTTCTCCCAGATGAGACTTTCTGAATGGCCAGTAGTAGTTAGGAATCATGAGCCACCCTACTCGCGATATACGGCGGGTGGGTGCTCCCTACTGCACATCTTTAAGAGGAATTGATCAATGATAAGGGAAATATACCCGTGGAAAAATTATGGAATGAAACAGACAAAACTTCAAATCAAGACCTTAGGTATTCAAGCCTCTTCCAGATAGTAAGTGATACACCTTTTTTAACTGTGTCAAACCGAAATAAAACGAGACAATTCTATTAATAAAACTTTAAACTTATTGTAATTTTGTAAATTTTTGGTGCTTCCTTAATTAATGAGTGTAACCGTAAATTCAATTTTACTAATTTCCATAAAAATATCTGTAAACTTTCACAAAAGTTAAACCTCCATATTTAAGAGAAAAAAATCATTTGTTTATGAATATAGTATTCATAAACAAATGAATCGGCTTAATATAATTATATTATTTATTTAATTATTTATTACACTGTGCTTGATATAATACTTTTCTAAATATGATTATTTTATTATATTATGATACCTGTACATATTAAACACCAGTGGCATAAATTAAAATTACAACTTTTTGTTAAAAGGTTATTACTACAAACATTTATTGAAGAGTCCAAATCTCTTTTTTTTCATTAAAAGTAAATTACTTGATTAAAATTTATCTAGCATTTAATAAATTCTGCTGTCTAGTTCCAGATCATTTTCCTTCCTTCTTGCAATCTGAAATTTACGGCCTAAAATCAATTCAGCGTTTGCTGATAATTTTTAGCCAATCGGGTCATTACCATTTATTTTGAACAAACCTCGTCTAGTATCGTACGGGAAACGAACTTCATCTTTCCACTTTCCAGAATTTTATTACCATAAGAGGTTCCAAGCCTTACACGATTATCGGCTTGTAGAATCTTAGCTTTAATCCGATTTACTACTGAAGTATGTTGTTTCCTATGATACTGTGAAACACATTTTTCATAGAACTGATTTTTTAGAGAGTTTTTTCTGAGAATTGATCATTATTTAGGATGTATCGCCAGTCAATGAAACATTACCGTGCCCGTCAACTATGAGATGCACGGCTCAATTATATTTTATTAGCAGAAGGACCATATGGATGTGGAGGTCAATGGATGATTATTTTTTGGTTTGGTCATAATGTTCTAAGTGGCTTGAGAGAGATTGGTGCTGGAAAATTAAAGAGGATATCATACCTAAAAGTGATGGGTTTTGGAACAGCAGTGAAATTTTACGGGTTGATATAATTTACAGAATATGAGACATCATTTTATTTTAAATTGCCGAAGAAGTCTTGCTGAGGAATGACTACAGTCTCTTCATTTCAAGTTCTTGTTGGCCATCCCAATTTTGAAACCAGTAAAGAGTTTATGGATTTCTATCCATAAACTCTTTTCTCTCAGGTGATGGCTATTAATTCTTTAATAGCCATCACCTGGGTATGCTGATGGTGAAGTTCTCTGAAAAGGATCCAAAAAAAACCGACTGTACGATGAGTACTAAATCTGTCTGCATTAAAATGAGTACTTAAACGCAAATGACTGCTGTATGCAGAACTAATTTATTTTTTTAGGTAACTTATGAATGAATATAGTAGTATATTTTTGTTTAAGTCTTTTCTTTACACTAGCCGACTGGATGTCAATTTAAAACAACCCTCATATATTTAGTTATAAGCATTGCTCTGGTTTAATGTTAGCTTTATAATTTTGTGGTATCAGTGATTTTATCGTTTACGTTTTTGACTACACTACAGAATATTTTCAAATTTCTTTGAAAGATATAGTGATAATAAAAGTGACGACACGGGAAGTTCAGATTTGGATAATGACGTGTAAGTTTAAGAAACGTCTTTTGTTATATTATGTTGATTCCTCGTAAAGCAGGAGCGTGAAATCCGAACTTGTAGTCAAGCTGTTAATATGCTGTGTATCAACGATTCTACAAACATTTCTCGTATCTGTGTTCACAAAACGGAAAACTAAAATCTGTTCGTGATTCAGTCTCGGTCACTTTACAATTTACATTAAAATGAAATCTTATTTAACTTAGAAATGTTAATCCAAATCGATCAATATTTTATAATATTAATTACAGTTAAAATAAAATTATCCAAAATTATTTCACTCCCAATTATCGTTTGAAAATGTTATAGGTATTTCTAATTTAAATTATGATAATTTATTGCCTGGCTATTAAAAACTACAAATGACGCATATGTTGACAAAATTGATAAAATCAACACTTCTTTTTAAACGAAACAATTTTGTAAGTATGAGTTATTGGAATAAGCGAATCATTCTAATTAACATCGATAGCCAGCATCATATGTACAAAATAAAAACAACTATCGTGTTTATTCAATTTTTTCAAACGTGATTCGTTGATATGATTATACAATAAATAATTAAAATATAAAATCCACTTACCAACGATCTTTTAATGCGTCCTAGCGCTTTCGGAAACAAATTACATATTCTTGATAACGGTGGAGACATTCATTATGACAAGACGTTAAGTCGACGCAATTTTAATACATGACGGACCATCTTTATATATTTCACACACTTTACGTAACAATTATACTCATGATGACAAAGTTTTAGTTAATATAAAAATTAAGTTTCTGAAGATGCAATTCGTTTCCGAAAGCGCTAGGATGCGTTTAAAGGTTGTTGATTATTTAATTTATATTTTAATTATTTATTATATTTATTCTATATATAGAATACAATAAAGTTGAAAGCTTTGCGTAATAATAATGTTCAATCGTTTTTGTTCATTTATTGACTGCGTTTCGCCAGGCCGCGTTTTGCTTTTGTTGATTTATATTAATGTGTGTATATAGTATCGGTTAAATTTTTGTTGTTCTGTAATTGTAAGCAATCGATCTGGATGAATGAAGTTAAATCCACTGTGACTTGTAAAAAATTGAATCGGCAACGTCGGAAATTAATCGATATTGCGCACGAATTTATGAAAGAAGAAGCAAGTAAATTTGTAAAATCGGGAAACAGGAAAAAGAGTTATTAAAAAAATTACAAGAAGACCGATCAGAGGCTTCTACTTCTTTCAGTATACCAAGAAGATATAAAATCCGCTTCAAACCGGTAACAGACCTAGATGATTTCGACATGGGAAGGACCGTAAACGAATTTCATCTCAAAGAAAAACAGTTGCCCACTATTCAAAATTGCTGGTACGTCTGTCTGAAAGATTCAATAGGATTCTCAGGAAGTAACAGAAGCCTCAAGAAGACTACTACAACAATTGGATTTCAAACGGGAAAAACTGAAAATAATTGGAATTGTTATTGAACATCGTGACATTAGGATTAAACGAATACAGTTCGTTAACGCGATCAAAAAATTCACAACCGATAGTAGGCTGATTGTATACCTTGATGAAACGTGTATTTTTTCAAGTCATATTTCAACGAAATTATGGTGGAATGCTTTAGGGGAAGGACTTATAACTCCAATTTCTAAAGACAGTAGACTGATTATTATTATATATGCTGCGGGGGGGGGGGGATGCTACTATGCTGTGAAACCTCAACTGTACGAGATAATTAAAAGGAACAAAGTAAAATACAAAGTGTTTATGTTTGATGAACATGCCAAGAAAAACAGACATGAAGTGTTACGATTACCCCCGTACACCCAAATTTAAAACCTATTGAAATTGTTTGGTATGAAGTAAAACGATACGTTGGCCATAATGTTCGACAGATTGCTGAACATAAATTTTCTAAAACGCATTAAAAACCTTATTGTGAAAAATTACAAAAAAGATGCTCGCAGAACACATAATTGACCACACTAATAATAGTTTCTTTGGAAGATGTAGTGGTAATGAAAGTGATGACACGGGAAATTCGGAATTTAACGATTTGGATGATGACATTCAACTGCTTTAGTTTCTAAAGAGTTGTGTTTATTTTACTTTTGTAGAGTTAGTGTATTATTTAAATCCGTGTAAAACGTGCAGTAGAAGAGCGATTTATTTTTTTAAAGATTTATATAGCAATTTATGAAACTTCCAATTTATTACACTCCATTTAATTCATCATTGGATCAGCATAATATTAATCGAAAAACAAGAAGATTTTTTCATAAAGTAATATAATTGTACATTATCAATTAAAAAAAAAAATAATAATTAACCAACCGGGTTGGTCTAGTGGTAAACTCGTCGTCGTAAAACAGCTGATCTCGTAGTCGAAGTTCTCAGGTTCAAATCCTAGTAAAGACTTTATACGGATTTGAATACTAGATTGTGGATACCGGTGTTCTTTGGTGGTTGGGTTTTCAATTAACCAGACATCTCAGGAATGGTCGACCTGAGTTTGTTCAAGACTACAAATTTACCGGTACAATTACACTTCACCTATAAGTCGCTAATGACTTTAATTATTGATGCGACTATAAATAAATAAAAATTAATTAATTATATTATTTAATATTAAATAATAATAATATGTAAAATAATATTAAATAACAATAATATTATTATTTAATATATTAATTCTTGACATGATTAATGTTAACATGAATGAAATAATAATTATGATGATAATAATAAATATTAGTAGTGCTAATTTTGCGTAGTGTATAAAATATACAGACCGTTCCTACCAAACCCACCGGGTTGGTCTAGTGGTTAACGCGTCTTCCCAAATCAGCTGATTTGGAAGTCGAGAGTTACAGCGTTCAAATCCTAGTAAAGCCAGTTATTTTTACACGGATTTGAATACTAGATCGTGGATACCGGTGTTCTTTGGTGGTTGGGTTTCAATTAACCACACATCTCAGGAATGGTCGAACTGAGAATGTACAAGACTACACCTCATTTACACTCATACATATCATCCTCTGAAGAATTATCTAAACGGTAGTTACCGGAGGCTAAACAGGAAAAAGAAAGAAAGACCGTTCCTACCGAACCGTATGTTACGCTAAACGGGTAGTAGAATGTGAACACCTCATTTACACTCATACATATCATCCTCTGAAGAATTATCTAAACGGTAGTTACCGGAGGCTAAACAGGAAAAAGAAAGAAAGACCGTTCCTACCGAACCGTATGTTACGCTAAACGGGTAGTAGAATGTCAGCTGGAGCAGTTTCGGGACACAGTGCTAAGCTTCAAGATTTATGCCATTTACTGTAGCGGCGATTCGTACGTATGTTAATATAAAATAACCAAACGAACGTAGTCTCGCTTCGCTCGCTAACCTCGTCTAAGTAATATACAAATCATTTATAACGAAAGTGATATTTAAACCAAATTTTTGATTTTTTTTTTTTTGCCTGTGAAATTCCGAAAAAGCACGACTTCTTTTTTAGTATTGCCCTAGAGTTTTTTATAATCGTGTAATGTCAAAACTAGGAACCTAACCCTTTTTTAATAATAATTCAATTATGATATGTTGCATGGTATTTTGTACTGGAAATTCCCAAATGGATTAAAATTTTTAGCCTTTTTTGTTTACACAATATGGATGGTAAAAGCTTTACTTTTTTTTGTTTTCATAGATTTCTCATTTACTTGATCAACGTATATAACAGTATTATTTTTTTTTATCAAGAAAAGATTTAATTTATTAATATTACTTGTACAACTGATTTGTTTCATTTTATTGATAGTTTGTATATGTAAACTAGATAGATTGCACACGTTTATGTGCATTTAGTATTGTATTTTATTTTGTATTAATATTTCTCTTCCTTCACTCGTCAGTATTATTAAATAATTGTGAGCTGTTTTAATGATTATTACAATTAACTAATTGTATTGTTCAGAAACCATCTGCTAGTGTGCATTTAAATATTAAATTTATTCCAGTTATTTAAATATTTCCAATACTTATTATTCAGAGAATATTCTCACTTTTATTCAGTTCTTAACCGGCGTTGAAAACATGCATTTAAAGTGTGTAAAAATTTTATTCTGTTGCGTATAGTTTTTTTTTTATGATGTTTAATACTTATTTAAATTATTTTATTTCACTGTTTAATTTTTACAACCCAGGATAATTAAGTAGGAATTATTTTCAGATGAGATTGCAAAATAATTTTTTAGTAATTTGGCAGTTATTGGTAGCAGTTTTGTAGATAATAGATTTCACTTTGTGGTCAGATCATCAAATTGTACGTAATGAAATATTGTCTTCATATGGCTTATTTCCCTTATTACAAAAATGTATTCTTTTATGAGCAATATACCAATAAATTGCTTAAAAATTGGCTAGTATGCTGTGGAGAAGTAATACTATTCATACAACCTGTTTCTGTGGCAGTGATTTTCTGTAAAAGTATGTGTTACATGTGATTAATATTGTAGTATTGTTAGTAATGTAGCTTTTCAGAGCTGTTATCAAGTCATTGTGACCAATAGTAGCTATTTCAGTAAGAGTTATTAATGTTTAGAATGTAAAAGAACTGTGTATTGTTGATTGGATATGTTGAAATATTGTGACTATTTTACTTATCTTTTAAAATGTAATAATAATATATTCTTGTTTCTGTTGCAGATCACCTAGTTTCAAATGGAAGAATTAGTGAAAAAGAAGCTTGCAGGATCTTCCATCAGATTGTATGTGCAGTCAGTTATTGTCATAGTCGTAATATCGTTCACAGAGATCTTAAGGCTGAAAATCTTTTATTGGATGAAAATATGAATATAAAATTAGCAGGTAACTTTTGCGCTTAGTAATAATTATTCCTGGTCATTTTAACGTTATAAAATATTGACCTTTCATCTTCATATCTGTTTATTTATGGATTAGCCAATTCTTGATTATCAGTTAGTAAACCGATAATACTTTGAGCGTAATTCTTGGTAGATAACCCTTTGCTCAGTGCACAAGTCACGATAGATGTTACACTTTGCAGAACACAGTTTAGGTTGTTTCCTCTGAACAGAAATATTTAATTTTTTCAGTACCATATATCTTTCAGTTCATTTATATAGCACTCTTAATCATTTGTCAGGATGATTAAACCCTACACGGCTAACTGTCAGTTTTTTTACAATTTCTGCCTATTTGATATATACCAAATCATTTCCCTTCGTATTTAAATCTGTTTTTTTTTTTCGGTTGCCACTTTTGTAGTTATTCACACCTTTCCTATATCTTAGAATTTTCTACATCCTTCACACAAACACAAAATTTATTCAGAGTATTCACACCGATGCCATTTTTTAATAGTTTTATGTTTTAGTAGTATTTAAATAAATTTTCACACAAAATTTGATGTTAATTTGCTGCTGTAAGTTTGATCACTCTTAATGCCAAAATTTACATGCAAATCTTCATTGTTTTTACAACCTTCTTATATAGTAATTATATTGTCTGTAATCATTTTCCATGGTTCAGGATTTTCAGTCATCAAAGTTATTGATTGTAGAATTTTTGCTTTATCTGGTACATACTTGGAAATAAAAAATGTTCATGGTTCGTTCTAATGAAATTGCATAATGATTTTGTATGATAATTGCTCATCTCAGAGTCAAAATCAAATAGTTCAAGAATTTCAATGATTTCATTGTTCCTATAAATATAACCTCAGATCTAGTGATGATTATTACCACGTTTTCTTCAGTTTAAATTATAGATAACACCACAGGAGTTTTGAAGAATTGAATAATGAATCCGGTGGTTAAAATCACTGAAGAAGAAATTTTTGAAGTTGTAATAAAGAGGATTGTGAAATAATATGAAAATATGAGTGAATATGAAAGTGACTATGGGAAAAAATAATATATTACTGTATGTTTTGTTGTGATATGTTCCCAATATATTACTAGTTACTCATTTTAATTGTCACCTTGTTTTAAATAGGAGGAAATAAAGCAATTTAATTTTTTTATTAATTTTGATATATTTGAGTATATCCATGATTACCAAGTGGATCATTAACCAAAAATTAGTTTTTCTACATTAGATAATCATGTCAAATGCCTGTTTAATGTACACAAAGGGTGGCTGAAATGTAACAGGCAGTCACTCATAACTCATAAACAAAAATAGATAGTCAGATATGGTATAAAAATAAATCTTATTTGTTACAAAAACTTATATATTTACAACTACTTATTTCTTCCAACGATGAACCAGTTTTCTAATTCCATTAGTGTAAAATACTGGTGGTCTTTTCTTGATCCACAACCGACTACATCCTTTAGTTCATCATCCATGGTGAAATGAATACCCCCATAGTATTCTTAATTGTAAGAAGTGAAAATTACAAGGCGCCAAATCTGATGAGTATGGAAGTTGTGTGGAATAGGTTCAAATTTCTACTTCCTTTGAGTTTGCGTGGCTTCCATCACAAACAGATTTTGCAATAGCCCATTTGTGCAATAATGTGCACAAATTCTTTTGATATGCTTATCTGGATGGTGTTGCATTGTTGTGTGATGCGACAATTATTTTGAATCGATTCATCCACATCCTTTTGATGCTTCTCATCAGTCACAGAAACTGGTCGACTATCATAAGATTTATCATCAGTATTCTCTTTACTAGCTTCTGATGCACAAAATTCTATTGCACACTTTCTCACAGTACTTTCTTTGATCAACAGTTTCATCTCCATAAATGGCTTTTAGATGATGATGATGATGATGAATGTTACTACTAGCATTCACTTTTTTTTGCTGTTAAAAATTCAGTCATTGCATGTTGTTTTAAATGCATTGACATAGCGGGCTTACTCGACTCCATAACAGTGGCAATTGACTGAAAATGAGAGGGTGCAAGTCAACAAGTTTTGGAATGTTTAGTAACAAGGTAATGAAACTACTAGATGGCAGGACCTGTCAATTTGTTTGAAATTTCTCTCCTATATGCCAGTGAGTGTTACAATTTTACCGTCCTTCATGTAATCTGGAGTTTATATCCTGACTAGGGCCTGTACTATAATAGTAATCCTAACAGCATTGTCTACATTGTGTTAGGAAGTTGAATGTTAATGATTTCTTTTCTTTATGTAATCTGCATTAATAAAATGTTTTGTTTTGAGTTATTGTGATAATTTTAACACCTTAAAGTGAAAATATTTTACCTTGAAAATTTCACAGAATTACAAACAATTGTTTGGTGGTTATACTGTGGTAAGCAAATGTGTATATATGTATGCAAGTATGAGGTTATATTAGTAAGCTAATATTTGAATATAACCTTTGTAATATTGTGCAAATGTTTGTATCAGTTAAAGGAAGTTTAAATTAAATTTTTTTTTTGGTTGAAATTTATGTAATTTAACAGTCACAATATGTAAATTTTGGAAATGTCATATTACCTGCATTAAGAGTTATAATTTTAAAAATTTTATAAAAACAGTTGTAGTTTTTTTATTTTGAAACTATATATAATAATGTATTCAGCAAAAAAAATTTTTTTTATTCTTTTGACTAAAAATAACTGATAATTCGTTTTGTGAAATTTAAACTCGTAACCTTTTCCATGTAAAAATATACAGGTCAATAGGATTTCCATGTCATAAAAAAAGCCAGATTAGTGATTTTTTTTGTTAAAACTATTTTTGTTTCATTTTTATGAAACATAATAGAATTTCTTTTACATATAGAATATTAAACTGGGTAAGTTTTGTAGTAGGATTATTTTTAGTTCTTTTGAAGTTAAAATTAAATTTTTTTCATTATTTATAAATGTTAAATTTTTCTTTTGCAAAATTAATTTATTTTTTGATCTCTATACAGATACCAGAAAGCTTCCTTCGAAATACAAATTAGTTCATTTAATTTTTTTATCCTTCTGCTCTGCGAGGATTATAGTTGATGATATAAATTTAAACTTATATCATATAATTATATATATTTATAATTAAAGGGAAATCTAAAATTTTTTTAAGGAAGCCTGAAATATTGAGTTTTCAATCTTTCAACCATTTCCATGCTTGATCTTTTTTTGCATAATAATATGTAAATGTTTGTAAAAGTATCTCATTACAAACTTGTAAGTTTGGTTATATGAAACAATAACATATATTAGATTATTTTAGACTAGATACGGCATATTATAGCTGAGAGTAGTATGAGTATATAAAGACTCTCACATTAAAAAATGTGTTGTGTACATCAGAACAGACAGGAGGTGATGACACATTAAGCAGCAAGTAACAATGTTAAGTTTGTGGTAATAAAAAAAATTGGCAACACTATTGAATTGGTATGAAAGTGTTTAAAAAATAATCAGTGCTAATTGGCTAGCAGTTGATTTTTGCTGTTTACTTGCTCAGACATTACCCTGTCAGTCCAAAATATTCTAGCCCTTACCAGTTCAAATGTTTAGATTTTAGTTTTCTCACCACATGTTTTTGCTATGTTTTTAGAATTAAGTTTTTACTGATGGTAATTAGTTGAAACAGCTTCTGTACGTAGTGTAAGCATTAGTAATTTTCCTTACTGTTATTTTTTTTGTTATATTACTGTTTATTTGTTAAGGTTTTTTTCTGCTGTTTGTACTAATCATATTCTGATCTGTTTCTTAGAAAGTATTAATTGTTACTGCCAATTAAAACTTGACATATTCTCCTTAACTTAAAAACTATTCTACAACTTTCTGTTGACGTACATTCATGTTAAAAAAGAGCAGAAAGTAATGTTACCTATATGAGGCAGATTCCTCAATTCAATCTTGAAAACTTTATTTTTCAATTCTGGTATTATGATTGCTCTTTTGTAATACTACTTTTTAACACTTCTCTTAATTATACTGCCTAAACAAAAAGATCATTGAGTTTTTATCAAGAAATTTATTTCATAATTATTGTTGGTTTTTATCATGTTTATTATCATTGTTCTGTTCACACATTCTTTCAATTGCATTTATTCTTGTTAATAAATTCACAGCATTAAGTATTTTTTAAATAATCTTTAGCTCTGCCAGCTAAAAGAACAGTATTATCACTGAATTTTATTGTGTCTATTTTTACCCTTTGTGTATTACTTCACTCTCAAATCTTTTTTGCTTTTTTTAAATTTTGTTGTATGTGTGAAAAAACAATAGGACAGACTACATCTTCTCAACTTTTCCACTCTGCCTTAATCGGTAAATCCTTTTCTAAACTGAGATGTCAAATCAATAGTATGATAGTATTACCTTTTGAGTACTGTATTTTTTTGGGAAGGTGATTGTACATCTTTCACAACGCATAGGATCACTTTAGTCAGTTAGGTCAGTTTAGTTAAGGGTCAGTTATATCATATTTATTAATTTGGGATGTAGTCTAGAGTGTCAGAGAATTTTTTTTAACAGTGATTCACTGTAGATGCAATTATATGTTTTCTTGAAGTCTACAAACGTTTCACCGTGTCTCTTTTTTCTGTTGAAATCCATTATTACCTTGAGACTCATGATCTGGTCTGGACAACTCCTTCAGGGTCTGAAATCTCCCTGGTATTCTAGTTCTTTCTTGAATTGTAAACTGATCCTGTTTAGGCCTATTCTTGAAAAAATTTTTTGGTCTGATCGTCTCCTGCCACTTTGTAATTCTCACCCAGTTCTTGATAGACTTCTTTTATTGTAGGAGGTTTTTTCTGGTTATGTTGTTATTAGACTAGAATTCTATACAGAAGAATTGAGAAGAGAGTGGAAGAAGTGTTAGGAGAAGACCAATTTGGTTTCAGGAAAAGTATAGGGACAAGGGAAGCAATTTTAGGCCTCAGATTAATAGTAGAAGGAAGATTAAAGAAAAACAAACCAACATACTTGGCATTTATAGACCTAGAAAAGGCATTCGATAACGTAGACTGGAATAAAATGTTCAGCATTTAAAAAAAATTAGGGTTCAGATACAGAGATAGAAGAACAATTGCTAACATGTACAGGAACCAAACAGCAACAGTAACAATTGAAGAACATAAGAAAGAAGCCGTAATAAGAAAGGGTGTCCGACAAGGATGTTCCCTATCTCCGTTACTTTTTAATCTTTACATGGAACTGGCAGTTAATGATGTTAAAGAACAATTTAGATTCGGAGTAACAGTACAAGGTGAAAAGATAAAGATGCTACGATTAGCTGATGATATAGTAATTCTAGCTGAGAGTAAAAAGGATTTAGAAGAAACAATGAACGGCATAGATGAAGTCCTACGCAAGAACTATCGCATGAAAATAAACAAGAAGAAAACAAAAGTAATGAAATGTAGTAGAAATAACAAAGATGGACCACTGAATGTGAAAATAGGAGGAGAAAAGATTATGGAGGTAGAAGAATTTTGTTATTTGGGAAGTAGAATTACATCAAAAATTAATTTAAATGTCAGGAAAAGATTTTTGAAAGTATATGTTTGGAGTGTCGCTTTATATGGAAGTGAAACTTGGACAATCGGAGTATCTGAGAAGAAAAGATTAGAAGCTTTTGAAATGTGGTGCTATAGGAGAATGTTAAAAATCAGATGGGTGGATAAAGTGACAAATGAAGAGGTATTGCGGCAAATAGATGAAGAAAGAACCATTTGGAAAAATATAGTTAAAAGAAGAGACAGACTTATAGGCCACATACTAAGGCATCCTGGAATAGTCGCTTTAATATTGGAAGGACAGGTAGAAGGAAAAAATTGTGTAGGCAGGCCACGTTTGGAATATGTAAAACAAATTGTTAAGGATGTAGGATGTAGAGGGTATACTGAAATGAAACGACTAGCACTAGATAGGGAGGAGTTAGTTGAAATATTTAGCTAGGATTTTTGTGTTGTCTTTATTGTTATAGGCCAGATTATGTTTTCATCCTTGATTAATAGTGTTGGGGGTTCATATTTTTTGAGTTGTTTTTTTTTAAGATTCTGTGGTAGTCTTTTGACTGCATATGGTTGAATTCTTCTATTAATTTCAGTGTATTGTTGTGGTATTGTATTTTTGTTTTACTTTGGGTTCGTGTGGGTTTCTTTTCTTTGTTTTACTATATTTTGGAAGGGTGTTTCTCATTTTTGCGATTGGTGTAATGAAATTGGGCTTGATGTCTCTTCTCCATTGTTTGATTGAGTATGGATTTTGTCAATTAAGATCTAGTTGTCATTCTCCTTTAATGTAGTCGGGGTGTTTCTAGGTTTTGATTTTTTGAGGTTCCCTCTTGAAATATGTGGATTTTGAGATTAGGTTGTGATCTCTGCAGAGATCAGTGAGTCTCTGTTTGTTTTCTTTTGTTCTCTTTTAGATGGGCCATTTTCTGATGATGTGGTATCATCTTTCTTTGCCTAGATAAGCATTGAAGTCACGGATTTGTTGTTTAACATGATTTTTGGGGATGTTATTTATGGTCTGATCAAGTAGGTCTCAGAACTTTTATGTTTCTTTACATTCTGTTGTAGATTTGTTTTTATTATTAGTGGGGGCGTGGGCATTTATTATGGTGTAAATTTTATTAGATGCTTTTAGGGTAAGTGTTGAGATTCTTGGGATATTGTGACTTAAATTGTTATAGAGAGTTTATTATTTTAAGGTTGACCAAAAACTCTTTTTCGAACTGTGAGACACTTTTCAACACTCTTCTCCCAGGTGTACCTTTGTAGAGCCCTATATCCTTGAGATTCCATGGCATTGGTTGGTTATTATTTTTTGTTTACCAATCTGCATGAGTGAGTTTACATTGTACTTAGAAATGTAGGTGATCTGCTTCGGTTTGATTTTGGATTTTGTATTGTTCTTGTTTGTGTGTGGTGTTTGGGGCATTCCAATGCTTCTAATTCCATGTTATCATCTTCTATGTGGCAGCCCACCATATCCAAGTGCTGCCTTACCTGAAATCTGGTGTTGCTTGGTTCACCCGGTGGAGTATTCCTTAAAAGTCCTTTTATACTAGATTGTGAAGGAGTCACCTGTGGTGGGACTAGGTTCCGTGTTACAACTCTAGATATGATCTATTGAGGTGATAGTGGGGTGTAACTTGTATGATAGATGAAGTTGTGAAGTTTGTTTAGATTCAGTGTACTTGACAAATAGTATTTGTTCCAGATATATCCAGGCACACCTCATGGAGGCTTGATCTGACTTTTGTTAAAATTTTTATTTTGGAGAAAAGTTAAAAAAAGTTTGATCCTAAACATTACACCCAGTTGTATTTTCATTAATAGAAGTAAAAAAAAAGTTTAATTTAATTCTTTTATTTTTAATTTCATTTTTCCTCTGCTTGATTCTATATTTTTTTTTATATATATAATATATTCAACAATTTTAAACGTGCATGGTTTTATTGATTTGAAATTAAGGATTTTTTTTCTTAATAAAAGAAGTCTGTTCATATAATTAAATCTTTGTTCCTTCTTAATTTTTCTTATTTTTTTTTTTTTTTTACTATAATTAAAACACACTACATTGTTTGTAAGTAATTACAACCAATAAATATTATGAGAGGATTTTTATAATATTTTTTTTTAATTTTCTCTTAAAGTTTAGAAATTTTTGTTTTAAACTATCATCAGTTCATATACTAATTTAAAACAAACTAGCAGTAACATTTTATTTGCATTTGATAATTAAAAACATTATTATAAATTTGTTTAATTTTTACATTACTATTCCTACTAGCTTATTTTGTGTGTAACAATTACTTTTTATACTATAGAGTATAATTATTTTTACAATAAGAGTATATATATTTTTTAAATATGATGGTGAGAATATAATAAAGTAACAATACTTTTATGTACAATTGTGTTTTTTTTTTTACTCTCTGCTTAGCAGATGTATAATATATTATATACAACATAAACATATATTACTTACTCTATATGAGCTCATAAAACAGATTTTTATGTATGGCATGTCTAATATATCATGTATCTCATGTTTATATTTTATCCTTTAATATATATTATGTTGTGTAAAGTTCAAGGAAGTTTAAGCTATTGTGTGTAAATCTTTATTGTTTATTTAAAATATAATTTGTTTTTTTATTTAATTAAAATTAGTTTAGATTCAAATAGATGTGATTAAATATATTTTTTAGTAAGTTTTAGTTTTAGTTTTTTGTTTTAGTTTCTTTCATTTTATTTTTTCACATGATACACAGTTGTACAAGCTAAAGATATTGTACTATTAGGATTTTTGAGGTTTAGAAAGACTATATGTATATTAGATTCTACACAAATTACAAGTCACGCTGGAAATTGGCTTATCATTTTCAAGAATTGTAAGGCTACAATACAGGTGCTTACCAGAAAAATTAAAGAAGGGAAAGTATTACCTGGTGGATTTTTACTGAGAAAACTGCATGTCTAGCCCACCAGAATGAAGATGATATTTAGTCTTCCAAGTGATACCTTAACTTTGTTAAAGTTTAGTGATAGTGTAGTCAACATTATTATTCTTAAAGAGTATAATAGTATGTCAAGTGACAGTAACTGATAGTGTAAAGCAAGTTTTAGCTGGCCTTGTGAGCATGGATTAATTGATTAAAGTGTAATATGTGTGATTCAAACAACAGTTTAGCTTGAACTTTGTTGCAGTCTGTTGAAATAATTTAGGGCTAGAAATCTACCGAATATCTTTAAAAGGACAGTAGAAACATATTCCACATTGCTACATATCCATTGCTTTAATGTTTGATAAACTAGCTAAAGGTTGGAAGTATTGTTTTATAGCTTTTTGAATAAAGATTATCAGAAATGTTAAATATAAGTAACACATTCCTTTAAAAATAATGATCAGCTCTCATTCTTCTTCTATGCATAAAAATGAAAATGAATATTTTATTCAGATCAGTACATAATTATATGATATATAATTTCAGAAACGGGTAGATATGTTACTTCATAGATAAAATAAAGAAACTGCTGTAGCTGTTTCTTTGATGGATCAAAGGAAACCATGTTAAAAGATACACAATTGTAAAAAAAATATATTAAAAACTCATTAAATTTTTTTGGAAGGTTGTCTACTGTCAGCCTTATTTATTTACTTTTTTAATCAAAATTTCATTAAATGGAGTCTGTTACTTCTTTCATTTGGTTAAAAGTAATTGAAATTAGTTGATTATACTAATGCAATGAAATAGGTTATTTTGAGGGTATGTTATTTTAAAAGGTAATTGAAAAGTTTTACCAAATAGCTGGTAGTGTAACTTTCTAATCTACATTAAAAAAAAAAAAAAAATATTTATAGGTTATGCAGATTGTATGTATAATTATGCATATTGTTGGTTAATATCATTAATTTATTTTGATTTCTGTGTTTGTAGATTTTGGATTCAGTAATCATTTTGAAATAGGTGAAAAACTTTGTACATGGTGTGGAAGTCCACCTTATGCAGCTCCAGAATTGTTTGAAGGTCGGCAATATGATGGACCTAAAGCAGATATTTGGGTTTGTAAAAATATTTCCTGTTTTAATTTTAATTTAGTATAATAGTATATATTACTAGAATACTTTTATTATTCAGTGAGGATGTCGTTGAAATGCTCTTTTGTCCATAGAATATTGCAGGATGAATATTTTTTAATATTTGATCCTCATTTTTTAATTCCCATTGTTCTTTTTTGTGTTTCAATTAAAGCTAAACAGTTATTATTTTAAAAAATTTAGCTTGCTGTTGAAGTTTTTTTTTTGGTTTTAAATATTGTTGTTACCTTTTCGATTTACAGTGAGAAATTTTGGATAATCTCTTTTACAATTTAAAAAGAACATTTGAATTCTTTTATGGTTATCTCTTGGTTAAATGTAATAAACATGCAAGATATCTCCCTATAGAAATATTATTATTGCATTAAAAATCTTAATTTTCTTCTTGTTACATTTTAGTTACAGCATCATTATAATATTATTTATATTAGTTAAAATTGGCTAATAAATCATTATTTTGATATTTTAATTTGTACTATTTTTTTTTTTTTGCTTGTAGAGTTTAGGAGTTGTATTATATGTATTGGTGTGTGGTGCCCTACCATTTGATGGTTCAACGCTTCACTGCCTGAGAAATAGAGTTATGGCAGGCATGTTTCGCATTCCGTACTTTATGAGTGCAGGTAATTAATGTACATATTATGTGTTTATATTTTACTTTAAAAGTATTATTAATGACTAAGGGTTATAATGTTTAGTTCTTGAAATTATTTAGCTTTTATCTCATATGTAAGTTAACTTGACATAATTTTTTTACGAAATTGTTATAAGATTGTATTTATTTACATATGTTCTTGTGATGTGTTTTTTCTATCTGATTATGATTGGAATAAATAGACATTGTTGTTTAGTTTTGGAATTTTCATCAGATGTATTTGCAGTATAAACGTACAGTATATTACATTTGATGATATCAATGTTGTCATTCATATGTCAGGTGTGTCATATGTGTAAATGTGTGTGTGTGATTTCAAATATTTGCCAATAACTTCAAATTGCATTCATTTATTTTCTAATATGTATGTCTTACAGTTTGGGGAGGGGGGGGGAGAGTATGTTTTCTGAACTGTTATTATGACACCATTCTTGTATTTTTATTAAAATGGCTGTTATAAATTAACAAGGAAAACCCACATTACAGGTTACAGTTCATTTTTATTAAATTATATCAACTTATCTCTCAGAAGAATAAATAAAGTATTTTTACTATGATAGAAAAAGAAGAAAACTGTATGATTCCTGATGGTAGTTGATTCTCTAACCAGGAAATGGTTTCTGAAACTTTAGTAATTCAGTATAATATTTGAAGGGAAAGTTTTTTCTTTAATTACATTTATCCTTTATCAGGACATAGATGATATTCAATTTTATTTTGTTAGAATTAATATTGAACTGTGTACATATTAGTGAAGGAGTGAATTCAAACGAATGAATATTCAGATCTCAAATATTTAAATACCTTGAATATCTTAAAAATTCAAATTGTCTAAATTGTTAATTTTATATTTTACATGTGTAACCTTTTTAAATTTATAATTATTAAATAAAGTAACATACTGATTGGAAAAAAAAAACAAAATCAAAAAGCATTTTAGAAATAATATAAAAAAGGTAATTAAAAAGTATATGAAATGAAAAATGTATTTAGAGAGATTAATTTAATATATATTTTAATTTAATTTTAGGAATTATTTTATACAATGTCTGAATTTTATTACAATGTTTAACTATCGACTTTTTTTTTTAACAAAAAGGAAGCATATAAATACATTTATAACCAAGTCTAGTTTTTTTTTTGATTCAAATTAAATCAGAGGTGCTTAAGACTCACTCTATATTGTTGACAAGAATGTGGTTAAATATTTTAAAGGTAATTCTCAAAGTGAGGATACAGACCTTTTTTTACCAATATTTACAGATGTTTTGGGTTCATTACTTAAGATTCTCTGCTGAATTCAGTATTAACTGCTCTATAAAGAGCACTGTATATATGGCATGGAGTTTATACACTGACTACTTCATTCGAGATCTGATATCATAAATGATTTTAGTATTTGAATATTCATGGGCAGTATTCATCCATTGCTGATGTTGTTTTTTCTACTATTATTTAATTTATTTCTTTTATGAACTTCGATTGGTTCAATTAAATCTTTTGTGAATTATTTGTGTAATTTTTTTTTAATTTAATTGTTTTTGTTGCTATTTTTCATGGTTAATGTTTGTAAAGAATCCTTTAATATACATAAATTTTAAATTTACTTTTGATGCAGTGTGTTTTAAAAACTTTTTGTATGAGTTTTAAGCAATTAGGTTTTATAACTAAAGAAGATTGTATCTACCATTATGTTTTCTGCAAATTATCATATACCTTACTGACAGTTGCAGGATAAATATGAAACTTGAAGTAGCTTTAAGTATTGTATAGCCTGTTTAGAATTATAAAGCCTTAAGCAAGCAAACATACCAGATAAACACTTTCCCTTCAGCAGCAATTAGATGATAAAACGTGTATACAGTATTTTATGTTTGCTTTTACTTCCTTGGAACAAAAAAATTATATTGTAAAAAATCTGAAGTTAGTGTGTGTTAGATTATATTAAGTATATTTAGATGATGCCTTCTTTCAGAAGTAAAAAGATGGATTAATGATCTATTCTTTTATGTATTTTTTTTATGATGTAAGGGAGTAAATAGCAAATTAAAAAAAAGAAGATAAAGTAATACATTCTGTTTTCTTTACTTAAAAAAATGTTAACAGTATGAAATATTATTTAATTATTAAATGATAGTGTCATAATGGATTGCATTAAATTAATAATATTATAATATTGAAATTTTGATAATGGATATTTTAAGTTCTTGTCTTACCATGTTAAATGATAAACCAGATAATAAATAAAATTTTCCTTTGGTTTTTGTTTATTCCTGGAATTTTGGTTGGATAGTCATTTGTTACTGTTGAATTAAGACAGCATTAAAGTAATATACCAGTAAAGAAATATTGTTAGTACTGTCTAACTTCTTAATTAGTAGAAACTATAAAAATTTTAGCAATTTGTGTTTATCGGAAGATAATCTTATTTTACTATTTATTCTTTGTTACTATTTATTGTGAATTTACTTTGAAGTTAATTGGTGTTAGTAATTATTTTTGTTCTTGTTCTAGAATGTGAAGATCTTATTCGACATATGTTACTTGTTAACCCAGATAGAAGATTGACCATGAAACAAATATTAGCTCATAAATGGATGAAACAAGTAAGCAAGCATTAAAATTTAAATTGTAAGGATGAGGTCTATTCAGAAAATAACCAAAAATTTGTTTAATTATGTGCCAACTGAGATATTTAGTGACATGCGTTTGGCAGTATTGTATTTGCATAACCTCCTCTGTAACTACATGTTCTTGGATTGTTGATATCTTCTTTAGTTTTTGTGTTACTGTTGTTTGAGTGCAATGTATTTAAGTGTAAGTAGCGATTTTTATAATGTGCAATTTTCGGGAGCAATGATACAATGTAAAATTCTGCGTGAAACTGGGAAAACTTTCACAGAAATGTTTCATCTTTAGAAACAAGCTTACAAAGATGATGCTCTGGGTCATATGCAATGTTAGGAATGGTTTTCATGATTTAAATGTGGTCATCAGTCAATAGAAGATGACCCTGTATTAGGAAGGCCTTTTGACTTCAACTGATGATGACACCCACATTCAGAAAATCAAAGATCTATTGCGTGAAAATTGCCGATTGACTGTCTGAGAACTTGCAGAAGAAGTTAGAATCTTGGTTGGATCATGCCATAACATTTTGGCTGAAAAATTGAACATGCATAAGTTGCAGCAACGTTTGTTCCCCGTTTGATGACCAAACAGCAGAAAAAATATCGGATGGACATTTGTCTGCAACTTTTTGAACAAATCAATGATGATGAAACATTGATGCAAAGAATCATAATGGGAGATGAAAGCTGGGTTTACAGCTATGAAATTGAGACAAAAGTTGAATTATCATAATGGATTGGCGAAGGATCTCCATACCCCAAGAAAGCACGTCGGTGTCAATCCAATGTTGAAGTGATGCACTCTATTTTTTCACTTTTGATGGAATTGTAAATGTTGAATTTTTGCCTAAAAATGAAACATTGAACTGTGCATTACTATCAAGGGGAATTTTACAACGCTTATTTGAAAAAATCAACAAAAAGAGACCAGAATATGGTGAGACAACTCATGGGTCCTTCACCAAGACAATGAACCCGCACATTCAGCGTTGTCAATTTGTCAGTTTTGTGCCAAAAATCAGATGACTGTTCTTCCTCAGCCTCCCTATTCACCAGACCTGGCTCCTTGCGATTTTTTCTTATTCCAAAATTAAAATCAGTGATAAAAGGTCATTGTTTTGAAACTATTGATGATATTAAAACAAACTGGTCGCGGACCTTAAAGGCCATTTCAAATGAAGCTATCCAAGAAAGACTGCTTCGAGAAGTGGAAGCACCACTGGGAAAAGTGTGTGAATAGGGCAGAGGAGTACTTTGAAGGGGACAAGGACCAATCTATAAAATTAATATTAAAGATTATAAAAAATAAATTTCAGTAATTTTTTGAACAGATATCCTATTACAATTAGTTGATTAAATGTTGATTTAGTTGATTTCTTGTGCAAATTATTACATTCTTGGATGTTATTGAAAATGAGGATTCATATCTAAGGTAGACTTAAATATAAATAATGCATTTTAGTATTTTTTGTTTTATGAAATGTAAACCTTGTCTGGGCAAAGTGGTAATCTTATAATTTAGTTGTTCTTATTAAATCTAATTTGAAATTAAGAAAAAACTTACTCAAGGTTATTACCTGATGATCAGTAATGTGAACAGTTATATACAAAGAGGGATAAATATTTATGAAGCAAGAATGCTTGTGTTTGTTTTTGCTTTGGTAATTTTAACCAGACTAGCATTACCACTGTTAAGAAAGCATAAGAGGTATTAAATAGATATGTATTGGGAGGATCATGATTAATCATTTTTGACAGATTTTTTTCTTTTGGCTTTATGCATTATAATGTTACTCTTAATACTTCAGCACATACTAATGATCACATGTATTTTTTGGTAGAGCAAAATCCCACATTCTACAAAATCCTCTCTATTTGAGCAGGGGGAAGTTTAGTACAGTACTTGTGCAGTATAATACTTGCATGATTAAGCTGATAAAGAATATTTTATTTATTTAAATTGATGAGGTAAGAATTTTGTTGGATGTAAAACAATTTCTAATGGAATTCTTAGTTAATCCTCCTTACTCTTACCATACAGGGCACGTTTGAAGGTGTTCATGACTTGCTAATAAATTAATTTATTAGCAAGTCATGAACCATATAAAGTGTATTGGCTACTTAAATGTAGCCCTATTTGTAATAGAGAAATCCGATTATCATCTTGTGGAGAGTAAAAACTGAGGATTTCAGGGAGAGAGTACACCTGGAATATGTTGGGGAGTAGCATTCTGGAAATTTAACACTGGTCAAATCCACGTTTAATAAACTAATTCTTGTAGATCAACAAAGTTAAAAAAAATATTGATGATATTCACTGCTAACTGTTTGTATTTTTTTTTGTGGCTAATGACCAATCCAGTCGGCAGAAAAAACTTGAAAGAAGAATTCAGTGTTAAAAATTAATTTTATGAATAATTATTAATAAATTTGTTAATTAGTCTGTTGTAATTCAGTTGACACTATACGCTAAACCTATAGGATATTAAAAAAAGGCTGTACAAAATGAATTTTCTGTTTAGTGTTTGAGTCAAATACTTCCAAAATAGTTTTATTCCTAAAATTGTAGCTAAGGAAGAAAAATTAAATATTTCCATTTAAATTTAGTTTTAATATGATATACTGCTGCATTTGATTTCTATGATATTCCAGAAGTTACCATATATATAATCCAGTTGATTTAGGTTATGAAAGCCTACAACTTGTTATATTTCTAGTCAAGATTATGTTGTAAATAGTATCAGGGGGCTGTTAATATTAAAATATAACTTGGTTCAAATTGTCCCCCTTTCACATAAGGCAAGCATTAACTGTATATGTTAACTCTAACATATGTAAACTGCTTGAAGTCATATCAGTTTTATTCACAGAATTTTATACTCTGACAAAACTTTTATGTTTGTGAATTTTATAAAATCAAGCATTCAAAAATGGATAGTTGTAATCATGGAATTGGTAGTAATTAATAATACATTAAAAAGTACTGTATGTTGTTTTATTAAAAATTTCTGTAAGCGCTGTATAAACATTGTTTACTTATCCTGTGTTTCTGTTCAAGATCCTGCTGAGGCATCATTCTAGCTGCCTCTTCACAATTAACTAAACTACTTTAAATTCTGAATGTTATCATAAATGATTAGTTTTTTCTTTATTTTTCAATATACAAAAATAAATAAATTCATCTTATTAATCTGAAAAGTGTTTTTAATAAAATAACTGACAAACACAGAACTGTTATATGCTGTGTAGAATTGTACATGTAAATTTTTGAACTCTTCCTTTTTTCTAATTTGTTAATTTATTGTCATTTACATGATTCGGTATTGATTTGAATTTAGTCAGAATATAACCGTTGTGTAAAAGGTGATGTAACAATTTCTTATTGTCTTATCAGTAAAGTTTTTCTAATTATAATACAATTATTAAAATACACTTACCTTCACCAAAAAGTTAAATATAATTTTGCTCATATTCAATTATGGATTGGATGAATTCAATTTTCTATAACAATTTAGCATTAGCATTTCAGTGAAGATAAAAAAAAAATATGTAATCAGTTTTCTGTAAAAATTATACTAAATATCTTTTGTTGTTTAATAGAAATAGTTTAGAGGTTATAACAGTAAGTTAAATGTCTAAAATCTCATTTGATGACTGTGGTATAAATTAAAATATTTTGATTTTTTAATGTATTAAAAGTGGGTTTTTTAATACAATTTGCATTACTTTATACATATAACTTGTAATATTTATCGCATTATTGTTAATGCACTTATTATCACAGTAGTTGTATTTTATACTAAACTGTAACTTAGTCTAATTTCTTATCTTTCAGATAAATATTTTAACCAAAAATTTATGTATATGTATAAATCTGTCAGATAAATTTAATAAGCAGATATGTACCCACGTATGAAAATTTTATTGTTAAATTTAAATAACTGGAATATCCAACCTATTTGTAAGGTTCTGATAATGTCTTACTTTTATAGGTGGATCCTGATCCAAGACTAGAAGATACAAGTGTGCCAAGTCCTGTTGAAACAAGAGTTCTTAACAACACTGTTGTCGAACATATGTTACAACTTCCTGGGCTTGATCGTGATATGATTTACAAGGTAAAATTAAATTAGTAATATCAGATGTCATTAACATTATTTTTATCTGAATTCAATTTATGTCTGTATGTGCGCTCACATGTTTGACATGTTTATCACTACTGCCATTATTCATTATTTTTATTCGATGTTTAAAATAAATACAAGTATGTACTTACTTAAGATGTTATTGTAGTACTTTGAAAATTCTGTGTATGTATTTTTGTGTGATTTGTTTTGCTTTGAATGTTTATGAATTGAATATTGTGGAATAACTTTTTGAATAATGTTTGATGAGCTGATGGGGAATATGGGATACTGATGGGATGCTACATTTTGATAGAGGATGTTTTTTTAATTTATCAGAATCAAATTTAATTATTTAATCAATTACATTTGATTAATGTATTAATTATATAGAAGATACCATTGAAAATAATAGCATTAAAAACCTTTCACATAAAAAGTTAAATTTTATTAATTTTTCAAAATTTTTAGTGTAGCATTTTATTGAATTGTTATTTTTTAAATCTAAATGTACTGATGATAGAGTGTTATTTTCAAACCTTATTGAAGAGTGGAGGGTTTTAAAACCCTGTGTAAAAAATAGTTCTATAAATTTGTATTATTAAATTTTAACAATTTTTGATAAAAATACAATTTTTTTTTAAGAAGAGACTAAATGGACTTATTTCATATTTGATGTTAATGTGTCAGTTGTGTTTTGAATTTTCACATGAATATTTTAAAAGAAAAAGAACAGCTGTCATTCTGATCAATTTTACTGAAGATAGAAAAAAAATCATTTATTTACTGTGATGCCAGACAGGAAGATTATTTGTTACATTTAAACAAAATTGTTTTCTTATCATTTTTAAATATTGATGTATTACTAATTATTATTTTTTTAAAAGTGAAATTGACATTTATGGTCAATAGATGTTAATAATGGCCACTTAAAAACTGTATGAAATTTTTTGTTGTGGTTTATATTATTTATTATAAACGATATTTCATTATTTTTTTATTGGGAGTTAATCACAAATTCTAATAAAATTGTATTTGTTTCAGTCTGTGACAGAGAATTCATTTGATCATATTAGTGCTATTTATCATTTATTAGTTGACAAACTGGAGAGCCAAATATCAAAAGTAAATAATTGCCTTACAACTGGCTCTGTCTTAACCCATCAACAAACAAGAAGAGCAAGTATTACAACAGGTAAAAAAAAAGAAAAAAAGTTACTGTAGTATATTGTGTAAGTTGATAAAAAATAAATTCTGAGTTGCTTTTGTGCTGGCACAGTAGTGGAATAATAAATGTTTCCTTCATATTGCAACTATTCAGTTCTTTTTTATGTAGTTTTGTTACATGTGATCTTTTAATGAAAATATTAAAAATAGATATTTATTATCATTACAATCATACTGAATAGTTCAGCTGAAACATAGTCTGATGCTGCTTGAAACATTAAGCTTTGTATCTGATTACATAAGCTCTATCACCCCTTCTCTGGTTTCTTTTTACAACATTTCCCTTCTTATGCTTCCCTTCCTTAGTTTTGTTTCCCGGTAAGACGTTTCTCATTCAAAAAATCTGGAGCTGTCATTTTCATTCTTCCAACCTTGTAATTCCCATTTTGTTTTTTGGGAATTTGGTTTCACAGGCCTGCATTCCACTTACATCTATTCCTACTGCCTGTGTCTCTGTTGCAAGAATCTTTAAAAATATTAGAACATAATAAGCCTGATACATTCCTTTTCCGTGGTAAACCACTACTACTACCCATACAAACACAATAATGTTTCTATTTACATGGCGCTTTAGTTTATTTTTCTTGTTCTCTTGCTTATACTACTGAAATATTTTTTAAAATGATTCCACTTTTCCTAGTTCCCCCACTTTATTAATATCATCTCATATATTTATCTATCTTTTTCTAATTTTTCTAAATTTTCCATGAAACCTTTTTTTCTATATTTCTTCTATTTATCTAATCATCTGCAAAAAACCAGATGACAACCTGTGTTGTTCTCTGAAATTTTTTGCTATAGTCTTATATCATCCATCACCATGATGTGAATATCAGGGATTGATTTTGCAACTGAAAAAAAATTATTAAATTGTTAAAAATTACAAATTTAAAAGTACAATATTTGTAATTAATCAATTGACAGCTTTTTCAATGAATTATTATCAGTGTTGGCCTCACTCTATTACTTAACAATTTAGAGATTTTTCTTAACAAATAACATTCGGTTTTAGCTATCTGTTATAATTATAATAAGATTTAGAAAAGACACTATTTTTCGTACGTGGTTGAGTTAAATGCTCATATACTTACTATTGTTTTCTGCTACAAAGAGTTAAAAAAATGTGAAGTTTTAGTTGGCCGAGAGGTAAAATATGTGTTGAAATCTTGTGTAATAATAATGCTATGTTCTTCATGGAAAAAAAGATAATTTTTTATTGTTTTATTTAATAAAAACTTAATATTTTTTTTTGTTGTAGTAAAGTTATAATTCGGTTGTAGTAAATTATAATTTATCATTATAGCATACATTCATTTGTTTCATTTCATATTATTTTTCCTTAGGTGTGGTCGAAAGAGTAAATGAAATGGAATCATCTACCTCGCCGTTCATGGCAATGCCTACCATGCAATCTATGCATCTAATGCAAGATTCTCTTCAGCTTGAAAAGGTAATTTATTAGTCTTTTTATTTATAATAATGGAGATGCTGTGATGCTTTGGATAATGTAATGCTCTAGTAAAGGAATGGAAAATAGTTAAGGAATTGGGAATTCATTAAAAAAAATTGAAGAGGATGTAGGCTTTCACAATTCTGTGTAGGTATAAATGAATAACAGCAAAGCTTGTAAAAAAAAATTCATTAAATAAAAATATAAACGTGGGTGAGGTTGGAAGATGTGAAGTGATATTAGGAAGATTATATGGCAGAGATTTTGAGATCAGACAATGGTCTGTAAGTTGTACCTAGATGTAGATTTATAAAGTTGCACACTAACCATAATTCATGTATATTGAAATGTAGGTTAAATTTTAAGATGTTAAAGAAGAAACTGGAAATAGAAATAGAGTGAAGGCAGATAAAAAAAAAATGATGATAGTCCCAGTTCAATCAAACTGTTACTGTAAAAAGTGAATGGTTAAATTTAAAAAAAAGAAGATAAGACTTCGGTTAACAAGAAGACAGATTTTAAGAAACTGTGGATAACAAATAATATGAGTGGTATAATATAATATATAGCATTATTATGTTATAATATATGAGGGATATCTCTAAAGTAAAGACCTCTGGGGAATTTCTCTCCTTAAGGTTGGTGAAACTGTGTCGTTCATGGCCACGCTAGTAATGTACACACTGCATTGTTATCTGTAAGTTGTAGCGTTGTAGTATCTTTGATTACATGTGAGTTTTTATGTTATAAAATGAATAGGAAATTGGTGTGACTGCTGACTGTGAACAGCAATAGTGTGTGTGTGTGTGTGTGTGTGCATGAGGGTGTGTGTGTGTGTGTGTGCATGAGGGTGTGTGTGTGTGTGTGTGTGTGTGTGTGTGTGTGTGTGTGTGTGTGTGTGTGTGTGTGTGTAATATCATTCTATCTATTATGTAATTCAATTTCGTACTTCTTTCACAGATTTTGTTGTATCTTTCTTCTAAAATGATTTATGTTTGGTTTCGTTATGTACATCTCAATTATATTCACAGTGAAGTCAAAAATTTAGTTCCTGGGATGGTCAAAACTATCATTGAAAAATGTTGTGCACTAAATTGTTCAGGAAACTTTTAAATAAATGTATCTCACACTGTAAAATTTATGAACTTTTAAAGCAACAGATTTGATAGAAATTAGCTTTAATCTGAACTCTGTTATATTAAGTAGTATTTATATTTACTGTGTTGTTTAATGGAATTTCCAGAATTCAAAGTCATAAAAATCAGTGATTTTTTTTTGACTGAGAAATTAAATTTTAATATTGTGCAAATTTTAGACTTTGCAGTGAACTCTTGCTTCAGATTTGGTGCACAAAGTTTTAGACTAAATGAATACATAAGATGTATAATTTTCATACCTTATCTTTATAAGGCATGATAGTTTGAATTATTTTAATACTTTCACTTGTTATTAAGATCTGTACATTCTTTTTTTTTATTTGTTTTTATAGAAAATGTTTATTATTGTCTACTTCAATTTTTAAATAAAAATATTTATTATAATTTTATATTAAATTGCTGGACTGGAGAAAGTAAATTTAGCTATAAAAGTTTTATTGTTCATTGTCATGATCATCACATAACTTTCCATATTTCTTACTGTTATATGGTAAACTTGATCTTCATCAATGCTCCTCTTATTTAACTTTTATACAAAGTATAGTAGTGTTACATTTACTGTAGTTCCTTGTATATGATTCTTTATCTTTATAACAGATAGACAATACTTACTCTACATTATATATTTATTTAGATATTGTATGCACTATATCATTGTAAAATATATAATGTTTCCTTTTAATATATAATTAGTTTATTTCAATACTTTCTTTCTATATAATAAAATAGTTAAAAATGCACTGGATGTAAAGGATTGAAATGTAGTGAAAAAAAATGTATATTATTATTTTTTTTCTTTTTTAATGTCTTGGCTGCAGACTCAGTAGAAAATTATATAGCAACATATTTTCTTTGATTATTCAAAAAATCTAAAGTCGTCAAAGTCTATTTCACAGTTAGTGAATTAATCCGAATGAAAGTTGTTTAAATTAACAAAACACATTGTAAATGTATGTGGTATATTATAAAGATATGTTCATTGTTTATTATTATAATTCTTTTATTGCATTACAGTTTGGTGATGCAGATAGTGATATGCCTGAAAGGAGTACAGTGAGAAATGAGGCTGTGAATACAACGGATAAATACCATGTTACTGCTAGAAGGCATACAGTTGGACCTGGTGATTCAACCCATGAGCAGGTCAGTGTAAATTTATTAATTAACATCATTTATTATTATTCCCATCATTTTAATATAAATGTTAGTTCTGGGTGTGGGTTGCTCTTTGCCAAAAATTATTCTTTTTTTAAAAGTATTTTATTTAACTTTTTTTAAGCAGTTATTGTATAATTTTTTTTATATGCACATTAGTTTCTGCTTAATAATGTAAGGTATTAATTATTTATCTCTTGATAAATGTTTATAAACAGTACAACTTAGAAATTTACAGTTGTCATTTTTATTTAGTACGGTTTTATTAATTTTTATATTTAAGTAAATATAAAAATTACTGTGGCTTACTTAAGTCTTCTATCTATTAAACAAAGAAGTACAAGTAAAATATAGCAGAATAAATTTTATTTAAACAGATTGAAATGTGAGAAGAAACGGCAGTATTCAGTTTTGAATGAAAGACTCGTTAAAAACAAAGTAATTTAGACAGCTATTCACTGAAACAGTTTGATATAATAAATTCTTTAGTCTGGTCTTAAGATTATTAATTAGATATTATATTGATTGTGTTAGGAATGGTAGGTTTGCTATTTCAAGATAATAAAAGTTTCAGAGTTTGCCTGAAGTTTGAAAGAAAACCATGAAAAAAGCTTGATCAGAAGAACATTACTAAATTACTAATTATAGAATTTTAAGTAAGAAAGAAAAGTGTATATAGTCATATTAATATAAAAATAATTATTTTTTCAATTAATTGTGATGCAACTGTGCAATAATAATAGTAAAAGATAATAGATTAATAAAATTGGTACCTGTTAAAAGACGTAATATTTAAGAATATATTTAAGTACACATTAAATGAAAAACATCAAGTACATCTTTATGAACCATATTTCCAAGCACAGAACAAAGAGCAGACTAACATTCTGGATTGGTGGGTGCTATCACACATATAAATATCTAAATTGTTGAGATTAGTTGGGTAATATAAGATGCAGTCATGTAAATATTTACAATTTTGCCCATTATATTTTCAAATTCTACCATTTAGAAGGTTAGGAGAGCATAAAATAACAGCTTATCCATACTTAATGTGTATACAACTTCAAAAATTGGAAATAGTTTTTTAGAAATTATGTTTAGGTAGTTGCTGTCATTGCTAATAACAACTTACTCGATTTTGAGCTGAGCATATACGTTGATTTTCTGTTTGCTCTGACATAGACTCTGTTGTCTACAATCATAAATTCAGTAGCCCTAGAAGTTCTTCCTCCTATTTATTGTGACCTTGCTGACCTAGGCTTTAAAAAAAATATTAATACCAAATCGAAAGTCAAATGTATGCCAATTATGTGTATGGCTTACGCTGATGGAACTTCATAAGTTCACTGTAAAAAAACTACACTCTTGTTTGCTACTTTGCTCACGTGAGAATGAGTTCTCACAGGTTACCATCAGATTAGACAATGTCATTAAATTTAACAAATACATTTTAACTTTCTGAAGAAGTCTATATTGATATTGAAATTCAGTATTCCTCAAACCATCAAAATTTTGATTAATATGTAAACAGTCATTAGTCTCTTCAATTTTATTATTTAACTAATTTGTTTTTACAAAGATTATAATAATAATACAAATTGATAATTTGTACATATTTGCATTAAATCTATTATGTTGCATAATAACTTTCTGAAGAAATCAAAATTTACATAGACATTGATTGCTATAGAAAATGACATGCAATATAGACAACATCTATTGATATAGATGACACCAAATTCAGTAAAAGAAGTTCTAGATAATTTATTTATATGGGTTTTTATATTTATATAGTAACAAAATTGGTGAGGTTTGAACTGTGGTAAACATTCTGGGGGTCATAAGAAGGTTACAGTTAAAGTTTTGTGATGATTGGTTCAGTAGTTTTCACGGTTATCAGGAACAAACTAAAAATTTTTTATTATAGGGAGATAGTAAAATTAGATTCTCTGTTTATGAAACCCAGAAATATCTAATTTTATATTTGATATTATTTTTCTGCTAATAACATATCTTTTCTCATTCTCCTGAAAAGAAATTACAGTTGAGTTTTTTGTGATATTCAACATATTATTTCTAGATATTCAGGGATTCAGAAAACTTTTGCTATGAGCATGTATAAGAAAATGAGTGTGATAGATATCTTTTCTGTGTTATGGCCCCTTTTTTTTGAGAAGGTTTTATGTTACAGATTGATGCACACCTGAAATTAATAAGAATGATTAAAAATTTCTATAAATGGGTCAGATTATCTTAAGCAGTTGACTGCTTAGGTTGCATGGGTCATAAAATTGTAAGTGGATGTTAATTGAATAAATATAAATTACAACCAGTAATGTTTAATTTCATAAGTTATTCAATTTGGTGACTTGGAATATCCCAAATTATTAATCAAACCTTCATAATTGTTACTAGAAAATGTTTCTGTTGTTTTCAAGTAACTAGCATTAGATGTTTCTTTGTTTGCTTTAAGATTCCCAGCATAACTTACAAAAATATAATTACTCACTAAATGTTATTTCTGTTTTTAATTTTTTTCTTCATATTACTGTTTTAACTTTTTAATTTTTTTTGTATATAGGTACTAGAAGCACACTACATGAAACAGGGCGAACAACATTTGAATATTCTTCCAAACACCAATCTGCCTCAAAATATTCCTCTTGTCCAGTATCAGCCACCACATAATTTCACTATTAAGGATCAGCATCTATTAAAGCCTCCACCTGTTTTGGGGGCAGGTGAGTTTTCTTTCAGTTTACTGTTTTTTTTTTAAGATATCAGAGTTCCAAATTTAAGTGTAGATTATTATTATTTTTTTTTATAATTACACACTGTGTTGTTTTATATAAATAAAAATATTCTCTTACAGTGTCTACATAATAAAGAAAAAAATTTTTTTAAGTAATTTTCTCTGGCTCAAAAAATTTTAGATATAAAATTTACATTTCTTTTTTATGTGTAGTCATGTATCGTAGTACATTAGTTGACCTTTTGAAACATATGTTAGAAAAAAATATAGGTTTTACTTATATGCCTGAGCTTACATTAGATTTTTATTCATATTTTCTGTTAGTTTATTAAAAATACAAGTTAAATAATTAAAAATATTTGTTAGACCTGGCGATCCCCTGTAACTGAACTGGAATTTCAGCTGGATTATGTGGCATTCTTCCATCCAAACTACCGAGAGATTCACAATGTACAAGTAAGAAGAGGGGCTAATATAGAATCTGACCACTTTTCTCCTGATACAAAATTGCGTCCGTCAAGGGAATGGACTATCCCTGTTACTGTCTAACATAATCCTGGATAAAATTATACAGTGGGAAAGTTAACAAATAAAACAAAACATGTGGAAACTTCTGAAAATGGTGCTTGCAGGAAGACAATTAAACATTGTCTGCTTAGCATTTGCATTAGACAATCTTACAATAGTTACAACGGTCACAAGACATATTGAAGTACTGAAAGAAATATCAGAAAAAGTTCGGTTCCAAATTTCCTTTTGAGAAAACAGAATTTATATTAAATAGAAAACAACCTCGTCAAAAATGACCACACAATATGGACAAATAAATAGAGTGCACAAGTTTAAATACTTAGGAAAAATCATGCAGGCCACAGGGTCAGAGAAAGAACCTCAGGAGTACAGACTACAGAAACTAAAGAGAGCATTCTGGACAACTGAAAGCATTTATAACAAAAAATGCATGTCCAAACTAACAAAGATCTGACAATTTAATTTTTTTTTTGTTTTCAGTCATTTTGACTAGTTTGATGCAGCTGTCCAATATTCCCCATCTGGTACCAGTCATTTCATTTTGGTATATCCCCTACATCCTACATTCCTAACAATTTGTTTTACATATTCCAAACATTGGCTACCTGCACAATTTTCCCGATCTGCCTGCCCCTCCAATATCAAAGCAGCTATTCCAGGATGCCTTTAGATGTGATTCTCCTATAGCACCAGATTTCAAAAGCTTCCAATCTTTTCTTCTCAGGTGTTCCGATCATCCAAGTTTCACTTCCATATTAAGCGACACTCCAACATATACTTTCAGAAGTGTTTTCCTGATGTTTAAATTATTTTTTGATGTAAGCAAATTATATTTCTGACTGAAAGCTCATTTCACCTGTGCTATTTGGCATTTTATATTGCTCCTGCTTCGTCCATCTTTAGTAATTCTACTTCCCAAATAACAAAATTCTTCTGCCTTCAAAGTGTTTTCTCGTCCTATTTTTATATCCAGTAGTCCATCTACTTTATTTCTATACATTTCATTACTTTCATTTTATTCTTGTTTATTTTTCATGTGTTAGTTCTTGCATAGGACTTCATCCTCCATGCCATTAATTTTTTCTTCTAAATCTTTTTTATTCTCAGCTACAATTACTATTTCTATAATAAGGTGAATATTACACTATAATAGGGTGATTAAACCCAAAGTTGTATATGCTTGTGAAACATTGGTAATAAACAGGAAAGGGGAACTTGAGAACCTCCAAAAACAAGAACAGAAAATAATAAGGAAAATCCTTGATCTGAAAATGACAGAGGAAGGTGTCGGACTAATATCAACAAAAATAACTGGAGAACTTGCTAACATAGTAAAGGACATGAGGAAAAGAAGGCTGAAATTGTATGACCACATAAGAAGAAGAATCCTACAGTACACAGAATCAATCAACAATATCCTGTGGAACACAGAAGTTCTAAAAGACCTACTGAAAGCTGGACTCACACCAAACAATATAAATGACAGTAACATCTACAAATATAAAATGTACAAGTCGGAGGTGAACCAGGAGGAAAAAAAAGAGGACTGGTACAAATTGGACAGAAGATAGAAAGCAGAAGTGTAGTCAAAAATTGAAACTGCTGGACAACCAAGAAGGAAAAAGATAACTAAAGAAAAACCAGTTCACACTAAGTTAAATTGTCTCTGTAGTCCTGTCAGGGCTCAGATACATGATTATGTTAAGTAATAATAATTTTAATGGATAATTTTTTCCTGCTCTTAAAAAAATTATTAATTAATTTTTATAATTTTTTATTTTTTCAAACATTCTTTATTTAAGTTTTTTAAGGATTGAAATTTTTCTTTTGCTATTTTGCTGCATGTAAATGAAGATCATGTCAGCTTTTCTATTTTAATTTTGAGGTAGGCATATTTTTGTTATGTTGAAAAAATGAATTCAGTTCATTGAACTTTATCTGGTTACGTAGAACATTTAAATGAATTATTTTTTAATATTTTCTTTATTTCTCTGACAGTTGTGAACTAATTTTTTTACTAACACCATACTGTAAGATCTTGCTAATAAATTTTATTGTAATGTCTGTATTCATATTGTTTGGAGTTTTATATATTATTTAAACGAATAATAGTATTATACACCCTTTATTTGTTGTTATAAAAAAGTGCTGCACGTTATCATAAAAATTTAATGAATAAATAAACAATTTACATTTAGGAATGTTGTGTGTGTGTGTGTGTGTGTGTGTGTGTGTGTGTGTGTGTGTGTGTGTGTGTGTGTGTGTGTGTGTGTGCACGTGTGCGCACACGCATGCATGTTTTTAATCACCTTTTTGATTGGAATGGTGTCGTTCATTATGAGTACATCCCATATGGTCATAACATCAATAAAGTGTTTTATTCAAAAGTAAAGCAAATTTGAGGGGTATAGTAAAAAAAAAGAGGCCTTAAGTATGAGCAAGGAATACTTTGATATTGCATCATAACAATACCCTCCCCACACATTTGGTATTTATAAAGCATAAACTTGATTTCACATCATCTATCATGAGAGAACACTGTTTCCAGATGGTAGAAGGTATTAAAGAAAATATGTTTTGGGATCTGTAGGCTATTCCACTATATGTGCACTAGAATCCTTTCAACTATGGAAAAAATTCTGGGAGTGGTGTATTAAGAAAGAAGTATACTACTTTAAAGGTTATAAATTTAAGTGAGTAATGAGTAAGTAAAATTATTTTGGCAATGTTTAATTTCTTATTGGGCAAACCTCTTGTATATGTATCAATATAGTTTTCATAATTATCTGACAAAGAATTTCTTTCTTTCTTTAATCTTCCAAAGTTCTCTTCAAAATAAATTTTTACTTATCCACTTATGTTTTAGAAATTATGTTTGCAAATTTTAGATACCTTAAAAATGTTAATAAAAGTAGTTTTGAGTTTTCCTTGTATATATTTATACATAGCAAAACAAATTAACAGTTTGGAATCTGGAAAGCAATCATTTGAATGCAAAGTTTTTAGAGGCAGTTCTACATTCATATTATGGTACATTGACATCCATATAATCTTGTATCTACATATGCCTGTACTTTAACACATCTGAAATGATGGAATTTACAATACATTTTGCTCATGGTGTTCAATGAAACGCAAATGATCCTGTCTAAAGATGATCTTTTGAATCGGAAAGAATATGTTTTGAACAAACACAAAACACACAGAACAATTGACACAGTTAATTATAATGTATTTTATTTGCAGGTTATTTTTATTAATTATATTATTTGTTTATTACGTACAGTTGGTGGTTTTGGACGAAGAGCATCTGATGGTGGAGCAAACCTTCAAAGTTACTGTCAAAGAGCTGTTAGTCAACCTGGCAGTCAAGAAGAATTACAATTGGTAAAATTTTAAAATAATTTATGTCTATTCTTAAACCTTTTCTCATCAATGGGTTTATTATTACTATTTTTGTGATTACCTCTGTAAGTTAGATTTATAATATGTCATATAGAAGTTTTTACAGTGTGTTTTTAAAAGTAAAGATCAATTCTTTGTTTTTAATTACTTTTTTAATACATTATTACAGTTAATGTAGTATCTTAAAAGTTATTCTTTTTTCTTATTGTATTTTTGGATATTTTTTTAAGGATTTTATGAAATTGTGATTTTTTTATTTTTATTCTAAGTTATTAACTACTTGTACTTTTCAGCGAAAGCTCTTATGTTAATTTACTCTTATTCTTATGCAGGTTTAGTATTATTTTTATTTCTGAGAAATAGAACCTGTGCTGTTAAATTTGATTTTTTGTGATTTTATGAGATTTCTGTTTTTTTTTTTTTTGAAAAAATTACTAAATTCTATTTTATGGTAATTCATGTATTAATTTTTTTTTATATTACTTTAAGTAATACTTATATTTCATCTCAGTTACAGCCTGGTAGCCCTGCATTAGCTCAACGTTCTCAACCAATCAGCGGTGCCAACCCTGATTCTACCTCTCCAACTTTGGATCAGTCTGGTAGTAATATGGATGAAACATCGCCTGATGTATATGCAGTTGCGAGGTATAATTAATTTCATTAATTAAATAACATAAAGTTAGTTATTGATTGATATCTTTTAAATTATTTTAAACTTTGTTATGATCTTTCCGTGGTTTATTGTAACATTTTCAAAGAACTACATACTACAGATGTAACCCTTGCGTATGCAGCAGGGAAAACTAACAATGTAATAAGCACATGATTTTTAACAGAGGCCTGTGTTCATTTAATGGCTGTTTGCCCATCAGGTTGTAGTTATGCTTTCTGTGTTTGCTATAGTTCATTTATACCGGTGTGGTATCATTCATTTACATGGTGTGTGCTGTCTTTTCACTACAGTCCTTGGAAAATTTTTACTATAATTTTGACAGATTTTTTTCATAAACTATTGCATTTTTTGTTAATTTAAAAAAATGATTAGATGCAATTTTCCTAAAAAATAGAAAATCATTAAGAGATTACAGATGCAAAGTAAAGAAATTTAAACAGTTTTATATTTTTACCTACTTGCGCACTGATGTAAGAGGTAATTAAGGGAAGAGAGAGAGTATGTGTGTATTTTTAGATATGTTTTTTATAGTTTATGTCAGTTGCAAAAGGGAAGTACAATTCTTTATCCTTGTTGAGCTTCAGCAGTATTCAGCTACATTTGTTTATTATTACAGTGAAACTGGTTAAGTGGGCCCTGGTTAAATAAGAAACCTGTACTACTGCCGAGATTCACAATGAGTTCCCAACACTTTTGCATCGAAGTACCTCTATTACTGTGAATAATTAAACCCCTTTATCTGAGATTTCGTTTTTAATTTTTTTTAGACTTTATAACTGGAAACGTTTAGCTTAACAGCCTGTATAAGTAAGACAATTGTTGATAATTTTATCATTTTGAATATTAGTCTGAACAGGTTTGTTTACAGACTTATTTATATTTCTTCTGAATGCATTTAGTTGAACATTGCTCTAAGGTTTTGTATGATAAACATATGAATAAAAGTGCTCAAAATGTTGAAACAAAAGTGTAATTCATTGACAGCTGCTGATAAACTAAAGCTGTTGTCTGTTTATTATAGTGGAAAGTTGTGTGACAAACTGTGTATGGAGTTTAATGTACTGAAGTTTACCCTCTACAGATTAATTCAAAACAAGAAGAAAATTTGTTCTCACTTTGCTGAAGGGAAAGGAAAACTAAAATGAACACAATCAGCAGAGTATCCTCAACTTGAAAAATGTCTGACAGAATGGATGAAGCAGATACATAATAAAAACATTCCAATAAGCGGTCCGATGATTAAAGAGAAGGCTCAAGAATCTGCTGGTAGACCATATTGATAATTTTTGTGGTAGTAACGGCTGGTTGGAGTGTTTTAAGAGAAGAAACAATATAGTTTCAAAAATATTTGTGGAGAAAGCAATGCCATAGACAGCAGCATGTGTAATCAGTGGGTTGAACACCTTCCAGCTCTGTTGCATGATTATTCCCCTGATAATGTCTTCAGTGTCAATGAAGCGAGTTTATTCTTCAAGTGTCTTCCTGATAGAACTTTTACATATAAATTTCAGCCTTGTCATGGTGGGAAACTTAGCAAAGATCAGATCACCGTACTATTGTGTGCCAATATGTCAGGAACTGAAAAGCTGCCGCTTCTTTTAAGTGGGAAATCTAAAAATCCAGGATGCTTCAAAGGTATCAGAACTTTATGTGTTAATTATCAAAATAACAAAAAGACCTGGATGACGTCTTTGCAGATTGGTTAAAAAGAGTGAATACTGAAATAAAGGTGCAGAAATGAAAAACTGTTTTTATTTGTCGATAATTGCACTGCCTACAATAATATGCCTGATTTAGACCACATTAAACTATTGTATTTACCTGCTAATAAAACAAGTAAATTGCAGCCAATGGAGCAAGGTATTATCAATAACTTCAAAGTTTACTATATAAAAAAAGTCGTACAGTTCGTTCTAAAATCTCTAGAAGAGAATAATAGCTCTGAAATCAATATCCTCCAGGCATGAGATCTGTGAGAAAAGCTTGGTTTTCTGTGAGCAAATCCACCATTGCAAATTGCTTAAAAAAATCAGGATTCAAAGAAAAGAAATTTTTGAACATGAAGGCTTACAAGAGGAGGAAGAAAACTGTGGAATGACACTTGAAGAATGGGACCAGGTTATTAGTAACAACAAAAATTACCAGCCACTAACTTTTGAGGATTTTATGCATATTGATGACAAATTATTAGTTTTGGAGGAGCTAACTAAAGATGACATTGTTTCTGTATGCTCTTCCTCCTCTTTGGAAATAGAAGAAAAAAGAAGAGTCCGGAGGAGTGTTCAGAAAGAGTGTTAAAGCATGACACAGAAAAAGCATTAGAGACTTTACATAAATATTTTGAAATGTCAAATATTGGTAATCCAGGCATATTTGATTAGATTTATAATATTAAAAAACATCTTACAGTAAGTAGCACCAAAATATAAACCAAATTAACTGATTTTTTCAAACCGTAAGTTTTGTATTTTTAAAATTCATAAAAAGATTAAAAGTACTACATTTGCATTACATACATAAAATATGAATTTTTTATTGAACATTTTTACTTCTGTAAATGAAAAAAGTTTCATTTCGACCTCATTTAGTGGAGGCCTCTGTAAATAGGACAACTGTTATTTTAAAACTGGCTATTTGGAAAACTGGGTAAATAGAAAACTTCTTTAAGTGAGAAAAAAAATTATAGGTACCTTGAGATCCCAGTAATCCAGGTTTAACTCTAGTTGATCTAAAATGTCATATAGACTGAACCGATTCTGATTACTTGAATTTAAGTATTATTTTTCAAATTGTAGTAAAATTACATCTAATTGTAAGAAATGGTTCCATTATTATTTTTTTTTTTTTTTAGAAATTTTTATAGTTTATTAACGATGATGATTAATTTTATCATTAACTTTTTGGTAGGTATATGCAAGGTAGAGGAAGTAATAAGCGTCACACATTAGCATTAGGAAGTTCTGAAGAAACACAAAGAATAGCTTCTCAACAGCCTGCCCAGCAAACAAATTCACAACAACGAACACGACGTAGTGGTCTACTAACTGTTATGGAAAGGCCACCAGGTAAATATGTCATCATTTTTTTATTATAATTTTTTACTGTTTCAGATATGGTAGTATAAAAATAATGAATAAATGAAAAAAGAAATTAGTTTCATTGCCTAAAATCTTAATTGAATAATTTACGTAGATGAATAATTTTGTAAATGAGGTTATTACTTCCAGTTATTACCATTTTTTGGTTAGGATTGATTGATTGATAGTAACATTTTTTTTTTTTGATTTTCACAAAGTAAAATAATTAATTAATTAATTTCTACAAATTGAAAATTAAAAACTAATTTCCAGTTAATAGATTTGTTTTCTCACTTTCTTTTGCAAGTTTTTTCTAAGTCCTTGTATGAAATCATTCTTCAACTTTCCAATGAGCTGTTGTTTCATTCTTTATAATTAAAAAATAAAAACTTCAATATCCTTTTCTTTCTCTCATTAAAAAAAATCCTTGCCAAAAAGTGTGTAAAATACACTACTACTTATCTTTTCAAAACTTTTTCAATATAAGATTTTTTTGCACACCATTTTTCAATATATTCCATTACATCTGCATTTTTTGCTAGTACTACCTATTGCTTGATGAGATTCTTTAAGAGGTTTAAATTATACTGATTAAAGGTATATTTAAGTCTTCACTGCATTAGCTCTGTTCCTGATTAGAGTTACATAGTAAGTTTTCCTGATTCCTTGGTTATAGTAGCAATTAACTAAAAAATCCTTTATTTTATTAATAATTTACATTACTTTTAATTAATATGAATAATTTTTGATTTTGGCTATAACTCATCATGTTATTTAAGAAATGAATATGCAATTAGGTCTAAATATAATTTGGTTATCGATCACCCTGCAGTGGTTCAGTTCCATGTGTTACAAACAGAAATATGTGATTTTACTTTATCTAATATGAGCATAGAGTGAAAAGTTCTAGGCACGGTCAGAAAACATTTTTCTGGGTACATAATGATTAATTTTTCAACATAGTCACCATTAAGGTCTATTACACTTAGCCCGCATTCCACAAGAGCACTTATGCCATTTTAGTATGTTGTTTATCCAACTCCTTAAAATAACCATGTGTAGCGGAAATTACTTATTGATTGAAAATCTTTTTCCTCGAAGCCATTTTTTAATTACGAAACCAGTGACAGTCATTGGGAGCCAGATCAGGTAAATATGAAGAGTAATGAGCAATTTAAACTATAATTCATTGATTTTTGCCAGTTGCAATGATCGAATTCTGAGCTGCAGCATTGTCTTCAAGAAAAAGCACTTTTTTTGCCAAATGCAGTCATTTTTCCTTAATTTCATCACTGAGATGCTGCGTTATATTTGCCATTTATTGTTTCACCCTTTTTAAGAAAATCAATGAAAATTATTCTACATGCATCCCAAAAAATAGTTGCCATAAATTTGTTAAAGAATAAAATCGTTTTCATTGTTTTTGGAGCAGGTTGACCTTTTTCAACCCATTATTTTGTCTTGGGAGGGTAGTGATGAACCCAAATCTCATCAACTGTCACAAATCGATGTAATAATTCCTCAGAATTGCACTGAAAGAGCTTGAGGCAATCTCTTGAAATGATTTTTTAGCACTGTTTTTTGTCAGGCTTAGGCAAAGATGGCACCCATCTAGTGCATAGCTTGTTCAAGCCCAAATATTCATGCAAAATATTCCACATGTGTTTAGTTGACATGCCTACAGACCCTGCTAAGTTGTTCACTGTCACTCGTAGATATGCCAAAACGATTTTATGTACTTTTTCTATCATTTTTGGCATAGTCACTTTAGAAGGGCATCCTCTGCATTGTTCATTGCTAGTGTGTGTTTGACCCATTTTAAACTCTGTGACGCAGCGTTTAACTGTTGTGTTTGATGGAGGAGAGTCTCCCAATGTTGTATCTTTTTAATTTCCTTTGCATTTAGGTCTTTCAGAAAAAAGTATTTAATCGCTACATAGTTTTCCATTTTCCAAAAAACACCCTAATTCACCCCAGGAACTTTTCACCCCACTCTCATATGCTGCATAATTATAAAAAAACTATTGTAAATTATCAAAATTTTTTCTTTAAAAATTCAAAAGGTTTCAATTTCTGAGAAATTTACTATTATGTGTTTAAGTAGCGGCTGAAATGTAATGTATAGTTGCGCGTAATTCGACAATGAAAACAAATACAAAGTCAAATGAAAGAAATACAGTACGAAAGTAAATTTTATTTACTACTGGAACTTACATTTGTATTTCCAAGTATTCACCATTTGAAGGTACATATTTTTACAAACTGTGAACCAGTATTCTCATTCCGTAAATTGAGAATTCTGAAGATCTTTCCTCGATCCACCAACCAGTTGGATCCTTTAGTAAAAAGGATGTTTCATCTGTGGTGAAATGAATACCCTTAATACTGTTGAAAGAAGTGAAAATTTCAGGACGCTAAATCTAATGAGTATGGAGTGTATGGAATAGGTTAAAATTTCAACTTCACATCGGCGGTTGCACATGATTTTGTGGATGAACGTTATAATGTTGCGGTATTATTAGCTTTGTGGATTGTCGAGCATGACCTACACATCTCCTAATATGTTTTAGCATGTGTTTTAGAAGCACTAAAAGGTGTTTCCACTTCGTTTTGGTTGTTTTCCTCAGTTGCAGAAACTTGTTTATTGCTGCAGGGTTCATCCTCAATATTTACTTTACCACTTTCTGAATGCACAAAATTTTATTCCCTACTTATTTACAGTACTTTGATCAACAGTTTCATCACCATAAATGGCTTTTAAACAGTGATGAAACTAGCAATGAGTTTCTACTATTATAAATTCAATCACTGCATGTTGTTAAATGTATTGACATGGCAGACATCTTTGACTCCATTAAAATGGTGACTGACAGAAAATGAGAGGGCGTAGTTCACATTTAGAATTATAACTTGAAAGTAGGGCTACAAAACCACAAGATAGTAACATCTATCACTTGGGTGATATTTTGTTCCAGTGTGCATTACATTTCAGCTGCCTCTCGTAAAATGCAACATAGATCCTATATTTTATGGTTCAGTCCAGGAGTTTACCGAAACAATAACAGTTACGGTTACATAGGTAATGTAATGTATTAATTTTAATAGATACATTATGACATGTTTGTTAATGATTGTAAAATTATAACTAAAAGTTTATGCCCACCATTGATTACAGCTCATTTTAGCTATTCCTAATTCAGATTTGTTAATTCAATCCCTTACTGTTATCAGTTTATTGTTACTAAACTCCTCTTGTTAAAGCTGTTTTGTAGTATTTATTACACTGTATTAGATGTTATATAGGATGAATTATAAGTATATTTTTATAACTTCCTGATTCATTGTTTTTTCTTTCCAATTCTTTTCTTAAACTTTTTAATCACCCTTGCCCCCACCTACACTTAAAATTTGTTGAATGGTAACTTCTTTGACAGTCAAAGATTTTGATATCTTTGGCTTAAAAATTGATAAAAAAATGAAATCCTAAAAAAAAAGATAATATTATATTATTATAATTAGCTAAATTATATTTACTTTATATGTTGAAGATCTTAGATTCGTTAATTTCATACTGTTTTAAAGTATTCACAGTCATTTAAACTAGTTAGATATAAAATAGTATCAACTATTTTATATAAATTTCATTATAAACTTGAGATGTAGTGTACAGTAAATTTAACAATAGTATTGAATAGGTACATGACTCATGTAGGCTTCTTAAAGGTAGGTTTAAATGTTATTGCATTTAATTAGTAGCCTATATGTTTATTTGTTCATCACAGTAGCTCATAATGCATGCAAAGCTGCACTGTTATATATACATACACAGTTTTTAGTGTGTTTTTTTTATGTTATATTTTGGTTTATTCATTTGTTTTAGATCTATTATTAATTATTTGTTGCTTTGTTTTTATATTCTAGAGATGTATTTCAGAATCAAATTTCTGTCAGTAACACTAATGTATTTATTAATCATCGAAGTATTTAATTTAATATTGTGAACTCTCTTTTAACTGGTTATAATGAAATTGATGAGGGTATTGTTTGAACAAGTTGTTAGATTTGGCAAATTATTTGTAAATTTATGCTGCTTTTTATATTTTAAATAGCAGTTTTAGTAACATTTCTTGTTTCTTGACTACCTTCAATGTCTTTCTGCGTAGACTGTGTTATAAAAATATTTTACATATCACCTTAACCAGTTTATTCCTAAACCTTTGACTTAATGCCTATCACTTTGAATACGATTGATCCCATATAATTGAAACTGTGGAGTTGTAATAAAATGTGAATTTAGAACAGACATGATTTTAAAACTTTTTGGGATGGACACTGAACCAAAAGAAATTGCAGCATCTTGAACGTGGTAACAACTTTTGTATATATAACCTATATATCTCACTATATGCCGTGTTATATAGCTTTTGTTTTTTTAGTGAAAAAATACAACTGAGATTTTTTTAGGCCAAAATATGTTAATATGTTATTTTAATTGGTAACAGCCAGGATGTTTTTTTCTTTTGTAATTTAAGTAGCATCAACTGCTATTGTAATTAGCTGCTAAAAAATTATCTTTTGAATTAAACTTTCTACCTTCTGCTAGAAAGGCAAGCACTAAACATCCATGTCACTGTGGTGTGCAGTATTGACATTAAGGCATTGCCATTTGAGAAGGATGTACCAGTTCAGCAGCAACAATATAAAAGATAGTTTACTTTTAAATAATAAAATCTGTATTTTGGAAACCAGATTTATTGGTTTATAAATTTTTTACTCGAATAAAATACATGATTAAAAACTAATTAAATTCTAAGTAATTATTTTTATAAATTGCAAGTTGACATGATTGTTCATGTTTATAATTTTTAGGATGAATTAAGGATTTTGTCTGTCTTTCTCCCTTTAATTTTATGTAGTTAAATTCTTTTATAATTTTATTCACCATTTCTCTACTTAAGTTAGGTTAGGTTATTCCATTTATTGTGCTTTATTTATTTTTCCAGTGTTCACTATCTTACCTGGCTTATGCTTGATAATTTTTTTAGTCTTATCTTTTACATTGTACATGCAAAAGGGTGACATGCATTTTGAATTTTTTTAAACAACTTTTTTCTTCGGTGCATGTATGGTGAAGGATTTTTTTAAGTTTCATTAATTTTTTATTTAAAAAAAAAAAATTTAATTGAATTATATTTTTATTTATTAAAACACGTATTGTGGTTGTAAAAAAAAGTATCTTAATCTAATCATACCTTCAATTTTGTTGAATGTTTATCTATTATGTCATTTTTTTATTAGTCTACAGTTTCAGTAATTATTATTCATTTTGAATGGACATAAACCCACGCTTAAATAAGTTTGGTGTCATTTTTGTCGTTTCTTTAACTAGTTGTAGAATATTCTATTTATTTATTTTTTTTAATGTAGAAAAACTCATTTCTTCCTTCTTTTAAGTTTCTGGGATTAAATTTGATATGTAGGGCTCTTCTTATTCAGAGCTGTTTGCTTTGTATCAGTTCTGATATAAAATATTGGAGGCACAAGTAAAAGTGCTTCAAAAAATAAAAAATATTCATCAGAGTGACTAGTGAAAATAAAAATTAAGTTAGTAATAACTTATTTAAATAAACTCATTTTAATAAAATTTCATTACTGTTTAGAATAACATGATATTCCATGGAAAATAGAATCTATGTGAAAGTTTAATTGTTGGATACATAATATTCTCTGTTTCACTTAAATCACAAGTAACAGCATTATTCAAACTCAAGATAGTTGAGTTAACCTTTGCCGTGGTTGCTTTTAATTTTCAGTTCTTGTAATGATTATTAGTTTTCCTTTTTAATTAATTAATGAAAGTGTTTATTTTGTTTTACTTAGAAGAAAATCGATAATTATATTCTCTATTTATTTATTTAGAGTAAAATGGTATCGGTGTATTTTTATTTGTTTTTTTAATTTTTTAATTTTATATTTTATTTAGTTATATTTACTTTATTTTATGTTGTTATTTTATCATTATTTTATTATTGTTGTTGTTTATTATAAGTTGTATTTGGTGTTGAGTTGTATTGGTGTATGTATGTGATATGTGTCGCACGGTAGTAATTAGCCCTGAGCTGGTTCTGGAAGTTGAGAATAGGATGAATCGACAGTACAAGCCCCCGCTGCTGCCTGCTGTCCCTGCCCCCACAACCCGACCCCGCCTTCGCAAGCAACTCGCATCGCCCTTACCCACTGTACAAGAGGCTCACAGATGTCTAGGTATTGTTAAAATGCACTTATATTGTTGGTAATTTATTTTTGGCACTTAACTGACTCGGCTATGTAATCTTTTATTAATAGGTAATTCAAATAGAATAAAAGTTTATTTGTTCTCTGTTGGATTTGTTTTCATTAATATGTCGGGCAGATAAATTTTATGTGAATTGATTTGAATCTCTTCTCTTTTTATAAGATTGATGATTGCATGCTTAAAAACTGTTAGTTCTACTCATTAACTTAAAAAAAAGTCATTTTTATATAAATTTTTACAGTAATTTTATTTATTACTTGTATTTTGATAATATTAATATAATTAATTGATCTCTGTGGCTAATATCCATGGCAGAGTGATATTGTCTCTGCCTTTAATCCAGAGATCCCAGGTTCAATCCCAGTCAGACATGGCATTTTTCATATGCTACAAATTTCCATTTCATATTCCCATGCATAAGCTTCAAAGCTTATATGGTGAATTAGTCATAAACAATTTTTGATTGTACAATTTAATATTTCTACCTTTTTTTTTTCTTATCGTTTGAATTACCTAATAGAATTAGTATTTGTACAATTATGATGATAGTTTAAAAAGTAAAATTTAAAATTAGTGTGTAAAAGTAATACATTTTTTGGCACAAGCTTATAATTTTCCTGCATATGGAAGTCATGATGTTTTAGTCATTTTATTTTTTTGCATCGGTGATGGTCTTTCTGTATTATATTTTCTTTTATTAAGTTTTATGAAGTCATATAAGGAAATTTTTCATTAGGTCATATGAGGATTGGAATAATATTTTTCTATCTCTGCTTAAATATGTAATTCAATCAGTCGGTTGTAATTTACTAATGGCTAATTATCAGAAAAGACAAAGATTACATAAATAACTATCTGATAATCTTATAAATAAAAAAATCAATATAGGTAATCATGTCATTCAGATTGTGATTAATCTAATTATATTAATCGAGAATCAGAAGCATGGTATCCGTTGTCAAGCAGCAAAAGTGAATAAAATTCATTTTTGTTACCAGAAGGGGTATGATTTGCACTATTGCATTATTTGCTCAGTTTTTCTTATGCTGTGAAAGATGTAAAGCACCTGAGCTATAAGAGATTTCTTTTTAGCAGAGTTAAGTAGTGCTTTCTCATTACTATATTGACTTTGTAACTCAAAAATAAAAGTTTTGTTTTGAGCAAAGTAAACATTTCCACCATATTTTCTGAAAATGGTACTTAATTTTTTTATTATATGAGTACTTTAAAAAGTTAATAATTTCTCTTGATAAAAACTGTTTTGATTTTAATTTGATGCCCTAATATGAATTTACGAACGCATTTCATGTAACTTAAACGAGTGATTATAATTATAAACTTCTGTAATTGTTTTCATTGTTATTGAATCTAAACAGATTCTTATGAATTAAGTTTTATCATAAAATTTTTTGTTACTAATCTATTCATATGTACAACAGGCTAATTCCCATTTATGGTTGCCCGTTTTTTGTTATTTGTTATTCAATAATTTACAACTTTTGATGATGTAAATTTTCTAATCTAGATTTATGGATATGTGCCATCGATTTGTTTACTTTTAATGTGCAAAATGATTTTACTTTTTAATTTATTTTCATTGCAGCTGTTTACATGTTAATTATATTATTTATTTATTTCACTAACATTAACATATCTTTTGGTACAGGTTAGTCAGAGTGTTTATAATTTATTATATTATTTTGTTTTAATATATCTTTAGCTTATTCTAATTCTTTTATTTGCTTATACATACAAGTATTACTGCATGATATCTGGAAATTTATATTAGTTAATGAATATTACCACCTAAAATAGTGTAATATTTTACAAGTGATGATTGTCTAAATGTTTTAAATCATAGCTTTCTGTGTATGCATGAATTAGAAGTACTTTTTTAATAAAAATATGTATTAATTTTAAAATATAATCTTTTGCAATAACAAGCTGAACCTTATTTTGTAATAAAAAATTTTTCAAAACATTTTGGTCAGTCATCTTTGCAGACATGGTATATTTTTGTTTAACTAAATAAAAAAATTTTTAAATGCTTAGCGCTAGAAATTTTCCTAAGTACAGCATTATTCACTGAGAATAGTCACAAAAACAACTGAGAACATTTTGAAGCACATTTTTAAAAAAGCATATATTTATTACTAAATTGTTTCGGTTTGTCATTGTAAAAGTTAACATCTTTAAATAAATATCATCACTGACCATTATGGACAAAAATAAAGTAAAAAAATAAAAATTTATAGATCACAAAAAAGTGTTATTTTGTAAATAGGTAAGTAAACCAAATTTTTAAAAGTTTTTATTACAACCATACTTTTTTTTATATATTATTATATGTAGTCTTTTAGTGTCTGTTTTACAATTACCACATTTAGCTGGAAAATCGTTTATTTTCTTATTCAAACGCTAATAGTATATAAAGATTTAAGATTTGCTGTGCATGTATGAAATTTTTAGAGTATTAGCTACTATGAGTGTCATACCCGACAAAATAATACCTGACCAATGTGCAGGACTAATGATCAATTCAGTTTACCTAATTTTCAGTAACTTGTTTGTTATACAAGTATGAGTTTAATTACTCTCAAAACTTTTGCGTTGTTTCTGTGTTTTTTTTAAGTGAACATGAAAATCCTGAAGTATGTAAAGTGAGATCAGTTATTTGATTTCTTAATGTGAAATGTGATTCATCAACAGATTAATGAAGTTATGGATGAATCAACAGAAAAATGATGGTAATCATAGGTTTAGTGATGGTAGATGATTGAAACATCCATGACATTGAATGAACTGGGAGTTTGGCTGTTACAATGGATGATTTATTGGGTCATTATGAATTCATCAGACAGAAGCTGTGTACAGTTGATTACCAGGTGTGTAAATATGAAACCGGAATTTTTATATAGAAAATACACGTTTATTCTATGAAAATGATAAAAAATATTTTATTACAAATATTGTCCATCGGTAGCTTTACATTTTCCCATCTTTCTGGCAATTTATGAGTGCTATGCCAAAAAAACTGTTGCTCTTTTGAGACAAACCAGCCATCGAGCCATTTTCATACATTTTCATGAGAAGTGAAGCACTGCTCAGCAAGTGTGTGTCCCATTGATGCAAATAAATGGTAGTCATAGAGCCAAGTCTGGTGAGTAAGCTGCTTGCGAAAGTATTTCCCAATTGAACGCTTCAATCATTTCCTTGACTGGTTTTGCTGTATGTGATGGTGCATTATCATGAAGCAAAATCACTTTGTGTTGCCTTTTTTGATATTGTGCTCATTTTTCACGCAATACTTGATTCAAATGTATTATTTGTTGTCAGTAGCGTTCATTATTAATGGTGTCACCAGGTCTTAGCAGCTCATAGTAGATCACACCCTTCTGATCCCACCAAACACAGAGCATTGTCTTCTTTCCATAGCGATTTGGCCTTGAAATCTATGTCGATAGTTTGCCAGGAGTTACCCATGATCTTTTATGCTAAGGATTCTCAAAATATATCCAATTTTCAACACCTGTCACAATTCGATGGAGAAATTACTTTTTTTTGTACGTGGCGAGCAGCATTTCACAAATGGTTTTTCGGTTTTCTTGCTGTCTTTCATTCAATTCATGTGGAACCCATTTTCCCATCTTCTGGATCTTTCCCTTGGCTTTCAAATGTATGGAGATGGCTTTTCATGTTACATTTAATTGATCTGTGAGTTGTTGTTGCATTTCAGCATTATCCTCATCCAAAAATGCGTGCAATTTGTGACTTCAAACTTTTTAGGTGCTCTTCCACGTTGTTTGTTTCTCATGTCAAAATTGCCACTTTTGAATTTTTTTTTTAAACTACTCAAAGCACTGTGATTTAACAAGAGCATGCTCACTGTAAGCTTCAACAAGCATTCAATGTGATTCTGCAGCCGTTTTCTTTAAATGGTAACAGAAAATCAATGCTGTCAGCAAATCATAGTTTGTAGGTACAAAACTTGATATGTTCAACACTAATTAAAACTATGCTGTTGTATGAAACTTGTATTGTTGTAAGCTGAAAATCTTTGTCAGCTGTCAAAAAAAGAAAATGGCGCCAATGATGCAGTTTGGCGGTAACTATATTGACAGCTAGGGTCATCTATGAGCAAATTCTGGTTTCATATTTACACACCCGGTGTATCCATGAAAAAACATTTCTTAATATAATCCATGAAATTCTCCCTTTTTTCTTATAACATGTTTCAGTATGTTTCATCACTGTTTCTTATAGATTCATCAAAATATCTGATAATTTGTTTCCATGTCAGAAAGTTAGTTGAGCTTCTGGAATCAAAATGGTCCACTTCTTGCTCAGTTTTTGGCAAAAAGATACAATAGATGCTGACATGTATTAACAATACAGCAATTGTGGCAAGCAATCAGAATCATAAAAAGAGGCAAGTGCCCATTGTTTTGAGAGGCAAGTGGTTTTCATCTTTTGTTACTTTTTCTACAATACTGGCAAAATAAAACAATTCCTTGAATGTTTCAAATGGGAAATGACCATACCCTGGACAGCCACATTGTCACGACTTGCCTAGTTTTCTACCTTTCTAGCTTTTCACATAACTGAAGACCTTTCTAGGATTCTACTCATAATTGAGTAATGAAGAGGTGAAAAAAGCAGTCATTTTGTTTCTATATGGACTAGTAACAGATGAATGTGATTAGGGTATCCAATAAATTGTTATGCATCGTAAATTAAAAAAAACCTAATTTTCAGTGCAACTAAAAGTGAATTTATACAAAAAAGAGGTAAAAATTTTTAAGAAATTGTAATCTGTTGCATTCTTATTATAAAACCGGTACTACAAGGACTGTTTTTTTTCAACCTCTGATGGACTATAAAAAAAGACACATCGACATAACAAAATGATTTTATTACTAAAAGTTTAGCAGTATTTAACTTATTTTTCTACGTAATTGCCCAAATGACTGAGGTATTTCTGTACTGTGACACCAGATTTCCGATGCCCTCCTCAAAGAAGTTTGGCACCAGTGAAGTAAGGAGTCTTGACAGCCTGCTGGAGTTCTTTGTAAAAAAATCGCTAGGTGCTAGGTCTGGACTGTATAGTAGATGGTTGAAAACTTCCCACTTGAATTGGTTTGAGAAGGTCATTTGAGAAGTCGTGGATCAGAACCACACTGGGTGAGAGCATGCCTCTTCTTTGTTCTGGATCGCTCTTGGAGACGACATAAAGATTCACAATAAACTTCCTTTGTTGTTGTTGTCATCCTCTCTGCTCCATAAAGTCCACCAACAAGACACCTTTATGGTCCCAAAAAACTCTAGCCATTGTTTTCCTGTTGCTCAGTGTCTGTTTGAACTTTTTTGTTTGTTTGAATAAGAAGTGTCCATCCTCTGCTGAGACTGTTCTGTGGTTTCTGAATTGTCAAACTGGATCCAAGTCTCATTGCCAGTAATAATAGACTTTAAAACCTCTTCCCCCTCATAATCGTAACGCGTGAGAAACATTAAGGTTGACACCATTCACTGCATTTTGTGATCATCACTCAACATTTTTGGGACCCAACATGCACAGTTTCCGGTATCCAAGTTTTTTAGTCATAATTGTGTACAGAGAAGACCTTGAAATTTCTGAGATTTCTGCAGAAAGTTCACTTACTGTAAACCTCCGTTTGGGAAAAATCATCAACATGCTCAACCAGGCGTTCTGTAGTGAAAGACTTGCATTCTTGCCCACCTTCGTCATGGACGTTTGTTCAGCCTAATTTAAATTTCCTACATCATTCCCGTACACTACCGTCACTCATAAAGTTTTCACCATACACTAGGTTCATTCTGCAATGGAATTCAGCAGCGCTACATCCTTCTGCTTGCAGAAAATGTATCACACTTCGCAACTCACACTTGGTGGGAGCATCGATCGTAGCGACCATGTTCAATTGTTTGTAGATCGGCTCAGACTGATGCACTGGTGGCGACAATGATAGAGGTTGTGGTGGAGGGGTGGCACAATTGCACGACGTGCAGACCTGGCTCCTGCTTATCTCTTGTTTACTTAGATGCACGATCGGAGGTTGAAAAAAAAAACAGCCTTTGTACTTTATGTATGACCTTTGTAATAAGCTGAAACAGATATTAAACAAGAATAAGCGAGAGAACAAAATGTTTGAAAATTTTTTTATTCGAACTGAATTATTTTCTACCATAATCTATTTTAACTATGATTTATCTAACAATTTTACTAAATCAACAGTTACCAATATTAATGTGGCTGGTAATTTTGAATTATTAATTATCTGTTTATTAGATAATCTTGGTGTAATTATAAGTGTATATATAACGAAGTGTTTACCTTAAAACTAAACATTTCCAAGATCTATGTTTATATAAATCTTTTCCTTATATTAGTGTGACGAACATGTTTCTACAGTACGAGTCACTGTTATAAACTGTAAAATTTAATTCCTTTGTAATAAGTCTATTCTCGTATGAATATTGCTGATTTTGTAAAGAAGCAAACTTCTCGCATATTTGAGAAAAATTAATAAACTTGTCGCAAATTTGAGAAAAATTATAAAATCTTTTGCAAATTTGAGAAAAATTTGCTTCAATTTGAAAAATGTTAAAAAACTTCCCGCCAATTTGAGAAACATCATAGAATTTCACACAATTTGAGAAAAATTATAGGATTTCTTGCAAATTTGAGAAAAACCAAAGAATTTCTCACAAATTTGAGAAAACTGAAGAATTTATCATAAATTTAAGGAAAAGGTAAAGAATTTCTTGCAAATCTGAGAAAAGTAAAGAATTTCTTGTAAATTTAAGAAAAAATAATGAATTTCACATATTTTTCAGAAAAATTGCGCAAAATTGAGAAGGATGAAAGAATTTCTCGCAATTTTGAGAAAAAGGAAAAGAATTTATCACAAATCTGAGAAAAGGAAAAGAATTTATCACAAATTTGAGAAAAATTAAATAATTTATTGCAGATTTAAGAAAAATATCATTTATCGCAGTTTGAGAAAAACCAAAGAATTTCTCATACATTTGAAAAATGTAATTTATCATAAATTTGATAAAACGTAAAGAATTTCTCGTAAATTTGAGAAAAATTATACAATTTCTCGCATATTTGAGAAAAATAAAGAATTTCTTGCAAATTTGAGAAAATGGTGCATGGGTGGAGGTACTAGGTGTTTCTTAAGATAGAAGTTATGACTATGACTTCAGGTGGTACTGATTGCAAAATACCTTTTCCTTCTGCACTTTTTTTAATTTAAATATAGTATTAACCTTAGTATTTGTTTCTTCATTGATCCATTAATTGAAAATGGCAATTCATTTCCCAATTTTTTTAAATAGTTGTATTTTGATTTCATTTTGAATCAGTTATGGTATGTATCTTATTGGTAAAAGAATATTTTTGAGAAATGTAATTGTAATAGTACTAGTAGTAGTAGTAGTAGTAGTAGTAGTAGTAGTAGTAGTAATCTTTCTAAAAAAATTATTGTTAGATTACTTTCTAATACTTAAACATGAGGAGGTAATGATCATGTTGTTCATATTTATTTATTTAACAAATTATGTTGTTTGTAAAATTGTAGTTAAAAAATATTTCTTTGATTTTATTTTCATTATGAGAGAAGTTGTTATGCTACTATGCTGGTTCATGTTACATCTAAATCTTGTTCATATTAGAAAAGACAACATTTTGATTTTTTTCATAGAAAAACATAATCAAAAATCTGTATTGAATTGAAAAATCATTATTAATATACACTTATTTGTATGTTACTGATTATTCTCAGTTGTTAACACAAAGCGTAGGACTAAAATGACATTGCATTTCACCACCAAATAGTCATAAACCCTTCATATTTATCCTGACTTTGATGTATGTGGTTTTAAAAAGAGCTTAATAAACAAATATCTCTTATGGTTAAGGTCTTTGATGGAAGGTACACCTGTGTTAAATTGAAAAATATCTCCAACGATGGCCAATTGCAGTGTAGTTGTACATCACTGTCCCTATAAAATCATAGTGGGGTTTTAGTTTCAGAACTATTTATTTTCGTAACTGATCATACTGATTTTTTTAAATGTACGCTAAATAAAAGAATAGCTCATCAAATTTTTTTTAAACATGTTTAAAGGTTAATTTGATATTGCTTCCTTTTTTGCCATATATTTACTCTAAACAATAATCCAATTCTTGTCATACAGGAAGAAAATTTAAATATATTTCTTAATATATTTAAATATATTAAAATATATTTCTTTAAAATAGACATTAATTAAAAAGAGCTGTGCAATTTTTAACATTTATACCTAGTTGTATATTGCTAAATTCAGAATGAAATTATAGTTTAAAGACATATTTTTTCTTATTTCATAAAAAGACATGTACTTTTTCTTATTTCACCTACATAATAAGTAAAGATAAAGTTCCAAATAGTTTAAATCATATTTAAAACATTAATCTGTCATCCTAACATATTTTTATCTTTTCAAAATAAATTTTAAATGATTTTATTTTATAATTTATTAATCTGTGTTATTTGATAGGTAAATGTGTTAGTGGAACTGGTGCACGAGAAGGAGCTAGAGAAACATTAAAAGAAGGCCCAACATTACATTTACCTGGTGAAAGGTTTAGTCCTGTTCGAAGAGCTTCAGAAGGTTCAACACACTGTGGTACTGCAACAGAAACTTCGTTAAGGGCATTGCAATTGGAGCATCAGCAGTTGCAGGTATATTTTCCCCCCATTTTTCTCCATTTAGTTAACCAAATGTTTGGAGCCCCATTAGTCTTGAATATCTGAGTGGTTCTAAAGCATTTCAAATATATAGTAAAAATATAAATTAGTATTGTAGAGTTTCATCATGATGTATATTGTGTAATACCATTAGAGAACAATTGTTGATAACATTGGGTCTATTAAAAAGTTGTTTTTTTTGTACAAATTTCATGTGATATTCATAGATGTATATTCATGTGTGCCTTAGGTAACAGACAGGAATTATGTAATAAAGAACCAGAACTAAACATAGCAGACTGTTACAGTAAGAACCAGCTAAATAAAGATGATGACATTTAACTGTAAAGAAATTTATTGTAACTCTCTAGCCATGAACATTCCTATCTTACGCTTCATAATCATGACATGCTGGAGACGTATTAATTCTGTAAAATACATTCTTTTGTTGCAAAATGCACCAATTTTAGTTAGTGATTATGAAAAGGAAGGATTTGGCCGTAAGTCTTGGTCTTTGTCTTTTAAAGATGTCTAGGCTTTTTAAAAAAACTGATGTAGCATTTGAATTGTCATGCTTGCCTTTTGATTGATGACTGGCTTTTCAGCCTTTATACTGTAAAAAATAGAATGAACCATGTAGTTGGCTTGATTGTGAGGAAATGCAAAAAAAGTATTACGATTACATTCAAAAGATTCTACTTTTAATTTTTTTTCTTTTGGTCAGTTAAAAAAAGGAATGTACTACACATAGTATCTCAAGAAGAAGGGAATAATTTTAGTTTTTGTAGAAAATAAAAAAAAACATTTATGCAGATTTAGGTCTGAAAATGTTTAGCAGCTAGCAAAAAATTCCATTCTGGTTTCTGTTCCAAATGTAGAATGAATCTATGTTGAAATTAATGGGACAAATTGATGGTAGTGGTTTTTTTTACCAAAAAAATATTATAAATCTGAAATGTTTGTTTTAAAATAACAAAAAATTATTTTCGTTCTGCACATTATTTCCTGTTATGTAGTGCCATTAGAGAACAGTAAGTATTGATAACATTGGTGCACTATTAAAATTTTGATTTTTTTTTTTTTTTTTTTTTTTTTTTAATGAAAATCTTGAACTAGATTCATAGAAGTATTTCTGTGGGTGCCTTAGATATAATTAGATGTTTTCTATCTATTGAAAAGAAATGCTTAGATGCATGTAAAATTTATAAACATTTTTATTTTACTCGTGGAGCATCTCCCTTGAGCAACCTCGGTTACTTAATTTATCAAGCTTAAATTTTATTTACGTCTTGTATTTGCTGTTAATCAGTAAATGAGTATCTGTTTTATTTTAGTGAATTATCTGATTTCTTTTTGTTAATTATTCTAAATTTCATTTTTTACTGAATTTTGTTATATTTGGTTGTTGAACTTAAAAAAGTTTACCATTTTGAAATATTTAACATTATTTTATTTATTTATTTTTTTAATAGAAAAACAGCAGTTCAGCAGATGGTCAGTGTCTTGCAGAATTGCAGTTAAGGCATTGCTTAGACATGCAACAAATGAGAGGTACACCTCTTGGCAGCCCTTCACCTTCTCCTCCGCATCAGCCTATCAGCGGTGCTGTTTCACCTTTAACGCCAGCGGGTATGTTAATTCATTTAATTTTTACTACTTCTATATTGTTAAATGTGAATGTAGTATTAGAGTATCTTTTATAATTTAATCCAATCAGTACACCTTCATAGGCATCTGGATCCTTTACACTGAAGGTAGGCTGATGATTCTGGTATATTACAGTTCCTAAAAATATTGTCATCCATAAATTTTACCTAAAATAAAAATAGTCATCCTTTTATTATATGAGTTAAATTAAAAAAAAAATACAACTTAATTAACCATTTAACATAGTTTTCTTATGTTAAACCCAAAAAGAAATACTATTTTTTATCCCCAATTTTTGTGTTTTACATCACATAACTTTAAAACTAATGGAGTAGTTCTGGGACCCATTTTTTAAATATTTTCAGGTCAAAAACCATAAGAAACAAGTAAATTTGCCTCTTAATTTACCTTCCCAGAATTTCAGTCAGTCTTAATTTCCCCAGGGAAACTGAAAGCCAGGTGAAATCTTAAACTAGCCATAACTTGATAACAAAGCTTTTTTGGGCCTACGTTTATGTGAATTTTTTCCTATTTTTAGCTATAGAATCAGCTCCCAAGAGATTGCCACATACTTTAGAATCACCATGTATAATTAATTTATTACTAACAACATAGTCAATATTAAATTTTAAAAAATACTTTTCAGCCAATATTCAGACAAAAATATTGTTCATTCCATGTTGTCACTTTTTTGTAGTAAAAATGTGACCGACCTTGTCATATTATTTCGTTGAAAACAAACTTGTAAAAGCTGCTGTATTAAGCTTAAGCGACAGTCTGAAAACATTTTAGAAAATTCACGTTTTATTCACCTTTGATGTAGTCTTAAGACAACTGTCACCATATGATATGATTATGCTAATCATATGTCATCACTCAAGATCAGCTATTCAGATGCTAAATTATTTGAAAATCGACAGGAATGTAATTGAAAATTCTATCATGTATGAATTGATTCTCATAATGAATGGAAGAAACCATTCTGTACTTTTTAAATATACTGGCTAATTATTTTGCTAATAAATTCCTTTATGATCTTTAAAGCGTATTTTATACTTTTGCCACCTGTTACTGAACCTGATCTGTTATGATTTAGTTCATCTGTTTTATGTTTTATTTTTTTTAACTAATAAATATATATTGCTACTGTCATGTATGAGTTTAAAATTTAAAAATTGTATTCTTATTGCTGTGTTGAAAAATATCATATATACTATGATGTTTTCTGTTCTAGCAGAAATGCTAGTCAATGAATCAAGAATGTTATTAAAAAACAATGTTTGTTCTGTTTTTAGGATCACCTATACATTATCCACTTGGAGGGAGTCCAAATAGATTTGTTGATAATAGTTCGGGCAGTGCAACGTTATCACAACACTTGCAGCGATTACAGTTGCATCAAACTGAATTTTACCCTCCTAGTTCCACAGGTGTCCAGGGTAAATAATTTTTCTTTTTTAATTAATTTTTCAAGCTTATAATTAAACTCGTACTATTATGCATATATATATATATATATATATAAAAAAAAAAAAAAAAAAAAAAAATAGGTTAGGCTGTCAAACCTATACAACTCCAACAAAAAAAATATAATATATTAACAAATATAAAAATGCACTGAAAAGTAAAAAAAAAAAAAAATTATATAAATATCTAATAAATAAAAAATAAATAAATGTAATAATTATTAAATTTTAAAATTAAAAGTAATGAAAATATTTAGTTAAATAAAAGTGTGATGCAGTTTTTATAACAATGTTGTTGAATAAGTATTATTGTAAAAATAAATGTTTTGTTGTTTTAAATAAATTATAAAGATCGGGCTATAAATAAATTTATAGACAAGGCAGATAAAATGGCAGCATATTCTCATTTACTGTGCTGCTCAGTTAAATGGTACAAAAAGGTAGCCTTTGTTATAATTGGAACATGTGTTGTAAATGCATACTCATTGTTTAAAGATATAACCCACAGAAAAATTAAAATTACAGAATTCTGAGAGGAATTAATAGAATCATTGTTTAATATCCAGCCTGATGAATCTGAATAATTTGCTGAATGTCTGATACATCATGTCGTAAAAAATAAACAGCGACGAAGATGTCAGTTATGTTTTCAAAGATATGCAAATGAAGGTGGCCAACAAGTGGCTCAGAAACCAACTCCAAAAATCTATTCTTCCTGTCAGAAGTAAGGCATGTGTATCAGTTTGAAATGTTTCATGATAAAGCGTAGTGTAAGTGGTTAAACTAAAAAAATCTGTGGAAGTAGACAGTAAAGTCTGAATCATGTATTTAATCAATTTTCGTTTTTGTATGTTAGCCAGTTTTTACTCATGAAATATTTTCAGTGTAATGTTAGATTTATGTTATTATAAATATAGTGCAATAGTAATTTATGTTATAATTTTTTTCCACTTTTAAAATAGTATTTTTAACTATTTAACATATGTATAAATGTCTTAAAATGTTCATTATTTTCTTCAGTGTACTGCTTGCTATTAAATATGTTACAAATCCAAAATTGTGTTATCAGTATCTTTTAACTTCTGAACTTGTCCAAACTAACCTAACCTAAACAAAACTTGAAGGTATTTTGTGACTCTCATAACCCACCAGAATACAAATTCTTCAAAATTTCCTTTTCAGAGTTTTAAGGGTCAAAATGGCATCAACCTTAACAGTTTAGTAAATACTTTATCCATAGTTTTAAGTCAGTTTGTGCAAAACAAAATAAGTTATTCTTCATTTTTATAGGAAAAAAAAATTGTAACCCACTTGACATAGTTTTTTACCATTTTTTATTATATATTTTAATCTATTTAATTTTTTAAACAAATATTTCAAGAGAATAATTAATAAGAAAATTATCTTTAGTAGACCGATTGAAATAACTCATTTACAGAAAAAAAATTGTTATCTGGACTTTTATAAGTTGAAATGGTAAAGGGACTTATAATAAACTTAAAAAAAAATAAATGCGTGTTGAGTGGGGGTAATAGAGAGGGATGGTTGAAAAGGAGTGAAAAATGGTATTCTAATTTCCGGTAAAAGTTGATGTCAAAAAAATTTGTGGTTATTTAAGACACAGAAAGGTATATTTACCAAGTTACGTCAAAATTAAATTATTTTTGTGGAAATTAAAAAAGAAGATTTTTCGCATTTTTCTCAGAAATTTTGAGGCTATGTTAAATAGTGATCTCTATAAAATTTGTAGATTTTTGCATGATCTACAACTTTTGTTTTGGAAAATCTTTTTTCAACCCCCCAAATTACCCCTCCACTTAGCTTTATTTCCCTTCTTTACCATTTCCACTCATAAAAGTCCAGGTAACAATTTTTTTTCTCCAAGTGTAATTTTGTTGAACTATAGATCCTCTTGAATGTATATAAATGGTATATATTCAGTATATATGTGTGTTACCTTAAAAACGTTGCCAGAATACATTTACTTAAGAAAAATATTGTGTACATTATTTTTTCTTTAGTAGAAATAAGGATAGTTTCCTTTGACAGCTTCATTCTTTTAGCAATGTTCATTAATTTTTTGAGAACATTTCTAGAACCCATCGTTCAAAATTTACTTAGTGCTTTGTTACATCAGTATCCATGTTAAAAAATCATTAGTATGGAGGGGAAATAAATATTGTCAATTTTCCACTGATATTCCAACTTCTGGCACTATTTCATTAGCAGATGCCCTTCTGACTCTTAAACATGCTCTGTTCTTTTGTTATTTGTTACAGCAGACACTATGAAAATAATCTTAACACTAACACAACCCTCAACAGAAACATTTATCCCTTCATAAACAGTTTTTATTATTGCTGTTACCATTTTCAAGCATTGTTTTGCTGAATATAATGTATCTTCAATATCACTTGGCAATTGCTCATTGTGATTTTTGAAATGAAAGGTAACATTTGACATCCTTGTGCTAGTTAGTGATCTAAAATATGACTACATCACCATATGTTACTCAGATATATAGGCATTGCTTCATTGAAAGCAACATAAATATTCTGTGAAACAATTCTTTCCTTATCATGATAATACTTTAAAGGGATTTATCCAGGAAGTATTTCAAAACTGTCTTGTAATTATATAGCAGCTGTGTACAAAATCTGATATGTTTTCATTTTGTTACTTTTTGTTTGGTTTTATTTATAGGTTCAATAATTCAGGGCACTGCATACAGTGGTAGCAATGGTAGCAATATGCCACTAGATTTGAGGTTACAACAACCATTACATCATTCCAGTCCATCCCCACCTTTAACCCGCATTCAGGAAGAAGTTTGGCCAGGTAATTTTTACCATCCACTTAGTATAAAAAAATATATACATTTTACATATTATTTCTCTGTACTGTTAAATTAGGTTAATATAAACCACTTCCTAAGGATCCTGCATTCTTAGTCATGACTGAAATATTTAATTAAATTGCATATTAAAAATACTAAAATAAACCGTATATGTGGTGTCATGTTTATTACATTACTGAAATATTATAATGAAATTTTCATTATATTACAGTATTTTAAGATTTTCTTTATAAATAATTATAAATTTCATTATATATTTGTGTACATTTTCCCTTTCTTTTTCATTGTCCAATATTATGTTTATTCTTGATTTCTTAAAATGGTAGCTTGTTAAAAAGTTAAGAGAGTATTTTTCTAGAAAATGTCCTTGATGGATAACTTAGTATACTTTTTCTGTACCAATTGTTCCTGAGAAAATAGAATTGGCTACCTCCCCATCTGTTTGCACCATACATTCCTAACCCAAGATGCTGCTTTAGGTGTACCAAAAATCAACACAGTTAGAACACCACCAAATAAAACTCCCGCTGTAGCAACAATGCAGCAAACTACTAAAATCCCATTGAAGGGATCTAGAAATTACAAAAAAGCCTGGTACAGTATCTCCGGTCTCCCAGGCATCCAATTCCCCATCACCATCTTGAGGTCTCTTTGAGGATATGGAGGGAGATGAAGTGCCAGAAGAAGCTAAGCACTTCCTGAAAGTCTAAGGCACTAAGAAGAAAAACTGGATTGTTTTTGATAAGTAATCCACACGTTGTTTATATAACAGTTTTTTCTATGGCTACAAATATTATTCAGTGAAATGTTTGCAGTCTCTGTTCTCACCGTGAGGAATCCTAATAAAGGAAGAAAATCCTTTAGTACTGTGTCTGCAGGAGACTCACCTCCATCCCAAGGACGTGATATGTCCTTTTGCAGATATGGCTGCAAAAGATATGACTATCAAACTGAGAGTAGAGGACAAGAAGGTATGGCTGTTATCCTGGGAGAAATCGTTATAGTTATCTGTGTCCCACAAACATCCTTGTAGTCTCAGTGCAAATATTGGCACCATTTAAATTGAATATCTGCAATTTATATCTTCATCTAAATTGTGATATCAATGAGAATTATTTATCCAGTCTGCTTTCCCAAATTCCTACACCCTGCCTAGTAACTAACAGTTTTAATGCCCATCACCATTCTTGGGGCTCATCAACATGCTCTCCTCGAGGCAATATAGTTGAGTGACTGAGGCAGGACTTAGATCTCTGCTTATTGAATGATGGATCGTGCATATTTATGTCATCTTCATCAGTTAAATCTTTGTGCATCAATCTGTTGTGATCAGCAAATTTACTTCCATGGCTTATCTGATGCATTTCCAAAAACTTCTTTGGAAGCGATCTTAGACTGGTTGTAATGTCAGTCGGTAATTGTTATCTGACTCAGAGTCAACCATGAGGAGGATTGGATTGGGTACAAGTATTCATTCCTTTGGCCAGTATGACAAGAGCAGTAGCATGTTCCACCAATTTCCCAAGTTTTCACACCAGTTTCTCAATAGAGTGAATGAATTCATCCCTTTGACACTGTGAAAACCAGGTGGCCTGCAATTTCTTGGTGGGATGATGACTGTAGGCGTGCACTAAGAGATCATCATAGAGCTCTACATAATTTCAATCGAAGACTGGCAACTGAATTGCTTCTATGCCTTCTGCAATGCAAGGACTGTTGAGTGTTTTGGTGTGCTAAATGTAAATCATGGCTGAATTATGTCGAATCCATTTCTTGAACAATCTGTTGTGCGGTGAAAGGTTTGAACCATGTGACCACAACCGATTGGACTGCAAAGTGGCGAAAACCTTGTTACCACACCAGTTGATATAGCAACCTACATTTGGAAGTTCATTTAGGGCGGTTTCGCTTACATCATCATACTGCCTTGAGCTTGTGAGATATAAGTTGCAGGTAGAAAATATCCTGTCGGTGATTGGAGACTCGCAAAATGAATTAATTATACCCTTTTCTTATTATGAAATAAGGTATGCTCTGAATACTTTTCATGATACTTCCCTTGTAAATGATAATATCAGGCTCATATGTTATCACATCTCCCAGATAAATACTATGACATCTTTTGTGTATCTATAATAAAATTTTTTCTGACAGGTGTTTCCAAATTCTTGGTTAGAGGCACTGCTTATCACCAAACTAAAACCTGGTAAAAATAAATCATGCCCCACAAGTTATTACCTTATCTCCTTGACCAGTACTCTTTGCAAGATGATAGAACGAATGGTAAACTGTCGTCCAGTGTGGTACCTTGAGAGAAACACCTGAATTGCCTCAGAACAGTGTGGTTTCTGCCAGGGTAGATTGTCTAATCATGTAGTTACCCTTGATGATGCTATTCAATAAGCATTTTTATGTCGCCAATGTCTGGTTGCTGTATTTTTTTATTTACAAAAAGCATATGACATGGTATGGAGGAGAGGAATCCTAAACATGCTTCATGAATAGGGTGTGTAAGATAATCTCCTCGCATTTATCAGGGACTTCCTCTATAGTTGGTCCTTCCAAGTTTGAATTGAAACGATGGTATCTGAGAGTTTCACATTGGAAAACAGAATACTTCAGAGAAGTGTCCTAAGTGATATTTAGTGATACTTATTATTTATGTCATAGCCATAAATAATATAACAAACTACATACGAAAATCAGTTTTGTGTTCTTTATTTGTAGATTATTTTTCTATTAATGTAGCATGTAAAACGTTAGCTACTGGTGAAAGGCTGCTTCAAAAAACATTAGCCCACTTACAGTTGTGGTTGTAGATAATACTTACAGTTGTAGATAATGGCTGCATGGCTTATTTGTCGGCACAAGCCAGCACACTAAAAGTGCTCGAATGCAGTCCATCATTCATTCATCCATCTTTCCACAGGTGCTTTTCATTACAGCCCTGTGGTAAGTCTGGTGGACAGTGGTGAACCATCTCTTTATAATAGACAGAAGCAAATGATATGCTCCTACATGGCTCGCATTAAACCCGCAACCAACTCATGATTGATGTGATATTCTCGAACCAGCATGCTAATTGATACCAGGAACAGCCGTGATCTACTGCTCTGCTAGGTATCAGAGCTCAATGCCTTCTCTCAGCCCTAAATACACAATTTACCTCCAGTCCTTAACAGTTGCTCCATGTTATTACCCTCCTTGGCAGCCTTCTCTTGTTAATTACTGTTTTGATCTACGTCAGTACATTAAAAAAAACACTAGAAATAAAAAGTAGTATAAAAAATATAATAAAAATTAGGTTATCTTGCCAAACGAATTTTATGGTATTATAAATAGTATGAATCCTGATTTCGACAAGTTCTTGTTTGCTCAGATTCTATGAGTGCCTTACAGGCAGGCAATTAGTGTTGTATACTCCAGTTGTTTGTGAGATTCAGTGTGTCATTTCGCAAATGACTAGATGTAATACAGTGGTGAGCTTTGCTGTTTCCCCAGCCATGTAGGAATTTCAGGAACGAGCACACAGATAGTGCAGTGAAAGAGGCTTGTTTTCAGCCTACTTTTACCAATCATGTTGCTTCTAATTATTTTGTCTATTTCCTGAAGAGGGTAGTTCAAGAGTGGCAAAGATTACGGGAGAACACCATGAACAATAAACTTCGTCGTGGAGCTCCTCATGTAGAAATAACCATCAGGAGGTTATTATCTGCCATTTGTCAATGGGACACACTAGGCTCATTCATGGATATCTAATGACTCAAACAGATGCACCAATTTGTGCTTTCTGTGACTGCCAGTTAACAGTACACCACGTCCTTGTGGATTGCATCTGTTATGTGGCATTGCATCACAAATTTAAACTGGGGGCTAACATACAAACTTTTCTAGGATATATTGAAACTGAGTTATCTTATGTTTTACGATTCCTTAGGGCCATCCATTTATATTCCAATATTTGGATTACTGTGTTTCAGCTATTTACGCCATTTGCTGTAAAGCAGATGGTAATTTTATTATCTTAATGAGATGTATTGCATGATATATCTTTGTGTTTTTATTTTAATCTTGGCATATGCTACAGGTTTTTTCATTTTTAAGATGTATTTTAATTGTTTTTAATGAATTTTTTACATTTAGTTTTTTTTTTTTAAATGGATACATTTGTGTTCAGGCAATGATAACATTGAACGTTTTTCACCCAGGAAAAACCAAACAAAAAAAAGCAGATTAAAGCTTATTTAATTTTATAAATATCTTTATAAAATTATAACCTGTTGTTATTTCATTGTTTATAAACAAATGAAATAAACAAAATTTTCTCCAATTAGTCAGACTGTGGAAATGATGTCTGTAGGTCATTCATCTTTTTCTGTTTAATCTTGTTAGGTGTAATTAGCTTGTCCCTAATCATTCCTAGACATAAATAGGACTTTAAAAAGTCTACTCTTCATGTAGAAATTTATTATATAATTTAGAAATCAGACAAGTAAATTTTTATATTACTTTAAATGAATTGATATTATTTTATTTTTACAGGTGAAACACAAAGAGTTAAACAAGGAGGTACACCTGTGATCTCAGTAACGGATGAGTTAGGGGACCAACGAATGCTTGCAGATACTTGTGATGACCACCCACCCATATCACGATCGGACTCATTGGATGATATCCCTGCATTGCTCAATTCTGACCATTTACAAAAGACTGTCAGCGGCTCTTTTGAAGTAGCTCTGTCTGAGTTCTGTTCGAGATTAGCGACTCCAGAGATACTCGGGTTGGTTGAGAAGGCAGTCACTTCTTCCATTCCCCCTACACTCCACTCCTACAGCAAAGAGAACACACTAGCTCTTGAATATCCTTGTGGTCTCCAGGTAGGTTTGCCCTCCTTACCCTATTCTTAAAACAATTGAAATTACCACCAAATATTTGCTGGAGTAATTTTAAAAGATTTGTACTTATACTTGTCTGATAAACATAATTTTCTTTCATTAATTTTTAATAAAAAAGAAAAACCAACAACTCTTTGAGTGCCATAATTCTTATGATACTATATATTTCGATTAGTTAAATATCCTGTTAATAGTCTGTAATCAGTTTTTGCCTTCATTTAATTGTATAAAGATGTTTATTGGCCCTAATTTAAAAATTGATTTTGTTGATATACGGTAGAAGTAAGTCCTTTTTCCCCTTATTATTTTTTCTTATTAGAATATTTACACACCTCTGATAGTTATGTTCTCTTAGCAGGTTTTGCTGCAGAGCTATTTCAGTACATGTTAAATGTAACTATTTTCTGACTAGTGATTGGCACTTAATTAGATGACAATTACTCATAGGAGAATGGCCCCGTTTTAAAAACAGATTACAATGATAGTCAGCAACCAATTGCTTCTAGGAAAACTTACCTTTCGTCAACGTTCATATACTTTTGTGCTCATTTTATAAAAAACTTGCTATGACTCTTCTATCCTAAAGTTTTTAACACTTTTTGCAATTTCCGTTTTTGTCCTAGTATTTTCCTAACAATCTAATAATCTTTTCTATTTTCCCTTTGTCCAAATCCTTGAATAGTATGATCTACTTCCCATTCCATTTTCAGCATATACATTGTCAATTTAGCAACCAATTTTCATTTTGCTGAACTTTTTTAAAGGTGATTTGTTTGTACCAATTCTTTAATATTAAAGATACTGTACATCATATAGCCAGTAATCTTGCAGCAGAGGAAAAAATTCTACCTTTTTGGCTAGAACCTGGTGTATTTTAGGAGTAAACTGAGGTTGAGATTTAAGGGTATATAAGTAATACTTTTTGTTATTTTAAAAAAGTCTACCTGCTGCAGAGATCCTTTGTTATTGAAATTCCTTTTTCATTTTTGTTCTATGCGAGGGTATATTCTATACCCTCTGCAGCAAGAATTATATTTGTCTTTTTATCATATATCCTTGTGTGTTTTTATATTATTATTTAAACGTATCTTAAATGTTAAATAATTTTATCCAAGAATTAGTGTCTTCTGTTTTGGTATAATAGTGTGTTAAGTGTTCTAAAAATTCTTGCTAGTGGGTTTTCCTTATGCCGTAGGATGGAAAATTAAAATTAGAATTTAAAAAAACACTTATTATTTTAAATTACAAAATAATGCATTACTAAATTCTGTAGCATAAGTGTTTTTCTTGTTATTTTATACTCATCAGGATTATGTATGTTGTTGGTATAATTATTCTCATCTTTTTAGTTTATGGTATGTTAATATAAAAAATAAAAGAATTTTTATGAACTTTATGAATTAAATTTATATGACTCATTCATTATTACTTTTTTAAACAATTTTGAAGTGATGCAATTTTCCATTCTTTTCAATAAACTATATATTAAAAGACAAACCATTTTTCAAAGTACTCTTCCAATTTCTCAAATGTAATATAAATTTCTCCAATTTTAATGTAATAAATGCATTTAATAATTAATTAAACCCATTCATTCAATTAATATTGTTAAAAATTTCAAGATCCAATTAATTAATTAGTTGGATTTACAGCACTAAAAAAGCCTCCTTAATTTCTCTTAAAATAAACTTGTTTGAAATTAGTTATGAAGTTTATCTTTTGTCCCTACGTCACTTATTATTTGAATAATTCATATTATTCTTATTATTATTCATATTATTCTTATTATTATTTCTTATTATTTTTAAATTAACATATGGAGAAAAAAGGTTCCTGTAATAAAACAAAGATTTCATTTCTTTGCATCTTTTTTCTTTAATGTATTAGATATATTTGTTGTAAAATTTTTATTGATCTAATATTCAGAAAATTGTTTAATCTTCTGAGGTGTAATCATGTTACTCAAATAGTAAGATCTATTTAGCCAATACATCCTAATTTAATGTAACCAGTTTATTAACAATGTGTTATCATACATAATTTGTTGCAGGTAGAACTTCAAGTGTTATCACACAACACACAACTGAAAATGAGGAGGATATCCGGTGACCAAAGTCAATATAGTGATTTGTGCCATCAATTAGTGGCCTGTATGTCGAGCTAACATCATGTGTTTAAATAAATTAATTAAAAAACCAACAAGAACTAAAATAAAGTACTACAATTGTCCTCTATGCCATAAAAAAATTATTAAATTTTATTAATTATTATTAATTTAATTTTAATAATATTGTTATTATTAGATGAACTTGACTGAGTAAATGTTTTAATATTAAACATCGTTTTGTATTTTTCACAGGGCACTCTTGATTGATAGAATGACTGGTTAATAATATTATTATTTCATGCATTCCTCTTATATTTAATAATGATTGATTAAATACATATATATATTTATAAAAAGAATATATATATATATATATGTATATATTTTGTTTTGCAGTATATTATTGCAGACGTATTATCTTTAAATAATAATTAATAAAAAATTATTATGAAATTTGTTATTATTATTATTGTTATTTTTAAAATGTTTTATTTTATTATTATTACTGTTTTTTAAAAACTGATTTGTACAAAAAATGCATTATTTTATCATTACTGTTGTGATGATGGTAGTTTAAAATAATATTACATACTTTGTACTATTGTTATTATTCTTTACTGTTATCAATTCTAGAGCTATGCAAATAAAATTAATGCACAAATGTTATTATCTTCTTGTAACATAATGTATATTACTATAATCAGTTAAAAAAAATATATATCTAAAATTTTCGTTATTCTAGTTTTCTTTTTATTATTATATTGTTATTACTATTCAATTATAAATATAGTTAAGCATTATTATTATTATTATTATTACTATTATTATTATTATTTTGTTTTATTTTTAGTAGATTTCTTTTTAAATTGTTAAACAATCAAAAGTTTAAAAACATATTATAAAATATTAAATATAAAATGTTATTATCATTATTACAATATGTTGTTTTTAATTGTAGTATTATTTTCACCCTTCCATTGGAACTATAATTATAATTGCTAAAAAATAGATACTAGTACCTAAAATAATTTTAAAAAAAATATTTTTAAACTTTTGAATTGATTTTATGTTCGAGTTCTAATATTACTTCATATGGTGAATTAGTGAAAATTTGTGATAAAAAGAAAAACATACTGAAGCTGTTGCTTTCATTTTGCTCACTCTTCAAATATAAAAATAAACGTATGAAATATCAAATTAAAAAATGTGTTGTTGCAAAATTGTTCATCTTTATCATAGTTTTGTGAAGTTCTAAATCTGAGGAAAAATTGAACAAGTAAAATTTTACAGGTGTACAGTTAATAGAAAACTGAAAAAGTGAGAATGATATAGGTAGCAGATATTATATAAAAAGATGGAATTAGACTTGAGAGAGTATCATCTTCTAAACTATTATGTTTGGAATTCACTTCTGCATTGATCTAAACATAAAAAAGTGAAAATAACAGTTAAAGACATTTTAAAACTTGATGTGAAACAGTTCTAGAAGGAAATGGTAGTTATCAAGATATTAAAAGTTTAGCTGAAAATAGAGAAAAATTTGGCAGCTGCTTGACTACCGCACCTTATTTCTTTTAGTTTTTATGTGCCATTTAAATCACCTAAGTTGTAAATTCATTTAACATAATTTTTGAAAACAATTTTTTTTATGGTTTTAACCTAGTTAAAATTAAATCCTCAAAATAGCCTAAGTAAAATATGTAATTAAAAAAATTTATAAATCTTATTCAACTGGAAAAGATAGTACAATACTAAGAGAAAATAAGAATTTTTTCCACAGTTCTTAATTAAAAAAAAAAAAAATATTTAATAAAAAAATAAAAAGTTATAACAAATTCAGTGATGAAAAAAACTCAACCAAATCAGAAAGGCCAATTTGAGCAGAAAAATGAGTTATAGTTTCTGCCAGAGCAACAGAGCCAGCAACAAGAACTTATCTTGATAGGAGGTTTAGTAATAAATATACAGTGCAGTTATTTATTAAGCCTGAGAATCCCCCAGTTAGATTTTATCATGTTAAATCTGATTATTATACTTCTTTGAGGGGCAAATGGTGTTGCATAATATTTTTAAATGCTTTTTTTTATGTTTAAAAAAATAAACTTAAAAAATTTTAAAAATTAATAAATAATATCATTCAAAATTTATAATTTATGTAAAACCATAATTCTATTTTGGTAGTGTTGTTTATTGTGGTATTCAACAAAGTAACAGTTTCTCCGGACACCTTTGCAACATAAGTAGTGTTTATTTACTATTCTTTTTGTCAAAACAGACTCAACAAATTTTTCTAATTCTGATTTATTTTCTGGGTATTGTATCATGTAATGACTATAGCGCAGGTGCATGATGTGGAGTTGGTTGATATCAGTAGAGCATCGAAGATTTTTAGAAACTGTAGGTCGGTAGGTTAACTTATATTTGGAAATCAGCTGATTTTGAAGTTAAGAGTTATAAGGTTCAAACACTAGTTTACACAGATTTCAATACTAGATCGTGGATACTGGAGTTCTTTGGTGATTGGGTTTTTTAATTAACCACACATCTCAGAAATGGTCGACCTGAGACTGTACAAGACTACACTCATTCAAATAATCCTCATTCATCCTCTGAAGTAATACCTTCGACGGTTCCAGAAGCTAAACAAAAGAAAAGAAAGAGTTTGGGGCAGGCAATTTCAGATGTGTATCAAAATGTTCAGGTGTTAATTACTAACTTACGTTAATTACTGGTACAGACAGACAGGTGTACCAGGTGTTAATCATTAACATTACCTGATTGTCTTAAGACATTCAGGTTACATCTTAAGAAAATTATATTCAGTTTTTTTTTTGCAAGATTCACTGCGTAAGTACAGTAAATATTTAATATTTGATCTTGAATAATGAACAGCATTGACTGTAGCATTAACTGAGAAAGCTACCACAATCAGATAAAAAATGTTATTCACATGATTGTCAATATGTATTGTGATATTTGTGTAAAGTTTTAGGTAAAAATAAAAACATTTATATATATATATATATATATATATATTTTTTTTTTTTATCTCATTATATAAGCCCATTAAAATTAGTTTATTATTCATTTAATTTTTTAATGAACATGATTATTGTTAGTGAAGATATTGTCCATGAGCTTCACAAGCAAGCTAAGCTGAACTGCCCAACTCGAAATCTAGAGCACAAAGGTGTTGGTGATTTGTATCAGGTCGATTTGGTAGAGATTTTACTGCACTCTAAGGTTATAAATATTAATGACGATTATTATTACTTTTACATTTGCATACACTAAACCATTAAAAAGTAAAATAGCCAAAGAAATATCCCAAAAGGCAAAATTTTTTGTTTTGTGTTGGAGGAGGGAAAATCTGCAACCAGACGCAGAGCAGCCTGTACTGCTGGATATGTGGGGTTTCCTGCCGAAGCAAAATTAATTTTGGACACCTTATTAGGTGTCCATTCCGAGATGCCGCCCGCCTGGAGCTGCATAGGCACACCCTGCAGCTAGTATCTTTATTAAAAAATATATTGAGTATATATACCTATAATGTATAAATGGACGGGCATACATACAAACAAATTTTACAATTTATTGACATTCTGAGTATAATATATGTTAATCATAAAATAGACACAGTACACATTTATACAAAAACGTGACTCAGGATCGAAGATAATATCCAACACAAAGTAAATAAATATAAATAACTGTAATTCAATAATAAAAAATCATTTTCAATTTTTAAATATTCTTTGCTGAATTTTAACATGATAATCCTAAAAAAAATTTGTTTATTATTCCATAATAACCTGTGTATTTATTCACTATATATAAATGATATTAAAAAAACACTAGCATATAAAAAATTCTAAGAAAGACTAGAATCACTAAAATTGAGAGTGTGAAATTGTATAAAATGAATGATTGGATGTACAAGTAACAGAACCAACGGATTAGGAGCGAAGAGGGGAAAATGCTGCGTATGGGTGTTAGAATCTTGTCCGGTATAGGTCTCAAGGGATGTAGCAGAAGTCATATGGCTGTCAAACCTATACAACTCCAATAAAGAAAAGAAAAAAAACGACCGGATCGTATATTTATACGAAACTTTCAAGTTTATTTAATCATATTATTTTATCACCTAACAAAATACAGCATATTAAATTAATAAAAGTTACAATTTTTATTTTCTTTTTAATACTTAATTTAGCCGACAAATTCGTTTGAGAAGTAATGTAAATGTTATATTTTATACTGATTAACTCGTGTATCTGAAAATTTGTTCGTTCTTTATTTATTAAATAAAAGTATGAAAAACTGAATAATAAAAATTTGTTCATGTCATATTTAATTTGTTATACGGTTTATAGTATTATAGTTAACTTTACAGCACCTTTTCTGTTACAAGCATACTTTATTCCTGCATTGTTTAATGAACAAATATAGAAATTTTCTTCGCTATGGTTTGTCGAGAGAAAATATACTTGTGTTCGATTTCGGTGGTAACTTTAATTGAACGGTAAGAATAATTCCGGTCTTGATAGTATCCGTTTCCGTTTAAAATGTCTATAATTTTTTATTTTCTCCGGCCTCTTATTTTTTCATCTTGTATTGATCCTTGTAGGACTGTGTTAATCATTGTTTCTCCTCTTATGATACTTCCCACTCAATCTCACTTATTTTGAATTGTTCTGATCAATCTTTTTAACCATTTTTTTTTTAACTTTTCTTCTTACTTAGTTTTTCATTCTGTTTGGTCGTTTAATTTCTTCAATTTTTCCTTTATGTTTTCATTTCATATGGCTTTATTCTTTTTCTTACTGTCTGTAACATACTCTTCCGTTTCTTACCGTACTCTTTTTTTTTTACTGTTTCACATCTATCAAAAGATACTGTCTAAATTCTTATTTAGCCTTATAATTAACTACTCCTTGTAATAGTAACTATTTCTTCGTATTTAACAATTACTTAGTCATTGTTATTTCAATTCTAATTTTGTAATCCGTTATCATCATACTTAAGTTAAGTACCCGTACTGTTTTATTTGTTCAGTTCTTCCTTCTTTTTTGTAGGGCATCATCGACTTATTCTCTACAGTACTCATTAGTTTTGTTTTGTTTTATTAACATCCCTTTTCTTTCTTTACTCTTTCAAAGCGTCTTATAATTTTAAATTATCTGTTGAATATACTATAGTGCTCTCCATCTATAATGGAAAAAAAATTTAAATAAATCTATCTTCGGTAATGATCAACGGAATTTTCATTTCATTATAAAGATCAAAGATTATTCAACTTTATTAAAAATGTATGTCCAATTAAAATATAACCTTAATTAGACATATATATATATATGCTTAATTTAAATAAATATTTCATGAACGTTTTATGTTTCATTGCTATATAGCAGCAGTTTTTTTTTTTTACTTTTTAGATTTTTAATTTAACTTGTTTCACCTCAGTTATCGTGGATTTCTGTAAATTTTGTGAAATTATACTCGCCTAATTCTGTATGTACTAAATTTATTTTTTCAATCCCCAAAGGATTTAGACGAATCTTGAATATATAGAAGAATTCACCATAAAAAATTAAATTCCATACGTGTTTTTCGTGAACTCGAAATAAATAGATCTTTTCAATGCTGAAAAGATCTATTGATAATGTTATAATAAAGAAATATAGATAATGTTGGAAATACCTTTACCTCTGAAATAACTGATTTGGGAGGAGGGAAAGAAGAAATAAATAGTTCATGCTCTCTTTATTTTGAAATTTTCGGTTTTGTCGTTTGATTTCTATGCATTAAGAACAAGGATGGTAAATAATGAGAATCTTGTCTAGATATTTTTGACAGTAGATGATATGAGTGTGTTTATCATTGTACATTTTAACTTATTGATCTGATCTGTTATAGAGTTTAATACTTTCTATTAATTATCTTCTTTAATTATCTAGAAATGTATCTAAGATTATGAGGTCTAATTTCATTCTGACTTTCAAGTCTAGGCAAAAGTACATTTTATATCACTATGTTACGTTATGTAGCTTGTTATATTATTTTTTTTATATATTTTTAAATTACTGGTCTTTTTCTCTTAGCGTCTTCATTTATAGCATTTTTTAGAAGCATTAAACGGATTGCTTCTGAAGTAATGAATTTGTTATCTATTTGAATAGAACTGTACTCTACATTGAATATAATAATTTTAATTGCATTTTTTTGTAATCTATATAAGTGTTTTTTTCTTTACCTAGCATTGTTATTTTATAACGCTACTTGCTCTTAATTAATATTACTTGTAGAGCTTGTTTAAAACACTTCAATAATAAAATTTTATACGAGTTAACGCTGTCAATTGTTTTTTTATAATTTTTGAATGGGAATCTTTTTTATATCCCTGTATTACATTTTATTTGTAAATATAATTTATATTTGTATTCTATTCAGTTATAAAATTTTACTCCCTGGAGTAATAATGTAATGAGGTTATTATGTAACACCTGAATAATATTTCATAACAGAAACGTATTAATTTTTCTGAAATCAAATGGGGGACTGTGAGTGATGCGAGCACCTCGTGCGAGGGATCTAGGATCAATCCATCACCATCAACTGGTAACAAATGGATTGTCCCTGGGGTGCTGTTTTTGGGAGATGCAATAGGGTGCACTTATAATATTTCTGCAAATAATCGTCCGGTTTTAAAAATTCAAACGGGGTATATGATAGTAGATAGAAGACTAGATTTTGCATTCATCAAGTACAATCTCGATCGTACAGGTCATGGTTATTCAGAAATATTGTTATATCTTCGTAACCCAATCTCAGATTTTCAAAATTCAAACGGGGTATGCTAGTAAAAGACAAAATCACGATGGAACCAAACCAAAAAAAGAACAATGTCTATGAGCGATGTTATTTCCGGCAGTCGCGCTTTTAAATTTTTAGTATTTATATCTTGTGGAATATACTTTAGTGTTTAAATCAGAAAAAAATTCATAAGAATTACAAAACGTAAGAAAGAGTACCTATTTAGTATGTGCCTTAGTAACATACTATAACTATATTAACTGTATGAATAACTATATTCATTTATTCACGATAATTTATGAAAGAATTGAACTACTGCGTATAACGGTGCTACATACAGCATGTGCATGAGTGCGTGTTAGTGACTGCATACGCAAGGGGTGTAGGCAATTACAAACGTACGCAGATACCCATGGAAGCCATCTCTTCTAAAATTGATCTATATAACGGTTGTTTATTTTTATTTAAATATATAAAACTTAAAAAATCGTAATATGTTAATACAGATTTAATTACTGATTTCGGACTGTTTAATTACTAAATTAAAATTCTTGTATAACTCATCTAAATAAAATAAATAAAAAATTCCTCAATAATAAAGAAATCAAATAAAAATAGATTCATTTTGTTGCTACAGAAACGATGTTAATAAATTCTCATTTCTCTAATAGGAGTTACAGATGCTACACATATAACTGCTTTTGTCTTTGGAATGAATTTTAAGTTGATTTTACAGAGGGTACCTCCACTCCGATCCTGCTATTATGCCAGAAACATAACAGAAACAAATTAGGTTTGTGAAGACAAGTAGGGATTTTTCATTTTCATTTTATATTTTCTTTAAATAAGTTTTTGCCAAGGGCCAATAAGGCTTGTGTTAACTCACCTTTCTGTTGTAGGTAAATCCCATATACACTGATATAGAATCGCGAGACGGGCGAGTATCGTACAAAACTTACACTTGCATAGTAAAATACAATAACACACAAGTAGGAACACACAGTAGGGGCTTGCCTGTCAAATGAATTAGATACCAAGTGTGTATTAGCAGGAATGAGTGGACGTATCCCTCACAATAATACTAATTTGTTCTGTTTCAAGAAATAAAAACCATTAAACACAAAAAATATTTAAATAAATAATAAAATTGCACTAATATATTAATTGTATTTATAACGATAACTTTTAAAATAAATGCTTTTGATTACTATTAATTAAAGTAAAAATATATACATAAAGTAAATAAATCTATAGTAAACTTGAGATAAAATTTCTTATTCTGTAGATACAATATAAAAAGCTGAACAAAAAAATTATCTTCATTTGTTTAATTTTTTTTATTACTAAAATTAATTATTCATGAAAAATACGCGGTTGATGTAGGCGTACATGATACAAAAAGAGTAGTATAATGTGTATCACTAGCGCCTGCCTCAGAGCCAAGCTCGTATTTTCGTTCTGAACACTAAAAATAACTACCATACTAGGATTTTTTTTTTAAATTACAGAACTGACAAATTTGACGCACCTGAATACCTTAAGAACTATTATAAAGGATACCTATGCATGTATTATTATTGCTCAAGGCTTTGGTATAAATAAGCAAAAATCATTTTCAACAATATTTACGGGAGTTAGTCAAAATACTCGTAAATCGAACTTTTGTATCCATGGTTCGTATATGAAAATGAGGGGGGTAACGCGTAGGGATGTGTAAAAACGGGATAAACACTCCAGCAGCTTTGGCTGCCGTCTTACTGGTCAGTAGGGTCATATCAGAGCAAATATTATAGAGAATTATCTCAGGAATGAGGATGTACAACCACTGAATTTTGACTAACTGGTTGGAAATTTTGGGATATGACGTCATATACCCAAATCTACAACTGAGCCAGCAAATTTAAAGGGCAAGAAGCTATAGAAAATGGGTTACAACAGGCGTTCAAGGGCAAGGGTAATGAATGGATCACAATGTCGTTCGATCCATGACTTTAATGAAATTGATCGGGATCTTAAGATTGATGAAACTGCTTCTGAAACAGGTATCCTTATGGAAGTGCCTATTCCATTATCACAAAGCACCTAGAATTCCGCAAATTCTGTGAGAAGTGGGTTTCAAAATTTTACATGATGAGATATGGGTCCTTTATTACATTCCAGTTGAAATCGGCTCATATAGTTTCGTAGGAGTGGAGAACCTTGGCATGTAAAGGCAGAAACACGTTCGTTAACTAAAAAGGTCCTCATGACCGTCTTTTTGAACCAGAAAAATATATTGCTCGTCAATTTTTCCGCAACCATTGCGCTTTTAACGGTGCATATAGTTGAAAGTAACGGTACTCTTGAACAAAGTGACAACTACCAAACGAAACAAAAGGTGCTGTCAGCCGATCGATCAGAGATATAATTCTTCTTCAAGACAACACCAAGCTTCATATAGTCCTTAGCGATCGGGATAAACTGGAAGAAATTTACTGGGGAACCTTAGTACATCCCCCGTGCGATTCAGATCGATCCTCATGAGATTAGTATTTGTTTAGGCCAATGTTTGTATGTGTGTGTGTGTGTGTGTTTATTGCCTGTAATACACTCGAAATTCGCCCACTAAGTCCTAAGATATAGCATGAAAATTGTAACAAACTAAACAATTCATGTTTAATAAATTTCTTACATAAATTCTTATATACATATATATTGCACAAGAAAAGTAAATATAACAAAGGAGTTGTAATATTTAAGATAATTGTTATTATTATTATTATTCTGTATATATAGGTCTATGTACATTTTTATTAAATTACCTTTTATTTTGAAAGGTAACAAAAATTTAAACGATTAAACAACCTTTTTTTACACTTTAAATATTATTCATTTATTTAATTCTACCACTTTCCTGAAATATCACAACATAGCAGACGACTAAACAGCATTTTTTTGGGGTTGGGGGCGATTTTGAAAAAGTTTTTTACAAATATCGTTATTTTTTTATTGTTAAAAAATGTGTGTTAAAAAAAATTTTTATTGTTAAAAATTGTTAAAAAATTTATCAAAACTTCAAGATCTGGTAAAAATCGCAAATGCCCAAATTGGACCGTTTCAATACTTTCCCTTCTAAAGCTTCAGCTTTGCTATAGCGCTATCTAGACTGGAAAACAAAAAAAAAACCAATATCCATGTAAAACATTTATTACTAGTGAACACTACTACAGTGTCCCATATAAAACGCAATCACTCATCCATGAAATTTCAAAAGTCAAGCTTACTCCCCTACTCGTTACTGAAATGTACTCGTCCAACATCTGAACATCGCAGTAGAACTCTACCGATAGTAACAACAATGAAATCATAACGTTCAGTGTTTTGCTAAAGACAAGATGGTGTTTTCGCTAGATGAACGTGTTTTCATTATTGAGTCGTACTTCAGTACGAAATCAGTGGTTGCAGTGCAAGATTTGTTTCGCCATAAGTACCCAGATAAACCAGCTCCTAACAAAACATCAGTATTAAGGTTAGTTGCAAAATTTAGAGAGACCGGTTCTGTTAATAACAAGGAACACAAAACATCTGCGTCAGTGTTGAATACAGATTTATTTCGGTTCATTGCACTCTTGGAAAAGGAAGATAGACACTGCTGGCTACAACATGACGGTGCAACATCGCACTACGCAGGTTCAACTTCTGATTTCGTTGAGGAATTCTTTGGTAATCGTGTAATCGGTCGAGGCTTGTGGCCACCAAGATCTCTAGATTTGTTTCTATGGGGTTACCTCAAAGAAAAAGCCTACAGCAACAAACCATGAACACTTGAACGCCAATATTGAACAAGCTGTATTAAATATCCAGCCACAAACTTTGAAAAAAGTTGCAAGAAACGCTGTAAAAAGAATTGAAGCTTGTATTCAAGAAGATGGCGGCCACTTCCAACATTTATTCTAAATGTAAGGTAATGGATGGTAATAATAAAAATTACATTTACATTTACACATGCCTTTTTATTATTTCAATACCTACCAATATAAGGTTGGGTTGCGTTTTATATGGGACACTCTGTATATTCAGAACTGTTTTATTTTAACTGAGAACAGTTCAAAATTTGTCCCAAAATTCCCCTTCCCAAAAATCTAAAAAGCTATCGTTTTATTTGTTGAATATTTAAAACTCAATTTTTTAAAAATATTTTCCTACAAATTGTAGTAGTGCAAGCGACCAAACAAAAAGAGAAATATTTTATTTTGAGACAATATTAGGGGTGAGGAAGCAGATCAAATTTTTAAAATATCGATTTTTTTAAAAACTTTTTTGATTTATTTAAATTTTTTAAATAGGTCATTTTTTACATAACTTAACAGAAAAGAAGTCTTCCTCAGTCATGACATTTCTACATGAATGGTTTCTTTCACTCTGACTGAGCAATAACTGAATACCAGTCATTAGGAATGTACACAATGTTTCCTGTACAAAACTGCTCAACTCTACCAAAATCACAATCGTTAGGCAAGTAAGAATGGGCACTTACTTGCCTAACGATTGTGTTAGGCAAGTAACACAATCGTTGTGTTACTTGATTGTGTTGGTGGTATCTTGTGTTTATGGTTCAGATGGTGAAGTATCTTAACATTGTTGTTCTCTTGTTGCACATAACGCATGCAAGTTAGCGCCATCTTAATGTTTCGATTTTGACCTCCACAACAATTACTAAATATGACAACTTTTCTGTTGGAGGCTCTTTGTTGTCAACGTTTAACGATGCAGGAGCCTATTTCTTGAGGTGAAGCATGGGAAATGGTAATGCTTTCTGCAAATCAAATGTAAAGGCTTATAAATTTGGGACTGATTTAGACACTTCAATTCCCTGATCCAATATTTGCCAAGCAAATATTGCCAATATTTGCAGAAGATTCAAATCTCTGCTGATTTCACGAGCTCTCTTTTCTCCAATATTTTCAGATAAATCAATTGTCATTTTGAAAATATTATATTTGACATATATATCTTTATTAGGCCTGTGAAAATGCCAATTAAAAGTTGGACAATAGATAGCTTCAGACATTGGTTTTACATTAATAAAAAGGTTTTACTGTACATAAAGTACAGTATTTTTTGTATAGATAGAAAATGTCTATCTATACTAATCAAGAATCGGTTTGCAGGAGAAACCAATTCTTAACAATGAATTGGGTAGACAACAGGAAACCAAATCTTTCTCAATTACGATTCGATTTAGACCCTAAGAAATATCCTAAATAAATTTGGACTCTAAGATTATGCAACATGAAAACAGAATTGACTGTCGTCTTTTGGATAAAAGACTAAGACTAAGACCGTCTACTAAGAATAATTGTAAAATATATCTTGAACATGACAGCATGCGCTAAAAGAACGACAGTAATTAATTAATATTGTGCAACATAGCTTCCCGCCCAAATGAAATTAAAAGAATAATGATGTCATATAGAATGTGTGCTTAGTAGTTTAAATTTACCCTTCTCTGTTTAGCGATTAGGTTTATTGATATAAGCTTATTTTCGTTAAGGAATCAAATAAGAGATGAAATAAGGAGAATTGTTGGTTAGATGAAGGGAATAGAGCATGCGTATTAGATGTGATGGGCTACTAAAGTTTACTAAAACTCGTAATCAACCGAAAAAGAATAGGAGTATGAAGAGAGATGAACCACTAAATATGGGTGAAGAAGAGAAAGAGAGCATGCACATTAGAAGTGATAGGCTTCTAAGTTTACTAAACATCATACTGAACCAAAAAAGAATCAGATGTTTACGTAAGGAGTCAAATAAGGGTTGCAAAAGAAGAATCAAAGATATTTAGTAGGTATGCATCAGTTGAGTCAAACAGGAGTATGAAGAGATGAACCACTCTAAACTTGGCTAAAGAAGAGAAAGAGAGCATGCGCATTAGAGGTTACAGTACTGCTAGCTGTGGTAAGGAAAAAATCAATGAATCGAACGAACGATTCTTTTTTACGATCCTTTGTGAGAATCGAATTGAAAGAATCAATTCCTGAAAAAGAATAGTTTATTCCACCACTACTTTGTATTAATGAAAATAGTTACAAACTGCATTTTCAATGGCTGGGCATTGATACAGTTTACCTCTGTGGTTACCGGGACTAAAAGTTTTAAGGAAATATTTCATCAATAATTCACTTAACTTTATACTACAATTTTGGCAATAAGGAAAGATAAAATAAAAAAATTCAGGATAGTAAAAGATATACTTGAATAAACTTTTTGTATTAAAACCATTTATATATTTTTTTGAACTTTTTTCTTTATTCCTGTCAATTGACAGAAAATGACAATACATTCAATTAAAAAAAAAAATAATAAAATAAACAAAATAATCAGTCAAAAGAACAATTCTAAGACTCATCATAGCTCCTAGAAATCTAATAACATATATTTTATTATTTTAAAAACAAAATATATAATTATTAATTGCAATTATTATCAAAGCAGAGAAACAGCACAGCTTATTATTTATCTCGCAACAAACATAATGCTTACAAAGTAAATTTATTTTTTAAAAATGAAATTAAAAAAACAAACATTTAAACATAGCTGTGCAATTAATAAAATTTTGAGCATAATTTAATTTTTAAAATACCACAATTATTATTCAGCCGTAATAAAATATTAAAAACAAAACTTTTTTAATCACAATACAGATATGACAGTAGATATTTATTACTAAAGCATTAATTAAAGTAACATAAAATTAATAAAACTTTTAAGATAACTTCATATAATTATAATTTTTCAAAAGAATTGATAAAAAAAATTAGGAAAATGTAATTAGATTCATACTCTATCATTTTCATTTATTGTTATGTTAAACAAATCTTACAGCATCCCCTTGAATTAAAAAATTAAATGTACAAGGAATATACAGTTACAATCAATTACAATCCAGAAATATTAAGGCGGAAAAATAATTAAAAATAAACAAATTTTATATAAATATAATTATATATATATATATATAATATATATATATATATAAATATTTACAATCACAGTTTTGAAATATATTCTTATACACTAGTAGGACAAAACGAACATATTTTTATTTTTTTTATATACGTATATATAGTAACAAACAGTTCAGTAACCTTTGTAATTATAGTACTATATTATATAATAATGCGTACGTACGTATTGATGCACTAACACTAATATAAACCTATCATTATTTATATTGATGTCAATTTAACCTGATCGAGTGTGCAACAACTACATTTTTATTTAAGATTTTTTAACAAAATAAAAGATAAGGTACTTTTTGTTTATAAATAAAATATATCACTTTATTTATTGTTTCTAATTAATTTAAATTAACATTAATTAAAATTAGTAACAATAAAAAGAAAATAAATATAGGTACAGCAGAAGTAATCGATGATGATTTCCTGTGATACCATGTTTTTGTGGTGCAGTATTAGGACGACAATGCTACACATGGTCTACAGAAGAAAACTTAAAAGATTTTTGCTCATATAGGAAAAGGTTGCGAGTTATGATTATTATCTTATTTTTTTAAAGAATTTTCTGATGATCTATATAAATAAAATATAAATTTACATTTAATTTTAATACCTTAGGGTATACCCCTTCTTTGCAATTGTCATACATGACAAACCGTTCCAATTGATCTTCTAATTTTTAAAATTTTTTTAAAAATTGTTGTCTTATCTGGTCCCCCCTCTACCAATATGAAGGCAGCACGTTGCTGGAGTGGCAGTGGTAAGGATGACTAGCCGTGCATGTCTTTTCTTCTTATTGTGTTAGTATGTACGTGATACAGTCCATTCTTTCTTTACTTTCTGTACTTTTTAATTACATGCATTAAACTTTCTTGTTTAAAACAAAATGTGCAATTTTTTGAGTTACCGGAGAGGTTGTTGATAATTCACATACCAACAACAAAAATATTTAAAAAAAACCTTATATAATAGTTCATTTCTAGCAGTTCAAAAGCTTATAAGTAAATCTGGAATACTCAGAAAAAATTAGGCCAAAATCAAAACAGGAAGGCTTCCCTGCTGTGTAACTCTGTGATCCTCAGATCGTAGTGTATGTGCAACTTTAAAAATTAAAATCAACATGAAAAACTCAAAATTCAATAATTTTATAGTTTGAATATCACAACTAATCTGATTTTATAAATGATCAACACTTAATGTTTAATAGAATATATAGTAGTATGAAATAGATTGGTTAAATTAATGTTTTCTAGTTACGCAAAACTACATTACCCTAAGAAAATTACATCCTTATGAAGTAGGATATCACATCTTTCTCTTCTTTATTAATCTTTACTGTTTATTCCTCAGAGGTACCATAGGAATTGTCAGCCATTGTCTTGCTCCATTCAAGGTCCCAATAACTTCAAATATCTCTTCCTGTTCAGGGTCTCTTCCCAAAATCATTGCTTCATTTAGTTAAAAAGTAAATATTTGCTGAATAACAGTGTTAATGCATTGTACAAGGAAGTAAGCAAATTATGCATCAGAAAACTTATGACATTTTTTATTTTGCATTATGAGTCAAAGTTTTTCAGTTATTTTCTTTTTTTTTTTATAAATTCAGCTATTATTACATATAATCTCATCCTTCACACAATAAGCAAACAAAATAACAATGTATATCTGCGAGTTGTGTAGATGAAACATTACTGAAAATATTGCTATGCATGACTTGTTGAAGGGGTTTGACCATGTAGAAAAAATTAATGTTCCATGAAACTGATATTCTATTAATAAAACTAGTTTAGATTTTAACAGTTTTACAGAATTTTTAAAAGTTTTCACATTAAGAAGATTTAAAACAAACTAACCATTATGTAGAGCACATATACTGAGTGTTGCTGGAAAATATTTGATGCTATGTAAAAATATGTCTTTCAATAAATCTTCATACATTTAAAAAGATGAAATTACAATTTTTAGATAATAAGCAAAACAGGTCAGTATACAAAATAAAGGTGACAAGAAACCATATAATAAATTATGTGGTTTCTAGTGACCATTCCACAAAAAAGAAGAAAAAGGTATTTAGAAAATATAATTAATCATTAAATAATTACAAGAGAAAAGGGCATTCATAAAATATGTAACTGTAGATTCTGATAAGCACAAAACAATATGTTGAAAATAACAACATGGAACAAACAAAAAAAAAACAATATCGACTAACAAAAAAATGTCATTGTTTCGAACAGATTTATCAGTTAAAATGTACTTTCATTTGATATCAACAATTTAAATATTTTTTTGGGTAATTAACACTATGTTATTGTAATTCTGTGTATGTTATAGTTCTATGTGTGCATGTTATTATAGCACTATGCTATAATAGTTGGTTAAGCAAACCATGTTATGTACCAAATTATACTTTACTGTTATACATCAAAGTAACACAAAATTTTAATTTTTCAAACAACCCTTCTATAGTTATTTGCCTAATCTTGCCATCAAATTCTGAAGAATTTTTAATATAATTAATTAAACCTAATCTATATTTAATTTTATACATAAAAAATTAAACTAACTGTATATACAAAGGAGTTCTTAGGTGATTTTTTAGTTAGGTGTAAAAATTAACAAGATTCAAAGAATTAATGCTTCATCATGTTTGAAAGCAGCAATACTTCATGTGTAACAATGGACCGATCAGCATCACACAAACATAGCACAAATAACAAACTGTAAGTATAACTGTTTCTGTAGCACCTTTACTTATTTATCTATATTATCTAATTTTAATATGGTCCAAAAGATTTATTTAGCCACACCTAAACACACTCACACACACAAATAAAATATACATATTTATTAAATTTCCATTTAAATGCAATTACTAATTTCTAAAATTTATACTAAAAAACACCATAAGCAAAATTATCAGTTAATAATGAAGAACAAATAATAACAACAATAAGGCCTTTATAAATGGAGTGCCAATTTACGTTTCATATATCATAATAATAAAGTCAAATTTATTATGAAATATTTAATAATAATAAATGTAAATACAATTTTATATAATCCATAAAACAGAAAAAAATTATTGCATAAAAGTGAAGCTGTAAATATAAAATGGCAACATTCAAAATGTTAATAACAAAGAAATGTATTTTTAAATCATTTTATTTACTTTTTTTATTGTTAATATTTCACCTTTTACCATAAATACAATATTACATATGGATATATAACAAATAAAATTTTCTCACTTTTACAAAATGATGAAAAATGGATTAAAAAAATAAATAACAAACACTCAATAACAATAGTAACAAATTAAAATGATCCTTTAAAATGAAAAAAAAAAAAAATGCTTATAAACTCCTGAAAATAGATAAGATAAATTCAGTAGTATAAAATTTGCAAATCAGAAAGAGAAAGAATAAACAGCACCCACAATTCACCACATCTATATTTCAATGATTACAATAATGACCTAATTATTCATAAAAAAATATCATATTATTAATTAAATAATGTATTTTAATATTCTTTGAAGAAATTATGTGAGATGAATTTATTATTGAACTTATGTTTAAAAAAAAACTTGTTAAAAAGCAAACAGAAAATTATAAAACTTGGGGTTTGCATAGATTTTTGCTCAGTGTACAGAGACTAGGTTATTGGATTTGATATAAACAATTTTTAATATTTATAATGCAAAATAGTATCTCTGCACCAAGCTGAACATTTTTATATTAAGTTTTTACACAACTGCAATTAGATCATCTTGCATGATATAAACTTCTGATTCTCTATCGTTCATATTGGAAGCAGAGTATTATATTGCATTTTACGTTTTGCACTAATTTTTATATTATAATTCACTGTCTATAATAAGAAAAAAAGACACATTATAATAAAAACAAATTATATAAATTGTCTTTCATATTTATTGTGTCAAAACAGTTGTACAGTAAATCAGGTATAGTTTTCACAAGGTTTTTTTATAAATAGTTAATAGACGCGATTTAATGAAAAATAAATTTTAAGACCTATTAATAAAGAAATTTTAAACTTGAATTTTATCATGAAACTTCATTATAGTAATATGAATTTAACTAGCATATGAATATGCTAGAAGCACATTTTAGAGGCAATTTAAAAAAAAACATGGAAATGTGATTAATACGTAGATAATTTGAATCTTTGGAGAACTGTAAAAAGATTAATACTAGTAATAAAATTAAGAAAAGAATATAAAAAAAAATTGCTGGATTTCATTACATAAAGAAAAGTTATGAAGGTAGGATAATAAAAATATAGGTTTGTAGAAGCAATTCTAACTTTCATGCCAGATATTTCTATACTATGCATAATAAGATATTTGTCTTAATTAAAATCATGTATCTCATAGTGCAAATTCATTATAAAATTTAATAGAGGCTTGTTATAATGCTAGTTCTTTTCTAAATTTATTTGTTTGTAATATGTTCCACTAAAATTATTTGGACATTAATACTATTTATAAAGAAATGAAGTATTTATTTGATTTTTAGAAAGGTAAAATACCTTTTGAAATCACTTTTCTGAAAGGTAGATCTTTGAAACCACGTAGCCCACAGTTTCCAACATAAAAAGTTACTTACACTGACCACCAAAAATTTCAGTGATAAGAAAAAAAATTAAACATATAACAATTAAAAATTGGAATAAAAAAAAAACTCTGATGCAATCCCTTTAACAATGGCTCACAGTGGCCTGAAAGGAAACAGATAATTCAAGAAATAAACTTTAGTCAACTAACAATAATAAATTAAAATATTAAACATGGGAGCCTTGCTTAAGGGGGATTTTTTTAAGTTACATAGAGAAAATCTCTATTAACCCCTAATTTATAACAGGAAATAGTAACTTAGGTAAAGTAAGAGTAATTGCAATTAACATGAAATTTGGTAACTGATTCTGCTGACATCAGCATTAAAATACTTGAAGTTTTAAATAAATAAGCTTTTGTTAAATTCTCAAGTTGAATGAATTTTATACATACACTAGAGTTTTTTTACAAAATTTTTGTTCGATCATATCATAAGAAAAAGTGATTGATTTTTCAAATTTTTTAACTCTCAATAAAGCCTAAGATATTTTTTATTTTACTTATCTAAGTATTTTTTTCCCTAAGGATTACATTGTAATAACATGAAGCATATATGTTCAAAAGCCTTTTTACATAACAGACATTAAAGTTCTCAAATACAAATTGAGAACTGTATTTGTATTTCACTGATTAGTTAAGTAAACTTGCACCTTATTCAATTATTCTAAAAAAAAAAAATTATTAATAAATATTGAACCTTATTACTGTAATTCTAGAATATATGATAACTGCTACGCTAGAGCTATTCAACAAAAAAATGTAAGAACCTAGATAATTAAAAACATACATATATGGAAAGTGTTATCCAAACTGAATAAATTCAAATAACTATTTCGGAAAAAACAGAAAATATGATATTTAAGAATTTTCAAACTAAAGGGAACATATAGAGTAATATTAAACTTACTTTGAATAACTTTGTTCCACTTTTAAAATTTGTACACTTATTACTGAAATCTCATCTACAAATATAATTTAGTTAAATGTATTTAGATGAAGAAAGGATGAGTATGAGATTCTAAACAGATGAAATTTACATACACATTTAGTTCTATGAAAATATATTACTTTTACAATGAGTAATATTAATGATTAACTGAATGAATGCAGTTTCATTTTTATGTATGTATGTATGTATGTATGTATGTATGTATGTATGTATGTATGTATGTATGTATGTATGTATGTGTGTGTGTGTGTGTATGTGCGTGCGTGCGTGCGTGCGCGCGCGCGCGCGTGTGTGTGTGTGTGTGTGTGTGTGTGTGTGTGTGTGTGTGTGTATGAAAACAGAGTATGAAACTTTATCTTTTCCAAGCAGTACTGGCTTTTGTCTGTACTTCATTTTTGTAAATATATTAAAAAACCATTGCCATGCGTAAACATAATAATGTAATAGCAATCATCTCAGTTATAATTTTGCAATAATAATACAATTGTGTAGATGGAAAAAATGTTGGTATAGAGATCACAAACTACCTCCATTAATTTTAACCTTATTACATTATCCTTAATACATGCTAATAGGAGTCAAAAGTATTTGAATGAAATATTTAGGCTGTTTTTTATTTACTCATATGATTAATCATATTTATATTATGTAATGTAACATAAAAATATTATAAGGCTCTCAATGGTGAATGTATGTCTGTACGATGTCAACTTGAATGTTTGCCTTAGAAACTGTACGGCTACATGATAGTACTAATTACTTTTAAAAATGAATTAACATAAAATTCATTGATATCTACAAGTTTAAAAAGGTAGAAAACTTAACGATGACCATTTTGACACAGAACTAGGTTTATGGAAACGGTGTGCATCAAATTAAAATGTAAGGTTTTACAATTAATTATAAACAAAATAGTGAGGTTCACTTAATACTATGAAATATAAGTAGGTGTAAACCGTTTAATTATTTTTAAGTAAAGATTCAGGAGGGCGCATAAAGATGAATAAGTACCTTTTTTCAAATAAATCAAGTAATCTGAATAACAGACTTGAACACTGACTTTAAATAGAATTTCTGAAAGATGAAATTAACAATAACTCTGTACATATCACAAATAAATCTATATACTAAGTTCTGTAATTTGAATAGGGTAGAAAACTGACCGGAGCAATGTGCAACCGATATAAAAATTCCTATACAGATTACAAATGTAAACTCTTAAGTCTCTGTATATGACATATACATCACACGTATTGTACATACATAATAAATATAATTTCTTCTGATCTTCAAACTACATTAATTATAATAATATTAGCATTACTGATGACAAAAAATTACAGATACACATTCTAAGGCATAATTTAAATTTTGTGTTTTAGATTTTTATAATAATAATAATAATAATAATAATAACTATAATATGTAATAAAAGTAATAGTAATAATAATATTAATAAAGATATAAAACTGGCTTAAATTATAATAATCACTAAAAGTCTTGATTCAAATTAATACTTTTCCCCCACAAATATTATTTTTTTTAATGTACAACAAAAATTGTTAAAAAATATTATCGACCTGAATATTAATTGTAAATAACATTTATATAAAAAAAGGTTAATTTAACGCTACACGCATAATACATTATAACACACTCCTCACTACAGAACAGACATATAAGAATATTGCTTTAAATGTAGTTTAGTTCACTTTATTTTTTAATCATATTTTCTGCTATATCACCAAGTGGTATTGTATTGTAATGAACTGTATTATTAATAAGAACTTCATTAAAAGTAATAAATATTGAATTCAAATATTTATACATATACAAAATGCAAGAAATAATTACAAATAAAATTATAATAAATTGCAAATTATTTAGTTCATTGTTTTTATTTATTTTATTTCATTTCATAATCTTTAATGTATGAGAGAAACATATGAATGAAATATTATTGAGACTTATCTGGGGGAAGACAAAAGTTTATCGTAGGGTCAAGTGGGCGTCAAAGGATTTACATCTTTGTTCAAATTTGTCTCTATGTCAACACGACAAATAGGGCACCGTTTATTTGATGATAACCACTGATCGACACACTCTACGTGGAAAAGATGCATACATGGTAAACGTCTGAAACATATACAGAACAATATGTATCTATATATATATATATATATATATGTATATTAAATATGAAACAAAGAAATGTGTAAGAAAAGATATTAGATTATAAATAAGAAAAAATCAAAATATAACAAAAAATGTTTGTTTTCCTGATTAGTAGTGAGCAATGATTTACTTTTATTATTCATAACATCTACGAGGTTCAGAAAATAACCTAACATTTTTAATTACGCGCCAACAAAGATATATAGTAATGCGTGGTTGGCAGCATTGTGTTCCACATAACAAAATGCTCTTGGATTGTTGATATCTTGTTTAGTTTTCTGTTATTGTTATTTGAGTGCAACGTGTTTAGGTCTTAGTAGCAATTTTTGTATTGTGCGATTTTCAGGAGCAAAGACACAACATAAAATTTTGCGTGAAACTGGGGAAAATCACAGAAACGTTTAGACTTTTAAAACAAGCTTATTAAGATGATGCTTTGGGTCATACACAATGTTACAAGAGGTTTTCACAATTTAAAAGCAGTCGTCAATCAATTGAAGATGACCCTCAACCAGGAAGACCTTTGACTTCAACTGAAGGCACCCGTGTTCAGAAAATCAACGATCTGGTGGATGCAAATCACCGACTGACTGTTGGAGAACTTGCAGAAGTTAGCATCTCAACTGGATCATGCCATGACATTTTAATTGAAAAACTGAACACACATCGAGTTGCAGCAAGTCTGTTCCTTGTTTGATGAACAAACAGCAGAAAGAACATCAAATGGTTGTTTGTCGACAACTTCTTGAACAAGTTGAAGATGATGAAACATTCAAGCATCATAATGGGAGATGAAAGCTGCATTTCTGGCTACAACATCAAGACAAATGTTTAATCATCACAATGGATTGGCAAAGGATCTCCATGCCTCACAAAAGTCTTGATCCATTGTCAAAATGATGCTCTTTATTTTTTTGATTTTAATGGAATTGTGCATTTTGAATTCTTGCCTCAAAGTGAAACACTGAATTGTGCATACTATCAAGGGGCATCTTACAACAGTTATGTGAAAAAATCCACAAAAAGAGACTAGAATTGTGGCGAAACAATTCACAGTTCCTTCACCAAGACAATGCACCTGTACATTCAGTGTTGTCAATTTGTCAGTTTTGTGCCAAAAAACAGATGACTGTCCTCCTCCCTCAGCCTTCCTACTCACCAGACCTGGCTCCTTGTAATTTTTTCTTATTTCCAAAATTAAAATCAGTGATGAAAGGTCATCATTTTCATACTATAGATGGCATTGAAACAAACTTGTCGTGGACCTTAAAGGCCATTTCAAATGAAGCTGTCCAAGAAACACTGCTTCGCGAAATGGAAGCACCACTGGGAAAAGTATGTGAATAGGAGAGGAGAGTACTTTGAAGGGAACAAGAACCAATAATCTGTAAAATTAATAATAAAGATTAAGTTCGGTTATTTTCTGAACAAACCTCGAACATAACACCTTGACATGTTTGTATAGCAGCTCTTTCTTTAACTCTCTATTACTGTGATAAATGTTTTCTTATGAGTGTTTTGTTGTCCACTGGCTGAACAGCAGATAACCTCTACAAACAGCAACAAGGTGACGGTTGAGTAATAGTAATGTCCATGAAATGTTTTAATAACGGCCACATTTTTCTCTGCATGTCTTTAAAATTCTTGTCAATCTTTAAAATTATGTCTTTAATTTTAAAGATTGATATCAGTATCAAAGCTGTTCAGTGAATGATTTATGATGCCAGTCAAAAATGATGAACTGGTAATGAATAAGTTATGGTTTCAGCAATTTCAATCATCTATGTTAAATCTTTAATTGCCCTCTTTAATCAATTTTTTTAATTACAGCTCTCAGTTCGGAATGTTAAAATTACATTAAAAATATAACTATTTTACATTAAACTGATTGATTTTCTACAAAGCTAATTATAAATAACTGAAGTAAATGATCTAACTAAAACAGTTCCTATCCAAGGACAAAAGGGCCTACATGACAAAATCAAGGAAACTTAACCGTACTACATCTAGATATAATAATACAAGTTGTATAAAAATATACATACATATATATATATATATATAATGTGTATATAACATATATTAATATAATAGGAGTTTCAAAGTTTTACAATTCTCTAACATCTCTTAACTTTACCTTACAGTAATGAATCAAAAATAAAATGAAAGAGAGAGTAACTCTTACAGTTTTTCTCTTCAAGCATTCAAAGTGAGCACCTTTCATCATGCAGCATACATATGACTAACAGGGGAGTTTGTTTTATACTTGAACTAGCATGTTTGGAGTAAGTAATGGAAGCTACAGTTGCTAGGCCTCGAACTAGGCTAATGAAACTGCTACTGTGCTCCGAACTGGGTAGATGAGCAAGTAGCGGAGGTGCATACACAAGATCCTTTATAAAACCCCAAAGGAAAAAATCACATGGGTTCAGATAACATGACCTTGGAGGCCACCGCAAACAAGTTATCATTTGGACCATGCCAACTGATCCAGTAGTCAGAGAAACACATCATTCAACCAATCCTGTATAGAATTCTGCCAGTATGGAGGCACACAATCTTGCCAAAGTGGAGGTGCATACACAAGATCCTTTATAAAAAACCCCAAAGGAAAAAATCACATGGGATGGGTTCAGATAACATGACCTTGGAGGCCACCGCAAACAAGTTATCATTTGGACCATGCCAACTGATCCAGTAGTCAGAGAAAAACATCATTCAACCAATCCTGTATAGAATTCTGCCAGTAAGGAGGCACACCATCTTGCCAAATAAAATTCTCTGTCCATCTTGCAGTAGAGGAAAGAACCATGTACACAGCATATCTAAATAAGAAACTTCAGTTATGCTTGCTTCAATAAATAGCGGCTTGTAAACTTGCCATCAGGATATTGCACAGAAAACATTTAATTTTGGGAAGTTCCTTTTGCACAGTAAGAGGAGGAGTTCATGGAGATTTTCTGATACACTTATATGTAGTCATTAGTCTTTTAAAGCCTTGTAACCGCTGTAAACGGTATGTGTTTCTGTAAACACATATGTGTTTCCTTAAATATAGTAATCACTGGCATTGCTAGTTCATGGCTGGTTTTCCTAACAGATTTTTTTTAAGACTACCCAAAAAAGATTTCCTGAAATGTTTAACATTCTCTCACAATCCTCAGTTGTTCCGTTCTCTTCCCTCTACACAGACATCTGATCGTTTCAAACTGATTATGCCATCAACAAATGTTATTGTCACTTGGAGGATCACAAATAAACTTTCTACGGAACACAAGTTGAACTGTAACTACAGATTCAAATTGAATCTGCTACCACAGATGACGTCCTGTTCAGAAGTCGCAATCTTTGCTAGTGGAACTGTGAAGTGGAATAATACGGAATCAATCTACAGTCACATCCACAACTAAAACTGTCTTTTTTATCTCTCTGATACTAGGCTTAAATCAACACTGTAACCTCATCCAAGGCATATAATAACAAATTAAAACACTGATATTCTTTTCTTTTGTACACCCGATGGTTTAACAAGAAATGAACACTAGGGATATTTATGAATTTGTTATTTATTTCAATTATCAATATCAGATATATCCTATAAATATACAAAAAGTTTAATCTATTACGTTTGTTTTCAATTATGATCAGTTCTCGTAGATGGGCCATTGAACATGACCAGGAATTTTTTTTTGTGAATATTGCTTTTGCATTATCATTGCCCAGGTCAAAATAATAACAAGAGGCTCTTTCTAGGATAATAAAATAAGGTTAAACAATGATGAAAACCAAGATAATAATAGGAATAAAACTGAACTAGTAAAGAAATGCAACAGTTAGAATATATGTACCGTGAATAACAAAATAATATCAAAATTTATGACGGGTTAAATCTTATTAAGTATTCTAATTCTTTTTAGAAATAACAATATCCGGTCTAGTGCATTCCTGTCATTTCCTAAGATGCACCATATGTCTCTCAGCAATTTAAATTTGCAACGTAAGGCCTCATAACATATGCAATCCACAAGGATGTGATGCACAGAAACAGCAGTCGCAATGGATGCACAGTGGTGCACTGTCCGCTGACATCAGGTATCCATGAGTAGCTCCGGTTTGTCCTAATCGCAAATGGCACAGGACGACAACTTCCTTTCAATGAATCTTTCTGTATGAAGAATCTCAAGGTAACACTGTACCTTTGATGTGTCAGAGTTTATCCACTGTATTGGTCCAGTCACGTTGCTACCTTCTTCGAAGTGTATGTTTAATGGAATTAATAAAAATCGGTAATTGTAATTCAAGTGGTAAAAAAAAAGTTAGCTATATATATCGTTAGCAGCGGAATCTGCACATACATTACAAAGGATTTCTGCATGGTTAGGAATCCAGCAGCAGGAATTCACCTGTGTGTTGTGACAATTTAATTCAGCAATTGTATTATGTATTTCGGTACAACAGGATGTCTGAAATACAAATCCTCTAAAGCTTGGAGAGCACTATACGAATTGACACAGAAAAATGAGATAAGTATAATTAATTGCAAAACTAAAAGTGGTTGAAAAAATTCAATAAAGATCCCTTTTAACAAATCTAAGTGGCATTGAGCATAAAACCAATGTTGTATTATTAAAAATTAGACTAGAACTGACAATTTGATAATAAATAACTTTGTTAAAACAGGTTTTAAAATATGTAACACGTACATATGTAATATGTACACTGAATCGCATGATAAACTTTTACTTTTTCATTATGCCATCAATATCACACTAATTTTAATAATACTATAATACATTTTAACAGTACAGACTAAAACTACAGCTATTGTTGTTCATCTCTGATGAGATACAGGAACTGGTTTATTAATATTACTTGTCTGTTCAAATTTTTATCTTGGTTCACAACCTTAATATTGAAATTCTATTCCCAAGATATTCTAGGTATTATGTAACCATCAGATTATAAGGAATTACTGTTATTATAATTATTGTGATTTCTTCAGTGGAATGATCAAGACAAGTCCTGATTGCTAGAATCCTTAATAGCAGGGCATTTTTCATATGCTAGAAAATTCATTAAAATCCTTCAGTAACTGTTGTTGGAAGTCTGGCTGTTGTTATTATATATGTAAATAAAATTATTATTGCAGTAGTGGCAAAAAAGTTGAGTTGTGCCATCTACATTAGGGTGTAAAATTATGAAAAATACTTCAATTAAGGTAAAAGAAAAATGTGTAATTAAGTTTATAAATACACTGACATAAACTATAGGTTTATCTCCCAGGGTAGGATCTAACCGATCATACTTATTATTAAACAGTTCAGTTTCTCAATTTTTTATCTAATTATATTTTTAGTTACACATCCAGTGTCTACATAAAGAAATATAAAAAATGGTATCCTGAATTTGAAATATAATTTTAATATTGAAGATTTAAATTTATAAATAATGGTAAACTATAATTTTTAATATAAAAAACTACTAATTTAACCTCTCTTTAATAAAGACGTGTTAGTAAATTGTTTGATGATGATGAATTTGGCCACAATAGATGTTATTTAATTATAATTCTTTTAAAAGAATTTACCTATATACTCAATATTAAATCTCTGCCATAAGTATTTTTAGTGACTATGGTCATTTCATTTATATACACAGCCTATTCCAAATCTAGTAAATCAGGTTTACCATATAATCTTACTTATATTTCATTCATTTATGCTTTGCTTTCTACTAATTAGAGTTAAAAACCTACTAGTTTTGAATTCACTTATATATATATATATATATATATATATATATATATATATATATATATATATATATATATATATTAACCATTTTTACATAACACAGAAATAAACTGAGTGATATTACACACCTGACATCTTCAGAGTCTTCAAATTCAGATAAACATATGGTACACTTTTCTGTAGTGTCTTCTAACTCATCAGTAGCTCTCTTTACCTAAAATAAAAATATAAATCATTCTGATAAAAAATAGCTCAACTTTAAATAGAACACAACATATAAATAATACACAAAACATTTTGGAGACTTTCAGCCACAAAATGTGTTACTGAAAAATATAGGTAAATTACACTTTCATCTGTCATCATTCATTCAATTGGTTTAATGCACTTCTTTCTGATCCTTTAACAATCCGATCTCAGACTATACCTCCTACATCCTAAATTTTCAATTACTATTTCAGTCATTTTGTATTTGTAATTTTTTATAGTTATTATTCTCTATGTTTTTGACAACCAAATTGAACAGCCAGCATGTTCAACAATTGTCCTGCTAAACTTGTTTTTTATTTATATATATAATATTCTACCATAAACCACTTAATTTCATACTTTCCATTTGATTATTTAAATTTCTTTTTAGCAGCTTGGGACTGTTTGTCTGATTGTCCCAGATAGAGGGTGATATGTATTTAGGTTTCTATTACTTTACATTGGGTTTCTTTCACAAATCTTTAATAGAATCGAAGTAAATTTCAATACAACTTAAAAAAAAACTCAACAAATATATAATATATAAATAACGTAATAATATTACATATAAAACTTTACTCTCTTTCTCTTTTTCTGTTTAGCTTCTGGAACCACCAAGGTATTTTACTTCAGAGGATGATACGTATGAAAGTAAATGAAGTACTTCATGAAAGTATTTTTGTGGGATCTCACATCCTGTCATGATTGAAATAATTTTGTTATTGCATAAAAATATTTAAAATAATAAAAATTGTGTATTAATTTGCACCAGTGCAACTATTTGTTGCAATTTTTATGACAGTCTCTGGCAACAGAAATAAAAAATACAACAGATAGCAGCACTCGTGTAAATAATTATACAATTTTCATTACTTTAGTATTTTTATTATGCAATAACAGAATTATTTCAATCATGCTTGTAGGGATCCTGCAGGAGTACTTTCATGAAAAATTAAGCCAAGTATTATCTCAATAATCTGTACTAGGTGGTTTATTTAATTGAGTTTAAGTATATAAAATAATGAACATTTTTTCACATATAATCCTTTTTAATACTTATAATATCCCTCCATATAATACTTTTAATATCCTTTTTTAATAGTGGAAAGAAGTGAAAATATCACAGGGTTATCAAATCTGGTAACTATGGAGGATATGAAATAATTTCAAATTTTAACTTCATAAGGATCTTTGGTGATTAAACACAATGTGTGCTGCCGAAGTGTTATCATGTTGTAGAATTATTGGCTCCATGGATTGTCAAACACAACAAGATATCTTCTAAGGTGTTTTAATGATAATTTTGAATCAATTCTTCTACTTCCTTTTGGTGCTTCTCATCAGTCACAGAAATTGGTTGATTACAGCGAGGTTAATTCTAGACATTCATTTTACTAGCTTCTGATACACAAATTTTATAACCTAGCTGCCTACAGTACTTCGATCAACAGTCACCATAAACTTCTTTTTGGCAAAGATGAATGTAACTTGTTTACTTTTTTTGCTGTTAAAAATTAAATCACTGAACGTAGTTTTAAACACATTGAAATAGCAAGGGAACTTGATTCCATAACAATGGCAAGTGACAGAAAATGAGTGTGGTTCAACGAGTTTTGGAATGTTAATCATACAAGAATGAAGCTTGAAGCTAGAAGATGATGGCAGCACCTGTAACTTTTTTGTCCTGTTATTTAGCAGTGTACATTACAATTTGGTCGCCTCTCATAAAAATGATTGCAAATGAAAATAGTAATCTGGAACTATAAATATTAAAAAAATTATACTCCATAGCAATTTATTTACAAAAAATAAAAAAATAAACAGAATACAGAATTCTGCAAACTATATAATCTACATCTTACAGATATGTATGTAATAGGATTGCTGACTTAACTTTTATAAAAAAAATCCAAATACTGAATTAAGCAAAATAAACAATCTTGAAGATATGCATAAAATTTAAGGGTTTAAAACCAACTGTACAATCCACGTTCAAATTTTGTATTGTTTGTAGAGGGAAGACAAACTTCATTGTATAAGCCACAATTTTCTGGTTATAAGAAATTCAAATTAACTGCCAAAACACAAGTTACTTGGTTGTAAGATAAGAGGATTAAGTGAAATACATTTTTTTTTAGTTATAATTGATGAAAAATTACACATTATGTTATGACAATTAAAAAAAAAAAGTTTTTGATCCATTTGCATAGCCAATCCATAAACAGTGTAGAGATGAAAATGGAGATGATGAAAAGCACAAGAAAAATTATGAATTTTTTTTTAACAAGGCATGATAAATTCACATGAATTCTTGAGTCTGTAGATGTAACTTGGAAGTTAAGTATGTGGATTTAATGTCCATCTGAGGAATAAAATGTTAAAATTATTTCCTTAACTAAAGTCTACCAATAACCAAGGAGTGAGACAAGCAGAGTGAACTCATGTCAAAAGCTAAAGCCACGGAGCAGATGCAGCTTACATCACTCCCAATCACTTTTAACTTCCATTATGATTCAAAACGAGCATCAATTACACATAAAAACTAGACACAATAAACATTTACATTTAATAGACACAATGAAAAAATAATATAAGAAAATTTTTTTTCTTAAACATTGTAAGACTATAATTTTTAAAGTAATTTAATATAATTTTTATTATATATATTATACATACCCGTTTATATTTGTGTGGGAATGTGAACCGTTCTATTGTATCTTGGCTAGCACCTCTGTTAATACATGCTAATCTCCTTTGCTCAACAACACGCATATAATCTTCAAGACGATACGCTGTATGTCTAGCTGTTAGGAATGGTAGTGGCATTAAATCTGTAGGCAGTACAGGAGGGAACACTAATTCTTGTGGTCTTGTACTACCCTGAAAAAAAATTAAAATAAACATTAATACACAGATATCATACAACAATTTTTTAAATAAATAAATAAACAATATATATTCAAAATTATATGAAGCTCATAAATTGTTGATGTTCATAAAAAACGGAGACCATAAGATTAATTGATAAATTAAATCTCTAAAATAATGCTTCTATAAAACCTGGAATGCTTCAGCAAGTAATGTCTAGAAAGGACAAAATCCCAATGGATGAACCCATGTTTAAATAAATTAGTCGCTACAGATTAAAAAATTTAAATATTACAGGAAGCAGTTTTACTGGAATACTACTGAAATTTTTTTCTGCAGTGAAAATAACAGCAGCCACTTTAAAAATGAAGGAAAAGTAATAAAAATATCAGGCATTCAATTAATTTCATACCTAGGATACAGTTTACTTTCTTAACATGAAATTCAAATGATGTGAATTTGGGATTTCAGATTTAAATTTCAACTATTTATAAAAATATAAAACAGTTTCTTTAAATAAGTGATTTAATTTTTCTTTTTACTTTAAGATAAACATTTTGTGATAGTTCTAAAATGACCTAAATAGGTAAAATTTTAAAATTATAATTTAAACCCAATAAATGTTTTAGATTATCATTAAAAATAACTTACAAATTTCAAAAAAAATTTTATGGTAAAAAGATTTCAAGACAGATGGGGACACTATGGTGAGAAAACAAGTTTCTAAATAACATAAATAAAAAGATCACCAGGGGCATCCCAAAATAAAGTGTTGTTCTTTAACGATGCAGTCAGTCAGTTTTCTATTAAGCTAGCTTGTTATTAGCCAGGTTTTGTGTCTGTAAATTTGTTATCATAGTTTTCCTAAGGAATTTAAACATGAGTGAAAAGGACAGAAAATGCTGCTGAATATGAAATTCATCTTCATTTGAAGTGTTTTTTTAGTTTTAAAGACAAAACAATTTGTATTCAGCAGAAAGCACTGAAGTATGGTGGTGAGGTATGAATAAGTCAAACGTGAGTCAATAGTGAACATCATATTTGATCAAAATGAATAAATGAATCTATACCACACTCGCTTGTGACTGAAGAACTAAGCGAACTGAGCAAAAATTTGACAATGAAATTCATAAGATTAGACAATCACTGTTGATGGATGATGACATACTCAAGATCTCTCCAATACAGAATTGTTTATGAATGTCTTGTGTAAGAAAAAAATGTTTGCCAAATGGGTTAGACTGTTGTATCAAGCAAGATAAGTCAGACTAAATGGAAATCACCTAAGTTATTTTTTGATCAATGTAAAACAGAGGATAATGATTTTCATTACATGATTACTGGTGATATACCAGTGAACATCACTAGTAATTTATAAAAAAAATTCACAGCTTACTGAAAAATACTTCATAATGGAAGTACTGAAATACCCACTCCATAAAGGAAAACAAGCAAGGTTGCCACACAGCAATGTTTCCCTTCACAGTTAACCCTCATTTGCAGTTGGATGCGACATCTTGAATGCTACTTCAAAACTTTGACTGAGCTTACTGAAATATGTACCCACCATATTATATTAGCTGTTGTCTGGCCCCCAGTGATTTCCACTTATTTCAGCAAATGAAGAATTTTTTTGTAGTGGTCATTTAGGAAGAGATAGCAAGGTAAAAAACCAATCCCTTTCAGCACGCCAGAAGGCGGAGGTAGATTTCAGTGGTGCTAAGTAGGGGATAAAAAAGATTTTTAAAGTTAAGAAAAACTTCAAATTTACTCAATACAACAATGGTTGCATGTGAAAAAAGTTTCACATGTTTAGCATACAACAAGCCCGCATCTTCTTACAATTCCAGCAAGATTTTGGTCATCCCTTGCCGAAAGGGTTAGTCTTATCAAAAATTGTTTCAGACAAAAGTTTTAGATAATGTTTAGAGGACTAACAACCACTTCAAACCGATTCAATACTGTGCCCATTAAGGGAGGTATAATTCTTTTTTGTCTTTGAAATCCCATTTTTTTGTCCTCTTGGGCCAATGGTTGCTGATATAAAAAAAATTTACTTAGATAAGTTTTAGGCTGTTACCCAAAGAATAGTAGGAACTTCAAATGAATTCAATATTTTACTTAATAAGAAAGTTATAGTGATTATTTGTTTTTTCGAAAAAGACCCCCAATGGTTAATAAACTTGACCAAGATTTAGGACGAGTTATTTTTTAGGAACAATTTGAAAGTGACTGGCGCAAAATTACGGCAGTTATCGTGTCCACAAGAAAATGAAATATATATATATAAATGTATATATAAACTTTTGAGCTGTGACGGTAGTTTTGGGGTCTGGGAGATGTGAAATACAAAGATATGGCAACATTTTTCAGAAGTCGAATGATGGTACCCATAACAGTAGGTAGCTTTCTTATGAAATCTACCTAAAACTTGTCACTGAGTGGATGATTAACCAGAGGTGGATTTGTATAATGACAGAAAAGAAAGACTAGAGACAAGGTATAATCACTTAAATTTAAACGAGGTCTAAACTAAGTAGAAGAAAAGAGTTTTTAAAATACAGAAAAACATTTTTAATTATTAGCCTACCTGTTGTAAATTTCTTATAATCAAACTTTCTTTACTTTCTAGATTATCCTTGTGCATATATCATATTTAGTTTATTCTTAATAATAAATATGCATTATATACATTTTAAATAGTATATATTATATACATTTTAAATAACATCTATAATATACTTACACTAACAACCGAAGGACCTATACTGATATGAAGGTGATGCATACGATGACCAGGTTGATGATAATGGTGTACGTAGTGGTGAACATGTTGGTGAGTACTATCCCTAAAAAAATTAAATAAACAAATCTTTTTTAATAGACAATTAAAAAAATTATACAGATCTAATCCTATGTTAATACTTTCTGAATTAACATCTGCAGGCAACTGTAAACAAGAATCTAATAATTTTTCTTTTGAGCATTATTATTTTTAGGGGTGTAGTGTAAGCCACCTCCTAATGGTGCACCATGGTTAATGCTAAATAGCTTACACAGTTAGCTTATTATGGCAGATCTTGATGGTAATCAATCTGAACATAAAGCAGTCCCCTATTCAGTTTTCTGGGAGAAAGCTACATTAAGATCGTATAGCATAGGATTTAATATGTTTAAGATATTACAGTGGAACATAAGTAGAACGTTTTGCTTTAAATAGACAGTATTGCACAAAACATTATAGGAGAAAGACATTTCTGTATTTATAATCCTGAAGCTAACAATACAGATGACACATTAAAATATTTTATCTTCAGTAGCTATCAAAAATACCATCATCCAAAATCTTTACAGGTTGCCGGCTAGTTGGTGTATGAAGAGGACTGATGAATGAGTTTAAGATTATTCAAAGTATGATCTTTCAAAAAGATTAATAAATCTTTTTGAAATGATTAAATTGGATTTGTGGGTAAAGAAACAGCTTTTCAAATTTATGGATTGTACAATCCACCAAACAATGTGCCGAATATCAATTTTATAAATGTAGATAATAAAACTTTAATTGTAGGTGAACTCAATGCACATTATCCCAGCATTGGATACCAAAACTCTAACGATGCTGGAAAAGGAATTGAAAACTTTATTTCAACCAACTGCGTATGGCTGTATAACGCCACTGATACACATACAAACCCGCACTGCAATGGATCAACAACAAATTCAGATTTAACTTTGGTTTCTACTGATTTTTTGCAAAGCAGAAAGAAAAATCACTGGCGGAGCGGGTTGCAGTCATTGCATGACAGTTACATGAGTACAACTTGATGGGAGGAAGGCAACAGGACCTCTCAGAGAAGCTAAGGAAAGCTAGAATTTCAAAAAAGCATACTGGAAAAAATTTATCAGACAAATCTGGAAGAAAAGCTAGCCTACTTTAATAATAACTTTGACTTTATTGTAATATCCGCTCATAACAATGCCCAAAAACTACGTTGCCTAAAACTGAAAGTGGCTGCACAGCATGTACCCAAGGGTAAGATCTACAATTACAAGTCCTTCCTGGACAGAATCTTTGTCAAGACTCAAGAATGAAAGAAAAGAAGCCAGGAAGAAGATGGAGAGAACCAAATTGGTGCAGGATGTGGTTGAGTGGAGGCGTGCGGTAGCAGTAATGAGACAGGAGATGATAAGGTCGAAAATGGATACCCGTTTTCCAAGTTCCTGGTTACTCTAAACTATAAGGACAAGTCCAGCAAAGTTTCCAAATTTATATCTTCCTTGAATGGCAGTGGAGAATCATGTAAGCAGCCATTAGAGACTGGAAGATCCTTGAGAAGACAGAACTTTCAAAAACGCTTTAAAGAAATACTTTACGAAGCACACACAGCTGCCAAAAGAACTTAAGGCACAGGAAAAATATATAAAGCAACAAATATTAGAAGCTTGGAATGGCAAATGTCAGTACATCTTCAATGATGAGTTTATTGTGGAATAGGTTGAAAGGGCCATTAGCTCCCTGAAGAACATAAAGGCGTCTGGTTGCAATATGATAATAGTAAAATTCCTGAAAAACCTTAGGCTGGTTGAATTGCAGATACTGCCTTCACTATTTGATCAAATATGGAAATCAGAAGTCCCAACATCCTGGAGGAAGGTAATAACTGTACAAAATCTGAAACCTAAAAATCTATCCAGCTTCTCTCTCCAGCTTCTATCCAATTTTTCTGACCAGCATTTTGGCTAAAGCTATGGAGACAATGGTAAATGCTTGGCTCATCTATTTCCTGGAAAGCAGGAATATTATTTTCAGGAGCAGGCAAGCTTCAGGAAATATACATGACCAAGCATCAACTTTTGTTGTCATTTTCAGGAAATGAAGGACTCTCTCAATAAATCTGAACAACTCCGGTGATTTTTGTGATTTCAAAAATGCATATGAATATCTGGAGAATGAAGATATACAAAAAGGTGAACAACTGTAAAATTAGGGAGAATATGTTAAGATGGCGTTACTTGTTCATCAACCAATGGTTCTGTACTACAAGGGTCAATGGTAAATTATCAAGTTTTAGGAATCACAATGTTGATGTTTCTTAGAAAGCTGTACTGAGCCTGGCCATGTTCAATATCATGATGAAAGACTTGCCAACTGCTCTACAAAAAATAAGAGGATCAGGAAAACACTTTAAGCAGACAACCTTGTTATGTGGGTTTCATTACCAAAAAGCAAAATACATAAACTATCTACCAAAACGAATACAGCCCTTACCGCTTTATAGCAAACTGGCCCTATGAGAATGGCATGACTGTTAGTACACAGAAGACCTTTCACAATGTATTCTTTCTCTCTTATGCACACTCCAACAAATTAATTTGGTGTACAAGGGCAATTTCAAACAATGGTGATTCCAAATACCTTGGTCTGTTCTTGGATATAAAGATGACGGGAAGAAATCTATTGAAAAGATGACTAAGAAAATAAGGAATAGACTAAATATACTTAAAAGATTGGCAGGGAAACAATGGGGATTCTCTTTATCAATGTTAAATTTAACATACAAAGTTTATATTAAACCTCTCTTGCTGTACGGGTATGAAGTGTTAACATCGGCAAACTTGACTGAGATTGAGCAGGTGTAGAATCAGGCCATGCAACTTATTACTGGGGCTTTGAAAACAACATTGATCTTGGCACTGCAAGCTGTTACAAATAACCTGCCATTGGCAAAGGAAATAGAATGATTAGCAATTCTTCAACACAAGAAATTAACTAGATTGTCTTTTGATAACTACCAACATAAATATGCTCCAAATAAATATTGTTTAAAAACACAGTGAGCTTTACAAAGCAAGCAGGTCAAGGAGATAAGGCAGGAGTTTATTCCTCGTTGCAGCATATCAAATTTCAAACTTTCAGAATTCCCATTGTTTACATTCAACAATGAAACTAGGCTGGGCTTAGGCGAGTCATTAAGGACATCCGATATTGACAGAATTCTATTGAAGGTCATTGTGCAAAAGTTTATAAAAGATCATCATTATTCCAAACCAGAATGGTCCCACATTTATACAGATGGCTCTTTGACAGAGGCTGAAGGGTGTGTTAAGAGTTGGTATCTATGATGCTCTTTTCAGTTTTTATTCTGTAGGATGACATCAACCACATTTTGATGGAGACCTGGATGCAATTATTATTGTTTATAAATTTTAGTGATTCTTGAATAAGAGAAATTAACTAGATTGCCTTTTGATGACTAATGGCATAGATATGCTCTATATAAGACCTTTTACAATGTATTCTCTCTTATACACCCTCTCCCAGAGATTAATTTGGTGTACAAAGGCAATTTCAAAGTATGGTGATTCCATACTATAAATTGCTTTAAAAATATCTGTTGGCCAGATCTGAAATTCCCAAGAAAGTAGTACTTTTTGTGATTCTAAATCTGCCCTCTAAGAGATCTCCTAGTTTTGTCTCCCAATGTCAAGAATATCTGAAATTAGACAGCTTGTTGGTAAATTAGGTGGAGTTAATGTTTCAGTTATCTTTCAATGGATACCATCTCACGCTGGAATTGCAGGAATGACAAAGATGACTCATTGGTGAAACAAGAAACCTGAATAATGACAACTAAAACATGGTGATAAATCCAAATAATGATGACTAAAACATGGCGAGAAATCTGAATGATGACTAAAACATGCTCGTCTTCCCATTCCAATAAAAATGTTATAGATCGAAGGTTTAAACAATAGTTCCTAAATTATCTAACAACTGAGATGGAAGGTAAACGGTATATAGCTCTAATTGGTGGTGACAATATAATTACTGACAACTCTTGAAGAGAATCTGTAGCAATCTTCATGAAGATTACGAGTTATGATTGCTTTGCAGAACATATTTTTTGAATGGAAATTCTCACATCTTCTCTGTGTGTTATCTATAGAAGTGAAGGTTCTGTTATGAATCGGGGGCATTTAGGAGTATGTAAAGAAATGATTATAGAAACATGTCTGATGGAACATTGTACTAGAAAGCTTTCTAGTACAATGTCATTAGATTTCTATCTAATGACATTGTATCAATAGATTGAGCACTGAATAAATAAATAAATACATGATTCTTTTTATCACAGAAAATTGTTTACAGAACACTAATTCTTTTTTCCAAAGATGAGATTAATCAAAATATAAAACAAAAATATATAAAACGGAACATCTGATTAAAATCTAATATTGCCTGCAAAAATACTCTAGCTATAAATATAATATTAACAAATCAAATATTTTTAATTAAAATAAAAGATTTATAATTTTTCATCATAATACGTTCATATAATTATTAAAAAATATAAAAAATGTTTACCCAGGGATTCCACTCTGGACAACAATCTCAGTCTGCATTGTAGCAGGAGGCACCATAGAATCAACTGGTTCAGCAGCTGCAACCTGCATACAGACAAAAAATTAAAATAATATCAATTATTAACAAATATAACTGCACACACAATGGATAGTAGAACATAAAATTTAATTTTCAAACATCAATAACTTTATTTCTGAAACATAAATGTTTAAAATACACTCATATAAGACATTCATTACATGAATTATAAAGACAAAGTATAAGACATACTTTTACAGAGGAATTTTAAAACTATCTTGAAGATTACAACAAAAAAACAATTCAAATCCAGTTGTTTCGTCATCTAACTTTTATAAAGATACTCAACTTTTAAACACCAGAACTGGGTAATATTAATTATCTGCATGGTGTTTAAATTGACATTTCTATAACTCTCATCAATTTATGTTATTTTTGGGAGAGCAGTAATGAAACAGATTTATCAGACAATGTTGAACCTATTTATATGAGGTATATACAAAGTAATTGTGAACATGCCAAAATATATGTATAAGATGAATGGCATACATACAGAGCATAAAATACTTTCCTCCCCATCTAACAATTATGTTTCTCACTGTATCTTACTCACTTCTTTGACTAAATATTATTCTAGTAGACAAATTTTATTTTAATTATAAATTTTATTCAAATAACAGTAAAGTCAAACTTTTTACTTAATATAGTTCTTTACATATTGCTGCTCCTGTTTTACAGAATTTAAAATAATAAAAAGTAGTAATAGTGTACTACTAACTCCGCCTAATGCATTCCTTATCATAACTACCACAACAGAAATGTGAAGAATTTTTATAAGCACATCCATGCTGGCAACAGCTTATTAATGCAGAGAATGTAATATAACATCAGAAAAATGCTCTACAATTTTCTGAAAAGAATGTGATTTTTCCAAACAATGGGAGAGGAGAAGTCTTTAAAGAAATCTTTCATCAAATTTAAAAACCTTTGTTCAATGGAGTTGTATATTAAAAAACATCACTACTGTTTTTTTTGTTTTTTTTTTTAACAAAAGGATAATACAGTAACAGGTGAATGGTTAGTTCCATTACAATACATAAATTACTAGGTATATATGTTAGGTCTATTAATGAACATACATAAACTTTCCCGAATACTATGTTAATACCTGTTACCTGTAAAATAATTTGGGTAACATGTTATTGTAAAAATAATCAGGATGACCAAGGTATATGTTTTCAGTCCCAGGAGGAGACTACTAGCAACTTACACGTGTTATTTTCAATTTGTGTTTTCTAGAAGGCGAGGAAGGTTTAAAATAGAGTATCCATATCAATGTACCATTGTTAGAAGTAACCTTAGACCATCAAGAAACACCTGATTATTACATTTCATTCTTATAGCATCCTCCTTGCTTTTAACACATTTTTCCTTTAGTTCCATTAAAAATGTTTTATTGCATAAGGAATCTAAATGAAGAAACTGTGTCCAATAAATAAATTCAGCAGTGAATACAAATACAGATACACTAAATTAAAATAATAATCATAAAACTAATAACAAAATTTTTTTTATTAAACTTACCATAACAGGTGGGTGTAATGGAGGAGGTGGAGGGTGGACCTCAGGTCGGCTGTAAACTGTCGGCTGCTGAGGTGTAGGTAAAGGTGGTTGAGGATGGCCATGGCCATGAGGGTGACCATGACCATGCCCATGGCCATGAGTATGACCATGACTATGTGGTGGTGGATGGCCAATATGTACACCCCCGACATGATGTGGGTGCCCATGATTATGACCGTGATGCGAATCCATGTATATATCACGATGCCTTACACTAGACAAAAAATAAATAAACAAAGAAATTCATATAGATATATATGTAAAAAAAAATTTAAGTGTTTGTGCAAATTTGATTTTTTTGTGTTAAAAGTTTCCTTTTACATTCACAATAATATTATTTAGCACAGTGAACTTGAATCAATAATTTCCAAAATACCAACGAATTGGTAATTTATGACTATTTGGAATTACTAGTATACAAATAATATTGGTATTTTTTTAATATTGAGGTTTGGACATTCAGTAGTCAGTAATTGATTTACTGATATTCCAGTAGTACGTTCAATATCAGTGAATATGACAAGCAGGTGTAGTTATATTACATTTCTTGATTAAGAGTCCAACAATCAATATCAGAAATGAAAAACAATTTTACACTTATGCATTTAACATTTACAGACTGGTATTGTGTGTACTATCAGCTATCAAAATACAGCTGATTATTAACATTCAAAATTTACTGGTGAAATACTAACACATTACATTATAGTAACATGACTAGAATAATTTTTTCACAATCATTGGATTTTTCATTTTAATTTCTAAGCGTAAGATTTCTCACAGCATGTAGTAAAAATGTACCATCAATTTATGTGATTTTTGGGAGAGCAGTAATGAAACAGATTCCTAATGTAACTGTTTTTGTACAACGCAACACATTACTTTAAATAATTATGCTACCATTGCCAATTTTAAGCAATTGCTGAACCATTTGGAAAATCTCCTTACTAATTTATTTATAAAAGATAATTATGATTTTTTTTTTATGGAAACAACTTTGAGTTGATGAATTTTTAAATAATTCTAATAAAAAACAGAACAAAAAACTTTCCTTTTTCTGCACCCCATTCAATGTGTAGATAAATAAGACTCAAAATAATTTTCAAGTTTTTCTGAATTATGAATTATTTTTTAGTAATTTTTACTTCCTTGTACAAATAAAGAAAATATTGTGATCACAAAAAATTTCATTCTTCTGATTTCATATCCTTTTTTCTTTATTTTTTAACTTTTTTTTAATTCCTTGTATGAAGTAAAGGAAGTAATGTGATTACGATACACTTCGGTTTTCATATTTTGACGGAAATATTAATTTTGACCATCTCTGAATCCAGATTGACTAGTTTCGTTATGACGTCTATGTACGTATGTATTTATGTATATGCATATGTCTCCCATAACTCAAAAATGATTAGCCATAAAATGTTGAAATCTTGGATTTAGCACTGTTGTACACCTCCCTTTTTGATTGCAATCACAATTCAAATTTTAATTAATGAAATATTTTGATCTTAAAGGGAAGGGACATCGGTTCGAATCAGACTTCATCTCCTTTTATTTTCTTTTAACTTTTCTTTTTTTTTAACCCTACCTTATGTAAAAGTATGACTACTCATAAGTAAGAGATAAAAATAAATAAAACTTGTGCTCTTCATAATTTTTTTACTTTATTAACATTAAATTAATAATTATAAATGTCTTGGTTTAATTAATTATGAAGCTTTTACAATATTTCATGACACCCCTGTGAAGAGGCTGCGGCGCACAGTTTAGGAATCACATTGTTTTAGTTACTCCTCTGATATTGTTGGACAATATCTCCCTAAGTTGGAGTTGATCATTTCGTTTATTTGTTTTTTGTTGCCAATCACTTAATCACTCTTTGGTTTGATATAATTCTTCTAATCTTAATTTGTGTACACATTCTCTAGTTTTCAAATTTTCTCTATATTCATGATCCTCTCTTAATCTTTTTATTCTTTTCTTGGTCTTAATGTTTTCTTCTTCTTTATATTTATCATCTTCTCTTAATCTTTTTATCCTTACTTTAGTTTTAACATTTTCTTCCTCTTTATATTTATCATCTCTTAATTTTGTTTATTCTATATATGCATCTCTTCTTGTTGTTTTTTGAGATATATTTCTCCAATAATAAAAACTGAATATTTTACACACTGTTAGGTCGAAATTAACAGGAATTCACTAAGTTAATAAGAATAGTTTAATTATTATTAACTTTTGTTTATATGACACCAGAAATCTAACACTTTTGTTAATCAGCAACTCATGACAATACGAATAATACTGATCTACTAATACGAGTAATAAAGGGACTTTTACTCTATCCTAATAATTCGTGTAAGATTGTTGAAATAATAATTGTGTAAATAAATATTTGATGTTAATAAAAACTAATATTTCAGCAATTGTGTAACTGTCCATTTTATTAAGAATTGGAGGATCGTATCTCACTTTCAAATGAAATAAGTTTAAATGAAGTACTGCAAAAAATGTTTATATGTAATTTAATAGGTGTACAAGGAAGTCATGTGGTGTCCACATCAAGTTTTTCATATTTAATGGAACTAATTATCTTAAAATTATTTTATGTGTTGTATTAAATAAATAATATGAACACTTTTTTTAACTTATAATTTGTTTTGATATCTATAATTAATCCTATACTGATATGAGCTATATAATAAAATATATTTTTATACTAATCTGAATAAAATTTATAATTTTTTTATTTAAAGCAAGAATAATCATGCTACTTTTCATGAAGAACCTCCAATTCTCTGTTACTTCAGGAATTCTAAATCATTCTGAAATTTAATCTGCATTTTTAATAATTGTAAAGCAAGCTACTAATAACTATATACTTAAACAAATTAAAAAAAAAAAAAAAACTGTATACAGTTAAAAATAATCTTTTAAGTTTTCTGCCACTATCTAGCTTATTTAAATTCTGTCTAAAATACTATAAGAGAAAAAATTAAAAGCCTATATAATTTGCAACTTCCACCTAAGATTTCAAAATAATTTTAAGCAATCACATAAATTTGGTGGAAATTTGTTATATGCTTTTTAGTTTATATCATGTTCTACCAATCTAAGGAAAACTGATACCCACACAATTATCAATAAAGCAAACTTAAGAAAACAAGAATGTTCAAATGAAATAACAAAGGTATATGTAATTATCACATTACATACGCTTTATACGCTTTTTTTTTTTTTTTTTTTTTTTTTTTTTTTTTTTTTTTTAATGAAATCTGACTATTCTATCCAATTACACAAACACTTCCTTTAAACAATATACTAATGGATAAAAATCACGACTACAGCTAGTATACTATAAAATTAAGAAAAATTTCTTAAATGATTTTGAACTACGCCAATTCATTAATCAATGTTGATCAGGATTCCACAAATAATCACATTTTTTCATGAAGCATGTATTTCATTTCAAAAGAAAAAATAAAATAATAATATAATATTAGACAATTTTAACATCCTTTTATATACACTCATAATTTCTCCTTATGTTATCAACCACTGCAACTTAACCATCCATCCTTGTTGAAAGAATACAAAATCAATTTAAATAAGAGAAAATTGCATTCATATTTAACTGCAGTAATTACATGATAAATGTAAAACAATTAAATCACTTCCAATCTTAGGGTTCAATTATTTGAAGTTAAAGTGCCAGAAAGTATTAAATAAAAATTTCCAGGATAAATGGCCCATAAATCATAAAATACAACACTTTTAACATCTTGCTGAACCGATTAAGCAGTTTGACGAGTTATAAAAAAGTAATGGGAGTATATTGAGAAAAAATGTTTTTATTTTCTAAATTAGCAGTAAATACCATTTAATAATCATTAACTTTTGAACAATGATAATGTCCTCAAGATGGCAGCTATTAAGCAGGAACATACTGTTGGAGACAATTGCTGAAGCTTTGTATAGTTCATTATCACATACTATGGAGTATGATGTAAGGGCAACATTTAAACACCTTTTCCTTCAGATATCACTAAAGAAAGAAATCACAAATGCTCAAATCAGGTGACTGCGTAGACCACCTCACATCACCCTCAGAGAGACTAGATGGCTGGGAAAAATTTCTCTCAAAACATTGAGTGAATTTCGGGATATGTGAGCTACAGCCCCATCCTGTTAGAACCACAAGTCCACCACCAATCCCTCTTCTTCAACAATCTCTTCCATTCTGGGCTGCAGAAAATTTCACAGTATTGAGACATAACGTTCGGAATTCATGGTCATGCCATCCTCTTCAAAGTACGGGCCTATAACACCAAATTGTGATGTAGCACTCCACACCATTAGTTTAGGAGAATGTAACAGTCTTTTGTGAATAATTTGGGGGATATTTTCAGCCCATTAGCAGAAATTGTGCTTATTCACTGCCCCACTGAGGTAAAAACATCCCTAATCACTACAGAAATAAGCTGTCTTGAGGGTGATCTATGCCAGTATTTACTAACACAGATTTTGGCAGTTGTTGTAGTCTGCTGGGCCCAATTCTTGAGAAATCATTATCTGAAGGGTTGAAAATTCAAATTGAATGCAGAATCCTACTTAAACTGCGGGCTGACATCCCTGCAAAAGCATGCCTCGAAGCAGAACGTCTTGGCGATTGCTTGATCGCTGCACATTTTCTGGTGTTCTGATGGACCTGTGTTGGCCATGTGTACCTCTTCCTAAAGTGCTACCAGTTTCCTTCAACCGCCAAACCCAGGACCAAATTGTGTTTAGATTAGGAACGGCACTGTTGCATGCAATGTTGAACATCGCTAAAAAGCTCTTTGCATCACAATCACAGATTGGTTGTTTTCAAAATAAAAATACATGGCAAAGCCACAATGTGTTCTGGTCGAAACCATGTTGGCTACTGAAATTGGGTCATAGATGGAAACCACATGCACCTGCCTACCTTAACAATCGCCCAAGTATTGACTCCTCCTAACTGCTTAGTCTGTTCTGCTGCACCAGTATAATAATTAAGCATTGTCACACTACTTATGAAATAAAAACAATTTATATAGTTAACTTCCAATATTACTAGTATTTTTAAGATTATTTCTGAATAAAAAAACAGTAATTTTAAAACATTAACAGCATACTAAATGTGTTTTAAAGACAACAGAACTAAAGTAAAATACTTGAACTAAAAATACTGTATATAAAACAATAGACAAAATAAAAAAAAATAACAAATAACTATCATGGTAATTAAATTAGAAAAAGTATATACAAAAATTAAGATATTTTAATTTTCTAAAAATGGAGTAAAAAATTTTAATAAAACAGTCAGATATCATTAAAAGAATATCAGCAAGGAAAAACTAATGAGGAAAAAAAAAATCTAAAAATCAGACTAAAATCCTTGTAGTCTGTTATGAAATAGGTTAAATGTAATTTTTTTTAATGATAAATGTTAAAGGTATAGTATACTATAATCTTATTTCACAATTATTCGAATATTTTTTTCTTTTTTTACAATTACTGGCAGAATTTCATGCATAAACTTTCTGGAAGACAAAAAAAGAAAAAATCTTTCTAACTGGATACGGTAGACAATCTGGAAAGGTTTATAAAAACTATCCCTGGATATAACTTTAAGAAAGACTGGAAACTTGGTTCCACAAACTATTAATCATCCAAACGTTTCAGTTAGTAATGAAACTATGGATCATGTATGTGATACAGGATGCCAGTCCTGGAAAGACAATTAGGTAGACTAGCTACCATCAGTAAATTCCTTGTTTCACTGTTAACATTGTTCATAAGCACGCTTGCGAGCTTACAAGCTACCGTTAAATCAAATGATTGCTGTTTACAATATCAATTTGCTGCAGAGGTAAAGTACTGTGTTCAAAACAATCCTAATTATCTTGAAAAGTTGTTATTTATTGATGAGGCTACCTTTCATAATTATGGGAAAATTAACACATACAATTCTCGAATTTGGGGTACTGAAAAACCCCATTCGGTAATTGAAAATGAAAGGGACACACTAACTGATTCACAATACTGGTTAAGACTGCACAAAAATGGCGTCATCAGTCTGTTTTTTTTTCATGGAGCCACTGTAACAGGTTTGTCGTGTCGTCGCTTATGCTGATGACGCGCTGCTACTGACTGAAGCGGATTCGCGTAACGAGTTATTGTTCCGAGCTGCTCGTGCTTGTGGGACACTCCGACTGTGGAGTCTCCAACATAAGATGATTTTCAGCCCAGATAAAACCACAATGATGTTGCTTAAGGGCTGATTGGTTGCTACCCGACAAATCCGAGTCCGGATGGCTGGTCTTCCCATTCGGTACATTACGACTCAAAAATACCTGGGTGTTATCCTTGATGAGAATTTTCGGTTCAAGGAACATGTACAGTATGTAGCAAAAAAGACTGCTGATGCTTTTTATGGAATCTGTAGTCATTCATCCCAATTGGGGGTTAAACTACTGTATCATGTGTATCCTCTACAAAGGTGTCAGCGAAGCTATCACGCTGTATGCTGCGCCTGTCTGGGCTCACCGCATGGCTTTTAGTTATTGCACGAACATTTTGCTGCAGGCCTAGTGACTCCTCTTGCTGGCTGTTATAGGTGGTTATAGAACAGTCTCGCAGGAGGCAGTCTGGTTATAGCCAGAGTCAAACCAATAAATATCTTGGCTAATGAGCATAAGAAATGCTGTATTTCCAAGGTAAATTACCTATTGATGTCGGAACGAAAGCAGGAGATTGAAGACCAGGGCCTTGCGTCTTGGCAGGTCAGGTGGGACGAAACCCCACAGGTCGTTACACGCATGGTATATTTCCTATAGTCTGATTTAAGTGCTATTGGGTGGGTCTCCCCCAATTGGTATATCACACAGTTTCTCTCCGGGCATGGTGCCTTTCGAACAAGTATAGCTAGGTTTTGTTAGGTGGATTCGAGTCAATGCCCGGATTGTCGGACAGATGATACAGTGGCCATGTCCTCTACATCTGTCTTCAATACGAGATCGAACATTCACAAACTCTTAGGGAACTTAAGAAAATACATTCCTTTCTGGATCTCCGTATTAACTGGATGATCTGTGAGGAGTGGTCTACAGTGGCTGGTTTTCTTCGCACCCTTGTGGTGTGTAGGTGTGCAGAGGGAGTTTAATCGAGGTACTCGACCATGGTAGGATCCCAGGAGGGTTGGGTTCCGGCTTAGGCATTGGATTGGTTAGAGTTAGGCGCATTGGCATTCTGCCACGGTTATGTAGGTATTGTTTTTTATTTGCTTTTGGGCTTCTGCTGGTGGGGATGGCCGTGCCCCACCGGGGCATGTTAACCCATGCAACCAGGGTTGTGGCTTCCCTCCGCTGGTGGCGGTCATGATTGGTAATGCCATGCAAGACACCATGATTGGACCAGTGAGGATGCAGCGTTTGTCCCCAGCTCCTGCACAGACCGGAATGAAATTGCATTCCCCTTGTTAGGTGACCTAAATTGGTCGACTTAATTGGGTGTAGGTCTGAATCTCTATATTGTGTAAGACATAATTTTGATTGGTATGTGTAGCACTGATTTAACTTTAAACTCGCTCGTTTTCTGAGGCATTCACAGTCACAAACGGTGCTGTCAAATCTGGACTAGGCACGGGGTTCGCGCTTCTGTGGTTTCAGTCAGTTAGTTTGAGGTAATTATTTTAGGTTGGATGTGAAAATGTCTATTTGAGGCCTACATGAAGAGGAAATTTGATTTGTATTTTACTGATACAAATGTTTACTGAGGTATTTACATCAATGGCATCCCAACCGAGGCCTGGCTGTTGACTGTGAAATGTAATCAGTTAGAGGGTCTAAAGACGACCTCCAGTAAAGCCCCTTAGGGCTTGGAACAGAGGAGGTGGTGTGGCAACCGGTAACGTCACAAGGTGGGTGTCTCCCCCCTACGGGGTTGGGATGTTCCTCAGATTCCTGCAGGCTTCAGTTTCCAACAAGATGCTCCACCACACTTTTATTGAAATTTAACCATGTTCTTGAACAACACTTTCCCAAGATGTTTCTTTCTTTCTTTTTCCTGTTTAGCCTCCGGTAACTACCGTTTAGATAATTCTTCAGAGGATGAATGAGGATGATATGTATGAGTGTAAATGAAGTGTAGTCTTGTACATTCTCAGTTCGACCATTCCTGAGATGTGTGGTTAATTGAAACCCACCCACCAAAGAACACCGGTATCCACGATCTAGTATTCAAATCCGTGTAAAAATAACTGGCTTTACTAGGACTTGAACGCTGTAACTCTCGACTTCCTGATCAGCTGATTTGGGAAGACGCGTTAACCACTAGACCAACCCGGTGGGTTTCCCCAAGATGTTGGATTGAATAAGGAGGTCCAACGGTATTGCCACCTAGGTCTCCAGTTACTACTCCTTGGCCGTTTTTGCTTGATGATTTATTAAAGATGTGTGTACAAAAAAGTAGTTCAAGATTTGGTCGATTTAAAACAAACAATTGTTGAAGCTGTTGGTCTAATAATGCTGCAAATGCTTCTAAACACCTGGCAAGGATTAGATTATTGTCTACATGTTTGCCAAGCTACAAAAGGTAAAAGGTGCACACATTGGACTTTACTAACCTACATTAAACTTGGGGGAGTAGCTGATTAAGAAAATTATAAAATTAAGTGGTTCTCTTAATATAAACTGTTACTTTTGAATACCTTTAGTTGGACACCCTGTACCATAAATTAATACAACCGGTACCACCATCTTCCTTCCCTGAATGACCTGCAGAAACTCAGTTCACTTTTACCAAACAAATTTATATCACTGTAACTAAGAAAAATCTCTATTATATAAGATTCTCCTAAAAGCCTTCTTACTTTTTACAGTCTAATAAGTGCATCCAAAAAAGGTTTTGTCCATGAATATGTTCATTGTTTGGCAATAAATAATTATAACATTTTGATATAAATGTAATAAATAAAAAAAATCTTACTTATTATGTAAATGTCTACGTTGCATTTCCTGAGTACGTTGTTGTGAGTGCCATAACCGTTGGTGTACTGGATAGATACGAGGTGGTGGCGAGGGAAAATAACTTGGGAATGCACTTGGATGAGTAGGCGGTGGAGGTGGAGGTACAAACATTGTACCACTATCTATAATAATAGAAACAAGAAACAAATTATATACTTATTCAACTGTAGTTACAAATGCTCAAAACACTGAAATTTACATGTAAAATATGTGTACTAAATACAAGATGTAAAATTATAACTAAATTGTAAAAACTGACTAACTGTAAAATTATAACTGAAATGAAGTCTTGACTTATAATAGAAAACAATGCTAACTGATTTCACAATGACTATTACACTCTGTGAAAATGTATGAATCATTATAAAACATATGGCACTTAATCCAACACACAGGAGTATCAACATAAAAACAAAGAAAAAAGCAAACAATAATTTAACCTTCACACCAACTGACAGTACATTATTATAAATCTTTATTAATATGTAATTATATATATATTATTTAAAATTATCATAAAAATAAAATAATTTGCAATATAATGTTAGTGTACGCATTAAATTTTAAAACAGATTAATCTAATATAATCTACATATAAAAAAAATAATTATAAACATTTTTATTTATTACATACAGATATATGTCAATAAATCTCTTAAATTTTAATTAAAATTATGCCAAATAATTTAAAACTTTCTGATAAAAAGAACTCAAAAACACTCCCAAACTATCACTTTTTTCACTCATCCTTTTCCAAAAGATATATTACTAAAACTACTTCAATTTTAAGATTTTTTGTTTCCAGAAATCTCAGGAAGAGATACATTTTTTACTTGAATTTCATTTTTGAATTTGCATAATAAGCAATGTGGATATATTTATATGTCAATCATAGATGTTTGTAAAAGTAATTTACATTTACAAACATAATAATAATAATAATAATACTTTACACATCAAACATAAATAATGCTTATTTTATTATAGTAGAATTATAGCAAAATAATTCAAAAATTGAGCTCTTCATTATATATGTAAAGTCCTTCTAATTATCTCTACAAAACAGTCATAATTTATCAATCACTACTCTGTGCTATTTAATAAAAACATTTTTGTTGCAATCTCATTTTACTCCAGATAATATATCATCAGAATGATATGATTTTTTATCATATGCAAGTATGATTTTGCCACAAGGACAAAGAGCTTTTATTGGTAACTTTAGTTTCCCAGTTTGTATTCTGTTTCAGATGAGTATTCATTCTGGTAAACTTATTTTAAATATCTGCTAGGAATGCACCGAATAGTTTAAGTAAACAATTAATATTTTGAAATGGTTTTATGTCCAAAAAAGAAGTCTCCAAGTGAAAGAAATATATTTATAAATTATCAAGATAACCAATAATTTTATGCCAATTATTTCTAAAAATCTTTATTGAAACTAACAGTTAAGGAAAGACAGACTTTCATAACAATCACTTATCACAATAACTTTATTATGATGTGAGGGCATACTAGCATCGCAAATTCAGAGGCCAAATAAGTTTTTAGTAAACACAGGATGCTGTACTTAAAGTACAGAACATTCAAACACAACTGGTATAATCTGAAAAATATATGCATACTACAAAGGCACAAAGCCAAGTTGGTTTCACATAATAGTTGTGTTAAATCTGAACATATTAAATTTATTATCAATCGACTTCCGATTGATATAAAACTCAATCCGGCAAATTACTGGTTTTAATCATTAAGAAATCAATCAATGGCACTTGTTTATTCAACCTTTTTACTATTCTGAATCTCAAATTTTCATAATTTTTACTTTCCCATCTAGATAGCACTACAGCAGAGATATAGCTCTAAAAGGGAAAGCATTGTAATCGATTTAATTTGGGAATATTCAGTTTTCATGTTCTGACACCTAAGGAACCCAAAAAACTGGATGGAAATTTTTCAGATGTTATAATTCGTATGTACATTTGTTCAGTGTTGGCCTCTAAATCACCTTATATCTCCTGAACTACTGGACCACCAATTTTGACCAAACTTGGTCAGGTTACTTCTACATACGAGGCATTGATGTCATTAAATTTTCAAATTAAAAAGTCAAGGGGGTGAGGCGGTAGAGCAAGGTCATCCTCAGTATCTCGAGATTTTACCTAATTAAGGTCATATTTTTCTTAGGCACATTTGTTAACAATTAAAAAATAATATTTGCAATAAAAGTTTTTGCATAATCGCATCCCCATCCCAAAAAATGTTGTTGTGCTACATTATGAAGTCACAGATGATCACTAGAATTAAATATGTGAATTATATTTAAAGTATAAATAAGTAACTCGGCCTGGCTGATTCTCAAACTAAATTGTCCGGTTGACTTGGTACCAAGTGCGTTAGACCTTGTGACTACCCTAGTCTGCCGACCATACAAACAGAATTTGTTCTATGTAAGTTGTGAAATTACATTGGTTTAGTTAGTGCTGAGTGTTGCTGCTAGTACCACCACACCCACACAAATTAAATATGGTATGCTCACATGCTAGTTAGAATCATTGAATTAAATAAATGAAAAAATATTATATTTAAATAAAATTATAAATTAAGTTGTGCGTGTGTAAGCTGTGCATCACAAACAACCCACAGTTGTAGGACTTTCCCAGAACACAGTTTTAGCTGTGTAACAGAAAAGTCCTATAAATGTGTTATCAGTTTTTTTTTAATACTATTTCTCTAGTCAATGTACTAACTAGGAGGGTCATTCAATAATTAAACAAATAACTGTACAGCAAAAATGGTTTATTAAATAAAAACAATTTTTTTTGTCTTCTTTTCCACATACTTCCCTGTACTTGCCCCATCTTTTTATGAGTCTTCTTGTTCCCTCAGTGAAGAATTCTACTTTGATCTGAAGCCAGTTTGTACTTTTTTCTTTACCTCTTCGCTGTCGTTGAATTTGACGCCACGCAAAGCTTCTTTCATGGGACCAAACATTTAACAATCCAAAGAGGCAAGGTCAGAGCTGTATTGAGGATGAGGTAGGAGCTCCCAACCCGCTTTGCCAATAGTTTTCAGTGTCAGTTGTGTCCTACGAGGTTGAGCGCTGCCTTGAAGAAAAAGCACGTCTTTCCTCTGCCATCCTGGACATTTCCTCTTCAAAGCGGGCTTGACTTTGTTCTCAATCACAGCCGATTAGTACAGGCTGTTGATAGTGCACTGCTCCGCCAGATAATCAGAAAAAATTAGACCATGGACACTCCAAAAGTTGGTTAACATGACCTTACCAGCCAATGATTGTGTTTTGAATTTTTTACGAACAGGCAATTCAGGGTGTTTCCACTGCATGCTTTGACGCACGGACTCCAGCTCAAAGTAATGTACACAAGTTTCTTCACAGGTTAAGATCCTGTCCAAAAATGTGTTACCTTCATTATTGAAATGATGTTTGAGTTCAATTAAATGTGAAATCTCTTGGCTTTGTGATAAATAGTAAGCTCTCTAGGAACCCATCTTGCACAAGTCTTACGATACTTCAGTTCGTTTTGAATTATGGAATGAGTTGTGTCAACACTTACTCAACATTTTTCAGCAATTTGTTCATTTGTAAGTTGTATGTCTTCTTGGATAAGTGAATCAATACGAGAATCTTAACATCGAGGTTGACAATATTACCAGATGCCTGGAACGGTGCTAGTGGATCGCGCTTTTGTGGCCACTTTTAAACTTTTCCACACACTTGTAAAAACTGTTTGAAAAATGGTTTACTTATCCGAGAGGATATTTCTGACAGTTGTACACTTTCCAAAAGTAAAAATCTGATCACAACAGTCTTTGAAAGGTTGCCAACACTTACAAAAACTTTAACTGCCTGCATTAAGCTTTCCTTCACTAAAAATGTTTATCCGTTTAATTATTGAACGACCCTTGTATCTGTTCAGAATGCAAAAACATAAATATTCTCTCTCTCAAGATACCACTGGAATTTAAACAGGAATGAAGAAATGCAACAAGCAGGAAACAGTTGTTTTGGAATTTTTCTGAACTAAGTAAGACTATTTTTTTTATAATCAAGAGCTTCTTTTATTAAAAAAAAGCAATATGTAGAACTGTACAATTTTTTTTTCTTTCAGAACATATATAAAAAAAATAATCATCATCCAAGAATCACTAAATTAGTTCTACTGACCTAGTCTGACATGAACTGGTTATCCCACAAGTAGCAAATATTTTTCAAGATAATATAGATGTTCTTAAGATTTTTAACATTAAGGCCTCCTAAGTAAATTTAGTAAGTAAGTTAATTTTTGAACAATACTTTTAAAAACTGTTTACCAGATTCATATTTTCCAGGATCATGTGTACCAATCTGATACATAGACACTACTTATGATAAAATTGTATATCAACATATTACATTATATTTTACAATCTGAAACACAGGTCTTAGGTATGAAAATGTGTATTCTTTATAAGCAATTGTGTACAGAAAAATGTTCAAGATGGGAAAACTGTAGAAATGTTAAATAGTCAATTTTACCACTACTGTTAGAACTTGTCAGGGAATGTACTTAAAAAAATATAAAATAAATATTTTTAACAAAAATAGTTCACAATGAAATGTAATAAATTAATCTATTACTGCATCATGAAATACATGGTCCCTTAAGAAAAATGTTTCTATTTTCAAATACACTTAACTGCATCTATGTACAATAAAAGACATTATGTATTTACTGAAGACTATGTATATGTATTTACTGAAGACATTATGTGTAGATCCAACAGAAAGTTTCACAGAAAACTGTTCTTGTAATCAATAAAACTTTGTATAAAGTATCATAAAATCTAGTAACAAAGCACGTTAAAAAAAAAATACATATATATATATATATATATATATATATCAGGGTGGATCAATGTGTACCCTTGTTAAGAATGAAAATGCAAGTTTTCAGAATTTTTTTTTTTATTCTTTAACAAAATCTCCTTTTAGGAGAATAAACTTTTCCCAACATCCCTGCTATCTTTTTAAACCCTCTAAAAAATATGATTTGTCAAACTCTTCAAAATAGGCTTCTGTCTGGACAAAGACCTATTCATTTGAGTCAAATTTTTTCCCCAGAGAGTCACATTTTCATGTTGCGGAACAGAAAGAAGTTGCAGGGAGCTAGGTTGGGCGAGAATGGTTGGACACGGCAGCAATTTGTACTGCAATTCAGCCTAAGGAACTGTCTTGGCCTTCTTTGGAGCAGATTTGCCGAGAAAAACTCATTGTCCTGATTGTCGTTTGGTCTCTGGCATATAGTAATGGAGCCAGGTTTCATCAACGGTGATGACTGGATGTAAAAACTCCTGTGGATTTCACTTAAAGAGGTCCAAACACTGCTTTGAAGTTGACAGCCACATCCGCTTGTTGCCCAAAGTGAGCAATTGCAGCACCCTTCGGACCCACAGACCGCTTTCTCATTCTTAACTTACCATGTAAAATGTTTATTACCATTTCATACGATACACCTACAGCCTCTGCTACTTCACACTTTTGTTCGACGATCAGCAAGAATCATGTCATGGACCTTTTCAACAATTTCCTCAGTAACCATGTCTGCTGGGCGACCTGAGCGCTCCTCATCAAATACAGATGTACGGCCACATTTAAATTCTTAAACCAATATCTCACAGTTGTCATAGATGCTCAAGAGTCCCTATAGACAGAATCTAACTTCGCTTTTATTTCTTCGCACTTTTTTCCACCAAAAAATAAAAAGCAAATTATGGATAGATATTGTATTTTTTCCATTGTATCAAAAAACACCAAATACATTTAATATAAATGGCTGTCAAATAAAAACTAACATATGAATCAGTCTGAAATTTTGTATGGCATTCATCGTTTGATGGATGCTAGTATACTGTAGTAATGCCAACTTTCCTCAGCAACGCCACCTGTCTTCAAACATGGCTAATCCACGTATATGTATACAATACAAGAAAAAATCATTTTAACAGAAGCCTAGTTTTGAAACTAAAATTTATAGATTAATGACAATGTAATATGAAATTAGTTGAAAAGAGAATCAGACTAAAATCAGCAAAGAATACACTATATATCATAAAATATTTTTTATTTATTTCATAAAATAAATCTACAGTAAAAAATGGGTTTTGGAGAACATTTTTAAACATGTAATGTTTGATACTGTTCATAAAACTACTATGAAATTTAAAAAGGGCTACTTAGATAAATTTTAAATGTAGAAATGGAGAAGGATTGAAAAAAATTAAGTGGACAGGCTGAGTGAAAAGGAGAGTGAATGATAAAAAACCTACTTGAAATAATCTAAAATAATTCAGTCAAATGCCTACAGCATACTGTATGCGAAGGGTTGATTTAAACTGTACTAAAGGTACAAGAAAAGTTGATTTAAAGAGTAAAAAATTACAGCTAATCTAAAAGGGAATTGGGCTGTATCAAGAACCCAAACATTTAGCTGGAAAGAGAAGAGAATGGAAACAAGCATCCTACCTTTAGGATGTATGATAGGAAAGCACGAATAAATGCTACTTTGATATCCAATTTAAAAAGATAATTTTTTAAAAGAATGTTTACTTTTGTTAAAAGAAAATACACAAAAATATTTTAATAATGAATTACAATAGTTTAAAATAAAGAAATGTATGTCAATGGGTAATAATTTTTTATTCACCTAGCTGAGCAGAATTTGACAACAGCATATTGTATTTCTTTTAATAATACAGAATTCTAAAATTAATCATAGCTCAATAAAAAAAGGATATTTTTATTTATTTTATTTTAACTTTATTTAAATACAGGGGTACTGTCTTGAAAGAAAGTACTACATAAATGTAATGTGTAATTTATAAATATTATTTATCAATTTAATTTGTCACAGCTCATTATACAGGTGTCCGGAAATACTGGAAATGGCTTAATTAGAGAAAACTGAGTACGATTTCGCTACCAGAATAATTGTAGTCGATTACTGTATAAAAGAAACTACTCTGAGTTGTGTTTGAAGTTATTGTCGGTCATCTTGGATCTGCCATATTGAATTAATACTGTATTTTTTTAAATGGCATGATGGTCATATTACACATGATTTCAATGTAGATTTGAATGGAAATAACTTTAATGAAAATCCTGTGTCGATAGCTTCTTCATCCATGAAAACATGGATATCTATCTAAAAAGATATTGACCATTAATAAGTGTTCAGATCAGGGTAAAATGACCAACCCCAACCACCATTCCACATAAATATTTTCTGTAGAAAGAGGTAATAACACATCATGTAATATTGCAATTTCATGCTGGAAACAATACTGCAAACCATTTTCCGAAATCTCTTCTCGTTATTTAATTATTCAATTAAAATTTATCATTATGATATTAGATAACAAAATTTCTGATAAAATTAGAAACAGCTGATTCATTGTTATCAAATATCTTAAATAATATAATAAAAAATAAAAATATATGTTAAATAAATATGATAAATTAATTTAATTTTATTATAAAATCCTATTACAAAATCTAAAAAAAATACAAATAAACTTAAATCAATCGTCCAAAAAATGTATTTCACATGTTGAACCCTTCTGCAGGTAAATAATTATATTTCATTATTCCAGTTGAATTTATATAAAATCATATAAGTAAAAATAATATAGTTCTGTAATAATTATGTAACTGAACAGTAATTTCTAATAATGGCTAGTGGTTTAATTAAAGCAGGTAAAAAATGAGAAACAAATCTACAATAATGCTATCAATTTAAAAAACAAAAAATCAAAGAACTCATACCTAAGGAAGGTGATGTGTAATGAGGTGGTGGTGGAGGTAGCCAAGCAGGAGGAGGGGGAGCATGTATACAAGGAGTAAAGGTCGGTGGTTCAGGATGAGGTACCGTGGTAGATGGGTCTTGTGGGTGGGTAGGGACTTGGTAACGACATGAAGGGAGACGAAAGCGTATTAATGGAGGTGGATGACCACGATTATTTTGGTTAAGGTGATGACGAGGTGGTGATGGAGTTAGATACCGTCCTCCAAACAGCATCTCCTCATCTGACTCCTGAGTTAAATCAACTACTTGTACTGGCCTCTGAAATAATAAAAAATGGCTTAACATTATACTCTAACAACAATAATAATAAAAAATTAAATTTAAAAAAGAAAGACATGTACACTGTGCTGGTTAACCAACTCCATAAATTTATGTCTAAAGCTTGTAAACAAATTATATAGTAAGCTTAGAATTATAGAAATCTTATTTGGAAGAAATTCTTTGTTTTAAAGATTAACAAAATTAATGGTTAACATTCTACATTACCAAATATAGAGTAAAAAGGTTTTCTTATAAAATAACTCCTGTAACATTATGGAAATGTTTTAACACTGTAATGCCAAGAATGTATCTTCAAGAAAATTATATTGTAGAAAATGATTTGTTGATATTACAATAATTTTTAAATATTATTTTTCAATTAAATAAACCTGAATGCTTTAAAATTTTGATCACCTTAGGTTTAATTTAAAAGAAACAACATGCTAATTTATTTGTTTTTAATGTCGGTTAGAATGTGCTAAATATGTTGCTGTTGCTAGACACTGATATAGCAGTTGAAACCTTTTTAATCCATCAACAAATTTGTATGGAAGCAGCTTTAAATAAAGCACAATAGCATTTCATTTCGAATTAGGGATGAGGGTATTTTCATTTCAAAGTAGGTAAAATGTCAACTGAACATCAAATAAGATCTGTCTGACCTTTAATCATCTGAAACAACAAATATCAAGAAAAAGTTTATAATGCCATAAACAAAGATCACTGTTACAACTGACAAGAGTGTTTTTCATTTATGTCTGCAAATGTAAGTGGACTCAACTTTAAAACAAATTCAGATTTCCTAATTGAGTGAGGCTTCTTAAGCATGTACTATAGGACAACAATACTGAATTAAATAAGAAACACAGATCCAAAATTATACTTGTATATTGTTTCATTTTACGCTACGTTATGTAAATTGTTATCATGATTATATAATGCTATCCGTATTAATTTACATAACCTTATTACCATATGTATAACATTAAATATAGTTTTAGTTGCACAGTTCTGAAATTGTTTTTGTAAATCATTAAACGGCAGTTCTGTTTATTCCCATTTTTCTCATACATAATTTCTAAGAAAATATAAACTATTATCTAAAAATAGATTTCCTATTATAAAATACATGAAATATAATCATCATCAAAAACTGATCTTTGATTTATTAAAATTGTAAAAAAATAATCTAAAGATAAAATTCATAAGATCATGAATACTTACAGTATTGTTTGCATTATTGTTGTTGCTGTTACTGTGGATTGCATTTCCATTATTATTGATGTTCAAAACATTACTGGTGTTCAAAACATTATTGTTGTTATTATTAATGCTAGTGCTGATGTTATTAATGCTGTTACTACTGCTACTACTGGTACCACTGTTAACACCACTGGTATTACTACCAACGCTGTTACTATTGATATTACTATTATTACTGCTGTTGGTATTATTGTTGTTGCTGTTGGAACCACTGGTAATGTTATTTGTGTACTGAACACTGAGCACTTCGATACCAGAATCGTCATCACTATGATCATCATCTGATGATAACCAATCTAACTGGAGATCAGGTGCTAGAGGAGTATCTTCATCTCTTGAAACCTGGCTCCCTCCTATTGTTTTTAAGAAGAAAAATATTGGTTTAATAAATTAATACTATAACACAGAACATAGGCAAATGAATTCACCCTACTGATAAACATAATGTAAATGAGGTACTTTGTTCTACAACAGTCAATATACAACAAAAAACCTGACTACTCCATATGCCTGTTTTCAGCCTCATGTTACTTTATCGATGAGGATGGGAAAGTTTAAAATAAGCAATTGAAAAGTAATTTATTAACATAATTCAACTAGATTCTTATTTCAAGTTGTTTTACAAATTGAAAAAACTAATAGGCCTATCCTTACATATTGCCCAAAAAATCACAAGTAATTTATATTTAATCCATTAAATAAACATGCTAACAAAAGTATACAAAATTTATGTTTATTATTCAATTATCTAAATCCTCAAAATAAATGGGAAGATTATACAGATTCCGTATTTCTGTACATTGAAAAACCATATGAGGGAAAAAAGAGAATATAATTTAAAAATTTGAGTAAAACTAGAAATGATAATGGATTCAGAAATAAACATTCATAAATTTTGAAGTACCAACTGATATAATAATATTGGTTTGAGATTACAAAAAAAAGATTTGAACAAGGAATACTATTATTAAATACAAGTGAAAAACATTAGGAGACAACTGAATAAAAATATAAATGAAGAAATTAACACCAAGATATTTAAAACATTCTTGGAAAGAAAACTGAGTTGGTGTAAGAATGACAAGAGAAATGGAATAGATAATTACAGAAAGTATAGATGTCTGGAAGGAAGAAGTATTACACTGAATATAATATTAACAATGGAAAATTACATGAACCTGGGAAGATGTTAGAAAAAAATGTAAAAATAATTAAAAATATAACCTGAAGGCTACAAAACGGATTAAACTTCTGCCTTGTCATTAGATATTTTTTGTAGCAAACTAAGTGCACATAAAAGAGGCAAAACTGTTAACGAAAAAGTCGTACTACATACCTTTATACCAACCTTACATACCTTTTAAATGTATACAACAGACAAGAACCAAAATGGAAAATTACAGAAAAATTTTGCCAACAGAAATGAAATTTCTATTTAATATAGTTAAATAAAACAAGAGAAGGCAGAATAAGTAATATGAAACTCTGGAAGTAATTAAAATAGGAATTTGAGAGAGATGGGGAGATGGGAGAAGAGAGAAAAAGAGAAGCATACAAAAGCTAATATATCGTTAAGTTGGATTTAGAATTAGACAGATTCAGAAGTGATAATTGACAGGAAGACCACAAAAAAGATATGAGGACAGTATTAATGTGCATTATTCTACGTTAACTGAGCAATATTCTACATGAACATTTTGCCACGAATATAACGCAACAAACAGCAGGTGACCATGTATAATAATCATTTTTACACAGTGAATGGTAGTAATTAGCACATTATTGCCACTGAGTTTAACGTGATTAATAATGAAGATATTAAAAAAATTAGGCACCCGGAAAAATCACTTTTAAAAGGGTAAGAAAATGTTTAAACTGATAATTATCTAAATTTAATTTCAATGGTCTGCATTGAAATTAATCTTAGATAATTTATTTAGAATCTTATTTTAAATAATACATCAAAATTTTCATTTTGATGTATTTTTATAAGTTTTATTAATGTGGTTATGTAGCTGCAACAACCTTATAATTCACCTTCATTTGTTCTTTTCACAACATTAGTCGACTGCACTGACAAGAATACGTTTTTTTGTAAATTTTTTTCTGAAACTGATGACTTATATACATCATCTACATACTTGATATTAGCATCAAGATAGCTAACTAGTTACATTATACCTAGTTAGTTCCAACAAGTAGTTTTTTTTGTTGGTCATGTGAACAGCATATGGTGGATTATATGTCACAGGGGGGATTATATGTCAAGGTTGTCCTTATTTGCCCCTTTTATACTATAAAACTTACTACAGTAAACAAAAATATTTTCAAAAATGCATCCATTTTTAGATTTTGAAACATATTTATACACTAGAACCAGAATCGTCACTGGATTCATTTTCTTTCAGTATATAAATAACATCCGAGTATGTAAGTAATCAATTTCTGACTCTGAATCTTCCATAAAATTATCTGGTACATTGCAAGAAACATATATTGCAAAAGTAAATACTAAAACAGTATGTGAAAGCACACCATAAACAGACTGAACAAAGAGTACGGCTAAAAGTTAGTGGCAATAAATCATAAAGAAAAATATCAGTGCATAGAAATGTCAATAAAATCCTTCAAACTGAATGAATCTGAAAATCAATATACCAGTGGATTTCAGGATGAACTAAGCTTTTTAATGATAGATGGCAACCTTATAGAATACAGATGGAACAAATCTAAAGTGATTAACTGATGGTCATATATAGTATAGGGCGCCGTCTAGCGGATTAAACATCATACCAATATCATGTATGGGCATTGTCCTCAAAGTAAAAAACTCTATCAAAACATAGCAAATGATAAAATTCTCACAAGCCTGTGGACTGGAACAGAAAAAGATTTTACTCATTTAAAATAGGCTAGTGCTGGTACATTTTACACAAATAATAAAAAAAATTATTAGCTACTGTAATATTATTATATCACAGAGAACACATACATTTCAATGTTATGATTATTTTACACCTCATTACACTTACACTTTATTTTACCTGGTAAGAGGTAAAGTAATGTTGAGTTCTGTTAATCTACAGAAAAAGCTTAATATAACAGACAACTACATCATAATAGTAGTAACTATTATGCTTTAAAGGCAGTAAAATTTAAATTATTTCAGCTGATTAGAATAAATCAATACATTATAAACATATGATGATTTTACCTGGTCTATGATTGTTCTGATATGGCAGAGCAGATGAGGTAGGAGGTAGATCTGACTGGAGGGGATCACCACGTTGATAAAGGCGACGTAATCGAGGTCGAGGTGGAGATTTTCTTCTAGTACCACTTCCTCCTTGTATAGTAGGTGGTATGACGGCAACTTGCCTGGGAGTTTCTGGTGGGTGTGGCATTCCGGAAGGTCCTGCTTCTCCACTGCTTTGATCCGATCCTTTCTTCACTCTTAAGCATGCTTCTGGATCAAGAGATCGTTTCCGTCTTGCATCATAAGGATCAGGACCAGGTACCGTACAGAAACTAGGAGGATGATGAAAGAAACCGGGTGGTGGCCATCCTCCAGTATAATGGTCTGACTGTTGAGGAAATCTATCTGGTTCCTCAAGAGGATATCTCCATGTACCTCCGTGAGCAGGAGGAGGTTCTACGACGTCAACGTCATCTCCTCCATCGCTCTCAGCAAAAAGTGGATCCAACTCCATTTCTCCGACTACACAAAACCGACATGTTTGACTATATTAAATATTCTATAAAGTATCTTTTACGGTGCTACAGAGAATGAGTTTATTATAAGTACACAATAGTGAGGGTGGTTTTCTTAATAAACCAATTAAATCTAAACATTACAATACTGTTAAGCTGAAAATTAAAAATGATATTGAGAAATACAATATTAGTTTCTATAGAATAAAAGATTAGTTATAAACAAAATAAAAATTTTATTGTTTTTGTCTTTGTTTGTAAACTGTTTTCACTTACAAGAACTGTTCAAAACTTTTAAATAACATTATCGTTTCTTTTTTCCATAAGAATGACAAGTAAATAATTTATTTATAATCATTAGAAACAAAAGTAATAAAACCAATATATCTAATGGACCAGAGCAAAAAAAGAAATATAATACTTAAAACTACAGAGTAAATTCTTAGGGAACCAAGTATACTCCAATAAGCCAAGTTTATAATTGCTGAAGATGACTTATCATAAAACCTCTACTAATTTATGATTTATTTTAATTTTTTTATTAAAAAAAATCTCTTAAAAAAGAAAACACTGTCAAATTAAAAAGTGGTAAGGATTAAAACAAATGAAATCTGGAACAAATGGCAAGTCATTCTGATGAACAGACTGATATTATAACAGATTATACTAATCTACCCAGAACTACAATTCTTATTTACATTTTATTCCCAAACCAGTGCAGTAATTTTGTTTTTTTTATAATAAAATAAAGAAATTAAATATTATCTATGCACTTTCGAGAAGAATCATTATTACACGTATATATATTTACAAATAATAAACTCCAACTGTATTTTATATAAACTTTTTTCCCAACTTTATAAAAAATAAGATTTAGGCAGTCTCATAAAGAAAAATAATTTTCTATTTCATAATAGTCATGATTCACATAAAATACTTGATGTACAAAAGACTTAATGCACTGCTTCTCTGAACTATGTAGTCAAGAAAACACTTAATTTCTTATATATTCTAGTATACATTGCACATGATAATTACTAATTAGCATCAGCATGCCGCTATCAATTGTCAATAGTTTTTTTACCATACAAAGCCAATACTCAGCTAATTGATGAACTAAATTCTATTTTATACATTTTTTTATGTACTGAAGTTGTCAGAAACTCCTTTGACTAGGGTACCAAATCAATACTATTTGACAATAATGTACTTATATTTAGTGAATCTTATTCCTAATTAATAAATCTTTTTTTAGACAAGATTAATTGTTAAATATTTAGAAATTTAATTGTCAAATGAATACTGAACTTATTATCCATAAATGGAAATATAAGATGCAGTAATACAAATAATTCTTTGTTATTAACAGCTTAGATCAATCAACCTATACATTTACTCCAAATAGTCATGGCAAACCCTGCTGCCATATTGATAACATTCTGAACACCACTTTTTACAAACACATTTCTGTACTGTACCTTAATAATGTACTATTCCTATTAAAATTATGTTTGTATAAAATCATAATCTAGCCATTTAGTTTATGTATCTCTGTTTTCAGTTTTCGTATTGTTACTGAAGTGAAATGATCTCTTTTTTCAGTTTTTGTATTGTTACTGGTACAATCTCTATTAGTATGATCTGTTGTTGCTAAACTTTTTAATAAATATTTTAATTTTTCTATTTGAATTATAAAAATTAGATGAAAATTATAAATAATCATGAAATGGAACATAGAGAAAAAGACATTCCAGTACATTTCAAAATTAACAAATGATGACATTAACTAAGTTACAAATGACACATTATTATGAGGTATATCCAGAAAGTAATTTCCATTTCTAAATATTCATGATTGTAGACTAAACTACAATCACAATTCTACGTAACCGAGGCACCCGATAGATTAAGAAGGAACTGACCTCATTCTTATTCAGTTGTCGAACCTAAATGCTTCTTACTGTATGTATGAAGCATTACATCCTCACTAAATATATGCTTCTTAGTGTGTTGTTTTTTTGGAGGCATATCAATCTAAGAAGATTGATACATCCTGCTGTGTGTAAAATTTCTTCTAATATCTATTACTTGAATGCAAAGAACATTAAACCGGATGAAATTCACTGTCAGATTTGCAACATAAATGGAGAAAATACAATGAATGATTCCGTGGTATAGAGATGGGTGTGAAAGTTTAATGAAAAATAAGATAATTTGCATAATGATTAACGATTTGGGTGACCATCTTTGATTACCAATGATTTGGCAAATGTAACTGATGACAACATTAAAGAGAAGAGATGATCTTATTTCCATGCATTTTCCAGAAATCTCTTGCTGATTTCTAAACGTAATTGTATCAGAGAAATTAAATTATTCTAATGGTCATTTTCAAATTGTGGGAAAATAAGTCTTTTGGTTATAAAATTAATTTTTTCAACTGAAAATTTGTATTTATTTTATATTTGAAAAACACTGGATTTAAGTTTGCAGGTTATGAGTTAAAAAATTAACATTTCTTAAATGTAGTTTTTATTTTTTATTGAAATGGCCTAAAATCGTCAGTTTGGTAACTGTCTTCGTCAGTTCGGTAAAGCTGTCCTGTGGTTCGCTAACTAATATGTAACCATAAAAAATAATTTCTCGAACCAAAACTTGATTATAATGTTCCCAAATTCTGTTATTAAATCTCTATACAAGGATTGGAAGATTTTATTTAACATAACTGAGATTGCAAAAATAATACGTCATCGGTTACAAATGTGGCCGTGGGAAAGTATAAAACTTCCCACCCGGTAGAATAAAACTGCGCAAAATTGGGCAGGAAGTTGTATTATTAAAAGTAGAAGTGTTGAATAAACAAGTGTTTGTTATAGTTGGTGCTTTCTTGAAGTTTTTTCCTCACTATCGCAATAAACCAGGTAAGATATTAACCATACATCAATTAGTGAACAGCTAGTGAACGTATACAATTTAAACATTAACATTAACTTTATATTAAGTTTATTGCAAAACACAAAAAAAGAACGGATTGTGTGATCCAGGACATGGCCTGCTTAACCAGGCTTTTTTGTTGATGCAAGGTCTTCTCACGATCCTCTGGAAACAGTTTGATCATCCCCCGTAGAGCCCAGACCTTGTACAAGTACTATCATCATGTTCCTGTGTCTTAAAATCTTCCTTACTGACCAACAGTTCCATAACGAAGACAAGGTCAAACAAGCTGATAATTCATGGCTTGTGTCACAGGTGGTAATATGTTATGACTAAAGAATACAATTTCTGGTATCCTGATAAGTGCCTCAACAATGGCAGAAAGTATACAGAAAAATACAGTAAGATTTATAATTCAAAGAGTAATACAAATTTACACAAGTATGTTAGTGATCTTTTTTAATAACTCTTCAGAACTAACTTTCCAGACAACCTCTTGTAAAATTATTCAGCAATATAACGTATTAAAACAATCATCTCAATGTATTAAAACATTCCCACATACAAATTTTTTTTAACTAATTAAACTGGAAAAATTTGTTAAAACACGACACATTTTAGAAGAAAAACAACACAAAATTATAGAACTCTTTTTCCAATTTACTAAAAGTGGATTTCTAAATAGCATAAATACTGCAATAGTAGTGATCATTTTTTTCTTTTAATGTAAATGTATTCATTCATAATAGTTAAACTAAAGAAAGATAAATATGAAAATACAATTTTTATGACTACACTCTACAGACACAAATTGTTCAGCAATAGCAATGGTTTTAAATGTAATCTTACATTAAAAAAATTGAAGAAAAAAGGCAGTCCTCATAACTATATCTCTAGTACTTTCAGGGCAAGTTGTAAAATCCAAAAAATTAGGAGTAAAAAAATATGCTCTACATTTACTTTGTTAAGTTGCCAATAAGCAAGCAAAACTTAAAAAAAATTCGCAGAATTTAGTTCTGAGAAAATTGATAAAAAAAAGAAAAATTCTAGCATTATTCTACAATCACACAATTACTCTATAAAGCACAATAAATTCCATTTTACAAATATTGATATAAAAATAGCCTAAAATCCTATTTCATAAAAACAATCATATAATGTATATGGTTTTATTTGATTAACTACCATATTTATTTGAGTACCCCGCACTTTTTTTCTTGAAACTGGAGAGAAAAAATAAGGATGCAGGGCTTACTTGAAACATAGCCTTTTGCCAGGATAATTTATGTTAAGTAAATGTTTTCTTAGAAGTACCTAAATTCAATCACATAAATATAGTTACATTAATTAGGCTTTTGTTTATCAATACCAGATGCCGCTTATACAGAATACATCCTTAATTATTAACATCCTGTTCATATCGATAGGAACAAAGTTACAGTATTTTTATAAAACTGATTCTTTCTGTAAAGGCTGCATCCGGTTCTAATGACACTACAGTTACAGTATCAGTTACCAATCGTCGTCTTGTCTATTCATCATAGTCATTGTACCGTTTGTATATGTGTACGGTTATGTGCATTTTATCTGTTTAGTTTATCTTGTAAAGTTTAATACGGTGATTTATTTTAATTACAGCATTAAAATGAGTACACAAAAGGGCAGCGTCTACAATCTTTTACAGTAAATGAAAAACTGCAGGTTATAGAAGGCTAAAAAATTGGAAATCAGACGGAGATACGTAAAATTGGAAATTTTACGTAGATGAAAGTTGCATTTGAGACTGGTGTAAGAAGAAACAACTTCTGGTGAAAGGCACTGGTAATAAAAGGGCTTTTTGTGGCTTAAAACCAAAATACACAGACATAAAAAAAAAAATGTATGACTGTTATGGAAAAAAGAAAATGCGGTTCCTTTTCTTGTCACGACAGAAATGTGTCAATCATATGCTCGTGAAATCGCTAAATCATTTAATAAAGTTGATTTTAAAGAAAGCTGTGGATGGATAACATGATTTTTTGCAGAAAATGATTTGTCAATAAGACGAAAGACGACCATTTCTCAATGACTTCCAAATGCTTATGAACAAAAAATATTAAATTTTCACAAATACTCGAATAAATACGGTAATTATGTAAAATTTAAATCATGAAGTTATTTACTTACAAGAAAATCTAATCAAATCAGATTTGTCATTTAACTGTTTTAAATCTTAAAAGTTGAATATGTTAACTGTTGTTGGATTATAATAAACACATCCTGGCCTGGTGATCCACAGATCTAACAGGCTATATGCATGTTCATTACACAAACAAGAAATGTAGTCATCTATAAGCCCTGAATTAAAAAGTCTGACTGACTGTATTTATTTTTTTTAAATAAGTGGAAACTGAAAAATACTTTCCACCTTGATAAAAATCAATAGTATAGAGCTGAGAGAAAAATTCTGAAGAATTAGTAATGTAGAAATAAAATATGAAGGATAAAATAGATAATACAGATAATGAGGGTAAAACTAATATTACAATGAATCCATTCAATCAATATTTGTAGCCCTCGCACTATGCTGCTCAGCAGCAGAGTATGCCTGTCCAGTATGATGCAGATCCTGCCCCACCAAGAAAGTAGATGTGGCATTGAACGAAAGAAGTCTCATCATCCAAGGCTGCCTACAACCTATATCTTATTGTTTGTCTGGAATTCCACCAACTGATATCCAACGCAAAGATGCGGCTCATAAGGAGAAGTTCAAAGCTTTAACATCCCAAGCAAATCTTTTTTATGGTTATGAACCAGCAAGATCTCAACTTCTTTATGACCACTTGTAGGGACATTCTAACAAGCGAGACTTACTTTGTGGCATGCAAAGGTGTACATCCCAAAGGGTGGAAAACACCCAGTGAAGAACTTCTCCCTGGACAAAAGGGACCAGGCAACTTGAAAATCTCTGAAGATGCTGCACTCAGGCATCACAAGATGCAGGACAAACTTACAAAGGTGGGTTTCACCATGGACTCTGTTGCAAGTGACTGTGACGATATGCAGACTACAGCCCATTTACTTCAGTGTCATCTACGTCCAGCCAAATGCACACCGAAAAAACTACTTGCAGTTGACAAAGGACACACTTGACATCGCTAATTTTTGGCACACTACTGTTTAAAGTGGCCTGTGAACTGAGATGTATATATATATATATATATATATATATATATATCCATCTCATAATGATTATTATAAATGATTATCTCATAATCATCTCATTAATTCAGACATACATATATATGTATGAATTATACTTGTTTTCATATTCATCTTACAATTTTAATCCTTAATGTAATTTTTTTTTCAACTTAATTTTGTTTTGATTTGAACCTTAAATGAAGTTTTTTGATTTAATTAGATTTAGTTTAAAATAATGCTTCCGATATAATAATAATCAATATTTATATTTGCTGAGACAATTATCAAATTTAGATTTTTCTGAATTACATGTATCAATAAAATGAACCTTGAAATGTAGAAGAAAGCTGGAAAAAATTGTGATTCTTAATAAGGAATTTAAGAAAGGGAGAATACAAATGTAGAAAAAAAGATTTTTTTATTGTGTGATAAGAGATTAATTTAATAATGCTATTCTTTTCAAAATTAATCCACCAACAAACTAACTGCTGGGTAAAAGAAAATTTCAATAAAGTTTTATTTAATTAACTGATCAAACTATCTTTAAATAACAAAATATTAACTACCAAGACTGCAGACTTCATTTTGCGGAGGATCAACCTCTGAACTAAATGCAGTATCAAAAATTTCAGCAAGAGAAGTTGGACTGCCAACAACACCTTCACCTCCAGCCCCAGCACTAAATTTAGCTGATTCCCAAGGGCGGTGCTGCCGAGAACTGGCAGCAGTTGCAGTGGCACCGCTCACTGGTTCCCCCATTGCTCCAGTTTCTAAAAAATAAAATACAATTAAAGTAATTTAAACATAAAAAGTAATAGTTTTTTTTTGCAACATTCTCAAAAATTATCATAGACTAACTATGTTACAATCAAAACATTAACTGTATCCTTTTTACAGGCTAGTTTCATGTCAAAAGTAATTCCTCAGGAGTCAACTGAATATTATATAAATTAATTATTATTATATATGTATTAATTATATATATATATATATATATATTTATATATTAATGTATAACGTGTGTTAATGCATATTATTAATAAATACATACACAGATAAACATATACAAGATTATAAGTATTTTTTATGAGGGTCATTCAAATATGAACTAGAATTTTGGCGTACAGATTGAAGAAGTGTAATGAATGTGATGGGACGCTGCAGATACTTAGTTGGATGCATGTGAAGGGGGACAGACAACCAACCAACCAACCACACCCGTAGGTCATGTTCTCATGTCAAAAGCAGAATGTTAGAGCAGGAGGTATCATCATCCGTTGCATAACAAATTATAATCCAATTTCTTGCCAATGAAGTCAAACTTTAAATCCTCTGAAATTTTGACTCTACTCCAGACATAGTTTGGAGTTGCTGCACTGTCAAAAACTCAAGGGCTAGATTGGGCCAAAACAATTTGAAGTGGCCTGAGGCAATGGAGAATGAAATTCACAAACGTCATTTGTGGACCAGCATCAATGATGAAAACATTCAGGCTGTTCGTGACCTTGTGGGAGGTGATCACCGCATAACCATCACTGAAATTGCCTCAGAGGTGGGCCTAAGTATTGAGAGTGTGCGTAAAATATTGTTAGACAGTCTTGGATATAGCAGTGTCAGTGCAGTGGGTTCCACATCTTCTCACTAAGACACTGACAAATGTCCAGAAAGACATCTGTCAATGGCTTCTGAGTTTCTTTGAGAAAGGAATGATAATTCTGGACCATATTGCAACCTGCAACAAAAGATGGGTCCACCATTACACCCCAGAAAACAAGAGAACAAGTATGGAGTGGTGGAATAGTGGGGATGGGGCACTGATCAAGGCTGGAAAAGTTCTGGCAACTGTGTTTTGGGACTATTAAGGTATGCTGCTAATTGATTTTCTGCATGAATGAAGAACAATAAGTGCGGCATAATACTGCCAGTTATTGGATGTCTGGGCTTCTTATCAAAACAAACGATGCCATTAACTGATTCACAATGTCTTCCTTCTCTATGACAACGCACACCGCATGTTGAATACCTCTTGAACACCTATTGTACAGTCCAGACTTGTCACCATGTGATTTTCACATTTGGTTTACTGAAAGAAGCGTTAGGAGAGAAAAGATTCGAAGACAATGCCTCAGTTGAGCATTATGTCGCTCAATTGGCTATGGGGCAGCCACCAATTTTTTTAATGTATTCCCGCTGATTGAAATTATCTACAAAAATAAGGTAATTTAGTTATAATTTATGTAATAAATAAAGCTATCTACACAAACTGCGGTTTATATTTGAGTGACCCTCATACATGAAAAATCATTATTTAATCAACATAATGAGTGGGCAACATCAACATAAAAATGTCTACAAGAATATTTAATCAGAGGTTACTTTTGTGTGCAGTCAAAGGTGAAACCTGTTTTTCCAAAATCATGTATGGAATATTACTATTAGGATATGGATATATTACACTTATCTCTGGCTATAAGGTAGGTTTTACAATACAAGAAGTTCTCAAGAGATAAGTATTATCATAGTTATAATACTGACTAAGAGATACAGACTATATTTACTTTTTAAAAGAAGGGAGAGATTACAGAATCTTTCAGCAGGTTGATGCACAATCCTAGTGTACTTGTACATTTATCAAACATGTTAATAATTAATTTCTTTAATGCTATTAAATTTATCACTTGATTTTAGTTATATTATTTAACTAAAGAGATTAACATAAGATATTTAATCATATTATCTTTTTTACTACTTCAAAGAAAGATACTTAAACACAATGTATTGAAGATATATTGATTGCTCAAATATGAAATGTTCGAAAAAAATTAATACACTATAACTAACATAAGAGACATGTTTTACTTAAGTAAAGACCATTTTGATAAAAAAACAAAATTGAGTGATACAGAAAAAATTTATTATTTATATATCATTTATTTATTGCATTAAAGTAAACATACACCATATGTCTATTATTCTTCTACACAGTCTGCAATGCAAACAAGGCATTGTTTTAAATGGAGAAAAGGTAAGAATTGCTAGATACAAGGTTTTGACTATGTGATGGATGTTAAAATTTTTCAGTGAAGTCCCTTTAATTTTTGAACTGTTTTTATTGCAGTGTGTAGTCAAGCATTATTATGTAGAAACAAGATCTAATTGGTTAGCTTTCCACACCTTTTATACTGAATAGCAAATCCAGTGTTTTTAATAGTTCCACAATACATTTTGATAACCTAACGAATAAATTCCACGAATAAAGAATTCGATAAGAAATATACCTTTATTATCCCCTCCCCTCAAAAAATCAGTGAGAAGGATACCCACATTTCCATTACAATATTGTAAAGTAGTTTATCCCCTTCATTTTAAAGCACTGTAAAAGTGACTAAGCTACTGCAACACATTTTTCCCCGATTCCATCATCAATATTTTTGGTATTTGCTGGTGCACACTTCCTGTATCACAGTTTTTAATAAAATTTTGTACATAGCTGAAAGGAAGATGTTTGGAAATTCATTTGACAATTGTGAAACTACAAATTGTCAGTTTTTGCTCACTTTTTTAACAAATTGTTTGTAATCATAGTTAAATAACCGCTACATTCAATGTCATGAACGTTCATCCTGCCTTCTCAGACCAAACTACACATTTTCAAACTTTAAAGCCAGACATAACATTTGGTCCATTAACATCTCAAATTTCTTTGTAGATTTCACCAACAGAACTGTCTTCCAACATTAAGATACAAATTACTGCTTGAACCTCATACTTTGCAAAACTATCTATTTAATTAAGCACTAATTTCAATTGCATTATACATCGCAATTACCATGAATATGACTGGACTAGTGTTGCCAACAAATGATTACAGATATAAATAAATGTGATATTAAAGCACTCTCTTTCCAAAGCATAAATCGATAACAAAGTTGATACAGGTCTTACTTAAAAAATACATGCCTCGTCATAACACTCACACACTTATTGATAATACTTGTCATACATAATACTTATCAACTTATTATCATACAGGAACCATTTGGACTAGACTGATCACTTCACTATAATTACTAGATTCTTCTCTAATTACTGATGTTTGGTAATTTGAACAATTTTGCTAATCACTGAAATACATGTAACTGTTTCCAAACTCATCTACAATCTAAAATGCAAAAATCCGTAAACAAAACAAGAGTCATCACAGTAGAAGAGTGTCCACTTACAGAGACTAAAAAAGCCATAGGAGGTCACAAGTGTAACAAAACATGCGCTTGTGTTTTTTTAACATTAAAAGCACTGCTCACCAAGAATTTGTTCCTATATAAAGTTCCCATAGGATTTGCAACTTCTCATATAAAACAAATTTAAAAATAATTTATAATTTAAAAATATTAGTAGTTAATCAGTTCAAGAAAAATATACCTCTTATTTACACTTTCACTTAGTTTCCAAGAGCAAATATGAAAATTAAAAATAAATGCAAACAGCAAGCGGTGAAACTGCACTTGTACTGTGCAATTATGATGCATTACGGAAACCAGTTTACTAAATGTGGCTCTGACTGTTGTAATTTTACTTTATTTCCCACCCAATGTGGACCCTATAAAAATTCTAACAATTTTAATTAATTTAATACATAAATAACTGATAAAAGGCCAATTTAATACTGTCACCTTTTTTGAAATGCAACTACTTTTTCTTTTAAAACACTGGCCTAGCAAGGTCCAAATGCAAGCATCTTTAATACTCTGGTTTCAAATTTGGTGCATGCCTTCCACGTAGTTTGGCTGGATAGCTCTTTTTATACTTTTTTGTATTAGAAAAAGGCAAAGAGAGCAAACTAACAGAATTCCTCCATTAACTGAAAGTACTGGTTGTGTAGCTAATGTCAGCATTCTACAACTTGCAACTGAGTCTTTTTCCAGGAGCCTAAACTTCTGTGTGGCTAACAAACATCATAAAAATGGAAAGTTCTTTTTTGAACAATACTACAACAGGCAGTTCTAATCTGCCAGATCACAAGAACATGCAACTGGCCATCTCGGATTCTGCAGGGCTGGATACAAAAAAGGTATTAACTAATCGAAGGACTCTGGAAACTTAGAATTAAAATAGAAACTAAAATTTAAAAATAAATATATCATAGGAACAATAAATATAAATTCAGTTTTAAAAACCAGTAATCTAATGGAATTAACAAAATTATTAAATAAATTCAGAATTAAAATTCGCATGATCCAGGAAGGAAATAACTTTAATAGTGAAAATTTTTAAATCCTAAAAGGAAAGCCAGCAGGAAAAGATTAAGTGCACAAAGAATCTTAAACACTTTGGAACACCTTTGTTTGTCAATAAACAGTATGAAAATAACATTATAAATTTCCATTCTTCAAATAATAGGAGCTTTCTATTCTTATAATAAATGTAAAAATAAATATTACGACTTAATTTACTGCCACACGTCTATAAACAACGATAACATTACTAATCCTGAAAAAGTGGAATTATACTGGAAAACTTCAGAAAAAGAAATGGAAAAATTAAATTAAAAGCACATTAAAATTCTGCATGGAGATTTTAATGCACAAGTTGGGAGTGAAGAAATAGACCAAGAAACAAAAGGGAAGTACTCTACATCTAAAAAAGCGAATTCAAATCGCCAAAGATTTGTCACAATTTGTAAAAGATTTGGATTATAGTTAATGTTGACAGAATTAATAAAACTTCCAAAAAAAATGCAGAACTTTGAAGAGTCAGAACAAGGAACTAAGATCACGTTGCAATCTCCAAAGAAGATTTTAAAAATAAATTTTAAATGTAAAGTTAGAAAATCAGATTTCAATTGTGACCATTATTTGTCGTAAATTAAACTAAATTCCTATCAAAACTTAAAAATATTAAGAAACCAATAATATTAAAAACAAAATTTCTAAAATCAAAGACAACAGTTGGAATGAAATTAAAAGTAAATTAATTAAATCTACAGAAGAAAACTTTTCCCAAGTCAAAAGAAAGAAGCAAGCTTGGTGGAATAATACTTGCAAAGAAGCTCTTGTTACAAGAGAAAAAATTTGGAAAAATGAAAAAATTCCAACCGAACAGAAGAAAACACTAAAATCTGGATAGAAATTAAAAAGGAAAACACTAAAATCTGGATAGAAATTAAAAAGGAAACCTCTAAAATTTGTTGAAAAACAAAAACAGATTTTAAAAAACAAAGATGGCAAGAAATAGAAGAGAATTTTACTAAAAATGACACTACAGAATTTACCAAGTCTTAAGTTTAAACTTTCCACTTTTAACCTAATCTGCACAAACTTTAAAAACGAAGAAGGAGAATTAATAATGAACAAGAATGAAAATTTAAGATTAGCTGATTATTTCGAAAAATTATTAAATTGCCTGGATCCCAAAGAAACCTTTAATTTTATTAAAAATAATGAAAAAACTAAAAATTAGCACCTTCACATTAAAAAGAAATTAAAGAGACCGTTAAATCTTCAAAGAATAACAAAATTTATGGAGAGAATTGTATAGTAGCAGAAATGCTTTAAAATATGCAAGCCATGAATTAGGCTCCAAATTGGAAACCATTCCAAAAGAAATCTGGCAAAGAGAGAAAATCCAGACAGAATGGAAAATGAGTTAATACATCCACTCCACAAAAAAAGAAAAGGAAAATGAAATCATAGCCAAAAAGGTTATGATTCCATACATCGTGAGTCTTTATATAAAATACTAGAATTTAAAATAAATACAAAAACAATTAACATTATTAAAGAAACACTTACAAATATGAAATCCAAAGTTAAATTTCTTGGAAATCTTTTTAAACCATTTGAAATAAAAACAGGCATCAGACAAGGAGATGGACTTTCTCTGATTCTCTATTAACAGCACTCTAGAAAAAGTAATTAAAGAATGGAAGAAAGAACTCGAAAAACTACATATTGCAGAAAATGTTGAAATGGAATATAAAAACAAAAATTATAAATACAACCTTATAAGCCTTTGCAGACAATATCACAATATTTGCAAAAGACATGGATGAGGCTTGAATTAAAATTCAGAAATTAAATGAATGTGCTAATAAAATAGGCTTACAGATTTCTTTCGAAAAAACAAAATTGTTCTTAACGATAAAAAAATAAATTACAAACGCTAAAAATTTTCAAAAATCAGGAATTAGAGTATCAAATTTTATATACCTTGGAGAAGTAATAATGCCAGACGCTCTAGAAAAGAAACACTAAAAGAGCAAATGCAGAAAATGGCGTTGGCATTCAACTTAACATAAAATTAATAAAATAAAAAATTATTTTTGCATAATGCTAAACTCTGACATTACAAAACAGTTATTCATCCACAGGCATTATATGATCCGAGTGTTTGCAAAATTTTTCAGATAGACCTTTTTAAAATAGAAAAAACATTTCAAGAAACATATACGGACTCAATTACCAGGAAAGATTTATAAACTAAAAAGTGAAATAAATTTATAAAAATACAGAAAAAAGATACCATCTGGAAAAGAAAATAACATTTTTTTGGGCGTTTATACAGAACAAGCGAAAATATACAGACTAACAAAACAAATATTTAACTTTTATAAAAGCAAAACTGTTAAAACTAGCTGGTTTAAAGAATTAGAAAACGATCTTAAAACTTTAAAAATCTCTAAAGAAACCTGATTAAATAGAGATCAATTTAGAAAATTAATAAAAAATCTAAGTTTCCAGAGAAGAATAAGAGGAATATTGAAAAAAATGGACAGAGAAAGAAAAACAATTTCAATTTTATTCTTACTAAAAAGAGTGAAAAACTGCAAAAATATTGGGGGAAAAATGAAGTTTCAAACTATTACACAAACGTGATCCTTAGTGGTCCAGACGAAAAAAAAAATTGATAACAGTTAAACATTAACTAAATTTTTATAAAAATATTTTATAAATAATTTTTAATTTAAATTTTTAATTATACTTAAAACCTCCCCAAAATTCAAAAAGTTTTATAATTTTTACTCCTTTTCTCCCACAATGTTTATTTTTAATAAAAATTTTCAGGCAATAGGAATATATAATATAAAAAACATTTTACAATATCAATTTACAATCTTCAAGCAAATATTTTAAGTCTATAGTACTAGTTTAATGTATGCTGCACTAGAATTACTACATTAATTAATAACAAGGTTTTAAATAACACATGTAAAAAAAAACTTATTTACTATCTAACAAATAAATACAGTACAATTTATACAATGGCAACCGCCCATGTGATAAGCAGCTATAGTGAATGTACATAAAGATGGTATGAAAATGAGTCACTAACCAAAATAACCACTATGAGTTTCTGTTAACTGATTTCTATTCAACCTGGCCTTTTGGCAAATGAAATGACTCGTCATAGTCAATAACATACCTTATCATAAGAAATTACATTTACTCTATTGCATAGTGTTAATAAAGTTAATAAATAATACTGTTTTGTGTTTATGAATAATCAAGGTTTTACGAATTCCTTACTTTAGAACTACAGTTTAGATTTTAAAATGTATGATTAGATTAAAAAATATTTCAATGTTTTAAAAGAATATATCAACATATTTTTCAGTGAATGGAGAAGGCTTGTTAATGGTAACATAAATGAAAGTAAAGAACTAACGCCGAAACTCTGGTGTTAAAGACCAGAAGGTACACTCATTAATGTCTTTAGTCTGGTTTGAGCTAGTTTGACAACTTTGTACATTTTTCATTTCTGAATGTAAGCTTAAGGAACAATGAGCAAATAACAAATACAACAATGAACAAATAACTATAACAATAGATGGCTATGTACAAGCATAATACACATTTGCCACTCATGCTGTTTGTACATACCACGTTAGTACATAACTAGCAATAAACACCAATACCAAACAGCATTTTATTTCAAAACAAAACAATTTTTCCAGTTTAATATTTTATATAAGAGTAAGGGAATTAAGGATCCAGTTTAAAAAAGGTTCTCTGAAATTTGAACTGAAAAGCAATGCCAATATTACTGGTGTACTTTGATCACCTGGGATCAATTATATTTCACTAAGGTTGATAGTCCTGACCAGAACAATTTCAAGGTGATTTTAGATGATCCTGCATTTTTTTGGAACAATTAGATTCTGTTTAAAAATTTCACTGGAAATAAGTCTGATTATAACAAAAATTCTCATAATAATACTAACAAAGTAAATAACATAAGAAAGTTTTCGGGGTGAAGTGCAGTTAATAATTTGATATACTGAAATTTGTAGTAATTATTACATTTTACAAATTCAAATTTGTAGGAATAAAATTAAAATACAATGAAGATCATACTGATTAATTATATTTGATTACTGTTAATAAAAAATGATTAAAACACTGAAGATATCTACAAATAGAAGTTCAAAATTTACTTGTTTATCTATCTTGATTAGTCTCATCTTTAAAATTGAAAACTAAAAAATATTATAAGTTTAGAATCATGGTAATTTAGTGAATTAATATGAAAGTTGTAATGATAATATAGTTATTTCAAGTTTGTTTACATTTTAAAATCATGATAATGGATTAATTAGAATTTCTTACAAAGCTTCTTTCACTGATTATTTAGTGAAAACAAGAAAGCATTCCAAAACTGTTTACTTAAATTTAAAATTAGATGACCATTTCAATTGTTAAACATTATATACTCATATATAAAAATAAAAGCAACTGTTGATCAAAAAGTAAATAGTAACATCTAAAAATCAAAATTTTAGTTTTCTAATGAGTTTGATTATAGTACAGTAAAGTAGACTTTTAACAAAGAACTAATTAGAAGAGGCAATGATACTTTGGGAAACTGTTTTGGCATTTAATTTAGGAAACTGAAGAGTCCCAAGTGCAAAATAGGGGTGGTTTTTTTTAAATTAACGGTTACAAATTTTTTTTGTGAATAACTTAAAAATCTAAAAATCCTGGGTAATCCATATTTTTTTTCTGAAAACTAGATCAAATTCCCAAAAAGCTTTTTGGAGCAACTTTTTACAATAAAAATTCACACTTTGAAATATTACACCTTTGAAAAAATCACATTTTCATGTTCATTTATTCCAAATTACTCTTTAACAAAACTTTCGATCAAAAATGTTTCAATTTGACATTGTAGAATTTTCAATTCTTGACAATTTTATTTTATGTTCCACGCTTTACAGCCAAAACTGATCATGTGATTAGGAACATGAAAATTAAATGGCACTCAACCGTTTTTAAATAATTATGCTTGGCACTATTGTTTCTTAAAAGATAATTACATATACATAATTTTTTATATAAAGTAGTAGCACATTCAGTTTTTTACAATTTGAACCATGTCTTGTCTTTCTACTTTAAAGTTGACTGAGGTTGGAAATTTATTTTTTGGAACTTCAGCTTATAAGTAAAGTTTTTTTTTGTAGGGAAATGGAAGCATTGTATTTAATGTTTTATGTGACTTTTTTATATATACTCTTTACATTTGACAAAAATAAAACTGATGTGAATCAAATTAATAGCAATATCTCATAAGTAGCTGACATGAAATTGGACCAGAAAAGATTATGACTCTGATTAGACATAATAGCACTGTTACCCCTACTCAATTAATGCAAGACAACTGGCTCTTATGTATGACAGTAACTCCATCCTTACGACCTAACAGTTTTTTTTCTTTTTCCTGTTTAGCCTCTGGTAACTACTGTTCAGATAATACTTCAGAGGATGAATGAGGATGATATGTATGAGTGTAAATAAAGTGTAGTTTTGTACATTCTCAGTTTGACCATTTCTGAGATGTGTGGTTAATTGAAACCCAACCACCAAAGAACACCGATATCCACGATCTAGTATTATAAGTCCGCGTAAAAATAACTGGCTTTACTAGGACTTGAACGCTGGAACTCTCGACTTCCAAATCAGCTGATTTGGAAGTCGCGTTCACCACTAGACCTACCTGGTGGGTTGACCTAACAGTTCTGCAATATCTGGGAGCATGCTGGAAATCAAACTGTCTGAAGTCATTTAAAATGTAAACAGTCAAATGCAATTAACTGGTTCTTAAACAACATCGTTGAAGTTAACAGTGTTGAGTAAAGTTCACTGCAAGCCAATTTTTTAATGGCTGGGGATCATAGTGTTTGAAGGCATTTAAAAAATAATAATAATAAATAAATACGTGAAGAACTTAACACATATTTAAGATGTTTTGAACTCTACAACATTAATTTAAAAAAAAATTAAAAATAAGTCTTACCTTCAAGATATTTTGCTAACACATTCAATTATCAGGGAGCATTCAAATATAATATTTTTTTATATCCATATGAGGAAAAATGTATTTGTTAATCAAAGCTGTACAATTCACAACTGTATCCTCCATAAAATCTGGAACAAAGAAAAAAAACAATATTTAATTATAAATCTTTAAATATATATATACAAAATATTATGATGTACAAAAAATATTAAAATAAAATTTTCTTATCTTAAAAATGAGAAAGAACAGTTCTTTGTGTAGGAAATATAAGTATCATAAACCTACAAACATATTTAAACAGAACATAACAAATTATGCATATAAATTTATTTGCTTATTCTTTAACCATTAAATTTAATTTCAAGGTCATATAGTAATAACAAAAACTTACTAACAAAGAACAAAACACTGTTAACATATTACAATTGTACATACATATCAAAGACAAGATCTGAGTATTGAGTACAGAGTGACAAATACATACTCTAAGATAATGCAAATATTAAAACGAACCTAAAGTTGATGAATCAAGGTTGATAATTCTATGGCACAGTAATTTATTATCTTTATTATTTGTAACAAATAATAATAAATACTATATACCAATACAGATCACATAATTCTACAACATGCATAAGATCTAATTAGAAATAAATGGATTTATCACGGCTATAATTTTGCTTTTCTATGAAACTAGTAGGACTCATAGGTAAGGCTAGTATGAAATTAACATTAAAGAAAGCCACAATATAACAAGCATTTTTTAATATTTATTTTATTACAAAGTTCATGTAATATCAAAATAGATTCAAAAGAAAGTCAATAATTCACTTATACTATTATAGATGTATTTCAATAAATAAAAAACATTAATTTATTTAATTTTACAATACATGCAAACATATATTTAAAGATAAATTTGAAATATGAGTATTTTTATTATACATATATGCAAAACAATTTTTGCAGCCAAATTTCAGATTTCTAGGCTCAGTAGTTCAAATACAATTTTTAACGAAGACAAACAAGGATAAGACAAACTTTCCAAGGATAAAGAACGTTTTGTATGACTGTAAAAATACTACAAAACATAATAAGTAATTACAAAAAAAAAAAAACTTATAAAACATGAAAACTATTAAAAATCAGAAAAGGATGGTGTTTGACGACTTCAAAATTCCCTATTTCTTTTTATATTTAAAACTGTTCTAATTAATGAATAAATATACAATTTATTGTTCAATTTACAGAGTTATTGCTTGTTAAAATCAGTGCTAAGAGAGTAGTTATAACGGTATACACATTTTATAGATAATTATTTTTTTCCTTAAGAAACTCTCACTGTTAGAATTACAATTAACATATAAAAATATCAGGGGGTTTTCTTAAAATTAAAAATATTATAGCCTAAATATTTATTACATAAACCACAGCATTCTTATTCCTTAGAAAAAGAAATATTTTTTTTAAAGACTAGTGTCATATTTTCTTGAAATAATAGAAAGATATGTTTGCTTTTGTAAAAATTTAAGGCTTTTGAACTGTAAAAGTGCAACCTTGTACAGAACATTATGGAATGGAACAACAAATATTTAAATTTTTAAATATGTACATTTTTTTACACTAAAACAAGCGTTCTTCAGTTTCTTTTATAGACAGAATTTTTTACTGACAATTGCAGCAGTTGTTGATAGTTAAGAGCACAATTAAAAATGTAACTGAAATGTTTTTGTAAAATATGAAAAAAAGGTAAGCATCATCTTATTTAATGTATCTGTACTTAGGTGGATAAATTATATATATATATTAAAAAAATAAAGCAAAAAAAAATTTTTCTATTTATTTTATTTGACTATAATTGAACAACTTTTATAAAAAGACATGAATGATAGATGATAATAACCTTGAAAAACCCAATAAATTCATTATAACAATCATTAAACAATTAAAATGCTGAAGTTAAGATTTTATATAAGTACATTAATAAACTTTTGTAAATGATTTTAAATTGTTTACAACAAAATAAAGAATATTTGTGTAAATTGATTCCATTCTAATTGAAATGCAATTATTAAGGTGATATATATACACAACTATGCTAGCAACTAAAACTGAAATATATGATCTGTACTGAATTGAACTAGCCTTGAATGAACATATACAGCATCTCTGTAAAAACTGCCACACACAAACACACACACGCGCACATACATGCATGCACATTGACATTCTGAAGTGAAACTTGATAATAAGCAAAATATAAAAACCTTAACACTCAGCAAAAATAATAGGAAATTTCAAAGTTAGTTTTTAAATTACTCTCCTAATCATGCATAACACCACAGAGAACCAAGCAATTGCTTAGATAACAACTATCTGCACTCTGTGTCGGGAAAAACATGTACACCATCTACTTGGTGTCCAATCAGTGACTTCAAATTAAGCCTAAATGAAAGTAAAGGTGATTGGTGATGCACTGGATGTCATGAATTCAAATTCTTACCAGCCACAAGAATGCTGGCTGAACACAAGGTACTTAGACAGCAGTTATGATCAATTGGGTAATGAAATCTATGATAGTATATTATTTTATGAATGCGGTGTTCATTCTTTGAATGCTGTACTAAAGTGGTGTTAGTACCACGTAGCGATCCAGCTTTTGTAACTTAAATATTTATGGAATGCAATATCAAAACTATGATACAACAAATAAATGGAAGTGACAATAAGAATTTTCTATTGAAAAGCTATAATTTGATAAAATAAAACTAGTTGGAGGCTACTGATTGTTATTTTAAAATAAAAACTATTAAATCAATAATGCAGTTGCACTTATATTCTAAAAATGAAAACATCACCAGAATAAGTGTACAAGATCAGAAGAGACCTACTTAAAAACTTTTTATTTTTCAAGATGCAGTTCTGAAAGATATTTTAATGAGACAGAACCATTAAATTGTAAAGGAAAAGTCTATAATTGTAATTATTACATGATATAAAGGAAATATTGGTCCTGATGGAGCAAACAAATTTACACTCCTATTCATTACCCAGTGAAGGGTTGATGAAAAATCCACAAATTATCCCAACTGGACGGTTAATTTTTTATTCTTAAAATTAATGTTGATGTATAGAGAGCTCCAAATTTGATTATGTGCACGTAAATGTGATTTCTTAAATGGTACTATGCTTCATCACTGGAATAAGCATTATCTACCACACTACAAATATTTTTAATCACTACTGAAACCACTTGTAATAATTATTCCACTAAGATTTATCTCCTTTTATAATTTAGAAATAGCACTGATTTTGTAGAATCATCATTTTAAGCATTGTGTTACTCTAAAACACTGGCATGGGAGAAGCTGACATAGATTTTCCAAGAGACTGTAGCAGTCAGTTTACAATGTCAACAAATTTTATTATAAGGTGTTAAACTGCCATTGCACACATTATCTCCTAGGCCATAATTTTCACAAAACTGATCAAGTGAATGTTTCATATTCCATCAGATAATATTCAAAGATAAAAACTTATTCACGGGTTGTGCATCAGAGAACCTTGTAAAAGGCCAAGGAATATACTGGTACACCCCAAAAGGAAAAAAACATTTTCTCTGTGAATGTAGCATATTTTAATGATGTGAATATCATTAAATAAGCATCATAATTATAAACATTTATATATATATGAATATAAAATATAATATACAATAAAAAATATAATACAGTATAAAAACGTTCATATATATATATATATACATATATATATATGTGTGTGTGTGTATACTGTTACCACATATATGCCTAACTTAATATCGGCGGATGGCAACTGTAACAACTCAGATGTCAGCGGGAGTACAGTATACGTACGCGCTTGCACAGCGTCACTCCCGCCACGCAGATCTCCCACCATAGCGGCGCTGCGGCCCCACCACTCGTAGGCTCCAATAAAAGAACATCAATGAGAATTTTCAATTCATCGTCGACCACCACCTGGAGAAGACCAAGAAGAAGATGGAAGACGTTCGCTGGCCGTCTCAACCTGGGGATGCCAACATCCCGCCGAAGGAGCCGCTGGAAGCGGACGCTACCTTCCCGCTTCAATCGCCTAGGCCGGGGACTCAACAGCAAGAGCCGGCCCAGTACGGAATCGCTCGGGAAGAACCACCTCGGCCGCGCTACCTTCCGGCTTCAATCGCCTAGGCCGGGGACTCAACAGCAAGAGCCGGCCCAGTGCGGAATCGCTCGGGAAGAACCACCTCGGCCGCGCCATTGAAACGACCGACACTTCGGAGTCTGGGGGCCACCACTGCCACGCTGTACTGAGGACCCAACTGCCGCTGCGGGGAAGCCCGGTTTGATTTCAATGGACGAGCCGCAACTTTCCGACTACAGCCAAGTCGACTTCCCTGGAGACCAGCTTCCAGACCCAACAGCTATTCTCAGCGCTAACGCAAAAAACCGCCCCTTTCAGGGCCACTACAAGGTTTTAAATTAGAACATGCCATCAAAGTCATTCGGCTGTTACAACCTTATAACAGTCCTTCTCAGGGCTATTATAAGGTTTTAAATTACCACGACCTGTCGAAGCCATTCAGCCACAACAGTCCTTTTCGCGGATACTATAAGGTTATAAGGCGCCACGTGCCCTCGAAGCCATACGGCGACAATATATAAATTTAACAGAGAAGAATTGAAGGTGGGAACAAAGGGATCTGAAAATGATTTATTATCAGTAGCTTGAATTAATAGTGATTTACGTCACATTTGAATTTTCCTATGTCCAGATTTTTTGGTACCAACTCTTAAAATATCAGAATAATAGAATTAAGGATTTTTCTAAGCAACAATTATATCAGTCATTGTACTTATATACTATTTATTATAATATGAAACATAGAACTTTTCACAATAACTTGATATCTGGTAAAATAAAAATTAGAAATATGAGATGTGTTAAAAAAATATATGTGAAATTTTGTGGTAGCCCACCAAATGCCAACTTTTAAAAACAATGCCATTTACACTACCATTATTAGTTTTGTGCTAAAATAGTTTGAGTAAACATGTGAATTTTTCTTGCCATATTTTTACCAAGGTGAAGCTCTTGAAGAACACATGTTTGTGTTAAATTTTGCTTCAAACCTAGTTAAACTTTCAGACTTTTAAAATTCTTTAGCAAGATCTAAGGAAATATGAAATGCTGAGTGATTCAAACATTTTAAAGGAGGCAGAACATAAACGAAGATTCCATCCATCCATTATGACTTGGACATCCATCCATGTCAATAAACAGCTTTGCATAATAACAGTGGTACAGTTCATGCTATGGATTGTGAAGCTTACAGCCTAACAGTTCAAGAGATTGCTGGGGAAGTAGTAATAATCATCACACAAATTTAACAGAAAGAATTAACATACATTGCATCTTTGCTAAATTTGTGCTGCATATGTTGACAAACAATCAGGAAGAGATTCATGCTAACATCAATCAAGACCTTCTGACCATGCTAATACTGATGAATACTTGTTGAAAAACATTATTATAACAAAGAGATGAAGTTTTGGTTTATTGGCTACAATGTTATTATCAAGATGCAATCATCATGACTGGGGAAAGGACTGCCCAGACCAAAATAGAGTTTGCAGGACTAATTCAAAGTAGAAGATGGTGGTGGGTTTTTTCTGACTGAAAAGGCATAGGTTCATTATGAATTCATTCCCTATGATCTGACATTAAAAAAGTAGTTCTACATGGAACTTTTTACAACATTAGAGGGATAGTGTACGAAGAAAGATGGAGACAGACTGTACGAAAACCAGAATTGGACGTTGTACCATGACAATGTACCAGCTAACTCAACACTTCTTATCTATCAATTATCTGGCAAAACACAAGATAATCGTTGTGCCTCACCAACTGTAGTGTCCAGACTTGGCCCCAGCACACTTTTTCTTGTTTCCTGTACTGAAGGTAACTTTGAAAGGATGTTGTTTTCAAATCACAAACAAGAGAGTAAATTATTATATAACAATTGCATGTCATCCCCAAAATCACATTAAAGGAAATGTTTCAAAAATGGAAGAAACACTGGGAGCAGTGTATTGCCGGCAGTGGTGGATACTTTAAAGAAGGCAAGCTTATATTAAATTGTAAATAAAATACAATAATAAGGTTTTTATTACACAAGATTTTTTTTTTTTTTAACATACCTCATGCTGTATAAATGTAAGCTAATGTAACATTTCAAAAAGGCTAGAAAGTTATTTTTATTAAAGCAACTGTAAAATTAATACATTAAGAATTATTAAAATTCATTTATTTTTTGCTGCAATATTTTTAACATTTTACTGCAGCAAGATTTGTAGGGATTTTTATATATTGTTTTTTGTTTTTAGCATATGGAATAATAAAGATACAATTCAGAGTGATACTTCTGTCAATTTAGCCAAGTCTCTTAACACAATGAAAGCTTCAGAGTATACATGGTCTGAAACTAACTACTTTTAACATTGCTGATGTTCTTTGCTATCACAAGTTTCTTTTATCTATTTCACAACTTCATCCTCATCTAAATATCAGATGTGGCATCCTGCTGCAAAAGAATAATTTTTTTACAACTTCCACAATACCCATTAAGTAAATGAAAAAAGAGCTTATCACATTTACTTTTCTACATTACAAAATGTTGGTTCAAATGCGATCATCGGAATGTCCTATATCAAAAGATACATTACTACTTCTACCTTATAAATTTTGTTAAAATGTGATTATCTGTGCATGTCCTATAAGAAAGGATACATACAATCTCTTTCCATTTATTTTTGTAAATAAGTATAGTAAATAAATACCTTGATTCATTTTAAGACAATCAGAAGATCACAATTTTTATGTTTACGAAAGTAATAAACAATTTGAGTCTTTTATGGTTCTAATTACTGATGCTCCACAGTATATACATTAACCAATGGAAAAGTCTGCATGCTTGTAGTTTCATGTAATAGAAATTTATAATTGCATTATGTATTTACATATATGTGTAACTTTATGTAATATTCACATTAATGCACGTAAATCCAAGTACTTTTTATATTAGTAATCAATTGATAATTGTTTCATGAAATTGATTTATATATCAAGGAATTATGTAAAATATAAGTCAATCATAACTGGAGAATGAAAAATAAGGGACATTAAGGGCTATAAGCCTAATTAAATTTGTGCCAAATGCGTTGAACGATCAATCTACCAATAAAGCTACTTTTCTTATTCTCTAATAAGTAAAAATTTTTTATTTTACATTCAACCTAACATGTCTGAAAGGCTTGTTCTGTCTAATAGGTATAACAAATTATCTGTTTGTAAGTTTAGAACAAAAAATAAAAGTCAATAATATGGTGTGATTAAGTGACACAAATCTTCCAAGTGAACATATGCAGTCAAGAACATTTGTAAGTATACCTTTAGCCAACAGTGTTGACAATCCACAATTAAGAGAAAAGAAGTATAGTAACTAACTTAATTTGAATGCCAATCCTAATGGTGAAATTTAGTCAAAGAATGATGAATCTGTAACTAGGCTAATGGACCTCACATAAGAAAAATATCTTGGATTAAATAAAAATAAAATACCTAAGAATATAATTTTCTCCTACTGGGTTACAAAATGTTATAATGGACTGTTTCTGAATAGAAAGGGATGGGCTGCTTTCTCTGCAAGTAATAATGTTCACTATATACACTATATATATGTTCCTGTTGTAAAAAAATAAGAGTGAAAGGTACCATTTATGGGAGTGGATACAGGCCTCAATTTTATTCAACTTCACTACTTGCTTTCCGTAGCAAGCAAGGCATAGGATCCAATATTCTAGAGAAAGGCAGCACTAGTTTGTTCAATGCCTTTTGTAAACTGTAACCAATGGGTTATGGTACCTAAACAGTTAGAAAAAAATATATGGAATATTATGAAGTGCAAGGGGAAGTGGAGAAGGTCAGCAAAAACAATCTACTAATTTTTCAATGGGTAAAATCTTATTTTAAATAAATTATATTTGTGATATACATCATATATTTTAGTTGATTCTGTATCAAACAGGCTGTAAAGTTCAAGAGATGACATCCAGCCCAGACTGGAATTAATAAGGTATGCCACTAATTGAACCCCAATAATTAAAGAGCATCTGTTACAGGGGGATTCAAATCTAATTCAGTCAGATCTAAAAGATTCAATCTGAGGTTTAACAGTATAAAAAATAATACAGATAAAATAAGTTATATCATATTAATGTTAAATATGAATGAAGTTATTAACAGAAAAAAATTAAGAAAGTTTTTTCCCCTAAATTTTGCTTTAAACTGCCATTACTTAACTATTGATTAAAAATTTAAATGACGGTGATCTGAAAAATACGATACAAAAGAGTACAACATTATAAGTTTAAAAATTTTTTAAATAATATTCAACCAAAGTTTTGATGGCTTATAATAACTTTCACAAAAATAGAACAATAGAAAAACAATGTAAATTTTATTTAACAATTCAAGAAAAATACAGGTTAAGGGCATATCCTTGTTATTGGAAATGTTAACTTCATGACTACCTCCTTGCACATCAATTAAAAGGAAACAACCTTGTTGGCCACTAAACAAGATTCCAAGATTCCACATAAAGATTATCACACAACTACATTCTCCAAAAACTGTGCAGTTTAACCTAATTTACAATTATTATTACAAAGATTTCATTTAATATTATTTTTTCTTTTAATAAATAAAAGAAATACTAAATAAAGTTTGTATACAAACTACTATAAAAAACAATTATTAGATAAATTAAGCCTGACAAACAATTGTAAAAGTTAACAAATATTCAACAAAAAATTATTCAAGTAGATAACATATGGAAAGTAAATAAATATGCAAGAGTAATACCTCTATTCTATTCAAACATAAGCAATTAATTACATAATTCACTGGAAAAACCTAAGCTGTGCTTTCATCAAGAACAAGTATGAAAAGAACAGTAATACCAATCTTATAATTACATATAAACCAATGAATAAATTATATCATAAAAAATGTAGTGTTAAAGAAATAGACTTAATGCAATATACTTCTGTTATGAAAATTAGCCTTCTAAACAGTCTTTTTGTGTAACTTCTAAATGTAGCAAATTCAATTAACCTTTCAAATCAAAAGAAACCACCGAATGCTTACAACAAATTATGATGAAATAAATATCTGACTATTAGATGTTACAAACTGAGGCTTTACTCCATCATGTTGCAATTCCTTGTACACAGCATAAAAACGGCATGCAAAAGCATACATATAACTTCAGTGGTAAATACATATTTCTTGCAGAGGTAAGAAGCACCTCTCTTGAGAAGTAGAAAAGGATTTTTGTAAAAAATAATACTGGAACCACCACATTAAATATGAAAGCCCATATTTACCCAAATGAAAAACGTGAATACTTTAGAACAAAATGTCCCTAAAGAAACATTTAATAAAGGCTAAATGGAAATTAAATTAACTGAGATTCAAATATGTAAGAAAATGATTCATTAAAGATAGGAAAATGTCATTAGATAGTTTTGCACAAAACCATTAAAAAGGAACTTCTTTTCTTTAGAACCAGTTCATAGTTTAGTTTGTACAAATGAGTCAAAAAGATACTTAAATTTTTTCAAGAGACAAACCAAGTAAATATAATTAAGTCTGTAGAAGTGCACCAGGCAGAAAGACTTACAGCTAAAGAAACGTACTGTTAAAATGGCTTAGTAATCGCTTTCAAAAGCTAGACTGTTGAAATACTGATCCTATTGCAGAAAACTTTAATTAAGAGAATGGGGGTAGTCTAGAGAAGCACTTTCTTGAGAAGGTACAATTTTAATTGGAGAATGCCTTATCATTTAGATATTCATGTGTATGGTCTTAATTCCCACAGCATTTCCTATTCTTGACCGACTAACTTACAGAGAATGTTTTATTTAATTGGACATATTGTAATGGGAAGCTAGTTTTTTATTATAAAGATATTTAACATATAAAATCTCAACTGTTTCCCATATCATACAACTTGTCTAAAAGCACAAAGTGAGGGGCGGCATAACCTGGTCAATGTTCGCTACATGTACCAACTTACTGGAATACATAATTTCAAATGGCAGTATGCTACAATTACATCTACACGAGAGCAACTATACTTGCTTCTGATTCATTTTGAATGTTTTAATTATGAAACTTCTCGTAGAATAAAAAACTTCTAAAAGAACTCTGATCATAATGCAGTTAATTCTCTCTTCACCATTAATTAGCAGAAAAACCTCTAAACTGAACACCTCTGATTTTTGTATGTACATGCCAAACTGAGAAAACAAATCATTCATTCTGATCGTAAAAGAACATAATAAAATAAATTGTGCTTTGAAAGGTTTGGGTTTTAGCCTAAGCATACAAGGTTTTTACTTAGAAAGTTGTAACCATTAGGTCACCATCTTAAAACATGAGATTTTTCTGAGATGAAGAAGCCTAAAGGAGTATTTGGAAATCTAATTTAACTAAAACTTTTCTTATAAGCCTGTAGTATGTAAAGCGAGTTGTTCCCCACTATAGTACAACATGTAAAAACCCTGTAATTTTGATTTCAGTGTTAATACCTACACAGAATTTTATATGTAGATAATTAAAATCACTCACGATAACTATCTATCTATCTATGTAAATAACGAACTCACAAAGTATCTATAAATAATGTAACAATAAAAACAATAATTCTGATGAATTAAACAAACATTACTGATAAAACATAATAACTGTTTATATTATAATAAACTTTATAATATGATGTAATTAATACAGTAGGGTATGATTCATAACACTTTATGAATAAAAATAAAATAATCAATGACGTCAGAAAATCATATCATTTCTTTCACTATAATGTTCTTTGAAACTTTATCAACGGCTAAGAAATCTTTTTCATGGAATAAAAAAATAATTATAATATCACTAACAAATGGTAATTTGCCCTGAGGCAAGTTCTTTGTATCACGATCACCTCCCATCACCATTTTTCTCTGTACCCAGCTAAACGTTTTAGTTCCCAACAGCTCCCATTTCCTTAAAGCTCATATATAATTGATTTTCAGCCTCTTTTTTTTATATCTCCTACTCATCCCTCTAAAAATTGTTTTTAATACTTTTCCTCTCGTGATATGTGCCAGCAGCCTTCCTATTTTGAATTATTCTGATAAAGCTTATATATTTGTTCCTTTTCTTCATTATTCCATTTGTCTCTCCATTTAATCTTTTCAGATCCCTTGTATGCCCACATTTCAAATCCCTCCTATCTTTCTTTTCCCTTTTCTTTAGTGCCATTTTTCATATCCATACAGAATCCATTTTTCATATCCATATACAACACTTAACAACGCTCCTTTAAGTCTAACTTCATCTAAATATATATCAACTGTTAAAAATCTTAATTTGTTAACTACAACTACACTGTCTAATGGCAGCAGAACTACTGTGATTCCAAAGTATAGATTCTATCAGCAAAATCATGCTACAACTGTCTAGTAACTTGGTTGGGCAGTTGCTTCCTTAGTGGGGCTAAATAGCTGACAATTTGCCTGCTAACTTACATAGATACTTTTTCCTATCTAAGGGTTACAAAAAAAGATCAATCTTCTTTTACAAAAAATTAATTAATAAATTATTAAAAATAAATGAGGTAACATAGTTTATTAAATTCAACCCTAAATATTGTATTTTAAATGTTTAATTTCTATTACATTTAATTAGTACCCTCTCTGGAGCATCAGGGCATCTAAAAAATGTAACAACACATTAAAATTGCTAAGAAAAAAATATTTTTATTAAAAATTATGTACCATAGTTGGTTATAGTAAGCAAATACAAACTAATAATTACTTAACAAAATTGATTGGTTTAAAATGAACACAACTTTATCATTATAACATTGGCTATTGTGAAGGAAGAAAAATAAACAGTAATGGTAACATTGACACATTAAAATGGAATAAATGGGCTGAACTGCATTATATTTAAACAGTATAATCTCCCACATTTGAACTTCTTATATAGGAACTCTCTCACAACCAGAAATATCATGAATTGGAAAAAATAATGAACACATGTTTTTTGTAACTTTATTTCTTTTTGTGATCTAGTAAGAATAAAAAACTGCATAACATATATTTTTACAATTACATAACATCTAAAAATATCCTATTTAATAACATACACAGCATAATACATTGTCCTGTGTAAATGAAAGTAACTTCTTTATGATGTAGGCACGTTATGCAAGAGATTATTAGTCATCAAACCAACCATTTTCCTTTGTGTTGATATATGATTACACAGCAATAACCAGAAATCTGAACATATTTTTTACCATTTATCTCTATTTGTAACAAACTATACTTTATGAATGGTAAAGATTTGTTTGGTATAAACATTTTGTAATGAATTTTGAGTACTTTTTAGTTTTATGAATTACGTCTTCACTACTTTCAGCATACTGTAATCACAAATGAAAAATCATAATTACAATCAAAATAAAGCTGGAAGCCAATAGAAGAATAAATATAATGAATTATTGTGTAATATTGCAAAAATTCAAATACTGGTGCATTAACTATTAATGACTGGATGAAGGGAAAAAAATTGTTCTTTGAAAATGTGAAATTCCAAGTAAAACCATATATTATTTCATCAATGAGATACAGGTATCCCTTTGTTAGAGCCTATTGTTCAGTAAGAGAAGGGAAAATGTTAAGCTAGAAACCTAGGTGAGAATTATGAAGAATGCTGGGTGGTTAAATAATATAAATCTTGCTATGGAAGCTTCATAGGGAAAACCACTTAGCTATGAATCACATACATTGTTGAATAATTTAAATAATTGTTTAATAAATACATATTGGGTTGGGGATTTTTATATTTTAATGCCGCTCTCTGTGGCAGAGAGGTAGTGCCTCAGCTAGTCATTCGAAGGTACCGGTCAGGCATTATATTTTTCTACACCACAAAATTCCATTTCCATATCCCATGAACAAGCTTCAAGCTTATGTGGTAATATCAAAAAAAAAAATAAATAAATAAACCAAATACGTACTGTTTTGATCATCCACCCATTGCCATTTTCGAGATAAAATCATGATCCTGTCACTGTAGAACGCTTATTTTCTGGTTAAAAAAACTATTGTAAGTAATTTTCATGGCTTCTTCTGAAGTCAACTTCAAATCGTTAACAGAGTAGGCCAAAACACATCATAATCTGAGAGTGCAAAGTGAGCTCTAAACAGTGGAGACATTAAAACTTTCCAGCCAAGCTCTTTCAGTTTTCAACAGGTCACCAATATAGGTCTGGCATTGCCATGATGGAAGACAAAATTTTTCCCACTGATCAATTCTGATTCTTTACTTTGATTGCTTGGTGTAATTTTCAGTTGTTAAAAGTAGAGGAAAGAATTGATGTTTGAATGCACACCAACAGCACATAGAGAACAACAATACTTTTCTAATTTCAACACACACATAGCATCACTTTCCTTGGTGTCATTACAGGCTTTTCCATCATTACAAAACTTCACCTTGCTTTGACCACAATCTCTTCTATACATTATTACAATTGTGATTGTGAAAAATTTTGGTTTTCAGATTTCAACAGAAATATCCATTTTGACAAGATTCAGAGTGATATCTGTAAATGCATAAGTATCTCACATAACTCAAAAATGATTAGCCCTAGGATGTTGAAATTTTGGATTTAAGCCTGTTGTAACATTTAGTTGTGAACATTCCTTTTCATTGCAATCAACTGAACCAAAAGTGTTCACAAAAGCCCCAAGATCCAAACAATTTTGATTTTGGACTTTTTCTTAACTGCAGTAATAAGACCTCAGAGAGAGCTTTTCAATGATATATTATAAGTGGTATTATGTTCACTGGTTCCAGAGTTGTAGCCAAATAAAATGTTAATTAATGAAATATTTGGATCTTACAAGAGGAAGGCACATCGATTCAAATCATCCGACATAACTCCTTTTTTTTTAAATTTAGATATCAATATGATTGTAAAAAAAATGTTACAATAAATAATAATTCAATAATAACGATAAAAAAAAATATAAAAAATTTAATTTATTAATGAAATAAAATCTTATGCACTTTTCATTAAAAAAAATTGTATATATGTAATTTAATAGGAGTACAAGGAAGTAACGTGATGTTCATATCAGTTTTTTGTCATATGTAAACCATTTTTCATCACCCATAATGAGCTGTTAAATTTGCAAATCAGTTTTAGCAATGATTCACAAATGGAATTTCAATCTATTAAATTTTTCACTGTTAAATTCGTGGTCACCAAAAAACATAGTTTTTTGTATCAACCTTCTTCAAATTTAAACCATTTTTGTGGTAACTGTTTAATTTGTTACTGAATTTATGATTAATAATATACTGGTTTTGTTTAACTTTTTCCACAACTTCATCAACTTTTCAGTCATTGGCCGACCAGAGCAAGATGCACCATTGACATAAAATTTACAAATTGAAAACTCCTGAATAGCTTTGTGCCATATGTACTGATTACTGCATCATATCCAAAAACATAACAATTTTTTTTGGCAGCATGAGTTGCATTCTTCTCTCTTTTGAAATAAAATATCAAGATTTATTGAATTTCTTCTTTATTTTCACCCATTGGTATATACAATTACCTCAAGATATTGTAGATAATATTCCAGATATTGTTGTTATACTAGTTACTTTGTACCTTTGTACTAGTTACTTGTTCCTTATTTTTCTTACAAGTTTCATTTTTTTAATTGCTATTTTCTTACCATTGTATTTCTTGTAAACTGATTATTTTTTTATAACAACTTTTTTTTCTAGAAATACTCATATTTGAATTTTATTTTATTTTTCAAATTAAAAAAAAAATTAGCAAAACATTCTAAAACTAAAAAAATACTATTTTTCAATTCTTTAAATTTTGATTTTATGAAGAGTGGCAAACTGTAAACAAAAAACTACCTCAGATATTAATTTATTTATTTTAAAGTTATTGCGTCTTGAAAATGAGTGTAATTAAATACAATTAGGGATTCACCTGCAATTTTAATAAATTTGGAATATACCTTATTTAGGATATAATGTATTTAGGAAGCAACATAACATAATATTAATCTACTTTGCACAAACAAAACAAAAATTTTTATTAATCAGATATTATGAACACAATAATTGAAATTTAGCAAATCATAAAATCAAGTGAAGCGGTAACACTTCATCTTAATAGAGTATTAAAATTTGGAAGTCAGCCACTCCTAACCTTTAATTCAAGAAAACATAAACTGTAACAGCCAATGATCAATAATTTAAAATGCATGACAGATAAATATGTATGAGTATATCAGCAAATTAACACTGAAACTGATTCAAACATCAAGGTCATTACATTAGTCCTATCAATAAAACATGTTTATTTTGCTATAATTAGTTATCAAGTATATCCTGTACAATCAAAACATATTAAAAAAAAAAAAAATCACTTTCAAACTTTTGTATACGTTGAACTCAACACCTAAACAATATAACAGAAATCAAATAGAAAATTAAGTGGATTTAACAAAATTTGGAAAAAACTATATTACAAATTCACCTTAAAGGATATTAACAATTTATAATTAACTAGGGGATAATGTTTGACCTTTGTAGTTCCCAATGCAGTAGATATAAAATGGGAAATCCAGCAATTTTTTTTTTAACACCAATCATTTTTCACCCATCAGTTTGTTATGAAAATACACAAAACAAAGATAACTGGAATTTTCGAATTTAAATTAATTTTTTTTATTTTTAATAACAGTAATTAATAAAAAGTAAACAAAATAACTGTCTACAAAACATGATGTAAAATATGTTCCCTAGATATCTAATAATACAGATAACACAACAAAACACGCATTTGGAAAAGATGTTTGAGGTCACTGTGGTAATGTAAAATACGTCGTTAGTGCAAGTTAAATATTAATTCACTAGTTGCCATTAATGAAAAATGAATTATACCCCCCACCCCTACAGGAAATTATTTTATCATCAGTCATTACACAAATTGTTTACAAAACTGCAGCTAAATACCATAAAACAGAAGAAAACAAACGTAAATAAATAATGAAATGTCAATTAGAAGATAGGAACAAAAAGACCTCGTCAAGAGCAAATTATTTCCGATGACATAAGTGGACTTAAAACCCAATAAAGACCCTTAACATAGGCTAAGACAAAATTTTACAATAACCGTCAAAATTCAACAGGCTACAAATTACAATAAAAAATATCAATATACGTACATTGTGGATGGTCAAATTTTTCGGGATTTCGACGGACGACAACCGTAACACACAAAAATGCACATAAAATTCACTTCACACCTTTTCACTTACTCAGACATTACGCCATTTTGCTTACCACAATTCAGTGCGGCCCTAGTAAGAAAATGGCGTTCAGTAATGTATTCGTGACAGTTGGTACTACAAAATTTGACAAACTTATCGATATTATTACAAGTCAGGAAGCTTTAAAGGTAAAAGGAGGTTTCATACATTTAACTTTCTGAAAATAGATAATTTAATCTTAATATCATAATTCGTTTATTGCATTACAGTGTTTACAATATCTTAACGAAACATCACAGCCCATTGTATATGCTTTGCCATTTAAATAATAAAATATTTATTTTTGTAATTTGATGCGTATTTTTCGTTTAATTGATTTATTCCGGTGGCTCACGTTTCAAACGCTTGTCAGGAACCCATTGTTACAGTTTATTCAGTATGCTATCGAACATAATTTTATTTGACATCTATAATAATTATTGATCTGTTCAAATTTTGCGCTAGCAGTATCATATACTACTATATTTTTTGAAAATATTTTTCGTCGAAATTTCTGTAAAATTTACTAATAGAATGTAGAGCTTAACATTTTTTTAAACAAATTTGTCACTTGGGCGTTTCAAGCCCACTATTAAATTAACGAACAGATTTGCGTATTTATATTTAATAGAACAATTTTTATAAGACTGATTATTATAAAAAGTATTATACGCCAAAAAGAAAACATGCACAGCCTACACAGGAAATTAAACAAAAAATGTTTATTTATACAAAAGAAATTATGTTTTCACAATATTATTTAAATAATCACAATACATTGGTATTGTGTTTGTATTACCTAAGGAAGGAACTGTGTATTGAAACAGCTGTGGGTTATTTTAAATAATTTTGTGAAAATTAAATAACATTTTCTTTTGTTATGATGGTTTTTCATGAAACTTCATCTACCAATTTTTTTGTATATACCATGTACTTACTCAAGGGAAAGTATTGTGATTGCCAAAATTTTGATGTTCAGATTTTATTGGAATGGAGTGATTTATTTTGAATTTTATACAATGATTTATATTTTTTTTCAGTTTCCTTCCTGTGGTGATATAGAGCCAAGGTACTTAAGCCCTCACGTGCCTTGATAATATTCCCATCTATAGTCATCTGTTGAACCAGCCACTACATACTTCGTCTTACTAAAATTTAACTTCAAACTCCACATAATAAATGTTTCCATCAATTTTCTTAACTTATATCTAATATCAAACTGATCTGAAGCTATACGATTACCTGATCATCTGCAAACAATGTATATATATATATATATATATATACGCACACCATCCACCTCTACTACATTTCTACATTTTTTCCAATACCTTAGCTAAGTAAAGCTTAAAGAGTGGGAGAAGAGCAGCAACTTTGACATAAACCCTTATTAACTTTAAAAATACTTTGACAGATGTTTTACCACCTTAACAACACTTTATTGATTCATACAAAAGTCATAAATTGCTTTTAAATACATCGAATGAAGACCACAATTACTAAACAACTTACAAAAATTTATTATAACCTTGTCGTAATCTTTTTCTAGGTCTACGAAAATCATCTGGGTCTCCAAATTTCTAACTACTGTTTTACTCAAAAGTTGTTTCAGAATGAAAATATTATCCACACATAATACTTTACTGCTGTAAAACCAGCCTGCTCCTCTCCAGTCACTATCTCTTTTTCTCTATTTTCACTTTAACAATACATCCATACAACCTCCTGATGGATGACATGACACTTATCCCTCTGTAGTCCTACAGTCTGTTCTATCTCCTTATATACTGAAATAATATATGCCAAGTTTCCATTCCTTTGGTGTTTCTTGCCCCTAAGTAGAGATCCATCAAAAATACTCTGCAATACTTCAATAACACACTGCATTTTATTCTTAATTAGTTCTGTTAGAATGTTTCCAGAACCTGGTGATTTCCCATTTTCTGTCTGTCTCATTCCCCTATAAATTTCTTTTGTTGAATTCTTCTTTTTGTCCATTAACTACCTCCTGCCTTCTATCCCCAATACCAGACAACCTTACATCCCCAGGAAATCCTCACGGTTCTCTTTCAGCATTTATCCATATCTTTCCCATTCCTCCATTTTAACCATTGACACATTTATCCTTAAGCTCTTTACAACCTCTATGCCTCCCTAGTCCAACTGCTACCCATATATATATCTCGATTCTTTCACATCTACTTTCCCACACATCACTTTTTATCTTCACTATTGCCCTCTTTATTTCCCTATTAATCTTGCATACAACTTTCTGCCCTCCATATCTTTGCTAGCCAACCACCTCTCGCTTATTCTCCTTAATCAAGCCATCCAATCCTTCATTGCACCAGCCTTGCAACTTCATTGAGTTCTCTATCTCCCCTAAAGCCTCACTTGCTGCTCCATTAATACACCCTTTTAGTTGGCTATAATTCTCCTCCTCACTCTCCGACCATCTCTGATCAGTAATCTTTTTGCCAATCGCAACTCCTGATTCAACAGCTCCAGCTATTACCTTGTGTGTCTCTTATTTCATTTTCTCCTGTGTTTTAATACTACATTTAAACTGTATACACACCTTCGCTCTTAACAAGAAATGATCCATTCCACACTCAGCACCTCTGAACACCCTTATATCTTCAGTATTTAACTGAGATTTTTGTCTCTGAATGAAATAATAAGACTGAATTCAGGTTCCAAATAGGCTGTATCCAAGTGTACAAGTGTATCTCCTTACATTGAAAGTATCCATTCATTACCTGCAATCCAAATGTCTCGCACACATTAATCAACATCTTCCATTATTATTTACAACTTTATCTCCAAACCTTCCAATAATTTCCATCCTGTTTTGACATTCAAATCCCCAAAAATCAATATCTCTTTTGTGCTGGCTTATTCCAGTAAGAGTATCATCAAAGCTGTTTATGAAATCATCCTTTGTATTGCTATCTGCATCATCTGTAAATTTGTATTGCTATCTGTGATTGCATCACCACTATCGAGTGACCCCAAATCTTAAATTCAATTTTTAAAATCCTTTCACTTACCTCTTCCAAATTCTTTATAAATCTTTTAAGAGTTTTCCTTACTACAATGGCCACCCCTGCCTTAGCCGCTTGATTCTTAGTAACTCTTCTACAGAACATCAAATAATTACCACATTGTTTGTTTCCTTTATCCTTCTTCTTTACTTAAGTAATGTATTGATATCAATTCCAAACTTATCCTATTGTTGGAAAACCTCCCTCTGTTTTGTTCTAATCCTCTGAGTATTTCATGTTCCAAATTTCATTTTTCTTTGACATATCCAATATTTTTTCAAAGTAATCCTTTTCGGCTTTTTTCTGTTAGGACTTTAGTGATAAATAAAGCCTTTTGAGTGGTCCAAAGCTAGTGCGACACCTCAACCCCCAACGCAGGGGACCAGGCATTTTCTGTTGGGTTCTTCTTCCTGTGAAGAACCAACTTCTTTGCCTTTGGAGAACCAACTACAAGGCAGCAGTGTTAGTTTTTGTCCACCCTGGTATTTTATTTCCTCGGTATCCACTATATCTACTGATCATCCCCTTTTTAAAAATCCCTTTATTTTATTACACAATAATTTAAATTATTTACTTTTTCATTATTTAAATTATTTTTTAATACAAATCTGTAGAATTTAATTAATTTTAGTGTAAACTTTGATGATAATTCTTTAAATGAAATGTTCTTTCATGCCTTGTTCAGATGCCTGGATTTTTTACTTTATTGTATGGCATATGGAAAAAATCATTACTTGTGGTTTGCAGACCACCAGTTTGGGATGTTGATTTTGCATGTCTTCAGCATTTGTTTTGGAGTGTGGGGTTGGAGGAGGGGGTATTAAAATGCTAATAAAAGAAGAAACAAATTGGAATTTTCTTGTTTCAAGAAATGTTCATATCATATATATAATTTATACTTGTACTATAAAATTAAATATATTTGCTGTGTGTTTATTTATTTCTAATTTTAATTAGTAATTATTTTAAAATACATATTTTGATGTTTTTAAAAAAGTTTTTACACATATTTACATGTTTGTGCAAGCATGATTTATTATACAAGTAATATTTATAAATTTATTTTATCTTAAAATTAATAATATGTATCTGTGATTCAGAGTATATTAAACATTATTTAACTTATTGAAATGTATGTTTGTGATATTATTTTTTAGATTTTGAAAAAGAAGAATTGTAAAAAATTAACACTTCAAATTGGACAAGGTAAAACACCAAAAATTGAAAATGATTATGGTTTGAATATCGAAGTATTTCGTATAAAAGAAAGTATTGAAAATGAAATTTTAAATGCCAGTTTAATAATTGGTCATGCAGGTGCTGGTACATGTTTACAATCATTACAAGCTGGAAAAAAACTTTTGGTTGTTATCAATGAAGATCTTATGAATAATCATCAGCTGGAACTTGCTGATAGATTGTTTGATGAAGGTTATATCCATGTCGCTTATTACTCTGATATAATTGCAATATTAAATTCAGATTTTAATTATTTACAACTGAAACCTTTTCCTGCTGGAAATACTTATAACTATATTAAATTTATTAATAAAATGATGGGTTTTGAATTTTAAGAATCCATTATTTCTGTTTTGTTTTTTCTTCAACCATTATTTATTAATCCTAGTCGTATACTTCCAATTAATTTATCCCTAAAACTCTGCCACTAAACTAAATCAAAATGTCTGTTGACAGCCAATCTGAAAAAGAATGTACATTTACTGTATGTTCAGACAATACAGTTATCAAGTGGGAGAAATCAAGATTAACCAGTTTCTTTGGTGTTTGATTAATTTTTTAACTACTTCAAAATTATATGGGAAGATTAATTTATAATTTTGATACTACTGATAACATAATGTTCTTTATTGTTCTTGTATAACATTTAAATGATTTTTATAAGATTATTCACAATAAGATTATATAAGATTAATTCACAATAATATTAAAATTAAAATTACAACATATCTATGAAACAGTTAAAATACTATCAAGTATTTCAAATTCAAAATTTCCAAGTTAAACGTTTAGAAGCTCCTTACACATAAAAATACTTAATACACATAAAAATTAATTTTTCATGTATATAAAAGTAATTTTTTTAAAATTCAAAGTACAATATACAAGTGCAATATACACTGCAACATTACTAATTTGGAATAACACAGACCCAGCACAGTATGAAGTATTGAATTCTAAGTGAGAGAATGATTAAAAAAATTAATCTCTTTTGTTCCTTCATTAAGGACTGACTGCCATTCAAACATATTTTGGATTTACATATTATGTGTTTGCAGAAGACTTGTTACAATATTAAAATAAAACAGATTTTATTTCATCAGCTTTAAGGAATAAACAAAATAATCTCATAATTTTTATAATATTGTATGTATCTCTTCTCTTTTTTATTGTAAAAAAATCACAAAAACCTACTTATATGAAGTTGTTTAATTTGCATTTAATTAACATATATTGATATTGTTAATTTTATTGAAAAACATGAAATGTTTTTGAGTTTGTTTTATCACTATTTACAGCTTCATTTCATTTAACATAAATAAATATTTAAATTTTATAGCAATTTAATGTTTTTTGTATTGTATAATTTTATTACTTTTATATTTACCAGAAAAATTATTTCCGTGCACTTCAGTGGTTAAATACTTGCCTACAGTAGTGCATCTTATCAAATTCATGATCTGCACTTTTTAAAGTATTTCTAGTCAACTTCACTTTATTTCAAATTTTTCCATTCATTAACAAATGTCATTGTTTTTAATTTTATCCCAATTGTTACCAGTTGAATAAGGCATATTTTAGTTTTAAATTTTTTTTCAGATTAATTAACATCTGTTCATCAACTCTATAACTTGAATCTAGATATATATTTCATTTTTCTACTACTCAAAATATCTTCTGATGATACACTGAGCATTATCCAAGAGTAGCAAGGCTTTAACATTACTTTCTTCTCTCTAAAATTAGTATTACATAGTATGAAACGATTCACTAAAGATTCTCAATTAAAGCATGCATTTTTTTATAGACGATGAAATTTTTTATAGCTCTTAGATTTTTGATTTTCGCACTGTAATATGTGCATTTTTGCCTGGGGAGTTTTTGGCATTGCCTCCCAAAACAAATCAGTCTTATCTGTCATAATTCCAGTTTGTGGAGTAGTAATTTTTTTTAGGTTTTCTTGAACTTACACTTTCATGGTGTTAATTTTATAATTTTTTTCATATATATATATATATATATATATATATATATATATATATATATATATATATATGTATTTATATTTAACTTCTTCATGAAAATTTCTGAATTTAAATCATGTTGATTAAAAATCTTTGAATTAAATAATTAGCACAACATTCTGTAGCAGCTCTACTTCATGAATCAGAGACCAGCATGTTTGCTCAACTGGAGATCCTGGTTAGTCAAGGCATTTTTCATACGCTACAAATTACCATCTGGGCTAATGACCAAAGCAATTGAGTTCTTAATTAAAAAAAAGCATGTTGCTTATGTACCACCTTGCAACAGCTTCACTGATGTCAGATGTTTTGGCATCAGTTGTTTACTTTGGTTTAATATCATTAACAGAGTTCTGATCACTGATAAATTTGTTATTGCTATATTTTAAAAATATAAATCATACCTAGTTGATTTATTGAATGCAAACACATTTGAAACCTTAAATTCTCCCTAAATATTTTTAAGTTTTATCCTAAATTTTTTTGTTTTAAAAATTTTGTTCTGTAGTAATCTCATTTATAAACACAAAAAAAGAACATATATTTGAACTGATGGATAAAGTAACATGTAATTTATGACAAGTCGCTAAGGTTTGTCAAAAGGAAAGGACGAATATAAATTATTTTACGAAAACCCATAGGAGTTATTTTATTCACTTATTTAAAAATGTTTACATTTAATGCAGTTATTTAGTAAAGCAGACTGTAATTGTACGTATTGATTTGTTTCTGTGAAATAGGAGACTTTTCCCTTTTAAACTCTGATTAATAGCTTTGTATAATAAATTAATACAGCAAATGCAGTTTAGTATGTGCTATTTTATGTGATCAGTAAACACAAATTAATTTCCATTCTCTTTTAAAGTAAAAGAAATATACACAAGCTGTGTTAAAAAAAAAATAGTGAAAATTTTTTAATTCTGCGTTCCATGTCCTTTTTGACTGAGTTCATATTTTTCCCATGTGATAGCAGACTGTAACATATTCAATGCTGAATTTTGTTTTCTACTTACCTGCTGTGCTGATTTTTTTCGTAATAAATTGTATTACTATATAACAGTAGCATATACAGCTAGTTTTTTTTAAGTCTAAAATTTTCATAACCTTGAAAATATGCGATGACACCATATGTGCATCAGCAAGTGGCATATAAATGACTACTACAGTTGCAACCCACCTGTTACATTGTTTCTTGCCAAATATTTTTTTATTTGTTTTTGGATATTATTCAATGATTTTTAAAATTTATGGTTTAAAAATTACAAAAACATTAGAAGATAATTAATAATTAATTTTGATCTTTTACGATACGTGTAAATCTACCATTAGTTATGAGAAGGTAGCTTTTATTAGAACACATAACTACAATTATAGAGATTACAGCTCTTGAGAATTAGAACACTTGACAATAAAATTATACTAATGAAGTTTGTCAAAAGTAGCCTGTATTTTATTATAAAAATGATCAATTAATTTACTATATTCTAACAGTCATTTTCAGGTTCTCAAAAAATATAGCCTTTACAAAAGAATTTTTAAAAAACTTTATTACTTTAAAGTACTCTAATTCTAAGAAATGATCACACATTAGGTATTTAAATAATGCCTAATAGTTAGAAATAGTGTAGTAAAACCTAAAGTAAGAAATAGCTGTAAAAAGTACAGTTAAAAGAAGTAGTTATTAATCTAATATACACACCAGTACTTCATCAGTTTCAATTTTATCTAATTTTTTTTTGCGCAAGCTGTTAGTTCCAGAAGTGGAAGATGCAATTGCATACTGAAACAAAAATCAAAAAATTAAAGTAACGAGTTGCAATGTTGATATTACAAGATTATAAGCATTTAATATTTAAGATTTAGCATGCTAATATTATCGTGGTAAATGTTTTAATCAAATCCAATTTAATTAAATTTTTTAATTTTAAAAGTTCTCGGATGTAAAGAAAAAACTAAACCAATTAGAATGTAATTACACATAATTCAATATGAAATGAAAGATTTAAATAAAATAAACATAAATAAAAACTGAAGACATATACTTTGCACAGTTTTCTACAAGATAAAATAAAAAGTTAGAGAGTTATGAATTGGGCCTAAAAAAAAATCACGTCAAAAACAAATTTCATAAAATAACAAAAGTACGATTGCGTTATTTTATAAGTAAAATAGGCTTTTTTATACTTTTCTATGATACAATTCTAATACTAAAAAGTATTTTTTAGTTTTGTTTATTTTTAAAGAATTTTTAAATAAGAAAAAAAAAATTTTTATTACTAATAAGTTAATATTATGCATTTTTAAAATAAATTAATAAAAATATAATGAATAGAATTTTTTTTTAAATTGTACTAACCTGATTTTTACTAAAACAATCTCCAAGAAGTTGCATAAATCTATCTATGTTGAACAAAGACAAGTATAACATAACAAAAAGTAACAACGAACTACACAACCAAACTGAATAATCCTTTCCCCATGCTAATACACAATAACAAAACCCTTACCAATTGCTGTAAAAAAAAATGTCTTACCCTTGATGCATGCATGGTGTAGTTTCCCCCCCCCCCTTAAACGCCACCATGTACGATTAGCAGTGAATGTGTTAATGTAAATAAATATTTTCAGTCACAGTAGTCATTTAGAAAATTAATTCATGCAGTAAATTTAGCAACCGAGTAATTAGAATGGATGAAAACAAGAAATGTTTAGTTTACTTTGCAAGTAAATTGCAGTATCTGGATATGTCATTGGACAAACCATTTAAGTAAAAGTACAAGGACTGGGTTTTATTTTTCCAAAAATTAGCCCTCAACTTCATCCAGTAACGTTAAAAAAGGACAATCTTAAAAAATTTGCAGGATGGGTCTCTACCACATGGAAAAAAATCAATGAAAAAATAGTTCAGTGTTCCTTTAAAAAGGTATTGTATTACAACCATTATAGATGTCATGGAGTATGACATAACTAATGTAATGAATATCACCCTAATAACAATAATATTTCTGCTCAGAGAACAGCATCTAATCATTATCAGGTAATGTTAGTGATTAATTAGTTATTTTTAAATAACAAACATTGAAAAGTAAATCTAGGATTTATTTTAATTAATTTTATTATCTCATGTTTTTTTCTTATTCATATTTTAATGTCACTTCCATGTGCAATTTTTGTACTTGTAAACATTTGTTTTATTTCATTTAACACTTTCAACACTGCCAAAAAAATAAAAATTTTACTGATTGACTAATTTTTTTGTTCTATTTTTTTTCAATAACGGGATACTTAAATTTAAATAAAAACCCTTTTTGTTGTTTTTAATTTTATTATAATGGACTACAATGGTCATCTGTAGCCACTAGTATTCATAAATTGGCCGATGACTGATGAACAGCTATCGTATTCCATGTTAACCCATTTCTTCACAATGTTTCATGAACACAACAGCTAATAAACAATTTTTTTTTCTCTGTAATTTTAAAACTATTTTTCAATGTCGTTATATCTAACTGGAGATTATATTGATTATATAAAAATGTAGATTATATATTGATTTCACCCAAGAGTTATCAGTATACAAATGCCATCAGCCTGAAAGTATTTCATTTTGTGTTTTTGACAGATTCTTTTTAGATTTTTTTATTATATATGCTATGTAAATAAATGTGATAATGTTTGTATTTGAATCAAGGGTCAGCAATAATTAATAATGAACAGTTTGGTACGTACTTTGATTTACATAGTTTTTTTTATCAAAACAAGGGTGGTCTAGAAAGTAACTTACATTTGTGCCTAGCATGGAGATTGGTGGGTGTAAAGCTGCCACCTTGGTGTCAAAATATTTCTACACTTGGTATACATCAAGCTGTCATAGCATATGGACTGTGATTTTTCCACTTTGTTCATTATGAATTATTGAAATGTGCGCTTCAATAGAATGGAGATGGAATAATGAGTGAAAGTGGAGTGAGGCAGGGGTGTATTCAGTTTAAAAATGGCCACACCAATGTTCAAGATGAGGCTGCAGTGGTCAGCCTAGCTGATGAACTAGGTCAGCTGTGACTGATGAACTGATAAAATTCATGAAAATCGCCGCATTATGATTACAGAACTCTCAGTTCATAAACCCCAAATTTCAGAAAGTTTACTGCATGAAATTGTATCAGGGAAGCTTGGTTATCACAAGTTTTGTGTAAGATGGGTGCCAAAAATCTAAGGCAGCAGATTTCTACAGAGAAGGAATTGAAAAGTTTGTGAATCGTTATGATAAGTGCCTCAATTTAAATGGCGACTATGTACAAAAATAGTTTAAGATTGTCCCTTTTATTTCAAAACATAAGTTACTTTTTGGGCAGCCCTCATATTTAGGCTATACTGTTAAAAAATTCTACTCTGCATATTTGTCTATTTGTAACATAAAAAAACAAAAACTGGAAATTTTGAGTGAAAAAATGTTTAAATAAATGAACTTAATTATTTATGAAATACAGTAAATAATAATATTTTTTAAAAGTAAATGACAGAAATAGTTTTATTAGAATTATAATACAAAAACACACAAATATATACATTATATTTAAACTAAAAAAGTTTAACAATAACAAAATTTATATGTACAAGGGTTATTTTTTTTCAAGGTCCGATCGGTCGCAAAATAAAAACCCGCGAAAAAACCGATGAACCTTTGCGCATATGTGTTGCACAGCGTCTCTAGTATGGCCTTCAATCACGCCGCGTCATTTCGTTCAGTTCTGAACACGCAGATAGCACGTAAACATGTCTACAACAATAGCATCTCCCGCCAAGTGTGAAGTGCGTACAGTAATTCGATTTCTTCAGGCTGAGGGCTGTAATGCAGCTGAAATTCATCGACGAATAAGTAATGTGTACTGTGAAACTTCAATGAGTGACAGCAAAGTGCGACAATGGTGCAGGAACTTTAAAGCAGGACGTACAGATGTTCATGATGCAGGCGGTCAGGGAAGGAAGTGAGTGTCAATCAATGATCTCGTCGAACGAGTGGATGAGGCAATTCGAGAAAATCTTCGGTTCACAATTTCTGTATTAATTCGTTTCCTGAAATTTCAAGGTCAACTCTGTACACCATTGTGAGTGAGATTCTTCAGTACCGCAAACTGTGTGCGAGATGGGTCCCCAAGATGCTGTCCAACCATCACAAAACAATGAGAATGGATGTCTCCCTAACGTTTCTCCAGCGCTACTACAATGAAGGAGAAGATTTTTTGACCAAAATTGTCAACAGAGGACGAGACAAGGGTCCATTTCGAAACTGAAATAACAAAAGAACAATCTAAACAGTGGATGCATCATTCTCCCAGTAAACCAAAGAAGTTCAAGCGAACCTTCTCCAACAGAAAGTGTATGGCTACTGTGTTCTGGGACCGGAATGTAGTTCTCTTGGTGGAATTCATGGAACGTGGCACGACCATCACTGCAGCCTCATACTGTATGACTCTTCAACGTCTACGAAGGACAATTCAGAATAAACGGAGAGGAATGTTGTCATTAGGCATTGTCGTTCTTAATGACAATGCTTGGCCACACACTGCAGCGTTTTCGTTGGGAAGTGTTTGATCACCCACCATACAGCCCGGACTTGGCTCCATCCGATTTTCACCTCTTTGCTCACATGAAATGCTGGCTAGGAGGACAACATTCACCTGCAGACCAGCGTAGAAACATGGCTGAAAACACAGGCGGCTCCATTCTATGACGAGGGTATTGGAAAGTTGGTACCACGTTACGACAAATGTCTAAATCGGAGTGGAGAAATACTATGTAGAGAAATAGCGTAACTATGTAAATACTTGTTATAAATACATTTTTTTTTATTTTCAGTGCAGTTTTAATATCGTGACCGATCTGACCTTGAAAAAAAAAATAACCCTCGTATATTATAATAAAAAATAAAATAATATATGTATTATTACATATGTATATATTACAAACATTATATATCATTATAACATACTTATATTATATAAAAAGTAACATTATAAAAAAGTGTAAATACAAAAAAAATTTATGGTCACATTTTGAAAAGAAAGAAAAAGGTATAAAACAGGTATAATGTTTATAGAATAGTTTTGGGATGTTCTTCAAAACATTTATTGAGATACAAGGCTGGTAACCCAGGACAAACTGGGCAGTGATACAGCGTGTCTTTGCAGATCTTTTTACATGCACATAACCTACATTTCTTTTGGGCACCCTCTTCTGTCCTTCTGGTGGTTTTACCTCAAAGAAGTTATTGTGGGTTGTCGACGGCTTCCTCATCATCATCATCACCAATTTCTAAAAAGTCTGATTCTCCTGACCATTAATCTAATGAGAGATAAATATCATAGTTACTTTCTTCAATTAGAGCTCATAGTTCTTTGGCACTTTGAATTATATTTCTCTCTATCCAATTTCCTTTTTCAATTGTTGAGATTGAAGTTGTACCTCCTGATGTCAATAGTAGTAGCTCAGAAGACAGTAAATTTTGGAATGCAATCACTTTAACCCTCCTCTGATACAGAGCATCCTAACAAATAAAAACAATTATTTATAAAACTAATAAACATTAGTTTTATAAATAATTATTTAATAAACATTATTTTTTATGTTATACAATAACATAAATTTGTATACTCTCAGCAGGCATGAAACAGACTTGACATAAATTGTTTTGTATTTATGTACATTTTTGAATATAGTAAACAAATGTCATTTTATAGCATATGTAATAAACAGTATCACAGTAAAATAGTTTGAATCAAGTATAACAATTTGAAAATATTGTGTAATTAGAAATAAGCTATAAAAAATTTGACTGATGTGGATTTTTTTTTAGATTTAAAAGGTTTATTGCGTTTCAGTTTTCTAAATCTATATATATATAAATGTTAAATTCGTTTGTGTACGGCTTCAAAAACTCAAAATGTTCTGCACCGATGGAGCTCAAATTTTAGTACTATATATAACCCGCATCAAAGATTGTTTTCATCTATTTTTAATAAATCTATCTATCTATTTTTAATTTGGAAATGTAAACAAAGGAAAACCAATCAGATCAATGCAAGATGTCCGCTGTCAAACACGACCAAATTTCTTTGAATTATATTTAACAGCTAAAACATTTGCTATGTAAAACCAAAGAACAAAATTCACAAATAGTAACACTGAAACCACACAACTAAGTATTCGTTTTTTCTAACCTCCGAAACCACCGTTATGCATTGCTTCAGATGATGATATGAATGATTTATAGCGTATGAAAATGCCATGCCTGACCGGGATTCCAACTCGTAACCACCGGATTAAAGTCCGAGACGTTACCACTCGCGCCACGGAGGCCGGCAAACATATTCGTTAGGAGCCGAATAAAAACACGACTTACCAATATGGCATTGTGTGTCAAACCAATTTTATACGGACTATAATTACTTTTAATATGCGAAACCCTTTGCAATGATTGAACATAACTTAAACCTCTTCAAAAATTATTCATTTTGAACTAAGCCACATTTTGATAACATTGTTTTTCTATAACACGGCTGGAATTCTTTTCGTTTAATGATAAGAAGCGTTGTCGAAGACAATAACCGAATTCTCTTCCAAAGGACATAATACACCGCTATTTCTAAATAATTTAAATTTGTGTAATTTTTTTACGAATCGCGTTTTTATCAAAATCTCACCTTTTTCTCAACTGACCTGCGGGGTTTTGTTTTCTTTGGAGACCGTAATTCATTAGTAGATTCATACTCGAGAATCACGTTGTACACTGAAGCAGCACAACTTCTACTTACGTTAGCAGTTTATTAACTTCTGAAATCAACGCCGTTTGATTATTCTGTAATTTGTAAGCATTACTCTGCTTTTGTAAGCATTTAAAATGTGTTTTTTCGCACGACTTAAGGGGTTTTTTTCGCAGCCCACAAATCTTCTTTATATATAAAAATGTTAAGTTCGTTTGTGTACGCTTCAAAAACTCAAAATGCTCTGCACCGATTGAGCTCAAATTTTAGCTCGATATATAACCCGCATCAAAGATGGTTTTTATCTATTTTTCGCATCAGTCACATACCCGCGACCGCGAGAAAACAGTTTTTTTAACGGTCAGCTGTGTACGAGTGACCACGCCATCTGCCGGAAGTGAGGGGAACACTCGCCATACTAGCTAACGACAACCGCAGTCACATGTGAAACAATACCTGTCCCAATTACATTGTTTATTAACAAAAAAAAAAAAACGTATCCACTTGCATTTGATTCAGATTATTATACAATCTGAATTAAATATTCACTTTAATCGAGGTAGTTTTGTGTGATCGTGTCGTGATTGAGCTGCGCCTTTCACCAAGCTCTGAATTTATTAGAAAAGGACCAACAGTGGGATATATGTATAAATGACTCGTGCAACACTGCACATCCAAACCAAATTCGCGCATTATTCGCAATTATATTGACCGACCGCTTGCTTCCCTTCACCACCCACAGAGTTATGGGAAAGATATCGATCGCATATGGCTGAGGATATTTTGCATAGAGTACGCCTACAAAATACCAATATGACGATGGAATTTACAGAAGGCATTTACAATGAAGCATTGATAAATATTGAAGACAAGTGCTTAGCTATTGCAAATACAGTTCTTAGTCAATTGGGAATACCAGCACCCACCCGAGCTGCGGTTGCTTCATTTGATGTGTATTTACGCTGTGAACAGAGTTACAACATTCAAGTCAACATTATAGTCATATGTCCAATCAAACATTCCCAAATTAACGCGTGAACAGAAAGGCATTTATGATTGCATAATGCAAATGATAAATGACGGAGTTGAGGGGACCTTCTTCTTGGATGCGCCAGGAGGAACTGGGAAAACATTCCTCATTAGATTGATTCTAGCAACGGTTCGATCAAAAAATGACAATTATCCTGTTGTGGAATATTAATCAGCCAAAACTCTGCAACGGCACGCGACTTGCAGTTAAGAAATTGATGAATAATGTAGTGGAAGCAACGATTTTAACGGGGCCTTTCAAAGGTGAAGATGTCCTCATTCCTTGAATACCCATAATCTCGACTGATACACCATTTTAATTTAAAAGATTGCAATTCCCAATTCGACTGGCATTTGCAATCACAATCAATAAAGCTCAACGTCAATCTTTAGAATTGTGTGGTTTAGATTTAAATTGTGATGGCTTTATATCTATGCAGTCAGTGGAAAAACAAAAAATATTGTATATTCACAAGTATTGCAAAATTAAACTTCTATGAAACGTATGCTTTGTTTTGTTTCAAATTTCTCATCCATGCAACCACAATGTGCCACAGCGAAGGGTGGCAGGTAGAGCTAGTTATATATATATATATATATAGATATGCAAATAATAATAATACATAAACAAATTCACTGAATTTAAAAGTAATGAAACAGTGTTTTATTTGAAAAATGATATAGTTAAACTGAAAAAAATTGTATTTTAAAAGAAAAAGGTAAGGAAATACAGTAGAGAAAAATCCAGAGTGAAACACAGTGTAGCAATATAGTCTGATATGGTAAAATAAATAAAAAGACAAGAAATTGTGTCAGAAAGTAATACAAATATGAGATTAAATACTACAATATTGTCAAAAAAATTATAATAATTGACTTACATGATAAGTCAACTTGTATTTAACTCTTGTCATGTCTTGAAATTAGATTAAATTAAAATATTCTTGATTAGTTTTCACTACACTTAAAAAAAAAAACAATTAAAATTAAACACTTAAAAAAAAATGAAAAAATTTGGCAGTTTGTATAAAAGACATGGTAAAACTGTAGTGGTCAATGTGTAAAGGAAACCTTACTGAATGACTGTAAGTGAGTGCCAACCTTGTAAAAATGACAGCAAATGAACCAAAACAAATACAATATGTGCATAAAACAGGGCGACGATGATAGTCCATAGTTACCAGTAAAGCCAGTGTGGACAATGATGATAGTCCACGGTGAGGTATTAATGTGAATATGATGATAAGTTTGTCAGTTTAAAGTAAATCATTAATTTTTATATCAATTTTTGATAGAGTAATTTCCAAAAATTTGAATAAGTTAACTAAATATTTTTGAAAATCTAGTATAAATCTGAGGGTGTATCTTTCAATCTTAAAACTGAAAGATGTTAAATAGGCCTGACAAAAAATTTTTTTTCTTAAATCCTTGTATCTTAATTATTTCTTTACATAATTATTTCCCTCCAAAAGAAAAGTGTCAATAATTATTGTCCACTTCCCTACTTCCCTCTGTATCTAGATTTGAAGAAGTAGTCATGTTAGACTTGCTTCTTACCTAAGTAAATTCAATATTTATCAAAATGTTTTATAGAAAAAAAGCAAGTAATCCATCAATGGCTAGTTAGTTAATTTTGTAAACGACAATCTCTCACTGGAAAAAACTTATCATCTGTTCTACAAGAAATTCTGATTTTAAAATACATTTGATTACAGTGACAATTAGATTTTAAAGCAATAATGTGGTATATGATCTAAAATAATGTTGATTTGAATTGTGTCCGGAAAATGTACATCAGACAATTCAAACCATTCAATTTAGGATTTTGAAAAAATTCAGGTAAGACCAACTTTATTGGAAGTAAAACAGATTAAAGGATGAGATTAATAACAAGAATATGTTAGTTAATTAACAATTACAACAAAATTTCTTTGGAATAAGAATATAGATCACAAGGTAATTTTAAACAAATAACCAACTAACTCTAGTTTTACTTTATTGAAAATAAATAATAACAAACATGAAAAAATATCACATTTCACAATATTATAAATCATACTATATCCGTAAATAAATCTACAACTGATCTTTTGATATATTTTTTAAAAGTTCATTAAATAATTCTTGTGCTTTTAGCTTAGGATCATGTGAATATTTATTATTATTTTCATTACACTGTGTTTGATCTTCATGATAAATGTCTTCAGCTGTTAAACAGATTCCTTCATCTGTTGTTTTTGTAGTTAGTTTATCATCATTGCTATACTTTAAACTTTCTGATTTCAAATTAGAAATTTTATTGCAGCCTCTTCTTTTATAATCTTTATCCAACTCAACTTTAATGAATCTGAAACCAATAAATTAATTATTTACAGAACTGGCACCTTTCACAATTTTTCATTAACTTGCATTCTTTCATTCATTTCATTAAGTATCATATTATTTTGAATAGTCTGCTCTTTAAATAACTTAATATAATTTTCCTTACTTAAAAAATATATTGTAGGCAACTATGCTTATAACAGCTCCAAATATTTTGCATAAGACATTGCTCATTCTATCAATTAAAGCTAAAGAATCAAATTAGTATTAATTTCAAAAGTATAACAATCTAAGGTAGCAGTGGCAGCTCATAGCTAAAATTAGTGGAGATACTGCTCCAGAACCCCTTCTCAAGACCCTACTTCTGGACCCCTTTTCGAGGCCATGGTTAAAGTTTTCTGTAAAATAAAAGGACTGAAAAAAAAGAATCAAATAGAATAGCTAGAAACAGGATAATAATCTAATTCTACACTTTATCATATTTAAGAATATGGTACACAGTTTTTAAGCAGATTGTGCTTAAAAACTGCATTCGGTTTAACTGAATAAATAATAAAATGTCAATACATTAAGAAAAATATTTTTTAGTGTTGTTAGATAATAACTTGATAAAATGTCAGCTTAAAAAACTATAGTCCATGGTAAGTAATTTAAATTTATGTATGCAAAAACAAATACATAATTAGTTTTTACTAATTACCTTCTCTTTCACCCATCCAGTGTGTTTTTGGACAGATTTGGCAATCAAAGAGCCCTTGCTTCTTGCCAACTTCTGATCACTACTGAAAAAACAATGCAACCACTTTCATATTCCTTCCACTGACTAAATTAGAAAAGGGAATGAACAAGGAATATTCCACACATACGTGGTGTAAAAAAAAAAGACTACCTTCCACCAGCATGCCAGGGTCTACCACTGCATGAGCGACAGTGATCTCTCTCCCTCACAGCCTTACATGCAACTTCCTATGAGCACAACAACCAAACACCATGCTGCTGGAACTGTAAAGTGCACAGCTCCATACACAGATTTTTATATCTTTTTCATAAACTGGGGAATGGCTACTGACATTAGGCTTAAGAATTATATATACTGAACAAGTACAAAGAAAGAATTAAAGATAAAAGGACTCATTGTATTAAATGTTATCGATAATATCAAGTGGAAATGGGGGTACTGCAGTTCCATAATGCTTATATGCAAGCACTGTAAGGTAATCTAATGTCATACTTCACTAATCCATTGTGTTAAATGCAAAATTGGTAGTGTGTAAATACCAAACTGTAATTTAAAATACAAAAATCATTTAATTTATTGTTAATAAATCAGAATCTTCAAATTAAAAAAAAAAACTACCATACACCTGTGATGAGCAGCTGTAACATTCTAGGATGGGGCCTATGAAACACCTATTTCCTTTAATTTAGATGCAAACTCGGTCAACACATTGTTGCATGCATGTTTTTCATTGTTCAAAACGTTATAGTGGTTGCCATGAAAAATGGCGCTTGTGTTAAAACTATTGTATCTCAGTTAAAAAAAATCACAATAAAAATGAAGATACGTTGGATATTGCAATTATTTTTTAACTAACTGGATTGAGCCAATTTTATAATTACAGTCATTCGTTTAAAAATTGAGGGCATAAAAAGCGTAAAATCTCAAGACTTTCGCAGTTTTTTGAAAACATAAACTTTGAATTACTATAAAATCAAAACCAATTGGATAAAAATTTACTTCTTTTGGAAATAGATTGTTTCTCACTAATTATAATTAAGATTTAGCCCAAAACTACTATTATTTAAGTGTACCGGTCATTTCAAGTAAAACCATCACATTTCGGTTAAAATTAGGTGTAGACAATATAAATTTCTGCTAATATCAGGCATTAATTTTGTAGAATTCATATTCTACAAAATTCTTTTGCAGAGTTTAAATTAATAAACTTATTCATGTTTTATGGTGAGGATCATAAAAATTTATTTAAAAACATGGCAATATATGAAGGACTAAAGAACCCATCTCGGCGAGCAGTACAGTCTCAACAACTACCTTCTATTTGTGTTCTATTCATGAATCCTTTACACCACACTAATCAGTATAATCATCAGTATTTAAAATTAATTAGTATCAATCAATATTTATGTTAATTTATGATATTATACATAAATATAATATTATATTATATATATATATATATATAACATATATTTCAAGTCATGTATGAAATAAAAAAGGGGCCTCCTTACTTTAGGTTTATAAAACAAATGGTAAAATGATAAATAACTAATAAAAATAATGAAATTGCTAACAAACACTGCTGTTTGTAACAGTTATTTTCTTATTTAATTATTACTATTATGATGTAGGCCTAATACAATTAAATTTATATAGTGCAATAGCAGTAATGTTATAGCAGGATGACTTAACTTCCAGAACTTGTGTTGCTATATGTTTATGTTCTTACTTTGTTTTCTCATATTAAGATGTCATTGTATAACTTAATAATAATTATATTAATAGTATAAATTAATTGCAATACCATTCTTCAGTTCTGATGGGTTCATTAAGCCCCCAGCTGTGATATCTAACAAATTAGATTGAATTTTTATTTCCATATGTTCAGTTTACATCGGTTTGTTAGCGATTTTATTTAATGATGTCGCATTATCTCAAAGAAAATTTAGAATAGTATGTTAATTTGCGATTTTTTACCAGGTTATAAGAAAGATATTTTGTTTTTTGCAATTTTTCTGTACCTTAGTGTAATATGCATATGGAAATACCTTCATTTTCCAGTTAACATGGACATACAATTAAGATGGTTCAAGAAATGTAATCTACAACATACACAAATATTTTCAAATGCTATCTGATTTTAAATTCCATAACACGATAAATTTTAAGAACTCACTGTTGAAATATGCAGTATTAGTTGGATGTCAGTACAAATGATATGTATGACAGCTAAGGAGTGCGATAGTTATCAACAGCTACATTCAGTTAGAAACACCCAGGGAAAAATAGGCCACAAAATGCAAATCTGTTACTGGACAGATTCATATGTCATGTATTGCACAGAATCATATATCAGTAGTACGATCAAAATGAAATCCCTACCATTAAGAAGCTTTGAGAGAACATTGGAAAAACTGGATGTAAATTATCATCTACTACCATTCTTTGTATTTTGAAAAAAATGGTTTTTGTTGTAAAAAAATGAAAGATGGTCAACACACTTCTTGATGAAAAAACCTGATATTGCATTAAAAAGAAATGAATTTTTAAAGACATTTCACAAATCAAAAGTGTCAGGTGTTGATCGACCCATATTTTACACATTTTTCTCATAAATACATATTAGCAGATAAAAAAAAAATTGAGGAAAAATACAATTAGAAAAGGTAATTGTTTAATAGTGTGTCATGTAGGTTCAGCTAAAACAGGGTTCATTAAAGAAAGTAAGTGGATTTTCCATAATAAATGAAAAGCCCATTCAGATTATCATTCAGAAGTGAACACAACAGTTTTAAAAACTGGTTTACAAATGATTTTTACAATTACAAGAAGGGAATGTAATATAACAGTAATGGATAATGCAAGTTATCAGTCTGTTGCGGTGGGTGGTGAATAAAGTTCCCACAAACAGCTAGTGAAAGGCTGAAATCCAACAGTGGCTTCAAGAAAAAGTGGTTGCATGCAATGATATTGAAAATAAACAAGAGCTATGGCAAAAAATACTGTATAAGAATGAACATAAACTGTATGAAATTGGTGTTATAGCCAACAAGAAAGGCCATTCTGTTATTCGCCTACTGCCACATTGCTGTCAATGTAATGCAACAGAGCTTATATGGCAGCAAGTGAAAAGGAAAGTTGCTGATTGAAATCAAACTTTCAAGAAGAGAAATTAATTATGAGGAATTAGAAAACAATATGGCAGAAGACTGGGAAAAATATGTTTTGCATAAAAAAAAAATATATCGAAGAGGATTTCTACAATGAAGTCAAGCGAGATGATGTAATAGAAAAATTTGTCATAGATCTTCAAGCATCAGACCGACGAAAATAATTTTGATACTTCAGACAACAATGAAGAAGAGGATGTAGCCTTGGTGGAACGACTTACAGATCGAGTACTGTATATAATCATAACAAACAATATTTACAAATTTTTGTGTGATTTTAAACCAGGGTCTTAATTTTATTTATTTGGACTTCTATGAAAGAGTTTTCACTACTGAAATAAAATATTAAAAATAAATGATGCGTAAGCAGTTATACATTTTTTAAATTTGTTTTATAATAAACTGTATAACTGATATGATTTTAATTGCTTTTTTGCAATCCATTCCTCTTTTTATAAAGTTGAGTATTTTTTTAAAAATATTGTGAATAGTTGTAAAAATAAAAATATATGAAAATAACAACGCCAACAGTAGTAATAACAATAATAGTATTTACAAAAATTATAACTTATAATATTAATGAAGTATAGAATAATCTGATAAAAACTGTTTGAAAGGCAATATTAAACCATGCTTGCATATCACTGGTGTGTATAGCAACAAACAGGATGCACACTCAACTACTAGTTGCGACAGTACTTTTTGAATGATAGTTTCATACTTTTCCCACCTCAACTTTAGATTTTAAGCTTAAAAGCAGTCATCAATTAAATACTTTATTTTCAAAATATCATATCTTATTCAAATTGTTTCATGGATTACAATTTTTTTTTTCCTGTAAAATATTCACTGAAACTAAAGATAACGTTGTCTTGTAAAAAAATGGTTTGTATGCTTAAATAATAGTAGTTTAGGGCAAAATTTTTATTACAATTATTGAGAAACAAACTCCAAAAGTAGAAAATTTTATCTTGGTCAGTTTTAATTTTGTAGTAATTCAAAGTTGATGTTCTCAAAAAAAAAGATTGTAACTTTTCCACTTTTCATGACAATAATTTTCAAATTAATGAGAGCAACTAAAATTAGCTCAATCCAGTTAACACAAAAACAATTGCAGTTTCCGAAGAAGATTCCTTCATTTTTATTTTGCAATATTTTTTTAATTGAGATACAATAGTTTACATAAGTACCACCACCTTTCATGGCAATCACTACAAAATATTTTATTTAGAAAAGTGACTCTGAAGATCATTTATGCTTGTTCTTGAATTCCTTTCAACAAACCTGTGATATCTCGAGGTAAGTAGATTTTGCAGAGTGCTAGATCCAGGGTTCACTGAATGAATCCCTGTTCCAAATTGTAATTGATTTTTTAACAAAAAAAAACTGCTCTACAGACAAGGCACAGTGGTGTGGTGGCTTCAATGTCAGTGGAAAATTAAAGTTGTTAGTTCAGAAAAAAACTAATTTCTCCTAAATTTTAATTGCTGATCAAACATTTTATATTAATATCAAAGAAAATAATTAGCTCTGACCTTAAATACTGATCTGTTCATTCATATATCATTCATGCATCCTTGATGAAGGATGAAAATTTTTAATAGCTAAAATTTAAATGCTTTTTTTAATGGTCCTTCAAATGTTCTTGAAATGTTTGTTACTGAAATTATTGTTAAAATTATGATTATTATTACTGTAATTGTTAGATTTATTTTATACATTCTAAAGAATTTAGATGCCCAGTTTTAAAAAAAGGAAACATAAAACAATAACCTGAAACCACAAGAATAATGTGTCACAGGCATTGTAAGATTTTATCAATATTTTCCTTAAAACAAAACAAAGGAATGAGATGAAAAGAGTAGGAAAAAATACTTTCAGTAAAACACAATATTCAGTTGTAATAACAACATATTCCTCTAATACTGAGGACTGTTATTATTACTATTAATAAGTTACATTGCTCCCACGCATTGATTAATTTCTCAACTAACTTCACAACTAGGAGTTAAAATTTATTTTATAGTGTAATAAAATATGAGGTCTGTTCACAAAATAACCAAACATTTTTAATAATGTGCCAATGGAGATATTTAGTGATGTGTGGTTGGCGGCATTGTGTTCCACATAACCCCCTCTGTAACCATGTGTTCTTAGATTGTTGATATCTCATTTAGGTTTCATGTTATTTTTATCTGACTACAACGTGTTTAAGCGTTAGTAGCGATATTTGTAATGTGCAATTTTTGGGAGCAACGATACAACGTAAAATTTTGCATGAAATTGGGAAAAACTTTCACAGAGACATTTCAACTTTTGAAACAACCTTACAAATATGATGCTGTACGTCATACGCAATGTTACACATGGCTTTCACAATTTAAAAGTGGTCATCAGTCAATTGAAGATGAACCTTGACCAGGAAGGTCTTCGACTTCAACTGATGATATCCACGTTCAGAAAATCAATGATCGGGTGCATGCAAATCGCTGATTGACTGTCAGAAAACTTGCAGAAGAGGTTACTATCTAAATCTGAACATGCCGTGACATTTTAACTGAAAAATTGAACATGATCAAATTGCAGCAAAGTTTGATGACCAAACAGCAGAAAGAACTGCAAGTGGACATTTGTCAGCAAATTCTTCAACATGTGTCAATGACAATAAAACATTCATGCAAAGGATCATGAGAAGAAAGCTCGGTTAAAAGCTACAACATTGAGACTAAAGTTCAATCATCATAATGGACTGGCAAAGGATCTCCATGCCCTGTGCAAAGTGGAAACACTGCTGGGAAAAGTGTGTGAATAGGGAAGGGGATAAGGACCAAAAATCTATAAAATTAATAATAAAGATTAAAAAAAATAAAGTTCATTTACTTTCTGAACAGACTTCATACATAAAAATTAAATTATACTTACTCTAATTTTGTAATATCGTTGAGTGAAGAGGTAAAACTTTCAAAAGTTTGAATTAATTTTGCTAAAACATCCTTTTCTAATAACACGTAATTACTGTTTTCTCTAAGTTGCATTTCTAGATGTTCACAATATTTTTCTATTGCCTTTCTTTTTGAAATTTCATTATACAACTTATTTTTTGTTTCATTCAGATCTTTCCTAAGAAAATAGTGAATATAAAAAAAGACATAATTATTACAAAGACATAATACTTATGTTTATTGCATGACGAAGTACTGTTGAAGTGTATACAAACAATATTACTGAGTTATTTCGATATTATTAAAATTCAAAACCATAGGCAACAACAAGAAGAGAAAAAATAAAAATCATATAACTGAGTCAAAACTCTTAAAGTTTGTAGGAAAAAGATGAAGGAATCATACCTAAAATATAAATATTTAAATGTTTGTCATTAACAAAGAATGCATAATGTAGTGAGTACTAAAAGAAATTCTTAACATAAAAATAAAATATGATCCTGAGGAAAAGCAAGGAAAATAATTAAGGAGATCTGAAAAAGATAACAGAAGAGAAGAAAATTTTGTGAAGGATAGGTGAAAGTACAGAATAAAATGGAGATCTATAATTTGCAACCTGACTCAGTGGAGCTAAATAAAGGGTAGGATATTATTTCATAACCACTTGATAATTTTAAATCAGGAAATAATACTTAAATTACTTTTTTATAGTTTAGTATCTCACAATATTTTTTTAACCCAACAATATTTCTGCAACTAATCTAATTCTGGTCAGAATCCTAATGATAAAAGAACAAGTATGTCTTTAATAGAATTAGAACCTGGTCATAGAGGATTGCAACACAACCTATCTATGACAAGATTAACCACTTATGATATAAGTGATGACATATATAAAAAAAATAACTTTTTTTGGTTTTAATTGATGAAATGAATTAAACTCCTGTTTTAAGTTTTCTTTGTTAGGTCAAATGTATTTGCAGAGTTTTGTGAAATTTTTCATTAAGGTTCTCTGCTGTCTGGGAAATGATGTACATGAAACAACTTTTCATAAAATGTTTTATTTCAAATGATGGCTGCTACGCCATACTCGGGCATGGTGAAGAGCTGTGGTAGTGGAAGTTTCCATCATAAAACCACTGCTGCTAAAGATTAAATACATGGCTTTCCCTCCAGATCATGATGTGAGCTATTCCTGACCTCATACATTATTTCCAATCTGTCTCTCAGCAGCTACACATTGGATGCTTTTCTTTATATAGGTGTTTTACTTAATCTTCAAATTTTACGAGTCTACTCCTCTACCAAACAGCATCATGGCTTTCTCATCACAGTATACTTAAATACTGTATCTTTCATTAGTTTTATAAAATAGTTTTTTTATCACTACTTTTCCCTCATATTAAAAATATTTTTTGTTAAATTCTGGACTCAAGAGGGGAAATAGAACTTACAATACTGCTTATGCAGTGAGATTATTTTTGCACTTGCTACCACAACTTTGATAATTGGTTATGACCAACAATTCTTTTTTCTTTCCAAATTATAGTTTGTTTTCACATAGAATTCACAATCTTTAGAATTTTATTTGAGCAACTTGTTTTTGTGCCATTTTAAATATTTGTGTGTATGTGTGTGTGTGTGTGTGTGTGCACATGTACATTGTCTTGTATTATTATTTTAATTGATTACTGATTAAAATGGGAATACAATCAAATTACTGTGATAAGAAAAACAGTTTGTTTCATATCAAAATTACGCAGTGGATAACTATTTTTCTCTTTTTTTGTAATTGTTCCAAGAAAAAGATTATAAAACAAAATTATATAAAAAATCTTTTATCAAATTAATAAAACATTAAGTTAATTAAAAATAAAAAATATCGCAACATATTTTTATTTCTTGTAATAGCTAAACTGAATTCAAGACTATATTTCAGAATTCTATAACTCTTCAAAATTTTTTTTTGTATTTGACATATTAATTGAAAACAATATAGCTTTGAAATTATGAAAAATATATTATATTATTCATAATATGAAGAAAAATACAAAATATAAAGTGATGATTTATTTATAATAGGTAACATTTATATTTTCACAAAGTGTACAGAGAAGATTGACAAACTCAAAGAATAATTTTCTGTGGTCTAAATTTGTTGTCTTTTAATTTTTGAGTCTTAGATGTTTCAAAAGCTCATATTATTTAGACATTAAAACATATTTTATTCCTAATTTTATGATAAAAACAAAGTAAAGTAAGAAGAGATAAACAGATATAAATCTACTAAAAAAATATTTAGTCGGCTATAAATCAACTACAGGTTGTTTGAACATGCTCCCAAAGTGTTAACATAACACTTCAAATGGATCATCCTTTCTGAACTCTCATGAAGTTTGGCTTTCTGGAGTGGATTTTTTTTACATTAATAAAATGAGGAAATAAAATTACTCAAGAGAGGAAATCTTTCAGAATTGAGAATTTTTTCCAGTGAGAATTCCACCTAAAAACAATATCTACTTTGGAATAAATTGTATTTTATACAAATAAAAATCTGTGCAATCAATGTGCAAAATTAAAACTGAATGCCCGAACTACTGTTTAACAGATATTATTGTTTAGATACTACAGTTTAACTTATATTATTCAAATATAAGGTTACTAATATGTGGTTGTTACAAGATATTAAGTTTTCAAAATGAAACAATTACTTTTATACAATAAGACACAAGATGAATACATTTCAAAAATCTAATTTATAAATAATTTTTTTTAAAGTCATAACTTACTTTAATTTACGCAGCTCTGAAAGTTTCTGTTGTGACGCCGATATATTTTTCTGTGGTTTAAAATTCCTGTAATAGAAAAAGTAACACAGGAATGTCTTAAAATACAACATAAAACAATTTAATAAAGAACATTTGTTTTTGATACTATCAAGTAAGCAATCAATTAAATCAATTCAAGTAGATTCATTTTCAGCTAATAAATATTGCAAATGAAACTTTATAAACAATTTCATTTTTTTTCTTATATATTTTTATTAACCAAATTATAGGTAAACCATGCTACATCTCCCATATACTTTTAACTTAATGCCAATTTTATTTACTTTAACAGCAACACATTTATATTTAAAAAATAATTTTAACATTTAGTGCCTCTTTTCATTACACAACATAGTAAAACTAAATATGTTATATGGTATTATAGTACAATCTTGATCACTTAAATACCTTTAATTAATATCTATTCATAGTAAAAGCTGAAACTGACAAATTCACTAAAAAGTAATTAATAATTTCATCCAAATACTTAATTCCTGAGACACTCTTTTGAACTGCTTCTACAAAATTAATTTCTAGATATAATATAAATTTGTTCTATAATATTATCTATTTATACTACATAAAAACCAACACCAATATTATATTAGTGGAATTATATCAGTGGTTTTGACTGCTTTCTTGTTTGCGATTATTACATATTTTTATAAACACCATCTATAGGTCCACTCAAGTATCACATAACTATGATCTTGTATTTGGGCGCAGATACCAAAAAGTGTCTAAGGAATTACATAAGTATCTGGATGAAATTATTTCCTACTTTTTAGCCCATTTTAAAATCTGTTCCATTTTTTATTAAAAATAATTATTTCATAATTTTCTGTCTGATTAATAACGATAAGTTATTTGGCAGAGTTAATGTGCTCCTTTTTCACATTATATATAAAATAAGTATTTAATAAGTACTAATTATATATATTTAAGTATATAATAAGTAATTTCACAACTTATATATAATAAATTTCTCTTGTACGTCAGCAGATTGGTGTAGCTGCAAGGCTTAATGCACCAGGTACCAACTCAACTGGGCAATCAAGTTCGAGACCTAGCCAGACTGAGTTTCTTTCTTACACTTTAAATATTATTCATTTATTTAATTCTACCGCTCACCTGTGTCGTCACAACATAGCACACAACTTACAACAGCATATTTTGGAGTGGGGTGCAATTTTGCAAAACGTTTTTTTTTCCAAAATGTTATATTTTAATTGTTAGCAAATGTGCCTAAGAAAAATATGATCTTAATTAGGCAAAATCTCAAGATACTGAGGGTGCTCTACATCCTCACCCTTTAACCTTTTAAGTTGAAAATTTAATGGCATCAATGGCCCTTATTTAGAAGTAATCTGACCAGGTTTGGTCAAAATCAGTCCAGTAGATATAAGGAGGAGATATAAGGTAATTTAGAGGCCAATACTGAACACATGCACCGAACATTAACAACCAGGGAATTCCCATCAGTTTTTTGGGTTCCTTAGGTATCAAAACGTCAAGATCTGGTGAAAACTGCATATGCCAATAACAAAATTTTCCCTTCTAGAGTTATAGCACTATCTAAATGGAAAAGTAAAAAAGAAATATAAGATAAAAAGAATGCAAAAACAAATATTTATATGTTACTTTATAACCTTTTTACCTGCGAGTGTGCGAAATCTGTAATGGTGGTACATGCATTTCAGAACAACTGCTTGCTGAATCTTTTATTGTAGTAACACTTTCTTTAGATGAACATTGGTCATTACTTGAATAAACTTTAGATGTATCCCTGTGATACTTCCTGTTGCAATCAATGTTATAATTTTGTTCTGAGATTTCAACTTCACTGTTCCAAGTTTTCTAAAATTTAAAAAAAAACCTGATAAATATTGTTAGTTAATGAAACTCTTAGAAAACAAGAGCGAATTTCAGTAATACTGGAGTTTTCATAAACTATTCTTGGGAGATAAAAAAACTTAATGGAAATGAAAAGGCTGCAAATTTAATAGTTAATTTAAATGATTAGAGGCCTATATATAAATAGGCCTCTAGGGAATTTAATTAAGAAATTCATAATTACAATTTGTTACCTGAATAATACAATGAGGTGATATTATGCACTGTCACAATTATATGTAACACAGACTTTTCTGCTACTGCAATGCACTTGCTTCAAAGCTCAAAATGCTTCTTGATCCCAGAAAAGGAAGTGTCTTTCAGTTCCATCCTTGTAGAATGTAAGTGACTTCCTTATTTGAGTCAAAATTTTCTCTAAAAAAAAAAATCTCTAGTGTGGGAGAAACAATAGTCCAATAACATTGAGCAATGGGAGCAATGCAGAGTGGAATAGCACAATCCCTCTTGAGATCTTTTAGTGTTATCCACTCTTCTTGTGTTATCCACAAGAAAACAAAAGAAGAGTGTGACTTCTCTAGAAACAAAATGAAAGTTTCATTTCTTCTTTTAAAATCATACCATATTACTAAACAATAATTATTCTTTGCTCTATAAAATTAGTAAAGATAGAATAATCCCTGTGAATCCAAAAAGTTACAACTGAGTGGCCAGCCAAAAATTCTACATTTGTTTTTCATAGTAGAGGTAAGCTTGAATACTGAGATTACATAATCACTTACTTTGACTCTTGTGATGAAATAGTACAAACACATTTCATCACAGGTTATGTAATCAAAAAATTGACTCAAATCATTTCTCACCACAATAATAGTTGTATGTTGGAGAAAAATCTATTCCTAAACAAAGATTTTTTAATTATTACCAATATATAGCAGCAAAAATGCAATCCAATGACAAAAAGAAGATGCGAGTTGCAACAGTTACATAGAAAGAAAGATAGAGTTTAGAATAGACACTGTATTTAAATTGCAATCAGTCAGTGATGTTTAGAATGAGTCATTATGATGAAAACAAATAAATGTGGGTTCATCTTCAAACATTATTTTACTTCATTTATGCAGTTACCTACTTTATCTGTCAAACTATTAACTATAAAAAAATTAATCTTCTAAAAATGTTAAATATATTATTGTGGGTCTGCATCCTAATGGATTTACAAAGACAATTTAATTCAATAATAATATTATTATTAGTTTTACATCTAATTTAGCTACTCAGCATTATATAGTATTTAACATAATTATTTACGGTTTACGTATTTATGTCTATTATTATAATTGCAGATTATGTTTATAATTTTGGAAATCATGAAAACTTATCACCAAAGGAATTTTTGAGCATATTTAACTTGCCATGAAAAGATTGCCAATGTTACATATGTACTAGAAATAATAAACATCATACTCTCCGTCAAGCATACTTGTCAGTGATGATCACAGATATTAATTAAAACATAGTTATTTGCCTGCAGTGCATATCTTTGCCAATATTTTATAGCCAAGTATTACCACATTACTGTTGCCAAATTGTTAACCATACTTTACTGTAATCTATTATTTAACATTTTTAGTTCCCACTTTTCTTTGCTATAAATGAAAACTTGAGCATAGTCATTGAAAAATATTGAAAAGTAACTGCTATAGCTGTTTGCATTACATTAAACATCATATATGAGAAACATATTAATAACAATGTTGTTAAAGATATGCAATTTTAATATTGTTCTTATGGGCTTTTGGCAATGCAGACAAAAATGCTACAGATATGAAACTGTTAAAACCAGAAACACTAAAAATGAGGTTACTGTAGTATATTCTTGTAAAATTATTTTACATAAAATTAAATTATAATATATTGTAAAACTTGTTACCTGAACAGGAAATGAGCTGTTAGTTATCAATAATTTCTCTAGCTCTCTAATCAAATCAGGATCAATCCCTAAATTTTTTCTTATATCAATAAATTTAATAAAATAATTATTTTTTGCTAAAGTGAAAGCTAGTTCAGCACTCTCATTTGTCAATCCACAATTCTTACAAAGAATTTCTGAAATAAAAAAGTAATAATATAAAAAAATAGATAATTTTAAAACAATATTTATTTTTAAATGCATGAAAAAATAAATCTGATTAGGCAAAAACTAATTCACAGACACTGAAGAACAACTAATGAAAGTTTAACTTAATTTCTTTAATTAACATGATAAGCAGATAATGTAGCAATACATAAGTCCATGTATTTGAATATTTTGGTAGAATCACTAACATAACATGACAATTTTCAAACTGATTAATTCTCCCAATTATAATTCTAACAAAACTACTCAATTTTAATTGTATTTTAATGTACCAGAGATGATACATAATTGTGAGTTCTTTTTTCAAAACATTAATATAATGTATAGTTGTTTATCTACTATGCAGTGGAAAAACTTGAAAGATGAACTTTTTTAAATTAAAGGGGAAAAGTTAATTATAATTAAGTAATGAAATATTATGGGGAGTACTGCTTAAGTATGATCTTATCCATGGATATTATTATGTTCTTCACATACATTGTGGATACTGAAGCCATAGGTAAAAGGTTTTTTTAACACTTTGCACTTCAAATACAAACTTAAGTTAATATAAAATTATATATTTACATTTTTAAAAAGATTAAAAAATTATATAAAAAAACCAAATATTTTAATATTACCGTTTATGTTATCTTATGTAACATTTAATATTGCCTTTAATATATTAAAATGTATTGTTTAAAAAAAAATTTCAATTTAGAATAAAGAGATGGCAGGAAAATTAGAATAAAAGGAGAAAAAAATGTTTAAATATTTTGAGAGATAGAAATTAAATAGTGCTAAACGGTAGACTGGTAGATAGTAAATTTTTTAATATCCATTTAAAACCCCACTATTATGTTATGGACACATATTTTCAATATATTAATATATTGGAAATTAATATGGCAAGTTTAACTTATCTAATTACTGTTTTGATGGATTACATTTCAAAATATTAAATTTTATTAACACAGTGGTAAAAACTTTAATGAATTATGTTTGGATTATGTTAAGTGGATTGCAGACAAATGATTCGAATTAACAATTGTATATTAACATGTTCATGATTTAATTTAATTTTTACTACACTGCTGAAAAATATATATAATTTAATATATATTCATGTCTACTGTATGATTCTTCAAATGATAGATTGAGACAAGACTACACTAGACGAGACAGACGGTTTATACAGTGCAGATGGAGCAGAGTGAATCGCCAGGAGCTGTGTATGGTATGGAGCCAAGTAAACTGTCAGGAGCTGAGTAAACCATCAGGAGCTGTGTGCAGTATGAAGCTGAGTTAACCCCCATAATTTAACACATCTTATGATAATATAATAAGATTGAACCCAACAAGCTTGGCGACTAGGCTGTATCGTATGGTTGCGTTACACACTAACAATTTATGAATAAAAACACATATTTAATAAAATACAAACAAATTATGTTGAAAAGGAAGGATAAACATTATGTTGAAAAAAAAGAAAGTGTTCCACGAAGAAACAAAGAAACTTTCATGACATGTTCTACTGGTGAAAATAATGGAAAAAATTCATTATAAACGAAGGTTTAGAAATGCTTTGTTTTTTGAGTAGCAGCTAGCGAAAGATTTTGCCTGGATTTCGGCTCTTCTAATAAAAAGAAGCCCTACTGTAATTTTAGGGACCCACATTAAGGAGTGAAGTTGGTGGTTTCTTATGTAATTTGAGCCGCTAAATACGAAAAAACAGGTGCCAGAACTGTAACTCGTTTTTAAGATATCTGATATATAACACAAAATTTGGTGTCAAAAAATATGTTTTTTTCTTCCTTGTAGTAAAGGAAGTAGTGATCACAAAATATTTCAGTTTTCAGATTTCAACAGAAATATCCATTTTGACCATCCCTAAATCCATTTTGACTAGTTTTGGTATGATGTCTGTATGTACATACCATAACACAAAAACGATTAGCCATAGGATGTTGAAATTTTGGATTTAGAACTGTTGTAATATTCAGTTGTGCATCTTCCCTTTTGATTGCAATCAACTGAACCAAAAGTGTCAAAAAAAGCCCAAAATCCCAAAAATTTGGATTTTTTATTTTTTCTTAACTGCAGTAATAAGCCCTCATTGTGAGCTTTTCAACAATATATCATATAAGTGGTACTTATTTTCATTGGTTCCAAGTTATAGCCAGATAAAATTTTAATTAATGAAATATTTGGATCTTACAAGGCAAGGTTACATCGGTTCAAATCAGACTTAATCTCCTTTTTATTTTTAACTTTTTTTTAATTCATTTTTTAACTTTTTTTTAATTCATTTTTTAACTTTTTTTTAATTTAAATGTATTGATTATTAATAATTATTAACCCGTTATTGTAAAAAAACTAAATTATTAGTGAAATAAAATTTTATATATTTTTAAAAATTTAATAGGCATTATTACATATGTCATATGTAACAGAGATTTGGTGAAACACCTGATTATTTAATATTAATTGAAAATTATAATTTAGAATCTTATTTTTGGATTTTCTAATTTAATTTCTGTTTCTATTTTATTTAATTATTCTGGAATTTCTGTTTAATTTTACATTAAAGTAAATTACAGAGTGACTGAAAAATAGACCCTCACAAGAACAACATATACACTGAGGCATACATGCCCAATCTTTAATAAAGTGAAAGAGATTCTTATCTTTTAGTTCATTACCCATCTGATATTGTCAGGCAATATTCTAAGTCGACGTTGATCATCAATTCATTTATTTGTTTTTTGTTGCCAATCATTTAACCGCCATTTGATATATAATTCTTCTAACCTTAATTTCGGTACACGTTCTCTAGTTTTCAAATTTTCTCTCTCTTTATATTCATCATCTTCTCTTAATCTTTTTATTCTTTCTTTGCAATATTCTCTTCCTATTTTTTTTTTTGGTTTGCAACATTTTCTTCTTTTTTATTTTTCTTTGGTTTTAACATTTTCTTCCTCTTTATATTTATCACCTTCTCTTAATTTTTTTATTCTTCTCTTGTCCTTAACATTTTCTTCCTCTTCATATTCATTTTCGTTTTGTTTTTTGGATATTCTTCATGTTATCTTTTTTTTTTCATTTTTGATTATTCACCAAATAGTCCATTAATAAAGACTGAATATTCTACATTGTTAGGTCGAAATTAACATTTGTAACCAGCACACAGGAGTTCACTAAACGGAATAGTTATTATTAACTTTTATTTATATGACACACCAGAAATCTGAAACTTTTGTTAATCAGCAACTCATGAGGATATGAACAATACTGATCTAGTAATATGAGTAATAATGGAACTTTTACTCTATCCTAATATTTCAGCAATTGTGTAACTGTCCACTTTATTAATGAATTGAAGGATTGTGTCTTACTTTCAAATGAAATAAGTTTAAATGAAGTGCAGCAAAAAATATGTATATGTAATTTAATAGGCATACAAGGAAGTCATGTGGTGTTAACATCAGATTTTTTTAGATTTGCAGTACAATAGCTTTGTTAAATGACTAATAAATATGGAAGATTTAGTAACAAAACTTATAGAGAATTTAATTCTGAGAAAATTAATGTAAATACAACAAATAAAAAGTAAATAAAAACAAAAAATAGGTTTTTTATTGAAGCAAAACAGATAAAGAATAGATAGAAAATCGTATTATTCTATAATTAATAAACATTCTTTTTAAAAAATAAGAACACTAATTACTGAAAATAATTTTAAATGAAATACAAAATTTATAAAACAATATTTTAGCTGTGTATATTCAATACTTACACAGGTAAAATGGAACAATTACTTAAAAAACTAAATTGAAATGTATATTACTTTAGAAATATTTAAAAAAGATTGAATTGTATAGGTTGGCAATACTAAAAGCTGGTCAGCAATGAAAATCGTGTACTTTGTTTGAATCTGTTGTAATAAATTATCATATCATAGTGTAAAAATTCAATTTGTTTTATAATGGAGGAATATGCCAATATAATTTTCGTTTATGGATTTAAAAACCAGCAAACATTTTGATTATAAAAAACCCAATATAGACAAAAAGGAATGAGAAATTAAATAAAAAATTGCATTTCTTAAAGTTAACTGAATTTTTTAAAATTATGACTTTAAATTGAATTGAAAAAGTAAATTATTTGAGAAATGTTTTATTTCATAAGTTGGCAGTGTTAAGAGCTGATCAATTATGTTTTTTTTTTATTGAATCTAAACATTTATACAAGCTTTCACAAGTGAATAAAATGCAACACATGTATATCACATTCTAAAAGTACCTTTTCAATATCACATTCTAAAGTACCTTTTCAATCTTCTAAAGAAAAATATGTGAGCATAATTCTTATTTATAATTATTGTAATGGAAACATGATAATACACATTATGCATCAAAAAATATTTCCTAGCAGAATGATTCCAAACTTTTCATATTCTTTGCCTTGCTTCAGGATTTCTGTGTTTACATACAACTGGTTAGTTTCTATTATATTGGGTAGTAGTAGATGTTATCTGGTGTAATCTTGGACATTTTTCTGGGGCCCCATTTTCTGTCCAGTGGCTACACAATAAATACATAGCCAAAATAAGTAAGTACATTGGCTGAAGTACTAATGGGTATAGCTTAATTCTTAATACCTTAAAAATAAGTAATAGCTCAATTGTAAGTATCAAGAATCTCGCACTATACTGCAAAGTTAAGTGTTCAATGTTTACATTCATTCACACTTCCCAAATGTTTAAGATAAACCTTTTGCTATTTGGAAAACATATACTTCAGAATTATTTCACAGGAACTTTTCAGGACTACTTTTGAGGCATTTAAACTTCAATTTGACAACAGACAGAAGAGGTATTTTGTAATTTACAAGAACCATATTAGCAAACTGAAAATATTTTAGGAAGAGTTTTAAAAAATTGTTTTATTTTAACATTATATTTTTTTATTTTTATGCATTTTTTTTAATATGCATTTCATCTGACCTGTTCTGTAACCATGTTATGAGTTTTAGTCTATGTAAAATAAACATAATAAATCTATTTGTATAATGTGAATATAATGCTAGATGTTAGTAAAGACAAATTTCTTTCAAAAATTTATTAACAACCTCAATAAATAAGATTGAAAGTATTTACTATATTGTTTTTTTTATATTTCTCAGAAACAGGAATACTTTTTTAAAACTATTTGCCTTAGAATACTGAAAATATACTAAAAAATATTTGAAAATACCATCTTTAAAATACTTACATAGGAAACAGCATATACTATGTAGTTTCAAAATAACTTACACAAAAAAAAAGGTGGGTTTAACTGACTGAGTTTTCTAAATAAATACATCTGTATAGTCCAGAAATACTTTTGAAAGAATATATTTCACACTATTAAAACATACAAAACAAGATTTAAAATGCTAATCTAAATAAATAAGATGTCAGAAAATTAACATGTAAAGAAATATGACTATCATTCTGACAGCCAAGAAGCAATAATTTTTTTCCCCAACTACCATAAAGATAAAAAATTCAGTGAACAAATGGCACAATATATCAGTCTAAATAAATAACATGTATGAATAATGAATTAATAATAAAGAAACAAAATTTTCTACTTTGTGAACATGGTTAATACAGTACCAGTAATCCAAAGATCATCAAACAGTGCATTTACTATTATTGAAAAACCAGTATCTGTTAAATTAATATTATTATCAAGTTTTATTCGATAAAGACCATTTGAACTGGCAGGATTTGGATGGCGGTATCTCAAAGACTCTTTCCAGCAATCGCCATATCTAGACAGTTTTTGTACCTGAAACAAAAAACTCAATTATTTACTAATAAATATAATATTTTATTTTATTATTCTATTAATCCTATTTATATAAGTGTTAATTTTATGAGACCAAGAGTGATTTTATCTATTATTTTGGATATAATGCAAGGGGTAGATTTGCTAGCAACAGGTAGATTTAAAAGTGATTAAAGGTCATATTGGGATGTTTAATTTATGAATTTTTGGTAGTCCAGTTAACTTAGGGCAATCAGTTTAGAAGGATATAATCTAAAACGGTATTTTAAATTATTATAATTAAAAATTGGTCTGAATTTTTTTATTAAACTTTTTGTTACTTTTATTAATTTGTTAGTTTGGTAATTAATTTCCTCAAATTTATTATCAAAAATGTATTGTTTCATTACGTAATTAAATTTTTCATGATAACTGGTGTATTTGTTTTATGATTTTACTGTTAAAAGATTGTCTCCAATTAATTTTTCTCTTAACTGGTAAATTATCTGTTTATTGATAAATGGTTTATTAGGAAAGTTTGTATTTGTATTTTGTTTTTATTTATAAATTGATATTTGTTAAGTTTAAAAATTTATTACTAATGTTATTATACAAATTTTCTCAAGAACGTATAAAGTTAGGTTTAAATTTATTTGAATAATAGGTTTTAATCTATTTATTTTTAACAAATTGCCTATTTAAAAATTCTGCATTATAATTAACTGTATTTTTATTTTTAATTTTAATTAAATTATAAATTTCAGTTTCATGAGTTTTTTTTAGTTACATTAATGTTTTTCTACATTAATTTCTTATACAATAAAAAATCTTATGTGGACACCACATGACTTCCTTGTATGCCTATTAAATTACAAATACACATTTTTTTTTTAAATAGAAAGAACATAAAATTAACTTCTGATTTTTTCATATTTTTTTAAATTGTTATTATTGAATTATTATTTATTGTAAATCTTTTTTTTACAATCAGAGGTTAATAATTATTAATAAATCAATATATGAGATATTATGTTTATTATTAAAATTTTAAAGATATTTTTTAGTTTGATCTACCAAATACTAGTTGAGTATCACATTTTAAGGCAAAAAACCACTAAAATTTCAGTGAAAGCAGGTGCTTTCTTTAATAATACTAGCAAAGTATCCACATGTAAATTTTTTAAGTACTGAGAAGATATAATAAAATATTCTTCAGCAGTCACAGCAGTATATGATTAAACATACTTTTCTGGGTTTAATGATTTGAAAACTTGACATATGTCTAATTTGTAATTTACATTAACTTTGAATTCCTAGTCAATATTATACAAATATTATAGTTTATATTACACATTTCATTGACCTCTATGGTAGCTTTTCTCCATTTTATCTGGAAGGCTCTGGATTTGAATACTATTAAAGCTTGGTATTTTGACACTATAAAAATTAATTTCTTATAGATTACAAAAAAAATTAACTATAACTGGTTATCAGACTGTTATTATTATTATTATGTGAATAAATAAATACAGAGCAACGTATCAAAAATTTTTAGTCTGCTCTGTTTCACTTTCTCCCTACAGGCAAATTTACCTTCCTAAAAGTTTTTCTTCAGTGGATGGTTGTGAGTGATTATATAAATAAGGAGATTATTAAAAAAAGAAAAATGGATTAAAAATAAATGAAAAATAACAATTATTACCATTAATAAAAATAAGTACCAATCTCTTCTTGTTTACTTTGATATGGCTTTCGGTGGAAATATGTTCTGATTCCATACATTCTTCCCACCTTTTATATAAATTAAGAATTACATACTGAGTATTATGGTTAACACCACAGCTAATTGTGTTTATCTTCTTCCATCTGTAAACATGAGATATTCATTATACCTGTTAGTAAAAACAGGTAATCTCATCTGTTAGGTTAAAAATTTGATTGGACAACACTTTATTAGAAAGCTGATTCTTCACAGCCAAGATATATCCGACCTAACTTTAATTTTTTGTGAATTTAAGTTCTTTAACTCACAGAGTTTTTCTGATTTCTAATATGTTTTATGTGTATCGTTATTAACTATTTTTGTTATTATTTATAAATAAAGATCAGCAGCAAATAATAAAACTACTCCCAACAAAGTTTAATTTTGGTTACATATGGAAATTCATTTACTAAATACGGTTTATAGTTACAGTTTATTGTATATGCCATGCTCTTAAACTTCCAGCATGATATTTCTTAAGATATTCCAAGAGTTGGGGAACAATCAAGTTATAAGGATGCATTATTTTTTATCCAATTGTTAAGGTACAAATGAAATTAAAAAAATTCATGAATGAACTTTGTTTTTGAAAGTAAAAACTTCCATTTTTTGTTTGCTAAAAATTAATGCAAAAAAAGGTTGTTATCCTTTTCAGCAGTAGCAACAGGACAGGTTGGTTTCACCTACACATGATTTCAAGATAACAGGGGAAGAATTTCCTGGAAGGAGATAAAACTAATATGCTTTTGGTCTAAAGAAATGCAAATATGTTCTTGTATAATTTATATGAAGGAAAAATACATAAAACATCTTTTTAAATATTATGGCGACCAAAGTGGCAAAAAATCAGCCTATATATTCTATAAGTGTAACTCTTTTATAAATTTACTTTTATATGAACAGGGTGTAAAATCTGAATGTAATTAATTATTAATAGAAAATTAAAATTAAACACCATACCTGAATCACTTGTGATATATGTAATGCCCCTTCAGCTGTAATACCACATGCAGAAATATCAACAGATTTGATGTTTGACAGATAACGTAATATTCTACATAACAATTCACAACCTTTATTGCCTAAACTGCAATGTGGAAATGCAATATGCTGAATATTTTTACTTTTTTCTAATCCCTAAAAATAGAAATAGATTAATACAAAATGATTAAATAAATCTTAAGAGTGCTTATTTTTAATAATCTGATTTCTTAATAACTACAATCTAATGAATACATTAATATTAATTTTAGTATTTAATAAGTAATATTTTATTGACTCTAAATATTACAATCTAATAGTAATATTATCTACACTTTCACCATATCACACCTTCAAGGTTGTCATACTGCCTTCTGCAAATGCGTGCTTAGATTTGGTTCAACTTGGTTACATGAATGAAATTTGATCCCAATTGTGTCTTTGTCTTCTGATTATTACAGTGTAAACATGCCTGCTCCACTAGCAGTTTGCATCAAGGAAGAACAATGAGCACTGATCCAATTTTCTGGCCAAAGGATGTGAAAGAGGCTGAAATTCATCAAAGAATTTTATCACAATAAGGGAACAATGTTTTTTCATGAATTGAGAAGTTTAAAAGTTGCAGAATGAGTATGACACATGAAGAGAGAGCAAGACGCCAGCCAACCTTCACCATGAACAATATTCAGCAAGCTCAAGAAATGGTTCTGAAGAATAATTGAGTTACCATGGTTGAAGTAGCGTCTACTTTGAATATCAGTTATGGTTATGTCTATCAAATCAACCACGGCTATGCGCAATGGTTACCAAGACAGCTTACTGCAGAACACAAGCTCAAAGGTATTGACTGCTCTTCCCACCATTCAAACCTTTAAGTTGAATTTTGAGGAACAGGAAAACCCTCCCTTCAGCCCAGACCTTGCTCCCTTCAACTTTCATGTTTGGGCTACTCAAGGATGCTTTGCAAGGTAATTGATTTTCCACAGTCTTAGATGTACAGGAAATGGTGCAGTGACAAGGGAAATGACTATGTAGAAAAATTATATACATTGAATCCCTACTTTAGAGTAAATAAATTGTATAATAAAAAGTGTAGATAATTTTTTACTTACCCTTGTATATAAAATTATAAGCTGAAATCTTTTTAAAAATCAATCATTAATGGATAGTGCACAATATAATACCTATAATAAATAAGTTATACATAATATATGTAAAAGTAAAATACTGGGTGTCCGAAAATAACTCCAGGGTTGCAAAAATTATTATAGTCTTAATTCTGGAGCACTCAGTAGTACTTTATGCATAATTTTAAAGCAACAACACTTAAGTTTTAGGTTTTAGTTTCACATTTTCCATCAGATAACAGCTGTGTTAGACTGTTGCACATGGCTTCAGTACCATGGCATCACCACAAGAGAAAGCACAGAGTGTATACTGGTCACAGAAATAAAATCAATGACTGTTGTACAAAGAAGTTATACAGGACTCAATTGTAAAATTTCTCCAAGTGTCAAAAGCATTCAAAAGTGGTGTGAACAGTTTTTGAAAAATGAAAGCATTTTGAAAGGACCTTACCAGGAAAGCCTAAGACAAGTGCCAAAGAAACAGATAAAGAATTCGATTGTCTTTCCAATGAAAACATTCAGTGTTAGTTGACAACAACATTCCTAAAAGCATGTCCATAATATTTAACTGAAACTTCATTACAATTCATGGGTTCAATTTGTAACAACTACGTGGGCTTCATTATTAACGATGAAAACTACCTCCAGCACATTTTATTTTCTGCTGAAGCAAAATTTTATATTCATTGAGTCATGAGTCAACATAATTGTCTAGTGTGGGGGCTCAGAAAATCCACAAAAATTGGTGGAATTCATCTGTAACTGTCTGAAAGTATATATGTCTGGTATGTTATCAAGCATAATTGAATTTTTAGGGCCTTTTATTTCATGGACATACTGTTACAGGCATAGTATGTGGAAATGTTAGAGAACTTTGTGTTTCCTAATTTTCATGCAGAAATTGTGTAAACTGTGCTCAATGACAGATTCCCACAGAGATAGACAGAGAAGCTCCCAACACATAGCCACCATAAAGTTCTGATTCAACACTGATCGATTCCATTTTTTGGGGCTACAATAAGTCATCATATACCATTTTCATCATCATATACCAGAAAAATCCAATCACTTGGCCACCTCTACCAAAGGATAACAGCAACCTTGAAAATAATTCCTGCAGATATGCTCCCAGAATGGAATGAGGTGGATAATCAGTTTCACATCTGCAGGACTGTAATGGTGCTCATATTAAGTTATATTAAAATGTAAAAAGTTTTAGACTTTGTAATTTCATGTAATAAAACACATAATTTGTAAATCTAAATGAAAAAAGTAAATTTAATTAAAAACTGCACAGTACTTTTTCAGGCACCTGGTATATGAACCATTATTATGTGTACTTCAAAAAACATAAATATGTAGAAAATAATATAATGCAAGCTAGATAGAAAAGGACTATAAAAATTAATTTTTCAATAAAAATAGTGACATTCAGAAATATAATATCTTGAGAATACTTAAAAAAGCAATATCCATTAAAATAATTTTATAAGAAACTGTTTAAAAAATTATCTAAGACCAAACACCAATTTTTACAAACACCGCAGAATATTTCAATTTACATACTAAGAAAATACAGTTACTGTAATAATTGTTGGAAGTTTGATAAAAATTTAAGGAACCATTTTTCAAGCATAATTATATTTTTGAGCATTTCTTTTCTTATTGAAAATAATATTTTGGACTATCAACCAACATCTTCAGTGAAGATTACTGTGCTGTTTCCATAATTACCAACAAATAACACAAGATCAAACAACAAAGCATAGACTGATAAATATAACTCAAGAGCATACAAATTAAAGGCAGTGCTGTACTAGACATAAAATAGGACAGGCTGGTTAACATTCATTTGCAGAAATGAAGAATACATAAGTACTACAATCAACAAAAGAATCAGCCTCTGCAAATCACCTCACAGAAACTGGATAAACACACAAATATATTAATCTCAGTATTAAAATTTTACACACACCACATAAAATTGATGAATTCTACATCCTCAAACAAAACAAAATTTTCTCTAAATTTGACAAAAGATCATATTAAACAATACATCAAGGATCTAATACAATAAGTTTCCTCAAAACTAGTCATAAAATTAAGGAATTATTATAATGAATGAAATGAATCTGTCTGGAATGTATTATTGGAAAGTTTTGAAACAAGTGTGGACATTACACAGTATTATTTATTAAATCCCAAGGTTTTTTCTTATTTATTAATGATACTGATCAATACTTATCTAGTGAACTGGTAATAAATGGTATTAAACAATTAAACTGTTAGCCTATGCTGACGACATTCTGCTACTGGTATTTGATATCATTTCACTTCAGTCAGTGATTAATGATTTATGATACTACTGCAATCTGCTGATTATGACGTTGAGTTGTTGAATCTGAATAAGTTTAAGTAATGGCTTTCCAAGTGCAGAGTTTGGAAGAGAAGAAAAATGAAGTTATGGGAATGAAGAAATAGAACTGAAAATAATTATAAATACTTTAAGTAGATTAATACTAAATTTGTATATAGAGAGATATTTTTTAGCAATGCTATCTAAAGCAAATTTATTTTAGATTTCTTCAGTGAATTGGTGCTTAATAAAAGTAATTTTGTTGTTGTTCGGTTTTAGATGTTTAACACAGCAATAGCTGCTACGGCTCAAAAATTTGAGGCTTTAATAATAGTACTACTTTGGAAGTGGTCAGTATTTCTTCTTAAAAAAATGTTTTTAGTTTGCTAGTAAACACACAAAATTATATATTTTACTTGGAGACCAATCTGTCACCAATATTCATCACTGTTTAAAGTCTTGTTTAAAATGCATCTAACATGCTGTTAGGTAAGATGATAAAACTGTATCCCTATATTTTAGCGAAAAAAAAGAAGTTTTTTGTTACTGTAAAGGAGCAAACTAGTATTTGAAACTAGTTTTCACTGAAAGTGGAAGAAATTTTTAAATCAATTTATAATTTGAAACAAAAAACATTTCTTGTTGTGTTTATGGGGCTTTGGCAATGACAAGAATGCATAGCGGATTAATATCATGCATTTAGAAAACTGTTCCTCTCTCTCTTTTTTTTCCTGTTTAGCCTCTGGTAACTACCGTTTAGATAATTCTTCAGAGGATGAATGAGGATGATATATATGAGTGTAAATGAAGTGTAGTCTTGTACATTCTCAGTTCGACCATTCCTGAGAAGTGTGGTTAATTGAAACCCAACCACCAAAGAACACTGGTATCCACGATCTAGTATTCAAACCCATGTAAAAATAACTGGCTTTACTAGGACTTGAACGCTGTAACTCTTGACTTTCCAAATCAGCTGATTTGGGAAGACGTGTTAACCACTAGACCAATCCGATGGGTAGAAAACTGTTCCTAGATTTAATAAACCTCACTGTTTTCTTTATTGGGAAAAATTAACTACTTAAGATATGTTTAAGGATTTATATTATTGAATAAAAATAGTGAACCAAATTTGAAAGAATGTAGTAAACTTAAATAACATTGACAAAATAAGCTCAACCCTTAAAAACAGATATTGTTATGCTACCATGTAAGATGGTGAAAATCCATCTTACAAGGGAAAATTCTGAAATGATTATTCAAACTTAAACAAGAAATTGAAATGGTCTTAAATGACCAGAATTCAGTACTGTAAAAAAATTTTATAAATAGTTTGGAGCTTCATAAATTGACTACTATCTGACATATTTTCAATCATGAATGGTTTAAATTATTAATGCAAAATCAAAGAACTCTTTTAGTCATATGTAGAAGCTTTTATTTACACAAAAAAAAAAAAAACACATGATTCCTGGTTAAACAAAGTTATAAAGGATTGTTTTGATACGTTGTCCCTTTCTTATAAATGATTTAGGACAATATGTTAACTGAAAAGGAAATTTTAGGCTCATCAAATTATACAAAATTATCTATTAAAATTAAAAGAAAACTTCATTCAATATTTCCCACAGGAGATATTTGTTTCGGAAATATATAGATAATAAATCGATTTCAATATTGATCAAATTACTTAATTCCATCAAAAGATGAAAATTTAGTTAGATTATCAATGGGACTAGAATTTGAATAAATTTTAAAGAAAACTAGAAGAATAATTTACCAAAATTTTGGTTACAAATTGAAGGAAACAATCAGACCCTGAGTGAAAAAAATAAAATTAATAATTACATTTGCAATAACTTACTTGCTGAATCTGGATTTTCAACAATAATAATTTCAAAAATAAGTTCAGATATTGACATGATTTAAGTTCAAAATTGAGAACAGCATCAGCTAATTCTATCGAAGATTAATAAAATAATTAACAACGTAGAAATTACAGTCAAACTAGCAGTTGTATTTATTCAAACAATACATACTCCATTCTGCTAGATTTTTAAAAATGCCATATTATGAACATTTTGGTCACAGTAACAGTGCAAATATGTTTAGTCAGACAGCAAAAAAAAAAAAGTTGAAAAATGCTGTTCTAGAAAATGTATCATAGTTTGAACCACTGAGGTGGTTCACAGTCACAATGAAAATATGATATGAATAAATTTTCATTAATAATATAAAATATAAGCAGAAATATTTAAATAAGCAGCAGTAAACTTACTCCAAACAAAACTTTAAGGTTTGCAATAGAGAAAGGTATAGCCTCCAAATAGAGATCTGTTAGTACCTTGGAATTCAACAAACATTGTTGAATCGCTGTAATAAGACTATTCAATATTTTCCTCTTATATAATGCTGGATCTTTTGTAAATCCTACAAACAATTAATATTCAATTTACAATATATTTATACATAATTAATTATAGAAAATTGTAATTTTGAACAACAAAAATTTTGTTGACTTCTCCCTGTAGAATTACAGGCCTTATGTTTTCCAAAAATTAAAGAAAGGGCTAGAGGACTGTTACATTCTCATGTAATTGTAAAACCCTTTTTAGGTACTTATCCTAAAATAAATAAGGAAAGCTTTTTCAATAAGATGTAACTAACTGCAAGCCATACAAGCTTCAAAGCAATTTTACAGAATTCATTTTCTTATTATTTTTTTTCCTGATATGGGAACAAGAACAAGTGCGAGCCAGGTCACCTGACTTTTCAGAAATTTAATTTTCTGAAAAGTATTTTCAAGTTTATTATTTGAAAACTTAACTACTCAGTGCACCAATATTCCACAAAATTCAGGTTTGAAACATTGAACTAGAAATTAATTCATCACAAAGAGTGATGAATGTCCTAATTATTTACCAAGTGTCTAATGAAATAGTCATCAGAAGGACCTTACTTTTATGAAATGCAATTTTGCTAACATAATTATAATGTCATCATAAATAAAATTTGTTTACATATTAAAAAAAGATATATCTGAAAGAATTTACAGCTCATTACATTTTAAATTCACCAATTCATTGGATCACCTGTATTACACAATAAAAATAATAAAAAAGTAAATAATGGTTTTATAACTTTTATTAAAAAAAAATAATAATAGTTTCATTTTAGTATAAATAATTTGCATAGAGATAAAGTAATATATTCAAGCTAACTTCACTTTTTACAAAGATTTTTAGATCCTTAGATATTAACTGAACATAAAAACAATTTTTGCGAGGGGACCTTCTACCCCACCTCACCCATAATGCTATGGTTCTTCTATTGTTTTTCTTAGCTTAGCTTTCAAACAGTTTACATTATGATATCTTGAGGTAAAGTTTTTGTTATTTTTCCTTGTAGTTTTTCTTGATGGACTAATATTTACTCTCTTTTCTTAATTTGCTTGACTTTATTCTAGCATTTTTCTTATAGAGTATTTCTAGTGTTTCTTTACACTTTAATCTTTTACTGTGTTCGTCTTAGGAATCTTCCTTGATTCAAAAAATTCACTTGATTGTTATCAATCAACTAATAGACAAGCCTATTTATTGATAAGCTTTGTTATATTGAGTTTCTTTAAGCTTTAATGCCAAAGCAAACTTTGTTATGTCCTTTTACCAAAAATTACAATAGAAGTGATTTATAAATATTGACAGTTGCTAAATTTCAATAATTAATCACTGTTAAAGAAGAACTTTAGTTTTCTTTGTTAATTTTTTAATTTAATCTTTATATAACATCTAGCTATTTTTTTACTGACTTGTGTTGTATGTGTTTCATCATGTGACCCTGTACAATATGACCATTTAACTTACCATACAAGCATATTTACATTCATTTATTTTGTTAACCACAGCAATTTGTTAAGACTCACCAATATCAGAAAAAAAATGAATATATTTATTTATTTTTGTTTTATTAACTATTTTACTTAACTTTTTATACACTAAACATTTTCAATTTTTTCTTAGGAAATTTTATTTAACCTAATTCAGCAATTGTATTTGTTTCTGTTCTATGCTAATATTTAACTTCAATATATTACTAAATAAAAATCCTCACTTATTTCTTTTACTCAATTTTACCTATAGTTTTTACTCTTGACCATTACTGTCAGTAAAGAAACCAAACTATATTAGAAAAAGAATGCATTAATTTACGTTAATTTGACTATCTTCATCAAAGTATTTCGGTGCACAGTTAAAATACAGCATTTGTCTGTTGGTAAGCTTGCTGGAATACTGTCTGTGCAACAGAAAATCTTCTTTAATCTCAGAATTTTAAGACATCAATTTTGTAGTATAAAGTAGAGTTCAAAAGTAAAGTCTGATGAGTTATAAACAGCATCAGGCAACACTTATTGGTTTGCAAATGTGCAGTAGCTTTAAGTGGTCTGTTGGGCATGTAACCGCCATATTGCCGTCGGTTCGTTGTTTGCCTCTACAATACAGTATTTTAAGATGAGTGTATGTTGAGATGATTAGATTTCTAATAATTGCAAGAGGACATAATGCTGCTAATATTCACTGTTAATTGTGTTAAACTTAATTGGCCTACCTGAGTGAACAATAAGGTAGATGATTGTGTCATGAGTTTAAGGAAGGTCATACAAATTTTCATGATGAAAGAAAAATGGCAGGCTTAGTGTTGGGATTGACGATCTCATCGAATGTGTGAATGCAAAAGTGAGAGATCATTGCTTTATGATTAGCAATCTTTCTCTAGAATTTCCAGAAGTTTCAAAGACAACATTGTTGAGAACCATGACTGACACTCTTGGCGTCATAAACTGTGCATGATGGGTGCTGAAAATTTTGACAATTGCTCATAAAGATCACAGAATGAAATCTGCATGTGCTTTTCTCAACCACTTTAACTACAAAGAGACAACTTTTTTTTTCCATATCATCACTGGTGATTTATATGTATGCCAATACATATCAGTTTAAGTGGATAGTTTAGGTGTACACCTAATCTGAAAAATTCAAACAAGTCCAATCTCAAAGGAAACACATGGCACCTGTATTCTGGAACCAGAAGGGTGTAGTTTTGATTGATTTCATGGAACCTGGAACATCCATCATATCACAAGTATTGCGAAACACATTCTAAATTGCATCGTGGCATTCAAATCTAACAACAGGGAATGCTGAGATCAGAAATTGCTCTTTTGCATGATAACACACATCCACACATGGCTGCATGCACAAATGAATGGGAGATTTTTTATTATTCCCTTTACAGTCCTGATTTCACACCTAGTGTCTACCATATTTTCCTACACCTCAAAAACTGGCTTGAATCTCAATGACTTGAGAAAAATGAAGAGGTGAAAAACTGTGTGAAAGTGGCTACAATCCCAGATGGCAGAATTTTATGCAGTTTGTTTAAAGAAGCTTGTTTCACTATATCAAAAGTATTATGAACAAAATGGTGATTGTGTGGAAAAATAAAGTAAATATATATGTAAATATTTGAAACCATTAATAGATTTTTAATTTTTTCAACTGTTTTCATCCTATTACCGATTGGCCCTTTCTTCTGAACCATATCTTGTATACAGTTTCAAAAATTCATTTGTAAAAAACAGCAAAAGAAGAACAGATGAAGCACCTATAAATTACTGTCTCATATCTCTTTTTTTTCACAGCCTCTCTATTAAATAAAATATTTTGTAGTACTGAGCTCATAATGAACAACAAAAATATGAAGACAACAGAACTTGATTTTGGAGCGATTTGTAATAGTACTTTATATTGGAAATGATGATTTTGGAGTTTTTTTACAAGTCGCACATTTTACACCAGCAGTTAAAAATAATCTTAAAAAGGTTTCGATCATTATTTCTTCTCAACAGGCAAAAATGTGTTTATAATTTTTCGGTAGCAGCTGAGGTGCAAATTTTACCATATTGTAATATGTGTATAATTTTTCAGTTAAGTAACAAATTTTTACAAATTCCCACTTCTGACATTTCACAGATAGTTGCCAAACAATTTTACCTGATAATTACATGCACTTTTCTAATGCTATTATTGACAGTTGACGTGCCGAGAGTTTTTGTTCCAGATTATTAATCTGTCAAGTTACAAAAAATTAAACCACTCATAACATTGTTTAAATTTATACATTAGTTGCCATAATCTTATACTGGAATATTTTTAAAGTTTCATTGAAAATATACAAACACAAATTAAAATGTTAAAAAGTACATACATGATCCACACATTTCAATAAAAATATATTCCATATACCAGACAGATACTAACAGTGGCAAACATATAAAAAAACTAAATCATTTTTCTTGGCTAGGTAAACACAAAAAACTTATTATGCAAATGTGTTAAAGAATTAAATTTTGTAAAACCTTTCTTTTTGATTCCAAAAGAAATATTACAAGATTTTTTTGTTGTTATATCAGTTTGGGTCAGGAGGAGGCAATTTATCCACAATGCTTCAGTTTACTATGAAATTAAGAAGTGGCTTTCTTGGAAATACAAGTAAGTCATCAATTTATCATATAACTTCTTTTTTTTTAGCATAAATTTTCATTTTATTTTGAATATATAATGCATTAAAATAAATAAAACTGTTTTAAACCGTAATATATATAACGTAAGCTACCCTCTGAAAAAAGCCCTTTTAAAAATTCAAAACATCTACAACTTTAGTTATTTTTCATTTATATAATCATTAAATATAAAAAAAGAAGAAATCTCTCTATACTGTTTACTCTGTAGTACACATCAGAAAATACAAAGATGCTTGTCTTTGAAGAACTGAATCTTATTAACAACTTTGTTAATAACATAATGCTGCTGAATAAGAAAGAATTGTTTTGGATTTGTGAATATATGACTCAGGAAGGGTTTAAAACTGCTAGGGATCTCAGCCATTTGTTAGAAAAGAGTAACAACTTCATGTAAATGTAATTCTTACCATTATTTCTTAATGAAGTTATGAAATATTGAAATTGCATTACCAGGAAAAGAGTTGAAAAACAGGATACATATCATATCTAATTATTCATTATTCCCCATTCATGTAAATTATCCATTATTCTTCATGTAAATTGAAACTGACAACAAAAATTCATAAAAAAATAAGCTTTAATTCAATATGAAACTCAATTTTATTTCATCACGTGATTCAACACTAAATCTTCAACACAAGGTTTTCTTTCATAACATAAAAAATAAATACGAGAATTTCATAATGACAAATACAAAATGCTAAATGAGGGTCAATAGTAAAAAACAAGTCAATTCCATTTTAATGTAATAATGTACTACATTATAAGATTATAACAATCATAATACTATTTCTGTTCGTATGATTAAAGGAGCTAAGTTAATAATTAAACCTCTTTAAAATATTATACAGAACAATAATCTATAATGAAACAGCACATTTTAAATGTTAACTGTTTTTCTGAGGATGCAACTTAATAGCTAAAATATTCTATTACTTAATAGAGTCATCATGGATACTTACTATTTATGAGATGCGGTAAGTACTCTCATAAACAGAAACGATAGAGCATCAGTTCAAACAGAAAATTGTAACACACTTATAAAAACAAAAGCATTATTTTTGCCTCATTTCATAAACTTCCACTTGAATTTTTAAAAGATGAGAATATTTTACCCTGCGATGGGAGCAATATATTACTCACCAATGCTTTTTGGACTAGCTATCTAAATGTATGCTGCAAAAAAGATATTCATAGACCTACACATTCTTAGAACCGAGCATCAACCTGGAATATCTGACTGCATCATAATTCAAATTATTTAGTTGAAGAATAACCTCAGATTTAACAAAGCTTAGTGTAAACTGATAACACACAAACAAGCAAAAGACAATGAGAGACTTTAAGGTTCCCATTAAATAAGGCTGTAGGTGATGTAACTACTTAAGTATCATACAACTAAATCAGTTATAGTGATTTTTGTTTTGTTTTATTACACTGCATTGAACAGTCTGTAAACCAATTTAAAATTTAGAAATTTTAATCTTTTGGTACCAAGCCAACTAGTCCTCCTACAAAGGTATAAATTGGTCTGCAACAACCAAATTATATCATTAACAGATGGATTCAACTTACAAATAAATTAATCATAACTTAAGTCTGAATTAAGAAAATGCTGCATTACAGACAGGTCTGAAAATAGCTAATATATGACATTCAACCAATCAGCGGTATATATTTAAAGTATTATATTATTATATTCTAAGTTGAATATATTAGTAATAAGGTTTTGCTTCATAATTTTTGTCATTACCGATCAGTATAAAAACCTACTTTCTCAATTAAAATTTCTAAAAAGAACTTGGTAAAGGAGAGGAAAGGCCAATTAAAAAATATATTTTATTGTTACTGAAGTTGTCTAACATAGTTTTTATCAGTGTATCATACACTACCAACAAAATATTCCAGAATAGAAATTTCTCTGAACTGTAATGGCTTCACCCAAACCCACTTTACATCAACAGATTCATTTATAGACGACATCTACCTACCTGGATGACTTAAATTTCGGTTATATATTTTTATTATTTTCAATGAATGATCATTTTCAATTGCTTTTATAATTGGTAACCAATCTTCCATTCTTATTCTATCACCATAAAATTCTAATACCTGATCCTGTTGGACTCTTACTTTAGGCACTGTATTGTTAACTTCACAAAGATATTTGTAATGCTTTGAAAAATTATGTTGATTTTCAATACGTTCTCTGGCAGATGGTAACATACTATAATAACCTGCAAAAGTTTTAACAAAAATTAATATTTATCTGAAATTATTAAATAAATCAGAGATAATATTATGGTATAAGAAACAGTCAGACAACACACTGTAACAGGAAGGGCCTAGTTAAATACAAATTTGATTCCCTTACTTTTGAAAATTATTAGGGAAAGCATACTCATGAGAAAATAAACAGATAATTCTAAAAATTAATAATTAAGGCAGGAAGTGAGACTTTAGATATAAAGAAAACTTGGCTGAAAACCCTGGACAACTAGAAATACATTAAAATTGTTGGATGCAATCATAAGAATAAAAACACTAAAAATGATGAAGGCGGAAAATTGTTCTAACATACACAAAATTAAATTAGTAGAAAATCTAAAGTAGCAAAGGAAGACCTGTTGAATGAGAGATGTGCAGAAAAGAAAACTATTATAGGAAACATAAATTTATCATGTTTTTTATAAAATATGATAAAAATTTGGGGTAATGAAGCTAAAATTGTAACAACATAAGCTGTCTATAGTAACACCCAAAGAATAATAAGAATAGAGAATAAGGAAAGTAATTTCCATAGTGAAAGAAAGATGCAGTCTCTATTACTTTTTAATTTTGTACGTGGAAGAAACAACTATAAGATTGACAGCTTCCATAGTGCAAGTAGTAGTGTCTCAGCCTTTCCCGGGTTTCCCGAACCCGGAGATCCCGAGTTCGAATCCCAGTCAGGCATGGCATTTTCATACGCTACAATTCAATCAACTAATCCTCTGAAGCAATACCTAACAGAGTTCCCAGAGGTTAAAAAAAACTATAAGAGTAGAATACAATAACAGTTCAGGGGTTCAGGAACAAAAAATCAAAATGTTAAGATTTCCTGGCAATAATACAAGGTGTTTTTTTTAATGTGATAAACAATAAAAAAAAACTTTCCTCTATTAACATTATGTGATGGAAGAATTAGTATAAAGTAAGAAAAACTGTGAAAATGTGTTGCTATAATCATAAAATTCAACCAGTAGTTATAATAGCATTAAAATTAAATGCAGAGAATATGAGTAAATGAAGATTACATTCTCTTACCAGAGCTACAGGACTGTTTACTACTTCTGTTCGAGTATGATTTTAATGAATTGTTTTCAGCATTAAATTTTAAATTAGAAACCATTTTCGTCTGATTACTCCTCTTTTCAAAATTCGGTGATTTCTTTTCCAATCTTTCTTCATTAAAATCTCTTCTTATGTCATAATCATTACTGTTTCTTCTATTTTTAATCATTTTTTACATACTGTAAAAAAGTAATCAAAAATGTCACACATTAGCACTTACAACAAAAAGGTTATTTCTGTTCTGAAAAAAGTTTCTTCAAATAATTTATGATAATTAATTTATCTTTTAAATTTTTATTTTTAATTTATTTTTCCTAGTAAATCCATCTATGTATGTACACTCAGTACCATTAAACAAAGTAAAACCAAAGAAGTTAAACGAACAAAGGTAAACAACAAAGTTAAAGAATTACATGATCTATTATTGGTAAATGTCTTTCGTTTCTCCAAGGAATTTCTTTATTAAAAAGCACATTAAATTAAAATAAAACCACATCATGGTTTGGAAATTGATAGTTTAATGGATTTTATTTTTTTGGTGATAAATGTCTGTAATAGATACGGTAAGTATTTTTTTATATTTACAACAGATGGATATTTTTATTAATGGAATTATTTTTTTTAAAATGATTTTGTCAATGTATGCAATTACTGTAGTATTATTAACCAAAATTGCCATCTATTCTTTGACAATTGTATACCTTCTGGTGAGTCACAAACAGTGTATAAATAAAAGTAAATAATTAAAGGAAAATGAATAATTATACCTTCCAATAAGTTTTTATTACTTCCTAGAGAAAAATATGTACTTATAGTTTTCTTATTTATGGTCATAAATATAAAAGTTACAGTGAAACTTAACAGTAACTATTTATCTACTGTAATGTGAATAAAACTGAAGAAGCCACCAGAGTAAGTAAGCACATCCAAAATCAATAGAACTGAAACTAGTTCAAATCAAACAACTTTGTTAACTATAAAATTAAATTTACTTGTACGTATGAAATAATGAAGCAATATTTAAGTTTTAATCTTTCTCTATTTAGTTAGCTTAAGATTAGGGTCTTAATGTATTAAATATTAATGTATCATTTTCTTTAAAGAATAAAAGTTTTCATAAAAATAAAGCCATTACAAATGACTAAGAGCCCAGAAACTGATTATCTCTGCAGTTAACACTTTTTTGTGGGTATATTGAGAAAAAGTAATAGTAAATTACATAAAAGATTTAATGTGCAAATAAAAAAAAACTGTTTACAAAGTTGCTCACAGTAATTTACCAGTCGAGTGACATCTTCAAATGATGTACCAAATTACTAATAAATAATACAACAAAAGACTAAAATTCATGATTGGCATACAGGTATGGCTAACATAGCGTGTAAAATACACTAGTACTGTTAACTGTTATAACCAATGGGTACTCAAGAGAAGTAATATACTTATTGGCATTACACATCTTGGTTAAAATAATTAGATTCAATGAAACGGCAATGCAATTGAAACTGGGCTTGATTAAGCTTACGAAAGTGAGCTTAATTAAGGCATACAAAATCAATAAACAAAACGTTACCTGCGATATTTTTAAAGTTCAGAAACAATAAAATTATTCACGCACTTAGCCATTCACTACAAAACACAATTCTAACGTAATCAATATTTTAAATTCAAAAGGTATTATTACGAACGAGGTGAACATTTCGAAACGGCTAGAAATAGCACGCATCCGCTGATATTATGTTGTTTTCATAAAACGAAATCCATAACAGAAACAGTTCCACACAATTATACATTGAAGTAAATCCACTCCATTTACAAAAAAATGTACATATAAAATACAAACAAAACGAATCAACAATTGCCGTATTAGATGGTCTCTTTCAAAATATAAAACAATTGAGTTAACCGTCGTCCTTCTGCTCTACAAACAGGTGTCTGTCGCAGCTGATGCACTCATACTATATAGTGGCGTCACTTGTTTTTAACAGCTGTTTTTCGAAGTCGAAGATTCTGAGGTTCAAATCCTAGTAAATCTTAAGTTATTTTTATATGAATTTGAATGCTGGACAATGGATACCAGCGTACTTTTGTGGTTGATGTTCAATTAACCACATAAGGAACGGTCTGCCTGAGTTTGTATAAGACTACATCTTAATTTATTTATTTATTAACGGCATACGCCAATTCAAAAAAATATATATTACTTACAAGTCCAAGATGGATTATAAAAGAAAAACATAACAGTTACTTATTTAGAAGACCAGATACAATAAATAATAACAGGATGATCATGAGCTCAATCCAACAATATAAAAAGTACCGGTAACAAAATAACAGTAATAAAATGGTAACAAGTATAGGCCTATAACATGATGTAATGACTATAAGGTTATAACAGTAATATAATCTTAACAGTGTTATAAATAACAAGAATAATTTCTGCAACTCAAAACAATAAAAGGAAGACATGTGATAATCGGTGACCCGAATGCAACAATAATAAGATAAACAAACACACAACAAAACATGGATGAAATACAGTCGGTAACAACAATAAATTAGCTGTAAATAAACAAATTCACAATGAAAATAGGGCATAGTAATACACTGCAAAGATTTAAATATTTTTTCAAGTGATAACCGCTATTATGAAAGAAGTCATGGAGCGGAAAGACCAAGTTGCCGACTGTAAAGTTGCGGAACAGTACTATGCAGCTCGTAACTAGTGGAACACACACGATGGCTGAACAGTTGTGATGAACAAGTCCGGCATGTAATTCTGATATCAAGCAGTTCAGGACACTCCACCTCACCGATCCGAACTTTACATAGAAACATAATAAAATGCAACCATCGCCTTCTTAGCAATGGCTCCAACCCCAAAATCTGCCCCACAGCACCCAGTGGCACAGTCCAGTATTCAAAGCCAAGCTCAACAACACGCAAAAATCTGTCTTCAATCCTCCGGGGACGCCGTATGTGTCCAAGCCGTTGAGGTGAACAAACAACACTACATAACTGTTCTGACAAGCGCAATATAAACTATCCTCATAGCCTTCACACTCAGACCCCTCTTGGACATTCTAATGAGATGAAAAGTGACACAATGCACTTGCCACAATTAATCCTCACAATTCAGTGCACACCATTCATCTCTGTTAGTGAGACAATGCTGGAGCTGGTGTCAATTATCCACAGAAGAGATAGAAGTGTAGATCTTAATGTCATCAGCAAACAACAGGCACCCAACATTGATGCAGTCCACAATATCATTCAAAAAGATGGTAAATAAGAAGGGACCCTTGTGGAACTCCAGATGTCACAACAAAAGCTCATGAAGAAGTACCAAGAAATTTAACAATGAGTGTCCGGTTAGCAAGATAGGAGTGAAACCACCAAAGAAAACTGCCATAAGCGTTTAACTTAGCAAGATGTCTATGACTGACTATATCAAATGCCTTAGAGTAGTTGATGTAAACATTATCAACCGCTTACCTTCTCTGAAAGAGGAATAATATTCATAAGGAATGAATGAGGTTTGCAGTGCTAGATCTACTACAAGTAAAACCATGCTGCTCCTGCTTAATGATACCACACAGTGGAGACCCATATAATCAAACAGACCCAAAATTTTTACCCAAGGCTAGCCGGGTAACAATCAGTTGGTAGTTCTATACTTCAGCAACATCTGTAATTTTTTGAATAAGAACTGCATAACTGGTCTTCAGTCTATCTGAGAAGACTCCAAGTTCTAAAAGTCTATTAAAAATTACTGTAAGTTAAGAACCGGGTGGTATTTCATCAGGTCCCACACTCTTATATAGATCAAGGGAGAACAGTTTACTCTCAACATCAGTCTCATCCAGCACACACCCAGAGATTAAAAGAAGTTTCAAACAGGTAATGAGGAGTAGGAGCATCGTCTTGAGCATATACAGAGGAGAGATGATCAGCAAGGGAAGACTCAAAGCTACTGCCAAGGTAGTAAGTTTCTGCAAAACTTGAGGAATCTTTTATGTCATTAAAGAAGTTCCAAAAAGATATGATATTCAGAGGGATAATGCTATTAATATGGGAGATGTACTCAGTATAAATAAGAGCTAAGATCCTTGCACACTGATTGCAGCCAACAAAATTCAAAGTAATCATTAGAATCAAAAAAAGTTTTAAACCTTTTATGGACATCTTTCTTTCTCACTACCAAATGCCTAAGTTCAGCAGAGAACCACAAGGAAATCAAGGTTATGGGTTTTCTTCATAGGAATATACTTAAGTACAGTGCTATGCAAAATGTCCATTAAGTTATTGAAATATGCCAAAACATTGGGTATATGGAACACAAAAGGACCAAGGTAAAATGCAGTGTGCTAATCTCATTTATATGTCATATATCATCCTCATCTCAATGGGCGAGAGAGCTGCTTATTGTTCACTTGTTGAACAGATTGCAATGTACACGTTAGGAGTAAATACTAAGTATGCTTTTAAATAATTTTTGAAATTCCATCAATTCACCCTTGGTAATCATAACTTTGTACTGGTAGACGTATCTTAGTATAAACTTGGTATTTTGTTAACTTTAATGTCAAATTATTGTACTGACTATTGTAATAACATTTAGTGAAATTTCAGGTGTTTAATTTATTCAAGTTTTGTATCACAAATCTTGGATGTTAATACTTGAGTCAAGTATTTACCTCAAGAAATACCAATATTTAAAAATAAATTTGTTAGAAAAGTCTTACTATAAAAATAGTGCAGATTTTTTAGAAAATTATTTTATTATGGTTTGAAGTTTTTGGTTGACAAATATTTAAATCTAAAATACAAAATAAAACCTTTCTCTAAAACCAAAGCTCTCCACATTTCTCCAAAAATATCTTCTGTATTACAGCTAATCTAATTACTAAAAGTATATTATTTTGATGAAATAAATAATTTTGGGCTAGGATTAAAACAGACGCGGTATTCATGACCTTTATTAAAGTGCTGAAGTAACTTCATTTTTTCCCTGTTTAGCCTACGGTAATTACCCTTCATATAATACTTAAGAGGATGATGTATGAGTGTAAAAGTCTTGTACAGTCTCAGTTTGACCATTCCTGGTTGGGTTTGAAACCCAACCACCAACAAAGAACACCGGTCTCCACGATCTACTATTGAAATCCGTGTAAAAATAACTGACTACTGGGACTTGAACGCTGCAACCCTCGCCTTCCAAATCAGACGCGTTCACCATTAAACCAACCCGGTGGATTATTAGTAATGTAACTGATCCAAGTGTTAAGCGACCACAGCCAATGGACAGAAACGAATTTTATTTAGCAGAATGAAAAGTTTAGTTTTTTACTCGGATAATCTCAAAATGCGAAGCTCTATTAAAAACTGGAAATAGAGTAATTTAATTTGTATAAAAGGTAGAACAATTAGTATATTCCGTTACTTTTTTATTACTATTATGTTGGTAGCATTGAATACAAAAATTATTTTCGTTTGGGAGAAATAATCGTTATGTGTTCTTCAGCACGCATTGCTGCTAGGCTATCTTGCTGTTGTACGCATTTATTGCTCTTATAATCATTTCTATAGATATTGTAATTTATAAAACTGCTAGTTATTTTTTTTTAATGTAAACACTGTATCGTCATGGTACGTTTCTCTATCGCATATTTTTTTCTACAAATCTGCTGTTAAAACCAGTGATAAAAACAGTTTTTAAATATTGGCATATTGCGGTACGAACGTACCATAACGATACAATTTTACATTAAAACAAATATGTATGGCGATGCTGCCGGCCTCCGTGGTAGCGCCTCGGCCTTTCATCCGGAGGACCGGGTTCGAATCCCGGTCAAGTATGTTTTTCCACAAACACTACAAATCACTCATCTCATCCTCTGAAGCAATACCTAACGGTGGTCCCGGAGGTTAAAAAAAAAGCAGTGCGTAGTTATTTTGAAAATGTTTTGTTTTGAGAATTACTGAAATTTGTTATGCCCATGAATTTTGTACTTTGGATGAAAGCATGTTCCAGCAAAGTTCTATATAAATGTTTAAATATAGGCCCTATTTACAGAAAATTTATTGTATTACAAATTAGAACTGTACAGTTTGCTACTCATCACCATATTATATACATTTTGCTGTATATTTTTTTCTTCTTGTTTTGATTATAATTTTAAAAAAAAATTATATAAGATTTTAAAGTATAACAAATTACATTTTAATTTAAAGATTTTTAACAAAATTATGTGGTATATTATCATGAATTCAAGTATATAATGTTTTTTGTAAAATACATATAAATCTATGTAGCTGATGATGCAAATCAAGTTTGAGAAAGTGCTTCAGTTTGTGTAATGAAATAAAGTCATCCTATTTCAATTTAGATTTGATCTGTTAAATATAAATTAATTTGTATTGGTACATAGGAGTATGGTAATTAAAAGAATTGCTTTAAAATAAATATATATTATTTAACAGTCATTTGGATTAACTAAATTGAAGTTAAGGCATGGTTTTTGTAATAACTTTTACTGTAAACTTAAATTAAATTTTTAGTTACAAAGATTCCTAAAATATGGTTGCTGAATCATAAATTTTATGCACTTTCAGATTTTAATTTCCAAGTCTTGACACTCTGTCTTACTTCTCCTGCAAGTCTAAACTATGATTAAATTCTCCATGTGCACATGTTTCTCCAAGTACAAAGTATAATTGTTAAGTTTGTTTTGATGTAATTCTCAAAATTATTGTTGTTATTTCTGAAGTAAGATAACCACAATCAGCTCTACAATAAAGTTCATTATAAACTGCAGATGATATTTGGTTTGATGACTTTGGCATTTCATGTATACTCCATGTATAAATTCAAGTGTGTTTGTCATCTGGCTGTAGATGACCCAATAACATTTAAATTATAACAATAATTTAAATTAAATTCCTTATTATTTACAATGCAGAATTTAATTTGCAACTTTAGGTAGCACAAGGTTTTTTTGTACATAAATGAAATTGTCATAAGCCCAGTTATTCTTTTAGATATTGAAAAAATATTTTTGATATTTATAAAGCATCTTTTCTTTGTTTAAAACTGTTGTCTTTAACTTCAAACCTTTCATCCATTTCTAAACAGGTTGATTGTACAACAGAACTCAGGGCAGAAAAACTTATATTAAATTTTTTGTTACAAAGATTCCTAAAATATGGTTGCTGAATCATAAATTTTATGCACCTTTCCGAGTCTTGATACACTGTCTTACTTCTACTTTAAGGTTTTTTTAATGGGTTTGAAACTTTTAATAAACTTTATAAATCCACATTTGTCTTCAGAAAGATTTTCTTTACAATCACACCACTAGTTTGGCTAGAATTTTAGCATCATGTTTCTTAAAATACTAGAATACTCCAATGATTCTATTCTTTTATTGCTTAAAATATCAATAAAGCATTTCTGCACAATTGTATTGTTTAATTTACTGCAAAGCAACTGTAATTTACTGACCTTGATAGGCCATCTTTTCTTTGCGTCTAATTGGCAAACATTTAGTGAAATATTTTAAAAGGAAAGGATCCTGTATTTGTTTTATCTATTAAAATAACAGAAAGCAGCATGAAAGTTTTTTATATCTAGCTACTATTTTAAACTTATTTTATAAATTTAATTTTCTGATATCTGTGTAGTAGCATCTCGGCGTTTCATACAGAGATCCCAGTCAGACATAGCATTTTTCATATGCTACAAAATTTCCATATCATATTTATATGCACAAACTTCAAGCTTATATGGTGAATTAATCATAAAAAATCCATCCTTTTGTAAGGATTTGTTAAGTATTTTTTATATTAGTAAAAAAAAATTGTGCACATTCTCTGTATTCAGACTTGTATTAAAATTTGTGTTCTTTTAAGTACATTTAGATTTAAGGAAGACATTGTTAAGCTGTTTACCTTTTGTTGTATAACAAAAGTATCAGTAAAGTGGTGGTTGAGTTTGTAACCATGTCTGGGTTCACAATCATGTTCAAATTTCGTCTAGCTTGAAAATGCCTGTGACTCGCTTGTAGCAGTAGGAATTAAGAGAATGTAGCAAAAATAATGTTTTAATGGCATTAAAACCTTTTTATATTTATTTATAGTACTGAATTCAGTTTGTTTTCTTTTTTTTTTTTTGTCTTCAGTCATTTGACTGGTTTGATGCAGCTCTCCAAGATTCCCTATCTAGTGCTAGTCGTTTCATTTCAGTATACTCTTTACATCCTACTTCCCTAACAATTTGTTTTACATATTCCAAACGTGGCCTGCCTACACAATTTTTCCCTTCTACCTGTCCTTCCAATATTAAAGCGACTATTCCAGGATGCCTTAGTGTGTGGCCTATAAGTCTGTCTCTTCTTTTAACTATATTTTTCCAAACGCTTCTTTCTTCATCTATTTGCCGCAATACCTCTTCATTTGTCACTTTATCCACCCATCCGATTTTTAACATTCTCCCATAGCACCACATTTCAAAAGCTTCTAATCTTTTCTTCTCAGATACTCCGATTGTCCAAGTTTCACTTCCATATAAAGCGACACTCCAAACATACACTTTCAAAAATCTTTTCCTGACATTTAAATTAATTTTTGATGTAAACAAATTATATTTCTTACTGAAGGCTCGTTTAGCTTGTGCTATTTGGCATTTTATATCGCTCCTGCTTCGTCCATCTTTAGTAATTCTACTTCCCAAATAACAAAATTCTTCTACCTCCATAATCTTTTCTCCTATTTTCACATTCAGCGGTCCATCTTTGTTATTTCTACTACATTTCATTACTTTTGTTTTGTTTTTGTTTATTTTCATGCAATAGTTCTTGCGTAGGACTTCATCTATGCCGTTCATTGTTTCTTCTAAATCCTTTTTACTGTCGGCTAGAATTACTATATCATCAGCAAATCGTAGCATCTTTATCTTTTCACCTTGTACTGTTACTCCGAATCTAAACTGTTCTTTAACATCATTAACTGCTAGTTCCATGTAAAGATTAAAAAGTAACGGAGACAGGGAACACCCTTGTCGGACTCCCTTTCTTATGTTCTTCAATTGTTACTGTTGCTGTTTGGTTCGTGTACATGTTAGCAATTGTTCTTCTATCTCTGTATTTGAACCCTAATTTTTTTAAAATGCCGAACATTTTATTCCAGTCTACGTTATTGAATGCCTTTTCTAGATCTATAAACGCTAAGTATGTTGGTTTGTTTTTTTTTTATCTTCCTTCTACTATTAATCTGAGGCCCAAAATTGCTTCCCTTGTCCCTATACTTTTCCTGAAACCAAATTGGTCTTCTCCTAACACTTCCTCCACTCTCCTCTCAATTCTTCTGTATAGAATTCTAGTTAAGATTTTTGATGCATGACTAGTTAAACTAATTGTTTTGTATTCTTCACATTTATCTGCCCCTGCTTTCTTTGGTATCATTACTATAACACTTTTTTTTGAAGTCTGACGGAAATTCCCTTTTTTCATAAATATTACACACCAGTTTGTATAATCTATCAATCGCTTCCTCACCTGCACTGCGCAGTAATTCTACAGGTATTCCGTCTATTCCGGGAGCCATTCTGCCATTTAAATCTTTTAATGCTCTCTTAAATTCAGATCTCAGTATTGTTTCTCCCATTTCATCCTCCTCAACTTCCTCTATAACACCATTTTCTAATTCATTTCCTCCGTATAACTCTTCAATATATTCCACCCATCTATTGACTTCACCTTTTGTATTATATATTGGTGTACCATCTTTGTTTAACACATTATTAGATTTTAATTTATGTACCCCAAAATTTTCCTTAACTTTCCTGTATGCTCTGTCTATTTTACCAATGTTCATTTCTCTTTCCACTTCCGAACACTTTTCTTTAATCCACTCTTCATTCGCCAGTTTGCAATTCCTGTTTATAGCATTTCTTAATTGCCGATAGTTCCTTTTACTTTCTTCATCACTAGCATTCTTATATTTTCTACGTTCATCCATCAGCTGCAATATATCGTCTGAAACCCCAAGGTTTTCTACCAGTTCTCTTTATTCCGCCTAAGTTTGCTTCTGCTGATTTAAGAATTTCCTTTTTAACATTCTCCCATTCTTCTTCTACATTTTCTACCTTATCTTTTTTATTCAGACCTCTTGCGATGTCCTCCTCAAAAATCTTCTTTACCTCCTCTTCCTCAAGCTTCTCTAAATTCCACCGATTCATCTGACACCTTTTCTTCAGGTTTTTAAACCCCAATCTACATTTCATTATCACCAAATTATGGTCGCTATCAATGTCTGCTCCAGGGTAAGTTTTGCAGTCAACGAGTTGATTTCTAAATCTTTGCTTAACCTGATATAATCTATCTGATACCTTGCAGTATCGCCTGGCTTTTTCCAAGTGTATATTCTTCTATTATGATTTTTAAATTGGGTGTTGGCAATTACTAAATTATACTTCGTGCAAAACTCTATAAGTCGGTCTCCTCTTTCATTCCTTTTGCCCAGCCCGTATTCACCCACTATATTTCCTTCCTTGCCTTTTCCAATGCTTGCATTCCAATCTCCAACTATTATTAAATTTTCATCTCCTTTTACGTGTTTAATTGCTTCATCAATCTCTTCGTATACACACTCTACCTCATAATCATCATGGGCGCTTGTAGGCATATAGACGTTAACAATTGTTGTCGGTTTAGGTTTTGATTTTATCCTTATTACAATGACTCTATCGCTATGCGTCTTGAAATACTCCACTCTCTTCCCTATCTTCTTGTTCATCACGAAACCTACTCCTGCCTGCCCATTATTTGACGCTGAGTTAATTACTCTAAAGTCCCCTGTCCAAAAGTCGCCTTCCTCTTCCCACCGAACCTCACTAATTCCTACTATATCCACCTTTACCCTATCCATTTCCCTTTTTAAATTTTCTACCCTACCAACCTTTTTTAAGCTTCTAACATTCCACGCTCCGACTCGTTGAAAGTTATATTTTACTTTTCTGGTGACCCCTTCCTTAGTAGTCCCCACCCGGAGATCCGAACGGGGGACTATTTTACCTCCGGAATATTTTACCAAGGAAGGCACCTCCATTATTATTATGTGAAAATGCAGAGAGCCACATTTTCTTGGAAAAAAAAACAGCTGTAATTTTCCATTGCTTTCAGCTGCGCAGTACTCAGAGGACTGAGTGATGTTGATATGGCCGTTTAAATCATTGTGACTCACGCCCCTAACAACTACTGAAAGAGCTGCTGCCCTCTTTCAAGAACCATTCCTTAGTCTGGCTCTCAACAGATACCTCTCCGATATGGTTGCACCTTCGGTCCAGCTACTCTGTATCCTTGAGCACTCAAGCCCCCTCACCAACGGCAAGGTCTCATGATTCATAGAGGAGAGTTGTTTTCTTAATTATTAATATTTCACTTACTGTAAACAATTTTTTTATTAAATTATTACTTATTTTATTTTTTTTAACTTTATAATTTATCTATATTTTGTTTTACTTATTAATTTGAAACTAAAAAAAGAAAGGTAAAATCAATTTAATAAATAATTACTAATTTATTTAAGTTTCTATTTCAATATCTTGACACCATCATTAAATGAATAAAGAACAGATTTTGTGAAACTTACTAAAAAAATCCGTGAATGAATTGCATTACTTTCCCAGCTATGCCAGTCAAGTTATGCAATTAATTTTTGAAAATTAATTGTGCATTTGAATATTTTAAACTTTTAAAATATTCACTAAAATTGTTTTTAAATATATTTTTTAAAAAACCTTTTTTGATTTCTTAAAAAAAAGATTTGAGAGCTTTCCCATTGGAGGAGGGATATTAAACTATTTTAGCGACTTTATTGTTTAACAAAATTCGTTTTGAACACTGAAAATTTTTAATTCTGAAAATATTTTTTTTGGAAAATAATCCTTAAGTGGTGATAATAAATTTTAAAAAAGATTTTTAATACAAGCATACAGCCAAATTCTATAAATAAAAGTGGTAATTTTCTAGAAAAGAATGAAAATTTTTGGCCAATTTTTTTTAAAGAGTTTCTAGAGTAAGGGCTACAAAAAATTAAGATTTTTATATTTTAAATACAATGAGTAATGTGCAAGATAGATTTAAATTAAAAAAAAAAATTTGTTACCACAGACCACTGGAGTGGAAAGGGCAAAAAAATCTATATTTGAAGGCTTATGGATGTAGAAAATATAGATGCAAAAAATCTTTTCCTGAAGCAAGATATAGCAAAAAAATATATACATAAAGTAATTTTTTGGGAGGGGGTGAATATTAAATAAAATATTTTGGTAACTTGTAATCTTGATAAAAAATATCTTTGTTAGAAAATTTTTTTGCTTATGTGCCCAAGTGAAGATTTGAAATTTTATTTCAGCCAAAACACCCGCATCCTTTTTCATCCTTTTTTTTTTTGTAAAAATTTAATATATTCTTTCTCCTTCCCTGAAGGGAGTACCTCTACAAAGTTTGATGAAAATCAGTAAATGGGGTCCAGTATACAGGCAAACATACGTACAATTTTATCTTTGTTCACTAAACAGTGGGGCTCAGACTCTTTGAGTTACTATTAAGATTTCTATTTAAAACGATTAGTTTGCCTGAGTATTACTAATTAGTTTTATTCCAACTAACTGGACATTTTAATATTATAAAGAAAATTTTGTCAATTTCACAACACTAGAGCACTCACTGTAAATGGAACTGGAGATGACAACTCGCACAGTAAACTCAAGTTTTTGATTATTTTTATGTAAATCTAACTTTCTATATTCAGTCTCTGGGTGTTTTTCCTGAATTTTATTTATGGGACTTTTGAACAAAAATGAAACATACTATGGAAACAGAAAGAATGCTCAAAAGTGCATTTCTGCTATTTTCAGAAATTCAATCAGCATGAGAAAATTAATTTGGGTGATTATATAATGGGAATTAATATTTTTATATTTAGCAGCACGGGCAAAGTCTATCAAAATACATGTGCTCCTTAGTCCTTAAAATGATATCTTTGTAGAGTTCACCACAAGAGGGAATATAAAAAATAATACTCTCATAGAATAATAAACTAACTCTCATTAGTACTGCATTACTTTAATCAGTAGCCAAAATAGAAATAATTTTACTCTAAATCTTGGGAGTCAAGGATGTCTCTAGGCACCAGATAACCTCTGTTGTATAATCCATTCATAATTACTGAACATGTTCAACTACGCATTTGCTGCTTGTTTCCCCTTTATTTCAATCAGCACACAAGGGAACAAAAATTTAGTACTAAATACAAACTTTATCTGGAATCCAGTAAAGAGATCCTGATCAGCTCTATGTGACAGCAGGAATAGTACTTAAAGGGTACTGTGACATTATCAGATCTATGTTTCTTGATAAAGTTGCATGTCATTGGTTATTGTGGTTATAGTAGCAAAGTAATTTTTTGTTAAGGCCTAAAGATTGTACAGAACTTAACCACAGTTATTAATGAATGTGAACTGCATCTGCATGTGTGAAAAAACCTGACACAACACTAATTCTGACATTTATGTTATTTCCTCCATTGGAATAAAGGTTTGGATATGACTGTAAGGGTCCACGTTTATTTTTCAAAGTAGACACATTGTTTAATTATAAAGGATTTGATTATATGAAAATGGCATGTTGAAAACCACAAAAATCTTGCATGTGGATTAAGTTGGTCATGAAGATCCAGAAAGTATATTAGCTGAAAACTGTCATTGCATGGTCTCAAGATTGTGCTTTCTTACCAAAAATGACAAACTAATGCTTCAAATGGAGAAAAAATATTTTTTCCTACAGTTCACTTGGAATATGAGAATATTTTAACAGTTTTTTGAAATAATATATTTATTGATTATATTTATATATTTATTATTAAAAAGAAAAATTTTAATTCCCAAAATTCAGTATGACCTGCTTTCTCTGTGGCAGCAGTCACCAGGAAACTTGAAATGAGGTTGCTGTTTGTAAGCATCTAACCAAGCAAGTTGTGACACTTTAACGATATAGCTTGTTACCACAGCTATATACAGTACAAATGTGACAAATTATAATGAGCGATACTAATGTCCAAAAATTTGTCACACTTAATCCAAGTTGCCCTATTGCATTTGGAACGAAAAAACCAAACATCATTAGAAATAATAAAGTCCAGGAAGAATTTTCTCTTAGGGTAACAAAAGTAAGTTCTCTTTCAAGAGCCTTCCATATGCCAACTGAGGTAAGAACTGTCAGTTGATTTCTTCCAGCTATCAGGAGGAAAAATACATACATTCAACAAATAAAAGTTTAAGATTCGCTGTCTTTTATGATGAAACATAAAAGATATTATGAGATTTTATTTTAGACACATACAACATATTTAGAGATGATATATTGGTGGAGGTGAAGACAGAGCAGCTATCTCAAGACATGTAGAAGCAAGGTAATATTTCTTCTACTTCTTATTTCTACACTTTTTTCTTTATTCACATAATTTTTATCTCTCTAAAATTCTGAATTGATTTATTAAACCAAGTTTTGATGCCATGCTTGATAATGGATGATTTTAATAACCACCATGTGTTGTGAGAATTCAATTACTGTTCTATCCAGGGCCATATTGAGAGAGAGGACATTTTGGCTTGTGTTCTCAATATAGTTCATTTACATTTCTTTCATCAAGTGGTAGACAAATACACTTTTTTTTGACTTGCCATTAGTAGTTAAAATCATGATCTGTATTATAGTAATTGCAAGCACAAAATAGTGGGCTTTATAAACTTATCAAAGTGGGCTTTATAAATCTTAGATCAGTATAATAGTGATGTAAAATAATCTTAACTGAAACAGACTGATACCACACATAAATCTTTTGTGGGCATCATCAAGGAAATTATGCATTTCTTTATGAGATGACTGTAAAAAAAGAACTTGCAGAAATGTCTTTGCGACCATCAACAGTCAACCATAGACAAACATCTGAATATAGGTAGAATTCAACTATTATTAGAAGAGGTTGTGTAGAAATCTCTACAAAACTACACCTACTTCCATCATCTGGAGGAAACTAACGCAATACATCCATCAGAAAGCTGGTTCCAGTACCTTTATCTTTTGAAAGGGTGCTGGTTAACAGGCTCAATCAAGAACTGGAGGAATCTGGCAGTCTTAGTGACCTCCAATTTGGCTTCCATAAGGACAGGTCAACTGTAGATGCCATATCTAGAGTCATGACCAACACCCAGGAGTCCAGATCAGGCTCAAGGCATATGCATTTGATTCCAGTGGTGATCTGATTTGATGTAAAAACACCTTCAACAGTGTACCATAGGGCACAATATTCCAGGCACAAAGTGTTGTGGCATCAGTCCATACCTGAGAAGCATAATCCTGTATATACCTTTAACCCTAATATCAAATAATTTTGTACAGTATCATTCAATAACTGACAACTAAGTTCTGGCTGCTGTTTAGTACATACTAAAAGTTTTCCTATGTACAGGACAGAAGAGTGTGCCCAAAAAAAGAAAAAAATGTGCAGTATATACGCAGCTAAAAAGATCCTACAGAAAATATGTATCTGCCCAGTTTGTCTGGGTTAACAGCACACTATTCAGCCTTATGTCTGAATAGGCTGGTTTAAAGAACAACATAAAGATATTTGATTATATAAACATTTACCTATTTTTTTAGTATTTTTATTTCATTAATATTATTCGATGTGTTATCATGAAATTAATTTTTTTGTATTTACTCTTTCTGTTACTAATGTTATATTTCTTATGTATTACAATATACATTTCAAGATTACTATGTCAATGTCCTGTTGAAAACATAAATAAATACACATTTATGTGTTCTAAACTGTATAGGCTTCATATTTGAAGCCTAATTTTTATAAGCATATGATGTAAATATTTAATTTCATAATGTAACAAATTTAAAAAATTATTTTCCTAATGTGTTCATTGCAATCTTTCAGCTAGTGAACAATAAGCAACACCCACACAGCCCAATGAGATGAGGATATGTATGACAGGAAAAAGGTGTCTTGTATAGACTCAGGTCAACCATTCCTGAGACGTGTGGTTAATTGAACTCAAACCACCAAAGTATATTGGTATCAACCATCTAGTATTCAAATCCATATAAAAGTTAACTTTTACTAGGATTTGAACCGTGGACTTTGAAAATCGGCTGTTATACAACTGATTTGCAACAATGATGAGTTAACCATTAGATCAGCCCAGTGGGGTTAGAACATGATAAATGAAAATATTGTTTACTGCAACAGTCATTTGTTAATTATTTCTAACCCTTCATTCATCATATATACATATATTGCATCTAATCTGAAGCCTGCCAGTCACTAGCTAAGGTTATAAACACCACTGACTATGGGCGATTGTAATAGTCCATTATTAAAAAATACAAAAAAAAAATTAAAACAATAGAAAGAGGTTTTACTCCAATTTAATTGGAAAAATATTAAGTCATACAGAAATTTTTTTTAGCGGAGTTGAGTGTGTAAAGTATGTTCACTGTAACAAATTACTTTGCAGTTTAAATGCTGTCATGTTCAGTGAAGATTTACTAAGTGTTAATTTCAAAATTCAATTAAATTATTTAAGTCTAATTAAAATTTTTACTTTATCAGCCAATTTGAAGTCACTTTCGCATAGTTTACATAAATTCATGTTCTGTTCATAGATACACTTTATGTGAACTGTTTATTTGCCTCACACAAGTTTCCTTTGGACTGCAAAGGAAAATGTTCTAAGAGATAAGGAAACTAATTAGTAATAAACAGTTTTTCTAACAGAGTAAGTTAAATATTTGGTTAAAATTATATTTTTAAACATTCACCTGGGTACATGATAGATATATAATCATTCTCATTTCTGTTATTGACACTGCAGGATTATAACTAAAGATATATTTCCTTTTAATTGGAACTGAATAGTCATGTTTAATTCCAAAATGTTATTTGGTTGATAAGGAAAACTAGTAATGTTGCCTCACCAGTGGGCCACAGTCAAATAAGTTAAGCTGAACTTTTATGCATTTGTATATGATTTAAATATTTTTTATTACAGATCTTTGAGAAATCACTCGTCGTGGAAATTGTTTTAATTTTGTACTAATAGACTTGGAATATTACCCTACTCTAATTTCAAATTCCATATTACCCTATTCCTGCTTAATATACATAATAAATTATTTATAAGTAAATCATTTACACATGAGTGTGAAATGTAAAAATAGAGTGCATATGTATTATGTACACACAAAGTGTCTGAAAGAAACATGGTTATAAATGCTGAAAAAAGTTGTTCTAAAAAAAAGATAAACAAAAGAAACTTGATTTTCATAATAATCAAATTATGCCTTTTGAATTCTTTTTAAGTATTTTAAAGCACATAATGCCTACAACAGCAAAGCTATTAAATAACTGACATAACCTAAAAATGAAAAATCTTTATTATAAAATTTTTAAGTTCAAATAACTTACACAGTCAATTATAATTTTTTTTTTGTTGTATAAATGTGTAATAAAAATACTCCTTTAAAATATATGTTGTTCTGCATCAAGACTAATTTACATCACATACTAATAAGTTATATAAAGATATATACACACTAAAAACAAATGTATTAACTATTACATTTATATTTACATACATTCAGAAAAAAATTTAATACGGAAAAAAATAATAAAATTATGAATTTTACTATAATGAAGGAGAATTATAATAGATTAGTTATAATTGAACAATTAAAATCAGCTCATTTCTTTTTTCCTTGAGCTGCAACTGCTTCCATAGCCTTTTTAACAGTTTCTTCATCACCTAAAAATTTCATTGAAACAACAGGTTTGAAATCACTATCCAATTCATAAACAAATGGTATGCCAGTTGGAAGATTTAGTTCCATTATGGCTTCATCAGATATACCTGCAAAAAACAAAATATACAAATAAGAATACAAATAGTAAACTATACAATCTAACTTGAATAAATTTCTGTTTATCAGGGGCTGACAATAACTTTAATAGAAAATTAGCTAATTTGTGTGCATGAGTAAGTGTAAAATGTAGTTATTGATTAATTGTATACCTTTAGTATCATGTTTGCAGTGAATTTGCTAAGAATTGATTTTTAGTTTATTCTATCCTTTTTTTCCTGTTTAGCCTCTGTGAATCACCATCAGGTATTATTTCAGAGGATGAATGAGGATGATATGTATGAGTGTAAGTGAAGTGAAGTGAAGTCTTGTACAGTCTCAGGTTGACCATTTTTGAGGTGTGGTTAATTGAAACCCAACCACCAAAGAATACCAGTATCAACGATCTAGTATTCAAATCTGTATAAAAATAACTGCCTTTACTAGGATTTGAAAATTGGGACTCTCGACTTCAAAATCAGCTGATTTGCGAAGGCGCATTCACCACTACACCAACATGGTGAGTAGTTTATTCTATCTAATTGACTGGCATTAAAATCTTTTAAAATTAAATTATGAATTGTAAAATTCACAGAAATTTATAAAATGATTATGATGCAAAATTATTGTTGACCATAGAATTTTATTTGGTTTTTTTGTTATTATTACTATTTCATTGATGAAGCTAATGGTAATCTTTTTTTTCAGAGAATATTACTTACAGTATCATTCTTATCCATCAAAATACAAGAAATATTTTTAGGAACTTTGATATGTTTCTTGATTATACTAGTTGTTTATCTATAACAATGCACCATTGTACCTTCTGAAGAATGGCATCAGAATGAAGCCAAAGCATTAATTGGTTTTATGGCTTAGGATTTGAGCAGGTTGATTAACATATTTTATAGATCTGCACATTGCAGGGTCATGCTAGTTCTTGCATCATTGCTATTATTTTACTTAGATCAAAAAGACTATTGCAACAGGGTAGCAGTGAGAATCATATAACTGATCACTTTGCAGCTGACTTTAATATTCCCTATTCTGAACCAGCTATGTCTTCATTATGAAATAAGAGCAGACTTTCTAACATGATTGAAACTACTGAATGGACTGATGTTTATGAAACAGTTGATGTGGATAATGCATTTGATCTATTTTATTAAAAACATCAGTCAAATTGTTACATTCTATTTATGGGAAATGGATTATTAGGAGTGCTATAAAAATAGCTTTTGGTAGGGCTTTCAAAAGAGGGACAAACTGTACACACTTCATAAATGAAAACTCAATAATTACAAAATCTGAAAAGAACTGGATAATTTTGGGAAAAAATACTTACTTGAGTATAGGAGACAAAATAAAATTATTATTTAAATGCATTTATTAAAAAAATAGTAACAATCCAAAAAAAATAATAATGGGGGTTAATAACATAATGAGGTTGATTGAACTGCATAATGGTTGATTAGTGATAAAAAGCAATGATTTGGTTCTATCTCGAAATAATTCGTTAGTAACAGAGAGGAGAAGCTGCTAATCTATTTAATGATTATTTTGTAAGTGCACCAGTAAACTTTTACTATGCGAGCTCCATTGTTGGTTGAATTATCTTGCAATAATGAATTTTTTAAACTTTTCTTACATGAAATTTATATTTTTTACAAATATTACTTTTGCTATTGATGATACATTAAATAGTTCGTTTGGCATGGAATTTAAGCAGCTGATTAATAGATCTACACATTGCAGGGGAATATTAATTCTTGAACTGATCACGCTTTATTTAAGTCCAAAAGATACATTGTTAACAGGGTGGCAGTGAAAGAAAATGAGATCAGTGATCCACTTTCCAGCTGGCTTTAAAGTAGTTTATTTAGATTTGACTAAATCAATTTCCTTGCATAAAAATACCAGAGATGGCGTCCTAACTCATATGATTTTGTGTAGTTCTGTTAATAGTTTAGCTAATATGTAACATACACTTTTCATCCAAGTATTTCTAGAGACTGCGTCCCAAATGTGTTAAAATCTCTACCACTGTCCCTGTATTAAAAAAGGAGATAGAAGATTAGTGGCCAGTTTCTTTGTTGCTATTATTGTCCAAGTTATTTAAGAAATTAATAAAAGCTTAAGTTGTAAATTTCTTTGAAACTTACAAAGGGCAGTTTGGCTTCAGAAATACCTAAGAGTAGACTTTACATTACATTTTCTTACTGATATTTTAAATTTAAATATTATTTATTATATTTTAAAAATCAAAGTGATTGTTAATATTAAAATTATTATTTTTTGATATTGGTAAAGGCTTTTTATAAAAACTAATATTAAATCTTGATAGACAAACTTGAAACACTGGATATCCAAGGAATGCTGTAATTGTGGTTCAATTAAGGATTACTTTGGACAGTAGACTATCCTGGAATGTTCATATTACTAATCTCAAAAAGCAATTACGTGTTTGTATAAATAAATTCATTAAAAAAATATTGCCCTGTTAGAATTCTGAAATCAATGTATTATGCTTTTTTGTACAGTCAAGGTTAAACTACGGGGTGATATATTGGGGTGGAGCTTACTACAGTGTTTTTTGATCTGTTTACATTGTTCGGAAGCATGTAGTACGTATAATATTGGTTAAAAATTGATGACCTGAATCCTTCCCATGATTCAGAGACCTTAAGATCTTGCCACTGCGTCATATGTATTTCTATAGAATACTAATGACGTATAATGAAGGGTGTAAACAGGATAGGATCCTTGGTAATTTGGTTATGAGACCTTTGCAACAAGCGGATAAAGTAGTTCCTCCTAATCCAAGAATTGAGTTATTAAAATGTTTTTATTCATACTCAGGTCCAAAAATATTTAATCACTTACCAAGGGAATTTAAATCCATAGAAGATTCTAAAAGGTTTTCACTATCAATCTATAATTGGTTGTTGTCAAATGAAGTAGAGAGTTTTTTAAATTGATTGGCCTGTGAATGTCGATAGAATCAATGACTAAAAGTTTCACATTTTTATTAATTTTTATTTTTATTATTTTTTTTCCATTTTTTATCTAGGATTAATTTCATCACTGTGTTCTTGTATTGTATTTATGGTTCTGATTTATTTAATCTGTATGTATGTTTATAAAATCTTGTCACTAGCTGAAATTTTAGTAATGCAAGACTTGTATCGTGTAATTACTGTTTAAATTCACACTATCATTATTCAATAAACGGTTTACTTTATTATTTTGCTCATAGAATAACAATGGATGGTAACCTCCAAATACAGTTATTACTATAGGAGGTACCTAGTTTATGCACCAGATTATGTAATAATTGTTTACTTTTATTAGTTTCTATTTTATACTGTTTGGTTGTGTCTACTAAGTTTATGTATTAAGAATTTATAACTGTAAATAATTCTATTTTCATTTGCAACCTGTTTATTTTGTGGAATAAGGATTATTTATTATTATTATAATTAAAGGATAAAATGTTGGAAGGCATGAAATTTTAAACCAAGATCTCAAAAGTAAAATTTGGGATGTCAAAGGTCTATCTTCAGTCCAATTTTGTTTTTAGTGTTTCTTTAATTTTTCTACTTTGATGATTTATGTAGATGTTTTAATTGCTTTTGCTGATGACAAAACTATTTCATACACTGCTGGTACAAGAGATGAATTGTTGTTAGATGATTTAGATAAAATTTCCTTAGTTTTGCTGCAAGCAGCTGAAAATTAAAAGTCTAGTGATTTTTTCTCTATCTCAACCTAACACTTTACATAGTAACTAGTGTGCAATGTAAAAGAAATAATTAGTTTTTGAAAAATTGTATCTTAAGAACAATTTATTACAGTGTGATCTTTTTCTGCAATTTTTTTGTTAGTTACTACGTTACTGAAGGAAATCAAGAAAAAATACCTGGTTTTTGTACATTTTCTCACAGTGCAAAGTTGGTTTATATAACTTTATTAGATTTAAATGAATATAACAATATCTGGTTTCTAAGTATGAATCAGTTCTATTTGATTTAAAAACATTTTCTGATGAGTTTCAATACAGCGGAAAAAGTGGCTGTCAGCTTCAACAGTTTGATTTGTACTGAACTATGTATTTTAACATTATTATGGTTTAGTACATAATTTCATAAATTCAATTAACATAGTGATGGAAATAGATTACAAAGAATAGAGGGATTAAATCAGGTAGGAATCTCAGTCAGTCAATGAGAATAATGACCTCCACATTGAAACTGATAACAGTAATAAACAGAATTTTCAGCATATGAAAGTTCTATTGAGTTCCTAACATTAACTTTTTATGCTGAATTCAAAAATGCAATCAAAATTTTTCCATTTTTCATTGCTTTTGTGCGATAACATTTTAAAAATATTGCTTTTTGTAGAATTCAATGTACTTTTTGGGGATAACTTATGTATATAAAATGCTATTTTAAACAATTTCTAGCAGAGTCCGTTAAAAAATAATAAAGTTTATTTTGGCTGTAAAGTTGAGGATCAGGATAAGAATTGGGCCCCTTACATCTCTGTTTGACCTGTGTGAAACATCTGACAGACTGGGCTAGTGATAATAACCACATGAGTTTTGCCATACTGATTTGTGAAGTCAATCACAAACCATTAATCAGACTGTTATTTCTGAACTACAAAGATAAAATGAAAAAATAGTTAACCCTAAGACACAGCGCAGTACTCAAATCTACCATCTGCCATAAGGGTATGCCTTATTGTAAGGACTTAACTGTACCACAACTTTCAACACATTAATTTTACAATATGAATTGGAAAATGGTATATATGTAACGACTAAAGTTTGACAAGAGGAGCAAGATGATGTTAATTTTGTAACAGAATCCTCTTCCTGTGAATCTCATCTTGTAACTCAAGGTGAATTAAATGATCTTGTTTGGGATTTGGACTTGTCAGAGAAACAAGCTGAGCTTTTGGGATCTAGACTGAAATCTTTCCCCATACTGACACTTTAACATTAAAGTCTGTTTCTTTTGTAATCATCAGGAAAAGTTTCAAGATTATTATCTGAAGAAAATAGTTCAATATACTTTAAAAATATTTGTGGTGTCATGGATGCACTTCATCATGAAAATATCTCTAGAGAATTTAGACTGTTCATTGGTTCTTCAAAAACTAGTTTAAAGGCTGTGCTTTTGCACAATATTCATTTCTTGGATTCACACCTGGATACAACCTCAGCACCATCAGTGGCGAGCACAGAGAACACTTCCTTAGCTTTTTCTACATGGAAAACAGGTACTACTTACAGTAGTGCAAGAATGCTTGCAGATTATTGTTGGATGTTGAAGAGGGACTTTCAGATGAAAAAACACAAGAGGAAAATAACTACCACTAAGTTGAATAATGCCCTGCATGCATGCAAATTCTTAAATCTCTTTCAAAGTTTACCTACATATCATAAAAAATGATGAATGAAGAGAATCTATTTACAAATTTGAATTCGGCATGAAAAGTTCTATTAGGATCACATATTTTGTTCTTTATGTCAAAAAAAGAACAGATAAAACTTTGTTTCATTTTTCTTACATCTTAAATAAGTTATGGAATGCTAAAATCATACAACTGGGGAAATAACTAAAAAATGGGGTAATTTTATGCTTAATTTTCTCTAATTTTTACAGATTCCTTCAAATACATTGTAATTCACAAAAATAGTGCATAAAAAACTATTGAATTGTTTTTTTGGCCTTTAACATGCTTTTGTTTATTGTGTAGTTTATTACAATGTAGTATGAAGAAGCTGCTATACTATAGTAGAGTATGATTAAAAATATTCAACTTACGTATGACAGATTTTAACACCTATCCTGATTTTTTTTAAATTCAAAATTTAGCCAACATAATGAAAAATTTAATGGTTTAAAAGAACGATTTCTTTGTGTTAGTGATACTAAAATCAAGAAAGGGATTTTTGTGGGTCTCTGCAGTAAATATGCAAACAATATTTTTGGGAAAACTGTCAGAAAACTTATACATACATAAATTTTGGCTTTCCTACCTTTTCAGGCATCGCACATATGAACAGCTTGCTTGTAAAACCTACTTGATCTGTTCTTAGCACTGACTTTGACTATATTTTATACTGAATATCCGAAATTATGGCAGCAGCACTATCAATCTGGTATTAATATTTTTTCCTTTTTTTTAAGTCATTTAGCAAAATAATAAAAAAAAATTAATCATAATATCATCTGAACATCTGTCTCAAAATTTTCTTATAAATTTCAAATGTTTTCTATTTAATATTTTGCTTGCAGCAGTTTTTGATATCAGACATTAAACAATAATTAAATTAGGATTATCTGTAAACATCAATTTTGTATAAATTCTACTAACTGTTATAATGAATGAGAATTTTATGTTAAAAGCATTATTTTTAATGACTTAATTTGTAACTTTTATTTCCACACCATATGATAAAAATTATGTGCATTTGCACACGCAGCACATACACGTAACACCAAATTTCATAATTTTAGAAATAATATTCTAGAAACAAAACTCTTTTCTGATCTATTTATTTCAGAAAAGATATTTTTTCTTTTCTAATAAAATTATTACTAATAATTCTAATCAAATTATTACTCTCCTCTTATGTATTTTTAAGGGTAAAAATGCACACAAAACATGAAAGCTGTAAGCTCAGTTCTAAATATATTTCCATTATGTAATTATGTGTACAATGAAAACTTTTCTGGGATGCCCCATTGCAATTCTAAAAAATTGCTAAAATTTTTTGTGAACTTTACAATCTTTTTACTTTATTATAATATACATATCACTTGAGTGAAAATAAATATTTTAACAACCTTTATAATTTAAACTAGGCAACATTGCTCAAAATTAGATTTTATAAAACTTTATAGAATAATAACAATATGTTTAATTTTACAGATTTTTTCATAACTTTTAACAGTTAAAGGTGATGTGTCTCTCCTATACAAACATACATATATTCTTAAATTAACAAATATTGCACCCAGGTTAATTAGGGAAAGAAGTAGTTTCCTGTTGTCTTCTTCACAGAGACTAATATAAATCAATTTGTATATCAACATACAAGGCCCACTAAATTTCAGGGAATATTCAGATCTCACAGCAAACCTTCAATCTGTTTCACTACAGGACAGGGGCTCATTGTACACTGAACATCACTACTCAAAGAGATATCACTACTGACTGTACCACTTCAACTTCAGGTGCTTTAATTGTGTGACAGTGATAGTGTATACCTGAGATAGACAGTATAAAGCAACAATTAATAAACATCTTTCTATTATGTAACAATACAGTCATTAAATACACTACGTCAACTCAGTAGTAGAAAAGGTATATATAAAAATAATAAAACAAGCTCTTCATTCAATTTCAAAATGTCACAATTTTTATGCAACTCATTCAGCACTAAAAGGGCTATAGAATATTAAATAGACCAATTGTAAAATCTATATTTCTGTAATTATATAAATCTTTCATGTGTTTTTAAATCATCTATCAGATTCTAAAGCTTCATCATTTTTTTAAAGAGATGCCTGTCCTAAATGATATCTTGACAGTGAACAAAACTAAGATTATTAATTAATATTATTGCAAACATGTAGAATACAAAGAATTTTATCAGTCAAATATTAAAATAAAAAAAACTGAATTTCATAATATACTTCTCTTTAAACATAAATCATAAATTTAGATATACTCACAGTCCAAATGTTTTACAATTCCTCTTAAGCTGTTACCATGAGCTGCTATCAAAATCTTTTTCCCTTCTTTTAATTGAGGTACAATACAATCATTCCAGTAAGGTAATGTCCGTTCAATTGTCAATTTTAATGATTCAAACATTGGAAATTGATCCTTGGGAGGTCCATTTTTGTATCTTGGGTCTTCAACAATTTCCTTATAGTAGGGATGATCTGGTTCCATCGGTGGAGGAGGAACATCGAAACTTCTTCTCCATATTTGTACCTAAAAAGAAAAATAGATACCAGAGATCACCATGTACCATTTTATTAATAAAAAAATTAAAATTATTTTTAAAATATCAAAGTTTTCCAAATTAAAGTTTTGTAGTTACAGCAGTTACTGAATGCCAAGCCTAATAATAACAATGTTTAATAAGCTATTCTTTTGTCTCAAGTATAAGAGTTGTAAACAGTTTTTTCAATCTTTATTATTTTTAAACCATAAAAAATGCATATGTTAAAACCGCTATATTTCCACAGGCAATAAATCACTACTTATAAACAAGCAAAACCATATGAGCAGAGCACTTTAATTTGTTGCCTTATGTGATATGTGCAGCATTTTAACTTTTTATAATCCTGGTGAATGGGATTAACCATTAACTTCTTTTTCGTAAGCTAATATTTAAACATGTTATTACTGCCTGAACACAAAAAATGCCATTCAAGAGTTCAACTAAAACAATCAATTTTGAATAAAAGCCAAAAAACAGGACAGACAAACATACAAAATATTTTTGGGACCAATAGTATAATGCCAGAAAAGAACAATTAGTAAGAAATTCTAACTAAAGGAACCTACCAAAACAGAAAAGAATGTTGGGTGTACAAAAAAGGGGAGGGAGGGAGAGAGAAAAAGAGCCACAAAACAAAAATAAATATACAATAGTGTACATTAAACAGGATAAAAGTAATCCAGATGAAAGTGTATAGTGCCAATCAAAAAACAATACTGCAATATATACTTTCATGGTTACTAATATTGGGTTATTGTGCTGCAATCTGGTTATGAAATATTAATTGCAAAACCAAATTTGACCAACAACATACAATGGACTGAGCTGCAGGTACTGTGGATCATCATTCTGATTAGTTGGTATACCAATTAACTTTTGATAAGGAATGTAATTTTGACTTTGAGATTTGAGATTAACAAAGAAAAAACATTTACAGTAAACAGTAAAAGTTAATACTATAATTATGAGTAATGCTAACAAACTCAATACTAAAAAATAAAATTAATCAATATAAAATAAAATATCAATTCTTACTGTCCACTGACATGCATTTTACTACATAGCAATCATTGTCACTATTTTGAAGCTAATCTGTAAAATAATAATTTCATTATTTAATCTTTAAACAAAAATCACAGAAAAAACCAAGTTTCAAGAGAGATTAACTAGATAGTTACAAAATTAAACCAGAAGTATACAACATTTGTTTAAGCAGTATATATTTTTTCAATCAGTTTACTAATTTGATGTTACATGTTATTCTCCAGTATGTTCTGTGGTAATTTTTAACCTAAACATATTTACAAAATTCTTAAATCGTGGAGAATTTATGTAGTAAATATGTTTACATTTCAATATTTCTCTTTTACAGTTTTTACAAACTAATATCTTTCTTAGTAATATGTTTTTACTACATTCATATTGTTCATTGTATTATATTTATAGAATACCTACTATTTATATTATTCTCCTATCTACCTTTCTATCTAAATGATTTACTTTACTACTTACATTATCTCATTTTGTTTTTGTATACATTTCAAAATTAATAGTAATGTTTTTAGATATTTTAATGAAAAAAAGTTTTAAAACTAAAAAGTGATTATAAAAATTTTAACATTTCAGACCTATGTGAGGTAATTCTGGGCAATTACTTGACCTGCAATTCTTTTCGTACTTTTATATACCATAGTAGATAGCCTTTTCGTACTTTTATATACCATAGTAGATAGGTTAGGATCAGGAAAACACAAGAACTAAAAAATATCAGAAAGCAGCAATTTATGCAAGGTCACACAGTATGTGCTGTGCTATCAGTATTCTAGTCAGCAATCAGTTTTGTGAGTTATGACATCCTGTTCAGTTGCTAATCTATTCTGTCGGAAGTTAGAGTTACAATTAAGGTCAAGTTAAAAGGAATTGGAAGACGACTTGCAGCACTTTTTGTATGGTGATTATCCATTGTACATATGACTAATACCACAGAACATTGGGTGTATTTCTCTATTGGATGAAATACTTAACATAAGTATAACATAATAACTTATTTAACAAAATGTAGGTAACATAATGTCTTAAAATTACAAACCTGCTCTTCACCATACTTCGCAGCAGTTTCAGCTTTATTTAATCCAGTTAAGCCACCATAATGTCTTTCATTTAACCTCCAAGTTTTACACACCTTTAAATTAGTAAGGCACAAAGTTTCTAATATTGCTTGAAGAGTTTTTTGTGCCCTTGTTAATACAGAAGTGTGTGCAATATCAAATGTATAGCCAGCTTCTTTTAGAGCTTTACCTGCAGCACATGCTTCTTCTTCACCTGATTATAAATTAATAACATATTTAAAAAAAATTATTTTATGCAGAATATTTCAAAAGAAAAATAATTTACTGGTTTCTCATTACAAATTCATTAATCAAATAAAATGCAATTAAAAACCAGTATAAATCCAATATAACTAGGTATAAAGTGTATAGCAAGCGGTCTACATAGTCTGTTATAAACAAATCCTTTTTTCTACTATTACACATAGATCATGTCAGGAATAAGTAAGTACGCTAATCTACAAACGATAACTGTCCTAACACTTTCCTGGATGGTTCAAAGCAAAAAATGATAAACATTTTTCAGATTAGCATTAACTTCCATTATAATTTTAAAAGGTTTCAATTTTTACAGCTAAACTATGTTTATAACCAACAACAGTAAACTGTAATCAGTTGACACTTAAGTTAAATATTTGACTTCAAATATTTTAAAATCTTTAATGTGAAAATACATTATATGGACAGCAATAAATTTAATAGCATAATTTGGCTTTGAAAATAACCTTTATTCAAGAACTGAAATAGATTATACCTACAACATACTTAGGAAGTTATAATATTCATACAAGCTACATAGGGCAAGAATATAAAATAAAAAGTGTATTTTGTAGTAACTTTTTAAAAGATTACATGCAAGGTAAAAATTTTACGTGTAATTAATGTTAGTCTAAAGTTCATTTAAAAAGTACACATTTTGATGGCATCCAATACAAAAACTTCATCAATTAGTATAAAGTACGGTTAAAAACCTGAGAAAAAGTTAATTACTAAAGTAAATTATATATTACTCGGTACTGAAATTTAACGAACATTCAACAATAAAATTCAATGTGTTTCTTTACCTTTCGCGCTAAGATTCGCATCATACCAACCGCAAAATAAATTTTTTTGATTCCATTCACTTTCGCCATGTCTTACCATGACAATCTGGTATTTACCGGTGTTGCTACAAGCCATATTGTGAGAACTACTGCAAAACTTTGAGAAATTTTTGATTGACAAGGGACTACGTAACCGGCAAGATGTCCCTGTAGAGAACATATGCTGTGTGACATTGAGAAGGTTACCCGCAGTTGAGCCAACTATATGATTCAAGAAAGATTTCATCAAACTCGTGCTAGAATTGTTTAAACTAAAAAACGAAAAGAAAACAAAAAAAACAAACAAGGTTTTGAATATTACTTCATTTTGTAGTCTTCTTTAAAACAATTAGAGAGGACAAGCCGGGTAGTTAGGTTAGTGGTAGGAGAATGGCTTCTCAATCAGCTGGTATTGAATTCGATTCCCGGCATCCCATAATACGTCATTTAACGCATTTTGTAAAAAAAAACATATGTAACATATTTGAGGTCGTAATAAAAAAATCACATGTGGATACCACATGACCCTTGTACGCCTATTGAATTACTTATTAACATTTTTTTTTATTGTGATTGAATTATTATAACTTTTTTTTACAATCAAAGGTTAATAAATCAATATATTTAAATAAAAAAGGATATATTTGATTAAAAAAAGTCTGATTTGAACCGATGTGCCTTCTTCTGTTCATAAGATCCAAATATTTCATTTGGCTATAACTCTGGAACCAATGAATATAAGTACCACTTATGATATATCGTTGAAAAGTTCGCAACAAGAGCTTATTACTGCAGTTAAGAAAAAGTCCAAAATTCAAATATTTGTAATCCGACGTCACGCCGAAACTATTCAAATGGATACTTCCGTTGAAATATGAAAACCGAAACTTTTCGTGATCACAATACTTCTTTCACTTTAAAGTAAAAATTAAACAATATAATTTTTTTTTTGTCATTTAGTTTACATTCGCCGTTTAAAAAATTTCACTAAAGATTGGGGTAACTTTAATTAGCCTCTTCCATGAAATACTCATACTTAGTACGTCAAGACTGTTTTTCCAGTTAATTTCATATCTATAGAAATGAAGGTGGCATTCAGCTTTACAAGTTCTGTTTACCACAGTAAACAATTTATCGGAGAAAACTGTTTTGAGTATTAGCCTTTTTTACTTTTAGTGCTCCGCACGCTGTGCCATGTACAGTAAAGAGTGGGGACAAGTTTTTTTTGTGAAACAGTGCCAAATGTATTGTTCTCATCAACAAACTATATGTCAGCAATATATATTACACCACAGGAATTGCCCATTATTTTTTCTCAAGAGAAACAGTGATAAAATATTAATCAAAACACACTAGTAATTACAAAATAAAAAATTTAAGGGATTCAAGTTCATATTAATTTAAAATATAAATTCATGAGATAAACTAAATAGAGTAAGGTACTAAATGTATAATAAATACAGTTTAATAGACTAAAATTATTTGAGCACATTTTTATACACCTTAAAGATTTTTTTTAGAAAATGAATTTTTAAGTATGCATCTTCAGAACATCTTGCCACTAACTGTGTTACATGCACTCTATTTACCTGAACTGTCATTTTTATTTCATGTATGAAAAGCTTAACAGACTATTGTATTACAGAATATTTATCATTTACTGTTGAAGGCTACTTTCAGGAAATGCAAGCTACTTCTATTTGGTAAGCACTGCATCTCATGCCTAACAGCTTAGCAAAAAATGGGAGGAAAAATGATAGTCTGCAGTACCAATATTTTAGAGTATACATCAGAGACAGTCTCTGCCAGCAGGGCATCTAAATCACCTCCTTGGTTAGGTAACTGATCAGAGGGATGACAGAACATGCCTATCTAATTTAATACCATAAAACATACTTCACAGAAAATAAAGCAGATAATATTGACACACTAACTATTGTAAAGTGAAAATATCTGAATATATAATCTGTGATTAAGGCTTTTCGGTAAATATGAGCCAGCAGTTTTAACATTTTTAATTGGTGCTCCCAGCCCAAATGTAGTGACAGATAAGAGACTGGCATTTTAAAAAAACTGGCTTTGTGCAAACTAAGAAAGAACATCAAGCAACTACAGTGATGTGCTTTCACTATAGACAACTACATATATCTAAAACTACTTACTCTGCTAAACCAAATATATCTAAATTAAGAGCATTCGTACTAGACTGCTGATTCTACCTTTCAAATTAAGGACCTATGGGCTAGAATGTAATGCAACCCTTTTTTCCATCAATTCAACAGTTATGAATATTCTTCATTTGATACAAACTATTGCCACAAAAATCCAGGCTCTTCAGAACTAAGGGGATTTCAATGCAGCCCCCATCACAACACACTTGAAGCCAGTTGGAATGCCACTGATAAGAGGACCCAGTTGGCACCCTGGAAATAATAAGAAAGCAAAACAAGACACTCAAGGCAAGGAGCTTGGTCTCCTCACCACAATTGAATGTCCCTGTCACACTTCTGAATTGGTCACTGATTAGAGTCATCTAAGGTTTATACTACTGGACTGGCCCAGCTATCAGCTTACAAACCAAATAGCTTCTTTCAGTCTATTTTTTAAGGCGGATGCCGAACTCCAGCACCTGATTTACATTAGGGCAAGCAATATTCGAGATGCCATTTGTCACTGGTACATGGAATACAAGGCAAAGTCAAACTTGTTATTTTTATGCAATTAATTAGTAAAGGATCTTTCTTAAAATATAACTTTTAAAATAGAATGGACTGACATGTAAGATTTTTCATTACTGTATATGTAAATAAGAGAAAAAAAATAATACATATATAAAGACAAATATATTAACTTATTGGCTACTAATAAGAGTCACTTACATATTTACTTACCTTATTTGGTCACTTACCTGTTTTAAATCAAATAAGAAAAACTTTATTACTGAGATAGAGCCACTGTAATATGAAGTTTGTTGTAACACCTGAATTTTTCTTTATACTAAGTACAAAATTCTACATTGTAAAAGCATGGAAAGAATATCAAAGTTGCAAATAATGTAACAATTTAATTAACAAATATGATTTGTTAATAAAGAGTTTCCTTTATAAATGATTTGAATTCATAATTTTAGCAACATTTTGAAAATTTCATAGAAAAATGTGTTAAAAATATTAAGAAAAAATTAAGTCAATGTTTTTGTCAGAATACATAATTTAGAAGTATTCTAGTAGTTTTTTGAGGCAAAAACTCCAGTATAAGGAGTATTAGTTTATTTGTTGCAGAGACTTAGTAAAAAATGTATATAGGATATATCTTAAAAGATTGAAAGAATACAATAAATGTATATATAAGGATAATATTGTGCACATAAAAAAGAAATTAATACTTTCATTTAAATTAAAATCTGCTAAGAAATTTCACAATTAAGTGACATGCTGATTTACATATTAAAAAAACTGGATTCTGTGGAGATATCAAAGTTACAGTATTTATTTTACGAGTCAGTAACTTCTTTTTTCTGTTTTATTTTATCATTTTAGTAAACAATTTTTTTTAATATTTACTATTTCTCCCATAAAATAAAATACTATGGAATTAAAAAAAAAAAAATATCAGAATAGGTTTCTAAGGCATTGTAAATAATATTTATTAAATTTTTAACTCCTAATCCATCCATAATATTAAAAAATGATAGGCTACTTTCATAAACCAGTTTGTCCTCTTTAACCCCTTTCTACCATCTAAATGTGGATGTGACAGTTAAATGATCAATAGTCATACACAAATAGTACATCCTTGTGGTGCAGCATAACATAGTTTGAAATGAATTACTTGATGTGTCAAATTTTAAATATTTAATACATATTTTTCTTAGAGGCAAAAAAATTTCCATTTAAAATGCATTTATTCTAACTCACAACTTTTATAAATTACTTTACAGCAGCAGAACAGTTCTTTGTGGCCCTTATGCATTTATAATTAATTGATCAGATGTAGAGTTAGGTATACAAATAATATATCTTCTATATATTTAAAATAACTGGCAACGATAATTAGTTTTTTTAAAATGAAAGCTAATGATTCCTAGATAAGTCATCAATGTAAAGGTAAATAGATATTAAATTGAATTAAATAAATATTTATTTTTAATTAAGCAGTTAATTAAAACATATAATATTTTTTCTTATATCAATTAGTAAATATTAATACACATCAAGCATAGTAAATTACAGTTACAGTAGTTGGGCTGGGGGACACTGACAAGGTTTTTCCCAGTTACTCAAAATATAATTAAAACTATACAATTAATCAATTATCAATGCATAAATAACATTACCCCCCCCCCCACCATTTTCGAGAAACATTATAAAAACAAATTTCACTGAACATTTGTTATGGGGGAAATCCATAAAGCCATAACAGAGTGCCCCAGCCCCAATCACTGAACCGATTTTGCCAATTTAGAAAAAAAATGAAAGCTTATAATGTATAGATGTCATCAATGGTCACCTGCTTCCTCTCCCATCATTTTTGAAAGATATTGCAAAAACACTACTTAATTGTACACTTGTTATGGGGAATAAAAATCTTTATAGCCCCCAGCCCCAATCACTGGACTGATTTCATAATTTTTTTTTAAATGAAAGCTTATGACACCTAGATATGTCATCAATGGTTGCTTGATCTCTTCTGCCTCCTCCATTTTTTTGAGAGATATCAAATAAATAAATCTGACGTACTATTGCATCATTCTTTAAAACTGACCATATCAATCATCAATTTCAAATTCAAAAAAATGTAGTCTGGAGAGACATATTAGAGTAAAAAATTATACAAAGAATTAACCTACTTTAAAAATAAATCTCCTTCCTCCGACCAGTTCTCACCCCCAACTAGCCACCAGACCCATGAATGAAAAATCTCGTGATGTGTAATCAACTGCTAATTGTATATTAAAAAGATCAAAATGAACATGTAAATAATAAACCATTAAAAAAATACAACCCAGACAAACCTCATTTTATAATGTATAAGCAGAAAACACTACACAAACAGTAAGATAAACTGTATTCAAAAATAAAAGCTGTTTTAACAGTAAATTCATTTATGAAAAACAATTACATTTTCTTTATATACCTACATAAATAATTTTTTGCTATCTACAAATTAAAAAGAACATTAATTTTTTAAAAATGAATCTGGTAAATGAAAACCACCAGCAAACAAGTTTTCAGAACACTATAAACACTACAAAAAAGGTAGTAATTTCCCTGCATAACTAAGCAACTTATAGTAAATAAGCATAACATTATGAACATAGAAAACAATAATAACACAAAAGAAATCATTTATTGGAAAAATATTACATGAATAAATCTGAGTTAATTAATAAACAAAGGAAGCTTCAAGATAATCTATATTTAAAACCAATGTACTGAGCTAGTGAAATAAGTGTGGTTGACCACTCTTTTAGATACCATGATGTCAATTACAGTTAAATTTTCAAATGTTATACAATACGGGTTACTTAAAAAAATAATTATATCTTGATTTTATGAGAATGAATTCCATGGAAGTGTTCTGTAAATAATCTCATCTTTTGTAAATGCATCATGGAAGTATATAAAACTTCATTGATATAAAGTCATACATTCTTTGCTTTTTTATTTATAAAAAATAATAACAATAGAGGAATAAATAAATTAAAAATCCAAACAGTTTCTTAAAGAAATGTAACGAACAATTTTTTGTAGATTAAATTTCTTATGACTTTATTACTAATATTCATAACAGGATCCATCAAATGATTCTGCTGCAACAGTCTCTTTATTATATATATATATATACATTTTTAAAATTACAAAAAAAAACTCTATATTATAAATGCCAGATAAATAACTATTTATAAAAAAAATTCATTCTGAAATTTTGGTTAATATGTGTTTCAGCTGCAGAAGTTAAATATTTTAGCTTTTTATTCTGACACAATACTATTGGATTATTAAAAATATACTGTAATTTTTTCAAATTTTTTGACAAACACTAAGAAATACACATTCATCAATTTAAATTTATTGAATTGCTTCTGAAAACCGGCTGTACAGTAGGTGGCAATTTTTGTTATGCCAGTATTCCTCAGATTTAATTTTTAATTCCCATTTTTTTCCATAAAGTGAAGCAGAATTATTTATTAAGCTCAAATTTTGATATACTAAAATGTTTAAAAAATTTATTCCTGCTATCTTGAAAGTGAAAAATCAATTTTTTTTCTAAAACAGAAATAAAATTTGGAATGTTTTCAAAATTTCATTTATATGATGTCTCATCTTAACACCATATAAAATCTTACAAAGGATAATTTTATCAGTCTCAAATGAAATTTCTACATAGAAATTTTAATTAAAAAAATCTTGTACAACTGAATAAACATATAAAATACCAAAACTGAAATGAAGACAAAGTGTAAAATAAAAAAGCTCACTTTAATTAAAAATAACACAGAAATTATGAATTAGATTTTTGTACTCTAACTCTGGAATTTGTAATTACTGCGTGACATCCCAACTCTGTGATATCTTTTAAAAATATTTTTGACATTAAGTCAATTTATACAAGACTTGTATTTTTCCTGGTCTATATAAGCCTAGCCCAGACCGGTAGAATGAATAATTTTTGACAGTTCCACTTAGTCAAGTCCCACAATTTTGATTTTAATACTAAAATTCATAAAAAAATTACACAAATATGATAATTGTATTTGTTAAAAGTAATTTATTGTAAATATAATTAGTTACCTATAAATGCAAAGAAATGCTTGGAAAATTATTATCGTGGAATGTAATTGTTTTAGTTAACATCAACTGAAGTCTTGCAATATGTTGTTTACCACCAACAAAAAAAAATACCTGGGGAACTGAACCGATAGGATGTGGGGAAGGAAAGATAAAAAAATGGGATAAAATAATACAAACAGGCTACCCACACCGTTGAGGTGAAATTAAAACAAAAAGAAAACAGTATGATATATATTTATAAATATTAATTATTTCATTTTAAATTATTTTATATAATTATTATTTGAATAAAAAGGCAGATTATTATTTTTTTTTTAAATTAAAATAATAAATAGTACTAGAACATTATACAAAATATTAAAATGTATTATGATATTGATGTCTATTAGAAATAATAAAATTTCATCCTTAACAGTTCGGGTTCAATTTCGGTTCAATTCCCTGGAAAATAAAAGAAATACATATTAGCAAACAAACATACATATATTTATGTATTACTACTATATATACATACTTATTATACATACATACATATACAAAATTTCATATGAAAAAATGTAAAAAAATATTCTTTTCTTTGTTTTTAACAATCAGTGAATCTTCTGCTGTGGTAACTGTTGCTATAGTTTGTTGATACAAACACGTTTTGTACTTTGTTGGTCCTCACAATCAGCAACTACAATAATAAAAAATTACAAATACAGCAAAATAATGATCATGTATAAGATTACATAAAGAGAATGATAATTATGACTTAACTTACAAAATAAGAAGAAAAATGTAAATAAAGTAATAACAGTATGTCAATTTTTTTATATTGTTTAATATAATGTTGTTTAACTTTAAAAAACAACTGAACAATATTTACAAAAATTAAACTATCTGCACAGATTCTACTTTTATGGAACCCTAAAATGTTCAATTTGAAAGAAATACCATTTAGAGTTGGTCATTCTTTTCACTCAACTGTCAGTATTAGGATTTGAGACAAAGAGTTTGGGACATTATTCATGAAAATCAATATGACTATTTGAAATTAAGTACTAAAAACATTTTAATTATTAGTATGTGCTTAGTAATTTTTTATTTTAATATCAGCTGATTATCAAAATTACTCAATCCTAAGGTAAAATTTCCAGTATCTTACTAGGCTTCCTTTTTACTTTTTTTTTTTAAACTACAGTAAATAATGTAACTTCAACCTTTAAGTGGCAAAACTTTTTTAACAATTAACTGAGCTTCAGTTTGCACCATTTGTTATTAAATAGGCTTTTTCACATATCCAATCTTAATATTAAAATTTTGTGGGCCCCTCACCATGGTAGCACCCAAAAAAAAAAAACCTGGAGAAGTTAAATAATGGGTAAAAAGATAGCTATCGCCAAGTAAGTGCTAAGAAAACCAAAATTTTTCATCAGCCCAGCAAATTGTATTTATTGAGTTCAAAAGTTCTTTTTGATAAATTTTTACCTTGGATTAATTATAATTAACATAATATTTTCTAATGAATCTATTTGTTATTTTTATTAATTTTTAATATTTTCATATTTTCCTTTTGTCTATCAAGTGTCTAATTTTTCATTATATCTTAACGTATCCTGGAATAATTGTTTTCATGTTTGCAGAGACAGGTAGATGGGAAAAATTGTGCAAGCAGGCAACATTTGGAATATGTAAAACAAACTGTTAGGTATCTAGGATGTAGGAGGTATACCGAAATGAAACGACTGGCACTAGATAGGGAATCTTGGAGAGCTGTATCAAATCAGTCAAATGACTGAAGACAAAAAAAAAGATCTTCTAGATACACAAATTTTTAATTGATAATATCAGTAAATGCAACCAAAAATTTAATATGTACAGACAAAAAATAATAAATAATCATCATTAGCCGATATACCAAGGAAATAGTATACTGGGTGATGATTTGAAAAGTTACCACATTTATTATTAAACAGCTATCAGTCCCATTGTATTTGTTAAAATCTTCCCACCCCTTTGCAAAAAACCATCTGGGGTAGTACTTTTTTTAAATTTCAGTTCAACAAAAATAACTATAAAATTATGTTTTAATTTTCTTTTCACCAAAATTTATCATTTTTTTCGGATTGTCAATGAATGTAATTAAATGTTACCATTGCCATTTAAGATTTTTGAGTTGGGGTAGGTGTAGCGGAGAGGGTGGTTCCACCCTTTTGAAAATAATTTTATAAAGGTTTTCCCCCAAGAATGGTAAACATTCCTGCAAACAGAAATACAATGGAACTGATAGATATTGAATAATAAATGTGCTAACTTTTCAAATGATCACGTAGTATAATTAAATAATAATAATAATAAACATTAATTATCAAATAAACAACAGTTATGAAACATAGTAAAATGAGTATTTATAACAGTGTTTATGGAATAAAAGTAAAAAAAATCAACAACTGTTGTCATTGTAGGCATATCTGAAAGCATAAAATAAGTTTAAAAACAGCCAAATCACTGACATCTAACTTCATGCTGCCCACCTTGATTTACCTAGATGGACATTATAAAGTGATGAGTAAAATAAAATTTATCTCAAAATAGAGATGCGAACTTTAAATGAAAGAGATATTCCTTCCATGAATAAAATTAATGATGTAACCATTGTATGTTCTTATTAAAAAAACTTTCATAAAAACATTTTCAATAAATTAAAAACTTAACGACTAATACACATCGATTCCCCAACATTATGCTTAAGTTTCTGCATCATTATTGATATAATGTTTCCCAACTATGTAATTCCATTTTATTACAGACATTTATAAAACTTTCTCTAATGAAATAATTCTGTGACAGTTTTCAAGTAATGAGGTACTGTCATTCTCTGTGATGTTCCATACTTATGATGAGCTAAATGCTCCTTTAATTTAGTTTCAACCTTTCTTTTAATTTTTTTTGCATATCTGTCCTAAATTGTTATCACAGTTGTTACAAATCAATTTATAAATGTCCATTCTTTGACAGGTTTAATTTAATCTTTAATATTTCCAAACATAAAGACCAATTTCCTAAACATAGCCATGGTAATGTTAAAGATGTTGACCTAGCAGCTATGAACAGGGTAATATAAGCAATTTTTGTCTATATTTCTCTGTGATTTTAAGTAAGGCTATTTTATTGCATTTCATACACTTTTTTTTTTTGAATGTTGACAAAGATTTCTCTATAAAAACCAATGAGCCCAGCTTTAGTAAATAATTTCCAAAACACTCTTCAAACAAGTGGCACCAAGTTTCCTTTAATTTTAGATTTTAAATGAAACTTATTAAAAAGAGTGTTTCCAAAGTACATTGATAATAATAATTTATTACAGTTCTTTCTTTGTATATAAAGAAATAGATATTCTAAAAATATTATACAGATAAACTGAAGGAAAGCATTATTGATAAATAAACTACTTGAAAAAAAAAAAAAACAGTGCGCTTGTTATATAGCCACAACTGATCTAAGTCATCAAATCCTGCAGTTTACTCCTACATACAAACTGAAAGTTTAATAAAATTTCCAATTTATTAAATTACAGTCAAGTTAAGGTTAAAAGATATTTGAACTCTTATTCATTGTGACTTTGTTGATGCATATATTAAAATTATGCATTTTGAAACTCCTGTGTTCCAACATCAGATATATCCAAATAACATTGTATGAAAGACAACATGATATTAAAACTAAAATAAATATAAATTAGCACTTAGTGTTCACTAAATAAATATTATAAAGCATGAATAATATGATAAGATGTGTGACTTGAACTTTTGATACCAAAAACTGTACCACTGCATACCAATAATATCATGAATGACATTTCTTAATATTCATTTGTACAGTGAACAACATGTTGTGTATATATATAAAGTGTAACATGAGACCACTAGACTGTGAACTGGTCATTGCAATTCAGCTGACTTTTAATTTGAGAGTTCTAAGTTCAAGTCTTAGTAACAGTATTATTTAGTTACTTTTATGCAGATTTGAATACTAGATTGTAGATATTGGTTTTCTTTAGTAGTTGGGTTTCAATAAACCACACATTTCAGGTACGGTCGACCTAAGACTGTAGAAGACTACACTTCATTTACATTCATACATATCATCCTCATTCATCCTCTGAAGTAATATCTTACGGTGGTTCTGAAAGCTAAACAGAAAAAGAAAGAGAGGTGTATCATGAAGTTCTCTTGGGACTTTCAGAACCTATTCTACTCCTGAAAATAATGGAAACAGTTCTTATAAACATACATCCTAGAATGCTTCACTTGCAAGTTACAGCTTGAAAGATTTTACTCTGATTTCAGCAATGCTGGTGAAATGACGTCATACTGAAATTTTTGATATGCTAATTAAGGGGCAGAATTAGTGATTTCTAATGGTTTTTGACCTGAAAAAATTGAATAAAATAGGTCCCAGAACTGTATCTATCTGCAGCAGTTTTTGAGAAATTTGGAGTGAAACCAATAAAAAAAAAACAGTGTTCTTTATGTTTGACATACAATAAATTTGTTAAATGGGTAATAAACTAGCAAAACTTTAAACAAAGCTTGTAAAGAATTCAATTCTGAACAAAATGGTGTAAGATAAGTGGAATAAAACAATGAATGTTTAGAAAAATTTAAATTTTATTTAGAAACAGTACATCACTACATTTGTCAGAAAAGTACTTATTTAATGTAAACAAAGATCAAACTCTATTTTGGTGATGTGAAAAATTTCTAAAAACAATATTTACCGTTAACAATTGCTGTTAAAAAATTAAAAAAAAAAACAGAAAAAAACTGGAAATTACATTACAATTGTAAAATAAAAATAAATAACTAAAAATTACTTAGATAGTAATTTTTTTTATTAATGACAGAAATACAATAAATTTGAAAAATTATTATTTAAAAGTTAGTAATTAAATAATGGCTGATTCACAATAAGCAATACACTATTAGTGATGTATTTTTTCCATTATGAGACAAGCAAAAAACATAATTTCAAAATATATATATATATATATATATATGTCACAGGATGTTTAGCTGGTCAGGGCTAAAAACACTTCCTGTGTGGGCCTTCCTGTGTTCAATAGATTTGTGCTTGTGATAATAATAAAGATAAATAAAAATTAAAGCCTGCTCAATTTTTTTAAAACTATCAGAGTATGAGGCGTGGCTATTAAATAATGAAACTAATGTTGTAAATATATTTTATTTTAAATTTGTACAATTTAATTATTATCCCCTTCAATATACACCCCTCCTCAATCCCCACAATGCTCCATGCGAATTTTCCATTGATTGAAAGAGTGCTGGAAGTCTTCTGTGAGCTCTTTCATGACATGCAGATTTAACCATCGGAAACAGATAAAAGTCACATGGTGTCAGGTCAGGTGAAAAAGGTGGATGGTCTAACACTGAAATGTTATACTTGGCTAGAAACATCTTGACAGACAATGCGGTGTGGGCCGGTGTGTTGTCCAGATGAAGAACCTATGACTTGTTCTTCTACAATTTGGATTGCTTTTTTCTTATTTTTTCATTGAGTTGAGCAAGGACCTTGAGTAAAGACAAAAATAGTTAACTGACGGTCAGATTGGATCAGATTACCAAGTCTTTCAATATTTTTATCTGTTTTTGATGTGGAAGGGTGACCCGGGTAAACTTCTTCATTTTCTTGGCCATCTTAGAAACGCTTAAACCACTCAAAAACCCATGTAATTGATAAAAATTCATTGCCATATACTTTTTTTTTATAAAAGATAAGTTTCAGTAGTGGTTTTTCCAAGTATAATCATATTTAGTAGTAATTTCATATGAAATTTCATAACAATTCTTTGCTTTAATAAAACATTTATCATTTTTTTGGGAAAAAAAGAATGTTATCCAAATGAAGGCCATGGCCAGATTAATATGTCTACAGAGACTGGAGTGACACAATCGAAAGAGAAGGCTTCATGCTACACAGCTGTCGGTTGTATGAATTTGGTGCATGTGCAGTTTTTCTGTAGCAGCAATAGTCTCGTTATTTAATATTCACACCTCATATTGTAATTTCTTCAGAGTAACAGCTTGGTCAGTACAGAACCCACTAATTGGTTTTTAGATTTCGTCACAACTTCACTTGCGAAATACACAATCAGAATTACAAACATAAATTACTATCACAATGTTACCAAATATCATAAAGATATTCAATAGTGGTAAAATAAAACAACAAAAATGTAAAAAACAATTTATGATTTTTAACTCCTTAAAACATTAAAATTCAAATGGCTTTTAGATATATATCTGAAGATTATACACATAAAAAATCAGGTTGATATCTTCATTAGTTACACAGAAATTAAAAGAACAGTAAAATTTAATGTTACCCCTTTTTAACCATTTGATCTCCGAATTTTCAAAAAAATTAGAAATTAGTTTTTAGATATTCACATGAAGATTACACACCAAAAATCAAGTTGACATCTTCATCTGTAACTAAGAAATTTAAAAAAATTGTAAATTTCAACATTACCCCATTTTAACCCTTTAAAATTGATAAACAAAAAATAGACACAGGGGGAAAAATCTGGACTATAGGGAGGGTGGACGAAGGTTTCCCCGTTCATTGTTTCCAATTTATCCCTTGTCAAAATTGCAGTGTACGGCCTAGCATTGTCATGGAAAAGTATGACATCTCTGATGGGCATATCCCATCTTTTGTTGACTAGCAATTGGCAATAGTAAGCCGCATTCACCATTCGTTGATTGTGGAGAAAATGAGTAAAATTCTCCTTCAGTAAAAAAAAAAATCATTGCAAGAATTTTTCTGGGTGACAGATGTGTTTTGGCCTTAACTGGGCAGCCCTTATCCTTTCTTTGCCATTCCTTACTTGCCATTTTTGACTCTGGAGTGTAAAGATGGACCCATGATGTCTCATCTCATGTGACAATATGCCTAAAAAAATCATCTTCTTCTTGCTGAAATCGATTCAGAAGTCTCTCACAGATCTCCAACCTGACCTGTTTTTGATTTTCAGACAATAACCTCAGAACCCATTGAGCACTAATTTTTCTACAGCCAAGATGATTGTGATAATGGATTGAGCACTCCCATAGCTGATACCCACCTCTGACACAACTTCTTCAACAGTGAACCAACCTTTCATAAGTTCTGGAACGGCATGGATGTTGTCAACTGTGGGACTTGGCGTTGATCATAACTTTCATTTTCTACACTTTCTCGCCTGACCCTTAAGGTGTCTGGCCCACATATACACTTGGTTTTAGGAAAGTGTAGCGTCCCCAAACTGTACCTTTAAACAAGTTAAAATTTCCATGGGTTTAATGTCTTCATTAGTTAAAACCTTTATGATTATACGTTGTACAACAGATGATGGACTATCTTGCTCATTCCACTCATGGCTGTACTGACAACAGAACAGAGTGGAGGAGCTAACCAAGCTGGTTCTCCCTCTTAACACATTGAGCATTAACCCCCCCATTCCGCCATCCAGTTTGGAACTGTTTACTGCGTAGAATAGCAAAATTACCATTTAAATTTGATTCACCCTCATACTTTATACTAGAAAACTACATTTTACATTATAAATCTTATAATTTAAAGAATTGGGCTGAAAACCTACCTCCAGTCTGTGTGCGCATTCTATTGGATGTATCAGGCTGAATTTTTTTTATTCTGCTAAGAATGGCTCACCACAGATATGTCATCAAACATCATCAGATTTCAAACTTGAGTCTCTACTGAGAATTCCTAAAAAATTCTCATTTATTACATAATTGAAGAACTAACTGTCTACGATTACTCAGGAAAATCAGTTTGAAGGTCTGTTGATGCTTGTTGACATATCTGTGAGCTATTCTTAGCAGTATAAAAAAAAATCAGCTTGATCTATCCAGTAGAATGTCTGGACTGGTAATAGGTTTTGAACATGTAATATGAAAATCTATTTTCAGTTCATTCAGCCATTCTACTGGGCAGACTAAGCTCATTTTTTTTATTCTGCTTTGAATCAGCAACAATATGTCATCAAGCAACATCAGACCTCATACCTGAGTCTCCTCTGAAAAATCCTCATTTATTCCTTAACTGAGGAACTTTTTGAGGTTATTACTCACAGAAAAATCACTTTGAAGCTTCATCACTGCTTAATGAGATATCTGGGTCCATTCTGAGCAGAATAAAAAAATCAGTCTGAGTTGTCCAGTAGAATGTCTGGATGGGATAGAAATAGTTTTTTAGCATGCATTTTACCTGAGGTGGAAAGGAACAAGAAAAACAAAGCAGGTTGTGGTGAGACGTATAGTAAATGGAATAAGTTTTTAGCAGATTTTTTAAAAATAATACTTTGTAATAATAATAATGGTGCGGAGCAGTAAAGGGCCACTAGTAATAATTAAAAATTTTTAACACCTTTAAATTTAATTAAAATGAACCTTACAATAATTTAATTAAGGCAATAAAAAATAATTATTGTTTGGTGCAAAGTCATTGCTAGTGAAGATAAAATGAAAAAAAAAAAAAAAAAAAATTGTTTAAGAAAACAAGAATAACAAGGTTATTGAACAATAAGTTTCTAATTAATAAAAAATAATGTGGAATACTGTCAGTCAATAATGATAAGAATTAAAAAAAATGAGATAACTTCAATACTCCCAAACAGATAATTAATACAGAACAATACTATTAAATTATACTGTAAAAAGAAACAGCTATAAAATTAATAATATTGCAACAAAAAAAAAAACAAAAAACTTTTTTTATAATGATTAAGTGAACAATATCTAATTTAGTCATGACAGATATGCCAATATTAATAGAAAAAAACTCATGTTAATACTAAACATACCTCTTTTTTTATTACTTGCATTTTTGGAATCAGTATTACATTCAGTTATTTCCACTGTATTACTTCTTTCAAAATCATCTTTAGTTTTAGATTCTTCAAGCCTGAAAATGTTAGTCAGGTTAGAAGTAATATTAAATATACTGTTAAAAAAGTTGATAGATGACAAAACACACTCGAATAAAGCACATACTTTAGAAAAATAGGTTAATATTTAATTAATTGAAAAAAAAAATACTCTACCTTATCCTCTATTACATGGCTGCTTGAACCCTAATTGGAAATTTATCTTACCAATGATACCTCTTCTCTCCTTACAAGTGTCACACCCCTTCACACTATCCCAAAACCTTAAAGTATTTGCAAAGGTTTTCTTATCTGGCTTTCTTTTCTAAATTCATGTTAAAATTTCTCCTTCCTCTTGTTTCACTACATACCAAGGCCAGTCTTCTAATTCTAACTGATCCAATTATATCTTATTTATCATAACTCCCTCACTTCCCAGCTTTCCTTATTCATCACATGCTCTTTTCTTTACAAATCCAAAAAGCATTTTTCAACAATTAATTTTAGAAGGTTATTGATAAGGTTCTATTTGCTGGCCCTATTCAATACCCAGATTAATGGACAGGTAAATAAATGGTAGAAATCAACTGTATTTTTAGCTTAGTACTCCTAGATATTTAAAAAAATATATGAAATAGATATTTCAAAATATTTGGCAATAAAGTTCTATGTTCTGTTCTAATTTTCACAAGTAATATCCGTTAACTTTTTAAGACAATCTTTCTCTCTTCTTGGTTAAAACGATTGCCATTTTTACATGATAACTTTCTTTACAGCAATAATTGGTACATAATTTCAAAGACCAACAGACAGAAAAAACTGTGTATGTGTGTCAGAAATATTTTCTGGTACTGCATGTTTCAGATTGCAGACAAAAAAAAATTATGAATAGAATACAGAAAGGATCCCAAAAGACTGGAAGATAGCCATAATAACATCCCCTTTACAAGAAAGGGAAGAGATCATATGTGAATAACAACTACAGAGGAATTTCCTTACTACAAGTCTCGTATAAAGTTTTGTCCAAGATATTACTAAACAGGACAGAACCAATTCTTGATGCTCAAATAGGGGAATATCAAGGATGATTTAGGAAAGGAAGAAGTTGTTCAGAGTAAACTATTAACTTTAAAAATATAATCAGAACTCAAAATGCCCAACCACATGTAACATTTCTTGACTTTAAAAAAGCATATGATTCTATAGATAGAATGCTCTATCTATAGAAAGAGCATGATTAATCAAAATCTTGGAAGAATTGGAATTGACAGGAAAATTAGAAAAATCCTACAACAAACACGAAACACTAAATCCAGAGTGAAATTTTGAGGCGATCTCTCCCAACTGTCTGAAATCAATATAGGCTCCCCTATCTTTCTCTTTTTCCTGTTTAGCCTCCGGTAACTACCGTTTAGATAATTCTTCAGAGGATGAATGAGGATGATATGTATGAGTGTAAATGAAGTGTAGTCTTGTACATTCTCAGTTCGACCATTCCTGAGATGTGTAGTTAATTGAAACCCAACCACCAAAGAACACCGGTATCCACGATCTAGTATTCAAATCCGTGTAAAAATAACTGGCTTTACTAGGACTTGACGCTGTAACTCTCGACTTTCCAAATCAGCTGATTTGGGAAGACGCGTTAACCACTAGATCAACCCTATGGATGATGGACTCTCTTCAACATAACTCTAGAAAAAATAATGAAAGAGACATTGGGAGAAAACAAACAAAACAAAATCAAAGGGATTTTTTTTAGTGGCTCAGTTAAAGGACTAATAATACACACATTAGCCTTTGCAGATGATAATGCTCTTCTATTCACAAACATAAAAGATCTGATTAAACAAATAGAAATCCTAGGAAAACATGCACCTAAATTTGATCTAAAGATATAGAAAGAGAAAACTGAATTCATGTCCAATCAATATAAAGAAAGTAATACATTAAACACAAACATAGGACATATAGAAAGAGTAAAATATTTTAAATAAGTAGGAGAAACAATAATGGACACTGGAATAGAGAAGGAAGCATTTAACTTTTGAATAGGTAGAGGTAAATTAAAGAGGGCACAAATCTTAATACAGAAACTGTACAACAAAAAGTTTATCTCTAGAAAAGCGTAATGGAGACACTACAATACAGTGACAAGAATAGAAGAACAACATGGAGCAGAAACACTCTCCCTAAAAAACAAGGAACTAGTGGTGGAACTTGAAAAGAAAGAATGAGTGATCCTGAGGAAGATTCTAGTGGAAAAAAGAAATGTGACGACAAATGGGGTAAAACAAGTTACAAAAATATTCATCAACATATTAAATCAACAATAACAAAAATGAAAAATAAGAAGACTAATGTTCTTCGTTCATTTGATAAGAATGGATGACAGTAGTCACTAAAAAAATCTTTAAAATTATATGCCAAAGAAAATCTCCCAATATCTGGTTAGAAGAAATCAATGAATACTTAACTGGCCTTGAACTCTCAGAAATAGATGGACCAGATAAAAGTAAGTAGAGGAAAATAACAATTGAATGAATTTAAGGAACTCCAGGAGGCTAAGAAAACAGAACAAACAAAACTAACAGCCAAACATCTTAATCTTATAATCTTGCAACACATACCTTTACCATTAAGATCTAGTTATAATATTTTTTTAATTTCCAATACTTTAAAGTAGACTCTTTCAACAGAAATATTTCATCAATAGTTGTTCTCCACCTGAAAAGTTTTTCTGATGTGCTGTGCACTGATGAAATATGATGTCCTCCAAATTTCCATTACCATATTACAAAGTACAAGCCTTTGGGTTTACTGAGATAGGTTAATCAAAGAAATAAAACTCTCCTCCATTTTATTTCTATTCCTCTCTTTTTAGAGACTTTTTCATCTTCACTCAGAAAGACATCAAACCATATTCTATTCCTGGTAAAACCTTCACATTATGAATATAATGTAACTATATATCTGACTTCTTTTTACTCCATCTATGCATTCCATATTTCTTATGTATTAAATCATATTTGCTTATGGGGAAAATTACACATTACCTGTTATGCTGACATTAAAATCTGTAATTATTATTTTAAAAACCAAGAATAATTGCAATTATTACATCTTTATGCAATAAAAAATAACCTTAATAGTATCTTAGACTACATTAAAGCTGATTAAATAAGTAAGTTAACAGCTGATCCATTAAAGGCTGATGTACGATGGATCCTGTAATAGTACTAACAATAACTATGTGTACTTCTTTGTCATTTTTTAAATGTATCACATATTACATTTTGATAATAAGATTGCATTTAACAGAATATAGGTTCACATAAATATGTAGCCTTAAAAGATAAATTAAATTTCTGTACAATGTACTGATTCAAATAACTGAAATGTTGCTTAGTGTAAACAAATAATACCATTTATTAAAAATACTCATTAAGTAAGATAAGGCATTCTATATTTTTTTTTAAGTGACAGAAACGTAGAGAAAAAAAGAAATACAAGCTAACACATTTATTTCTGGATATTTAAATAAAAACTTTCTACAAAAAAATTTGTAATTAATGAATTCTTAACAGAAGAACTACATTAGTTACTCCAGACTATCTGAAGTTTTGTAAACACAACCAAATTATTACATAATAAACAAATTTTATTAATTTACATATAAATGACTATGAATTTATATTCATTCATTTATAAAAATGTGCAGCAAATCAACATGATGAATAAATTGGATAATAATTACACATAAAAAAAAAATCATTGCTTTATTACCTTTCACCTCATTTGAACAAACTCAAGAGCAGAGAAATAAGAAAGAAAATGCAAACTATACTTTAATAAATTAGTTAAAATAATATTAACTTACTTTGATGAATAAGATGTAGAAGGCTGATTAGAACGTGTATCAGGAGGAAATCCTTCACAAACAGCAGCATGACTCTAAAAAAAAAAAACCAATAAGACTATAATTCACTTACAATCATACTGTAACAAATGCAAAGATGTATGGGGTAAATCGAATGTATCTAGAAGCAGGTTCACATCACTGACGATAAGATATAACAGAACATTTATTACAATGTCTGTGACAACAGGGATAAGTGACGGGTTGTTGAAAAACATCACAAAGTGAATAAAATATTGTCCTAATAACAGTAATGTTTACCTCTATTCCCATTCATTACAATACATAACATCTAAAATAATAAACCAGTAAACATATTTTACATCCATTGCTTTTATTTACTAGGTTGCATGCACAACGACTGTAGAGAACCTTTCAGAAAATTTAAAATTGAATTAACCATTAATTTACCTAATAAATTCCCTAATTAAGGTAATTTCCGAATTTGTAAATGATAAATTTACTTATATACATTTATTAACTAAATAAATCAATATCAACTGCAATAAATGATTAGATGATATTACAATTGATATTTACCACTTAAATAAAATAATAAAACAGTACTCACAAAAAGAGATATCTTTCGGTCCTTAAGTCAAAATATATCCCTCAGAGATTCATAAAAAAATTGGTGATTAAAACACCCTTAAAGTTTATTCAGTTTAGTTTTAATTTTTATTATTAATAAAGTAACAATGCAAAAAAAAAATTATCTCATACAGACTGTGAAGAGAAATTTTACATTTTTAGATCTATGACTGAAAAAGTAAAATAAATATAAAAATTTATCTTAATGTTCAACTGATACAAATAAATTTTCCTGTTTAAAAATATTTGATTACAATTTTATTTTGGATTTAAATTTGTAAATATTCTTCTCATTTGAAAAAGATTGACAGATATATCTCAAACAGTAATTCTGTTTTATTGTTACTCTGTTAAGCTGACCAATTTATCAATAATTTCATCCCTGAAAAAGGCACTTCTCTCAACCACTCCTGAATGGAATGATTAACTCCTGAATGGAAAATCATCTATTAACTGTTTTGTTTTCTCGTTCAATCAATAATAAATTCGGAATCTTTATTTGTTGTATTTAATTCATTGTACTATATTTGAATTTTGACTGCAGCAACATTTAGAAACTAACTGTTCAGTAGGAAATCTGTATTTATTGTAATCCTCTCATTTTAATTCTTCTCTAAGTTAGTGCTTTATATTTATCCTGGAAATTTTTGAAAACAAAAATCAAAATAATAATAAATTTAAATAAAATTCAGATGAAAAAAATTTAAAAAAATAAACATCATCACGTAATGAATTTCTTTTATCATGACAAATTCATCATCACCTTACAACAATTTTCATGAATAGATGTACACATTTTTCTTATGATGGTGGTTTGTTATAACATAAGGTAAGCTGATGTACTCATATTTTTGATGGATAAATATTGGTGCATGCATATAATTACAACTCTGATGCAAATACATTTGCAAATAAGCAAATCGTATTCTGAATGTGATTTCACATTCAGAATTAAAAACAATCCTTTCTCTGGATAGCCAATAAAGCAGCTGCACTGCATTACAGAAACGATTACATTATTCTTCTACAGGTCTGGGGAAAAAATGTAGCCTATCTCTCGTGCTTTTTACTTTCAACAATTATACATAATAAACTTCGATAAATTATGAACAATTCTTCTTTTATATTTCAATTCCTTTTTATTAAATTTTATTCTATTACGTAATGTTAAGATTAATAAAAGTTATAGGTTGTAGGAGGTAGCTTTATTCAGAATGTCATACATATAAAAATGATAAAACATTGAAATAGACAATATTATTATAAAAGAACTAAAAAGTTTGGATAAATTATGTTTACTGTCAACTATGAATTAAGGTATCTTAACAAACTCAATAGGGATATATTCCTACAAAAGATATTATCAATAGCTAAGAGGAAATCTTTAACCATAACCTTCCAAAACCATTAAATTAAATTGATAAATAATAATAAGGTTTTAATCATAGTTAGAGAAAAAAAAGAAATAAAATTATGTGTGGAAATAAACGTGAAAGAACTAATAAAACTATGGTAAAGAATCAAATGGATCTAAAAAAAAGTGAAACAACTTACCTCGACTTTAGACTGCAAGAAGTCTAGCTGACAAATAGGACACTGCACTTTTGGTTCAGTTTTGATCTCCTAAAAGTAAAATGAGAATAAAATTAAAAAATTATTTAATTAAATAAAAATCGATTAGAAAGTAATTATTTTTAAAAACATACCTATTAATTAATTTAAAAATAATTATCTACAGAACATACTCTAACTGCATTTAACTTTTTAGTTTCCATACTTCACAAAAAAAATATATATATATATATTCAGGAATTTAAAACTAATATTATTTTTCACTTTTGTAATGTACAGAATAAAATGTTACATGATCAGATTATTTGTGATGTGTACAACTGATGAGTAAAAGGTCGGTTCAGAAAATAACAGAACATTTTTAATAGTGTGCCAATGAAGATATTTAGTGATGTGCAGTTGGCAGCATTGTTCAAAATAACCTCCTCTGTAACCAAATGTTCTTGAATTGTTGATATCTCGTTTAGTTTTTATGTTATTGTTATTTGAGTGCAACATTTTTAAGTGTTAGTAGCGATTTCTGTAATGTGAAAACTTTTGTCTCAATGTCATAGCTAGAAACCCAGGTTTTGTCTCCTGTTATGATCCTTTGTATGATTATTTTATCATCATCGGCTTGTTCAAGAAGTTGCTGACAATCGCCCACTCGACATGCATGTTGAGCATGTCTATGCACATGCATATCAACCAATGTCTATGCTCCACATTAAAATTAATAAACATATTAATGTTTATTAATTTTAATGTGTTTTTTATAATTAACCTGGAAAGCAGAATCAAACCGGTTGCAAACAAATGAGTAATACAGTTACAAAAAAAGTAGGTTACATTTTATTTTATTATTTTTTATGACTGCGTAGATCACTTTAGTCAGTCCATTACCAAAGTTTCTTCAATTGAACTGTTTGGGCCTTGCAGCCCTCCCAGTATTTTTTTATAGTTCCGATCTTTGTCCTAACTAGTGTTGAAAATGTTCGTGTTGTGGGTTTTTTCTTGTGAGTGTGAAGGAGTGTTTTTGTTCTTGACTTTCTTGTTTAACTTTATCTTATCTGTGATGTCTTCTGGTGTAAGGCCAATTTCCTTCAGATCCTCTCTTATTTCTCTGAAGTTTCAGAGCTTTCAGAACTCAGTGCAGACCACAGTATATTGATTTTAATTTTTTGAATGAAATTCAGTGTTCACTGAATTAAAAGGAAAACTTTTATATTACTAAACTATTAGATTAGCTATTTAAACAGTGTGACATTATTTATATTACTGCTTTTTGTATCAAAATTTGTTAGATACAGTACATTTAGACTCTGTAGAGAATCACAATAAATTAAATTAAAAGAAAAAACTGTTTTTTTTTTTGGAAAAAAATATGTTTAAAAATTCAAATTCAATACCTTTTCAGAAGAAATTCTATTATTGGTCCGACTTCTTCCTCGACGAGCATTAGTCCATGTTCCATTTTCAGGATTCCACTTCTCTTCAAAGTTAAGCGCAATAGTAGGAGTAGAAGAGCTGCTAGGTGCTTGTATATTTTGGACTCTTGATTCTCGTGGTAATGTTTTCGCTTTAGCATTTCGTATTATTCTAGACTATTTAAAAAATAAATAATATATGAAATTATTTTGATTTAAAAGAAAACTTTGAAAAAATTATTAAAAAAAAAATTTTCTATTTAAAATATGAACAAATACATTTAATCCAGAATTAGTAGTACGAAAAAGTTTTCAAATAATTCATTAAAAAAAAAATCCATAGAACATGATAATTTATTTAAAATCTTTAACTGACGATAACATGATAATTAATTATACATTGGATAACTGATTCAAGACAAGTTTATCGACCTATTTTTTCAGTTTAACTCGGTAATTGGTATTTGATTAATAAACATGAATATTCCAAAATAAGATGTACTGCTCCCATCAGAAACAACTATTCAAAATAACACAACAAAAATTAAAAGTAAGAAAGTCAATATAACTAACACATTAATAAAATTTATTTTATTAAATAAAGGAGTAACATGCTTTAGCAGTTGTGCAAAAAATCAGATTCATGTATGATATAAGCCCAGCTTAATTAAGCTCTACTACTGCTGGAAAATGTGAGGAGGATAAGCCATGACGGGGATTGTCCAGTGTGTTCTTTTGGTGGGATGACCTTGGTTGTAGTTCGAGTGTGGAACGATAGCAGATGAGTGCATTCATTGTCGAAGAGTGTTTGTTAGTTTGTGTGTGGATCCATTAACCCACACACCAGTAAAACATTGGAGAACATTATTAATGAATCTTTGTGCATTTTGGGAAATCACAATCATGGTAAATGTTACTGGCATGGAAGAAGAAGGCTTTTGCAACAGGAAGTGTTCTTGATGCACTGTGCAGTGGGAAGCTGAGGCTGAACACTCAAGCTGAGATGTGTGCTGCTGTGGAGGCATTGATTCAACGATCACCAGCGGAATCAACGCGCAAACATTCTGCAGAGTTAGAGATTACAAGATTGACAACACAAGACCATAAGCGAAAGAACTTGTAAGTTAAATGTTTTCATCCAGCCACAGTTAATGAGATGAGTGACAACGACCTTGACTGACGTGTTTATGCATCTCAATTGTTGCTTGAATGCTTTCTGAGAACAAACAATAAAAAGAACATCATGTTCTCAGATGATTTATTGTTTATTACAAAACAATAAATGAAATTAAAAGCTCTAGTAAATGAAATTTTTTTTGGGTGAAAGACAATTCTCATTTTTTTGAAGAAATTGAACACAATCTGCCTCTTGTTTTGATTTGGGTTGGGATGACAGCTGAACATTTCCTTGATCCTTATTTTATCTAAGCGTTATCTAAGAATGATCAATGAGTGGTTGCTTCCAGAATTAAGGGCAAAAGGGATCGCTAACATCAATACCTTTCAACAAGATGGTGATCCAGCGCATTTTGCTCTGAATGTACACAGACACCTACCTTAATGAAATTTTTCTGTATCGCTGGATTGGACATAGTTCAGAAGAGTTACTGGCTCCATTATCTTGGCCAGCAAGAAGCCCTGACAACAATGCACTCTGGGGTTTTGTAAAAGAAGAGATCTGAAAACATGTATACGTCAATCATGATAGCTCCAAGACCTGTTTTGGTCAGCATTTGAAATGATCACAACTGATATGCTGTAGCAGATGAACTGGACATGGAGGTGTATACAGCTACACTTTGAACATGGTGGAACTCACACAGACATTTTAGATCACATTGAAATATTTCTACCACTGCAGAACTGTAGACCAATATAAAAAATGAAATGGTTCAGGAATTACACTATAAGAGATCCAGAAAGTGATTATAAAAGCGATAGGTTGTCTAGAGATAGATTTTAACAATTGTAAAATTGTGCTTTAAAAATAAGTTCATGGTTACATAAAATGTATTTAATTAAATATATCATTTATTATTTATTTAGTTGAGTTCTGTGATTTAAGTAAAAACCAGCAGATAAAAGCAGATGCTAAAACTCAACTTATTAGTTGGAGTGCTTTAATAAGAGTTATGAAATTACTTCAAAAAATTATCATGTACTCAAATAACTGTTAAAATAATTCTTTTAAATATTTTAAATTGGCAAAAAAAATTCAATGTAGTAATTTGATAGGAATCATAGTCAAGACTAAATCTAAATTATTATTAAATAGTCAAATTTTTATACTAAAGGTTTAAATGAAAATTACTGTTTTTTTTATAATGTAGCACTGCAAATTTTAACAAGATTGAGACATCTCTATAACATACTCACATAATATAAAAATATCACTTTTATAAACATCACTAAATTTAATAAACAGATTAGGTAACTGAGCCTATGTTCAAAATGGGAGCCTTGTATAATAGAACAAATATTTGTTCTGTAAGAACTTAATCTTAAAATTTATGAATCACATCAGCATATATTATGGTAACTGTATCTCTTATGCATACTCTGTCTGTCTATACTTATAGAAACAGAAACAAACAAACGGGAGAAACACAAACAAAAACTGTCAGTAATGTAGCCTTATTCAATGAACATAAAAGTAAAATTTGATGAGGCCTCAGCATTATTCTATCAAGCTCAATCTGAGCAATCATAGTATGATTGATTTGAGACTAATAACCTCATAATGTAAGTATATGTTACAATCTTTTAATGAACAATATATTCACTGGTCTCATCTTTCTGTGATTATGGTATTACACAGTTTTCAGGTAAGATCAAATAATTAACATCAAGTTCCGGTGGACAAAGAAAAGCGAGAGAAAGGAGCATAATTTTAAAAATCACAAAATAAATTATCTTTATCGGTGAGTCCTGTACTAGTTCTTAGGTAAATTATTTGCATCTCATATTCTAAAAATTATGATTCACCATAGTCCTCAAATAAAAAAGAGACATCACGCTATAAAATTTTATAAAGAAAATATTCAGCATGAAACCACGAAAAACCAAATTGCAGTTGCAAAATTAATACAAAGGCACATCAGACTTTATGTATTCATTTTCCATTCAGTAATGATCTCTATCGTGGGTGATAGTAGCATTCTCTCTTTTCACTCATAAGATTATGAATCATAGACATGCTTATAAAATCTAACTTATATAAAAAAAAATTACAATAAATAAAATACTGCTTGCTAAATGAATAAATAAATGAGGCAGCATAAACTTGAAAATTTAATATGTATTTTTACGTTAATAATTTATATACATTACTTTGTAATTAATCTGTAAATGCTCTGCGTTTTCAAAAACACTATTAAATATTAATTTGTACATTTTAAAATAATTAAAAATATAAAAACTCAGATTATGTAATTCAATGAAAGTAAACAGAATAGTTAGCTGATAATCTTACTGTTATTTAGTAATTTTAATTAAGCTATAAAATAAAGCAAATACTAAATATTTAATCTGCAATGTCTCTTATAAAGATGCTTATTACAATATAATACCAGAATGATTTTAATGATTCTTTTATTTTGTTGTACAATTAAAAGAAAAACAAGATAGAGTACTTTATAGATATCCTTTCAATGAACACAAAGTGGATCCAGTTCAAAAATATATAGAACAAAATTAAATGTTCAAGCTTAAAACAGATGTTACTAAGTTTTTATAGTTCCATCCTAAATTTGCTCACTGCACAACAGATAGATTTTTTAATAGCTAGAAGCACTTAAAATTTATGATCAACTAAATGTATATTGAACATAAAAAAAAACTTACATTTTCTGGTTGTTTTATTTCAGTAATCTCGATTTCTTCAATTTCAGGACTTGGAGATTTTTTAAAAGGTGATCTATCGTTATTATAAACTTCATTAGAGGTTTTCAATGAATAATTACTACTTCCTGGTGATAATGGTGATTTATCAATCGGTGAAGTTGCATTCTTATTTAAACTATTATTAACAGAAGAAACATCACTTTCAGCACATACATTATTTTTTTCTAATGAACACCAGAGTTTGTACCAAGAATTATAATACTTTAACATTGATCTAACAGCATCTTTATTAGACTGACCCGGTAATGTGTAAAAATGAACTTTCCGCATAATCGGCTTTTTTCTTGCATGTTGATTAAGACTACTGCCATTATCATCAATAAATCCTGGTATATTAAAGAACTGATCATCATCTGATATATATTCATCACCAGAATCATCATCATCATCGTCATCATCATCTGATTCTTCCTGATTTGAACTAACAGTAATTACATTTATTGTTTGAACTGGTTTCTTTGGTTGATGTTGCTGAGGTTGTGAATGTTGCTGTTGTCTTTGTTGATTATTTCTTTTAACATTAACATTGCCTGGTGAAGGTAAACTTGGATATTCTTCAGGGCTATCTATAGATATTTCAATATCATTTTTTTCTATCGCTATGGGATTAGGACTACTGCCACTACTTGATTGTTCTTCAGTGTTCATAAATGAAGCCTGAAAAAAAAAGAGTTTCACATAAAAAAGTATTTTTTACTTTTAACCTTACAGCATCATATTTAACATATCTTGAATTACATAAATATCTCCTAATTGATTTTAGTAATAAGACTCAATGAATTTTCTATTTAAAAAATAAATATGTAAAGATCAATAAAAACAATGTAAAACCTATTATAAAAATAAGTTCATAATTATACAATTATGGAAAAAATTCTGAATTCTGCTGGACTGAACCTTCTAGCAATTAAAAAAAATCTTCTGAAGAAAAAATAATAGCAAAATAAATGTATCATTACAATAATAAATAAATAAATCATTATTACAACATATAAAATTTATGTATACTCATTCAAACATCTCAACTGATAACATAAATTATTAAGATCAATCAAAATATGGAATTAAATAGCAAACGAATATAAAACTAAATATAGAAGAGATAAAATTATTTGAATTATTAACAAGTAATAAACATATGTGCTTAAAAATAATTAACTAAAAATGGGCAATGCCAATAAGAAAGTTAATCATGACACATGATGAAATTTCAGCTTTCATTGGTGTATTAACTGGGCAATGGAATACAATATGTAATAATCTTAATACTCAAAAAGAGAGATATAGAGAAGGCACTCAATAAATTTGAACAAAATTCAAGATTTAAAAAAATAAGTAGACTACCAACGTAGCTACATTATAATTTTAGCATTACATATAGCATTTTTTTATTTAAAAAATAAAATAAAACATTTTTCTGGGAGGGAGACTGTAAAGGGGGCATACAAATATTGTATAAGAGATGGCTATGTCTGAAGAAACCAGACAAATGCATGACAAACAAAGGGTGCAACAACCTTCCAATAATAAATGTTTCCAACTAATTTTGTTGGTTGACATAACTTCAATAACAAAAAGCTGACAGTTTACTATGGCTTGGGTATTACAACTGATAGTAAATACTGTTGACTTTTTTGATGAAATGTTTTCTTTATTCCTCTTTCTAACAAATAAAAAGTAAATATCACCAAAGCAACAAAGAAGAAGGTAGGATAAGGATATGTTGCTACAAACACTGAGCTGAGAAAACTACCTAAGCCAGGTTAAATTCAAAATTACAACAAATAACCGTGCAAGGTTTATATGCCATTTTCTTCACCAAGCGTTTGTGAAATAAAACCTAAAGATATGTGATGATTTAATAAAATATAAAGTAGATGATGAACATCTAATTTCACAGACACTGGTTATGAGTATCACAATTTAGTAAAGATGTGGTGTAAACTGAATTTAGTTCAAAAACAGGCGTGGACATGTTGGTGTCTTTATATGCTTACTATATATTTATGATCATATTACTCACCTATGATTGTATAATCTTTTATACAAAGATCTATTCCCATTATATTTTTCCTTAAATTTTTTCCTAGCCTTCACTCCCAACAAAGAATAGGAGTGATGATTCCCAGATTTGATTAGAGGGTTAAACTGGCAACACAAATTTCATGCAAGCTTGTTCCAGCACTTCTACTTCCTGTTTAGCCAGCCACTTTGAGCTGAGGCGGTAGTGTACCACAGATAGAATTGTAGGAGATCCGCTGCTATATGCATAATCTGGAATATAGGTATTCCTGCCAGGTTAAATAAGTGGGAGATAATGGACTGGAGGGAACCCAGACAGTTTTAACATGAGGCATATATAGTCATCTACCCACCCAGAACATGAAAGCTGGCTGTTTGCAAAGGATGGAAAACTAAACCTCTACAACTTTATCTGAAACTTGACATTATGAGAACTTTACTTTTAGAATGGATGGCAGGAAAACTTTTAGATTCCTCCAGTCTGTTGTACCATAGATGTCTGGTACAGCAAACTGTACCGAAAGGAAAAAGATCTACAACTTCTTTCTGATCCAGAAGGGTTCACATCCATATATCCAGACTGCATGAGGGAGATATTTATACCTTTTATGGTACGTTAATCATACGTATAATGAGATTAGCAAGTTAATCTTCATTTATACCAGTGATCAGGCAGTATTTGAGCAAACCATTTATGTTGTTTTAATTCTGAATTGGTTTGGTAGTATTAATTATTAGTCTTTGTTCTTCCTCTGCTTAAAATAACATGAAATTCTATTAGTTGCCAGAACACTAAGGGATTGAAGGTAATAGATTAGATGATACATTTGCGAAGAAAGGAACAACTTCCATTTACAGGACCCAAACTACATGTTTGTAGAATAAATTCAACTGTAGCTAAAACTGCAGTTTTTAAGTAGGCCTGTAATGAGCACATTAACAGTTGCAAAAGATTTTCTAGACAAAGTTTGGGAAAGATGCTAATCCATAAGCCTAGCAAAGGAAGGTCTTATTCTTCATTACATGTGGACCATTCTGCAGAAATTTATCTGTAATGAGTTTCTCTAGACATATTCAAGCCTGTAATGTTGTAGGCTTGGGCTTTGAATCTATCCTGACTAAAACAGTGTTCTCACATTGAGTGCCTTCTACTAGTCAATTCTTTGTTCTATTATCTTTTTTCATGCTCTATATTATTAATAGTTACTCTTGTTCTATATTCATATTCCTACTTCTTTGTTTCAGTGATTTTTATTCTAAGATATATAATTCCTTGATCTGAGATTAAGAGTGCAATCAAAGATTGAATTCCCTAACCAGCCCATTAATTATGAACCTATCTATTTCTTGTTTTAAATTAAAGAAGAGAAATAATCAGTGAATATAAGAACTGATAATTGAAAAATGATTAAAATCTAAAGCAACCTCCAAAACTAGGCAACAAAGTATCTGATAAACTAGTATCCATTGTACACTACACATTGGCACATCTCATGTAAGTTACACTATCAATTCTTAGCACATTATTACTAAAATTAAATTAATTTCTGTTTTAATGTGCATTTTTCCACTCGTATTTTTTTACTTCACTTCCTTTGTACTTCTGGTACTTCTAATACTAAACACCTAACAACTTTATTAGAATTTATCACTAATATTCTAGATCATTCACTACATTTACAAGTCATATTCATAAAGTAAGGGTTGTTTGGTCATTCAAAAAAATTAATTCATGAGAAGAAGTTTTTAGTTTACTACATGTCTACTTCACTTTCCATATAATCGTCATTCAGTTCTTAACACTTTTACTAACACTGCACTTTGACCACTCTGCATAGAAGTCCGCTGCCTGGGATTGAACCAGTTGACAACAGCAATCTTGAGTTCCTTGTCGTTTTCACACTGTTGTCCACCAAGCTACTTTTTCAAATGCAAGAAGAGGAAATAGTTGCTAGATGCAAGGTCAGGACTATATGGATGGTCAAAAAGTTCCCAACGAAAATCTTGAATCCTCTTCTTGGTTAAGGCAGTGGTGTGAGGATGTGCATTTCTGTGAAGGACGATTACGCCAGACGACAGTTTCTTGTGTCATTGATTTTCGATTGCACATCTCAGTTTAGTGAGCATTTTGCAGTACACGTCAGGTGTAACTGTTGATCCATGTTCCATGAAATCAATCAAAATGACATCCTTTTCGTCCCATAAAACGGTAGCCAACATTTTTCAACTTTAGTATGGCAATTGCTTAAACTTTATTGGTTTTGGAGAACATGAATGGCGCCACTGCATTAATTGTTGTTTTGATTCTGTATTGGTGTAGGATCACGTCTCATCGCCCATAACAATATGGGAAAACAAATGATCTCCATCTTGTTCATAGTGGTCCAAAAATGCTCGTCCACTGCACATACTTTGCTCTTTGTGTTGATCGGTGAGCATTTTCAGTACCCACCTTGAACACAATTTCTGATATCCAAGCTTTTCTGTGACATTCGTGTAGATAGAGGTGCGTCCAATATGCAGAAATTCACCAGCCAGAGCACTGGTGAATATCATCAATTGTTGATATCACATTGCAGTTTTGGTCCACTTGTTCAATGATTTCATCATCAGTTTGAATGCTGGGCCTGCCACTCTGCTCTTCGTCATGCACATTTATGTGGCCATTTTTAAAGTCTCAACACCAATGTCTAACCTTTCCTTCACTTATTACTGTAGCTCCATACACCAGGCATAACTCCTGATGAATTTCAGCAGCTGAAGATCCTTTTGCACACAAAAATTGAATCACAATGCACACTTAACAACTGGCAGGCGAAATGATTGACGTGGACATTGCGATTTGCATTCACCAGCAGGAAAACGACTACTGAATCAAAACAACTGCAGTGGGCTTCGTAAATAAACAATAAATGGCTCTGCATGCATGAAACTGTATTCAGATATGCTAATATTTAAATATAAGCTGATTGCCTTTACTTTCTGAATATGTCTTGTATTATTATAGTGATCAGGAAAAAAGCTTCTTTTATTTTTATATGCTTTTAAAAATATTTAAAAAAACCCTTGTTAAAAGAAATAAGTTTTACAAATATTTCTGTTTACAATTAATTTTATAAAATCCACCACTATAAATTTATAGTGTAATGAAGTTTTATGATGTGTTAAATATTTTATTTTAATTATTTATTAGTGTTTTTATTAATGTAGACTAAATAATAATCTCCTATATACTTTCTACATGAATGTCCAAAAAGGAGTGTCATTTATTTAGGGTGTGTGTATATGTATGTTTGTTCCACCACAGTGGCTCAACGGTTGAACTGAATTAGATGTATGATCCCGCCTTGGAATCCTTACATTACCAGGAGTGTTAAAAGCTATATAAATGTGTGTGGGTGTGTGTATGATCTGCACTTGCTGGGCATTCTATGTTTCTTACTTTTTTTGGCAATCCTTTTTTTTAATTTTTAACAGATTAAAACTTGTTTCATATAGAATTAATGAAGTACTTATTTCTTTTCCATGTGCTTTATTTATGTTCTCAACAGAATATCATTATATTAATTTTGGTTTGCTAAAAAACTTTTTCCTTTTTTCCTTTTTTTAAAAGTAAATGATATTTTAATATGAAAATAAAATAATTTATAAATAATAAAAATAAAAACAGACTTCAAAAAATAATAGTGCTAAAATGTAACAAACAATTGTATTTTTATTTATTAACTAAAGTAAAAAGTATTTACAACGAATAACTATTTTTGTAGTTTGTGCCAGCCAACACAAATTATCCATAAACTTAGTAACTCAATGAACTGCTAGGCAGCTAAATAGGATTCTCACATGTAATACAAAATGGGATCTCAAGAACATATAAGAGAAAGTGTCTCCCAATCATACCTCATCTTGAGTTCACTAAGTCATATATACTTGGTGATATATGTACTTTTTTTTTTTTTGTCTTCAGTCATTTGACTGGTTTGATGCAGCTCTCCAAGATTCCCTATCTAGTGCTAGTCGTTTCATTTCAGTATACCCTCTACATCCTATATCCCCAACAATTTGTTTTACATACTCCAAACGTGGCCTGCCTACACAATTTTTCCCTTCTACCTGTCCTTCCAATATTAAAGCGACTATTCCAGGATGCCTTAGTATGTGGCCTATAAGTCTGTCACTTCTTTTAACTATATTTTTCCAAATGCTTCTTTCTTCATCTATTTGCCGCAATACCTCTTCATTTGTCACTTTATCCACCCATATGTACTTAAGCATCTATAAAGTATTCTTATATCATATTTTTGTATGTTCCATTTTATTACTGCATTACATTTCTGTAAATATCATTTTATTGCAGTAAAACTTCTATTACCAATTTAGCATTGTTTGAAGTAAAATTTGTATTTATATTATACAGAACATAGGTTTTTTTAACTCGTGTTGGGTGGCACTGACTTCAAAAATAGTTACTTTAGTTAATAAATAAAAATATAATTATTTGTAACTTTTTAGTACTATTATTTTTTGAAGTCTGTTTTTATTTTTACTTTTTATAAAATGTTTTATTTCATAATTTTTAGTAGTATCTAGCATCTACATATACATATTATTATAAAATTAAAATATGGGTAGGCCTACTAAATGCGCTGCTCAAATGAGACAGCAATGTTTAAAGAAAAGTTGCCAAGAAAGGAATGATCGTTTAAGGAAAAATTGAGAAAGAAATGACATCAACTATACCGCACAGACTTCTCAACAATGAGAATGTAGACTCTAACAAATGAGAAAGTATAACATTGATTCTTAAGGGAAGAAAGTCTAGAGTTATGCTCACCGTGCCAGTTTAATACACATATATTTGTCAAATGAAACCACAAGAGCAATGTTCTCACCACCTAGGCTTGATATAAAAGGAAGGAGAATTACCGGAAGCTGTACTCATAAATTTTGATAATAAGACTATTGGTCTTAGAATGAAAGATGTTGGTGGTTGTGTAGCCATTTCACCAGTTTGTACACAATTCCAAGTGACAAAGCGATACAGAAATGTTGAGCACAGATTGCTACCTCTAATGTTAAGCTGGGCTGTAACTGTTCACAAACTGCAAGTTACAACTCTTTACATGGAAATGAGAGACTTCAGGAAGAAAAGTTTTATCAAGGAGTAGAGTTATGTCGTCTTAGTCGAATAAAATGTTAGAGGGCATTGCCTTGTCCGATTTGGACCCAAATAAGTTATTAAATAGATGATGAGAAAACTGACAGAAATGATGAGGTTGTGTAATCTATCCAATTTATAGGTTTAATTATTACAAGTAGATATTTGTACATGACGTAGATACTTAGATGAGGTTTGTGAGTACCCAGTTAAAAAAAAATGTTTAATAACTATAGAATATTTACTGCAAAATAAAAATATTTAACTCGCTTAATAAAGTGTATGTTGGTTGAGAGTTTGCTGTACGACTATTTATTTAATATTGCAAAATCAGAATTTATTATTGCATAATATACATATTTATATTATAATTTTTCAATTAGGGATAATACACTTTTTCACCACTTTATATAAATATTAAATATAGGTTTAATATTTATATGAAGTTTAGAGGAAAGTAGCAAATGAAAAAAAAGGAACGATTGTTTAAGGAAGAAAAATAAAGAAACAATGCCATGAATAGTTCTATGAAGACTAAATAATGATAATAAATACTGCTATTAATATCCTAGTCATACAAGGAACAGAGCAACATGGTACTGGTGCAAATAATCAGCAGCTAAGGGTGTTGAGCCACTGGGGTTTTTTGGTATTTTTCTTAAGACTATCATTGGATTTGGTTAAAATTTATATTTTATTAGGTTTTAATTAACTAAATAAATACTACATTTTTGAAAACTGAACAGTTCATATAATTCAGGTGGTTTTTTCACACGCCAAACAATTCAGGAAATGGTAAGGTTGTTCCTTTACAAATCCTGTAGCTGTGTTCGAATAGCTAATTAATTTCTGTAAAAAATAGTAATAAATTTTTGCTACTGCTTACACTTTAGCTGGTAAAACAAAATTCACTGATCAATAATTAATCAATGCTGTCTACAATCTGTACAACATGCACTGCTCTTTCAAATCTCAAGGAATTGTAGACAGGATGAGTTCTCAGTAAGTTGAACTATTCTCCAGACGGATATTATACTAACCCCTTTTGTTATCCTAGACCTTTTTCCCTACTTCTGGATTCTAAGTGGGGAAAATTTATTGAATCTGTTCTAAAACAGAAATATGATACATTGTTTATAAACAAACATTTTTCAAGACAGTGATTTCTTTTATATCCAATCTCAAAAATTCAGTATAAAAAAAAAAGAAAAAAAATGAGCTGCTTAATAGAAGTTTAATAAATTGTAAAAAAGAGCACACCACCTGTTTATTTTGATTGGAGGTACTTTCACGGGGCTGTTCTGAACTAGAACTAGTTGACTGTTTTAAAGCTGCCAATAGATTTTCTTTTTCTTGTGTAGCCATATTACTAAGATCATCTTCATTTATACCGAGGGCTAAAAAATAAAAATAGTAATAACAGATTAATTTAAAAAAAGAAATGAAATAGAAACAAACATAAAACACTGCACAATTATCAAACTTTAATAATAACATAAAAATACATTACAATCAGGCATAGATCCAGAGTAAATTTCCAAGAGTATTTAAAATTTTTTGGTCAGATCATTACAATATAAAAATAAAGTATAAATATATGTATGTTCTGAACACATATTTTTGTACCCTCAATGAATAATAACATAAATTGTACAAATCTGAAGAATGGGATATATGATTATAACATTACTTGATGTTAACACAATTACTATAAGAAGACACTTTTATCATAATTAAATATTATTTTTTGTACTTTGAAGAAACCTGTAATAATTCAATTATAAATCTAATCAATAATTAAATTATAATACAAAAATGCCACGTCTGATTGGGATTCCTGCATGAAAGGCCGTTATGCTACCTGGTGGTGGCAATCGCCATAATGGAGTGGTCTCCATTATGGCGATTGGCTTTAAAACTTCATTTTAAATACAAATTCCAAACTCATACTTTTTTAAAACTGTTAAGTAAAATATTCATGTTAAATGCTTACACATGGGCTCATTTAACCACAGGAAATTTCAGATTATTTCAGCAATGAAAGACAAATCTAATAAAACAATATCTTTATATATTATCAAACCAAAAATATTTTTTCTTAGCTGCAAATTATTTTGAACAAAAATTTCAAACATTTGATTACCTATAAGATTTAAATAGATTTATTAAAAAATGAATTTAGTTAGTTTTGGAATAGTTTAAGATAATATAGATCTTTTGGTTAGATTTGAATAATAACCTATGTTTAAAATCCCAATAATTAAGTGTCACAATCTTAATGGTCGGCATGAAAAAAAAAGTTCTTCCAGAAATTGTATAATCATTCCCAAGATTAACAAGCTGGCTTACAAGCAAAAGTGAGAAGTGAAATGGTTTCCCACTGTGTTTTTCAGTGAGATTATAATGATCAAAATGAGAGATGCTGCAGAAGCAGTCAGTCTCATTATTTACCTTGTACCTCATCCCAACCCCGTAGAGGGAAGACACCCACCCACCTTGTGACATTACCAGTCGCCACATCCCAACCCCATAGGGGAAGACACCTGCCTTGTGATGCTTCTAGTTGCCACACCACCCCGTCATTCCTAGCACTGATGGGCTTCAACGGGAGTTTTCTTTCGCCCTCTAACTTTTTACATCTCATAGTAATAAGCCAGGCCTCATTGGGATGCCACCCAACAAGGCCTCGTAGTAAATGCCTCGGTAGATATTTACAAAGGTGATTTTTAAACTCAGCTTTTGCCTTCACTGTAGGCCTCGTCTGGACATCTTGAATGTCCTACATTGTTGCCCTCTGAACTTAGCTAACCGAGCTTGCGGAAGTACGAACCCCGCATCTAACTTCTATTGAGACAATTTCTAATAAATGTCTCGAAATTCGAGGCAAATTAACAACATACCACCAAAAATGTTTGCAACAATGAAATTTGGTCCTAGTTCCCTTAGCGAACTCTACTTCAGTTCATACCCCTGACTTTAGGTTAATTTACGGACACAGGTCTCATCTATAAGGGAAAGGTGAACAGACCTCCTACTCTTAATCAGCTCCATCGCAGAGTCCCGTGTGACATTTATATTCTTCAACCATCATCGAGATGCCACTACACCTCACGGCTGCATGGGATCCATGCCCTCGGCAGTGCAGTTGCTATTCTGCCGACTGCTAACATTCAAATAATCACCATGATTTCTATCTAACCGTAGCTTGACGCCAATTCGCCTACCTCCAACCAATGAACTGCCCAGGTGATCTCTAGCCACCCAAGGTACTACTCTACTATACCCCTTCAGCCATCCTGCTCAGGGTGAGGAATCGAACGAAGCCAGCCACAGTAGTCCATTCTCTGTGAGTCTTCCAGTTGACACACAGGTCAAAGGAGTCCACTCTCTCGAGTTTCCTAATAACTCTGGTATGTTCAGCCTCATACCAGGGAAACGTAAAGAACATGGTCCACAGTGTCATCGACCCTACAGCCTGGACACAGGCTGGAGTCAACCAAACTATTCCTAGAGGCACCATGTTCCAAGAGGAATTGAGTTGTATACTAATTGGGGGAAACCCACTAATTGCTCGCAGCTCCCTAACATTTGGAAAAATACCATGTGTGTATCGACCAGTAGAAGAATCATCCCACCTAGCTTGCCAAGAGTCAAAAGCTTGGTCTTCAATTTCTCGCATATACCCAGAAGTAAGAAGGTCTTTCTTCTTAGAAACGTACTGTTTGCTACGTTCTGTGGCTAGAATGTCAGGAGGTTTAATGCCAGCCATCATATAATGCCTCTCTTGATACAGTTCTATAGCCACCGACAACAGCTAACAATAGAAGATGCTGGGCTGGTCGCCACACCACCCCCTCCGTTCCGAGTCCTGAGGGGCTTTACTGGAGGTCAGTTTTAGACCCTCTAACTGATTACATCTCGCAGTCATCAGCTAGGCCTTGGTCGGGATGCCAACGATGTAAACATCTCAGCAGACGTTGCATCAGTAAAATACAAATCAAATTTTACCTTTACATAGGCCTCAAACGGACATCTTCATGTTCAACCTAGCATGCTTCCCTCAAACTAACTAACCAAGACCATGGAAACGTGGACCCCATGCCTAGTCCAAATTTGACAAAACCATTCGTGACTGTGAATGCCTCAGAAAACGAACGAGTTGAAAGTTAAATCACTGTTACACTCATACTAATCAAAATCATGTTTAATGCAATATAGAAATTCAGACCTACACAAAAATAAGTCGACCAAATTAGGTCACTTAACAAGGGGAATGTAACCTCATTCCGGTCCGTGCAGGAGGCAGGGACAAACACCGCACTCCCACCCAGTCCCATCATGGAGTCTCACGTGGCATTACCAAGTCACAATCAGGGACCGCCACTGGCGGAACAAAGCCATGCCCCCAGTGGCATGGGCTACCATATCCCAGCAACGCAGCCAGCCCCGCCGGCGGAAGCCCCAAATTAAATCACAAACAATACCAATATAACTGTGGCACGATGCCAATGGGCCTACCTCCAACAATCCAATGCCTAGGCCAGAACCCTAGCCACCCAAGATCCTACCACGATCAAGTAACTTGATTAAAATCCCTCTGCAGACCTACACATTGGAAGTGTGCGAAGAAACCAGACACTATAGACCACTCCTCACAGATCACCCAGTTAATACAGAGGTCAAGAAAGGAATGTTTACTCTCAAGTTTCCTAACAGCTTGAGAACTTTTAACCTCATATTGGGACTGACATAGAAGACGTAGTCCACTGTATCATCAATCTCACAATCCAGGCATTGACTCGAATCTACCAAACTCGCCCAAAAGGCACCATGCTTGGAGAGAAACTGTGTGATATGCTGATTGGGGGAAACCCATCAAATCGCACCTAAATCAGACACTATAGGAAATATACCATACATGTAGAGACCTGCGGGAGATTCGTCGCACCTGACCTACCAAGATGCAAGGCCCCGGTCTTCAATCTCCTGCTTTCATTGACATCAATAAGTTATTTACCTTGGAAATGTAGCGTTCCTTACGCTCATTAGGCAAGATATCTATTGGTTTGACTCTTGCTATAACAGACTGTCTCCTGCGAAACTATTCTATAACCGCTTGTAACAGCCAGAAAGAGGAGTCACTGGTCCTGTAGCAAAATGTCCGCGTAACACCTAAAGGCCAAGCGTGAGCCCAGACAGGTGCAGCATATAGCATATTACCTTTACTGACACCTTTGTAAAGGATATGCATGGTACTTACCTTGTACCTCAGAGAAGTGACACAATCCATTGGAAATCTTTTCTGTTAATAAGTAGCCTTTACTACCACTGAATATGTAAGTGCAGCTTTTATTTGGAATTTTCAGAATTATATATTATACAAAATTAAATTAAGCAATTGACAGCTTGAGGTAGTGCTTAGTGCTTACTTTTATTTGTTCTTAATTTAATTTATTCTTTTATTTTACTAAAGTTAGTTGTGTTGCTTTTATTTTATAATGATTTCATCAATTTCTTTTTCATTATAATAAAATTTAATTTTTTATACATACATTTAGACTAGTTTAACAATTTTATATTTTCTATTTTATTATTTATATAATTAACTTAAAAAAAAATAAATTATTTAGTAATACTACAGTATAGTTACTATACATTAAAAATACTATTAAAATCTGTGTTGTAACATTTTATAAATAAGACAAGTGTCTATCATTATACTATTATTACCACATGAATTCAATTGTTTGAATTAATTTTTACATCAGTATATGTCTGATTTCATTGCACTATACATAGTTGTTTATTAAAAACAATTTAATTAAAGTAAAAATGAATTTACAGAAGAACGGATGTAAAATTTGTGGGAGTTTTCTTACATTGGCAACTGTGTGTCCATTACTTGTAATGTAGCTTCGTGCTTGTTGACAAAAATCTCAGTTTATGAAGAGCAGACGCAGATATAACACATGAAAGAAATAATGAACCTCATTTGATACAAAACAATGAATTATAAGACTTAACTACTTCACTCAGTAGAATTAAAAATATCTTAAAAATTCAAGACATAAATCTATCAAATAATATATTCTTCATTAAGGATTATTCAAATAATCCTTAATGAGAAACTCCAATTCAAGGGGCATTTTCAGTTTGTTGCAAGGAAGACTATTTATGCTTTCTTTGGTATTCATAGAGTCGTCCATCCTGATTGGGGGTTGAATTTACAAACCATGTGGATTCTTTATAAACATGTCTGTGAAGCCATAATGGACACTGCGCCTGTCTGGGCTCATCATATGCAATTTCAATGTTATAGGGATATTTTATTACAAGCCCAGCGTCTTCTGACACTGTTGTCAGGGGCTACAGAACTGTCTCGCGAGATGCAGTCTCTGTAATCGCCGGCACGAAATCAATTGATATCCTAGCTATGGAACATAGCAAACATTATATTTCTAACAAGGACCTTCTTACTCCTGGGCATATGTAAGAGATTGAAGACCAAGGTCTGGAAACTTGGTCTAACTTCCCAAGTTAAGTGGAATAAATCTTCTACTGGTCAATATACGCATGGTATATTCCGGGATGTTAGAGGTTTGCAAGCGATTAGGTGGGTTTCCCTCAATCAGTATATAACACAGTTTCTCTTGGGAAATTTTGCCTTTAGGGAAAGTTTGGCTAGGTTTGGTTTGGTCAATTCAGACTCTGCCTAGACTGTAGGGTTGATGATACTGTAAACCATATTCTTTATGTCTGTCCCTGGTACGAGACTGAACGTACAAAAGTTAATAAGGAGCTTGAGAAAGTAAACTACTTTCTTGATCTGTGGATCAATCGGAAGACTCGCAGAGAATGGACCATAGTGGTCTGTTCCTCTGTTTCCTTGCACTGCGCAGATCAGCTGAGGGGATATAAGTAGTTCATATGCCACCAATCGCCAAACGAATTGTACCTATATCTTTTTAACTAATATCATGAAATCACACATTTATTTTTGTTTGAGAATTTGAATACAGAGATGTTTAAAAAAAAAATTATTATTACTATTACTTCCTATTAGTATTTTTTATAAAAAAAATATAATCTTACTAATATGTTAATTTTATGTTTGCGTAATTATAAATGACCCAATGATGATCAGCATGACATAACAACATTCCAGTCATAATAATAATATTATCTTGCTATAGTCTTAGTCTTTTTATGAAATGCATTCAGTATTTAATAAAGATTAATTATTTTTAGGAATAGCTGTAAATTATTTCAAATAAATAAAAGGCAAATCTATTTATAATCATACAGATTTTCACATATAACTTAATTGAATATTATGCAGGTAAAATAAAATAAATAAAATTAGGTAACTATCTTGGGCTTTCCTATGGCTATTGTGCACTTTTAAAGCATCTGAAGTAGCAGTACATAAAAATTTCTCTAAGATTAATTATAATTGTTAAAACAGCCAAAAACAGAATGGTGTCATTTGAAGGGCTAAATGTCACAAATGTCATCATCCTAATGGGTTTGATATGTTGTATATGCAAGCAACAGTACATTACTCACAAAATAAAGTAATGAAAAATCAGAAGAAAATCAATTCACTCATCACTGTTGTTAGTAAGCCTAAAATGGTATTCTTGTTCTTGAAAATGGCTGCCATTATAAAAAATACTGAAAATATGCCATTATAGAAGTGACTAGTATTTCAAATAGGTTGCCCTTTGATAATTATGGGATCTTACATACATAAATACAAATTGTTGCAGAAATAATGGTTGGAACAACATGAAATTTGACCAATGTAAAGGAGAACCCATTGTTGTGGCAAATATTAATAAATAAATAAACTAGATATATAATTTTTTTATTTTATAAAATTGAAATTCATAAAAAACATAATGTATACATAAAATAATATCAGGCTTTACTTTCTGTACATGGTGAAAACCTACATAACTGATTTTTTCTAAATTGAAATTTGCATTAAATCAGAAAAGGATAAGAAGTTTTATTTAGTTTAATAAATTTCAAAAACATAATAGATTACCGGTAAATAGTGGATGAAGTAAAAATACCTATATAAAAATACTTTAAATAATTAACCTGAATAAGTTTCCTTAGAAGTAATTAATACAAAAAGATTAATTTTCATCTTATTTCATGGATTCTGAGAATACTGAATGCAGTCAGAAATAAATCACGTGTGGTTATAAACTAAAAACAAAAGCTTTTTTTTTATTTCAGACAAAGAAAAGACTGATGTCATTAGACAAATAGATAATGGAGAATTTTTAAAAGCCATGAGCAAAATTAAATTTTGTGGGTTTTCCAGTTTAAGATTGTATAGAATGCAATGGTAAATTAATTTTTTGACAAAACTTCTTTCATTTAATCAAAATTTAAATATATGAAATTTATTGAATTTATAACAGTTAAATTTAGTTCTTTTCATATGATTTATCCACCAAAGATAATTTACTGAAATAAAGTTATTAGTTTTGTTTTTTAATCATAATATTTTGCTGAATTCTAGAGATTAAATAAATTGAAAACACGCTCTGGCATTAAACATTTGACTTTGTGTATTAACAGTCAAATTACAAGACAGCAAATTCTTAAAATAATACTTTTCAAGAAATCATAATATATCATTCTAAAAATAAATTATTAACACCAAGAAAACAGGGCTTAAATTAAAAATTTTACCCTCAAGGTCATTAGTAGTCATTTGTAGCAATGTACCGACTTTTTAAACAAGTTGGCTGCAGTATTGTTTTTAATTTTTGTGATACAAGTCCCCACTGTGGTATTCACATTTCCCCTAATGTGTTACAGGGCTCTGTAAGCTAGTAAGCTTTCACCTCTTCTGACAGCATTTATTGATCATTGATAGAATTATTTGTGAAATTTATACTCTAATGGTGCAGGACTAGACACTTAAGTCTGGTAAGAATTTAATTTTTCTAATGTCAGAATTTAGACTTTACTCAATATTACAAAAATATAAATCAGGATACATGAAAAATACACCTGCCACACAAAAGGGAAATCAAAAGGAAGAATATTATAACTTGTAAATACTTGTACAAGATATATGTAACCAGTACTACTAGTACCAGATAACCAATCATGTTAATATTTATTGGGTAATGAAAATTTAAAAGAGCATTTATTAAGAACATATTTAATAGGAATTCATTTTCTATTTTCCAAGATTTCACTAATTCAAAAATTGATCAGCTCAAATTATTCTGCGTACTAGTGATTCTACTACTTTTTTACAACGCTATGATATAAAATAATAACTCTAATTAAAGAGTTTTATATTAATCCAAACTATATTCACATTAAATAACAAATAATTTTTACTTTATTTTCGCATTTGTATTTTTTCTTTTTAATATCTTGAGTGAGGAGCATATTCCTACTGCTCCTCTGAAGTATCCTGACTGCAATAACAAAAAATATTTACTTTAATTTTTATTTTGTTGACTATTAATGGAATTAAACTGTTCAATAAATTCATAAAAAAATATCCTTGAAATTATCACGTTTTTTTTTTAATCAGCGTACATAACACCAAATGCAAAACTCATACAGCAGAGAATAATTACATAGAGGAATTTTTTAAAAAGACATAATATATTTTTATTTTTTAAGGTTATCCTTTTACATAATAAAACCAGGGTTTTTCTATAGTAAAATATTAACTTTTTTTTTCATTCAGAATAGTAATAATTAAAAAGTATTTAATTTTTTAAGAACTTCTATTCCTTTATTATTTCAATGTTAGAGTTGATTAACAAAAGAAATATATTTACTATCATGACTAATAAAAACTAAAAAATTTTCAAATATTACACAATACCCTAAAATATTAAATAAACTGGACAATGATTTTCTCTAAAACAAAACTGTATTTTTATTTAAAAAAAATTATGTACAAAATTAATAGGTAAGTACTTACTTATTTTTAATTTAAAAAGGGCCACAACCATTCAAATAGTGGTCTGAAACACTGGGCAGTCCAATGTTATACATTACACACTTGACGAGAACTGTTGAAACAATTTTTTTCTGAATACTGCCATTTTAATCCCACTGCAATAGGGAAAATTATCATCCAATCTCATCATACTGGATTAATTCAAGAAATTTCTTTCTTATAGGTGATCTAGAATGTGATTTATTTTTTCCTGAACTCTTGACAAAGCTAAATAAGGATATTTTTTTGTCTATATTTTGTACTGCAATATCAAAATCACCCTTCGGCATTTCTTTCCCCAAATGCTAATATTATGTTTACTCATATTTTCATCAATTAAATTCTTAAAGCTTACATTTTTACTATAAACAATTATTATATTTGTCAGATAATACAAATTTTTAATCCTCTATCGTGTATCTTTCTACACGTTTGAAATATATGAAGATATCTTAAGGGAATAACAGAGTGGTGCCATATGGTATCATCAGAATGGACCACGATGGAAAGACAGTAGTCTAATCAATATAAATAAGGTATCCACATAATCAATAAATTGTCAATAAAATGTATGCTGTTTGTACTATTACTTCGGTTCAAAAAAAATCATAAACTGAAAATACATTTGCATGATAAGGTACCAATAGGAATTTAGAGTCGATTACCTTTTAAGTCTGCATTAAGAATTTCCTCTTGAATTTCATCATCATTAAGCCCCAGTACCCCTTTCTCCATATTGCTTCTAGTATGACGTGTTGAAGACATATCATCTGCACTGCATCACCTCACTAACAGAAACAAGGCTAATTAAAAAAAAAAAAAAATGCATTCAAAATATAATTTTTTTTTAAATTTAAATCATCTAAAAAACAACTGCTGGCATATATCAACTATTATTTTAATATAAAAATAATTCATTCAATCATTTTTTATTTTTAAAACATACTGGTCTATGAATTTAAAATTTTGGACTAAACTTTCTTTTTATAAATAAACTTCACAGATTTTAAGAGTAAATGAATAAGCATCAATGATATTAACAGAAGACTTATAACAAAAATTAATTATGTAGATGACATATTTAATAGCAATGAAACTGAACATAGCTTATTGATACCCAATTAATCTATAGTGATCATTCACATTCAACTGATTCTTAAAAAAGTATGATTACCATTTAATATTATTTTAACAGATTAGAGATACCAACACATTACGTGGAGCAATTAAATATTTTAAAACACCAAAAAAAAAAAATTGCATTTTTCAGTAAATGGTAATAATTGCTCTACTATAGATACAACAATATATAAAATTAACAATAAATTTATAAAATTTATCTACTTTAAATAACAATAAAAACTTGATTTAACAGTTCTTGAAAAAGAATTTAATCAAAATACACTTCGCAGTTCAACTAAAAGGAATTACATAAAAAGACTATAAAGTCTTACAGAACACAAAAAAAAATTATTTAACTATAAAAAATAAAAACATCTTTAAATTCAATAAAATTGATGAATATCAATTCAAAGAATACTTAACTAAAAGAATACTTAATTTAAAGAATACTTAAGAGTACTTAATAGCATACACCAAGTTTCAGTCGAATACAATCATAATTCTGTTACGTTTACTGGATGTTTAGTCCACACTGTAAGGTCCACTTACAGTAGATCCATCTGAAATCCAATGTCCATTAATTATTTAGTTCATATTCCAGTTTCGTTCATCGCACTTATGTCCACTCCAGGTAATGTCCGTTTACCAAATTGTCCACTAGACCTTTAAAGAAAGTCCATCGCATATTTGTCTAGTCCATTTACAGAGATTAAAAAAAAGAGAAATATAAATTTTTTAATTTATTTATTGTGCATGTATCCCAGAAATAAATATGACATATACCTATTAATTAGTTGTTACAGATTTCATTCATCAATCAATTCTGCAGAGTTTACTTTTAGTCTATACACTACAGCCCTCAGGTAAGTTGTCATGCGTTATTCATCCTTATATTGTTGCACAACTGCCGCAATGTGTATTTGGTTTGCAAAATATGTTTTGTTCATGGCAGTCTTATGTTAATGTGGCCTACTAGCATCTGGGTGATATCTTGTTGATTTTATTGCTGTGAATCTCCATAGGGAGGGATGGTGAACAGTCATCAACTTTTGAAATTTATTATGCCATCCCTCGATGGCATTGTTTGTTCTCTGCTGGCAACTTATCATGAGGTCACACATGTTCCACATTTCGACAGGGAATCTTGCGTTCTTGGCTCTTTGTCAGCCTCAAGCTCGTCTTCCTCCTACATAAACCCACTCGACATATTCCATCAGACCATCCACATCCTCTGATATTATTTAAACAATGTTATCAAAGACATCAAGGACATCTTCCATGGGAACAAATGGTAATCCCAGCAGCAATGAAATTTGCTTTTGTACCTCACTCCCTATGGTGTTATATTCTGCTGCTAATCCCACTGACTGAATTTGATGCCAGAGTGATTGAGACCAATGGAATAAGCAACCCTTTATGTTTGCATGTGGAAAAATTTGTCAAGCTGTGTTAATATTTGCAAACTCGAAATCCATCATGAAAGTTCCAGGATGTACATGGATATTTGCTTCTCGAGCTGTTCCCGCAACCCATTCGTACAGCAGTCAATACGTGTCCTCTGTTTTCCACAGAAAATATGTCAGAGCATATACAAATGGGAAGACATCCCCTCGGAAAATACCCTGTTATGTAAATAAATTGCGTGAATTGATTTGGCGCTGTCTTAAAAGTACTGTTCGCGAACATTATTGGGCTAGCAGAGAACAGTCTCAGGTTCTTCATTGTAACAAAAATAAATCTTCTGTTCTGGAATTGTACAAAAGGAACCTCTCTCCAGAACGAGTAACACGATATTCAATGTCATCTTCACGAAGTCAATGTCTTGCAATGCAGCGGAATTGGCAGGTCAGCCTCTATTTTGATTTTGATTAATCTGTCGTTGCAACATATTCCTTTCAGGTAACATCAAAAGCATTTCTTCCTCATGCATGCCTCAAAGTCAACCTCATTGTCTGTGCTGGGAGTTCATGTGGATTTCTTTCTGCAGTTGTCCCTTACCTTCCTTACTTCCCCTTGCATACCTGCTCCATACTGACGATCTCTTATACTATCCTTCTGTATTTTTTTTTTAACCTCTGGGACCACCGTTAGGTATTGCTTCAGAAGATGAGATGAATGATTTGTAGCGTGTGTGAAAATGCCATGCCTGACCGGGATTCGAACCTGGGGCCTCAGGATGAAAGGCTGACACACTACCACTTGTGCCACAGAGGCCGGCATCTTTCTGTACTTGTATATCTTCAAGGTCATTCCCACCTAGTACATCTAGCATTGCAGGAGCTTCATTGTTCACATCTCCAATACCGTCGAAAACCATCTTTACTAAATGAATGGGAATACTATGTGAAGTTATTGAAATGTAGCACTGGTTTATTTTTTTTAGAATAAATCACCTCTGCCATAATTTTTGGTGAATTATTACTCTCTTCTGTACTAAGAAATTAACTGGTCTACCCATCCTAGATAACAATATTTTATCTCCACCCTTGTTTAATAGATCCCTCTACATGACTCATCTTTAGATAAAATTATGTCTTAATAAAACCTTATTGCTATTTCCTGTGTATTGAAACCTTTACAATGCACATATTTAGAAAATAAAGTATTAGAGAAATTAAATACTAAGGTCTCATTCAATAAAATATATGTAGATGAGATTCTAGTATCTGCACATGAACAAGATATTGATTTAATATTAAAAGAATTTAACCTATTTAATGAACGTACACAATTTACAAAGGAAATTGAGATTAACAAAAATATAAACATTATGGATTTAACAATAACTCATTTTTTTGGTTAAAATATTACAAAAAATAATCTGAAAAAATAAATACACATCAAAGATTCATGGAAATTCCATACAATAAGCAAATAATACCCACACATCACAAATTTCGTTGGATGTAATTTCATTATATAGCAGCGTTCCGAAGAATTTTGTAATTGAAGTGATAGAAAGCAAAGAGTGAAATTGATAAAGTAACTAAAATAAAAAAAAAAAAAAAAAAAACAGAATTTTTTTAATGTATAAATATTTGCATAGATAATATGTATTATAAATTTAAAAATAAATTATATGAACAATGCCATGGTTTAGCGATGGAGGTCACCAATCTCAGCCGGCCCTAACTATGGAATATTTAGAAAATAAAGTATTAGAGAAATTAAATGAAAATGAAATTGATGAATTATTCAAAGATGATATCGCCTAAATCAACTCTGCCATAATTTTATAAAATTTTTCCTAAACGATATCACCTAGCAAAATGAGCAAGCAATGTTTCAATTTTCAATAATGGTAACAATGTCTGCTTTGATATTATAACTCGCAGTGAACTGAAAACAGACCTAAATCTGTGTGGACTAAAAGAAAGTAGACCAAAACTAATGGTGGACAAAAATACCAGTGGACATTAGATAAAATGGACAAGCAAAACAGTAGACATTGGACTTTTTCTGGACCTTACCATGTGGACTAAACGTCTGCTAATCTTTTGTTATTGGCAGTTGATCAAGTATCATGACTTGTAAAAAATGGATGAAGAATTCTATGCGGTGATCAAACATTTTTTTTGAAAGGTAAAACTATACATGAAGCCAACCTAGATAAATATTTTGGTGAGTCGGCTCCACCAATTAGGTAAGTTTACAAGGGTTTGGTTATTTTCAGTGTGTTCTGGATGGCCTGTAAAGGTTATTACTGCAGAGAATATTGAAAAAATCCATATAGTAACAGAGGAAAATATTGAAAGTGCATGAGATAATACGCACTAAGACAACAGACATCTCAAATGAACAGATGCATTATATTTTACACGACATTGTCATTTACACTTGCAAAATATATCCACAAGATGTAAACTGCATTTTTTCACAACTGATTAAAAGCATGGATTCTAAGCACGATTTAGAACTGTTAATGCAATCAAAAGGAATTTTTGCATTGTTTCTGAATAGCTCATAAAACTTGATACATCATTATAATTTGAAACCAAGGAACAGTCAAAACAGTGGCTTGCAATCGGGGAACTTGCTCCAAAAAAGGTGAAAACAGTTTTATTGTCCATTTCATTACCAGTCACTTTCATCTGGGATGCTCATGCCATAATCTTCACTGACTTTCTGGAGAAAAGTAAAACAACTGCTGGACAATATTATGCATCTTTGCAGAATTATCTAAATGAGGAAATAGAGAAAATACTACCACATATTAGGCAAAAAAAAGTTCTTTTTCACAAAGGCAACTCCAGCTCACTCTACTGTAATTGTGATAGTAATAATCCCTGAACTGCACTGCAAGATTCTTCTGCATCCCTACTACTCACCAAAACTAGCAAATTTGAAGAAGCTTGGTAGAAAGAGATTTACACAAAATGATAATGTTATGCCCAAAAATTCTGTTATTTTGAAGACATGTATAAATCATACTATAAGAATGGGATCAAAAGGTTTGAGCATCATTGAACTAACTGTACAGACTTAAATTGAGAATAAGCTGAGAAATACGACTTTTCCTGAAAAATTATGCCTTCTTTATTTCTTTACACTTATCAAACACCCCTTGTATATATGAAAATAAAACAATTAAGAACAACATTAAAAAATATTAAATGAGAAATAAACAGACTGTGTGAAACACAATAAAATTAATATTTTCAAGTGTTTTAAGAATAATAAAAAAACATAAATAGCTTGTTATCATTTTTAGGTGATCCCAATCAAAAACATACATTTCTTAAGAACATCTAAATCAGTGGAACCTCCAACTCAGATTGCCCAACATGGCCTAATGTATCACTCTTATGTCTGTTGGATAGATAAAAATTTATCTTGTGAAAAATAGATACCATTTATCTTAAACCAATCAAAGAGAGGTTTCTTCTACCAACAACACAATTTAAAGGAAGGGATAACTGTTTAATTTCTTGTGATGAAAAACCTCTTCATAAAGAATTTTAATAAATTTAAAATTCTAGGTTGCTATTATGTACTGATTCCACATTATTGTTAATGTCTAATAAGTTGTTGGGAATTTAAATTTTAGAAAAATCTTTTTATGTAAGTTTTCAAATGTAAAAACATTAAATGTTTCTACATTTCAATGTTGTGACTATTTTACTGAAAGATTAATTGAAATGACCAAGATTTAATATCAGTTTAAATAGAATAGGAAAAAATAACAAACTGATTAATATAAAATATATATTTATATATTAAAAAAAATAATGGAAATCTACACCTTATGAACTGTTTTTTGTAATGTTAATGGAAATCCAGATTAACCAGCAATTCTTTTGAAGAATCAGTTTTTACCTAGTTACACTCATTTACCCTAGCAATATGAAATATATAAATTTCACAAACATTGAAGTAAAACACTAGAATTCAAATTGTACATCCTCAATAAAATGAAGACAAAAATTATAACAGAACTAAAAAATAAATAAATACAAGATTGGGATAAACAATAGCATACTGTAAATCGCATATCATTTTATGTTGTGTCTAAACAATATCACAGGAATGTAACTTTTTTGAGAATATTGTACATTTTCAGGCGTTAAGTGTATTTCATAAGGTCAGAGTGAATTAAAATAATAGGTGTTCTTTATTTATAAAATATCAACACTGTTTAATATTAATTGATATATTTTTTTTGTATTTATTTCGACAGGGCTGACTAATTCTGACTGAAAAATATGAACTGCTCTCATTTGGTGTTCCATCCTGAGTTCCATTGTCCAGAGTGATTTTGTAGTCGAAGCAATACAATGTGTATATTCCAGAGGGAGTGTTGTGTTGGTCCAGTAATTACTGGACTTCCCTCTGTTGTTTTGTACATAATAATAAAGTTAAAAGATAGGTTATGGTTTTTTTTTCCTAAACTGTACTGTATTTAGTTTTAATCACCTAGTTATTTTCTTAAGCTTTTTGTTTGTCTACATTACTGATTATTATTTTTTTTAAATTATATTTGTTTTAATTTTTATTTGGATTTATTTTAGGCAGAAGAAGAAATACGTTTTATTGGGTTCATATTCAGCTATCAAGCATGTAATACTGTGTACTTTGTTTAAGTACAAATTATTTCTTTCTGTCTTTGGATGCCAATAAGATGCTATCTATAATCAAAGTATCTTAGGCAGTACATTATTTTATGATCCATTTATTCATGAAATGGACTATTGCAGGTTTTTTGTATGGAAGTACATAGATAAACAAGCATATCTCCAAATTATCTAATAGATGCAAATCAAAAATCAGTCAATATTAATAATCTACAAAAAAAAACCATACAATAATGAATATAACTAAAACCTAAATAATTTCTGAACACATTCTACAGATCATCTAAATTGAAATAATCACCAGCAATAACTATGCCAGAATGAAAAAAAGGGGCAGTAAATAATTAACTGCAGATTGCTGCAAAAGCACAGACATGGTTTTTAAAACACAGTTTTATAAATCTGATTGATTTGATTGTTTAAAAACTGTTATACATTAAGTTTCACCAAGAAAAATAATAAATCAAGAAGAAAAATAATAAGGACTACTATTTAATGGTGCTTTTCTGTCACTAGAATTGGAAATTATGCAGATAAAAACAGAAAAGGGCTATGAACTTTTGATGTGCAGCACCAAAATAATTTTTAACTAAGTATAAAAGAAATTCATAACCAGATTGTATCTAACCTTCAACTTCTAAGCACAGCCCGTAACACATTTTCAAAAACATTTAATATTGGTCATCTATACATTCACATTTCTTTTTTTCTCTCTCAAATATTTTTAGGAACTGTGCAGCAACTGGCCAAGGCCACTTGTCCTTTGTTAATACATCCAAAAAAATTTCAAGCCATCATAAATACTGATAAAATGTTCTCCTTAAATGCCAAGAAGCCACAGTTTATGTTAGTGTAATACATAGAATGTAGCAAAGATTTTTCATGATGCCAATTACTTATTAACTGGGCTTATTGCAGCTAGTCATGATGCTGAATTATTGTTAAAACTTTTAATGATAATTCCTGAACGGGAATAATAAAGTAGAAAGATTAAAAAAAAGTCATCAGATTAAAAGACACAGGCAACCTGACATCCTAAAAATCAAGGCACAGAACATGCAGCCATGATGGTACTATAGTAACATAAAAAAATGCTTAATAATTCAAAGAAAATTTATGTTACAATAAAAATAATACCTATTTTACATTAACACACATCAGTGAATAATACATATTCCATTATTCAAATTAAATAACTAAACAATCAACCAATAACAGACGGCAGTATTTTAACTATAGAAGACATTGTGTGGTGCAACAGATTTCCCTCCACTTATGTATCTGGACATTAGTATTCAAAATACCAGGCACACACTTTACAATTTGTAAAACGGAAAGCGAAATGTAGTACACCATACATGTACTTCACGATAATAATTATACAAACACAATAATAAAAAGTATAAGCAATGACGAGTTTGGCACCATACCTGTTCAAACAGGCTAAAACGACTTTACATAAAAATTGCCTAAATTGCTAGTACTGTCCAAACTAATCATCAAAGTAATACTTAGAAACTGTTAGGTCGTATTAATAAGCCATAAATACCACATACTATAAATTTATAGTTTAAATAATAAAATCTACTTAACCTCCAAATGTCAAATCTCCACAGTTGAAATTTTTGGCGACGGAATATTTAAATAATTTACTATGCATGCAAATATTAACAAGTACTGCTATTATCATATAATTATTATAAGAAAAGAATTATACATTTGAGAATTCAACATCTGAAAACGCAGAACACAAACACGGCAGTAACTTCAGACACTGAGTAAAGGATATGGCGGTCGAGTGAATTTAAATCATCTTTTTCCATATTACAAAATATAATCTTTTAATTAAAGTTTAACATGAAATAATTTTTTTATAACGTTTGCATTGTTTTCGTTGATCTTTGGCTTCATTAAAAAAATATTCTATTATTTTTTCTCCTTACACTGCTATTGTCTGACCTGAAAGATAAAAGGCATTTTAGCGTTGACCATTACTATATACAATGTAAATCGGTAACGGAGGGAGGGTGTACAGTGGGAGGAATGGTTTTTTAACCTAAGGGACCACCGTTCAGGTATTGCCACAGAGGATGAGATGAATGACAATTTTTGTAGCGTGTGAAAAATGCCATGCCTAATCGGGATTCGAACCCGGGATGTCCGGATGAAAGACCGAGACAGTGGGAGGAACTGGAACCCTTCAAACTATTAACTATCGTCATTCAGTACGTGGTGGGCGGAAAGTTCCTTTAAGCTTGTTATGAAATTATTAGGACAATTGTAGCTTACCTTCTATGGGTCTAAAACGTATTTGTGGGTTCCACCATGTTCAAAGCACAGCTGTATACAGCTCCAGGGGTGTTCATTCAAATGCTGACCGACAGTGGCTTAAAGTTGCCGTATGTGCGTTTTACGCATTTTTTCTTTTCAAACCCCCAGAGTGCATTGTCAGGTGTGGTGAGGTCAGAGCTTCTTGCTGGCCAAAACTTCTGGAAGCAACCACTCATCGATCATTCTCAGATAACTGCGTTGATTAACTGCCCCATTGATAAAATAAGGACAGGGGGATGTTCAGCCATCCTGCCCAAACCATAACATGAGGCCGATGTGTTCGATTTCCTCAAAAAACGTGAGGATTGGCTTTCATGCAGAAAAAATATTTCAGTTATGAGGACCTTGATGAATAACACACTTGTCTGAGAACATGATATTGTTTTTATTGTTTGCTCTTAGAAAGCATTCAAGCAATAACTGACATGCATAAACACATCGATCAAGGACATTGTTATTCAACTCATTAACTATGGCTGGACGAAAACATTTAACTTACAAGTCCTAATGTATATGGTCTCGCATTGTCAATCTCGGAATACCTTACTTTGCAGAACGTTTGCGCATTGATTTCATCAATGATTGTTGAATCGATGCCTTCACAGCAGCACACATCTCAGCTTGAGTGCTTGGCCTCCCAGTGTGTGGCACATCATGAAGCCTTTTTTTCACTTGTCAGTAACACTTGCTGTGATGATTTCCCAAAATGCACAAAGAAATGATTCATAATGTTCTCCAATATTTTGGAATCACATACAAGCTAACAAATGTTCTTCGGCAAACGCACTCATATTGGCTGTCATTCCACACTCAATTACAACTAAGGTCATCCCACCATGAATGAACACACCAAACAATCTTCAATATGGCTTATCCTCCTCACCTTTATCAGCAGCAGAGAGCAATATATCTGTGGTGTAACTGGGAGCAATAGAGCCCGATTAAGCTGGATTTATTACAGTGAAAAGGGATTTCCCATCCAGTCTGTATAATTTAATGCTGCTGAAATATGTATCACAATTTTTTTATATGAATAACACAGTCACCAAAATTACTATGAAAAGAAAAATTCATTTTCAAATTGCTTTGTAATGATTGAACATTAACTTCAGCAAATGTTAATTGAGAAAAAAAATACTGGGAGGTATGCAACTTTTATACCTCTCCTTTAATGTAATCCTGAAATTAATGCATTTAAATGATAAAATTTCATTATTTACTATGGGCTCAAATAATCATTAAAATGACAATCAGATTTAACTGATGTCACTGGGTCAGATCAACTGATCACAATATACTCATTATTAGGTATGGTTGCAGAGAAAGTAATTGGAAAAATGTACCTTTCTAGTCAATATATTGCTGCTCTATTGATAAAATATATATAATGTGAATTAAATAGTAAAAAAAAGAACAGTAAACAATCTTTGAAGAGATTTATACACCATCCACAAACTGCATGCACAAAAAAAAGGAGAAGGTGTATTTATTATAATTATTATTCATAGAACAGCACTGTTAGTTGTTAATTGGCCTATGTCAATTTCTCTACAGGTATGTGCAATTTTTTTAGTGAGATAAGGACATCTTTACCTAACAGAAATTACAGCTGCTAGGCTTATTATGCAGCCACAAATCAGGAAACAGAGCCTCACAACTGTTCTCATTCAGGTCCCTCTTACCAGATAGCAAGGATGACTCATAGTATCAGCATCTTCAATACAGAAAAGCCTAGCTGGGTAAACCCTGCACCCACAGAAACAATAATGAAGGACAAAAGATCAAGGAAAAGAGATGGGTTGTGGGAAAGGATGATCTTACTCTTTATGATAATTTACTCCTTGTCTAGGATCCTAATCTGTATTTGAATTTGCAAAATTAAAATTAAAAACTAATCTACAACGTATTTTTATTCTGTCATTTGCTTACTAGATGTAAGAAAACTATTATCTGAATTGCACATGTAATCAATTTCTTGCCCTTATATAAATTGTTTTTTAGATAATAACCTTACTGCTTAACAGCATGATCGCAATTGTATTAATTACACTGATCATACAATGAATGTATGAAATACAGTTGCTGAAGTGTACTGCATATTTTCAATTTAACCAAGCCCAACCACTGCATTCTTCCATTATTCATCTCTAAACAGAACAATCATTTTCTTAGTATAATTAGTCCAAAATGTTTTGAAAAGTATGCACTACATAAAGGTAGCTGTTTTACTAAAATGTTTGCTTTATTAATTTCTAAATATATATTATTAAAAAAAGAAAAAGAAGTAATTTTATCTCTCTAGTACTAAAAATATGCTTGCTATAGTGATATAATGTCTACAAAAATTTTATCTGATTTGCAATACACCTCCTATCACAAGTTTTGTTACATTTTCATCGCATCAAACTATAGTAATAAAGTGTAAAAATAAGCATCTTGGTACAACAGTAGTTTCATTTCTAACAAATAGCATTGTAATCATTTGAAGAAGACAGGCTATATCACTTTACAACCTTGCGGTTCCACAACACCTGAGATCTCTCAAAAAAATAGAATTTTACAAATTAATAGATAAATATGGAAAGTCTAAATTACGTTTAATAACATTAACTCTAAGTTAAATAAAAGCGAGTGTATTTCAATTTAGCTGAATAGCTACATTGATCATTTTTTTTCTAATAAGTTAAACAGTTGACTTCTTTAAAAAAAATATAATTTTTTCAATTGTCTAAACAAAAGTTGACAACTAAGCTATAGTGTGTTCTAACTCATTCAAACCAAGAATGTGCCCCAAGTTCCAAAGATTAACAGAAACTGAGTGTATTCTAATCTATATATATAAATGGATGTTTGTCTGTCTCGTAGGCATATATATGCCACTCATCTGACTGCAATGAAACTTTGGTGAGTTGTTGTGTGCACATCCATTAAGGTTTCTGAATTAGTTTGGACCCACTAGGTGTTGCTGGGGTCGAGATATTTCAAAAAAATGTATTTATGGTCAGGTTTGACTCGTATTCAAAATATGTATTAATTACGTGAAAATAAATATTTTTTGTAAAAAAAATTGACTGCTAGGTGGCGTAGGTGTTGAGCCAATCAAAACATTTTTTGGCAAACATACGCAAGTACAATTCATGCTTCCAAATGACATCGTTCGGTGCAAGAAATATCGTGGGCGAGAATTACATGACAACATTCAAAGTGCAAGGGCAAATTTATCATAGTGCAGGATCACTACTACCATTGCCGAACACAGATTACAAATTTCTTCAAATTTATTTCATGGGAAACACAGATGAACAAATCAATCAACGTTGTCGATTCAATACGGGCACTTAACGAGAAATTGTCGCTGCATTACAAACTTTATTCGATCAACACAACGAATTAATTTCGTTGTTCAGAACTGCTCTTGAACAAATGCCAGCTGATAACTTCAAAGTTGTAGTTAGAGCAGACAAAACATCGGCCAACACAAAAGACAGTACAATACATCAACAATTGAGCGATCGTTATAGTTGGCAAAGAATTTAACTAGCGTGATATAATTCTTATAATTCTTCATCGTGTCAGAAACTCATCGCTCATACAACGGATTGCAATATTCTATTTCATTTTGACAAGGAGAACAAGGATGGATATCATTTCAACATCAAATTGAGAAATCTACAAACAGATGAGGAAACTTATAAGAAAGGGGATTCAGTGCCATGAATTACTATTCATATCGATTGACGATTCGTGAAAACGCTAAAAATCATATCTTGAAATGTCGACAATTGTTCCATCAATACAATGACGATATGTTAGCGAATATCGAAACCGAACGACTCCTCTACGTTCGATTAAATCAAACAAAGTGCGTTCCGAAGAGTACATTCATTTGTGTGATGCAGTTGTTAACGATGGCAATGTGAATCCCAATGAATTGGAGGGAATGGTCATACCACCGGCCACATTTACAGGTAATCCACGGCACATGCATGAATACGCACAAGATACGGTGACATATATTCGCGCATACGGCCGCCTAAATTTGTTTATTACATTCACATGCAATCCTACGTGGGATGAAATAAAAGAACTTCTCTTAACTGGACAATCATCATCGGATGGTCATGATATTTTTGCGCGTGTGTTCAAATAAAAGTTGAAGTCTTTAATGGATTTAATTGTCACTCATCATGTTTTTGGAGACACGCTGTTGGATGTATTCCATTGAATGGAAAAAAAGAGGATTGCCACATGCACTCATTTTGATTTGGTTGATCGAAAAATCACACCAGATCAAATTGATGAAGTCATCTCGGCGGAAATAGCAGATGTCAACATTGATCCACACTTATTTGAAGTTATCACCAAAGACATGATTCATGGTCTATATGGCTTACTCAACAGCAATTCACCATGCATGTCTGATGGGAAATGCACGAAACGATAACCAAGAGACTTATTTCCCGAGACTATCACTGGCAATGACGGATATCCACTCTTTCGTCGACGATTAACTGAAAATGCCAGCAAATCCATCACTTTAAAAGTACAAAGCAATGATGATAAAGTCGATAATCGTTGGGTTGTACCGTATTCACCAATACACTCGAAAACAAACAAAGCACACATCAATGTTGAGTATTGCAATTCGGTGAAATCGATCAAGTACATTTGCAAATATGTCAAAAAAGAAAACGATCTGGCAGTTTTTTGAGTGGGAAGTGCAACTGCATTCATTTTAAATGTTGTATTTAAAGGGGAAGATGTACTGTTTCCACACATCCCACTGATTCCGGTAGATATGCCATTCAAATTCAAACGTATGCAGTTTCCGATGCGACTCGCATCTGCAATGACCATCAGCAAAGCACAAGGAACAATCACTACCAGTGTGTGGACTAAATTTGGAAAATTCATTCTTCTCACATAGACAGCTGTATGTGGCCTGCTCATGCGTTGGAAAATCTTCTGATTTATTCGTGTACGCACCAGATGGAAAAACAAGAAAATATTATGTATCTGATTGCAGTTCAATAAATAGAATTAAAACATAAACACTTACTTTCTTTGAGTGGCATTGCAACGCATGCCGGTTGTTAGCTAATATATATATTCTATTTTATTTTTTCCATTGCTGCTTTTGAGTATGTTTATTTTTCTACAAATTAGAAAATATGCTTGTGAAAAGTTCTCATGCAGTCCCACCCCCATTGAAATACAGAACTTCATCCATACGTTCCCAGCAACATCCAATCTTCAAAAAATTAAAAATAATCAGTTCTCATAACATACTAATTTCCATACAAAACTTCATAACTATATGTACAACTGTTCCCAAGACATAAAGGCAACAGAGATGTTGCCTTCTGTGTACATGTGCATATCCTTATTACTTCCTTGTATGAAGTATAGGAAGTATTGTGATTGCAAAAAATTTTGGTTTTTGATTTCAACGGAAATATCTATTTTGACATCCCTGAATCCATTTTGACTAGTTTTGGTATGATGTCTGTACATATGTATGTATCTTGCATAACTCAAAAACGATTAGCTGTAGGATGCTAAAATTTTGGATTTAGAACTGTTGTTAACATTCTAGTTATGCACCTCCCCTTTTGATTGCAATTGACTGGACCAAAGGTGTCCAAAAAAAACCAAAATCCATAAGAATTTGGACTTTTTCTTAACTGCAGTAATAAGCCCTCATTCACAGCTTTTCAATAATATATCATAAGTGGTACTTATTTTCATTGGTTCCAGAGTTATAAGCAAATAAAATTTTAATTAATGAAATATTTGGATCTTATAAGAGAAAGGCACTTCTGTTCAAATTAGATTTCATCTCCTTTCTTTTTAATTTAAATATATTGCTTTATTAACATATATTAACCTCCGATTGTAAAAAAAGATTTACAATTAATAATAATTCAAACATAACAATAAAAAAAAAGTATGAAAAAATATCAGAAGTTATTAATGAAATAAAATTTTATATACTTTTCATTTAAAAAAATGTGTATATGTAATTTAACAGGCTTACAAGGAAATTGTGTGGTGTCCACATCTGATTTTTTTAAGTTATATTTCAGTAATTCTGAAGTGGGTCCTTAAAGCTTTAAAAAATATAAGGATCTGATCTGATTCAGAAAGTTTGAAATTAAAAAAGGATTGAAATAATACAAATTTTTTGGTGTCCTATAATAAGTTTCTTCCTGATAAGTTGGTTAATTTTTAAAATGGAAAATTAGTCTTTGCAAATGATTAGAAGAAATTTTTTTTGTCATGTTCCTTTTCAGAATTGGATAGTTACAGCATGGCATAGTCTGATGTCATTTTCATACTCGAGTATTTTGTAAGAAAATTGGTTATATTATTTAAGATAATAAATAAAATACTATAATCCAGATAGCCTTAGCTCTCACTCTGTAGTAATTTACTTAAATAATTTCTCTGTGTTCCTTTTCTTTGACATTTCTTATCTTAGAACTTCTTGTGAATGGTTTCTTTATTCATATGAACAACATTTTTTGTTGGCCTATTAAATTTTAATTGAAATTCAATTAAAAGTTGAAAATAAATAAAAACTTAAAATTTAAAAATGTAATAAAAAATAAAAAAATCCAGCAAAGAGCTGTATAACTGCTAAAGCTGACATCAATAAACCACATTCAGAAATCATTGTATAACATTAAATAAGTTGGTTTATCCAGTCTTAAAATAAAGTAACAACTGACAACAAAATATTAGGCTTATATTCCTCATCCCTGAATGAAATTGCATGAATACAGAACCAAAGTGATATACTGATGTAACGGAACCATGTAATTAATTGACTGAGCCAAGAAATGACAAAAAAGTAAAAAAAAAGGTTTTTATGCAGCTCCTTTATGGAGATTTGAATAAGACCAAACATAATTAGAAATAGCGAACTAAGGGATATTAAATTAAGCAAAAACATTTACTTATTCTTGAGTAAAATTTTAAGATACAGGACAACAAGGTCTGTACTTACCTACCCCTTGACAAATTAAGACCATAATTAATTATTACTAATTAAATAAAAATATTTCGTACTCAATAAAAAATTTTATTTTTTAAAAACTTAGATTCAACAGAAAAATGTTTTTGAAAAGATAAAATATTTTTTTTTAAATTAAAAGAGAATTTGCCCAGTTTATTTTATGGAAGTAATTTCTACAAAGTCCAAGGACATGTCATTACATGTTCTTGGACTGGGTAAAAATTGATGTATAATCAGGCTATCGTTGTGCAGTCCATTGGCTGCAAAAAGGTAGCCTGATTGAAACAAGACATAGCAGCAAGTTTTTAAGAAACCTTTGAAAGTTTTTGTATAATTCTTATCACACACTACATAACACCACTTAAAATTTGGGCAAAATCTACTACCCAGTTTTATCCATTACGCTTTCTTACTTTACGCTCCCCAATTTTGAATTCTTTATTATCTTTTCTAATGTAGGGTGTAAGTACAAAACTAAAATTTTTAACTTAGTGTCAAGTAAAATAATAATAATTATAAATGACTCACTTTCATATTAAAGTTAGTTGTTTATGGAAATTTTTTCATGGAAGATTGTCATGGAAAGTTTGTTTTTCTAAAGAAATTTTTTAAATACGAGTAACTGGCAATATCTTATTCAATGAGTTACCACAGGCACTATTACTGGTAATGGTTCCATTATTAATTCCACTTAATGAATTACTACTAACAAGCTCTAATGTTTTTTGGCAAGATAATTTCTATGTAACTTAAAAGTAAATCTTTAATTTAGAAGCTTCATGTTATTAATTAAATGAAAAATAAAAAACAGTATGTCAAATTGTTGTTATCTGTTTCAATTTTTATTATGGTTGTAATGTATAAAAAATACACAGAGTACAGAAGTTACCATTTCTTAAATAATTCCTAAATTGAGTGACGGTAAGTTCAAGGAGAGTACATTTATCGGTACACAAATCAAAACAATGCTTAAGGATATAACTTTTGAGGATAAACTTAGCGAATGTGAATTAGTTGCATGGAAGTCCTTCAAAGACATTGTTGGTGATTTTTTAGGCAACAGAAAATATGAAAACTATGTTTTTTGTTAATAAGCTGTTAAAAAACTACAAATATTTAGCATGTAGGATGTCATTAAAAATTCATTTCCTACACTCCCACTTAGACTTTTATCCTGAAAATTTGGGCTTTGTCAGTGATGAGCAGGGAGAGCATTTCTATCGGGTTATTCTGACCGTGAAGCATCAGTAGCAAGGAAGATGGGATGCTAGAATGATTGACAACTATTGTTGGTTTTTATTTAGAGAAACTGATCAAACATTACACGAGTGAAAACATTTGTCAACATATTTTAAAAATTCAGTTCCAATGATTTAAATGTTTAAAAACTGTATTGAATATATTTCAATTCATCTGTATTTGAATAAATAAATATTTAGCTGATTTAAACAAATTATAAATGAATACACATAAATAATAACTTTTTTGAAATATTGGTATGACACTGATTATGCATTTATTGGTAAATAAATCGTATGTATGTACAAAAATGCAATGTATTACACAAAATTTTACAAGTTTTGAATTCAGCACCCAATATTTGTTAAAATCACCATGCCCATTTCTAGATGTGTTTTTTTATATTTTGCTGCGTTTTAAAAATTCTATACATTTACGGTACTTACTTTTTATTCAATCCAGATTTGAAACTACGGTTGATAGTAACTGTAACTAAAATTTTCTTTATTTTCCATAATCATTTTCTGCTTTCAATATTACATTTGAGAATCAGTAACCATTTTTTTTTTGTCACAGCTTCCATGAATTTAAAATTACTCCCAGTACAGCACCTACAACTCAAAATCACTTGGCAAAAAGATTAGTAATGCACATAATATGAACAAATAAATTTTTTTTTTTTTTTTTTTTGTTTTGCGTAGGAGGAGGAAAAAGCTCTACCAGCCATCGTCTGCGCCCGCAACAGACGTAGTGTCGGGCTCTCACCGACTAAAAAACCTCCCCCTTAGGAAGGAGGACCCTATTAGGGATTGGGATCGCGGACGCGACTTAACTAATAATAAAATAATATCTACGTTGTACCTGAAAATACATACACAGCATATACAAAATTTATATCTATTTTCATAAAACTTAATTTACACTGCTTATCTAAGTAATTTTAAAGGAAAATTTATGTTGAACCTGAAACAGAAACATACACAAGAATAGACATAAAACATTCCCTACAGGAAAGTTCCTATCAGGGGACCCTACTGGGACTAGGCATTGGGGTCGTGGACACGACTTAACTAATAATAAAATAATATCTACGTTGTACCTGAAAAAACATACACAGCATATACAAAATTTAAATCTATTTTCATAAAACTTAATTTACGCTGCTTATCTAAGTAATTTTAAGGTAAAATTTACGTTGAACCTGAAACAGAAACAACACAAGAATAGACATAAAAAGTTCCCTACAGGAAAGTTCCTATCAGGGGATCCTACTGGGACTAGGCACCTACCGTGATTTTATAAGAATATTATACTATCAACTTAAAAACTACACAACTTATTTTTAACATGAAAATTTATAATATTAAACAATAATAACAAAAGTAAGTACCTTTAGTAGAAAATTATCCTACAATAAAAGGGAGTACCACAATGTAAGGAGGGCCACTTACATGGCAGCTATCCCTTAGAATATTAAATGAACCGTTGAGTTACCTGAAACAAAAGAAAATAAGACAAATTCAATTGGCGGTTGTGAAATTAAAATAGTTTTGTTTTTGTTATTAAATTCATTTCATGTATGATAGCATTGAACTTTTTCTAACAAAAATATTTATTAGGAATGAATAGATGGTCCATTTTTACTCCTTAAATATTTAACCTGAGGTAGAAGTATTTATATAGACATTTTTTACAGAAATAGAATCGCTAGCTAGCTAGGTACACAAGAAAAGCTATACCCTCCTCCAGATTAGATATATACAACCCACCGGGTTGGTCTAGTGGTGAACGCGTCTTCCTAAATCAGCTGATTTGGAAGCCGAGAGTTCCAGCGTTCAAGTCCTAGTAAAGCCAGTTTTTTTACATGGATTTGAATGCTAGATCGTGGATACCGGTGTTCTTTGGTGATTGGGTTTCAATTAACCACACATCTCTGGATTGGTCGAACTGAGAATGTACAAGACTACACTTCATTTACACTCATACATATCATCCTCATTCATCCTCTGAAGTATTATCTTAAATGGTAGTTACCGGAGGCTAAACAGGAAAAAGAAAAAAAGATTAGATATATACAAAGAACACTGCATTTTTTATGGACCCCACATCGTTAGATATCCATTGAGAAATCATTGAAAAACACCCTTTTAATAGATCAAGGTGTAAGAAAATAAAGGAAAAAAGTGGAAGTTAGAGGAGTAATCCACAGAAGATTGCTAAACAAGACAACTCGCTCTAAGCCGAATTCTAAGCCGCTTTTAAGGCAGCAAGGATTCCTTTCATACAAGATCAGAGCGCTTTACCAAGAATAGAAGCAAAAAAATTATTCTGAATTAAGGTTCACTGATATAGATGGTAACAGATCTATATCGCATCCAGGAATGTGTTATATGAACTTACTTGGCCGAGCTAAAATTTTCATCTAAGAATAATGTTGAATGGTAACAAAAATCGATACAGGAAATTGGTATACCACCTGATCCTTTAACTAATTTTTATATTATTTTTTTTTAAAAATCATACCTTAATATTTTTATAGAATGAAATGCATAATTTATTTTCTTATTATTTTTTACAATTTTATGTAGGTTTCCACTTGCTTTGATTGCGCTGGTATTTAAAATTCATGAAATATTTATGTACAATCTACTTTATAAGTATATTCTACAAATTTTGACAAAGAGGTGCAAGCATGGTTTCATTAAATTTTCAAACCGCTGTCGGGCAAGAGAGTCATTACCAAAGCAAGCAAAACAATAAAGGACTAAACAGAATTTCCATGTCAAAAAAGAAATAACTTGTGTAACCACTTCTAAACTTTTACACAGTATATCTTCTTTTAAAATAATACGTTAAATGAAGATATTGCTTTGTTTCATCTATCAAAACCCATTCTCTATCTGTAAACATACATAAAATTCATTTTTATTATAATTGAAAGTTTGGGGGTATCGAAGTGAAAAGATGACTGTCATGACAATAATTTGATTCTTATTTCATTTTACATGATGAAGTCAAACAAAATCAGTTGCTTTTCATGGTTATTCTTTATATTATAAAAGAATAATTGTCATCTAAAAAAAGAATAATTGAGTCAAATTGTAAGTACATGCTGCATTTCAATTTTATTAACAATGATGAAAAAATCAAGTGATGTAGTGTTAACTGATAAATACTCAAAATATTATTAGAAAGGTTAAAAATATGAAGTCTTCTTGAAATATCGTAAGCCAAGAAATGTACATAATAAGCTTATGAAGTTTCATTGCTGTAACTAACAAAATTCATAAAAATTTGTATAAATATATATATATATATATATATAAAATTTAACATTATATGAAATATAAACCACCTAAACTCAGTAATTAGATTATTTATACTTACCTTATTTATTTCCAATAACCGGTTTGTGCAGTATCTTGCACCTTCACTTGCTATTAAATTCTTTTTAATTTATTTGTATTATTTTTGTCTAAATAATAAATATTTTCACAAGTACATTTTTTTTGTCTTCAGTCATTTGACTGGTTTTTGATGGAGCTCTCCAACATTCCCTATCTATTGCTAGTCGTTTCATTTTGGTATACGTTGTACCTGTAGAATAGGGTACATTGTATACTCTATTTATGTTCATAATATCATTTAAAATTTCACAATAGATAACATTATAATTTATCATAAAAAAGAGATATCATTAAAACGAATAACTTTTAATGTAATAAAAATTGAATTTATTACATACTGGAGATGCAGGGTACTGCAAAAAATAGTCAGTGGAAATTAATATAGCAAGTTTAACTTATCTAATTACTGTGTTTTGGTGGTTTATATTTCAAATAAAGTATTTATCAGAGACAAATTAGGCATTGGCCAGATACTGGCATTTCTTGATATGTAACGCAATTAAGTTTCTTTTCTTTATTATACTGTTGTTTCCTTTATTGCATTTATGTTGTAATTTGTCACACAAAATTTCTGTGTTTCGCATGACATTTAATGCCAGATCTACCTAAAATTTAAAAAAAATTTAGAAATAAAAGTAACTGCAGTATCAAAAGAGAAAGTTACCTATCAATGATGTAAACTGGAATCTAAACTAATGGCCTGACCCTCTCTTTTTCTGTTTAGCCTCTGGAACCACCATGAGGTATTACTTCAGAGGATGGTATGTATGAATGGAAATGAAGTGTAGTTTTGTTCAGTCTCACGTCGACCATTCCTGAAGTGTGTGGTTAATTGAAACCCTACCATGAAAGAACACTAATATCCACAATCTAGTATTCAAATCCATTTAAACATCTTTACTAGGATTTGAACCTTAGAACTCTCGACTTGCAATGACGAGTTAACCACTGACTAGAGTCTTAATAAATACTAGTATTATCATGAAATTATATGATGTAGTAAAGAATTAGTAGTACCTTAATATTTTACCATTTGGCAACACAGCTTTACATTTATCGCCACAGCTAATCCAAAGATAAAATCCATCGAGCAGCTGAAAGGATCGGTCGATCTGGTAGTCTGAAGAAATAGGATGCAGCATGAAGTGAAGAGTTGATAAGATGTGGAATGTAATCTGGTAATCTGTATTATTTCTAGTCTCATTTTTATATTTATAGTTTGTAAATTTGTGTAGTGAGGAAGATAATGTTAATTTCACACTTTATTTACACCAGTCACTTATTTCCCCCACAATTTCAAAATATGTAAAAAAAGATAAAATAATTACACACTAAAAACCAGGGTCAGTTCATGTCTTTTTATTATACAAGGCAAATATATTACATATAAAAATGATTAAATATTGAAGTAATTTGGATTACTGTGTTATGCTAGATGAATTTTTTCACATTCTACTTAGGATTTCACCACAAAAAAAAATGGTTAATTTTGCAAGTAAGTTAGTTTTTTTAATAAAAAAATTAGCGAATAAAATGAAATAATTTATTATGGCACCTCTAAAATCAGCTGACCCTGGTTTGCAAAAATTAAACTACCATGCAAGCATGCATCTTCTTTGAAGCAGGTGGCTGAACGCTGATTGGGAAAAGCAAAGGGGTAATTAAACATTTAAAATATTTCAAATAAAAGAAAAAAATACAATTTTTAAAACTGTAATTAGATATAAAAATGCTCTAACTTTCAATTTGATTAACACCTACAAAAAATTTTAAGAAAAAGCTTATGTAAAATAATAAATATCAAATAAAAAAAAAATAAACATATATTATATCCTACATGAACCAGATTTAAAAGCTGCATTTAGTTAAGAAATTGGCTCTCTATATCTACTTATTTTTTTAATTTCTTGAACTTATTTAAATGATTAATTTTGTCAATGAAATTAATAAAATTTAAATAATTTATAAAAAAGGAAATTTAAAAAACCCACTCATTAATATTTCAAATAAAATTTTATAAAGCAATTTAAACTACACAAAGGAATTTTTATGAGATTAAATTTAAAATATGAATTAAAATTATAAAATTTAATTTTTTATGAATTTAAATTGATTTATAAGGAGGACTTCAGCCACTGGTAGCGAAGTGATGAGCTGAAAAGACAAAGAAACATAATAAACATAGAATAATTATAAATATTATGAATGAAATATTTCTAACATTATCATATTTATATATCACCCCCCAATATATAGACACATTTATATATACAGCACCCCCCAACCGAAACCCGATGAACGATATCGGGATGATGAAATACGGTCGCGACGCGGTTCGAATGATTTATATACCCGGAACTTGCGAAAACTATTCATTGCATACAACATAGATATTTACAATTTCAATATGTAATCAAGAAGTATAATTAAAAATAATTGTGTATCATATTTGGTACCTGATAAGCTAAGATGTGAATAATACACCCGAATCTGTGCAAGAACACATCGAATTTCCTATCCGTTAAGGAAAAAGTTGAAATACTATACCCTGAACTGTGTTACAGCAAATTGCTTTGTCTGAAGCAAAAATCTAAAATAATACACCCTGAACTGTTTCAGAGCATATCAGATTTGCTATGTGTTGAGCAAAAATCTAAAATAAGACAACCTGAACTTTGTCGAGCATATCAAATTTGTTGTCTGTATAATACACTAATCTGTGTGTTTTTACAGTTACATAATTTGAAACTGTATTTCTAAAAATGAAACCGAATTAGAAGACTGAACTAGGGAAATATTAACCAGAAAATTTTTGTTTTAAAATTTCAATAGAAAAATGTTATGGATTTGAAGAAACATAACTTAAGGGATTTTTAATTATTTTCAATATTAAAAATAGAAGATTTTTCAAAGAAATCAATTACTCAGAGAGTATTTAATAATAATGAATTTACTTGTATTTTATATATTTCTTTTTTTCCCTTTTGTACCTGTGCAGGTGTATGCATTACTATCCAGACCTCTTAATTACCCCTTTTAAGATTCTCTTAAGAATGCATTTTCACAGCATAATATGGCCAATCCTGGTTGGAATTTAAAAAAAAGTCTATAATTTATATTATTGAAAAAAAGGTAAGTTGCTAATGAATAGCAAATGGAATCAGATTGTGATTGATGACAATGCAAGTGAAAAGGGGGTATTAAATAATGCAAATACTAAATGTAATATTGAAGTTACCTTTATCTGTAGGATTATAGAAAAAAATTAAATTTTATTATTCAGTAATCCATAAGCAGGTCTTTTTTCATCAACAATATGAAATATAATTACAAAAAAATTCTATATGTGAACAGTGGGAGGTACAGAATGATTAATAGCAAGCGACAGGTACCAATTAAATTACAAATTCTAATCTCGTATAAGAAGGAGAATGTGCTTGATTTCAGTTTTATATGATTTTGGAAAATGGATTATAAAAAATATACATTTATAGAAATAAACTAATAATTTCAGTGGATAATCACCAGGCAGCATATGGCATATACTACTCTAGAAGACTAAAACCAGGGGGTTTTTATATATAGTTTGCTCATACGAAAGGTTTAATGTAGTGTATTTTCAGGTTGTAAAAATTATCAACGGTAATAGTGATAGGCTTTTTAAATAGAACTAAAATGATTCCTGACGGATATACTATAATAGTTCCTTGATGGTTCTCTGCAGAAGTCCAGTATACTTTCAAATACTGTTTGATGGTGTCAAAAATAGATTTATGTAATGTTAGATGGTTAGGGTGAGATCTTTTTAAATGAATGCCAAAAAATCTGATGATGTGTTGTATTCTTAAATTTGTTTATATGTAGATAATCAAAGGGACATTTTAGAATTAATTTTGTTGTTAAATATGGTTATTTATTTAAAAAATTACTTAGGATTATTATAAAATAAAAGCGAATCCACAAAGAAAATAAGATACGAGGCTGTTTTACATAAACAGATCAAATACGATTGAAAAAAGCCAATACTATGAATTAGCAAATCACAAATTTCTCCTTATTTAAAAACAATAAATTTAAACAAAATTGGAGAAATTGTATAAACAGCCTGTTAAGTAGTTTATATACCCTGTTCCTTAAAATCAATTATATTATAATTTAACCTCTTTGAAGACAGTTATAATTTAATAATTGATAATCGATTTATATTACATTTAAATTTAGATATTCAACTCAAATACAGCAGAATGAATGATATACATAAAATACCCATCAACTAAACTTAAATTAGAGTAATTAATGTTAGTAAGTTAATCAATGTTAGCAAAACAATTTTTTATGATAAAACAGTTACATTTCTAAGCTACATAAAAAGAACATGCAATTACTAGCTACATAACAAGTACATGCAAGTACAAGCTACCTAATTATTTTATGTTTATTATTAAAATTACTGTATATGAGCCGACAAAACTGTGTAAACATAATTTGTATATGAAATATACATAGTAAAAACATTTATCTCTCTCCAAAGAGGTTAAATTTAAATATTTAATTAAAAGGTTAGGAAACTAATGCTTATAAATATTTTTGAAAAAATTGTATTGGTTGCATTACATTAAAAAACAGAGAATTCACATAAAGAACAAGGTTATAGTGTACTACTTGTTATTATGAAAATAAATGGAACCTTTTACAGTATATGGTCATTTGACTATTTTCTTAAAGGTATGAATATAAACTGGGATGTATTTTTCTTCCTGTATGAAGTTCTACAAACGGCTATTCATAATTAAATAAATTCAGTAAAATAATTGTCTAACTTTTTGATATGAATGTAATGCCAAAGGAGGTGTAGGGAATCAGTATCTTAACCACCAAAGTACCTAACCTAACAAAGTTATGAATGACATAACAAATATATTAAAGCGTAGACTAAAATTCATTTAGAAGAAAAATGAGTAATTAAAAAAATTATGCCCTTATTTTCTCTTTCTACCTAGTCATCTGTATAATCAGAATAAATAAAAGATTTGCACCTGCTTGAAAATAATTAAAAAATAAGTTTAAACCTTTTGATTGTATTACAGTATTCAGAAATTTGTGTGCCGGTTGGCAATTCACTACAAATGGTAATGGATCAAATGAAAATATTGAAAATGGATTAGAACAAGTATTATTTGGATTTGAATATTCTGTTTTTATTTATTAGCGAGCTGAAAAAAAATTAAAATAAATTTAGCTAAAACAGGTTTGGTTGATTACACAATAAAACAGCTTTACAAAAGATTTTTTTTTCAGGTTACAATCGAGAGACCCAGAAATGAATGCAGTTAACTACAACTGACGTCCAGGAAAATGCAGAAATATGGGAAACAAAAATAAATTTTAAATTATCTTTAATCAAGATAAAAGATAATTTCTTATTATTATAAACTCTTGAGAAATAAATGAAGAAAACCTCCGCAATAATGGAAAATATTTGTAGAAGTGATAATTGGCTTTTATTTCTAGAATTTTCTAGAAAATTACAGAAAAAAGAAATTGAACAACATACATGTGAAAATGTGTGGATGTCCAATAAGATTTGGTTCAATGATTTTGTATTCAGATTGTTCTAGTGGGGAAATAACTCAATTATTATGATCTGAAAAAATCTAAAAAAGAATAAGAGTATTTTAAATATGATACACAACTGCACATTATTGTTTTTCTAATTCAAACTACAAACTTATCTTAATACAGTTTCTAAAAAATATTTCCTAATAATTAAAGCATTCAATACATCAAACAATAAAATTTGATAGTTCCTGCAAGATATTCATTGTACTAAGGTATTTGTACTTATTTTCAGTAGACATTAAAGGTAGCCAAGTGCAAGAAAAAACTTGTCTATTCAGTACATATAAATTACACTTAACTATTTATACAAGTAATGTATCCAGATGTAATATAAAAATTAGGCAATTCCTATAAAATTATTGAAAATGTTAATACATTTTATAGCATTTTCTTGAATAAAATTCATTTTAGTTCCTACATAAAATTCATCGGTAATTAATTTTATAAAAATTTTGCCATGCTGATGTATCCATTTCAAAAAAAGATTACATCACCCCTCTTTTTTTTGATAAAACAAATTTTGTAAAATGGAAGATTATTATTTATCTATAATAGATATTAAATTTAAAAAAAAATCATTAAAAAACAAAATTTCATTAACAAATAAATTGTACAACGTGCATTAAAAAACCACGTTAAATTTTCATTAAACTGTAAATTAAGAAAGAAATGTTTAATTTAAAACCGATATATTAAAAAAAATAAATCTATGTTGCATACAATAAAATAAATGTCCCTCACTTTAAAGTATAGTCCTAAATTGTGTGGTTTCACTTTCTAGAAGATTGTTCATGGATACCATAAGAACGACGTGCACAGGTAAACGTTTACTACGCAACTGAAAAATGTCTTACTTCGTATGATACAAGATTCAAAACAACTAATTATTGTTCTGCGTCTCTGATTGGTCAATCATATCGGAGTGTTTCGTTACAGACCCGAGCGACTACCTCGTGACATCTCTTAATCTGTCCAACGTTAAAATAACAGACTTTGTTATAGTATTGAAAAACAAGTTAATTACATTTCTGTGTTTCTGATTGGTCAACCGCATTACAGTTGTTTAATCGTTCTAATGAATCCCTCCTGATGTAACTTAGTAATCTTTAATATATAATCGCTTTAAAATATATATTTGAATTTAAAATAAAAGAAGGAACCAATTTCAAAACGTTTTTTTTTTTTACTTTTACCTGTATTAAAATATTACTTAATAAAAACAAATTACGTCTTCAGAATTGCCGATGTAGTCGAAAATTAACAGACTTTTTTTCAATAGTTATTTACAGAACTGAACTTTTGTTTTTTGCACAGATATTTATTTTTTTCAGTTACGAAAAAAATTTAGTAATATTATGTTCTCTAAGACAGAATAAGGTATTAATTTGTTAATTAATATCAGCGAAAATTGCGAAAAATATAAAATGAATTTTATTATAAATTAATTTCCATACGTAATATTTTTTATTAAATGTGATATATTAGGTCCGGCCTCTGCTAACACCGAAGGTTTCGCACATAAATTCTCCCTATATCTAACTTCAATTAGACGATGCACTCAAATCATTTTTGATTGTGTCTTTAAACGCCAAAAATACTATCCTCATGGAAACAAAAGTTGTTGACTGCAACAACCTCAGTTTTGTCCTACAATTCAATTTACTCAAGATTTACATTTTCCTCGAGACAGACTTACAAAGTTAGTAAGCCTCTGATAAACACATCTCTCTCTTCTTTCTGCTCTTTGCTCTGATCCGTATTTGGGAGTGAGGTCGATGCCTAATCACTGACAATGACTCGAGGCATCCTTGTACATTTCTGATGCACCTTCACCTTTAGCGTTTTACTAACGACAGATTCTGAAATAACTCTGTCATTTCTTACTGAAAGCTCGTTTCGCCTGCGCTATTCGGCATTTTTTATAGCTCCTGCTTCGTCCATCTTTAGTAATTCTACTTCCCAAATAATAGAATTCTTCTACCTCCATAATCTTTTCTCTTCCTATTTTTACATTCAGTGGTCCATCTTCGTTATTTCTATTACATTTTATTACTTTTGTTTTGTTCTTGTTTATTTTCACGCGGTAGTTCTTGCGTAGGACTTCATCCATACTGTTCATTGTTTCTACTAAATATTTGTTACTCTCGGCTAGAATTACTATATCATCAGCAAATCGTAGCACCTTTATCTTTTCACCTTGCACTTTTTAAAATGCTGAACATTGCATTTATACCTGGCGATTACGTTTGGTACTTTCGTTATATGCCACCCAAAAATTCTTGCCCAGATCACTCAAAAATAATTATCATGTTAAAAACCAATTTTAAGTCGAGAAAAAATGGAAAAGATTTTGTCAACAAATTTTTTCGATTTTTTTCTATATATATATGTTTTTTAAATTATCGGAACGTAAAATTATAATTTTACATTTAGACCCCATATTGTAACAATCGGAGGGGATCTGCCCCCCCCCCACCAAACCATCCTGAACAATCATTTTATTTCCTTGATTTTGGGCATAAAAATAATTTTAAAATGAAAAAATATTATTTTCCACGCTAATCAAGTTTGGGCATCTTAGTAACTCACTCAATATAACAATTTATATTTATTTATTTTATAAATATAATTTAATCAAACTTAAACTACACCCGCTTCGCTCGCTAACCTTGCCTAATTAACACAGTAATGTTTTGAGTATTTAAATAATAAATTCAGTTATTTATTATTTAAATAATGAAAAAATTTAATGAGAAAATGATAGTTGTAGTAATTTGTTGTTTCATTGTTAATTATTACTAATATTACAGCATTGCTATTGTCTGCATTATGAATGGAAAATGCATTAAAATTGATCATGCATCGCGTTTTATTATTAACACGATTTTTCCATCATTCCAAATTTGAGTGCTTAAAACTCGATAACGAAGGCGTTAACAGAAAAACGGCGTTCAACAATGTTTTTCTTGTGTAATTTTAAACCGAAATCATGTATCATAAGTCAACCTTCCTATTTAAAAAATTAAGTTTGATTCAATATGGCGGAAAAAATTAAAAACCCACCATCATGCAGATTTTTTTAACTTTGGTGAACTCCATTTCATTCTCCCTCCAAAGACCTCTCAGGTATGCAGTATAAGCTGTTTCCATACTTAAATATAACTCTGTGTATAACACTTATAACTGCATTTCAAATGCTCTTTCAATCTTGTACAGGAATCGTAATATTGATCTATACATGTGTGCGTGCGTGCGCACACGTTTTTTTTCGAACTATAATATATTTACACATTTTTTTTTTTTAATAAGGATTCGGTGATTATATTTCTTCTTCGCTTCCGTCGCCCCAATTTAGCTAATATACTAGATGCAGAGGCGTACCTATGGCACGCCCTCCACATCTAGACCCTCCAAACGGGTTGCGCTGGCGGACGGCGTCTCGGAATTGGATTATTAGGTGTCCAAAATTGATTACCTCTTGTGTAAAAACATTTTTTTTTAAAGATGAATATTGAGTCGAGTGTGGATACTCAGCCTGAGTAGACGTGTATTTGTAGCTCTGAGTTTTATGCGTTTTTGGTTTGGTTTTTTGCGGCTTTTTTATTGGACAAGTAGTGAATAATTTCGAGGTAAGGATAATGGACAATTGTGTTAAATTTTGTGATTTTTGGTGACCGGACTGTGGTGTAATTACGTTTTTTCTGTTGTAACTTTTTTTCTCCATAAGAGCCAATGTTAAATTGGCCGTTGAGGTTAGCGAAAATAAGTTAAGTCAACAGACAAGTAACCACAAGTTTGTGACGTCATGGCTGTTGTAGTAAACAACTTAGAATAATTATCGACAAAATAAATTATACTAGTAGAATTTTTTCCAAGTGTTTGAGCTCTTATAAGAGGGATGTTCCTTTCCTAATGACTCCTTCCCTGACCAATATTTTCCAAAATCCTCTCGGATCTATCCGATCCGAGACCAATACCTTCCATAGACCCCCCAATACATATTCGACCCCCCGCCCACCGAATTTTTTTGAGGACAGATTCGGGATCATACATTTTCCGACCCCCCTCAAAAAAAACCCCGTTCCCCTATCCAAACCCCCACCCCCGAGTGGGGTATCTACCGACTTGGAATTGAGCCGAGAGTTCAATAAAAATACTGGTGATATTTTAATTCCTTCGCTATGGAAGAGGGGATGGAATTACGTGTTTCCGGGCCTTCTAGCCCCCCAGAGAAGGAAGGATGGAAGGCAGCAGATCCCAAAGGACTAAACGAGTTAGAGCCGGTTCCTCCGAGGAAGAAGAGACTACCCCTACATTGTGGGATCTTATTTATAGGCTAGGCCATGCCCTTATAACATTTATACAAAATCTGGGCAAGTCTATGGTAACTCATCAAAAGGCCCACGAGAGGGAGCTGACGGAGATATATAAGTCTTTTCAGCATCTTAATGACGCAATGACTGACGTGGATACTAAATCACAGGGGACACAGACCGAAAACTCCAGGGCAGAAGAATTGACGGACATTCTTGAATCCGAACTGACCGACAAACAATTAATCGATAGATTGCCTGGTCGCTGGTCCACATGGGCCATGAATAGAGGGACTTCCGTTGACCCTCAATCTGATAGCTCTGACAGATGTAATTTTGTAGACTTGAACAAGCAAATGAGGCCTAGTGCTGCTAGCGGCAAATATGCTAACGCTAAAACGGGGGCAATCAGCATAGGCCACCATTCTATACGAAGATAATGTTTCTACTAATTGGACTAGATACACGGTTTTTTACGACTCATCAGCAGGAAACCGCGCTACAGCCGCCACTCTCCTTAGGGCGTTGAAACGAGTCGTGGTGAAAACTAGGGCTCGGTCTTCGTGCTTCCACCGGGACCCGCGGATACAACGATAAGGAAACTGATCATATATCTGACCAGAAAAGAGAAGGAGCTCCCGAAGATGGTCCTAACCAGATTGGGGGACTCGGTTCGGGCTCGCTCGAGATCGGCTTCAACCAGAAGGGACACACCACCGGTACCTGATAGCAAGACTATCGTTATTAAGGCTGAGGGTCTTTAATCGATCGAGCAATCGATTAAAGACACTCGGTTTCGAAATTGAGTATGTATAATAACGATTTAAATAAAATTTAATTTATCTAAAACATCGACCTAGATGAGCTCGATTATAGATTGTTTGAACAGAGATCACAGTACTTGATAATGGTTAAAGCCTTCAACATAATCAAAAAAATCCCGTTTGTCACTTCCGAAGTAGATTTCACCGGTGTAGGGGATAAAAAAGATTTCTACCTTAAATCTAAGAAAAACTTCAAATTTACTCAATACAATGGTTCCATATTTAGCATACGACAAGCCCCATCTTCTTACGATTCCAGCAATATTTTACACATCCCTTGCCGTAAGGGTTGGTCATATCAAAACGTTTACGTAATGTTTAGAGAACTAACGACCACTTTAAACCGATTCGATACTGTGCCTATTACGGAAGGAATGATTTTTTTTTGTCTTCGAACTCCAGTTCTTCCACCCCCGGGGTCAATGGTTGGCGATATAAAAAAACTTTACTTAAATAGATTTTAGGTATATATAATGTCAATTTTATATCACTGTGTGCATTGAAATGGTAGGTCTGTAATAGAATTTAGGCTAAGGACAATCAACAAAGGAATATTTTAATAAAAATAGCAAGAACGGAAGAGAAAATTAAAGAAGTGAATTAAAGCTTCAGCTTTTTATTTCATCAATTTATTGCAGTGTAAAATTTCTTATACGTTTCGAATAAATTCGGTTATAAAATTTATGTAGTACTTTATTTTAATTTGTACCCTCAATTATACAAAATAAATTGGGGGGAGGGGGTCGAGTCATATTATTATTATTTCTAGGGTATTTCTAGGGCATTAGGGTATATTTATGATTTACTATAATTTGTTTGTTATTATTTTTGTTCAGGGAAAAATAAATGCTTTATGATATGATAAAATAATTTGAAATTGCAGAAAGAGGTTCTATTTAAATTTTCTCAACAATTTTGCATTCTTGACACAATTATATTGAATTGCGTTAAAAATAAAGTAAACTTTCTTCGTTAAGTCAGGTCTTTGACAAGTATCGCTTCAGAACTGTTCACTTACACATTAATATATAAAAATTATACTTTAAATGTTGTATTTCGATATATTTAATTTTTACGGTGTTGCCAGCTCGTTTTTGCAAATCGCAAAATTAAAATTTTGGAAATAATATTAAAAATTACCTTCCCTTAAGTACATCAATAAAGAAAACTTATTTTTATTATGTGCTTTTCTTAAACTTCCAATGGTTCAACCGAGTTCTCAAATTTTGAAACTTTAATTAATTAAATTCATTTCCCGATGTCATACATCGGTGACATTTTACGCAGCGGCATAATTCGAGTGACAATACAACATTCCATTGTTAATTTCATATATTTTATACTAGCATCCCCGCTGTCCTTCGCACGAACTTTATAGTTATATAGGATTAATTGTGTGTCGACCAATATTTTGTAGTTTTTGACAAATATGAGACAAATCGGATTAAAAATACAATTTTTTGAAACATCTCGACCCCAGCGCTAGCTAGCTGGTCCAAAATAATTTAGAAACTTTCGCGGACATGCGCACAACTCACCAAAGTTTCATCGCAATCCAATGAATGGTATAGGAGTGCAAATAGGACAACCAAACAAACATTCATTCTATATATGGAATATTTCTATATATATATATTATAATGCGTAGGTAACATCTTGAGGATGGGAGTTGAATCGGTAAATTTTTTAGCTATCGATGTTGATTGATTTTGACTATCGATTCAGTATGAATCGATCAGTTGGCTGTTGAAGCGGATTTTAATATAACAAGTTTAGATTCACTTCTAAAATTAATGTACGCTAATATGATTTATTTATAAATAACTGGTATCATTTTTAATAATAAAAACGAATTACCAGGTCAATAAAATTTCACATAAATATTTTTTTGTTGTTAAAGAATTAAAACAAATAAAAACAGAAAATTTGTTCGTCAGTTTAAATATTTTACAAATAAAAAAAAAATTGCGTTAAAATTAACAGTTTACAAACAGATTTTATAGCTTAAGAAAATCTGCTTCGGTTGTAGGCTTCCGTGTTATTTCAAATGTTATCTTACCGTAACTTCTCAACAGCCATGGCCCAATCTGTGGAATAAGACGCTTGGTCCAGCTCCTCTTCGACAACCTGTCTCACCTAGCCAGCCACTTTTCAAGAGTTTCCCTCTTCGCCTGGTTCTTTGGCACACCCAAAGATCTCGTCACAACCTCTTCTGCGACTAGATCTACCTCTGTATCCGTTTCGATAAATGAAACCGTACGAGTTGTTCTTAATTTAATTTCTAATCTACAACTATCTTTTCCCCAGACCTGGTTTACAAATTCATATCTTTATATCACCATCGTGAAAGTTATTACCGATCTTTTCATTATTTATAAAATATTTAACAGCGAGACGAAACGTGATATAACAGGATGAGCGATTTAAAACCGGTCCCTAATTGCCATTTATGACTGCTACTTGTACCACGAATATAGAGTTCTATTATGGTTTAAATACTACTACTACATGTTGTTTCTGTTGTTAGTCTTTTTCATTTGAACACTGTTCGTACTTCAGTACGGTAAATTTTGTGTCGTATTTATGTTTTTCCAAAACGCCTTATTCCGTGTATGAAAGGATCGTTATACTTGCAACTAACTCGTTATCTGGTAGAAAACGTGGAACTTTAACAATTTTGGATAGAGACTCTAAGAAGTTATCCTTGCACAAACTCTTCGAGACAGTATTATTAGCAATCTGAATAACTCGGATAGCGAAGTTACCGTTGATGACTTAGATTCCCGATTAGGATTTCCGTTATATGAAACGTTTCCGGTACTGCGTAAACCGGAGACGACGCGGACTACCAGTGAAATCGCAACCAACTTACCTTTATGGAACCTTTACCTGGACATATGAGGACTTGGCGATGGAGAAACCAGTGATGAAACATGCCGGAAGGAGGCCGTCAAACCACCTCCGATTGTCCTCTATGGGATGACGAATATGTTGCGTTGTACGAACTGATAGAATCGGTCGTGTCCTAAAGGGACTACTATATAAAAATTTCCATTATTAACAGCTACGTGTGAAACAAAAATAAACAGAGTTGGTTCGTGAGCACAAGCTAATCCGACACACACTTACGCGAAAGAACAAGCGTGTCTTTCTAGTATTACTGAGAAAGCTGCACTATTCAATACCGACTGACGTCATCAAAAGCGAAATTGAAGAACAAGGAAACAGGTTACGAAATGTAATAAATACCCGTCATCGCGTTACAAAAGAACCACTGTCTACACTCTTCGTCAAGCTTGAGCCTAATAAGAACAGCAAGGAAATATTCAATGTACGGGACATCGCGAACTGTAGCGTCACATTTGAGACACCCAGAAGAGCTCTGGGTCTGGTTCAGTGCATGCGATGTTAACATTACGTTGTTACAAAGAATAACTGCATGCGACTTTTCCGGTGTGTGAAGTGTTCAGAGGAACGCAGGACTGCGGACTGTCCTAGATAAGACTGAAATACTGTTCTTTGCGGACTTTGTTATTGACCATATCTGCCTAATTATAGAGGTCTTTAAGGAGATTCTGGAAAGAAAGCAAAAGCAGAAAGTGGTACGCTCTGAGGGAAGTGCTAATCCGCACGGGCCTAGGGGAAAATAGTCGACTTCAATAATCTAAACAACGCCAATTTCAAGCGACCTCCATTGAAATTTTAGACCGGCTCAGGTCTTTCAAGATATCGGCGTGTTATTGTCTTCCTAGAAATATGATATCGAGTGAATTATTCTCTGAGGTTTTTGTAATACCAGGATAAACCGATCGTATCCACAGAGTTGAAATGTTCGGCTGATATAGACTATGCGACCGAATACCTGTCCTTAATGTTGCAGGAGGCAGCCTGGGGCTCAAGGTCTGAAGTTAAGCATGAGAGGCATGGTCGGTAGCAGGCATTTATTTCTAAAGCGGGTGATTTGACTGAGTTTTGTGCGAAGCGTAAACAAATTTTCCACGCGGTTGAGCGAAAAACGTTTTTTGCCGCCCCCGTAGTGAATGAGCCCCCTCTTCCCAAAAATGTACTCCCTCTTGTATCCGCTTCTGGATTTTTTGTAACTTTAACAGCCTTTTCTGAGAGTATCTTTTATGCTAGATTTTATCTCACACTTTTACAAAAACTTGCTTCTTAAAACTTTACACATTAATATTGTGAAGTAATGAAGATTTTAAAGTTTTCACTTTTGTATAACTCATATTACGAAAGTGTGAAAAGTCAAAATTAAAAAAATAAACAAAATATAATAACGTATTAAAAAAAAAACAAAAATGTAACTACTAACGTTGAGATTAACAAACTACAGAGCTCAATAATTTCAAAAAATGAGTTTCCTCGGGCCCTTAGACAACCTATCCAATATCTCATCTGCAGTCACTGCAATAACTTGGTGCATGTGTATGTTCGTCAACCTGTCGTTATGTCTGGTTCCATTGCATTCTTAGGTAACTTTGTCTAGTTTAACGAAAAAGGTATGTTAAATATTTTATTGAAAAATTTCAAAATGTATTTAACTTCCAAGTTCCTGGTAGGGCACGATCCAATATTATTTATTTGTTTAATTTACTTTCTTAAAATTAAATATATATATATATATATATATATATATATATATATATGCACATGTATTGTCAATTATTTTCGTTTTCATATATTCGTACGTTGCTCACAGAGATTGAAATGATTTCAGATTTAAGGTAATGAATGTATTCTAAAATAAAAAAAAAGTATTCTAAAAGAGAAAAAACAAAAAAAATTAATACAACTAACATTAATAAAAATGTACACTATTAATGTAGGATTAAGGTTAATTTTTACAGTGGTTAATTTTAAGGTTAAATGATATTTAACCTCAAAAATATGTACATTTAATTCTGTCGTACTAATCCAAGGTAAGTAAATGTGTTTTCATTGTTAGGTGCGGGCACGCAGGTGTGTGTGTTATTACAACTTTTTTTTTTGTTTTACTTTCTCCTACTCCTTACACCCGTAGTTTATACCAACATGTATTTTCAATATTGTTTGACTACTCATCGGATAACAATATGAATTACTGAAGATTGTACAGTCTATTCGTATCAGAATTTTTTTACTTCAATCTTGGTTGCACATATGCAAGTCGGTTGCTTTTAATTGACCGGCTGTATTCATTACACTGAGCTTGCTGAAACCAGTACGTACACAATAGCAGGGACGTTTGTGTACGTTACTTACTAAAATTTACGGTAAAAAACAAACATAAACGTTTTACAAAACATTTGATTCAATTTTATCCAGAAATGAAATGCAATTAATACCAATACACTACAATTACTGCATTTATAAAAAATTAATTTAAAAGTAAAATTAGAATTCTTTTATACTATCACTTCAAAAGATAGTATATATAACTAGTATAACAAACATAATAGAATGTTCATCTATTTTTTAAGGATTTGAAATTCATTATCAACATCGTAGAAAAAAATTATACTTTCATAAAAGAGCCGGTCTAGATAAAAAAAAATAATTAAAGAATAAATTCTATGACAGCTTTCATCATTTCTAGTTGCAACAGTGAATTCTGAATCTGTGTTTCATAAAATTATTTTGTTAAATCGCTAAATGATATTTTAAGATTCATTTTAATATTGTTAGGCCTGTTAAAATAATTCTGAAAAAAGCGTAAATTCATAAATAATTTGCTCATAAATAAATAACATAAAATCATATATATATATATATATATATATATATATATATATATATATATATATATATATGGGTATATATATGTGGGGGTATATATATATATATATATATATATATACCCACACACAAAAACATATTTACCACTTATTAGTGAATAGCACATTATCATATAAAATAAATAGTATTCATTTAAATATTAGTATACATATTAAATACACCGATAAACATAATTTTTGTTTCCTAACATGCGATACATGATTTTAATCTGTTTTCTGATCCTGAAAACGAAAATGAACTCAAGACTCTTTCTATCACCCGACATTTTTTGAAAATTTCATAATGTGAAACACGTAAAAAAACTTCTTCTCCAATTGAAGCCTACAATTAATTAAAATTTATTATTTCAGATCGTCAAAGTATTTTATATTTTTAAAGTTAAAATTATATTTTAACTTATAATTATATTTAATATTATAATTATTATTGAACGGGTATTGATCTTGGTAATAAATATACATTCAGATAGCTTTCTTTTACAGTTATAATAAATAATCTTAAACATTTATAACTTGTAAATACGTAACAAATATACATTCAGATAGCTTTCTTTTGTAGTTCTAATAAATAATCTTAAAAATTTATATCTCATAAATACGTAATAAACCGATCGTATAGTTACTCGATTTAAATTTTATTTTACTTTATTTATCTTTAATTAATAGCTTGACAGACGTTGTACTGTCCGGTTATCCTACTACTTCGATATCGATAAAAGTGGGATAGCCTATCGTATTCGGATCGTAATGTTAGAAATCGCATTCATTTCTACCCGTTCAATGATTAACTGATGCACGTATAATTTATATTCTAATATTTGTTTTTTTATTAGAAAAATGAGTTATAATTTTGTGATTATTTGTCTAATTTTAATAGTTACAGAAGGGATAGAATTAAATACGCTGTCAACAATGTCTACAGTAGTAGGGAAATTGCAATCGTCTGAAAGTGTAATGCATTATATAACAATAATTAAAAAATCGGTGTCACAAGTAAATATTTTACTTAATACCATGGAGAAGGAGATTATCTTACTTAAAGCAGAATGTGATAAATTAGGAAATGGGAACACCTGCATTACTACTTAAAATTATAAAGACAGACAGTCTTCTCAAGGTTATATAATTTATTTATTATTTTTTAAGTAAGTAAAAAAAGAAGAATTGTGAAATATTTATTAAAGTATACAATTTTTCTAAGTTAAATTTTAAATTCTATTTGGCAGATTACTAGACTGAATGTGCTCACAAGGAAGGTAATTAAAAAAATAATAAAAAAATACAATTGTTATTAAATACAATAGTTAAAATACAAAATGATTCTTAAAAAAAAAAGTGTATTATTTTAAAATTACATAAAAAACCGACAACAAATATGTTATACTTTCCTGGCATTAGTAATTTATTCTAAAAAAAGTGGAAAAATAATAATCGAATAATAATGATACATGAAAAAAGTTAAAAATAAAAAAGATATTTTTGATATTACCTAAGATTTCTTAGGTAACATAAAAAAAAGATTTCTTAGGTAATTAGGAGAGTGGGTATGAATGATGATGAAATTATATTATAATAATATTGTAAAAGTTTAAATAAACTAAAAAAGTTTAAAAATTGATATTTAAAATAATTTATTAGCTCCTCCACCCCCAATATTGCCTGGAAAGTATTTTTTTTTTTGGCACTTTCACTACTACTATGCTTAGGAAGACGAAAAAATTGGTTAAAAGATATATGATAAATAAAAAGATAGGTTTTTGATTTTTGGGAAAGGGGGAGAACTTGGGGGCAAATTAAAAAAAAAAAGGTAAGATAAGCATGTATGCATGCACTGAGCTTAATATAAAATAGGATTGGTTATATTTGTAAAATTTTGAGAAAATTGATCCCAAAGAAATTATCTACCTTACCCTCTAGAAATATTCACTCCAAACCTTTACCAACAAATTGCCCCACATACAAGTCAGTGCCAAATTTCATCACAATTGGTTTATCTTGTCAAAGGTTATTAAGCTTCAAACACACCAACACATGTATGTATGTATGTATGTATGTATGAACATTTCCCCCTATATTTATTTGTTTTTTTTTGGGGGTTCCTAGGTCATGAAATTTTGAGCAATGCAAAAAACTCATATTTCAGTTTTGTACTGATCACCATACTTTTTTTCTTGCAGCATAGATCTAGAGCTATGATGTTAAGAAAATAAAAAAATTGCCATGAGAGAGCTCAGAAGTTAAAGGGTCAAAATTAGGGTAAAATGAAAATTAGGGTACGTGAATGGGTTTGATCTCAACAGCGAATTAATATTTATTTTAACAGTAACCTTATAAGTGAGTTTTGTTTAATCATAAGGAAAACAGTAAGGCTGATCATGGGCTACAGGTCAGTGAGGTTACTATCACAAAAGATTATTATTATTTAGTGGACAAGTGAAATTTAATAAACATATAAGAGTTCTGGTTTGTTTTGGGGAAAAGTACTATGAAATGTTAACAAATCAAATTTGTATGGAATGAGGACACGTGATTTCTAAATAAGTAAAGCAATGAATGTAAATATATTACACGGAGATCCCAGATGATGTTAAGTGGATCCCTGTTTTTAAATTCTACGTACTGGAAAAAGTACAAAATAAAAAAAATATTTTAATTAAAAAAAGTAAAATTTAAAATTTATCACATAAATTCTTATTTCAAATAAATAAAGATTTAAATAAAGCTTGTCAAAATTATATACAAACAGAATTAGGGTAGTATATATTACCAGAATACAATAAATTTCATACTTCTATGATATATACGCAGGTGGTGTGTATAATATTTTATTAATTACAGTTTACAAGATCAATATCATTAGATATATCAAATGAACAGTATGATGTAGCTTAACTACCTCTCTACTTTATATATATATATTATTTTATACATAAATGAAACGCAAGACATGACAAAAGATATGTTTTCAGTTTCAGCACTATTTTTAATTTTATTCATAAGGTTACCAGCCATATAAATTATAATACAAAAAATACACAAATGTAAAAAATGTTAAAGCTAAACCAAAAAGAAAAAACAAAGACTAAGGGAACATAACATTTTACCTAAAATTCTAGTCTTTTTCAAGAAAGAAAAAACATGTTTCCAACTAATTCAGTTTGGTTGACAATATGTACGTTTTTCATTCCTGAGAAAGCCTACGATATTAGGTGAAATCTCATGTAACATTAGCTATTTTTGTGTTTTTATCATTTTTTATAAAACTCATTTTTTGTTTGAAAATTGTTTTAGTATAATTTATACTGTTGATAACCTAAAGAATAAATTAAAATATAAATAAAAAATGTATGTCGACTTTTATTTTTAAAACAATAAAAAATTTAAAAAAAATATATAAATATCTTTTTGAATTTATAATTTTTTTAAAGTAAATAACTAGTTCACTACATACATTAAAACAAGTGAGAAGGATTGTATTATGTAAATTTTGTGAAGTATGAAAAATGCAAAACCCGGTCTGAATTTTAACCTAGAAATTTCTGGGTGAAAAACTAAGATATAACATTTAACTAAAGAGGTTGGAAGTTATTTTATGCAGAGGTTGTTTCATCTATACTCAGTCTGGATCATTAGATCAGGATTAGGTAACTGGTTTTATATTAATTGCATTAAATTATATACTAGTTTATATTTCAGTATGTAATTATAGTGTGTAATTTATATAATACTAGTTTATTATATTTATAATAGTTTAACTTTATAAGTGTCATATGCAGATATTGTTTTATTTTGGTTCGATAATGCATTAATTGTAAAACAAATTGTTACGGATGTAGGATGTAAAGGGTATACTGAAATGAAACGACTAGCACTAGATAGGGAATCTTGGAGAGCTGCATCAAACCAGTCAAATGACTGAAGACAAAAAAAATGCATTAATACTAAGTTATTCCAATCTATATTTTTAAAATGGCAGCTGAGAATGTAAAATGGTTATTCTAAAAAAAATATGTATATATTTCTCCTGAATAATTTTTTGAAAACTCTTATATGTAATTAATTAAAACACCTCCTGAAATTTACTGTTCATTGCAATTAACAAATTAAAATTTGATCAAGTTAACATTAATCATTTTCAAGAAATTATGCTTTAAATTTCATAATTTTTAATAATATTGTGAGAACTAATTGCAGAAATTAAAATAAGGCTTTATTTGCCAGTGAACATATTAAGGTTTTATCAAAATTGTACTGTTATGTTTTTTCCTAGAAATTCTTTTTACTGAATGTGCACCATTCTTCACTAACATATAAATCTTCTACACTCAGTTTGGTTTTCATTGTGATAATAATTTTCTCCTTATTCAAATATTAAATATTAACAAATTTCTTAGAAAAGAAATCTTATGTTAATCAAATGCATATATAACTAAATTTAATTATTTTACTGAACTCAATTTTATTAAATATATATATTTCTTGGGGATATTTTAACTTTTATTTGTGTTATAATAGGTAGTCATACATCTTTGCTGTATTTATGTAATGATCATTTATTTATAATTATTATAATCTATTATGTAATCCAAAAAAAAACCTGTGTAATTTGTTTGTAAGTCTTACTATAGGATTAAAAAAAATCTGTTATAGATTATTTTGTAAATAAAATAAATTTCAATTAATAAACACTTTATTTGGTTATTTGTAATGAGTGCCTTTTTATTTTTTAGTTAGCAATAATTATTTTTTCTTCTCACTCATTTTTTTTCTCACTGTATCCAATAGTTCTTAAGGCTGCATTACACTCAAAACACCTTAGGTGCAAGAGGTATCAGTCTCAGAGCTTTCCCTCGAATGACATTCACTGAAAAACCAGTCCCTGTCGTGTAAAGAGTGAAATTGATTTGCATGTAGCAGTTGAATGTTATCTGCACTTCACTGAGCTTTGAATGCTGATATTTTATTAATTAATTTACTTATCTGTAATTGGTTTTGAGATTTAATTCAAATAAATTGATTAGCTTTACTGAACAAAATTAATTTACAGAAATTCAAAACAAAGCACTGAAGTAATTATTTGCATTGTACATAAAAACCATAAAATTAATACAAGAACAAGAACATTACATATTAATAAAGAGTTCTACAATAATATAACATGTTAAATAATAATAAAATAAATAAAATCTATGTAAAAATAGCATAAGCAAAAATAAATTAATTTTTATTATTCAATGTAAACACTAATTTTTAAAGCACTCATAGTAAAATTTTGGTATGCTGATATACAAAACATCAAACTGCATATTCATACTGCATATTTCATACTGCATATTCAACACTACAGCATATTCAATATATTGAAGAAGTAAGCAGAAAACTACTTCCCACTGTATTCAATGTAACAGTAACAACACCTGCATTTCAGTAGATATGGAAAGTTTTTATGGGAAAAACTATATTTATGATTTACCAATGTATTAAGTGCTGAGAGTTTGCTAATTTTGTGTTGCAATGTCAAGCAGTAAACAGTGATTTGCAATCACAATAATTTTTAGTGATGATGAAGCACACTTCCATGTTGATGGGTATATTAACATGCAAAATAGTTAAATTTGCATTTGGACACAGAGAATCCTCATGCTTTTCATGAGGGTCAGTTACATCCACTGGAAGATGCCGTTTGGTGTGGATTCTGGTCTGGTGAATTTATTGGTCCATACTTTTTTTTTGAGGAGGTCAGAAATGTGGTTATGCTTAATAATGAATGACAACATAACATCTTTTTTTTCTATTTGTTAGACTGTTTTATTTAAAATCAATTTCTCACATAACAAAACTATAAGTAAATTACATAAAGCAACAATGACATGAAAGAGAGGTATCCAGCGATATTTCCCAAGACAACATAATAAAAGTCTGAAAAAAGCATAATACAATTAAAAGTACACTGAATAAAATATAAGTAACAATCTACACAAAGTACACATAAATCAACAAGTAATGAAACAGAGAAAAAATTATAAATGATGAAACTCCAGACAACAGAAATTTATTAAGTCAGGCACTTTTGTTATATCTGTAGTAAACTGCATTCGTTACATCCATTATGTAGGCTGCAGTTCAGAAATTACATTGAGTTGCAGATTGCCAATACTATTCTTCTAAACCTTCCCTCGAGTCGTTATGAGCTGAGACCTCCAGACTACACATTTTGCATTCCAGTTGCCCCCCCACAATAAATTGAGGACCTAGAGTGTCAAAGATTTCCAAAAACTTGTCATCTGTGATTGCATGATAAGCAGGACAATAAACTGCACATTTTATGATAGGTCCAAGTCAATCCGATATTTTAATCGAGGTCAGTTGAACATGGTTAAAACATGGAAGCAGGTGATTCCTTAAAGTATTCTTAATCAGAAATACAGTACCTTTATGTGCTCTACCATCCGGGTGACTGATGGTGTAGACTATATAACCTCTAACACAGAAGAACAATCTTTTGAGTGTTGAAATCAAATCTTTTGAGTGTCTTCTGACTTCCAATTTAAAGAAGGAAAGTTACTTTTACTGATATCATCAAATGGTCCTGCTTGCAATCCTCTAGTAGTATTTTTCCTCATTTAAGTGGCTTTATGCTTCTCTTTCTGCAACATGCCATACTGCAGGAGAAACACTTGATTTGATATGTGAGAAATTCCCATGCAGCATAATTTCAAATCATACAACCAAATGTGGCCACATAGTAACATGTGATCTGTTGTTGTGTGATTATTTTCTTTGGAGATTTTTGAAGTCAAAGGTTTATGAAAACTTTCCAGAAACAATCCCTGAGCTAAAGGGAAAGATTCAACAAGTGACTGAGAAATCGAACAGTCAAGTTATGGAAAACTTCAGGAAAAGAATGATAATATGCCAGCAGAGTCTTCAAAAACATTTGTTTGATACTGTATTCCGATTGAAATAATCGGATAAGTGCTATGAATGTATGCAAAAATACTGTTGATTTTAGAATATTCTGTGTATAGTTAAAGTTTTAAAACCAGTGTTATTTTTGGCCCACTCTATACATTATTTGTGAAAGTATGTTATAATTTCATTAAATATTTGCAACAACAAATAACAGAAAAATTAACAGCAGTGTCATAGATAGAGAATCTTAATACAATACTAATTATGTTTGAAGGCAATGTCAAGGTAATATAGTAAATTACATCATTACACCCAGACAGTTGTAGAACATCTGGATGTCTCACAGATAGCATTCTAGAAATTTAAGAGTATGAGATATGGATGAAATGCCACTGGCCCAAACCATGCTTAACAAACCATCTTCACTACACGGTGGAACCATTTGTTAGTTACTAACAAGCAAGCAACAAATTAACTTCTGGAGTTAATGTTACTTTAAAATATGTAAGAAAAAAAGTATATATCACAAGAACAGAGAAACGAAAGAAAAACAATAAAATATATAAATGGTGCAGTAATCATTACAATTAAGAAGAAATAATTATCAAAAAACTGAATAATTTTGTGCAATTAATAATCTATTTTATTGTTGGTGAATGTTAATGAATAAAATACAAATTATTTATTAGGTTCCTTAGACATATCTCCCTCCAGCTCTATGCCTTTTATTCTGTCAGATACACTTTAGAGAACTACACAACTGTTGAATGATTAACTTGTTTCTTTATCCAGTATTGATGCCAACAGTTTGACAGGTCTAAAATTTAATGAGATATGATTAAAGTTATGCCCTTTGATAAATGAGCAACCAAGGAAGGAAGGAGGCCATGAAAATGTTAATTAGAAACAATCAAACAATGGCAGATGAATAGATTAAAAACCATTTAAATACAGAAAAAATGAGTTTTTCATAATGGAAAATAATAAAATTAAGATTATTAAAAATATCTCAATTTTTAAATTACAATGAAATGTTCATTTTAAAGAACCTGTTGGGACTAATTATTAGCATAACTAATAATGGGGCATTAATAATAACAGTTCTGAAAGATCTATTTGTTCCAGAGTCCTTTGAGAGATCAGTTTCCATATAATTTGATGAAAGGAAAAACTGAACATAGCGGTGGACTCTTGGATCAGCAGTTTGGATTTAGGGAAGGAGGTTCAATATAGATGTGATAAAGAAACTAATGAACGCAGTGGATATGGTCTCTAGTGGAACCAGGCACAGAAGGATGTTTCCTGTGGTAATAATCTTAGATGTTAAGAGCGCATTTAATAATGTTTCTTTGAAAACAATCATGTAAGAAATAGAGGAGAGGAAAGTTAGTCTTTATTTGATAAGATTGCTGCAGGAATACTTTAATGGAGTTAACTTTTTGCAATTGCAGAGGGTGAGAAGGTGGCTGATAATAAAGAGCATGGTGTTCAGTAAGGTTCTGTTTTGGGACCCATACTTTGGAATTTGGCATATGATGGAGTGTTCAACTCTTGACTGTTTCATCTGTTGAGATGGTTAGGGAATGGTTTTTAGAAAGAGGACTACAGCTGACTGTGGAAAAAATGGTAGTAATTCAGATCACAGGTAGAAGAGGAATATCACGTTTCAGTATTAAGGGTGCAGACCTGGAGATCCAGCCATTTTACAAAGGGAAGTAGCTTAGATGTGACTGAATAGGGACAGGAAGTTAATAGCGCATTTGATCCTAGAACTTTGAATAAGTTAATTGCACCTGTTGTTTCTTCAGTTGTGCTATATGCTGGTAGAAGGCAATGAAAACTCAGTGCTGTAGGCAGAAATGATATAGCCTATAAGAAGGGTAGCACTTCTACCATTAGAAGTAGAGAACACTTAGGGATAAGCTTCTCTACCCTTAGGGTAGAGAAGGATACAGAGAAGGGTGGTCAGGGCATACCGCACAGTTTCCTTAGAAGCTATATTAGTCATAGCATATATCCTGCTGATGAATTTACTGATCCTAGGAAGGTCAGAGAGGAGTAAAATGATGAGCAAGTTGAAGGCAAGCAAGATCTTGCTTGGAGGTGGCAGTATAGGTAGTGGCAAACTGTTGTTGGCAAATGGATGTACTTGTTCATTCCAGACATTAGGAGCTGGATAGGATGAAGCTGTGGAGGTGAACTTTTGAATCACCCAGCGGATTACACACAATGGGGCATTCAACAGACGCCTGCTTGGTAGGAGAAGGAGGCTCTCAGTTAAATGTAGGTACTGTGGAAACAAATATACAGTTGGACACATTTTTTTTGTGTTCGAGATGGCTAGCAGATAGGCTGGATGGGATGGCAAGGAATATGCTAACCTGGAGATGGTGATGTGGCTTACTTTATGCAGCAAGACTGGATGAAGTTTGTGTGCTAAATGGTTCAGAGCAGTCCTACAAGCAAAGATGCAAGGAGAGTAGAGTGGAGAAGGACTTAAGAGTGGAAAAGTAGCTGCTGTTGAAGATAGAAGTACGGAGGGAATAGCCTGAACAAGGAGACGGTTAGGTGCCCTTAGAAGTAGTCAGCTATTACTGAGGTGTCTAAGACTCCCTGAGCTAGGCTGAAGTTCCATGATGAGTGCAGCATGACCCTGAGTAATGCTGAATGACAGGTATCAGGGCAAGCTGTATTAAGGGGGAGGTGTTTTACCGTTTGTATGAGCAGACAATGGTGGCAGAGCTTTCCCCTCCTTCAACATAAAAAAAGTAAATATTACTTATCTACAACACATAATTTTTTCCGTACAAAATGAAAATAAGATCAATAGAATTGAAACAATATATTTATAAAAATGTTAGGAATGACTAGAGAAGGGAATATGCTTGTATAAAGGATTACAACAGGAGAGTTAATATACAAAAATAACCATATTATTTCTGAAATAAGACATAGATAACAGGTTGGACACATGAACATTGAAAATTACAGCAGACTGAAGAATATTTGGGAAAGAAGAATAAGGGTAGAGAGGGACAAGATTACAAGGCAAATTGAAGTTTAGATGAAGAAACAAAATACAGAACAATATTGATAGCAGAAGAGCACCTAGTAATCACAGAAGAGAGTGCATGAGACAGATGATGAGTTCACAAACTGATTTGGTTTATTTGAACATAAAAGCTAAAGACATTGTTTTACTTTAGTCTTCATATTAAACAAGTATACACAAGGAAACATAAATTTATTTTTGATATATAATGTTACTTTATATTTTCTAAAACTACTAATTTTATCTATTTTTTCAGATTATTTAAATTAAGGGATGTTAGAGTGTAACAAAATAGATCTCTTCTGTTAATAGACAGCATTTCTATAACTGCATAAAATAATTTAAGGGCTGCTCTGAAACTTTTATTCCCATTCTGTTATCACAGAAAAAAATAGAATATTGTTAAACTTTAAATATAATTTTACGAAGTACAATGGAATGTGGCACAGATCTACAAATAATTAATTTCTACATAAGTTAAAAATTTTCTCAAAAATTAATTGTTCCAAATTAATAATTACTTAGTTAATTTAGTGGCAACAATATACAATAATGCTGATCATTTTTACAAAATAATACACTATACTGTATATCAGAATTTGTAGTTATATTGCAAATGCAAGTAAACTAAGAATGAAAATTATGAAATGTTAAGCTGATGAATTTTTGTATATCTGTAGCTTAGTAATTGAACTTTGTATTAGACATAATTTTAAGAATTCCCATTAAAAAGCACTTTTACATTTTCGGTTATAAAAAAATGCTGCCTATCAACAGAAAATATCAAAAAATAGTAATAACATTAAAACTAAAATCTAATAAAGTTTTAATAGAAGTTAAGTAATGAATAATGTCATTAAAAAGTAAATAAATACATTTTCCAATAAAGCAAATAAAAAGGTAACAAAATTTTTACAATGGATCATAACGTGATAGTAAAATAAAATAAATTATTCTTATAAACAGCACAATGTATTTATCAGTTTAACAAGCTAAATAATCAACATAAAATCAAAGGCCATTCAAGAATTAAAAACAAGTCATTTTAAATAAAACACGAGGGTTATTTTTTTTCAAGGTCCGATTGGTCGCGAAATAAAAACCCGCGCAAAAATCGGATGAACCTTTGTGTATGTGTGTTGCGCAGTGTTTCTAGTGTGGCATTCAATCACGTCGCGTCACTTCGTTTAGTTCTGAACACGCAGCTAGCACATAAACATGTCTACAACTATAGCATCTCCCGCCAAGTGTGAAGTGCATGCATTAACTCGATTTCTTCAGGCTGAGGGGTGTAATGTAGCTGAAATTCATCGACGAATAAGTAATGTGTACGTTGAAACTTCAATGAGTGACAGCAAAGTGTGACAACGGTGCAGAACTTTAAACCAGGATGTACAGATGTTCATGATGCAGGCGGTCAGGGAAAGAAGCGAGTGCAGCTATAACAAAGAAGCTCCTGCAGCGTTTTCGTTGGGAAGTGTTTGATCACCCACCATACAGCCCGGACTTGGCTCCATCCGATTTTCACCTCTTTGCTCACATGAAACGCTGGCTAGGAGAACAACATTTTGGCACAGACATCGAGCTGCAGACCAGCGTAGAAACGGCTGAAAACACAGGCGGCTCCATTCTATGACGAGGGTATTGGAAAGTTGGTACCACGCTACAACAAATGTCAAAATCGGAGTGGCGACTATGTAGAGAAATAGCGTAACTATGTAAGTACTTGTTACAAATAAACAATTTTTTATTTTCACTGTGGTTTTAATTTCGTGACCGATTGGACCTTAAAAAAAAAATAACCCTCTTATCAGTAGTTAACTTGGCATCTTAAATTAAAATTATTTCTCGACATAATCTTCCTTTAAAATAACACATTCATTCCAATTTTATACTAAATTCTTAATCCCAAAAGCAAAGATTATTATTTTTTTTACACACAATGCAAATCTTACCTTGAATTTTCAATTGTTCTTTGCTTTAAATGTTTTTATAAACAGCTTGTTTGAATAGATATGAAAATCAGTTAGCTGAAAAGTTACATTTTAAACAATACTGCCGACTGACTACATTTAAAATTTAAAATTTCATCACTTTTTTTTATCAGCCAGCTTATGCTTCTATTAATGATTGGTCCAAAAAAATTTAGTTATAAAATGTAATAACAGTTATCCAGTTTAAACTGGTAAATTAACTATTTGGTATTTTAAACACTGTCTGAATTATCCAATTTCCTAAATATACCAGTTTTTTATCTATCACCCAAAAACAAAAACCTTGGTCAAAATTCTGTCAATGGTCTTCTATGAAAGTGGTTAAATATTTATTTGTCTCATTTCTTATCTCCTGTAATTACTTAATTAGAATATATATTATCAATTATTGAATTTCAAAAATCTGTTGTGTAAAAGTAGGAGTAACCTCTATTTAAAATTCAAGAAATTTATGAATATTATTAAAATTTATATCATATTTATTTTAATTTTTATACCTTTATATTTTTCACTATAATGTACCCTCAGTGACTTAATTGTAAAACAGTTTCATCCAGAAAAAGATGTTCCATCCTTCCAAACAATACAAACAAAATATTTCACAAGAAAAATGAATATTTCTAATTAAAGTTAAAAATTTTGGTGAATGAACTTAAAATATCTTGATACTTTATTACACTGCTTAAAAAGATATTTTTGGTAACTGTTAAAAAAAAAAAGTTGCTATAAGCAATGCTTTATGAGCATGCATTAGTATTACCACGTTGGTTTTCTTTATTAATTCCATCAAAGACTACATACTTAACACATCTATAGTTGCACTAATGTGGCTGAGCACCAGTTATAAAATGTTTAATTTTGAAGTTATTTTCTAAGGTTGCTGATTTTTAAAATTAATTTTTTAACCTAATTAAATATCTACAATCTGCTTCCTACGAAAAATTAATAGATACAATTAATGTTCATAATACTGCCCTGAAGGAGAAAGAAAAACTCTACAGCAATTAACTCCAACTATATTCTGATCACTCTTGATGACACCCAATAACAATTTTTGATAAATGATATGAATTTTTTTGCAGTGCGTGAATAAAATATCCTTGCCTGACCAGGATTCAAACACAGAACCTCTGGATGAAACGCAGAGATGGTACAACTCTGCCACGTAGATTGACATAAATATATTAACAATTCTATAAAGAAGAAGCTAATTCTATAAAGAACGTTATAATCTTCAATTTTTTATTCACCTTTGATGTAAATTAAAAGAATATTAACTAAAAATAATTTCTTATATACACAGAGAACATAAAGTCTAATTTTTGATAAATCAAAAACTAAAATAAATTTTACTTTTTTCTTTTAAATTTCATTTATGATAGTTTTAATTTTAAACACCATTTCAGGACATCTTTATTTTCATACAATTATCAAAAAAAACCTTAGGAAAAAAATAAAGTGATGTTAATTACTTTATTTTATCACAAAACTAAATTTTTAGGGTCTGAAATCAGGAATCTGTAGTTGTAGCCACAGCTTCATAACTTCTCAAGATAGTGGTTTTTATTCAGGCAAACTTGAAGGTAAAATTAAAGTATAAGTTGAGAATTAAAAATTTCAGGAATAAGTTTGGATTTTCATTCAGTCCATAAACCTAAACATACAAAAATTAGATTTTTTCATCTTCAAATGGTACTGCAGTCTCACAACTGCAGTCTCCATTATTGTTAACTGCTACTGTAGTCAACAATAGTTATAATTATATAAAATTATAATTCTTAAAAAATATCTTGGTTTATGAAAAATATCAATTTTTACACATTTATTTATAGATAAGACACTAATTTTAATATGCTAATTATGTACAATATTAATTTTCTAATGACAAATCAAACCAAATTAATTAAATACAGCATTTTAAACATTTACATCATAATGCTTTCAAGTTGTTTTTGTATTACCATCTTCAGTGACTGAGTTTGGTGTTTTCCATTCTACTTTCAACTGAGTGTTTTGTGATACTGCCAATAAGTGTCCTAATAAAGAAAACGTTATTCTTGTGCTCACATTCAGAAGTAAAAAGAAACATAGATAAAAATCTTACAGTTGAATATAAAGACAATAGAAATAAATATTCTTGATCTCACAAATTACTTAAGCCATATAAACTATTTGCTTATAGAAGTATGATCCACAGACTATCCAGCAGACATTTGATACCTGAAGATCATGGAGAAGACTGACAGATTATTAAAAAAATTAAAAAAAAACCAGAAGATTAACAAATAAACTACAGTGGAATCATCAGCTCAGCTCCATTGTGGCATTTTATACAGTTATAAACAATAAAATATCTGATGAGTTCTTACATGTTAGCAACATGGTTGCAACAAAGAGCATTTATTGAGTCTATTCTTGTTATGAATAAATCTACACAATTTTTTCTTATTTACTAGAATATATTAATGAACTATATAATAATATACTAACAAATGCAATATTTATTATTTATCAGCTATACAAAAAATTTCATTTTCATTGAAACAAGATAATTTTATAAATGGAAAAACTCATATTTTTATACTCAGTCTCTCTAAATTCTTTATAGATCTCCTTGAAGTTTTAACATTCTGGCATTTGCTGTTTTCAATTCTGTAAAAGAAGTAATAGCACTATATCAATGTGTTAATATTAACATTTGAATACAGTAAATAAGCCTAGAAAGAAATATTTAATCAATAAAATATAATTGAACAATTCCCGTATGTTCTTCAGAATAAAAATGTTTATATTAAAAAAAAATTGTCTTAAATTATTACAATCTGGGAAAAAGCTGAAATTAGCTCTTATGATTAGGTTGAGTTAGTCATATCTCTGTAAAATGTAGTCCCTCATGAAGTGTCAGTCAAACTTTACAGCTTTTAGTAAACTAATAAATAATTAATCTGTTTAATTAAAATATTGTCAATGTTTTCAGTATATTATCACAGAATTATACAGTTATACTCATAGACATATAATTAAAAAACTTATCTTAATACATTCTACTTTTGAAAAGAAGGTGAAATGATTGGCAAAGGATCAAGGATTAAATAAAATTGTACTTAATCTAAAATCAATACTTCATTATGTATTCAGAGAATGTGGCTGTAATGAATTCTTTCTGGAATCAGCTTAATTGAAGTAAATTAAATTCTGAGACTATACCATGATTATAAAATGAAGACTAACCACAAGAAAAATGTTTTTATTAAAGTATGGATATCTTTCTTTGGTCAGTTTTGATATTAAACTATTAACCCTAACAAATATAATAATAAATTTACTCTGGTTTGGGTGTTCTGACAAGTAAGCAGAAAGTTCAAATTGATTACACAATCTCAGAAAAAATCTATTACCAAGGGTCTCAAGAGAATTATCCAAATTCAAACAGAATAACCTGTTTCATCAATTTCAGTGCAATCAGAGAAGTCAAGATTTCAACCTCTTGATTCATAAGATGTGCACAGTACTACATTCTGTGAAGTTATAATTACTTATAATGTAACAGATATTAATTAAATTAGCTGTAGTTAGAAATTTTCCTTTTTTTATTGAAATATCAGCCCACAGGATGTGTGATAAGAATGTTAGTAATTTCACACTACAAATAATTAATATTGTGTTTAAAATGCAGATTTATGCAGTTTAAAATTACATTTTTAATAAATATATTTGATGAATACCAAACTTTTAAATAATTCTTATGTGGTAGATTGTTAGGAATTAAATTATTTACTACATTTTTTCCAATAAATTTATTAATTAAGTTTATTTATTTATTGACTTCATTCATAATAATTTCTTTCAAAATTTCACTAGTTCTCCCTAAATAACCATAAAAACCTATTAATGAGAATTTTAAACAATTTGATGTAGACACTGCACACGTTTTAATCATGCTCCTGCGTACAATTTTATCTGTAATAGATGAAAATCCTTGACCACAGCAGTGCATAAGTACAACATTACATTACCTGTTTCAACTTTTGCCTCTTTTTGGCTTGTTGTAAGTTATATTTTCATATTTAATATACATGTTGAACTCTTTCTTGCTGCTTCCAATTTATTCTATTGTGATGTCTTATAATTCTGTGTCTGATCAGGTACAAATTATCAGTAAATTTTCTATAATTTCTATATTTCTGTGTTGGCTAAAACGTTCTTTCAGCATAGATAATGAATATGTTCAGTCAATTCCCCTGATGAATTGTAACAATTTTTGTTCAAACATTTTAATTTTTGTTATTTTTAATATTTTGGTTTACGTATTCAGGATAGCAATATTTAGATTTGTTTCGCCAAATAAATGTATTAACAAACATTTTCAGAACCCATAATCCTACTACACAGCCATATTATGTTCCTTTGAAATATAAAACTTCATTATTTTTATCCATTTTCTGTTATTAGTTATAACAACTGACTAGATGTTTTCTTTTGTAACTTTATTTTTATTTGTAACTTCAGTTTAAGAGTAAATTTGTATCTTCACACATTCTCATTTTAATTGAGTGTTCTTAATCTATCAAACTAAAGCCTTTGTAAATGAAGAAGACCTACAATCCAAACAAGATGATTTTAAGGAGTATAATTTTGATTTTAGGGATGAATATTTTACAAGGAAAGACTGAATAACCCACCCAGTTTTTCTGCTAAAGAAGGGAATTTGCAGTTTTTCTGACCTTGATTGTTTTTTTTACAGAAAACAGATTTATTAAAACTTCATTAATCTTCAAGGTAATGCTGCAGGTTTTATTGTGCATCATCATATAATGTTACCATTTGAAAGGTTAATTGAATTTTCATAAGGGTACCTTTTTAAATGATTTTGCATTTCTTGTCTTTTTTTAACAGTAAATGGAGAATTTCATGTTTACTTTACAAATGTAAAATAAGCAATTTGCTAAAGCCAGGAAAAAATGATACAAACTGGGAATAAACATAAAAAACCGAGAGTGAAAGAGTTGTATTTTAGACAATACAATTTTATAATACTGTAATCAATATTAATCTTCATGAAATTATTCTAGACTAGAGCAGTTCCATAATATTATCAGCAAAATGTCCATAAAGATTTTAATTAATTACATTAAGATGCAATATCATTTTCTTTAACTGATTTTTTTAACCAATATAAGATGAAAAAAAATTTAGTCTGTTTATCAACCACACAAAGTAAAAAAATAAGTTACAGTTACTAAAAAAATTAACCTGTCTTGTATCAATAATACCTTACTTCAGTTCTTGTCAGTTCACAAATTCTGTAAAATGACTTAATATTTATTTAATTAATAAATAAATAAATATTAAAATATTTTAACAGAAAAGATGAAAAAATAAAGATGTTGAAAATGGTCAGTTTATGTTTAATGAAGTGAACAACACAATATATACACTACATAAATATATATCAATTTGTCAAACCAATGTTATATATACTACACTACCTAGCACTGTATACAGCATATACAACAATGCTATATATACTGTCTATGATATTGGATTAAGTATAAGTTGTATTGCAATCTGAAATAATGAGGAAGAGGCTAGATTACAGACTTTAAAAGAATTTTTGGAATCACATTTCCAATTTTTAAGAAAATTATTCTTGATTTTTATAATTTTGTAGTAGTGATTATAATTTTTTACTTGGTAGCTTAGAACTAAGTTTTGTTACTTACTAATCATTTTCTTCTCTGTCTGAATGAGGTAAAACACCAATATAATTTTATTTTAAAAACATGATTCAAAAATTCATTTATATTACAAGGCATCATTGAAGGTAAAACTAACTTTACTTTACAGATCCTTTCCTACACATTAAAAATTCCAATTGCATTCTACTCAAATTTTTAATAAAATTTATTGATTTATAGACGAGAAACTTTTATATGCATTAAAAAATCTTAGTTATTATTACTTTCATTAGTTGTGAACTCATGTTATATTTTAAAACTAGTTCATCCTCATCCTCTTCAAGAATGTACAAAAAACTTATATCTCATCAACACCATTCCCAAATAAACTTGATTTTACATAACTAAGCTGATGAAAAATAATCTCAAACTGAAGTAATTTTATGATACAGTATTCAAAATAGAACCTCCTTTGGGCATTAAGATGTATAGATTTTGCATTCGTACTTCGTAGTTTTTTATTGTAGGAACAATGATATTCACTACATAGCTAATCCTATTCATTATATACCCTTAGGAATATAAGTTATTGTAATCACTGGTGATAGAGAGCGACTATTTCCCTTATAGAGTCAAATTTCATCAACAGTTATTTGGTTTGCTGTGCTAATGTATAATAACATACTTACATCAGTGAATAAAGCAACAGTAATCTATTTTTTCCAATATTACTGTTACGGGTTCTTGGTTTTCTTAAACTTAACCACGTTCTTTTAAGTTGATCTTTGTCTTGTACCGGGTTAGCAGAAATCACAGTGATGACTTGTAGTACATATAAAATGAATAATGAACAATTATTTTATCAGTTTTAACATATTTATTACATGTAGTTTTTTTTTTTACTGTCATTTTTTTGGATAAATTTAAAATTTAGATCACAGATCTAAATTCTAGATTCATAGATCTAATTCTTGATCTCTTTCTTCTAACTGATTTGGTTATATTTCCAGTAAATCTATTATTAAAGACAAATAAACATACAAACACTAATAAAAATTAAAAAAAAGAAATGAGGAAATAAATATGAAAACAGGGCATGTATATAGGGATCACAATACCCTCAGTGCTAGCTGGCATTAAAAGTATCATCTCCTTAACGGTTACACTAGTATGCTGGTAGTTGATATTTTATTTTAAGATATATGAGTTAATTTGTGAAATTTCAATTATTTAAAGCAAGGTTACAACCATTTAACATCTTAGATGATCTTTTGGTAAAACTCAATTGAATAATAGGAAGAAAGTTAAAATAATTGTAAATCATACAAGCTAAAAAAATCTGAAAATAAGTCCTGAAAGTTTAAAAGAAATACCTCCTATATATATAATGATATAATAAAGGACAAAAACTATTTATATTTTGAAAAGATAACTATAATACCTTGAATAAGAAGTTCCATTTGTTGCCGAGATAGAGTAAAACAATGTATATGATGATGACCAGTCTCCGCTTGCCAAGAAGTAAGCTGAACATCAAAATACGAACCATTAGGTCTTGCAGCAGCTTCACTTAAACTTGAAATCCTAAGACTAGACTGAGCTAATCGTTCTGTAATCGCTGAAGAATGTTCACAGTAAACTTTACAAATAGCCTGGCTGTGTTCACGAGGTAAACCTATTTGTTGCAGTTCATTACTTAATGCGGATTCACTAACACCATATCTTGCTGAGCTTTCCAATATGAAAACTAAAGCCATTATACTTGCTTTCATATCTTCTAGATCTACAAAATGCATTAAAAACATGAAATCACAAAAATTACAACATCTTATGAATAAATGCCTTATTATCAAATGAGAATATTTAAAAAAATTTTAAAAAGTATTTTTTTCTTATATAAACATCTATAGTCGTTCAAAATACCTGCATGACATTTTTGTTAGGTATATGATATCTTTTTAACATAAAAGAAAGCATTTTAAGATTTGATGCTGAGAACAGAAATAATTAAACAAAGAGGAAAGAAACCTTACTAAGAATTTAGAGTAATGCTAACCCCCAGTTCATTTTTGGGTTTAACATCTATTATAACTACTCACAGGGATCACATAATATGACTAATGATGGAAAACACCTTTATTTGAGCTTAATTTTATAACAGACTGGTGTAAAAAATTGATTGCAAATCATATTAAATGCTATTTTTTACATTATTTTATTAAGAGCTTATTTGAATAGACAAATTTTTTTTAATACTTAAAACATTTTTTTTAACAACTCACTACAGAACTTATGGATTTTGCTTCTAGATCTTTATAGAGCTAATTGCATTACTTATTCACCAATGGTGTTACTAATGGCAGTTGATGGTACCCATCTTGAAAAATGTTATGAAAACATTTTAAAAGAAATTAAGAAATTCCTTAAGTATTCGATTTTTAGTATCCTTTTAATAGCATATCCGATTTGGATTGTTTGTTCATTTAGTAAGTTTTTGTCAAATTTTATCTGTTCAAGTGTGTTGAGTTCATGGTTTTTATGATTATACATATAGAATTTGCATTTTCTATGCCCTGCTTCAATAACATGATTTAGGAAGGAAAACCTTTTTGAAGGTACAAAAGGCTTTAAAATATAACAGTAATGAAAAACAAACATAAAGGTATATATATCAAAATACTTGTGTGTAAATCACAAAATCTCATAGTGGATCAGGAGGTGGACATTTACATCATAGGTGGTACGATAACAGGTGGGTGTCTCTGGAGAGAGGAGATAAAGGAATGGAGTCGTGAAGGTACACAGTATCCTTTTAAATAACTATTTGTGGTTAATAAATTATTAGTTCATGATTAATACAGCCAGAGCAATAGACAATTAGGGCTAATTTTACATTAGGCTTCTCAGTGTTATTGTCTGGAAGCCTGTGATAGTGATATCAGTTTTTTAGTGATAGTGTAGTAGTGTATTTACAGACTAATAAAATAACATGCCAAAAATTCTTATAGAATAATCAGCAGCATTATCTTTCCTTAAGAGCTCCATTGACTTATCATTTTCCTACACCTCTTGCATACACAGTTCACACATTTTCCTGGCAAGTAATTAATAACATTAATTTATCACACATGGTTCCTGGAAACATAATTATATACATTTACTTGTTACTTACGACTGGTTATAGTTTTAAATTTGATAATCCATGAAACAATTTATTTCAGATTGGGTAAAAAATTACAATACTTTCTCTTCTACACCTATAGCTCTGCTGTAGGACTAGATGGGAAAGTAAAAATAATTTGTAATATAAGTTAGATTTGTTAATCTGTACTGAAATTTATAATTTTATATAAATGGATTACCTTGAAATAATACTTTGAATACATTACATATATATATATATATATTAGATCTAAATACTTTTTATTAAGTGAAGAATATTACAGAGGCCCAGATAAAATAAAAGTACAAAACAAACTTTCAGAACAGGCTATAAAATGGCAAACTCTCATCATAGTATGATTATACCATAACAAAATCAATGATCAAATGATAATCTAATAAAGTTAAAAAAAGGACATAATGTAATAATATTACCATAATAGCAGTTTTAGTAACATTAACATTCTATTATCAGCATAAATTATTAAATCTGTTGATATATATTATGTAAAAAACAACTGCTGAAAATGGAATAACAAAGAATGAAATGATCTTTAATATTATGTTCATCTGGTTTGTTTAAGTCTAGTCAAAATCTATTTAGGCTTTAATTATTTAAAAAAAAAAACAGAGTAGGAAAACCATTTAACACATCACTATGAATATTTCTCTTTATAAGGGAATCATATTTTGAATATTTCTTTTACTGAAAATTGCTTGTATTTGTTTTTACAAATGATAGTGCTTTGTAATCACATTTTAATTTTCTGAATAACAGCAATTTTCACAATATCTAATATTAACAGAGTAGAATTAATGATCATTATGTTCCATTATCTTATCACTGGCCATATAAATTTAGTCAAGTGTCAATGATGATATTTAACCTCCATTGAATAGTAAAATTTCTGCCTTTGATCTAAAAGTTCTGTATTAAGGCCTATTCAAGCTCAGCATTATTCATTATTACAATTTTTATTGTTAACCAATTGTGGCTGGATATAAGCCTACTGTTTCTAGAGAAAATAAAAAATATAGTTCCACAAAGATTATTTAAATTTTATTTCAGTATAAAGATGTGTACCTTCTCTAGGTAGCATGTACCTTGAATACGCTACACTTGTGTTTCAAAAATGACAATGAAATGGATAAAATTATTAGTGAAAAAATTCCAGAACTATGCTATGAATTAACAATGAAACATCAGATTCTAGATGGCAGGAAGCAAAGCTTTACAGTATTACATTAACTGGCCATTCAGAATCCTTTATTCACTAGAATTACTAAATTTACATAATTCTTACATACACTGCAGAATTTTGTAACAGCTTTTACATTACATTATTATTATAAGTTTAAAATCATCCAATATAAGTCTAGCCGATTGGCTTATAAGTTAGTTACACAAATCCACAGGTCATATATTCTGCAGATAGGTAAGGGTTTTACTTAAACAAGTATACACCTGTTCTTGTATATCTGCAAGAAAAATATATATTCATGGAGCATATATTTGAGATGATTAATGCGACAACATTGATCAATTATGTGCTCTTTCCTATCCATTTTTCTTTATAGTTTTCTATCTTGTTTAAAAGTCCTTGGTGGGTAGGTTGTTGTTTTTCATTAATCATTATTTTCTTAATTTTTTTTCAATAGTGTGTCCTTACTATATAGAAACTTATATGTCACGGATAACTCTGCCTGTGTTTCTATTCAAGGTTCTACTCCAATTCTGATGAGTGTACAAAAATCTCTCCCCGAGATAAAAGTACTTTTAACATAGATACAAATGCATTAGGTCCCATAATTTCTTCTAATATATACTTATATAATACAAACACATAAGCTTAAAGTGTTGTTTAAATTAAACAAGTAACAGTTACCAAATAAATAGAACATTTAACTACATTAAAATACAAACACAACTTCATTAATTTTGAATAGAAAATGTTTTTAAGTATTGTATTACTAAGTTAAATTAGTTAAAATGAATTGTGTATCTTTTGTTTTTAATGTTACTTTGCATTGAAAATAACTGAAAATTTCTAGTAACTCAAACAAAATTGGTATAATTATGAAGGAAAAATTAGGAGATTGATGGAAAGGGCCTGTAGCACTGAATCATCATACGGATGAATGGTAAGGAGCAGTCATATATATAAAGCAATTTTGCCTATCATTAATGGAATTGTACAGTTGAAATTGGCATTAACATTTATTGGAATTGTACTAATTACAAGTACACTGAAAGCTATTTTCAAACCACTTATTACATCATATTGTAATTAACAGCATCACAATTAGATTAACAGTTAATGGAGAACAAAATATTTAGAGAGAAATTGAAACTGTTCAACTATCATGTACATAATTTGTCTATCATCTCTGTTTTTTGTCTTTTTATATCCATTTTTGGATGAATTTGGTGGATTTTTATGGTTGAGTACACTTCCTAACACCAACTTACAAGAGGGAATGTATCATGGAAATTTGTAGCATGTGAAAAATGCCATAATTGGAACCTAAGATTTGCAGATGAAAGAGATATATCGCCGCATTAAACTTATGTATCAACTTAAATTAAATATTAGCTTCTGTTTCCATTATTAAATTTTCTTTGTTAAGTATTTGATATGTTATTTTTAAAAAGAATCCTTCTTATTAAATTCTGATATTGCAGTTGTATTTTTAATAAAATTGAGATGTATAAAAAAGTATTGAAGTATAGTGATATGTAAAAAGAAGATAGTGCCAAGTTTAATTACAATTTGAAAGCTTGTTTCAGCTAAAAATAAAATGCTGAGAAAACAGAATATTAAGCAGTATTTGCATAATTATTGAAAATACTATTTTATTAAATTTACATGAAATACTTGTATTTTTGGTTTTACTTTTGGAAGGAATCTTCTACAACTTCATAAAAAACGAGACATTTTGAAGAAGACTATTTTCAATGAATAATCAGTAATTTAAACATACAGACAACAATGATTTTCAAAAGAATAACCAAATTTGATGTACAAAGATGTTTAAGATTCAATGAAATAATAAATTTCATTTTATTATGCTGTAACTTGGAACTGTACATTGTTGTGATTATACAAATAAATAAATAAATAGGTATTTTTAGATGTTACCTAAAATACATATATTGAATTTTTTATAACCAAAAACCAACTTGAACAACTCGAGTACAGAATTACAAAGTAAATGAAATGACACTTACCATATTTTTTTCTTTTCTTTATTCCAATAGCACTTTCGTGGGATCCCGGATCATCAGTTGTATATAAATTTTATAAAAAGATTATATAAGATACTCTTATAAAAGCAGCAACAAATGGCAACATGTTTTTAGATAAAAATAGATATAATCAGAATGTATATAGATAATTTCAAATCCATCATTAATATAACACTGGCTGGTCAGGTTTTAGTATAAATTTTCTAATTATTTTATTTTTAAATTTAATTTTAATTTTTAATTCTTAACTGATGTCATATTAAAATATATGTGGTTATTTTATTTAATTGACTTCATGTTTTGTATATATGATAGTAATTTTAATATTTTAATTTTTATTCTAAATTCTCGTTTTTATGTTTGATATGTAACGTTATATAATTTATATACAACTGATGATGTGAGATCCTGCAAAAGTGCTACTGGAATAAAGAAAAGAAAAAAAAAGTAAGTGTCATTTCATTTACTTTGTAATTACTTTGATATTTACTTTGTAATGTACTTGGGTTGTTCAAGTTGGTTTTTAATTATAAAGAATATAATATATTGGTACAGAGGAATATGGGTCTTGTAAGTATTGACTTTAGGAAAAAAAATAAAAGAATAAAAAAAAATATATATATATATTGAACAAGTTGCCCTGTGTGTCAAATCACAATTAATTACTTATAGTTTAAGAACACCCTAAACACATATATAAAAAATAATAAGATTTGATCTCACCTTTATTTATTTCATATTTTCTTGAATAAGAAAAGATTTTAAGACATAAAGGTGAGATCAATCTTATTATTTTTTATATATGTGTTTATATGATGGGTCTTAAACCATAAATAATTAATGTATATATATATATATATATATATATATATATATCTTTTCTTTTTTTATAGATAATTATATAATTTATGGCTTATTTTGGCTAGTCAACTGTAATAATATTCTCAAGCTACTTTATTCAAAAATTTTTTTGTAATTCTTGACAGAAGGAGATTAGTATTTTGAAATTTCCAGTGCCAAATTTCATTACTCAGTTTTATTTTGTGTAGTGTCATCATGATTCAAATAAGAGAGAATTACAACAAACTTTAAGTTACAAAATTTTTTCATAAGAATGAATTAAAAATAAATTAGCATATTAATGACTATATGCCCATACATAAAAATATGCTTTTTGTAGAGGATAACGACAAATACACATGTATTGTCAAAAATTTATTATATTAATATGGATCAATTCATATTCATATAAAATGTTCAATATTTTAATGAGAAGTGGTTTTTACAATAATACAAAACTGGTTAAAATAATACAAAAAATATGGCAGGTTGTCCAACAAACTAACAAAAACCCCCACTGAATAGACACATCAATCCAAGTATCAAACATTCAAAAGACATTACCACATACAACTGAATCAATCTTAAAAATCACATCAGAGAAATTGGGCACTCATGAAAAGATATTAATGATAACATGCTGATTTTACAAAAACAATAACTCAATACAAATTTTAAACATGAAATTTAATAACATAAAAAATACTGTACATACTAAATGAATAAATGCAACACAAATTTAAGTGTGCTAGTTGGCAAAATAATACATAGGTTTTTTCTTTATCATCTTGAAATAAGCAACACTGGTAGTATCAAAACAAATTTTTTTATATTACCTATTTTTCTTTCATCAAAAATGAAACTTGCAGCGTACATTAGTACTTATAGTGATACTATTTAATAAATTATTTTTATATCTTTTAAATATGATCTAAGTTTAGATGCCAACTTACCTAATTTTGCATCAGCAGTCAACTTTTTAACTTTTGTGAACTGAAACCAAAAACACAGAAATGTATAATAGGCAAATGTGTATTAAATATTAATTATAAAAAAACATTAAGGTAAATTAATAATAAAAGCAGAATCATAATCATGGGCAAATGTATAAACCAATGAATGTGTTGGCACAGTGGTAACACATTAGCTTGTACAACTGGTTCAGATGAGTTGCAGAGGTGTTTAAATTAGCATAATTTTAAATGTTCACACAGTTATCACTAACTTAATATCATCTTTTTTAATTTTTTTTAATGAACATATTAATAAATGTAAATTATGTATTAATGGAATTCATATACTTCATTCAAATTGTTTATTTATAATTACATTCATTTTATTCTAATTGAAAAATAAAATATATTTAAATTAATTAATTTTAAATATATAAAAACAAAAAAATAACTTTTCAGTAATGTTAATTAAAATATCAATGACTTAAAAATGCTTTAAAACAAAAATATACTAAGAAAAATATTTAACTACTTGTTAAATATTTTTTTAGGTTAATGAACTTACTGTTGTATTGTTATGTAGCTAAAGAGGACACCTAAATTTAAATATGAGTAATAATTCTGATCTCACATAATGTGTAAATGAATCTATTCATAAATTCATTCAGGTTGCCATGGTGGTTAATCAATAGTAAAAAAGGAGACTAACTGTTTTTCAATCATATAACAAAGGTATGTAAGAAAGCAACTAGCTGAGTGGGATTTGGAAAATTTCCATTAAGTTCTTATCATTACTATTTCATGAACCGGAAGTAATTATAAAGTTGTATTATATTCTGACAGTAGTATTAAATGTTAGTTATAACTTTTAACCAGCTATGATTCTTAACAAATACAATATGTAAAAAGCAAAATTGCTAAAGGTTTATAAAATTAATGATTTGTGGAAAATAAATCTGTACACAGCTCAATATAATAAAAAAATTGTTTAGGATTCTATTGATAAACTGAATGAAAAGACTTTGTAGAAAAACAAATGCTATATATTTTTTTTATAATCAACAGTAAAATAAATAAAAATGTTTCAATTATTATACAAAAAGATAACAGCAGAAGTAAAATTAATCCATTTTAAACAATAAAATTTATAAAAAATAAAAAACTAACCTAACTAATAAATTTAATGCAGAACATATTAAAAGTTTAAATAATTATAGTTACCGATATCTAGACTTTTAAAAATTCATAAAGATAATCTACTTTTTCACCTACAATAATTTATATGAATGCTCTTTGTATGAAATTAGTAAATCTAATTAGAAAAAAATCTGAAACTTAATATATTCAGTAATAAGAATAGCACTGAATTACCATAAAAATCAAAACAAATAGGCATATATCACAACAATAATTATTTGGTTTCCTATGGATTAAAATACGATTATGTATAAAAATATTTCAGTAGACTTACAATAAATATAATATACAAAATATTCAGTGAAAATAATATAAATGAATCCATCATTTATGAAGTAATACCATAATTAAAATTCTGCATAAAACAAATTATTTTTCATTTCATTGTAACTACAGTTTACAAGAAAACTTAACAATGAGCTCACATTTAAGTAGTATAATGTCAAAAGTATTTTTACAATACATGGAAAATATAATAACTACAAATATGATAAATATCTGAAAAATGAAATTATGGATTATATATGTTGACATTTTAGTAATCTACAATAAGAAATTAATCTAGAACATTACATAACTCTTTAAAAACTAAACAGTTTTCATAAAAATATTGAACAAACCTTAGAAATAGAAATTAAAAATAGATTCCAATTTTTATATATCAGAATAAAAAAGGATAAAAATAAATTGAGGCTGAGTATATACTGAAAACTAACATTACCAGTAAATAATAAAATAATAAATCAATATACCCATACAACCAATTAATTAGTAATATTTCTGTAGATGATTAACAGAGCCATAAACTATATAGAAGATAATAGAATTAATATAAAATTAAATCTAATAAAACATATCCTAACTGAAATAATTATAATATAAAGGATATAAATGACCTAAATATCAATTTAAACATAATAATACAAAATAATAGTAAATAGATTTCTAACATTAAAGGAAAAAAGAGAATTTTTATATCCCATTAAATTACAATAGTAACAGGTTTAATTATTTAAACAAAAACCATTAAAATAATTATATGATTCTTTAAAACATACAATAAACATTAGTTAAAAAAGTATTTAATAACAAATCTATAATATTTACAACAAAACAGGATTTTACAAAATAGATTGTGCAAAGTGAAATTGTAAAAAAATTGTACATTGGAATGACAGACATTTTCTGGAATGTTTATAAGCATTATAAATATAGTAAATAGAAATCAAATAATTGTGATCATATTAGAGATGAAAACACATATCTTCAAGTATTGATAACATGTTTAACAATAAATTTAAATCCCTTATTCTCAAAAAATACAGCAACATAAATGTTTAAAAAAATAAAAACCAGCTCAATAGAAAATAAAAAAAAAACATAATTAAATGAACACTTATTTTTATTAACATTTCTACATGATGTGATGTTTTTCAGCAACGCCTAGAATTCTCTTTACTAATCCCAGAGGTATCAGGAAACTTAAATCTTCGGACTTCAGGATACCCCTTGAAAACTGATGAATGAAAAAAAAGTAAAATGACAATGACTGACACTGCATTTAATAAGTTGTTTTCTATAGTTAACTGAAATTGTACAATACGTGCATTCTGTAGTATGAATGCCAATTGAGTGTGTCAATAACCATAATGCAAAGTAGTTGATAAGACTGAAAATAACATTAACAAAAAAGTAATAACAAAGTTACTTTGTAATTAAACAGTTTGGTCAGACTCGGAGACATATGTGAAATAGGAATGCTTTATACCAGCACTGGGTAGTCCAGGTTGTTAATTATTCATTTTATATATATATATATATATATATACAGAACCTTTATGCTTTTGATTTTGATACTGAATTAAGTTTATCTGTTCAGCAATGCATGCATCTGTTCAACATTGATATGACAGGGACACATATCTATCTATTTGAATAATTAAGTTATTTAAATCTAATAACCAAGTAACAGAAGGACTGCTGCTATACATATATTTCATTCTACAGGAAGCACAAACCTTTTGTTTCTCAGATCCTTTTAGAACTTACAGTAATATGGAATATATTATTCATAAATTGCTTCACATTCAAATTTCTCTTTGTACTGAAATACTTTTTAATGCAACAAGAAAAGGGAAATAATATTTTCTATACTTTATGCGACTGCAGACATTACATAACTATAGGAATACTTTTCTTTTCAAATAAGCAATTTTTATATTTCTAACAAAAACAAATGAACAATACAATGCAAAAATAATATCTTTTATATTAATTTTCTTCAAATGATACTATTTTTTAACCGATTGTAAAATGAAACATTGGAACAGAACTACCATGTAAATGTTTAATCAAATAAAAACTATGAGGCTTACATTTACTAAAATAAATCTAAACTAGCCTTCGTATTATTAAGAATTTATACTTTGGACTCATCATGGAGACAATTTTCAAGGTAAAGGTAAGTCGCTGATCTTTGTGGTGGAGTGGCAGCTCCTTGGTCTTTCATTCAGAGGTCCTGGCTTTTAATCACAGGCAGGTATGACATTTTTCATATGCTACAAAATTTCCATGTCTTATTCCCATGCACAAGTTTCAAAGCTTAAATAATGAATTAATCATCCAAAAAAAGTGTGCAGAATTACAAACTATGCAGGCTCATTTCTTAAAATAAAGCAAAACTATTATTGTAAATTAATTAACTATTTAATAATATAATTATTTTACTTATGATAAGACAATTTATCTACTTTGAAATTAAATCAAGGACTCAAAAATAATATCCAAATATGGTCTTCTTGAGAGTAGTTACTTCTGATTTTGTACTTGTTTGAGTTATGATAAATTATATTTTTGTTTGGTTAGTCTTTTACACTCATTATTATTATATTTTAAAAATATTTTTATAGATTAAAGTACAATTCTGCATAATTACAATTTATAAAATTATAAAATTCTGTAAAATTTCTTAATAATTGTGTATGTGTGTGTGTGCATACACACACACACACACACACACACACACGAGAGAGAGAGAGCACTCTGATATTCAAGAAATTCAGTTTAACAATTTAGGCTCCAGCTCCAGTAAGCCCAAAAACCTTCTTCTTCTAAGCCAAAAATTAAAATAAGATTAAAAGAAAGTGAAACTGTTCACCACTTAACAAAATCTGCCACTCAAAAGTAGCTATCGGAAAAAAATTATATCACCTTTATGAAGTCAATTTTTTATGGAACTTCTTAGGTTGTAAGAAACAGTTTTTAGTATCATCACAAAACTTTCCAATAATATTTTTCATCTTGTAGAAATCCCTTAAGAATAGATACATTCAACCTTTAAGCATTATTCATATTGTAAGGAATATGAGAGCCAAGAAATCGGCACAATAGGATGAAAAGTTTGATTAGCAATTTTTTAAAGACCTTCCTGAAGATTTCTCCCCCTCAAAAAATGGCTAACTAGCTTGGATTCCGAAGTGCTGAGAGTAAAAAGATTTTTACATACAGGTTTTATTTCAAAGATTACAAGGAGGTCTTTGGTACTGTACAACATTCAAAGTTAAAGGCCTTTTCAAGGAAACAGTAATTTAAGTATATATCATGTTTATACAAGTGGCTGAAATGTAATGCACAATGGAACATAAAAACAAAATGTTGCATAAAGCAACAAAAGCTGCCACCTTGTAGTTTCATTCCCCTAAACTAAAATTCCAAAACTCATTAATTGATGTCCTCTAATTTTCTGTCAGTTGCTGTTGTTTTGAATCAAGTATACCTTGCTGGGTCAACGAGTCTAAATCAATGTACACTGATAGAATTTTTAACAGCAGAGAAACTAAATACTAGTGATATTTATCTTTGTCTAAAAACTATTTATGGTGATGAAACTGTTGATGAAGTGAATGATAAAACGAAGTCATTGATCAATGAAAGACCACCAGCATTCTTCTTCATTGATGTAATTTGAAAAGTGATTCACTGTTGGGAGAAATATGTAGCTGTAAATGGTGAACGTGAAAAAATAAATGTAATTTTTTGTAGGAAATAAAATGTATTAAATATATTATACAAGTATTCATACAAATAAAATGTGCTACTAAGTATGGTGTCCAGCAGGTTGTGTTTTATTCCCTGTGGTTCTCAATTTACATTCTGAGACTAACTTCAAGGACTGTTGGATATACATCAAGCAATTTTTGTTAATGGTGACAATCTCAAAATATTAAATAGGCTGGTACTTACAAGGACTTCAAAGCTGATGGCTAAGGTACAAGCATGAACTGTATGAATTGTAATATTTGAACTAAATGGTCAATGTGTTAAAATGGAAAGACAAGAGTTGTGATTGTTACCAAACAGCATAATAAACTGAGAAGTTAAGAAACCATGTAAAAATATTTAAATGAAAAAGAAATTGATTAGCTGAGACAAGTTGTAGGAACTTCTGGCTGAAAAATGTAATGAAACGGATGTAATTACAAACGTTAATGATTAACTCTGAGTTTTTGTAATATCTCATGCCGCAAGTGTAGTTTTGATTAAGCAGTAACTGCAGATGCCACATGGATTACCAGTATATGGTAATTCTTGGGAAATGGTAAAAAAGAAATACCATTAAAAAAGAAGAGAAAGAAATAACTCAGCACATCTTCTTACATTGTCGAGTTCTGTTGTCCAATTGACAACAGGAATAATCTGAGAAAAAGCCTTAAACTGTATGTGTTCTAAGTTTATTCTAAAAAATGATGATTTTCTAAGTATATAAGATGTCAAGCCATCTGAGTTAACTGATTCTGAAAGCGTACATATAGTGATAAGAAGTTAGAAATAAATAATTTCATATTTAATAATATTTCAACTGTTTTAACTCTTTTTAAATAATACTAATTAATTAAACTTGAATGTTCTATGCTCTTGTTATGAGATTAATGTTATTTAAATATTTCCTCAAATATTTAAAAACGAACATTTTCAAAATTGTTATAATATTGTATACTGATTTCACTATTATTTTATTTGCATTACTCTTAATCTATATAATTATTATTTTCTTTAATAAATATAAAAAGAAATTGATCCCCTTTTTTATTTGTTAATTATTATATATTTTGAGATACTGCTCCAACTGAGGCAATTCTGCTGGTATTCTTGATCCTTCAAAGCAAAGAAATCAGCAGTTCCTTTAGTTATGAATAAAGTAGCACATTTCAATAGTACCCTGACATAATCTGTTTTTAATGTATAATTTTATACACTGAATTGAAATATGTACTTAACATCAGTAATATTTTTTTGTGTATTATATTTTTCATTAAAAATTACATTATATTTATCATTTTGTAGTTTGCAATGAGTTTCATTCCTTCCTGGGAATTATATCTAGTTTCATCAAATCACTGGATCTACAATTATAAAATAATACATTAAATAATTTGATGAAATAAAAAATAATTTCATCAGAAATGAAACATAACAAAAGCATAAAAAATATCAGTAATTTTGGATATACAGAAGAGATAATAAACATATGGCAGTGCTTCTTCAGATTACAGTCAATGTCCTAAGTTTAGTTTTTGTACAAGTATTCACATTTACAGTAATAAATAAAAACTGCAATAAATATAATTTTAATTTTGTTAATATCACTAAGGCTATAACAGAACACTCTGTACAAATCTGTGTAATTTTACTAAAAATAGAGATAAATATAAAAGACTACATCCATTTTGATTGAGAAAAATAAAATAGAAATAAAAAGTGTGTACTAACCTAAGCTTCGTTTAAATCCTATTGAATAATTAATAATTTTTAGTAAAGTAAATTCAAGAGATTTCAAAGAAGCTTATACTACTAACACACAATACCAAAATATAACATAGAAAAAGTTGTTTTATTAGGAAAAAAATTCATCAATTTTTTTTAATAGTACGTTGCTGCTCAAAAAATTACATGTTGCTCACATTTTACAACTGTACAAAAGTAAAAATGCAACAGAGTTTTGTAAAACTTGAAACTAATCGGTTTCTTTGTTCTGTTCTACAAGGTTCTTTGAAATGTGCAATAAATCACTCACTACAATTTTTGTTTGTAATAGATTTTTAAAACTCTATACGTTACAGTTTTTGTCTTGAATACGAAGAAAATCGTACTTTTTCAGTTTTTAGAGACAATAAAACAATAGCATAACTACCATATTACTATAAATAGTAAAATTAAATATCTCTGATAACGAGTAAAAATAAGTAAAATTTTAGTAGCAAGTAAAATCTTAAGCAAAGTAAAATTTTAAATTCTACCTTTGGAATAAGTCAATAAAATAAATATTAAGTAATGTTGAAAAAAATTAAGTATGCTGAAAAAAATAAGGCAACCCTAGTAAAATTTGCTTGTTAGTCGGAATATATTAAATTACATGTATTTTTTTTCCATTTTAGTACAGTCACCTGTTATGACTTAGAACTGAGAATAATATACTACTACCTAACTTATTTCTTAGAAATAGATTCCTTACTATTGGGAAAGAGGAAAGAAATTTTTCAAACTGCTTTCATCTTTTTATTTTTTATGAACTTCCACAAACATACTTGTTACATTTCTTAAATGTATCTGAATATCTACATTTCTTAAATAACATTAAAAATTAATAAAATTCACCTTACTAGCACGTTGAGACACATTGACACATTGAGAAACTAGCACGTGGTTATGACCAATCACAAATTCTCCATACATGCAAAACAGCACATAAATAGCATTAAAAATAACAAACCAAAAAACTCCAACTTTGCCAAATATATAATAGAACACAATCAAAATAATTTTATGAAAATTTATTAAAATAAATGAAAATGAATTTCATGAAAATTATATTTCATATAAAAATTATAATACTTCTAATTTATAAAAATATCATATTTACTGTAATAATGAAAATGTAATTAATGAACAAAAAATGTTTAAAGATAAAAAATTATTTAAAAACCTACTAAATATAAATATAAAAAAATAGTAATTATAATCTAACAAATATCTCATTGATAACATGGTTCTATTTGATTTCATTTTAATCCACCTGAGTACATATACATTCCTTCAGTATAGGTTAGGACCGGACAGTCATGACTGTTTATACATTTTAACCTCTGATTTTTTAATTTTTGACTTTAATGTAATATTTTTAACTCCTAAGCCGAAAGATCTAGAGCTTATCTCAATGTGCTGGTAAGGTGGATTTTATTAATTGTTAATATTATTTTACATATCAGTGGTACCATGTTTGAGAAATTAATCTACATTTCTTTTAAAAATTATCTGCCTGCAATTGATACTTTATAAATAAATGACGAACTGCCATTAATTACTGATTACAATGGCAACATTATGTCCTAAAGTAGTCTAGCTCTTTGTAAACAAACTAAAATTTGTAATAATTAATTGCAAGCATTTTTTCAAAGACTTGTCATTGGATATGTAATTATAATAGTTACCATTAACAATGCAACAATTTATTAATCTTAATGTTAATTTAAATAAAAAGATACGCATCAAAATTATTTGAGTTAATTTAACAATAATAAAACTGATTTAAAATAATTGACTTCATCGTTAAACTTAAATTAAACTTATAAATTTAGTTTTCTGTGATATTAAAATAACATAGGTTATATCTATTTCTAATAAATAAATTAAACCAAATTGTTTATGACTGGATTCAAGATCAGCTAATAAAAATTAGTTCTGCTTACTCAGATATATATATATATACATTCAGAAAGGTATATTTATTAATATGAGTAAGTTAATCATGACCATTTTCATAAATAAACAATGGGGGGATTGTTTTAAAAATTCTTAGGATATTAATGACTGAACACTTGGCTCGGTGATCAATTGGCTGTCTTTATCAACTCAACTTGCATTCATTCTCAGTAAGGATACTTTTTACTTATAGTTTCTATCCGCTTGTAATTTAATGTGTAAAATGTTTTTCAAAGATACTAAAAACAGAAAGATACAGAATCACTAAAAGGATTATTGAAATATTTACTTTAATTCTGATTCACTTTTCACTTGATGCAATACTAATAGTATTTTACTCTTTATAAAATAACAGAATAAATGTCTATTTTATTTCATTATTATTTTCATACATATAGGTCTGGGAAAGCTTTTGAAATCAAGTTTTGGATGGGTACTTAATATAACAAGTAGCAACTTCAAATAATTTAATTTTGTTTTATTAAAATTTAACCATTTATAAATATATTTAGATTTGCAGAAAAACTTAATGTATATTCTCTCCACATATAAAATTTTATAATTATTGTTAAAGTACAAACAAATAGAAACAAACTTACAAATTTTTTGAGATTTTATACTGGAATGACATGGTCATCTTTGTTGAAGTAAGTTTTTTGTGATGCATCTGGTAAGGATCCATTATACAAAAAAATTTCTTCACAAAATAAAAAGCATCTGCATTTATTGTGTAGAATTGTTTTTTACAATTTACATAAATTGTATGCATGCGGTAATTATATCTTATAAATAATTAAACAAGCATAAAACTTACATCCAATTCTTCACCGATTCCTATGGTTTTGGCAACTACTTGACAAAATATCTTAATCTTTACAGAACTCTGAAAAAAAAAACACAGAATTACTAGTGTGAGATTTTTTTTCACAGAATAGTCACAAATTATTTAAACTTTATCTTTATGCACAACCTAAACATGGCAAATGTACTGAATTATTTCAAGGATGAAGAATTGGTCATTGAATATGAGGTAACCAATTTTAAACATAGAAGCTGGAGTAGATATTTATCAATTACAAGTGGTTTAAATAAATTTTTTATATGGATGATATGCATTTTCCTGGAAGGATCAAGGGAAACTACAGAAAAACCTTGATCAGAGAGCATTATGAAATACAGAATTATAAATAAAATTAAATGGTTATAATACATATCAATTTTACAAAAATAATTACTTTTTGAATTAATGGGATGTAACTATTTGAATATAATAAATAAATAAGTAAAATCAGTATACAATATAATAACAATTTTAGAGATAAGGTAATAAGGAGATGAGGTAATATGTAAATGTTTGAGTTAGTATATACATATGTAAAATAAAATCAGAAAAATTCAAGTTTATCTAAACAATAACTGTTATTTATAACTTAACAATGAGGTAATGTTACTTTAGTAAAAGGACTAATTTTAAATTAACTAATCAAAAGCACTTTTAGATTGGTTAGGTGACATAAAAAATAGAAACTGAAACACAATAAAATTCTTTTTGATTTTATTATATTGTCCAACACAAAAGGATTTTTGTTATCTGCTTTGATACTAGTGAATATTGTTATATTTTAGGCATAAGTTACTTTTTTAAAAAAGTTATCATAAACAGGAAATGACAGAATTTTAAATAAACTAAAAACCGGTTTATACGAATCACATTATTGGCCCCCAAATAAACATCTGACAGCTCATTTTTTATCCTGAAACTCCTTCTGATTTCCAAGTAACTCTGAGATGTAATAATATATTTTAGAAATTGTATATAGGCTAAATAAATATTTAATATTGATGCCAACTTAAATGACTGAAACTTTAAAGTGAAATAACATAGCTTGATCTTATTACAAAAAAAAAAACAATACAATTTTTTGGTAGAAATGAATTTTGATCAAATCAATTTGATCATATCACAAAACTTTTTCATCTAGCAAGAAGTCTACAAAATTTATATAATGGTAAATAGAAGTATTATTTTTATCATAATGGATATTTATAATAGTTATCTGTAATCAAAATTTCCTAGTTACAAATCCATATAACAACGGATGATTTTTGAACTGCTACAGCAGAACTTTCTGATCTCAATAACTAATTATCAATTGATGTAAATCTAGATTACTAAAAGACTTCGGACAAGTCTTTCTGTAATGAAATATGAGTAGTTATCCACATTGGAATTTGGTAAAAGACTACTGGAAAGACAGGGATAAAGTAAACATTGAAAGCAGCATGATAAACAGAATTGAAGCAATTGTATTGTTGAGATGGAACAATTACATTAACAGGGCAAAATGCAGTAGTCATCAAACTGTTGACATATAATGTGACTGAGTAGACTTGAAAACTTTCTATAGTGTCTCCAAATCCGAAAAATTGGCATTAAACATCATTGGTCATTATGTGTTAGTGATTACTACTTTCAATAAAAATAAAAAGGATTTTACGCATTTTATGCCAGATGCTGATTCTTTGTGCAGGTAATTCGGAAAAAAACTGCCAAAATGATGCTGTTAATCTCTTTGAATAAAATTCAGATGATACGCATTAAAAGGAAATTTCTGGAAAGGCAGATTTTATCTGAACATTACTTTGCTTCACAGTGAAGAGAATGATGTGGATTATCAAAGAGGAACGAAATACATTTAATCATTTACAAAATATTAATAATACTATCGATCCGAAAGTGGTGCTGTTTTTCTCCACAACTAAGCCACAAGTTTCAAGACAAATACAACACATGAATTATTTCAGAACAATGATATTGACTCTTTCTTAAACTTAAAATGTCCAGGAGGATCTCCTGTCTCAATAAGGTTAGCCAAAATAGGTGACCAAAATAGATTTAAATATTTTTATCTGTTTTGGAAAATATATACAAGTTATAATAATATGGAATTTCCTTTCCAATTCTGGAAAGAAATTAAGGTATTTCTACACAAGGTAATTTTAAAATTGGCCTTTACAGACACACATAATTTTGAATAATTGTAATTTTGTGATAATATTCTAGTAACAGAGGTAAAATTAACTTTTCAAGAATTAAAAATTCTGTTGTATATAGTTCATCCAGAAATCAAAACTGCACTAACAGAGAGATGGAGAAACTTGTCAATAAACGCAATCCTTAACTGTGCACAATAGCATAACTAAACAATACACATTGGTGTAAGCTTCCTGCTGCAACTGGCTACTCAACCTAATTGAATTCCAATAACAAACATTTTTCAGTGTTAAAATTTTTTGAGAAAATGTTTAAAAGTTACATAATGAAATGAACTTAGAAAGTACAACAAAATTTTTACCTTAATATAAACTAGAGTTTTGTTAATTAACAAATAATATGTTCAATTAAATAAATTAACACAAGACACAATTTTTAAGGAAGTAAAAATAAATATAAAATTTCAAATTTTGTTGATCTCTGGGGCAGAGTGATACTATCGGCCTTTCATCTGGGAGCCTGGGTTTGAATCCCGATCAGGCAAGGCATTTTTTATATGCTACAAGATTCCATTTCCATATTTCTAGGTACAAATTTCTCTAAAGCTTGCTGAATTAAATTATTCATTAGTTCAAAAAAAAAAAAAAAATAAATATACCCAATTTTATATTAATTTAAAAAGCCAATCAAATAAATTCATTTCCTTTTATTATATTACTTAACATTTTAAAAATTAAATTGTATTAAAGCCTTAGTTTGGTTACATATTTGACAAAAATATCAAAAAAAAGGAGGGCAAAAAGTCATAAAATATTAACTTCAAACAAAAGTATAACTTTTCTTAAACATTGTTAACATAAAAATCAATAACATATCAACAGTCATAAGATTTTAAAACTACTTTTATTAGAATTTTCAGGAGAAGTACATATTTTATATTTTGCTCTAGACCAAAACCTTAGTGAGGTTTAGTCTAATAAAGCAAAATCTAATTAAGGAAAAATAAAACAGACACTTGACACACCTTACAAGAAAACAGCAAAATAGTTTTAAATGTTAAAAAACTAGAACCTACAAAAGAAACTATAAGGCTTCTTGAATAAAATCTAGAAAAAATAAGAAAAAAGTTTACAATAAAAATATCAAGAAGGAACTTAAAGAAACAACAAGCACAAATACTTTACACAAGAAGGAAAAGAGAAAATACCTGACAAGAATATAATATAAAAAGTTATCTATAATTAAACAAAAGTTACGCTAAAGTAAAATAAAATAAAACCAGAAATGATAAAACCATAACATTATTGGTGGGATGGGATAAAGATGGGTGGGGTGGAGGACTTCATCCCAAAAATCATGTTTTTATTTTTGGAAATTAAAAATCTAAAACATTTATCTACAAACTAAAGCAGGACCAAAAACAAATTCTTAATTGTAACATAAAAAGATTAGCAATTTTTAAATTAAATTAAAAAAAAGTTACTTTCTTTTATTTTTATTTCACAAATAATAAACATGATTATACCATAATAATTTATGATATACCTATACAAATGTGCAAAACATAAAATGTAGTATTAAATAGGGTCAACTTAAACACACAATGGGCAGTACCACTACTGAGTGGAGACAGTGTAATGCATTGTTTCCCACAGAAAGGAGCAAATCAATTCATTGATTTATACTGTCACATTTGGTTGCTTCAGATAGTCTAAATGACGTGGTTTGGTGTGAACTCATTTCATTGCTGTATTTACATTGCTAACTGAACTCACTTCAATGGGATCTCTGTACTGCGTTTACATTGCTAACTTTCTTTTTTTTTTTTGTATAGCCAGTAGCTCCAAAATTTTAAACCATAATCTGAATAAAAAGGACTGGTGGAACAAAACAGTTATGATGAATATAGAATTATCTTCAAAACCCATGCTGAGTGATCGTAAATCTGTCACCATTTCTGTAAAGGGTTTTATATCAAAAGCACAATGCAACATATTTCACGATTCTATTGCAAACTGCAACATAGTACATACTACTAAATAACACAATAAATGTTTTTAAGAATACTGAAATATAATGGCATGCATTGCCTGATTTAATAGAAAGATATAATTAACAAAACTTAAAAATTGGATGACAAACAGTTTTTGAGATACACAATCAATTCTTCATATAAATTACCCATCCCCTTGTTGTTTAACAAAAATTTTACAAGAGTTGTAATACATATATATTATTAAATGCACAAAATTTCATCTTGTATATCAAACTATTATTGAGATACACAATTAGTTCTGTATATAAATTATCCTAACCTCTTGTTTGACTCAAAAACTTTACAATGGTTACATTTTTGACACTTAATTCACTATGTGAATTTTCAAACTGTACAGCAAACCGTTATTGAGATATTTAATTAATCCTAAGTATAGATAACCTAACATCTTTAACTGATTGACTTCAAAATAAAAGCATGTACATATTTTAAATAAGTGTCCTATTTTAGCCAAATAACAAGGAAGTTTTAATACATGCAAAAAATGGTCTGAAGTAAAGAAAAAGGTGTTTTATGCATTCATCTCTTTATGGGTTTGAATAAGACCAAATAGTATCAAAACATATCTTAGCTATCTGAAAGGCATTAAATTATATGAAAAAAATGTATCTACTATTTGAGTAAAGTTTTAAGAAATGGACTTATGAGTCTATATCTCCGTCTTCTTGACTAATTGCATCCCATATAAAAGAAATCAGCATATCATATTTCTGCAAATCTGTCCATCAGTCTGGAGATGTCAAGCAAAAAATGACAACATATGTACATACATCTTTCTGAAATTTCTTCAATCCTAACTGAAATTTTTCAATCTAACTGTAATTTTGTTAGAGGCAGGACATGAAATGTCTAGATCTGAAAAACTCAAGACTTGAAAAATTTGACCAGATTAGTATATTTTCTGTTACATTAGTACAGTTATACAATGCAGTCCACAGGAAAGTAGCTCTTATATTGTATATTGTACAGCTACTATATACTATATTGTATATTGTATTAAGTATCCTTATATAGCATAAAGTGCAACTCTATAGTCTGTAAAAAAATTTTCAAGAAATGTTTTCCCTTAAATTAAATTTAAGTATTAACATGAAAATATATAATCAAAAAGAAAGATAAGCTCTTATTCAGAAAGAGTGAAAAAAATTGTAAAAAAAACTTTGTACAAAGAAGAAGCAATAAAGTAACAATCCAAGCAGGGAAAAAAAAGATGTAAAGATTCACTGATGACATCATTCTTTTGGCAGAACCCAAAGATAAGTTAGAAAAAGTACTGAATGGAATTGTATTGATTTATTGCTGGGAGAGAACTTCAGTCTGAAATTAAATAAAACAAAGTTAATGAAATTTAATAGAAAGGAGGTAAAGAGGAATTAAATATTATATATACTATACAGCAGAAGTGAACATTTTGTTACTTGAGTAGTAAAATAACAAAGAATGGTTAAGTAATGTGGACATCAAAAAGCACATAAACACATGCAAAAAGTGTTTTCATGAAGAAAGAAATCTGCTAGTAACAAATATAGATCTAAGAATTAAAAAATAAATCTTTTAAAATATTTTTGTAGAACACAGAAATTTATGAGAGTGAGTGGACTTTATGAGAGAACACAGGACTTTATGAAAGAATCTATCAAGCCCCTCAACTGACTACCAATACAAAAAATATCTAGCTACTTGACCATGTGATATGTAATCACATGGTCAACTGATTACTTGTATAGACATTTAAATTTCAGTTTATAAGTAAAAGTGGGTAAATTATAATGGAAAATATATAGTTTGCTTAAATTTTTAACCTACTTTCAAGATTTCCAAAAAAACAATATTGAAAACATCACTGTACTAAAGTATCCACAAATTAGTGATGGAGGTGAAATAGATATCCTATTTTCTTGAAGTCCAGGAAGTAATCACTGCTATAATACTGTTTTTTAGCTTTTTTTATTCATGTATATTGTAAGACATTTACAAACTTTTAATGTATGTATTTACAGGGGACTAGCAGATTGCAGATAAGGTTTTACGTAAATTTTTAAGCACATATGTATTCCACCAAGAATTTTTTTTTATAGCAATTAAGAATTGAAAATTTTTTTATTAGAATCCTCTTAAGTAATTACTATTGCTATAAGTGAAAGTTTTATTTTTTGTAAATGCAGTGTTTGTTATGAATCACAATTTATTCATCTGAGTTGTCATATTTAAAAAAAATATACTTTTATGAATACTATAGCTGAAAAATGAATAAAAATAAAAATTCGATTCTGTGATATAAAAATAGCAACCTTATATTATTAAATAAAAAAAAAGAAAGAATAATATTATTATATTTCATAATATACAGGTAGGTATTTGTTTTGGAAGTAAAAAAAAAAAAAATAAATAAATAAATGTAATGGATAAACAGATAAATTCAATAAATATTAATAATCACTTAAGTAAACCCATTTAAACAAAAATTAAATTTATAAATAATAATACACTATACAGTATATATAATTTTATAAAATAGTAAAGGATGTATACAATAGATGAATAAAATTAATTTATTTATAAAAATTCCTACTATTCTATCTGTTTACAATGTTGAAAAAAAATTAAAAAATCAAATTAATTCCAATAAAGATTACAATTATTCAAATCCCACATAAAATCTGTGGTTACATTATAAATAAAATATTTATAAACAGGGAATAATCATTCCATGAGATTCTTGAAAAATTTAATAAAACAGATAACAACCACAAAATTAAATCAATTTTATCCAATCATTTACTTTTTTCTAAATCAACCACAAAAAAACAATAATATTAAATAAAGTAAATAATTGTACAATATATATTAATTCATTTGCATAAAAACCAAGAGATATCAATTATTTAGTTAGAGAGAAAATCAGTTATTTATTCTTCACAATATATCCCTGAACTTTTTGCTTAAACAAACTGAAATTTTAAGACAAAGATTGGAATTTTTACTCAGTTCCTGAGCAATCACCCAATGGGAAGGGACCAATGGAGGCGTTTCCTTAAGGAAGTCTGAGCTGATTGTCAAGGTTCCTATCCAAAGGCTTAGCTTCCTATCTAAAGGAAAAGCTGATAGTTGAAATATTTATTAAAAAAAAAGGTCAAATTAAAATTTTTTATCGATAATATGGTGTCATTCTGAGTGAAGAACTTGATCTTCCAAGTGAATGTGGGGAGGAGAGACAGCTTGGAGACGGAGCTGGAGAGGACTATGAAGCACTTTTTGAGTTTCATTTCACAGTTCTATTAAGGCCAGATTTTAATCTTTTTTCACACATTTCCCTTACTTTTGATCCTCTTCCTCCATAGCAATCTTCTACAGGTTTTAAGTATTTCTCACTGAGAATCTTGGTCAGGATAAAGGGATTAAAAAAGTAACAATGTCCTTGATATTTGCATTGTTGAATGGGACAACAGTCACTGCTACAGCCGCTCAAGAAGCTCAATCATGTAATTAGCTGGTGATAAGGTAAAGTCATTTCTTCTAATATATTATGCATATAGGACCTAGAATCCTCATTTCTTCTAATATATTATGCATATAGGACCTAGAATCCTTAGTAAATAAAAAAAATTCAACTTTTATGTGTTAATAAAAGTGTTAATAAAAGAATTGAGCTATTGAATAATTTTTCTATTTTCTGAACAACTGGAAGGCAGACAATGAGTAGTTTCATTTAATTAAAAAATTATTTTTCTTTACATGATATCTTAAGTGTATAAAATTTATGGGAAACTAATTTTTGTGGTTTAATTTAATCTTTTTCATTCACCACTCCCATTACAATTGTACATATTCATACATAAAATCTTCCTTATTTTTGTTTTAACATTTTTAAAGTACAACCTCCTTTTTTTCTTGAAATTTAACTGACTATATTGGTATTTTATCTGTAGTCTTTTTTCTTTTCAATTGATTTTAAAATACATTTAACAATATATTTTTATTAAAAATAACAATTGAACTGTACATTCTAACAACGAGGTTAATACATGCAAAACTATCTGATTCTATAATTAATGCTACAATTACTTATAAAATTATTTTTTTAGTGCTTTTTTTTTGTCCAGTTCGTACAAAACAAGGTAATAAAAAAACAAGTAAATGAAAAACTATTTTTTTAGATAATTATAATCTATTATTAGGATGAAATCTCCAAAGCTACTTATTACAAATGGTAGTACATGATTTTTATGTTTGTTATTATACATGCTATTATGTTAAACTATTCTTTTTTCAAATATAAATTAAAATTTAAAATATTTTTACTTGATTAAAATAAAACATAAGCAAGAATAATTAAATAAAAGAAAGAAGGGGCTTACCATGCGGGCTAATGTGTTAATTTGAAGTAAAACCCAATCTGGACAATCTCCATCCCCACAAAAACGAAATCTCTGTAACAAAAAATATCAGATTACTTAAAAGTATCTATAATTAAGTAATTAATTTGTTAGGATCTGTTTTATAATGGCATACTCAATAAAAGTAAGTTTAAAGTATAATTTAGTTGGTAATTTAAAGTACCACATTAGTTTATAAAAAAAAACTGCTAGAATCAAAATTAACTATCACAATAGTGCACCTTAGTGGCACTTGGTTGCCATTGACTAATTCAACAACTGATACCGACTGTTGATGTAGTTTATCAAGTTGAGGTTGTGCACAGTAATTACAGCCACCCATGTAAAAATTAACCTGTAATTTATTAACCTACAAGTTTTATAAAGCAAATAAATATGTTAAATAGGACAATATATGGGTAGCAACAAAAGATTATGCACAATAATTATTTAAATGTACATTATGCATCAGAACCAATTTAAGAGTACAATTTATATTTCCATTTTTAATAAAATAAAAAAAAAGAAACTAATCAGATAACCTTTATACAACCATACAACCATTTTCAATTATACACTCAAAGTGCTAAAAGTGACATTGAAAATGTGTGGGATTAGTGTAGGAGGTAAATAATGCCCTTTTCCATGAATTTCCTCATTCCAACTAGATCACCTATCTCACTCCCTCTCCGTTGCTCCCCTCTTCATTTCACATAATCTAACCTGTTCTGGCAATATCGCTTGTTTGCCCCCTTTTTGCCTTAACTCTAATATTACAAGTGATTAACTGAATACTCAGTTACACATAAAAATGAAACCTAATTTTTATTTTTGCCCCATGATTTTTCATTTTGTGAATGACATAAAATAAATTGATCTGCACAATCTCTACATGGAAGGCTCTTACCTTTTTATAACATTATCTGAAATATTTTGTATTTAATAATAACATTTACATAAACATTAATATAAGTAAACAAATTTTATTTGTAAATTTTATAAATGAGTTTGTAATATTATATTTGTAACATTTCATAGTTCAGAACAGATTTTCTCCAATATAAACTATAGAAGAACATCGTAGCATGACACAAAGCACCATGGTAACATAGATGATTGCCTACAGATAGAATACAGATCCGAACAGAAGAGTCTTACAGATGAGATTAAGGCTGCTAAAGCTAATGCCTGGTAACAGCTAATTGCCGAATTGGATGAGTATCTTTGGGAAGATGCTTACAAAGCGGTCATGGACAAGTTTGGGCAGCCTGCCGCACCTCTCTCTAGTGAGGAGACATGACATGCAGCTTCGAAGCTTTTTACAGCAGAATCTGAATGGCATGAGATGCATACAGAGCAGACTGCTAGATTCATGATCAAAGAACTCAACAGGGCCATCATTAAGTTACTTCCTGATAGGTGCGGGACCAGATCAGGCCCAGGGACAATTGTAAAGACGTTGGTGAGACAACACCCATGGATCATATTGAATGCGTTTAACCAGGTTATGGAGGTAGCACATTTCCAAGCTGCTGGAAGGAAACCATGATTGTTCTAATACCTAAACAGAGAGAGGCTCGGCCTGACCGGAAAGCCTATAAGCCTATTAGCTTGTTGAACACCATGGGAAAGCTATTTGAAAGGCTTTTGGTGGACAGATCATGAGCAGAGTTGAGACAGGTGGTGGGCTCTTACCTAAACAGTTTTCGGCTTTGTGAGGGGCAGGTCTGTGGTTGATGCTCTGAACTAGATCCTGGGTTGGGCTGGAGATAGATCTGCTGGTTCCTCCAGCAGATCCGGAGTGTGGTGGAGCGGTGGTATCGAAGGAGGATCCCGTTAATGGTCCATGGTCTCCTGGACATCAGGAATGCTTTTGGAAGCTTGCCCTAGCCAGTCATAATATATGCACTTGCTGAAAAGAACATCAGTGGCTATTTGATGTGTATAGTAAATCTTCATGAGAGGAAGGCTTATCAGCACGGAAGATGGTGATGTTGGGATAGACATGTTCGGGTGAAGGGGTTCCGTAGGATCGGTCTTTGGGCCGCTCCTGTAGAACCTCACATTTGATGGTGTCTTGAAATTACAGCATGAAGGTGACGTGGACCTAATAGCCTATGCTGACAATTTGGCTCTTTTGGTTGCTGGATATACTGAGCAGGAAGTAGAAGAAACGGTAGCGGCTGCGATTGAAAAAATTAGGAGCTGGTTGGACAAGAGAGGCTTGCACCTTGAGCCAAATAAGTCTTCAGCTGTTGCATTCACTGGGAGAAGGAGACTTAGGACCATTAAATTTCACATTGGCAACACACTTATTCCCACATCTAGTAGCGTAAAATACCTAGGCATGGACCTGGAGCATAACAGGCTGTTTAATACACATCTTAATTCAGTTACTGAACACGGTGAAGGGGAGATCGGCATGCTGAGCAGATATATGAGCAACCATATTTGGGGCTCGAGATCATCCCAAAGAATTGAAAGTAGTTACATCCATAATTTTTTATGCAGTGCTAGCATGGGCAGTGGCTTTTGATAAAAAGAAAAGTGTGAACAAAGTAGCTGCACTACAAAGAAGAGTGGCCATCAGTATAACTTCCTCTTATAAAACAGTATCGAGGAGTGCAACGGAGGTTGTTGTAGGCGTACCACCTGTTAAATTAAGGGCAAGAATGTTATGGAGGATTTTTAATGACATGCTTAGGACTGAGGCTAAAAGGTCCTTATTAGAAGAACGGCAAGCAGTGTGGGAGGCATCCTGCACAGGCAGCTGGATGAGGAAGATCAATGGGTGCTAATATGAAATTTTTAGATGAATGGGTGCTAAGGAAATTCGGTGAGGTCAGCTTCTATCTGACGCAGTTGCTTACTGGGCATGATGACTTGAAGTGCTGCTTGACGAATACATCGGATGGTTCTGAAGACGATGTACTCTGGAACCACAGTGATGCAAATGAATCTGGCTCAGATGAAACTGACGACGACGACTCGAAAACAACATAGAAAGCTAACAAGACACACTGTTTAGTCACGAAAAATTACTGTGATTAGTGATAAAATACCGTACTTATAAAGCTAAATATGTATGTAGGTAACTACATTACACTTGAGGTACTACAATACAAAATATGCTCTAAGTGCTTACGATTTAGGTATTTTACTGCATATGTGGATTATTCAATAAATTTTTGTAAGTAGCTATTATTAAACTTTTTATATCTATTTTTCAAAATAGGATGAATTTAACGAAAAATATTGATAAATACTTAATACTTATATGACTTACAGTAATTTATAATAAATAAACTATATAGTATTTTAATATTTCTATTGGATATTTCTATTTTTTCCAGAAATTATCTACTAAATTTTGCGTGCATCTTAAATGCGATAGTGTCTTAAATTCGAAGAACTTTGGTATATTATAGTAGATTTAGCATTCCAAGCTCAGTGATGTGTAGGAGGTGTTCTGCTCTACAAACAACACCTACACCTGTTCACCATACGGGGTGATTGTATATTGAACATCATTACTCTCAGAGAAAGAAAGTTTGGTATTATGTACATAATACTCAGCATATGTAATTAGGGAGCAGATGAAATAAACCTGGTAGTTCATTGAGAAAACAGTTTAATAAATTTGCTATTTTTGGTCACTAATTTCATAGAGAAAGAGTGCTCACAATTTATAATATTTTAGCATTTTTTATTAAAAATGAGGATATTAAGTTATAAACATGAAAATAACATCAGCTAACAAAAGCTACTGTCTTTTTCATTTCTGCTATATTTAAGAAGATGTAAAATATTTTTTTATTTTAACTTACCATTTTTTATGTTTTCTTAATTTCTTACTGGAAGGAGTTATATATAAAATATGTCGTCCTGTAGAGACAACACCTGAAAAAATAAATTAATATTACTCATTCTATTTTAATTTAAAAAAAATTAATTACAGTAATAATAATAACAGAATTATTTTTTTACACAAATAGGCTGTAATATTATTTCAATACATCAAATAAAATACAGTCTCAATAATCAGAATTAAACATTTACTAAAATGCTGAAAAAGCTTAGATTCAGAATTACCTTTGTTTGAAAATGAATGCCTTTGTTTGTACTCTGATCAGTAGAGCTCAATTAATGGAAATGTTTTCATCCTAGTCTGACTGAAACTGGAGAAGATTAGCTGCCAAAATGTAACTGGAATTACAGAATTCTATTAGTCAATTCTTGTGTAAAAAAATCCCAATAGTGTAGCTAAAAATTTAATTTACAGTAAAAATTTATTGATATACAATAACCAGAAATACAAATCAGAAGATTAAAAAAAAATGAAGATAAAATTCTAGAACATTTTGAGGTAAAAAGGAATGTCTTGAGATGTTATAGTTGATGGTGACAGCGTGAAATAAAGACCAGGGACAGGCAACAGTTGGGGTGATTCACATCTACAGTAGAGCTTAGTTTCCTATCCCTTTCCAATTCTCCATCCCTTAGTATCATATCCCATAACACAAAATATAATAACGTAATATCAAACGCCCACCTGTTTGTTACTCAAACCACGATCACCAAAACCACCTGCTGAGTTGGCCCAATATAGTGCTAATAAAATATTTTTACTGTAACTTGTTTCACTTCCAAATTAATATCAAGCTATTTATTTCACTTAAAAATTAACAAATAAATAGAAAAAAGAGCCAGCCTACAATTTTCCCTAAAATAATAAAGAATTATCCATAATCAAAATGTTTCTATCTTATGATAGATTTTATTTATTTTCCTATACACAAAATTACAATTGATTAAGCAGATTCACAGAAAAATATTTGAATAAGTAACATTTCCTCAGGCCAGAGAAACATGATATGTTTGACACAAAATCACAATCTTGAAGCATTGATTTAAACAGAATTTTCTCAGTATTACTGAAATATTTGATAATTAAGATATGACAGCTTTTGAAGAAACTGCTTTTATAACAGATTAGAAAAGAGAAATATATATATATATATATCTCAATATCTTTGTGTGCTATATATATTTAGTACACAAAGGTTCTTATACAGGTAATTATAATGAATTTTATTCTTATTCGTCCAATAGGAGGGAAAGACAGACCTGTCCCACCCACTTCAGTATGGTGTAAATTTTGGCACTTGGTCTTGTAAATGTTTGGTCTTGGCTTCACCACAAGTGGGTGTTAGTGTAGATGATTGCATGATCCTGAGCAAGATAGTAAATCACCCACATTAGAGGCAATCTCTGTGCAGGCTGATCATCCATTTCATTATCCTTTATTCCCCTGCTGCTCCCTTATACTACTGCCTGAGGAGGAGGCTTTACAGTTTCGCAATGGAAGCATGGCAGCAAGAATGGCACATCACGACTAAGGGAAGGTCCTTGTGTAGATTTATGCAGGATCTGGGGAGGATGGTATGCCTCTCCTTCATTTTTAAGGGCAACGGGAGTCCGAGTACTCTCCAACCATATAAATTTAAACCAATATTTGTTTTGGTTCCACCTGACAGCTGATGAGCTGTGCGCCTGCAAGGAGGTACAATCAAATGAACACATGATGTTCGATTGCCCAGCTCTTGGTGAGGGGGGGGCAGAACTCAGGCTACCCTGGCACTCAGAGGTCAAGGGGACTGGCCACAAGCAGCGAGTCAATGTGGTGAGGACCGTATTGTCAGACCATGTGGGAGTTCCTTGATGCGGCTGCTTTGTTCAACCAACATCAGTAGTTTACCTAAGGGAAAAGACTCCTTCCGCGCTGCTGTAGGAAGCTAACTGAGAGATATGGCTGGCTACCAGCCAGATTAAGGCTCCAAGCACTTTAATAGTGGACAGGTACTTGCTGGCATTCAGCTTCCTAGGCATGGCAGAAAATTGCTGTCTTTGAGAAGATAAATTAATTATTGATAGTCATATATGTTTTAGTAGTTGATGGGGTGCGTCTACCCATTTTAGTGATATATGACAAGTGGGCAGTGGGACACACAAGCAAGTGGTGTATGGTACCACGCTTATTTCGCTCATGCTTTTAGGTTAGCTCTGGGAGGTAGTTAGGAAACTGGTCCCTAAACTGTTTTGTGGCTCAGTAGACTTTTGTGGTACAGACATTCGGTCTTATGCTTTAGGGCGACCGAATGGGGTGGTGGCGGGAGAAATGCAAAGCAAACCAATCATTATCCTTTATTCCTTCTTTCTTAGATAAGTACTATTGAATCAGCCACTCCGGTTCCATCTGCAAGGCCAGGTCGGTGTCACCTGATATTCAACAGGGCATTCCCTTCCTTTTTAGAGCATAGTTGGTAGTAAACTGTTTCCTATCCGGGGGTTGGATAAAAAGACAAAATAAAGGATGGGTTTCTTATTGGGTACAGCCAGGTCTTCTGTTTTGTAAACTATCTACACATGTAATCTATGTATACGTGTGCAGATAAACATATACCAGAGAAAGAATAATAAGAGATTTTTGCAATACAATATAGGAAGTTAGGGAGGCTGAAGTTCGGGTCTTTGTAGGAAAAGTGTCCGCACTTTTCCTCATATCACTTTTCCTATTGCAGTCATATACTTCCGAGTATATGACTGCAATAGAAAGAGTAATAGAATTTTTAAAGTTTTTATTAGCCACTAAAATTTTTAATCCTTCATTCAGCCTTACATAAACAGAAATTAAAGTTTAACAATTAGAAAAAAACAATTAAAACAACCAAATATCATTGCTTTACAATAATTCTATTAGTGAGTATTTTTTAAAAGTTACTGAATTTTTCTTCAATAATTTAAACTGAAACAGTGCAATAATGGCGCCATCCTCAATCACCAACAAAAGTCAAGCCACAGCCATTTGGACGCAAACTGATGGCCATAATCTTTTGGGATCGGTTTGGCATACTGCTGGTTGATTTCATGTCACGTGGAACGACTATAAATGCAGAAGCCTACGGCAAAATTATTCGTAAGTTAAAATTATTCGCCAATCAAAATCGGCGGTGGGCAGCTGACCGACGGTGTCGTCCTGCTGCACGATAATGCATGTCCACATGTTGCGAATCCGACTCGTGATTTACTGAGAACATTTGGATTGGAAATTTACGATCACCAACCATATAGTCCGGACTTAGCTCCTTCTGATTACCATTTTTTGGGGAAATTGAAAGCATTTTTGAGTCGTAAGCGATTCGCGGGTGACGATGAATTTAAAAACGCTATTAATCAGTGGCTAAATGGACTGGCGGCAGAAGAATACGACGAGGGTATGTTGAAGCTGGTGTATCGCTACGATAAATGTCTTAATTCATGTGGCGATTATAATAAAAAATATGAGATATGTAATTTAAGAGAAATAAAAAAATATTTATAAACTTTTCAGAATAATTTTTTTTACAATGAAACGGTCTTTACTTTAGAGATAACCTCTCGTAGTAAGAAAACTGAGATGTGGTATCCCATTCTTCCTTACTGAACTAAATATACAACATCATATCAGCTTCAGAAGATACTGAAATACGGCAAATATTGCATCGGTATCAGTAACGCTTCACTTTTTTCTCCACAGGGAATGACTGAAGTTAATATTATTTCTAGAAATATCGATTATGATAAGTGCCACTTGAAACATAAAACATGTAAACATGTTTTACCGCGTCATGTTGATATAAGAAAAAATGACTGGTCAGAAAGAATGACCTTCGGAAGTATAGATTATTTCAGCCCAGCAAACGATACCTTTAACGTTTTTACAAAAAGGATTTGTTATAAACGTCATTAATTTCAGAGAACGTATGAGATTAGAGTTACTCGTAAGTCAGATGTTTACAGTATCATATCTTTAACAAATACTGGGGATAAGTAATGTAAAAACCAACTCATACTGATTTCTGTATGAAATCCTCCAAATATATCATGTATAGAAATATATTGTACTCGTAGTTCATATAGACTGAACTTTATCATAACGAAATTATATTATCACAATTACTGTAAAGAATAGATAAACTATTTTTATCATGAAAAAAAGAAAAATAATTTTCAATAAGAGTATCTTTAGTAACGTAGAAAAATATATAAAAAAAAGACATAATAAAGAAATAACTGAGGAGCACTGACCTTTTTTGACGCGTTACTCATTTATTAAAGATTCTCATCGGTCCAGCTCTACAAGGTGGTGTATAAGGATTTGTGAGGATGAAGAAGGGGTTAAGCGGGGTTTTAGAAATATCAAAAAAATGTTCTAAACACAAACTCTAGGAAGTGATTCTACTTAACGTACTGAAGAAAAAATGTCAATGAACATAGGTCCGAAAATGCATACTTTTCTGTCTGTCCGCCATTTTTTGTTTTTTAAAAAAAAATTAATTTTCAAGAACGTTTGGGGATAACGCCATAAAATTTTGTAGTTATTTTAAATTAACATTTTTTAATAGGAAAAACAAATAATGATACACGTCGTTGACAAATTTCAAAATTGCGGTCGTTTTACTTTCTTAATTTTAAATTAGAATTAGGAATTTATTAGCTTTATCAAATTGTGTTGTATTATAAAAATTATGAAGCATTTTTTTGTGAACAAAACGACACCTTTGTTGTAAAAATCCGACGACAAACAACAGAGTTATTGCAAAACGTAGGATTCAACCGATATGGCGGCCATCTTGTTTTTTTTATTATCGTGACACTTGATAACTAAATCAAATTTTCTGATTTAAATTGCTAAAAATTCAACATTATGGATGTTTAATAATAATTATTATTGTAAGAGTAAGTGAAATTTTGTTTGTTTTCTGAAAAGAATCATAACAATTGCTCAATATGACCTCCATTCATGTCGACTGTTCAAGATCGGGCTTATTTTCCACCTTTGCCTGCCGATCTTGTTGAGCTAAGACGTCAAATTAACATAGCAGCTGCAGAGGTAACGCCGACTTGCTAGCTACAATGTAAAATGAAATCGACTTCAGCTGGAATGTACGTCGCATTACAAAGGAAGCCATATCGAACCAAAATGAATGTTGGGTGACAAACTTGATATGTTTTTCTACGAAATGAGAATTAAAACGAATCTCAAAAAATGTTTATATGCTTTTAAAGTTGTGAAGTCCTTTTTGAATCACTCTACATTTAAATCTTGCGCTTTTGTTTCGCCATCAGAATTTAAAAAAATTGTAATGTGCATATCCTAATAATATTATAGAAAAATATCAGAGAGATTACAGCAATTCTCTGGATCACTTAAATTTTTTTTGTAATAGTTTTATGACGTAAACTTTTCAACAATTCTATAATTTGTATTAATTAAATAGTTTTATATTTATAGGTTACATACATTTAAAAAAATGTATGTAACCTATAAATATAAAACTATTTAAACATTTTCGTCTATATATTACATTTTTTTTTTACTTTTTGAGATAAAAAAAATACACGTACATTCATACATTCTGTATGAATGTATGTGTGTAAGTAATGGAATACTGAAAAATATGTGTAGTCTAACAAAAAATACAATTTGTAATAGCCGTCAGCAAAACAATCATATTTATTTATTTGTTTGTTTTTTATACTTGATTCATTTTCTGCAGCGTATTTCTCTCTTTTTACCTTTCTATATATATTTTTTCTATTCTATTATTATTGAAAATATTAATTAATAAGATTTTAATTTCGAAAATTAAGTTTAAAATCCATGAAAGAGGTCATTTCAAACAGCTATAATATTACGACAATAATTACATTAATAATTTAATATTACGTTGTTTTATTACTAATTAAAAAAAGATAATTACGGCTTTTTCGTTTCTCCTGTGAGCTAAAGAAAATATTACATTTAAAAAAAAAAAAAAAAAAAAACAAGAAAAAATTTTAGGATAAAAAAATATTTTGTTTGACTGTAAGTTTCGATCCAGAATTCAGAATTTTGGTACGTAGCGAAAGAAAAATTAATCCTAAAAGGATAGGTATTTTCTGTAATTAAAATTTTATTATTTTCACAACTATAAGCTAATAATATTAATACAAATTAATAAATATTTTTAAGTTTCTCAATAGTAATATTTTGAGTGGCCGACTAAGTAAGCGTTCTGTTACTGATAATTATATACTTTCTTCGACTGAAATTAAGAAAATATTTTGAACTTTTTTTATTTTTTACTTATCTATATAAATAAAAACGTAAATGTTCGTTTGTTCAAAATCTTAAATCTCAGAAAGTTCTTCACCGATTTTTTGAAATTTTGACACAACATTGCATTCGAATACGCGTGTGTTTTTATATACCTAATAGTTATATACCTATAACTAGGTCCCGGGTTCGAATCCCGGTCAGGCATGGCATTTTCACACACGCTACAAATCATTCATCTCATCCTCTGAAGTAATGCTTAACTGTGGACAAGGTTAAACAAAAAAAAAAAAAAAAAAAAAAAATAGTTATATACCTAAGATGTCACACCTGTGACAGGTAAAAACATGCTTTTTTTTTAAAAAACAGCGCTATCTGTTGGACGTAAAACCACACACGATAAACTAAATATTTTACGATTTCATTTCAGTGTTTCCGATAAGTGCGTCCACTATAAACTAAAGAATTACTGGACCGATTTAAGCACGGGGAAAAAGGGAAAAATCGGAAAAGGGAAAGAAGGAAAAATTTGAAAACGGAAAAATCGAAAAGGTAAAAGGGAAGAAGGTAAAAAGGGAAGAAAGGGAAAATGGGAAAAAATAAAAAAGGCAAAACGGGGAAAACGGAAATGGAAAGGAGAAAAAAGAAAAAGGGTAAAGAGTAAGGGAAAGGGAAATAAGGAAAACATAAATGGGGGAAGGAAAAGGAAACGGACAGGAAAAGGGAAAACGGAGAAAGTGAATATTTTTAAACGGAAATGGGGAAAAGGGGACAAAGAAAAAGGGAAAAGGGAAAGGTTAAATATTGTGAAGTTCCGTAATGTTTATTTTTTAATGTTTTAACAAACTTTCAATTGTGTTCATTTAAGCTACGTATATACATTCAAATCTAGCGAAAGCGAAGCGTTGCCGAGTCTGCTAGTTATTAATAAAAATCGAGCGATCAGTTCAGTAGAAGAGATTTAACAATTTTATTGTTATACATTTTTTGCAGGTATAGGAGCAATGAATTTATTATTTTTTTTTTTGTTGCGAAATTACGTGTACACTGTGAAAATATATAATTACAGTTTTATATGCGAACTGCTAAAAGTGCATTAAATAATTATTTTATCTTCGTGTTTAATATAAAATTAAAATAAAAGCTAAGTAGTTCAATTCATGCCCGTTATCATGTTAACCTATTACCTAAATTTCTGTTTGAACGAAATTACGTATGCACGGCAAAACATATTTTAAAACAAGTTTTAAACTGAACTTATTTTATCCAGACTAGCAGAGATTGAAATCTAAACTATATTGAAACATTTTTTTAACATTTCTTCGTTTAGGATCGTTTTATAAAAAAAAGGAAATAAATTGAATTTTAGTAAAAAGATTCAAATCACGAAATTAACATTTGAAAAATTTTCCTGGGCGTTTTTTATTTGTTTATTTCAAACGGAGAGTTTGGGTTTAATGTTGCCTTTCAGTGAAAAATTTCAAATATTGAAAACGAAAAAAGATAAAAAATCTTAAACGACTAACTTCTGATACTTTTTTAAAATTTCAAACGAGGTTTATCTGCGATCTTGCAGTAAAAGGTTTTTGGTGATTCACCTAATGGGGATGTATTTTAGTGAAAGATTTTCAGCAAGCAGGAATTAAAACGATTAAAATTTGAAAAATACTTGTACAAAACTTTATTTTTTTTTAGTTTTTATCTAAGTGTTATCTTTTGGATGACAAATATGATCTGATGACTGAGTAACTGATAAGGAACATCAAATAATTCAGCTAATACATACAAAATGTATAGTATTGCAAATGACAAATAATTTTATGTCATTTAATCAATCATCTTCCCATGTAGTTATCAGTTATATTTGTATATAAAACGGAGGAGCCGATAAAGAAGTAAAATAAAATAAAATATTTGCAGTTAATATAGTTTGCAACGCCGGGACCCTTATATTAAGGCACTGCACATAAAACTAGTTTCAAGTATTTTCATCATCCTGACTTTTTCCAGGAAACGTTTTCTTCTGACATCCATATTTTTCATATTAAAACCTATTTTTTTTCTTCAATATTTGTATCTTTAATGAGATACGTAAACTCTTATATAAAAATAAATAAAAAGCTGTCGACCAATTTGTTGGAATTATACTTCTCATTTTCTTTACTGAACAATTTTAATGATAGAAAAGAATTTATTAACTCGTAAGTAAAAACGTAATGATGTTGTCAATGATATTATTTTAAATAGCTTTAAGCTTAGCATGTAATAGCTGTAAGATTAGTATTTTTAGCTTAGTACGTTAGCGAAATGTTAGTTACGAATCGATGATACAATATAACAAAAACAGTTCCGTATTTTCAACATTAGATAAAATATAAACATTTATTCTAAAGCAGGATGTTGTCACATAACTTAATATTTAATTAATGAAAATGCCATAAAGCATTCAGAGATATCATGTTAGTAACATTCTGTTTTTACATATAATAGTAAAAATTAAAACAATATAGGTAAGGTATCAATTTTCATTACTCGTAAATTATTTCACGGTTTGATAAATTATTTGAAAAAAATCTAATGTGGACATAACATGACTTCCTTGTACGCCTATTAAATTATATATACACATTTTTTGCTGCACTTCATTTAAACTTATTTCAATTTAAAATGAGATACAATCTTCCAATTCTTTAATACAGTGGACAGTTACACAATTGCATTATGGTGGACATAACATGCATCACATTTTTTGTGGTGTCCATATCGGCATTTTATATTATTTTAAATATTAATTTTGTCTTAAGTCGCTGAAGTAGTTATGTGGTGTAAATGAGAACGTGTCGGATCCGTAATCATGGACACATCGGTTCGAATTCCACAACGTATAACTATATTTTCTTTAACTTTTTTTTTAAATTGAAATATACTGATTTATTCACAATTATTAACCTGTGTAAACATTTTTGAATTAAAATGAAAAGTACATAAAATTTTATTTCACTAATAACTTCCGATTTGTTTTTATTTTATTTTTTTATTAATATTGAATTATTATTTACTGTAAAAACGTTTTTACAATCAGAAGCTAATAATTACTAATAAATTAATATATTTAAATTAAAAAAAAAAAGTTAAAAAAAATATATGTATGTGAAGTCGGATTCGAACCGACGTGTCTTCCCCTTGTAAGATCCAAATATTTCATTAATTAAAATTTTTCATTTAGCTACAACTCTGAAACCAATGAAAATAAGTACCATTTATGATATATCGTTGAAAAGCTCTGAATGAGGGATTATTACTTCAGTTAAGAAAAAGTCCAAAATCCAAATTTTTCGCGATCACAATATTTCCCTTACTTCGTACAAGGAAGTAAAAAAGAAGATAAATAAACAAAATATGCAAATATTATAGTTGGTAGATTTTAGAGCGAGGTTGGACTGTATATTCATAGGTGATGAATGAAGACAACGCCTTGTTGTTTGTTAAACAATGATTTAATGAATTGTCGTCTTGACAGTCAATGAAATGAATAACTTGACATATAAAAATAAAAAAAATATAAAATTAAATAAAACATTAAAGCTAACGTTCATCCGAACAAAGAATGGAGTCCATCCGGACTAAGAGTATGACGTGACCGCCTTGGATCAGATTCGAAAGCTAGTAACTATGAGTAACACTGATTGTCCGTCCGGACGAAATGAAAAATGAGAAATGAAAAATGCATTGTGCGGGATTCTAACGTAGAATGCTAGTACGACTTAACTTTCCGGTTAGCGCTAGCACCCACTAGATCTGGGCACCGGACGGCTCGACGAGGAACGGAACAATAGTTTAAACGTAACATACATTAAAATATTCATGATTAAAGAGTTGAAAATATGAAATTTTCAGCAAAATAAATTTCAACAATCAATTTTAAAAACTATCGATTTTAATCAAACAGTTCGATTTTCCAAACGCATAAACTAAAATTTCGTTAGGGTTACTAAACAATGTTACGAAATAAGATCGTGGTAACGTAGATTCAAGACAAATTCGTTGTAGCTAAAGGCAGGTATTTATTTGGTAGCTCCGCCTTTGACTGCAACAATATGCTATCTGTAGTACGAGATAAGCCTGTTATGATGACGTGATACGTTGTTTTAATATAAAAAACAGTGCGTTAGATGCCAGGTTTATCACATATGATTGAAGTTGCTGTGATGTGATTGGTCCGTTTACGTGCCTATTATAATATTACAAGTTGTAGGTAAATCCGATTATATACATGTTTTTTCAATGATTAACAGATATAATAACTGATTTTATTTTCCGATTATTAGAAAGATTACTAATTTAACTACAACAAAACCAGCTCATTAATTTCAATGATTTGATTAACGTATTATTAACAAAATAAAATTGACTTTATAACAGGTAGAATGAATAAAAAAAATTTTGTATTTCTTTTATAAGATTATAAAAATGTAATATTAACACGGAAAGGTCATTCTCTTTTTAATGAAAAAAAATCAACCGAGGAAATAATTAACTTTCAAAAATTAAAAAAAAAGACTCAATTATCATATAAAAACGGTAGATTATATTTTCATGATTTTTTTTTAATCAAAGAACAATGAACCATTATGAACTCCAATCCGATGTAACAATTATTATACTTTATAACTGTAAAAATAAATAATCTGTATTCAAAAAAACGTCGTTTTGAAATATGGATAATCAACCAAAGCAAGGCAAATATAATTTTTTTTTTTTTCAGTAAACTTGCATGACAGATACAATTTATAAAATGATTAATTAACGATATGATAAATATCCCCCTCCAAAAAAAATATATTAAAAAAATTACAAATTTTATGGAAAAAAAAAACATTGTACAGAAACAGCAGAGAAGAAAACATTATTTATGAATATTTAGTCAAATCAGTAAATTCGGATTAATTCGGCTCATTCGAATTTAACCTACATAGTGACGAGATAATTATCTTAGAAAATTTTGTATCGGTCTGCTACGTCTTTTAATAATTATTGCGTTTACAGACAAACAATCGATTTTTTTACACTCTTTTTTGTGCAAACAAAGAATTTTTTTTATGTACAATGTATTCATAAATAATGTACCAAAGTAGGAAGAGAGCTTACACGATCAATTGTGGTTGTTATCTGCAAGTTAATTGGAAAACCGAAAAGAAATTGATCGTAGTTGATGGCTTCCTTATGATTCTTAGCCCTGCGGAGGATGGCTAAGAGGTCTAATGCTGCTATACATGTATAAATAGAGTAGCCATCCAGGTGACTAAAGGCCTGCCGGGGTACTTCGCCAAGATAGGCATTTTGGTATCGAGCCCCGATTAGCTTAGATATTGGTCTTAGGATGAGATGGATGTGTGGAGAACTCTGTGATGGAGCTGGAGTGTGTGAGTGTAGGTATTGACATCGTTACTGAAAGCGGATCAGAGGAGCAGAGACAGAAAGAGAGAGACAGAGAGATAGATAGATAAGATAGATAGATAGATAGAGAGAGAGAGAGAGAGAGAGAGAGAGAGAGAGAGAGAGAGAGAGAGAGAGAGGGTATGTTTTCAATAGGGGTTTATTAAATTGATGACAGACAGGGTATATTTTTATTAGGGGCTTATTAAATTGATGAATCCGTTTCTTGATTTTTAAGTAACTCAAGAGGACTTGAGTAAATTGAATTGTAGGAAAAAATTGTCGTTGCGATCAACACTTGTTTTTTTGGTATGAGGATAGTATTTTTGGTGTTTAAAGTCTCAATCAAATAATGATCTGAGTGCACAGTCTAACTGAAGTTAGTTATAAGAAGAGTTTATGTGTAAAACCATCGGTGTTAGTGGAAGGCGCGGGGATCGCGCTTCCGCGAATAGGATAATTTGATAGTTGAGAGAAGTTAGGCCATACGAACGCAATAGTAGGTTGTGTAAATACACTGAAGAAAATGTTTACTGAGGAATTTGCATCAGCAGTATTCTGACAGAGGCCAAACTAATACCTATGTTGTGTTATCAAGTATAGAGAGTCTAGAAGATAACCTCCGGTAAAGCCCATCAAGGCTAGGAACGGAGATGGTAGAGTAGCGACCGGGATCTTCACAAGGCAGGTATCTTCCCTTACAGGGGTCAGGATGGAGTAAAAACATTAAAAACTATACATAAAGTTGTTCACACAGTAAACAGATGGCCGAAATAAAAAAAAGGAAATTAAAAAACAATTTTTATAAAAGCTATTTAAAAGTCAGTGCTAAATTGATGAAAACAAACGACATAAAATAAAAAAGGCACAAAATCATTAATTTGCTGCCCTTTTCAAATAGGCGAAATTTAAAGAAGAATGAATATAATATTATTTTTATTTGTTTTTATTTTTACAGTATTTTTAAAACAAAAAAGTAACACGAATGAAATGTCGTTCAGAAGAAATGTAAAAATTGTAAAACGGTATTGTTACACAATAAGAATACAATGAGTACCTATTACTGAGAGTAATAAGACTTTTTGAAATTCGGGAACATGTCTTTTTTTCCCCTGAAATGTTCAAACTAATTTTCTTGAAGTTTTGCGTGAAATATAGCGAATATCAAAATAATTTATGGTAATATATATAATTACTGTACAAAAATTCGTTGTTCTGTAATGACGACAAAAAATCTTAAAATCTCTAGTGACAGTAATTTTTTTATTTAAAAATGTACTACAGATGTATTCGGGGAAAACCTACGAAACTTCCTGAATAAATTTTAAAAAAATTATCGAAATATTTTTCTATTTCTAAATTGGAGTAGGTTCCGAAACCCTACTGATGTAAGTAAAAATACAATTTTAAAAGGGATAAAAAAACGGAATAAAGGAGTAATTCTTGCAAAACTACTGACAAAATAATCCCAACAGATTTTTATAGAAAAGTAAACAGTCCACTTCAAACTCAAACTTCAAAACAGAAAGAAGCTGAATAATAGCTTTACTAAAGCCGACTCATATGAATACTATAACGGCTGAAATATTGGAAGGCAATATAATTGAACCGAAAAAAATGGAATTTACTCGCTATAAAACCATTTTATTTGATCTAGATGAAACTGTAATATTGTTAGCGAACCAAGCGAAGGTATTACTTTTGAATTAATTATCCACATGCAAAGGCATTGAAGATAAGCGGTTCAACAATAATAGTGTAACTTTAATTTATGATTATACGAGTATTTATAAAAAAATTACGTCTTGATTGCTACATTAGAAGAAACATTACTGGTTCTTTTCAACCAGGAATATGGAGAAATTGTACGTTTTTTCTTTCCAGTTAAAGAATTTAAGTTAAATGTAAGGATAAAAAAATGTTCTATACTATATTTTTATCAAATTAAAATAATTACTTTAAAAATGCAAAAATAATTTAAAAACCTGAGATTGAAAAACACTTTTCGGAAATCTTTATATTCAACTAAACTCCTGTAATTCAAAATTTACTTTATTTGAATTTTGTTGGATTTTTAAAACTGAATTAGCCAGGATTCTCATTATTTACTTAAATTATATTAAATTAATATCCAGTCGGGATTTCGCCCCCTAGACCCAGGTAAACCCCGGAGCCTATTCCAGAGTCGCAGAGCTCGTTTCGCTAGCCATTACCGTCTTGCCAATCGGCCCCGTCCCCTGGAGCCACGCAGAGCTCGCTTCGCTTGCCGTTCCCCTCTAGCTAGATGGGTCGCTTCCAGGACACCCGAAATGATTGTTACCCTCACGGTTGTGAAAATAATACTGATAAATAACATTTAAAAGTATTAAGGCTTTATAGAAACCTGAAACCTGAAAAAGAAACTAAATTACAAAAGACAGAATGGTAATATTAATTATGGTAACTAAAGTACATACATACATATATACCTTTGACGACAAAAATTCATAACTTACATCTGTTGTCACGGTGACAGAAATATAAAAAAGTATAAAAATAATAATAAAGTAAAAGGATTTACTTTAATGAATATCCTTAATTCACAACTTCACCCCCAAGAGGGCTAGGGTCTCGGCACTAGTCCCCTATAGTAGTCGAAGATCTACGGCTTAAAACCTTCCCTAGTGTAATACAAATGTGTCCTGCAAATTTGAAAGCAATCGGTCAGTTGGTTCTCGGATGATGCGAAAACAGACAAACTTTCGGCTTTATATATAAAATTTCATAAATAATTAAACTATTAATACAATTAATATGTAGTTTAAGCAAAAGAAAAATCGATTGGAATGTGTCAGTTTACACTATTTCATGCTCCAAAAACTAAAAAAAAAAGAAACATGGATTAGGTTTTATAAATCTTTTTAATTCCACGAAGAATTGTTTTTACGCTAGTTTAAAAAAAATAAGATTTTTTATATTTAAGTTATGTATGTAACTCGTGAAATTATTCAAGAGTATTTATTTCTTTGCAGGAAAAACAGATTCTAAATTATTCTTTTTTATATGAAAATAAATAAAATAATTCTTTTTAAGTAATAAGAAGATTAAACATGGTTTTAATCTTTGTTTACATTTTCCTCATTTACAAAAAAAAAATTATTGCACAACGAAACACATTTATACCAAAAATTCATTCTCTTTTTACTATCAGATTGCGTCTCAACTAAGAGAGAGTTATCTTTTTCAATTTATCGACGAACTTTTAAAGAAAATTCATCGAATTTAATCAAATAAACGTAAAATTGTCTGCTTTGATTTTCAGAATGCTATGAATATAAATATTTTTTTTTGTATGTGAATACAAGTGCCAATAATATCGTTTTTTCTAAAATATTATGAATTTAAAATTTTATCCATCTTTTTCCCAATTTTATCAACTACTGTCAAAGATAATACTTAACATTAACGTTTGAGTTTTCTTTAGTGCAAATCGGTCCATTCATTTTCGATATTGGATCCTACAAAACTTTCTTCGTTTTTATTCTATTTCAATCATACGACAAACAGTTTTCAGTAGAATTCAGTAATTATTTTGTTTTAGTTTTAAAAATAAGTAAAGATAATTTTTCGAAAACGAAAAAGTGGAAGCGAGATGAAAATTATATTTTTTTCTTAGTGGTTAAATACTTTTTCTTTTGCAGTCTGAATTATTTATTTATTTATATTGTTAACTTTTCAACTTCTTACTTTTATATAAAGAGTTTATTTTTATCTAAAAATTAATTTCTCAATAAAATAAAATGCATTAACTTTTAAAAATAAATTATATTTTTAAATCATTATGGATCATTATTATTATTATTTATTTATCTGTTACTTATTTGCAATAATTTACACATTTATACGACGTTATTTCAATAAATTTTGAGATTATTATTTTACAAAACGATTAAATTAAAAAAAAAAAATTGTATAATAATACTGCAAAAGTATTATATTAAAAATGAAATTTTAAGAAGTATTTTTTGTTTTATTATTGTATTAAGTTTATTATTGCAGCAGTATTATTATACAATTTAAACAAAATTTAATCGTTTTGTAAAATAATAATCACAAAATTTATTGAAATAACATCGTATAAATGTGAAAATTATTCCAAATAAGTAACATATAAATAAATAATAATAGAGTTAACATATCTTACTAACGTACCTCTAGTGATTAATTTCTAACATTGAGACAAAAATCTGATGACGAAACGGATAGATTAAGTCATTGAAAAAAAGTTGTAGTTTTAATATTCGTCAATTTTATCAGATTCTACTAAAAAAATCTACTATTAAATCTACTGTTAAACAATAAAAATTGTAAATTGAAGGCAAATCCTTGGTTCTATTAAAAACTCAATAATATTAAGCACGTATAAAATTATTTAGGAAAAAAATATTATTCACTCAATTATACCTTACACAACAAAAGATAAAGTCTGATTATAGGACCGATTGGTTCATTGAAAATGAATAAAAGATTTATTCACAGTTACTTATATCTAACTTTAATAGAATGTCATACAAATTATCTCCGAAACTTTAAAGAATCTTCCGCTGTGGTAAAAAAAAATATAAAAAATACACGTAAACATATTTATATATAGATTTATTTATAATTATTAATCCGTGATTATAAAAAAAAATTGAAAAAATAAAATTGTAAAAAAAAATGAAAAAAGTCAGAATTTATCGTCAAATAAAATTTTATGTACTTTTAAAAATGTGTATATATACGCGTAATTTAATAGACATTATTAAATTTGGTGAAACACCTGATTATTTAATATTAATTGAAAATTATAATTTAGAATCGTATTATTTTTGGATTTTCTAGTTTAATTTTATTTAATTATTCCGGAATTTCTGTTTAATTTTATCTACATTAAAGTTAACTACAGAGTGATTGAAAAGTAGACCCTAACAAGAACAACATATGCACTGAGGCATACATGCTCCATCTTTAATAAATTGCAAAAAGTTCTTATCTTTTAGTTCAATACTCCTCTTAAATTGTCGGACAATAATCTCCCTAAGTCGGAGTTGATCATCATTTCGTTTATTTGTTTTTTATTGCCAATCATTTAATCGCTCTTGATATAATTCTTCTGATCTTAATTTGTGTACACGTTCTCGTTTTCAAATTTTTTCTCTCTTTACATTCATCATCCTCTCTTAATATTTTTATTCTTTCATTGTTTGCAATATTTTCTTCCTTTTTTCATTTTCCTTTTTTTTAACATTTTTTCTTAATTTAAGTATATTGATTTATTAATAATTATTAGGCTCTGATTGTAAAAAAAATTACAATAAATAATAACAATAAAAAAATCAGAAGTTATTAGTAAATTAAAATTTTATTACTTTTAAAAATGTGTATATGTAATTCAATAGGCGTATAAGGAAGTCATGTGGTGTCCACATCAGATTTTTTATAATCATAATACCACATCACAGAATTCAATTAAGAACAAAAAGAGCTTTAAAACGAGCTACGCGTAAAATTGTGTATGAACGTTTACCGATAAAATAATGCGGTTTTAAACGCATTTTCATATTTTACTAATTGCGGTATAATTACGTACTAAATACTGTTCGTTCTACTATGAAAATATATTTAGTGCGGTAACGTTCAATTTACACTCGATACTCTATAATATAGAGTGTAAATTAAATTCTGTAATAGTTGCTTTATCCTTCAATACTGTTTAATATTTTACATATATATTAATTTGAAATTCACGCCCGATATACTAATCGATTAATTAAAGTCTTCCGATAAGGTGAATTATAATTGTCTAACATATACGTAATAAGGAAGTATTTCTTAATTGAAACTTACCAAGAGGTGTAGCTAATACGATAAAATGTACCTTGTTATTTTAAAAATAACCAAAGAACAACTGAAGAACGGTCAAGTCGTATAAGGCAGATTAAACAAGAAGGAAAAACGAGCATAAAAATAAAACAGAAATCCAAAGAAAACTAAAGAAAAGAAACTAAAAGAAAAGCAAAAGAAGGAGTTTAATTGGGGACCTGAGGTGGGATCAAAGTAATGTATGTTGACGGTCTCCCAGTCCCAACAGTAATCTGTGTTCAAGATTTCCCCCAGTGATTTAAGCAAGGGTACATATGGAGCTGAAATACCGGGAGAACGTTCATTCCGTCATGGACTTCACCACAACCACCACAGTATCAACTGCCACTCTCTTGGCCGCCATTGTTCTTCTTTTCTCATCTGTAATACCGGCCACACAGGTACATAAAACGTAAAATTATATCGGTATTAAAATGATATATACATACATGTATGCTGTTATTAAAATCTATACACCGTAATGATGTGAATAATAACAACCTCGAAAGCAAATTGTAATGGTAAAGCAAAATACGGTTCTTTAATATTTATATACATCTCCAATCAATTTTTATATGATATCGGGGTCGTAAAAATTAACTTTTATCTTTGGCTAATTCAAGTAACTTTTTTTTTAATCAACTTGTATCTCATACAAAACGTTTTAGAAAATACTAAAATGCATTTCAATGACTATAATTATAAACAATATAGTCTACATTGTAATAAAAATTATTAGCATTTAGAAAAGAAAATATAGTAACGCAAACAAGAAAAAACAGACAGTAAAATGACGTATATTTAAAAAAGACAAACAATAGAGAAAAAGGTTAAAGAAAATCCCAAGCATTTTGTTATCACGTAAAAGGTACTTTTTTTTCATTTTTGTTGAGTGGATTTAATAAAGAAACAATTGCTACCAGTAAATTACCTGAAATGAAAAACATTCAAAAAGTAAATTGTCACTTAAAAAAAAAAAAATATAGCTTACTTAAGATATGTATATGTAAGCTTACTTCTCTTTTCTTTATTACTTTTTTCTCCGTTCTCCTACAACTTTCTTCTTCATTACTCTCCTCTTTCTTCCTATACTACTACAGTTATTTTCACACCAAAGATGGCTAAACTTTATCCTTTTTTTCTTCCACTTACCTTAAGTCAAATCCATATTTATTTGTAACAACTAAATTTCTTATTTTAATATATGAATTCATTTTTATTATCATTTCTTGTTATCTCAGTTTTATATTTGAAGAAAAACATCTTATAAGAATAGTTACAGCTAACATATTTTACTAGGTTTTTTAAAAAAAATATCACTGTTTTTTTTCCACTTAATAAGAGTATTCTATTTTGTTACGATAATACTTAATAATGTCGGTACAAAAAATAAGTATGGCGCGGTCTGATACTTAATATATTAAATATAGTCAACCTGAATTTACACAAAATTAAAGTATTTTATTATGTTTTAAACGAAGTAATATGTAATAAAAACTATATATGGAAGTAATATATTTTTAAACTCATTTTATAGAAATAGATATTGATATAGGTTTCAGAGCTTATTAGATCTGAGGATCGGCGATGAAAAACTCTAAAAAATCAGCGCAAACAAAATGAACTGATACATAAATTAATAGAAATTCCCAGACTAAATATATAAAATATTGATTAATCAATTTTTATTATTTTTTTAATAAAATTCTTATTGTTTTGTAATACTTAGCTTTGTACATTTCTATTTTTATGAACTACATTATGTATACATATATAAAACACGTTTTATTTAATATGGGATACGGCCAGTTTCTATATTACATTACTACTGTAATAAATTTTGTTGACAAAAAAAATAATAGAAAACTTCAGTATATAAGACGATTATCTTAACTCACGTTTCTTATAGAGGCAAAATAATAGCAATTAATAAAATCCGCTTTACAAAAAAATCTACTAATAGTTATTTTGTACTATGTTACGATTAAAAGTATAACGGAATCTAGTAGTCAAGATTGCTTATCATTCTGTAAGATGTAATTTAAAGTAATGATTATATTTGTGTGAGAAATAAAAATATTATCACGGTACAATTATTCTATATAATACTGCAATATAGTTATTACGTTGCAATGTGGTAGTTGAAAGTCCTACAGTTTTATATCAGCAATTCATTTGTAAATAAATATTATACACTTATTAACCGGTAAACATTAATTTGTAGGAAATAATATTTCACAAAGGATATGCTATATACTTTTACGTAAAAATAAAACAACAAAAAACGCGTTAATAATTCAAATACCTTTAAAATTAGTCGATAAATTTCATTAAAAAAATCTTACAATCATAAAAGTTGGACGTTTTTATTATTATTATTATTATTTTTTTTTTTAACTGAGATCAATAATCTTTTAGCCATATAGATGTTATAGAAGGAGAAATCTACGAAAGCGCTCAGTGTAAAAGAAAATAGCTGTAATGAAATGGTGAGACGAGGAACAAAGCTAGAGTAAGTATTGACAACATCGCATGCAAATGATTTGATAGCGGTAAACCAATCAGATGGTAAGATCCGCCTTCAAAGTATATAAACTCTGAAGCGTATAATAGCAGTGCTTGGAATATTATTTTTTTTTTTAAATTACTACAACTTATTACAATTATAAAAAAATAATCTTTTATAATTACAACCAACGTTAGGGATTTATATTAATAATCCGTATGAGCATGTGAAGGTGAAAAACGGCAGGGATGGTAAAGTGAATGTGTTTTTGAATAGAATGACGTATTATCTATCATTATTTCCAAGAACTTAACATCCCTAACAATTGCGTATATATATATACAACATATACACAATATTTATTAAAAATCGAAGTACCACTTACAAATACTTGCATCATCTCTCGGTCTGTAAAATTAAAATTCTGTAGAACAGTTATTTAGCTTTTTATTTATTTATTCCTTTCAACTAAGACTATGGATACACGTTAAGAAAAAAAATCAATCCCTGTAAAAGAATATAAAGAAGGTTTAAACTGACAAACCGAATAATATAATGTTTCTCATATAAAAGTTAAATTGATTTTTCTATAAAAAAAGAGTTAAGTCGTGGCTGGAACAATAAAAAGTTAATAAAACTTTTATTTTTAAGTAACTTTTGTTATACATTACTTCAGTAATCCTCTAACTAGTTTAAAACTGTTTCCACCTTAAAAACGCTATATAGAAAAAAATTATTTTTAAAATATTGACATTTGGCTGGTATAAAAACACCCATAAATTATAAAGCGTAAATAGTCGTCAATAGGTATTTTTTGCTAAAAAATTAATAGAGTTTAGGAAAGTAAATGGAGTTGTAGATTAGGGTAAGCATAACTTGTTTATATGCGACTTGACAAAATTTTCGCTAACTGGACGAAATGGCAGCCGTTAAAAAGTGGTGAAAATGTTTTTTTTCATTTTGTAGGCCAAGACAAACTTCCTAGAAGAAAACATTTTTAATAAACGTAATAGACATTCGCAGTACTTATAATTTAAGTCCTTAAACGTTGAATTTCGTTTATTAATTACTACAAAAAAAGCTGAAAACCCGTTAAAAATGGCCGTTTTTGCAAAGCCAATATTTATTGCAAAAATAATTTTTTTTTTACTATTTTTATTGTTTTAAAAGTTAGTACTTGGAATTCCAAATTAAATGACTGGTTACACAAGAAAACTGGTTTATTTGTTGCTGAGATATTGTAATTTGCTTATAAAAACTTTTCAGGCAACCGTAATTATTTTGGCTTTTAAGAACGTTTACGTGTCCGTTTCAAGTGCAATCTATTCTTCAATACTTCTAATTTCAATGGTGAGAAGTTTTAGACCAAAAATTAATGTAAAACTTGTTTAAACTTCTTCGAAAAAATGAGCATGTTTGGTGGGGGGGGGGGGTAGTTGTGGAAGGGGAAACGATTTTTTCGCACTCCGCCGATTTAAAGTTACAAAATTAGCTTTGTTCGTGGGCGACTGTCGCCAACCGCATATTAACATTAGACAAATATATGTAATCATTTATCCAAAAGAAAAAATTATACTGCTGCTTACCGAAGATATTTATTCAAAACAATTACAAAATTAACCTCATTTAGCAACGTGTAGTATGAAATACGTTAAGGCTTAACGTAGTATGAAGGATAACAAAGATTAAATATTCATCTCTACTTAAACATGAATTGAACATTACATTTGTTCTCAATTATTCATCTGTATTCAATAAAACTACATTGAAATATTTTGCTAAGTTATGTACATAACCGTAGTAAGAATTTATTAATAAATTATCTAAGTCAGTAGTTCCCAAACGTTTCCAAGTCGCGGCGCCCTTTTGCAATTAAAATTTTTCTACGGTGCCCTATCCTAAGTAAAAGTATGACTACACGTAAATAAGAGGTAAAAATAAATAAAACTCGTGTATCTTCATTATTTTTTTACTTTATTAATATTACATTAATTGTAAATGTCTTGGTTCAATTAATTATGAAGCTTTTACAATATTTCGCGGCGCCCCTGTGAAGAGGCGGAGCCGCGGCGCACAGTTTGGGAATCACTGATTTACGTATTTAAATAATTCAATTATAAAGCTAAATACATTAATGGTACATTTGTAAGTAAATACGTTTAATGGTTTTACTAAATATTTAAAACATAGATTAGGCAAAATTACGACATAATGACATTTCATAAAAGGAAATCTAGACACAACTCATACAGTACAGAAAAGTGACAAAAACCATGGGCTCTAATGAGACCTCTGTTAGTTACTGACTGGATCGACGTAAAATTTGAAGGAAACTCAGAACAGCATTTAACTGCGTTTATAGTAAGTACTCGGCTAGCAATTCTTTTATATACATCGACGGTTTTTACAGCAATATTAATAAGGTAGAGTACATAATTTCATAAATTTAATTAACAAACTGATGAAAAAATGATTGTAAAGGAAAAAAATTACATTAAAATTCTAGGAATCTCGATTATCGGTTTGATAAGGGTACAGTCGCTTTACTTAAATGTAGACAACAGTAAAGACGACGTATTTATCGAACAACCTGAATCATCTTGCAGTATTATGAAAAACTATGACGATAAAAAAAATTCTTAACCCTTTTCATGAAATTTTTTTTCTTTCGTACTACTTTCTACCCGTTTGTTAATCAAAATTATAAATTTATGTACACTCCGTAATGATGTTACAACACATAGTTACAAAAAAAAAAAAAAATTAATTTACTGAGCATAAAAAGCAACTTCAAAAATTAAAAGTAATTATTGAGAAAATAAAAAATCTGATGTGGATACCACAAGACTTCCCTATACGCTTATTACATATACACATTTAAAAAAAAATGAAAAGTACATAAAATTTCATTTCATTAATAACTTCTGATATTTTTCATATTTGTTTTTTAATTGCTTTTATTATTAAATTATTTATTGTAAACATTTTTTACAGTCAGAGGTTAATAATTATTAATAAATCAATAAATTTAAATTAAAAGAAAAAGTTAAAAAGAAAAAAAAGGAGATGAAATAGGATTTGAATCGATGTGCCTTCCCCTTGTAAGATACAAATAATTAATTAAATAAATTTTATTTGGCTATAACTGTGGAACCAATGAAAATAAGTACCACTTATGATACATCGTTGAAAAGCTCTCAATGAGGGTTTATTAACGCAGTTAGGAAAAAGCCAAAATCTTTAAAATTTGGATTTTGGGCTTTTTTGCATACTTTTGGTCCAATCGATTGCAATCAAGAGGGTAGGTGCACAAATAGATGTTATAACAGCCCTAAATAAAAAATTTCAACATCCTACGGCTAATCGTTTTTGAGTTATGCGAGATACATACGTACGTACGTACAGACGTCACTAGTCAAAATGGATTCAGGGATGGTCAAAATGAATATTTATCTTGAAATCTGAAAACCTATATTTTGCGATCACAATACTTCTTTTACTTCATACAAGGCAGTAAAAAAGGAAACAGGAAATAACCACAAAAAAATAACGCATCCAGTTTTAGAACTTCTTATTTATTGTACTTACGACCGTAAGTACAATAAATAAGAATTACGTTTTTAATTTCCTTCTTTAACTCAAAATAGAAAATTTTACAGCTTAAAAATTTTTATTTGTTTTTATTTTATTACAATTTATTTTTGTATTATTAAATTAAATTAAATACTTTTAAATTATTTTTAACATTAACGTATATGCCTGTTAAATATTATGGATTATCCATCCATTTGGATGGATAATTTTGGACATTGGACATTTTGGATTCTAAGTGTCATTCAAATATATTAGCTACAAGTAATAATATATGCCCTGCACCTAGTATATTACAGTACAAATTAAAATTGCATCAGAAATTCTTTTAACTGAGCTAATTGAGGTATAATCAGTGTGGATATCAGCAACCTCACATAGTATGGAACCTTGATTTAATACTATAATTAACTTTGTAAAAAAACATATATTTTTTTAATGCTACAACAGATCATACTAAGATAAAATTAAACCATAATAGCTTTTATAAATTAATTAAAAACAATGAGTAATTTAGAAAAATGGAAAAATTAGTAAATAGAAAAGTTCTCCACGAGAAAAATAATTTCGTTCAAACGGGAATAAAATCAGGAAAATGTTGTTATATTGTTAGCAATCTACATATATAACTTTAATTTGCTAAAATAAAAAAAGATAAGAAAATAGAAACCAATTAAATACCCATGACTTACATACTTCATCAGTGTTTTTTATTTTATTTTAAATACATACATACATGTATACATATATAATTTGTTTTTAAAACAGCTTTATAATTCTTTCTTCTTTTTATAGGAGTATTATAAATAAAACAAAAAGCTAAGTAAAATATACAAAAGTAAAATACGGTTAGCTGATATAAAATACAAGTATAAGTTTCTTACGTTAAACCTATTTTTTCATCGTTTGTGTACTATTCTAATCCCAAAGGAAAGGCACTGGGATAGCTATAAAGGGAGAAGCAAAGATCATTCCAAAAAAATCGTGTATACGTATATATATATATATATATATATATATATATATAGAACACACACACACACACACACACACACACACGTCATAAAGACCTGGATACAGTTACGCCTCTTTGTTCGTTAAATGGAACATTTTTTTAAATTTTAGTTAAGTAAAAATTACGTAACATTTGCAAATAATAATAATGTTTAACAATTAAATACTTAAATGTATATTCGTGCACCGGATAGGATTATAAACTAACAAAAGGTAGTTTTCTTATCAGAATTAGTTCCTTAACTCATGACAGATGAATGTAAAAAAAAGTTACAACGTTAAGGTGGCCTAAATAACAACTTTTTATAACTGTACATAAATTAGACATTTTATACAACTTTAACCTATATAATTATTATTAATACACAAAAAAAATAATCGTTCACCTGCATAATGAGATAACTTTTAATGGCACAGAATAATTAACGACTTATATTTTGTTACAAAGCAACAAATTAATAAGCCGCTTTCTGTTGAGAAACAACGTACACATATTACTATGTTTTATATCTTTACATAATACGGGATCATTTCTTTATAATATTTGTTTTATTCTTCTTTCTAATGACTATGACGTATTTAAAACAACCGAGTACAGATTTCAGACCGAGAAAGTAATCAGATTTACTTCTGATTTATTAATGACGTTTATTATACGGTCAGCCTTTGAGGTGAAGTGAATGTGAACTTGTAAGCATTTCGGCGGGCTTGGAATACCAATATTCAAAGTATTCAACTTACTTCCCACGGTAACAGAAAATCACTTTACCTCTCCCTTTCTCTATCAAGCATGACACGGTAAGCTTCTAATTCTTGAAAAATGGTTAGTTTTCTAGTTTACTAACGCATGCAAGACTGCCGACAATAGTTTAGTTTTGGCGCGTAAGAAACTAAATATTGTTTTAAATTACTTAATTTTAACACTACAGAAAATAAACATTTATCTACGGATTTATTTTTATTAAATTGATGTTATAAAAAAAAGAAATAATTTTTAATGTCGTTAGTTAAGGTTATTTATTTAAAAGTTATTGGTTAAGAGATATCAAATACCAAATATAACTGTTAAATCATTACTTTCACTATAAAAGGCTTATTACGTTACTTGCACAATTAATTTTCGTAATTACAAAGTGAAAAGAATAATTTTATAATTCACCTTTATTGTTGTTTTATGTGTTTCAGAATATTTAACTGTATTATTATTATTATTATTATTATTTGATTATTGTCAAGTTTAAAAACCAACCTAAACTGTATGAAAAAGCTACCGATAACTATTTCAAGGATAAATGCGACATACCTATTTAAACATTTTCAAAACCTTAAAAAAAAAGGTCTGACTGCAATGGATAAAAAAAATTTTTGATTTATTTTTAGTACCAGAATATAATTTACAGAAATATCATTGAAAATAATAACATATGCGCAGAGAAATCGTTTGAACAAAAATAAATAAATAGAAATGTAAAACTAGATGCGCATTTCGATTATTATTAAACGTCCTCTGCATAAAGAAATCAGAAAAAGTAAACATAAATTACATAAAAACAGCATTAATAAATTAATAGATCTACGAATTAGATAATAATATTAGTAATAGAAAAAACCTATAATTTCAAGAAAAAAGAAAAAGTTTCTATATCCTTACTTCCTTGTACAAAATAGAGGAAGTATTGTGATCGCGAAAAATTTCGGTTTTCAGATTTCAACAAAAATATCCATTTTGACTAGTTTCGGCGTGACGTCTGTACGTAAGTCTGTATATGTCTCGCATAATTCAAAAACGATTAGCTGTAGGATGTTGAAATTTCTGATTTAGGACTGTTATAACATCTAGTTGTGCACCTCCCCTTTTGATTGCAATCGACTAGACAAAAAGTATCCAAACAAGCTGAAAATCCAAAAAAATTGGATTTTGGACTTTTACTTAACTGCAGTAATAAGCCTTCATTGAGAGTTTTTCAGCGATATATCGTAAGTGATACTTATTTTAATTGGTTACAGAGTTATAGCCAAATAAGATTTTAATTAATGAAATATTTGGATCTTACAAGGGGAAGGCACATCGGTTTTAATCAATACTTAATCTACTTTACTTTTAATTTAAATAGATTGATTTATGAATAATTATTAATCTCTGATTGTAAAATAAATTTACGATAAATAATAATTCAATAAAAAAAAAAAAGGAAAAATATCAGAAGTTTTTTATGAAATGAAATTGTATGTACGTTTCATTTAAAAAAAATGTGTATACGTAATTTAATAGGCGTACAAGGAAGTCATGCGGTGTCCACATCATATTTTTAACAATCTTTTAATAAAGTAAATTATACATATCTCTTTGGACAGTTCAAAATTCTGGTAGGAGTTATATCCTTTAACTAGTGGTAGGGGTTACATCCTTTTACCGATGCTATGCAGGGGTTAAATTTCTTTTTGCTATTTCAATCGATCACTTTTTATTTTATAATAGCATCTCCATATCAGCTTCGCCCGCGTTGTATGTGAATAGGACATCAAAACCTGGAAATAGGATTTTTTATATGGGCCGTTGCTCTCAGATTATTACTGTTCGCAACTTATCGGATAAAACAGATTAATTTGGATGAATAACTAATTTTCAGTTTTAAATATGTAAATAGTGGTCATTATCTTTAATTTTATTATCAAAATAAATTTGTTTTTACAAATTACGATAATAATATATTACGAATAATAGGTACATTACGATGATATACAATGTTATTACGATAATAATACAAGCTCAACTTCATATATGCTTTTCTTTAACTTAGAATAGTTCAACCATGTTCTCAAATCTTGCAACCTTAATTTTATTAAACTCATTTCTTGCCGTCATACAACAGTGAAATTTTGTATGCGGCGACTTAAGTTGGGTGTACGAACATGCACACAGTATGTTTGTAAAATATACTTACATATATATGTGTATATTTTAATTAATTTCATTTTTGTTTCTTTCAATTTTATTCATTCAGTTTAATTAGTATATTTTAATTAATTTTATATATATATATGTGAAACTAATGAAAATGAGATTTGATAACAGTTTCATTTAATAATGAGTAAAAAGTAGGAAAAAATTAAAACCATGCTTTTCTTAAAAAAACAAACAAAACAATTTGTACTAAAAAACAAAAAATAATTTTGTGTTCATGAAAATTACTTTTAAAAAAAATTTCTACTTAAGCATGAGTAAAAAGAAAAGCGTGGAGCACGTTCTAATATTAAAAAGTGGTTGTATATGAGAGCTTGCCCCATGCGTTTCTTTTTAGTCAAGCATAAATAGAAAATTTATTTTAAAAGTAATTAAACGAAATAATTTTGTACTTTTTAGTACGATTTCTTTGTTTCAAGAAAAGCCTATTTTAAATATTTTTTTTTATAAATAATGATATTAAATTTAGTAAATCATATAATAACTATCAGAAGGAATCGTCGACGGTTGACATAGACAATGATCGATGAAGATCAATGATATTAAATTTACTAAAAGAAGTTCTAAGTTATTTATTCACACTGCTTTTTTGTTTAAGATTCATATAGAAGTGAGATAAGATATGTTTGAACTGTAATTAGCAGTCCAGGAGTCATAAGAAAACTATAATTAAAATTTCATAATGATTGGTTCAGTATTATCGGGAACGGGTTATTCACCGATCTCCATGGTGGAGTAGTACGTCTCGGTCTTTCAACCGGACGTCCCGGGTTCGAATCCCTTTCAGACATGTCATTTTTCATACGCTAAAAATTTCTATCAGACTGATGACCATAGTAGTTGATGCCAATTAAACTCGTAAAACAGTTACGCCCGTAAAACAGAAGAAAAAGACGTCGAAATGAGATTACTTTTGTTTAAATGTACCATTATCAGAGGGAGGACATTTTTAACCCAGCTCAAAAGTATCTTCTTTAAATATTTCAATTTTTAAAAATAACAATTTTTTGTTAAAACAGCTCGAATATTTAATTTAATTAATTTCAAGATACGCAGGATAGAGTAGGCTGAATGTATGCTAATTTGTATACCTCTTGTATGTTTAATACATCAATCTAGAAATGCTTTAAAATTATTTTTCTTTAGATAGAAATTATATATAAACAAGTAAACAATAAGTAATCTCAAAGAGATAAACTAATTTTCATCTTAATACCTACGATGTTTTAATTTTAAGATCTACGGAAGTGTTAGAAACATTCAGGAATATATGATAGTGCATCATTTGACATACATCATCATAACAATATAAATGACCGTTTTTATTATATCTCTAAAAATCACAAAACATTTTTCCAATAATAAAAGCTAAATACATTTTAAAATTACTTAATGCCAATCCGCGTACAATGTTCAACGGTTATTGAAATAATTAAGAAAATATAAAAACGTTCAAAAACCGTTAATAAAAAAAATTACTTAAAACCTGAAAGTAGATGGTCGTGAGATAAATAATCATTAGCAGGTATATAGATTACGTACCTCGCCCCTTATATAGGACTGGATAAGAACAAAATTTATCTGAAGAAATAAAGAAGTAGCATTTTAAAATTAGAAAACTTGAAAACAAAAACGAGGATATCCCCTCCCGTAATAAAAATTTAAGGGACGGGATAAGAGCTTAATGTTTTTATTATAGCATAAATATAATAACTTTTAATAAATATAAAATTAAAATGGCTTTTATGTACGTTCTTCTATGGTTTTTTTAAACAAAAATGTATTTTATCATTACTGATTAAATAAATATACTTTATAAGTATATCTATTTAATACCTTTACCATTTTTATTTTCCATGCCAGATTTATAAAAAAAAAAATGAAAAATTCATTGGTTTTTCAGTCTTCGTTTATTAAGCTGTATTGTTGTATATCAACATACCAAGCCTACCGAATATCAGTTAATATTCACCTCTACAATAGAAACTTTCACTCTGTTTACCACACAAGCTGGCCGTATAATGAACATGATTATTATTAAAGAAAATAATATTAATTGATTCTGGTTGTGTTTCAGATGTTTTGGGTATATTTACAAAAAAAAACCATTGTTGAAAAGAATCCGATTAATATATTCTTTCCGTTGCAAAATAATGGGTTCGAAATATACAGCATTTATATTCAGTAGGGGAAAAATAAATCCTAGTAAATAAATATTACGTAATTTAATTGGCTTTCGATTACATAAGTTAGTCGTTTCTTTAAAAGGATATAATCATAAGTCCTGTTTATAAGCATAAATAGAATTCAAGAAATAATTTGTTTACACCTATTCACTAGTATAAATAGTTGAACAAATGATTCACGAATCCTACAGAAAATTATAAAAATATATTCTTTATAGTTCCAATTTTAAGTATTTTATTACATTTAAATGTTTCAGGGAGAGCCAGACAGAGAACAACGTGTTGGCCGAAGCGATGTCAGAGCTGTACTAGGAGATAAATTAGATCCAAGTTTTTGGCCGACCAGAGGTAGACGTTCATCAGACTCATCGGAAGAAAATCAACCACCGTTTTGGGCAAATAGAGGCAGATCATTAAGCGAACGTCGGTTAGATGATTTACAAAATTTATTAGACGAAAGAACAATTGATCTTAATTCGGCAGAAGATGCGCCACCATTTTGGGCAAATAGAGGACGTAACGTACATAAAATATGTAATAATGAAAAAAGGATCAGCGAAGGAAATTTATATGCCGAAGAACCGCGTTGGGTATTATTAGATCGTAGAGATCTTGATAACGTTAGGCCTGATCCGTTTTGGGTGGCTAGAGGTCGTCGCGCTTTACTGGACACTTTAGGTACTGCGCCGACAGAATTTTGGGCGGCAAGAGGCAAAAAGGCACCGATAAAAAAATCGGTAGAAGCAATCCGCGCTCTTGGTTTGACTAACGATCAATTTTGGCCGGCAAGAGGCAAAAGAGATGTACACGAGTATAATTTAACGCATTAGAAAACATAAGAACATTAATTAATATTTTAATTATTCAATGTATTTTAAAACCAAAAAGGTAAATTTTTTAAAAGTAAATTTACATTGAAATATAAACTGTAATAAACATGAATTATGATGTAACGTAAATTATAAAACTATAAATTATATCTGCATGTAATCACAATTTTTATAGCAATAAATTACCTAACACATCAATCTAATATACGATTTCCAGTTCCAGCTCCTATGTCCTCTTTGTAACATGGAGACGTCTCTTTTCCCTAAAAATAAAAAAAAAAATCTGGCAGGCAAACTGTACTAAATTCGAGGAACATGGAAAAAAATCTTGAGATTTAAAAAAAAAAGAAAAAACTTTCTTTCTTAAATTAAGGTACTTTGTTTTCTAATATTCAAATTTTACTAGCGAGATCATACTTCAATACAAAAAAAATAATAAATAACCATATCAAACGAATAATTACTGTTGCTTATGATAATTTTAAGATTTAAATCGATAATTTAAATTTAACAACGTTAACATTAATCGAATAATTAAAGAAAAATAATCAGGAAATAAATAATTTCCAGCAGTTTATTGATTAAACCAAAAATATTTGTATGTACTTTTTTCCCAACGATTATTCGTTACTGGAATCGTCATTTCCATCCGTGCACTATTCTTGACGTTTCAACATTTTGACTTCAATTTCGGATATAGTCTATAGTCTATATCACCACAAATTTAATTACAAATGTAATGAAATAATGTGTCTTTCGTTTTTTTGATACTTCATCGGGAAGTTGCCCAAAATATCGGTTTACGAATAAAAAGTTTGACCAATTTTTTTCAGAATTTTAAAATGTAGACTTCGGATTCTGAAAGATCATCAAAAAGTATATAATAGGAATAGCTGAATAATAAATCTCCTATATCATCAAATTATATGTACGTACGTATAACAGTACAAAAAAATGTTCTTTGTGAAAAGGCGAGCTTTTTTATTCTCATATGGATTAATTTTACTTCCGGCTTTTACTCGTATATAACAAAAGCAAAAACGGTCCTGAGAACGGTGAACTATATCTCTTATAATCTAATGGTTCCGAAATAACTAGTAAAAAGTCTGAAGGAGAAGCATCCTGGAAATTAAAAGATTTCCAATAAGTTAAAATGCCAACGCCCAAAGCACATCACTGAAATTAAAAACGCTGGCTGCATAAGATAAAACCCAAAAGCTAAAGCACTCCTGCCATTTAAAGAAAAGAACCCTTCTCAATCCAAAGATATTAAAAAAATTTCATAAACTTCTTTCATTTCTTCTCAGTACGTTCTGTGTGTATGTTTTAGGTTAGGTACAATAATATAGTTTACCGAAGTTTTAGTGTACTTGTATATTTATTAAATTCTACGCATCTCAGCTTTAAAGCTATGCTCTACGAAGGAGATATAAACCGTACCTCATTAAAAAAAATGAGGTACGGTTTTTTCGCACTTCTCGACGCTTCATGAACCAGGAACTCACCAACAAAAAAAGGGAGTGTAATTTTTTATACGTACGTATGTACGTACAAAATCTTAATAACGTTTAATTGGATAAACCGTTTTTGATAACATTTTGTAAAGCCATGTTTACGGGGCAATTTAATGGTAAAATTTTAAAGTCAATATCTCCAGGGGATGTGGGGGATTTTTTTGGTGAATTTTCTCAAAATTTTGCAAACATAACCCCACTTTATATAAGCTTAGTATGCTTATTTTATTTAAAAAAATATATATATACCCAAAATTCCCACTTCCCAAAAAACCTAAAAAAGCTATGTTTTTATTTATTGCTTATTTTTTAACTATAGCTTTTTTAATGTCTTCCAAGGCATAATAGTAGTAGTGGAAGCCATCCAAAAAAAATACTTTGGAAACAATACTCAGGTTGGGAAAGCCGATGAAAGTTTAAAAACATCGAATTTAAAAAATTTTTCAACACTTTTTTTTTAATAATTTTATTTATAGTCGCAACAAAAATTAAGAGTCATTAGCGATTTTGTAATGTAGCTGTACTGGTAAATTTGTAGTCTTGAACAAACTCAGGTCGACTACTTCTGAGACGTGTGGTTAATTGAGACTCAACCACCAAAGAACACCGGTGTCCACGATCTAGTATTCAAATCCGAATAAAAGTAACCAACTTTATTAGGATTTGAACCTCAGAACTTCGACTTCGAAATCAGCTGATTTACGACGACGAGTTTACCACTAGAGCAATCCAGTGCGTTAACACTTCTTACAAAAAAAAAAACAAAAAATCACTTTTTTGGTTTTAATAATATTTAAAGTTTAAATAACAAACTTTTAGTAATTATATTACAGTAAAATTTTATCTTAATTCATCCCCGCCCCCACCACCAATGAAAAAACTGTTTATTGGTTGTTTCCTTTTTGAGTAGAATTTTTTTTTTAGTTTCTTCCATTTAATACAATAACCGTAGAAAAATCAAAACATTTTCTTGGAAGATGATATTGCAGGCGTGAATACAGGAAAATAGATATTTTCTGAATTTTTAAAACTTTTTTAATTTATTTAAACTTATTAAAACTTCATCATAAATTACCACCCCCCCCCCAACCCATAAAATAAATCTTATGTAACTTTTTCATGTACAATTACTTTTCCAATATATAAGAATAAATAAAATAACCTACGCCAGGAAAGATTTTCACCTTTTTTGTTAGCTATTTTTACTAATTCATATTGTCAAAAATTGATAGATGATAAATAACAATCATCCAACTTTTTTATAATAAAAAATGAATTTTGCAGCGAATAAAATTTCAAAACTTGACTGGGTTTTGGGCCCAGAATACCTGAATGAAAAGCAGAGGTCTTACCGCTCCCACACAAGGAGGTCGATACAGCGGCAAATAATTGTTGATGCAGTTATGTTATCTAAGGATTATAAGGATGAATAATTGTTTTGAATTTTTAATCTGTGTACAGGTTGAGGATTTGTGAAGATTTTGTTTGAATATTCCCATTGAAATTTATATTGATGAGTAACCAGAATCGGTGAACATAGTAGGGAAATTTGATGTAATTTTATATATTTGAAGAGTCCAAGCGGAATCAGCAAGAGGAATGGAGTGTTAGAAATGTTTATTATAATTTGTTAGTATCTAAGGTACTAACAAAACTTAAGCTGAAAATTAATAAGAAGACAAAGATTATGATTGTAGGAAAAACTAAGGAAGGTACAAAGGTTGATATTAAATTAGACGGTACTGTTGTAGAGATGATTTTTGTTATTTGGGAAACGCCGTCACTAGCGATAATAAATGTGCCACAGAAATAAAAAGAAGAATAACGGTGGCAAAACGAGCTTTCCAGGATAAAAAGAATTTACTGACTGATAATCATATGAGTATGCAAATACTGAAACAATTCGCTAAAATTTATGTCTGGAGTGTTCTAACTTACGGGTTTGAAACATGGACGCTTGGAAAAGCAGAAAGAAGAGGACTGGAAGCAATGGATATGTGGATTTTGAGGAGAATAACAAGAACATGCTGGATGGATAGGAAAAGAAATGATCAAGTGTTAGCAGAAGTGAGTGAAAGGAGGTCCTTGCTAAATTTTATACGAAGAAGAGCGAAATTGATAGGACTTGTAATGTACACATTTACAATACGATATTCCCAGTTCTTTGACGAATATATTTGAGAGAAAGGTTCTGGGTAAAAAACCTAGAGGTAGACAGAGAGCAACCATTATCAATAATGTTAAAGAAGAGATGGGCCTTGATTCATATAATGACTTGAAGAGAAAGGCGGAGATGAGAGTGGCTAAATCGACAAGGCGTAGTCTTTAGTGAATGATAATGATGATGAGTCCAAGTTTCGGACATTACATTCGGAAATTATACAAAAACCTGAATTTTATGGATGAATTTTGTTTTCAAGTTTATGGTTAGAAGGAGCGTTTTTAATATTAAAAAACCGTTAATATAATTATTATTCCCCAGGAGTAATGGATATGATGCTATTGTAACAGGGACAAACAAGATATTTCGGGAATAACTTCTTATACTTTAGTTCTTCCTGCCTAACAGTAAAAATCTTTACACTACTGCCCAAAGAGAAGTGTAATATATTTAGGGTGTATGTATGTATGCTTTTTCCACCCTAAAAACACAACGGCTGAACCGATTTAGATGTATGACCCCGCGTTGGAATCCTTACGTTAGCGGGAGTGTCATAGGCTATATAAATATATACGTTTCAAAAATCATATGATTTTTTGACGGCCAGTATATTCGATCACGAAAGTCATATTGGCATAATGCCTTCAGGGATCTAATGTCAATAATCCGAAATTTAGGAGCTCAGCACTTCTACATTATACTGTCCTGTAATGAAATGTCCTGGCCAGACATTTTATTTTTTATTTTTTTGTTTTTTTGGCAGTCGTATTTTTTTAATTTTTAACAGATTATAACTTTTTGCATGTAAGTATTAGGCTACGAGAATAAAAGTTACCGAGAGTCTTATTACACAGCTGAAATCTATAAGGAAAAAGTAATTTGTAAAACAGTAATGTTTTATTATGAATTACAAAAGTAATTCTTAAAAGTATGTTTTAAGAAATAAAGACCAGTTTTTGCCCAAGAACCTGGCTCCATAGAAGCCTAGATACGGTACTGGTTGGATAAGGTTGAAAGCTGTCTCCTGCAGTACATGATTCCGCCTTCGTATTATAAATAGAAGAGTTTTTAAAAAATTTTTTAATAATAATCTATATCATAAAATTTAAAATCGTTACTTTTGGGCTATAAAAATAAATTTGGAGTATTTTTTTTCCTTTATGTGCTTATGCTTAATACTTAGAAAATCTAAAAGTATAAAACTTAAAAATGTAATGAGAGCAAAATGTAATGTAATTTCAATATTCTTAAATATTACAAATTTAATCACTTAGTCGTTATTTTTAAAGATTGTCAGTTTTCCGACAGTTTAAGCACGGCATTAGATGTTTGTCATATTTGAGAATATGTCATTTTCAGAAGTAACTTAAGTCGCCTAAAACCATTTGTTTATAGGAGTTAAAAGAAAAAAATTGATCATCCTTGTAATACGTAATTTGTTTCTTATATTATTTCTTTTACAAGTCAATCTTTCTAATTTTTTAGGTTATACCGAGTTAAATGACTCATATATATTAGTATATATTTTTAAATGAGATAAAAAATTATAATTTTTATAAATGAGTTATTTTAAATAAGTTAAATACAACATATAATGCATACCCACGCAAAATAAATAAATTGAATATGGGAATCTATGAACCTTCATTTTGTTCCATAAAAGTATCTTATACATTTTCCGTAATATTTCATTCAAAATTTAAAAAAATTCGATGAAAATTATTGATATATAAAAATAAAATTCTTGTTCTATTATTATTATTAATTATTTTTGGTAAATTCAACTTAAATTCAGAAAAATACATCTTTTTGTAAATATAAAGAACATGTAATATTTTACATAACGACTTACATACGATTTCATTCATTCGATACCACTTAAAACTAAAACAACCTAGAAGGATTGAGAAAATCGAATCAGACGTTCTTACGTCTGAAAGTACAAAACGAAATGACGATAAGTCGATATTCTGAGCAACAGAATGTAAAAACGTTCTACGGCTTTTCATTATATGGCTCTAATTCTCTACGGCCTTTGTTATAGAGAAAAGTCGAATTTGTTATTTATAAATACATCTTTAGAATGAAATATGTTATTACAGTCTAGTAATTTTTCTTTCCCACACCATCTATTATTATAAAAGGTTCGTTAATTGAACCCCAATAAGTATCACCAGCAGTTACGTAAAAATATATAACAAAATCAAAATATCTTTGATATTAACGCGATTTGAATTAGGGTCTTATAAGACTGCAGAACAATGTTATCATTTCTACTTTAAAACAAGACACAAAACGAAAAGTTAAAAATAAATTTCATAAATATAAGTTTGCAGATTTAATCATTTTCTTTTACGTAAATATATACTGTACACAGATACTTCTACGGTTGTATAACTACGAAACTTTAGAAGAATAAATAAGTACAATTTATGCACACGTATAAATCTTAACAGTAACTAGATACGAGTATTACTGCAACATTACGGTACAGGTAAAGAAAAATGCTTCACTGAATAATATACCTAAAATTTACCACAAAACTTATAATCTGGAAACTTTCTTTACACAACAGTAAATTTAACCCAATAAAAAGTGTTCTCTACTTATAAAATTAGTTCAAATAATATTAAACAAAAAAAAAAACATGAGATAACCAACTTAAAGAACTTTATATAGTTTCCTACAAAAATTATCTCTTAAGAAAATTATCAATGAAAATAATATACAATATTATATTATAACTTCGAAATTTATTATGGTATAAATAATAAATTTATATGGTATCACTTCGAAATTTTTAGATGAATATGAAGTAAATAATTCTAGTAAAAACATCACATTAAAGAAATCAAGAGATCAAAAGATATTCAATGTACGATTATAATAATAATAATTAATAACTTTATAATAATACTTTAAACATAAAAATAAAGGTATAATTAATTCACGAGACACTTCAGAAAAGTCCTGATATCTAGATCACCTTTAGTGGATCGAGAACTTTGTTCCATATTTATGCAGTGAGCGTATTTGTTTTGGTTATATCGTCTAATTGGTCAGCTATTGTTAATAAGACCCCAACAACATGATGATGGCCGGAAGACTGTCTCGAGATGCCGGAAGAGTAAATATACATCTAATTTGGTATTACGAAGGTAAGGGATTACGCCTCCTCATAATGGCAAATAAATAAAGCAAATATTAATTAATAAATAACACAATAAATAATAAACAATATTTATACAATCACTGATGTATGATCTTCCACAGGGACTTGAGAAAAAAGATAAATAAAATAATACCGCGTAATAAACTTATAATTCTTTTAAATGAGATTATGGACTCAACTACTATTAGTCATTAGCTCAAATTGAAATTTATAGCGTATGAAAAATATGCTCTGTCTAACCGAGATTCGAACCCGGAACGTTCGGATAAAACGCCGAGACGCTACCACTCCGCCACGAAGAATTTTATAATGGTGTTATATGAAATACGAGTATATTTACAGCCAAGAGCGAGAAGTACTCACCGTACGGAAAACCTCCATATGAATGCATGACCAAAAAAAAGAGAAATATTGTATCTACATCTTTAATTGCTCAGTCTTAAAGCAAAAAAATTCCTTTCAGCACGCCGGAAGGTGGAGATAGATTTCACCTGTGCAAGCAAAGTAGGGTATAAAAAAGATTTCCACCTTAAAGTTAAGAGAAAAACTTCAAATTTACTCGATACTACAATGATTGCATGTGAAAAAAACGTTTCACATGTTTAGCATACGACAAGCCCCCCCCCCCCCATCTTCTTAGAATTTTTTCCACCCATTGGTCTTTATCCAAAGAATAGTAAGAACTTTAAACAAATTCGATATTTTAGTTAATAAGAAAGTTATAGCATTATTTTGTTTTTTCTGTTTTGGTCAACCATCGCCGTAAGGGTTGGTCATACCAAAACCTTTTCCAGACAAAAGTTTTAGGTAATGTTTAGAGGACTAACGACAACTTTAAACCGATTCGATACTGTGTCTATTAAGAGAGGTATGATTTTTTTTTGTTTTCGAAATCCCATTTTCCCACCTCCTGAGCCAATAGTAAGTGATATCAAAAACTTACTTAGTTAAGTTTTAGGCCCTTATCCAAAGAATAGTAGGAACTTTAAACGAATTCGATATTTTACTTAATAAGAACGTTATAGCAATATTTTATTTTTACGAAAAAACCCCTCCATTTCTCCTAATGGTCCGATTTTTCCCATTAACGAACTCGACCGAAATATTGGGTGGTTATATTTAATGTATCAATTTGAAAGTGATTGGCGCAAAATTACGGCTGTTACGGTAACAGCCGTAATTTAGTGTCCACAAGAACACGGTGTCCACAAGAATGTGAAATATGTATATATATATATATATATATGAACTTTTGGACTGACGATGGTTTTGGGGTCTGGGGGATGTGAAACGCGAAGATATGTTGAAATTTTCCGGAAATCGAATCATGGTAACCATTACAATAGGTAGCTTTTTTATGAAATAGACCTAAATGACAAGTTTTGCTTCAAATTGATTTTGTAATACTATGACTTGATTGACTAATTGATGACTTTGATTTATATGACACTGCTTTTTTTAAAAAGAAATAAATAATAACATGGATAAAAACGGTTTTACCGTAATCAGAGGGAGAGTAGGCACCCGTCATAGGGAATAACTCTGTACCCCAATTGTCGTGCTAGATCCGACTTACTGGCTATAGCGTAGTTTTTCATTCCTGAACATATTTTTTTACTTGCAACGTTAAGGCAATTACTACTAGATTCCTAAGTTCGTACGCACATACGTTTCGAACTTCGTGACCATAAGGTAGGAAGAACAGGATTATGTTCAATAGGGGCGACAAAGGTATTTCCAATCTATATCTACAACAGTCGAAATATATGTTACTTCATTACTTTCTGATAATTATGTCTTATAGCACACCGCTTTGGGCGACAGTACCGAAAACAAACAATCGAATAAATGTGCATTAGCCCTATGTGGTTCTGTAACGTTACTTGGATTTCAATCTACCCTAATGAAACACCAAACCACCCGCACTTTTCAAAAATACCAATAATGGTGCCAATGAAATTGGCCTTACAATCATTGCCATTGGTCAATACCTGACTAATAGCAGCGTCATATATCACGTTGGAAGTTTACAGGCTAATCTCTCTTGTTATCCGCATTTTATCTAAAATAAGATTAGCGCGGTACGCCCACAGCATTTCCAAACACCAATCAATAACAAATACGCTTTTAGCATGCCCGACCGAGAATCGAGTGAATTTCTTCTTCTTCTTTCCAAATAAGACTCGACTCCAAGAGCAACGGATTTTTATTAAAGGCGGACCTCTTAAGGAGCTTACCAGTGGCTAACCCAAATGGCGGCTAAACAGTAGTAGAGTTTAAGGTGCTAAACTATACCCTAAAACAGTCATCCGCCGCTTCATTTACCAATTCCCATATTGAATTATCTTTTCTTTGCTTTCACAATTTCTTTTTTATACTCTCACTTTAATCTCCCATATGTCTTTAAGTATATAAGTGACCGGTTAAAAGCCATCCATAAATACCTTACAGTGTTTACACAACGGTTATAGCGCTTCGGCTCACTTCTGACACGCTGCGCAAACCAGAGACTGGCGGCGCGAACGACCAACCAAAGGGACCTTTCTTTTTTCTTTTCCTGTTTAGCCTCCGGTAAATACCGTTCAGATAATACTTAAGAGGATGAATGAGTATGATATGAATGAGTGTGAATGAAGTGTAGTCTTGTACAGTCTCAATTCGACCATTCCTGAGATGTGTGGTAAATTGAAACCCAACCACCAAAGAACACCGGTATCCACGATCTAATATTGAAATCCGTGTAAAAATAACCGACTCTACTAGGATTTAAACGCTGGAACTCTCGACTTCCAAATCAGCTGATTTGGGAAGACGCGTTCACCACTAGAGCAACTCGGTGGGTGATCAAAGGGACCTGATCCGGCTCAGAGTCACACACTACTTGGCGTGGTTCCCAGGTCTGGCCTGCAGAACTCAAAGCAATATCTTTATTATATAGGTCTCCTCTACAGGATATTTATTAATGGCAATATTCCGATAGCCAGTATACTGAAAAGAAGGAGGAGAAATGAACAAATGAGAGGGTAGGTAAAGTAAAAAAGAAACAGACAAAGTAGAAGAAAGGGTAATTCAGCATGAACGAGAGAAGAATAATTACAAATAAAGTTTTTTCATTATCTTTTGTTACCAAATTCAACAAAAGTTTCTTAATGACTTCCTATTTTTATTATTTTTTGATAAGTACATTAATTATAAATTAAATTAAAAGTTATATAAAATGAACAAGTAGCTTTCAAAATAGGGCAAATACACAGAACTTACACACACAAACTCTGAATTATTACATATTTCTAAGAAGTTGATTTAATCAAAATTTCATGTTTTTGTTTAACTTTATTCAAAATGTTATGCACATAAAATATTTTCAAAAAAGCGGATAAAAGTATTTATAACGCTTTTTTTTTTGAATAACAAAAATTAATCATAAAAACAGGATCAGATAGTGTATCTTCTTTACATAACTTTTTTAAACTCTTATAATATTTTTTTAAGATTTATATATATAAAGCTATTATTCTAATTTCATTTAAGTATTTATTATTATTATTAAGAAAGCTATAATAATTACACTCTACACTCCGTCTATATATGAATGTACGTAGCCTATATAATCCAAAATTTTATATATATAGAAGAAAGACTGTCAAATCAAATTTTATTGCCATATAAAATTAAATTTATGAACTTTAATAACATCGTTTTACATGTAGTACCGAATAGCGAAGTAAGATAAAAAAAATTGTAATAATAGGGGAAAAAAGAGAATGATTAGAAAGATATAAGAATGGTAGTGAATTGAATGAATAGGAGGAAAGGTTAAGGAAAAAATGAAAAGAAAAGGGTCGAGAGTGGAAGGAGCAGAGAGGATCGAATAATATTTCATATATTTAATACTAGGCTGGGATTACAACAGTAGATTTTAAAGAAAGATGAAAAAAGAAAAAGAAAAGTATATAAGAAAACATCATTGTTAACAATTTCTTTCATAAACTATATTAGTTAGTACGGTGACATTAAAAGAAGAAAGAAAGGGGTAAATACACGTAGAGGAAAAAAAAGGTAGAGAATAGGAAAACGGGGAAGAGAAAACGAGAAAGAGCAAAAGATGAAATGGAAGCGGCGTTGGAGTTAAGGGGTGGTAAGTATTGTGGTAAGGTTTAAAGACGTTCATCCCACCTATTGTCCCTGGTACGACTTAACCACCCTCAAGACACCTCTCCAAACACCAAACAATAAGTATTACACATAATATCTCTCTAACTCTCCCCTCCTCGCCCGGTTTCTATCCTTACATAACCTCGCGAAAGCTGGCGGCATTACCCCATCGTTTTACTACTGCTTTACCACCATCATCATAATCGTCATCAATTTGACCTCCGTTACTGTACCGTAAAATAATAAATATATTAACACCGTTACTTAATAAGTCGGAGAAATTTTTTCACTTGACATCTTCATCTCGCTTTATAAACACTGCATACATATTAAAAAAAAAAGTCCATAGACCATAAAATTTAACCTATCCCTCATTAATAAACGTACAAATTATTTTTATTCTTGCGATCTTACCTTATCTCTTTATATTTTTTAATTAAAAAGGGGTAAAAGTCTATAGTAAAATTTAACTATGCCTAATCATGCTCTAGATGCTCGGTTATAGTACAGGCAATTTGTCATCAAAATAAGCTGTATTTGAAAATCCTTACCTACCTTTTGTCCATGCGTTAGGGGTGATTAGGGAAGCTTAACTCCAGATTTGTAACATCCCCCTCCCATAGATTTTTGAAAAACTCAAAAAGTTTTTGAAATGCGTTTTTCTCTGAATCTATGCATTTTAGAGAAAAGTTTTTCAAACAAAAAATGTAGAGGACATTCTTCTCTACAATTAATGTCTTCGAAGTTATACCGTATAATTTGAAATTGAAATACTAGGTGGCGCTTAAGTTGTAAAAAAGTGTTTTTTGGGGGTTTTCCCGGGAAAATTGTTTTTCGTCTTTATTGCATTTGGAAAACTTGTAATCTCAAAAAAACAGACAACTTTTATTGAAATAATTTTCTTGTACGACTTAGCATTCCAGAGTTATAGCGGTACAATGGCAACGCAGCGGTCCTATTGTTACTGTAGCCGGGGAGATCGGCATTGTTCAGCGACTAGACCGGTTTCGAACACGTACCCAATTCACATGTCAATAATCTTAATAGTAACATTTTCGCACTTTCACAAGCTACAGCTCCAAAACGGTAAGTTGTACAAGAAAATTGTTTGAATAAAAGGTGTTGTTTTTTTTGAGATTAACAACCGTAACCTTAGAAAAACCTATGAACCCAGAGAAGAGCAACACAGTCGAGAGAGTCGGCCTCTTCGTCCTCTCCCTCGGACGGCTGCTGCATTTCTTTTCCATTCTTCGTCGGTGTCTTGTCGCGCTCATTTTATTTCCTGTTCATAGGATATAGGTATGCAGGAAGGATGTACAATTGATATTTGATTAGTCTGTTAGCGTACAAGGGGCGGCAGCGATCGCATATCGTTGAACTTACACAGAAAAAAAATTCTCCTCTAGGCACACGTATATCTAGGAAGGGTTTGGGGGGGACCATGAAACCAAAAGTGTATCTTTGTCGGTGTAATTTCTGCTGTTGTAACTGAATTACCTGTAATATATCTAAAACAAAAGAAAGGAAGAGGAGGAGGTACCCTATTCGGCAGTTGATTTCTTGTTTCATTAATGCATTTTATTCCACAGAATTCATTTGTACTTGGACCACCATCGCGCTGAAGGGAGATGATAGACGAATGAAACAGATATGGTCGACGACACAAATCTTAGAAGTTATCTTTTTTTTTGTTGATGGCTGACGTACCACTGTAACAAGTGAAGTACTGTTTTTGTTTCCCAGTTGTGGTAAAACAAACCCACCGGGCTGGTCTAATAGTTAACTCGACATCGCAAACAGCTGATTTCGAAGTCGAGAGTTCTAAGGTTGAAATCCTAATAAAGGTAGTTACTTTTATACGGATTTAAATACTAGATCGTGGATACCGGTGTTCTTTGGTGGTTGGGTTTCAATTAAAAACACTTCTCAGGAGTAGTCGACCTGAGACTGTACAAGACTACACTTCATTCAGATTCATACACATCATCCTCATTCACCCTCTGGAGTAATCCCTTACGGTGGTTCCACAGGCTAAACAGAAAAATAGAGTTATGGTAAAACAATAGATGGCCGTGAAGTTCTAGTTAAATCTTACCGTCCTCTCTGCAGATGTCCCTGAGATGCTGTGCTCGGACACGGCGGGCCTCCCAAAGAGTCTCTGCGCTTGTGCCATACCTACTTCCGATACAGCATCGAAGCGTAATGCGACATTTTTGACGAACAACGGTGCGCTAAATATCGTTCTAAACGCGATTTTTTGGACGGCTTCCATTTTTTTTTGGAGTCTGGAGCACACTTATGCCCCCCATAGGGGTAGGCAAGGAGATACAAAACGCGGTTGAAATCTAATGGACACTGGAACCTAATTGTAGAACAAAATGTCGCGCAAAGCGACACTGCTACTATCTTGTAGTTTCACTGCCCTACTAGTTACATTTCAAAATTTGTTGATCCTCTCATTTTCTGTCAGTCTCCATTTGTATGAAATCGAATACAGAATTCTATCTCAAAACTACTGCGTCTAAAACTACATACAGCGACTGAATTTTTTTAACAGCGAAAAAAGCGAACGTTAGTGACATTTACGGTTATCTAAAAACCGTTTATGACGACGAAACTGTTGACCGAAGTACTATGAGTACTTCAAAATGCTGGGCAATAACATTTCGTTTAAAAGAAGCCGGTAAACCAGAAATTAAGGATATAACTCGCAGTGGTCGACTTAATTTTTGTTATTGATGAGAATCAATAAAAGGAGGTGGCTGAACTGATTCAAAATGACTCTCACAAGGGCAAGAATTAAGGAAGTTATTAGTTCCTTTTCCGACAAAACCACAAATTACGATTTATTGATTAGTACGTTAACATTAATCAAGTTTCCAGTAACATAGAGATATCTATATTTAATAAAACATTTCTTAAGTCAACAACGTTGTACATGGTACAGCAAAAGTAACTAACTATTATACAAATGTTGACAATATAAGATTATTATCGATCTAAACTCCCATCGTATAAATAATTTAGAACAGAAAATCATACATTTTAACATCTAATAAATTACAAATAAAATGTATGTCTAAAGCGATATTAAATTTATATACATTACATTACATAACAGGAAGAGTATTACTTGGCAAGATTGTTAACAGGGAGCTAATTGATGTACACACGCACACAAGAACAAATACACCAAAATTAACCCGCATACAAAAGCATATAAATCCAATGGCTGATAACTAAGGTTTCAATGTTTTATTGCTGTTTTTGATTCGTTACCGTAATAATTAAGTATGAAGTTCAGTCACATATCTGGAAGATTCAATTTAAATTTATGGATACACGTTACTATTCTCATCTCCGACTGAATAATGTACCCTGGCATACATATAAATTACAGTTACTCAAAAATGATTAATGTAAAAAAAAGGCTAGATCAGACGGTACTAATCAAGTTATATCTTTGCCGATGAATTTAAAGCTTTATAAAATAGCTTTACAATACTGTCAAAAACAAATCGGAGGTGGTTTTATTTTATTCCTCATTCCTTTTTCTGTAAACCTTTAAAATTTCATTGTATTAATGAAATTTTTTCCCGAAAAAACATCGATGAAAAAACCTCTTATTTAACAACTTTTTAACCTACTTCGGTTTTACACTCTTGTTAAACCAAACAAAAATTCTAAGAATAAATGTATTAACTACCTAACAGCTAATATTTTCTCCGTCCTCAGCTGATTTGGGCGGGTTCTTTTAAATCAAACTTCTATTTATCGGCCATCCTAGTTGTAATAAATTTCCAGTCAGAATTGTTTAGTTTTTTAAAAGAAAAAGACCTTTATATACAATTTGATAAGCCAAATGGATAAATATATATAATTTAATACAACCATCAATACGTCATGGATGAAGTGATATCTATAATAAAAGTTTAATGAAATATTTCATGCTAATGCGCAATGTACAATAACGTTTGCAAAAAACAAGAAAATCATTCTTCTTGTTATACAGATAGGAGTCCATCCCACTACAGACATATAACCGACGATTTTACGTGATCGTTATTTCTTCACTCCACAGCAGTTAATAATTGTTTTTTTTATTTGCCATTTGATTCCATTGTAATAAATACTGTACACCATTTTCTTATTCTGCCGATCAGAACGGAACATACCAACACATCAGTTTTTTAATTTTAAAAAATAACCATTCGTGACTGGAGTAATACTAAAAAACGGCCGAGAACTGAAATTCCGATGATCGAAAAATCCCCAAATTAGAAGAAAAAAGATGAATAATTAGGTAATCAAACTAGTATATTAAAAAAACAAATTTGTAAATTTTCTAAGAAATAAAAAAATAGCTGAAAAAAGGTACTTTAGATTTCCTTCATTTTCTTCTCAATTAAAAACTTTATTTCAGAAATGAAATGAAATTAAATTAATTTAGGCTACATAAAATTGTCTGGGTAGTAAAAATAACGCCAACTTCTATTTATTACGTTATGAAGCTACTGAAGTTATTAACCTTCAAATTAATCCATAGATAATAACGTGGCTATATAGTATTAATGGAAGAGATCTTCATTACAGAAGGGTAATGACTATTAAACAGTTACTGTCTTCTCATATAAAATCTAAAAGTACCCAAATCAATAAAAACAAATGAAAAATTTTCGTCATATCCATCTATCCGCAACAACATACGATTTCTGACAATAAACACGTGTATTTTTGACATGACACAGAATAAAAACTACGGTCATTTTAATGTTGTAATTGAAAATTTTAATCTCTGAATTAAAAATTTTACTACTAAGAAATGGAAAAAGTCGAGAAAGTGATTGAGCAAAATTAATAATTTGGTTTTGCCTAAAAATTGCAAAATATATAAAATACCAGTATATACAAAGAAAGAGAAAAGATAAATTATTAGGCAATCAAAATAATATATCAAAAAACCTTGCCCCGTTCTGCGCAAGAAGATATCAACATATCTGTCTCGGGATGGTTGTGATTCTTAGGAATAGTTACATCATTTTTGGGACTGATTTGTGGCTCATGTCAGATCACCTGCAACCATTATGGTGAAAGCATTTTATACAAACGTAATGTTAGCCGTGTAAACCCACAACTAACAAGTACACCTCAATTATACTGAAGATAAATCGTTTTGAGGAGCATTTGCTAAATTGCATTTTTCTGTGTTTAAAGGTTGAACAATTTGGAATATATACATAAAAACGATTTTAATAAACTATGAAAACTTAAATAATTTTTCAACCTTTAGACAGAAGAATGAAATTTAGCAAATAATGAATTTACCTACCTCAAACAATCTATCTTTTAGTATGAAATCATTACTTAAGGTGTATATCTATATACATAAATATGTTAAGTTCGTTTGTGTACGGCTTCAAACACTCAAAATGTTCTGCACCGATTGAGCTCAAATTTTAGCACGATATATAACCCGCATCAAAGATTGTTTTCATCTATTTTTAATAAATCTATCTATCTATTTTTAATTTATACAGTTATTTAATAAATAAGAGGCTAATAAATCAGATGGAAGTGTAAACAAAGGAAAACCAATCAGATCAATGCAAGATGGCTGCTGTCAAACACAACGACCAATCACAAAGAGCCCATATGGCCGTTGCCAATGTAAACAAAATCACAACTGATTAAGTAACAAATTTCTTTGAATTATATTTAACAGCTAAAACATCTGTATTTTATTAAAAAAAAAACAAAAACACCAAAACAAAAAGAAAAGCCACCAAGAAGGACAACCGCAGTTGGTGATGATATGAATGATTTATAGCGTATGAAAATGCCATGCCTGACCGGGATTCCAACTCGGAACCACCGGATTAAAGTCCGAGACGTTACCACTCGCTTCACGGAGACCGGCAAACATATTCGTTAAGAGCCGAATAAAAACACGACTTACCAATATGGCGTTGTGTGTCAAACCAATTTTATACGGACTATAATTACTTTTAATACGCGAAACCCTTTGCAATGATTGAACATTAACTTAAACCTCTTCAAAAATTATTCCGTTTGAACTAAGCCACATTTTGATATGATTGTTTTTCTATAACACGGCTGGAATTCTTTTCGTTTAATGATAAGAAGCGTTGTCGAAGACAACAACCGAATTCTCTTCCAAAGGACATAATACACCGCTAAACTATTTCTAAATAATTCAAATTCGTGTAACTTTTTTACGAATCGCGTTTTTATCAAAATCTCACCTTTTTCTCAATTGACCTGCTGGGTTTTGTTTTCTTTGGAGACCGTAATTCATTAGTAGATTCATACTCGGGAATCACGTTGTACACTGAAGCAGCACAACTTCTACTTACGTTTAGCAGTTTATTAACATCTGAAATCAACGGCGTTTGATTATTCTGTAATTTGTAAGTATTACTCTGCTTTTGTAAGCATTTAAAATGATGTGTTTTTTCTCACGACTTAAGGGCTTTTTTTCGCAGCCCACAAATCTTTATATATAAAAATGTTAAGTTCGTTTGTGTACGCTTCAAAAACTCAAATTGTTCTGCACCGATTGAGCTCAAATTTTAGCACGATATATAACCCGCATCAAAGATTGTTTTTATCTATTTTTCGCATTAGTCACACACCCGCGACCGCGAGAAAACAGTTTTTTTAACGGTCAGTTGTGTACCAGTGACCGCGCCATCTGCCGCAAGCGAGGGGAACACTCGCCATACTAGCTAACGACAAACGCAGTCACATGTGAAACAGTACCTGCTCCCAATTACATTGTTTATTAACAAAAAAAAACAAAAAACATATCCACTTGCATCTGATTCAGATTATTATACAATCTGAATTAAATATTCACTGCAATCAAGGTACTTTTGTGTGATCGTGTCGTCATTGAGCTGCGCCTTTCACCAAGCTCTGAATTTATTAGAAAACGACCAACAGTGGGATATATGTATTAATGACGCGTGCAACACTGCACATCCAAACCAAATTCGCGCATTATTCGCAATTATATTGACCACTTGCTTCCCTTCATCTCCCACAGAGTTATGGGAAAGATATCGATCGCATATGGCTGAGGATATTTTGCATAGAGTACACCTAGAAAATACCAATATGACCATGGAATTTACAGAAGGCATTTACAACGAAGCATTGATAAATATTGAAGACAAGTGCTTAGCTATTGCAAATAAAGTTCTTAGTCAATTGGAATTGCCAGCACCCACCCGAGCTGCGATTGCTTCATTTGATGTGGATTTACGCCGTGAACAGAGTTACAACATTGGTGATCTTCAGTCATATGTCCAGTCAAACATTCCCAAATTAACGCGTGAACAGAAAGGAATTTATGATCACATAATGCAAATGATAAATGACGGAGTTGGGGGGACCTTCTTCTTGGATGCGCCAGGAGGAACTGGGAAAACATTTCTCATTAGATTGATTCTAGCAACGGTTCGATCAAAAAATGACAATTATCCTGTTGCGGAATATTAATCAGCCAAAACTCTGCAACGGCACGCGACTTGCAGTTAAGAAATTGATGAATAACGTAGTGGAAGCAACGATTTTAACGGGGCCTTTCAAAGGTGAAGATGTCCTCATTCCTCGATTACCCATAATCCCGACCGATACACCATTTTAATTAAAAGATTGCAATTGCCAATTCGATTGGCATTTGTAATCACAATCAATAAAGCTCAAGGTCTAGAATTGGTTTAGAATTGTGTGGTTTAGATTTAGATGCGGATTGCTTCTCACATGGGCAACTGTATGTTGCGTGTTCCCGAGTCAGCAAACCAGATAGCCTTTATATCTACGCAGACAGTGGAAAAACAAAAAAATATTGTATATCCACAAGTATTGCAAAATTAAAGTTTTATGAAACGTATGCTTTGTTTTGTTTCTCATTTCTCATCCATGCAACCACAATGTAGTATATATATATATATATATACATAAAGAGTATTGTGAATTCTAATTATTAATCTGGAGGAGAAATTTCAAACTGCTACACAACAAATCATCTTCAATTTTATGCAAACTTTTAAATGGAAGATGATTTTTTTTTAAACTATAATTAATATACGTAGTAAAATTTTTTTTACAAAACAGTAATAATACGTTTATTAGACGGAAGATAATACAACTAAATTAATAGGATACAACAAGAATAACAAATGTAAATATTAAATGAGGGGGAAATACAAAATATTATATTATTACAGGGTAGATTACAAAACAAATAATGCTTCGAACCAAATGGTGTGTACACCAAGACTCCAGGCATACATGACTTTGTAACAAAACTTACGTATAAAGCTATTACGTAAAGTCATTTAGTTAGTAACGATAAAATAAGTCGTATTAAGCTTAAAAAAATATGCAAATGTGTTTCAGTTATTAAACAGTTTCTCTTATACGTATTTTAACGCATTCCCTGATTACATGGAATATTCAAAGAAAAACCTGCACTTTGTGAACGAACATGAGAAATTTATTGTCTTAATTTAATCTTTTTTTCTTCAGACGATCTGACAAAGGTTAATAGTTCAGATAGATAATTATGAAAATAAGAGATACAATATCGTTAAATTAGCGAAACTGTTTTTTAGGAACTCCGTACCAGTTTCCAGATGTTCTTTCTTTTGAAGAGGAAAAGAGTTTCTTTTGTAATATGTATGTATTTAAACTGGTCGTCGAAAATTTATTGGTCGGCAGTATAATCTTATTACCTTTATAAAAATGACCCGATGTGCTGAGCAATTATGAGCGAGATGGGAGCTTGCTATCAAAAGGTAGCCTTGAGCTATCCTTTAGGTGGGGTTCTTTCTTGTCCAACAGTTCCTTCGTGTGTAAACGGTCCTTTTTATTCTAAAGATTAAAAAATCTTCCTTCTTGTATAGATCGTCATTATCAATTAATTTTCGTTATCTTTTTCTTCTTCATTTTAAATTTTATGCATGTAAGCCCGGCCGTGCAAGATTCATGCTGAGGATGTCAGGATCTGTCGCCCAGTGCTCCTGGCTCCAGATATTCATACACCGACCGATTTTTTGGAGTTCGTCCGAAGATACATATACGAAATATGTAAAATTTTCCCTCCCCTCTTAAAATGTACTTTATGGTACCTAAATAATAATTTCAGTATATTAAGAATGCTAATTTATAAAGGTAGGATATACGGAATTATGTAATTAGAAATTTAGAAATTACCCTAAAGAATTTTGTAAATAAAAATGGAAGACAATCAGATTTAGTGAAGTTAGCTTAAAAAGATTTTCAGATTTTTCAAGGTTAATATTTAAAAAAACTAAGAATAATAATTTATCGACCCAAAATGTTTAATACTTTTTACAAATATGAATAAAAAAAAAACTGTAAAGTTTTATTAAAATATATTTGTCTATTAAGTGTTTTAATTAACACTTTCATTTTAAACTTTGTAATGACAACTAAACCAAATTTCTATACAAATTTAAATAATATTTTATTTTTTTAAATATCTTTGTTTTTTAAAAGGAAATAAAGTAAATGTTAAAATTACTAAAAAATGTACATATTTTTTATCATAATATAAAAAGTAAATTATTTTCAGTACAAATAGTGTTACATACCAGTACATGCAAATGTCTAAATTTCATTAGTTATTATTTAAATATTAGATCTTGAGGATTTTTGGCATGGGGGCCTTTCACCCCATGTCGCTTAATCCCACCCGTCCCCGCTTTCATTATGGTTCTACCATTTCTGTTTTACTTTTCTTTTACTTCTATTATGTCTGTTTTCGTTTAGTACTTATTTAAACTTTTTTAAATTGCTACCTTTCTTTGCTTTATGAAATATCTTAGGTTGTTTCTTAGTTCACTTTTTATAAAGTCCTTTTCGTTCTTTAAATATTTATTTATTACTTGTAAGTATATTTTCTTGTTTGTTGAATTTAAAATCTTGCTTTAAAGGGTTAAGAAATGCTTTCTTTAATTTAAAAGTTCTTTTTCTTAAATTAACTGATTAAACTTTTTTGATTGATTAGTTTTGTTTCTTGTTTCTTAGACTTTGATATTTAAATTATCTACGTAGGTCTTTTCGTTATTTATGGCTTGTTGTTTTTATTTAATTAATTAGAATAAAAATTCTTTATTTACAACCTGTAAATAAATATTTAAAAATAAAAAATATTACAATTTTTGTGATGGGGGCCTTCCACCCTACCACGCTTAATCCCACCCCTTCGCTATCGTTATGGTTCTACCATTTCTATTTTTACTTTTCTTTTACTTATGTTAGTTTCCGTTAAAATACCTTTTTCCTTATATTATAGTTGTGGCAACTGTTTTAAGTTTTCTTTTTGTACTTTTCTCCTTTGATTTTTAGTTTCTTCTTTAATCTTCTTTAAATTGTTGCCTTTCTTTTATTTATGATATATTTCAAGGTTGTTTCTTAGTTACTTTTTTATAACGTTTCTTTTAGTTTTTTAAATGTTTATTTAAGCCCGATTTATTGTTTCCCTTAGTTTTAAAACCTTGTTTTGAACAGTTAGGAAGTGTTTTCTTATTCTTAGGTAATGTTAATTAACTGATTCAACCTTTTTTGATTAGCTTTTTCTTGTTTCCTGTAATCTATACGTAGATATTTAAATTGCCTACTAGGTCTTTTCCTTTTATGTGGCTTTTGTTTTCTTTATTTAATTACAAAAGCTCTTTTCTTCTTTTTCGATTACGGTAGTTTTGTTTCTTGTTTGTTGTGAACTATACTTAGATATTTAAATTGTCTACGTAGGTCTTTTCCTTTTATGTGGCTTTTATTTTCATTATTTAATTACAAAAGTTCTTTTCTTCTTTTTATATAACCTGCTAACTTGTAGGCTGTTAGACTGAACATAAAAATATAGTTCTTAAGCGAAGTTTAACTGATGTACTCCTATCAGATATTCAAGTAGAAGTGAATTTAAAAATAATATGACGTTATTTTGTTACATTAAACATTGTTAAAGAAAAATTGTAACTTTGTCGCTTTGTTAAATTTTTTATTAGTGCTTACGTAATAAAAAAAATGCTAATATTATGCAACATGTGAGAACATGAATACTCCCTGCAGAGTTGAAGCAGTGTATATAATCCATTGTTTCAAAATAGAAAGGGACATATTTAACCTTGTGACGTTATCGGTTGCCACACCACCTCTTCCGTTCCAAGCCCTGAGGGGCTTTACCGGAGGTCGTCTTTAGACACACTAACTGATTACATCTCACAGTCATCAGCCAGACCTCGGTCGGGATGCCACCGATGTAAATGCCTCGGCAGACGTTTGCATCAATAAAACACAAATCAAATTTTGCCTTCACGTAGGCCTCAAACGGACATCTTCACATCCAACCTAACATGATTCTCTCAAACTAACTAACCAAAACCGCGGAAACGTGGACCCTGCGCCTAGTCCAAATTTGACAGCACCGTTCGTGACTGTGAATTGAAGGAGTTGAAAGTTAAATCAGTGCTACACTAATACCAATCAAAATTATGTTTTACGCAACATAGAAATTCAGACCTACACCCAAATAAGTCGACCAAATTAGGTCACCTAACAAGGGGAACGTAACCTCACTCCGGTCCGCGCAGGAGCCGGAGACAAACCCCGCACCCCCCACCCGGGGTCTCATCATGGAGTCTCGCGTGGCATTACCAAGTCACAATCAGGACCGCTACCAGCGGAACAAAGCCACACTCTCGGTTGCACGTGCTACCATTCCCCGGCAGTGCGGCCACCCTGCCAGCGGGAGCCCCAAATCGAATCACAAACAATACCAATATAACCGTGGCAAGATGCCAATGCGCCTACCTCCAAACAATCTAATGCCTAGGCCGGAACCCTAGCCATCCGGGATCCTACCACGATCAAATTCCTCGATTAAACTCCCTCTGCAGACCTATACACCACAAGGACGCGAAGAAAACCAGCCATTATAGACCATTTCTCGCGGATCAACCAGTTAATACGAAGATCCAGAAAGGAATGTATTCTCTCAAGTTCCCTAACAGCTCGTGAACGTTCGACCTCATATCGGGAACAGACATAGAGGGCGTGGTTCACTGTATCATCAGTCCCACAATCCGAGCATTGACTCGAATCCACCGAACGAAACCTAGCCAAACTCGCCCCAAAAGTCACCATGCCCGGAGAGAAACTGTGTGATATACCGATTGGGGGAAACCCATCTAATCGCACCTAAATCAGACACTATAGGAATTATACCATGCGTGTAGCGACCTGTGGGGGATTCGTCCCACCTGACCTGCCAAGAAGCAAGACCCGGTCTTCAATCTCCGATTGCATTAAAACGAAAACGTAGTCTACATTTTAAAAATATTCTTTTTACTTTTTACTCAATTCTGTCGATTGCATAGTTTGGATGAAATACACACACACACACACACACACACACACACACACACACAAAATACATTATTCATCGACCATGATTAACGTAATATGTTCTTTTATTTTAAGTGTGGTATGCTAATACGTATAAAGAACGAATTTTAATTAGAAAGAAGAAATAAATGAGTATGCCAAACCTAATCCAGGGTATAAATATCCTGGTGTACGTAATACACCGAGTATATCTATCAGCAAATTACAAAGATGTTTTCTTATCACCAGTTTTTCTGATTACAAAAATACGTCGCCATTAAAATTAAATTGTTTTAAACAGAACGATGTATATAAATATAATAACGGAAAATTCTATTGCATTAAGGAAATTAGATAACAGAACGATAAAGATCGATTCGCAAAATAACGTAAACGGTGAATATTAACACAGTCTACTATCTGCTATCTATCTAATATCCTTCCCTATGATTCCATGAAGTCATCTGTCAACACTCACATGTCACAAACACAAACGACTTATTAACTAGTATTGTTTTGAAAACCGTACTGTTCTATATTTTGCATTAACCGACTACGTTCAATATCTGAGTTTGTTTTTATAAAATTACTTTTTATATATGAATGAAAAAAAAATTAATTGATTCTATATGTATTTTAAAATGATAACCACTACAAATAATGTAAAAGTCAATAATAATAAAAAATGTTTGACACATACAAAAGATATTTCTTCGAAAATTAAATTGTAAAAAAATATATATAATTTTTTCCATACAGAATCCAGATAAAAATGTTCAAAAACTTAATCAAATGAGCGTATTAGACAGTAAGAGTTTGATGAAAGGCTAAGATTCCACGATCATAATTAAAATCAGGAAATAAAAGAAGAGTTACCGAAAGTACAAGCACTTATAAAGATAATCGAAGAGAAAATGACCCGAAAAATAAGGTTCTTATTACCGTAATGACAAATTTTTCAAGAAAACATAAGTAATTATTATTTTCTATAACGTAAAAAGGAAAAGAAATCAAAATGTTATAGGGTTTATCAAATTAAAATATTTCATGCGTCATTATTAGACTGGCTGTTCATTCTGGTAAAATCCAGATATCATGGAATCTTTTTCAGGTAAGTTTTCAATTCAAATAGGTTAAACGTTATCTATCAATTAATTTTCAAAAATCCGCGCGTAATTCTGTCGCTGTGCTGGAAATATAGCTATTTTTAACTGCATAAAAAATCAAACTCAAGGATAAACCAACCATATACAAGTTTTAAACTCTCAGCCACCATGGAGTTTCTTTTCCGTTAAAAGAAAATTTAAAAAGAAATCTATGAATACACGAGTGAAACACTGACTAACAAGTGGCTGTCTTACAAAAATGTGAAAATGGGATTTGTGATGAGATTTCAGATAAAAGATCTTTTAAAACCTGAGAATCTTTTAACAATTGAAATTTCTAAAATTCTTTATCATGAAAATGAACTGATAGAGCTAAGAATCCGTTAAAAGAATTGTTGAAAAATTTAAACAAAACGTGTTGAATTTATATTTAATGGGTAATTAGGTAGGTGAAGAAGTTGACCAATAAGGTGTGAAAATACTTAAACATCAACGAGAAAAATTAATTCGTCTAAGTTATTACTGTAGGCTTATAAGATAATCCTACGGCTGAAATGTGGAATCAAACAAACCGTTAATGATGTACTCATGAAGGAACAGGATTAACCGCACATACATTTCGAGAGTATTCCTGGATACGACTGGCGCGTTCGATATTGCCTGAAGTCTTGCAATACTATTACAACTTTCTACCTGAACAGTTTGGATGCTCTACGGAGATTAACTTAAAATATGTATTTAAAGAACAAGAAATAATCATAGAAAACAGTGGCTTCACTAAGGGAAAGTTTCTCATTAAGCGGCGTCCACGTGTAAAGTATTTGCCTTTGTTTTGGATCGTTTATTTCTTACAAGTAAAAAATAACATTCTACGAGTCGGAGCGTTGACTGTTAGAAGCTTAAAAAAGGTTGGTAGGGTAGAAAATTTAAAAAGGGAAATGGATAGGGTAAATGTGGATATAGTAGGAATAAGTGAGGTTCGGTGGGAAGAGGAAGGCGACTTTTGGTCAGGGGATTTTAGAGTAATTAACTCAGCGTCAAATAATGGGCAGACAGGAGTAGGTTTCGTGATGAACAAGAAATAATCTTAGAAAACAGTGGCTTCACTAAGGGAAAGTTTCTCATTAAGCGGCGTCCACGTGTAAAGTATTTGCCTTTGTTTTGGATCGTTTATTTCTTACAAGTAAAAAATAACATTCTACGAGTCGGAGCGTGGACTGTTAGAAGCTTAAAAAAGGTTGGTAGGGTAGAAAATTTAAAAAGGGAAATGGATAGGGTAAATGTGGATATAGTAGGAATAAGTGAGGTTCGGTGGGAAGAGGAAGGCGACTTTTGGTCAGGAGATTTTAGAGTAATTAACTCAGCGTCAAATAATGGGCAGACAGGAGTAGGTTTCATGATGAACAAGAAGATAGAAGGAGAGTGGAGTATTTCAAGACGCATAGCGATAGAATCATTGTAATAAGGATAAATGTGGTGCTATAGGAGAATGTTAAAAATCAGACGGGTGGATAAAGTGACAAATGAAGAGGTATTGAGGCAAATAGATGAAGAAAGAAGCATTTGGAAAAATATAGTTAAAAGAAGAGACAGACTTATAGGCCACATACTAAGGCATCCTGGAATAGTCGCTTTGATATTGGAAGGACAGGTAGAAGGGAAAAATTGTGTAGGCAGTCTACGTTTGGAATATGTAAAACAAATTGTTAGGGATGTAGGACTTAGAGGGTATACTGAAATGAAACGACTAGCACTAGATAGGGAATCTTGGAGAGCTGCATCAAACCAGTCAAATGACTGAAGACAAAAAAATAAATTTCTTACATTTTTCCAGTTACGTATCCATATAGTAGGTAGGCAGTCTGTATTTATTGACACGATGCTTTGATTACAGGTGATGATTGTGAAGGGAAGGAAGTTGAGCTTTGTGCAGATGAGGCCTGGAAGATTACTGAGGAATAGAGCTTATGATTTAAACTGAAGCATAATATCGCGAAAATGCAATAATTTGTTACCGGTTCTTTAACCGACAACCATAGAGTTGTACGCTACAAAAAAATATGCTTAAAAAAAGAGATATTTAAGTATAGTTTTGGGTAAAAGATAAATATTAATCTTTTCCAGCCCTCTGTTTATCATTTATCTAATCACTTAACTAAAATGCGAGGGGCTTTAGCACAAAAGAAACTAGATATTTTAAATATCTAGCTTTTCATACTCTGCGAAATTATACAGAATATGTAGTTCTTTTTTCTACAGAAGAGTATGAAGGAAAGATAAGACAACCTACCCGTTATTGGTCAACAAGCGTTAACTAAGACGATTCCGTTTTTCATAGTAACTTCACTCTACTGTATTGCTAAATACGAAAAATATTCCGCTAACCTATGTAAATCTACAAATTTCTGAGAAGAAAACGTTACAGGAATATTTTTTTTATAAATTATATTTTCAACCAATACCGATTTAAAATAACTAATCTCGACGTTCAGAGCAAATAAAAGTAATTACTATGTGTCATTTTATCCTACAGCGTGGATCTGATTAAATTATCTACTTTAATAATTCTCAAACACTACAAAATTGTAGGATTTGCAAGTGTTCTTTAAGGAAATCTAAACCCGCTCTCGAGTGGCTTTATCTCTTTTTTTCTTTTTCTGTTTCGCCTCCGGAACCACCGTAAGGTATTAATTCAGAGGATGAATGAGGATGATATGTGTGAACGTAAATGAAGTGTAGTCTTGTAGAGTCTCAGGTTGACCATTCCTGAGATGTATGGTTTATTGAAACCCAACCACCAAAGGGTGGCTTTATCTAAAGGAAAAAACTGCAGTTTATATTGGTGTTGGCCAACGCACAATTTTTGTTGCGTTGGCTATCTCAGCCCAAGGAGAATTTCTATCATGGCATTTGGATATGCCTTAAATCATTTACTAGGCGTACGGGTTTGTTTTATCTTTAATTAGCTTTATGGTACAACGATTATCTACTACAAACTCTTTAGAGAGGATCTGGATGAACAGTTTTAGTTCAATTTTATACTTTAACATATCAAGCAATTCTTTGAGTAGGAGAGGGTTCTTTCAAAAATCCTCAGCCAACTCTCAGTCAAATCGTTCATTTCTAAAGAAATTATCTATTTGTTACAGTGTATATTTCAGCAAGTCAACGCGAAATTGTTAATTGATAATTTGCGGTTCCTAACTTGAATAATGATACTCCCACCTCTAGAGGAACTGCGAGTTGGACGGATGCCAGAAACCTGTAAATACCTTGAAAGATCGAAATATTCCTTTGAGTGGGTATGTCTTATAGTTTTGGACTTCCTCTACGTATATCATCTCTTTATCACTAACCATCCTTTTCTCTTATCATCGATCCCTCCTAAGCTGGAAGTGTTCTATGAATTTATGCGAGAAGCTAAATGGATCCTAGAAAAATATGTGTCGACTGGTAGCTTTTTTTTTCTAGTTCGTAGAGTTTTGGACATGTCTCGGAATTATGTTTCTAATTGGTTTACAAAAAGCGAAATAAGAGTCTGAGGTACTAATCTGATAAACAAAAAAAATAAATAAATAAAATAAAATTAAAAAAAATAGTATTCTCTTTTCAGATAAAGAAATAGGTATTTGAAAACAGATAATGCTTAATTAAAAATATCAATGTAATTATCGCTCGGCCAATTACTTTCCTACTTTTAAACGATTTATTTTCCAGGATTAGATGATCAGTAGGGAATTATATTTACAAGGAATTATTTTTAATTCTCAAGTATCTCTTATAAACAATTCTTTTGTATCACATTCAGCCTAGAAACCGATGATACCTATCCTTTAGTGATATAAAAGTAAAACCATTCGAACAGTCCAAAGAACTATACAAATATTTTTCACAATTCTTACGTATAAAACAACAAATTTAAAACTGATAAACAGATAAAAAATAAATAAAAAAAGTAAATAAACTGAAGTAAACATTTCAAATATGACAACAATAACAACACATGAAAATATTCTTTACGCCTTTAATCAATCATTCATCTGAAATGACGTGCATTAATCCCCTAACTAACTGTCAAACAAAAAAAAAAAAAAAAAAAAAAAAAGAAATAGAGCGAGAGGGAAAGAAAAGAGAGATATTCCATAAAACATACAGTAGCCGCCACGTAATGGCGAGCTTGGATGATCAGTCCGCACGTCACTACTACATTACTGTTCTCTGAAACATTGGCACACCATGATTAAGTTTCTCTTAGTAGCATAAACATGATGTAACTGTTGTTTACGAGGCAATGCACTTTGTGTGTTTACAGTATTAAGAAAGTGACATCATGTTTCAAATACAAAACAATTATTTTTATTTTATTTTTGTGTCCAAGCTCGCCGTTATTTAGCGGTGATTGTACTAACTTAATTCACCTAATAATTTTTTAAATGTTAAAATAATAAAAATAATAATAAACTTTCCTTTTTTTGTGTGTGTTCTGTTTTCTATGTTCCAGATATCACACCCACGACAGCCGACACAACATTGGTATTTTCACTGCGGCCACGCGGTCCCCCCAAAACCTTCCCGGACACACGTGTGTCTGGAAGACACAATTTGATGTGTTTGAGTAATCCGCTCTTACTTCTTCAACAAAAGACGATCGCCGCTCCCAAACCGCGATCGCGAATCATGTTTTACCCCAATTGTAAGTTCCTTTTCTCCTTTCCTTTCAAGAACGAAGAAGAGGGAACGAGCTCAGCAGTCACCAGCCCAGCATAGAAGAACGAAGAAAGAAAAAACCTGCACTTTCCCCCGTTCAGCCCTTCACGGCCACGGGAACAGCAAGGTTATTGGCATGTAATTTCGATTACTGCAGAGTCTCGGAAAGTGTAGACCAAAGAAGAACGAAGAGGTCATCTGAAGAAGAAAAAGAAGAAAGAAGGCCCACTACGCGACCTGCCGTCACGGACTGGAGTCCGGAAAAAGAGCCCAGCAGAGAAGCAACGTGAAGGGCAGCCACTGAAGAAGTAGATGAAGATCTTCTCCTTTATCCATACCTTAAAAAAAGTTTTTTAATATTTACAATTAATTAAATCAGCAACTGCGACTCCCTCCGGAGAAGGGGGCGCACTGCTCTCTCCAAACATCTAGGGCCCCGTGGTGGCGTTTTCCTGCTAGCCTATGAAGCGCTAGCACCGAAAGGACTTCAGCGGACGGTCTGAAGGGGAATTACGACGGGGGCACAGGTTTTAAAAAACCTATTCTCCTGCGGTCGGACCCAGAAATGGGTTTGAGAACGCTGGTCCAAAACGGATATGGAACGCTAATCAGAAATCCATCCATAAAATATAACAAAACTTAAATCTTATAACCGACATTAGAATAAACCCTTGAAACACGCCCGATTACAGAATCATACAGCAGCAAGGGACGCTGTCCAGACTCTGCGATTCGAAGGGAAAACTGTGATACTCCCGCCACTTTTGCGTTCCGTTAAATGTTATTTTTCATAATATAAGAAAAAAGCATAATTAGAAACTTCGTGTTTGTAACATTTAAATTTATATAAATAAAGAAATCAATAAAGCATATATCAATCTTTTCCATTATCAGTATTTATAGTAAACGATTTTTAGGTATTTAACGGATAACAGGGACTGTTTAGGCTATTAACTGTTATGTAACGTATAACCGGGACTGTATAGGCTATTAACTGTTATGTTCTGGGTTCTATTGATGTTTTTCTATACAAATTAAGTCCTAAACTATATTGTAGATCGCTATTTCGCATGTTCGTTTCGCAAATAACGCTGACTATACCCTCACTTAGCGTCAAATTCAAAATAAGCTATATTATTTATGGATCGAGAGTTGTAAGAAACTTTGGATTATTACTTATGTATTTGCTATATTCGAAATCCATGGCAGACTGATAAGGTCTTGGCCTTTCATCCGGAGGTCCCGGATTCACATCTCGGTCAGGCATGGCATTTTTCATACGCTACAAAATTCGGTTTCCATATCCCACGCACAAGCATTAAGATTATGTGGCGATATGATCAAGCAATTAAAAAACTACACAGAAGGGTTTACTAAGTTTATTTTCCGAAGTGAGATATATGCAAAATAACAGAGCAACGGAAAAAAATTACGAAAAATTACAATTTTTATTATAAAACCAATACAGAAAATTAGACGCCATGTATAGAAAAAAAGGAAAAAATCTTCCATAAAACAATTATATTAAACGTAATAGAATATTCGATTAATTAAAATTAAATTATTAATTAGTTTCAATAATATTCGTAATTATTATTTTATATTAATACTTACGGGTAAAAAAAAAAAAAAAATAACAATAATACTTACCGCTATATTAGGCGCTATATTTTTCGTGTAGATACTTTAGCAAGAGTTCCTGAAATAATAAAAAAATAAAATGAATTTGTAAAAGAAAATCTGTATTGCACTTCTGTATTGCAGTTTATCAATCTGTATTGCAGTTTAGTCAAACACTGGAAAAATTAAAACTAAATGTAACAAAATATCAGTTACCAACTGCAGTTATTACAGCTGAAATATTATTACTCGATAAAAAGGAAAAAAATAAATAAAAACATAACTTGGAAAATATCAATAACGCTATACTTGAAAACTGTAATGACACAGATGGAAACTTCTCTTTAGTAAATAATTTTTGCTGATGGCAGGAAGGAGAGACCTTTGACCAGGGTTACTCCAGGTTGACGATGTCCCGGTGCAGCAACTGACAGAAGCCAAGTATCTAGGTATATGGCTGAACAGCAGGAGGATGTTCAGAACCCACGTGAGGGAGACGTGCCCAAAAGCTAGCAGGGTAGTTAAGAGCTTATGTGGACTGCTGGGAATACATTGGGCCCTCGTTTTTCGCGGCGCAGGCTATTACGCTATTAACTACGCACTCGTAGTTAATTCTGTGCTTTTGTACAGCGTTTCTGTTTGGAGGAGGGCAGTTGAGGTTGAACGAAATAGATATTGGTTGGAGGAAGTTCAACGACGAATGGCACTATGGGTAGCGTCTGCCTACTCCTCCGTGTCTACGGAGGCAGCGTTAGTAGTTGCGGGGATGCCGCCTTTACAATAATCGGCAAAGATGCACAAGAGTCCTAGAGGAGGTCGAGAGAACTACTGCCTGGTTGGACATGCTCAGGGAATAGCAGGCCAGGTGGGATGTATCCAATTATGGACGATGAACGCACCGTCTAATTAAGGAACTTGGGCCGTGGATCGGGAGGGGATTTGGGAAGCTGAATTTTTGGCTCTCCCAGTTCCTGGCCGGCCACGGCGGATTCAGAGTATATCTTTGCGGGAGGCGGAGGGTTGACAATGATGAATGACCTTATTGCAGAGAGATGGACACCCCCGAACACTTCGTGTTTGAATGCAGGAGATGGGAGGCAGACAGGCAGGTTTGTACAGAGACAGTAAACATGCTCGCTGTTGATAATGTGATACAGAAGATGCTCCAAGGAGAACGGGAGTATGACTTCATAGCGGGGTTAATAACAACTACGATGCGGGAAAAAGGACGAGAAGTGAGGAGGGTGATGGACAGCCACCTGAGGAGCTGCTGTTCGCCTACGCATGCGCAGGTGAACAGTGGCTATGAGGCATGGAGATTCGTGAACCCCCGAGCCAGGGGCCTACCAGCCGGGGCTGCAGACCGCAGCCCCGGCTGGTGGGCCCCTGGTTGTTCTCTGAACTGGATGCAGCACGTTGGTTTCTGTTCTGATGATGTACGAGCAGTGACAGTAAAATATGGAGGTGATGTTACCAAAGTAAAAGAAATTACAGAAAATTGTACCCTCACTTGTTACAGCATCCACAGACAAGCTCTGGCAGTGCCTGAATAATATCATCTTCAGAAGGCCGTAAAAGTGGTCAATTTTATTAAATTTCGGTGTCACCATCCTTCTGACGGAATTTTTGGTCTTCAAGAATATTGTAAACGTGTAAGGCAACATTTCTTTATAAAGTAAATAAATGTTTTTGTAAAAAACGATTAAAAGATTTGTACTAAATTTAAAAAAAAAAAAAAAAAATTGTATAAATGATCATTTTATAAAATAGTTACTTTCAAAAAAGATTGTATTTTTTAAAATTATTTTACAATTCTGATATAACTCTATTTTAATGAAATATTTAATAGTTCAGTGGTACACTACTTGATAATTCACATGAGTTGTACGTAAAAAAAAAAACGTCTACAGTCAAACATTTTTTAAAGAAATTGTACAAAACTTCGCATATTTCTGAAAGTCTTTAATACAGATACAAAACTACATTAAGGCAAACTAATCACGTTAAATCTCATCAAGTATCTTGAAAACATTTGAATCAAAATTTTGGAACTTTAGTATATGATAAATATCCTAAATTTTTTAAATTTCCTTCAATTTACCCGCGTTACGTCTTGATATGTAAAATAATGCTACGCCTTAATTTCGTAATGCATTTTAGTCAAACACTGGAAAAATTAAAAATAAATGTAACAAAATATCAGTTATCAACTGCGATAACTACAGCTAAATTATTATTACTCGATAAAAAAAAAAAAATACATTTAAAAGAAGAAAAGTACATTTTAGGACAAGAACCGTGTCCAGGACTTCAATTATTATTTTTTTAAGTTCATTTTTCCCTTTTGATTCTCAACTTTCTTGACCCTGTAAATGATAGATTTATAAGTAATTAAATAAAAAATTCTCATCAACAGACATTTGTAGTCTAACGCGTTCTTTTAATCTGGTTCATATCACACGAAGGTATTAGAGAAAATAGGCAAAATACAATTTTTGTTTGCAATTTATCATAACCGTACCTTCCTTTATGAACACTGTTTGTTACTTATTGCATAAAAGATAAAAACAAAATTTTTAAAATTAAATCCGTTTTACATTTTATTATGGTAAAAAAGCAATTAAAATTTAAACAGGAAAAACTGGAAAAATAATCTAATTCCGCCTTTTTTATCAAAAGATGAACAGTGTAGAAGTATAATAAACAACATCATATCGGCAGCTTCATAAATGATATCAAAAGGTTTTTCTTACTGTCAATCACTCTATACTGTTTTATTATAAGGGGTAGGGGGAAAAAAAATCGGATTAAATAAAATAATTACAGAAAAATTGCAAATCGTTTGGTGATGAAATTAAGGTGTTAAGAAGTATACCCAATAAACTCTCAACTGCATATACAGTGTTGCCGCTACATTAACGTTAAGGGATAAAATATGAAGAAAAATAAAACAAAGATGGCTAAAGTTTAGACGTAAAACAGAAATATTATTGAAAAACCTTATTGAATTTTCTTAATACTTACCGCTAAAAAAAAAAAAATAATAATACTTACCGCTATATTAGGCGCTATATTTTTCGTGTAGATACTTCAGCAAGAGTTCCTGAAATAATAAAAAAATAAAACTCATTTGTAAAAGAAAATCTGTATTATGCAGTATAGTCAAACATTGGAAAAATTAAAACTAAATGTAACAAAGTATCAGTTACCAACTGCAGGAATTACAGCTGAAATATTATTACTCGATAAAAAGGAAAAAAAAATTAAAAACATAACTTGGAAAATCTCAATAACGCTAAACTTGAAAACTGTAATGACACAGATGGAAACTTCTCTTTAGTAAGATATTGTACTTCTCTTTAGTAAGTAATTTTTGCTGATGACAGGAAGGCCATCAGCAAATTCATATTTGCTTATTTATTTGGCTTATTTCATTTCTTACAATGGTATGAAACAAATTCCAACCAATCAGCAGAGTGTGATCTTAGCTATGATTGGTTGAGTTCAACCATTCAAAGTCGTTTACAAATTTCATCACCAGTATTCGAAATAAAGCAGAAAAAAAAGCTGAAAACAAAAGTTGTTATGCTTTCCTGGCATTGGTTATTTATTCTTATACAGTGGAAAAATAATGATACATGAAAATAAATCAAAAACTTTTAAAAAATTGAAATTTTTAAACTTTGATCGGCTCCTCTATTCTTCAATCCCCCCCTCCATATAAATTATCTTATTTTATTTTTTGACATTATATTTTTTTTGAAGTCACTTGCACTATTAAGCTTAGGAAGACAAAAAAAAAATTCGGCTAAAAATATGCAATAAAGAAAAAGACAGCGTTTTTCGATTTTTAAGGAAAGGGAAATTCTGGGCAAAATTATTTCAAAAATAGTAAGATAAGCATGCACGCGTGTAATCTTAATAAAAAGTAGGGTTATGTTAGCAATATTTTTAGAAAATAGACACAAAAAAATATCTACCCCATCCTTTGGATAGGCCCCAAATAAAATCTCATCAAACTCGGTTTATCCAGGCAATAGTTATTAAGCTTCAAGCACACTAATACACGTACATACGAACATTACCTCAAGTTGTTTTTTTGGGATCCCTGGGTCATGAAACTTTAAGAAATGCAAAAAAAGACACAACCCCAGTTTTTAACGGATTATCATTCTTTCGAAGCATAGCTCTAGAATTATGATGCTAGGGAAGTAATAAATGAAAAATCATCACTGCTATGCAGAAACAGATGGAATTCAATAAATATGCATTTTATGAATTTCAGATAACTATAACAACGTAGGAGTAAATCGTTTTTAAATTATTAAATAAAATTCTGAATAGTTTTAATAATGTTTGAATTATTTAAACAGTAAACACTATATTATGTTCGTACGTCATTAAAGTCTATTTGAACGTAAATGCAATAAAAAATACCTCCAGCTCCTTTTTTTCTTCGTTCATTAGGTGGGCGAATTTTGAATATCTGAGATTACATTAGAATTTTTCTCATTAAATTTTACATGAAAATTGTTTGTCACCTGATTATATCTTGGTGCCTGAAAAACATAAAATAGGATTCAAAATACCGTTGAGAAATTGAACATATTCTATAAAATATTATTTTTTTTAGCAGTAGGAAAAAAATAAAATAATAAAGGAAAACAAAATAACATAATATGGAAGACGATCCAAGAAAACTAAATGGAAAAAGGAATAAATGTAAAAAAAAGTAATTAATTAAATTAATTTCCTAGCATTATAAATGCCAGGAAAATTAAATGAACCGAAACAAAATGGAAGAGTCAAAACTTTTCATAGAAGTAATTCGCTACCAGAGCTGTTAAAGCATACTTACTGCCAACACAATGGGATTCCTTTATTAAAAAGTATTAGAAATAAATGCTCATCAGTTCTGACGTCAAATAGTAGTTGTTATACGTAATTTCATACGTAGGAGGACTTGCAATTTACTTTATCTATGATCTTCGTTCATTAATCTTTTTTTCTTAGAACAATTATCTCGAGACATTGCTGTTAACTAAAACTTAACTGACCAAAATATACCAATACCTAGGAATAAAAATTCAATTATCGATTAATATTAACTGAACTCTAACTAGGCCCTATAACATTACAGCATAGCAAAGCTGTTCTTAAGAGTACCAGTAATGCAATCGTCTTTCAGATAGAAAAGTTGACACGTTGAAAAGTCCAGCTGTGTTGTTAAATTTTGACATTATAAGTTCCTTGCTTCTATCTTGGGCATGTTACTGGAATTTTTTGAGTGCCAATTAGCTTAACAAACCTGGGATGTACTGCACCTTTTGAACAACAGAAGCAGGTTACCTAAAAGAGTTTTGATTAAATAAATGATTCTCCATAAATAGATACAATTTACAAATTTTGAATATTATCTTTAAATACATATATGTATTACTTTTAAATACATAAATTAAAAAGTGAGTTTCATACCACTTCTAATAAAATAAAGAGGGGTCCAAAAAAATGTACTTACTGTTTGTAATTAAATAATATCTAAAAAAAAGGACTTACACTCATTAATGTATGGTGTAGTGTAAGGCATTAAATTTGTCACGACAAGCGGAGCTAGAAATTTATGCCGCGCATGCGTGAGTGGTTGGTAGTGGAAAGAGTTGGTCATATTAGCAGAAGACAGTCGAGTAGCAACAATGGTCGAGTTCGCTTACCGTCTATTGAACGCAAGGCTGTACTGAAGTGGTACTGGAAGCGCAAGAATGTTCACGAGGTACAACGGCAGTGGCAGAGAGAGTTTGGAACATCGCCACCAACACGTCGAAAAACTGTCCGCATTCGCGATAAATTCCAAGCCGACAGAACTGTTAAAGATGTGCAAAAGGAAAGATGCGGCCGACCACGAACAGCTGTAAAGTTCGGTGTCCAGTGCAGCGATGTTGCAACACTTCACTGGATCTCCGCAAAAATCAGTGAACCAGGAAGCGCGCGAAAGTGGGGTGAGCCGGTCAAGAGTAAAAAGCATTCAGAAGAATGCAAGTGGAAAGTGTATATTTCAAGACTGTTGCAAGCGATGAATGAGGGCGGCCCAGATCGAAGGATGTAGTACTGCGAACGGTTTCAGCACATGGTTGGCAAGGATAAGGAATTTGCAGGGAAGTATGAGTGAACTGACGAGGCGCAATTCAAACTTAATGGTATTGTGAACCGCCAAAATTGTATCTACTGGGCTCTGAAAATCCTTACGCTCATATAGACAGGGTAGTGAATCTACCGGGGGTTGATGTGTGGTGTGATCTAACAGTGCGTGTGATTTGATTGGTCCCTTCTCCTTCGAGGGTACCGAAACTGGTGAAGCGTATCTTGATAAGCTTCAGACAAGGAGTTTTCCTGCCATCTAAAATCTGTATGTTTATGAACTGTTTTATGTGCAATAAGACCCCGCCTCACTACCATCGAAATTTCAGGTTGTACCTCGATAAAACTCTACCCGGACGGTGGGTGGGTTGAAGAGGTGCTGTTGAGTACTCACCTCCTGATTTGACACCTCTGGACTTCTACTTCTGGGGGGTTCTGGGGGTGTATCGCAAAAACCGGCAACAATCGACAAGCTACGTGAAAAAATCGTAGCGATATGCTGCCATTACGCTAGATACACTAACAGCCGTAGTTCGATGTGCAGTTCGGCGCCATGTCCGTTGTATAGAAGCTGCTGGTGGTCATTTCGAACACATACTTCTCTCTCGGTGCCAAAAATTGTCACGTCATGTCAAATTTGTTATGAGATATGGACCAGCAAACGGTGAGTTCATTTTATTGGACAAGTCAAATGGGTTTAGAAACCTGTTAACCGAATGTGCAGACAACTGATCATATCACTCGGTTCATCACGAATTCTATGAATTCTTTTGTTAACCTCTTATTTGTAAGACTTTTAATACATCAAAATTAAAATAAGATCTTTCTGACAGAACTTCTTGGTATATACAACTTTTGAGCAAATATACCTCTCAAGAGCTAATTGATCTTTGACTAGGAATGATAACAATAGACAGGGAAAATCAGTGTTCAGACAGATTACCGTACAAATGTACAGTGATGCAAGTCAACCAATAAAGTATGTAATTGTAAATTTGTATAAGCGATACAAAGAATCTCCAAATAGAAAAACCTTTTACCTCAGAATCACACAAATTAATAAAATATAAATTAGTACTCAATACATTAGTAACATTCCTTTTTTATTTAATTTAAAATCATTGTAATTAAGGTTACAATTATTATAATAAATGGCTGTTGAAGCAAATTAATATACTTCGATACACATTTGCTATTATATTTATAATGACCTAGAATATTTAGATTCTAGAATATATCAATTGTGTAGCGATTTTTAATATGGCTCGAATTTCGATTTTCATTTAATGAAACGCTGTGGAATACAATTAATAAATTTTGAACAGGTATGATAAAACTATAATTAAATTAATTGTTCTCTTATAACAAATGAATGAGTATTTCATTTCAAATTTATTTAAAACAAAAAAAATCTATCGTCGGTATTTAGGTTATAATCAGTTTTGTATTAATTAGTGGTTCATATATTTAAATTACATTTTAATGTATATCTATACTAGCGTATCCCCGACGCGGCTTCGTCCGTGCTATATGGTTACTTGCGTTTCCCGTCGCGGTTAGGAATGCTTAGCTGGTTAGGGGTTGATTCGCTCGGGACCCCTTAGACTCCCCTATGTTCTTTAAACTCATACTTGTGAGAATAATAATGATAAAGATTAAAGCCAGTTCAATTTATAAAAAAAACTATCATTGTATTGTAATTTCTTTCGAGCAACAGTTTGAACAGCACGGGACTCGCTATACTAGTTGGTTTTTATATTTCCCGTCGCGGCTTCGTAAGCGAAATGTACAGGGTCATTCACGGGAACCGGATGTTTTTAAAATAATCATAAAAAATAGAATATTTACTTTAAAAAAGTTTTATTGGTACTGAAACACTTGTTAAATCAAAGCATTTGTTACTTACTCATGAACGAAAAATTATGTCCGGCAAGTGATGTCCATTTTGGGCAATACATTGTTGTAGCCTTTCACAGTAACTGGCCTCAATTCTTTGCAGCATGTCTACATCAATCTGGATGACGTGATGACGAATTGCGATCTTTAGGTCCTCCAATGTACGCGGTTTATTGCCGTACACACGCGATTTCAGAAACCCCCACGGAAAAAATCACAACTACTCAAGTCGGGGGACCGAGGGGGCCAAGGAATGTCGCCGAATCTGGAAACGATCCGTCCCGGAAACAAGTTACGAAGAACAGCCATCGTTGTCCTCGCTGTGTGCGTTGTAGCTCCATCCTGCTGGAATAACACATTTTGAAAATCGATTCCCCGGTTTCGTAACTCATGGATGAAAAACGTATTCAACATCGCAATGTAACGATCAGCTGTTACAGTTACGGCAGCGTCATTTTCTTCAAAAAAATATGGTCCTGTAACACCGACCTTTTCTATTGCACACCAGACAGTCACCTTTGGGCTATGAAGTGGTCTCTCGTGAAGCTGATGTGGGTCTCTTTCTGCCCAATACCGGCAATTCTGTTTGATGACGAAGTCATTCAGATGAAAATGGGCTTCGTCACTCATTAACAATAACAAATTTTCATTTTCTTCAAAAACGGTAAGCATTTGTCGACAAAATTGTAATCGCTGCTTGAAATCTTGCTCGTTTAACTGCTGCACGACGGCTATCTTGTAAGGATGGAAATGTAGTTCTGTGTGCAGAATTCGTCTTACCGTACTTGTGCTCATTTGAAGCGCTCCTGAATGCCTCTGAATAGAGCGGCGTGGGCTTCTGACAATGGCTTCCCTTACTCGTTCGATGTTCTCCGGAGTGCTAGCAGTTCGTCGGGGACCCGGTGGTTTTTTCTTCAATATTGAACCACTTGTTCGAAGGTTGTTTACCAATCGCAATATTGTGTTACGAGAAGGGACATTTTCATTATGATGGATATTAAACTGACGGCGGAAATCTCGCTGAACAGCAGTTACGGATTCGTCATTTCGCACAAAACTGTCATACGCGTACAGGCGTTCGTCTAGCGTCCACGGCTCCATCTCAACGACTAAAATGTAAATGCTATGAACAAAGGAAACGACCAGCCACGTGCCCCTCTCACCACGAACGCCCGAGTACAACCCACTTCAAAAACATCCGGTTCCCGTGAATGACCCTGTATAAGCAGAATTATAAACATAAATTACCATCATAATGTTACTAAATCTCATAAAGATTGATTCAATAGCGGTTCATAAAAGTGCTTGATCTTATCGGGTCGGCGTTGGATCTCCGTGTAAACTGGAGGAGCCAGGCCGAATGAGCAATAGTGGAGAGTTTTATAGTGTACTTAGCAAAGGGAAGGGTTGCTGAGGGGATCTGGAGCTCTGCTTGGATTTCTCTTTTATTCTATTTTTGTTGTTTTGTTTCATAAATTACGTTTCTGTTGTTGTTCTTCTCCTTTGTTTTGTTTCAATGTTACTGTGTTGTTATTGTTCTGTGTAATATTTTTATGTTTCGTGTTGTGTGTTGAACTCACTTTTACCTTCTACGGGTAAGTAGTTCAATTCCTTTGTTAGTTAGGTATTTTCAGTCTTGCTTAAAACTCTATGTGATGTGTTTTGTTTTGAGTTCATTAATTAGTAGTACACAGATGGGAATGTCACTCGTAGCATCCTGGCCGAGGCGGACTGGAATATGTCAAAAGCCGAGGTTTCGAAGATGACCTCCAGTAAAGCCCATACGGGCTGGGAATGGCGGCGGAGGGTCTCTTCCCCTATGGGTCAGGTTCATAAAAACCGGTAATTGTTAAAAACAATTTATGTTGTTTTATCCCCTTAAAATATTAAAATTCAAAAACCCGAAAATAGTTTTTAAATATTTATCTGAAGAGTATTTTTAAGCTCACATCTAGTGTATATCTCGTTTAACATAGTCGGAAATAGGAAAAAATTGCAATCACTGGTCAAATGTTTTTATCTTATTCACCCACTTAGAGGTCGCATTTCGAAATATCTAGAGATTGATGTTTAGATATTCACATAATGATTACATACACCAAAAATCAAATTGATATCTTCATTTGTTACCGAGAAATTAAAAAAATTGTAAATTTCATTGTAGATCAATTTTGACCCTTTAAAATCGGAATTTAAAAAAAAGATTTTTTAGTGTGCACTTACACCGTTAAGAAGAACATATTTACAAATGTTCATCAATTTATTTTCATTAGTTTTTGCTGGGCGTTGAATCAGTCAGCAGCTTTAGAGGTACAGATTACCGTAGAACATTAAATAAATAATTACTCAGATAAGGTTTAGGCTTACGTTTGTTTAAATTAGTCTAAAAAATAATTTTTTGAACATTAAAAGTTAATAAAATATTTACATCAGATGAGGTGGGAGCCTAAAATAATGGTTGGATTGAAAACTTAATATTTCAGAAATCCTAACTCGGTTCATTGAACAAATATTTTCTTACTTAAATACTTTCTGATTGGCAGTTATTGGAAAATAATTTCTTGGCAGATTAAAAATATATGTGTGAAATAATAAATGCGTTTATAAATAACACAAAAATATATCGCTGCATTTAAATAATGTCTAGTACATTAAAATTACTATTTATATACAAAAATATTTTATAGTCTAAAATTATTTAGAAAAAAAAACAAAACACTGCAATCATTTAAAGTATTATGAAAACGATTTTTAAAACTATTAAAAAAAAACTATCCAATAAATCTTCCATTAGGAAAATATTGTACGAAGACTATTTTGTAACAAATGAACGAAAATTGTAGGATATCAAATGTAGAATATTTCAGAGCATAACAGAAATAATAAGTCAAATTTAAATAATTTATATATATATATATATATATCAAAACACCGAAATTTCGTTAATGTAAGATAATGAAAAATGTATAGGCTACGTATAGTGGGTGGCGCATAGCTGTGTACATTGCGTGCGAGAGAGATAGAATGATAGGACGGGTGGAACAGTAAGATAGTCATTCCTTTACGAAAACAGAGCAGAGCTCCGTATACCTTCATAGTATGCAGTACATTGTCAGAGTTACAATTGTCAATAGCGCGGCAAGCCAGTCGTCAGCCTATGTGGACAGCAAAACGTCGCCCGCTACAACAAAAAGACTATCGTTCTTTCTCTCTCACACACACGTGCGCACACCCACACATACAGTCTCACTCACTCATTCTCTCTCTCTCTCAAATATCCATATAGAGGGATACAATAGCTGGTTTTAAAAACCACTATCGCTTAAAAGAACTTGTGTGAAAACACATTGCCTTTCGTCTATCTAGTCTATTTATACGTTTTGTTATTATTAAATAAACCGACTAATGGAATTCTGAATCGAATATATTATTTGCCTTTACACTTTCATTATTAATTTGTCTTTCACATTAAAATTTCAGAAAGAGTATTAGAGTATTTCAGAAAGAGCCATTTTAGATCCAAAATTAATTTTAAAAGGTAGAATGAAAAAAAATACTGTCTAGTATTTGTTCATCTTAAAAATATATTTAGCTAGCAAAATGTTAAGCTTTGTAAATATTTATTAGTTACACTAACTTTAATAAAATAAAAAAGGAAACTAAATAAGGTCTCTTCCTTTGAAAACGGAACAATAAGAAAAAAAAGATAAAAATAAGAGCGATTAATTCCAAATATATTTTAATAAGCAGATTTTACAAAATTTGCGTATGTAAAGAAAAAAAATTCGATTCATTCATAATTTCTTGAAATCTTACTCCAACTAACCGGAAAAAAATAAAACCATACATACTAAAGTAATTTTGAATATTTGAATCTGTAGATCATATTATTTAGGAATAATACATTCTTATAGAACTTAAGTGTCCTGATAAAATAAATTTTTGTAAAAAAAAATCTAATAACTATTTTAGAAGGTTTATAACACTCCATAAATTCGTCTAGATTAGGATGAAAAGTTGAAAAGAAAAAAATCATCTATATTAGGATACCTCTGTAACTTGATAGACTTACTTTTTAAATTGTTTTTTTTTAATATTTATATATAAAAGTTTCAAATTCTTGGTCAGTAAAAATGCAACTATTGGACGAGCTTTATTTAAAAGTCTACATTTCTGTATAAATCCAATTTTAAATTAAACGAGGTGATTAAGGAAGAAAACAGACTTTCAAAATTAGCACATCCCGGTCCAGTTTAAACCAACACTGAAATTTGTCAGGGAAATTTTTTTTCTCTAAATATACATTGATTAATATTGACTTCCAGTTTACAGATTTCTGTTAAAACCAATCCCAAGAAAGATAACCGAAATTAGAATTGCGTTCACTAACACCGATACAGATTTTGAACCCGTTATGGTATAACGTTGACATTTTAGCGCATATGGTAACTCCAATTTTTAATAAAAACGTACCTCGTTTTCCCTTTAAATAACATATTATTCCTTTTAATTCACCCCTAAAAGTTAGAGGAAAAACAAATTTCATAGTATGCGTAGAGATTCGACTGTGAAAAACTACTCGTAATGACACATGAAAAACTATTCATATATTGCAACATAATAGAGATGTCCAGATATAAAGATATCGGTATTGTGTCAGCTAATGAAAAAGTGCCCTACAGGATGAACAGAAAAAGACGGATTCCCTAAATACAGACGACATTTTAATTCGTTGAATTAAAACATAAAATTTATCTAATTATGAAATTTTATTAAAGCGTGTTTTGGGAATTCTTTTTAGATCATTTTTAAAAGAATGAAACTAGATAAATATTCTTATTCGCATTTTATTTTAAAGTGTAATCGGCAGTAAAGAGTATTGTTGAAACTAAATATATTATAAAGATATATATAAAAAATATTGTCGATATTTCAGTTGTGCGCTTCAACATTAGTGAAAAAAAAACCTTCCTATAAATATTCTTCCGAAAACGTCTTTTTATCCATCAACCCGCTATTTTGTATTTTTAAAATAGAAATTAATATCTCTAGAACGGATTTAGATATTGTAATTAAATTTGGATTATCGTTTTAAACTAATATTCTCTACAAAATGTAATCCAATAGACTTTTAAATAAATATTGAAATTCTATGTTCGTAAATTTCAAATTAACGGCGATTTAAATTTCTTAACCTACAATACCTCAAAGATTATACCGGGAAAGAATTGTTTTTAGCTATTATTTTCAACGTTTCATTGTTAATATAATGAAATACACTCTGCGTATATAGTCTATACGTATGAAAAAAATTTCATTTCTCATCGGCGTCAGATACGTTACGCTGCGAAAAAATCGGGTGTACTGACTGCGCAGAGTATTCAGGAAATAGAGGAGGAAGGTATTGGTATTTGACAGGACAGGTGAGATGAGACGGCAGATGGGCGGTATACACACGGTCTCTTTCCAGAAGTAAGGGCGTTGGGAGCCGCCTCCTGAATCTCCTCGAACCGGCATGCGACTCAGTTCCTTACGAAGCACAGCGCATTTCGCTGAAAGGCTGGCTCGATTTGGCTTGACTGACTCGGGTTAATGTCCTCGATGATTAGTATCGGATGATGCATATCATGTGCTGTATGTCTGCTCAAAATACGAGTTTAGGCGTTTACAGGTGATCAGGGAGCTTCAGGGTATTTGTTCGAGTCTGGATCTGCAGACTAACTGGAAAGTTAGAGATGAGTAGCGCGTTGTTGAAAGATTTTTAATGTTTTTGGCGCTCGAATGGACTGCAGATGGTGTTTAGTATAGAACAGTAACATGGGTGTCTAGGGTGCTATTCCGTTTGGGTGCTATTCCTCGAGAGTAGGCGTATTCGGCAATTGTGTACGGTTGTTGTTTAGTATGTTCGCGGTGATTGGTAATTTTGGTTGCTTTGATATGGCGAGTCAAAATTGCGTTGTTGCGAACAATTTTTGAGGGTATGAGATTAATATTTTATTATAGTTCAATTTGTAAATTTTATTGGTTATCTTTTTTCTTTTTTTATTCGGTTTAGGTGAATTTGAAAATATCTTTTGATGGGTTTTAACACCAATGGAAATGTCTTCTAGGCATTTATATCGGTGCCATACTGATAGAGGCCATACTGAAGACTAAAATATGTAATCAGGTATTAAAGATCTATCAGATGACCTCTGGTAAAGCTCATCATGGATAGGAACGGATGGGGATGGTACGGCGACCGGGATCGCACAAGGCGGATGTCTTCCCCATGGAGTCAGGATAGATGTTAAGAAAATGAATATTGCTTGTTCAAATCTGACTTCAAACAGCCGAATTATATTTCTAAATATTAATATTAGTCTACGGTTCTTTATTAAATTATTTTTCTTAATTTTGGCTGGATGTTTTTATGTATGTCACACCGATATATCAGAAACGGCACGACCAATCGAGCTGAAATTTTAACTGTAGTTTTTACAACCCGTAGTGGTGTTAAATAGATAGTTCACAAATGAATATTCAGGAAAACAATTAGGTTTATATCTAATTAATGTGATATTTTAGTAACGGGTCGTCATATGGACTAAAATGTAACTGTTGCTTTTACTGCCTTTTTCATTGAAAATCTTAAATTTAAATGGATATAAATGTTGAGAATGTATGTGCAATTATTCGCTGTAAAATTTTCGACGTAAGGGAACGATATTATATGAGCACGTTATGGAAATAACCTATCCATTTCAGAAAATCAATATCCGGTCGAATGTAAAAAAATAGTGCTGGATACTTTTGAAACAGGAACAACCCTGTTAAAGTTTTCTTGACACCCTTCATCGCAGAGTATCAGAGCTAGCGGAGTATAAGAGTCTGATTTTTTCTTATATTAACTGGTTTCGGCATGTTCGCAGCCATTTGATGTTTTCAAATGGTTTTCATACTTATTTTTAATACTTTAATAACTTGACTTCATTTTGTTTAAAAAAAAAATTAGTAAGAAAAAACTGCCGACTCCGTCTGAGCAGGTAGCGTCTCGGCATTTAGTGCGGAGGTCCTGGGTTCGACTAGAGGAGTAGAGGAACAAAATAAAAAAGGTTCTGGGTTCAAATCTCGGTCAGACATGCCATCTATTCATACGCTAACAATTTTCACTGGATTAATTGCTGTTGATGCCCGCTCTTTTATAACAATAAAAAAAGTATTAAAATTAATATACAGTAATAAAAATGTTTGCTTAAAAAAATTGCCTTCTCATCTAAAACGATAAAAATAAATAAAAAATAAAAAAATTGCTAAATAACTTTCTTCTAGACTAAAAATAAAAATAATGAGCAAAAGAATTGCTTAATAACACTTTTATGAACTAAAAAAAATAAAAATAAAAATTACTTACTCTAGCGATACTGAAACACGAAGGAGTTTAATTGGCGAGAAATAGGGAAATTAATGAATATTTAACATGGTATACGGAAACTCAAAGCGTAAATGTCTAAGTAGAGTAAATTCAAGTTAAAGAAATTGAAAAATTTTGATAATCAACGGAAATAATATTTTTTCTATTATCAAATTTTTCCAGTTTCTTTACATTTACACTCATTTTACTTGTATATTTACGATTTAAGTTTCGTTATAACATGTGAAATATTCATAAATTTCCCAATTTCTCGCCAATTAAAATGCTTCGTGTTTCAGTAACACTAAAGTTAATAATTTTTATATTTTATTAAATTGGAAGAAATGTGTTTTTGAGCAAATCTTTTGCGTTTTATTTATCATCATCGTTATCATCTTCCCTTTAAGCTTCTACAGGCTGGGATTTCTACAAAATTTCTCCACTTGCAACGAACTACCATCTCTCTTTTATCACACCTTCTACATCCCCTCTCTCGCGTATTTTCTCAATCACCTAATTTATCCATCTATTCTTGGTCTACCCCTTGGTCTTTTGCCTGTTTCCTCTGCATGCAGGATCCAGTTTGGTAATCTTTCCTCATCCATCCTTTCAATATGTCCAAACCTTTTCTTAAAAGGTTTGGACATACTGACTCGACAAGGATTCCCAATTTCAGTTCCTCTCTAATCATAATTCTATAACTTCTTGTATTCCGTAGCGCGGTTTCCTTGAATTTCATTTCTGCTACCTGTAATCGACCCCGCGTCTTTCTGACACCTGTCCAGGTTTTTGTCGGGCAGGTAAGAATTGGCTGAATTTATGTATGTACTGCATAAAAAAGCACTGTACATACTCACAAATGAGAAATACTTACTCGCTCAAGTGTAATTCTCACTTCATGAATACCAATGAAAACTGAAATCTAACACAGGCATTTTAAAAGAGATCTTTAGGAAAATTAAAAATGTTTTAATCTCTCGGTGGCTAAAAAAAGAATTACTAAGGATAAAAAAAGGAGAATCTTTTCACGTTAAGAATGGGTACTTCAGATTGTACAGAACAATTATGTATATAGAAAAAAATTGACTAAATGAAATAACACTGAAAAAAACGACTGATTTTAAAAAAGAAATTTTTAATTTAAAAAAAAAAGTTTTTTATCATAAAAAAATCTTTACTTTTAAAAATGAGCTGTTTAAAAAACATTTAGCAGAAAATTTGTCGTTTATTAGTACAGAAAAGATTGATAGGTAGTGGAAAAATTATTCACTGTTGATTTTTTTTAGATAGTTCAAACCATTTAATATTTGATCTAGTTCGAAAAAAATTACTAATTTTTAATTATAACAGCAAAAATAACAAAAAAAAATTGATATTTAATTCATTGATCTAAATATGCAAATACAATTTTTATAGATTAAAGTAATAATCAAAATTAAAAAAAAAAAACAAATAAACGTACATCATATATAATCTAAAAGTAATTTAATATATTTTAAAGGCTTAAAAACATCTTAATACATGATGTTCAGCTAGAGGCCTAAAGTTCAGCTACGGACATAAAATATAAAACGTTAAGAAAACACAAACAGACTGTTCGGATCACTTAACCTTATATCACACCAACGTATACCGTAGACCACTCTTGAGATAAAAAAGCGGTTTTCCATAAGAAGCTTAACATTTTACCTTTTTTTTTTTTTTTTTTTAAACGCAAAATTGGATTATGAGAGATATATTTCATATCAAGTAACAGAAATTATGAAAAAAATTATTAAAAAAAACTAATTAACCAATTGAAATTATCGAATATTACTGACGTTTAAGATGAAACAAATTTAATACGAAATAAATTTTTACTGTTACTAATAAAAAGAAAAAAAAGATTATTTTAACATATATGAAGAAACAGCCCAAAAGTGACGGATTAACAACAACAATATACTATATCTATTACTCTTAAAGAAGTTAAACGAAATATACTAAAAAAAATATTGTACAATACGTTAAAGTGTATGAGATATTTAGAATGAACCCATTTACCGCATTCGGGGCATTAATTAATCAACCAATACAAGTAGAGTCATTAAGACAACTTTTACTTTATGAATTATCAATTAAGACTAAAAAGCGTCAGATCAGAATCAAAAGAATGAATGAATGTATTTCCAAAAATGCTATTTTGAGTTTTCTACATAAATAAATGTAATTTTTCATTCTTTATTAGGTGTACTAATGTAATTAGCTTTAGCTGTTTTTTTAAATAAGTTTTAGTGATTACGTAATAGATAAATGTTGAAATCGATGATATAGAAACCTAAAGTCCAGTATAAAAGTACATAACGTGCATTTATTTAAGATCAGAGAAATTTAAGTAGCATTATTTCCCTTTGGTTCTGAATAAGTAAATCTTACGTACTAACAACATACATTTTTAGCGAATTTCCAAATCGTTACTGCGATCGGTCACGTTTATATACGTATGTATGTTTGTGTATACCGGAGGTAATTTTAATCGATCTTAATGAAACTTGGTGGAGTGATGCAAACCTATGGAGAATTTAGCTTTATAATTTTCAAGCGAATCGGTTCACAGAAGCCCGAATTACAGCCAAAAAACGGGTCTTTTGGTACATTTTCAGCTTTTTTTCGTTCTACTGGGCGCAGTTTTAAACCGATTTTCATGAAACTTATTAGGATAATGTAAACCTTGTAAAAATAGAATCGTAATGATTTTTAAGCAATCGTTTAAAAGGAACCGAATTGGCAAAAACTGGGTGTTTGGTCGTTTTCAAAGAAATCCGCCATTCTAACGCTCTTGCAACAGAGTTTTTTTTGTTTATATTTGAACGGTTAATTTTTAAGATTCTATATCACATAAAAGTAAAAATTATAAAGGAATTTATCATTTCGTTTTGATTTAATTACAGGAATTCGTTGCTCGGAACCAGAGGAACAAATTAGAAACAGAACCGGGAAAGTCTTATTCCAAACATAAATAAATAGTTCTATTGTTCTATATAGTGGTTTTTTTTTGTTGTGAAATTTAGTTTTTGTAAATGATAAGGTTATGTTATCAGCCAACTTAAAATCTTAGTAATTTAAATAAATTTTCTGATTTTTAAGTAGATGAGGGTATGAAAGCGAACTATCCTATTATTTCTTTCGTTTTTTTGTTTTATAAAAATTTAACAGTATCAATGCCGATTAGCAGCAACCTTCATTTATGCTATTTCATTCACATGCAAAATAGACATCATCAGATATATATACACGCCAAAGCACACTAAACCGCAGCTTTTGTTTTACATTTTTGGATTAAAGATCCTTAAAATTTCAAAAAATCAAAAAAATCCAGTACTTAAAATTTTTATCATTAAAATCTTTCCCTTATTACTGTATTCTATACAGTAACAAAGCAAAATAAAAATTATAGCTCAAAATAATAATACACTTGAAATAACAGAAGAGAATCCTTTTTTATTGTTTTAACTAATAAATTAATTTTCCTCTAAAGAAAAGTTATTAGGGAAGGAATAGGTTGCAACCTTAGTAAAGGAATAATGGTTATACATCTTTTAATAAAAAAAAAATCTGATGTAGACAACACATGACTTCCTTGTACGCCTATTGAATTACAGTTACATTTTTTTTTTTTAAATGAAAAGTATATAAAATTTTATTTCATTACAAATTTCTGAATTTTATCTTTTTTTTTGTTATCGTATTATTATTATTAACCATAAATTTTTTAACAATGAGAGGTTAATAATTATTAATAAATCAATATATTTAGATTAAAAAAACAAAAGGTTAAAAAAAAAAGAAAGGCGATGAAGTCTAAGTCGAAGCGATGTGCCTTCCCCTAAGATCCAAATATTTCATTAATTAAAATGTTATTTGGCTATAAATCGGAAACGAATAAAAATAAGTACCACTTATGGTATATCGTTGAGCTCTCATCGAGGGCTTATTACTGCTGTTAAGAAAAAGTCTGAAATCCAAATTTTTTTTGGATTTTGGGCTTTTTTGGACAGTTTTGGTTCAGTCGATTACAATCAAAAGGAGAGGTGCAGAACTAGATGTTACAACAGTCCTAAATCGAAAATTTCAACATCCTAGCTAATCGTTATTGAGTTATGCAAGATACATATGTACAGACGTCACGCCGAAACTAATCAAAATGGATTCAGGGATAGTCAAAATGGATATTTCCGTTGAAATCTGGAAACCGAAATTTTTTGCCATCACAATACTTCCTTTACTTCGTACAAGGAAGTAAAAAACTCTGATGTGGACACCACATGATTTCCTTGTATCCTATTAAATTACATATACACATGTTTTGCTGTAATTCATTTAAACTTATTTCATTTGAAAGTGAGATAAGATCTTCCAAATCTTTAATAAATTGGACAGTTACACAATTGCTGAAATATTAGTTTTTATCAACATCAAATATACAATTATTAATTCAACCATCTTACATAAAATATTAGGATAGAGTAAAATCCCTTTATTACTCGTATTATTAGATCAGTATTACTCGTATCTTCGTGAGTTACTGATTAACAAACGTTTCAGATTTCTGATGTGTCGTACAAATAAAAGTTAATGATTAAACTATTCCGTTTGGTAAACTCCTGTAAACTGGTTACAAACGTTAATTTCTACCTTACGGTGTAAAATATTCAGTTTTTATTTTTGGATTATTTGGTGAATAATCAAAAATGAAAAAGAAACAATCGTACAGGAAAAAGAAAGATAACACGAAGAAATATAACTCAGAAAACAACAAGAAGATGAATATGTAGGGAAAGAAAATGTTAGGAACAAGGGAAGAATAAAAAAAATAAGAGAAGATGATAAATATAAAGAGGAAGAAAACGTGAAGACCAAATAAAGAATAAAAACAGTAAGAGGATGATGAATATAAAGAGAGAAAATTTGAAAACTAGAGAATGTACACAAATTAAGATCAGAAGAATTATATCAAACCAAAGAGCGATTAAATGATTGGGAAAAAACAAATAAACGAAATATTTCAGCCACCAAATCTATTACATATACACATATAATGCCTATTAAATTACATATACACATTTTTAAAAATACATTCTATTTCATTAACAACTTCTGATTTTTCCCATATTTTTTTTATTGTTATTATTGAATAATTATTTATTGTAAAATATTTTTACAATCACGGATTAATAATTATTAATAAATCAATATATTTAAATTTAAAAAAAAAATAAAAAAGAAAAGGAGATGAAATCTGATTCCAACCGATGTGTCATAAATTAAAATTTTATTTGGCCATAACTCTGGAACCAGTGAAATAAATGCCACTATGTTGTGTCAAATGTGGAGCATAACCATCGCTTCAAATTAAAATACAAGTTTTATTTTTAATGAATTTTTTTCAAATATTATTCTGCTTAAATTTTACCTCTGAAATCTTACCATAAATTTATCAATAGCCATTCGCTCACAAAAACGTTTCATCAGAGAAGGTCCGTTCGGATCTCCAATTAAAAAAAAAAAGTTTATTTACTTTACAAGCTTTAAGTTTTAACGTATTTATTTATTTTGGGTGAAGAACATGCTGAATCGTTAAATGGAAAAAAACAGCGAATTCTTTTTTCTCAGAAAAAATCGTCAAGGTGTAAAATTACAAAGATAAGTTAGATCAAAAACATTAAGGTTAACGTAACGAGGCGCTTTGTTAAAAACGGATATTTGTTGTTATACCTTAAAGGCATGTACTACTTATACATTAGATACATTAATTAGGTTATGCTAATATAATTTTCCTGAGAAGATATGAGAAAGAACCTTTTAACGTATGGTTTAACAGGAAGGAAACTATTCATCCAAGTTACAATATGTAGACAATGAAGGTGACTAACTTACATTATTAAGATAACTTTAACTAAATAATCCATACAAACTTCAATAATATGAAGCCAAAATACCAAAAGCTGTAAATGATATTACTGTCTAAAGGAATATTTCTCAATACGTTTAATATAAATATTTTTAACGTATTATAGTATAGAAATTTTTATTTAAATAGTTATAAGTTCTGAATTAACAGTTAAAATACCGGTTTTTATATCGAAGAAAGAAAAGCAAATTAATTTTTGAAATGTTTTTATTTTTACATAAGGGTAATGAAAATTAACTAGACGATGAAGGTCAAAAGAAAATGTTTTAACGAAGATAAAATGAAAAGAAGCTTGTACCAAATTCTTGTAAGATTAGAGGCTAGTTAATTTAGAGATGGAAGGAAGTATAGAAGGTAAAAACTGAAAAAGAAAGAGAAATGTATATACAAATCAAGTAGGATTTAACAAATATTTTAAACAGAATGGGAATTAAGTGCATGAAAACAGTTAAATGGTGGAAGACCAAAGGTAATCCAATAACACATTAATGTAAATCTTCACGGAGCAATTAAAAAGAAAAATCTATGTGGACAACACATGACTTCCTTGTACGCCTATTAAATTACATATATACAATTTTTTTTAAATAAAAAGTGTATAAAATTTTATTTTATTAACCTCTGTATTTTTTTATTATTATTATTTAACATAACAATTTTTTTTATAATCAGAGGTTAATGATATATAATAATTCAATAATAACAATAAAAAAAAATATCAGAGGTTAATAAAATAAAATTTTATACACATTTTATTGTAAAATAAATCTAACCAAATTAACTAATTTAATTTAAATTGGTTCCAGAGTTATAGCCAAATGAAATTTTAATTAATGAAATATTTGGATCTTATAAGGGGAAGGAACATCGGTTCGAATTAGTCTTCATCTTTTTTTTTTTAATTTAAATATATTGATTTATTAATAATTAAAAAAATTAAAATTTCAAGATCCTATGACTCATCGTTTTTGGGTTATGCAAGATACATACGTACATACGTTAAATTGTTTTTTTTTTTAAATTTAAATTAAAATTTAATTTTAATTTAATTAAACATTTTTTTAATTTATTAATTTAATTGTTAAATTTAAAATTTAACTGTTTTTAAATTAAATTTAAATGGTCTTCCACCATTTAAATTAAAAAAAGAGATGAAGACCTATTCGAACCGATGTGTCCCCTTGTAAGATCCAAATATTTCATGAATTAAAACTTTATTTGGCTATAACTCTGGAAACAATGAAAATAAGTACCACTTATGATATATCGTTGAAAAGCTCTCAATGAGGGCTTATTACTGCAGTTAAGAAAAAGTCCAAAATCAAATTTTTTTTTGATTACGGGCTTTTTTTTGGACACTTTTGTATATATGCGTACATACATACATACGTATGTACAGACGTCACGCCGAAACTAGTTAAATGGATTCAGGATGGCCAAAATGGATATTGATATGAAAACCGAAATTTTTCGCGATTACAATACTTTATCGTAATTCTTACAAGAAAATAAAAAAACAATTGATTCACAATAAGTGGAATTTCGTCGGAATTTTTTTATACTTTTTAAAAGCCTAATTATTGGTTAGTACGGTAAAGTAGATGAGATGTAAAAGAAAGGTTTTACAGGCAGCGTATACAAAATTTATACCGTGGTAGACCTTCAGATGGCAGTCATATTTGATGGGTAAAAAGAACTTTTTAAAAGTGTTTGTTTTGGAATTAGAAATCCTAAAAACGTATAAATCGGAGAAATGTGTAAATCTAATTTCTTGGATGATCACAAATACTTTTTCTTATAATATTCTCTACATGAGTAAAAAAGTAAAAAAAAAAGGCTATAAAAATAATATAACATATTATGTATATTACAAAGTGGAAAGAAACAGCAAAAATCAATTTTCACTATATGAAATATCACTCGTACATCCTGAAAACATTATAGCTCCGGTCACGTAATTTGTACTATATTGCTGACAACTACCAGCAGGTTTTATCATACTGTTACGGAGAAAAAATACGACCAATCAAATGTAACCCGTTTAACTTCAACTCGTAAATACCAAGTGTTAATAATACAATTTTATGAGTTTAATATTTTGTTTTACAATCATTCTGATAGACTGAATTTTCTATTATTTTACCTCGATTTTTTATAACAATTATTCTTTATATTTTTTCTCTTGTACGAGGAAAAACTGTAATTAACATTTTTATATTGTTCTTTTTTTAATGATTTAAATCTCTAGCATTCTGTAATCTACCTGAATAAAAAAATTAACTGTACAAACAAATATATAATACTAGCAAAAGTAATCGTACTTCGCACGGACAAATACTGATTTTTTAGAAACATCTTTTGTCTTGATCGTTTAGAAAAAACAAAAGAATTCTTTAGTCGTGTCAATTTGAAATTCCATTTATAAAAGGAATGTATGAATGGAAATCTGTTAAAACTTTCGTTCACATGATGGCTTTTGTAAAATAATTCCAGCACTTTCAACTCACTCTGTATTTCAACTTTCGAATCACTTTATGACTAATTCATTCGGTTACAAAGCTTTGATATAGATTACATGAATAGTTATGTTAGCGTTTGTCTGTTAAATTATTATTTAAAACGAGAGCAGAAATAACTTACTTAAATAAATATTCATACATATCATATCGCACGTAAAAGTTTACTGTGTAATAGTAAATAAGAGAAATATGATTTAAATTTTACTGGTGTTTGTAGTGTATTAAAAAATATTCGTTTAAAAATCCTTGGTAAAAGTATGCATAGTCGAAATGAGATGACAGAAATATTAAATGGTAATGATTGGACCTTGTTGGTCGAGTTCATCGGGTAGCCTAGAGGAATAAATACGAACTTATTCAAGAATTTAACTACTGAAAATGTTTCTAAAGATAAAATAATTTAAGTTGGTTTTCAACTTTCCTCGATGCCAGGAACTTAAAATAATTATCGAAGTATTAAATACTGTATTAGTTTTTTATTATTTTCTTTTTCTTAGTTTTAACTTATTTTTTTAAGTGTAAATATGAACATATTTGAGTTGAAAAAAAAAGAATAATACAGAAATTCTGTTTCATGTTATTTTTTTGTCCATAGTTTTTGCTTATGGTTTTAAGCATAGATTTGAAGTAATTCTATAATTCAATCGAAGAAATATGTTTTCCAATTATGATTAATTTTGGACTTTCATCGAAACTTTAATATTAAAAAAAAATTAATTACTTTTTTGTATTGTAATACAAAAACGAACGATTATTTTTGTTTATCAAGGAAGATTCTCTTGACTCCCAAGCAGGAAGTCAAGTGAGTCTCCGTCAAAAACACAAGACTGAAAAAAAATCAAGATAACGAACTGGAGTAAGGTCGGATGTAGGGGGTATACCGAAATGAAACGACTAGTACCAATAGATAAGGAATCTCGGAGAGCTGCATCAAACCAGTCAAATACTGAAGACCAAAAATAAAAAAAAATTAAATCATCCAAAAACTTGAAAAAAATCACAAACTTTACTCTCCACGGGGCTGTTACAATTATAAAATAATAAAAAACGAAATACTGTTACTCTAAATAGATGTTACTCTTAATGACTGAGTAGCTTGCTTATTTTTTCGTGTTTTTTCTAAACCAGTTGTTTGTTATATTTTAAAACAGTGGCAAGTCAATTTTTGTATTTTTTCAAATTTTTGCGCGACTTATTTATTAAATTTTTTTTTTCTGCAAATGAAACAAAGAATTGTGTTTTACAGAAGTTTAAGAGTAGCAAATAGTATTCAGTTTAACACCTTTCCCTTACAACGCCCTTACTGCGACACTTTTTTTATTTACTTCTACGGTAGGAATTAAGAGCGAAATAAGTATTTTCATTAAATTGAAATTTGTAAGCCTATTAAATATATTTACATTTCTACGCTATTGTTAATTTTCACATATATATTTCATATGTTAAATTACCTTTATATTTTATTTTTTTTATTGCAGTTTTATAATTTATTTTGACTAAATGATTTTTTTTTTAATAATAATTATGAATGTATACAGAGTTATCATAAAAGAATGGTGCGGTTTCAGTAATTCATAGGAAGATTGTAGGGAAATTTCTAGATGTTATATTGGTATCCCTGAAAGCCTCCAACCCAAAAGTTTGTTTATCAGCAGTTGTAACCACAACGTCAGTTCTTGTATTGTTTTTGCGGTGAGTTTAGTGAGTTACTATGTTCTCGGATAAAGACAAAGCAAAGTGTGTTTTATTGATGGCTGAATTAAAATCCGTAATTTTAGTTCAACGTGCGTTTCGACGTGAATTCGGAAGAGATCCGCCACACAAAAATAACATAACACGTTGGTTCATACAATTCGAAGAAACCGGATCGGTTAAGAAACAGAAATCAACCGGCAGACCAAGTGTACCAGACGAAACGGTTGAACTAATTAGAAGTCCTGGGAAGTTCATCCCCCGTCGAAGCGTCGAATTAGGTATTCCAAAATCAACAGTTCACAAAGTTTAACATAAAAAACTGAAATTACACGCTTATAAAATCCAGAAACTGCAGGAATTGAAACCCGATGATGGTGTAAAACGTTACAATTTCGCTGTTGAAATGTTGGACACAATAAGTGAAAACGAATCGTTTTTAGATGATATAATTTTTACAGACGAAGCTACATTCCATGCGAAAGGATGTGTTAATAGACACAATTCACGAATATGGCGCTCTGAAAACCCACACGCAATTATTGAGAAACGCGATTCGCCTAAAGTTAATGTTTGGTGTGGTGTGATGAAAAATCGTGTAATAGGGCCTTTTTTCTTTGCTGAAAAAACAATTAATGGAGTTGTGTATCTTGACATGTTAACCGATTATTGCTTTCCTCAGCTGGATGAACTCGAAAACATTCATCAACATCATTTTCAACAAGATAGTGCTCCCCCGCACTTCAATGCATTGGTCACGGACGCTTTGAACGAAAAATTTGGAGATCGATGGATAGGCCGGCAAGGACCCATACTTTGGCCTCCAAGGAGTCCAGACCTGACACCTTGAGATTTTTTCTTGTGGGAGTACATCAAAAGCGTTGTTTATACACAAAAAATTCGCGACCTAAACCGCTTAAAAAACAGGATTAATGAAGCAATGACAACCATTAACGAAGAAATGTTAACTAATGTTTGGAGAGAAGTTGAGTATCGTTTGGACATTTGTCAAGCGACTAAGGGCGCACATATTGAAATTTATTAATTATGTAAAAAAATGTTTGAGACGACAAATTTGAAAAATAAAAAACATAAACTGTAAGTAATTCTGTTTTAATTTAAACCATGTTCAAAACCGCACCATTTTTTTATGATAACCCTGTATTGTAAAGCCATCTTATCTTACCTAAATATACGCCTAAATTTGTTCAGATACTCTGATTTAATGAAGTATATTTTCGAGTTTGAAAAAAAAATTATATATAAAGCATCAATCGCATAATTTGGATGCAGCGTTTGGTTACTATTTAAGGTAATTGTGATACTGTCCTTCCTGCGTTACCATAACATATTATCCTGCTAGTCGAGTAAAGAAGTAGTAAGAAATACGAAACTTTCAAAGAAAGTTAAGATAAAGTAGATGTAAATGATAATTCTAAGTCATTAGGGTTAGGGAGATGCTTTATAATACAAATACAGTGAAATCAACAATTTAAAAAAATAGATTTAAAAATAGCCTTAATTATTATTAATAGATTTTGTTTTATTAATTTATATTTTATAAACAAATTTCGCTCACAACAAGTTTAAGTTGTTATACATTTATTACAATTTTAAATTTCATATTTATCTGGCAACGAGTATGGGTTTTCAGAAGAGCTACGGTAACACTATGGGGAACCGCGAGAAGATATTAGAAGAGTTTTGTTAAAATTATTAAATAAATAAAAATGATTAATAAATAATACATTCTACAGTATTTTGTAAACTAATTTTATAATTTCCATTAATCAACACATGTTTATTTAATTAAAAAGCGTTATTTTTAAATGAATTATATATTTCTATAATTATAATACAGCAAGGTAAATCTTTTAGAAAATAATATAAAAGAATTTCACAAAAACAAAATGAATATTTTTTAAATAGATTTGGATAATGATACTAAAACATTAAACCAAAGTTAAAATTTAATGAGAGTTTATACTATTCATTAAGAAATAATAAAGAATGTAATAAATGCACCACCTCATCTAAATAAAATTATGTGCTTCATTAATAGAAAAAAGAAACAAAAAACAAAGCAATTCATGCAAAAAAAAAAAGAATACTTAAAGTCAAATCAAACGTTTATTTACGAGTAAACAGTTATATACTACGGTTATTTTATCAGATTATATAAAACATAATTATACATTAATTCTAATTAAAATAATTAATTCTGATCTCACCTGTTTAAAACGCACTATGACGAGTAAAAATGTTTATTGCTTGAAAATAAATTACTAAGTGAAGAACTGTTTTAGCAAGGAGAAAAATAACTTCTCAGAAAAAAGTCTTTTCTTTTTTTCTCATTTTGTAACGGGTTGAGTTCAGGGTAGCTTAACGCTAGATGAGAAGCTTTTTTTAATCAGAGGTTAGAAAGAAAGCCAATCCAGTAATAACATTTATACCTTGTTATCGTCGCTCTCTGGAAAAATAGCTTGAATGTGACACTAGCAAAGTAATCACCTGTGTACCGGCGGTTATGAAAGCGTAACCTCTATTGCGGTATAGTCTTTAAATCAAAAAGCAATTTGAACTTTTTATATTAGAATTATTAAGTTAGAATTATTCAGAAATTAAATGCAGAGAAAGCAGGAAAAATCCAAAAAATAAGCTCAACAATTTATTGCGTCATAATTTTTTTAATAATAAAGAATTATTTCTGTTCTGTATCTTTCGTGAGGATACAGTCGCCTTTTGTTTAAAAAATAACTTTAGTAGAAAACCTAGATCCTAATCTCTCTACAAACTAAATTTATATAATCTTCACCATACGTAAATGAGTAAATGCTAAGATCAGTACATGGACTTCATCTATACACTCTGCCAAAGTTAATTATTATTAAAAGTAAGCATAAATCTCTGTACTCGTACAAGGAAGTATTGTGATTGCGAGAAATTTCGGTTTTCAGATTTCAATGGAAATATCCATTTTGAATAGTTTCGGCGAAACGTTTGTATGTATGTACGTACATATGTATCTAGCATAACTCAAAAACGATTAGCCGTAGGATGTTGAAATTTTTGATTTAGGACTGTTGTAACATCTAGTAGTGCACCTCCCCTTTGTCCAAAAAAGCCCAAAATCAAAAAAATTTAGATTTTGGACTTTTTCTTAACTGCAGCAATAAGCAATCATTGAGAGGTTTTCAACTATATATAATAAGTGGTACCTATTTCCTTTCGTTCCAGAGTTATAGCCAAATAAAATTTTAATTAATGACATATTTGAATCTTACAAGAAGGCACATCGGTTCAAATCCGACTTCATTTCCTTTTTTTTTTAATTAAAATATGTTACCTCTGATTATAAAAAAAAAAAAACAAAAAATAATAATTCAATAAAAAAAAGAATATGAAAAAAAACCAGAAGTTATTAGTGAAATAAAATTTTGTGTACTTTAAAAATGTGTATCTGTAATTCAGTAGGGGTACAAGGATGTCATGTGGTGTCCACATCAGATTTTTTATGAACTGTTAAATAAAATAATTTATACAAACAAATTTAAATTATTGAATTGTTTTTTGATAGAAAACATTCTAAAACTTTACAAAATACGCAAATTTGCGTATTCAACCAAGCAATCACTAGCGAATACATTTTTATCCCGTTTTTTGGTAAATTCATTTTTACTCCTACTTATCACTCAAAATTATCGTATGACTAAAGAGTAAATAGTGCAGAGTAATGAGGCATACACTAAAAAAAATAATTTAATCATATCTAGTTGAATTTATTAATGATGCAATAATGCTATTATTTTGTTAAAATTATATACAATTCTGTAGAATTTATACCTTCTCAGTGAAATAATGCTTAGCAGAATATCTAGTAAATATTACATTATTGTAATGTAATACAATAATGTATTTAACCTTTAACCTGAGTAAATTAAACGTATAACAAAAAATATTAAAACAAAAAAAAATATAAATAATAAAACATATAACAAATAAATAAACAATATAACATATAAATAATAAAACATATTAACAAAATATATTAAAAAAAAATGCTGGCAGAGCTGTGGAATTAATCCAGAAAAAAAAACAACTGACTAAAAAGGAAGAAACTTAGGATTACTATTTCCCATACATGCGTTTTCAAAAAAGTGGCATTACGGAACATAATTTATAATTTTCATAAAAATCACAATACATTGCAAACATTAAAAAAAAGTATGAATATTAATAATAAAGGGAAAAGACGTTCACGCAGGCAGAGACTGGTGGTATTCCTAATACGCTTTTAATTTTTAAATCGGGTGCCAGGACGTGGGTTTATAAAGACGAAATGAATACCGAAAATTACGAAAAACAGGTTGAAATCAATGGATACCAAATCTTCTTCAAATGGTCGGTTTTTGTAACCGATAATACATTTTATCATAATAAAAAGTTGTACCCGACTCCAAATTCTAATATTAGAAACGCAGCTTTGTTGGACCGGTTACAAAAACGAAACATTCCTTGTAATACGACTACGTTCAATTTTGAATCATCCAGCTCGTAAAATTGAACAAACAACGATACGAAGAGTTTACTCTAGATAATATGCTGGGAAATTACGTACTCAGTGTGCTTGAGATTCTTTCATTATCATCCAGAGTTAAACCCGATGGAATTAATTTGGAAAAAAGTAAAGAATAGTATAGCTGCCGTTAATATTTGTAATATAATCGATGTTATAACAAAAATTTAACGAGCTGTCGGCAGAATATTGGAAGAAATGCTGGGATCATTCACTGCAGTTCGAAAACATTTACTTCCAGGCTGACAGAGTAGTAGTGGACATGCAGACGGAGAAAATACTAATAACGACGAGTGATGACAGTAACAACTACTACGAGGATGTATGTGTGTGCAATGAGAGCGACGACATCGATGAAGATGCAGACGATAACACGGATGGAATCGAGCCGTTAAAATAGTTATCATTTTTAAATTCTTGCAATTGTAAATAAATGTTTTATATGTATAATAATGTAAAGGTAAATAATAATGTAAATTATAAAAAAAACTAGCAGACCCGGCAATGCTTCGCTATTGCAAGATTTGAGTATGTATGTATGTGTGTGTGTGTGTGTGTATATATATATATATATATACAGGGTGTCCCATATAAAACGCAACCCATCAATCGCTCATCCACGAAATTTCAAAAGTCAAGCCTACTCCCCTACTCGTTACTGAAATGGACTCGTCCAACATCAGAACATCGCGGCGACGCAGTAGAATACTACCGATAGTAACAACAATGCAATCATAACGTCCAGTGTATTGCTAGAGAAAAGATGGTGTTTTCGCTAGATGAACGTGTTTTCATTGCCGAGTCGTACTTCAGTACGAAATCAGTGGTTGCAGTGCAAGATTTCTTTCGCCATAAGTACCCGGATAAACCAGCTCCTAACAAAACATCAGTATTAAGGTTAGTTGCAAACTTTAGAGAGACCGGTTCTGTTAATAACAAGGAACACAAAAGATCTGCGTCAGTGTTGAATACAGATACAGTCACTGAAATCAAAGACCGATTACTCGCCTTGCCAAATAAATCGATCAGACGTTTGTCTGCTGAAATTAATTTGTCTAAATCAACTGCTCATCGGGCGACCAAACAATTACAATTACGACCTTATCGCATTCAAACGGTTCATCGACTTCTTGAGCCCGACAAAGAAAAACTGCTACAATATTGGCAACGGTTCCGTCGATTTCTGCGTGAGGGAATTAATGTTATGGATTCGTTATTTTTCACAGATGAAGCACGGTTTCATTCGGATGGCTACGTAAACAGCCAAAACAGTAGAATTTGGAGCGCTGAAAATCCCCACGTTTATCACGAAAAACAATTACACCCGCAGAAGTTGGGCGTGTGGTGCGCGATATCGCAGAAGAAAATAATCAGAACGATATCAGGATATTTTATTTCAGTTCATCGCACTCTTGGAAGAGGAACACAGACACTGCTGGCTACAACATGACGGTGCGACATCGCACTACGCAGGTTCAACTTCTGATTTCGTTGAGGAATTCTTTGGTAATCGTGTTATCGGTCGAGGCTTGTGGCCACCAAGATCTCTAGATTTGACTGCGGCGGATTTTTTTCTACGGGGTACCTCAAAGAAAAAGCCTACAGCAACACACCACGAACACTTGAACAATTGAAAGTCAATATTGAACAAGCTGTATTAAATATCCAGCCACAAACTTTGAAAAAAGTTGCAAGAAACGCTGTAAAAAGAATTGAAGCTTGTATTCAAGAAGATGGCGGCCACTTCCAACATTTACTCTAAATGTAAGGTAATGGACGGTAATAATAAAAATTACATTTACATTTAAATATGCCTTTTTATTATTTCAATACCTACCAATATAAGGCTGGGTTGCGTTTTATATGGGACACCCTGTATATATAGATGAAACGAATACAACTGAAAGTTAAATAAAACATTACAGAACTTCACAAAATTTAACCTTTCACTTTTCCCTTTCCCCCTTTCCCGTTTTCTTTTTTTCCTACGCGTAAGGTAGGAAAAAGTAGTTTTCGGTCCGGTAGGTAAGCTCGGTCCAGTAGTTTTTTAGTCTTATAGACTAAACATGTGTTCGGACACTATGTGTGCGGACACACATATGAAGACTCACTGCCTTTTATATAAATAGAAAAAGAAAGTCTGTTTGTATATATGTTTCTTTCGTAAAGAATTCAACCCCACCGTTACCTAGCGGGTCCATTTTTTGCAAAAATATATCTTTTCACGTAACCAATATATATTCTGAATATGAGCCAAATCGGACCACAAATGCAATTTTCCGAAATATCTCGACCCCAGTGCCACCTAGCGGGTCCATTTTTTGCAGAGGTATTTCTTTCCATGTAACACATATTCTGAATATGAGCCAAATCGGACCATAAATATAATATTTCGAAATATCTTGATTCTGACGCCAACTAGCGGGTCCAAACTAATTCGGAACCTTCGCGCGGGCGTCCGCACAATTTTCACCAAAGTTTCATCGCAATCCGATGAATAATATAGGAACGCATACGGAACAAACAAACATTCATTTATATATATATAAATGATTATATTAATGTAGACTTATGACTTATCTCAAAAAAATACACTTTTTAAAATAAATAACTAAACAGATAAATTAACGGAATTTTAAACTCGGCGACGGCTACTTATACTGCAAATGCGCTGTTCACGTCAGTCAAGGTTACTCGGTCAGTATTAATCGGGCTTTTTCAACAACCATCTTCTTCCACGGCGTAGTGGGGAATATCCCCACCACCTGCTGGGCAGTAACTACGAGGGGTTAAATTTTTGGATTATACGAATATACGTCCTTTTGGATTTTTCAATGTTAAAATTATATATGCTAAATTTATTTTTTGGTTAGAGGTGGTCATGAAACGACAAAATTTAAAAAAATCCCAGTTAGCATACTTTCCTTTTTATAGCATACTGAATAGTATAACTATACAGGAGAGAAAATAAATAAAAATACAAAATGATTATAGTAAATCTGAAAAGTTAGAATTTTTCATTTAGACGAACTAACATCTAATTGGCAGTCTAGAATAACAGGAAAAGTTACCATGACTAAGTAAAGAATAAGCACAAGCAATGAATTCTTAAAACTGCTTATAATGAAAATGCGAGTTGTAAAAGAAATGAAAAAATGTTGGAGCAGTTCATGTATACGAGTACAAAAAATAAAAATGGTCATGGAGGAAAAATTCACTCATCATCAAAATCGGTACGGGAGCACTAATAGTATAGAAAATAGAAACTGTAAAATGGGGATTATGTCCAATACGATATAAATAAACACAAATTAAAAATTAATTTAGTAATCTCCTCAAGTTTCAATTCAAAATAAAGGATTTGTACAATGCAATTATTACCGTAATTTAAAAAAAGAATATTACCATTTACAAAAATATGCAGACAATTATGCTTTCAAACTTCCCCGCATTTGCATATAGATTTAAATTTAACCCTTTTTCCAGTGATAGAATTAAATTATTATTACTTTTGTAACTAATATATTAAAAAAAAAAAAATATTTAAATAAAGGCTAGAACTGTTTGTTAAACCGATAAAAAGTTACAAGAAAAAAAAATAAACTTACAAGAATTAATATTTAATTTTATCAACAATATTTTAATCCATGTGGTATGGTACTCTGTTTTAAGGTATAAAAAAGTAGTCTAAAATTAAACAAAGTATAATACGGCGGGAATTTGAACAAAAAATTTATTTTAATAGATATTTCGAACCGTATTAAATTTAACAATTATTTCCAAACAGATACAGTCTTACTAAGATAAAACAATCAAGATGTATTACTTTCCTGTCAAGCGCTATAGCAGAGCTATTACCTTTAGAAGGGAAAATATTGAAATCGATTCAATTTGAGTATATTTGGTTTTCACCGTATCTTTAAGTTTTGACGCCTAAGAAACCCAAAAAACCGGATGGAAATTTTCCGGATGTTTGTAGGTACGTGTGTGTGTGTGTGTTCGGTGTCGCAACCTAAATCACCTTATATCTCCAAAACTACTCGACCGATTTTGACCAAACTTGGTTAGATTACGTCTATTTGATGTCATTAAATTTTCAACTTAAAAGGTCAAGGGGGTGAGGCTGTAGAGCAAGATCACCCTCAGTATCTCGAGATTTCGCTTAATTAAGGTCTTAGTTTTCTTAGGTATATTTGTAAACAATTAAAAATTGATAATATTTCCAAACATTTTTTTTGCATAATCGCACTCCCACCCCAAAAATGCTCTAAATAAATTAGTGGGTATACTATGTCATCAGTACCTCCTCTCACCACAAGGAGCGCTAGTGTAGCACTAACAACTGTGAAGTCGTCCGCTTTGTTGTGACGTCACAGGTGAGCGGTAGAATTAAATAAATGAATAATATTTAAAGTGTAAAAAAGTAAGTATTTAAAGTGGCCGCTAGTACCTCACACCCGGGGAATGAAATACGGTATGCGTGCGCGCTTTAGTTAGAATAATTGAATTAAATAAACAAAAAAATATTACATTTAAATAAGGTGATAAGTTGTAGTTGCCAGTTGTAGCTGGCAACTACAATTGTGTTGGCAGCTTTTTTTTTATAAGTTAAATACCACGTCTAAGAAAACTTCTTTCTCAGCTCCATTCGAAATAAACACTTCCTTAACCCACTTAATCCACTTTATCCACTCCTTAATCTTCCTTAATCCACTCATCGAAGTTTAAAAAAAAAAAAAACAAAAACAAAAATGGAATCAATTATCATTATTTACTCACAATGAAGTTTAAAAGTCAATCTTCTTAATTTATTATTTGCTACATTTCTTTTTTTACTTTAAATTTCTATTTAAAATCTGGATAGAGCCCATAAAAACTTCCTTAATGAAAGAATTCGTACCAAGGAATGCATAAAGCGAGAAGAAACCTGCGTCTTGATAAAAATAAAAAAAAAGAAATTCAGAGACACAATGTAAAGACTGTTATCGAGTATGAACCAAATACTTCTGGGATGAAGGAATATACAAGTACATCATTTTTACCCTAAGTTTTCCAACTAATTTACCTAAGTTTTAATTCAAAGGTACACTGAATATCAAGGTATACAAATATAGTGTTACTAAGATCAAATAATGGGCAACGGTAACGACAAAAGTAAGGAACATATTATCAAATCGCTTCGAAATCATTACAGGATCTGCTAAAAAAAAAAAAAATAAAAAATGTAAGAAGAATCGAATGGAATACCTCCTACTTCAAGTATGTTAAAAAAATAATAATAATAATAATACAATACTTAAAAAAAAAAAAAAAAATGAAACGGTTATTTGAAAAATATTACTGTATGTATTTCAATCTGTTAAACGAAAATACATTAAGGTCAGCTTTAATTAATTAAAATTATGTCAAAATTCATCAACATAATATCCTGGTACTTTAAAAAGGAATTTTTTTACATTTAAAAACATGTATATTTTCATGTTATTTTATTCATAATAATGTTTTACAAGCTACTTAAAATCCCTTAATATAATATATTAAATACGGTCAATTTTTTTTTTATAAACTCCATAGCTCACCTAACGATGAAATTAACTAAAAGATTAAATATCTTCTACATGAACGGTTACAAATTGTAGCGGTTTCCCTTTCAACAACAGTTCAATTACTATAAAGGTGAAAAGTGGTGAAATGAAGAGGAGAGGTAAGCTGTTGCAGTTTGTAAATGCTTTAACATAAACGTTTATTCTACTTATACGGCGTTAAAATCGCGCTAGTTACGTTTCTGTGGTTTACATTAGGAATACCTCATGGTATTACTGAAAAACCACACAATAGAGTGTAAAGGTAAATTGAACACAAATGAAATTTATATATATATATATATACATATATAAAATTTCATTTTAATCGCCCCATGCAATTTTTTCGTAAAATGCAAAATAATGACCCAAAAAAAACTTAGATTGGAGGGGAACACCTCATGGTGACCTTAGGTTTGACCTTCACCGTTATTTCAAGATTAACACGATTTTTTTCAAACGGATTGATTTATTTTTGACTCCAACAATGAAGAGAGCAGAGAATTTTACATTTTACAATAAAATATGTGATCACAATATGGACCTTAGACGTTTTGTGAAGGTCATACGGCTGACCATCAGACATCGTCTTATACGAGTTAAAGATTTTTGAAGGATATACAATATTCCTGGAATATTTATGTTCCAGGCGATTTATTTCTCAAATTAAGGGAAAGACCATAAATATGATCTTACAGTATCGTATTACCGACAAGGGTATTCCCTGTCCCCGTTACTTTTTAATCTTTACATGGAAATAGCAGTTAATGATGTTAAAGAACAATATAGATTCGGAGTAACAGTACAAGATGAAAAGATAAAGATGCTACGATTTGCTGATAATATAGTAATTCTAGCCGAGAATAAAAAGGATTTACAAGAAACAATGAACGGCATAGATGAAGTCCTACGCAAGAACTATCGCATGAAAATAAACAAGAACAAAACAAAAGTAATGAAATGTAGTAGAAATAACAAAGATAGACCACTGAATGTGAAAGTAGGAGGAGAAAAGATTATGGAGGTAGAAGAATTTTGTTATTTGGGAAGTAGAATTACTAAAGGTGGACGAAGCAGGAGCGATATAAAATGCCGAATAGCACAAGCTAAACGAGCCTTCAGTAAAAAATATAATTTGTTTACATCAAAAATTAATTTAAATGTCAGGAAAAGATTTTTAAAAGTGTATGTTTGGAGTGTCGCTTTATATGGAAGTGAAACTTGGACAATCGGAGTATCTGAGAAGAAAAGGTTAGAAGCTTTTGAAATGTGGTGCTATAGGAGAATGTTAAAAATCAGATGGGTGGATAAAGTGACAAGTGAAGAGGTATTGCGGCAAATAGATGAAGAAAGTAGCATTTGGAAAAATATAGTTAAAAGAAGAAACAGACTTATAGGCCACATACTAAGGCATCCTGGAATAGTCGCTTTAGTATTGGAAGGACAGGTAGAAGGGAAAAATTGTGTAGGCAGGCCACGTTTGGAATATGTAAAACAAATTGTTAGGGATGTAGGATGTAGAGGGTATACTGAAATGAAACTACTAGCACTAGATAGGGAATCTTAGAGAGCTGCATCAAACCAGTCAAATGACTGAAGACAAAAAAAAAAAACTATCGTATAACAGTATCTTTGATGGTTAGCCATATGACCTTAAAAAAAGGTCCAAGGTCATATATGAGGCTACATATTTAAATGTAAAATTTTCTGCTCTTTTCATTGGTGGGGTCAAAAATAGGTCATTCCATTTGAATAAATCGTGTTAACTTTGAAATATCGGTAAAGATCTATTTCAAGGTTAAATCCAAAGTCACCTTGAGCTGTTCCCCTCTAATCTGAGTAATTCATCCTCTGAAGTATTAACTAAATGGTAGTTACCGGAGGCTAAACAGAAAAAAAGAAAAAGAAAAAGAGGTGTCCTGCGAATAAACGGAGAAACTTTCAGGAAATATTCTACTGGTGAAAGAAAGTAATGAAGAAATTTCATATAAACGTAAGCCTGGAAATATCTTTTCGAGTTACGGCTACCGAAAGATTTCGCCCTGATTTCAGCTCTTCTAGTAAAAAGAAACCTTACTATAATTTTTGGAACCCAAATTAAGAAGTAAAGTTGGTAGTTTCTTATGTAATTTGAGCTGGGAAGTAGGATAAAACAGGTCCCAGAACTGTAATTCCAGTAGTTTTTAAGATATCCGATGTAAAACGCAAAATTCGGTGCCGAAAAACAATTTTTTTTTTTTTTGTTTCTATTACAAAAGCTTTGTTAAATTACTGATAAATGCGGAAGATTTAGTAACAAAACTTGTAGAGAATTTAATTCTGAGAAAATTAAAGTAAATATAGCCAAAAAAAGTAAATAAAAACCTTTAAAAGATCGGTTTTTTCCAACAGAGTCAAGTCACATGATCTTGGCGACCAGTTCACATCACCTTGTTGAGAGATAACACGACCGTTAAATTTTTCTTGTAGTAACTGCGCATGGTTTCATTGGCGTTGTGGCACGTTGCACCGTCTGTTTGAAACCACATGTCTTCCACATCCACATCAATAATTTTAGGCCATAAAAAGTTTGAAAACATCTCACAATATCGAACTCCACTGAATAACGGCATCTCCATTTTCATTTTCGAAGTAAGATCCAATCAATCCCCTAGCCCAAAATCCGCACCAAATCGTGATCCGTCAAGAATGAATAGGAGGTTAATCAATCTTTTTTTGGATTTTCTGATCATAAATTCAACAATTTTGTTCATTTACAAAGCCGGTAATAAAAAAATGTTCTTCATCGGTAAAGATAATTTTTTTTTCGAGAATCATTGTCATATTGCCATTTTTACAATTTCTACGCGACGTACAAATAAATACGTTTCCAGAATTTAATCTCAATGTTTATCGATAAAGCATATAAAAATCTCCACTCTGGTTTTACCGCGAAAAAAAAGTGGCAAATTTAAAATATCAATTCCTTTTGGGACACCCTTCATTTAATTCAGTCCAGTATTCAAATTAGAAATAGCACCCCTTCAAATCTCCCTACATTCTTATTTATTAGCAAAAAAATTAATAGAATAAATAAATACATATATATTTAAAGAAGACAGTTTGTCGTTAGGTAATTTTTTTTTTTAACCTGCGGGACCACCGTTAGGTATTACTTCAGAGGATGAGATGAATGATTTGTAGCGTGTGTAAAAATGCCATGTCTGACCGGAATTCGAACCCGGGACCTCCCGATGAAAGGCCGAGACGCTACCACTCGCGCCACGGAGGCCGGCCTACGTAAATTTACAAATGAGAATTAATAAACTAAATAAAAATTAAACGAGCAACGATTAAGATGCTAACAACGATTTTTCTTTCCATAGATACTAATCTTTTTAAATCACTTATTAATTGCCTTCATTTTTCCTCCTAATGTGTACGTAATAATCTGTACAATGAGTGAACAATAAGTAACCCCTCAACAGCCCAATCGGATGAAGATGATATGTATGAAATTTAAGTGAGGTGTAGTCTTGTACTACTGATTCAGGCCGACTATTCCTGAGAAGTGAGGGTAATTGCACAACTATCAAAGTATACCGGTATTCACTGTCTAGTATTCAAATCTGTATAAACGCAACCAACCTTTATTAGGATATGAACCTCAGAACCTTCGACTTCAAAAATCAGCCGTTAAACAACTGATTAGCGACGACGAGTTAACCACTAGACCAGTCCGGTGGGCTTCAAATTTAACACAAAAAAATTAAAAATCTATGATAAAATTTGTAACATGAATGTTTTGTTTGTGTTGTTTGGATCCATTTTTATTTTCTTTACAGGAGTGGTGTGGTACATAGCAGTTCTAATAATTAGGAGACTAATTAATAAAACAATTCTATAACCACCATGGAAAATTATAAAATTTAAGAAGATAAACAATATGTATAGATTAACTCTGACAAGTGAAAGTGAATAAATTATACCATGTAAGATATAATTAATAGTCACGATATTCGACAGAACAGAGCACCTCATTATGAATTAATTACTGCCGAAAAATTTCGACGGGAAACCAATAATGTGGAGTGCATCTATATTGGCGGTTTATTTCAATTATTCTTTACGTTTAGTTATCTCGATGAAACAGTTTTTTATGCAAACAAATCAACACAAATTACATTTAAGAATATCTATTAAACACACTTGTAGCTTACAAAATATGCTTAGTTTAAATTAATTTTTTTTTTGGGGAGGGGCAAAGAAAACAAATAAAGGAATGACATTATAATTAATTACACCTTTAAAAAAAAAACCTTCTTTTAGTGACCAACGAAATTGTAAGAAGATTTTACCATCCACCACTCTTTCTGTTTTTTTTACTGACGATTTCCGATTATTACGATAACCATTTATGAACATCGGAAATTTTTTCACGAACATAAACAAATCACAGAGAAAAAAATGAAATTCTAAGAATTTTTCAAATCAATCGATTCTAAAATAATCCACGATAGCGAATGAATATGCCGGATTTTTATGGTATGATATGTAGTTATTATCTTCGTACATTTCTATCAATATTTCGTTTAATAATTATTTTTATGTATTAATATGAACTCTTGACTACACTTCTTTTTACATTCAATAATTTCGTTCTTTGCAATAATAATTTACTGTAATGCTATCGGTAAGAAAATTAATCGCATTACATCATATTTTTGATTTCATGCCGTGTATTGTTTCTTTTTTGATTTTTATTTACGAAACGGTTTAATTTAAAATTAGATAAGCTAGGTTTCATAATTTTTGTATTAAAGAGATTGATTTTTATTTCATTGTACTAAGTAAATTGCGACCGCGAGAAATTTCGGTTTTCAGATTTCAACGGAAATATCCATTTTGACCATCCCTGAATCCATTTTCACTAGTTTCAGCGTGACGTCTGTATCTCGCATAACTCAAAAACGATTAGCCGAAGGATTTTGAAATTTTGGATTTAGGACTGTTGTAACATCTAACCTTCTCTTTTGATTGCAATCGACTGAACCAAAAGCGTCCCAAAAAGGCCAAAATGCAAAAACTTTCGGATTTTGGACTTTGGTCTTTTCCTTAACTGCAGTAAGAAGCCCTCATTGAGAGCTTTTCAGCGATGTATCATAAGTGGTACTTACTTTCATTGGTTCCAGAGTTATAGCCAAATAAAAATTTAATTAATGAAATATTTGGATTTTACAAAGGGAAAGTACATAGGTTCAAATCCGACTTCATCTCCTTTTTTTATTTTTATTTAAATATATTGATTTATAATAATTATTAACTTCTGATTATAAAAACGTTTTACAATAAATAATTCAATAGTAACAATAAAAAAAATATATGAAAAAATATCAGAAGTTATTAATGAAATAAAATTTCATGTACTTTTCATTTAAAAAAAAAAAAAAAATGTGTATATGTAATTTAATAGGCGTACAAGGAAGTGGTGTCCACAACAGATTTTTTTTTAATAAAGATGATGAGGTGCTACAGCTCGATGAGGGTAGAATTTTTGAAAATCTTTCTCGTTGTGTCTTTTTATGTGATAAAAAATACATGAAATTAAAAAAATATGTATTATCATAAAAAATAACAACAGAAATAATAAACTAGAAAAAAAATCATGAGAGCATTCTTCTCTAACCACACAATTCTATTTTTGTAAGGATTATAGATTTCCACTATCCCATCCATTTAAAACAGTATATATTTTTTTTCACTAAACAGCTTTATCAAGGTAGAATCAGAATTAAAATCCTAGAATTATGAAAGATAGTGGTTGTCACGGTTCTGAAATAAAACCTGCGATCATTCGTTTCTAATATATTTATATCTCGCCTAAATTCAATAAGCGTAAGGCCGCTTTCAGATAGTTTCTAACATATTCATTTTACGCCTTAATAATTTATTATTTGTTTTAGTAACAATAAATTGGTAGTTAAAATTATAATGATGAAATCTTTTTCCCGAAGTAATTTGTTTTTATTTTTTAATTTTCTTCTCCTACTGATACAATAGACAGATACATTTTGACACAAAAAAATTATATTTTTGAAATTAGGGGAAATGTTTGCAAAAAATAAATGCTTACAAAAATGTGCTTGAGTAAAGTAACACATTTTTATCATTTATGTCTTTGATGCGTAATATTCATTTGTCACAAAAACTACCCGAATTCACGGGAGATAGTAGTATTATTACATTTTTAAAAAAATGATAACGGTGTGGGATGTTATTTAAGGTAGCGACATTTTTAATATATTACCTCGGGGTTGGACTTTATGAACATTTTATTTGTACACATTTTTTAATTAATCAAACATATAAATCAAACACTATATGAAATAAAATAAATATAAGTTAAAGGTTTGAAAAAAAAATTAATTTTAACATACTCTACTCCGTAAAATTTCATTTATATTAACTTTTTCAAACTTTTTACTATTTAATTTACCATCTTTTATTAGAAAATACATTTTTATTATTAACTAAAAGGGTGGATACAGTTTTCAACCTTTATCACAAAAATTAAAAACAGGACAGTCGATTTATAAACGTTTTTATAAATTAATTTTTTGGGTAAATCACTCAAAATAGCGAAATTTCACGTTTTTTAAAAATAATTATAATAATATCTTAATACAGAAAATTTTTAATGAATTATTTTACTTTTGAAAAAATGTAAACAAATAAAAAATAAGTAATTTCTGAATAGTAAAAGTAATGATTTTAAGTTTATTAGAACAAAGGTTCATTTTAAAAAAATTCTGGGAAATTTCAACATTTTTATGAGTTTTTTTTTTAAAGTTAAAAACTAGAAATAAAGTAGTCAAACTTATATTAAATGGATGAATATGTATGCAATAACACAAATATAATTTCGGAAACAGTTTCAAATTGAGTAAATGGTATACTTCATTAAAGCTTAAAGAGTAACAAATGTTCCATCTGACTTTTAAAAAAACAAACACTATCTATCAAGATAATTTATCAAAGTATGTCGTTCACATTTACTCTTCTACATCAACCAAACTACGTTTTACAAAAAAAAAAAAAAACAAAAAAAAAAACTTAATAGCCATCTTTCTGAATGTATGCAAAGATTAAGGTAGCGCTTAAATTGTATCTTAAATCAAGATATTAGAATTTGGCCAGTTTCTTTCCCTTTCAAAAACATACGTAACCTATATTATTCATGATAACTTATACTATATTACATGATATATTATCCAAAAATATACAATATTTAGTAGCAGTAGAGACGTACCCTCAATCAAGAGTTATGAAATACATGCCGATTCATTTCCATTGAATTCTGACATTCAACATTCAAATAATACTACTTACAAAATAACTGTCCCAAAAATTCGACACTTAGAATCTACCTGATTTATATAACTTATGTGACGTAAAATCCATTTTTATTCATACAACTTGGATTAGCGGTAGCATCATTTAGATTTAACGTAAATCGTTATCAGAGTCAATAAGAAATTTGAATAAGCACTTCCAAACGACAGTAATTAAATTTTTTTTGTCGATTTTTATAAAAAAATAAACTTTCCAAACAATACTCGTAAATGAACAAAACTTATAGAAACATAAAGAAAACAGAAACTTTAAGTTTTGCTGCTGAATATATTATAAGTACACGGGAATGCAATCAGTATTGTACTTTACTATAGGATTAACCTAAATTAGATTCATTTTTAACTAGATGTTAATCTTGTTTGACATTATCTTCATGAATAGAAAGATTGAGAGTAATATATACTAACCGAACATTTATTTTAATTTAATGACATTTATGAGCATCTTGTTTATTTCACATAGAGATTCTTACATTATTTAAGCAGCGTTACTCTTAGTTTTTCTTTTAATATAAAAAAAATAAATTACTTCTAACGGTAAAAACAATGATCCTATCGAATTTTTTTATAACTCGGCATTTAAAATAATTGAAAATACTAAAAATTTACAACTGAAATTATGCACAGATCGTATATATGTCGACTTTTATTTTATTTTAAATCTAAGATTTAACATAAAATCACGAAAATAGGTATTGTCAATTATTGTATTACAGGATTGATTCTGTTAATCTTGAAACAAATTAAAAAAATTAATTGAGATACTGGGGAAGGAATCTAAAAGGGTGCTTTCTGGACTTACGAAAAAATTATTCTTTTGCGTTTCATTTTTACTTTGCTGGAATCATAACCGATAGGTATGCTGCAAGAAGGAAAGAATGGTACAGTGCAGCGGTCGGCAACCTTTTGAGTCAGAAGGGTCAAAAATTGCAATTTACAAAATTTCAAAGTTTTTAAAGAGTCACAAAATGTTTTCGAAAATAGGTTTATTAAATAACAATTTATAGGTACTTATACTTATAATTATTATTTTAACTCTAATTTTTAAATAATAAAAGCTATAAAATAGATAAATAATAAAATAGGTAATTTATTAAATATATATTTTAATAAAAACACTTTCCCGGTAATATCCAACAGTAGTACTTTGTTTCTTTTTTGACAATTCTTATTGACTTCAAAAAAGTAGTTAGGTATCTTATTTGGAAAAAATATGTATAATATATATTTTAAAAATATAATACTTATTATGTTACCTATCTTTACTTCGGTTTTTTTTATTATTATTATATATGTGTACATACATAACTTTGAGAAGATAATCCGCTTCTAACTCTTTTACTTGAAACAACATACTATACGTCACAGCAAAAGCACTGGTGAAGACGCCAAATTGTCTTGCGTCGAAAGCGAATTAAAACGTACATAGAAACATCCGACGACGGCGTCATTCGAGAGCTTCTGACGGACTGACGACAGTGACGAAGCGTGTCACGGGGAAGGGGTGTAGTGAAAAGCGAGTGCAAGAGGCAAAGGGATAGAATCGGTTCCTAATCCTCGTTAATCGATTCAGAACGATTTTTAAATGTTTTTTGATAAAATAAATAATATTTGCGTATGGAACTAAAGAGCCGCAGCTTCACATCCAAAGAGCCGCATGTGGCTCGCGAGCCGCGGGTTGCCGACCCCTGGTATAGTATATGAAAAATCTAAAGGCGAGTCCTCCCTGCATGCTGCCTCTATTTCCCTCCTCTACACCTACTCCTATAACCCGGCATGCGGAAAACTTGCTGCTACTGGTTGCTACAGAAGTAATGCGTACGTGGTATTTAAAAATAATTTTCGTAAATAACTACGCCACGTCAAATAAAATCATAGCATTATAACTTAAAATAAACGTCTCATTTAAAATACTTTTGTATTGTCATTGTTTCTGTTTATTTATAGCAAACCTTTAGTTTAATAACTTGAAAAAATAGAAATACTTTCAAGAAATAAATAAATAAGTTACTTCATATATATCTCAAAATACTTCATATATATACACAACAAAATAATTTTATTTGTAATAATAAATTTATAAGAATAAAAATTTCGTAACTATAATAGTGACATCATAATTGGATATGGTACAACTCATTGCAAATTAATGGATGTGACTTCTGAGCACAATAGTTCGGCTGCTGGTGTGAGGAGAAGCCGATTGATGTTAAGAGCAGTGGAGGGGAAGCCACAACGCACTACTGCCCGCCTTCAGATATTACACTATAATCAATGGAATGAATGATAAAGAATGAAATGAAAGGTAAAAAATGGGGTATGAGTGTTTTTGAATTTATCGATGATTGATAACCCAAGGACTCCAAAAAAAAATGTGTGGGGGTAATATTTATACGTACGTACTTATGTACTTGCCTTGACCTGTTTAAACCGATTTTGGTGAAATTTTGTAGATTCATGTACGGGTGGGCGGGAAGGCCCTTTACACTATAATAAATCCAGCTTATTCAGGCTCTACTGCTGTTAATTCTCACCGCTGATATCGCTCATGGCTGCTGGAGAAGGTGGGGCGGGTAAGCCTCACCTTCTCCAGCTGATGAGGATCGTGGTGGGATGACCTTCGTAGTAGTTTAATATGGGGGGGGGGATAAAATTTACTCAGGAAATGAGAAGATTGGTGGTTTCTCTTTACCTTCTTCACTGAGTCGAATGAAAACGGGCAATCTCAAAAATTATAGATTATATGGCAAGTTTTTTTAAAGAAAGTTAAAACCTTCGTGATTTTTCGTCGGGTCAAATGTACGATTAACCCACCGGGTTGGTCTAGTGGTTAACGCGTCTTCCCAAATCAGCTAATTTGGAAGTCGAGAGTTCCAGCGTTCAAGTCCTAGTAAAGCCAGTTATTTTTACACGGATTTGAATACTAGATCGTAGATACCGGTGTTCTTTGGTGGTTGGGTTTCAATTAACCACACATCTCAGGAATGGTCAAACTGAGAATGTTACAAGACTACACTTCATTTACACTCATACATATCACCCTCATTCATCCTCTGAAGAATTAACTGAACGGTAGTTACTGGTGGCTAAACAGGAAAAAGAAAGAATGATTAAAAATGTTCAGCATGGAAGCAATTTTCAAATTTTATCATAGATATATGAAAACCGTAAAAATATTTAAAAAAAAAGTAATTCTGTGTCCTAAGTCCCAAAATATTGCCATTTGAAATTTATTATATTTTTTAATTATTATTTTTTTATAAAACAGTCACTATTTTGTGATCAGTAATAAAGCTTGCTAAATTTACAACTTACTTAACACAAACAAATCATTATTTACCTGATATCATTATAAAATTTCTCGATAAAAATGTAAATAAATAAATAAGAAACATGTACGGTAGAAACTACATGGATAACAAGAATTTAATTAATTGCTGAAGTGGTCTGAAGGTTACCTCCACTCCCTTTGGTAATAAGTAAATAATAATCTGATGATAAGGGAACAGATAATTTTCAACTTTTGGAAAAGAGAAAAATGTTAAACTTTAATTAAATATCGCGAATGTTCAGTAACTTCAACGCCAGCTATTTTTTCTAGAGATAAAATGTTACTGGCAGTTTTAAAAAGGTTTGAATGACTACGTTTGAGAGGTATGCTTTAATCACTGAGATTCAATTAACGGCACTGTTTATGTACAATACAAAGCACATAACTTTTTGAAAGACAATATAATTTCATAATTAAGGAAAAAAATAATTTATACATTATAAATCAATTAAAAACAAATTAATTATCCTGAGTTTCAAAGTTCTACTTCTTTTATGATAACAGAATGGTTAATAATCGAAGCTATCCTTTTAATTAAATAGCAGTACGAAAGGGAGTGATACTATTGACAATTACATCCTTCTTCATTAATAAAATGAACAATTAAATTATAAAATCGAAATGGAATACAGTAGGTTAATGGCCAGATTAGATTAAAATAAATATTAAGCAATTTAAAAACTTTAACTGGTATTTTAGAAACATAGCATTTAATAATTAAAATAAAGATTTTAAAATATCGAAATGAAAATAATACTAATGATAAGGCAACTGATGTATCTTACACAGATCATTTATTTTGAAAAATATATACGTTTGCTTATTTTAAACCTTATATAACTATTTTAATTACAAACTGCTTCTATAGTTTTTATTGTTTTGAACAAAAGTTCAGGAGAAAACGATTTAAAAATTACTGACATTCAAAAGATTAGAAAAAAAAATTCAAAATACTTTGTTGAGAATTTCGGAACAGATTTAGGCATATATATCAGGAAATTATTTAAAATAAATTATAAACAGCCTATATGTGTGTTTTTTTATAAATAAAAATAAGTAAACAAAAAATGGGTAAAGTAATAATTAATTCGTTATGAGAAAAAAGATAAATAAAAAAGAGACAAGGGAGTAAATTAGGGTAGAATAACGAATACATACTAAACAATATACGAACAAAACACGCTCGGCAGTGGGAGTGAAAAGTAAATTTGACAAATGGATTTTTAAACGTTCTCTCTTCTCACAATCGATTGCGAGCCAGTTTTAAGGGTCGCGCTGTATGACACACAGGCTTATCGATGAAACGAAAAAAATTAACTTAAAATCAAATAACAGGCGTAAAATGTCAAACAGAATTAACATATAAATAAATAGTTATTTATTCAATTTAACTTGATTCGTCCTACACGAAGAATTATACATTAATCATAAATTTAATCTCGCAAAATTTAAATACAGTATACGTATATGTAAACTTATGAAAGAAGGATTCATAGGAAATTTTAACGGTTAATATTTTATAATTAGAAAGATTCGCTACTAGATTTTAAAAATAAACTAATTTTTCACAAACTTCTCGTCAAAAATTAATTAAATTCGAATTAATTACTTTTGAACTGATACAATTCAAAAGATTTGAAAATCTAAATTTTTTCAGTTCCAGAAAAAATTGTTGCGATCATTCTCACGTATCTGTAATAATTTTTCTGATCACTTTATATAATTACAAACGAAACATAGACCATTAATTGTATAGAATGCTCTACGAAAATATTATTCATAAATTTGAGGGTAAAAAATTACCACATTTTAAATATCTTTTGCCATTCAAAAAACAAAAAACTTCAAATTGAAATAACTACGAAAAATCAGCTGTCATGTAAAATTCTTATAAAAACATCCATTTTTTCTAAAATTCAACCTGGCCGATCTTAGAGTTTTATATCGTTCAAGATTCTTTCTTGAGTATATTTTGCATCAATTCTTAAAATTCCTTTTATCAGAAAAGCGAAAAACCTATTTAACGTCTCAATTAAATAGGTTTAACTACGTTGAAAACATGGAACCTTTTATTAATCTGTTCCTAGTTTAAACAAACTGGAGAATTTTTTTATTAAAAAGTGAAATCCGTAATGTTTGCCACAGATCTTCTTACAAGATGTCTTGAATTAGTAATTTACAAAAATCTCCTGTTCCTACTACAAAATACGATTCCCTTCGTAAATTATAGTTACCTACACCTTCACAAATCCCATCATTCTAGCTGAGGTTCACATTCTAGTAGAGCCAGTACTATTTCAGTAAAGTTGAACAACTGTTTGTTCACATACTTTTACTACAAAAAATGTTTACAAGAAAATATTTTTTACAAATAAATCTTTGATTTTGATTTTTAAACAATTGTATAATATAATTGATTTATGTTCAGAAACAATAAGGCACACGAAAAATCTTTACATCCATAACAAAAAATTTTAACAACCAAAACAAAAATTATAAAAAAAAAGAAGAAACACCGCGAAGGGAATACATATCCTTTGAAGGATTATAATTCTGGTAACGCTTCAGCATTTTTCATTTTAAAGACAGAAATTGCCGGCAACAGTTTTCTTCTGTAGCATGATGCATTATTTCCTGCAACGGTTTTATCAATATTTACCAAATAAAAGCTGTAAGTAATTAGCTGAAAACTCTTTAATGAGAAAAAACTAGGTGAAATTTAAAATTTTGGGCTAGTTTACTTTAAAATTAGAATCATTTATATATTTTTTACACCTCTGAACATTATTGAGAATTATTGATATTGACAATTATTAGACTTTAAAATCAAACACTGTTTTTTTCTTTAGAGATATAACGAACGATCAATCCACGACTTTCACAAAAACTTATATGTGTAGTTAAGATACCCCTTCTTTTTTTTCATTTACCTGTTTAGCCTCCGGTAACTACCGTTTAGATAATTCTTCAGAGGATGAATGAGGATGATATGTATGAGTGTAAATGAAGTGTAGTCTTGTACATTCTCAGTTCGACCATTCCTGAGATGTGTGGTTAATTGAAACCCAACCACCAAAGAACACCGGTATCCACGTTCTAGTATTCAAATCCATGTAAAAATAACTGGCTTTACTAGGACTTGAACGATGTAACTCTCGACTTCCAAATTAGCTGATTTGGGAAGACGCGTTAACCACTAGACCAACCCGGTGGGTTATAGGTAAGATACCCAATTACCAACTTCTCGCCCGTAATAAAAAAATTTTTTGGACTAATAGAATATTTAAAAAAAAGAATTATTCAAAATTCAAGCAATTTACGGATGAAAAATTTAAATACTCTGTATAGATAAGAATAATCGTAGACATGTAAATTGTAAATGTAGACATTGAATTAGTTAATAATAAACTCTTTTGGGATGTTTGGTTTTACTTCTTTATTAAAATTTTAAAGTCCTAACAAAATTTAAGGTCAGTTGGAAAATGTTAGGAGGGGTGAAAGAGGAGATAAAATGTTTTTTTTTTGTTCATGCATCTCAGAAACAATTCAATTAAAAAATGTACTATACAACCTCTTTTTGACATTCCCTATACAATTTATCTATTTTTTTTTGTTCTATTCTATTTGATTACAAAAACCGAGTTATGACTTTTTAATCTATAGGATTTTTTTATTTCACCATGAAGCAGTGCTTGTTATGCTGTTAGTTTCTGCGATCAACTTTGAAATTAAATATTTAATATAAAATACTTGAAACAAAAGTATTCAAATGTACAAAAGTATTATTTTTCATCAAACTGAATTGTTTCCGAAAATATGTCTTTCCTAAATTTATTGTATTTTTAAGACTGACTGAGTTATGGATAGAATGTGGAAGAAATAAAACATTTTTTGTATTCTATATACTGTATATATATAGGAAATAACCTTTTAGTATTATAATAGTTTTTGAAGTATTGACAAATAAATCAAAATGTTATCTCCTTTTTCCCTTCTAAATTCTATAAATCAACGTAATTTTAAGGGATGTTCCACAATCTTAATAAATTAATAAAATCAAACAGAGAAGTGAAATCGCATTTATGCAACACGCCACAAAACTTGTCATTCATGTCATCCTCTGAAGTAATACCTAACGGTGGTCCCGGTGTCTGTAGGGGACAGCCCGATCCGGGAGGGGTGGGAGACTCCCTTGCAGAGGCCAGTATGGGAATGCAAGACTGTAGTCCCGGTGGGGGATCCCTCCAGGGGTTCTTCATTAGGCTAGGCGTCAAGACTGGAGTCCCGACGGGGGAATCCCTTGGGGTTACCCCGCCAGAGGCATGGTATGTAACACAAGACCGAGTCCCGGCTACCTGGGTGGGGCCTAGCGCCCTACCGAGGTAGATTGAGGCGAAGGCACCCCTCGAAGCTGAGTTTATGCGTGATTGAGGATCCGGCTCTGGAGGGCAGGGAGATTACAGACGAAAAAACAAAAAAAAAAAAAAAAAAATGAAATACAATGTCATCGCATGTTATAAAAGTTTCTTTATGTTAAACAACAGCTTGTGGCGAATAGAAAAGCGAATAATTTGAATTACACAAAAAATATTCTTGTAATTAAAATCAAAATCAAATTCTGCAATAAAACACACACACACACACACACACACACACACACATATATATATATATATATATATATATATATAATCGTTTTTTTGCGGAGTGGTAATTTTCCTGGCATTTATTCAGAAAGTTCTGAATTCAAATTTTTTTAGAAAATAAATTATTAATAATTATAAGGATTTTAACATTTAACAAAACGAGAAGAAAACAGGAACTGATAGAAAAGGAAATAGGATTGTATTCGTATTTTTCAAATGATATACAACTTATAAAATTTCTTTCGATAATTAACTTTTACAATAGAGAAGATTTCGCTTAAATCGGATCAACAGTTCTTAATTCACAGAATAAAAAACAAGCAAGGAAACAAAAATTAAAAATTGGTAGAATCTTAAGACAATAAAAGAAACCAATTAAAATTGTTAAACATTTTGATGTAAACATAGACACTAATATATATATTTCAATATTAAAACAAAAAAAAAAAAACTATCTCAGGCTTAGGAGAGTTTTATTTGTTTTAAACAAGAACTTACTAAGAGACACAAAATTTCTTTATAACAAAGAACCTCAGTGATTTTTTCTTTTTATTATCTTTACTTAAGGAATGTCTTTGATGAAAAACAGTATGACTATTAAAATTCCACTGAAGAGGTTTATATAATGAAATAATAATGCTACAGAAAAAAAGGATTATTAGCTTTTGTCTGTTTTTACTTAACTGTTTTTGTAAAAATCAAATATTTAATTTTTTAAGTTAAGTATGCATTATTATGCGGTATAATAATAACAGTAATCCTGGTATATGATGTAATAACACAGATTAGAACTTAATAATAATTTATGGTGAATTAAATTTAAAAAAACAGGCTTACAAGTTTACTGTAAATTCTAAAAAAATTAACTTTTTACACATACACTTCCTAATATTATTTACTTACAAAAGACCTCTTTTGTAAGTATAAGAAATCCCATGCCAAGTTTAATAAGAAAAATAAATTTCTTCCAAAGAAGAACATATGTATTCACTGACCATATGTATATATTGTTGCAAATCAGCGTGTTAAGCCCACCATAGTTCAAGTAATATTAATTTCATATTACTGTATTCAGTGAGCTACGACAATGTGCTATATAGTGCACTGCTTGATAAGAGAAGAAAGTAAGAAAAAAAAGTTTACAAATTTGTTCCAGTCTTTCTCACGGCTGTGACCCGTATACGAGATGCAAGTGGCAATCAAAGTTTCTTTCTCTGAAAGTATTCGTGCTTCATTATAATTAGGTAAAAGATATATTGTAGGGATTAATATTATCTGCATTTTAAATATCTTGGTGTGCTGATATGCTAAAAAATATTCGCTCAGTAAAACTGGGGATAGGAGACCCCTTACTTCGATTTTTCACAGTGAGCCTGGAATGGAATATTTATTATTTTTACAAGTTTTTAAGGTATTTTCGCGAATAATTTATTTCGAATTGGGTCACCAATAACCGTTGTCTAATTACAACCGACATTCTAACATATACAAAAAAAAAATCCTGGAAAAATATTTGAAGGTGCTAAGAATATCTGCAAAAATAAAATATTCCATATAATTCAGCTTTAGCTTTTGATTGTAGATGTGGTAATTGAAATGTCTACCACAAAAATCAAATCTGTTTTTTAAAGACGTTCATAAGGATTTCCTTTTATTCTTGGGATTTAACTTGATTTAACTTGGGATTAACGGGTGTATATCATCCTATCTTAATAACTCCCAACTATTAGTCTCGGGGACGTAAATGGTTGTAATTTTATAATTTACATGGTCAACTCGCCGATACGACTTGGAGTTTGCATCACTGGTGAACGGGTTGTGGGGAGGGGGCACAGCACAGATCGACCAAAACTGGAGCTCTCGCATATTTCCATTCAGTGTAACTCACAACTTACACGTGATAGCGAGGTGATTCGTGTCTATTTAAATAATAATAAGTGTATTTTGGTCAATATTTATGTGTAAAAAAATTAAAGTAAACATGTAAAAAAAGTATAAAAATCCAATATGTTAACCTCAGTCCGCGCAAAAGCCAGCCGGAAATATAAATTACGCATATCGTTGGAAAGGAGAGGTTATGGGCCACGCACAGTACCCCAATGTCCGATGCCGAGCGAGCGAGATTGTTTCGGGGGCGTCGCAAAGCTGGCACGGCGCGATCAGTGAACGACGACGACGGCGTGAGCACCTCTACCAGTGCTTATTATACCTTACGGTCTCTTACTTCTCATATCAGAGACCAATGTTCAACAAAATTGTCATCGAATATTAGTTGAAATGAATATCATGTACCATTTAATGTATGTTTTATGTTAAAATTAAATTTTTGTACGCAGTCAATGTCTCGTTTTTATTTCAATCCAATACACCCAAGGTGACTCGTTGACATACAGACCGGCCAATTTATCAGCGTAATAAAGGAACCAAAATTTTCGATTGGAGACTTTCAGTTTAGTTAAAAAAAAAGCAATGGTGGCTCTCCCATTTAACTCTACAGATAAGTTGGTCGATCTGTAGCTCGGAGGAACTTCATCCCAGGTCTGTAACGTTTCACGTTAAACCAACGGCCGTGCGTCCCGACACAGCCACCCGATTTTTTTTGCAAATGCTATCGTTTTTAAATTTAAAACTAAGGTGATATTGAATTAGACGGTAAGTTCTGAAATTCATAATCTGTAATAAATTGAATAAAAGTTAAACAAAAATTAAAGAAATTTCACAGTAAATATTCAATCCTTTTAAAATTTCCTAACAGGTGACGTGTCATGATACGTTACATCAGTTTACTTTTCAAATGTATGTTTATTTTTACGAGTAATCGTAAAAATACATGAGTAAAAATAATTTTTGTATGAAAATTTCAATCTAAGAATAAGTAAAAGATTAAAATACTGGCATTCATTGGTTTTTAATAATGATGAATTTTGGTAAAAATTTACTTTTGTCCTTAATAGTAACTTACCGTGCGAAAAAATAATTAAATATGACGCCAACACGATTATAATCCTCCCAAAGTGAAGCCCAAAAAAATAAACCAATGATTCATCTGAAAATGATTCACGAAAAGATTACTTCAGTAACTAACTAATCAGAATACCCTATTTTCCTAACCAATCACAAGTACGAAAGCGATTGGCCAATCAAAAACTCACTACTTCCTACCAATCACAACTAACCAGTTATTAGGAAGTAAATTCCAACCAATCATAATTCTTGTTTTTGACAATCATGTATGAATAAAACTTACCAGTTGGAATACAACAAATTTTAACCGATAAAGTAGGTACCGTCCCTAACACCATTTCATACACAACCACAAATCTTACACTTTGACAGAGACAAAGATTGAGAACCATCTAGACAATTAATTTTGATCAAACACAAAAGAGAGAATTATCACGATTATTTTCTGCGATAAGCATTATTCAATATTTATACATATACTGTATTTAGAAAACTATACTTATTAATAACATAAAGGAGCAATTAAAGATTAAATCTGATATCTGTCAGCAAGAAAATTACCAGCATTCCGTTTCCTTTAAACAAAGAATAATCTTTTCCCATATATTCGTTCAGGATGCAGTCACTAAAAATCTACGTAAAAAACAGGTCAAAAAATTTAATTCGCTCCCTTTTTAATACTTTTTTAATCTTACGCTGAAAGAAATGTAAAGCAATGAAAATTCAAGGAAATATACAATTTTCAAATACTAATCTTTGAAATTTTGAACAGAAAGTATTTGCCATATTGCTGAAACTGTTTTTTTACTTCCTTGTACGAAGTAAACGGAGTATTTTGATCGCGAAAAATTCCGGTTTTCAGATTTCAAAGGAAATATCCATTTTGACCATCTCTGTCGACCATCTCTCTTCCATTTTGACTAGTTCCGGCGTACATGTATTTATATATGTATATATTTATAGATATATTTGTATATATATCGCATAACTCAAAAACGATTAGTCGTAGGATGTTGAAATTTTGGATTGAGAACTGTTGTAACAATCTAGTTGTGTACATACCCTTTTGATTGTAATCGACTGGACTTGGAAGTGTCCAAAAAAGCCCAAAATCAAAAACAATTTGGATTTTGGACTTTTTCTTAACAGCAGTAATAAGTCCTCAGAGAGAGCTTTTCAACGATTTATCATAAGTGGTACTTATTTTAATTGGTTCCAGAGTTAGCCAAATAAAATTTTAATTAATGAAATACTTTGAACTTACAAGGGTAAGACACATCGAAGCGAATCAGACTTCATATCCTTTTTTTTTACTTTTTTTTAATTTAAATATATTGATTTATCAATAATTACTAATTTCTGACAGTAAAAAAAAAAAAAAAATACGATAAATAATAATTCAATAATAAGAATAAAAAAACAATATATCGGAAGTTATTAATGAAATAAAATTTTATGTACTTTTCATTTAAACAAAATGTGTATATATAATTTAATAGACGTATAAGGAAGTCATGTGGTGTCCATATCAGATTTTTTACTTAAATGTTTGGGGGAAATGAAGTTTAGAAAAAAAATTTCAAAAGGATACAGATTAAACCAAATAAAAACAATTTTCGTACGAATTAGTTTTATTTTTAAAATTTTTACTTAAGGCTTCCTTCACTAAAATAAATAAGACCTATTATTTAATGCTAGTTAAGATTGTATTTAAGTAAATCGAATTCTAAATATTACTGATTGAATCCTTTATATAACCTTTTTTAAAAGTTATACACAGTACGTAAACTTCGACAAACTTTAAAAAATAATAAAAGTTCATTTCACTTAAACTTCTGCTGTTTTATACCATATTTTAAAATTGATACATTTGCAAACAGTACTCACAAGCTGAATTTACGCTCTTAACATCAGTTTTTATGCGATTACAAGCGAATATAAATGTGTTTAGTGAACTCAAGTTGGGGATAACTAACTGAAAGTGTAACTATACTTAGATTTTACAGTTATTAAAAAATACTAAGTAAAAAGAAAAATGATTTTTAAAACCGTTTTTTTAACGATTAAAACGATCTCTCGTAGCGTAGAGATAGAAAAAGCCTTCGTAAAGCTGCCTACAAAAGCCATGATGGCCCGGTATACCGTCATGTAAATACACAAGATGTGTGCTCGATACTGCATTTTAATCTGTTTACAATGCTATCTGTTCAACGACCTTTTGTACAAGAGTAAATACTGCGTTTAAAATACTACATCATTTATAAAGATTTCATGTCTGATGCTCTTTTAGCTGTTATTAACAATTCTTGTGGCAATAGAATCTTATTTTTCGCATTATTTACTTGGAAACCTTTTCATATATATATTTGCAAAAATAAAAAAAAATTGTAATAAAATTAAACGAATCCCGATTTTATAAAATGTAACACGATGCAAGACACTTTTACAAAACATAATTGTTACGTTTTGAAAGCTTCCGACTGTTTTATTAAAAATAATAATTACTTGGGCTGTAAAATAATTATTTAAAATTACTATTTTGAAGAAAGGTTGTATTTATGCTAATAATTATAACCTGGCGTTAGATGCTTATGGTTTCTGTGAATGGCTACCTTATTTTAGAAGGTGAGAGGTGTTTTCATGTCACGTCAGTCTTTACAGTTAAGAATTCATAGACCTTTTATTGAATTATCAACGTTCCCAATTTTTTACAAAACCAAACCGCTAAAGACTGTATTCTTTATTTTTCTGTCTATGTTTAGCTGATATAAATACCTAAAATCCATAGAAATATTTTAAACAATGCCTAGTTATATATTAATGTTAGATATATGTTAGATTTAGAAGCTTTCATTTTTACATATACCCTCTTGATATATGTGTCTGATTATAAATTTTGCTCATATAAACCATCATAGTAATTATATTAATAAATCTCTTTTGGTTAATTTTGTTCTATTTTAATAAATATTAGCTTTGATTTTTCCTTATATAATTTCAAACTGATTTTTCCCTCCCATGAGTAATAAATGAATATAGGATATTATACATTTTTAGTTAAACCGAAACAATAATTCCAATAACAAATGATTGATTTACTTACAAACTAAAAACATGTAAATGGTAACAACCTTTTGATGCAATCCTCCGTTAAAATTCTGTGTTGAGTTCTAATTAACAACAAATGACTCTGCGACGGATGGAAGTTTCAAGCTAAAGGTATAATCAACACATGATCAAAGGACGCAGTTACACAAGGAGGCGTGCAACAAGAAATCCACAAAGATACCTGGAGACTTCAGTTCAGAATATTATAAAATCAATCAGTTATCGGTAAATGATAAAATTTTTTTTCTCTGGACTCATATCCCGTCCTTAAATTTTCTTTTATTATCTTTATTGTTAATACATTTGTGAGTTTGCCTTACCTCATTTTTTATTGTTATTCAATCTTTCTTGTATTAATATTCTAAAAAAAAGTAACGTAATACATTTTTCACAATAATTAAAATTTCACTTATTTGTAAAATTAACAAAAACTGTAAAAAAAGAAATTCGTAATAGTATTAACAGAATTTTTGATCTAAATTAAAACATTTTAATAAAAAATTAATTTCTAATTTAATTTATGACAGCTTAATATTTTAAATATTAGACGACAAATATAAATATGATAAAGTATAATAATATTTACCAATGAAATAATTACTTTGTATCTGTATGATATAATGTTACAATGAATTGTAATTATGATATTATAATCAAAAAACATCGTTATAATATATAAAATGTAAGCAAACAAAGAGTTTGTTAAAAGCTTTCAAGAATAAATTTGGATAGATTCTGTTTTTAGTTGATTTTTAAGAAAAGCCTTTATTTTGAAATAATAATGTTAAAGGTATTAAATGAAGAAAAAAAATTTATACAAATATTACCGGTTATATAATTTTTACCGACTTTACGAAGAAAAGTACGATTTTCGTTCGTACGGTGGAATTGGAAGGTAAAAGTGAACTTTCTTTACGTTTTGAGATATGGAGTACAAATATATCATTCGCTTAAAAAAAGGGAATTTCCTTATATATAAACATATAAACTTGTGTGTGTGTGTGTGTGTGTATATATATATATATATATATATATATATATATATATATATATATATACACATAGATCTATATATATAGGTCTATGGTATAAAATTTGTTGCAAAACTCGATCGATTTCACTGAAATTTAGATATGCTGTTTTAGTCTATCTAAAGTTGTGCGTGTGAGCATGTGAAAATTTGATAAAGATTAGTTGAATCGTTCTTCAGTTACGCTCAATTTAAGGTCAGCAACAGACAACATAACCTCAAATTGAGGTTTTATTAACTTTGTGAATTTTTCATATGCGCTTTGGAACGAGTCATTGTGGTGAGTAAACATGATGCTTATGTGAAGGATCTTCTAGTTATTTTTAATTACTTCATAAAGTTACGATTATAATAATTTGATTTTCTTAAAAACAAAAAAAAAAGTATATATATTTTAATATTACATAAAAAAAGAATTATACTTTTTTAGTGTTATCATTTAATTCATGTTTTGTATATTTCTTGCGCAAAAAGTAATAAAAAATAATTCGAAAAAATAAAATAACGAAAAATCGATCTTATGCAGAACTGTCCAAGAATTTTTATTTTAGGTACGGATAAAATTTTGATAAATAAATATCTTGTTAATTATTTTTTTAATATACAAGAAATTACTACCTATAATAAAAATATAAATTTATGTCCAATAAATTATTATTATAAAGTATATCTAAAAAGCTTCAGAGTTCAAGTGTTAAACGTATACTATACAAAGTAATTCCTAATTGCACGCCAATCTCTCGGGAGATCATTTTGTAGCCAAAAATTAAAAAAATTCATATAAACGTAAGTCAGAAAACGTTTTGTTAGAGAGTTACGGTTCGCGAAACATTTAGCCCTGCTTTCTGCTCCCTCTGTGAAAATAAAACCGTACTAAAATTTTTGGGGTACAAGTCGAGGGGTAAATTTGGTGCTTCCTTATGGTTTTTGATCTAAGAGTTTGAATAAAGAGGACTTCTACCTCACTTAAATTTTAAGGAAAACGGGGTAAAACATGAAAAGGTTTTGTAGGAAAAACAACTTTTTACGTTCGGTACAAAATAACTTTGTTAATTCACCAGTAAACAAATAAAAATTCTAAGTTAACTGAGTAGAGAATTTTATTCTGAGAAAATTGATGTAAATAACGTCAATTAAGATTAAACACAAATTTGAGAAGTTCAACTTTGATTAGAAACAAAGCACGTAAATTGGATCGGAAAAGTGATACGATTTTATACAAAACAATTTACATACAAATGACAAAAATAAAAAATAAATTTGAAAGATATCTTTCTAAAACATATTAAAAAGTTTTATTTTTTCGTACATTGGCAATAATAATAGATCAACAATTAAGTTTAATATCTAGCATTTGAATATTCATTTGAACGGTGTTTGTGCAGTTACTGTTCGGTCAGTCATTCAAAACAGGTGATATCACAAATTTGTTTTCATTTGGAGGATGAACAGACATGCTAATTTATGGTAAAATAAATAAAAATGGATTGGCTGCTGTACGTGAATATCGGGAAAATTATCCACATCGAAGATTAACGGATCGTAACAGTAGAGGCTTTGGAAAGGCGAGTCCGAGAAAAAGGTAATTTTAAACCACAACGATTTGACGCTGGTCGTGAAAATTTTGTGAGAAATGCCAACGCTGAAGAAGCAATAATGACTGCGGTACAAGTATCTCCCACCTCAAGTACTATAAGGTTGTCAGATAGCTTTCATGTTTCGAAATCAAGTGTGCGGCGAACGTAACGGGAGTTAACAATTATACCCATTCCACACAACACGCGTGTAAGAGTTATTACCATCTGGTTTTGGTAAACGATCGTACAGATAAAGGTTTAATGTATGGTGTGGTCTTCTTGGTGATAATCTCATAGGCCCATTTTTTTCTTACCACCATAGCTCAATGGAGAGCGCATTTTTTCAAAGAGATCAGATGAAACTCTTGGAAGATATTCCACTTGCAGATAGAGTGGAGATGTGGTTTTTCAATGATGGCGCACCTAACCGTTGGACTGAAAGCAGGCAATCCTGTGTAAGACGTATAGGGCCATTATCTACGGAGAATGTGGTGGATAAAATGCTACTTAACGAGGATAACTTTAATGTGATCTCGTCGTTTATAACCGCAGTTATAAAGAAGAAAGATGAGGAAGCTCGTCAAGAAGAAACCGCTCGCTGATGACGGCTTGTCATAGGTGGAATTTCCGTTTGTCAATATTTGAGAGAGTGGGCAATATTGAGATATAGCTTTGAGTGTGGTTTACACACCAAAAAAAAAAAAAATTATAAAATATGTATAAAAATGTAATAATATACTGAAAAATTACAAGAGGAAATTGTTTGTTGTTAAGGGGAAGCTGATGATGGAGCTCTGGTTCGTAGGTTTTATCGGATAAGTGGTGAAGGAACTTATAGATTCTTAAACTTTGTGTTTCTTATATTGTAAGTTTATAAAAATTTGTTAAAAGATACTGAAAACTGTCATAAGGTAACTGTTTGTTGTTGACGGGTAATTTAAGGTGGTGCTCTTGCTCGATTGTGATGACGGACAGCCGAAGGTGGAGCTCATGCTCGTTCGTGCTTGCGTGGATGGGCAGAGAGGTGAAGAAACCTGAGGACTCCGTGGCTTAAGTTTTAAACTAATTGGTTGGGTTGGTATGATATCATATAAAAAAAAGAGAGAGATTAAAGAATAGGGGTGCCTGTTGCTGAGAGAACAAGGGTGGTGGACTCTCAGTAATCAGTGTATGATGAATATCTATAAAAGAAATAAAAGAGCTAACCGGTGAACTGACCTGCCGTGCCGGACATACAGCCGGCGGGCGGGGAGGCAAGCTAGAGTAAAGGACACTCCTCTGGCGCGAGTCAAACTTGATTGTAGATCCGTTCCAGAGGAGTAGGTGGGAATATAAAAAAAAAAAAAAAAAAAAAAAAAAAAATGATGGCGGACCTGCTCACTACTGTCGTGACGTGATGAATCACTTAAAACGTATTTAGTAAGCAATGGATTAGACGAAACGGCCCAGTAAAATACCAACCTCGATCTTCCGATCTCACACCAGCAGCTTTTTCCTTTGGGGCTGGATGAAGTCGTTAGTCTATTCTCCTCGTATTGGCACACAAGAAGAATTAAGATGTACAACAGAAGGCGAAGCTACTATTAGGAATAATAATGATGCTATTAGACGTGTCCGGCTAACATAGATTCGCCGAAATGAACTATGCATTGAACATACATTGAAATGGTGGCCACATTGAGCAATAGCTTTGAAAAAATGTTTGCAGCTTTATCAAGTAACTATTTTGATATTTCATATTAAAATTTCATATTTTTAGAAAAAAAAGCAATAACTATGCGAATTTTATTTTATTACTCCAATCTATTTTTTATTCTTTTTTTTCTGTTATTGATACGTTTTCTACTTGTTTTCATTTATTTTATGTTGTTCAAATGATGAAAATTACTTTTTTAAAAATCGTATCGCTTTTCCGATCCAGTTTAGGTGTTTTGTTTCTAACTAAAGTTGATCTTCTCAAATTTGTGTTTAAGTTTAATAGACGTTATTTACATCAAATTCTCACAATTAAATTCTGTACAAAGTATTTTTGGCTATAGAATCATCTCCCGAGAGACTGTTATGCAATTTGGAATTATTCTGTAGATTACAATGGGTTTTAAATTTCAATCAAATGATAAATATTGAAATAAAACAATAAAAGAAACATAAAAAAAAACATAAAAAAATGATTCGGCATCGTCTTAAAAGATTAATAGCGAAGTGAAATCTGTTTTTTAATTTTTTGTATGATAAAAAGAATCGTTTTTTACATTAAGTAGTTAATTTTATATAACATACGAAAAATACGATTCTACGGAACATTTTAGATTTATGAAAAAATATTTGGAAGAAACGTAAAAGGCAATAAAGTAAAACAAGAAAAGGAATATAAAGAAACAATGAAAAGAGACTGAATAACTTCTGAAATGAGGAAATTAAAAAAAAAATAAATTATAAAAAATTTTTAACTAATTTTATTTGTAGAATGACGTCAGATTACATCTATTACTAAGCAACGATGACGGCAAACAAATAATTATATTCAAATGATATTTTAAGAACAATTAATTTTTAGTTAAAAAATTTTCCGCTTAAGCTATCTGGAAGAAACTTATTATGCGATTAATGAGGAAGACCTTCCGCTACATAATAAATATGTGCATAACTAAAATCAATTTATCTGATAAAGACTAAGGTTAAATTCAAATACAAACCTATTTTTTTTTTACGTTAAAAATACAAATCGGTCATTCCCATAAGCAGTAACAGATTGAAATGGTTTAACTGACATAATGTTTTAAATTATATGACATTTTTTTGTCAGCACAGGACTCTTCTTTTAGAATTTAACACTTTACCTCGCATAAAATTTTATACCAAATAGTAAAAAATATTGAGGTTTCGTACAACCATAAACATTTTTCATTAACAGATTTACTTATCTATTTTTAAAAGTCAAAATTTTCCAAACGACTCTGTAAAGAATACACATAAAAAACGAATTTAAAGATCTGAATCAAATTTAAAATAAAAAATGATCAGTTTAACAAAGGAATTAATTATTTTGAGCGATATTAAACTAATATTTGAACATTTAAAACAAAAATCCGAGTCGATTCAAATATTGAAATTAATAAACAAATTTTATATTGAACTATATCTAGAGGTACCGTAAGTTTAAAAACACTAAAATCTCGGTTACAAAAATTCTTTACGTAATTTCGAAAAAGGATTTTTGACTAACTAAAATTTTGCACTTTCCTAGCTTTTTTGTCGGTGATAAAATTTAATAAAAGTTTCATTAAAATAATTTTAATGAATTTTCATCTAAGAGTCTTAATTCTTAAACCTAAATATTTATTAAGGTTTTTCTTTTATTCTATTTTTCTCTAAACGAGCTGTTATCATTAAACAACAGGTGGGAACAGTTTATAAAAAAATGAAGGAATAAATAATTTATTCCCTAAAATAAGAATTACATATTTCTAACTTTTTAGTTGTTTCAATGTATTGATTTAAAAATTTTTTTTAATAATAGTTTTAAAAAATGAGGTTTTTAAAATGAGCTTTGAATGACGATAGATATTTCAAAGGATTAATCAAAATTTTAGACTTGCATTTTTTTTAGCAAATCGAAACGATAAGAAAATAATTTTTATATTATAAATAATAAAATTATTTTATGAAACATTTTTCTAAAAAGATTTACAATTTACCTCTAAAAATTTTATATTTTTTTAAACTTGTGCGATTTCTAAACTCGAAAATAAAAAGAAAAATAATGATACATGTTGATTTAAATTTAAATAAATGTGTTATTTTTAACTGACTTAAAAAAATAGAACTTTCCAATTCATCCTGTAAGTTTAAAAAAAAACTTTTTGATGTTACCGCTTAACGTAGGAAACGATTCGAGGCGAAATTGTGTTGTGTAGAAAAACTCCTCTGATGATCGGTCCTGTGTTGCATTCTTCAAATTTTTCTTGATAAGTGGAAGATTTTAACGAAAAATTACATCGTTCATCTGAAGGAATATTTTTTTAATTTATTAATATTCTTAAAAAAAATCGAAATTAATAAAGAATTAAAAAATATTTTTTTAGTTTTGAATGCTGTTTTTTTATAAAGAATAATTATTTTTGTTGTGTGTTTAATTTAAATAATTTGGTTTTGTGCATTCACGACTTCAATAATATTCAATTCTAAAACTAAATTACTAAATTAAAACGTAGTACAAGGAATACATGGACACAAATTAATAAATTTTCAATCATTCAATGGAAATCTATTAAAATCCTATATCTATTATATATATAAATTTTTAATGTGTGTGCGGAAGTATGTGTGTGTACAAAGCTCACTTTTAGATTCGCTAAATAATATTAAATAAGGTAGGTAAAGAAAATTGTTAAAACCTACATCGTACCAAAACAATCAAAAATTTAATTACTAGTTGGTACTAAAGAGATAGACATAGGTAGTTAGAGAGAGATACAAAGTGATGAAGTGAAAGGTGGAGAATTATTCAATTTCATTCAGGAAGCTAAGCTAATGAAAATATCACCACTTTAACACGAGAAGGTTCACAAAACGCTCTAAGTATTATTAATTATTCAATAATTAATTAAATTAATAGAATAAAATCTCTGCTACATTCTACAATAAAAAAAACAAATTGTTAGGAAAGATGTTACTTAAACTTTAATTGCAAAAACTTACTTAAACTATTTAATTCATAAATCTGAAATGTTATACAATTTCAAATTCAACCACTCCCCGTATATAGTTAAAAATTATATTTTACTTTAAACCTAACGTATTTTATAAGCGATGAAAATAATCAAAAAAGTTTTTCTAATATGAATATAAAATTTAAAATATTGTACAAAAAAAAAGTGGTTGCATTTAACGTTCCCAAAGTCTGATTAAGCGTAATCAACAGGCGGCATCCATGAATTGAATTAATGATCACTCAATTTCATTTGTGAAATTTTAGACTGTATTTTTACTTTCCCGTCTATATAGCGCTACAGCTCTAGAAGGGAAAATATTGTGGTCCAATTTGGGCATATGCGGTTTTACCCGGATCTTCACGTTCTGACTTCTAAGGACCCCAGAAAACCCGATGGAAATTTTTCGTACATACATGTGTGTGTGTTCGGTGTTGGCCTTTAAATCACCTTATATTTTCAGAATTACTGTACCGATTTTGACTAAACTTGGTCACATTACTTCTATATATGGAGCTTTGACGCCATTAAATTTTCAACTTAGAAGGTCAAGGGGATGAGGCTGTAGAACAAGGTCACCCTCATTATTTCGAGATTTTGCTTAATTAAGGTCCTATTTTTCTTAGGTACATCTGTTAAAATTAAAAAAATAACAATATTTTAAACAAACCTTTTGCAAAATCGTACCCCCGCTCCAAAAATTGCTGTTGTAATCGCCTGCTATGTTATGCCGTCATAGTAAGCAGTAGAATTAAATAAGTGAATAATATTTAAAGTGTAAAAAAGTAACTCGGTCTGGCTGAGTCTCAAACTCCACCGCCCGGTTGAAACGGTACCTGAAGCGTTAAGCCTTGCGGCTACACCATTTGCCCACCAATCAAGAGAAATATGTTCTATGTAAGTTGTGAAATTACATTAGTTTAGTTATTGCTGACCGGCGCCCGTAGTACAGCTACACCCACGCAAATTAAATACGGTACGCGCGCGCGCGCTTTAGTTAGAATCACTGAATTAAAAGTAAAAAAAATATTATATTTAAATAAAATTATAAATATTTTAAATTAAGTTATGTGTGTAAGCCGTGCATTAGAAATAGCCCACAGGTGTACTACTGTATTAGCGTTTTTAAAGTAGTTTTATAAACAACTGATTTTTAATATATAAGATCTTCGGTCGAAAAGGTTTCCTTACTTTTTTATTAATATTCGATTCTAAGTTGATATATATTACCATCCCGTTCAAGAAATAAAGCAAACTACTTTTGCAAATATTTCTCCCAAATTTTTGTTATAATTTGGAATTATAATTATTTTTTTCAAAATTATAGTATTTGAATAAATATAAAAAGGCACGCGGCTAAAGCCGCGTTCCGGGAAAGTCTACAACTGTGTTAGCTTTTCTAACAGCTAATAACGGCTTATAAACTGCATCTGAAGCTCTTCAAAGATGTTTCATTAAATTTCCTTGAACTGTTAATCTTGTTTAATGCTATTTTTGAAAAAAAAGAGGACCTAAAAATTAAAAATAATCGTTTATTTTTCCGTTTTATCAATGCTTCTGCAAATTATAGGGGTACTTCAATCAATAATTGAGATTTTTAAGTAGTGCACTGGGATTTTATTAAATACATTCAGAGAATTGACAGTGGAAAAATTTTTTTCGAATATATCACAGAGGGAATTTTATAAACGTTTCAGCATAATAGACAATATTTTTTGTTTGTATATTATTGAAATAAGATATGAACGTAATAAAGTATTTGCTTTTTATTTATATTGTCGAGTTTAAAGCGGCGTCTGAAAGGATAACTTGGTAGGCTTTATTCTACAACCGTTTTGAGTTGGAGATTTTTTTAAAATTTATAGTGAAGAAAAACTTAGTATGAATGTATCCATTCTTGTGTACGGTGTAAAAAAAAGGTGTTCCACATAGTTTTTTAACTATTAAATAGAGTGAATCATAGTCGCTCGCTAATCCGCTATATGTTTATATTATTAATGATTTCCGTGATTTTTTTAGATTTTATTTGGTCTATTGATCTACTGGTTAAGTTAGCTGTCTGTATATACGAGGTGTGTGAGAAAAGTAATGAGACTGACTTTTTAGTTAACAAAGTTTTTATTTTTTTCAAAAAACAATATTATCCCCTTCAAAGTAGTTCCCTTGGGCAGCTACACACCGGCGGAGTCGTTGTTCCCACTCCTGGTAGCAGCGCTGGAAGGCTTCAACTGGTTGGGCTTTTAACTGGTCGATCAGTCTTTTGAATGTTCTCCAGAGTTCCAAAATGACGACCTTTTAAGACATGTTTCAATTTCGGGAAAAGGAAAAAGTGACAAGGACTCAAATCAGGTGAATAGGGGGGTTGAGAAACCGTAGGAATGCGTTTTGAGGTCAAAAATTCCCTGATGGAAATGGCCGTGTGACACGGGGCATTGTCATTATGAAGCATCCACTTGTCTGCAATGTCTGGTCTCACGCGAATCACTTTTTTCCTGAGTCTTTCAAGGACACCTTTCCTTTCAGCTTCTCCTGACACCTTTCAAGGAGTGTTTGTAAAACACTTGGTTGACAGTTTGTCCTGGAGGAACAAATTCTTTATGCACGATACTCCTGTCAAAAAAGCAAATCAGCATGGTCTTGATCTTTGATTTGCTCATTCGAAATTTTTTCGGTCGAGGAGATGATGGAGTGTGCCACCCTTCGCTTTGCCGCTTTGTTTCAGGATCGTACTAAAATACCCAGGATTCATCACCTGTGATCACACGATTGAAGAATTCTTGGTCATTGTCAATCCTCTCAAGAAGATCGACGCACACGTTTCTTCGATTGTCCTTCTGTTTCGCTGTGAGGGTTTTCGGCACCAATTTCGCACAAACCTTTCGCATGTCCAAATCGACTGTCAAAATTTGATGTACGGTGAAAGTGTTTAAATTTAACTGTTCACTCATCATCCTTATTGTTAAACGACGGTCTGATATCACATAAACACTCACACGCTCAACGTTTTCGTCAGATTTTGAAGTTGTAGGTCTCCCTGAGTGAGGCTGATCTTCAACGTGTTCGCGGCCTTCCAAAAACGATTTTTACCAGCGGAAAACTTGTTCTCTTGATAAGCAATGTTCCCCATAGGCCTGTTTCAACTTTTCAAAGGCCATACTTGCGGATTCGCCAAGTTTATCACAAAACTTGATTGCAGAACGTCGCACTAAATTCCGATGCTCCATTTTCTTAACACACAACAAAAATACAACTTCACTGATGGCGCTGTCAAAAATAATATGTAGGCTGAACGGAGTTGAAACTCGTACTGAGCATGTGGAAGGGATGAACAAACCGGTCTAGCACAGACCGGAAGACACAGCGTTATCAGATTGCTTACAGTGTTACTAATTTCATTACTTTTATATAGATATATATAAAATATATATATATATACTTTTTTATATAGAAATATATAAACATTTCATTATATATGTGAAATGCAGTCTTGTAAAGTCTCAGGTTGACCATTTCTGAGATGTGTGGTTAATTGAAACCCAACCACCAAACAACACCGGCATCCACGATCTAGTATTCAAATCTGTATTAAAATTAAACTGCCTTTACTAGGATTTGAACGTTGGAACTCTCGACTTCGAAATCAATTGATTTGCGAATACGAGTTCACCACTAGACCAACCCGGTGGGTTAAGAAATGTTATCTGCGAGACTCTTACCGTATGGTTTACAATGTCATGGTAATTTTTTTTATATTATCTACCTGAAACCTGGCAGAGATCTTTAATACGATTTAATACCTTTGATTTAATACGATTTAAAAAAGTTTAATTTTGATTAATCGTAAATTTTCAAGCCTGTTTGCATATCGTTTACAACATACTTTAGTGGTATTATTTGTAGATAGTAGGGTCTTCAAGCGTTGGTAGAATTGGCTAATAAATATTTGGGTACGATTTCTGAAGAATGGGTTCTTAATGTGCGATGAACGTTTAAGTTTTAGGAGTTATAAGTTTAGATAATAAGCTGTGGGTAGAGACGGCGGGTTTTATTCTTTTTACTGCAAGATGAATTTTAATCTGAGTAATGAAACAATATCATTGATGAAAATAGCAGATAAATCGGGGGACTACATCTTTTACGCAAAGGGTGTGTGCTGGGTTTGAATTATAGGCACGGTAGAGAAGACCATTATATCGGGTGTTTCACAAATAGTGATGGTGAGGCTGAAGAAGTAAGCCAATTTGATGAGAGGTGTTATACGTGACATTCGTAAGAGATAGCTGGACAGAAAAGTTTTGGAAGATCAAAAGATTTTCGATCGGTTGAACGGAAGGACTGAAACGGTCCGGTAAGTTATTAAAGAAATAATTAAGTACAGATTGCCGGTCATTACGCAAATTAATTATAGTTAGTTTGTTTTTACTTATTTTGTAATTTAAATAGAATAAATTTTTTATTAATTTAATATATGGGTTTTTCCTTCCTGTTTTGCAAAGTGTATTTATCGATTTAATTCTTGTACATATCAATCAGTAAAATAAAATCTAAGGGTGAAATTTCAGCTCAGCTGGTTTCGGAGAAGTGGACTTATCTAATAGGTAATTTTGTAATTAATTTTTTTTTGTATTTAAAAATGAATCGAAAGTAAAATTTTATGTTAGATAATTTTTCCTCTGTATTTATTTGAATTACATATTACCATGTTTATTGAAATATTTTCGTTTTAATAAAATAATTTTCACCTGATCCTAGGGTATTTAAGCAATATTTTTTATATATGTAAATTAATGATTGACAGTTATTGGTTTCAGTTTTGTCGAGGATAAATATACAATTTTTGTGATATGCTAAATAAAGTGGTAATATACTAAAAGAATCGAACCTATTTTTAGAATTTATTTAGTTATTTATTCATATTTCCTTTGTTTTTTTAATGAAAACAAAAAACGATTTTCAATATTTTAATTAAAAGATGCATAAACCTGACAGTAGGCCTTTGGGACATGTCAATTATGTTTAGTTAATTTCGTACATATCTGATGTCAATAAGCATGATTATTATTTCTATTATCTTTATTATTATTACTAGTACTCGTATGACTGCTCTGCCACAAGGTATTATAAAATATATTAAAAAACAAAAATGACAATATTATGGTCTATTCAGACTAAAAATTATTTATAACAAAAGAAAAAAAAACGTTCATCCTTCACAAACACCATCTCCACGACAGTTAATAAAATGCAAAATTATTCTCACGCTGATATCGCCTCATTTAAATACAATTAAAAACAATACTTTTGAAAAAAGTTAAAAATTATTCAATACCTAATTTTAAAATAAAGATGTAATGTATCCGATTCCTTTTTTATAAGGATTTAAAACTGTACCAAATCATACAATATTCAATTTAAAGTAAAACACTTAAAAAATCGTCAAGTCAATAGGCTATAATCGATTAGTTGTATACATAATCGAGGCAAACATTGTTGTTTACAACCAACATTTCTCTTAGTCTTTGTTCACCGATTGATTATTATCAAATTTCTGTAACAGGTTACTTTAATTTTAAACTAAGTTGTTGAAAACGTTCGCCTGTAATTAAATTTTTAATCTTTTGATCACGTTTATGTAACATTTCATTTATATTTCATTAAAAATTAAATATTTTAATTTTATCTCGATAGAAACAAAATTGTATTCCGAATTAATTCAAATTAAATACTTTAAGATAAAATTTTATAGTTGCAGATATGATGAAATTACAATTGAAATTTGTATAACAGTAATAAATAAAAAATTTACGGAGTATAAATATTATTTGGCAAGCTTAAATAAATATAACGAAAGAAGATATATTAATTTTATAAGTTACTGATAAAAACTTAGTGGATAGTAAAAAATTAGAAAACGGATTAGATACAAACATATTAATGTTAGTCTAGGTGAACTACTTGAGCCCTAAAAAGTAAAGATTTGCAAAAAAATTCGTTACCCCATTTTTGGCAAGATCACCGTACTCATTTTCCCTTTAATACAGCTATTCTAGCTATATCTGTCGGTAAAGTAATATAATATATAAATGAGCCTCACTGACTGACTTACGATTAATTCTCCCGTTTTCCGAATAGTTAGAAAGCTGTAATTTTTACGCTTCAATTTCATGGGGGAAGGTTTTTAGGAAAAATGAGCGAAATTATATTAATGTACCCATATGAAATTAAAATTAACAAGGATTAGAAAGAGGTGCCGAGACTGGTAGATCGGGATAGCTGATACTTTCTTTTTCTGTTTAGCTCCGGGAACCACCGTAAGGTATTACTTCAAGGTGAATGAGGATGATTTGTATGAATGTAAATGAAGTGTAGTCTTGAACAGTCTCAGGTCAACCATTTTTGAGATGGTTAATTAAAACCCAACCACCAAGAAAACCGGTATTCACGATATAATATTGAAATCCGTATAAATGTCAAGTAATCGTAATAAAAGTAAAATAAGTCTGCTTTTACTAGGATTTGAACCTTAGAACTCTCGACTTGGAAAATAGCTTATTTGCGATGACGAGTTAACCATTAGAACACTTGACATCTGCCAAGAATGTTCCTTTAGATATTAAGGAATCACGAAAAAGTAATTTTTCTTTACTCATCCGTAAACGGGTTAAAAAGTGGAGTAAGCCAATTATTCAAAACCAGATATCTCGCTAAAAACCAGTAGAGAATCAGAGGAAACTGCTCTTAAGAAAGAATTATTTTCTATTTAAAATGTGTTATTACCAAGATTATCTTATCTAACACCTTTCGATTTTTGGGTCTGGGGTATGAAAAATATTGTATACAAAAAAAAAATACATTCTTATGAGGAATTAATTTTCTGCATTATGGATGCGGCTGAACAGCTTAAGGACAGTCCTGAAGAACTAAAAAGAGCAAAGCAGTACAGAAGCGTGCCAAGAAACTTGTTGAAAATGGCAGGCTCATTTCTGAACATTTTATAAACTGTTACGTATAATGCACTTTTGTTTAGTTTACTGTTTCTGAATAAAATCCGAATTGTTCTAACCTTTCTTTGTTTCAGTTAAGTTATCTTATACAATTTTCTTCAGAATTAAATTTTCTACAACTTTTGTTTAAAACCTTCAGATGTTTATTAACCATTTAAAAATGTTATTGTACGAAACATAACAGAGATTTTTACCCAAATTTATTGGTTTTTACTCCAAATTTCTCAAAAACCACTGAAGATACGGTTTTGGGACCTATTTTATTCGATTTTCAGGTCAAAACTCATAAGAAATCACAATTTCTGCTCAATAATTAACATCCTAAAAATTTCAGTACGACCTCCTCATTTCATTGGGGTAGTGAAATCCAAGAGAAATCTTTCACTAGTTGTAACTCGCAAACGAAGCATTTTAGGACATATGTTTATATGAACTTTTTCCATTATTTTCACGAGTAAAATAGGTTATAAAAGTTCCGGAGGAACATTTTGATACGGTAACCCCTGTGTATGGGGTTGGTTAAAGATGTCAGTATTTGCTCGTACGAATATTAAATACATCAGATATTTACTGGATTAATTGAAACGAATTCATAAGTAAGACCGTAAAAACTATCTGAAATTAACAAATTTATATCAAATTACTGTATATGAAATGAAAATGTATTCTAAATTACAATCTGCAATTCGATTATTTTGAAATTATATGACCGTTTGAAGGCGTAATAAAAGGGATTTAAGAGATTAATGAATAATAATGATGACAAAAGTATAGCCTACCTGAATTAGTAGTTAACTATAACGTACAGAAATTCGGAATTGTATTATAGAGTTGTACGATATTATTCTGAACCCGGAGGGCAAAGAAAACCAGAGAACATATGCGGAATTTATTAACAGAACTAAATGAAAACTTTTTGAGCGTACTATTTCCTGGAATATAACATCAGTTCCAATGATGTAAATTATTAAATTATTTAATTTGCTAAGTACGAATAAGATACTAATTCTTATAGAATATCTTTACGGACAAGATAATATGACAAATACCTTAATTTAAACACCAATTTAATTAAATTTATAGGGATATGAAATAAAGTTTTACTATGTATAGCAGTAATAATACTAGTAACATATTATTTACAATCGTTATAATTACGTATTCAAAATATATGTAACCGCATTTAAACAGGAAAAAACGTTTGTTACATTTTACTATACAGGTGTTCCATAAACTTCCATAAATGGAGAAAACATTTTTTATTAAAATCATTTTTATTCATATAATATGCTCTAAATAATTACCATTGTTTTGAAAACACATTTCGATGCATGTCCTCCGTCGCTAAAGGCACGTATCTCAATAAATTTCCATACATAGGAAAAATAAACATTTATGAGGAAAAAAAGCACAGCGAAGTTATGCTTGTAATGGCATTACGTTGCATTGTAATGGCATTACGTTCCTTGACATGATTTATAGTTCGTATATTTTCCTAATAAATGACTTCATAAAAAAAATGTTTGTTTTTCCTTTGTATGGAAACTGATGGGACATCCTGTAAAATAAATATAATTTAAATTAAATAATTATCCTCTATTTCCGTGAGCTTATTCCTTGAATATAGTTTCTGATAAAGTATTAATGATTATCCGTTCGTATTTATTACTTATTATTCCAATTACACTAAGTGCTAACGTGCTAGTTGTAGTTATAAGGACAACAAACTGGCCTTTGAAAAAGAACCGAACGGTAACGCGAAGTTTATAAACGAGTACGAAAAATAAGGTCTTTAATCGAATGAATCATTTTATTCTCGCAAAATAATTTACATCGAACTTTATATTATTTTACAAAATTTGAGGTAATATCCAAAAGGGATATTCAAATTTTAATATATTTTTATTGACACTACTCTTAAGATCAATTGACTTATTAAAGATAAAGAACAAAGAGTTACAAATTAGATACTGTTGACGGTTATTTGTGTAGAAGATATAATTTTTTATGTATTTTTTCAACCAGTTTTCCAGCTACGGTCGAGTTTTTGTATATGTGCAGGTAAATGCAATTACTGCAATCGGCTTACCAAGCTTGAGTAGCTGCAGATGTAATGCTATGTAAGTGTAAATGTACCGGTAACATGTAGTCTGGAACAGACTCAGGATAAGCACTCCTTAGAGTGTGGTTAATTGAAACCCAGCCACCAAAGAACAACGGTATCCACAGTCTAGCATTCAAATCCATATAAAGTAACTGTCTTAACAAGGAAGATGTCTTCCGATTAAGCCACTAATGTCTAGGAACGGAGGGGATGGTGTGGCAACCAGATATGTCACGAGGCGGATGTTCTTCTCCCTCGGAGGAAGGGGATTTGAAATGTCTTAACAAGGACTCGAACCTTAAATCTCTCGACTTCGAAAATCAGCTGATTTTGCGATTAATAGACAAACCCGGCGGGTTTGCGTAGGATATACCACCACATTTTTTTTTCTTGTTTGTTTAACCGCCGGGACCACCGTTAAGTATCGCTTCAGAGGATGAGGGATGAGATGAATGATTTTTGTAGCCCGTGTGATAATGCCATGTCTGACCGGGATTCAAACCCAGGAATCCCGAATGAAACGCCTTGACGCTAGATACTGCAGACGCTACCACTCGCGCTACGGAGGCCGGCAGCACATATTTGGTACGACAAAAACTCTGTATACAGCACACAATAATAAAATAATAGAGTTAAATTCTTATTCAATTTCCATCGTATATCATAAACTGACTTGCACATTATTCACATTATTTTTTATTATTTACTTGACATTATTATTGTACCAACAGTCAGACAGCATGATGATTACGTTTCGTTCTATAATTAAATCTTTCTCTCATTAAGATCCAAATTTACGAATACCAAATCAAATTAATAATATTGCTAGACGTTAAGGTAAATAAATATTTTGATAACTTTTATCAAAATATTTATTAATTTTATCAAAAATTAATTTTCTCACTAGACAAGTGAGAAAAATAATTCAATATCATCACTATTAAGAAATCATTTCTTTAATGCGCTTCTAAAAACACCTACTCGTTTAATGTGTCATATACACCGTCGGGAAATTGAAAATAAATCTTAAAAACATTAAACGCAATTTTTATAATTGAAAAATTTTAATTTTTTAAACAACTCTAAAAACATTTAAAATTTTTTAACGAACTAATCACAAAAAAAATTAAATCGTTATTTCTTTAACACACTATTTTGAATATTTGAATCTTTTCACAAATTTATTGGTTCATTTCTTTTTACATTTATAGTACTAATTTACGTAATATTTATATATTTGAAATACTTTGATTAAGTGATGATGATGAAAAGACCATCATTTTTTTTAATTTTTTTTTTATTAAGGAACATCCGAATCAATCTTACATGGACTGCAACTCGTAAATTTAGTCCGGATAAGAAAGCTGAGTTTTAATAATTTATTCTAAATATTCAGAAAGCCTACCACGGTTTGTCGGACAAACTTTTTAAACCACAGATTCTTCAAACCAAAACATATCATGGATATGATACTTAATTTTTTTGGAATTCATTACAGTAACAATTCTATAAATTTTTAAAAATTCATAGATTATCCATAAAACTTCAATTTTTTAAAAAAGAGGTATATTTATCAAAACGTTGTTACGTAAATTTGTAGATTTTTCATTAAAATGAAAGATTCACTATTACCCATTAATCTATAAATAATTTCTAATAATAATTATTTATTATATTATATATCGAATAATATCGAAAATAACAACTGTAATTTTCTGGAAATTATTCTGTACAAAAGAAAGTTTTTTTTGTATAAAGAAAGAAAGAAAGAAAAAAGTTTATTTTGTATAAAAGAAACATTTTCACAACGATACTTATGTATATTATTTTCTACAGAGATTTTAAATGAGAAATGATTAAACTCATATAATTTCATTTATCTGTCACGACAGTATTATGAAAATGTATCAAGTTATGAAGTACACTAATCTTCAAAATATATATATATATATATAAATCCTTTTTATATGTATCTGGATGAAAGTAAATCATTGTTAACAGAAAAATGTAATATCAGAATAAAAAAAGGTCTTTAACAAAATTATTCACTATTTAGGTAATACAGGCGATGAGAATGAAGCTGGTAGGTGTTTAAATGTGTGTTCCAACCTTAAAAACAGCTAGCAGCTGTATGAATGGTCTGGAATTCGATTGTCTTTTCTGTGTACTAAAAAAAACAAACTATTATTTATTTTTCACTTATTTATCTACATATAATGAAATTCTGCAACTTTATGTTTCCGTTTAGATGTTATCTGAACCCAAAATTTCACTTTTTTAGATTCATTAGTTCTCCAGTTATAATAAAAAATGCTAAAAGATGTTGCACTACAATAATAACAATGAGCACAACGGATTTTCACCACGTAATTAATTAATAAATATGATACTTTTCGTTTTTTTATTTCAAAGTCACATAAATTAATAAATAATTTACGTTGGGGTTGACTCTGGAATCGAACCTAAGGACTTTGGTAAAAGAAGCAAGCCGTCGTCTATGCCATAACGGTGGAGAATTTGGTTAAATAGTGATATTTTTGCTTTTAAAAGAAGTGTACTATTAATAATAATTTCTACGATTATTGTCTCAACTGTTAATTTCCTAATTTTTTTATAATTTAAATCCCTTTTCTATTAAAAAGAATATTAATATAAACAATCTACACTAATTCGTAATGTTTATATAATAAAATAATATATTTATTTTAGAAAAAATGTTAATTTTTAATCTAATTATTATTTTTTTAAATTTATTATAAGCGATTTTGATTAAAAATATTTGATGAATTAATAAAATATATAGAATATGATTTATAACTATTCTAAATCGAATAAAAAAAAAAAAAATTTATTTTAGGCTAAATCATCTAGTGGAATATTTAAAAGTTAATATCCATATCCAAAAAGTACATGATCTTCATAAAATTTTGAAGTGTATATATATATATATATATAAATTTTTGTATAGGCTACTATTAATTTTTAAAATTTTAATTTTATTATTTAAAATTATTATTAATGTTTTGTACATGGAATAATGTATTTCTGAGAAAATTCTAACAACCGCAAACCAATTTTAATAACATCAATGTTAAAAAATTTAATTTAATTATTTTTAAGTAATTCTTTAATTTAAAAATAGAATTTTCCAGAATAAAAATTGTTAAATGATTTTTTTTTTTGTGTAATACAATATAAATACTCATATTTCAAACAACATAAAATAATTTCATAAACATCATTAAAAAAAAACTCATCAGTTCATATTACCGCTTATTTTTAAAAAGAATGGCAGGAAGAAATATATGATAATGAAATTTTCAAACTATACTACGATATTCGATTAAGAAATTTCCCAAAATTCTTCTGTAATAAATAATTCCTACACAATAGATACATATTGCACACACAAACACATATACAGACTACGTCTATGGATTCTCTGAAAAGAATCTAAGGAAGGTTTCGATTCACTCAAAACCTTCTTTTTTTAAATTGGCAATGTTTAATAGTTCTACATTTCGTGATACAAAAAATAGAATGAATTCATATGTGTGCGTGTGTGTGTGTGTATACATACATATTATATATATATATAATATATATACTAACGGATTAATAGCATATCAACAGATACCATTAATTAAAACCATTAGGTTTTCATAACCCGTCTATATTTAGGTACAATTATTTTGCACCTTTAATAAAAATATATTTTTGCTGTACGAAACCTACGTTACAGATTGTTATATACAAATTTTTTTCATGATATTTCTATGTAAAATAGACTTATTAATCTTTATTTTCGTTAAACAAAATTGCTCTGTACTAAACAAAAAATGTAAATCATTTCCAAGATACTTTGCATTTACCAAACTAAAAATATAATTATTTTGAATTCTGAAATTTCCAAATGATTTTTATTAAACATATTTAATCGCAATTTAGTTTTCACGTTCAAATAAGTGTTAAACATCGAACAAATTTAAATTAAAAAATATCGAGGAATCTAAAAATAATTAATCACTTTTCAAATCAATAAAAGTGGTTCTGGAATATTTTTCATTTCATTAAATAGTTTAAAATAAAAAAAAGTTATTCCTTGAAAAGAATTTAAAAGTAACAGTAATCAAAAATGTAATGCAGGTTACATCATCATTTTTTTTTTTTTTAAAATCAACATTTTAATATTGTTTTCCCCAATTATTAAAGAAAATATTCTGCCGTAAAATATATATCTATTTTTCAAATTATTTTTTTTAAATTTATGCAAAATGTTAAAAACACATCATAAAATTACTACTTTCAGCTCATATTCAATCTCACACGTCATTAATAATTACGCATGCATAATAAAATACATGAACTGACACAAATTAATAATAATAAAAGAATAATATTGAATTTTAGATACAAAGTTAAACAATAAAAAACGGAATAAATAAATAAAATAAAATACAAAACACATACATATCGTACCAAGTGGGCGAACAAAAGCACAACTTGACGAAGATTACGTAAAGACGAAGATAGACGTACAAACGTCGAGTAGAGAGACACAACCCGCTACGAAATGTGAACTCCCCCGCCCTTAATTTCACCCACCAATGAGAAGAGCGGCACGAAGGTATAACATGCGGACAGAATCGGTACGCGGTACTACTGTCGTGCTGGACTCCGGCGCGGTATAACAGGTGAGTCTATGCTTGTTGAATATTTAAAAAAAATAAATGAATGTTATTGTTCGTAATAAATAAATATAAATACAAAGAGATAATAAAAATAATACTACGAATACAGAAATAATGGTCAACATTTTTGTAAAACTGTTTTAAAAAGTTACTATCCTTGAGTTAATGAATTTATATAAAAATTGTTTATTAAAAAAAAAAACTATTAATTTTTTAAAAGATTTATATGAAAAAAAAAATATAATTCCATATTTCAACGAAAAAATAAAACTGGCTAAGAAATTTGCAAAATATTAAGAAGGGTTAAATTTATTTATGTTAAAACTAAATAATTAAAAATGCCTCTTATTATGATAAAAAGGCGAAATAATATAATGGTAAAACCTGACAGGCTTAAAAAATGTTCATTTTTTTATTAATCTATGAAATTAATAAATTTATTTGTGATAATAAAAAAATTATAAAGAATTTTTTTGTTTTAACTATTTTCTACAGTACTATAAATCTTTATAGAAAAATAGATACTTTAAGCCTTATGTTAAAAGATTATATATCTTTATATAAAATAGAAGTAATTTTTGTTTTTAATAATGTTAAACTTATCATTATATTTTATAAATTTTCTTTTTATATTTATTTAGCGCGATCTAAAAAAAGAAAAAAAAAACACGTTTACAGTTACTTCATGCATGCATTTAATCGTATTTAAAAGAAGTCAACGTTTTAAAACATTTTCGTGTAGCGTATAAAAAACTTTATTTAATTCATTATTATTATTAGCAACAATAAAAACACAGAAATTAATTAAAAGGTAAATGCTACAATTACAAAAAAAATATTGAAATCGGTATATAAAATCTAAATGTTATGGTTAAAAGAAAGGATTAAATAATAATTTGATTAACATTAACAAAAACTTTAAAGAAAATTTCAAGAGGAAATAAATATATATATGGAATATGACTCAAGTATGCACAATAAATAAGTATACTATAATTACGTGAGATAAGGTAAAAATCTGCTTGGAATTAATACAACAAATAAAATAAATTATTACACATAAATCTAATACGACTATTTCATTTGCTTGATAATAGTAACATTTTCGTAATTTTATTATAATTCAGTCTTGATCCTAATTTTATTCGTATTATAAGACAAGTGATCGGAAAAATTAAAAGAAAAAAAATTCTGTAGCGTATTTGCTTTTTTAAAGCAAATTTGCAAACTATTATAATATAAACATATCAGAAGTAACCTGTTCTTAAAAAAATAATTTGATTAAAATACGAATACGTAGAACGGTTTCACTTTAATTTTTAAAAGACTTTTTTTTAATGATTTTTAAAATAATTTTTAGGTATAATCAAATTATTGTATTGTTTAATTTCCTAAAATAAAATAAGTAATCTTATTATGAGCATACACAAGCATTCAAAAAAAAAAAAAATTCATAGAAAAAATTGACAAAAATGTTGCTGCTGGAATATTTCAGAATATACACGGAGATTAAATGTGAACCCTTTACTGATATAATTGAAAATGATAATACTTTTCATTTGCCAATTATCCTATAAATTGAATAATACACAAAAAAAGTTTACGTTTTAAAATTATCTAATTATTAACACAATTCAATCCAGCGGTAAGGTATTCATATCCTGTCTTTTGATAAATCAAAAGCTACAAAAAAACAACGCCTAAAATCGTAATGCTTTATTTATTATTTCTATCATAAAAAGTTGAAACGATTCAAACTCTAAAGAAAGCCACATTAAAAAATAATAATGTAAATGACGTTACTAAATTGAAATAGAAAAATTTATAGAACTGCTATTCTTTTAAAGAGGTGTTTGATATCCGTAACCCTGTAAAAGTTATTTTGCTCGAAAAAATATGTCAACAAAAAATATTTTAATTACAGTTTATTCTGAATTTTATAGGAGAATTTTTAAAATTTCATTTTAAAAATGGTTATACTTTCAATGATGATATTTTACATAAGCTTTAAAACATTCATAGTATAAATTTTTATGCAGTTTAATCGGCTTCGAGTTTATAGACTCCTCGATATTTCGTCACATTTTCATGAAATATTTTCATAAAATTAATACAAAAAATCGACTTATGCTTACGTTTTTGGACCAGATTTTATGATTACTTATAAACCAAAATATAAGCCTAGTCAAATCCGTGAGAAATTCTGTAATCATTATTATAATACTTTTGAAAAATTAAAAAATTAGAATTAGCGTCAGTATTTTTATAAATAATACTTTTACTTTATATATATATATATATATATATATATATATATATTATATAAAACAAGTGCACAGTAAACTACTGAAACTATTAATTAAACACACACACATGGTATAAATTATATTTTTAATAGTATCTTTTTAATCGGTATATTAGTACCCCGGAATTTAAGATTTCTTTCAATTACTTATTAATAAATCCTGCAAAAAGAATTGCAATAAAAATAAAATTATTACTATTTTTTTTTTTTTAAGTAATGATAAAACTGATAATTATCGGCATAAAGCCATGAAAATCTGAAATTAAAACTGATACCTATTGGTCAGTGAGTTTGTAAAGATACTAGGTTTAGCTGTTAACGTTTAAAAATAATTCAATGTTATTATTATTATAACACAGAATGATATATTTATGTTTATTACATTTTTTTTATCTGAAAATTATCTTTAAAAGAAATTGTGAAATTTTACAACAAATTTTTGTCGAAAATATACTTTTCATTTATTCATAAATTATAAAAACAATATTAAATATGATTAGGCTGAGTAAAACAACTACGTTTTTGTTTTCAATAAATAGCTTCAGGTAATAAAACATAAATAAATTAATTTGAATAAATATGTATATAATTAATTAAGTGAAATTAAATCAAAATTTTGTAATACATTCACAATAGGTCGACAAACAAAAAATTAATCCTGATAAGTCCACCGATGTTGAAAATTCCAAAAGAAATTTCATAGTTTACATGTGAAAAAGATCATGGTAGGAGAGGAATAGAGAAATCTCAAATACATTTATCATATAACATTATTCTAAAGGATAATTCTTTAACAAACACCGTAAGTAAGGCAGTTGTATCTTAAATTTACCACTATAAATGCGATCATGGGAAAAAATATATGAAATAAACTCATCATCAGTGATTCTTCCTGTCATGTCTGAGAGCGATAACCCGATTCAAACCCTGCTGACAATTTTCGGCCATAGACCACAGTCCTCTGGGATTCGAATAAATGTGCCTAGATATTCTCCAGTTACCTCTTCGATTTAGTCCAGCCATCTTTTCGGCGGTCTTCCGCGTGACCTGTTGCTCTCGATTTTTCCCTGTGTGACTCAAGGTTTTCGCCGGACCTACGGATTGTATGGCCGGAAGCATATTACGGATAAACTTCTTTGTTTTTAATTAGGTCTATTCAAAATAATCATAATTAAATAAAATTTTCATTAATAAACAATCTTGATTAGAAAAAGATCTCATCTGGTCATGATTATTAATTATAAATTTATAAGTAACAACCAATTAAATTACCGCAATATCAACTTAATTATTTGGATAATAATATAAATAAATTAATAACCATTACTGAGGATGCGGTTATGCAACATGAAAAGCGCTTCTGCATTAATAGTAACTTCACTTAGAACTTATTAAACATTTTTTTTAGTTAAATTATAAAAAAATAATTAATGAAATCTATAATGGAATATAAAATGTGTGTGATGTCTTAAAATTAAAACTAGTATATTACATAAATATGTGCCCCCGCGCGCGCGTGTGTGTGTGTATGCTGTGGGTGATATACGATAATCATTTTTTCAAGACTCCTTTTATGTACTCATAAATGATTAAACATGGAATCCAATAAAGGCAATCGAATGCTTAAATTTTCTCCAGTGCTAATTTTATGGTAGTATGAGAAGGTGCGATTTTATAAATTTTATTTTATGCAAGATATTTATCACAATTAATGTGAATTTTTACCAGTATATTTTCACTTATGATATTATTTTTATCAAATCCCAGAGCTTTTTCATCGGATTTTCCATACGAAAATCGTTCCACTTATTAAAAATTTAAAAAAAAAATGTTTTTTTTTTTATGTAAACCTTTTTATTAAATATGCCTTTAAATTATTTTATTTTGCACTTTACATGATTACAGATACACTTTCGAACAATTTATTTTTATTTTGTTTTTAATTTGAATTCCCTAATTGTTTTCTATAAATAATCCTCTTTCCCTGCCAATTTTTAATATAAGATGACCCTCTAGTGATTGCGCAATAGTCACTTTCTATAAATTAACTAATGAAAAAAATGACGAATGATATTTTCCTTAAAACATGATTACAATTTTTCAAATTTCATTCAACTATTATTATAATTAATAATATCTGTGTTTCCAGGTTTTGCGACTACAGGTAAAAAAAAAAAGAAAATGATAAAATTTTCTCACAATTACACTAATTCACAATCGTAAATACGACATACACAGAGTAGTATTGAACACAAACATTGTATACACTACTTCATAAGAAAAGTTACAAGAACTGCAATAAAACGAGAGGGTGGATCTTGAAATCCTTTCAAATTCTGTAAAATAGAAAAAAAAATAGATAACAATTCCATGTAGTTTTTTAATTAAAGATGACTTAATCTTGTAAATTGTAGTTCAAAAAGCTTTTCTACAAGCAAAATGGGATTTAATTTTTTTTCGAAATCTTCTAACCTGAAGAAAAATATGTACTCCACTATATTTATTTGTTCTTATAATTTAAATTGCGTAAGATTACTCTTTTATAATAATATACTTTCATTCAATATTATTATATTAGATAATATTTAATACCAAATTTTATTATATAATATATTAAAATAGCATCTATTTATTCAAATACTTTAAAGTAAATGTAAAATATATGTTTTAGCGATTATAATCAGGGCATCCACAACAAAAAAAGAAACAAATTTACGTAAAATAGTTAAATACAGTGAATTCAAATAAAATTACGGGATAAAATACTAAATCGTAGATGTTCTTTGGTGACTGGGTTTTAATTAACTATACATCTCAGGAATGGTCGACCTTTTCTTTTTTTTTCTGTTTGGCCACCGGTAATTACCTTTCAGGTAATACTTCAGAGGATGAATGAGGATTATATATATGAGTGAAAATGAAGTGTAGTCTTGTACAGTCTCAGTTCGATCATTCCTGAGATGTGTGGTTAATTGAAACCCAACCAACAAAGAACACCGGTATCCACGTTCTAGTATTCAAATCCGTGTAAAAATAACTAACTACTTGGACTTGAACGCTGGAACTCTCGACTTCCAAATCAGTTGATTTGGGAAGACGCGTTCACCACTAGACCAACTTGGTAGGTTAGGAATGGTCGACCTGAGACTGTACAAGACTACCCTTCATCTACATTCATCCTCTGAAGTAATACCTTACGATGGTTTCGGAGGCTAAACAGAAAAAAGAATGAAAATAAAATTACGGGGAGGCATGTCATCAAATTTATAAGGACAAATGTCAAGTATTTTTTAAATACGAATAGCTATAAAGTGAATATTAAGGATCTAATATTCCGTAATTAAATAGATCCTTTACAAAGAATTCCGTCTAATGTTCAGAATTGTTTAATTTGTCAGATATTCGAAACGAATATTTTCGGCGTAGAAAAAAATATATTTTCGTAAAAGAATAGATTTAATTATTTTTTTTAAAGTAACGTACAAATAACATTATAGATTTAATGTTGAATCACTCAATTGCTAAAAATATAATAATATACCATTAAATTAATTATCCTAAAATATTAATTTTTATTTTTTAATAATGATATAAAATACTGTAATAAATGCCAGTAAATCTCAATACAATGTTATTCAAACATAACATAATTGCTCTTATCTTTCTTTAATAGAAGGAAAATACTTATGTTTGTATGTAATGATTTGATAAATACGTGAAATATCAAATCATTACAGCCCAAAACCCGGTAGCACCATAAATAAACTGAAAATAAAATTATCATAATTTCCTGGCATTAATTACTTATTCTTATATGGTGGAGAAATAATGATACATGAAAAAAGTTTAAAAGATTAAAAAAGTCGATATTTTTAAACATTGACCGGCTTCCCCACCACCACGTATTTTTTTGGGCCATTTGCATTACTTAGGAAGTCAAAAAAAATTCGATTAAAAACATACAATAAACAAAAAGATAGCTTTTTGGATTTTTGGAGGAGGAGAATTTGCGAGCATAATTTTTTTTAAAATTGTAATATAAGCATGTACGTGTGTACTGAGTATAATACAAAGTGGGTTTATGTTGATAAATTGAGAAAATTGATCCCAAAATTTTATCAATAAATTTCTCCATATATACGAATGAATTTCTGCGCCAAATTTCATAAAAATCGGTTACTCCAGTCAAAAATTATTAAGATTCAAATCAGCAACACACGTACTCGTATATACTTACGAATAATATTCCACATTTTATTTTTATTTTTTGGAGCCGCTGGGTCATGAAACGTCAAAAAATGCAAAAAACCCATACCCCCCACTTGTTGACTGCACTTTTTCCTACTTGCAGCATAGATCTAAAACTGTGATCTCAGGAAAGTTTTAAAGTACTAGAATTAATTTTATTTACATCTAAATTAATTTTTTCTATCCTTATTTTAATCTAACTGAATCAATTAATTTTTTTACACTACTTTTTAGGCCTTCTCCAAGCTTAAAAGTGCCTTCGGTTCTAATTTTTTCAGACTTATATAAACTATATAATAAACTATATCAGACTATATAATAAACAAGCTGTTCTGCTTGGACCCTAATTATAAAATATTAAAATGCAACTTTTCTTTCGATTAAACAATTCAATTTTTTATTATTATTATAATTATTAGGACCTACATCTACAGTTATTTATTTTATATGTTTTACTAATTTTCATCTTCATCAACAGTTTTTGACTAATAGACATTTCTCTTATTGAATTAACAAAATCTTTAATAAATTTTAATGTTGGCCAACCAAACAAATTCCATTTCTTTACAAGCCTCTATAACAATATTCTTTTCTCTCTTACTTGTCTTAGAATTCCTCATTTCGCACTACGTCATCTCATTTAATTTTCAACATCCTTTAAGAAAATTATATTCCAAAGGTATCTTTGTATATCTGTGTATTTATTCCTCTGAACAATATAACCAACAGACTGGAACATTTAAACAATTATTTGTCAAAATACAAGGCTTTATAATAAGTTTTCACTTTTTTAATTTCGCAGGACTAAAATTGATAGGTTAAGATTATTATAGAAAAAGGTTGTTACAAATTTCTATAAACAACATACTTGGAAATTATATAAACTTGGATATTTTATAGAACTTTTAAAGTTATTTTGGGGATAGTGTGTAGATTTATCTTTTTTTCTTTTATTTAAATAATGCGATTTAAAAACGGTTCTACCTTCAGAAAACAGTAACGTATTCAATGGAGTCACACCAACGGGGACACCACAGTTCTATGAACTGTCTTTGATTTATACAAGTGGAAATACCGCGCGCGGTGTTAGAACTGTTCTTTACCAGGAAACATTATTTTTCGTCATTCTTCTTTTGATTGGTTTGATGTAATTTTTCTTTCTTTTCTGTTCTATCCTAGATAAATACTCTGTTTTAAAATATTCTAATCGTTGTCTTCCTTTTACAGATCAACCTGTTACCAAATTTAATAAATCTAGGTGTCTTAGTATATATCTCACCTATTTAGTTCATCTTATTAGAAAATTCTCTTAGAAACGTCAATCCTTTTCGAAGTTTATCAACCCATTTAATTTGCAATATCCTTCTGTGACACCAAATTTGAAAGCCTCTATTCTTTTCCTTTTTCCGTACGTAACTTCTATAAAGCGATATACTTCATACAAATATTATTAAGAAAATCTTTCTAGTTCTTAGATCCATATATGAAAGACTTTACTACGGAACGAAAGTTCTTTTTGATAGTTCCAGATCGCTTTTGAGCAGTTCCTTACTTTGTCCACTTTTTTAATTTTATTATTCGAGAAAAGAGATTCTACAATTTTTGGTTAAGTACGATTCCCTATTTTAAATTTAATTTCATCATCTATTTTTTTGTCACAATTAATTACTTCTGTTTTATTTATTTACATTGTGGTTTGACAAATATTTACGTATAAATAATACAAGACAAGTTGCAATTTCAGGCTACGAATTTACCCAGTTCCTGTCTGGACGTGGTTGTTTTCGGGACTATCTGGACAGGATGGGCAGATGCCATACAAGTCGCTATCACAATTGCGGCGGACTGGATACAGCAGAGCATGTGGTTTTTTTTTGTCCTAGATGGCGCAACTTAAGAGTAGTGCTCAGGGACCAGGGTGTGGAGGGAGCCAACAATATAATCGAGGTGATGCTCAACAATAGCAACAAATGGGAATGTATTTCGTCTATCAGTGATAGGAGAGAAGGCCAATGAAGAGAGGCGACGACAGGCTGAGCAGATGAGGATCTATAGAGACGTGGAGTTCGATAACGGGAGGTCAAGGGAGGCCAGCTTCTGGGGGTGGACGGCGGAGGCTCCTCGGAATCGTCGTTCGTCGATCGCCCCCTGGGGACGCCTTCCGGTCATACGGATTCAGATAGTAGAGTACCTGGGTGATCATGCAGGGGCTATCCATACCGTATGGCTTAGATCCGGCCCCTGCAAAACAGGAGGGGAGGTTTTTTAACGGGTGAGAGCCCCGCACGGCGGCTGGCAGAGCTTTTTCCTCCCCCTTCGGAAAAGAAAAAAAATAAAGTTGCAATTTAATCTTTTACTGGTCCTTTTTTTTAATGAACCAATTTTTTATACGGAAAGTTCTTTTTTTTAAATTTTTTTTTGCCATTATTATTAGAAGTAGAATTGTACATGTGAATGGATGAATGCATTCACAATTACTAAAATATTCTTATCCGAATTGAGATGCAGAATAAAAATCAAACCAGAGAAACTCCCTGTTTCCAATATCATAATGTAAACAAAGAGTTCAGTGTTCCCAAAAGAAATACTTTTAAATGCATCCGCTGCTTCATCAACGACCTACACATTTAGAAATGTAAGAATAACAAAAATTCTTTTACAATTTTAATCATGTTCTGAAGTAATATTCCGTATTAATATAACTCAATGAATTATTAATTAAGTACAAATGAGTCACTCTCTTTTAGATTAAATATATATATATATATATATATATATATATAAACAAGAAAAACATTAATATAAAGAATAACGCCAGATTATTACATCAAACAAATCGATGCTGTACTTTATAAGTTATCGATAAATATATTTATATAAACTAAAACAAAAGTTTTATGTACAAAAAAACGATTTTTATTTTTAATATCAACAAAACTCCTGAATAAATTGCTAATTCATCTACTACTAACTTCTCTGTATTAAAATTTAACTGCAGCAGATAACAGGAAGTTTAAACAACTAATTTATATTTTAGCGTAAAAATACTGAAAAAGTAGATATATTTTTTATACATGTACTAACAGAATACAAACAAATTATTAACTAAGATTTTAAAATAAAGGGTAACAATACATTAAAAAAAAGTAGACGCAATTAACAAAAAAGCTAAGTAAACAATTATTAATTTTTTTATAATACAGATTCGCCATATTATTAGTATAATCATCGATAATTTCATTACCCTTGACACAAAATCTACTTCAGAGGTTTTTTTAAAATCAGATCATTAAAGAACGTTAAAAATGAAATAAAAACATAAAATTTCTCTCTTATATAAATCATAAAACCTATTTTTATGAAATTTGCTGATAAAATTTAATATAGAACTCAAGTAAGTTTCATTTAGAAAATAAAAATTAAACAAAGTAATATTAAAAAAAGTAATAGTTCTTTAAATTTCGACCTTTACTTTTTTATTGTTTTTTTTTTTTTTTAGAAAAATACATTTTTGGCATTTATTCACTCAAGATACACTTAATAAAAAATAAAAAGAAACTAATAAATACAAAAAAAATTAATAGATAAACAATTAAACCGGTTTTTTAAAAAATAAGTTATTGCGATATTTTAATTATGTTCAAAAGGCATTAAAAAAAACATCAATAAATAAAAGCTTAAAAAAATTTACAAAAATACTTTTAAAATTTTTAGATTTTAGAAATATAAATTTTTATCATTTACTCATTTAACTTGGCAGTTTTAACAAATAATTATTAAAAAAAAAAAAATGGATCTCACATCAAGACCATATAATGAGATACACGTAAATAGAACTATAAGATTCCCACTGTCACTACTGATAATGTATAATATGTGTCATGTATATTGTATGTTTACGGTTTAAGACGAGATATCTTGATTTTTGATGATTTTATTAACGGTGCTACATTTCTTGTTCAGAAACTCACATTATCTCCCCTATAGAAGATTATATAACATCATCTAACACACCGATTCTAAAAAAAATTGTCGCCCACCGCCCACATTGAGAATCAACAATTTTCTAGCGCTCCCAAAATTTTTAAACTTACCATCTGTTAATAACAATAATTGCAATTGCTGTTTTTAAGATGCGCTGTTAAAAACAGCAATGCAATTATTATTTTTAAACGTGGCATATTCCCATTTTTGAGTTGAAACTTATATTTTACTTTGAAATATCAGGAAAACATATTTATTCCCTTTTTTTAAAATCAGCTATCGCCTTTCTAGATTCCCTGAACGCCCCCAATTTACAGTGGCCCTTCGTCCCCTGAAGGCCTCCAGCGCTCACAAGGAGGTTTATCGACCATTTTTAGAACGAATGATCTAACGTGACGCAAACATATAGAATATCAGGATTCTCACTGTCCCTATCTATCTGCCGGACGACAAACAGATTTTTTGTTAATTTTCACCAATTTTTTCGTCTAAAAGGTTTTTTTTTAACATCATGGTACCACTGCGAAAAGCAATTACATCGATTGCAACAAGATTTATTTGAATCAGATTAATAGGAAAAACGTTACGCGCGAACAAACATAATATATATATATATATATAAAAGGATCGAATAGATAACCTCTTTTTTTGAAGTCGGTTAATAAAATAATAATGAAAAAATAATTTTCGTTCCCTTTTTATTTTTTAATTTGCAATAGAATTAGTAAAAAAAAATCTAGCAAATGGGAAAAAACTGAAATAACTTGCCAATAAAATTTATTTTTAGTTAAAATGAGGAGGAATAATAGTAATCTATTTCGGTTAACTGATTTTTATAATGATTAAATAACAGAATGAATTTTTACGTGATGAAAAAATAAACAGAATTTTTAAATATTTTCATAGATTTCTTCTGTTTAATTTTAAACGGGAATCTCTTTCTCCATCTTTTTTTTATATTAATTAAATATTCAGAATATATTTTTATTTAATATTTCAGGAAGCAAGAATTAAAACGAATGGGATTAAATTTTAAGTTGGATATATACTTTCTGATATTACGAAAGCTAATTCCTTTCCTGGTAGTAGATATTGGCCTGATAGCAAAATAAATACCGAGAAATTAAGGTTTTTATACATTTATAAATAAATAAAATTAAGTAAAAGAATTAGGGGTCCCGCGGTAACGAAAAATACAACAGATTGTTTTTTACGCTGAATGAAAAGATTAATAAAAACACAATAAATATAGTTTATTTTTTTAAAGCAGTAATTAACTTAGAAGATTAAATGTATAATTAAAAGGGGAAAAAAACATTTAAACAATACATTTAGTTTATTTGATTTTATAAATTATATAAATATTATTCAATATTTTATATAATCCTACAACATAAATCTAGGTTTATTTATATATGGAAGGATATTATAGATGGTGAAATCCAGTTAATCCAAAATAATAAATCTTCTGTTGGTTTGTTTTACATTACGTGGGACATATAGCAAAATATACAAATTATTTTAAATACAGTATTACCTTAATACTGTCTGTAATTCGTGTAAAATGAAATAAAAAAATTACAAAAAAAACAAACATTATTACATTTACCAAAAATTGATTACATTATCAGTAAACATTTTTTCAGGAAAAATTAATCATAGAAAATATAGGATTACTGATAATAGAATTACTGTTTTTTTAAAAATTAAAATGAAAACAAATATCGAAACTACTGCAGGGGGTTACAAATTGCACCGATGGTCAGTAATGCAGTACGTTATCTGCAGTGATTTCGGATTACGTAAATGTACTGTTACAAGGAAATAATATTTTTTTAGTCTGAACTACAATTATTCAATTTAAAATTTTTATATTTTCATAAGAGTTAAAATCATTTCGCGTTGAAATTTATATAAAAATAAATAGATATCATTAACATAAAAATAAAACCTCTGGTGATACAAAGCAGGAACACAGAAAAAAATATCTGAATACCATTGATCGTCAAACTAGTCGTGAAGGTTAATTAAAATTATTATCGTCCGTTACTGCAGTACGTTAAATTGATGTTATTCACTCATTTAAATAACTATGATAACAACCTAAAAAAAAACTCATATTAACACCAAATAATAATAAACATAATGGCGGAGACTGATCGAAATGCAGTAGTACGATCGGTAAATTCTGTATAAAACATTAAGCAAATTACATTTTGTATTAAAATAATAAATCAGAATTAAAAAACTGATAAACTTTTGTTAAATAATAATTTGTGAAATTTCAGGAAATATTTTTTTAACTTTTCAAATTTTTTCTGTGATTCATAAAAGAAATGTTGGGGGAAAAGTCACGCAATTTTCCATTTATATAACTTTATATTCATCACTAGTGATTTTTTTCCAGATCCTCTTCTATAGGTAAAATCATAGCTTAAATCCTATTTATCTATCAGTTAGGTTCCTATTAATAAAGTAAAGAGATTTAACTATACAAATTAAAATCAAATTGGATGCTGGAATTTGCCGAACTGGTCTTAAGTTACGTGACGTTAAGGATTATATCGATCGCATTCACGTCCTTGAAGTAATTAAATAAAATTACGTCCCGTTATGTACGTAAAGAAGTAGAAAATAAAGTTCTCCCGTAATTAATGCTTAATTGCGTTGAAACTATCCGCACAAAAATTTAAAACAACCTTATATTACCGCTACGTACAGTAATGAATGTCGTTCATCAACATCAATAAGCGATTTAAAACTAGTTCGTGATTGAAGTCCGCTTTTGAACCGAAATTTAGACTTAGTATGCGTTAAATATAATTAAGATAATAAATGGATGACTAATGTAACATTATTGTAAAACTTCTTAACAACAATGCAAACGATGAAATTATCATTACAAAGCGCTTATTACAACTAATATAACTAAGTACGAAAACTTGATGAAAAAATATCGTGATTGCGGGTTTGTAGTTTCTTTTATATCTTTTTAAATGTTTACAAAGTTTGATATTGTTTTAAAAACCCTACATTCTTTGATATTAAGATATCAGTTGGCTATCTAATCGTTACAGGAAAAATATTTTTTTGTTATTACGTAAATGTAAATGTCTCGATTTTCCAAGACATGGACATTTTAATGGACGCTCTTTTTTTGGAGGAATCCCATCTTCCAGGTGGAATAGCTCGTTAGATCATCCTAGTCCCTATGACCCCTTTTTCTTAATTTTTATCCCATTTTCCCAGCTTTTTGGTTGTAGATAAAATTTTGTTAAATCCATTCTGAGATTGCGGAGGTCTATTGAGCCGGCTCGGCTCAATAAGAGGCTTGAGAAAGGGGAAGTTACCGGTGAATAAATCCAGAAACCTGTACTCATCTATTGATATACAATATCTAATGGGTGATATGCTTATCGGGTAAAGTTGGATCTCCTAATTCCTCCTAAAATAAAAGTATAGTAAAATATATTATTTGTTACTTGAATAGATACAACAGTAAGGCTGTACAAAACAAAACGAAAAGGAGCTAAACTGGAATAACAATTTTAAGTTCGGAGTACTATCCTACAACTTTTTCCATTCGTTATTCTAAGAGTTTAATTTTAATCTTCTCTGCATCTCTGTATAGATTCAGAATTTTACAAAGCCAAATTCTATCGATGTGGTTGTACACTTAACAATTCAGTTAAGACACTTCTATCATGAAAAATTCTGGGAATAAGCGAAAGATAGATCCGATTCCCTGATTTGCAATTTTAGTTTCTGTGGAAGAAAATCAATTTGGATGCAACAAATACCTAAGCTGGTCAAGTCTAAATCGTTAATCAGTATTGTTCTGTTCTCATCCTGAATAAAAATTTCCTGATCATCCAAAAATCTTTTCTGGAGGTGCAAACACCTATCCTTTAACTGAAATTCTTTTATCCTGATCAAGTTTTCGTTATGATTAAATCGTTCTTACCTATAAAAAACTCTATAAAACATAAGTTAAAAATTCATTACATTAATATTTAATATAAAATTTATAAATAAAAATATTAATAAATAAAAAATTATGAGAATAAATTCTCTGCACGTCGAATTATATATTTAAAAAAAAAGAACTTCAAATAAATAAGTAACCTTTTACTTTTTTTATGATATTATCTTTCAAAGTTTTCAGTTTTATAGATCAGGGAAGCCACCCCGATTAGATCTATGTTGAGGGATGTAGGAACATGCAGAATCTGTATGTCCTTCGTATGATTTTGATTTAATTTTAAATATCTTTAGAGACCATGTTTCTAAATTCACAGCTGCAGTATGTCTAATAGTTGGTTATCTATGGTGTAAAAGTATGAAAATAATTTTTATAGTCATTGATATAGTAATTCTAGCCGAGAATAAAAAGGATTTACAAGAAACAATGAACGGCATAGATGAAGTCCTACGCAAGAACTATCGCATGAAAATAAACAAGAACAAAACAAAAGTAATGAAATGTAGTAGAAATAACAAAGATAGACCACTGAATGTGAAAATAGGAGGAGAAAAGATTATGGAGGTAGAAGAATTTTGTTATTTTGTAAAGGATTTAGAAGAAACAATGAACGGCATAGATGAAGTCCTACGCAAGAACTATCGCATGAAAATAAACAAGAACAAAACAAAAGTAATGAAATGTAGTAGAAATAACAAAGATGGACCACTGAATGTGAAAATAGGAGGAGAAAAGATTATGGAGGTAGAAGAATTTTGTTATTTGGGAAGTAGAATTACTAAAGATGGACGAAGCAGGAGCGATATAAAATGCCGAATAGCACAAGCGAAACGAGCCTTCAGTAAGTAATATAATTTGTTTACATCAAAAATTAATTTAAATGTCAGGAAAACATTTTTGAAAGTATATGTTTGGAGTGTCGCTTTATATGGAAGTGAAACTTGGACGATCGGAGTATCTGAGAAGGAAAGGTAGAAGCTTTTGAAATGTGGTGCTATAGGAGAATGTTAAAAATCAGATGGGTGGATAAAGTGACAAATGAGGAGGTATTGCGGCAAATAGATGAAGAAAGAAGCATTTGGAAAAATATAGGATGTAGGGAATGTACATAGGGATGTAGAGGGTATACTGAAATGAAACGACTAGCACTAGATAGGGAATCTTGGAGAGCTGCATCAAACCAGTCAAATGACCGAAGACAAAAAAAAAGTCATGGAAAAGAACATACGTAATAATCTGATATTATTATAATCCAACAAAAAAAAATATTAAAACTTACCCAAAAATTTGAAAATTATTCCAAAAAGTATTTAAACCGGGCTTTAATTTCTGTAAAAAAACAAAAAACAAAAAATAACATAAATAAAAACATAAGTTAAAAATTCATTACATTAATATTTAATATACAATTTATAAATAAAAATATTAATAAATAAAAAATTATAAGAATAAATTCTCTGCACGTCGATATATATATTTCTAAAAAAAGAACTTCAAACAAATAAATAAGTAAAAGATAACAATACAATTTAATATTTCTTTATACGTTATTTTTTCTTCCATTTTATAAGATCAACTATAAAATAAAGCTTTTATATTTTCTAACTAATAAATTATTATTACAAACAGTAAGCTAGATGCCTCTTTCAACATACGCGTAGTTTCCAAGTACTATTATAATATAAATACAATACTGATATAAAACAATATATTAAAAAGCATATGTAAAATGATAGTATGCAGTGTGCAGTTTGAGTAGAAGTGTTCAAACTAAGTTATGAGAAGTAAGAAAAAATGTTACAGTTCATATCTCAGAAATCATAATATTACTGTACTTTACCAAACACATTAAGTTACGACATAAAAATAAAAAAAAAACTTTTTCACATTCAAGAATATATATATAAGATACGGTAACAAATGTAGATATCAGCTTGATTTTTTATGTATGTAATCTTCATATGTATATTTAAAAACTAATTTCTAGATTTTATAAAATTCGATCTTCAAAGGGATGAAGAAAGATAAAAACAATTTGAACTATGATAGTCAATTTTCCCCATTTTCGATTACAGTGATCGAAATATTCAGTAGATTCGGGCTTGCGAACACTTTTCAGATAAATATCTAAAACCCATTTTAAGGAATGCGACGGTGTACAGAGCGGCGGGTCAACCGACACGGCCACTGCCACTTTTACTGTATGTGCGACGCGACTGGCTACACCTGCGTTGGTTATTTGATTAAAAATATAAAAAAAAAAATTGACCGCGACGGGAAACACAGGTAACCATAAAGCGCGGGAAAGCCGTAACGGGAATGGTAACATACATATACAGTAGAAGTCCGATAATCCGGCACGTTCGGGACCGGCTCGGTGCCGGACTACCGAAAATTCCGGTCTATCGGGCGGTAATTATAAGAACAATTAGGTTAATAATTAAACTACAAATACAGTATGCAAATACATACAACAAAGTTTATTTTACATTTCATATAATGTATGTACACGTACTGTAAAACATATTTCACTTAGATTTAAAAAAGTCACGAATGTCTTTTTGTTTTCTTGACTTTTGGCGTTTAGTATAAAATTTATTTCTAATGATATGGAAATCAATAATTTCTGAAGCACTGTAGCTAGTACTAGCCTCAGCAAAAGAGATAAAATTATTTAGTGATTCTGCAGCTTCTGCCCAGCTGATTTTTTCCTTTTCTTCCGTTTCGGCATCTGAGTCACTTTCTTCACGATTCTGAGTAGGCTGAGGGTTTACTACAATGTTGATAATGCCCTAAATCTTGGCCGAATTTCTTTGCCTTTTCAACAATCATTGGCCCTGTTACCGGCTTTCCTTCAGAACGTACAGCACTAAACCATTTGAACAATACACTATCTAGCTGTTCCAGTTTTGGTTTTTTTAATTTTTGTCTAGAAGCCAATTTTTCAGTTGTTACCGATTGAGAAGCAAACTTCATTAGTTCATCTTTTTGTTTTTTAATGTTATAAATAGTTGATGAATCAATACTGAAACTCACGAAAATCACTTTTTTTATAAACAGTTTCAAAAGTTACGTTTACTGCGATGTGAAAGGACACAAAACAACAACGCAAAAAAATGGCGAAGACGCTTCGTGATTGATTAACGGAGCTGCACTGCACCTGAATTTGTTGTGACAGCTGAGACTAGCCGGCCGCTAATTGTTTCCGAACAATACCGAGCGCTTCCGGATGATCCCGAACTACCCCGAAAACTTCCGAATAGCTCTCGAGCGTTTTTATTTGCTTTAAAGACACAGTTTTGGAGAAAACCAAAATTTTTACAATTTTCCGGAGCGATGCCGGACTATCAGGCATTCCGGACTGTTGGATGCCGGACTAATGGACTTCTACTGTATATATATATATATATTTTTTTTTTAATAAGTCATAGAATAATTTTTTTTGTTTTTTGCTTGATGAATTCCGCATATAAGAAGCTAAAAGCTTGTGTATGGAATATGGAAATGGAAATACGTAGTGTACGAAAAATGCCATGCCTGACCGGGATTCAAACCTGGGGCCTCCAGATGAAAGGCCGAGACGCTACCACTCCACCACGGAGATCGGCTTAATTTATCTATTTTTATTTAGGCCTAATTAAAAACTAAAGATTGAGTTAAAAAGAATGATCGCTTAAATTAAAAACAAAATTTTACTTATTCTTATCTGTATTTAATTAAAAATATTCAAAGTATTTCTATACTATACGTTTCTATGAAAGTTTGATACAGCTTTTTTATTTATAAAATAAAGTTAAAGGTATAATAAAAGAGTATAATGCAATCGTCAGTAATTTTTAATTAAATATGATTGTATTAATTGTTGTAAATCTTGAAGTGGTATTCAATCCAACTGGAATAAACATGCAAAGCGAATCTTATGGAATAAGATATGTATCTATACCATTTTGATAGTTATTCAATAAAATTTATTTCTTTTTTTTTACGGAAATTGTAAACTTGTTTATCTACCAGGGTGTCTATTTTCAATGGAAATTGTTATTTGAATAAAAAAAAATCCCTTTCGGCACGGGAAGGTGAAGGTAGATTTCACCGATGCTAAGTAGAGATAAAAAAGAATTCCACTATAAAGTAAAGAATAACTTCAAATTTGCTCAATACGTCTGTATGTGAAAAAAAGTTTCACACATTTAGCATACGATCAGCCCCTTCTTCTTACAATGCCAGCAACATTTTGTTCATCCCTTGCCGTAAGGGCTGGTCATAGCAAAAATTATTTCACACAAAAATTTTAGGTAATCTTTAGAGGACTAACGACCACATTAAACCAATTCGATACTGTCTCTATTAAGGGAGGTATAATTTTTTTATCTTCAAAACCCCACTTTTTCCACCCCCTGGACCAACGGTTGGTGATATCAAAAAACTTTACTTAAAAAACTTTAATTAATGGACCTAAACGTTTTAGATAATTATCCAAAAAATAGTAGGAACTTTAAACGAATTCGATATTTTACTTAAGAAGAAAGTTATAGCGATATTTTGTTTTTCAAAAAGTCCACCCCATAGTTCGATTTTGACCGTTAACGAACTCGAACGAGATTTTAGGACCAGTTGTTTCTAAAGAACAATTTGAATGTGATTGGTGACAAATTATGACAGTTATCGTGACCACAAATAACTCTAATATATCTATATTATATATATATATCTCTATTATATATATATATCTCTAATATATATATATATATATATATATATATATAAACGTTTGAGATGACGGTGGTTTTGTGGTCTGGGGGATGTGAAACGCGAAGATATGTCGAAATTTTACGGAAGTCGAATCATGGTACCTATTACAAGTAGCTTTCTTATGAAATCTACTAAAAAAGGTCACGTTCGTTAAATATATAATAAACTTTTTTTTATTTCATTATATTTTATTTAATAGTTTTATTCCATAAGATTCGCTTTACATGTTTATTAACGAACGCGATCTTTTTTTTATTCAAATAACAATTTCAATATCCATTGAAAATAGACACCCAGGTAGATTAACAAGTTTACAATATTCGTAAAAAAAAAATTCATTACATAATTCTATTGAATTACTGTCAAAGTGATACTAGATACATAATATAAAAAATTAGATTAAAACTTGAAATGGCGAAACACGGAAAATAGTAATATTTACAGAATGTACCTGAGAAAAAGTGTCCCCATGTCCTACATCTTGTTTTTATCAAAAATAATTAAGAATTTAATTTTCAGCCGAAGATGAAGTTTGTTTTATACAAAACGGTACAATCATTCTTGCATTAGTAAATAACAAACACATAATTATAAAAACAGATAAAAATATCTGTACTCTACCAGGTCAAAAATGACTGGTTATATTTACAAAAAAAAAAACACAAGTCGAACTCAATCTAAATTGCGAGATTCATAAATAAAACTGAAAAAATGACTGAATATAGAACAAAAATACAAATTTTCATACCAATAACTTCAGTGCTTTGAGATTCAGAAAAATTTAAATATATTACGTTGAAAAATACAAAAATCCGGGACGCATTAATTTTTTGACAGATAGCAGTAGATTACTTTCCTACCGTTATAAATTGCAACATCCATGCATATTTGTGTACAAGGTGTACAAAAAACCCAACATTTTAAACAGATATATTTGTGACTTTTAAAATGAACGTTTCATTATTTATTCATTCATTAACAAATCGTGGTTGCTTTTACTAAATTTTATGATGGATGAGAAAAATGAATTTGTAGCATGTATAAAATGCCAAGTCATACTGATTCGAACCTTCCAAATTAAAAATACTACTCCCATATGGCGATCGGCAAAGTGGCAGGACAACGATTTTACTGTAAAAAAATAATTGATCACGTGTAATTAGTGAATCAGATCAGTAATTAATCAGATCAGATCAGTGTAATTTTTCATCTGATCAGTAGAAAAATTTGTTTTGTAATGAGGTTCGGGAATTTGGAACAGCGGTTAATATCATGGCTTCTTATCAGTTAGTCTCCGGTTCGATACCTGGCAAAATTGTGATATTTTTTCACTGATAATTTCATCTCTCTCACCTTCTTTGTTGAATTTGAGTTTTACGAAATTGTAACACTAAAATAAAAAAAACTGAAAATATAAAATAATGTTATTCTAAATGAATAATCACGTCAATTTATCGAGATATTTATTTATTTGTGAAAATAAAGAAACGAAGGGGAATTATTAAAAAAATGTACTCAACACACAGGTGTTTAATTAAATCATACATAGATATAATTTTAAGTTATCTTAAAAGATTTCTGGTAATACGTAAAGTTTCAAGTCTTCAGGAGTATATGAAGTAACAAGTTCATAGAAGTAATTTTTCACAAATCTTTTTTTCAACGTGAAGGGTAGCAAAATTTTGTTCTTAACTTATACTTCAAAATAAAAAAAAATCTGATGTGGGCACCATATGACTTCCTTGTGGGCTTATTAAATTACATATACACATTTTTTTAAAATGAAAAGTACATAAAATTATATTTCATTAATTACTGATATTATTTCATACATTTTTTTATTGTAATACAATAAAAACTATTACAATCAGAGGTTAATATTAATAAATAAATATATTTAAATTAAAAAAAAAAAACGTTAGAAAAAGAAGTCGGATTCGAACCGAAGTGTTTTATAAGATCCAAATATTTCATTATTAAAATTTTATTTGGCTATAACTCTGAACCATTGAAATAAGTACCACTTATGATATCGTTGAAAAGCTTCAATAATTACTGCAGTTAAGAAAAAGCCTAAAATCCAAATTGTTATGAATTTTGGGCTTTTTTTGGACACTTTTGGTTCAGTCGATTATAATCAAAAGGGAAGGTGCAAAACTAGATGTTACAACAGTCCTAAATCCAAAATTTCAACATCCTACGGCTAATCGTTTTCGAGTTATGCGAGATACAAACGTACACAAGTCACGCCAAAAGCAGTGAAAATGAATTCAAGGATGGTCAAACTGGATATTTCCGTTGAAATCTGAAAACCGATATTTTTGGCGATCAAAATACGGTTTTTACTTCCGTACAAGGAAGTAAAAATAGTAAATTAAATTTTTTGGGATTCGATTGTCGAGGATAATTACTGATTTGATTTTACGTGTAATTTTACCTCAAAAATTAAAAGAAAAATACTTTACGTGATAGTTTTTGTAAAGCTCAAAAAAAAAAAAATAGAATCGAAAACGCACTTTTTACTTTCTTGTACGAAGTAAAGGAAGTATTGCGAAAAATTTCAGATTTCAACGGAAATATTCATTTTGATCATCCCTGAATCCATTTTGACTAGTTTCGGCGAGACGTTTGTACGAACGTATGTATGTACGTACACACGTATGTATCTCCCATAACTCAAAAACGATTAGCCGTAGGATGTCGAAATTTTGGATTTTGAACTGTTCTAACATCTAGTTGTGCACCTCCCTTTTTGATTGCAATCGACTGAAGTAAAGTGTCCAAATAAGCCCATAATTAAAAAAAAATTGGAATTTGGGCTTTTAATTAACTGCCGTAATAAGCCCTTATTGGGAGCTTTTCAACGATATATGATAAGTGGTACTTATTTTCATTGATTCCAGAGTTATAGCCAAATGGAATTTTGATAAATGAAATATTTGGATCTTAGAAGGGGTAGGCACATCTGTTCGATTCTGACTTTACCTCATTTTATTTTTTAACTTTTTTTTTAAATTTAAATATATTCATTTATTAATAGTTATTAACCTCTTATTCTAAAAAGATATTACGATAAATAATAATTCAATAATAATAATAATAATAATAAAATATCAGAAGTAATTAATGAAATAAAAATTTTATACTTTTCATTAAAAAAAATGTATAGCCGTAATAAATGTATGTAATGTAAATGTATACCGTAAATGTATGTAATTTTATAGTCGTACAAGGAAGTACAATTCGTAAACGAATTTTGTTAAACTGATAATAAACAAAAATATGTAAAAATAACTAAATTTGTACAGAAAATTTAATTCTGGAAAAAAGCAAATAAGTAGAAAAGATGTAAGTTTAAGAAATTCGACTTTTATAAAAACGAAAACATATTAAAACATGGAAAAAAATTGAACGATTTTAAGAAAAAGAAATTAAAATTACTAATTGTTAACCAATAAAATTATAATTGATTTAATTTAAAGTAAATGTCAATTAAAATTAATTAACTCGTTACTTGTTGACAGGGTACCTAATGCAATTTACAACAAAGTACATACGTGTATTTAATTATCAGGTATTGATAAGACTTATTAATAGGTCAAATACATGAAACTCGGTTGAATAAACGTACTTCATTTGGTCAGAATTTCATAATATTAATTTTTTTATAATTAGAAATTAATATTAATCATTGTAAACACTTAATATATTACACGTTTGAAAAAAGAAATAAAATACTTACTTTTTGTATTTTATTAACAAAATTACCATAGAAGATTGTATGTGTAACGGTATTTTTATTTTGCATAACGTCGGTAAATCAATCTGCACTGTAAATATTTACAGTACTGGAATTTCCGTAATCCGTAGAATCGCAATTATCTTCAGATAATCATTTAATCACAAATAACTGTCCTCAGTTACACCGAGAGGATTTGAAATACAACATTTCTTGAACGAGTTTTTAATCAAATCTATTTTATTTCTGACTGAGCCGTAATAATCCACTTACAAATCTATATCAATAACTATTTCTTAATTTTACCGGATGATATAATCTTGTGTGTAGCTTTGGCCATCCAGTTTACGTAGGGAGTACGGAGTTAGGTTTTAAACGCTAGGTTTAAGCAGATACCCACAAGTTGAAGAAGGTCTCTCCACCAGAAAAAATAATCTGATCACACTTTCCAGCAATCTTCGATTTAGATCATCGTTCGTATGACTCCTAAAACTGTCCATTATAAGAACAAGGTTTTCGTAATAAAGCGCCAAATCCACTCTTCCAGATGCATTTAATCTAGTCCGGTATAAGTCATTATATATCCACCCCTTTTCTTATGCTTGAACGACAATATCGGGAGGATTTTTTTCATTTTCTGTAGATTTGTTTTTTGAAAATTACATAAGGGGGTAATTTTTCCCGTTAGAAGGTATCGTCGGCATCATAGAGCAAAGTTGTTTTTCGTAACCGGCAGTTCGTATCTGAACACTATTTGCACCTACACTTCCAGTTGTTGGTGGTGGCACATCGAATCACCGGTATCTGGTCCGCTTTCCCGATCTGATCTAAGGAATAATTGATCCTTTTCTGTAAATCTTAAACTTTGCCAGTTTATTTTCGTATGCTTGTGGTAGCCGCCATGCCATTATCGTCCTTCTTCAAATAAAAAAGCTACGTCGGCAAAAAAATCGGCATAACCAGTTAACACTAGTTTTAAATTCATTCCTATCAATATCTAATACATTCGCGATGACCACGGCTTTCATTATACACATCAACATCAAATTTTCTATCTTCACCACAATTTCCATGCTCCATTGCCTAAGTAATAACATAAATTATGAACAAAGTCATTTTTTTTACTCGTTTTGTAGTTCTACTGCACACGAAACTTTTACATATTCAAACGTCGTTGTCACAATGAAAAATGATCGATAAATTATTTAGTACTAAATAAGAATAACCTATGTCTCAGAAAAATATAACGGACAGCTTCCAAATCTGGTGCCACGTCGCATGTAAGAGTTTAGTAATTACTAATAGCCACGTTTAATGTTTTATCTAAATCATTTTATTTCACTGAAGATACGTAGACAAAATCAAGCAGTTTGTATTACAATTCTGTTTTTTTTTTCTCTTTTCTGTTTCGTCTCCGGTAACCACGGTCAGGTATTACTTCAGAGGATGAATAAATATGATTTTTTCTTCAATTAGAATTAGAGAATAATTTAAAGTACGTGAAAAATGCTAAGACTAACTACGATTCGAACCCTTAACCTACCAGATAACGCTATCATTCCGACGAAAGTTGAAGAAGTAGCAGGAAAACGACATTATAGGAAACAAGTAATGATTTATGATTAGTATTTAATCTAATATTAGATTTCATAATATAGATTATATATATATTATTATTCACAGAGAAGCTGTATCTTGAAAAAAGAGTTACCAGACACATGTTTATAAAAACGTTTTGCTTTAAAATGAGTCTTCCAAGAATGCATCGCAGGAGCGAAGATGAAAACTTCATGCATCACAATTATGCTGTATTATTTTTAACCGATCAATTATTATAATTTCTTTAATCTACATTCTTAAAAATATATTTTATGAATAAACCGTTCAGGCTTTTTACGGGAAAATGATTTAAAATAGTACTGTTACGCATTGAATAACCGAGAAAAATTTGTAGAATAATTTTACATAAAAGCCTAAAAAATTTGTTCTTCGATAACAATTCCATCATTATCCGTTAATTTATGATTTCCTTTTTACGATCAATATTATTATTATAATAATTTTTAAAATGTACAATGGAGTTTTACCAGGTAGTGACCGGAATCTAATAAATATAACTTTAGCAGTCTTGAAAAAATGGATATACTGTTCCCTAAAATGAAAGTACGTAAATCTACTGGGGTTTTTCTTCGGTTAGGTCCTTACTCATAAAAAAGAGAGAGAAATGGATTGGAGGCTGTCATTTACATGAATGAATCTTTTCTATAGTACATGCTTTTAAATTAATATATATCTGAATACGCGCGTGTGTGCAAGATAATACTTGGACAAACATATCGCAAAAATTATGATGTTAGCATACTTGAAAATAACCAATAAAATTAAACGACTTTTAATTTTACTGAATTTTTTTCAGAATCAATCATAAAATTCAAATTACAAAAAAAAATCTCACAATTGCAGTAAATATATATTAAATTATGTAAAGAAAAGTTACTAAATATTTTTATTAATCTAAGTCTAAAACGATCCTTTAGCTAAACTGAACTGAAGATAATTGTAAAACTCATTTCCGTTTAACTATTTAGGGAGTCAAAATTTGAATTCCTTTTAACTGAATTTAAAAAAATGAGAAAATGTTTAAAAAAGAGTTTAACTCTTTTATCAGAAAGTAATAAAATAACATTGGAGTAAATCAATAATCTATTTTTAATAATACAGCGTTACACTGTCAATTGAAAAAGAAAAATAATTTAGCCATTTAATTTTAAAAAATAAATAATTAAAAATGCCTGGAACAGAAATCTATCATATAACTTTAATTAAAAACTCTTTTTTTTTGTCCTTTACATCCATTTTTCTTGGCTTAAACAGAAGACTTGATTACAATCTTCTACTAAAACGGTTATCATGTTCTATTTTCCACTTTCCCAGTAAAATGAGAATCAAAAATTTTCTTGTTAAAAAAAAAGAAAAGTAATTTATTGATTAGCCTTACAAGCGGCTTTGTCCGGATTCTCTGTAAAAGTTGAAGTTTTATTTGAATAACCTTTTTTTCTAAGTTTCTTTAAATTTTATATATATATATATATATATATATATATATCTGCCACTTACTTGAATAAATCGGTGTTTATTTAGAATACTGGACCCTTTCAAATTGTAATATTCATCATCGTAATTTAATATTTAAGATATATAAATTATTACGTAAAAATAGTACGCATTCTAGCTGTACTTCAGGGATAGTTAATTTAATAATATACGGAAACAAAGAAATAAAACTGTGAAGCAAAATAAAAATGTATATATATTTTCATAATTATTACGAGATTACATAATCTTGGGAGTACGGATAATTAAACTCTTTTAGAAGTGATCAATTAAACAAAAACCCGACGTACTTTTAAGCGATGTGGAATCTTAATTACCACAGTTTGAGTGAAAACATCCACTCGTGTAGCAAATTTTTTAGAACTATTTCGATAATTTTCTTCAAAAAGAAACTTGTACTTTTAAATAAAAAATTTATTTTCAATTGTGTTTCGTTGCTTAAAACAATACGGGAAATTTTTAATAACCTGTACAACAATAAACACATTAAAATTTTACCATTATTATATGAAAAAAAAAATTCACCCGATTTAAAACTGAAGGTTTATAAATAATTTTTGAATCCCATTTGGGTATACCAAAGTTAAATTTATTACTATTAAAAACCATAAGTCATATTTAAAATACGAGGTCTGTTCAGAAAATAACCGAACATTTTTAATTACGCGCCAACGGAGATTAATAGATTTCGCTCCTTTGTAACCACATTTTATTTGATTGTTGATATTTCGTTTAGTTTTCGTGTTATTGATATTCGAGTGTAACGTGTTTAAGTGTTAGTAACTATTTTTTTTAATGTGTGGTTTTCGAGAGCAACGATATAACGTAAAGGTTTGCGTGAAACTGAGAATAACTTTCACAGAAATGTTTCAACTTTTGGAACAAGTTTACGGAGATGATGCTCTGGGTCGTATGCAATGTTACGAATGGTTTTCAAGAATTAAAAGCGGTCGTCCTCGATTGTAGATGACCCTGGACTAGGAAGGCCTTCGACTTAAACTGGCGACACCCACGTTCAGAAAATCAACGATCTGGTGCGTGAAAATCGCCGATTGACTGTCAGGGAACTTCCAAAAGAGGTTAGCATCTCCATTGGATCGTACCGTGACATTTTGACTGAAAAATTGAACACGCATAGAGTTGCAGCAAAGTTTGTTCCTCGTTTGATGACCGAACAACAAAAAGAACATCGATTGGACGTTTTTCGGCAACTTTTTAAACGAGATGATGACGATGAAACATTCATGCAAAGGATCATAATAGGAGACGAAAGCTGGGTTTACGGCTACGACGTCGAGAAAAGTCCAAATATAAAAAAAAAATCGCTTATTACAAATATCGCTACTAACACTTACAAACATGTTGCGCTCAAGTAACAATAACATGAAAATTAAACGAGATATGAACAATCCAAGAACATGTGGTTACAGAGGAGGCTATGTGGGAACACAATGCTGTCAATCACACGTTATTAAGTATCTCCGTTGGTGCGTAATTAAAAATGTTCGGTTGTTTTCTGAACCGACTTCGTACAAGGATTTGGATTTAATGTGCCATAAATTACATAATTAGTACAAAAATTCTACATAAAAATAATGAAAAATTACATCAAAACTTACATATTCCATACAACAAAGGCGAATTTTACTACACGTATTTACGTTTTACTGATAAAATAAATAGTAATCCCAATTGACTGACTATCTACTTACGAACAACTAAACCTGTATGAATGCTAAAACGAAAAGAGATACCATACATCATGTCTAGTTAAAATAAGTGTTCCGTTCGTCTTAATTCCGATGGAGAATTATTCTTGGGAAGTACTTTCCTCAAATCTTTTAAAATCATGTTAAATTTCTGAGACATTTAATTTTGAGATTTTCTTTAAGAAATAAAATAATTGCAGTTGTTTAAAATATATTAAAAAACCGGTATTTGAGATAAAAAAGAGATATACTGAATGAAAGTAAAAAATATATATTGAATAAAAGTTTTATAAGACATAAAAATTTGTAAAATACCGTTGTAACTACTATGAAAAAAGAAATTTTGCGTAAGTCTCATTTTTAATAGCTATATAAATAAAAAGCAATAAATTGATCTATATGAATTATGAGTAAAGCAGGCAATTTACAATTATTTTAAATACTTATGACGAATTCACAAATTATCAGAGTTATTTATTATCCAAAGTTAAAATTACCATGAATAAATGAAACTGTTGTTTAGGTATATTGAAAAGATAATAATACGTCTATTTTTTTGGAAATTATTATTGAACAACATATCTAACATTTTGGCCTACTGAAAGTAGGTTAATCTTTGTAATTTTACATATTAATATTTTCAAAAAGATCCAATAAATTTTTTTTTCAAAAAACAGGATTAGAATTTTGTTTTTTATTACTAATATTGGTGTTTTATTTATCGTTCGATTTAATATTAACTGTTTTATTTTTGGCTTTTAATTAAAGTTCAACTCTTTAATACTAAAGAGAAAGAAGGAGAGAAAATGTTTGTTTACAATACAGGAAAACGATGTTTGGTTTTTAATAAAGCCAGTAAACTTTATTATTGAAATTTTTAACTAGGTTATATTTACGAATACCATTTTTAATATATTTTTACAAACGTAAGTTTTTAATTTTCAGTTGATTTGTCTTTTAGTGTCATGGTTTTTTTTTATTATATGTGTTTAATTATTACATTGTAGTATCTATTTTAAAGTAATCCAACGAAAGAAAAAGTAATAGGTTACATAATAATTATATGTATATTTTTATACAGCTTTTCTCAGCAAGTATAATCAATGGCTTTTTATATTCATTTCATTTTTCTTAGATTCATTTGTTTCAGATCAAAGAGAATTTTTATGTGCGTGCATTTCCTTCTTTTTTTACATTTTTTCATTATACTGTATTAGTAGATTTCTTTGTTGTCCCATTCATTTACTTATTCCTCCCAGCCATTTTATACTTATGAACAAGCTTGTATTAATATATATATATATGAATACACTTATAAAAATGATAAAAAACTTAAATTTACTAATTAATTTATAAATTAATTACTAAGCCTTAATAGTTTAATTTTTTTTTTTAATTTTGATGAATTACATATTTATTCTAGAAAACTTTCATTTAGGCGATGGTTTAAATATGCAAATCTACCGGTTGATTCAAAACGACTTCACAACTTTAAAAGCATATAAAAATTTATTTAGATAACTTACAGATTCGGTTGACGTCTCATTTCATAGTAAAACATATCAACTTTTGACTTACGTAATTCATTATTACAGAATTCGGCCACCAGTGTCATCTGTCACCATTGTTGTTAAAAATGTATAATTTAGTAGTGCGAAACGTGCTCGCTGTGTGTTTTGGTTTCCCAATTTGCAGTCAGCAACTATAGTTCAGCGTAATTGCCTCCTAGTAGGCATACAATTTACTCTTGGCATCAAACCTTCGTTGTGACAGATTGTTCTGTTAAACATAGAAAATCACCGAGACGCCTACGCGTCCCTGAAACTACTGTGGAAAAAATCAAAGAAAGCTTTCTACGTAGTCCGTAGAAATCAACACGACGTGCGGTCACGTGAGACTGGCATTTCACAAAAGATTTCTTGGTGCGTATTTCGAAAACGATTGCACTTGAAGCCGTACAAACTAACCGTGGTTCAACACATTACAGATGACGACAAAGTTGCTTGCCTGCGGTTTTGCGCTGAAATGATGGGTAAAATTGCAGATAACGATACATGTTTGGTGATGTAATTTTTCAGACAACGATGTAATTTTTAGTGATAAGTCAATGTTTCACATCAAGCTATAAGGTGAACACCCACAACTGCCGAATATGGGGTAGCGAAAACCGTCATGAAACTCTGTAGCACGTTCGTGATAACCCTAAGGTCAATGGTTTTTGTACCCTAAGCAAAAAATTGTACAGCCCGATCTTCTTCCAGGAGGCAACCGTAAATGGTATCCTTTATCTGGATATGTTTCAAAATTTTCTACTTCCTCAGTTAGACGATGATGTTATTGCTATCAGAAACAAGGGGACCACTTCACTGCCACGTAGAAGTCCTAGTGTTTTACTTATGGGGTTTCATTAAATGTACCACCTTTGCCTGTTGATCTTGTTGAGCTAAGACTTTGAATTAACGCTGGAGCAGCAGAGGTAACTCCCGACATGCTGGCTACAGTCTAGAACAAAATCAGGTGGGATGTATGTCGCATTTTAAATGGAAGTGATTAAACCGCAGTGATTGTTAGGTGACAAACTTGACGTGTTTTTCTATGAAATGAAACCTTAACCGAATCTATAAATTTTTGCATGTTTTTAAAGTTGTGAAGTTTTTTTTGAATCAGCCAGTACTATGATGAAAACGAAAAGTTCGATGTTTTTAATAAATATAATTTAAAAACTAAATCAGGTGAAGGAATGCAACATAATAGAAACTGTACATTTTCTTACGCGTTTGTAATAATCTAGATGACATTTCTGTAACAGTTATAGATTACCCGATACAAGAAACACCATTTTAAGAAACATTTTATTATAAAAAATGAAGGTGACGTTTCATTTCAATTTTTTTCTTAACAAGACGAATGAGTTGTTAGCATTATAAACCCGCCGAAATGATGGTGTTCAGCTTTACCAATAACTCTTCACTCTATTCGCCACAAAGACTATGTAGTAAACATTAATCTCCCGACAGAAAAACAATTTTAACCGGTGTTACTTGTGCACTACGGATTTACGTTTATGAAGACCACATAAAATACGAAGAAAACAGTGTACGGCAACAAACTACCCTATCCATTTATGTAAAAAAATAACTGATTAAATACATTGTTGTTGATTAAGCAGAATAATGATGAAGTAAAATAAAAATAGAAAAAAAAAGTCTGGCTCATTCGAGAAAAGCTATTTTGCAGAAAAAAGTGTTAGGTTATCAATTTTTAAAAATAAACAAGTGTTTATTTGTAACGTAAAGTGTTAAGTTGTAGTGAATGATGACAAAATATTAAAAAAAGGCTTTTAAAAAGTGGTGTTACAAGAAAACGTTAAAAATAAATGATTAAGAAAATTCAAAATGGATGGGTGTCAAGAAACGCCCATCCATTTCACTAAAAGAACGGAAAACTACTTTTAGTGGCAAAACTTGTAAAAAGATTAATTGGGTCGGTTTTATAATTAGGACATCCAGAATTAACTAATATATTTATATAAAATATAGTAAGGATAATAACCTGAGGGAAGGATAAAGTTTATAATTTTTTTTTTTGTCTTCAGTCATTTGACTGGTTTGATGCAGCTCTCCAAGATTCCCTATCTAGTGCTAGTCGTTTCATTTCAGTATATCCTCTACATCCTACATCCCCAACAATTTGTTTTACATACTCCAAACGTGGCCTGCCTACACAATTTTTCTCTTCTACCTGTCCTTCCAATATTAAAGCGACTATTCCAGGATGCCTTAGTATGTGGCCTATAAGTCTGTCTCTTCTTTTAACTATATTTTTCCAAATGCTTCTTTCTTCATCTATTTGCCGCAATACCTCTTCATTTGTCACTTTATCCACCCATCTGATTTTTAACATTCTCCTATAGCACCACATTTCAAAAGCTTCTAATCTTTTCTTCTCAGATACTCCGATTGTCCAAGTTTCACTTCCATATAAAGCGACACTCCAAACATACACTTTCAAAAATCTTTTCCTGACATTTAAATTAATTTTTGATGTAAACAAATTATATTTCTTACTGAAGGCTCGTTTAGCTTGTGCTATTCGGCATTTTATATCGCTCCTGCTTCGTCCATCTTTAGTAATTTTACTTCCCAAATAACAAAATTCTTCTACCTCCATAATCTTTTCTCCTCCTATTTTCACATTCAGCGGTCCATCTTTGTTATTTCTACTACATTTCATTACTTTTGTTTTGTTCTTGTTTATTTTCATGCGATAGTTCTTGCGTAGGACTTCATCTATGCCGTTCATTGTTTCTTCTAAATCCTTTTTACTCTCGGCTAGAATTACTATATCATCAGCAAATCGTAGCATCTTTATCTTTTCACCTTGTACTGTTACTCCGAATCTAAATTGTTCTTTAACATCATTAACTGCTAGTTCCATGTAAAGATTAAAAAGTAACGGAGATAGGGAACATCCTTGTCGGACTCCCTTTCTTATTAGGGCTTCTTTCTTATGTTCTTCAATTGTTATTGTTGCTGTTTGGTTCCTGTACATGTTAGCAATTGTTCTTCTATCTCTGTATTTGAACCCTAATTTTTTTTAAAATGCTGAACATTTTATTTCAGTCTACGTTATCGAAAGCCTTTTCTAGGTCTATAAAAAAAGTTTATAATACACCAATAAAACAACTCAGGATGCAGGACATACAAATATTGTAAGATTAAAATGTTAACACAGAGCAGAAGAAATTAGCATTAAACCATTCAAATGACCCGATACTAAAATAAATCATTCCTGTAAATACAAACAAATCTAAGGCTGATTTAAACTAACCGATGATACTACCAAAGTTATATAAAGCCTAAACAGCATTTTAGAGGTATCTAGTATAATTCTGAGGAATTTGAATAGTGTCTTTTCCAAAAGAAGAAGCATAAAACACCTACTTACACTAACTATAGTAACCAGATAAAAATGGATCGTTGTACGATTAATGAACTAAAATCATATTCTGATTAATTAAGAGCATAAAAAAATTACGTTTATCAAAATAAAAACCAACAGGATAATTCTAAATAACATACCAACTACGTTCGTACTAAACTCTACGCTTTTCATTTTCATCTTCTGAGATCTTTCGCGATACCAACCATACATCTCTTTTTCGGTCTACACTGAAATCTTTCAGTTTATCATTCGTTTACGATCTATTTTCTGCAAATGAATCTATTTTCTAAAATCCTTATTTTCCTAATCTCGATCAATATTCTTTAATTACCATAAAACTAACTAATTCTGCATTTTAAATAAGTATATCCCATTTTCTTTCGTTGGTATAAATTTTCATTCATACTCTCTTTTGCTCACTTCTCAAGAGATTTTCATACTTCGAAATATCTCTAAGTAACACATTAACAGTCGTTCTAAAATAATGTATGAAACTGAAATAATATTTTTTGATTAATTATGTATCTTACACTGTTATAGGCGATTTGACATAAAAAAATAATCATGCACTCAAAATTTCATAGATATTTCTAAGTGTCCTATACTAACCCACCGGGTTGGTCTAGTCGTAAACGCGTCTTCGCAAATCAGCTGATTTTGAAGTCGCGAGTTCCAACCTTCAAATCCTAGTAAAGGCAGTTACTTTTATACGAATTTGAATAGTAGATCGTGGCTACCGGTGTTTTTTGGTGGTTGGGTTTCAATTAACCACACATCTCAGGAATGGTCGATTTGCTACTATACAAGACTACAGTTCACTTACACTCGTACATATCATCCTCTGAAGTAATACCTGACGGTGATTCCCGGAGGCTAAACAGGAAAAAAATGTCCTGTACTAGAAGTATACTTTCTTTCCGTTTGAAATCATTTCCCTTTTGACCACATAAAACTGAAAATATTGTTACCTAATAGCATTCTAGTCTTATGAAAATGTCGTTGACATTCAACCTCACAAGTGGTATCTTCACTTTGTTCACTTCAGGGACTTTGTTTATAATGAACTTCATTATTCTGAAAGAAAGCAACCTTGACTACAGACTCTAGTACATCATCAGAGTTCTTACATGCATTAGAGTCGTAATAAAGACCGGGACAAATAGGATAAAGCAAGCAATTAGCGTACCCTTTTTTAAGGTGAAACAATCTCAATTCACAGTAGTGACCCTACATAAAAATATTTAAATATTAAATCCGACAAATTCTGTTTCATAACGCCAAACATTTTATAGATTTTTAGACCAATTCTAAACTCTACAGATTTTAAACTCTTAAGAATAATTTACGTAAATTATAAATCTGTAACTATATGCGTATTTTGATTATTAAATAGTAATCATTAGTAGTTTAAAGAAATAGTAAAAAGAAACACGAATAGGAATATTTATTATATTTAGAAAAAATCTAAAACTGAAAATTAAAAAAAAAATAATCTAATTTTACTGGAGAACTGCAAGATGGACTAAAATTGTAGATAAAAAGAATCACAAAAATATGAGAGGGGAGCCAGTCGAGGCTCCCCTCTGGATCCTCGCCAAGCCCGCTTCGCTTGCCATTCTCCTCTAGCTAGGACCCCCACAGTATTCATTAACCTCATGATTGTGAAAATAACACATGATAAACACGTGATAAAACAATTAAAGTATTCAGGATTTATAAAAACCTGAAAAAGAAACTAAATTACAAAAGATAGAATAGTAGTAATTATGGTAACTAAAGTACACAGAACTTTGACGAGGAAAACTTCATAACTTATTTCTGTTGTGGTGGCGGAAATTAATTTTATATGTAATACGCTAAACCGCTCATCGATACTGTCCCCGGGCTACCATTCTGTCTGTTGGGTTTTAATTAACGCACATTATGGCCGTAGTGTTAAACATTTAAATTAGATTCAAATTTTGGGTGGATGTCTGCGGTCGGAAATAAATAAAACAATTACTGATTATTACAAACAATTATTAATACTATTAAATAAATGCAGTTTAAGTTGCAGTAATTATACTCATCTGAATAGAATTTAACCGCAAACAGGAATTACACTTCAATGCACTACTTAATCATTTAAGTATTGCTTATGAAAGAAAAAAATATAATAATAATTTGTAATAGAAAGATGTGGTCTTATTTCAAAAGCAGACAGATTTCCTAAATTATTATAATGATAAAAAAGTGTTACTTATAGTAATTGCTGTGGAGGCCAAAACAAGGCGATATCCTACAAAGTTTTATCGAACAGATCCTTGTCGACGTTACGTTGGCGCTTATAAATTCGCATAAATAGGAGTCTAGCGAAGATCTTGATGTACCAAATTCCTTGCGATTCCTTCTTTTCAACAAAAATGTTCCAATCAATTATAACAGCACATCCTACAAATTCTTCGCTACTAACTTAAAACTGGTATATGCGTACAGGAAATAAAGAACAACCTCCAATTTCAGTTTGATGGATTGCAGCTAAATACCGTTTCTTAAACGAGCAGAAATCCGATAACTCGTCTTTGCACAATGATATTCCTTGTCGCTGAACGAGAGACATTTCAGTCTCTTTACGGGTAATACCTATAAGATTAACTAAAATCCCTTAAGCTCGTAAAAAACAAACAATGTTGTTTATGTGGTAGCTTATGAATTAAGTTAATCAGCCCAATAAAATGGCAGATGAAGTAATCAGTAATGACAAGCACAGTAAACCCACTCAGCACACGATTGAAATAAATGACTGCACGGACTATAACACACTACCAGCGATGTAACTATAATAAGATGAGTCAGGCTGAAGTATAATTACTATAATGAGAGATAAGATAAATATCGGCAATTAAGTATTGTATATTATTACTCCGTAAATAATTTACATAAATAAATTATAATTTAAAAAATGAAAATTAAGGAATGTTACGCATTAGAAATAAGGCTCGCAAGATGAAATGATGAAAAGAAAGGGCAACGCATATACGAAATTATGGTGACAAACAGAATTAATAATAACAAATGTAAACATGCAAATTACGATAAAAAACCTTTCATTACATTCACCATTTAAAAGAGAAAATTAAATGGACATATATAAGTTACATTAGTAAATGAAATGCAAAGCAGTATAGTGAATTCATATGGTTAACGTGAAGCTTCATATTAAATGAAACATGCACGTTAAAATAAATACGCGTAACTGTTTATAATAAAAACTAATTTAATTCATTAGATCAATTAAACAAAATTATAGGAATTTCGACATACGTTACTTCATAAAATAAAAGTTTGTCTTTTTTATTATTATTTTTTTTTAATGTACACCTATAAATACATTTACACTGAATTAATAAATTATGAGACAAATTCGCAAAATTTTTCACACGGAAATAAATGTGAGAAATTTAAAAAAGGGTAAAACATATGAAAAAAAAAAACACTGATAACAAAAAAATTTTCCTTTCCAATTATGTAAAGAATTTTTAGAAAAAAAAATTAACAAGAATGAGTTGAAGCAATACTACAATACTCTGTACCAGATAAGGTTGAAATGAATCAAAACAATAATGATGATGAAAATTAGTCTGCAGGAATTCGACTACTCTTTGTATTTTTTTTTTTGTTAACCTCCGGGTCCACGGTTAAGTATTGCTTCAGAGGATGAGATGAATGATTTGTAGCGTGTGTGAAAATGCCATGCCTGACCAGGATTCGAACCCGGGACCTCCGGATGAAAGGCCGAAACTATTTATTAGTGATCTCACACTTCACGCATACCACATGTTATGTTTTTAACAGTTGCTCTTTATTGTATGTGAGTAAAATATCTAGGTATAAATGATTACGATAATTTTAATGGTGTTAGCGTATAATTAAACAAAAAAAAATTGAAAAATTTGATGTGGACAACACATGACTTCCTTGTACGCCGATTAAATAACATTTACACATTTTTGTATTAAATGAAAAATATAAAATTTTATTTCATTAAAAACTTTTGATATTTTTTCATTTTTTTTTGTTATTGAATTATTATTCATCGTAAAGATTTTTTGCAATGTGAAGTTATAATTATTAATAAATCAATATATTTAACAAAAAAAAAGATGAAGAATTCTGATTCGAACCTTCCCCTAAGATCCAAATATTTCATTAATTAAGATTTTATTTGGTTATAACTCTGGAACCAATGAAAATACCACTTATGATAGATATATCGTTGAAAATCTCTCAATGGGGCTTATTACTGCAGTTAGGAAAAATTACAAAATCCAAAGCTGTTCGACTTTTGGCTTTTTTGGACACTTTTGGTTCAGTCGATTGCAATTAAAAGGGGAAGTGCAGAACTAGATGTTACAAGAGTCCTAAATCAAAAATTTCAACCTTCTACAACTAATCGTTTTTGAGTTATGTGAGATACATACGTAAGCATATATGTACGCATATATGCTTACGTATGTATGTATGCTTACGTATGTATGTATGTCGGCGTGACTAGACGTCACGCCGAAACTAGTCAAAATGGATTCAAGGATGGTCAAAATGGATATTTCCGTTGAAATCTGGAAACCGAAATTTTTCATGATCACAATACTTTCTTTACTTCATACAAGGAAGTTGATTAAATTTTAGTTGTATTAAACTTTGGAATACAAACTCCAAATTTTCTGCTTATATCATATGAAAATCGGTAATCTTTTTTTTTAGGGAGATTTATTTTTTTAATAATGTGTATATTTAATAAATGTCTCTTTTAGTACTAACATTTTTTTTTTTAAATTGAAAAACTAATTTTTGTTAGGAAAGAAAGCAACAAATAAACATTTTGATATATCATACACACCCATGGACCACATATGTTAGACGCATATCATACCCATATCATCGTCATTCATCCTGTGAAATAATACCTTACGGTGGTTCTGGAAGCTAATCAGAAAAAGAAAAGAAAAGACGCGTACCCAGGTTTAAGAATTGAAAAAATAAGTAAAATATTGTTATTTTTTTGCATTTTATTAACAAAATCACCATAGAAAATTGAACGTATAACAGTATTTGTTGTTTGCTTAATGTCAGTAAATCAGTCAATCTGTAAGTACTCAATTAAAAACATAGATACTAGGTAGATACTACTACTAGATAGTAGGTATGTACCTTAATGACATCAGTGATCGAGTTTCTGTCATCCGTAGAATTGCACTTATCTTCGTAATCGCTAAACCACAAACACTCTTCCTCAGTTCCATTAAGAACGATTGAATTACCACATTTCTTGAACGGTTTTTTAATCAAATTGTTCGGTATTTCTGATCAAGCCGCAACAGTACAAATCTGTAACAAAAACGGTTTAAAAATGATAGTCTCACGAGTCGTGTTGGCCATCCAGTTTGTGCAGGATTTACGAAGTTAGGTTTTAAACGTAGGTAGGTTTATGCAGATATCCACAAGTTGAAAAATAGATGTTATTCTACCAGGACTAAAAAACTGATAACACTTTACAACAATAAGTCTTCAATAAAATTGCAGGTTACGAGTTTTTCGTAATAAAGCGCCTAGTAGACTATTCCAGACGTATTAATTTAATTCGATATTAATTTATTATTGATCCATCCACAATTCAATTGTTGATGGCATTCCAAAAGTCAGCAGTGTACGGTCCGCTTTTCTAATTTGATCTGGAGAATACTTGTTCATTTTTCATAAGTTTATTATATATCTTTGTAACATTGTTAGTTTATCTTCATATGCTTCGGGTAGCCGCAGCGCTATTGTCGTTCTTCTTTGAATAAAAAAAAAATATGTCGGCAAATAGTCGTATCCAGTTAAGACTAACTTTAAATTCATCGACGATTTCCAGGGCTTTCATATGACACATTTCTGTTGAAATCGCATATAGAAACTGGTGTACATTCCATAAATGCGCTGCTAGTCTGTCTTCTGTCTTCGGATATTTCGGGTTTTATTTATTTGTCTCTTAAGGTTGCAGGATTCTGCTATATCAAATTTTCTGTCTGTATGATTTCTTTGCTACTTTGCGTAAGCAATAACGCATTATAACAAAGCAACGTTACTTTCTGCAACAGTGAATGTATTGCATTTTTTTACTTCCTTGTAAGAAGTAAAGAAAATATTGTGATTACAAAAAATTTCGGTTTTCAGATTTCAACGAAAATATCCATTTTGATCATCCCTGAATCCATTTTGACTAGTTTCGGTGTGACGTCTGTACCTATGTATCTCGCATAACTCAAAAACGATTAGCCGTAGGATGTTGAAATTTTGGATTTAGGACTGTCGTAACATCTAGTTGTGCACCTCCTCTTTTGATTGCAATCGACTGGAGCAAAAGTATCCAAAAAAGCCCAATTCGAGATAGAGATTTCGCCTATAATTCCTCGAAAGATAATATTTTTTTAATCATAATGTATCAATGTATGACGTGTTTATTATTAGTTCAATTCAAATCCCGGTCAATTAAATTGTTTTGAAATTAAGAATTATTACTGAATGACTCAGACTTCCTCAAAGATAAATATTTGCTCTATCCTAAAATTATTTGGGTTATGTAAAACTATTTCCCTTAATTTATCTCCAATAAACAAATTTTAAACGTTAAGTAATTTACGTTCGAACCTAGGATATACTTACCACAGTGTAAATTTATATATAAAATGTACAATTTTTGAAAAAAAAAATTGATCCAATTAGTTTTCAGGTATCAGTGTTGGCGATCTTATTTTTTCTCAATATGGAATTTTAAAGTAATACTACATTTTATAAAGTATTTTTGAATTTTTTTCATTCACAACAGTAGAAAAGTAACAGCATGCTTACTTATGCATATCGTATATCGAAACTAAAGAATAAAAAAAAATAATAATAATAAAATCGAAATAGATTTTTTTTATCTTTGAAAGATGCTGAAAAGGTTTTTAAATAAATGTGAAAATGGTGGTAAATACGATTACTGTTGCGTATGGTACATTTACATTTCTTTATGCTAATGTTTACTAATCTCAGCTTAAACAAAAAAGTAGAAAAAATAAAACAAAAAATGGCCAATTAGCGTGTATTAAGTTTCTTTCCCTGTTTTGTTATGCGGTTACACGTAGAGATATGTGAAAAAAATGTTATATTCCATACAATGTTTCTGTGCGAACGCAATCATATAATCATGTATAATTAATTTTATTATTTTTAATTTCAACTAATATTAATTATATTAAATTTATTTATTTATTTTTTTATCTCATTATTTTATACAACTATTTTTAAAAATCAAATTTGACTAATTAAAATTTTTTTTTAAATTTATATCTCTTAAAAGATGTAAATATATTTTAGTTTAACGTTTTACAATCATACTTTTTTCTTTTTCTGTTTAGTCTCCAGAACCATCATCAGGGGATTGATAATATAATTAATGTATGATATATTATATAATATTATAATAATAGTTTTAATATTTGCTTAACATTTTTTTTATGGGCAATATCTTTGAAAGTAAGCCGTATTTATTTATTAATGTTGTGGTTTTTTTTATTAAACTTGTCGATTCTCTTAAATTCGAATAAAATTATAAGCCTATACTTAGTTTGGTTAAACATTTTCAAAGAACCTTACTTAAAAATACAAAAAAATTAAATCAAGTTTTTATAATGGGAATAAAAATATTTATAAACCGAACTCAGTCAAAACGAGTATTACAAAAAGTGCCGTTCACATGCTTCAGGTTTTCGGAAGCATTTCAATAAATTTAAATGAAACCGATTAAGCGCGTGACTGACAAACAGTCTTCTTCCACAAAATATGGAAGGAAGTCTGACAGTAAAGATTTAAAATGTTTGCACAAGAATTCGGCGTGACTTCACTTTTTTGTTCGGAACAAGTTTATCAGAATATCAAACGGATTTTTAAAAATATCTCTGCCGCATATTTATTCAGTAAATATTTCCTTAAGATTTACTTTTTAATGTTTTATATACGCATTTAAAGAGAAAATTATAAAATAATTTAATGCAATTTATATTAAATTCTGATGAATAGTCGAATTAATAAACCTAGAAATTGATTTCGATAAAACATACATCGTTGCCTTTTTGTAAAGCTTACATGTTTATTTAAAATTATATCACATTAATGGTATAATTTTTTTATAAGGTACAAATGAAAAAAAAAAATAAAAAAAAATATATATATAGAAATTTCGACTTAATTTTTCATATCTAATTACTAAAGTGGTTTCATTATAGTTATCTACAGAACGTAGATATTTCATTTTTGTCCTTTTCGTTTTGTATTATTATTAATGATAAAAATGGTATATATATATATATATATATATATATATATATATATATATATATACACAAAAATGTATGTTCAAACTAAAAAAAATAAATTGTTAATTTTTAACAGAAAATTCGTGTTAATAAAAGTAGGCTACATTTATTTATACTCTGTAATATCAATATATTTATATCCCTATCCGCTAGCATTTTAACGGGAAAAAATTCACACTCAAAATAATAAATAACTATAATATAATAAGCATTCATTATTAAATGAAATAAACACGTTTAAAACCAAAATTATTTTCAAAACACAAAAAGCTATTATGCACGATTTATTATTTTGTAAACGGAATTAATTTTGAAATCCCCTAGAATCATTTAATTTACGAGAAAAAAATTCAGAAAAACTTCATGTAATTTATATTAAATGTAAAAATAATACATTCCTTTCGATATTTACTTACGACTAATTTTTATAAACAATAATCCCATTAGTGTAAGAATAATTAATTTGTTTTTCCTATGAGAGATCTGTTGTCTTAAAGAAAAATACTGATAAACACATCAATTTTAATTTTATAAGATCGCACACGACAAAATTAATTACAAAATCTATAAGTGCGGTAAAAAATTACAAATAGGGCATATAAACATTTATTGAGGGTGCTTTTAACTTTATAAATGCATTTCACATAGTAAATAAAATAACTTCTCATTGAATTTATGCTCCTAATATTCTTTGATATTGGATTAACCTGATTTTTGCGTCTGGGAATGGATGAAAAATATTGTATACCGAACAAAAATACGTTCTCGTGAGAAATTAATTGTCCGCATTGTGGATGCAGCTGAGCAACTTAAGGACAGTACTGAAGAACTAAAAAGAGCAAAAAACGTAGGACAGAAGCGTACAAAGAAATTTGTTGAAAATGGCGGGCTCATTTTTTAACATTAATTATAAACTGGTACGTATAATGCACTTTAGTTTAGTATATTGTTTCTAAATAAAATACGAAATTTTCTAACTTTTATTTGTTTTATTCAATTTATCTTACACCGTTTTGTTCAGAATTAAGTTCTCTACAAGTTTTATTTAAAAGTATTATGTGTTTATTAACAGATTTATTGTATGTTAAACATAAAAACATGGATTTTACCCCAATTTATTGGTTTTCACCCCAGATTTCTCAAAACCTACTGCAGATACGGTTCTGGGACCTATTTTATTAGATTTTCAGGTCAAAAACAATAAGAAATTACTAATTCTACCCCTTTAATAAACGTCCTAAAAATTCCAGTACGACCTCATTTCACCGGGATAGTTGAAATCCGACCGAAATCTTTCACCGTAACTCGCAAGCGAAGCATTTTAGGACGTATGTTTGTTTATATGGACTTTTTAAACTATTTTCACGAGTAGAATAGGTTATGAAAGTCCCGGGAGAACTTCGAGATTCACTCTGTACATACTGTATAAATTTATAAAATATTAATTCTTATGCTCTTTCGATCTAATATGTAAGGATATTGATAAAGTAAAATGAGAGATATCATTAGTTCAGTATATTTAAATAAATTTTCATTCGTAATTATTTAAAGAATTTTATGGGTAACAAGTGCAGACAACATTTATAGAAACATATTTTCGTTTAACAATGTCTAAATTACCATCAACGATTTGTACGGTACAAAAAAAAAAGAAAAGAAATTGGTAAATATGTTACTGAAATTAATCGAAATATTCATAACTTAAAATTTAACACCTTCCGGGTGCTGAATATTATTTTCCCTAAAAATCATTTTTTTTTTTAAATTATAATAAACTTAGTCTTAAGAAAAATTTTTCCTGCTTTTAAAAACGTATTCACTTTATATCTTATTTATTACCCATTATTTTAAATAAAAAATTTGGCCAATTTTTTTCAATATATAAAATTTACTTAACAGATAACTCAATTGTTAGGGTTATTGTAAAGGAAAACCTGATAAAGGAGAATTGTAAAGGAGAACCTATAAAGGAAAAAGCTAATCAAAAAAGACATCCTAGATGTCTTCTGCTTCGGTCAGTTATGTCACCGTCTCGGGTTGTATGAACCTATCCGGTAGTTTGACGATAAGCCTAACAATTGAGTTATCTATTATGTAAAGCTGGATTATTTCCTAATTCCTCATACTATCTTGTACTAAAAGCTAAAAATTCTAACCATCCTGAAAACGCTTCATTTAGAAAAAATCCCTTTCGGCACGCCGGAAGGCGGAGGTAGATCTCACTGGTGCTAAGTAGGGAATACAAAAGATTTCCACTTTTAAATTAAGAAAATATTAAATTTATTCAATACAACTGTTGCATGTGAAACAAGTTTGACATGTTTAGCATACGAGAAGCCCCATATTCTTACAATTCCAGCAACATTTTAGTTATCCCTTGCCGTAAGGGTTGGTCATATCAAAAATTATTTCAGACAAAGTTTTAGGTAATGTTTAGAGGACTAACAACCACTTTAAATCGATTCGATACTGCGCCTATTAAGGGAGATATGATTTTTTTGTCTTCAAACCCCCATTTTTTCCACTCCACGGGCAAGTGATTGGAGATATCGAAAAAATTACTTAGATAAGTTTTAGGCCCTTATTCCAAAGAATAGTAGGAACTTTAAACGAATTCGATATTTTACTTAGTAAGAAAAACTAAGCTATATTATTTTTTTTTTAAAAAGCCCCTTCCATTTCCACTCCGTAGTCCGATTTTGTTCATTAACGAACACGACTGAGATTTTGGGTCGTTATATTTTATGTATCAATTTGAATTTGAAAGTGATTGGCACAAAATTAAGGCAGTTATGGTCTCCACAAGAAAGTGAAATATATATATACATATAAATGTATATATAAACTTTTGAACTGACGGTGGTTTTGGAATCTGGGGATGTGAAACGCGATGATATGTCTAAATTTTCCGGAAATCGAATCATGGTACCCATTACCATACCCATTACCAATGGCTTTCTTATGAAATCTACCTAAAAATAATTATTAAATTCTCTAGTCTATAGACTGGAACTTATTTTTGAATTTTCTTTTCCTGGGCGCACAACGAAGTGTCATCATCAGCGCCCGGACACACGATATTTATTCAGCTAATAAATAAATATTAAAATTATATTATATAAAATTATAGTATTAAATATTAAAAATTAACGACTAAAAGTTAAATTCAAAACCCAGTAATATAAAAACACAGCATACATGAAAAACCGCCTATGACATATACTAAAAGCGAAATAAAACCATAATGAAATATTATATTAATAATCTAGATTAAAACAATAAAATTACAATCTGCCATACGCCAATGGCATAAATAGCTGAAACATACTACAGTAAAAATCAAATATTTGAATATAAACGAACGACCCTAAGAAATCGTAAACCATTCAATAACATCGTCTCATTGTTTTCTAAGATATTAAGGAAGTTAGTCCCTAGTTTAAACTTCCGACGTAATATCACATAACAGACACAATTCACAAGGATGCGGTGTACAGGTAATCGAGAGTCGCAGCGAACACAAACGGGTGAATCGGTCTGCTGTAACACGAGATATCCATGAGTGAGCCTAGTATTCCCTATTCGCAAACGACAAATAATAACCTCCTCTCAACGGTTATTTCTGCATGAGCAGCTCCACGTTGATACAGCATTCTTAACAGGATGATTGTTGATGATAGCATTCCATTCACTTTGTCACTCATCACGGACCACCCTCTTCAGAAAATAGACAAGACCATTAAAAACAACACGATTATTGAAAGGAGGCCGGAAACAAGCCTCTTTTGGCGCACTATTAGCGCGGTTCTATTTTTGAAAAATGAGCTAAATCCTACCCTTATTAGATTTGAAAAATTCTTTCATTCTGATTACGATTATGTACAGTAAGATAAAAGTAACGTCGATAAATACAAACGTTAAGAAATAAAATCTCTAGATCTATTCAAATAGATATAAAATCTAATTTCTAAGCATGGGTACGATGTTTTTCATTTTTCATTTTTTTAAAAGAATTTTCCGTAGAATTGTTCCCAATTGGATTTTTTAACCTAATAAAACAGGCACGATAAGAATTTTCTTTAAATTCAATCATCAAAATATAATACCTTCTCAATGTTTCTTCATCCTTGTTATCACACTATCTAAAAAAAAAAAAAAATTAAAAGAATTAGCCCTCAAATGCAAATAATACACTACATTTCAGAATGTTCAGAATGTAGAATGTTATTACTTTTCTTAAATACAGCCTACAGCAAAATAGATGCTGACAAATTTCCATACAGTTAATTTACTTTACTCTCGGCAATTATTTAGTAACGTATATATCCTAGTTTAAAACCGTATTATATGCTTTATATTTACCTTGGTATTGTTACAAGTTCGTAAAACTTGAGTACATGTCTTCTTTTAGTTTTGATGAACAACGAAGAAAATATATCTTACTATAATACTGACATGTATTCAATTATGCATCGCATATATGAATTTAATAGATGGTTATTTAACGACTTACAAATCTATGTAAATGAGATTTTCCTTTATTTATGTTCACTTTTTAAACAAAAATTGTTATATAATTGGTCACGTACGACTTGCTGGTGCGACATCGGCATATATAAAATACGTCTCGCTAATGTTCAACGACAATAATAATAGCAGAAATTTTTTCGCATTCCATTGTTTTCATCATCACAGTGCCGCTTTTTAATTAGCATATTCGTTATTTAAAGTTTATTACTAATCAGATTTTACTTAATTTATTTTTACGACTTTTTTTTTATAGGTGGGATTTAATTTGAATTTTATAGCGAGATACCAAGCCTGACGTCACATGAGAAGTTACTAGTCACTCGTTAATTATTGGAGTTTTTAAAATAATTTTTTTTTGTTTAGTTAAAAAAAACCCGGGTTAGTTATTTAAATTTTTCTTCGTTTTTCATTTTATTAAAAAACAAAATTATTGAAGATTTCAATGAAAATTGTTTTATGAATGAGAAAATGCAATAAACAAGTAACATTTATCTATATTGTTTCAATAATTTTAATGACACGTGAATCTTACGATTTCAAAATGGATATTATATCTATACAGCTTTTTTCATACAATTTACTTTTATCTAACTTCTTTCTTTCTTTTCCTGTTTAGCCTCCGGTAACTACCGTTTAGATAATTCTTCAGAGGATGAATGAGGATGATATGTATGAGTGTAAATGAAGTGTAATCTTGTACATTCTTAGTTCGACCATTCCTGAGATGTGTGGTTAATTGAAACCCAACCACCAAAGAACACCGGTATCCACGATCTAGTATTCAAATCCGTGTAAAAATAACTGGCTTTACTAGGACTTGAACGCTGGAACTCTCGACTTCCAAATCAGCTGATTTGGGAAGACGCGTTCACCACTAGACCAACCCGGTGGGTTACTTTTATCTAACTGGAAATACAAAAATATTCATTTACAAAATTATTAGCTGTAATTAAAAGATGAAAATCTATAAGATTTTTAGAAAATATTTTCATATATGTTAATCTAGTATTTGATACGCGTCGGCTACCTTGGCGCGAATGGTAGAATCTCGGCCTTTCATCCGGAGGTCCCGGGTTCGAATCCGGGTCAGGCATGGCATAGTCACTCGCTACAAAAATTGTCATTCATCTCATCCTCTGAAGTAATACCAAACGGTTTTCTCAGAGGTTAAAAAAAAAGTATTTGATATGCATTTCACTCTAACCGATAGTCGTGACTTTGAAGTTTGGTACTGAAATAATATCTTCGTTTAATTTTTTAATTCAGAAATGAAGAAATTGTCTGTAACAATGAAGAAATTTTTTGTAAAATAATCTCAGTAATTTAAGTGATAAATGAATATTATGATTCCAAGATAAACAGGTTTGTTATCATTCAACTATTTGGTTAGATCAATCTGCCTTATTCCAGATGGAACAATAAGACATTTTTAAAAATGGTGATGTGATAAAATCACAAACTAAAAATATTTTAGAATAATGTAAATCTAGAATTAAATTATGAGTATAATGCAATTGGCAACCTTAAGTTCGGGATTAGATACCTAAAATTTCCTTAAATATAAATATATTTTTATTTAGAAATAATGTTTAAGGTAGCATTATTTTTTTTCTTTCCTGGCGTCATACCTATGCTGCAATAAGGAAAGTATGGTAATCAGTCAAAAAATTGGGTATGGGTTTTTTTATTTCTTGACTTTTTATGATCCATGGACCCCAAAAAACAAGAGAAAATTGTAGCTAATATTCGTACGTATATATATATGTATGTACGTGTGTTGGCGTGTTTAAATTTTAATAAATTTCTACTGGATAAACCAATTTTTATGAAATTTGCAACAGAGACCCGTATATACGGGACAATTTATAAGTAAAGGTTTGAATGGGGTATGGTATGTAAAAGTTTAGGGTCAATATCTCCCAAGGAATGGGATAGATAAATTCTTTGGAATCAATTTTTTCAGAATTTTGCAAACAACCTCAATTTATATTAAACTCAGTACGTGAGTACATGCTTATTTTACCATTTAACAAAAAGATTTGCCCCCAAAATACTCTCACTTCTCCAAAATCTTTTTATTTATTGCTAATTTTTTAACCAAATTTTTTTTGTCTTTCTAAGCATATTGGAAGTAGTAGTAGTGTAAGTGACAAAAAAATAAATACATTGGAAACAATAAAGGGAAAAGGGAAGCTGATCAAAGTTTAAAAATATCAAGTTTAAATAAAATATAATCATTTTGAAAATAGTTTATAAATAGTGAGAAATTTTAAAACGTTTTTGGTTTATTTAAACTTTTAATAATATTACAATAAAATTTCATCATAATTTACCACCGCCCTTAAAAAAGAAATCTTAGGTAACTTTTTATCAGTTGTACAATTTTTCAGTGGAATTTTTTTTAGTTCTTGCATTTAAACGTAGACAAATCAAAAAACTTTCTTTGGAGGTGGAGGAGCAGAAAAAAGTAAATCAAAATATGGATATTTCACATTTTTTAAACTTTTTTCTTCTATCATTATTTTTCCACTGAATAACGAAACAATGCCAGAAAAGTAATACAGCTTTGTTGTCAGCTTTTTTATAACAATTTATAGAAAGAAACAAACTTTTTTTCTATATTCACTATATCCGGTTTTTATCTCTATTCAGTTACTTGAATTTACTTACTTTCTTGGTTTTTTTAATTTAATTCAGATATAAAATTTTCATGACAATTTTACTTCTTTATTTACGAAAAATGATAAAATATAAAATATATTTTTTTTCTAAATCGTTTCATTAATGTGATAAGTAATTAACATATTCAAAGGTTATAAAATAGCAATCCTATAACCACTTTGATAGATAATCTATCTTAAACCAATTGCAAACAAATCTATTTTTTGTATCCAATATGTAAAGAAAATGATGGGTGATGATAAAATTACGCATCTCAAGAAAATATTTTTCATCATATTTAAGTAATGTTAGGAAACGCATTTGAGCCAACCAGGCCGTGAAATCTGGATTAAAAGTCTGGATTTTATTTTTGTTCGTTTGACTTTTTATTCAAAAATTAAATATACAGAATGCATCGCTATCTTGGTTGACCAATTTATTATAAAACTGTAATGTAGAACACTATACTAAATTTGAAGCTTTAATTAATACCTTTAAATAGATTAAATTATTTAAAACCGTTATTAATTTATTTAGTAACAAATAATTAATATTACACATTTTATAAACGACAAAAAAATTTCAAACACTTTTATTTACATCATAACCAACCTATTTAATTTAAAAAAAAAGGAATTTCATGAATAGATTATGAACCAGAAATATCACCGATTCATGAGAATCACCACTTTAAAATTTAAAAATAGCTTGCATTTATATGTAATTTAGGGGATGTATTAGCATCTCAATTGAAAAACCCTTAGAGATTCAATTATACAAATCCAATGGGCAGAAAATACCCTGAGCAATTACCTTTTCTGTAGCAATGTGTTTTTTTTGTAAAATAAAATAGAATTAAGACCTTTTTTTTTTTTACAAGAAAATTTAATTCCTTTATTTCAAACGGTAATTTGATTCTTTACCTTGGATCGTTTCTAACTGCATTCCAGTAAACTTAATTGAACAAAGTTAGCCTATATATTTCAAGACTTATTTAAATTTTTCATTAATTTAAAAAATATGAAACGAATACGATTTTATTAATTTTGATATGAATGATATAAAGAATTTTAAATATTTTTCATTAATAACAGTTATAAAAAAAAATTAAAAAAAGCAACGAACATTTGCGAAGTTGATAAACATACCTTGATAAACATGTCCTGTTGTTCTATCGAGCTTTCCTTTAATGAAACCCGTAAAAATACAATCATAGTTATAAATAAAATATAGTTATAAAAAAAAAAAAATATATATATAGTTATATTATAACCTAAAATAGTATATTTTTGTTATTATTAACAGAATAATATTAACAAACATTGTACAATAAAATTAAATTAAAGAAAAATATATAAAAATAAACAAGGATTCAAGTTAATATATCTGTTTTGAATTCGATAAAAAGAAAAGCAGTAAGATAAAAATATGGTTATCGTTTGGTTTATCATATTTTAATTAATTCACAAAAAAAATTATACAAGCAACATTCATTGCAAAAGGGGTAAAAAAATGGAACATAAAATACTCGTACTAGGGTCGTTCGGAAAGTTCTCTTCATGGCACAAAGATGGAGAAACTACGATTAAATTACTATGCGGACATTCAGTTTGTTGTATGTGGCGACTGAGTAAAACGAAGACAAGTTTTGGCATTTTCTTAAAAATGAATAGAATTGAAGTTAGTGCTGTTATAATTGTTTTAAAAGGTTTAACGCCGACGAACATAAAAAAAAAAGTACTAGATTCTATTTTAAAGGATTCTTCCCCTTCGATTTCAACAGTAAAAAATAGGGCTCCTCAATTTAAATGTGGTCGTACATTCATTCAAGATGATGACGCTCCGGACGCCTAGAAACCACTACGACCGAATAGTTCCAAATACTTAATTCCTTAAGACGCATTTTTTGAAATCGGCGCCAAAACACATTATACACTTATGTGGTGCATGAATGGACCTATAGTTGGCGTATATAAAAAGACGTAATAATCGGAAACGGAAAATAAATCAAAGCACATACAATGTAAATATGAATTTGACCGGTATAATAACGGTATTGATTTTCATGAAGTATACATGTATAGTAATACAGAACAAATTTATATTATATCCACAAATTAATTTTTTAAAAGCAGGCGCCGATTTCAAAAAAGTGTCTAAGGAATTAATTAAATATTCCGACGAAATTATTTTTTAAATATTAGCGCATGTAGGTTCCATTTTTTAATTCCATAATAGAGGTTCCATTTTTTTAATTATTTCATAATTTTCTGTATCTCACTATACACAAGTCAAAATATAGTTCATCAGCAGGCCGACGTAAAATGCTGTTCGCATGAGAAACGTTAGGCTAAATGAAACTGAAGATAATAGAAAATCTCGACTGAAAAAAGATAGAGAAAACGCAGCAAGACGTGAAAAGATTGAAAGTCCATATTCGTTTCTAGCTACTAACGGATATGGAATTATAAAAAGACGTATGCTACCTTTAATTTTAAGTTGGGCTGTAACAGTGCACAAATTACAAGATACAACATTAAATAGAGCTGAAGTAGATTTGGGGAATAAGTATGTGTTATATGGAGACAAATTTACGTTGCTCAAGTCGAGTCAGAAGCTTAGATTATTTAGCTTTGAGTGTTTTAGATTCACGAAACGTACTGAATAGCCTACACGTTAAAAAAAAAAAAAAACAAAAAAAAAACATTTGTTTAACCTCCGGGAATCACCATCATATATTATTTTAGAGGATGAATGAGGATGATATATATGCATGAATGTAAGCGAACTGTAGTCTTATAAAGTCTCAGGTCGACCATTTCTGACATGTGTGGTTAATTGAAACCCAACTACCAAAAAAAGCGGTATCCGCGATCTAGTTCTCAAATCCGTATAAAAGTAAAACTTCCTTTACTAGGATTTGAATGTTGGAACTCTAGACTTTGAAATCAGCTGATTTGCAAAGACGCGTTCACCTGTAGACCAACCGGATGGGTTTAAAAAAAAACAGAACACTTGCTAAAATGAAAAGAGTGAGAAAACTTGCACAGGATTGAATAATGTGTGTGCTACACTTCGCACAAGGTGTCGTACGTTGTTTACTAATGACATTCAACGAGTATTATGAAAAAATTTAGTTGCCCAACATTGCGACTGACCGCAAAAAGCATGTAATTCGATGCACGTATATAAAATTATAAGATTCCCATTGCCCCTACCGATGCTGTTTATTATTTATACTGTATATTGGGTCTGAAATGTTTAAGACGAGATATATTGATCATTTTATTGACAGGTGCTGCATATATTATGGAGAAACTCACATTACATGCCCTATAAGGACCATATAACGTGACGTATAACGAAGCATACAGAATATCAGGAATCCCAGCTATTCGTCGGACGGCTAAAGACGTTTTTTTCCAATTTTTAGGGTCTAAAAAAGCTGTTGAAAGTGTAAGTTTTGTTTCATAATTACACACGCTCGCACCAGAAATTATCGTAAATTTAGGTTCAAGGTTATAAAGGAGAAATTTATTTCCTTATTGGTACTCGATATAAGGCTTCAGAGCTAACCTTCCAACAATAAAATAGACTGTACAAAGGAATATTTTATTTACAAAATACGGAAATCAAGGTAAAAGTGATCTTTATAAATAAACAAAATTTCAGCTGATTGTTGATTTTCTTTCTCATTTTATATTATCATTCATTTGATAAGTTTAATGTGTTGCCGATCAGCTATTCAAATAGTTTGTAAATAACGTAAAATTATTGAATTATTTTAAGTTACAAAATTAAACGTATTATTTAATAAAACTTTGTAACAAATACTAACACGTTATTTATCTAAAGTATTTTGTCATATTTATTATTATTTTTACTGTGGTAAAATTAACAGTCTACTATTATCAACAGACACTGATGCAAACTTGAAAATCAAAGTTAAATTACCCTATAGATGGATAATAAAGCAGTTTAAATGATATAATAATGTTGAATGTATTTAGATTAACATGACTTTTCGATTAGTTGGTAAAGAGAAAGCTAGGAAATACATAGCAAGCTTACCATTTGCAGATTGGATATTATAAACAGCCAGTGTAACTTATTTTAATTAGCCACATAAGCACAAATTAATGATTATATATATATATATATATATATATATATATATATATTCATACGTATAATGTATATAATTTATCGACATATTTATGTATCGGGATTAGAACGAACAATTTCACTACGCTTTTTTTTATTTAACTGTACAAAAGGTTTTAAACTGAATCTTAGTTTCATGTTATTAACCTCAATTTGACCAATTAAAATTTTAGTTGGATAAAAATGTTAGCAAAATATCGTAATGCGTGATATTTTTACTGTTTCTAATTAGAAAAATCCCTTTCAGCACGGCGGAAGACCGAAGTTAATTTCACAGATGCTAAGTAAGAGATAAAAAATATTTCCACCTTAAAGTTAAGAAAAACTTCAGATTTACTCAATACGACAATGGTTGCATGTGAAAAAAGTTTCACATGTTTAGCATACTACAAGACCCATCTTCTTGCAATTCCAGCAACATTTTGGTCATTCCTTGCCATAAAAGTTGGTCATATCAAAACCTGTTTTAAACAAAAGTTATAGGTAATGTTTAGAGGACTAACGACCACTTTAAACCGATTTGATACTGTGCCTATTTAATAGGAGGTATAATTTTTATTATCTTCGAAAAACCCAATTTTTTCAACCTTCTGGGCCAATGGTTGGTGGTATAAAAAAATTTATTTACAAAAGTTTTAGGCCCTTAATCCAAAGAATAGTAGGGATTTTAAACGAATCCAATATGTTACATAATAAGAAAGTTGTAGCGATTTTTTTTTTTTTTTTACGAAAAGCCCCCATGGCTCACACCCATGGTCAGATTTTTGCCGTTAACGAACTCCTGACCTACATTTTGGAACGAGATATTTTTAAGGAACAATTTCAAAGTGATTGGCGAATAATTACGGCAGTTGTCGTGTCTGCAAGAAAGTGAAATATATACATATAAACTTTTGAGCTGACAGTGGTTTTGGAGTCTGGTGGATGAGAAACGCGAAGATATGTCAAAATTTTCCGGAAGTCGAATCATGGTACCCATTACAACAGGTAGCTTTCTTATGAAATCTACCTAAAAGTCTAAAGCAATCAACTTCATGATAATCGTAATGTACATAGATCTACATAATAAAACACTGGGGATCAAATGTTTTACGTAGATTTATATTGTTTTCAAAACGTTAAGAGTCTCGTGGCATCTTGATCTTAAAACAAATTGCACCTTATCTATTCAACACTATGAATACAAGTGAGACGCCAATTTTCCTGATGTTCAATTACCCAGACTGATTACATCCGCAGTAGGCAATTTAAAAAATTTAATATACTATTTAAACTACTATCTAAATAAGGGTTTGCTTCAACAGGAATGAGTTTCTGGCGCGAGCGTGTGTAAATATGAAACAAAACTTCGAGTAAATTATTTTTTTCATTATATAATTATAAATTGTAATAATCCACCAGGATTTTCAGGTCTAAAAGATTGAAAAAAATTACAGTAACAATTATTCCTGCTACAAAAAAAAAAAACAGTTAATAATAAACATTATTTTACAAGCTGCAGATCACATTTGAACTTGTCTTAGTCCTTCTGAATAATAAAGATTTCATATTAGAGTTACTATATCAAATCAGGTTACCAAGCCTACCAAATATAGTTCATCTCGGTATTAAAAGTGAGACTTTTGCTCATTTTCCTTGTTGATTTTAGAGGAAAACATCAATACTCAGAGAAAATAATTCTGAATAATTCCTTTAATACCTCAGGCTTAAAAAATATTAATGAGAATTTACTTTATTTCTTTAAAATATTTTTATTTATCGTCTTATCAACAATTAAAGTCATTATCGATTCATAATATCTGTATGAATGACCGGTAAATATGTAATCTTGAACTAACTGAGACTGACCATTCCTGAGACGTGTGGTTAATTGAATCCAAACCATTAAAGAACACCGGAATCCACTGTCTATTATTCAAATCTGAATAAAAGCACATACCTCTATTAGGATAAATAAAATAATTATTGATTACCTCTATTATTATTATTATTGTTATTTAATAATTCTACTTATTTGGTTTATTAGCATCTAAAATTTTGGATTAAATTAGGTTGTATAAGAACGTACTTCGATCTTAAAATAAAGATTTTTTTCTGTTTAACCTCCGGAGTCACCGAATGAAGTGCTGTCTTGTACAGTCTCAGGTCGATCATTCCTGAGACGTGTGGTTAATTGAAACACAACCACCAAAAGACACCGGTATCCACAATCTAGTATTCAAATTCGTATAAAAGTAGCGTAAAGTAAAGTAAAGCCTTTACTAGGATTTGAACCTTAGAACTCTCAAATTCAGCTGATTTGCGATGTCGAGTTCACAATTAGACCAACCCGATGGGTTTAGTTAAGAATAAGATTGGATAATGCAAACTGCTGAAGTATAATATTAATATGTTAAGGATACCCATTACACGCTGAAAAATATAAATTCGAAATAAAAATATTAAAATTCTAGACAAATTTCATGATCCATTAAAAATGTTTATCCTCTTAGGTAATACCTAACGATGGTTCCGTAGGGTAAACAGAAAAAAATAAAATTACAGAAGTAGGAAATGATATCAGGTAATCTTGTTATATTATTTGCTAACTTTTTACTATTTCGATCATGTTTGGACCAGATTGTTATACCCTTGAGGGAACAAAGAGGTTTAAGCATTTAATGCATTTAATCGTACTGTATCTGGTTTTACACTTGGAGTACATGATCAATCAATTACGATGATTTTTTCTTTAAATAACAAAAAAATGCTGAAGAACATTTTCTAAAGAATTATCTATAATAAATTTGGGTTTTCATATGACGAAACTGAGAATAGGATTAATTAAACCAGATTTTTTTTTCGAAAATATTAATATCTTGTAATTCTTTTTTGTTAATCCGTCTAAGCAAGCCTAGATTTATCAGAAGATTATTAATCAATGAATAGACACTTTGTATACTAATTGAAGATATCATTAAAATTCCTCTTCATATTTACACAAAATCAAAAGTAGAATATTTATAATTTATATTGGTACTTACGTATTAATGGCATCGCAGCTACAGCTTTATTTAAAAACAAAGTAGTCAATCGGATTTCGGTGGAAAATGAGCCGAAACAGATTCCAAACAGAATATAAATGGTTATTTATATTTATTTATTTTATAAATATAATTTAACCAAACTTAACCTACGCTCGCTAACCTTAACTAATTAACACCGTAATTTTTTGAGTATTTATTTAATAAATTCAGTAATTATTGCAATTATTTATTATTTAAATAATCAAAACACTCCTGTTAATTAGTCAAGGTTAACGAGCGAAGCGAGCGTAAATTAAGTTTGGTTAAATTATATTTATAAAATAAATAAATATAAATAACCATTTATTAAAATTAATAAAAAGACTGTTCATTTTCCACCGAAATCCGATTGACTACTTTGTTTTTAAATAAAACTGTAGCTGCGATGGCGTTAATACGTAAGTACCTTTATATTATTTCCTTTTAATTAATAATTAATTAAATCGTACTTTACTTATTGATATCCCTATATTTCAATTTAAAAATTGCCTTAACAACACTGTTATTAATTATATTTTCTCAGTTCAATATTTGTATTACCACGGTAAACGAATCTTTAAATACGACTAATGAACTATGATTTAGTAATGCATCATAATTACATTAAAAGAGTAATTATGATGATTATCTATGATCTGTTTGAGTTTGAGGGGCAAAACGAAAAACACCCAAAAATCGATATTCATTTCCACATAGAAGACTGTTGTAGTATTAAACATCGGTACATAGTAAGGTTCTTCTGCTCCTACCATCACGGATCAATCGCATTGGACTGTTCCTTTTTTCCATATTGTCCCAAGGGCTATCAATGCCTCTTCTTCCAGATTAAAGGATTATATTTTCAGATAAAAAAAGGTAGCAAGATCTACCTGGAGAGTAAATAACTTAATGATCACTTGATAATCACTAGATAATTAAATTATCCTATTAAAGGCAGTTACTTTTTTTATACGGATTTGAATACTAGATCGTGGATACATGTGTTCTTTGGAGGTTGGGTTTCAATTAACCACACGTCTCGGGAATGGTTAATCTGAGACTGTACAAGACTACACTTCATTTACATTCACACATATCATCTGAAGTAATATCTTACAGTGGTTCCGGAGGTTAAACAGAAAAAAAGAAAAAAATTTAATTAAATTATAAATAAATAAATGAAAGAAGTACATTCATTATAAATAATAAATGGATCGATGACATCCGTAAAGAGGCAAGAAATATACATCACCAATGAAGATGCACATAAAACCGGTATTCATTTCGAGACAGAATCAAGAATTCCAGTGGGTTTCAAGAATTAACAAAACAAGTCAAAATCAACTTGGCGTAGTCTGAGGAGAGAAAACTGCTTCAATCATAAAAAAAGAAAAATTACTGAAGTAAAAGGAATAAAAAACTAAACGTTAAGATGGTCTAAATCGAAAAAAGGAGTACATCCGATTTTAGTAAATTTTCATTAATAATAATAATTTATTTCTGTATAGATCGATTAATTTTTATTATTATCAGGAAGCTTTTTAAATAAGAAAGACACCTCTATTAATTTAGTGCCCTAAGTAGCTATGTCGTTGTTTGTATATTTTTGAGCTTTCTTTGTTTTTCTGTTTAACCTCCTGAACCACCGTAAGGTATTACTTCAGAGGATGATGTAAATGAAGTCTTGTACATTCTCAGGTCAACCATTCCTGAGATATGTGGTTAATTGAAACCAAACCATCTAAGAACACTGATATCCACGATCTTGTATTCAAATCCCTATAAAAGTAACTGCCTTTCCTAGGATTTGAACCTAAGCACTCTCGACTTTGAAATCAGTTGATTTGCATGACGAGTTCATTACTAGACCAACCCGGTGAGTTATATTTTTCAGCTTTTAAAATTCAGGATCACCAGGGTAGGGTATTGTTACTCAATAACAAAATAGTGGCTTAAAAAACGAAATAAGCGGTCTGACTGTGACTTGATTATTTTCATCCACACGGAAGAAAAACGAAAACTATCATTTGTTCAGTTAAAAGTTTAAAAGAATACTCTTACGTAACTTATTAGTCTACTCGCCACAAATCATTAAATGTAAAAGTTGTCAGAAAAAAATTTCGAATAAAGTAATTAAAATAAAATATATTTATTTTGCCATTTAATTTCTAATAAAAATTCTTTGACAACTACAGCAAAAACGTGGGAGAAAAAATTACCAAATAAATACATATCCTTTTTGGTTAAAGGGCGCTACAATTATAAACGCATGTAAATCGAATATACATGTATATAATGTTTACAAAAAAATTTCGTACACAATATTGTATAGCAATTGCTAATAAATGCAGTGTATAGCTTTCACGAATTTTCAAAAGAAGCAGTTTGGCGAAATGAAATTATTATCTTTCATTTAATTCAACCGAAATTAGTTATTTATAATGCCATCTATTTTTGCTCACATCAAAGCGATTTATTATAAATGGATACAGGGTAAATAAATAAATGGAAGATTCTAATATTATAAAATTTTTAGCATTCTCCCTTTATTTATTATATTGTGATAGTTAACAAAAATCTTGAATTTTATTAAAATTTAGGAATCTTCCAAATTAGAAACTCTAACAACTTAATGAAAAATTCCACTGTTAAGTATTTTGTCATCGTTCTTTGTTATAAACGATTGGCACTGTCGCAGTAAATAAGTAAAACTTATTACATATTAGTCAAAGCTAGAGACAATATTGAAAACGTTAAAAAAATGTTTATGGTTATATAATTTGGAAAATTTTAAATTGTTGCTTGTTTAATTTTCATTTAATACTAAGTACATGGATTCGAATATATTCAAGTAAAATTAGATTAATCAAGAAAAACTAAAAAAAAATTATAAATATTAGGAAAATTCGACTCAACCAAACCTCGTAATTTTAATTAAACAAATTTTATTACGCCAAATTTTCCTAACTCTATTTTCAACGAAATTACAAAGAAATCAAACTTTGAATACGTAAATGTGTACATGTGTGCGCGCGTTTATGAAAATATAGGTGCAAGTTGTACTTAGAATGGACTTAGAATATATAAGATATTTCTGTAAAAGTTTTCAACAAAAAACGTAATATAAAAGGAAAAAATAGATGTTAGTAACATAAAGTAAATTAAAATTTAATTACTTTTTTAATTACTTGTTTGAAAAAGTAACTTTAATTTTTTCTTACTTAATGAAAGTGGATTTCCGTAACACTAATATTCTGTTAATATGTATATACACACACACACATATATATATATATATATATATATATATATATATATTACATACAGACGCACACGCTCGCCCACCACACACACACACAAAATGATAAATTAATATTATATTTTAATTCTATCATTTTGTTTATATTTTAAATCTATCAAGTAATCTCATGAAAATTAATAAATTTATTACGATTAAATAGAGATTTACTAAGATTTTTCAGATATGTTTTTAAACCCACCGGGTTGCTCTAGTGGTGAACACGTCTTCACAAATCAGCTGATCTGGAAGTCAAGATTTCCGGTGTTTCAGATTTCCGGTCAGTAAAGTCAGTTATTTTTACACGGATTTAAATATTAGATCGTGGATACCGGTATTCTTTGGTGGTTGGGTTTAAATTAACCACACATCTCAGGGATGGTCGAACTGAGACTGTACAAGATTTACACTTCCTTTACACTCAATACATATCATCCTCATTCATTAAATTATTATCTGATCGGTAACTACCGGAGACTAAACAAGAAAAAGAAAAGAAAGATGTCATTTATTTATATTTATAATCTCTATAAGAAATATAACGTTTTAGTTTATGTAATTACGCTTCTCAAAAATGATCTTTAATTTGCAATAAGCCAATAAAATAAAGAGATGATGTAATTCAAATAATTAACCGAGATATAAGTCTAACCCGTGAATAAAACAAGGAATTTTGATAAAAATCTCGATTTTCATGAAAAGATTTAAATTAAAAAAGCAGGTGAGGAAAAACGTGATGATGTCATACACCTTCTAGATCCTGTTTTGAAAGGAGTGAGAAAGAGAATATGGTATAGGTCCTATCTAGATTCAATCCTGGACTTGGAAGTTAGTTCTTTACGCTGTCTTATTATACATAAGCGTTATTTCTATTAAATCTGTACAGATAATTTCTTTTACTAGTTTATATCTGTCAGGGTAATCTATGTATGCCATGAAAAAATTTCAAAAGCAATATATTTTTACCAGATATTTCAATTATTATTAAAAAAAAAAAAACAAAAAAAAAAACATTAATATTTTTTAAGCACTTAGAATATTAAAATAGAGATCTTAAAAGTAACAAAAAATTTTACATCGTTTCACATTAATAAATACATTTAAAACATAAATATGTTTTAAATATTACATTTCCTGATATAAATACTTGAAATAGTTAGATTTAATTAATTATAATTTTAATAAAAATGTACCTTAGCATTCCAAACTTTCAATAATATCAGAAAAAATCGAAGGTGTATAGTTACCCGAAAAATAATTATCGTGGAAAATATAGCATTTTTTCTTTGAATAATTAGGGAATTCATTTATACATTTTACTTACCTGGTTGTATTTTTTCGGTTTTATTATTTTAATAAATTATTCTATTTCCACTCTTCAATAGTTAGGTAAAGTCGGTTTGAAAAAAAATGCCATCCCGCTCAGGCGGAAGTTAAAGAAAAAAAGGTAAAGTCAGATTTGATTTTTATTAATATTTCCAAATATTTTTTCTTCTTTTTTTATGAATATGCAATAGAACTAGCCGATCACGGTTCGCTTCGCTCATCCTTCCTGTCTAGCCAGACGGCTCCACCCCCCTGGACCACCGCTGTGTTCGTTATCCTCATGGTTGTGTTAATAATACTGATAAACTATACAAACGAGGTCATTTGAAAAGCGCATTTGTAGACTTTTATATTGTTTAAAAAGATTTTAGGATTTAGGATGGTTTTCATTTAATTGTTTCAAGTACCTTCGACGGTTCTAGAATTGGAAGTATATGAAACCTTTTCTGACGCAAAACATATACCTTTTAGTCCCATTTCCATTTCCGAGCGTGACAGTACGAATACTCTTCTGTCATGGCGCCCATATACCCATGATCGCGTACTTAATCTGCACATTATAGGTTAAGCCACTTCTCTCCTTATGTGACCACGATAGCTCTTCAGTGATGTCAGTATGAACTCCTCAGGAACTTAACTGCAATTCGCATTGCAAATTTATTGTAGTTCGAACTCTCGGCCTACCGAGAATCAAGCACTTCAGTTGTTTCAGAGGACCGATATATTTTCATTCAATTAGCAGACTGAATAATAGGAAAGGTTACTTCTCTCTCTTGAAGGCATATTTTTTTTTAACTTTTGACAATCCAATATCGGCAGTGAAAATAAACAATCAAACCCCATAAAAGTTCGCTAAACATACTAATCTAAGCTAATTATAATACTAATCATAAAATAAAATATTTAAATGTGTATCGATCTGAACTCAAAGATATCTTCTTTCTTTTACCATAATAACATAAATTTAATAAAGTAAAAGGATTATTTTTTTTTTCAATGAATATATTTAATATCTTAACCCCCATTAGGAATGTCACGATAATTATAATTGGAAACAATGAGCGTAAAAATCTGCAAACTTTTATTAAAATTTGTCCAATAGGTTTTGCGTGATGCGCGCAAAAGGACGACCCTAGTTATTCAATTATATGTATAGATTACAAATTATTTACGAGAATTAATCATTTTCTTCAATTTGCATCAATAAACAAATATTATAATTAGTAAGTGATCAAATTAAGCTTACTATTATCATCGTCAAGAAGTTATACGCAAATTAATTATTATTTATTGTACCTTTAATAATATTTTTAATACAATTTCTATAATTTAATTAATACATGTAATTAGAACGTTAGATATATGACGTAGTAAATTACGTTAGTTATACGGTTACAATTTCCTTATATGTTACCTGATAATTTGGTGACAATGCTACACCTACATTGACACATGTTATCCTACCTCACTTTTGGTTTACTCCTAGAGTAGTTAATTTGGCTTTCGCATCAATTATGGCTTTGCATGGAAGGGGTGATGACCTGCCCATATGTACGCGCTAAATACACAAGTATATGTGTACTAAATATATGTATATGTGCACTCACTAGAAGATGCGAATGTTAATACATGTATCATTACCAAATAATTTTATATCCATTCACACATACTACATGTTCTTAGTAAAGTGATAACATTTAAATCGGTGAAATCAATTAAAGTTTCTTTTATGAAAAAAATTAAGATTCTTAAATACAAAAATTGATTTTAATTCTTGAAAACATTTAATTTTTAAACTTCTAAAAAACAAAAAAAAAATTATAATTCAATCATAAAAAAAATTACGAAAATTTTAACTTTAATGGACATAAAAATTTTATCAAGAATTTTAACTAATGTTGAAAGTTTTAATATTTTGTTTTAAAGAATACTAGAAATAGCAGATCAATACGGTTGATCTTAACAACAAATTCATGTGATACGAAACAAATTGTAAAATATATTTTACTTAAGTTATTTTAAGATCGCCTTTTAAAGGTTTTATGGTATAAATTCAAAATTCATACACTGAATTCCAACTGGCCGACAAAAGTATCCTACATACAGTTTTGTGTAAACTAATATGAACAAGAGCATACTTTCAAAAATAATCAAATTTATTACATATAAAGAATGTATAGTGTTTCTTACAGTATTTAATATGTTCTCCTCGGTCTTACATAACCATTTCAGTTCTTTTAGGTATTGAATCTGTAAGTGTTTTACATAGTTCTTTAATTTCTTGATCGTGAAACCACAACTCAATCACAGTAAAAATCATCTTTTCTTTGATATTGCAGTCCATTTTCCTCAGTTTTTCATTACATCTCCCCACAAATCTTCAATTGGGTTCAGGTCTGGAGAATTTCCAGGCCAATTCAAACCCTGAATCCCTTTTTGAGAGAGTAAAAAGCTTGACTACTTTCTTTGATTAGTGGCAGGGAGTCATATCTTGTTGAAAAACAGGGTTTTCAACTCCCGATTTTTAAAGTTCTGGTAGAGGCCTATTTTCCAATAATAGGATGAACTTTTCACTGTTCATTATCCCAGAGATAGGTTCTAAAGTTTTAGGACCAAAACAGCCGAAGCATCCCCAAAACAACTCCTTTAAAGGATGATTTACAACTTGTTTGTTTTGGCGAAACTCGCTCGCTCATCGTTGCTTCTTCGCATATGTGACACGCTTACGCCCTGAACTAGAAAATGACTCTCATGAGAAAAGGACTTTTCGCCAAGTCTCAGCACTCCAGTTTTTGTATTTTTTGGCTCAAAGAAGTCTTTTCTTCTTCATGGCGTCCGTAAGAAGTTGTTTTCTAATAAGGCTTGGTGCATTGCGACCACTTTCCAGAAGTCTTCTGCGTGAACGCCTGAAATAGGTTGGTTCTTAATAATAAAGCTTCTTTATTTTCGAGAATGAGAAGGGATGCACAATCAACTTTCATAAATTTTAACTCAACTTATGTTCTGGTTGCTAAAAAAATAAAGGAAATAAATAATATGAAATCTTCCAAATTTTTTAATGCCTAACTTTCTACCTTTACATACTGATAAATGCATTACATGTATTTTTTCTGTAGAAACATTAAAATAATAATTAAAATAAAAAAAATTTTACATTTCTCCGTTATTATAAAATGTTAACAGCATAATATATAACGTTAAACATTTGTTTTTGGGTTAACATATAATTAAAGTTTGAAAAGTACATATTTGAATATAATTATAATTTTAAAATAAAAAAAAAGTATTTTATGAAATAATTCACAAGTTTTAAATAATATATCCTAAAGAAGAAAAAAAGTAAAATATATTTTACGCGATGTTAAATCTTCATTTATTTTAAAATAAAAAATGGGAAAAAATTATCAGGAACAACTGTAAATGTTGTTTCTTATTCGGCTTTGATCATAAAGTATACAGAAAAAACTTTCTAATTAGTAATTAAATACTTAATGTAATTTGTTGAAACACACACACACACAAATATAAATATTTATACATATGCGTATATTTTTCTTTTCAAAAACAATATTCAGTCGTCCATATAATTAATTTCTACTACATTTCATTACTTTTGTTTTGTTCTTGTTTATTTGCATGCGGTAGTTCTTGCGTACGACTTCATTCATGCCATTCATTTTTTCTTCTAAATTTTTTTACTCTCCGCTAAAATTACTATATCATCAGCAAATCATATACTATCTAAAATGTAATAAATTTAAATAGCTACCAGTAAAACTCATAAAATACATGTTAAACACTATAATACTTTCTGTATAATTATTATGAGTACTTAAAAAAAAAAAAAAAAAAAAAAACATAACGGAGTAATTTTTTTGTTAAAATGAGGGCATATCAGCAAAATTTGAAATTTAAGGTTTACGAGATCCGAGAGATTTTGTTTAATTTGAGTCTATTGTGAAAAAGTTAATAAAATATATATTAACAAGATTCGCCTTGTCATTTAAAAAAAAAAAAAACTACGTATAAACCAGAATGTATATTTATATCGTTTATAATACACCTTAAAACTTTGGAAATGGGTAATTACAACAGTTTATATCAAAAGCGTGTCGAATTTTACTGTCTCATTTTTCGGGTATTTTTGAATCATTCTCTAATTATATTTTGAAATCGATAGTTGTGAATTAAATTCCTGTGGTTATTATAGGTAATATAGTTCCTTAGGAGCCATATCCTCATTTGATAATGTGATTCCTTAGATAATATGTGGCTTAAATTGCTGTTTATTATTTACATATCACGATTTTGTTATTTCATTTATCAGAATCGGATAAACAGTTTTTAAGATACCATCTGTAAAAAATTCAGTTATTTTTAAATAAAAAAATCTGATGTGGACACTACATGACTTCGTTGTACGCCTATTACATTATGTATTTTTTTATATATTTATATTTTTTTCATTACATTTTTTCCTTTTTATTATTGAATTATTATTTTTTCATAATTTTTTTACAATAACAGGTTAATAGTTATTAATAAATCAATATATTTAAATTAAAAAAAAGTTTAAAAAAAAGGAAACGAAGTCGTATTCTCGCCGATGTGCTTTCCTCTTGTAGAATCAAATATTTCCAATGAAAACCAACGATAATAAGCACCATATGACGTATCGTTGAAAAGCTCTAAATGAGGGCTTATTACTGCAGTTAAGAAAATGTCAAAAATCCAAATTTTTGGATTTTGGGCTTTTTTGGACACTTTTGGTCCAGTTGAATTCAATCAAAAGTGGAGGTACACAACTAGATGTTATAACAGTCCTAAATCCAACATTTCAACATTCTACGGCTAATCGTTTTTGAGTTATGCGAGATACATATGTACATACAGAACGCCGAAACTTGTCAAAATGGATTCAGGGACAGTCAAAATGGATATTTACGTCGAAATCTGAAATTCGAAATTTTTCGCGAATATAATACTTAAAAATAGTATAAAAAAAGTTGCTTCGTTCGGCAGAATCCTAAAACTGTTCAAACTAATTGACTTTTCTCGAAGTAATATTCTTTTTTTAACAATAAAGAAAATGTTTTTTTCCTTCACAACCTTTTATTTTTTTACACGCTGTTGTTTTATATATATATAAACCATAATAAGGCTTTTTAAAATACCTGGTGGTTGAATGCAAAAACCATCTACTTTCACTACTAGCCGAAATAGAATTTTTGCTTGAATGGAAAAACTAATAGTAACTTATAAAAATATAATAGTAATAGAAAATTATATAAATAATATAATAGTAATAAAAATATAAAGATAATAGTAACTTTAAAAAAAATTAAACGCCAGAAAAAACTTCATTTTTTAAAACATACTGAAACAGCAAATGTTTTTGTGATCTCTGAAGAAAATTATGGATCGTTGAAACTGTCTATCGAGAAAAAAGTGGGGAAAAAATTACTGACTGCATTGATTTTCTTTACAGATTTTCTTAAAATAAATAGGAATTCACAAAATAGCCTTTTTATCAAAACGTTTAAAAAAATATTACATGCTTATTTTTTTATGAATTTTATTATCATTAATAATGGCTAGAAAGATTGTTGAAAAACATTCAGTTTGAATTAATAGTAATATCAAAAGAATAAAATCCTACTAATACTTAATAGATTGGTATGAGAAAGGGCATACAGTCAACAAAAATATCTGCCATCACAAGGAAATGAAAATTAAGGGTAAATGAACATAAAATTATATTTAAAAAAAGTAATTTTTTTAAAACTAAAATTGAAATAACATAAGGAAGTGCCGAATTAAATTGAGTGATGAATATGAAAATATATAAAAATTTGAAAACCAAACCAATCTTGTTTTTTATTCTTTTTTTCTTTGTTTCAATCTATATTTTTTATTTTTGTTTATATGTGCGAGAAAATATTTCTTGTCAATCTTTTATTTAAAAAAAAATCCATTAAAAATAAGTGAACACTCCAGAAAATGAATTATACTGCCTGAGGAATATAAAAATAAAACGTTTCATGTTATACAATTCAATTATGACAACGATATAAATTACTTTGAAAACAAATCTTTATGTATAAAGTTGAAGAACCTAACTTTAAAAAAATATATATTAATATAATGAAAGTATTACGAAAAAAATAAAACAAAATCAACTAACGTAAAAAAGAAAAAAAAACGTACGGACACTTAGTAAAACTTAATAGAATGAGAAAATGGAAAAAATTACTTCTAAGAAATAAAATATTAATAAAACTAACAAATTGTAATGAAAATTTTTCCTAATATTTGAATAAAGAAAAAAGAAAATTATGATAAATTATATTAAAAATTAGTAGTTATAAATATTAACTGTAACAAAAAAGGATTTAGTAGTTTCACACAACAGAAGAACAATACAAACGTACATCATTTACTGTTAGGTGTTGTGTTGTAGCTTTATAAAGCGATTGTGTCCTTCAACAGGTGACCGATATCGCGACGTAGGATAACCAAGTTCAATGAAAATTCTTTTTCTTTCCTTCACAACCTTATTGCTACCTCGACGTTAATTATGAAGTCATGTACATACAACAGAAGTACTTTTATAAAGCACTTGTATAAAGTAAAAAAAAACTATCATATGTTCATTGCGGCCACATCCAAACCAACCATCGGAAAAACTTTGTGAAATAATTAAATAGATAAATCATTATTCTAAAATATATTTATAAAATACTTCCATAAATAGAGTTATAAAATGTTGAAGTTGCACTTCCAGGCCAATAGGATAAAATTGGGATACTTTTACATGGTTTTTTTTTACGTTTGTTCCCAAATCTTGCATCCTTAATTTAACATACTTCCTGACACTACCAACTGATGAAATTTTACACAGTTACTAAGGTCGGGTGACAATACAATATTCCACCATTACTTTTGCAAACATCTCCCCGTACGGGGATAAATTAAGAGCGCGGGTGTAATAATTTAACATACCTCCTGACGTTGCCTTTTTTTCTTTTTCCTGTTTTAGCCTCCGGTAACTACCGTTCAGATAATACTTCAGAGGATGAATGAGAGTGATATGTATGAGTGTAAATGAAGTGTAGTCTTGTACATTCTCAGTTCTACTATTCCTGATATAGTGGTTTATTGAAACCCAACCACCAAGCAACGCCGGTATCAAGGATCCAAAATCCGATTCAAATCCGTATAACGATTCAAATCCGTTTAAAAATAACTGGCTTTACTAGGACTTGAACGCTGGAACTTTCGACTCCCAAATCATCTGATTTGGGAAGACGCGTTCACCACTATACCAGCCCGGTGGGTTAGTCCTGACATTGCCTATTGATAAAATTTCGCACAGTTACTAAGGTGGGGTGACAATACAATATTCCAATATTACTTTTGCAAACATCCCCCCGTACGAGGGTAAATTTTAAAAATGTATATATAATCGATAAAAAAAAAGTTTAGTTAATTTACAATTGTATTTCAGTAATCAAAAACTTCACTATTTCGTTATTTTGCATAGTAAATATTTGATTGAAACTTTATTTGATATTTTATAAATATATTAGAAATTTCAATATATGACGTTATCTTTTGTGATTAAAATTAAAATTAGTAATTAAAGACTAAAAAGTATAAAGCAAGTTTTTAAAAATTTCTGCAATATTATATTATTTTCACCACTTTGTGTAATTCAAAAGTTTTTTTTTTTTTTTTTTTTATAAAATGCAACTCGCTAAAGAAAATAGAAAATGTAATACATATTAATACTATACAAAAATTGATTTTTTTTTTAATCATTGCTTTGTAAGAAATAAAACATGAAGAACAGTTTTTTCTTTAATGACGCGTAGGGATAATAACGTAGTTTGTGTTTTTGTTTTCGCCATATAACTTGTCTGTAGGATTTGGAAAATTGGAAGCGTATGAAAAATGCTTTGCCTGACTGGGATTCGAACTCGGGAAATCCGGATGAAAGACTGATATGTTACCACTCCGCTACGATCGACAGATCTTTTAAGTTCGCTTGTAGATACAATAGCAATATGAAAACAAAACACTGCCCCTAACTCTATATCAGCAAACTTTCGAAATGAAGCAATTTTGTTTAAAAAAAAATCGAGTATATAATTTTTTACATACAAGCATGGAAAATATTTCACGACTGATGAAAAATAGGCAGATATTTGTTCTAATATTCTAATAATAATTTCTTATTTTTAAGAATTTATTCATTGAAATAAACAACATTTTTTAAAAATAATTCCAAATTTTATTATACATCAAAGAAGGTTCATGCAGTTAAAAATATATTCCGATCAACATAAACATTTTTTTTTTTTAATAAAAATTTGGAAAGGTGTTTTTTAATAAATAAATAAAAAATGAAAAAACTACTAACAGTAAAATTTCCAATTTATATGGGCCTTAAAAAAAAAACAGCTAATGTAACATTTAAAACTGTAACTTGGGTCTGTTTGTTCGTTAGTAATTCGGAATTATTAAATAAAAATTCAATAACGCCCACGAAAATTCACTTTCTGTGAACCACTAAAAAGGTGAAATTTTCATATTAAATTATTCATAAGCTTACAAAAACAGAAACAGTGTCAGTAGAATCCTGAATATAATTTGCAGATTTAAACAGATTAAGTTCGGAAAATTTTAATAATTAATTAATTTATAGATTATAGCCATCCTAAGTTATAAAACCAGCATAACTCTTGGTTGTAATCGTATAATTATATGCATATATGATAAATTTGTTTGTGTAAAAAGTAACAAGGAAATGAAATCATTTATATGGAATAATGAATAATAAAATACATAATAATATAAAGGTTTATCTAAGCAATGTAGTAAATCGATACGAAAGACTTATGCACAATAATACGAATCTAATCATTTACGAACACAGGAAAGACTAACAAATAATAAAATATAGGATTTGCAATGGAAAACAAAATAAATGCAGTAAATTACATAATAATAAACATCTCTTATTATTTTACATAATATAATGCAATATTACCTTAATTCAATTAGAAATTAAAATACAGTGACTACAGAATAGGATTTCCTATCCACAAGGAAAAGAATACGTTTTGATATCTATAAAGATGTCATGCTATGCTTCTTAAAGAATATCCTACGTAAATAAGGTTGCTTCCTGTAGCTTTTTTTTGAGCTGAATTTACTATTTCATATCAGCAAGGTAAACTCACAGAATGAAGACGATATTCAGCTTTACAAATAACACCTCTGTAAACCATGACTATACAATGAACATCACTACTCTTAATGAAAGAAACTCAGGACTAATTCTTTAAATACATTATAATTATACAAGACACAATTGTAGTAAAAAACAACAAAATTAATGTAAGACTTTATATATATATATAAATTTATTTAAATTAATCTTTTTATAGTCCATGATTCCTTGAACGTTAAATTTTAACTATATATATTGAATTTCAGCCAATCCGCCAAGTTCAGAATTAAAGAAAGATTCTTATCTTTATATCCTTTACATTATGGCGCTTTCGATCATAATATGCGAAACGATAACGTTTGATAAGCTATTAATAAAATTAAATAATTGATTACAGTACTGTAATTAACATTATATAAAATAACATCGGAAGAGATTTTAAATAATTTTGGTAATTTTTAATGAAAAAATTTTAACTTTAATTGCAATTTTAGTAGATTTTTAAAATTTAAAAAAATATTTTTGACGGAACAAATGTATGTTCTGAAAATCTTAAAAATTTTTGTATTTTGCTCAATAACCAAAGTTTAAAAAAGTGACCAAGAGTAGTAGTTATATGTGTAAATGTAAATAAATATAAATCATAAAACATTACTGAGGATGGGCTTACGCCCGAAAGCGCTATAATGTAAAGAAAATAAAGGTAAGAATGTTTCTTTAATTCTGTACTGGGTGAATTGGCTGAAATTCAATATATATAGTTAATATATATATAAATATATATACACCATTTACGAATAAAATAAGGAGAGACGATGTTCAAAAAATTGACGTAGATAAAATATGAATAAATATAACACACCTGGCAAAAAAATATCTTTATGATTAAACGATCGCTAGTGATGGGTTTTAGGAGAAAATTTTAAAATGAAAAATTAAAGTATATTTTAAAAGAAAGTAATAAACTTCTCACTAAACTCAAACATTATAAAACAGTTGTCGAACCGGAAGTGTCATATGGAAGTAAAACATTTTTCAAACTAAATCAGGAAAACAGAACCGACAAAATATTCAAAATAGAAAGAAAAATAATTAGAATTTGCATAAATAAAAATATATCAATAGTTCAATCGATTGCAATCAAAAAGGGAAATGTACTAGATTTTACAACACTTACAAATCCAAAATTTCAACATCCTAATCGTTTATGAGTTATGCGAGATACATACATATGTACAGAGGTCACGCCGAAACTAGTGAAAATGGGTTCAGGGATAGTGAAAATAGATATTTCTGTTGAAATCTGAAAACAGAAATTATTCGCGATCACAATACATCCTGATATTTTGGATTTAGGACTGCTGTAACATCTAGTTGTGCACCTCACCTTTTGATTGCAATTGACTGGACCAAAAGTGTCCAAAATAGCCGAAAATCTAAAAACAAATTTGGATTTTGGGCATTTTCTTAACTGCAATAATAAGCCCTCATTGAGAGATTTTCAACAGTATATCATAAGTGGTACTTATTTTCACTTGTTCCAGAGTTATAGCCAAATAAAGTTTTAATTTATAAAATATTTGGATCTTACAAGGGTAAGGTACATCGGTTTAATCGACTTATCTTCTTTTTTTAACTTTTTTGTTATTTTAAATATATTTATTTATTAATAATTTTTAATCTCTGATTGCAAAAACCTTTATACGATAAAAAATAATTCTGTAACAATAAAAAAAATATATATATGAAAAAATAACAGAAGTTATTAATGAAAAAAACTTTGATGTACATTATATTTAAAAAAAATGTATATATGTAATTTCTTAGGTGAACAAGGAAGTCATATGGTGTCCACATCAGATTTTAAATAATAGTAATTATTTTTTTTATTTATTTTTTTTTGTCTTCAGTCATTTGACTGGTTTGATGCAGCTCTCCAAGATTCCCTATCTAGTGCTAGTCGTTTCATTTCAGTATACCCTCTACATCCTAGATCCCTAACAATTTGTTTTACATATTCCAAACGTGGCCTGCCTACACAATTTTTCCCTTTTACCTGTCCTTCCAATATTAAAGCGACTATTCCAGGATGCCTTAGTATGTGGCCTATAAATCTGTCTCTTCTTTTAACTATATTTTTCCAAATGCTTCTTTCTTAATCTATTTGCCGCAATACCTCTTCATTTGTCACTTTATCCACCCATCTGATTTTTAACATTCTCCTATAGCACCAAATTTCAAAACCTTCTAATCTTTTCTTCTCAGATAATCCGACTGTCCAAGTTTCACTTCTATATAAAGCGACACTCCAAACATACACTTTCAAAAATCTTTTCCTGACATTTAAATTAATTTTTGATTTAAACAAATTATATTTCTTACTGAAGGCTCGTTTAGCTATGTAAATATTACTCGTTTAGTAATTATGTAAATCTGAATTTTTTACTAACTTGTTTATAATGTATTTTAATACTTAAAAATCCTCAAAAGTTATTTTTATTCTGTTCCAATTTTATTTATTATCTACTTGTATTGTTATACAACTTCTGTAACTTGCATCACTATTAATTATTTTTATCTAACGAAACAAAACTACACCCATGCATTTGAAAAAAAAATTATTTCGTATTTTAATGATTGCAGTTGAGATGAAGATTTTTCAAGCACTTCCCGTGATCCTTTCAGTAGTTTCTTTTGTTTATTCGTACACCAAACTTAATCTGCGTAATATAACATCGCGATCTAATCTAATAAAATATTTGTTCTTAGATAATGCTAAAAAAAGCAAAAAAGCGAGAATTAAAAAATTTTAACTCATAAAATTCAAAAATAATTTTCATAGAAAATATCTTTAAAGATTTGTCTCGGGTCATTTCTAGGTAAAATATAAAAGTGATAACATTTACTCATTTACAAAAATAAAATAACTGGTTAACTACCTCGAAAATTATTTTTTTCGATAAAAATATTGTATTCAGCTACTCAAAACAAGTTACTACTACAACATTATAAATTCCCACTTTTAGAATAATTAACTGGTAAGGATTTCATAATACAGGTTATAAGAAATTTTTAATTTAATTAAAAAACTTTCCTCGAAATTTTTATAAAATTTAGAAGGTAACGTAAAATTTAAATAGGACAGTCATTTTTAATATAACAACCAAAAAAGAAATCCAGGACGTACGTAATTTAAGAATGTTTACGTAATAAGTAAATCCAATACTCTAAATATAAGTATTTAAACCCACAAAAAACCGTGATTTATTTAAAATTTCGATCCAAGATTCTGACTGGTTGGCATATGAATTTTACTAATTTTATTACTGTTCTTGTTTCAAAATGCTTTATCATAAAAATGATAAAGCATCAACTTTTAAATTATTTATTTACTTTACAACAATTTGGTCTAGTTTCAATAATAATATTACAGGTAAGGGCGAGAATAATATTTTGTAACGTAATACGTTAATTTTATTATTAAACAAAAAAATAAATTATATTCTTAAAAAAAGTATTATAAAATTGATTTTCCTTAGGAAAAATCAGAACTGGAGAAAGAACATAAAAAAAGTTTCAAAAATATATCTTTAAAAAAGCATAATACAACAAATATACAAGGTATTTTGCAGAATAATGTTTTAAAATGAGGTTTTATTTCTTAATAAATTTCATGTTAAGTATATTGGTTAACGAATGAGAATGAATAGGTGAGATATGATATTATGTCATTTCACTCGGTCCAATGTTTATCCATTTCTTATTTTGTGTCATTACGTCAAAGTTAGTCCGTAATTGGTTAAGTCACATTTGTCCAACCTGTATAATTTCAACTATTTTCTCCAATTTTGGGAACAATGTTGAATTTTACAAATAAACTAATAAATTGATTAAATATTATTATATATATTAAAATAAGAATTATTATACATTTTGAGTTAAGAAATTGAAAGAGAGGAATTTAGTTATGCTCTTAAATTTTTAGTAAGCGGTGACACTGGTTCATTCAGATTACATGAAAACTGATCCGACTTACATTAGATCTCATTTTCATCGTTACACTACGTGATTATAGAAAAAAAATAATAAAACACATACCATGACACTTCCAAAGTTAGTAAACATTTTCAGATTTTCACTGAAACCTTTAAAATCAGCACTCTATGTCACTCTGTCTAACAGAAACTGTTTCAAAAGAAATCTTGAAATTTAAATATTAGTATTAAGAACACTACTAGGAGAATATTGTCAATAAAAATTTGTTGCACTTTTTAAATTTAGCAGGGCTAGTAATATATATAAAATTACTATTTTGTTATTTCTATTTTTTAATATCCAGTATGTCACGAGATGAAATAAAAGAACGGTGCGATACTCGGATTATGGGTTTCGATTTTATTGCTCACTGGAGTATTTTAAAAACCGTTGTCTATTTTCTTTACTTTCTATAGTTCTCACATGTAAATTTTATGGCTTTTTCCTTCTGTATTTTTACTATAGTATAACATACAAAGTATTCCATTTTCTTTTTTGTTGCTTATTTTAATTTAAAAAATTCCTGCGCAGTTCTGTGTAAGAAATATACAAAATATAAATTAAATAAGAAAAATAAAAGAGGTATAATTTTTTAATTTATATTTATATATTTTTTATATTTATAAGAACATTAACCATAATTTGATGAAATAAACAATTTTTATTAAAAATAATAAGAAATAATTCGTTATTAAAAATAACGAGAAGACCCTTTATACAAATACCAAGCTAAAATTCGGTCATTACAATAAATAGCTACTTAATCGCGAATGAAAAAAAAACCAGTACAAAGCCAACAAACCCTGAATGAGAATTTATGTTGTCAGCTGTCAACTTAAAATTGAGCCTAACTGAAAAAACGACTCGACCAATTTTCATTAAATCTTTACATGCACTACTTCAGATACACTACTACAGCATATTTAAATTTTAATGAAATGTATCCAGCATTTTTGAAGATTTTCGAGCCACAAAGTTCAAAGTTCATAATCCTACATATATAATACATATGGAAATTACATTTTAATGATGGCATTGTCGTACTTCTCATATCTCATAACGTAAAGAAAATTCAATTTCATCCCAATCCCAACGTGCGATCCAAATATAATACCGTACTTCCTTCGAAATTTCGGTTAAAAAACACTGAAAAAATGGTTCATACCATTTATACAGGGTGATTTTTTAGTCCTATTACCCAATTCTTAATGTCTGGTAATTTTTTTCTAAGACAGGAAATTTTTTTTTGTGACACGAAGTTGGTAGCGCTAGTCAACCGGTATAGATACGGCAGTGTGAGGTGATCCTCCTTGAGCTATGCAAACTTGTGTGCCGTTTCCGGTCGTGTTACGAACAGAATATCTTTTACTATAGAACAACGAGTTTTCATTTTTGAACAATATTTTGCTACGAAATCGTACGCGAGTGTAAAAGAATCATTTCAAATTAAATTTGTTGGTGTTCCACCGCCAGAAAAAATGTCAATTTCTAGGCTAGCAAACCGATTTCGAGACACAGGTAGTGTTTGCGACAGACTCAGATAGACACAGATAGTGGTCGACCAACTCGCTTGACAAATGACGTTTTAGGAAATGTAAAAACAAGATTGCTGAATTCTTCACGGAAAAGTTTATGAAAACATTTCACGCAAGTTGGTTTGTCATATTCGAGTGTTCAGAAAGCTCTTAAAAAATTGAAATTGTATCCGTATCGCGTACGATTAGTCCAAGAACTTCAGCCTCCAGATTTAAACAAGCGATTGCAATATTGCCGTTGGTTTAGGTCTCTCGTAAATAATAACGGAATCGAATTTTTAAACACAGTGTTTTTTAGTGATGACGCTTGGATCCATCTCGATGGTTATGTGAGCAGTCAAAACTGTCGAATTTGGGCGGTTGAAAATCCTAACGCTATACAAGACAAATCTTTGCATCCTGAAAAAATTGGTGTGTGGTGTGCGATATCTTGTCATCGTATAGTCGGACCCATGTTCTTCGAACAGACAGTAAATGGTGAAGTATACAGGAATATTGTGCACCAATTTGTGTCCCTCCTGGAACCTCAAGAACGGTATTGCTGGTTTCAGCAAGACGGCGCTACATGCCACACGTCTCGAGAAACCATGGATTTTCTGCAAGAGTTCTTTGATGATCGAATAATCAGTAAGGGCTTATGGCCTCCAAGGTCCCCAGACCTCATATCTCCTGACTACTTTTTGTGGGGCTATATTAAGTCCGAGAACTTTAAAAACAATCCTCACACTATTGATGAACTTAAAGTCAACATTACAGACTTAATCACGAATATTTCCAATTCAACTCTTAAAAAGGTTTCTGCTAATGTGCTGATAAGAGTCCGTGCGTGTATAACAGCAAAGGGGTGGGCATTTTGAGCATATTCTTTAACAATTATGTAAGTAATAGCATTTTATTAAATCTCTTTTGTAAAAAAAAAAAATACATTTTTTTATTCCACCTAAATTTCCCTTTCTTAAATTACATTTAAAATTGGGTAACAGGACTAAAAAATCACTATTAAAAATATTTTTCAATAAATGGAAAAAAAAATTTATAATTAAATAAACTTAAAACCTTTTTATAAATTTCTGAATTATTAAGGGTATATTGCATGATAATCTTTTGAAGAAGACTGGCCAAATTTCTTGAACAACGTAAATTCCGGGGAAATTATGAAAACATCCGTGACTATTATTTAAAAATAAAACCATTAATAAAAAACAAATTAAGATAAATTAAATATAAGACGTTATCTATTTATTCTTCCTGCACTTCGAAATAAAAAAAAATCCAAAAATAAATAAAAAAGAAAAAAAATTCTCATGTAGCGAACGGCCCACAAAAACTAAACATAATATTAATTTTCTAAAAAATTTTCTTTTCTAAAATCACTTTGAAAGGATAGCTATTTAGTTCGATAATAACTTACTTAAACTTCGAAATTATCTAGAAGGTTGCGTATTGTTGCGTTATAAACTTGCATTTAAAAATATTTGAATACAAAACAGCACTACAGTTAAAGCAATAGATAGAGTACAATAATGCACATAATAGAACCGTGCAAGTTATACGGGTATTGAATTTCAAAGTTTCTATTGAAAACTTTGATAGCTTAGGATATCTATCTATCCACGGATTTTATAACAGTAATAATTTCCCCAAAATAATCATAATTTAAATAAAAGGCATAAATTCTAAATATTATAAAAACTGAGCATGTTACAAACCTAATCGATTATCTGCAGGTATAATCCTAATCAGCATATATCAGCATAAACATTTATATATTAGCATAAACAAGTATCGTACAAGACAATCTAAAGGATCTCTTAAAACATATATCTATAGATATTTCCCACACCTACAGTTCTGAGCGAAAAAATAAATTTCTGGTTTAAAATCTTAATTTAAAATTGAACGACATATTTATGTTACTGGGAGTTCAAGAAATAAATAACAAGTTTTAATATATACTGAACACATATCTACATTTAAATATATAAGGGTGGTTTTCCCTCCCCAGTACATTTATAACAATGTCACAATCTTATAACATCTTTATAATTCATACATAACTTAATTACGAGTACTTAATTATTTCGGTTAATAAATATGTACCAATATATTACAATAAAGACACATTAATAAATTTAAGGAATCGTGCATAGCGACTTAAGGTAATATATTAACTAAGAAACTTGCATTAAACAGCTCTGCTTGTTATTAAACTTTGCCATTATTTGTAAAAATTAATATTTCCATAAATGATAAGAATGAAACATTATTATGACCAAATAATCTTACTTATTACTTCTTTGTACGAAGTAAGGAAGTATTGTGGTCGCGAAAAAGTTCTGTTTTCAGATTTCAACGGAAATATCCATTCTGACCATCTCTGAATCCATTTTGACTAGTTTCGGTGCGACTCTATATGTATTTATATTGCATAACACAAAAACGATTAGCTGTAGGATGTTAAAATTTTGGATTTAGGACTGTTGTAACATCTAGTTGTGCACCTCTCCTTTTCATTGCAATCGACTAAACCAGAAGTGTACAAAAATGCACAAAATCTAAAAAAAAACATTGGATTTTGGACGTTTTCTTAACTCCAATAATAAGCCCTCATTGAGAGATTTTCAACGATAAATCATAAGCGGTACTTATTTTCTTTCATTGGATCCAGAGTTATAACCAAATAAAGTTTTTAATTAATGAAATATTTGGATCTTACAAGGGGAAGGCACATCGGTTCGGTTCGAATCAAACTTCATCTCCTTTTTTTAATTTTTTTTAATTTAAATATATTTATTTATTAATAATTATTAAACCTACGATTGTAAAAAAAAATTGCGATAAATAATATTCAATAATAACAATAAAAAAAAAAATATGAAAAAACATCAGAAGTTGTTAATGAAATAAAATTTTATGTACTTTTCATTTAGCAAAAATATGTATATGTGATTTAGTAGGCGTACAAAGAAGCATGTGGTGTCCACATCAGATTTTTTTTTTATTTACTTATATTCTCGTAAAAAGCAAAAATTACAAACAGTCTTGATTTGTAAAGGAAATAAAAATTGTTTAACTCGGCGGAAACTCAAAATATTCTATTTTAAATTACCGTAACGCAAAGTAAAAAGCATTTCAAATGAAATTATTTAGGTTTCTTCTTCTTATATTAGCCCACTTAGGACCAGAATAAATATCTTAATAATTTTTTCTCTTTTAGTATCCTTTCTTCCCGATATTTCTTCATCTCTTCTCCATGTTTTCGCTTTTCTCTTTATTCCATCTGTAGTTACAATTCATTTTCGGTTTTTCTTGAAAACCCTTGTTTTATAAAATAATATTTTTTAATTTATTTCTACTTAGGATTATTTTTTTCATGTTATTTAGTTCGCTCATATCCTTTAAAGCTCCATTAAACCAGATGCTTTTAGTTTTTCTGATTATAGACAATATTAAAATTCTTTCATTCAGTCTTTTTTCTTCCATTTAGAAAAGATGACAAAAAAATCAGTCTACTTTTCCTTTTAACATCTGAAAATCTGTCATTAAATTTATAAATCTTTTAATTTTAATTGGCCGTAAAATTTTTATTAATATTTTATTTTCTTTCTTCTCTAGTTCTTCAATTTCGCTTAACTTATTTATACATAAACACTCCGAGACATACAAACAATCAGGTCTAATAACTGTATTATATCTAATTATTTTATTTATATCTAATTATATTATAATTATTATTATATCTAATTAACTGTATTTTTCTAGAAATTAATTTTTTATTATATAAATGCTTTGTTAAGCGATACTCAAGATCCACTTTACTAGCTCTAACTTTATTCGATTCATTATCTAAAACATTGGGTTTAATCATTTCACCTACATATTTCAATTTATTTAATTTATTTTTCCATATACGGTTTTTAAAATCTTTGGAGCGTTTTTAATATTTATCATAAATTCAGTATTTTTGAAAACAAATCTGTAAACCTATCCTTTTAACTAACATATTTAAAAGATTAATTTGAATTTCTGCAATTTAATATCCGGGAACAAAACTGTCAGATCATCTGCAAAGGCCAAACAATTAATTTTGAGATTCCTACCCTTCCTTCCTAGATTCACATTTTCAAAACATTAAAATTTCCATCTGTTTTTTCATTCCCTAATTACTTTTCCAAAACTATATTAAACAGTATATACTTTGCCTCACACCTGTACTGATTTCAAAAGCAAATTTCCTTGAAATTTTATTTTTGAGAAAGTATTGTAAGGTTTTTTTTAATATAAATTCAACGTTTTATTGACCACCCAAAATTCCTCTAATGTGTTCAACAATGATTTTCTAACTATTGAATCATAGGTGGGCGGCGGTGATGAGACTCCGGATTCCCCTTGCCCAAAGGCACCTCCTGGGGCCGTGTATTGCTTGATCGCGGATCCGGCACCAGGATAGGGAGTTGATGAGGTGGTAGGTTTAGTCGTTATGGCGCAGGCATACATACGCACTTTAATAACAACTAGCGGAACCTGTTGGAGTCCGACAGTTTACCGTAAATGGGATTTCCCCTCATCAGGAAAAAAAATATTGAATCGTAGATTCAATAAAAGATTTTCTGGATCGGTAATAGATTTTGTGAATTTTTTAAAATCCATAAGAGTGATTACAATATTTTTACCCCCTTTTGTAATAACCTCGAACAATTTTTTTTAAACTAAAAGTTTGCTTATAACAAAACCGTTCTTTGTTTATTTGAACAAAAATTTTAAAAAAATAAAGAAAGAAAGAAAAATAATTTACTTTTTATAAAAAGAGATTAGCGGTTTAAATTTAAGTACGTACTGGTACTTATTAACTTTTGTTTGAGTTCAGATCAGTCTTTACCTTAATTTATTTAAAAGAATTATATATACATATATTTAAAAAAAAAAACGAAATTTTTATCACGCTATTATAATTTTAATACATGTTTAATTATTAATAATAATAAAGTTAAAAACACAAAATTAGCCGTTTTTACCTAACTGTGAAGTTAAAGTAACTGAAGATTTAATTTGTCTTTTTTCCTTTTTAGATTGCAAAATAAAAATTAAATAATAAAACTGAAGGTTTTTAAAGCGTATAATCATTTAATAAACTTTCTAATATTTTATCTACCATATATTAACTTTACTTAACACAATTTGATCGAAGTCTCGAGAACAGGGGTTTTCTTCAAGCTTCTTGGAACAACAGAATAGTAAATCGTAAATTGGAACTGACCGACAATAAACAGAACGAATGGTCACAAAGGAAATTTTGACAACAGACTTCCTTATAACACATTACTCCATTAACATACCGGAGTTAAAACAGATTTCTGACCTAAAAAAATATCTTTAAAATTATTTATAGGCCTGTATATGAGAAAAAAAAAATGTAGCTGAAATGCTAATATTTCAAGTAAAGTTGATTGTTTTTAAGAGACAGAAATACTGAACATTCTTTCCTACGTTTACGAAATATCTTTTTTATCTTCTCTACGAGTACATAAAGAAAATGATTGCAATATTTATGAGTACTAAAATTGACAACAATATTATGGAAAAAACAGTCACTTCATTTTTATGTAAACTAGACATATATATTTTAAATATATATATATAAAATATATATTTAAGAAGATAAAAATAAACAAAAATGATTTTTTTTATTATGTTAAATCAATGTAATTGTTTTTACGTGTTTTTATTCTTTTGACTTTTCCCAATTAACCCACTTTTGCTTAAAAATAAAGACCAAAAAAAGATATTAAAAAAACAAAGCTGAACACAATTAGTTAAAAATTTCCGAAATTTGCAGAGAACTTAATGATAACCTTAACATAACTTTTTAAATTATTTATTTTCTTATCAAAAAATCTGATGTGGACACCACATAACTTCCTTGTACGGTTATAAATTGCATATACTCATTTTTTTTTAAATGAAAAGTATATAAAATTATATTTCATTAATAACTTCTGATATTTTTTTTTATTGCTATTATTAATTTTTAATAAATAAATACATTTAAATTGAAAAAAAAAGAGATTAAGTCTGATTCGAACCGATGTGCCTTCCCCTTATAAGATCCAAATATGAAAATAAGTACCACTTATGATATATCGTTGAAAATCTCTCAATGAGGGCTGCAGTTAAGAAAAAGTCCAAAATCAAATTTTTTTTTTTGATTTTGGGTTTTTTTTTACACTTTTGGTTCAGTCGATTACAATCAAAAGGAGAGGTGTACAACTAATGTTAAAAACAGTATATTTTTTTAAAAAATCTACATTAAACGCATTTAATTACATTTAAACAGGATGTTTTTAAATAGGATGTATTACAAAAACGATTATCTTAGAAAAATAAATAAATTTTAAACTTCTTTCATAAACATCACTGTTGGTTGACAGAGAAGACGCTCTTTTGTTATTCCAGAAATCTTCAAGGTAAATGGGTGGAACCATTTTTTTTAAAAAAGTATCGTGTCTCATAATTTTTATACTCGGAACGAGGTATATTCAACGGTTGTATGAATATGAATTAAATACCAAGAAGTATCTAATTTTTAATATCCATTTATCAAACAAAATAATTATTATTTTCCGAATTTTATAATTCTTTAAAACTTTTAAAAATATTATTCAACCTTTATCAACCTGTGTTTAATTACCTTACTTTATCAAACTTTCTTTAATTATCAACCTTTACCTGACAGTGTCTATTACATACACAAAAAAAATAAAAATATAATAATTTAACTTTATATGCTGAAAGTAGAAATGATATGAAAAATTAATAAGAATTCTAGTTTTTAGTAGTTGGGTTTAACAAAAAATTTTATTAAAAATTTTATTTTCGAGTCGTGATATAGCGGCTAGTTTATAGGAAAAGAATACACGTAAAGAACCTGAAACAGTCAAAAGTTAATATAAATTCTATTTTTAGAGATGGGTGATGTATTAATTCCTAATCCTTTAATAATAGGTGAAGATTATTCCTAACTTAATAGGAAAATATTTTAAATACAAGTTTTAAGATTTAATCAGAAAAGTTTTTACGACTATTATTTTTAATTTTGAAAGGTGTATTCATAACTTCTGAAATAGACAGAAAAATGTTTCCATACTGATAACGCCTCATTAAAAAAAAAAAAAAATAGCAAGTTGTAAAGTCAAACGTTACGAAATTCTACAAAAATACAATTTTGTAAGTAAAAACATTTTCCTTACAAAATTTTAAATGTTAATATTATCACTAGCATTTCTGATGGCATTATTTTTTCTTAAAAACCAGGCATGAGAGAGGTTTTCATGATGTCCAAGCCTTTCAAAATTGAAAGAGAAAGTAAATCTTTCAAAATTAGTTTCTCTCCACCTGTTTATTGGATTTTTTCTTCTAAAATTTTATTGAATCAATCATCCTCACTGACAAGCTTTATAAATGTAGGTTTAACCATTCGAATGACGTGAGAGAGCGCAATCATGTTATTTGATACAACCTCAACGGGATATTCACTAGTCATTCCTTATAACATCACAGTCATTCTCAAGAAGGTCAAGTTTAATAAGGAAACGTGAGAAGTGAAGTGGTTTCCCGTACCCGATTCCACTGAACCGAATATACGGGATTACATATTAACAAGTGAAGCATACGGAAATCAATTGATATTTAATCTTACAACGATATCTTTACTCTATTCGTTATAGGCTTTATAGTTAACATCATTATTACCGGAGAAAGTATGTGGTACATCTTGTAACTGAGAAGTTTTGCACGCAACACAATCATAATTTAAGACAAGGGTTGACAGAGTAATGTTATAAATTAACACAAGCCTTTCAAATCAAATAGTGGGCTGTATACAGCTTGTATTCAGTCAGTGTTTCTCACCTACAAGATATATACGTATATACATACATACATATTTTTATGTATGTGCATACTCCTACATTCATACTTTTCTAACACCGATCTTATTATTGATTACTAGCTCCAGAGATGTAAAAAATAATTCTATAATAAGCTGTAACACTTGGGAAAGTAAAATCTAAAATCAACATTTGAATTGAATTCAAAAATAAAAACCCGAAGAATATATTTGAATTTGATCACGTTTTTAAATTAAATTAACTATTTTTTCTACTGCAATTTGTTAAACATTTATCTTATATAGACCACTTTACTCCATGAAAACTCTATGTAATGCTGGACGGCATATAACAAGTAAAATGTTATTCCTTGATCCAAAATGCTATATTAATATTGTTGTTCGAATAAATATCACTAATCCTCTAATAGGAGTAAACGGCATGTTCGGTTTAAATAGTATATAATACTTAAATAATGTATGAACTGCTAAAAGTAAAAAATTTTAATGGTCATATACTGATTTTGTTCCGCATAATAAAATAAGATTTTCATTATAACATAACTCTAATCTTTCTTCATAGTAAATAGATTTTCTTTAAATTTTGTAAATTATATATTTTTGTTTTGACTGAGCTGTATAAAACATGCGGTATTCTAACCGTGTAATATCATTGTCGATTAATTTGAAGCTTAATAACTCGTTTCATAATAACAGAAAAAAATCGAGGATTTGTTTTTGTCAATCTGTTTAGTCACATTTCAGTTCGTTACTGAAAATTTTCTATTTTAAAATTAAAATAAATAGTCTTTTTTACACTGATTTTTAACCTCTTAACTTAACTAAAATATTTGTAATAAATATAGTGTATTATAACAATATAACTGTATAATTTTAATATATAAAAAATACACAAATTTTAGAATAATTAAAAACAACTTAAACGGTGGATGTAATATTATTTAAAAGTAAATATAGTTAAATATTTCCCGCCAATACGGGCGATATACCAGAATTTTTGCTGAAATATTAGCTAGTACCTTGTTTTATCGAACATCAATCAACAAGTAAATTATAAATGCTATATTGTAACGTTATAACGCTATGTTATAAGTCATAACGCTCCTTTAATCTACGCACTTGTCGTTTGAGAAGATTTTTTCAAACATTATTTTTCCCCCTTGGTAATAAAATTAATTTTTAATTGCCTTTCACATTTTATCAAAACAAATAAAACAATTACTATTTCATCTATTACTTGTTCAAAAAAAGTATTCCGAGTAAAAATATATTTCACACAAAGTGATCAATAGTTTGAGTTTAAATTGATCCAAAAACATTCTGCATCGTTGAGAATAAAGAAAAAAAATAGCTTCAGAGTGCTGATCTTAAAAGAGCCCCCGTCACTTAGTTTAATCTATAAATAATAGTTTATTGGCAAACAATTGCATAATAATTTACAGAAGGTGTTGAAAATGATGAACATCCACTTCTATGCGTTTGTAAACACATTTGACCATATTCCTGCTACTCTTGTTAACTGTACCCTGACTATTTCTTGGATGGCATTGATGGAAATGTTTGTCTTTAATTCCTGCAGAGTGTGTGGATTGCTTCTATAAAAAAATTATTTTAAGTAAGCCCAGAGAAAGAAGTCTAGACTAACATATCAGGGGTTCTTGGTGGCCGTAATCCTTCAGAAACGACTTTTATACAGAAAAAAATCCTGTAGAATCTCCATAATAGAGCGAACTGTATGGCAAATGGCGCTTTCCTGTTGTAACCAGCGGTTACGCTCATCCTCTTGCAGTAAGGCTAAGAACTATCGGATAATTTCTTGATAGACGCCAGCATCCTTATTTTTTCCAAAAAAGTCAAGGGTTCTATTATACGTCACTTTGAAACCGCACACCATACACCAATTTTTACTACAATCAGCGTTAGTTAGCTCATGAAAGATAGCATTCGATACGGATAACATTTCAGAATTTCCCTCACAACAGCTGAAGATAATGAAATACTTTTTTCATTTCTTAAGATTTCGCAAATATTAATGGAGATCTTGTAACTGCCGCTTTAATACCCTGTTTAACTTGTGTAATTAAAATAGACCTGTATTGGAAACGTTTCTGATCTAACTCCGAATCTGTTTCACGAAAGTTTTTAACTAATTTCTGATTAATACTGTGCTTTTCAAATTTCTCACAGAATTTTCGCCGACACACACATGAGATTTCATCTTTAAATAAGTCTCCATCACGAATACGCGTTCTAAAACAACTAACCACATTTAAACTAACATCAAAACAAAATTACGCAACCTTTTTCAAAAACCAATGCTCGATATAGATTGGTATTACTCAAAGGTGCAGACGATAAACAGTCCTCCCTACTCCAGCTTCGTCGTACCGACATCTTCTAGATTATTTTATTCATCTCACACCATCGATATATGCATCTTAACAAAAATATGCTTTTAATATAAACTACTGAGTGATGGGGTCTCTTTGAAGTTGAAAACCTTTTAAATGTGCAGCTATAGGTATATTTTCAGATTCTATTTTTATGTACTTTAAATGTTTACAACACCGATTTTATTAGAAAATTAGTTAAAAAATGGTTACTATTCTTCAATTTCTTGAAGGAATATTTCAGTAATGGAGTGAAATTTCTTAGCTTTAATAAAAAACCGATTGAGAAATAATTTTAGCGAAGACCTAGAAATCAGGGGAAATTTATCGCCAGCTGACACTCGCTAACCAAGCATTTCTGAACCTATGTTTATATGAACATTCTTGTTTATTTTCACCGGTAAAACAAATCCTGAAAGTCCGTTACATTCTTCGTGAATTATTCTGTATGCGACACGTTAAGCAAAGCAAATGAATTAATTTTTCTTATTCTTCTTCAATAAGCTAAAATACTGTAGAGTATCAGTACGCCAAACCAAACGAAAGATATGCGATATATTATCTTATATATATATACATATATATATAAAACGACATGTTCTGATTTGACTCATAATCAACGCCCAGCAAAAAAAATTGAGGATAAATTGATGAACATTTTTATATAAGTTCTTGTTACAGTGTATAAGCACATTAGAAAAAGGATTTTTTGAAATTTCAAGTTAAAGGGTTAAAATGGAGAAACATTAAAATTTACAATTGTTTGAATTTCTCGGTAAAAAATGAAGATATCAATTTGATTTTTGGTGTTAATCTTCATGTGAATACTTTTTAGCTTTTTTAAAATTCGACCTTGAAAGGGATGAAGAGAGGTAAAAAAAAAAAGAAGAAAAATGATTGTAAATATTTACCATTTCCGACTATACTAAACGAGGTTTTATTTCGATTTGGGATGGTAAAATACCCTTCAGAAAAATATCTAATATCCTTTTAAGACTTTTTTGAATTTCGATTTTTTAATAGATGCGACGGTGTACGGCGCGGCGCGGCGCCTCAACACAGCCACTACCACTGTTACTGTATGTAAGACGCAACTGGTTGTACCTGTCTCCGGTTAGTTGACTAAAAAAAAATTAAATGAATTAAAAAACTAAAAAAAAACCATATTACGGTCACATCCTAGTGGTGTTTGTCGGGTAACGCTAACAAAAGGGCAAAGTACATTTTTACCCGTGAGAAGGACGGGTAATCAGTTATAACAACTATTTAAAAAATGTACGTTGACTATTTTAAACCCCGAATTTTTCATATCTCTCAAAATTTCGAGTCCTATGCTTACCAAACTTGCTATGAAAACATTAAAATACACTGATCGTTTTTTGTAAATTGAACAGGCTTTAAATTTTATTTATTATTTTCACAAGCATGAGTTTAATGAACACAAGGGGGGAGCAAGGGGCAGAGTGCTGATCCGTTACCTTTCTTTTCTCAATTCATTTATATTTCGTACTATTTGTGTTCGTTTCTTTTAAAGATATTTTTTACTTTTAAATAATTACTCCTTTTTTTAAATTCAGAAGATATAAAAAAACTTGGATTTAGAAATAAATTTTTGTATTCGTTTCTAAATTCTGATTATGTATTTCACGAGCGAAGCCCGATGGGAAATGCTAGAATGTATATAAATAAACATATATATTTAAAAATTTAATGAAAGGAATTAGATAATAAATTAAGTATGTATTTAAAAAAAAATAAATTTTGCATTAAAAGAACATAAAAGTACGATTAAATTAACCAATATCATAAAACAGTCGATCAATTAAAACCTTTTTTAAAACTCAAAACCAACAACTGATATGCATAGAAATCAGGTAGGAGACCCAGTTCACCATTCATATCAGTAAATTAATTGTCAGTAACAGCCGTTATTATTTACGAGTATCTGATGCTTACCCTTTTCCCGATTGGTTTTGTTTACAGTAAAATCAATGAATACTAATTAATATTATTTTTATTATTATTATGCGATTAAAAAACAATACAATAACTGATTCCTATTTATACAGTAATTAAGTAGAATCATTTTTATTACAATAAAAATGATAAAACTGAATTTTAATCTTTGTTTAACATACATATAAAAAATATTCAGATGCATTACTATTATTTTGCTTCAATAATTTATGCTATTAATGATTAAAAAACTAGTATTTTTTTAAAAAATTTCAATGCTTGTTAAATAAAATCTGAATTAACAATTAAAATCCAGTTATTAAAGTATATTAAAGTCAAGATAACAAAAGACTCTTGCGCAGTTCTACGCAAGAAGACCGACTTTTTGTTTCCGACGCCCTCACAATTCGCAGTCAGAAACGCATCGCAGTCAGAAACGCATTGGATTTCAGAGTAACGCATTAAATACGTTCGATTAACGAGTAGACCCTATACACAAACATCAATTTCACCTCGATCTCCACTGTGCCGCTCTGCATAAGCGCTTATGAAAAATACACCAGCACACAGTCAATACAACCTCAAATTGAAGTCACGTTCTCTGTTTCAGAACGTAAATTGAGCTAACTACAGAACGACTCAACTAATCTTCATTCAATTTTCACAACCACAACTTCATGTACACCACTACAACATAAATAAATCCCAATGAAATTTATCTAGTAATTTTGGGGATTTTCGAGAAAAAAAACTTCATCATGAATGTTACTTTTTAAGATTTTTGAGCCGAAAAATTTTATACATGAATGATATTTTCGTAATCCTTATATTGAAAAACGTAACCAAAATTCATTTTCAACCCCCATACCATGCGACCGAAAAAATACCTGAAATTAAGGTTATGTTGTCTATTGTCAACCTGAAATTGAGCGTAACTCAGGAACGAGACACTCAATCTTCATCACATTTTCACAAGCACATCTTCAGATACTCTGGCGCATCTAAATTTCAATGTAATTGATGCAGCAGGTTTGGAAATTTTTGAGGCAAAAATCTTATACATAGGCCTATGGAAATTTATTTTATGAGAATGTTATTTTCGTACCCCTCATACCTCAAAACGTAAAGAAAAATCAATTTCACTCACCAATTCCACGTACGACCGCGGTCGTACGGTGGGATGTTTCTAACCTCCGTGACTACCGTTAGGTATTATTTCAGAGGATGAGATGAATGACAATTTTTTTTTGTAGCGTGTGACGATGGAATTACCGTACGAATATTGTACTTTTCTTCGAGAAGTCTATAAAAAAATAACACCTGAATTTGAAATATTATAATTTCATAATTAACGCTTATAATATTTAACATTAAGATTTTTTTACTTATTTTACTTTATTTTATTAAAAAAAGTTTTCAAAATTTAGCAACAAACGCGTTATTCACATTATCCGAAAAGATGGGTGAAAATAGGATTTTAGGTCGTTATTTAGTACATTAAATTTTTTAACTATGAAAAAACACAATTATGTAAATTATTTTGTCATTAAAATGCTTATATATAAATTTTTTATCTTCATCCTCATAAGATTTCAGGTCGTTTTGGAGATTATATTCACGATAATGGTTCTTAAAAAAAAGCAACTCGCTAATAAAAATTCAACGGTAAATACATTAGACTATTTTTATAAGCTTAATAAAGATATTTTAGAAATAATTTCTTCACAATACCATGTAAAAAATTTTAATTCTTTAACATGAAAATTCCTTTAATTTTTTAAGGGATTGTAGTTAATTTCTGTATAAAATTATTATTAGTATTAGACTTTTCTTTCTGGGCTCACTACATAGAGGTTATATTACACCAAAATTGTATATATTTATTTATACAATTTATATACATATATATTTATTATATGTACCGAAATTACAAAAAAAAGGATTTGAGTTACGTAATAGGGCTTTTTAATAATTAACTTTTTTAATTAATGATATACATTTAAATTTAGTTATTTAAAAAAAAGGACTAATAATAAAGGTAACTACTCGAAAAAGCCTTATTTTTCGATAAAATACAAAACAGTTAAGGTAGGAATATCTTGTATTTCCCCATATTGGGTTCATTGATTTCAAAGTTACTGTATAAATATATATATATTATTACTATATACATATTTACTTATTATTACTATATATATATTATTATTATTATTATTATTATTACTTATATATATATATTATATAGTATATATACATAATACATATGTATATCGGCGGGTTTTATGTATAATTATATACACATAAAACCCGCCGGGTTAGTCTAGTGGTTAAACTCTCGTCATTGTAAAACCAGCTGATTTTCGGAGACAAGAGTCAATTTTGATTTTCGGTGACAAGAGGAGAAGTTTGAGTCCTTGCAAAGACAGTTGTTTTTATATGAATTTGAATGCTAGGCTGTTGATACCGGTGTTCTTTGGTGATTGAGTTTCAATTAACCACACGTCTCAGGAGTGGTCAACCAGAGTCTGTTTCAAACTACATGTTTACAAGTACATTTAGACTTAACACTGCATTACATCTGCAGTTACGTCAGGCCTGGAAAGCCGGTAGCAGTAATTGCATTTTCCTGTATAAATACACCGAGACCCGATAGTAGCTGAAAAAGTGATTGGATATATATATATATGAAATTATATTACTATTACATATTAAAAATACTGCATCTTCACCTGATTATTTTATTACTAGTTATTGTTCTTCATTTCGTAAAATATATTTTTTTACATTTACTGTGACGAAAATGTTTTTTGAATTAAACTGTTACGTTTATTTATTTTAAATGTTTATTTTTGATTAGTTGTTCTGATTAAGGTGACAAGCTTGTCACACCAATCCTCGGTAATTCAGAATTTCAGTTTTAAAGTTGACATCCTAAGATAAAATAGTTTGTTTTAAAGAAAATCTTTTAATGGTAAATTCAACAATTTAACATAATTAAAAAAGTACATAATTTTACGGTAAATTAATTTGAAAATCATCGGTCTGATAAGGATTGAAATCCAGAATCTGAATCTTTCAGGTAAAAACCAAAAATGCTTCACTACAGAAATCGGTATTTTAACTTAACAGCAAGAGATATAACGGAAGTAATTATCTCATTTAATTATCGTATTAAATTTTATAAGTACCTCTTCAAGAATTAAATTAACATGCAAATATAAGCGATAAACAAAGAAGAAAATCCTTTTTGATGAATATACGAGGCATGCTTTTAAATAAGTACAGTTTTGAAATTAAAAAATAAAACAAGTCCACTATTCTAAACAATTTTATTTTTAAGTGAAAACCTGTACTTTATTCTACTTGTTCACATAATTGCCGCCAATATTAAGGCACTTATCATATCGTGCAACCAGCTTTTGAACACCATCGTCATACAAGTCTGCCGCCAGACTTAATAACCCCTGCAACACGGTCACTTTGACACCATTATCGTCGATAATTTAAGCGTTCGGTCACAATTTCATTAACAACACTTCTTGAAACTTGAGGAAACTCTTCAGACAGCGAAGAAATCGTAAAGCGTCTGTTTTCTGTCACTTTTTTGTCACCTTTCTCTACCAAATCTTCAGTAATGACAGAAGGTCGTCCATTCCGTTCCTCATCAATAACATTCTGGAGGCCATCTTTAAAAGCTGTAACCCATTATCGTACCATTCCATCGCTCATAATGTTTTCTCCATACACTTCACTGATCTGACGATGAATTTCAGCCGCTTTCACGCCTTTAGTACTAAGAAAACGAATCACATCACGTATTTCACAGTCGGCTGGGTTCTCGATCAGCAGAGGTATTTTAAATACTCACAAACAAACGTAAAGATAGTCGAATATTTCCGTAATGGCGTCCGTGACTTGCCAACAGATGCGGGTACACAGTGCGCATGTGTGGAATGCAGACCGCAGCGTAGCAGCGGCGGAATTTCAAAACGGTACTTACTTTAAAAACATGCCTCTTTATATACATATATATTCTGTACCTCCTTATAATATAATATGAAATTCTTTCGAGTTTAATAAACTATAAAAAATATACTTGAAAAATTATAGTGGATAATGTGTAAAATATGTAAAGATGTTATTAATGGGACGAAATACCTAATAATAATTTAAAGCTCAAACGATGACAATATCGAACGTTTTATTCCTATTTTATCGAATTCTCAACAAAAATTTTATCTATTTTCATTAACTCTATTCTTGAATTAATTGTCGATAATGCTGACGGAAAAATTGATTCAAAAATAAGTTGAAAATTTCAATGTGAACAGAGAATAATTTACTTTTTCCGTATAAAATTAAGAAAATATTAAAAATTCTATTAAAACTAAAAAATTATTACACTTGTCTGCACCAAAATAAAACATTAAAAATAAATTCCTTGGCCTATTTATATTAATATTTGTTGAGTATAATACTATGCAAGCATTTAAAATCAACTCGATGTTATCGTAAGTCTTAATGGTCAATGTAAACAAGTCCAGTAATTTGTTAATTTTTACCCATCATCTTTCCCCATCACCCTGCTATACTAACATTCTTAATATCTTTACTTATAGATGAATACCATAAGAATTAGTTCGCCAGCCTTACAGTTTATTCCTTAATGATGATGGGGTGGGTGATGATTCTGGCTGCAAGCCGTACAATTTGCATAAAAGGGACCCAAGAAGGATTAAAGTACCAATCGAGGTACGCATAGCCCCTTCTACGGTTCCTTCTGTACTGTAATCTTTTTTTTTAATTTTATTTAACCTCCGGGTCCGCAGTTAAGCAATTTTATTTTTTTCCACAGAGGATGAGATGAATGCTTTGTAATATGTATGTAAAATGCCATGCCTGACCGGGATTCGAACCCAGGACCTCCGGGTTCTAATAGTTTAAAGATAGTTTAATCTAATAGTCATCATACTGATCAACTAATGATTTAAAGAAGTTACGAAATAAACAAATTGTTAAAAGAAAGGAAGGTTATTTCATTAAAAAAAAATCTGATTATTAATCTGAATAAATATGAGAATATATTATAAAACTGAATTCCGTGGCTGAGTAAGAAGCATCTCTGGATTTTTTGTGAGGTGCCGGGTACGAATCCCGGCCAGGAATGGCATTTTTTCATACGCTACCAATTTCTAACCGGCTAATGAACATATCTGTTGATGCCCGCTCTTTCAGAACAAAAAAAAAAAATGATATTATAAAATGTTTAATGTTTTATAACAAATAATTCGTAGAATTGTTTTACGGAAACAGACATTTTTTAGTCTTATTTTTTATTGGTTTTAAAAAGTAATCAATACAACCGGATTTTTCCCATTGTATAGAAAATTGGTAACTTGTTATACAGGTTGAATGCATTCCATTACATTACAGAGAGCATTCTATTCTTCGTATTCCAACTATTGGTTATTCTGATTTGATTGTATTTATAAAACAATGTACGATAATTTTACAACACAATACATGAATATTAAAAAAAAATAGATACATACATAAATAAATAAGGAAAAACAACGCAAAATATTACGCGAAAAAAATTATAAACGAATATTTTATGTGAAAAAATACCAGTCACTACATTGTTTAACAAAAAGGAGGAAAAATAAACCCATATACATAAAAATATTTGCAAAAATTTTTGAAAGAATAAGAAATACTAAAACCTAATACATAAAAAAATCAACAGTAAAATTTTCAGTATTAGGTCTCAATATTTTCTGGTTTAAAAGAATGTAATATTAAAAAAAAAGGACTTACAGATTCCGTGGTAGGGACGGTAAAATTTTTTTTTACTTAGAAGACATTTAATACTTATTTACGCTTGTTAGTGTATAACAAAACAGTCCCAATTCCTGTTCCTTATCCTTAATTTTTTATTAAAGTTATCTACAACAATAAACCATCAAAATACATTTCAATAAACTATCACCAAAATAAATTTATAGAGTATTATATATTATAAATTACTAATTGTTTCTTTATATCTATATCATATTACGTTAATTAATTAATATCAATTTATAATCAAACCTTTGCGTCAATAACTTTAGAGAATTCAATTTATGTATCACGCATTGAATGTAACAATAACATAGAATTTTTGAAGTCATCAATTAATGAAAAATTTATTTCTTGTTACTATGCACAAACTTTTCCCATTTATAAGAAATTTTTTAAGTTTTAATTATTATTAATTCTCTTAAGACAAACATCCTGTTTTATAACTCTGCACCAACCTCTTGCGTAAATTAAAAAAAAAATAAATAAATAAAAAAACTCGAATCGCGCCAGTCTCCGTGGCACGTGTGGAAGCGTCTCGGCCCTTCATCCGGAGATCCCAGGTTCGAATCCCGGTCAGGCATGGCATTTTTCACGCTACAAAATTCCATTTCCATATTCCACGCACAAGCATCAAGCTTATGTAGCGATATCATAAAGCAAAAAAAAAAAATTAACATGAAAAATCCTCAAAAACTATAACCTAATAGAAAAATGTGAATAAAATATCATATGACCTAATTTTTTATGAATACAATTGATTAAATCATCTTACGTAGAAGAATTAAAATTTAATTATCTAATTAAAAACGCAAGGAATAATGTTTAACAAATATACCTCTAAAATAAATTAAAATTGAAAATTACTGTTACTAAACCTAATATTAAAGATAGATAGTAAGTAAAGTTTTTACATCGATTTATTTAAATAAAAATCGCATATTTTCAACGCTATGTTAAGTTACAAGGGATTTAATGATAATTTTTCCAACTTCCAATAAAAATTTGATTTTTTGTTTTAGTTTTCCGGCTATAGAGATAGCCGGAAACAAGACAATAACTAAAACGGGAAAGTATATACATCGGAAAATAAATCTAAAAAAAAATGGCCGTTTTTTTTAATTTGTGCCTTAGAGGCATTCAAAAAAAAATTTTATTACTGAAAAAAATTTAAACAACTGTAAATAATCTGCGAAAAAAAATTATTCCAATGCTCCCAAGTCAAAAAAATCTATTTTTTGCCAGACGGACGTTTGTGCCTAAATATGTTGGCCTGTATTTGGTCAATTCTGGATCCCGTTGACGGATTTTTTTCAAACTTATTAGAAAAATACTATCTTCGGAAAGAAAAGAATGCATTAAATTTTTTGCAAAAATTGAAAAAATGGGTGAAGATGTTTTGGCCGAAATAAAATTTTATATCTTTACTGAGGCAGTTTAGCAAAAATCTTTTCTTAGAAAAATTAAATTTTTTTTTTTATCAAGATCACAAATTACTAAAACTTTTATTAAATGTTCACCCCAATACAAAATATGACGTTATATATTTTATCTTGTTTCAGAACAGAGGTTAATGGGAGTTATTTTGCATCAACCATTATAAAATATTTGGCCCATCCTATACCAATGCAACAACAAATACTTTTTTATTAAACACAAATAATAATTTAGATTCATCTCGTAACTTATTCATTGTATTTAAAAACTAAAATCTTATTTTTTAATAACCCTTACCTTTAAAATTTCTTGAAAAAAAATTAGCTAAAATTTTTATCTCCTTCCTAGAAAACTACAAGAAGAAAATCAACTTTGTTGAAATCGATCCAATTTAGGCATATACAGTTTTCACCGAATCTTAACGTTTTGACACCTAGAAATCCAAAAAACCGGATGGAAATTTTCCGGATGTTAATATTTTGATGCACGTGTGTCTGTTCGGTGTTGGCTTCTAAATCACCTTCATCTGTAGAATACACTGTATTTGCAGAACCACGGGACTAATTTTGATCCAACTTGGTCAAATTAGTTCTGTATATGGGGCACTGATGCCATTAAGTTTTCTACTTAAAAGGTCAAAGGAATGGGGGTGTCACTCAGTATCTCGAGATTTCGCCTAATTAAGGTTATATTTTTGTTAGGTAGATTTGTTAACGTTTAAAAAATAACAATATTTGCAAAAAAATAATCTTTGCAAAATTGCTCTCCCACCACAAAATCCTGTTTTAGTCCTCTGCTATATTGTAACGTCATATACGAGCGGTAGAATTACATAAATAAATAATATTTAAGGTGTAAAAAAGTAACTCGGTCTGGTTGGGTCTCAAACTCGATCGCCCGGTTGATTAGATAACCTGGTGCGTTAATTCTCGTGGCTATACAAGTCTGCCGAGCGTACAAGCAAAATTTGTTTATTCAAGTTGTGAAATTACATTAGTTTAGTTAGTGCCAATTGTCGTTGTTAATACCGCCATACCCGAAAGAATTAAATACGTTAAATAAAATGATAAATATTTAAATTAAGTTGTGTGTGGAAGACGTGCATCAGAAATAACTGTTGTCAGCTTTTTAAACAATTTTAATAAGTTCTTTTTTTAAATATCACCACTTAGGGATTATTTTCTTAAAAATTAATTTTACCCGAATGCTTCCCCTTGAAGTATGGAGTCCCAAAATGAAAAAAATTCGTAATTTCAAGTTTTTAATGTTCAAAACGTATTTTGTAAAAAATTTGTCACTAAAATAACTTAATACCTTACCCTTCCCTGATGAGGAGCTCCCAAATTTAAAAAAGATAGAAACGAATTTAATAAATTTCTACTTTAATTTATTTAAAATCAATTTTAGTCAATATTTTAATCATTAAAAAAAATATTACAAAAGTTAGAAAGTCTTTTCAAAAGTGAATTTTATAATTTAACCAGCGTAGACGGGAAATTCATTGGCGGTTTTTTTTAATCAATAAATTTACCTTCTACTACTACAACAGTAGTATACCTCCTATTAAGTACCTTATGATATCAGTTCACTGGTCTCCATGGTGGCGGGGAAGTGGTATCATCTATGCCTTTCATCCAGATATTCCGGATTCGAGTCCCGGTCAGGTAATAGGATTTTTCATACGCTACAAAAATTCATTATCATCCACTAATAACTGTTATTTGGTATCAGTATTGTGCTGTATAAATAAATAAAATAAATTAAAAATAAGGATTGAAAATTATTTCCCCCTTCTCAAGTCGTAATTCAGAAAAAAATATTTTAAAAAAAGTTTAAAATGCATCAGTTAAAACAATAAAACCCTTCTAAATTAAATTTTTTATAAATTTCTATTTTTATTTTTGTAACTGATTACAGAAAGAGCGAAAGATAGTAAAATTTGATCAAACTTTATTTCATAAATACAAAAATTACGATTTTTTTTAAATTCGTGGAATAAATTCTGGTGATTCAAAAATAGGTTCTTCAAGGTCTCCCTCATTTTTTTAGATATTTGTAATAAGTTATATAGAAATTAACGTATTCGGAATGGTGTGAACTACGAAATTTATAAAAAAATTTTTCATGATTTTCCTTTACCTCATTCTAAAGAATACTCTGAAAATTAACCAAGCGAGTGAAACTAGATAAAGAAGTTTCGCATTTTAATTTGAATTGCAAAAATAATGGAAATATTTAACAGACATTATTTAAGGTAAAAAAATTAAAATCTGATTGATATACATCAAAAGGGCATCATATATTCTGATCATATAAAAATCACATTTCAAACTGATTATACAAGTTGCATACAGTTTACGAAGAAAAATATTACTTTGCGGTTAAAAGAAAATACAAAAAAAAAACGTTTAAAATTCTGTAATACCCCATGTAAAGAATGAAAGCTATAATTAACAATTAATGAAATCCCAATTTAAGGAGTGATATGTATTATTTGTTTCAAATAATGATTTTTTTACGGGATAAAACACTCATTCGAATAAAAATTATTATTAATTGTGATATGTTACGTAATATCACTTCCTAAAAACATTGAATTTTCAAAAATCGAAGAGAATGAATACCAAAATTATCCATCACTCAATATATGATGTTAGTTTAAACACTTTTCAAATACAAAGCAAAATAAACACCTGTACATACATATATCCCTTATATTCTGACATTTTTAACAGAGTTTCTTATATTTTTGAACTAAGGGATCTTAGATCTATTTAGTTAAAAAGCTTTTAAGAAAAGTCAAAAAATGAAAAAAAAATCCGCAAAGATATTTTTTTTTTCATTTTTTACCGATAACTATAACTCCATTACTATTATAACCAGTGGGGAAGTAAAAAAAAGAAAGATTAGTAACACAGACGATGACGAACACATCAGCTATGGATTGGAAAAATGGTAAAATTATATAGACTGTATCAACGTCATTTTTAATTATTTTATGACATAAATTCCATTAAATCACAACTGATTGCTCGTGACATTTTAATATTGTAGATTATGTACAAAAGAGAGGTGCTGTTCATAATGACGTAAGCGAAATGATGCCACTAAGGAATAAGTAAAGCGTTAAATTTGATCGTAATTTGAAACACTTTATTTTCAATTCCATAAAATTTATACGGTAACCCAAAATAATACGGGAATAGGTTCTTGCTATGTTCTTTAGCTCGTACTTTAAATATCAAATATATGTATGTAACAATTTAAAGTTTATTTCTCAGTCAATGAAATTACTACAATTTAGCGTATTTTCCAATTTAAGCGTATTTTATAATTGGTTTTTCACTGACTAAAAATTACACTGAAAAAAAAAGTGAAGTAGATAGAACTTTACGCTGAATTCAAATATGTAAATAGATTTTCTCCATCACCTACCATTTGTTTGTAATATGTCGGTAAACTCTGAAAGAAATGTAAAAATTTACTTGCATGCAGGACAATTCAGTTTACCTATAATGTGGTAGTTGTCTTCCTTTTGTGTTTGGCATTTGGAACATTCCTCTTTAGTATCCAACAATAATCTGCGAGCATTCTTTCACTCTAATAACGCTGGTACCAGATTTCTATGAGTGTGATTTATTGGTGGAAGCGTTCGCCGTGCTCGTCAATGATGGCGCTGAGACTGACCGACATATATCCAGGTTTGAATGCAAGAAATGCATTTTTAGAGATATATTACAACCATAAGTATATACGATTGTAATAATTCGCCCACAATGTCACAGTGGTTGGGATTTATGATTTTTTAAAAAACCTCCAAGCTGACTTTTCGACTTGGATCAGCAGTTTTTCGAATTGTCGTCTGCTTGTAATAAAAATTCTTATTTAGGAAAAAAAAATTTGATTTTAGCGTTACTAAAATGAGGATATTTTTCTTTCAAATCATGAGATCCAACACCAACACCATTTTTATCAATCGCCAAAACAAATTTTTTGAAAAGTTCCAATTTTATACGGGGTGGAAGTAAAAGATCATTTCCGACTTAAATAGTGGAGGATGTACAACATGTTTTGTCCAGGAGTAAGTGCTTCACGCTTTGAACATCTCTTCTTTATATAATGATTTGTCTTGTCCTGCTGTCTCATTTACACAAAAAGCAAGCCAAGCTGCAAACCTGTTAATAACGAAACAACTTTTAAATCGCAACATATAGTCCAACAGTATTTGTACTGGACCTTTTTCTAACAGAATTGCATATTGTCACATGTTTTTTCTGTGTTAGTTGCATAGGCTAGCAGTACAAAAAGAAATTTGTTGCTATTGTGGAAAAGGATAGCCTTTAAACTAGTTATCGAAGAATCAATAGTCACCATTCCGCAAAGTTATGTTCTTGATGAAGTGAATCTACGACAGCATTTCAGCTTAGATCTTAAAGACTCGGCTTGTTTCTTCGACAAGTTAAAGTTCCGAAAAAAATCGTTTATTTCGCCTGATCAGATGAGAATTATGGGGAGAATATTATGCTTCAAAATAACCATCTTGCTCTTCACTTCGAACGTTAGTGGCTACCTCATATTCTGATTCATCTTCTAAAGTGAGATATGTTGGGAGATGTGGTAAAACCAAACCTCACCATGAGGCACTGGCCTTATAGCAGAATGTAAATTCAAATACTAAACTGTGTGTTTGGATTTGCTACTTACTTATATTATCTTTTTTTACAGAAATACCAGTCCGACAAATGGTCTTTGTCGCTGTACCATCAGTATGATAAAATTCATATCTCCATTACCCCTAGCCCAATCTGTTAGACGTTTCACACACGTCGAACAACAGATGTGACGCGCCCAGTTCACATCTTTATTTCCAAAATAAATAAATATGTATGCCAAAATGTATTTTTTAAGTAGCAGAGCCAAACTTCATTGTTCTTCTATATAAGCCAAATCCCCACATACTTAACAGAAGTTATCCGGATCATTTACGCACTTAGCATATTTATTCATTAATACAACATACTTAACACAATATATTTTAATTTAAAAAAATATTACAACATAGTTTATATATTTCCTGGCATTGACTACACATTTTTATATAGTGTAAAAATAATGATACAAGAAAATAGTTTAAAAAATTTTTAAATCGATATTTTTTACTTCTTTCTGCTCTTTATCGCCAAAATCACCTCCCAAGAATAGTTTTTTATTAGGCTACGTTTACTATATTAAATGAAAGAAACTAAAAAAAATTCCACTGAAAAATGTACAACACATAAAAAGTTATCTAACATACCTTTTTTGGTGGTAGGGGGTGAATTAGGATGAAATCTTATTGCAATATTATTATTAAAAGTGTAAATAAACTAAAAAAAGTTTTGAAAAATTCATAAAATCGATATTTTTAAACTTTGATCGGCTACCCCATCAACACTATTGCCCTATTTCTTATTTGGAAAACTTGTATACTGTTATGTTTAGGAAAACGAAAAAAAATTAGGTTAAAAATATGCAGTAAATAAAGAGATAGCTTTTATCGATTTTTGGGAAGAGAGAGAATTTGGAGGCAATTTTTTTTTTTTTTAATGGTAAGATAATGTGTGGTTTGATAATGGTAATTTTTTTACATGGTAAGCATGTACGCATTTGTTGATTAATATAAAGTGGGGTTATGTTCGCAAAATTTTGAGTAAACTGACCCCAAAGAAACTACTTACCCTACCTTCTGAGGATATTGTCCCCAAACGTTTACCAACAAATTGCCCCCCGTATACAAGAATCTCTGTGCCAAATCTCATAAAAATTGGTTCATCTAATCAAAAGTTATTAAGCTTCAAACACGCCAAGAAACGTACGTAAGTTCCAACGAACATTACCTCCCCACTTTTTTTTTGTTTTTGGGGTTTCTGGGTCATGAAACGTCGAGAAATGAAAAAACCCATACCCATCTTTTGACTAATTACCAAAAATTTTCTTCTTGCGGCATAGCTATGATTCCAGGAAAGTAAAATAATAAAAATTCAGTAAGTGCAAGCACACCGAACGTTTAAACAACACTGGTATGTATAATGTATGACTCAAATACTGTTCTACGATGACATTACATTAAATATATCTTCTTGCATATACAGTTTTACAATGTTATGTTTGAACCCAATCCCATTTGAGTCTTTTTAATTATTCCTTCACATACCAAGTTTCTCTAAAAAAAAAATACGTAGAATTACATAAAATCAATACTTCAAAAATGTTATTACATAAAAACTGAGGATAATGGAAAACGTCTGATTGAATTTTTGAATTCAGCATAAAAATTAAAATTATAAACGTATTACATTGTTTATTAGTGTTCTCTATTACCTTTCTTTTTCCTGTTTAGCTTCCGGTAACTACCGTTTACATAAATACTTCAGAGGATGAATGAGGATGATATGTATGAGTGTAAATGAAGTGTAGTCTTGTACATTCTCAGTTCGACCATATCTGAGATGTGTGGTTAATTGAAACCCAAACACCAAAGAACACCGGTATCCACGATCTAGTATTCAAGTCCGTGTAAAAATAGCTGGCTTTACTAGGACTTGAACGCTGGAACTCTCGACTTCCAAATCAGCTGATTTGGGAAGACGCGTTGTTCACCACTAGATCAACCCGGTGGGTGTTCTTTATTACCTGAACCAGGCTTATTGTAGCCATGTTTTTGCCCGGCAGACCGAACTGAGATTATGCGGTATCATAACTTTTGAAGTCTGAGAGATGAATATGCGTTTCAATAATACATACAAATTTAACAAACAAAATTATCACGCCATACATAATTGTTATTGTTATAATTATTATATAATTAATATAAATATTATGTTGAACGTATTGAATTCGCATTGTTTTATAAACATAATCAAAAGTATTTATTATAACAGATATTTTGTGATTATAACAATTTTTTTTATATTAACTCATCCATTACTGTCATAATTTATACTCTACACAATTGTTAATTTTGTAATAATAGAATCTAATAAAAATGGGTGTTCAGCCCAAGTATGACTCAAGAGTTAAAAAGTTTAATTAAAAAATATTTTTTAAAAATCTGATGTGGACACCACATAACTTCCTTGTACGCCTATTAAATTACATGTACACGTTTTTTTGAATGAAAAATTCATAAAATTTTATTTCATTAATAACTTCTGATATTTTTTCACATTTGTTTAATTGTTACTACTGGATTATTTATTTATCGTAAACATTTTTTACAATCAGAGGTTAATAATTATTAATAAATCAATATATTTAAATAAAAAAAGGAGATGAAGTCTAATTTGAACAGATTTGTTTTCCCTTATAAGATCCAAATATTTCATTACTTAAAAAAATGTCATTTGGTTATAACTCTGAAACCAATGAAAATAAGAACCACTTCTGATATATCGTTGAAAATCTCTCAATGAGGATTACTGCAGTTAAGAAAAAGTCCAAAATCCAAACTTTTTGGAGTTTGGGCATTTTTGAACACTTTCGGTTCAGTCGATTGCAATCAAACGAGGAGGTGCACAAATTACAATTATGTCACGCCGAAACTAATGAAAATGGATTCAGGCGTGGTCAAAATGGATATTTCCGTTGAAATCAGAAAAAAGTTTTCGCGATCACAATACTTGCTTTACTTCGCACAAGAATGTAAAAAGCAGCCATATCCGATAAAAAAAAAAACAAATGAAATTTAAAAAATAGGAGGATTTACAAATTCAAAAAAGAGAGGAATTTGTTGATTTTGTAAATCCTCCATTTTATGCATTTTTTCACGATAAAAGTTCCTTAATGTAATTTATTTATTTATACAGCAACAATAGGCTTACGTCCAGTTACCGGTGGATGATAAGGAAGTTTGTAAGATTCGAAAAATGCCATGCCTGACCGTAATTTTAATAACATAAAATAAAAAAAAAGAAATCAGCTGTTTTATATAAACAGAAAACCTTTTCCTGTAAGGCTTTTTAAAATTTATTTTTAATTTATTGTTTTATAAAGAAATACGTCCAACCAATTTTGAAATTTTCATTCTAGTAAACGTTATTTAAAAAGTTATTATTTATTTTTGTTATTTATGACCATTTAGTGTTATTTTAATCACTAATGACTGTAATTGTTGATGAGGCTGTAAAATAAGCATTAAAAAAGAAGAAAATTTAAATTCTTCACTGAAACCGTTAAAATAATTATACTTTAAAATTAAATTATTACAGAAAAAATTAAGAATCTACGCTAAATATAAATGAAACAGTTGTTTATTATATAAAAATTTCTCTATTATTTATTTACATTTGTTTTATTAAAAATATTTAAGTAACAGGTTTCATTATAATTAATTTTCTCCATAGAAAAATTTATTACGTACACAATTTTATCTAACGTAATTTCCAATGTACACTGTTGTGTTAGAGAGATAATGAAGCCTGGCTTTATCCGTAATAAACATCATAACAATAAAAAAAAATTTCTACCTCAAGAAATTAAAATCTGATGTGGACACCACGTGATTTCCTTATACGCCAATTAAATTAATGTACACGTTTTTTTCTTTAGAATGAAAAGTTGATAAAATTTTATTTCATCAATAACTTCAGATATTTTTTCATATTTTTTTTTTTTATTGTTATTATTGAATTATTATTTATTGAAAATCCTTTTTTTACAATCAGAGGTTAATAATTATCAATATATTTAAATTAAAAAAAAAAAAGTTTAAAAAAAGAAGGATTGAAGTCGGGTTTGAACCGATGTGCCTTTCCCATATAACTCTGGAACCGATGAAAATAAGTGCTACTTACGATATATCATTGAAACGTTCTCAATGAGGGCTTATTACTTAAATTAGAAAAAGTCAAAAATCCATTTTTTTTTTATTTTAAGCTTTTTTGGACACTTTTGGTCCAGTCGATTGTAATAAAAAGGAAAGGTGCATAACTAGATGTTACATCACTCCTAAATCCAAAAATTAAACATCCTACGGCTAATCGTTTTTTAGTTATGCCCAGACACATAGCACATACGTATGTGCGTACGTATAGACGTCACGCCGAAACTAGTCAAAGTGGATTCAGGGATGATCAAAATGGACATTTCCGTTGAAATCTGAAAACCGAAATTTTTCGCGATCACAATACTTCCTTTACTTCGTACAAGGAAGCAAAACTCCTCCAAAAAAGGTTCATACTTCCTGAAGGAAATTTTGAAATCAACTGAACTGTATAAAACTTCAGCCAAATCTCCCCCCACTGTAGGTTTTAAGTTACATACAAAACAAACTAAATAATCTAGAAATAAATAAATTGAACAATTAATCTAATCCACCTTACCTGCACGGTTGATACGTTCTCTAGATCTTTCGGCTTACTTGGAAGCCATCATCAGGAGTTAAAATTAATGCATTAAAGTCAAAGTTTAAAAATTATAGTTAAAATTTAAAAGTATATAAGTATATAAAGTATAGTGTAATGTAAGTACATTATATGTATAATCCTTCATTATTCTAGCAGGATCAGTCACGACTGTTTTTAAATTTTAACTATAATTTTTAAAATTTGATTTTAAAGCATTAATTTTGATGATGGCTTTCAAGCAAGCCGAAAGATCTATAGAACCTATCAACCTGGTAAGGTGCATTATACTAATTGTTAATTTATTTATTTAACATATCAGCGGTACCATGTTTGAGAAATTAATCTAGAAATAATTTAAAATGATCTGTAACTTAAAAAAAAAAACAATATGACATGTACATTTTTATAATAAAACGCCGAAGCAAAATTTATAATACATAACTTATCTTTAAAAAATCTTTCTATAAAAGTTATCAATCGTGTTTGTGACCGTTCTAAGTGACTTCAAAACTTTGAAGTTTTCAAACGTTTTATTACTCAATTTTATCCGTATACGGTTAGAAAAAAACTTAAATTTCAAATTAATATCATCGTCTTAACAAAGAAAATAACTAATATTTATCAAATTCTATAAATTTAATTATTCTTAACTTTACCTCACAATATTTTCTGTGAAAACATAAAAATATTGTATAAACTTAAAACCAGTAAATAAAATATATACAAATATATATATATATATATATATATATATGTGTGTGTGTGTGTGTGTGTATTTATATACAGATATATATTTTTTTTTGGACTAGAAAAGAAGCCAATGTAATCAGCATCACTAAACTTATACAAGCAAATAGAATGATCAAGAATGTATATAAACAAGAAACGAATCTCTAGGATTTGGAACTGTTGCATTTATATATAACACAACACTGGTAAGACCAGAGCAGTTATTGCACGCGGTCGAATACCTTAGTCTAGGAACATGCAAAAAAAAAATTGGAAACATAAAAAGAAATAATACAAAAAGCTATGAACTTTACTGAAAGGTAGACAAACTAACAGACGAGATTAAGAAAAACAGACTTGCCTTCTACTGACACTGGATGAAGATGTACAAAAACAGACTAATCAAGGAAATTTTTGACCAAGGAAAAAACAGAAAAACAACTACTGACTGGTTCAAACAGGTCAGAGAAGATCTAAAAGAAGCGAAGATAGAAACACAGGAAATCACAAACAGCGATACATTCAGACAAAAATTCAAAGTATGTGAAGAATTTCAGATGAAAAAAAGAAACAAGAACAGAATGGACAAAGCAAAGGGAAAAACATTCAAGCAAAATGAAAAAGTACTGGAAACGAAAAGAAAATAGATGCTAATAATTGAATCTATTTACCGTGGTCCTATAGAGACCGGTGTGCGAGTTAAAAAAAGCTTTGAAGAAGTTAATTATCCGTAAAATATAAAACGTTTCAATTAACCAAGCGGTATTGTAAAAAAAACAATGAATTTCAACAAATTATCTTTTAGCCACATGTAAAGAGCAACCGTTTTACTGATAGTACAGCGGAAACTTTCACATAAACTAGCGTTGTTGCACTGTACTTAAGGGGCTAAAATTATTCGTGGTGGATTTTAGTATCGAAATTCAAAGATAGATCTAATAAATAAAATTAAAAAAAGATAGATTAATTCTAATATGAAAAGATTCAGTAGTTATGCACATACGAGTATGATGAAATATACAACGTAGTTAATTCTACGACATATTTCACAAGATGGTTATTGAATCCCGTTTACTGTACATTTTTATTTCTTACTGAACATTTTTACGTGTTAATGAAATTTTTTTGACATTAAATCATGGTTTTTTCCACGTAGAAGTTCGTACTACAAGAGTTAAATATTAAAAATTAAAAAAAACACGACTGACAAAAAAAACATTGCTGACAAACATTGCTCTTTAATATAAGATAATTAAAGCGCGTGCGGGTAACAATTTTGTATACAGTATTTGTATGTAGAATAACCTTTTTTTAAATATATATATATATATATGAAAATAACTGGTTCAGCCGTTGAGCTGCTACGGTGGTACAAATATATATACATACATACACCTTAAATACATTACATTCCTTTTTGGGAAGTCGTGTAAAATAACAATTTAATGTACACTCCTCTTTAGTAAAATTGTCACTTTTACGAAAATATTCCGCACGAGATTGTTTTTTTTTTTCTATTCTGGAAGCTATCCAAAATTTCAATTTTAAAATCTTTTTGTTTTATTTTGAAGGGGCGAGGGAGTGAGAATATTTTTTAGAAATTTTACCATAATGATTTTTGTTTTATTTTGTTTTTGTAAAAAGTATAATGTGTATACAGAAATAAATACACCATAGAAATGGATAATTGTCACCACTAACCGTCATGAAATGTAATAAAATTAAATATCTAAATTTGTATTTAACTTGACGATAACTTGTATCAATTAATTTAATTTCTAATTTCATAACTTCTATTCGATAACGTTTAATTTAATAAAACGATGTTGTAAATTCATAAGAGAAGAAAACAACAACAAAATTAAGTTGAAAGAAATAAAATAATATAATAATAATAATAATAAAGAAAAATAAATTAAGTATGAACGAAGTAAATTTCCGTACTTGGAATTTTAAAATATCCTACGAAAGACATAAACAGTTACTTCAATAATAGGAACAATTGTACTGTGACTTAAATAAAAGAGACGCAAAAAGCAACAACGGATAAAATGCTAACTAAGAAGAGTTGTTGATAATCACTATTATCGGAAGAGACGGAACAGGGCTTAACAAACAAAGAGGGGTCGGTTCGGTAGAGGGTAGTAGTGTTTTACAGTACATCACTCAAGTCAAACAGTAGACGAACGCGCAGGCCCGTTCCTACATCACACCGCACGATTCCTGTTGCCTAATACCGAACGCTGCGTGCTCCTTGTTTGTCGAGTATTTAACAGCAACAACCCTGTCTGCACACCATATTTATCATTCCGTCATATTTATATGAAACGGCGCATTACCGTCGACACTATTACACCTTACAATGAATTTCATTAACAAAAATGTTTTGTATATAATTATAAAACAGTTTGTAATAAACCATTTATCGAACTACTTAAATAAAACAAAATACGATAATTAATTATATAAATACACTTTTAAACACCTCATAAATAATAAAATCTTCTTTTTTTTAATACTATATTTATTAATTGAATGTAATTACGAGTAAAATACAATGATAAGACTATTTAAAAAATGTTGTTTTATATTTCACTGAGTTTACAATTCAATAATTCGCTACATAATGATGTAAAAAAGTTAAAACTCATCTCATTTTATCCTTCAAAAACTTTTTTTTATAATATTCAAATTTATTTAAAATAAATTCATATTTTAAAAACTAAAGAAAAAATAACCTTTTTTAACTACTTTTAAATCTATCTCGAGTTAAAGTCCCTGAAAAACGCGTAAAAATACACCAGAAAGTTATGCTCTATCAAATAACCTATTTTTTTCTAAACATCTAATTTTTTCTTCTATACCCGCATGTTTTAAGTTTTTTCTGATTAAAAGTTTTTCTTTTATTGACTATTATTCAAAAAATAGCTGTTACAATTAATCGTGCCAGGGCAAGCAATATCTGGACCTGTCCTCTGAAAGGACACCGGGATAGCAATATTCGTAAGAGGAAATAAAGTCACTAGTTGTAGTAAGAGCCTAAGATTAGTATCCTTTATAAATTAAATTAAAAGATTAAAATTTAAGTTCAGTATACGAAGTGTGTAGTAAATATAGCAGTTGGTGGATAGCCGTCTTCACATGGGAGCACCGCATTTCATCAAGTAGTGTATCATATTTCTATTTTTCGAACAGTACATCATTCTGGATACCACATGACTTCCTTGTACGACTATTAAATTACATATACACATTTGTTACTGCACTTTATTTAAATTTATTTCATTTGAAAGTAAGATACGATCTTCCAATTCTTTAATAAAGTGGACAATTACACAATTGCTGAAATATTACTTTTTATTAACATCAACTATTTATATAATTATAAATACAACAATCTTACGTGAAATATTAGAATAGAGTATAAAAGTCCCATCTTCGTGAGATGCTGATTAACAAAATTTTTAGATTTCTGGTGTGTCGTATAAATAAACGTTAATAATAATTAAACTATTACGTTTACTGAACTCCTGTACACTGGTTACAAATGTTAATTTCGATTTAACGGTGTAAAATATTTAGTTTTTATTATTGGATTATTTGATGAATAATAAAAAATGAAAAAGAACAATCATACACGAAAAAGAAAGATAACATGAAGAAATATATCTCAAAAAAACGACAAGAAGATGAATGTAAAGGGGAAGTAAATGTTAAAACCAAAAAGGAATAAAAATATTAAGAGAAGATGATAAATATAAACAAGAAGAAAAGTTAAGACCAAGAAAAGAACAAAAAGTTTAAGAGAGGATGAATACAAAGAGAAAAAATTTGAAAAATAGAGAAGGTGTACACAAATTAAGATCAGAAGAATTATATCAACCAAACAGAGATTAAATGATTGGCAAAAAACATCGAATAAACGAAATGATGATCAACTCCAGTTTAGGGAGAATATTGTCCGACAATATCAGAGGAATAATGAACTAAAAGATAAGAATTTTTTGCAATTTATTAAAGACCGGGCATGTATGCCTCAGTGTATATGTTGGTCTTGTAAGGGTCTATTTTTCAGTCACTCTGTAGTTAACTTTAATGTAGATAAAATTAAACAGAAATTCCAGAATTATTAACTAAAATTAAACTAGAAAATTCGAAAATATACGATTCTAAATTAGAATTTTCAATTAATATTAAATAATCAGATGTTTAACCAAACCTATTACATATACACATATGTAATAATTCCGCCTATTAAATTACAAATACACATTTTCAAAAGTACATAAAATTTTATTTCACTAATAACTTCTGATGTTTTTTCATATTTTTTTATTATTGAACTATTTATTGTACAATATTTTACAATCACAGGTTAATTATTAAATAAATATACTTAAATTTAAAAAAAGGTAAAAAATATATTTAAAAAAAAATGGAGATGAAGTCTGATTCGAACGGTATGCCGCCTTCTCCTGTAAGATACGAATATTTCATTAATTAAACTTTTATTTGACTATAACTCTGAAACCAATGAAAATAAGTACCACTTATGATATATCGTTGAAAAGATCTCAATAAGGGCTAATTACTACAGTTAAGAAAAAGTCCAAAATCCAAATTTTTTTGGAACACTTCTGCTTCAGTCGATTGGAATTGAAAGAGGAGGTGCACAACTAGATGTTACAACAGTTCTAAATAAAATTTTCAACATCCTACGGCTAATCGTTTTTGAGCCTTGCATAGCTTTTACGTACGTACGTACATACGTCACGCCGAAACTAGTCAAAATGGATTCACGGATGGTCAAAATGGATTTTTCCGTTGAAATCCAAAAACTGAAATTTTTCGCGATCACAATACTTTCTTTACTTTGTACAAGAAAGTAGAAAAGAACATTTTGGTCATTAAACATACATTACTCTTATGAAATTAATCATACAAAAATGAAATTAATCAACCAGGGAAGGCGATTAAAGAAAGCCCCGGGTTTTGACTTAGTGAGCCACAAAATGCTTCTAATGCTACTCCTTAAAGGCGTCACGTATATTAAGGATCTCTTTAACGTTGTCCTGGGGAGGTCTTACTTTCCAGCGGAATGAAAGGTATCACAAGTGGTAATGATCTTGAATCCAGGGAAGCCTGCACAGGTTTCTTCTTACAAGCCAATTAGCCTCTTACTGGTCATATTATATTGTTTGAAAAGTGTTACTTCGCAGGTTTAGGCCAGTTTTGGTGGGTGAGAGGATTAGTCCCGGCCACCAGGTTTCTCTGAGGTAAGATGTAGCAATGAGTTATCGAAATTCTACGACATTAAGTCGGGTGTCCCTCAGGGCTCTATGCTAGATCCTGTGTTATATTCCATATTCACAGCGGACCTTCCAGCCCTGAAAGAATGCATCGTCGTCATATTTGCCGATGACAATGCTATCCTTGCCGTTAACGAAGACCCTGGCCTAGCCTCGCGGTAGCTGTAAATGGCATTAGACCTTTGCGCATAAAATAAAAAATGGAAGATTACAGTTAACCAGGATAACTCAAAGCATGACACGTTGGCCTTGCGAAAGGGTGACTGTCCCAGTGTGTACATGGATGATGTTTTGACCCCACAAACAGAGTGTACGGTACCTACAACTTTACCTAGATTGGAATTTCACCTGGAAGTGTCAAGTGAGGATGAAAAAAACAAATAAACGCGAAAATATAGGGAACTGCATTGGCTGCTACGGAGAACCTTACGCCTCACGTTGTCTAATAAGTAATATTTGTAAAGTACTGATTTACAAAGTAATCCTACGACCAATCTGGACATGCCGTGGAGTTGTGGGGAACAGTAAGTAATAGTAACATTATCATATAACGGTTCCAAAAAAAAGTAACGAAAGCAACTACATGGCACAACGGTTCCCATGGAATGATGAAATTCATGAATATTTAGAGCTTCCGATGGTTCATCCAAGGTTGTGAGATAGCGCAGCGTGAAATACCAACAATAACTTGAAAATCGCATCAATCTGCTTGATAAGAGCAGGGACGTCCGAAGGTTGAAACGTCTTCATGTGCTTGACTTAGGGGCTACTGCATGACAGTTTAATAAATGACAACGCCAAATCTTAGTGATATTAATATTTTGTTTTATGAACTATTAAGTGTTGGTAGAAATATTTTTTCTAATTGACTTTAAGATTTCTGGTTAGTGATAACTATTATTATGAATTAGTTATTATGGAAGTTCCTTAGGAACCCCTTATACTGTGCTTCTAATCAAACGATTTACTTATGGTTCCACTTAAGAAGCCGATTGTAAATATACTGGTGCTTGAAAAAAAAAAAATATATATATATATATCAATACGAGTAAAATATTCGAACAAAAAACAGATTCAGAGGCTGAAAAATGTTGATATTGAAAAATCCTTCTAAAAGTATGAAACAAATTATAAAAAAGGGGGTTATTTTTATATTAGGTATTATAAAATCTGACTAATTAAATATTTACACATATTTATTATTAAAATGAATTTTTATCAGCATCCACATAAAAATTAAGGAACAGGAGAAAAAATCCTCGATTAAGAATTACAGGTTGCGTCCAGTTCCTTTCTTTCTCCCTTAAAAGAATACATTATCAAACAACGATTGAAACAATAACTAATTAAAAAAAAAAAAAAAAACAAACACCAATGTACAATTGATAAACATTTATCAATCGGGAAATTTTATTTCTTTCTACTGATTTCAGAAATTATTTAGTACTTCATACAGCTATATATTTATTCTCTATCTCACACCCTCTTCTCACATAAAAGAATAGCATACATTTATTATAAAAGTAACGAACACGTGTAATTCATTTATAAAATGTGAAACAAAAAAGAAAAATTAGTTAAAACAATAAAGCTTATATTAGACTATTAATTTACGATAAAGGCAAAAAATATAGAGCATAAGAATAAACCCTAAAATATAAAATATACGATAAAAGTGAGAATACCGAGTTTAATTACATTACAAACCATTGGCACTATACAGAGTAAATCCAATTCCCATCAAAATTAAAAAAAAGATTTTAAATTTTAAATGGAAAATAAAATTAGTTTTAATTTTAAAGAATTACCCGAACTTTTTTAAATTAATCTGCGATACAATTAATACTTTTATTAGGTTATTAGTGAGAAAATGTGAAAATTATATTTTATTACATAAAAGGCTAAGATTTTTTATAAAAAAAAAAAAAACACTTATTTCTGTAGGCTGATTTTTACGTTCGAAGCCTTTTCTCGAATAATTTTCAGAAATTTTTAATAGAAGTCTTTTCTCAGTAATTAAAACATAATTTCTTAACCTTTGAAGGTACCAAATTGGGACCGCTTTTAATCGATTTCTCAGCTTATAAAACTGTATAAATTTTTGTATTAGGATATAAAATTAGTAAAGTTTGAAGCAGACTTTCTTAAAAACTGTTTTGAATAGTAATGATTGACGTTTTCTTGTTCCTGCAAATAAAATTAAATTCTCTTTGTAAATTATATGCATGTACGCCTTCCCACTTCAATCAAACATAATTTAAGCCGAATCAACAGTGTGACCCACCAATCAAATTGCACCACGAATATATTTATTCACAACCACTAAAGAAATCTTTAAAAAACACACGTAGTATATAAATAAATCTTTCAACATATATGTCTACTAAGTTTCTTTAAAAACAATAAAGAAACTATTAAAAACAAAAAAAAAACACAAAATGGAATTCATGTTTCTTTACCTAAGAGGATGATCGTTCTATAAAAGCTTCCATATATTGTATTTTAATAAAAAATTGCTAAAATAAATTTATGGAGCTTGTTTTATTTCAAATTATTGGTATTTTGTACTTAGATAATTGTTTATTTAGGAAAAATTATATAAATTTAAATAAAAATACTCTTTTAAATGTGTAGTAATACTGTTTTTTACTCATTTATCCTCTGAAGTAATACCTTAACGGTGGTTCCGGAGGCTAAATAGAAAAAGAAAAGGTATTGAGGGTTATCTAAAAAATTTATGTAAGCTGATACCAGTCTGAGACAACAGGATCGGTATTGCTGTTTCAAAACAGTGCGTAGAGACATGTACGCTAAGAGTAAGAGAATTAAACTGAGGCAAACTGGTCAATGGCCTATCATTTATTTATGTTTAATTAACACTGTTGATTTAGTGAATGCTCCATAGTATATGCTCCAAGATTAATCTTGGAGCATATACATGGCAACAAATTGCAAATGATAAATAGAAAAAAAACATTTTACACTATTGTGTGTTCAGTTCTTATCGCTTGAAATTTTTCAATAAAAATGTATCAACGAAAAAAATCACAAAAAAATCATTTTGCCCAAAATAGAATTAAGCCGCCATTAATAATCTTTGATAAACCTTTAAGTTAAATAAACTATTATATTTCAAAAATTAATTTTCTTTTTAAATAATTTTGCTAAAAATTGTTGTAAAGAAATATCACCAAAGAACGGGGAGAAGGATCAAAGCCACCATTTGAAATTTCAGGAATTATTTAAAAACAAAAATTTGTTTCAAATTTTTCTCAAACGTTTTTTTGCTAAAAATATTTTACAGGACAAGTACATAACAGTGCGGATGACCGCTTAGGAACTGAGAGCACAAAATGGATATTTTTACACAAATTCGTAACATTTTAATTGGTAATTACAACACACTAAATATACATTTTTAAATAAAATTATATACCAAATGCTATATATGTTAAAATGTGAAAAATTCTCAATTACACCCACGTTATTCTTATCACGACGACAAAAATATCCCTGAAATAGAGATTTACTTATATTTATAACAATAAAACATAATTTTGCTGATAAAACAATCTTTTTATAATATTTATTTAAAAATTTTTATAATACACGTGGATTCCTCATTTTAACGCATTAATATTAAATTGTGGGACATATTGTATAAAATAGGAAAGCAAAATCCATGGATCAATTCTGTAACATTAAATCTAGATTTAAAGAGTAAACAAAACAACATTCGCGATAGCATATTTAAAACTATTTTTACTGTCCTTTTTATTCAATATGGTATTAATAAAAACCCTTTTAAAGGTTGTAAAGAAGGATAGTCCGTGATCCTAGTATATATCACTTTTTGCGGTGAATTAACGGACGGATCAGAAGTAATTTAGTTTTAATTTTATCATATACAGAGGTAAGTTTAAAAGGATTCACGATGAACGTGCCGTTGAGGAGGCAAATGAAAGTATATATGACATACGGTTATCATGCTGTTTTGTCAAGTGTTGCTATAGAGACTAAAATACGTATTCAGTCATTTTAATAGAGAAGATAATTTCTGGGTTTAAATTTCATCTCTTATAAGAGAAAATACAATTATTTATTTATATAGGCATCGTAACTGAAACGGTTTCGAAATTAATATAAAATAATCACGTATCGCTTTGTTTATGTTAGTATTTGAAAAAGAAACGTGGTTTATTTTATTTACAACTACAATAAAATTTAATCCTATCTGTAATATTCCATTGTACATGTTCATTTTACATCTTTTAAAAAAAATTAATAATAAATAAAAAATAATTTTGTTAAAAATAAATAAACTAAAAAAGAAAACGTAACAAAAAGCACGAATAGATATTATAGAAAAGAATAATCAATTTACATAGAGCATAATATTGCGTAATTCGGAGAAGAAAAATTATAAATAAAAAAAATTGAACAAAAAATTCTAATCTGTTCATTCTTTATAGATTTTAAATATTTTCAAAGTATTTTTTACAAATAATACTACACTTATATATAATACTATAGTATAATACTATACTTATCAGAATAAACTGGAGATTTAGCAAAAAAAAGAACTTTTTAACAACTCGCTAATTATTTTTTTCTTGACGTGAGAAAATTGCTCTAAATCTTACCCTATCCTCACGCTCGCAGATGCTGTTAATCTCTAATATTCACTAATGTTTGAGTTCGCGATACATAATTAGGTAGATTTCATAAGAAAGCTATATGTAATGGATATCATGATTCGACTTGCGGAAAATTTCGACATATCTTCGCGTTTCATATCCCCCATACCACAATATCACCGTCAGTTCAAAAGTTTATATAATACATATTATACATTTATATAATATATAAATTAAATTATAAATTGTATATTAAAATATATATTTATTTATATACATTTATATAATATATATATTTCACTTTCTTGAGGACATAATAACTGTCGTAATTTTGCACCAATCACTTTCAAAGTGTTCCTTAAAAACAACTACTCAGAAAATCTCGGTTGAGTTTGTTAACGGCCAAAATCGGACCATGGGAATGGAAATGGGGGGGGGGGAGCTTTTTCGAAAAAACAAAATATCGCTATAACTTTCTTGTTAAGTAAAATATCGAATTCGTTTAAAGTTCCTACCATTCTTTGGATAAAGGCCTAAAACCTATGTAATAAAGTTTTTTATATCACCAACCACTGACCAAGGGGGTGGAAAAAATGGGGTCTCGAAGACAAAAATATCATACCTCCCTTAACAGGCACAGTATCGAATCGGTTTAAACTGGTCGTTAGTACTCTAAACATTACCTAAAATTTTTGTCTGTAACAATTTTTGATATGACCAACCCTTACGGCAAGGGATGACCAAAATGTTGCTAAATTGTAAGAAGATGGGGACAGCTTTTCGTATGCTAAACATGTGAAACGTTTTTCACATGTAACCATTGTCGTAGTGAGTAAATTTGTTTTTGTTAATTTTAAGGTGGAAATTTGTTTTTATCTCCTACTTAGCACCGGTGAAATCTACCTACGCCTTCCAGCGTGCCGAAAGGGATTATTTTTTTTTATTATGTTCTGCTTTTGTATGACATTTTTATTACTATTTTGTATAACTTAATACACTTAAATTTATTTTAACTTCTGTAGGAAATTTAAATATCAATTTCGTAAAATCTAATTTAAATGCTTATAGTTACGACCAAAACTTTTAATGCGAAATCTTAATACAAAAATACTTATGTCTTAATACAAAAAAAAACTTATGAATAATATACACTGATTACAGCTCACCAATTTTAATTTAGATCTTGATATCATGTGGAATAGTATTAATTTAGGGCGGGAAAGAAAACCTAACGATTTCAGATTATTAGTACGCTTGGCAGTTGTCGTAAGGATTCCTCTTTTCCACCAGCTGCCAATTCAGAAGCCATGGAATCGAGGAACGCTATGCATTGCGCTTTCGCTGAGAAAATGTTTTTTTTTTTTTTTTTTTTCAAAAACAACTATTCTGTTAAAATATGATTTGCTTACATATCACTCGCTGCAGTCCTGTAGCTTCTTGTAATCACGATCATTGTGTAGGTTTAGAGAATTTCAGGAGGAACCATCCACATCGAAAAGAAAACTATCAGGAAAACCGAAATCCGTACGACCATCGAAATCATTGATTGAAACTACCACTTAGTGTTTGGTTCGTCAACATACTTCCGCTCTGTAAATTCCCAATCGACCAGTCAGAAGAATACTGAATTCTGCTCTAAAAACTGATTGTTGTTCAAGAACGGACCTCTCGTTTTCGGAAACAACGCAGTTATTTTCTGCGTCTTCGCACAAAAGATGTTGCTAATGGTAACGAAAAACAACAATTCTGATGAGTGACGAAGTTCATTTCCACCTTTCGGGTAATGTCAATAAACAGAACTTCTAGTATCGATCTGCTAAAAATTCATGAGTATCTATTTCATACACAACGGGTTGCAGTATTGGTGCGCTGTAATAAATTTGGAGTGATCGGCACATAAATCTTTGAAGGGTCAGACAGTCACATTGAACGAAGGAAGGTACACTTCAATGCTGCCGAACTTCGCACAAGTCATATAAACCGAACCGAGTTATGGTTTCAATAGGATGGGGGAATTATTAGCAAGGTAGGGTTTCGTTGGGATTGTTAAGGAAGGTGTTTCCAGAACGTTTAATTTCTTTACGCGTGGCATCATCTGGCCATCCCGTACACCAGATCTATCGGGATGTGATTTCTTTTTATGGGGGTTGTTTAAAATCCAAAGTCTTCACCGGAAAACAACGTTCACTACTTAAACTAAAGACAGCGATCCAACGCAAGGGGACCGCCGTATCGGGATTCATGCGGCGAAATATAATGAGAAGTTTCGAAGACCGACTTCGTTAGCGTGTGGACTGAAATGGATGACATTAAGAAGTTATCTTCCGAACTTAATTTTAGCGTCAATAAAAAAATTCGTTTTTCAACAATAATGGCATACATGTAGCTTTAAAGATAATACATGAATAAAAATGAGTTTTTTATACTTACTGTTTATATTTTAAAAAACGTCATTTTTCTGCCCCACTCTATTGTAAAGAATAATTAATCATTTTATAATAATATTGGATGAGTTATCACAAATCATTATTTATTTTACAAAATACTTTGAATTATATTTACAAAGAGGTGTGAATAAAGCACTTTCAACATGTTTAAATTAATAACAATAATAGATGGTATGATAATTTTGGAATAATTTTGTTTTATTAAATTTGTACAGCATTTTGTATACGGATGAAATATGGTGATCTCGGCCTGTAAAGAGTTATGATACCGGGTAAACGCCATTCTGTCAATCGTGTTAGGTTAGGGCTTGCTGGGCAAGGACGACAATGCTTCTGCCTCATACACAGTAAGCGTGTTTAGAGAATAATTTAAAATATGACTCCATTACTCTACAGACCCTAGACTGATGATTACATGCCTAAATGAAAAATAATTTTTTTGAAGGCACGGCTTGAGACTAGTGTGGGTCAATTTAAATTAGCAAACTGATACCCTTTAATTTAAGGTAAATTACATAATTTTTTTTAAAAGTTTGCTTTATTACATTTTAAGTAAATCAAATAAAACTACTTTAGTCATAGGGCGGAAGAAATCCTGTTTCCATTTATAGAAATATTTCGTCAAAGATTTCCGATCTTCGTAGCGGAATGGTAGCGTGTCGGCCTTTCATCCGGGGATCCAGGGTTCGAAACCCGATCAGGCGCGGTAATTTTCATACTCTAAAAATTGCATTTCCATATTCTCACGTACAAGTTTTTCACAACTTGTGGGGTGAATTAACGAATTAATTTATCCAGAAAAAAAGCAAATCAATTTTCTTACAAATTGTATAAGTTTTCATTTTTGCATAAATATTTTTAATAACATTCATCCTTATTGTAAAAACCTCCTAATCTTATAATATATATTATATAACAACCCCGACCGAAAACCTAATCTTAGTCAAAGGAGGGGCTACTTTAAAGGTTAATATCTAAAGGTTAAACATCGTTTATTTAGAGTAATGCTACAAATCTCATTCAAATATTTTAAGCCGTTTCTTTTGTGTTGCGAAAACGAACAAATCATTGGTGGTAATACGATAAATATGATTCTAGCGCTAAGGAACATAATAAACAAATATTCTGAGATTATGGTTAAAATATAGATGAAAATTCATCGTTAATAAAGAAAGATAAGTATAGCAAAATAAGAGTTTAAAACTGAATCTTTACAAAATATACTTTAACGCTGAATTTTTAAAATAGAACAACTGTTAAAGATAATCGAGTAAGCCTATGCTCAATCAAATTCAACAGGCACATTTGTTAGCTAATTTTTAAAAATTCAACTTTATCTTACTGATATATATATATATATATATATATATATATATATATATATCAATTCACGAAAAAAACATTGAAAGAAAAGACAATATACATACCAGATCAGAATAAGGTAATTATTATTTTTTTTTTAAAGATGGTAATGAAATGTGGCATTACTGAATATAAAACACCAGTCTGAATAGAAATGAAGCGAAAACAATGAAGATTTTCTTTTACATTATCATTTTCTTAAATTAAATTTTCTTCACAGTAATTTTAATTTCAAATGAAGGACACAAGTGATTTTTTTTTTATTTGATTCTAGTGCTAAGGAACATAATACAAAAAATATTCATCGTTAATTCACATTACAACTTACGTAATACAAATTAGTGTATAAAAAAAAAAATATTTATCTGATCTAAATTTTATATACGTGTGTGTGTTTAGCCAGCAGTTAACGTACTATTAAAATTACGTAATTAAAAATACTACTTTAATTTAAACCAACTAAATTATAATTATTGATCATTTTCTAGCCAATCATCAATATACTAATCCGTGGTTTAAGATCTGAGACATGACTAATTTATCATGAATAATGAAACCGAAACTGATTAAATCTATCCTCATTATTCTGATTAATAGACCGATATTATAATCATTTGATGACACTGATATTATATCTAGCTTATAATATTTCTTAAAAAAAGGATTATTTCCTAAAATTGCTTATTTCAACTGTTTTCAGTCAATCATGACCATTAGTAACTTCTCAGTTATTTCATTCAAAGATGGTATGCCACTGCCGTTGAAATTTTATCAATTAGTTTGCTATTAACTCGTTAGAGAACATAGTGAAAATTAATTATAGGTGTTATTTGGTTAGAAAATATATTTAAGTATATTTAACAGAGTTCGTGATTGATGAATCATACGACGAAATGATATCAAAATCGTCAAGAATTCATAAAATGAAATTTTTTTAAGCTTAATAACAACGAAATGTATTTTAACGTTAATATACAAACATTTAAAGAACCCTTGATAGATTTTCAGCATTTCCTTGGGATTTAATAGTGTTCAACATAATGAACTATTTTTTACCGACTTTTCGAAGAAAAGTACGGTATTACTTTCGGCCGCACGATAAAACTGGGGGAATAAAATTGAATTTTCTTTACGTTTTGAGGTATGAGGAGTACGAAAATACTATTCATTTTTTTGCTAGATGATATCATCACATAAACTTGAAGCTTGTACGTGGGATATGGAAATGGAATTTGGTAGCGTATGAAAAATGCCATGCCTAACCGGGATTCGAACCCGGGGAACCTCCGAATGAAAGGCCGAGACGCTACCACTCACACCACGGAGGCCGGCGCGAGTATAATAAATTATATTACAATATAGTACATTAATATAAATAATATAATATAATATATGTATATTATATATTATATACATATAAGTAAATGATATTATTTAAAATATAATTTCCTTATATATATAAGCCTAAATATAAAATTTCTGGCTCGAAAATCTCCAAAACTACTAGATCAATTTCTTTGAAATTTAGATATCCTGTAGTAGTGTAAAATTTGATGAAGACTGGTTGAGTCGTTCTTGAGTTACGCTCAATTTAATTTTGACAACAGATAAGATTACTTCAATCTGAGGTTATTGGTGTATTTTTTATAAGCGCTATATCCTGAGTCACGGTAGCGAGTGAGTTGAAATTTAATGTCGTGTGTACGCTCCACTCTTTAATCAAACGTATGTAATATGTTTTATTCTGAAAATCAGTTCGTTTCTGAAAATTCACTTCGTATTCGAGACTCCTTACGTTCAAGATGATATAACACACAATAGTTATTATTTTAATAATTTCCATAAGTTTTCCGTCTTCAGTGTTACTAATATTTTTTAGGCATAATAGAAAATAAAACTAACTTTTATTTATAAGAACCACGCTCATCCAATCCACGTCTATCGTCAATTATTCCGGCAGTAGTAATTCCTTTAAACAGATACTACCTCTGTCACTAGGCATATTATAACAATTTTTTTCTTCGATAAATATTTTTACAAAGTGATAATAGCTTATAAATTAATACTTTAAGATACATTAAAAGTGTCGGATGATTCACACACACACGCGCGCGCGTGTGTGTGTGAAAAAACGATATGAATATCATAACATGTCACTTAATAAACTGACAAGATCTTCAGGTTAAGGTTTACGCTCCAGGTTAAGCGTAGAAGATACGAAACTATTTCAAATAAACTTATTCTTGTCAAAGGACAAAAATAAATAAAAATATATCAAAATCAAATATAGAATATTTTGCCATTTGGAATTAAATATATTATTTAATGCGATATAATGCATTGTAAAACATGAGGAGGACTAAAGTAACAAATTTTTTCGTCCAAGCATATATCGGAATAGCAAAAAGATAAAACGATTGTTTATTCCTGCAGATCTAGAGATGAATGCATAATGAAATAAACTTACTCTACGAAAAAAATTATCACTGAAACTGCAGCAACGGTTAACATTAGGCTTGTTCTTAAAACAAAACTGAATACGTGTAAAATGAGAACTTTCTTTTTTTGTTTGGTCATATGTCTGTACATATGACAAAAGTAAAGAAAGAAAGGCTAATGAATTATTTTTATAGAAAATGGCAATAACTTTAAAAAAGTTTTTCAATTAATAACTGATTACAAACATGAAAGTACCAAAGCAGTTAGAGAGCTTGCGAGGATCAATTCCGGTTTTGATCTGCAAATTAATTGGAAACCCGAAAGGGAATGGAACATAACTGCCGGGTTCCTGAGATTTTTAGCCCTGCGGAAGATGGCTGAAGGGTCTACTGCTGTTATGGATGTATAGATACTCGTAGAATAGCAAACCGAGTGACTAGGAGCTCGCTTGGGTGTTTATTTCGCCAAGGCAGGCGTTTTGGCATCCAGTTCCGGTCAGCAGAGATATTCGCTGTTAGGATGATAATGAGTGAGCTGAGAACTATGATGAAACTGCGGTGTGGGAGGGTGTAGGTCTTGACCTTACTCCCGAAAGCGGACCAGAGAGAAGGAGATAGTGTATGTTTTCATCAGAAACTTATTAAATCTGTAAATTTATTTTTCGATTTTTTAGTAAATTAAAAGACTTGAGCAAATTAAATTTTAGAACAAAATTTTCATTGCGATCAACACTGTTCTGTTGATTAAAGAAAAGTATTTTTGGTGTTTAAAAGACTTCAATCAAGTAATGATCTGAGCGCGTAGTCTAATTGAAGTTAAATATGGGAAGAGTTTTAGTATGAAACCTTCAGTGTTTGAGGAAGACGCGGGGATCGCACTTCAACGAATCGGTTAATTTGAGAGTTAAAGGTTGTAAGTTATCGTAGGATGTTGTGGTTCGAAAAAGTCATACGAAGGCGATAGTAAGATGTGTAAATACATTGATGGAAACGTCTGCCGAGGTATTTATATCGGTGGTATCCTGACAGAGGCCACCGACATTAAACTAATGTCTGTGATGTTTATGAAGGTTAGAGGGCCTAAAAACCCATCCGGTTCGTCTAGTGGTGAACTCGTCTTCACAAATCAGCTGATTTCGAAGTCGAAAGTTCTAAGGTTCAAATCCTAGTAAATGCAGTTACTTTTATACGGATTTGAATACTAGATTGTGGATACTGATGTTCTTTGGCGGTCGGATTTCAATTAACCACACGTCTCAGGAATAGTCGACCTGAGACTACACAAGATTACACTTAATTTACATTCATGCACATCATCCTCATTCATCTCTGAAGTAATACCTGACGGTGATTCCCGGAGGCTAAACAGAAAAAGGGTCTAAAAGATGACCTCCGGTAAAGCCCATCAAGGCTAGCAACGGAGAGGGCTGTCGACCGGGATCATCACAAGGTTGGTGTCTTCCCCCTACGGGGGTCAGGATGCTTAAATATAGTTAATTATTCGAAAAATAAATCTAACTACGATTCTATTGGTATCTTTTCGAAATATTCTATTAAACATCTGATATTTCGAGGACAGTAAACTCAATTTTGATAAAACAAAAGTTAAAATAGAATTCTATCTTAACCAGTCGCGTAACCAAGAAACTATTTCTTACAGAATGTGAACTTAGGTTCAAAATAAAAAAAATTCTGCCGTAAAATATGACATGCTATCTGCTTAAATTTTACTGTTCATCAAAAAAGGATTATGTTTCAACCTATCACAGTTCATTTAATATTGGTAAAAAAATCATTCAGATCGACCTAACGATTCGTGAATTTTAAGCAAACATCTAAAGAAATAAAACGTTCTGACTGATAAATAAAGATTATTCTTTAGTTCATAATAGGCTAACCGCAAATTTAAAGGTGAACAATTTGTTAGGTATGTTTCTATTTTCTAAAAAAGATCTAAAGCATTAAACTTTTTTCTTAAATCTCATTTTCCCATATAATTAAATTTCAATACAATTAATGAAAAAAAAAGAATAAAGAAATTAAAATATTTAATGAAATGCAATTACGTTAGCATAAAAAGAAGAACGCGAGCGAAATAATTTAAAAATTTAACTTTTACATTAAAACAATTAAATATTAATTACAAAACAATTTTAATTATAACAGTCAGAATTTTAATTTAATTACCAGGAAATTTACAGAAATTACTTATAAAAATCATCTTATGAAATTAATAATAAAAAATAAAACAATTTCAATACTTTTTTAATGTGTCAATAATTTCTTATTATTTAATAAAAAAAGTGTTCTAAGCATTTTTCAAACTGATAATTCAGCACTATAAGAAATGCAAATCAATTTAAATAATTAATAAAAAAATAATAAAAGAGGTTAAAATCAAAAGTAATAATAATAAAATAATTTGAACTTGAAAATAATATTAAAATTTAATTATATCTCTCTGATTTTCTCCAATGATGAGAGACACGAATCAATTCTTTCATTCGGAAGATTCATTTTGCGTATTCTAGTGGGTTATAGAGGCATTTATATACTGAACCTTTGTAATCAAATTGAATAAATAATTAACCGTAACGAAAATGATGTATTTATTCGGTGTTATTTTAACTCATAATGTTATTAGTATTTTTTAGTTTTACGTGTACTCTTACTAACCGGTCAGGGCGAGCTAAGCGAGTCCTTCCCGTCTAGCCAGTCTGGATCCCCGCTGTGTCTATTATTCTCTTGGTTGGGAAAATAATACTGATAGATAACAATTAAAGCCTGAAAAACTCTCTTTCCTCCAACATTTCTTCGTTCTTGAAATAGAAGCTCTGATAAAGCTCCTTTGGTACACGACCAAATCCCGTTTGGCTGCTCTTTTCATTATCCTAGAATTCCCTATATCTAAGAAAGGGGACAAGGTAGAGTGCTGAAAATCGTATATGTTATGAAACGCATGGTCTGTGATTACGTCGAATAACGAAATCAAAAACAGTATTAAATAGTCGTCCAAGAGGGCTAAGCTAGTGCCTCGACCTACAGCTTCAAACAATTGCTAGATAAAACAAATGAGTTCTGAAAATTTGAAAGCAATCGGCCGGTTGGTTCTTGCGTGATGCTATTTCAAACAGACAGAACCGTCACAACTTTCGCATTTATAAATTAGAAATATTTTTTACTAACTTTTTATGCAATTAGTGACAGCTTCGGGCAGTTGTCCCAATAGAGAGGATATGTTAAAAAAAAAAAAAACAGTTAAAAAAATTCATGAGAATAGACGAAACTTATTCTTGTATTAAACACACGGATATTGTAGCAAGCTCCCAATCACCACTCGTTAACTATGTAGTGTGGATGTAATTTAACACAATTGCAAAAGTAGAGTAATGTTTACTACGATTAATTTAATGTGGATCTTTTTTTTAGCCTCCGGGAATTACCGTTCTGGTATTACTTATGAGGATGATATGTATAAGAGTAAATGAAGTGTAGTCTTGTACAGTCTCAGTTCGACCATTCCTGAGATGTGTGGGTTAATCGAGGCCCAACCAAAGAATAACGGTATCCACGATCTAGTATTCAAATCCGTGTTCAAATATCTTTACTAGGACTTGAACTCTGGAACTCTCGACTTCCAAATAAACTGATTTGGGAAGAGGCGTTCACCACTAGATCAACCCGGTAGGTAATTTAATGTGGATTACCTAGTAAAAATATAACTCTAAGGAGGTTGTCCAGATTTATAAAAAAGAAAAAAAAATTATATCAAAAGAACCAACTAAATTGAGAGAATGATTCAAATAAGATTTGCATGACATTTGATGACGGTGAATAAGATGGTTCAATAAAGTGTGCTTTTGTGATCAAAAGATCAAATTACCTTCCGAAAACCAGCGTATTTCATACTGATTATAGAATTACATGCGTGTAATTGAATGGCTTCGCCATGTTCTTAGGTGCTCAAGCATTTTTTCTGATTTATTTACTACATATCTGAAAAATTTCAGACGTACGCAACCATCGGCCTCTGTTCTTGGTAATCGCAGAACACGTCCACTTTCTGAATTTTAAACTACTTTTTCAATCCTGTAACTAATTAGTAAGTTACTATAGGATTTGAAGAAAAATTTAAAAAACTTAAATAATACAATAATAAAATAATACATTATTTTCATTTATTCATGGCCCTCCCGTAGTCAAATAAAGTTTTTAGTATACCGGACTATGGAAATCATATAGTTTTCTAGTTCCTGTTATTTCATAATAAACACTCTATTTATTCTTTCTCTAGTTGTCTTGGTATAGTTACAATTACACTAATTAGAATACTACACCAGAAAAACTACATTTTAAAAAAAAAATTACTTTAATCAACAAACGAAAACTACATCTTATAACTTATAAAGAAGGTGCTCATGAATGGCATGTTTTGTAAATACTTATGCTTGAATTAGGGCCAACATATAATTAAACCTGCGACTATCATTAGAAATAAATAAACCATCCACAAATAATGTTTGAACTAAAGACAAGTTTCCATTTTAATTATTTAAAAGAACACCGGAAATTGATTCGGAAGGGAAATTCAGCTTTAGCATATGAAGAGGCTGATGACAGGATGAGTATCGATTACATATACTTGGTGTCTGCATCACAGGTTATTCAATCACATTCATACCGCAGAATTCACTTAGCCATTCTCAATTTAACTGAGACGTTTAAGTTTAAACTTCTAGAAATGCACCTGATAACCCGAAAGATAAGATAATCAACTCGACCCCAAAGGAATAGGGTGATTCAGTGTACATATTTGTGATAGAAGCTGGACGAAGTTCACTATTTTAGTTTTAAATTGTGATGCATAAAAAAATACAGTCCTTCTACAAATACGGCTCTTGTATATGGCCGGTAATCCGAATATGAAAATTATAAAAAAATTAAGAAAATTTGAACGAGAGTTAATTACGGCAATGCAAAAAAAAAATGTTATCCTTAGTTAGTAGAATATTACCTTTTGACAGAGAAAGAATCAATAATAATTGAGGAATTTAATTAATTTACGAAATTATAAAACTAAAACTTTGGAGAATTAATGAAACTAAGAAAAGGGGAATCGCAAGGGTAATATAAATAACAGATGTATGATGAGTGAGATATTGATATAGATTAAACACCAGGAAAAGCCTGTGAGTAAAAGCTGAAGTTGAATCTGATGAGGAGATCACTGATTCAGGTGTATTCCCTAACTGAAGAAAAATATATAAAAGTAAATGAAAAATTTTCCAGTGACCTTCAGTTAACAATGAGTATAAAACGAATATAATAATGGAGAACTGTAATGCTATCATTAGTACGGGCTGCAGGAAAGGTCGTTTTATACGAAGGATGGAGCTGAAAGAACGTTAAATTAAAATGAAAAACATCATCAAAATTAGTCAATCAACTAAAACTGGAAGCTCCTTTTTTCAGACAAACGAATACATCATATTTCATTCATAACCAAACGAAGAAACGTTACAAGCATAATTGATTACGAAAACCAAATAAATGAGATAAACTGTGAAAGATATTAACGAAGAGGAACGATGCAAATTTACATACAAAATACGGCTGATAATGAAACTAAATTTCCCGCCTCTCACAAGAAAGGAGAAAAACAAATAAAAAATTGAGAAATAAACGAAGGATTCAAAAATATAAAAAAGGAAGAAAATCTTCAAAAGAAAAAAAAACGGACGAGCTGGTGAAATAAAAAGAAGAATGCGGTAAATGTAAATGCGGTAAAAAAAAAAAAAAATACAAAAATGTATGCAAAAATGAACTTCGGTAGATCGGAATATTTATTTAAAAATTCTTGAGGAATTAATCTTGTACATTAACATTCTATGAGGAAAATTTACAGATTTGAAAATGGTGTCGTGGCAAAAGTTTGATCAAACAAAATCGAAGATGAAAATAACGTAAAGATGAAAACAAGTATTAGAAAACTGAAAAATAAAAATAATAAACCAGAAATAAAAAGGCTACTACTACTACTACTGCTACTCACTTGTAATAAAACGTAATGAAATGTAATATGATGAACCGGCGAGCAATCGGCAGTCAGTGACTGCCAAATGAGCGGTGAGCCGTCACGCTCCACTCCAGCAATGATGCTACTCTACTATACGTAATTCAACCAGCTTATAGAGTAAACAAACTGTTTACTCTGTTCAAGTAAACAAACTGCGCGTACGAGTGTTCAGGCGGTCGATTCACAAGCATCTACTGTGTAAATCTTAATGCATATAAAAGAACCTCCAGAATGTTAACATTCAGTAACCACGCGCTATTATATTTTGCAAAAAATATACATGTATTCTAAGTTTAATAGATCAGTCAATAGAGCTCAAAAAGGACTGAGTTTGTGAAGAAATTGCTACACAGAAACCGAGTGCGGGATATCCTGAAGTACGTTTCGTAGATAAAAACGTATTTAAACTCGCAACAATTGTTTAAACAATGTTTTTGTTTTGTAACTAATAATGAATTTGTTAACATTGTTAATAACATTAATTCATATATTTTTAATAACTATTGTTAATAACAGTTATTCATTATTAGTTAACTATTACTATTATTTATTAATTTATACGTTCTGTAGTATTCACTAATTTCTTAGTAATTAAAATATTTGTAATGATGCTCCATCATTAACTCTTTCTGAATAAATTTGTCTGCCATAATCGTTTTTGCTTTTCTTCTTTATAACCGTAATGTAGTTATATTCCAGTACAATGAACGCAACCGGGTTGGTCTAGTGCTGAACGCGTCTTCCCAAATCAGCTGATTTGGAAGTCGAGAGTTCCAGCGTTCAAGTCCTAGTAAATCCAGCTATTTTTACACGGACTTGAATACTAGATCGTGGATACCGGTGTTCTTTGGTGTTTGGGTTTCAATTAACCACACATCTCAGGTATGGTCGAACTGAGAATGTACAAGATTACACTTCATTCACACTCATACATATCATCCTCATTCATCTTCTGAAGTATTATCTAAACGGTAGCTACCGGAGGCTAAACAGGAAAAAAAAAGTACAATGAACGCAGCACTCGCGACTTTTAAGTCAGACAGCAATAACTGACTGAAAGAAAGTGAAACACTTTTTGAACCAAACATTCAAAATGAGCATTCATGAAAAAAAAAATTGTTTATCACGAATTTTATATTATAAATCAATCGCCGCTAATGAAATAACGATAAAAAGATGCTGTTCCAAAGTAAAACAGTCTCTTGGAGATGGAATTCCGAGGATTATTTTGAATATACTAAAACACACAAGAGGAAAATAAAATTTATTAAAATAAAAGTTATTGAAGCGGCAGAAGCACAAGTGGTACCTAAAAAAAAGTAGAAATGATAGAAGATAGTAAAGTCAGATGGATGGAATGATGTTAAACCAGAGATTATTGAAAAGAAATCACGGAATGAACTAAAGAAATAGCTATGCTTAACGAATTAGCTTGTCTATAAGAGAAGAGCAAGTCTAATAATACTATCTTCAGGTAAAAATTCGTATCCATAAAATGATTACTATTAAATTTTGCAGTTATAGGATTTCATTGATTTTTTTTTTAGTTGTGTTTAAGATATACGCAAGCATAATATAAAAGGAGAAGTTGAAAGAAGAGTAAGATATTCTTTTTGTCCTAAAAGATGACAGAGAATCAAGTGACGTCCTGTAGACGTAGTATATATTCTTGTTAAGCGAAGCACAGACAAAAAATCTGTTATCAGAAAACCTTCGGTATTTAGAGTAAAAAATTCATAATCTTCTCAGATGGGAACCAAATTAACCAGGTTATCAGGTGATTAAAAAAAGTAACACTTTTTCCCCATTGATCCCTCTGTCCCTTGCAGATAGAATACACAGCTGGCGACATCTTGAAGTCCTTATTTCTTTCACTACTTTAGCTACTCTTATCCAATAACCATGCTGGGGTTATCATGTTGTTTTGCTGTAGTTAATTCCTCACAAAATTATTTTTACGTTTTTCTCTTTTTATTTGAAGCTACCACATATAAAATTTTCAAATTTAATCAAATATACAATCACATCGCGACAAAAAAAAAATTCTCAACTATTCCCTTCTGATCAAGATCAAGAGGCTTGGTCATTATCACTAGTTAGAATTACCTCGATATTCCTAATGAAGATTAAAACATTAAAAAAATTCATTAAAGAAAAAAAATCCTTTTACTTAATTGTATTTCTGTTACCATGGTAAAAGATCTCTGAGTTCAGATACTTTTAAATATTTTAATATCTTTAAATTACTACTGTTATTGTAGTCAGCTTCAATTAGCACTTTTAGCGAGCTTTTATGGGTTTTGATTTTTATTTTGGTTGTCAATAATGGATACTCAAAAGTTAAAAAAATTTGCCTTCAAGAAAGAGAAGTAACCTGTCCATGTCAAGTGGACCAGGGGTCTCCAGACGACCATCTCCAAACTTTATTCAATTTTGCGTAGACATTCGCTATGGTCTTAAATGCATTTTAACAAATTGTAACTCTACATCTGCTATTGCTGATTTTGTCTGATCTCTTGAAAAAAAGGGTAATTACTGGCAGTTCACGCATACATGCCAAAAATTCTAATTTTGACTTATAGTTTTGAAGGCTGTACGTTTGAGTTTTAATACTTTCGGTTACAATTTTATGCTGAATTCAAATATGTTATTCGCAAGTTTCTTGTAGCACTGGTTTTGAAATATAACAGGTTGTTCAAATTAAAAAAGTCTTGTTCAGATTAAAGAATTAGATAAGGAAATATATAAGTTCAAACTTTGACTTCCAAAATGTTGCGACAAATATTTGGCTGAATTTCAGCTGCTACATCTCTAAACCAAGTTCCAAACGAAACCTGTGACTAACAAATTCGGATATAACATAAAACACGCTAACCAACAGTACCAAAATTCGAATCTGTTTCTTTAATATTGTCGTCAAAATTGTTAGTCAAAGATAACAATTTTTACATGTGTCCAAAAACTGTAAGTACCCCTTTTTCAAGAGGCCACAAAAATCAGCCATAGCAGATAAAGAGGTGCAATTTGGTAAAATGGCGTTTCAGACCATGGGATACATCCACCAAAAATTTGATGATATTTGGAGATGGTCAACTGAGGATGATTTTCAAAACTGGACCACTTGGACCACCCACCTTCTTATTATTCAGTCTGCTGAAAGAATGAAAGTATTTTATTCTTTCAGCAGACTTTTCTGCTGAAAGAGGTCCTCTAAAACATCTGAAGTACGTTATTCTCGGGGTCGAGAGCGCTATGCACAAACTCGAGCTGCAATAAATTTGCAACGCGAGTTACGGTAAAATTTCTCACGCGTTCATACTAATTTCACTGAACAGCTACCTTAGCCACATAAGGATAGAAGTGGCTAATAATTTAATAATATAAAAATTAAGTACACCTAGCATGGACATATAGGCACCACGACAGAAGTGTGTTCGTATTGTCATGTTCGGAAACAGAAAGGGATATGTTCATCTACAGCAGGAGCGTAACAGAGCTTCTACGTTAAAAACGATGGGGATAAGTGGAAGGAAAGGGAGCTTTTCAGGCTTTTTGTTATTATCCTCTAGACGGCTTCTTCACCGGGCTAGGGAAGGGAAAACAAAACGATCCCTGACCGGCTAGTGTTGGATAATTTTATTAAAAAATTTAAAAATAATATAATATTGTTAAACAGATATGAAAATGTAATAATTATTCCCACAATAACTTAATCAATTATTCCCTTAATAAAATAGCACTACAATACTGGATGATAGCTTGTCAATAAAAATAAAATAATATTTACGGTATTAAGTTTCTTTCTCTTTTCTAATACTGTAATAACTAAGTCTAAATTATTATTTCTATTGAACCGCTCTATAAATGCCACAAACAAATATAAAATTCAATAACAATAATAGTAAAGCATACTCGTACACTGAATGTGCCTAAATAAATACGAAATGACAAAAAACCTTACCGAGTGATTATTAAGAAAATAAAATCCAACAACAGTGTAAAAATGTTATTTATTTTAATATTAGAATTACGTAGTAGAAAAAATATGAGGATTGCCATTAGGAAACTGAGAAAGATATAATTCTATAAAATTAATTAATACCTATGTAAATATCTATAATTAAATAATAAATTTAATTGTACCATTTGGAAGATTAAAATAAATTATAATACTACTAATGGAAGAAAAATCCGAAGTTTGAACTGTTATAATTTTGTAATCAAAAATTTAATATTTGTAGAAATATAACACAGATCAAATTAAAACTCGCTTTGTTACGTTATTTTATTATGAACTCGTTTAAATAGCAAGAAACACGTTTTTTATATTTATAGAAAAACACGGGTAAACAATATTTTCACATCCTTTGTTCAGAACATGCAATATCCGAGTTTTATAACAAGTCTGTAAAATATGCAGTTAACACAAAAAAAAGTGACTTTTACTTTAATTCTCATAAAATTTCAGGTTGTTTCGTTGATGGTGGTGGTATTTAAACAGTGAAACTTAAAATGAAAATCATATCTATGTCACCGGTTTTTTTTAAAAACTGGGTATATAACACTTTTACACTTCTAAGTACTTGTTAAAAATATTGATTTTTTTTTTGAAAATTATGTAAAAGCTCAGTATTACCCAGTTTAAAAAAAAAATATTCTTTCAAAACATATGAAAAAAGACATTTGACATAATCTATATATATATATATATATATATATATATATAATAAATTAAAAATAGATAAAATGCTTTTTAGAATTACTATAAACGTATTAACTCACATTTGTGGTGTTGCAGTTGACTATATATACGAGTACTTTCTAAAAAGGAAAACGCTGACAAAGGGCTGCAAAACTTGCCTGGCTCTGTTCTTGATAAATTTTTATTTCAAATACGTCATACGTTTTATTAAAATATTTATTTATTCAATGCTCAATCATACAATGTTATTAGATTTCTGACAATGTTCTATCAGCCATGTCTCTATAATCAATCAGTTCTTTACGTACTCTTAAATGTCCCAATTCATAACAGAACCTTCACTTCCATAGACAACAGACACAGCAGATGCGAGTATTTTCATCCTGAAAAGATGTTCTGCAAGACAGCCATGATATGATCCACAGTCATCCTGAAGACTGCCACATGTTCCCTTCGAGGATTGTCACGAATTATATTCGATCATTAATTAGAGCTACATACTGTTTAAGTTCCGTCTGAATTCATACATAAATCAGGAACTTTTGTTTAAATCTTTGGTTTAAAATATTTTTTATGATTTAAAATAAAAAAATTATTTAATTAGGAAATATTTACAATATACTTACGAAAAAGATAAAAATGTTCAATAAAAAAAATTTGAGACCGATTTGACCCTCTTGATCGAAGTAGGTTTATCTTTAAGATTATCCAGTACGACACGTATAATTGAGAAAAAAACAAAGGTTTTAATGAATAATTTTACCTCCTTGGCCAAATGAGATCTTATCATCAAAAGTTTTCCATATTTAGAATTTAATTAATAAAAAAAAAAAAAAAATTTAATCAGACAATTAGCTTTTTAATAATTGGCACCAACTTGAAAAGTAGAAAAAGTATTAAAAAATATAAAAATCCCCCCCCCAAAAAAATTAATAATCCGTTTTGAAATTCTCTAGGAAAAATTTTATGTAAATTTTGCACTATAATAAAGATTTGTTTTATGATATTAGAAGATATACAATAAAATGTGAAATCGGGTGCCGCCTTCCCCACTTTTTGGTTAGACTGCAGACTGGATATTATGTAATAATTTTGTGTCTATTTTAAGCATAATTTTCTATTTAATCTTAATTAAATCTACTTAAAAAAATTTCAGTCATATCTCAACTGTTTGTAACCGATTTGAACAAATGAGGTGTCAGGTTTTTTTTTTCCAGTAAAAGGCTAACATTTTATCTAATAAAATTAATACCGGGTGATTCAAAAAGGACTTTACAACTTTAAAATCATTTACAACTTCATTCAGATAACTTACACATTCGATTGAGGTCTCATTTAATAGCAAAACACATCAAATTTTGAATTACTTAATTCATTAGTACCGAATTCGGCCACCAATGTTGTTAAAAATCGATACATTTACTGGTGAAGAATGAACGTTGTGTTTTTTAGTTTCACGATTTGCAATCAGCAACTGCAGTTCAAACTAATTTTCGTAAAGAGTACGGTAGGGAGCCTCCTAGTAGACATACAATCTACTCTTGGTACCAAACCTTCGTCGTGACAGGTATTTTATTAAACATACAAAATCACCGTCGCCCACACGTCCCTGAAGTTGCTGTGGAACAACTCAGTGAAACATTTGCACGTAGTCCGAAGAAATCAACTCGACGTGCGTCACGTGAACTGGCATTCCACAAACGACTGTTTGGCCCATATTACGTAAACCAATGATTCTCAAACTGTGCGCCGCGGCGCCCCGGGGAGCCGTAACCTCTTCACAGGGGAACCGCGAAATATTGTAAAAGTTTCATAATTAATTGAACCAAGACATTTTTAATTATTAATTTAATGTTAATAATGTAAAAAAAATTACGATTTTTATTTACTCGTATTTTCATCTCTTACTTACGACTAGTCTTACTTTTATTTAGAATAAGACGCCATTGAAAAAAATTAATTGAAAAAGGGCGCCGCGAATCGGAAAAGTTTGGAAACTACTGACGTAAACGATTGCATTTGAAGGCATACAAACTAACCGTGGTTCACACATTACAGAAGATGACAAAGTTGTTCGGCAGCAGTTTTCTATGGAAATGATGCATGGAATTACAGACAACGATACATTTTTAGACAATGTAACTTTTATTAATAAGTCAGCGTTTCAGATTAGTGGTAAGGTGAACATCCATAACTGCCGAATATGGGGTAGCGAAAATGAAAGTTTGCAGCACATTCGTGATAGCCCTAAAGTCAATGATTTTGCGCTCTAGGCAAAGACTGTACGGCCCGTTTTTCTTCCAGTAGGAAACAGTAAACGGTAACGTTATTCTGGAAATCGTTTAAAATTTTATAATTCTTCAGTTAGACGATAATGACTAAATGGACACCATTACTAACAGCAAGACAGGAGCACCAACTCACTACCGCCTAAATGTCCGTGATTTTCTTGATACTCGATTCCCAGGTCGTGAAGGTTCAATCGCATGGTCATCTCGCTTCCCAGATTTGATCCCGCTAGATACTTTTCTTATGGGGTTTCATTAAAGATCGGGTTAATGTGTACCAACTTCGTCTGCTAATTTTGTTGAGCTAAGACTTCGAATTAACGCCGCAGCTGCAGAGGTAACGCCTGACTTGCTGGCTACAGTTTGGAATGAAATCAATTTCAGATGGGATGTATGTCGCATTAATTGTCGAACCAAAGTGAATGTTCGGTGACAAACTTGATGTGTTTTGCTTTGAAATGAGACCTCATCTGAATCTGTAAGTTAGTTATCTCAATAAATTTGAATATGCTTTTAAAGTTATGACGTCCTTTTTGAATCACCCGGTAATTTCACAATTTTTATCAGTTTGTTCTATTGAATCACATTGTTTTACGTCGTGCTTCATCTTTCATTCTACGAGGTAACAGCAACTAGTAGCTGCTTCTCTCCTAACCCGTTACTTTGAATCGAACGATGGATGATCATGAATCTCCTTCTTTTTTTCTTTTCCCTGTTTAGCCTAAGGTAACTACCGTTTAGATAATTCTTCAGAGGATGAATGAGGATGATATGTATGAGTGTAAATGAAGTGTAGTCTTGTACATTCTCAGTTCGACCGTTCCTGAGATGTGTGGTTAATTGAAACCCCACCACCAAAGAACACCGGTATCCACGTTCTAGTATTCAAATCCATGTAAAAATAACTGGCTTTACTAGGACTTGAACGCTGTAACTCTCGACTTCCAAATCAGCTGATTTGGGAAGACGCGTTAACCTCTAGACTAACCCGGTGGGTTATCATGAATCTCCTATCTCGTTCTATCTTTCCATCATCAATTCTCCAAAGTCTTGTCAACCTCTATATCTTAACAAGTAATATCTACATCAACTTTATTTAGCTAACTTTTCCTTTGCGTTACTCTTTCTCCCTTCCCACTTCTCTATTTTCAATGCTGTTATTTAATCTCTCATTCACTTAAAATACTGAAACTCCTTTTGTCCAACGTACTTTATATTTTTCTGAGAGCCCTTATTTCTACATGCCTCACACGACTCTTACTTTTCTGATCTAACATGCTTGTAAGAATTTTCATCTGAATGATTTGTAGTTTATTTCTTTCCAGTCTTTTAATAACCTAAGCCTCTACAACTCGCATCAGGATTGGTGTGAATAAAAACAAAACTTACGTAAAATGTTTTTACATATTTTATGTATTCCACACTGGTCTTACGTTCTGAAAAAAACGTTTTCTTGTACTTTGTATTGTTTTTTAGACTTCTCTGCTAATTTTACCGTCCTCTGTCAGCCCATTATCGAAATAATATTATAGTTTAACCTTTACTTTTATTTATAATTAGTTTATTATAAATAAAAGTAAATTATTAATAATATGAATAATTTGCTAATATAAAAAATATATATATATATATATATATATATATATATACATATATATATTTTAAGAGAATCTCTAATTTTGTCACACGTTTGTGATGCGGCAAACTTCAAATTAATGCGTTTAGGTATTCCAATAATTTTACTTTAATTCGTCGGTTTAAATTTAACTAAAAGTTAAATGGTGATGGTAATCGTATAAAAGTTAATGTGTATTCGCAATTTGTTGTAAAGTGGTTTTGTTACAGTTACAACGCAGTGCGTCTATTTATTACCAATTGTTTTTGTAATGGAAACGTATTCGAATTATAACAGCAGAATTCATATAGTCAGATATTAACCTTATCTAAGTCCAAGAAGGTAGAAAATATTAATATATTATAACTTTTTAAGGTACGGTTTTATATATATATATATTTATATATATATATATATATATATATATATATGAATGAGTGGTGGAATGCATCACATGTTATCAGTTTAATAGCAATAAGTTTGTTCTATATTATTCGTAGGTCTATAAAACGTACAACATTAGTAAAACACACACTGTAACCGTTCAAAAAAAGTATATCTTATATTACATTTTATTGCTTGTGTTTTCAGTGGTCCAGTTTGGTCATTAGGATTAAATTAACTTCACTTTTTCAGAAATTGTTGGTCTTAAACTAAACACTATGGAACTGCAAAAAAGAAAATTGGAGTGATAGTCCGTTGAGGAAATGTAATAAACCAAAATCACGTTACATAACAGGCAAAATTTTTCTAATAAATAATAATACAAATAATCTGTAATCCTATTACGGGTAATTAAAATCTGTATTTCGTAAAATTCTTTTTTGTAAGATGATAAATGAGAATAAATTTATTTATCAGGATTTCATGAAATTGTTAAAAACCAACAATAGCATAAAAGCAATTTTTATTTTTTTACATGAAAATAGAAAACAGGTATTTTGATTAAATAAATATATACATATTGTACAGTAAAAATATTCCTAATTATAACATTTTGTTTTTTACAGAAAAAAAATAAACAAATAAGTTACAAAAAAAGAAATATACGGCATATCGAAAACCTACAAAGCTCAAGTAATATTTCGACTTGACATAAACCGTCCGTGTTTAACATGATAGAAAAAGTCGGAGACAGCAAAAAAAAGGATAATAGCACGGAAAATAAATTATTCTTTTTTTTTTGACCCAATATTAATTTATACAATAATTGATTAAATTTCACCTTCTCATGTTGAAATACAAGTCAAGTCAAACAATGATAAAAAAGAAAAAAAATATTTAAAAAAAAAATCTGAAAGAAAATAAATGTTCTTTTTTTGGGGTGTTAAGGACATCGACTGTTATGGTGATTAGCCCTTTTTTCAAACGAAAAAGAAAAATTTCCTTTCTCTCTCTTATATAATCAGTAGCGAACTAGTTTAGTCAGACAGATCACCTGTAAATAGAGTTTGTCATAGAATATTAAAAACCTTCAAAATAACACAAGATGATTCTTGCCACTAAAAAATATATATCCATTTCAAAAAAATATAATACCTGTCAAAACGGATGTAATAATCCCGCGATTCTTAAAAATTCATCCTTAATGAAAATTCGCCTAAAACCTTATAAGACAAACTACATTCATATTATCTATCGCCTAGGTTTACTCTTAGGCTATCCTTTTTTGTTTCTTGTTTCCATCTCCCTGAAGGTCTCCACCTTTGAGTTAAGGTCTCGGAAATGGAATCTACCGATCCTCTGAAGTAAATAGCGGAGAATGTTGAAAAACACTAGAGGAGTTTTTCCTGCCTGTCGTAAGAGTCGACTGAAAGGATAGTAGTAGATTTTTGCAAACACTTTTCCAGAGATGTTTGCTGTACTTGTACAAAATTGTAACTTTGATACTTAGTTGTTATTTCATGTTCAGATAGGTCTGTAGTTTTTCGGCCACACTTGTAATCCTGATTATTTGAAGATCATCATGGCTAATAATCCTAACAACCGCTGCCATTAAAACAAAAAATAATAAAAACATATTTAAAAGAATTGTTAAATAAATTTTAAGCTTTTCCGGCATGTACGTAAAAGTTTACAATTAAAATCTCATTTCTCCAGCAATAATAATTTAAAATTATTACATTTATTTGTAATTTTTTTAAGAGAAAAATAATTTAAGAAAACTCCTGTGCAGTTTTGCGCAAGAAAACTGACTTTTCGATTCCGACCCCTGTTACTATTTCGCAGTCAGAAACTCACATGATTTTTAGAGTACAACACACTACATATATGTTCGATTAACGAGTAGAACCTACACACAAGCATCAAGTTTCAATTCATTCACTACTGTGACTCAGTGCATTAGCGCGTATGAAAAACAGACCAATACCCTCAAATTGGGGTTATGTTGTATATTGTCGATTTAAAATTGAGCGTAACTCAAGAACAACTCAATAAATATTAATCAAATTTTCACACGGATAACTTCATGTACACAAATACAGCATAGATAAATTTTAATGAAATTTATCCAGTTGTTTTGGAAATTTTCGAGCCACAAAATTTTCAAATTTTTTGGAACAACTGAGTGCAAGTGAAGAACAACTAAACCAATCTTCATAAAATTCTCACATGCATAACTTCAGATACAAAACGTAGCATATATAAATTCCAATGAAACTGAGGAAGTAGTTTTAGAGATTTTGTGCCACAAATTTTTTACAATGATTTAAATATACGTAAGTAAATTATATTTTAAGTAAATGGTATTTTCGAACTCCTCATGCCTCAAAATGTAAAGAAAATTCAATTTCACCCCCCTATTCCACCGTGCGACCGAAAGTAATGCTGTATTTCTCTTCGAAAAGTTAGCAAATAAAAAATATCTATATAGATCTGTTTGATCAGTTTTCTAAATTAGTATAGATTCAATCATAAACTCGGGTAATTTGTTTTTGGTACTAATTTTTTAGAAATCTGAAAAAAAAAATGTGGCTACATTTTGGACTTCGGTACCTTAATAGCCAAAACATAAAAAAAAAGTGGAATGGTAAAAATTTATTTTGTATTACGACAATAAAGTTATTTGAATAACTTGTTTATTTAATATTAATGCGATTTTATACTGCTTATAGACGCTATCAACAATAATAATCTCTCTAAAACCTAAAATTTGTTGAAAATTATTAATTTTCCAAAAAAATTCGTTTCGGAGAATTTCGAAAAATTTATTTAATCTTCTACTTAAAATTAATTTTTTAATTAAATGTTTTACAGATTTAGTATTAAACGGATCAATAAGAAAGCCATTTAAACCTTATTTCTAACATGGAAACTGATAATGATGATGAGTATTAAATCGAAAAAGTTTCGTAATAATTTTGTACTTCTTTTTTAATATTATTTTAATATAAATATATTTTTTTATATTTAAAAAAAATATATTTTTTTAAAATGAAAAGAATAACTATAACTGAAAAGATCTAGTTGAAAATCGAACAAGAGATCAAGTTACCTAAAGCCAAATTGTTAATCATGGCAAGATATCATCTTGCCGATCAGATTTTAAAAATATTAACGTTGTTAACAATATTTTAATAAAAAAAAAAAAAAAAAAAAAAAAAAATATATATATATATATATATATATTACTCTCACCTTATGACCTTATGATTGGTTAAAAAAGAAAGAATACGGTGGGTGGAATTTCGTGCCTGATAATGATAAGAATTATTCTCACCTTAATATTGGTTAAAAAAGAACGAATACGGTTGGGTGAAATTTCGTGCCTGATAATGATAAGAATTATTCTCACCTTATGATTGGTTAAAAAAGAACGAATACGATAGGTTGGAATTTCGTGCCTGATAATGATAAGAATTACTCTCACCTTATGATTGGTTAAAAAACAAAGAATACGATTGGTTGGAATTTCGTGCCTGATAATGATAAGAATTACTCTCACCTTATGATTGGTTAAAAAACAAAAAAATACGATTGGTTGGAATTTCGTGCATGATAATGATAAGAATTATTCTCACCTTATGATTGGTTAAAAAAGAACGAATACGATTGGGTGAAATTTCGTGCCTGATAATGATAAGAATTATTCTCACTTTATGATTGGTTAAAAAAGATCGAATACGATAGGTTGGAATTTCGTGCCTGATAATGATAAGAATTACTCTCACCTTATGATTGGTTAAAAAACAAAAAATACGATTGGTTGAAATTTTACGCCCGATAATGATAAGAATTACGCTCACCTTATGATTGGTTAAAAAATGAATACGATTGGGTGGAATTTTGTGCCTGATAATGATAAGAATTATTCTCACCTTATGATTGGTTAAAAAAGAACGAATACGATTGGGTGGAATTTTGTGCCTGATAATGATAAGAATTACGCTCACCTTATGATTGGTTAAAAAATGAATACGATTGGGTGGAATTTTGTGCCTGATAATGATAAGAATTACGCTCACCTTATGATTGGTTAAAAAAGAATGAATACGATTGGGTGGAATTTTGTGCCTGATAATGATAAGAATTATTTTTACCTTATGATTGGGTAAAAAAGAACGAATACGATTGGGTGAAATTTCGTGCCTGATAATGATAAGAATTATTCTCACCTTATGATTGGTTAAAAAAAGAAGGAATACGAGAAGACAGTGTGCGGCTGAGCATTGTCATGGAGAAAGACAATTCCTGATGACAACATTCCTCTCCGCTTAATCTTATTCACCCACCATATAGCCTGGACTTGGATCCATCCGATTTTCACCTCTTTGCTCGCATGGAGCGCTGGCTAGGAGGATGGCATTTTGGCGCAGACATCGATCTGCAGACCGGCGTGGAAGCGCGGCTGAGGGCACGGGCGTCTCCGTTCTGTGACGAGGGTGTTGGAGGGTTGGTGCCGCGCTGTGACAAATGTCTGGATCGGAGTGGCGACTATGTAGAGAAATAGCGTAACTATGTAAGTGCTTCTAACAAATAAAAAAATTTTTATTTTCACTGTGGTTTTAGTTTCGTGACCGATCGGACCTTGAAAAAAAAATAACCCTCGTGTGTATATATATATATATTAAGGAATTTTTTAAATAATGAATTTAAAATAGAGAACGAAGTTATCTAAATAGAGTATAATTCGTAGGTGAGAAGCTTTTTGGAAAGTTTTCCGTTGTTTTTTTAAAGACGGTATTATTTTTGAGGTGTATTTTAAATTACTCAATATTTTATATGTGTGTATGTATGTATGTATGTATGTATGTATGTATGTATGTATGTATGTATGTATGTATGTATGTATGCCTTCTCTATGAATCATGAGACCTTGCCGTTGGTGAGGGGGCTTGAATGCTCAGGGATACAGAGTAGCTGGACCGAAGGTGCAACCATATCGGAGAGGTATCTGTTGAGAGCCAGACTAAGGAATGATTCCTGAAAGAGGGCAGCAGCTCTTTCAGTAGTTGTTAGGGGCGTGAGTCACTATGACTTAAACGGCCATATCAACATCACTCAGTCCTCTGAGTACTGCGCAGTTGAAAGCAATAGAAAACTACAGCTGTTTTTTTTTCCAAGAAAATGTGGCTCTCTGCATTTTCAAAAGCAATAATGGAGGCGCCTTCCTTGGTAAAATATTCCGGAGGTAAAATTGTCCCCCGTTCGGATCTCCGGGTGGGGACTACTAAGGAAGGGGTCACCAGAAAAGTAAAAAATAACATTCTACGAGTCGGAGCGTGTAATGTTAGAAGCTTAAAAAAGGTTGGTAGGCTAGAGAATTTAAAAAGGGAAATGGATAGGGTAAACGTGGATATAGTAGGAATTAGTGAGGTTCGGTGGAAAGAGGAAGGCGACTTTTGGTCGGGTGACTTTAGAGTAATTAACTCGGCGTCAAATAATGGGCAGGCAGGAGTAGGTTTCGTGATGAACAAGAAGATAGGGAGAAGAGTGGAGTATTTCAAGACGCATAGCGATAAAGTCATTGTAATAAGGATAAAATCAAAACCTAAACCGACAACGATTGTTAACGTCTATATTATACAAGCGCCCATGATGATGATGAGGTAGAATGTGTATACGAAGAGATTGATGAAGCAATTAAACACGTAAAAGGAGATGAAAATTTAATAATAGTTGGAGATTGGAATGCAAGCATTGGAAAAGGCAAGGAAGGAAATATAGTGGGTGAATACGGGCTGGGCAAAAGGAATGAAAGAGGGGACCGACTTATAGAGTTTTGCACGAAGTATAATTTAGTAATTGCCAACACCCAATTTAAAAATCATAATAGAAGAATATACACTTGGAAAAAGCCAGGCGATACTGCAAGGTATCAGATAGATTATATCATGGTTAAGCAAAGATTTAGAAATCAACTCGTGGACTGCAAAACTTACCCTGGAGCAGACATTGATAGCGACCATAATTTGGTGATAATGAAATGTAGATTGGGGTTTCAAAACCCTGAAGAAAAGGTGTCAGATGAATCGGTGGAATTTAGAGAAACTTGAGGAAGAGGAGGTAAAGAAGATTTTTGAGGAGGACATCGCAAGAGGTCTGAGTAAAAAAGATAAGGTAGAAAATGTAGAAGAAGAATGGGAGAATGTTAAAAAGGAAATTCTTAAATCAGCAGAAGCAAACTTAGGCGGAATAAAGAGAACTGGTAGAAAACATTGGGTTTCAGACGATATATTGCAGCTGATGGATGAACGTAGAAAATATAAGTATGCTAGTGATGAAGAAAGTAAAAGGAACTATCGGCAATTAAGAAATGCTATAAACAGGAAGTGCAAACTGGCGAAAGAAGAGTGGATTAAAGAAAAGTGTTCAGAAGTGGAAAGAGAAATGAACATTGGTAAAATAGACGGAGCATACAGGAAAGTTAAGGAAAATTTTGGGGTACATAAATTAAAATCTAACAATGTGTTAAACAAAGATGGTACACCTATATATAATACGAAAGGTAAAGTCGATAGATGGGTGGAATATATTGAAGAGTTATACGGAGGAAATGAATTAGAAAATGGTTTTATAGAGGAAGAAGAGGAAGTTGAGGAGGATGAAATGGGAGAAACAATACTGAGATCTGAATTTAAGAGAGCATTAAAAGATTTTAATGGCAGAAAGGCTCCTGGAATAGACGGAATACCTGTAGAATTACTGCGCAGTGTAGGTGAGGAAGCGATTGATAGATTATACAAACTGGTGTGTAATATTTATGAAAAAGGGGAATTTCCGTCAGACTTCAAAAAAAGTGTTATAGTAATGATACCAAAGAAAGCAGGGGCAGATAAATGTGAAGAATACAGAACAATTAGTTTAACTAGTCATGCATCAAAAATCTTAACTAGAATTCTATACAGAAGAATTGAGAGGAGAGTGGAGGAAGTGTTAGGAAGTGTTAGTAAGTGTTAGAAGACCAATTTGGTTTCAGGAAAAGTATAGGGACAAGGGAAGCAATTTTAGGCCTCAGATTAATAGTAGAAGGAAGATTAAAGAAAAACAAACCAACATACTTGGCGTTTATAGACCTAGAAAAGGCATTCGATAACGTATACTGGAATAAAATGTTCAGCATTTTAAAAAATATAGGGTTCAAATACAGAGATAGAAGAACAATTGCTAACATGTACAGGAACCAAACAGCAACAGTAGCAATTGAAGAACATAAGAAAGAAGCCGTAATAAGAAAGGGAGTCCGACAAGGGTGTTCCCTGTCTCCATTTAATCTTTACATGGAACTAGCAGTTAATGATGTTAAAGAATAATTTAGATTCGGAGTAACAGTACAAGGTGAAAAGATAAATATGCTACGATTTGCTGATGATATAGTAATTCTAGCCGAGAATAAAAAGGATTTAGAAGAAACAATGAACGGCATAGATGACGTCCTACGCAAGAACTATCGCATGAAAATAAACAAGAACAAAACAAAAGTAATGAAATGCAGTAGAAATAACAAAGATGGACCACTGAATGTGAAAATAGGAGGAGAAAAGATTACGGAGGTAGAAGAATTTTGTTATTTGGGAAGTAGAATTACTAAAGATGGACGAAGCAGGAGCGATATAAAATGTCGAATAGCACAAGCTAACCGAGCCTTCAGTAAGAAATGTAAGTTGTTTACATCAAAAATTAATTTAAATGTCAGGAAAAGATTTTTGAAAGTGTATGTTTGGAGTGTCGCTTTATATGGAAGTGAAACTTGGACGATAGGAGTATCTGAGAAGAAGAGGTTAGAAGCTTTTGAAATGTGGTGCTATAGGAGAATGTTAAAAATCAGATGGGTGGATAAAGTGACAAATGAGTAGGTATTGCGGCAAATAGATGAAGAAAGAAGCATTTGGAAAAATATAGTTAAAAGAAGAGACAGACTTATAGGCCACATACTAAGGCATCCTGGAATAGTCGCTTTAATTTTGGAAGGACAGGTAGAAGGGAAAAATTGTATAGGCAGGCCACGTTTGGAATATGTAAAACAAATTGTTAGGGATGTAGGATGTAGAGGGTATACTGAAATGAAACGACTAGCACTAGATAGGGAATCTTGGAGAGCTGCATCAAACCAGTCAAATGACTGAAGACAAAAAAAAAAAAAATATATATATATATATATATATATATATATATATAATGTGGACACCACATGATTTCCTTGTACACCTATTAAATTACATATACACACTTTTAAAAATACATAAAATTCTATTTCACTAATAACTTCTGATGTTATTAGTGAATTATTATTTATTGTAAAACCTTTTTTACAACTAGAAGTTAATAATTATTAAAAATCAATATATTTATATTAAAAAAAAGTATATAAACTCGAATTCGAATCGATGTTCCTTCCCGTTTTAAGATTCAAATATTTCATCATTTAAACTTTTATTTGGCTATAACTCTAGAACCAATGAAAATAAGTTTCGCTTATGATATATCGTTGAAAAGGTCTCAATGAGCGTTTATTACTGCTGTTAAAAAAAAATCCAAAATCTGCGGTTAAAAAAAACCTTTTTGGATTTATTGGACTTTTGGTCCAGCCGATTGTAATCAAAAGGGAAGGTGCACAATTAAATTTTACAACAGTCCCAAATCGAAAATTTCAACATCCTATGGCTAATCGTTTTTGAGTTATGCGAGATAATGGTACTTACGTATTAACGCCGCCGCAGCTACAGCTTTATTTTAAAACAAAGTAGTCAATCGGATTTCGGTGGAAAATGGGCCGAAACATATTCAAAAAAGAATATAAATGGTTATTTATATTTATTTATTTTATAAATATAATTTAACCAAACTTAACTTACGCTCGCTAACCTTGACTCATTAACACCGTAATTTTTTGAGTATTTATTTAATAAATTCAGTAATTATTGCAATAATAATTTACAATTACAATTTCAGTAATTTAAAATTACTGAATTTATTAAATAAATATTCAAAAAATTACGGCGTTAATGAGTCAAGGTTAGCGAGCGAAGCGAGCGTAGGTTAAGTTTGGTTAAATTATATTTATAAAATAAATATTTATCTATTTATGTTAAACTCTTTATCGGCCCATTTTCCACCGAAATCCGATTGACTACTTTGTTTTTAAATAAAGCTGTAGCTGCGGTGGCGTTGATACGTAAGTACCGAGATAATTACGTACGTTTAGACGTCACGCCGAAACTAGTCAAAATGGATTCAGGGATGGTCAAAATGGATATTTCCGTTGAAATCTAAAAACCGAAATTTTTCGCGATAACAATTCTTTCTTTACTTCGTCCAAGGAAGTAAAAATCTAGACGTGAATAATTAACGAGTATACTTAAAGAAAATTATAATTGAAATTAAAGGGGAAAAATGTTATGTAAGATCTACATATAAATAAGAACTTGTAAATGCAGGTCTATAAAAAAAATTATATATATATTTAAAATACATGCATACATACACACGTATATATATTTTTTTAAATAATTTTTGTATGATAAACATGAAATACATTATCGTCAAATAGATAAGACCATTTTACATTATTAAAAATTAATTTATAAGTATTAGTAAAAATTGAAAAAAATGTTCCTAAATTTTTTGTTTAAGATAAAACAAGGGAAAGATGTATAATATCGTATATAATGATATACTTAAACAAACAAAATACAATATAAGACATAACAAAAGAAAAAAATAAAAATAAAAGGATAACATGAACAAAAAGAACAAAAATATTTAATAAAAGATATCAAGTTGTATACTCTGAAAAGAAAATAAGTAGCGTTAAACAGGACACAAAAAATGGAGGTAAAAAATATTTAATTAAAATATTTCTTCTTTTCTTATAATATATTACATTTTTACTATCTTATATTTACGGCACTGAACTTAAACATTTTAGATTATCAAAATAATTATCAAACCGGATTAAGCTATAGAAAATAACAGGTTATATTACCGAGCACACATACACCTTATAACAGGTTGGACGTACGAAAAAATGAAACATTTATTTTTACCGCATCATACCTTATTATTTTAAATGATGTACAGAACAACTATTTTTAATTTAAGGGGGAGTTAAAATAAAAAACAAGGAAGGATTTTTTTTAGCATCCGGTACCACCGTTAGGTATTACTAAGAAGATGAGATGAAATGATTTTTACCCTGGACCTCCGAATTAAAGGCCGAGACGCTACCAATTGTGCCACGAGGATCGGAAAGGTAAGGTGTTACTATACTCTAAAAGGTGATCCTCCACGGATTTATATATTTTTTGAAAATTTGAAGATTACGAAATTCAAAAATACTCTAAAATTGGTTATAAAATTCTATATGCGACGCCTCTATTAAGTTTTATAAATTTATAAAAATAAAACCACTAAAACAATCACGAAATATCTATTAAAATTTTTTATTAGTACAACAGACTGAATAATGACTTTTGAAAAAATTTTGACAACGAAATTATAATACATTCCTGTCATTGGCAATTTATTGTTACATAGCGGAAAAATAATAATACAAGAAAAAGTTACCTAAGATTTGTTTTTTAGGGATGGGGAAATTTAAGATGAAGTTTTATGTTAAATTATCATTATATGTTTAAATCAAAAAAAGATTTTAAAAATTCAAAAATTTGATATTCTTTCTCCTTCCTACCTCCAAAATCACCTTATAAGTAAACCTTTTGGTTTTTCTACGTTTTACTATGTTAAATGGAAGAAACTAAAAAAAGGTCCACTGAAAATGTACAACCAATAAAAAGTTACGTTACCTATGATTCCTTTTTTGGTGGTGAGGGCTGAATTATAATGAAATTTTATTCTAATATTGTTATTAAAATTTTTTTGTCTTCAGTCGTTTGACTGGTTTGATGCAGCTCTCCAAGATTCCCATCTAGTGCCAGTCGTTTCATTTTGGTATACCCCTACATCCTACATCCCTAACAATTTGTTTTACATATTCCAAACGTTGCCTGCTTGCACAATTTCTCCCATCTACTTGTCCCTCCAATATAAAAGCGATTATACCAGGATGCCTTAATATGAGGCCTATAAGTCTGTCTCTTCTTTTAACTATATATTTCCAAATGCACTTTCTTCATCAATTTGTCACTTTATCCACCCATCTGATTGTTAACATTCTCCTGTAGCATCACATTTCAAAAGCTTCTAATCTTTTCTTCTCAAGTACTCCGATCGTCCAAGTTTTTCATCCTGTATACGCTTCAAACATATACTTTCAAAAATGTTTTCCTGACGCTAAATTAATTTCTGATGTACGTAAATTATACTTCTGATTGAAAGCTCGTTTCGCCTGTGCTATTCGGAATTTTATATAGCTCCTGCTTTGTCCATCTTTAGTAATTCTACTTACCAAATAAAAAAATTCTACTTAAATAATCTTTTCTTCCGATTTTTATATTCAATGGTCCACCTACATTATTTTTATTACATTTCATTACTTTCGTTTTGTTATTGGTTTATTTTTATGCGGTAGCTGTTGCGTAGGACTTCATCCATGCCACTCATTGTTTCTTCTAAATCTTTTATAATCTTAGCTAGACTTACTAAATCATCAGCAAATCGTAGTACCTTATCTTTTCACCTTGCAATGTTACTTCAGATTTAAATTGTTCCTTTAACATCATTAACTGCTAGTTCTATGATTAAATAATAACGGTGATAGGGAACATCCTTGTCGGACCCCCCTTTTTATTATGGCTTCTTTCTTATGCTCTTTGCTTATTACTGTTACAGTTTGGTTCCGGTAAATGTTAGCAATTGTTCTTTTATCTCTATACATGAACCCTAAATTTTTAAAAATGCTGACCATCTTATTCCAATTTAAGTTATCAAATGCCTTTACTAAGTCAATAAATGCCATGTATGCTGGTTTGTTTTTCTTTAATATTCTTTCTACTATTAATCTGAGTGCTAAAATTACTCCCCTTGTCCATATACTTTCCTGAAACCAAATTGGTCTTCTGTTAACACTTTTTCCACTCCACTCTCCTCTTAATTCTGTACAGAATTCTAGTTAAGATTTTTGATGCATGAATAGTTAGGCTAATTGTTGAGTATTCTGACATAAAAAATTTAAATAAACAAAAAAAGTTTAAAAAAATAAAAAAAATTGATATTTTAAACTCTGATCGTCTTTCCCACCCAATTGCCTCCACATTATTAAAACATTGCCTCCAAATTATTTTTTGACTACTTGCACTACCACTATGCGTTAAAAAACATTACAAAATAATTCGGTTAAAAAGTATGCAATAAATAAAAATTTTTTTTCATTTTTAGGAAAGGGGGAAGGAATTTTAAGGGCAAATTTAAAAATAAATGGTAAGATAAGCATGCAAGGATGTACTGAACTTAATATGAAGTAAAATTATATTTGCAAAATTTTGAGAAAATTGACCCCATAAAAAAATCTACTCAAAAGACATTGACCCCAAATTTTACAAAAAAAATTTCCCATATACATGAGTTTATGTGTAAAATTTCATGAAAATAGGTTTGTCCAGTCAAAAGTTATTAAGCGCCAAAAAACATAGTCCGCACATTAACCCGCACTTTTTTTTTTTGTTTTTTGGTGTTCCCGGGTCAGCTCTAGAGGTGTGCTGTTAGGAAAGTAAAACTCGGGTGACTAGATGATGAGATATGAAGACGATAAATATTTTTAAAAAAATGTAATTTTTTTTACAAGGGTTAGATTTTTAGTTAATCAATTTTACCCACATCGTTTATAAATTATCTTAAAAACATGTTTAACGTTATTGAAAAATGTATAATTTGGATATACAATGAAAATTCACATTCATTTAAAGGATTTCTAAACATTTAAATACGTTAACAGACATTGTAACACTGCTAATACAAAAAAAGATCTTAAGACCACCAACATAATAGCAAATAAAGAAATATGTATGGCCTAAAATGAATAACAGCACTAAGAGATAAAAGTTTTTATTGTAAATTAGATATTTTATAATAATAAATACCTAATTAAAATAAGATAATTTTAATTACATATTTCAACACTGACTACAGTTCGGATGATGTATTTCGTTTTAAAATGAATACGAATATTTGCCCATTTTTATTTTACTATTCGTTATCTTTAAGTTGTTTGTTTTAGTATAGTTATTTGCTTTTTAATAATGTGTAACTTGTCTTTTTATTGTGACAGAATTAAGTTAATTACAAAAGAAGTTTTATCTACTATTTGTAAAGAAATTTTTCACTATTAGGTAACAATTATAACTGTAACTCATCTTGAGTTATCAGAAACTAAAACTGGAAGTAATGAAGTTAATTTTGTTTAAATCGACAGAAGGGTATTACTTAAGAAAATTGTATTATCGAAAAAAATCTGAACAGAAAATCCGTAAAAGCAAGTGAATTAAAAAAAAATTACTTTTGAGGTATTTTACGGAATATAACTGAACTCTTACCCAAAAATAATTTTATAGATTTAAAAATTTTTTTTTTTTTTTAAATCAAGTACAATCAGGATAGCAATTTTCGACTTTCATCATCATTTGAAATTTTAGAATTTATTAATTCTAAAAGACTGAAAATGTATTACATGAAGTCTCAAAAAAATGTGACGATAAATACATTAACGTAAAACTGTCATTTTTCAAATATTTAAAACATTTTCACAAATCAGTGAATACTATTATTTTCTATATTTACTAACTTTTTTTTTTTAGGAATAAATGAGGTCATAAGTAATCATAAATACATGAATTATTAATTTACTCATTATAGATATGGATATATTTACGAACATCAAACAAATATCTGAGAGATGATTTTTCTACCCTGAAAATTCATTCTATTAAAAATAACTCCAAGTAATATTATTGGCACTTTTTAAACGGGAGTATATAAAGGCATAATAAATAACATTAAAACCAGCCGGGTTAGTCTACTGATAAAACTTGTCATCACAAAATCAGTTGATTTTTGAAGTCGAGAGTTCTAAGGTACGATTCCTTGTAAAAACAGTTGGATTTGGAAGCTAGAAAGTGGATAAAGATGTTGTTTAGCGGTTGGGTTTCAATTAATCACACGTCTAAGGAATGGTCGACCTAAGTCTGTTCCAGACTACATGTTTACCGGTATATTTACACGTACACTGCAGCTACGTCAGGTTTGACAAGCCTGTAGCGGTAATTGCATTTTCCTGTACGCACACACCCAGACATAGCAGTAGCTGGAAAACTGATTGCAGAAAATAAACGAATATTAAATATATCGTGATAAGATTGATTAATATGCTTCAAAGGCTAATAATTTTTAATCTGGTTGAAAAGGAAATCAAATTCAGTATCTCAGGAAAATTTATCATTTAACAAGAACCTAGAAATTTTTACAATACGTGTAACAGAAACACTAGAACTATTAATAATAGAAACAATATCCATCAGATTTGCGTTGGTTAGCGTTCATTTGTATATTAACAAACGATACGTAAGTGTTTATTTGTTAATTATTACAAGGGTTAAAATTCATATTTAAAGTTATTTAATAATACCAATTTATGTTAATTTATACTGACAGTGTATTTTAATAACTTTTCTCTTAATTTTATTGAGGTAATAAGGCTGATTCAATGACACGACAAAGAAGGGCGCAAAAATAGCTAAATTCCGATTACTAAGACTGTAAAATCACAACGTCTTCCGCATCTTTTCTTATAATAAAAAAAATGATGTTTACTCTTTTGATAAACTTTTAGATAATTCGTATATATCAACTGTAATATGATTTTTTTTCGTAAATCGATTTTTTAAAGATATTTTTGTCATCGATAATTAACAAACTTCAAGATACGTCCAAAAAATAAGTCACGTAGTTTCTAATAATGAATGGTCACGAAGTTTTTTAATATACGAGGTGTGTGAGAAAAGTAATGAGATTTGTAACACTGCGAGCGATCTGGTAATGCTGTGTCTACCGGTCTCTGCTAGACCGGTTTGTTCATCCCTTCCACTCAGTGCGACTTTCATCTCCGTTCAGCCTACACATTATTTTTGACAGCGCCATCAGTGAAGTTGTGTTACGAAAATGGAGCATCGGAATTTAGAGCAACGTTGTGCAATCAAGTTTTGTGTTAAACTTGGGGAATCCGCGAATGTAGCCTTTGAAAAGTTGAAACAGGCCTATGGAGAACATTGCTTATCAAGAGCACAAGTTTTCCGCTGGTAAAAATCGTTTTTGGAAGGCCGCGAACGTTTTTGGAAGGGAGCGATGAAGATCAACCTCGCTCAGGGAGACCTTCAACTTCAAAATCTGACGAAAACGTTGAGTGTGTGAGGGTCTTGTGAGATCAGACCTCGTTAAACAATGAGGATGATGAGTGGACAGTTAAATTTAAATACTCTCACCGTACTCAAATTTGGACAGACGATTTGGACTGCGAAAGGTTTGTCCGAAATTGGTGTCGAAAAACCTCACAACGGAACAGGACAATCGATGAAACATGTGCATTGATCTTCTTGAGAGGACTGACAATGACCAAGAATTCTTCAATCGTGTGATCACAGGTGATGATATTTGAGGGATCCTGGATATTTGAGTACGATCCTGAAACCAAACGAAGAGTGGCACACCCCGTCATCTCCTCGACCGAAAAAATTTGGAATGAGTAAATCAAAGACCAAAACCATGCTGATTTGCTTTTTTGACAGTAGAGGTATCGCACATAAAGAATTTGTTCCTCCAGGACAAACTGTCAACCATGTGTTTTACAAAGGTGACCTTGAAAGGCTCAGGATAAGAGTGATTCGCGTGAGACCAGACATTGCAGACAAGTGGATGCTTCATCATGACAATGCCCCGTGTCACACGCCATTTCCATCACGGAATTTTTGACCTCAAAACGCATTCCTACAGTTCCTCAACCCCCCTATTCAACTGATTTGAGTCCTTGTCACTTTTTCCTTTTCCCGAAATTGAAGCATGTCTTAAAAGGACATCATTTTGGAACTCTGCAGAACATTCAAAAGACTGTGACCGACCAGTTAAAAGCCCTACCAGTCGAAGCCTTCCAGCGCTGCTACCAGGAATGGTAACAACGACTCCGCCGGTGTATAGCTGCCCAAGGGAACTACTTTGAAGGGGATAATATTGTTGTTTGAAAAAAATAAAAACTTTGGTAAGTAAAAAGTCAGTCTCATTACTTTCCTCACCCACCTCGTATTTACAATTATGTTAAAGAAACTTTATAATAGTTGCCTATCACCATCAAAATAAGTTTTTGGGAAATTCAATTTAAATTTTCTAAAGTTGTATAGTACTTCCCGGGTCCCTAATATAATTTACTTTTTTGTTAATTAGAAAACATGTTAAGCAGTAAAAGGGAGGATATTTTAGATATAGACAGTCGAATAGAATAAAATAATTAATTTATTAATAATATCCGAGGGAATTTCTGCGATGAACGTGACGAGTTAATGAAGGAAAAGGAAATGTTTAATGCTTAAATTTTAGTATAAACCTTGTTCTAGACAAAGGTTTTCGTAAATTAAATTACCAGTATTATCAGATATCATTTCATTATTAAATTTTACACTAATTAATTCCGTTCTAGTTTCTTTGATTATTATTGAATTATAATTAATTTTCTTAGTTATTTCTGAAGATTACTTAAAACAATCTTAAGTTAAATGTTTTCGGTAAAATAAAGCAAAAGGTTATCTGACAAAGCGCGTATATTATCAATCTTTAATAACAAAAAAATCTAAACTTTGTTGTTTGTCTTCAATTTCGCTCATATGAGAAACATCCCACATACACATAAAATTCATATGTATAAATCTGTGTAAGACTACAAATTTATACGAATGAAAATTGTTAGATATACAACCTTTTTTTGGTAATATTAATTACGATAACAAAATCGGTTATTTGACACTGTTAACAAAAATCTGGAGCAAAAGCTCCTTTTTTTAATTAAAATCAAGGAAAACGTGAAACACTACCAGCTTTAAACGCCCTGAAAAATAATAAAGCAACTAGAAAGCTTAAACAAACAACGACTTGTCAAGAATTACTCGAGAAAAAATCATTTTCTCATCCAAAACACATTCATCTATTACAAAAATCCGTGGGAAATAAATCTAGGTCGAGTGATCACAGGTAACCGCAGATCACAGGAAATGATTTTCTCCCCAAAGAACTCACCTAGCAGGAATACTGTGCTATTCTCTGTGTGAGCTGTTACGCCATCTTGCTGCAACCATAAATCTCATTCACTTTCTTCTAGTCGTGCTATGAAGTCAGTTATAATCAGCTGGTACCGTTCAGATGTTTCCGTGAAAAATAATGGGCCCAGTATTCTTTTCCGTGAAATCGCCACCTCTCTCCGATCTTTCTGGATGTAATGTAGCCTGTAACAAAACATGAGGGTTCTCTTCACTCCAATATCAATTATTCCGGCTGTTTGCATAGCCATTTATATGAAACCATGCCTCGTCACTAAGAAAATATTATCCAAGATCCGAATACGGTCGCGAACAAAACGCATAAACCGTTTGAAAATAACTGAATCTTTTTACACGATCGTGTTCTCGCAAATTCTGCACGACATGAATACGATACGGAACGTAATTTTAATTTCTTTGTGGCTTTGCGGGCATTTCCGTATGACATCCCAGTCTATTGAAATAGCCTTATTTAATTTTGAGGAGATCGTTCAAAGGATAAACGGACACGTTCTAAAGATTCGTAATTTAAAATTGTTGGTCGGCCGGACCTTATCTTTTTATCTAGACTACCGGTTTCAATAAAACGAACGACTACGCGTGAATTTAATGAATAATCGAGTATGTTAAAAATCTACAGAAAAGTCTTCCTGGCATTTTAAAAACGATTAGTACTGGTGATGAATCTTGGATATCTGAGTACGACCCAGAAACAAAACGCCAGAGCAAGGAGTGACACTCATCACGTCCCAAAAAAGGAAAAATGAACCAATCAGAACTCAAAACCATGCTAATTTTTTTCTTCGATAGTAATGACATTGTCCATAAGGAATTCTTGCCTACAGGGCAGACTGTAAATCAATATGAATACCGAGATATTCTTGAAAGACTGCGGAAAACAGTTTCCCACGTGAGACCAGCCATCAAAGACAACTGGATGCTGCATAATGACAATGTGCCTTTTCACACTGCATTCCCAATTACTAAGTTTTTGGCAAAGAAAAACATTCCTGTAGTTCCTCAACCACCTTATTCACCTGATTTGAGCCCCTGCGACTTTTTCCTGTTCCTGACTTTAAAAAAACAATTCAAAGGACACCATTTTGGAACAGTAGAAAACATAACATAAAAAAAATGTAACCGACCATCTGAAGGCTATTCCGGTTTCTAAGTTCCAACACTGCTATGAAGAGTGGGAAAACTGTTTGAAGCGTTGCGTGGCTTCTCAAGAGAAATATTTCGAAGGTGATAGAGTCCATGTATAATTGGATTGTAAATAAAAGGTTTTCTGAACCAGTCACATTACTTTATTTACAGACCTTGTATATTTTTAAAAGTACGCCTCTTGAATAAACCGTTTTATTATTTTTTTTACTAAAAACACTAAAATTTCCGTAGAATACAACGTTGCTTGAGCGGATTTTACTAATACAAAATGTGTATATATGCATATAAAAGTAACTTATATGTATCTGAAGTTACATATTTTATTTAAAAAAAATAAGTTTTTTCTTTGTACAATCGATTTGCTTTTAGAAACCACAAGTAAATTTTACGTGAAAGAGGAGTTTCCAGTAACAATCTTCGAAATCGAAACAAATAAAAATGTAATAAACAATACGTAAATTGCCCTAATAATCTAATTTGAAAAAAAAAACTAAAAAACCAGAAAGTAAACACATATTCAGAATTACAGAAAGCCGTAAAATATATTATAATCATGATCAACCGAGTATAACCCGTTCGAAACACACACCATCCTTCTGAATTCTTCAGTAACCTCACAGTCGTACAACTTAGGCTTACATCTCCACTATTAGGTCCGATCAACAGGTCCAACATGTGAAGCCTTTTGAACCGTCTGACAGCCTCGCTACTGTCCAAAAAATTTAGAGCGAGATGGTTAACATGAGAGTTAAGTTGAGATATTCGTGCTTAGACGTTCAATCACTTCACGAAAAATCGGGATCCCCAGGTACTTATGGATCTCGGTATTCTTCACGAACCATGGTGGTTGCACCATGTTCTAAGAATTTTTCTTTGAAACCTCTGGATGACCCTCATATTACTCTTACTAGCAGTGTCCCGTAGTTTAATTCTGATATCCAAATTGGCTTGAAGAACACTTGGTATATCCGCATCTTGTTCGATAAAGAGAGTTCAGATCCCCAGTTCACTAGCTAGAACATCCTCTTAAATATGACGTCAAGATGCTTCAGTTTCTCAATGTCCCTCCATGTCATGCTACAATCCAGGTGTAATCCTAGACACGGAAGGCTGTTGGCTGTTGGAGTGCAAAATATGTACGTTGACAAGGTGAACACGTGGACTATCTTTCTTCCTCATCGTAAACGAACGTAACGCGCTTGGATTTTTCGGAGTTAATCCGTATCTTCCATTTACGTAGCCATAATTTGACAGCATCCAACGCCTTTTGAAGTTTTTCCGAGGTGGTAGGTGAATAATAAAAGTTTAAAAATAATATTTTGGGAAAATAACTAGTACGTAATTTTTCATAGGGAAATGTTTTACGTTCCTTATGGACAGCAAGAAAATAGTATATAGATCAAGAGAGATTGTCAAAATAACAATTATATTTTCAATAACCATAAATTATAAAATTAAATTAAATTTACTTACTAAGAAATGCTACCATTTTTGAGATTTCTTAACCAATAAAATAACCATATATTTTAACATATCGACCACATATACAGTAATTTCAATTAACACTAAATAATATTTTATCGCATTGTTGGAAAAAATTTGGATTTGGTGAGTAATATATTACGATAAAAAGAATGATGATAATTACAGAAAATTAGTTATAAAAACTTTTTTTAAAGTAAAAAAAAAGACAAATATAAAACCTATTAAAGAAAGTCTTAACACTCATTCTATCCTCTTATAAATTTTAAAATTTAATTAAAGCATTAAAATCCTTCAAACAACGTATAGAAATAAAGGAAAGATAATTAAACTGTACTTTAAAACGTCAGTAAAAGATAAAACCTGGACATGATTATACAAAGTACAAAAATATAACACGTAATAATAAATTTTCAACAATAATTCTTTAATGCTTTTAATTTAATCAGTGTATGCTTCCAGTATAATAAACGTATCTAAGATTTTATACAGAATAAATTCAATATTATTTTAAGATAGATATTTTCGGTATCACAAATTTAAAATATCGATATTATTCAATGAAAAAATATCGATAAAAACTTTATTGATTGATTTTCCGTGGAACAATTTATTAATTTATGACAAAAAAAACTTTTTTTTAAATACAAGACCCATTTAAAAAAATTACTATCCTAAAAAATAAAACAAATTACCGTTTTTTCCCGATTCTTTATATTTAAAAATCGTCGTCAAATTAGGACAACTATCAATTACTCTATCTACTAACTCTTAATTTGCCGGCGACTTCAAAAAGCCAAAATATGAGAGATTATTAGTAGTATAATTTTTAGATTACAAAATATATTTAAAAATTAATTTATACCTTTTTTAATTATAACTAACGGTGACACATTCCTTGAAATGTGTTTTATAAAAAAAATTTTAATTATAAAATTTAAAATATAAAACTCATGCATGTGCTGAGTTCCCTATTTCATTGGGAATTAAAATTGTCATTTTAATATCTATTATTGTTAACTATTATTCGTCATCGGATGATTATTTGTTGCAAGGTAGATTCCTTATATTGCCGTACGTCTCCTCTTTTCCAAATTAAATTTTTAAGATCTTACTTCCTTTTACATTCTACACAATTTTGATCTCTCTTTTTTGCACCTTCTGCTGATATTTCTAACACTGTTTTAATCGATCCTATTCTCATGGTGTGTCTCAGCAAGTTAGCTTTCCTATTCTAAATTCTTCTCTTCTCTTTAATTAATTAATTTTTTTTTTCATTTAATCTTCTTCAATATCCTTCAAACTCACACTTAAGGTTCCTCGAGCGTTTATTTCTCTTTTTTACAAAGTCTCCATGTTTTACATCCATACAGAAGAAGTATACTTAATTCAAATGCAACATTTCACGAGACGCTTTTACAACTTTAATTCTACCTTACTATATAATATCCGTTTCTTACTGTAAATTGCTTCCTTAATCATCGCTATACTTGTTTTTACTTCGCTTTTACCTTTACAATCTTTTATTAACATGAAACTTAAACATCTGCACTGTTTTACACTTTCGATTGTTTCTTGTTTGATGTAAAAATCCATCGGCTTATTGTTTCCTATCCTCATTATGTTTGTTTTCCTAACATTCGTTTTCATTCCATATTCTGTCATAATGATTTATAATTTTGGAAATCATCTGCTACATATCCTGTGCTTTATTTCCTGCAAAAAAAGAAGTGATCTGCGAACTTTATAGAATTTATTCTCCTTCCTCCTATACTGATATCCTCATCTTTCGCTACATTGTTTTTACTTCCTAGTAAGACGTAAACGACATATTGTGATCGCGAAAAATTCCGGTTTTCAGATTTTAACGGAAATACCCATTTTGACCATCCCTGAATCCATTTTGACTAGTTTCGGCGTGACGCCTGTACGTACGTATGTATCTCGCATAACTAAAAAAAACCATTAATTGTAGAATGTTAAAATTTTGGATTTGGAATTGTTGTAATATCTAGTTGAGCATCTCCCCTTTTGAGTGCAATCGACTGGATCCAAAATCCAAAAACGTTTTTTTAACTACAGATCTTGGACTTTTTCTTAACTGCAGTAATAAGCTCTCACTGAGATTTTTTCAACAACATATCATAAGTAATACTTATTTCATTGGTTCCGGAGTTATCGCCAAATTAAATTTTAATTAATGAAATATTTGGATCTTACAACGGGAAGGCACATCGGTTCGAATCCGATGTGCCTAAAAAAAAACTTTTTTTTAAATTTAACTATATTAATTTATTAATAATTATTAACCTCCGATTGTAAAAAAAGTTTTACAATAAAAAATAACTCAATAATAACAATAAAAAAATTGAAAATAATCAGAAGTTATTAGTGAAATAAAATTTGATGTACTTTTTATTTTACTTCAAAATTTTTTACAGAGATTTATAATTATTAATAAATCATACTTAACATTAAAAAAAAGTTAAAAAAAAATATATGTATATGAAGTCGGATTCGAACCGATGTGACCGTGGTTACGGATCCGACAAGTTCTCACTTACACCACATACCACTTGAGCGACTGCAATGTGGTGTCCACTACAACGCAAATGTGTAACTGTCCATTTTACTAATGAACTGGAGGATCCGCATCTCTTTCAAATGAAATAAGTTTAAATGAAGTGCAGCAAAAAATGTGTATATATAATCTAGGCGTACAAAGAAATCATGTGGTCTACATCAGATTTTTTATCATATCTTTAACGTACATATTAATCAATCCTTGTATTAAGCAGCACTCTTGTTCTATAAATATTTAGCTAAAATATTATTTATTAATCTTTTTTTTATTGAAAATTGTTCATTATTTAATATTTTGTTTAAATATTTATTATAATCGGATTACTAAGTCCATCTCAGTTTTTCATGTATAAAAAAAAGTTCCGATAAAATATTTACAAAACTGATATAAACTGTTTTACACTCAAGTACAAAATATAATTCTTTCTGGATTTATTCCGATTAACTCTAAGGCAATACCGGTAATTTAACCCTAGACACCATATTGAAAAAATAATAATTATGTTCCAACCAATTAAAAGTAACTGCAACATTATTTAAAATTAGATCCAGAGTTCTACAACAGAGACAACAGCTACAATGATTCTAACCATACCATCAATGAAAAGAAAAAAATCCATACCATTCCCTGCATACAATCGATTGTAAATGAAGCAACTCTACTTTAATTGCGCTTTCTCATGTCGATAGATCCATGATATATTTGAGAAGTTACATTTTAATTGGTTATTAGAACAAGCCGATAAAACGTACTAATAACCCATTATATTTTACAAAAAAATAAACTTTGTGTCGGTTATGCCCAGTTAATAAAATAATTTTTAAGAACAGGATGAATTTGACAAACATTTTAAAGTCTGAAGAACGTCTTTATGCAAACCTATTAGAAATGAAAACATAAAAAACAAAGTAAAAAAAAAAATTCGGATGATTACACAAAGTGGATGAATAATGTTGATTAATAAAAAATTACAAACTTTACAGTCTCTAATAAAAGAAGCAGTAAAACTTAAATGAATTATAAGCGAGTGGGTGAAAGGAAAATGAAAAATGTGAAATGAAAAGGGCATAAATAAGAAGAGCGGAAACAATGAATGACATGATTTTATACGATACGATAAATATAAAATATGAAAACCACTTTGTTTTTGAAAAGAATAAAAAACTACAAGGTTATATAGGATACCACATAAATTTACCAGTTTTTGAATATAGTGTATTACACGACATGATTATTAATAATTGAAACAATTACTGAAAAATTACGTTCATAAATTTAAATATTTAACCGGTACACAATTTTTTTTCATTCGTTTCTATCAAAATAATTTTCCATTTATCATCAATAATTACTTATGCAAAAGATTTTATGTACAGACATATGAGGTTCAACTTTCTCTATCGAACAGATATTATTTTATATAATCTGTTTTCAAAATATGTTACATTATTTAACACTTCCAGAACCCCCCAAAAAAAATAAACTCGTTACAACTCGGACAAAATTATTTTACCCTAAATTTTCTATATTAGTAATAAAAATTCGATGTTAAAATAATTCTCCCCAGAAAATTATTATATAAACTGTTGTAGAATTTGTTAATTTATTGTAAACCTTCCACAAGAATTTTAGAGATATTTGTTAATTAATTAATGAAGAAGGATTTTCCACAACTTCCAAGATAATGCAAGTATTTTATGAGAGTGAAAGTTTATCCAAAAATTTATTAATTATGTCTAACGTTACTTAACTTAAGACTTCATATAAGAATCGATCTATTAGTTTGTCTAAGGTCTTAAGAATTCATTATGAGAAAGAAAAATGTCCTATCTTTTTTATTACATAAAATTCCATTTGATTAACTTTATTTATTAACTTTAGTAGAGTCTGAAAGATTTATAGTTCATCAGTATGATTCTAGATTTCGAATAATTTTAAGGATAGGCAAGATGGTTCTTTAATATTTGAAGGAAAAACAATTTTTGAGTATTCGTACAGAACTGGCAAAAATAATATTTTCCAGCAATAATGTTTTAATGTTATCTATATAAATATAAATGTTCGTTTGTTCAAAATCTTAAATCTCCGAAAGTTCTTCACCGATAGCTTTGAAATTTTGACACAACGTTGCATTCGAATACGTGCGTGTTTTTATATACCTAAGATGTCAAACCTGTGACAGGTAAAAACATGCTTTTTTAAAAAAAAAGAGAATGGAAAGGGGAAAAGAGAAAAAAGAATAAGAGAAAGGGGGAAAGAGGAAACGGGAAAGATGGTAAAATGAAAGTGGGAAAAATTAAAATGGGAAAAGGAAAAAAAGGAAAGGGGGAAGGGAGAAAGGGTAAAAGGGAAAGGTTAAATTTTGTGAAGTTCGTAATGTTCATTTTGTTAATGTTTTATAAAACTTTCAAATGCGTTCATTTAATCAGTATATATATATATATATATATATACTCATATCTAGCAATAGCGAAGCATTTCCAGGTCTGTTAGTCTTGAATAAAAATACCACATTAACAAAGGACTATGAACTGAATGGATGCCCATTGCTTGGAAATGCCTTTTAGGTAAATCTTAGCATCCTAATCTCTCCAAATACCAGGTATGTTTTGTAAGCAAATACCGCTTTGATACATCTTTGCTGGAGAGCTGCTGTCGTTTCGTGCATGTGAACAGAGTAATTACATCTACTGGCTTCTACAGACGTCAGTGCGTGATTTTAGTCTTTGTTTACAGTTTTCTGTGCGTATTTAAAATGCTTATGACTATAGACAGTGCCGCCAATTGTGAAATTCGTGTTGCAATTCGTTTCTTAAATGCAAGAGATACGAAAGAGGCCTAAATTCATCGACAAGTTGAGGTAGTGACGTGTACGAGGATAACACTATGTCCAATGAAATGGTGAGAATACGTGTTACGAGATTTAAAGAGGACCAAATAAACGTACACGATGTGGTAAGGAGTGGGCTAATCTGTCATTACTGATGAGCTGGTGCAAAACGTTAATGTAAAAGTTCGTGAGAATAAATGGTTTACGATTTCATCACTATGTAAAGAATTTCCTTTAATTTTACGAAGTGTTCTCCATGAAATTGTATCTGTACGTTTAAATTATCGGACTCACTCTGGGTACCAAAAATGCTACAGAGTTGCACAAAAACAAACGTTTAGCTAGTGCTTTGAATTTTCTCACGAGAAACAGCAACACAGGCGATCCGTTTTTAAGTCGAATTGTTACCGGTGATGAGACATGGGCGTCTCACGTTACACTAGAATCAAAATAACAGCGCTTAAAATGGAGAAACTGAACATCTCCCAAGAAAGTGAAGTTGAAGCAAACAATATCAACCCAGAAGATCATGGGCACTGTGTTTTGGGGTAGACACGGGTTGTTGCTTGTTGATTTTATGTCTTCGGGGTGAAACGAGATTTATGATGAGACTTTGACCAAATTGCGTCGCATAATCCAAAACAGAAGACAAGCTCATAACGGAAATTCTACTTTTGATAATGCTCGACCATACGAACCCTCAAAATAAATAAGGGCTAAAATATGAGGGCATCTCATCGCGTCATTTGGCTGGGAATAAATTGATCACCACCGTATAGACCTGATCTAGCGCCCACTGCCCTGTTCCTGAAGGAAAAGCAATTTTTCAGTATATACACTGACCTGGAAAAAATAATATTTTTAACATTTTTAAATATGTTAATATTTAATGATTTACTCTAATCTTGAATAAAAATACCAGTACTATCAAAAGATTGTAAACTGTATGGACGTCCATTGCTTGAATATGCTTTTCAGGTAAATCTTAGCCTACTAATTTTTCCAAACAAAAGGTACGTTTTTTAAGCAACTACCGCTTTGATATTCGTGCGCTGGAGCGCTGCTGACGCCGTTTCCCGCATGTGGACTGAGTAATACATCTATCGGCTTGCTACAGACGTCATTACGTGATTGTTAGTCTTAGTTTACAGTTTCGTTAACCCCAGTGGTCTGCGCCACGACGAAGATGTCAAAATAGCCGTTCAGTAATGGTTATCTACTCAGGCGACAATTTCTATGAAGCTGAAACGCAGAAGCTGATCAGACCCAATAAGTGCCTTAATATAGACGGAAATTACTGTATGTAGACATATAGATTAACATCCAGGCTTTCACGTGAATATAATGTTTTTCAAAAAACGTTTTCCTGATTATTTTTTATATCAAAACGGTACTTATTTAAAAAAAAAAACATGCCTCGTACTTACATACATACAAACCCTAGATCAGTAATGTTCTTTTTAAGTCGTTTTAAAACACATTTAAGTACGAGTCGCAAGAGGGTGGACAAAATATTTAGGTTACAAACTTGAGATTCAAACAGGGGTGTGGAAAAATAAATAAAACTTAAAAACTAAAAGGAAAGAAATAGCTAAGAGTACATGCAGGAAATAGCTATTCATGATTTAAAAGAGTATCATGATTGAGAGAAAATAAATGGAGAATTGCAACAATCTATTCAAGTAACTGATGACTAAAATGAAATGATAACAAAAACAAACCCAAATTATTTTATTAAAAAAACAATAAAAAATATGACTTTTAATAATCTTAAAATAAATATTGAAGACAATGACCAATTCATGATTCAATTAAAATTATAAGAAATAACTGGAAACACAAGAAATAAGAAATAACAGAACAATAAATTTACAATAATTTGACTGATTTGATCTACTTCTATTCTTTACTTTACTAAGCTAATATTTAAGTTTATTGTAAATAATTTGACGAATGTATTCGCTATCTAACTTTCTTGTTTTCTCGTACAGTTTTTACCTTATCATTTTTACCGTACATGCACACATTAAACTTTTATCTTGTTAAGAGATATTTCTGAAAAGTTCATAAAGTTCTGAACTCCTTGAGATTATTAAATTGTTATCTATTCTGCTTTATAAAAGGGAATCAATCGAAGCGTTATAGCCATTCAGACGTTTTCAGATAAGACTATAATACACAATAGATAGAATATAATACTATAGAATATATTACATAAGTTTTTCTTTTGATTTTCGCTTGGATCGTATATAAGGAGGTTGTTTTATTTTGTTTTAAATGACACATAAACCCTTGATGTATTGATTCCAAATATTTTTTTATTTGTTATTATAATTTTCTATTTTCTTAAAGATTAAAGATAAACAAACATTGATAATGATTTGTGGTCGTAATAATAATTACTTAACAATCAACGTGTCTATCAGGTATAGATTTTACTTTATATAACAGATTCATGACTTTATAAGTCTTATAATTCCATTCTAGGTAAAACTCTAGCAGGGGAAATCGATTATTTTGAATTTGAAACACAAGAATATATTAGAGAAATTGAGGTAAGGTTTTCTTACCTCATGTTTTTCCATATTTTGCATTTAATAAAACAAAATGGCAGGAAAGAATGTTGAATATTCTACGTTTCCAGTGAATTATTTATAAAAAATGAAAATGTAAAGCGTATTTAGCAGTATCTTTGAAAATATTTTGCCGACCGTACGAGAGCAGCTCTAACGCCAAAAACTATTCTGTTTTGTTGTTTATGATAAAATAGAAAAATACAGGTTCAGAATATAATGAACGTAATATAATGAACTAAAGGAGAATAGACAATTTAAAAATTTTAGCACTCGTAACATTTAAAAACATGTAAAAGCTGACGTACATCAAAGCGCAACACGTTTAGAAAGAGAACATTCAATTCCCGAAAATTTATCATATCGCAGTCTTTGCCATATCATTAATATAAATCATGTTTACTACCAACAAAATCCATATTTTATAACAGAGCCTATAAAACCAAACTTTAGATCCTGAAGAATTCATATTATTCAACAACAGACTGATGATGATAAATCAAATTAAAATCATCCAAATCATTAATTTTTGTAAATATATATATATATATATATATATATATATATATATTAAAATTAATTCATAATTAAGAGATATTTCAAACTAATCCATAGATACGTTATTTATAATGAGCCTAATTTTCACGTTTCAGGTCAGAATTTTTGTGATTGATACTAGAGTGATTGTGTTTACAAGACAAATTCTAACAGAAACCATTGCATTCAGAAAAAGTTATTGTTTGTTTTTATTATTAATGTTATTGTTTATGAGAACATGCGGCATTATAGTCTCCTTTATTTAGTTAGATTTTAGTTACTTTCACTATTATCGAGATGCGAAATATCAAGGTAATCTTTACCGTGTGTTTCAAAATGAATATCCGAGTTATGTAATATTTATCAAGTTTCATGCACATTGATTAATTGTATATGAAATGAAAGAACAATTCAACAGTTTTAGCTGTGCGCAAACTTATAAAATGTTTCCTGTATGTTCCGCTTGAAAGCGCTAGTTGCAAAGATGGCGACCCGTCAACACAAAGCGTTCTGTGTTTTGCAGTTAGGAAAGTGTGAATCTGAAATTACCTACCGTTCAACGTGACTCCCGTTTGAAACTCCGTTGTGATCCCGCGGGTGATAATAACATTCGTAGATGGAATAAACAATAATTTTAAACCACTGGCTGTATTTGTAAAAGGAAGAGTGCACGGTGACGAACAGTGTCCGAAGACATCTTGCACGTGTAAGAGAATCTTTTGTGCATAATCCTAGGAAATAAATTAGAAAGGCTAGCCGCGAATTAGTAATTCTAGTGACGTCTGTGTGGAGGGTTTTCAAGAAACGCTTACAACTGCGTCCATATTGTTTACGGCTGTTACAAGCTCTACAGATTATAGTTTGGGTGTGCTAGCTTCGCAAATGAAATGATCCAACGTAAGATGAAGACTTTATTTATCGTATCGTATTCAGTGACAAATCAACATTTCACGTTAATGGAAAATTAAACGCTCATAATGTGCGTATCTGAGGATCATATAATCCTCACGAAATATTGCAATGTGAATGAGACTCAATTTTTTACAAAATTAAATTTTTTTATGGCGTATCCCGACGGCAAGTTTACGGGTAGTTCTTTTTAGCGGATGCAAGTGTGTCTAGAATGAATTATCTTGATATGCTACAACTACGGCTTTTTCCACGAACCACAGAACTTTATTTGGCAACAAGATGGTGCGCCTCCTTAGTGGCATAACGCTGTACGTGAACGGTTGAATGAAATTCTCTCCGACCGCTGGATCGGTCGTCGGGGACCAGATGACAGGGGTTGTTTGCCGTGGTCTCCACGTTCGCCCGATTAGACGCCGTGCGATTTTTTCCTTTGGGGATTTATAAAGAATCAAATGTATGTACCAGAGTTACCGGCTGACCTACCCGACTTGAGTCACGGGATTGAAGCAGCTGTCGCATCAATTACTCCAGACTTGTTGATAAAAATATGGGATGAACTCTCCTATCGGCTAGATGTGTTCTGTGTGACGAGTGGTATTCACATTGAACACTTATAGGAAAAACTGTTTGTTGTAATCTTTCATTTCATGTATAATTTATCGATGTAAGTAAAATTTAATAAATTTACGTAACTTTAAAAGACTGATATTCATTTTGAAACACACGGTACTTTTGTTTAGCCTTATACCATAAGAAGTGGTAGTTTTGTGTGAAAATTTAAGGGTTACCCGATTTTTTGGTTTAATGATGTACAATAACCAACATTATTAAAATTCTTTTGCGGGATATCTTAAAGGCCTACTTCAACAGGACAGAAAAATTGAAAGTTACAGAGGAAATATAAGTAAGCAAATGCTACAAAATATAATGAACAGCTTTGATCTACTATTACAACAGTATGAAGAAAAAAACAAGATGGCTGAAAACATTGTTAAAAAACCCTTGAATATTCAGTTTTGTTATCCAAGACCAATTTTTTTTTTATAATAGTAGGTTAATAAATAAGGTTAAAAAATAATGTTTTTACTTTTAAAAAAACCATTCATCTACAATATACATTTGTGTAGATTTGAAGGAATTTCAGAACACTAATTTCAAGCAGAAAGTGGATCGTAAACTTAATACTAATTGAAAACTAAAAGTTTAATACAACAAAACGAAAATAATAAAATATATAAGTAACTATAACATTATTGTATTTTCAAAAATAAATATTTGAAACGGTTATTAAAAAAAAAAGAGGAAAATTTTACCTAACACAAAAGTGCTGGATCTTCATTTTAGATTATATTATTAGTATTATTTTTATTTAAATAAAACTTAAGCGTAAAATCGGCTACAAATTTAAATGAGATTTTGTCATTGTAATCATCATTATAATTATAATCGTCATTAACCGCTTCACTAAACAAAGAAAAATATAAACTAAAACAATCATCAATCTATTAAGTGAAAACACTTCCGATGTCATTACCTTTTTCACAAAGAAATAATCAAAAAACTTTAGAGATCAAAAGTCGTTGTACGTAATAAAATAAAAAAGAGAGTTTAGATTTCACAAAGACATTCTTATATTCTTCTATTAAAGTTTTCATTCAAAATTAAAACTTCACACAGCTTCGACTTTTCTTAAACAAGAAAAATAAAATTAATTAAATTACGTATAGGCTTACCCTTTTATTAAAGATATCTCATATTGTTTTTTAAATTAATTTATTTATAAAATACCATAAGAAAAGTATACAGTAGTGTGTATACTTTTCCCGACCATCTAGCCAGGGGCTCTGCTTCCTGGATCCTCGACGCGTTCGTATCCTCATGTTTGTGAGAATATTACGTATTTTACAAAAATATTTTAAGAAAAGAAATATTAATGCGTAGAAAATATTTTTGTGAACATTTTGGTGCTTTTATATTTAAAATAGGCTTAAGCAGTGATTAGGTATATAATTTAATAATTATTAATAGAAATAATGTTAAACGCTCGCCATATTTATAATAGGTTTCTTCCTTTAGTCTTGTGTGTGTGTGTGTGTTCGTGTGGTTGTGTTAATTGCCGGTTCAGCTGCTGTTATTGGCAGAGTGGACCAGGTGATGTGCGGCCGGATGCGCGCCAACGACTCTTTTCCGCTAAAAAAATCCTTTTTTTTACTGCTAAATATTAACAAATAATCCCTTTCTTTTATTAATAAAATTAAATAAATGAAATTAATAAATAATAATTGGGTTTCAATTAACTACAAGTCTCAGGAATAGTCGACCTCAGTTTGTTCAAGACTATAAATTTACCGGTACAGTTACTGTAACGGTCGCTAGATACATACACTGGTAAGTCGCTAATGACTTTAATTGTTGATGCGACTGTAAATAAAAGTATTAAAACACATTAATAAAAATACAAATATAAAATATAAATAAAAATAATCTACACTTAAAAATTAAATTGAATAATCTGTAAATTAATTGACAACGGTCTGCTTCTAGCAAGAGAGAGTTGGCTGAGAGAGAGTCACCGTGTACAGCTGCCCGGCACACCACTATTGGTCCGCTCCGCGCCAATGGTAACTAAAATAAAAATATAGGCAAATAATAAACAAACATCCTTTTTATGAGGAAAAAAGATGACGCGTGTAATTCACGTGTGTCAAAAAATACAAACAGGCGATTAAAGATAATTTTTTAAATAAAATACGCTAAGAAAGTAAAAACTGGATCCGAGTATCGCAATTAAATATTCAGCTTGATGCAAATGAACGAGCAAACTGTTAACTACTTGTCTAAAATTACGGACACAAATTATTTTACGTATGCATAAATTAAATGCTCACTGTTTTCGTGTAGGTATTTATTCACTTAACGGAATAAGTCTAATCCTATTTCAGAATACAGTTTTAACTCCACCCTACAACAATTTAAAACATAATAACACCCTACAGGATAAAACAACTACAAATAATAACATTAGGATAACAATAACAACTGTTATAACATCAAAATTTCATGTAATCGTTTTATTAAAACAAACGTAGGATGAAAAAATGACAAAACGAACAAAAAAAATTAATTAAATATTAAATTAGCTAAATACCAAGATTTAGAATTTAAATTCATAAAAAACAAGTAAAACCGAAAATCTTCTAAAACAATACTACTTCAAAGAAATAAAATGAAAAAAATTACAATGAGTACCTAAAGAAAATTAAAGAAACAAAATAAGGAAAATACCAAAAATTCTAGAAAATTAAACGTAAAAAATTAACGAATACAATGCTTGTAAGATAAACAAAGAAAGTTTAATAAAATAAAACATCTAAGGCGAGTGAAATTTTTTTATTAATGTACTGCGAGGTAAACTTTTGTATTCTAATCGACTACAACACAAAATTATAAAATCGAATATGTTTAATTTTGTGTAAATATCTAAAATGGCACGTAGATATATACAATAACAAAAAAAAATAAATGTTTTGTCTCCACATAAAAAATCATAAACTAATTTAAACTATATATTTCTACAGATGTTAAACTTTTAATGTTAGATTACAGTACCCTATTGTACTCCAAACCTAGTTGTCACGTACTGATAAAAAATAAATAATTTTTTAATAAATTTATTTTTTTATCTCTTTTTGAAGAAAAGTACCTTTATTATTTTCGGTCGCATGGTGGGATCGAGGGGTGAAAATGAATTTTCTTAAAGTTTTGAGGTATGAGGAGTACGAAAATACCATTCACTAAAATTGTAGTTTAAATATATTATAATCCTATGTAAAAGATTTTGTATCTCGAAAATCAACAACACTAGTCAATCAATTTCATTTAAATTTAGAAATGCTGTAGTAGTGTATCTGAAATTGTGCGTGTGGAAATTTGATGAAGATTGGTCGAGTCGTTTTTGAGTTAGGTTAATTTAAGGTCGACAACAGACTACATAATCTCAATTTGAGGTTAAAAGTTTGAGGTACAATTTGTGGTGTAAAATACACCACTATTCAGTCAATATAACCTAAATTTGAGGTTATGTTGACTTTATTTTTCCTGTTTAGCCTCCGGTAACTACCGTTTAGATAATTCTTCAGAGGATGAATGAGGATGATATGTATAAGTGTAAATGAAGTGTAGTAGTCAGTCTTGTACATTCTCAGTTCGACCGTTCCTGAGATGTGTGGTTAATTGAAACCCAACCACCAAAGAACACCGGTATCCACGATCTAGTATTCAAATCCGTGTAAAAATAACTGGCTTTACTAGGACTTGAACGCTGTAACTCTCGGCTTCCAAATCAGCTGATTTGGGAAGACGCGTTAACCACTAGATCAACCCGGTGGGTTAGGTTATGTTGACTGTTTAGTGGTATATTTTACACACGCGCTTATGCGTAGGTTGAGTATTAAGTGGTGACCGAGTTAACGTAATGATTGTGTGTAGGGTCTACCTGTTAATACAAAGTATATATTGCGTTGTACTCTGAAGATCGGTACGTTTCTGACTGCTAAACAGTAAGTGCATCGTAAAGGAAAAGTCGGTCTTCTTGCGCGGAACAGCGCAAAAGTTTTTTTAAATTGAATTGTGTTTCTATGATTCAGATCTATATAATTTTCTGTTAAAGATATTTTTAATAGTCATTGAAAAACACAGAAATTTTTTTATAAAAAAATTAAAAATTGAAAATAAATTATCCTACGGGACATTAATAGAATCATGATAGGTAAATGAAGAGGTTTTTAAACATTTTGCTTTAAACTCTATTTAGAAAAAACATAAACAACAAGATTTTATTGAGGAAATTAGTCATTTTTAAACGACAGCCCAAAAAGGAGTGCGATGTGTTTAGGATGTATGTTTGTTGCACCGCAACAACTGAACGGCTGAACCGGTTTAGATGTATAACACCGCGTTGGAATCCTTACATCACCGGGAGTGTCATAGGCTATATATGTTTAAATAAACATAAAAAACATTTTAAAATCTGTCAGATGAATGAGGGTTTTTGAATAACTCGCATAACAAGGCTTCATTATGACTGATTCGGAAACCTCGTATCTCATACGTGTGAAGTTTTTGTCTTACTAGTGTTTTTAAATGACTGCAAACATTACGAGTATATACAAATAATATATAAAACATTTTTAACTTCACGCTCTTTACTTAGCCTATATTAAAGAGGAATGTTTGTCAGCAATGTTTTTTGGCAGTCGTGTTTTTTAATTTTTAATATTTATCTCTTGTTTATATAACAATATGTGAATATATATAATAAAATGTAATTATATGTGAATAGAAACAACTGTTAGTTTCTGAAAATGTTTCAATGTACTGGTCAAAAAAATTTAGATTTAAAAAATCAAATTCCGCATTTCATTCACGAAGAATTTAATATTTTGCGAATAAAGTTAAAAACATTAAAGTAGAAGAAAATAGGTTCCGAATTGAGCTTTAACAAAAATTACATTTTCATAAGCATATTTTTTTTCTTTTATTCGTACTTACTTAAAAGAAAATGTAGGTCCTAAAATGATAAAAGGATTAAATTGAATTTTCCGATCAAATTATTTCAGCTTGAAATTTAAATCCCGACGAAATTTAAGCAGTGCGTACTTCTCAAGATCAGTTATTCTGATTTTCCTGTTAAAATCCTTGACTACAATCGTTTGAACAAACTCAATTCGATAAATTATACTTTAATCGTTGTTTTACTTCTACATATCAATTGAAAAGCAATGGTATCAGAGGAAAATATTCTTATCTGACTCCATTCTGAATCGGAACCTGTTTTTCTTCATGTTCTACTGTCATCACTGCTTCCTAATTTTTATATACAAGCCATTATCTTCTTTTCTTTTATCTAAATCCAATTTTCAATAAAAATTTTAAACATTTTGTTCCATTTTTTATTATCAAACACCTTTTCTAGATCTAAATTCTATGTATGTTCTTTTTTCCTAAACTTTCCTTCAAAGATTAATCTGAAGACAATAATATCCCTGTCTTGTACCTTGTACTCACGATCTTCCTAAAACCTAACTAGTTTTATCTAGTACAACTAAACCTGATAGTGCAGAAGTTCCCATAATTATTTGATGTGGCCACAACACCTTTTTTTCTTAATTCAATGAACTTCTTACTCGTAAACTTTTGTAAACCAATTTATATTATCTATTCAGACCTGTTTCTACTAACACAAGACAGTGATTCTGATGGTATATCATCCAGTTCAACAGCTCAATTTTTTTTTTTTTTTTAATGTAAGAGTTATTTATAATTTCTGATTTCAATGTAAGAATCACCTGTGTTAACACTTAATTCTTTTATCTTTATACGATTTCATCTTTAAATTTAGACATATGTATTGCTATCATCTATCAGCACTAGATTGCCTCAAAAAATTATCAACTCATTTTTCTGATAATAATAGATTTTGGTTCGAACTCCTCAACGTAATTACTAATTTTTTTTTTTTTACATGCTATATTCTCCTTTTTCAGTTATTATAGTTTTCTCTATTTCATACATTTATGCAACAATCAATTTTCTTTACTATCTTGCAATTTTTATTAATTTTAGTTCATAAGTACATATAAGTTTCTTCATTTCATAATCTTAAGAATTTTTTTACGTTTACGTTCATAGATACATTCAAAAATATATTTTTTTATCCTTAAATTTTACCAACTATTACACGTTTCTACCTAAAAATTTTTGAACTGCCTTACTTATTCTCTTTTAGGTAGATTTCATAAGAAAGCTACCTATTGCACTGGATACCATGATTCGACTTCTGGAAAATTTCGACATATCTTCTCGTTTCACATCCCCCAGATCCCAAAACCACTGTCAGCTCAGAAATTTATATATATTTCACTTTCTTGTTGACACGATAACTGCTGTACTTTTGCGCCAATCATTTTTAAATTGCTACTTAAAAATAACTCGTCCCAAAATCTCGGTATAGTTCGTTAACAGCCAAAATCGGACCATGGGAATGGAAATGGGAGGGCTTTTTCGAAAAAGCAAACTCTTGCTATAACCTTTTTATTACGTAAAACATCGAATTCGTTTAAAGTTCCTATTATTTGTTTGGATATGGGGCTAAAACTTATTCCAGTAAAGTTTTCTGATGCCACCAACCATTGGCCCAGGAGGTGGAAAAAATGGGGTTTTGAAGACAAAAACATCATAACTCCCTTAATAGAGGCGCGGTATCGAATCGTTTTTAAGTGGTCGTTAGTTCACTTAAAAAGTAATTATAGTAATTATCAATTAAATACAACATAATAAAATTATCTTCGAATAATTTTAATGATTTACAACCTATTCGATAAAAGTTTGCATCTTCTAACCTATTACATCTTAATATTTTATTTCTTACTATCCCCTTGCTTGCCAAACTTATTCAATTTCTTTCTTTCTTTTTCTTTTATTTACATTTAAATTAATTTTTTTTTAACTTTGAAACCAAGACATTCAGTAACTGAATAAATTAATTTTTCGTTTCCATAAAGAAAATAAAATCAACAGCATATTTCATCATCTTCATTTTCTCTTTGGATTGTTATTCTTTTCTTAAATATTTCGTTAAATTTCTTTGTCGCCTTTAACACAAGTTGAAAAGGAAACAGGATGGACTACATCCTTGCCTCAATTCCTTCCTTTCAATACTTGAGCTCGCTCTTTTTTTTTTTGGTTTTCCTACTTTATCACAATTGAATGATTTGTGTATGCGTTTTACATAACCTTATCTATATTTCAACCCTATTTTCCTGTAAAATTTTAATAATTAATTTTATTTTAAATTATCAAATGACTTAATTTTCACAGCTGCTATATCTGTTTTTAAATGTAATTTTACATTCAAAAATGGTAAATGTAATTGCCATCTAAACTGATATCTGAAAGTAAGGTTAATAATTTTACAGTTAAATATGATAACTATAGTGAAAGATCTTTAAATCATTATCCCAAAAAGGTTTACACGTTATTTTTTTAAAATTTATTGAATATTAGGGTAATTCAAATTTTAATATTTTAATGGACACTAAGAATAATTTTTCGCAATTTTTCTTAAGCCGTTATTCAGGAAATAAAGCTAAATAATTTGTCGCGTAATAACCAATTCAAAAGTATGAAAACCAAATTAACCCAAAAATATTATTTATGATTTTTATTAATACATACATTTTTTGCTAATAAAGTATACATACAATATATAATATTGTAAATATTATATATTCAAATATTTCAAATATTTTGAAAATATTTGGCAAAAAAGGTTTCCCGTACTGTACTTAATACTTCAGACAGTAAGACTACCTGAAATCTGTTAGTCTACCTGAATGACGTATGTTTCAACTGCTTCAGATGTTAAAATATATTTATTGAATAGATCAGAGTAACTATAAACTGTATTCTATTTAAATATTATATTTTTAAACAGTGAGATTAAAAAAAATAATTTTACGTGAAATTAACAAAGTAAATAAAATTTGAATTTAATTACAAGAATAAAATAAAAAAATATTTATTAGTTTTACAATAAACAAACGTAATATAGAAGCTGTATAAATCGTATCATCATAATTGCAAAACAAAGTGTTAGAATTAATATCAACAAAGTGAAAAAATATCGGGATGGGAAATGTGACACACACACACACACACACACACACACACACACACACACACACACCACACACATATATATATATATATATATATATATTATTTAAGGCAATATTTATGACCCAGAGCTAAAGGGTATTTAAAATGAATACGGATTTAACAATCTTTATGTTTCTTAATCTAAATTACTATGATAAATCAAAATAATAACCAAATTGGTTAATATCAACCATATCTACAGATAGATAAATATTTTTATTTTCATGGGAAACTAATCCAAACAAAAATAAGCAATAATAAAAGTTAAGTTTTTCAAATATGGCACAGTTTATACATATTGTTTATATATTAATAACTGAAATTCAACCTTACCAATTCGTCCGCAGAGTCTTTTCTAGCACTTTCGGTCATTCAGGAAAAGTTATTCTTCAATTTATATAATTAAAATTAAATTATGTAAAAAGTAAATTTAAAATCACAAAAACTGGTCGTCATAGTATAAATTTAGTCATGTCTGTCATGTGAAAAGGTCTCAACTGTTATCACAGATAACAACTATTACGATAACTTAATCTGTTAAGAATGCGTACACTTCTGAATTAAGAATGCGTATAGAACCTTATTTCTTACATTAATGCATAGGTTAATTTTCTTTACTTTTAGCGCGAAAATAACTTTAATATCAGTACAATACAAGCTATATATTAATACTTAGTAACAATCCAAACTTTCAATCGTTAAGAATTCTACGTAAAGAGTAAACATTTTCTTTAAAAAAAAGAAAAAACACAGTTATCTGGAAGAAACTTATTATAGGGCCACAGGTGTCCCATAACCCTCAGAAAAATTCCGTTAATAAAACTATTCGACTATGAAAAAATTAATAACATTAATAAATTATAACATAAAAAATTATAAAACGTGCACACAAACGGGTACAAAAAAAAACACAAAACTGTAAGAGCATCTAATCTACATTACATGCCATACTGGATTACATGGGAATATATGCAAAATGTAGGAATATATACGGATGCAAAATGATAAAGGCAAGTGTTTACTCTAATTACTGATGTAAACACTCCAATACCATTACGTTACGTCTAATTAATAAGTTAAGATAATCAAAGGCAGTGCCAAAGGTCATTTGTAATCATGGAGATAAGGAACTGATTTAATCCCCATACGACTACTTATGATAATGTATACGCCTATTGGGAAATATATCATAATATTCCATTAAACACAATAACGCGGTAAAAATACTGAAACTTGTAAAGAAAAATATTTTCCAAAATATAAAGAAATCTGGTCGATTTAATAGTTATTCCATCATATAGTCAATTAGTACTGTATCGTTCTGTCTCAGGAATACATAGCAATATGCTTAATTGAACGTGTACTCTAAATTACAATCAATTTGGAACAAACATAATGGATTTTACCCCTAAATTTACACTTAGGGCGGGATTCCTATACAATTTACAATCCATTTCGTTTTGTTTTTTCACCTTTGATATGTCGATGTTAAATGACGTAATTAAAAATGTATAGACTGTTATTTCGATATAGCAGCTAATAGTTTTGCGAAATAATATTAAATAAACTATAAAAAAATAAAACCGATTTAATTTATTCTATTTCTAATTGTTTTACATGTCATAAAAATGGACCGATTAAAATCATCTCGGGTTTTTTCGATAAATATACAAGAACGATCGTACGAACCTTTTTCTAAAATTTTTACAGTAAATGTACCGTTATATTGCAAATGAAATCCAGCAGATGTCTTGCATTCAAAATATTCACGAAGAAATGTTTCCCCTATACGAATATTAAACACAGAACATATTTTGTGAAGATCGGAAAATAAAACACATAAATACCGTGCGTTTCAAAATTAATATCGGGTGTTTAAAGTTACGTAATATTTATCAAGTTTTATTTACATTGATAAATTACACAAGAAATGAAAGAGCAACTCAAACAGCTTTTCTTGAAAGTGTTCAATATGAACACCATTCATCACGCGGAAGACATCCAACCGATAGGAGAGTTCATCCCATTTTTTAATCTGCAAATCTGGAATAATGATGCGACAGCAGTTTCAATCCTCTCCCTCAAATCGGGTAGATCAGCCGGTAACTGTGGTACATACATTTGATCCTTTATAAACCTCTACAAAAAATTCGCACGGGATCATATCGGGTGAACGTGAAGGCCACGGCAAATAAGCTGTGTCATCTAGTCTCCGGCGATCGATCCAGCGGTCAGGGAGAATTTCATTCAACCAATCACTTACAGTATTATGCCAGTAAGGAGGCGCACCATCTTGTTGCCAATTAAAGTTCTGTAGTTCGTATTGCAGTTGTAGAAAGAGCCTTAATCGTAGCATATCAAGAAAGTTCATTCCAGACACACTTGCTTCCGCGAAAAAGAATTGCCCGTAAACTTTCCGTCGGGATACGCCATAAAAAACATTCAATTTTGGGGAATCTCGTTCACACTGCAATATTTCGTGAGGATTTTCTGATCCTAAGATATGCACATTATGAGTTTTTACTTTTCCATTAACGTGAAATGTTGATTCGTCACTGAATACGACACGATAAAGAAAGTCTTCAGTCTCTGTGCGTCATTTCATTTGTGACGTCAGCCCACAAACCGTATCTATAGGCTTCAGAGTTTTTAACAGTTGTAAACGATATGGACGAGTTGTAAGGGTCTCCTTAAAATCCTCCGTACAGACGTCACTGGAATTGCTAATTCCCAGCCAGCCTTCCAAACGGATTTCCTAGGACTAAGCACAAAAGACCCTCTTACGCGTTCAACATTGTCTTCATACACACTCGGTCGTTCTGTAATTTTCCTTTTACAAATACAGCCAGTAGTTTCAAATCGTTTATACCATCTACGAATATTATTGTCAGTCGGAGGATCACAATGGAACTTCAAACGGAACGCACGTTGAACGGTAATTACAGATTCAAACTGCAAAACACAGAACGCTTTCTGTTTTGGGGGGGGGGAGTCATCATCTTCGCTATTAGCGCTTTTAAGAGGATGGTACAGAAAACAATTTATAAGCTTGCGCACAGCTAAAACTGTGTGAGTTACTCTTTTATTTCACGTATAATTAATCAACGTATATGAAATTTGAGAAATAGTAAATAGTTTTAAATCCCCGATATTTATTATGATACATACGGTATACGAAATTCTTCTTTTTTTAGATTAAAAGTTAACATCAATGTGAATGACAGTTTCTGATATTTGTTTACAAAATAAAAATTAAATATAATCCCACACCATGGATTAGAAATTATTATTCTGTTACCCTTATGCTCATATTAGTTTTCTTGAAGAAAAAATTAACTAAAAGTAAAATTTCTAGATTTTGTTTTAGATTAATCAGAAAATTGTCTATTTCCGTGGTGGAGTGGTAGAGCCTCCGTCTTTCATACGCCTCCGAGTATGTATATCGGTCAGCCATGGCATTTTTCCTACATTACAAAATGTCCTTTTCATATTCCCAAGCTTCTCTGCAAGCTTCTGTGGCGAATTAATTCATCAAGCAAAAAGAAAAAAATGATTAGGTAGGCCAGTCAAAATCTTTCTCGAAATATTACAAAACGTAAATTAGGGAATAAAAAAACGATTAATTGCAAACTTTTCTCTTAATTTTACGATAAAGGTAGATATTTACTTAAACGTGATAAAGCATCATTTAGAAAATAGAAAGAAAAAGATTAACGGCTTAAAACAGTCCTATTGATAAATATTAAACTCCAGTAATTAAATGAAGTTAATAAAATCCCGTTTATTGAAATTAATTCACTAAAATTCTTTTGATAAGATTTTTAAATTGTTCTCAATTTGAAAACACTTCATTTACAAAAAAAAAAAACCAACAATGTTTCAAGATAACAGATTACACAGTGAAGTTAAGAAGATTTATTTGAAATCCTATCTTTAACAATATGAGAGTTGATTATTCCTTAACCCGCTGATCAAGAATAAATGATTAAATGTTATTTCCAAGCCTATTCTGGTAATTTTTGAAAAGATACAAACAGTACACATAAATTTCAACCAACTTTAATTCAGATATAGAAATTTCATTAGACATCTACTCACCACTGAATTAGGTTTTTTAAAAAATTTAGCAGAGTTAATAATTTTGTTAACTAATGTCCTATTACTGGTATATTTGGAACAATTACTGTCAACTGAAGTTTTTTATTTTCTTACTATTTATTATTTCATGTATTTTATTTTATTTTTTGTTTATTAATAACATTGTTTATATGGTACAGAAAGAATAATCGACTTTTTGTCTGTTTTTCGTTTTGGTTCAGTAAAAAATCTGATGCAGACACCACATGACTTCCTTGTACGCCTATTAAATTACATATACAATTTTTTTAAAATGAAAAGTACATAAAATTTTATTTCATTAATAACTTCTGATATTTTTTCTTTTTTTTTTATTGTTATTATAGAATATTATTTATTGTAAATTTTTTTACAATCAAACGTTAATAATTATGAACAAATCAATATATTAATAAAAAATAAAATAAATGAAGTCGGATACGAACCGATGTGCCTTCCCTTGTAAGATCCAAATATTTCATTAATTAAAATTTTATTTGTATAACCCTGTAACCAATGAAAATAACTACTACTTATGATATATCGCTGAAAAGCTCTCAATGAGGTTTATTACTGCAGTTAAGAAAAAGTACAAAATCCAAATGTTTTTCGAATTTGGGTTTTTTTTGGAACACTTTTGGTTCAATCGAATGAATCAAAAGAGGAGGTGCACAACTAGATGTTACAACAGTCCTAAATCCAAAATTTCAACATCCGACGGCTAATCATTTTTGAGTTATGCGAGATACGTCCGCAGAGACGTCATGCCGAAACAAGTCAAAATGGATTCAGGGATGGTCAAAATGAATATTTCTGTTGAAATCTGAAAAACGAAATTTTTCGCGATCACAATATTTCCTTTACTTTGTACAAGGAAGTAAAAACCGATACTTAAAAGTTTTTATTTACTTTTTATAGGGCTGTATTTACATGAATTTTCTCAGAATTAAATTCTCTTCAAGTTTTTGTTACTAAATCTTTCACATTTACTAGTCGTTTAACAGTTATTTTACTACAAAGCGTTTCGAATTTTTTCATTATTTTCCCCATTACAATATTACCTGAAAGTTTCTTCGTGGGATACCTTATATATAATATATATAAATATTTTTTTGTTGTATATCAACCAAGATTTCATATCTTTTGTAAAGTAGAGGCCAAAAAAATCCATGAGTGTTATTTTTAAATTTACCTGCGTTTAATACTGTAACACCCGGAAAGTACTTTTCTAGGAATTTCTACGAAGAGATTAGACAAAATGGATTTAACAAGTTAGATTGACTCTGAAGAATTCAAATACGTAATTATATTTTACTTGAATATATGAAATTGTTAAAAAAAAATAGACTGGCATCATAAAAACACATCAGTATTGTTATTTTCTGAACGCGCCCAAAACATTTTTACTCTCTCACCGAATTGAAAATTCCAAGGTTAACATTTTTATAGAGACGTAATTTCAACAAACACGGTGTCAACCATAACCGTAGGAAAAATGCAAACAGATTATTCTTTTTTCCATTGATTTTACAAAACCTTTTATAGAAATACAACCAACCAATCAATATACCAATCAGAAATGAAAACAGTTCACAATCAGTAATCAGAACAGTAAATAAACTAAGTCTATATAACTTCCTAAATTGGAATTTAGCGATTGTAATATCCAATAAAACCTCCGTTAACATAAACAGCACAAGAATATTAACATTATTTACTTACTTTTATATTAGGCGGGCTAGTCTAATGTTTACTAAACACTACGATTCTGACCTAGACCTTAATCCTACACATTTACATACAAGCACTGTAAAACTATTTAAACCAAATTATAAACAAAATTCTCAACCGGAATACTAATTTTCATAAGATAAGCAGTATACTCATCGAATAATTTTAGCTTCGTTTTTCAGCTTATTTCAGTCTTTAAAAGATAATTTATTCGAAGTCGCATACATTTTAAGGCAACTACATTCAAAGTAAATACGGTTTATTTGAAAAAAAAAAATGTTTAACATTACAATTCTACGTTAAATGTTTCAGTAATTTTATAGCCTATCCTTTATAAATCGGAACGGTTTTAAGCGTCGTTGGTGATTTAGACTAAACGACTACACATCTAAACGTTTTAAAAAAAAATGTTAATATAATTATAAATTACTGTAAATTATACATTTTTAATTTTACCGGCCAAAAATCAAATTTACTTAAACATGAAATTAATTTTATTTAGTTTTCAATTCTCATTTAACCCGTTTTTTGAAGTCGTTAAACTAACCACAGGTTGAAGTAACACCATTACTCAGGAGTGCTTGACGTGATATTAAACAATACAAGCTAAACCTTTACGGTAAATGTTTGGCTAATAATAAAACACTAATATTAGTTTTTTATTCTATTTTACCAACAGGGAGAGTAATTCTAGTTAAATTAAAAATCATAAACTAAACAAAAGAAACTGAACGTTTCGTTTTTTTAGTTTTTAATAAATGAATTGTTTCCAGTAAATTTTGAAATTAAGAAAGACCATATTGAAAAAACCAACAAAGTTAGTTTTTTTCATACAAAAAAAATTAAATAAATAAAAAGCATTTAAAGGATTACTCTACTTATTAATTTTACTCCAAGCAATACCTGGGTTAAAGAAAAAAATTAGAATAGTTGATTAACATGTGAATAAGGAAAGAAAACAAGGAGGAAGTGAAGAAAGAGCAAACAAAAACAGCAATAAAATAAAAGAAAAAACTATGCACTACGGTCGTGTGACTTTATTTTCTCAAAATATGATGGATTGCCTGTCACATAGTTATTACTGAATATCTCATAAACCGATAAACGTTCACGATATACATCAAACTAAATACTAAACACGAGGTTTAATTTTATTATATTGTACTATATTCACGTTAAAAATTGTTTTATCGTAATTTATTAAACTAATATCAACAAAAGTGATTAATAAAACTGCAAAAATGCAGAAGGGTTTCAAAAGGGGGCACAGAGACGTACGCACGTACATAATTTACTTTATTCTATAATTGTAAGTTGAGCATAAGTCTAAAAGAAGGTCATGCCAGGCTTTGGAAAATGATTTTTCAAAATTTACTTAGAAAAAAATGTACAGTAGATAAAATTTAAAAAATACTTTATTGTCCGTCAGCCATCTTATCTAAAAAATTAAAAAGTTTTCATCAAGATAAGATATTAATTCGAAATCAGATATGACACATTTTGTAAACAACTTTAATAGTATATTAATCACCATAATCAATAATCCTTCCTCTCGTGTCTGAGAGCCGGTGACCCGATTCGCATCCCGCTGACAATCCTCCGCCTTAGCTCACGGTCCACTGGAGCTGGAATCAATGTGCCTAGCGTTTTCCAATCGCTTCCTCAATTTGGTCCAGTCATCTCTTCGGCGGTCTTCCGCGTGATCTGCTGTGGTATTTTTGTGTTTGTTGTTTTTAAGTTATTGTTTTATTGGTGTTTGCGTTGTTTAGTTGTTGCATGCTTGTTGGCATTGCGTGTTGGGCTCGCTCTACCTTAGGGTGAGTTTCGCGGATCAGCTCAATCGGTAAGGTTTTCTTTAAGACTTGAATTAACAGTAGGATCTGTATACGTGTCTTATACCGATGGGAATTTCGCTTGTGGTATTCGCATCGGTGGCATCCTGACTGAGGCAAAATTAAATATATCTTGAGGTCTTTGAAGATGACCTCCGGTAAAGCCCCTCAGGGCTACGTACAGAGGAGGTGGTGTGGCGCTTAAATCCGTCACATGGCGGGTGTCTTCCTTTTCGGGGTCAGGATGGCCTTGATTTTTCTCTGTATACGGAAGTATAACTAGCTTCTCAAAATTTTTGCCGGGCCTACCGAATATATGGCCGAAAACCCATGGTGGATGTGCTGGAAGCATACTGCAGACAATCTCCTCTGTATACTCAGCTCGTTTACAATCGAGTTGTGCGTCGTTTTTCCGTCCAAGCGACCTGGAACAATCTTCTGTAGACCTACATTTCGAATGTGCCAATTCTCTCCGGTCTTCCACCTTGATCGTCCCAGGTCTCAACGCCGTACAATGGCATTTTCAAAGAAAAATTTCTCAAAAATTAATAATTTTACGGAAACTTTAGAGAAATATAAAAGTTATAACATTCAAGGAATGTCCCGTTATAAGTTTCTTCAGCTAACACAAGTAGAAGATTAAAAAAAAATCCATTTACCTATCCGTAAATGTAAATTTACTAAAAACGGAAATTTTAATTTATTTGGTCGCTCAAATTTTTCCTATAACGCCAAGACAGCATAGAACGCATGCTGATAGAACGCCAAGACAGCGTTCTCGAGGAGCCACTGACGGACGACGACTCCGGAGAGCCCCCGCCGCCCGACCTACGCGGCTGGCCGCCCACAACCATCCAGCAACGGCTATTCTGCCTCAGGTTGACTAACTTCTTCCGGCTTATCTTCTTGTTCTTCTACTGCCTTAGATTTATCTATGGTAGTTACCGCAGTCGCTATTCTACTCCAGGAAACCCTGTCCTGTGCTGATGATAATACCTTTTCTTTCTTTTTCCTGTTTAGCCTCCGGTAACTACCGTTTAGATAATTCTTCAGAGGATGAATGAGGATGATATGTATAAGTGTAAATGAAGTGTAGTCTTGTACATTCTCAGTTCGACCGTTCCTGAGATGTGTGGTTAATTGAAACCCAACCGCCAAAGAACACCGGTATCCACGTTCTAGTATTCAAATCCGTGTAAAAATAACTGGGTTAACTAGGACTTGGACGCTGTAACTCTCGACTTCCAAATAAGCTGATTTGGGAAGACGCGTTAACCACTAGACCAACACGGTGAGTTTGATGATATTACCTGCATTTACTGGACCTTACTCCAGCATATCAACCCTAAAGCTCCTCCATATTATTATATAACAAAACATTTACACATTTATTTTTTATTTTTTTAAAAATAATAGTTATAATATTCAAGTAAATCTTTTGTCAAAATGAAATAATTGTTAAATATCATTGCCTAACAATTTGTGGAATTACAGAATCAAAATTTAAATGAAAGAAATTAAAAATTGTAATTTTTAATTTCGTCTTCCGGCTGCTGAATATTGTGTGCCAGTGTGGCTTAACAGCCCTAATGTCATAGAATTGATGCTCAGCTTAATAACACTATGAGAATGATTGCCGGGATTATCAGGTCTACTGCTGTGGAACGGCTCCCGGTATTGAGCCACATACCACCCCCAAACCTGCGCCGTATGAACTCTCTTGTAAGAGTACACGAAGATTATGGACAATCGAAACCTACCAATACATGAGGACATTGAGAATGCCAATCGTGGATGCCTTCGATCTAGAAAGCCACCTATCAAAACAGCAACTGCTGCCACAGAGGAAGGATTTAACCTAACCTGACGCCTGGCGTCGAGAATGGACCACAAAGCAGAATAACCAAATCCCATGTATTACTCAAAAGCCGCCGGGTTTTGACTTGCCGCCTAAGACATGGTCAACGCTAAACAGAATACGAACTTAGCATGGTAGATGCGCCTATATCCTGTATAAATGGGGTAAAACACCGACGTCCCTTTGTGAGTCTGATGAAAATACAAACATAGCTTAGGAAGGGAATCCTGAAGGTTTCCTGATGGCGACTCCAGAATCAGTAACTTATACTAATTTGTTAAATGTCTGTTTGTAATTTTTTACTGTAATTGGTGGTGTATTTTGGTGACACGCTAAATAAATATCAAGAAAATTTTACTCAGCGTTATATTTCAATACTAACCTTATTTAATTGAAAACTACAGGATCTAATCCAGGCATGAAAAGCGTAAATGAAATCCAAACCTGTAATTAACAAAATTCAAAATTAATTTACTTATTATTAACAATAAATCTATATATATATATATATATATATATATATATATATATATATATATATATATATATAAAATAACAAATAATAACAAATTAGCAATGACTCCCAACATTAACGTTTAGTGTAAAATGTAAACATTATTTCACAGATAAAATATATAAAATTATTTTTTATATTAATGGCCTTTATAAATTGACATAATATCTATTTTTAATCGTTTTCTTCAATGAAAAGCATTTTAAAAAATGGATTAGAATGATTTGTTAAATCAGTAAAGAGTTACATAAAACATAGCATAATTCAATCCTGTTTTTAGGTACTCTGTGAGATATTATAAAACATGTTTAAAAATACTTTCGATGACAAAACTATGGGATAATGGAAAAAATTTAAAGATATACTCTTTTTCAAAGCCGGCAAAGGATTGTAAAGCTTTTCCGGCGCTGTCCCGTACGTTCAAAAAAAAATTTAAATGAATATAATAAAATAAAATAAAATTGTTAAATAAATATTATTCAGTTTTAAATATTATTATTTTTCGGCTTTTACGAATGTAAAAATCAAACAATATGATTTCCCATCAAATTAATAATTTTACTAAATAATAATAAAAAAAATTAAGAATATTATTATTATTAAATATAACTTATTAATGTTTATAATCACTTTACTATTAACAATAATGAAAATAGGTTTTTTTATTGTGATTGATCGGATACAGAAAATAGATTTGGCTCGCATTTGCCTAAAAGATCAAAACGTTCAGTAAACGAATTTGGGAAAAAATTTACTTCCTTGATCAAATGACGTTATTACTTTTAAAATTGCACAGTATTAAAAATATAATTATGAAAAAATAAAACTTTTTGGTATAAAGATCTAAGTCCTATTTAATCTTCTTGCTCTACAGTAACATTTTTAATAACAGCCATTTATAAAAAGGATAAAGCATCAGAGATTATAAAAAAATGTATTTCTTAAACTGGATTCCAATCGACTCCCGATTTTAAAGTTTCAATATTAATATGACATACAGTTGGATTTTCAATTATCAAAATTAAAGTTAAAAAAATATATATATATAATCACGGGAATCATTCCGTCCCTTTAATATTTGGGGGTAAAAATTTATTTATTGTAGAAACTTTTTATTTTAATAGGTCTATCCAATTCTATGCATCTGTGCCATCGTCAATTTTCTGGTCAACGACTTTTCGAGATATGAAGGAAAAATATCCTCATTTATATATACGATTGTCTTAAAAACTTTGGAAGTATTTTCATAATACTAAAACTACATTTTCTATGACCATTACAAAAAAAGACAAAAATAAATAAACATGGGGAAAACTAACCCTTCTTCTTTTTTAATGTTTTCAAATTTTGATGCTTCATTTTTAAAACTTTTTTGAGCCTTTTTGAAGAATTTATGTTGAGCCAGGTCGGAGATATTTCATCCGGAGGTCCCAGGTTCGAATCCCGGTCAAGCATGGCATTTTCACACGCTAAAAAAATTGTCATTTCATTTCATCCCCTGAAGAAAAAAAAAGGACGGAGTTATTAACAAAAATTAAGGAACTAAGAAGGTCTTGAAATATCGATATATTTAAAACCACCGAAACCCAAAATTTTTGCCGATCGCTATATTTTTCCTTCATAGTTATGCTGACGCGACAACAATAGCGCCAGCATTATTTTTCCGGCACAGCCGGAAAAATAAAACTACATATTACAGTACGAGTTAAATCTCAATGCATGCATTATTATAATTTAAGATATTATACACGTGTCGTACAGTTTTTATCTTGATTTTATACTAGAAGGACTCAAATTTTTTCGTAAAAAATAATTTACGGTTAGCGATAAAAAGAAATTACATAATTCATTTTCGATTACAAAAAAAATTATCATATGAATTAGATTTCGATAACTGCATTCTAATTCTCAATGTTTTAACTCCTACAAACTTGAAAAAAGATTAATCGATTCTTAATTTACTTATATAATTGCATTACAATATATATATATAAATAATATTTTTTTATTTCGATTTAATTTACGGATAATTCTCCAACACGTTAATCTACCAAACTGATCTTATTACCTTCATTATATCAAACAAGGGATAAAATTAATAATTTAAAAACAATCTCGAAGCCGTTTTGAAGGAACATATCTACTGTCTCGCCTCCTGGCGGCTTATAACCTTAAAACTAATCTAAGAGACTGCTCTGAAGTTATACCTATACAATGAAAAAAACCGCATCGAAATCGGTCCAGTAGAAACAGATCTAATGCAGTGCCCCCTGATGGCCTATAACCGTAAAACATGTCTAAGACCCTGCTCTGAAGTGATACCTACGTAATGAAAAAAACCGTATCGAAATCGGTCTAGTAAGTTTTGAGAAAAATGGTAATAGACAGATACACACACACTCACCTCTTACCCCAAACGCATATACAGTCTCCGTTCCTTCGTGGGTAATAAATGTGGTTTAACTTTTGTTTATATTCAAATTGCCTCCACCGAAGAACAAATTTTTCGTTTACCGGATTAAACAAGCCAAAACTGGGAATATGAATAACCGAACCTAAAGTAATATTAAATTAAAAACGGATATGAACTTCGGTCTTTCAGTATTACAGAATCACTACAATACTACTGCTAATAATAATAATAATAGCTAGTCAGCGTTGAAGAATTAATGGTATGATTAAAATAAAGTCATTACTATTATTAAAAAGAATCCAAACAATTTATTCAAAAAAAAAAAAAAAACTTAAATTGTATTCGTTTAAACAATATATTAAAGTATAATATAAAAAAGGAAAAATTCCGGTAGATGTAACGTGCTTAAAGTTTTTTGTACGAGTAAAATATGAAAAATACTGATGCGAAAAACAAGAATCACGGTACAGTAATTGTGAAAAATACTACAGACTGCTATCAACTAAAATTAAATTTCCCCAAAGGTTACGTATAAATATTATTAGAAATTCAAATATTAAAAAAAAAATAAACACATTAAAGTTAATAAATTAATTTAAAAATGTATAAAAAAAGTAAATAAATATATTTTAGAAATTATATCAAATTTTAATTAATTCAAAATATTTCCACGATAAAATAAATTTAATCTATCTAATAATAAACTTACGTATAATTTAAACAAATATTTACGATACAAACAAGTTTTAATAAAGGATTCCTTATAAAATAGCATTTTTAAAGTACCTGTCATACTAATTGACACCTCTTTCTCCTTAAAAAATAGAGGTTAACCTTGCACACAAATTTTACGAACTGAAATCACCTTTATAAACTTTTTATTCCAATTTATAAAATTAAAAAAAACTATACCCACATGTAAATTGCATAAACAATCAGAAGGATATTTTTTTATATCCGATTATGATTAGTCTATCTAATGAGCTATACTGATTTCTCATTACTTGATTTGTTACTACAAGACTAATAAAAATAATATATTTCTTATCGTTTATTTTTTTATTAAAAAAAGAAGGAAAATTAAAATTATGAGCATCTTTATTTGCACTTTCAGGTACCAATAGGTCCATAGCACGATTCAGGGCTACAGGGATCGGGAGAAACGGGTAAAATGCATAGAGCCGACTACTATATTCCTACATTTGTTCGAAAATAAAGACTCCAGTAAAAAAATTGCTTTTCTTTTGTACAAGAATTAAAAAAAATTTTATAAGCGTTAGAAAGGCACGTTGAATTTTTTATTTTTATAAAAAAATATGGAGAAAAAAAAAAAATGTTCTATTTAGCATCATTTAAACAACAAGCGATCTTGATCGTCCTGTGATTCGTTAATTACTGAAAGATTAATCTAGATAAAAATGAACATAAATGTTAATTTTTATTTTCTATTGTATATTTCCTTTTACTTTTACTGGACTATAAATCTTGCATCTTCAATTATTTGATTTATGTATTTTAATAGCTTTGTTTTTTCGTACAGTTTTTACCTACAACACTTTCTCCCTTAACTAAATTAACCAATCCCAGGTGCCATAATGTTTGATCTTGTTAGATCCCTTGCGATGTGGAGGACCGTAAAATTTTTGTGGTAGGTTTTAGAGCGAGTATGAACTGTAGATGCATAGGTGATGAATTGAAACGCCTTGTTGCTTATTGAATTGTTATTTAATTTCTTGTCGTCTTGACATTTCGATAACATATAATTGAATGTATCATATAACGTAACACATATAATTGAACTTAATAACATATAAATATACAAATAAAAGAGAGTTCATCCGAACATTAGTATGCGCGTCCATCCGGAGTGAATGTACAAAACGACGTCTCTGGGTCAGATTCTGGGGCCGAATTCATAGAATAGAAGTCGCTACATCATAATGACCACTAATCTACATCATAATGACCGGAGAGCTCTAGCCCTCGCTAGGTAGCAGCACCCACGGCAAAAGTGGAACGTAACAGATCTGTCAAAGAAATTTTTTTAGTAATATTTGCCAATGATTTTTTTTTATTCGATTCATTTTAGAATTTATTTATATTAAATTTCATCAACCAAGTAACTTGTAAAATTTATTTTTAAGCAAGCATTTTTTTTTTAGTAGAGTCTTGTTTTGGGTAATTTTTATTTACAGAATTGTTACAAATTTTTTTTCCAGTCGGTAATTTTTCTTAAAATCACGAAAAATCAAAATATTCTCAAAAACTATTTTATTTTTAACAGAAATGAATAAAATATTTTAAAAGTTAAATCAAATTAAAAAAGGATATGTAAAATAAATTAATAGATATAATTATTGAAGCAAGCTTCTTAACGTCTTAACGCAGGCTTCGGGATAGTGAGTCAACTGAGAAAAATCAGATGGTGCCTATTAAATTTTGCGACATTTTTTTGTCACAAATGTGACAAATTTTTAATTTTTGCGACAAATTTTTTTGCGGAGTCGCATTTTATATATGTAGGTTCGAATACGACATCATATAGATATATTTTTTAACCTTTTTCTTTTAATTTAAATATATTGATTTATTACTAATTATTAATCTCTGTAAACATTTTTTGAATTAAAATGAAAAGTACAAAAAATTTAATTTCACTAATAACTTCGGATTTTTTTTCATATGTTTTTTGTTATTGAACTATTGTTATTTACTGTAAACATTTTTTCACAATCAGAGGTTAATAATTATTAATATATCAATACATTTAAATTTAAAAAAAATGTATATGAAGGCTGATTCGAACCGATGTGCCTACCCATTGTAAGATCAAAAAATTTCATTAATTAAAATTTTATTTCGCTATAACTCTGAAACCAATTAAAATAAATAGTTGATTAAAAAATCGCGTACAAAGAATGATGCTGTTACTCATTTGTGAACGGTTTTTGATCAGCTCATATTTTTTAATTTTTTTTGTTTAACCTCCAGGTCCAACGTTAGGCGTGCTTTAGAGGATGAGAATAATGATTTGTAGCGTGTGTAAAAATGCCATGCCTGATCGGGATTCGAACCCGGGACCTCCGGATGAAAGGCCGAGACGCTACCACTCGCGCCACGGAGGCCGGCGATCAGCTCATATTTGTAATTTTTATTTGTTACGTTAATGTAATCATTGTTAGTTCATATTTGTTATTAATAAAATAAAACTTTATCATTTTTTGTGTACTGAGTATACGTTATTTTGCGCCATTAATAATTCATATAATATTGGGAAAGAAGCTTCGCTTCTGTCCAGTGTCCACTCTCCGATGCACTCCTTTTTATTTAGTTTGATGATATTCTAGTTCATTCATTTCAACAGAAATTTACAGTATAAGATTTACTTCTATAAGCAAATTTTCTTCTCGATTTCAGTAAATCATTGCCAACCATTTCTTTTTAGAATTCAACACCTTTATCCGGGGTGGAAATCCAATCTGTAAACTTGACATCGGTTCATCATTATATCCCCAACCCATTAGATGATTCTCCTGTTTCTTATATTTAAAATTCCATTATTCACTGTCCAATATTATACGTTCCAGACTGCACAGAATTATTTGGTGCAGAAAATATTCTACCACTTTTTTTTACATGCTCTTCTACAACTCTGGATATAAATTTTCATCATTGGTTATGGCCTTTCTTTAACTGTTTGTAATATTACACCTCTTCTGCACTTTATTAACCAAATTTTAGGATATATAAGAACATCTTGACCCCGAAGGGAACACCCGCCAAGTGACGGATCCAATCGTCACGTCATCCTAACTGTACCTAGCTCTTAGGGGCTTTACCGGAGGTCATCTTCAAAACCTCAAGAAATATTGCAGTCTGGCCACAGTCAAGATGTCACCAATGCGAATGCCACGTGTGACATTCCCGGTGTAAATGCCTAACGTGTCTAACAAAATGTAGTCTTAAATAAGACTACGCCGATCGAGGTAATTTTTTTTTTCTCTTTTGATCGTTCACTAATCTAAAACGATTGAAATAACCCAGAGACAAAAAAAATAACTCGAGCTACGTTCACAGAAACGGATCTAATCATAAAGAAAAATACAGAAAATACCGTAACACAGTAATATAAATCATGAACAAACAAAAAATCATAAATCAAAATAAAAAAAAATCATTGACACCAACAGTTATTCCCAAAACAAATACATGAACAGAAGCAGAGAGGTAAACCTGCAACAGAACCTGAGAGAAAATCAACCAAAAACATAAGCGACAACCGAACACATTAATAAGAAAATAACTAACAAGAAAAACAACTACCAAGAACAAACATCAAAACACGATTCTATATCCAAAACGCAAAAAGTAAAACATAAACGAACTAAAACACTGACGTAAATCAGAAACCAACAAATAACAAAATAACACAGAATACAGATCAGTAACTTTATCAACAACTATGCCAAGAACAATAACACCAATCTCAAAAAAAATAACATAAAACAATAACACTAAAGAGAAAACACAAAACAAATATTCGAAAACAAAATACCCCAATGAAAAAGAACAGTGAATATAATAACAATGAATAAGAACAGGAATTCTTCTTTCATATAATTAATTGAAAAGAACTTGCGAATAAAGTGGACCTTTTAAAAATGTTTATATTAATGTCAACCAACCTATCATTTTTCTGTTAATAACAAAAATTTTAAATAGAACATCTTTGTCGTCTTACATCGCCTAATATTCTCACATCAATCTAAAGCGTTATACTATACACAAATATCTAAAAATATTATTTTCATGTTAAATTTAAATTTAAAATCACATTATATACATGAACTGCAATAAATTACACAAAATAGTTTTTAATAAAATAAACAATTTTTTTTTTCACTCAATAACATAATTTAACATTCTTCTCAAAAAAATATATTATAAATACATTAGAAACATATCATATGTTAAATACTAAAAAATATAAAAGAAACTATAATATAAAATCGTTCAAAAAATATAACAATAGCTAATTGTACATCAAATGTTCGGATCTAATAGACTAATACATTCCTAATCAATGTCATATAAATTCGAAACCATTTAATTAACACATATGTTACTACACTCAAAATCGTTACGTGCGTTCAAGCAGATACACATACACAATATTTCGTAACCAACATTTAGCATATGTGAACTTCTATATTTCAATATATACAATAGAGGCAGGATTTTATTTATAGTACAAAAACTTTACCTCTATCATAAGTTACGAGTATTAGAAAAATAAGTAAATTTAAAGCAGCCGATAGTCCATTTTTGTTTATGCAGTTCAATCATTTTAAGCTTTATTTCTTCTACCTTTATTTTATTTCCTTTTTATTTGAAAAACAATAACCAAAATTATAAATATTTTTTCCACATATTTGAAATCGCGAAAATCTTTTTTTTCTTTTTGGGAGCTACCATACTCAAGGGGAAGCATTCGGGAAAAATCAATTTTTAAGAGTAATCAATAAGCGGTGATAATAAATTTAGAAAAGGAACTTAATAAAATAATTTAAAAAATAAAAGATACAGACATAATTCTAAAAAAAAAAGTTGTAATTTTCTAGAAGAGGGTAAAAATGTTTGGATAATTTTTACTTCCTTGTGCAAAGTAAAGAAGTACTGTGATCGCGAAAAATTCCGGTTTTCAGATTTTAACGGAAATATCCATTTTGACCATTCCTGAATCCATTCTGAATAGTTTCGGGGTAACGACTATAAGTACGTAATCTAGCATAACTCAAAAACGATTAGCCGTAGGATGTTGACATTTTGAATTTAGGACTGTTATAACATCTAGTTGTGCACCTCCCCTTTTGATTGCAATCGACTGGACCAAAAGTGTTCAAAAAAGCCCAAAGTTCAACAAATTTAGATTTTGGAGTTTTTCTTAACTGCAGTAATAAGCCCTCATTGAGAGCATTAAAAGAATATTTTTTTTTATTGCAGACCGTTGAAGTGGAATAAGCAAAAGGTTTTTATAGTGGTTTAAAGGTTTGAGGATGTAGAAAATATAGATGCAAAGACTCTCATTCTGAATCAAGATATGGCTAAATATATATAAATATAGTCATTTTTTATTGGAGATGTGGTGAATATTAAATAAACGTTTTGACAAATTGTGATCTTGATTAAAAAATATCAACTTTTATAAGACAGTTTCTTTGCTAAGTCCTTTGGTAAAGATTTGAAATTTTATTTCAGCCCAAACACCTCCCCTCCTTTTCCCAATTTCTGTAAAAATCTAATACCTTCTTTCCCTTCGAAGGTACCAAGTTTGAAGAAAATCGGTCAATGGAGTCCAGAGTTATAAGATTATAAATACAGGACAACATATATGAGTACATACGCAAAAACATCCGTCTGACAAAAGTGGATTTTTTGGATTTGCGAGCACTGGTATAAAACTTTTTTCGCAGATTGTTTACGATTTAATTTTTTATTAAAAGTTTTTTGATGTCTCTAAAGACGAATTTTTTTCTCTTTTTTTTTTTTTTTTTTACCGGACTATACACTTTCCCGTTATAGCTATAGCTGCATATATCGCTAAAACCGGGAAATATGTGGTACAAACAAAATCAGATATTAAAATTAGTGTGAAAAACAGCAAATAAATTTATTTAAGGAATTTATACGTTATTTATTTTTTTATAAAACATGAAACTGTTCGAAATTTTTTCCAACTCAGGTTTCTACTATAACGATCGAGAAACCACAAGCATACATAGCAGTAACACATAGACAAGTCAGTTATCAGTTTAACACTGGTGCCAACCTCCATTAGTATTATTAGTCATTTTATCAGGCCACACCTGCGCTCAAAACAATTTTTGATACAGAATATAAAAACTACTACATCAAACTGAAACAAATATGTCTGCATAAATTTCAATTTAATTTAATCCTTCAAGAAGATAAATAAACAAGTTTTAGAAAATATTAGGTTATATATTTATTTTCCATACAAGAAATTGAACTATGCTAAATGATTATCCAAATTTGCTAAGAGAAATCACAAAAAATGTTTGAATAATATAAACATTTGTAATTGAATACTTATTTCTATTGTTTAAAAATTCATCGATAACTGTAAATAACAAATAACAAACTGTTAATAGTAAAAAAACAAATATAAATTAAAAAAAAAACTAAACAACAAATATTCCAAAACAATTTTTTTTAAAATCTCATGCGGACACTACATGACTTCCTTGGGTACTTACTATTAACGCCACCGCAGCTTTATTTAAAAACAAAGTAGTCTAATTAACTAATTAACACCGTAATTTTTTGAGTATTTATTTAATAAATTCAGTAATTATTGCAATTATTTATTATTTAAATAATCAAAACACTCCTGTTAATTAGTCAAGGTTAGCGAGCGAAGCGAGCGTAGGTTAAGTTTGGTTAAATTATATTTATAAAACAAATAAATATAAATAACCATTATTAAAATTAATAAAGAGACTGTTTTGAATCTATGTTAAACTCTATATCAGCCCATTTTCCACCGAAATCAGATTGACTACTTTGTTTTTAAATAAAGCTGCGGTGGCGTTAATACGTAAGTACCTTTCCTTGTACACCTATTAAATTACACATACATATTTTTTGCTGCACTTCATTTAACTTATTTAATTTGAAAGTGAGATACGATCCTCCAGTTCTTTAATAAAGTCTGCAATTACACAATTACAATGTGGTGAACACCAAATTGCATCACATTTTTTTGTGGTGTCCATATCAGCATTTTATTTTACTTTATATATTAATTTTGTTTCACATCGCTCAAGTAGTTGTGCGGTATAAGTGAGAACTTGTCGGATCCATAACTTTGGACACATCGGTTCGAATCCGACTTCTTGTACATACGTATTTATACATGTGAATATCTCAAATTCTAATTTTTTTGTTAAAATATGTTTTTTATTATCAAAGAAAACACGCACGTATTGTATATTTTTAACCGTATGGATAATTCGTTATTCGTGGTTTTTACGAGGAATTTAGAACGTAAAAATAAAAAGAATAAAGAACTAATAAAGAATGGAGAATAGAATAAAAAGAATACAGAATTTAGAATAAAGAACGTATAGATTGTACTCGCACATGGTTTCTTCGCTCGTAGTTTTTTTTTATAAATTAGTTAATGCATTGGGTTGATGAGATATGATTTCATATATTCATTTGTGATATTCTTTACATCAAATATTTTATTTAATGTGTATGAGAGGGCGGGATTCCCGCGCATTTATATATGTATATATATATATATATATATATGTGTTTCTAAAATGGTGGGTTGGCTATACTTTTTCGGATTCTACTTGTAAAACTAAACAAAAAATATACTTGGATAAATAGAAAAATCTCCTTCGTTTTCCTCCGTCCGCCGTTTTGTTATTTTTATATAAAAATTTATATCTTAAGTTCCAATAGAGGAATCTCATTAATATTTGATAAGCGTCTTTGTAATACAATTTTAAAATTATAAAAAAAATCAGGACTTAAATACCTTTGTAAATTACAAAATGGCGGCAATGTTTATTTTTCAATCCGTTATATCTCCATAAATATTAGTTTTATAAAAATATATGTTATTCCTAAATTTGGAGCTTTTTATTTTGAACAAAATGGCATTTTATTTTTTAAAATCGGTTAACAAATAGCCGAGTTATGGCAGAAAATTGATGTTTTAGTTTTGTATTTGTTTTCACGTCCTCCTGTTTACGTTCAATTCGATTGAATATTAATTGTTTTTATTTATTGATAATTCTAGTATTTATTTTCTTTAAATAAATAAATTATTTTCTTTTCATTAAATAAATTATCTTTTATGCATATATATATATATATATATATATATATATATATATATATATGATTCTAATGTACTTCACTCTTCATTGGCTCACAATCGCCCGCACTCACTCTCTCTCTCTCACTCTCTTAAAAGAAATTTTGATATAAACTGTGGTTAGTTAATGCTTAATTATTTCTTAACAGCATTTATTTTTAAAGAAATTACAGTTTTTTATAGTATATGTTCCACATCTTCATATCAAAAATAATGTCAAAAATAAAAACTAATAAATTGGGGTAAAAAAACCCTGTTTTTTTATGTTTGATGAACTACTTTTTTAACTGGGTAATAAATACATAAAACCTTTAAATATAACTTATACAGAATTTAATTCTGAACAAAATGATGTAAGATAAGTTGAATAAAACAAAGAAAAGTTTGAAAAATTCGAATTTTATTTAGGAACAGTACATTACTGCATTTGTTAGAAAATTACTTACTTAATATAAATAAAAACCAAATTCTTTTTTGTGATGTAAAAATTTTGTACAAATATAATTTACGGTTACATATTACTGTTAAAAAATAAAAAACTGGAAATTTTGCAACAATTGTGAAATGGAAATAAATAAATAAAGAATATTGAGATAATTTTTTTTTTTATTAATGAAAGAAATATAATAAAGTATTTTAAACATTATTTTCGTAAAGTATTTAATTTTTAAATACCACCATTCATTGGGAATTATTTTCACTGTCGGTTTTTAAATGTATTTCTTTTTTTTAAAGTTCACACATAAAGTTATTGTTATTGATGTTTAAAATTTAAATGTCCTCTGGTCTTTAAAATACGTTTTTAATTTTTTATTCTAATATAAACAGCGTACATTTAAACTTTAAAATAATTATTTTTTATCTTTCTTATTTTTAAAATTTTATTTTATTTAATTTTACTGTACTAATTATTAGGTAAATTTCATGAGAAACCTTCCTACTGTAATGGATACCATAATTCGACCTCCGGAAAATTTCGACATATCTTCGCGTTTCACATACCCCAGATCCAAAAACCATCGTCAGCTCAAACATTTATAAATATTTCACTTTCTTTTGGAAACGATAACTACCGTAATTTTCCGCCAATCACTTTCAAATTGTTCCTTAACAAAACGGTCAATTTCGTTAATGGCCAAAATCTGACCATACGAGTGGAAATCCCCCCCCCCCACCATTTCCACCCGTATGGTCTGATCAAGAAGTTCTCTCGGAATTTTTACGAGGATTATTTTTTTTTTCAAGGTCCGATCGGTCGCGAAATAAAAACCCGCGCAAAAATCGGATGAACATTTGCGCATACGTGTTGCGCAGCATCTCTAGTATGGCCGTCAATCACGCCGCGTCACTTCGTTTAGTACTGAACACACAGCTAGCACGTAAACATTTCTACAACAATAGCATCTCCCGCCAAGCTGTGAAGTGCGTGCGGTAATTCGATTTCTTCAGGCTGAGGAGTGTAATGCAGCTGAAATTCATCGACGAATAAGTAATGTGTACGGTGAAACTTCAATGAGTAACAGCAAAGTGCGACAATGGTGCAGGAACTTTAAAGCAGGACGTACAGATGTTCATGATGCAGGCGGTCAGGGAAGGAAGCGAGTGTCAACCGATGATCTCGTTGAGCGAGTGGATGAGGCGATTCGAGAAAATCGTCGGTTCACAATTTCTATATTGAGCGATTCGCTTCCTGAAATTTCAAGGTCAGCTCTCTACACCATTGTGAGTGAGAGACTTCAGTACCGCAAACTGTACGCGAGATGGGTTCTCAAGATGCTGTCCGACCATCACAAAACAATGTGAATGAACGCCTCCCTAACGTTTCTCCAGTGCTACCACAATGAGAAGATTTTTTGAACAAAATTGTCACAGGGGACGAGACACCGGTCCATTTCAAAACTGAAGAAACAAAAAAACAATCCAAACAGTGGATGCATTGTCATTCTCCCAGTAAACCAAACAAGTTCAAGCGAACCTTCTCCAACAAAAAGTGTATGGCTACTGTGTTCTGGGACCGGAATGGAGTTCTCTTGGTGGAATTCATGGAACGTGACACGACCATCACTGCAGCCTCATACTGCGTGACTCTTCAACGTCTACGAGGGCAATTCAGAATAAGCGGAGAGGAATGTTGTCATCAGGCATTGTCTTTCTCCATGACAATGCTCGGCCGCACACTGCAGCTGTAACAAAGAAGCTCCTGCAGCGTTTTCGTTGGGAAGTGTTTGCTCACCCACCATACAGCCCGGACTTGGCTCCATCCGATTTTCACCTCTTTGCTCACATGAAACGCTGGCTAGGAGGACAACATTTTGGCACAGACTTCGAGCTGCAGACCAGCGTAGAAATATGGCTAAAAACACAGGCGACTCAGTTCTATGACAAGAGTATTGGAAAGTTGGTACCACGCTACGACAAATGTCTAAATCGGAGTGGCGACTATGTAGAGAAATAGCGTAACTACATGTATGTAAGTACTTGTTACAAATAAAAACATTTTTATTTTCACTGTGGTTTTCATTTCGTGACCGATCGAACCGAAAATAACCCTCGTATATTTTTTTAACTTTTTTTAAAATTTAAATATACTGATTTATTAATAATTATTACCTCTGTAAAAATTTTTGAATTAAAATGAAAATGACATAAAATTTTATTTCATTAAAAATTTCATATTTTTTTTATTGTTATAGAATTATTATTTATTGTGAAAATTTTTTTCTCAATCAGAAGTTAGTAATTATCATTAAATTAATATATTTAAATTTAAAAAAAAGTTAAACAAAAATAGGAAATGAAGTTTCATTCCAGCCGATGTGTCTTCTTCCCCTTGTAAGACCCAAATATTTCATTAATTAAACTTTTATTTGACTATAACTCTGGAACCAGTGAAAATAAGTATTACTTATGATATATCATTGAAAAGCTCTCAATGAGGTTTCCATTTTTTACTTCCTTTACTTCGTACAAGGAAGTAAAAAATGGAAATTAAATCAATTTATTTTATTTACCCTTAAATGCTCAATCATCACCTTTCTTTTTGCTTTTTAATCAATGGTGATTTTTTCGTTTATATAATAAATGACGTCATTTTACTTTCCTTCAAAAATAATTGTTCACTTTTTTCCTAGCTATGACCACTCTAGGAGTAATACTACAACCGAAAACATAAAATTCAAATAAAAAAAAGAAGATTTTTAATGTTGGAGAAATTTTGTTATGCATTTTCAGTACCATACTTTATTGGGGCGGAGTGGTAGCGTCTCAGCCTTTCATCCAAAGATCCTGTGTTCGAATCCTGTTCAGGCATGGCACTTTTTATACGCTACAAATTTCCAATGTCATAGAGCAAAATGACCAAAGCAGTCTCAGTCAGCTGAAATTTTATTTTTTCTCCATTTCATTATGCGGTCATCCCAGATCTCTGCAGGGTCTAGGGGATGGGTATTTGAAAACTAAAACATAATACAACTTCTTTGCTCTGAGGTATCCCAATTGAACAAAAAAAGGTTAGTTTAAACGATCAATACTACAAAAACGCTGGGCAAAGTTTTACCATGCCCAAAAACAAAAACCATGCCCATGCATGGGAAACGTTTTACCTTTTCGTAAATTTTTACTATTTTTTGTAAATTTTTTAAAATAATTTCCGTTATAATTACTAACGATCATAGTTTAACAATAAAAACAAAAGTGTAATTTTACATTTTTAATTTTATGTAAACGACTTTTGAGCGTTCTCTACTATTATTTTATTTATCTATAATTTATATACGTAAGTGTTTCCAACAGTAATATTCTAAACTCTTAAATAAATTAGTTATCAATGATTACAGATAACAAAAAATAATATATTAAAGAAAGTCAAAAGTACGCTTGATTAAACTATTCGAAACTGTAATTAACGTAGCAAAACGTTAGCTTAATTTTATTAAATTAACTACATCTGAAGAGATCTGAGTAACCGCAAAACACTTCCGTAACTGCTTTAGCATGACCTCATCAAGTTGATCAGAATGACTTGATTTAGACTAGTTAATTAACTTTTACTTCAAGAGATTGACTGTCAATAATTATTAACGCATGCGCTCATCTAAGAATTACAGTAGATTACTCTTTTAAATATACGTAATAGTTTTTTCATGTTCTCTTTCTAAATAATTATATATAGTTTTCAAAATTTGATAATCTGAAATGCTATTCAATAATACTGTATTTTAAAATATATCAACTTATATTTGATCGACAGCACATTCTCCTTTCCCTAGACACAAGAATACTGTTTATGGTGAAAGACTTTTCCCGAGTCAATATTACGTTATTATATTAGCCTAAATGATTGTGATGCGTGTAAAGCAACTGAAGTACAAGAAACACTATTTACAGTCCCTTTCTCTGATAGTATGCTGTATAATGTATAACCAGTTTACTACAGTGAGTAGAGTGAAGTTATCACATGCGTATGACTATATATAAAACCCACCGCGGTGAACGCGTCTTCGCAAATCAGCTGATTTCGAAGTCGATAGTTCCAACGTTCAAATCCTAGTAAAGATTAGTACTTTTATACGGATTTGAATACTAGATCGTGGATAACTGTGCTCCTTGGTGGTTTTTTTTCCCCCTACTCTCCCCGACCGGATATCCATTTAAGTATACTCAGTCAGGGAGAGTGTCCTTTTACTCTAAGGGAGCGTCCCCCGGTCACCGGTTGTACACCCGGCACGGTAGGTTAGCTCCCCCGGTCTCGGATCTTTAATTTTATTTTATTCGCCTGCCTCTAATCCCCTGCCTCGGAGACGGGGTATGGCTACGCCACCTCCCATCCCCTCAGCAGGGAACCGGGTCTCGGTCATTGTCTTTGCCTCTAATCAGCGGCACCGACCCCACTAAGCGCCGAGGCACCCGCAGGAGCGGCACCGCCAACCGAAACTCGGTCTTTTATTTGTCCCACACTCCCCAGGAGTTCCCCCCCTTCGCAGGAACCCGCACACCACGGCGTACGGGCCCTCCACGGAGGAACTGTCCTCTCTACCCTAATTTCACAAACCCCTTCTTCTGTCCTCTTCTTCCTTGGTGCGTAAGATTTCCCCGGCAAACCTACGGAACCAATCCCAGTTATCGTCACTATAGACCATCCAATTTAAGAGGTTTTCAGGTGTAAGTCCGTTGTCTGAAATTTCTCTTCTATTTGGAGCCCATCTTGGGCATACAAACACAGTGTGTTCCGCATCATCAGTCTCTGGGCAGTACACACATTGTGGGGTAGGTCTTTTTCCAATTCTAAACAAGTAATGGCCGAACGAGCCATGCCCCGTCAACAGTTGTGTCGTATAAAAATCTACATTACCTAGTCTATTACTAGTCCACGTATTTATGTTGGGGATTAGTCGCCTGGTCCAATCCCCAACTCTAGAGTGTGTCCATGTATCCTGCCACTCTTGATCAATTAGCCGTTCAACCTCATCTCTGGGCATACACCTATATCTAAGTGTTCTTCCTTTAATTTGTAAATCAATGGGTATAACCTTCGTTAATACACACAACGCGTCGTATGAAACTGTTCTGTATCCCGCGGCTACACGCAGTAAAGCAAGCCTGTGTACTCTTTTTAATTTTGTTTTGTTTCTCTGAATATTCATTGTATCTCCCTATTTCGGGGCCGCATATAAAATTGCTGACGTGGTAGCCGCAGTTATCAGTCTCCTTATTACCATTTTCGGTGTACCATGGTTCTGGGAAAGAATCCTCAATGCCTTAATCAAAGGAGTGATCTTACAAATCATCTCTACCTGTTTGCTAAATCTTAGGCTTTTATCTAAAAGAACCCCTAAATACTTTGCTTCTTTGACCTTCTTAATTCTCTCTCCTCTAATGTTTATATTCAGGTTTCTAATAGGTCTTCTACCTGAAAACACCAAACAACAGGATTTGTTAGGGGATATCTGTAGCATGCTTCCTACCAGCCATTCATCAATTATTCGTAACGCCTGATTTGCTTTAACCTCTAGGTTATTAACTTCTCTGTCTTTCACTAGGATAGCAATGTCATCAGCATATCCAACAACAAAAACCCCCTCGGGATAATCCAATCTAAAAATTTTGTCATAAAAAATATTCCACAGTATAGGCCCAAGGATCCTTGTGGAACTCCTCCAAATATCTCAAACGTGGATTTTCCTTCTAACGTTTTAATCTCAATGAATCTATAGTAAAGGTATTGATTAATCTGGTTAGATAATCACTTATATTCATGGCTTGTAATGCTGCGATAATGGCTTTCCAAGGAACAGATCCAAAAGCATTTTTTATATCCAACATTACAATAAGTGGGATTTTCCTAGTTCTCCACGTGCCGTTTCTACTATTTAATGCCCAGGTCTTAACTTTGTCGATCGCGTTTACCGTAGACCGGCCTTTCCTAAAACCATATTGCTCCTCATGTAAACAATCTTTTTCCTCGATTTCTTCTCTGAGTCGGCTTTCTAGTAGTCTTTCGACTACCTTACCCATGTTATTTATTAGGATATTTATTTACCACCAAGGATATTTATTTATCCTTGGTGGTTGGGTTTCAATTAACCATACATTTCAGGAATGGTCGACCTGAGACTGTACAAGACTACACTTCACTTACACTCATATCTATCATTCTCTGAAGTAATACCTGACGGTGATTGCCAGAAGCTAACAGGAAAAAAGGGACTAAATATAAACTGAATTTTGATGTGTTAATTTTAAGACGGAACGTAAACCACTTTACTACTCAGAATTCCTAATAAAATTTGCAATAAATTCTTATTAATCTTAACAATATGTTACTGTGGAAATGATCTGTATTGCACGCAAGGTTGCTGAACATAAAATTATGACGATTGACATACTTTAGCCAACAATATGAAGAAATATGAAAAATCCTGTTTGAAGAATATCTTGTCAGTGGTACACGCTGCAACTGCGATGATTTCTTCAAAGATCAACTATTATATATTAATTATTAAAGGCCTGCTAGGAGCAAGGGATATCGTAAAGAGAACGTAACCTTTCTTTGAAAAATATAAATAGATCAAAGCCCAAATTTATTAAAATTTAATATTACTGATTTTTACATTCTGCCACCCGACTACTATTTGGTAAATTTTAGTTAAGAACTCAGATTTTTTTGCGAATCAGGATATAACAGTCTTTATTTTTTAAAACACTAACAAACTTTGAGAAAATATTAATTTCATAAAATTATATTTTTTCTGCTTATTCCTGAAATAGGACATGAATAACCCCTATCAAGCCTGTAAATGAAGTGGGTGTATGCAGAATGAAAAAAAAACAAAAAACTGGGTATCATTTTTTTGAAACGTTTTAAATATTCGAGAAGTCCGTACAATCATTCCTGATGTAGATAATCCTGACGTTAGAAATCATACGGTTTTCTACTGCATTTTATTTCATAACAAACATTTATTTATTCTTCCAATAAACGACTACACGTTACACAACCTTGAGGATTTATCTAGTCAGGTTTAATAATCAAATAATAACAATATTATTTTTTCTTAATAACTTTTTTTGAAGTTAAAAGGCACTTTTTACTTCCTTTACTTGCATTACTTGCTTTTCTTTAATGCACAATGTTTTTTTTCATATTTGTCCTCAAATATTGCTTCCTTAATTTTACATACTTCCTAACATTGCCGTCTGATGAAATTTTGCACAGTTACTAAGGTCGGGTAACAATACAATATTCCACCATTACTTTTGCAAACATCCCCCCGCACGGAGGTAAATTAAGGGTGCGGGTATAAAAAATGGCTATGCGGGATTTTTGGGGGATAAATCCGATAGCCGTTTGACATACAAAAAATGACATAAACTTAGTACGGGAGTTTTTGTAGTTTCGAATTTGACAATATTTCGTCAACTGTTAACACTAGTTGAGTTAAAGGAGAACATGAAACAACATGGCGATAAAACATTCATCGAAATTCTTAATGCGCTTGGAGTTGGAGAACTGACAGCCAACTACATAGCTTCGTTGATGGTCAAAGTTAATACCAACAGGTGAATTTGCAATAGAAAGGAGCACTACGAATTTACCCGACCAATCAACAAGTTAATGATCACAACAGGAAAGTACTGGATCACTTTAGAAGTAAAGGCACTGAAATCTTCAAGATCAATTCGTAGATGCCACTCGATCATTGAGAGATGATGCCCGTTTGGATGCTATTATACCGAATGACATTGACAACACTGGAGGTTTTCCAAACGAATTGGAAATATTCGTTGGAGCAAAAATCATGCTGCGATCAAACATTGATGTATCCAGAGGTCTTGCCAATGGAGCAATAGGATTCGTGAATAAAATCATCTGGTGACATTTCCGTAGAGGATAACTGTACGAGAACGCTACACCATCAGCAAGAATGCACTTTGGAAAAAACGTCTCTCACGTAATACAGTCAAAAGCCATTCAATTTCCTACCCTGTACAGCTACGAAACAGCTGAATGCTGCCGTTAATTTTATCATGGACATCAACCGTCCATAAAATGCAAGGCAGCACTGTAGGTTACGCAGTTGTTTATCTGGGTTCAAAGTTCTTTGCTGAAAGATAAGCGTATATCAGTCTCAACCGAGTTAGATCTCTCGATAGACTTAGGATCGAAGAATTGGACAACAGGAAGAAAACCTTGCAATAATGATGCATTATCACAGGTGGATCGAATGAGAAATCTTTTATAAAAATCATAAAACCGTTTGTTAAAAATTGTGATAGATATGTAAATAAATTAAATAAAAACTTCACTTTGTAAAAATTGCACTAATTCGTTACTTTGTATACTAAATGATTGATTGAAAATATGTTTGATATTTTATAAATATATTAGAAATCTCAATATATGATGCTACCTTTTGAAATCCAAATTAAACTCATGAAAAGTATGATAATAATTTTACTAAACTATAAAGCAAGTTTTTAAAAAATTTTGAAATATTTTTGTAATATTATTTTCAACGTAATATTATAAAATGTAAACAACATTCTCTAGAAACTAAACATTACAAAACACGATAGATCTACATATTTTCTAATAATTAAAATAATTCGTTACAGTTAGTTGGGTTACACAGTAAAACTACTGTGATCTGTGACAGATAAAACTAAGTAAATACGAATAACATTACCAACAATAGTTATAACAACAAACTGAGCAAGGAGACATATTATAACAAAGCAAGTATTAGAGTAGCTACTCATTATCATTATATGAAATTAAATCCATGCTTGGATGCTTTTCAGTTCAAAGGACTAGTAGATAATTTAAATAGTTTACTTATCACTACATCAAAAAGATTGGTAATTTGTAATGAAATGAAATAATTTATTCAATTACGTATATCCCTTAATAAAATTAAAAAAATCAATTAAAATATTTAACAGTTGATTTTTTTTACATATATTACTTGAAATTTTTCCTTTAAATGCATCTTTTACGAGTAAATAATTCCGCAAAAAAAAATTGCTTTTTATTTAAAACGTCTCATTTGCGTACTTTCGATATTATTCATTATTTTTGTTTTGTAAATTGTAACCGGTACGAATAAATGAAAAATTTATTATTCAAGAGTATCTATTAATCAAGAGGGGAGGGGTTTATTCCTCTGAAAATATTTTAAATTAATACAAATATAAAATTTCATTCAGGGATTTACTATATCTTCATCCTGAAATTTCATTAAAATCAATCCAAAATGTCCAATAATCCGTGATAAATACGTACAGAATGATTCACGAAGAATGTAACAAACTTTCAGAACATGTTCTATAGGTGAAAATATAGAAGAACGTTCGTTCATATAAACATAGGTTCCAAAAACGCTTTGCTAGCGAGAGTCGGTTGACGAAAAATTTCGTCTTGATTGATTTCTGTGTCTTCGATAAGATTAAGCCAGATTATAATTCTTGGGACCAACTTACGGGGTAAATTTAGTGATTTTATATGAAATATGACCTAATGAATTGAAAAAAGATAAGTCCCAGAAATACATTTTTAGTAGTTTTCGATAAATATGGGATAAAAGACAAAATACTAGGATCGAAACTATTTTATGTTAGGAGGAAAATAACTTTGTTAAGTGGGTAATAAAAGCAACGATTTTAAGGAAAATGCAAAGAATTTTATTCTGATTAAAATGGTATGAATAAAATCTACAGAGACTAACTACTGTATTTTATTCCTGTAGATTTTATACTAAATACTAAAGTATTTTGTTTCATATCTAAATAGTTAGGATTCTGAAATTAATTTAAAACAAAATACATCAAAACGAGATAGATTTTAACTAGGTATTAACTAAACAAAATTTTCAATATTATAAAACATTTTTATCTTAGATGTTTACAAGCATCCGTCATATGAAAACAAACAATGAATAACCCCATTTAAAATAATGAATAAAACGCAAATTACTTTCTTATAGAAACCAAATTGCTAACTGTAACACAAAATAATTAAGTTATTTACTCAAAATATCACAACATGAAAAGTAACACGACAACATGCAACAAGCTCTTGATTTAAATCACAGTGTCCACCCTATTATAAAATTATATACAGATAAATTACCTAAAACCTTTTTAAAACTAAAACTGAAAAAAATAAATGAGCTATTATTCAAATCGGAACACTGGTTTCGAGAACCTAGGCGAATATAGACATAAAAATGATAAATCATATAAGCGAACATTTTACTTAATTATAGGCTTTGAATATATCGTTTTATTGAAATTCCGTGTATGGTAATAGTCTAATAAGACAAACCTAGCTAGCATTCATTAAAATAGACTTTAAAAGTATTTACAGGGTTCATCATATTTTATTAGCAGACTTCAGAAAAGGAGGTTTACAAACAATTTAAAAAAAAATTATGTTACGAAATATCTCGACGTTAATAAACTGATTTCGATATTTTTTTTTAATCGAAAGCGTATATTTTCGGAATGGTCCCATATAAATTTTAACCAAATCCGATAATCTTAGGAAAAATACCAAAGAAACCGAACTGCTTGACACCCTTAGCTGCTGACCGCTGGCACAGTACAAAAGGAGTTTTTATAAAATAATTTATAACAAATAAAAATAAATAAATTTCAACAAATAATAGTACTAAAAAGATACAAATAATTATATATTTTTTTTTATTAACTAAAAAAGTATTTACAAGAATTAACTATTTTTGCAAAATTAAACAACTATTAACTATACAGCCGGGTCAGCTGATTACGATCAAATACAAATACACACTGCAGAGTACTACTAAAAGAAAAAAAAAACCGTAAACGACGTAATATTATGATAGAGAACGAATTAATACTGGACAAAAGTTGAAGTCGGAATATTCCGACAAAGGACCTAATTTTGCACATTGGCTATGTCGGAATATTCCATCAACAAGTGGTAAGCCATATATGTATATGTATGTATATGTATATATATATAAAGGTACTAGATACCACTAAATAAAATAATGCAAATAAATAATTCTGAAATAAAATAATGTAAAAAATAATTAAAACCGACTTCAAAGAATAATAGTACTAAAATGTTACAAATGATTATATTTATACTTAGTAACTAAAGTAAAAGTATTAACAACAAATAACTATTTTTGAAGTCGGTGCCAGTCAACACAGATTAAACATAAAGTTACGTATAGTTAGTACCTCGACCGACCGCTAGTTGGCTAAACGGGATTCCCGTATGTAAAACGTCATCTCAAGAACATATAAGACAAAGCGTCTCACGATTATACCTCATCTTGAGATTGCTAAGGGCATAAGCTTATACACTTTGTAGTCCAGTCAATAAGATATCCAGTAAATAAGACATCCAGTTGTGGATACCGCTGTTCTTTGGTGACTGGGTTTCAATTAACCACACATCTCGGGAACGGTCGACCTGAGACTGTACAAGAGTACACTTCATTTATATTCATACATATCATCCTCTGAAGTAAGTTCGGAGGTATCTTACGATAGTTCCGGAGGCAGAAAAAGAAATTCCAGTCGATAGGGATGTTTTGGCTAAAAAATTAGTAGAGTTTAGGGAAGTAAATGATGCAACATCAACATCAACATCAAGTATATGATGTTGCAGATTATTGTAAGTATAACTTGTTTATATACGACAAAATTTTCACTAAATCGACAAATGGCTGCCGTTCAAAGGTGGTGAAAATCGGTTTTTCAATATTGTAGGGCAATGTACTTCCTAGGCGAAAAGGTTTTGAATAAAAGTTATGGGCATTGCAGTACCTATGATTTAAATCCTTAAACGTTAAATAGTTACTACAAAAAAGTAGAAAAACAGATTATTGCAAAGCCAATAATTGCAAAAATGATTTTTTTACTATTTTTATTGTTTTAAATGTTAGCTCTTGGGATTCCGAATTCAGTGACTGGTTACACAAGAAAACTGTTTTATTCGTTGCTGAGATATTTAATTTGTTTATAAAAAGACTCCACTTAAGGCTACTGTAATTATTTTGGCTTTTAAGAACATTTTTAGTGCCCATTTCAACCGTAATCTATTATGTATTTTCAAATGGTGAAACGTTTTAGACCGCAAATTAATGTGAAACTTGTTTAAACTTCTTCGAAAAAATGAGCGAAAAACAGAGGGTGCTCGCGGGTTAGTCATGAAGGGGTAAGCGGTTCGCGGCAGTCGCAGCGAATAAAGCTGAATTCGTAACTTCAAATCGTGGAGTGCAAAAAATCGCTCTATCTCCACGAATTTTGGACGGATCGAGACCATTTTTTTTTTAAAACTGGAATAGGTCAAAAAAATAACTATAGCGCTATCAGTTACATATTATTTCAGATATAGTAGGCTTTTAAGTACTTAACCACACTCTTCGTTTTTGTAGATGAAAAAATTGATAAATTTATTTAATAATCATTGTAATATACTGTATCTCATGAATACGAGTTCACTCTATAATTATAATTCTGTCTGTGTAAATACAAACAGAATACTATTTATTAACTCTATTTGTTCTATTAATGTAATATCCGGTCCAATTAATATATGTTGATTGGTTCCAATCAATGTTTCAGTTACATCGTTCATAAATTTATATACATAAATAAACTACAATATACGTTCATAAATTTTGATTCAAAAAAGTACGTTAAATTTAATGTAAGTTTTTGAAAGGTTTTTTTTTAATTTTAAAACTTTTTTCAAAAATAAATTATCGATCCGTAAAATTCGCGGAGATAAAGCGATTTTTTTCGCACTCCACCAATATGAAGTTACGAATTCAATTTTATTCGCGCACGACTGCCGCGAACCGCTTCTCCCTTTACGACTGCCATGCGAATACGCTATTTTTTCGAAGAAGTTTAAACAGGTTTCCCATTAGTTTTTGGTCTAAAATATTTCACCATTCGTAATTACACCTCTTGAAGAATAGTTTTCACTTCAAATGGACATAGAAAAGTTCTTAAAAGCCAAAATAATTACGGTTGCCTAAGTCTTTTAATAAAAAAATTACAATATCCTAGCAATGAATAAACCAATTTTCTGGTGTAACCAATCTTTGAATTAGGAGTTCCAAGAGCTAATCTTTAAAACAATAAAAATACTAAAAAATTTATTTTTTCAGTAAATATTAGCTTTGCAAAAACGCCATTTTTAACTGTTTTTCGGCTTTTTTCAGTAACTAATTAACGAAATTTAGCGTTTAAAAGCTTAAATTATAAGTATTGTAAATGCTCACAACTTTTATTTAAAACGTTTTTCGCCTGGAAAGTTTACCTTGACTTACAAAACTGAAAAAACCGATTTTTACCACTTTTGAACGGCCGCCATTTTGTCCAGTTACGAAATTTTTTTTCCAGTCGCATATAAAAAAATTTCTACAACCTCATTTATTTCCCTAAACGCTACCAATTTTTTTTTCAAAAATCGATCTTCCCCCTTGGTGAACTGTTCCTTGATTTTGAAGTCGCTAATTCGTACTTACGATTAAGAAATAATTCAATGAATCACTGGTTTATGTTTAACACTTTTTTATTGTAATTAATATCCATCGATAAAAATGTATAATTTACTGTATGTATATGTTTACTCTACGTATGCTAAATTTGGACTAGCATTAAACAATATATGAGATTAATAAAAAGTAAAATAAATGTCAGCTGGTGACCGATTTGTAACAACTTCATATATTAAGGAGTAAGAAGAAGGCAGATCAATTAATTAATAAAGAAAAAATGATTTGAATCTGAATAGTTCATTGACTGATTATGGTTATAATATATGTACCTAAGCACCGGTAAATCTGGCCTCCGTGGCGCGAGTGGTAGCGCCTCGGCCTTTTCATCCGTACGTCCCGGGTTCGAATCCCGATCAGGCATGGCATTTTCACACACGCTACAAATTATTCATCTTCATCCTTTGAAGCACATGGAAAGTATTCTTAAAATATATTTTTTAAGTCGCATTTTATTGTAGCAAAATCTCTATTACCAATTTTGCATTGTTTGAAGTAGGATTTGTAGATAAGTTTTTTTTTATTAACTTGTGTTGGCTGGCACCGACTTCAAAAATAGTTATTTATTGTAAATACTTTTACTTAGTTAATAAATATAAATATAATTATTTGTAACATTTTAATCCTATTATTTTTTGTAGTCGGTTTTTATTTATTTTTTTAAATTATTTTATTTTCTATTTACATTTTTTTTAATTTACATTATTAAATATGAAAATAATAACAATAATATTACGCTAAGACTTCTAAGTATTTAAATATCAAATGTATTTCGTATCTACTTATGCCCAAAACTAAATCTGCAGAATTGTCGCAATGAGCACTTTTAACATTACCTGATATACGAAGGCTATTCAGAAAGTAAGGAACGTTTCCACCTGACGCCGCCAGGCGCACGCCAATCGCGTATATATTGGTGTGCTCGTGCTCGGCACCTCACGACCCAACATCACGGACAGGAGTCCGGAAAAGAGCCCAACAGAGATGAGTCCCGAAAGGCAGCCATCACAGAAGTGGATGAAGAGCTTCTACTCAACCTCTCCTTTTAAAACTTACATTTAAATTAACTTAAATCAGCAATTGCGACTCCTCCTGAGAAGGGGGCGCATTGCTCCGTCCATACAGTTAGTGCCCCGTTGTGGCGTATTCCTGCTAGCCTATGAAGCGTTAGCACCGAAAGGACTTCAGTGGACGGTCTGAAGGGGAATTATGTCGGGAGGACGGGTTTCATAAGCCTAGCAGCCTTCCGCGGTCGGCCCATGAAATGGGTTCGATAACGCTGGTTTAACAATGGATTGGAATGCAATTAAATCCGTCCTTAAAAACACAAAATATTAAATAAGACAAAAATTGAAAAATTACACCCGTCACCTAAAATAAACCTTTAAAAACACGCCCGATAGAATCATCCAGCAGCAAGGGACACTGTCCAGGTTCTGCGATCCGTAGGGAGAATCTATAAACTCCCGCCAACTTTGCATTCCATTCCATTCCGGCACCTCAGTCAGCGTCCAGCCGTGACAACGGGAACATCTCCGCACTGCCCGTTTTTTTTATATACAAATTTGAAATGTGTGCTGCAATCGAAAATCCCGCCAGTTGTGAGGTGCAGTCTGTGATTCGTTTTTTGTTGGCAAAAAACTTAAAACCAATAGAAATTCATCGGGAACTGTGTGAAGTGTACGGGACCAACGTAATGAGTGAAAGTTCTGTCAGGAAGTGGTGTATTCAGTTTAATAATGGCCGAACAAACGTTCACGATAAAGAGAAGAGTGGACGTCCGAGCATTGTGACTGACGATCTGGTCTCCAAAGTTGACGAAAAGATTCGTGAAAACCGCCGTTTCACAATAACTGAGCTTTCTCTATGTTTCCCACAAGTTTCAAGGACTTTATTGTTTGAAATTGTTTCACAGAAGCTAGGCTACCACAAATTTTGTGCAAGATGGGTCGTCACCGAGTGGTTGAGATCACAGGCGGCAGAATTCTATGACACAGGAATTTCAAACCTTGTCCATCGCTATGATAAGTGCCTGAATTTGTATGGTGATTATGTTGAAAAGTAGTATTTTAGTCCCTCTTTCACATGTATATAATAAAAAGTTTTTCTTGTACTTGGTTTTTTAAAATTCCAAAATGTTCCTTACTTTCTGAATAGCCCTCGTATGTAGTTTATTAGTGTAAGCAAATAAAAACTGTCAATACAGAACTGTTCGACGAGTGTCGGCTCGTCAGTCAATAGTGTTAATTCCAGATTTTTTGTTTTACTTCTCTATAATAATTATAACTCTTATGTTAAAGAGTTATAATTACATGTAAATAAAAAAAATAATAACAATGAAATTAAGTTCACTTCAAAATATAATATTTGCCGTTTTTTTTTTGGTCGGATAACATAACAATGTTTAAAAGAACATTTAAATGTATAACATCAAAGTTTCATTTATTTACCCTAATTTTACTTTATAGTTTGCTTTACTATAAATTAACCTTTAGCATTTTTTCAACAATTTTTTAAGAGGAATTTTTTAGTTTTAAAGTTATAAAATGTCGAACTTAAAAGATACTGAAATAAGTAAGTGTTTTACAGTCTGCGAAAGTGAAATATACGAGAAGAGATATACTTCAAGTGTGCGCAGGGGATTTAGTGGGTGGAACCGCACTCCTCTTAATGCTATAAAAACAGTGGAACTCGTTTCTTTCACAACACATCTTACATCCTAGTTGACAATCCAATACAGTATGATCAAAACGGGATGATGCATCACGCTGGCGCGAATCGGAAATATTGTTATTTATTCTTTTTTTTTTTTTATTAAAAAATAATAAATCAGTAACTAATCTCTGGTAGTTCATTAAATGTTATTATAACTGTTCTCAGTAATTACGTCAGAAGCACCATTAAATTAATATATTTTACATTTAATTACATCGGATAAGGAACTGTTGAAAAAGGTTTCTAAATATCCCGCGTGTCGTATTAAGAGACTTAACTTATTAATCATGATTTGGCTAAGCCGTTTATATTTAAGCAACTTCCAAATGTCATTATCAATAGTATTGGATCTTAATATTATATTTTACGGGATGTATTACACCCTAACACGCTGATAAACTTTTATTAACTGTCCACATTCTGATTAAACGTCTAGGTGAAAATTAATTTAAAAATTCCGATTGGATGGATTAAATAATATTACAAAACCCACGAATTGGTCTAGTGGTAAAGTTGACACCGCAAATCAGCTGATTTCGAAATCGAGAATTCTAAGGTTCAAATTCTAGTAAAGGTGTAATTACTTTTATACGGATTTCAATGCTAGATCGTGGATACCGGTGTTGTTTGGGGGTTGTGTTTCACATCTAAGGAATGGTCGACCTGAGGCTGTGTAAGATTACACTTCATTTACATTCACACATATCATCCTCATTCATCCGTTAATGTAAGACATTACGGTGGTTCCGGAGGCTAAACAGAAAATTAAAATGAATAAAAATTTCTAAAAACTTGCTTTATACATTTTAGTCGTACTTTAATCAAATTATTATCATACATTCAATTAATAGTTAATTTGGATTTCAAAAGATAACATCGTATATTGAAATTCCTAATATATTTTAAAATATCAAACAAATTTTTAATCAAATATTTTCGTCAGGAACTACGTGAATCATATGGAGCCTAGTGAATCGTCAGGAGCTGTATCTCAACATACTACCCACCAAAAATAATCTGTGTAATCATATATATGAATATTAACTTAAATGTAATTTATTATTTAAGTTTATTTTTCTCTTTATTGGATACAATTAAATATAATAACAAGACATATTTTACTTAAAAATATTACTTTTATTAATCTCTTGGGTTAACCAATCAACTATATAAACTTATAAATTAAGTACACCACGTTTCACTTAGAATTCTCTAAGCTTCCTCAGGAGACAATACACATTCATACACACATCATGCAAAATTCTCATACATATTAAGAAATTAACTGGGTCTACCCATCCTAGATAACAATATTTTATCCCCACCCTTGTTCTAATAAGTCCGCTGTCAATAATAGATAGGACAGCCGGATTAAGCAACATATATGTCAATTTAATTTATAAAAATCATATTAATATTGTAAATTCAGTTTTAAGGAAAATAATGTTTAATGTTTGTAATTTTTGAGAAAAAATATGTCCACTGTAAAGGTTTCAATGCACAGGAAATAGCAATCAGGTTATATAAATTGATGCATGTAATTATCTAATGATAAGATGATTCATGTGTGAGTAGGGGGATCTGTTACGATAAGGGTAGGGGACAAAATATTGCTATCTAGGATGGGTAGATCACTAATTTCTTAGTGTGCAAGATAATTCTGAATGATATGCGTATTGTCACCTGAAGAACCTTAGAGAAATATAAGTGAAACGTAGTGTATTTAATTTATAAATCTGTATAGTTGATTGGTTAACCCAAGAAATTAATAAAGATAATATTTTTAAGTAAAATATGTCTTGTTATTATATATATATATATATATATATATATATACATGAGTGATGACAAAATGTTGTCAAATTCGAAACCACAAAAAACTCCCATACAAATTTTTTGTCGTTTTTTATGTCAAACAGCTATCGGATTTGTAATCTGCGACCCCAAAAACCCCGCATAACCGTTTTGCAGATTTTGTAATTTTTTTACACCCGCACCCTTAACTTACCCCCGTACGGGGAGATGTTTGCAAATGTAATGGTGGAACTATTGTATTGTCATCCGACCTTAGTAACTGTGCAAAATTTCATCAATCGGCAATGTCAGGAAGCATGTTAAATTAAGGATGCGAGAATTGAGGACAAACATGAAAAACAAACATTGTGAGTTAAAGAAAAACAAGTAAAAACCTAAAGAAAGAAAATATTTCCTAAAAGATACTTTTTTAAGGGTAGGGATACTTAAATGAGAATTTAAAAAAAAGATGTTTTAACGGTACTATTTGCAAAAGTATTTCTGATGATATTATGTTCTGATGGATTACCACTCCCCACAAAAAAAAGAGCAAAACTAAAATACTGATTTAGACCTTTATGTATACTTTTCTTTAGTATTTTCTAATCCAATTTTTTTTAAAAAAAAGAAAAAAAAAATTCTCCTAACACGTAAGCCACACACCAAATTTTATAACTATACATACAAATCCAAATAAAGGCTGACACAAGAAAATTTGGAAAAGTTTTTTATCACTTTTTTTTTGAACTTAGGGAGCTTAAAATGTCGAGAAACACAAATACCTAGAAAAGGAGATTGCAGATTAAATTTTTGGCCGTTAGCAACATTTTTCTTGTTATACAGCTATTACCAAAAGCAGAAAAGTAGAAATGACATAGAATAAAACATTAAATATAAGTGGATTAAAAAAAAGAGTATTACACAGGGACCACTTTTGATGAACGGGCTATTTATTTTAACGTTCTAATTTTTCACTTATTTAAGCAGTACTTATATTTTAATAAATCCACAGAAAGACATTTACGTAAAAAAAAAATTATCATAAACGGTTTCCTCTTCAAAAGAGAACCTCTTTTACTTTGGACCTATCTACCCACTACTGTTAAAATAGAATTATAAAATATTTTCCATACAAGAAACCCCCAATTTAGATAAATTTATATTACCAGCAAGGAAAATGTATTAAAATAAAAATTTGAGAGCATTTTTAATTAACTGACGCTCCGGTGTGAAATATTTAATGTAAGTATAATAAATGCAAAAAAAAATACATACAACGGCAAGTACAAGGATGGTTTTCAAGAGATAGAAATTGAAAGAGAATAATTACGGATATATTATTAAGATTTCCCTTTAGAATTGACAATTATTGTCATATCTAATTATGTGCATTTATGATTAGTACTGTACCCCTAAAAGCGAAACAAAATGCGTTTCTCTTTCAACACAGAGATAAGTAGAATGAGAGGGTAGGGTCATGATATATCTTTCTCTCCCATATAAAATTTACATTCAAATAACATAAGTATGTAAATTCTCATTTAGAATACAGCTTAGCACTAACATATCGCACCGCTAATACCGCATTAGTCAAACCACACGTATATTTCTATACACCTTCCTTCTGTTTCTCCTCGGATAAAATGACTCCTCACTCATATGCATGACACACAAATAAGTACAGTCAGCGGTGTGTAATAGTTGCCACTCTACCAGGTATTCAAAACTGTGTAAAGCTTAATTTATTCTTCTTTTACCTAACCGCATAAATAATTACTACGGGATTTATTCATAATACGGAACTACTTTATAATTTTTCTTATTTAACCACGAACAACCAAAAGTAGCCATAATTTTAATTCATTTAATGTAATTTGATATACAACTGCATAACTACGTTATGATTTAAATAAAGTATTTATTTATTTAATACTGATTCAATTCAGTTCCCTGTCAGTTATTCTCGCCAAAAATAATTGACTTTTGTTTTTTTAAGTTATAATTACTTTTATTATGGGAGAAACTAAGTTTTTGATCGGTAGATTCAAAAACAAAAAAAAAAATCTTGTAATTTTTCAGATTAAGTTTGAAATTTTCATTGTCCAAAAATGTTAATTATTTAAAATCTAACGTAAACATGTCGCAGATGATACGGATTCTACCTGCGAATGCATTTTATCAACTAAAATAATGAACCAAATTTTATTTAAAAAATTTTAAATATAAAGAAACCCAGATGTTTATGAAATAAAACATCTTTTCATATTAAAAAAAAAAATATGGGAAAATAATAATATCGCAGAATAATAGACTTTAGGGGATTCATATATTAAACGATATATTAAATATTCATATATTTAACTTTATTTTAATTGCAACAATTCTGCTATTTTAGGTAAAAGAGATTATGATTCTTAATCGAAATGAAATGATTTCAAAAATTTGTTAAAAATAATTATACCTGGACGTTTTCTAAATACATTCAAATAAAAAAATGGTAAAGATTATAATAATCTTCTGTTGCTATAAAAAAAAAAAATTATTTCTGTTAACAAAGGACCTCGCAGTTGTTTTTTTTTTTTGGTTAGAATTTAACAAAAAATTGAGCTCTGCTATAACTAAACTCAATAACGAAAATTACAATAAAGTTCAAAACGGAATTGTCGATCGTTATCTACTGTACTGATACTGAATAATTAAAGAACATAAGAATGACGCCGTAATAAGAAAGGGAATCCGACAAGGATGTTCCCTATCCCCGTTACTTTTTAATGTTTACATGGAACTAGCAACTAATGATGTTAAAGAACAATTTAGATTCGGAGTAACAGTACAAGGTGAAAACATAAAGATACTACGATTTGCTGATAATATAGTAATTCTAGCCGAGAGTAAAAAGGATTTAGATGAAACAATGAACAGCATGGATGAGGTCCTACGCGAGAACTATCACATGAAAATAAACAAAAACAAATCAAAAGTAATGAAATGCAGTAGAAATAACAAAGATGGACCACTGAATGTGAAAATAGAAGGAGAAAAGATTATGGAGGTAGAAGAATTTTGTTATTTGGGAAGTAGAATTACAAAAGATGGACGAAGCAGGAGCGATATAAAATGCCGAATAGCACAGGTGAAACGAGCCTTCAGTCAGAAATATAATTTGTTTACATCAAAAATTAATTTAAATGCCAGGAAAAGATTTTTGAAAGTATATGTTTGGAGTGTCACTTTATATGGAAGTGAAACTTGGACGATCGGAGTATCTGAGAAGAAAAGATTAGAAGCTTTTGAAATGCGGTGCTATAGGAGAATGTTAAAAATCAGATGGGTGGATAAAGTGACAAATGAAGAGGTGTTGTGGCAAATAGATAAAGAAAGAAGCATTTGGAAAAATATAGCTAAACGAAGAGACAGATTTATAGGCCACATATTAAGGCATCCTGGAATAGCCGCTTTAATGCTGGAAGGACAGGTAGAAGGAAAAAATTGTGTAGGCAGGCCACGTTTGGAATATGTAAAACAAATTGTTGTGGATGGGGGATGTAGGGGGTATACCGAAATGAAATGACTAACACCAGATAGGGAATCTTGGAGAGCTGCATCAAACCAGTCAAATGACTGAAGACAACAAAACAAAATCTACTGTAACAAATTTAGCAAGTGCCAAAAAATGATCTTCCTTTATTTTATTTTTATTTATTGTTCTTGTTTATTTGTTGTTTTTGTTTATTGTTTAGTTATTGTTTATTTTTATTTGTTGTTCTTTTATTAAAATTAATGCTTAAAGCGACTAATGCAGTCATTAATCTTTGATGTCCTATAGGACATCAAAGATTACTGATGGAGAGGAGGTTCTTACACTATACCCTACTTTTTTTTATAATTTTCAAACCTTTGATCTTATTTTACATATTTTTTTTTGTAAATTAGATATCTGATGGAAAAAAAATAATTTTTTTCAAAAAAATCAACGCTAACAATTAAGTATTTAATAATTTATCGAGTATAACATGCACGGTTCGTAGAATAATAGGAGAACAGTTTTTCGGTTGCAAAAGTTAATGAGGCTTAAAGATTGGGTAGAATGTAAAGAATAAAGTATCTAACAAGTAGATTCTGAAAGACAAATAAGATTTTACCAAAACTTAGGGGCTTCACCTACTATTACAACCAACTGGAGCTAAATTATAATACGCTATTAGTTTTATAAACATGTGAGATAATATTAGGATAAACAATTCCTACTAGAAATTTTGTAAGTTGTTCTGAAATTCTGTTCCGTAGCGACCGGAGTTTTGGGAAAATGTAGTACTTTTTAACCGGATCCTAATATTCCGACGAAAATCGTTAATATCTCGAAAACGGTCGGTCTTAGCGCTCTGAAAAATTTTATCGCCCTCCTCGAGATATCCCATCCGCCCCCAGTGGTACCAGTCCGTCGGAAGATAATATTTTCAAATGCCTCCGAAGCGCCGTTCGGAATTTGGTGAAAGGGTGCGATGGGGTGTCGCCGTAATATCTTGGCAACCAACCCCTGGTCCGATTTTTACGATTCAAACGGCGTATGTATCGGCTGATCGACCGCTAAGGTTTAACGCATCGGACACACTTTTGATCGACCGGATCTTGGTTATCCAGAAATTAAATCGTTTATCTCTATGTTTTGATTGTACCGTAAAACGTATCCATCCGATCTTTCGCTAAATACGCTCAAACCTGTGCGCTAGCGAAGCTGTAAAATAAAATAACTTATGAAGACTAAAAAGTAGAAAATAATAAAGAAAAATATTAAAAAAATTTTTAAAAATCGCTCATATTAAATGCACTAAAATGTAGAAAATAAAAAATATGTAAAACATTTTTTTAAATGTCACTCTTATATTAAACGCACTAAAAGTTTTAAAGCTTGTTGTCAAATCCATTCTGAGATACCTCCTATTTATTTTTTTACCGTTCTAAATTATTTTTTGGCTTTTAGTGTGCTTAATTTTAAGTGGGGTTTTAACATTTTTTTTTTTTTACCTTTTTTTTATAGTATTAAAACAACCTTTTAAAGATGAAAAAGAATGTTTTTTCTTTTATTGAAATTAATATTGAACAACTGTCAATTCTGAAAAGTTTTTTCTTTTAAAATAATAAAACTAGTTTATTTATGTTAAATGAGAAAATACAGGATACTTGTCACTTTGTGTAGGAGTTCTTTACAACATCAGGATATTAATTTCCAGTTACAATACAATTTATCTTTTATTTTGTAGAATTGAAGTATTTATTTATAGGTAAATTACATGAGCCCACGTATCTTCAATGGTATATTTGTTACTGTTATCTTGGCAATTACCTGTTACGAAGTGTATATTTTTTGTTTTCTTATAAACAGGGGAAACGGTAACACATTTATTTGTGTACCAAATCTTTTTTTAACTTTCTTCATCCTTTTCAAAGTAGAATCTCGAAAAATGTAGAAAATGATTTTTTTTGTTTACATGAAAATTACCCACACCAAAATCAAGTTGATATCTTCATTTGTTACAGAGAAATTTAAAAAAAAAAAAAAAAAAAAAAAAAAAATAGCCGTGTTTCAAACAAAATTCGATTTAACCCTTTAAACTCGGAATTTCAAAAAAAAAATCTAGAAATTATTATTAGATATTCACAAGAAAAGATTACGCACGCCAAAAAACAACATGATGTCTTCATTTGTTATCTAGAAATTAAAAAGATAGTAAATTTCATTGTTATTCCATTTTAACCTGTTAAACTCGGAATATCAAAAAATCTTGTCTGGTTGTGCACTTACACCGTAGGAAGAACATGTATATAAATTTTCATCAATTTGGTCTCAGTACTTTTTTTCAAAACAATTTAAAGAATTTCTAGTAGCAATTGTATAGCCTAATATTATCTCACTTGTTTATAAAACTAAGTAGGTAAAGCCCTACGTTTTGGTAAAATTATGTATTTCAAACGTAAGCGAATTTTAGATCCAAACTTACCGAAAATATGCATGTAAACGAGGTTGCATAAGTTCAAGGTGCATTTTTTTCACTTAACTTAGGGGAATCTTAGCGTCTAGAAAATGTTGCTAAAATGTGTTGTCATCAGGAGCAAACATGCATGCAAAATTTCAGAGCGATTGGATAAACGGAAGTGCTTCAAAATAAAAAGAGTGAAAGAGTGTTAAGAGTGAAAGGTTCCGTACAATGAATCCCACATACATAGTCGAAGAGCGAGTTAATGTAAGAGTGGTAATAAATAAAAATATAAAAACAAATTGGAAAAATTTTAGGACACATTTAAACAGAAAAAAAGGTTACAATTTTGACGTAAATTAAAAACGAAAAGTGTTTAATTTCACAGATTCATCAAATAAACCGTTTATCAAAATAACTAAGGAAACGTTTCACAAATGTTTACATGAAACATCTACAACTAAATGTAGTAAATTCGGTTATTTTATCATTTTCAACAGAAACTATAAAGGAAAAAGTAATAATAACAACAATACTATTACTAATATTACAACACATAAATCAGTAAAAAAAAAATTATACAACCTACGAGAAATATAAGCTGAAAGGAAAAAATTATAACATCTTACTTCTACATTGTTATAAATAAAAACTTAAAATATTATTTTTAAATTTAATAAATGGCCTACCTAAGAACTAAAGTATTTTTTTTTATTATTATTATTATTTGCTGCTAATAATAAGATCTTTTGCAATCAGGTGAGTCATTAATAGAAGATTGATAAATGGTACACAGGAAAACGTTTTACTTTATTTACAAATCATATTATATTAATTTTTAAAATTAAACCATGTAGAACAGTAGAAAAAATTCATTTTAGCGAAAATAATGAACAAGCTGATATAGCAGTTGAGATGAATTTTTTAGGATTTGCTGTGATAAAAGTTCTATGACACTCACAAATAAACTAATTAATCACAATACTTAAAATATTGTATGTTTTAATTCAAAGAAATCTACTTTAATGATCACAAAAATATTGTTCAGTATAATTTATACATGCAGAGCCAATAATCACATATTGTATCGTTCTCTTATTGTATCGTATCGATATTTATCGTTTTTTAATCATCAAATAAATATTCAAAAATTAAAAAAAAATCGTAATTTACTCACAACGGAAATTTAAAAAAAAAACATTAATATTTTCCTATTCATTTAATTTATAGAGGACGTCCAAGAAGTGTTGGTCAAACTTAATGGACTCGACTAGAACACAAACTAAATATTTCCTTCTGTCCTACAATCTGTTTTTTTTTTCAATAAAAATTTACATCACAAGAACAAAAAAGATATTTTAATGAAATTTAATGGTACAATAGTACAAATAACTAAGAAAACCTACAAAGTAAATAATTACAGATTACACTGTAAATTTCAATCAATATACTGACAACTAGCAATCAGTCGTGACCGCTTAATATTTTAATTTTTTAACTTTATTATATAATGTTATTTTAATCTGACGATGGTCTAAGGACTGAAGGATCATGAGATGTTCAAAATTAATTGTTGGTAAGGTGGATTTGTACTTTTTAATAATATTTAATAAAGTAAATAACTTTTAAAATTTCTATCTTTAAAAATTCCAAAACTGCTATAAATTTAAAAAGATGGAGTAAGTAAGAAACTCATTTAGATGAAAATAATATATTTGTGGCAAAACAATATTAATATTGAATCTGTAAATAGGAAATTCACAAAACGTTCATCAGTAAGTTGCGTAGTAGAGGGAGTTGACATCATCTCTGTTTTCAAGACTGTTACTTATACAAAAATTATTTTCTTTAAATTAAATAATTATTTACGCAGATAATTTCAATTTGTAACGAATATTTTAATGGAGATATTACTGGATAATTATTACACATTTATTGAATTATTTTTTATTCTTATCGATTCGTTCCACATTGGAAAATGACCTAGTTTATTAATGTACCATAAATGAAATACAGTAACAAAAAGTATTATTAAATATATGCATAAAAACACAATAGATATTATTAGAAAAGGCAGGGAAAGTGTTGCAGACCAAATATATTCATATGTAGGTTAGCTTAAAAAATCTGCTAAAGTTTTTTCAAAATCCAACAACCTCCTCAATAACGGCTAAAATAAGAAAAATAAAATATTCAAAAAATATTTTTCTTCACTTTAAGTCCGGGATCTATAATTTAAAAAAAAATCTGTTAAAACTATATTTAAACCGAAGGAGGTAGAGCAAACGAACAAAAAAAACTTAAATTTTAAGAGGTGGAGATTGGTTTTTGAAAAAAAAATTTGATTTACATATGCATGGTTACAAATTTTCTTAATTTAAATTTTCCCTAATATGTCTCTGAAGAAAATCATAATTGGGTTTTCGCTATATTCCCCAATCCATTAACGAATTTTGAAAAAAAATTAATATTATCAATTCCCCATTTATAGAAATATAGCCAAATTTGAGAAAATCAGTATGGTCAATCCTGAAATATAAGGCCGTAAGAAGTGTGACACATACGTACGTTTTTGGGTTAGATGAACTACTTGGACCCTAAAACTTAAAAATTTGCAAAAGCACCCGGTACCCCATTTTTGACATGACCACCATACCTTCCCCTTTAATATAGTTATTCTAGCTATATTTGCCGAGAAAGTAAAATTTAAAATGTCAGTGGTGAGCTTGATCAGCATTTGAATAAAATAAAATATTTTAATCTTTTCCCGTTCAGTAAAAAAATTGAACGTGATAGTAAGTAGCTCTAACGATTTATTTTTGTATTTAAAGAAAAATCTATGTATATATTAAAACACCATACACGGTTTGATCTACCCGAAAAAAAGCAAATTAATAAACCCCGTCTATTTCTCTGATAACTGTAGGAAAATAAATTCATCTTTGTAATTTTTTATGAAGATAACAGTAAAAAAATCAAACTGACTGGGTATCATAGTCAAGTGTTTTAAAATTAGAAAAAAATTCTTAGGCGTGGGAAAGATTAATGATTTTATATATATATATATATATATATATATATATAAAACCACAAGGAGAATTACGAAACACTTTTTTAATTTTCAATTCAAAGGAAAACAATTCACACGGGAGTCAAAACTACTGTAAAATAATACATCATGAAACTCATTAATAGCAGATACTAAGTTTTCTCATTATACCTTTAGTGTTCATAATTGTAAATAAGATAAAAAAAATTAATCCATTCATTTTCTTGTAAACTAAACCATTGAATATTCCAAATATTTTTCATTTTGTATTCGTAACTTCAATTTTTATACGTTTTAGTAGCTGAAAAAAAAACAGGTTTTATAATAAAAGATTAATAAAAAAATACTTTACTGCCATCTGTAAGAAAAGTAAATTTAATATCTCATAAATACTAAAAATTATTCATATTAGTTTAACTTCCATAACTCAGGTTTACAGTAATTACTGAACGATTAAATTAAAAAGTGAATCCAAAATGAATATAATGGAGATGTAAACCAGTCATAAATCTCTTTTGTATTAAAGTAAGTAAGTACAGTAAAACTACTAACATATTACTATTAAATGTTAATAATACGAAATTCTTACCTAAACAGTAAATATTCCCAACATTCATTTCATTTCTGCAGACACTAAAACTCATATACACAATAATGATCATTTCTATGAAATGTATTTCGTTACGAAGAATGTATTTTTTAACATACTATAGTAGTTATAAACAAATAACGAACGAACCCACACGGCGCACAGCTTATTTAAAGAGCGTTTCGTGCCTGTTGTAACAGGTCTGTGAACGCGGCAGACAGTGCGCAATCGCAATACTAACTTCGTAGCAGACAACAATATACCTCTTCTACCACAACAAGCTAAACGTCCTCTACTGATTTCATACGAACTATATAACTTACGTAGGAACTTAATATTAAATATTGTATACATTTTACAACGCATGATAACAACACTTCTATTCGTATTTAAGATAAATAAAAATAATCATCATTTGCAACTGTTCGAAAACGGTTAATCACCAAACCATGCAAACCGATACCACGGCCCAGAAGCATAATTTCAGTAGAATTGAAAAGATTTTAAACTCCCGGTAAGGCTTCTTGAACGTCCCCCACACAATTTTGTAAAAATTGAAATATTTTAATATTAAAATTTTATGTTTCAAAATGGTTTTCTTTTCTTTACGAAAATTTTAAAATATCAAGTCTCTTTCTTTTCCTTCCGTAGATTGATATATTTAATAGTAACGATCGTACTTGCTTTAAATTACACATAAGTGCTTCCATTTTCGGCTATGAATTCGTAAATAATTTTTAACTTTCCCGGCGAATACAGTTAGAATAGATATATTAAAGGGGAACGTATTGTGATCATGTAACAATGGGGTATCGGGTTTTTTTGTAAATCTTTACGATTAGGGATTAGCTTATCTAAACGTTGATTATCAAACTGGCGACCCTTGACGGAACTTTTGTGGGCACGATGCCCAGATGTGTATATATATATATATATACACACACATCTGGGCATAAACACACGAGTATATATATATATACATACACACACATAATATGTATCTATGATTAAATAAATTTAAATTTGAAAAAAATTATACTATATACAAAATTGTCACCGCACGCTTTTTAATTATCCTATATTAAATGTTTATCAACAATGATTTTTTTGACAGTTATGTTTTTACTTCCTTGTACGAAGTAAAGGACGTATAGCGATAGCGAAAAATTTCGGTTTTCAGATTTCAACGGAAATATCCATATTGACCATCCCTAAATCCATTTTAATTAGTTTCAACGTGACATCTGTACGTACGTACATACGAATCTCGCATAACTGAAAAACGATTAGCCGTGGGATTATTGCAACATCCAGTTGTGCATCTCCCCTTTTGACTGCAATCGACTGAACCAAAAAAAGTCCAAAATCCAAAAAGAAATTTGGATTTTAAACTTTATCTTAACTGCAGTAATAAGCCCTCATTTAGAGCTTTTCTACGATATACCATAAGTGGTACTTCTTTCCATTGGTTCCAGAGTTATAGACAAATAAAATTTTAATTAATTTATTTGGATCTTAGGGGAAGGCGCATCAGTTCGAATCACACTTCATCTCCTTTTTTCTAATTTAAATATATTGATTTATTAATAATTATTAACCTCCAATTGTAAACAAAATTACGATAAATAATAATTCAATAATAACAATAAAAAAATATCAAAAGTTATTAATGAAATAAAATTTTACGTACTTTTCATTTAAAAACAAATGTGTATATGTAATTTAATACGCGTACAAGGAAGTCATGTGGTGTCCACAGTCCACATCGGATTTTTTAACTTCAACATTTATCTCTTTGCTTGTTCAAATCGGTTGATAAACAGTCGAGATATAGCTACGACTGTTAAAATGGATCGCAACATTATGCATATGACAATTTCTTTCCCTTCACTAATCAAATTAAAGCACTTTAATTATAATCTAAAAAAATACAATGGAATTGTAAACCGTACGGAAAAAAAAAGGCTAAAAGATATAATTTCTGTACTGAGACTGTACAAGACTACAGTTCATTTACACTGATACACATCATACTCATTCATCCTCTGAAGTAATACCTGAACGGTAATTCCCGGAGGCTAAACAGGAAAAATAAAAAAGATATCACTCCTTCCGCTGAAAAAACAAAGATTTCTGTAATACAAATAAAACTATTTTTAACAAAATGATACTGATATCAAAAAAGGTAAGACACTACATTTCTATAATCAAAATCTGTAATTAATTTAGAATTTTGTTTAAAACAAAATACATGTTAAATATATGTAATGTACAATAGATAATAATCAATGTATAAGCGTTCCATATAATAAGCGAAAAATAGAAAAATTTGTTACAAAACTCTTACCGGCCCGATTTCATTTATATGTAATCCAAGTCACATTTACAGAAATAATACATTTCTTCTGACTATTTGTTGTTTAATAAATGAAAACGGGCCGGTGGAACGCTTAAACACTGTTTATTATCTGTTGTCCATTCCATATATTTAACATGTATTTTGTTTTAAACAAAATCGTAAATTAATAACAGATTTTGATAATAGAAATGCAGTGTATTAGGTTTTTTGATATCAATACCGTTAATAGTTTTATTTATATTACAGAAATTTTTGTTTTCTGAGCGGAAGAAATGATACCTGCGAGACTCCTACGGTACGGTTTACATTACAATTTTTTTTTGGATATCACTACGTTTTATTAAATTATTCTTTCCTTTTTTTATGAATTACGGATTTATTGTTAAAATTTATTGCCTTTCTAGAACAAACGAAAATACTTTTTTGAATTTCACGGCCATTTATTTTTTTATAGTTAGTCATATCATCATTCACTTCATACCATATTTTTCCTTTTTAATATAACTAGTATAATGACCTTCACGAATCGAAGATCCGTGATGTAAATTGCACTAATAACTTTGTAAGTGTAATCCTCGATTTTTATCGTATCCGTGGACACAGTTTTTATATTGTTACTAGCTGACCCGGCAATGCTTCGCTATTGCTAGATTTGAGATTTATATAGATTAAACGAACACAAATGAAAGTTTGATAAAGCATTAAAAAACTGAACTTTACGGAACATAACAAAATTTAACCATCCCTCTTCCCCATCCCCTCTTACCCTTTTCCCTTCTTCCTTTTTTCGCAAAAATATTTATTTTTATGTAACTAATATATATTCTGAATATGAGCCAAATCGGACCATAAATACAATTTATCGAAATTGTATTTATGGTTGCGTTGGTTTACGTTGGGTATTACCCAACGTCACCTAGCGGGTACAAACTAATTCACAAACCTTCGCGGGCGTGCGCACAACAACACGAAAGTTATATCGCAATCGGATGAATGGTATAGGAACGCATACGGGACAAACAAACGTTCATTTTTATTATATATAAGATTAAATGCACTTTTTTTTTAATTTTTCCATCAATTAGTTCAATAGTAGAATACAAAACTTTAACAATTGAATTTATTTCTGTTTTATTTATTCCTTTTTTAATAAAACTAGTATAATCTCTTATAAACTAATACTTTCATATTTTTTTTTAAAGAAGTGATGGGAATTAAAAAAATTGTTTCATCTTCCGTTCTACCTTTTGCATAAGAGAATTTACTATTAAAACAAGCTGTTGTATATTTTCTTTTAAATTTTATTATTTCAAGTACAGTATCAAGTTTTTGTACGCTACCTAGTTCTATCCTGGACTGCTATATAGCGGTGCGATTAGTAAAGTCACCTTAAAAAAATTAAAAAATGACATATTCGAGTCCCGCGGTTCATCAAATGGAAAAAAAAACATTTTCTAACGAAATTCGAGGTATTTTTTGAAAGTATTCTTTATTATAAATATAAATGAACTGTAAATATAATGTTTTCATGCTTTTTTTTTTAACTTTTTCCTCATTTTCATTTCACTTTAGGTTTGGTCTTCCTTCTCCTAGAAAAATTATTTCAGTTTCAAGGAAACCTTGTATTACTTTAAATACTGTATTGACAATGTATACTCGACGTTTACTTAGCAAAACTTACCTATAACACTTAATCTCACAAGTGGATTGTCAAGCTTACGTAGTAGATCTACGATTTTATAATGTTCGGTTTTTGTTTCGTTTTATAATTTTTTTTTTCTTTATGTATTTATTTCTACTAATGATGACTGTTTGAGATCCGAAACCCGAATCTAATACAGTATTATTTTTCAAATTTTTAATTTTGTTTTTCTGTACTGGAAGTACAACTTCCAGAATTTCTAGTAGGAATTGTTTAGCCTTATATTATCTCAGTTGTTTATGAAACTAATAGCGTATTATCATTTAGCTCCAGTTTGTTATTATAGTAGGTAAAGCCCCTTTGGGGCTCTTTGGAGACTAATGCTTAAAATAAAATTGCTTAAAATTGAACTAATTGTTCTGTATTCTTCACATTTATCTGCCCCTGCTTTCTTTGGTATCATGACTATAACAGTTTTTTTGAAGTCTGACGGAAATTCCCCTTTTTCATAAATATTACACACCAGTTTGTATAATCTATCAATCGCTTCCTCACCTGCACTGCGCAGTAATTCTACAGGTATTCGTCTATTCCAGGAGCCTTTCTGCCATTTAAATCTTTTAATGCTCTCTTAAATTCAGATCTCAGTATTGTTTCTCCCATTTCATCCTCCTCAACTTCCTCTTCTTCCTCTATAACACCATTTTCTAATTCATTTCCTCCGTATAACTCTTCAATATATTCCACCCATCTATCGACTTTACCTTTCGTATTATATATTGGTGTACCATCTTTGTTTAACACATTATTAGATTTTAATTTATGTACCCCAAAAGTTTCCTTAACTTTCCTGTATGCTCCGTCTATTTTACCAATGTTCATTTCTCTTTCCACTTCTGAACACTTTTCTTTAATCCACTCTTCTTTCGCCAGTTTGCACTTCCTGTTTATAGCATTTCTTAATTGCCGATAGTTCCTTTTACTTTCTTCATCACTAGCATTCTTATATTTTCTACGTTCATCCATCATCTGCAATATATCGTCTGAAACCCAAGGTTTTCTACCAGTTCTCTTTATTTCACCTAAGTTTGCTTCTGCTGATTTAAGAATTTCCTTTTTAACATTCTCCCATTCTTCTTCTACATTTTCTACCTTATCTTTTTTAATTTTGTAAATAGTTTAAAAATAGTTTTTCTCGATAAAATTTGAGAAATTATTTTTTAAATTATATCACATTGATCGATAATATATAATTAATATAAAAAATTATATTTAAAAAAGATTCTATATCATCGAAAATTTTGTAACATCATACTACTACCGTCGTCCAGACCTTGAATTATGTTAAAAGTTCGATTGTTAGGCTCTTGTTGAACGGGTTTAACCGGTGAAGAAAAATCCGATGCAATCACAACGTAGTTCGTAAAACAATTATCTTAGTAAAATTTTACGCGAAGTGGGTTGTGGTCATATTATGAACCCCTAAGCGTACCGGCAGATATTAAGTAAATATGGTACATCTATAACGTTCAGTTCCCTTTATATGTAAAATCCGAATTTTTATTCAATAGTAAACAAATTGATTAATACGTAAAACAATTCTAAGTTTGTATTACGAGAATTATTCGATCTAAAATTTATATTTCAACCTTAAATGGACAAAATCACTCATACTGCAAAACTAATAAAAACATTTATGCAGTGCATATTCATTAAAAAAAGAAAATAAATAAAAATAATAAACGTAAGAAAATAACACATGAAAAGTAAGAAGAGTATAAAAAATATAAAGTAAATGAAAAAAGAAAACGAAAGAATGTAACATTAACTGAAAGTGTCGTGACAAGTAACTAATCCAGTTTTATAGCTACTACTGTTTTATTCTTTACTCTTGTGATTTAAACATTCTGTACTTAACCGCCCTTAAACTTTAGACGTTAAAAAATAAATACTTAGTTACTATCAAATAGTAAACAACTGTACTAATGCATAATTAAAACTGAACAATAATTGCAAACGACGAAAGCAGAGAAATAACTTTATAAAAGAAAAACACAAATAAAATTAAACTTTCTTTATTACATTCATTTTCCATAACATTATAATCATACATACGACAGTTAAATGCCACAACCGATCGGTAGTAAAGCCGACTTCAGGAAGTAAGTCGCTAGTCACTTTTGAAGATAGCATAATTATTCTCAAAAACAACTATCATTCTACGCCAGGGTTACTAATAAAAGTGAAGTGATCCCTGTTCGCTTTCGATCCCTGTTTGCTTTTGGAAATCAACAAAACATAATTTTGGATAAAAATAAATAATCTTTATCTTACCATCAAATGATTAATATTGGTTTTTTTGTGTGTTTTTGGTGGTCGAAAAACGCTTCGGCATTATCATCTTTCGGAACAAAATTTTATAAAAGAAAATAAATGGTAAAATAAAAACTGTCTTAAAAATTAAAAAATTAAACAAAAACTAACAACTAATATCACAGCTGTAAATATAAAATTAAAACTAAGCTTAAAACGTAAAATTTAATTAAAAATAAAAAGAGTTTTAAAAAGTCCAAGAGCCCCAACTCGGATAGTAAAGGGCTCCAACTCGGATAACAAGAAGACTAAAAAGATTAATATAAAAACCTAAACCTAGGTTAAAAACTAAAATATTTAAAAAGCTAAAACTTACAACTAACACAGACAAAATATAGAAAAAAACTTAAAACTAATATCACTAAAAACCGTATAACTAATATCACAATGGGAAACTTAATAAGGTAACATTTATTTATAAGGAAACAAAAAATATAAAATTTAAATAGAACTCAATAAATTTGACGAAAACCGAGAGGGGTGTAAAAGGTCCCAACTCGGATACAGAATAAATAAAAAATAAAAATCATAACAATTAAATGAACAGAAATAAAAAATATTAAAATAATTCTTCAGCACTAGAATAAAAAATATATACCACAATTTTAAATTTTCTGAAATTTTTAAAATAGCAACATCTGGTTTAATATTCCTTATTATTGTCCAAAATTTGGCGAATCAAATTCAATAGTAAACAATTATGATCGCACCGTGTGTCCCTCGGTACTTTTTTTCTTACAGTACCAAATTGTCGAGAAGTAATACAATAATATTAAAATTATGAAGTCTTTTCCACTCTAACAGGTGGAAGCATTTTTAATCCTAACGTTCTATAAACTTGAAAGTTTTTCCATTACTTTTTCCGAAAATATGGGATTATTAGGGTATGAATAGTTTTCAAACTTTATCCCACGAAAAAGTAAACTAATTTTTTTTTTAAATATCAAAAATAATTTTAATTCAATTTTATGACATTTTTACACCTTGAAAAAATAGCTTAAAGCACTGATATTTTTTGAGAGTACCTGTGTCAGTTCAAGTTAAATAAGACGACATTTTTGTAACACTTTATTGATAAGAAAATATTTTCTACTTTGCATATAGTAGGAAATTCAGTAATGCCACTGCAAAAGTTTTAATAATTTACTAATATTTTTAGTTACGATTAATTTAGACAATAAACTTATTAAAAATTAAACCGAAATATTATATAAGTCTATAAAATAACTCTTGAAGATATAAGATTTAAGAAAACCTGTTACATAAGTGTTACAAAGGATTGTAAGGTACGAAATGCCCAAGTAGGGTTAATGAATTAGTATTTCTAATGTTTTTAGATATCTTGTGGCGAAATACAAATAATCAGCATTGAAATAAAAGTGCATTGAAATAGAAAAAAATTAAAATTGTTACTGACGTATATAATAATAACAGTAATAAGTATAATGGACAAAAGCAGTTCAGTTTTTCATTACTAGAGTGCTGTGTTGCTGCTAAAAACTATTTCCTATTAAAGATAGGCAACTGGTCGGCAAGTTCTATATTAAAGTCACTTAGGTTACAGGATACGCAATATGCAGATCTGTTCTAATTGTAGCTAATTTTTACGTGTAACTTAAATATGTTAAAATACTTTGAATATTTACGCGCCAATAAAGATACAATAAAACTATATTAATGCGCTACCATAAGGAAAAAAAATAGGATACCAAATTACAAATAAAATATGAGATTCATCAAACATTATAAAAACTCTGAAGTAACATTTAACGATTAAACAAATTGAGATGGAAAAAACAACTGAAAACAGAATGGACAAAACGTTTACAAGCCACGCCTTTTTTACGTAGAATACAATAAATAGTATTACTAAGTGATTAAACATTTACTCTAATTAAATAACAGATGCGCTATACATTAATTTAACAAAAATTAAAAAAAATATATTACCTTAAATACTACATTTATTAAAGGTCTGTGCGATTTACCAAAGAATGTTTATAATCATGAATTGAAATTTTCACAAAAAACCTTAATATATTAATAAATTACTTTTAAAAGTCTTTAATACTTATTGATAAAAAGAAAAATCGGCTAAGATGTTAAAATGCATTTTCAAAATATGAAATTTTTCAAAAAAAGAAGTGCTGCCATTAGTACCATACTGTTAAAACTATCACATACGAACGTGTTAAAAATAGCATGATTAATATATAGGAATAATTCTTTCTAACAATCAATATTACAGATAGGGAACACATAAAAATAACTGTCCCATTTCTACTTCCTTGTAAGAAGTAAAGGAAATATTGTGATCGCGAAAAGTTTCGTTTTTTAGATTTCAAAGGAAATATCCGATTTCACTAGTTTCGGCGCGACGTCTGTACGCACGTATCTCGCATAACTGAAAAACGATTACACGTATGTTGAAATTTTTGATTTAATACTGTTGTAACATCTAGTTGTGCATGTCCCCTTTTGAATGCAATCGATTGAACCAAAGTGTCCAAAAAATCCCAAAATCCAAAAAAATTTGGATTTTGGGATTTTTTGGACACTTTTGGATTTTGGAGTTTATCTTAACTCCAGTAATAAGCTCTCATTGAGAGCTTTTCAACAATGTATCATAAGGGGTACTTATTTTCATTGGTTCCAGAGTTATAGCCAAATAAATTTTAATTAATGAAATATCTGGATCTTAAAGGGAAGGCAAATCGGTTCGAATCAGACGTTATCTCTTTTTTATTTTTTTATTTGAATATATTGATTTATTAATAATTATTAACCCAAAAATTTTACAATAAAAAAAATGAAAAAAAAAATCAGAAAATTATAAGCGAGATAAAATTTTATGTACTTTTAAAAATGTAACAGTAATTGAAAATTATAAGTAAGAATCATATTATTTTTGGATTTTCTAGTTTACTTTCTGTTTAATTTTACTTAATTATTCTGGAATTTCTGATACATTTTATCTACATTAAAGTTAACTACAGAGTGACTGAAAAGTAGACCTTCACAAAAACAACATATACACTGAGGCATACATGCCCCATCTTTGATAAATTGCAAAAAATTCTTATCTTTTAGTTCCATTACTCCTCTGATATCCTCGAATAATATTTTCCCTAAGTCGGAGTAGATCATCATTTCGTTTATTTGTTTTTTGTTACCAATCATTTAATCGTTCTTTGGTTTGATATAATTCTTCTGATCTTAATTTGTGTACACGTTCTCTAGTTTTCAAATATTCTCTCTTTATATTCATCATCCTCTCTTAATCTTTTTTATTAGTTCCCAGGTCGTTTTCTTCCTCTTTATATTTATCATCTCTTAATATTGTTATTTTTTCTTTGTTTGTAACATTTTCTTCCTGTTTATTTTTTTTTTGGTTTAGTACATTTTTTTCTTTTTTTTTAACTTTTTTTATATTTAAATATATTATTAACATCGGATTAATTATTATTAACAAAATTAATTATTAACGTCGGATTGTAAAAAAACAATTACAATAAATAATACAAAAACAATTTTTAAAAAATCAGAAATTATTAGTGAAATACCATTTTATGAACTTTAAAAAAAAATAAAATGTGTATATGTAATTTAATAGGCGTACAAGGAAGTCATGTGGGGCTTAAATCAGATTTTATTTTTAAATAAATGTGAAATAAATACTTAAAATAAATGTAATTAATAAATCTTTCTGCACTATAAATTCGGAATATTTTTTAATTATAATCTGAAATGTTAATAATTAATTAATAATCTGAAATGGTGGATAACCAAACGACTGTAGACGATTCAATCTGTAGACGGCAAAGAGATTCCAATCATTTCGGAATATGACTGTTCCAGTTTTAAGAATCCCTTTCCAAGCTTACTACAGAAAATGTGGAATGTTTACCATTTTCCTTTTTCAGTGAACGAATTTGCTGATATATATCGGCACGTCAAACCTCGACGTAAAAAAAATTTAAGTCCTATTTAAGATTTATAAGTTCTACGGATAGACTCCGGGGTTTTGCTGGTAGGTATCCCAATAAAGTGACGGTAAAAATATCAAAATAATAAAATCTCTGAAGTAAAAAAAAATAAAACTAGAACCGATAAGGGGAGATTAACAAAATATTGTAAATTTTATACCGGCTTAACTTTTGGTCCGTAAGACCCGAAAATAAAACAATAAAAAAAATTGTTCCTAATTATGATGGCAAAGAAAAGTTTAGTTCATCCAGAAAGAATCGGAGAAAATCCTAAAAAAAAGTATAGATAGGAGGTAGAATAATCGATTTTAATTACTCCTGTTTACTTAACATTTCTATTAGTCCCAGCCATTAAACAGGAAAAGAAAAATCACAAAAGAATAAAAAAAATCAAACAAAAGTGCACGACAACTTCCCATTAAAAGAAAGCAAAATGAAAAACACGTAAATAAAGATACAAGAATGGACTATATATAATTTTCATCCAGAAAAACTTTTCAGGCAGACTAGAAAAGTGGGTTACATGTTGCGCCCACACCCGACTGACACATTTTTCCAATAACTCAATCTCTTTTTACTTTTTATCAATAAAAAAAAATAAATAAAAAATATTTTTTTTTTTTAATTTATCGTTACATTTTTCTCCCTTCAATAACACTACTTCATTTCTAAATAAAAAATTAACCTGTCAAAAGAAAATAACAATTTTAGAATTAAACACGATTGATAACCAAATACGAATTCTACAAAAGAAAGTTCAAATAAATGGGCTCTCGATATAAATTACGGAGTAAACAATTATTTTCTAAAAAAAAAACTAATATTAAAACGACACATTAAAACAAAATTATGTTCACAAATAATTATTATATTTTAAATAAACAAACAATAATTATTGCAAATTTCATGTTTATGAAAAAAAATTTTCATTAAAAGGACAAAGCCATGTAGGTAAAATTTTAAGACAAAATTTATCATTATAAGAAAGCTACTTGCTTGCTCTTAACGTAACGAGTACTATGGTACTCGCTTCGTTCCGTCGGGGTTAAAAACAAGTCTGTGGGCTCTAAATTTTCATAACATTAAGTTATACGATAGGTGACAGATAAAGTTGCATTAATATACAACCAAAGGTTAGGTAGATTAAGGTTAAGTAGAGTTAAACTTAGTTGAGTATAACTAAATGGCGCTGTAATTATAAATTATAATTTTACTCAAAAGTTAAAAACTTCCAAAGTTATGACTATGTATCTGTAGTTCAATTATTACAAAAATACAAATTTAAATTTATAAATCTATTTCTTTAAATTTATTACCGTAAAGAATGTTTAATCAATTTGTGTCCGGGAAGATATTTCTTTATCTTTTATCCTCCGGAACCACCGTTAGGTATTATTTCACAAGATGAGATGAAATGACAATTTTGTAGCGTATGAAAATGCCACAACTGACCGGAATTCGAACTCGGGACCTCCGGATGAAAGTGCCACTAACACTCGCACCACGGCGGCCGGCTCCCGGGAAGTGTCTGTAATCATTCTACTAACTTTAATAAAAAGTAAAGGATGTTCTCAATTTGATTCATTTTTTTTTCATTGCCTCCATCTTGGGGCCGGACTTGCTTTAATATGAACACAGCTGCAAGGGAGACTCAGAGGGAATTATTCAGTCTTGTACTTCTTCCGCCATCTTCGTACGGATAATCTCCACCAACATCGCGGATGCCGTGTGCCAAATCCGTTCCGGTGGCAGTATAGTACCCGTGATGTTGTCTGGGGAAAGGACGCCGAATTCCCTTCAGATACCCTTCAGAACCAATCGCAAACGAATACCGCGTCTTGTATAGCTTTACTTTTTTAAACGGACCTATTTCGATAATACTATTTTTTCTTTCCTGGTTATAACTCTACTTTTCGTGTAGCAGCATTGATATAAAGGGAAAAATGTTTCCATATCGTTCAGATTAAAACTAGATTCAGTTGGATTTTCAATCTTGGAAATTAAACTTTATTAACATTGATATTTTCAGTATGTGTTTAATTTAGATCGGAGAAAATTGATAATAATTTTGCAGAAAATGTGTATACATACGTGTGTGGGCCTGTATTTTGATTATAATCTTCGGACTGACTCAACATGATTCTTTGAAGATTGCTCAAAAAGTTTTTATTTATGGAGCATTGATACCATTAAATTATGGACAAAATTAAAACTGGAAGAGGGGTAGTATTTACCATTTTAAATTTGTTTACTTTAACAGTAGTAGAAAATAAATTTTTATTACGATGAGAGTACTTCTTAAATTATTTATAATTCCAAAGTTTACAGTGAAACAGATTTAGAGTTGAAAGGTTATTCATTACTTTTAAAACAGGTTTTGCCTCAGTATCTCAAGAACTAAATGACTAAAAAAGTTTAAATTTGGTACAAATATATTTTATATATCCCAAATTTGGTGTGATTTTTAACTCCATCTGACCAGAAAGCATCGCAGTAACCTTTATTTTTTTTTAAGTATAATTTTTTTAACACTGTTGAATAACGTTCCACCCAATCGGGCCAACTTATTTAAACGAATAATTACTGAAATAAATAAAACTTTAAGCCCCAAAAAGCAGTCAGCTGGAAACTTTTAAAAAAATGGTGTCCCATGGGAACCGATTTAAAAGAGGTTTTTTTTTTACGGTTTTCTGAACAATAAGTTTCATTGTTACTTATAGTTATAAGTAAATTTTATCGAGTAATAATGAGTGAAAGGGAGGCATCCAGTGAAATCTTCCAAGACAATATAAAGGTTTAAACAATGTATACACAATTCGACAATTAACGGTTAGGAACAAAAATGTTAAATGGTAACAAAACTTAACATAAGTATAGAGAACAATAAAATTAAATAGTTAACAAAACAGATTAACAAATACTAGTTCGTAGATACCGGTGTTCTTTGGTGGTTGGGTTTCAATTAACCACACATCTCTGGAATGGTCTAACTGTGACTGTACAAGACTACACCTCATTTACACTCAATACATCATCCACTGTAGTAATACCTGAACGGAAATTCCTGGAGGCTAAACAGGAAAATGAAGTTAACAAAACAGAGCAAGCAATTGAATATTAAAAAAAAATTCACGTCATACAGGAGAAACAAAGAAGATATATAACAAATTAACACTGGTTAATTTCACCACGAAATTTAAATAATTCATAAACAATGAAACAAAAGAATTCTTAAATAGTATCAGAAAAATTTTAGTAAGAAAATTCAACGCACAATATCCAATACATGAAGCCTTTTCAGTCGTCTCACATCTTCACTATTATCCAAAAGGTTACTATCCAAAAGGCGATATGGTTTTCATCCGCATTAAGCAGAAGTACATACTTTGAACTTAGCCGGTGAATTTCTTCACGAATAGATTGCATCCCTAGGTAATCGTGGACCTCCTTGTTCTTCGCACACCATGGCACCACCGATATGTTCTGGTACCTTTGGATGATGTCGATATTGCTATTGCAGTACCCCAAAGTTATATCCCGTAGAACCATTGATTTAAAAGTTAAAAAAAAATTTATAATTTTTATAAAATATTATAATATTTATAATTTTAATCTATTTAAGTAATGGCTGTTATTAAAAATGTTATAAAAGATAAAAAAAAAATGTTATAAAATAAATGTTATAAAAGATGTCGAACAAAGGTCAAATGAGACAGATTTTTATACTAAAGATTTTTATCTTTTTTTAAATTAAATACTCTAAATAACGTATAGTTTTGGCGATAAAAATTTATTTTGTTGAATAGGTCAATTGGAAACTCCAACATTTGTACTAAGAACTTTGATTTTTTGTAAATTATATTTTTATTACTCCATAATTTTTAAGGGATAAAGGTCATTCGGTCAGGGGATCAAATGGGATCCAAATATTTTTATTGAAAGTTTGAATATTTTTCGAAATTTTACTCTAAATATTGCATAAATAACTCATTAGTACGTAAAAAAAAACCAGGAAGATTTTTTTTTAAATTTGTTTGTTGGTCCCGTTGTAAATTTTCCAAATAACATAGATGGAATTCTTTTTAAAAACGAAAACTTAAATCACCTACACAGACGATCTGAAGGTATTTTTGGTTAATTGTCATTATATTTGCTTAGTATATGTGTACTAATACATATACGAGGGATACCTCTAAAGTAAAGACCGCTGAAAAATTTTTCTTCTTAAGGTTGGCAAACCTGTGTCGTTCATGGTCACGCTAATAATGTACACACTGCATTGTTGTCTGTAAATTTTCCCGTTGTAGTATCTTTGATTACTTGCGAGTTATTACGTTATAAAATGAGTAGGAAAATCGATGTTGCCGCCGACTGTGAAATACGTGGGGTCATATAATTTAAGCCATCAAAACTTTAAGCAGGCTGAAATTCATAGGCAGTTGGTTGCTGTGTACGGTGATAATGTAATGAATTAAAGAAACGTTCGAAAATGGTGTGAAAGGTTTAGAAATAACAGAATTAATGTACACGATGAAGAACGCTCGGGGAGGCCGTTGATAATCACCGAGGACTTGTAATGCGTCAATGATGAAATCAGAAAAGATCGTCGCTCAACGATTTCCGACTTGACCCTTCTTTTTCCTGAAGTTTCAAGAGCTGTTATGTCGCATTGTTCGTGACCATTTAGGCTTCAGAAAGGTTGGTGCACGTTGAGTGCCGCATATCTTAATGGAACCCTCACAAAAAAAATCGAATGGGATCTGCTTTGGAATTTTTGATGCGCTACACAGAAAAAGGTGATGAGTTCCTTAATTCGAATTGTTACCGGCCATGAAACATGGATTTGGTATTACACGCGAGAGACAAAATGACAGTCAAGTGAATGGCGTCATCCATCAATCTACAACCAGACCGACGTCAAGCTACATACATCCATTTGGACGTAAACTGATGGTCACAGTCTTTTTGGATCGGTTTGGCATACTGCTGATTAATTTCACGCCGCGTGGAACGACTATACATGCAGAAGCCTACTCCGAAACTCTACGTAAGATACGGCGCGCCATTCAAAATCGGCGACTTGGGCGTCGTGCTGCTGCACGATAATGCACGTCCAAGTGTTGCGGATCAGCAGTACAATACGACGAGTGTATGTTGAAGCTTGTGTATCGCTGTGATAAATGTCTTAATTCATGTGGGATTACATAGGGAAGTAGTATAAGGTAAGTACTTTAAGAGAAATAAAAAAAAAATATTTATAAAGTTTTCAGAAAAATCTTTTTACAATGAAACTGTCTTTACTTTAGAGATAACCTCTCGTGTGTGTGTATATATATATATATATATGAATATGTTAAGGATATTCAAAATATTTTCATACGCAAAAATTAAAGAAAATTAACAGGCGCATGTAGATCGCTTTATTAAGACAAATACGAGTAATAGTGTAATACATAGTCCAACATTTTAGACGAACTTAGATTACACATTTACGTAGCAATCAATTTACATGGTTTCTCCACTTACTTTTACTGTTTTTATCAAGAAATTTAGGTTTCATTCCTTTGTGCGAATTATTTTATTTTTTTATACGGGCAACGTTTTTTGTAGGTCTACCCATATTTTAAATAAAAATAAAGCGACAGTATGTAAAATAATGTAACTTAAAAATTACATGATAAAACCCACTTCAAAAAACACCCTAAAATTAAAAAACCCATCAATTCTTTCGATTTCGAAATTTTACGTCATCAGTCGATCATACCTTTTGGGTTAATAAATTAAGCCAAATTAATTACAGCAGGTTTACAAAGCATTAATCTTTAGATTTTGGAACGGCTTCTTTGATGTTGGATTTAAAAAAAACCAAATTTTATTCACCTATTATTTCTTTAACCTCATCTTCCGAGTTTAACGAGGAGAATCATGTAAGAATGTTTACAAAATTTCGGTTTGGTACCCGTCAAACGCAAACCATCATTTAAAAATTCATAATCAAAATTCCCATTTTAAGTCTTGCTATTTTCATTCCACAAATTCAGATAGTATGTTAAAACCATTAATAAAAAAGATATAAAGTATAAACAAAAAAGTCAATACACATCTGTTTCAAAATTACATAATGTAGTATTTTTAGCGTAATTAAACATTAAAATATATATACATACAAACAAAAATAATGTTAAAATCAATAAAAATGCTAACTATGGAAAAAAATCTTATAACTGCAATCGATTTTCACTAAATTAAATCAAACACTATCGAAATAGTAAATAAATTTTTATTAGGAAAAAAGAGAATCAGCAATTTCTGATGATGGAACTGTAGAAAATTCCACTATAGCTTCACCAGTTTTAATTAATACAAAAAAGTTAATTATTTTTCTACACTGCCATTTACCCAGTCACAAGATACAGACAAATGGTTTGTCGGTATCTTATTCCTGAAAAAGATTTGTTGAAATACAAATTTAAATAATATTTTTATTAATTTAAAACGCTAGATTTTTTTTTTCTCAGAAGCAATTTAAAACTATTTCTGTGTGTGAACTTATTTTAATTCGGTTTATCAGTAATCGCAAAGCACACGGTAAAAATAAAATATTGATATTTTGTTTCTTTTCCTAATGTTTACGTTTGCAATCTATTCAACTAGTGAACAATAAGCACCTCCACCTTGCCCAATGAGATGAGTATGACGTGTAAATATGGCGTAGTCTTGAACAGACTCAGTGATGCTAATTGAACCCCAACCACCAAAGTATACCGATATCCAGTGTCTTGTATTCAAATCAGTAAAAATCATATAAAAGCAACTAATTTTTACTAGAATTTGAACCTCAGAACCTTCGATTTCGAAAATCAGCCGTTAAACAACTGATTTGCGACGAGTTAAGCCCGGTGGGCAATATATTATTTTAAAAAATATTAATAAATTTATAACTTTAATAATTAATAAAGCAAAAGGAAAAATTATTTATTATTTTTTATTACTAATATTTCTTTTTACAAAAGATGATTAATATCATAAACAAAAGAAGCCAGTTAGTAGATCTAAAAATTAGAAAAATATTTAGCCGGAGTTTAGTTTACGATAGCGAAAAGCATGGACAAAAAGGAAATCAGAAATGAAAAGAATAAAGGCCTTTGTAATGCGATGTAACAAGAGATTGTTGAAAATTAGATGGGTTGATAAAATAACGAATAAAGAGGTAACGAATAAAAGTAGAGAGAAATTTGTGGTAGAATATTATTAAGAGACGACCTAGGTTTGTCGGTTATACGTCAGTACATCAAAGTTTAGTTAATTTGTAAATAGAGTGATGTGTAAATGGTAAAACCTATAGAAGAAGAAAAAACTGGAATACATAAAACAGATAGCTGAAAATTTAGCATGTAGTGATTATGTTGAAGTAAAAAGATTAGCATAGAACAAAAAGGAACGAAGAATAACACAACCAGACAACTGATGAAGAAAAAAGAATTCTTTTTTATTTACTTATTTTATTTGTTATATTTATACGGGTACTTTCTTTTAATAACTGCTATGTAATTAAACAATGATGATTGTTTAATTACAGAGCATTACTATCGACCCCTGCCCTTCAAGTTTTTTTATTTTTTAGAAAAATAATTATTTTTTAGAAAGAAACTTAAAAGTTTATTTTTTCTTAGCGATTCTATTTATTTTTTAATTTAGAAAGCTTTAAGACTTATGCATGGAAATATGGTATAACATTTGTAGGGAATAAAAAAATGATATGCCTAACCGGGAACGCAAAACCTTCTGCAAAAAAGGAACGCTATCATTCCGAGTAGAATAGTGGTTGTTAGGTAATGACATGATATTGTATCTACTCGACGTAAAGTGGAGAAGTAGGAATTAATCTATTACTGATGAAAATTAATTATGTAATATTCTATTATGAACAGACAATATGATTTAATATGTAACTTATATTAGTATTAGAATTTAAGTATCATAAAATTTATTTTAATATTATATTTTTTATCGTTTATAAATATTGTACTTTTAACAAATATTTGTTACTAGCAACTCCCGTCGCGGCTTTGCACGCACTGAAAAATTTTACCAAAAATCTCCAGCAAAGAAAAAAGTTATTCCTTCCATTAACTTATCATGTGACGTAAGGTCTCTGAGAGTACGGTAAATCGCTTCAACACAAGCTCGATGGATCATGGTGCACTTATCCCTTACAATCAGTCTTTTATCTTGGACAATTTTACCAAAAGGACAATTTTCACGCATAGAACTAACTGAATTTTGTCCATATGATACATTTAACGGTAATTTAAAAGTTGAATGAGCAGTCCTAACACCAGCGAAGCCTGACGATGCTACACCGACAGCCAAGTCATCGAATATATGCGAGAAGTAGATTAATCGAAAAGATTTTTACAGTACTTCCAGAAGCATCTAAAAAAAATTTTTTCTGCCAGTATGGATATTGCGAGTGACGGAATCATACGCTTGGTAACGATCTGGTTCTAATGTAGAAAGGTTAATATTTATGTATTCTTGAAGTTCACTGTTAAAAGAATTTCGGAACATTGTGTCATAGAAGTTTTCATTATTTTGTTCGTCACGAATTTTTTTTTCACCCTAGATCCACAACATAGCAAAACACAGCCCAGTTTGAATAGTTGTCTATTCAAACGGGCCTTCCCTCCGCCGGTCATAAATCTAGTCCGACAGATCAGCCCGTCGATTAGACCTTTTCTTTGCCTGCCTCTAACCTCTAGAGCGGGGTATCCAAGCCCGACTCTGTTGTTCCTGGACCCCACCCTAGAAGCCGGGACTCGGTCTTGGCGCCAATGCCTATAGTGAGAGAATCCTGTGTAGGGCACTCATTCCGGGTCTCAGTCATTTTCGCAAGGGATGACGGAGTCCCAGTGTCTTATCACTGCCGCCCATCCGTGCAAGCACAGACGAACGGCAGCTCCGCAGGAGGCTGTCCCTCAACCCCTCGCCGTCCCATAATTACCTGGCTTTAGTGCTGGAGTATCCGTGTCACAAAGACAGTTCCACACGAAACGTCTCTGCCACTGATAACATACAGTTTGTGATTATATCAACTGTAAGGGGGTCCAGTCACCACCTCACAGCGCCACGTCCAGCAGCCAACTTCTGGCAGTCTAACATGTGTTTCGGTGTATCGAGCTCTCCGCAAGAAAGGCAAAAGGGGTCGCCAGCTCTTTTCCTGGCATATAAGTATACCCGAAACACGCCATGGCCAGATAAAAATCGGGTAGGTGACCTCACCAAAGCTGCGGTTGACCCAAGGCTCGATGTGCCGGATCAGACGATGCGTCCCGTGGACCTGCCACTCTCGGAACAACCGCCTAGGCATATCACTTCTGTCAGCTCCTCCAATAACCCCGATCCTCATCCCGGCTAGTTGTTTAAATACTCGCACTCGAATAAGTAAAGTTGATTTTTAGGCTGCAACAGATACAGACTACTTTTTCATCTTTAGTTCTAAATATTAACTATATATAATAAATAAGATATGAATGACAAATCTAGGCTTACTTGAAGAGCGCAAAGAGTCATCCACTTCACTTCTTCGAGAACATGAAATTTAATGTGGAATTCCTCAATTATGAATGGATAAATTTAATTTAGTCGATAAATGAATAAGTTGAGTTTTGTTCCGATCATGTTGATTGTAGTAAATAAAAGATTGTAGGAATGACAGAAAAGTTTAAAGAAGATTTCTACTTCAATTATGCCATTATTTTTTAATTACTGAGGATTATCTGATGAACAGCAGCTCGATTTTTTTACTTTGATTTTAATCGGAACTAATAGCTAACAAGCAAAGGTTAATTTGAAAGTACACCAACATGTAACTAAGTTTCTATATTTATACTGTTTTCAATTATGTCGTATTCTGACGAAGAAATGTCTTGTAACATCGATCGATATCAAAGAAAAGGCAAAACTTATGATTAATAAACAGATTGCCACAGAAATGTATTTTTTGAAAAATTAAAAAAAAATATTCCGTAAGCAATGTATTCTATCGCTGATTTAAATTAATAATTCAAATATTTTCTCAGCCGTAGAAAAAATACGGTATGCAACTTTCTATAATGCCATTAATGCCCTCTTACGAAGTTTACGACACTCGCTAAGGTTAGTGTAGTAACTTACTTCACAATTGTGCATTAATGGCTATCATTGTAGGCGCGTTGCATAATGTACTTTTATAAACGGTACATTAAGATTTGAGGATAGATAACGTGAGATTTTTTTACATAAAAGGGGACGTCAGATTGAGTTGTCATGTTTGAATTCATGCCAGTTCGAAAAAAAATTGAAAACCCTATACAAAACTACTTTAGTGAAGTATTTTTAAGCTCATTTAGACAAAGCGGACAAATAATCCCAGTCACAAACTGGAACATATGTGGGTGTGTCCATCCTACTATTCAATTATAATAAAAAATATTTATTTACTATTTCGACAGGTATGAAGATATAATTTACTGAAGATCGACTATAGTAAACGGAATTTCCCGTATTCAGATTCCCATTTTTATAAATAATATACTCGTATTGTGTCGGTGATGTTAATTTCTTTCCTGATTACCTACAGCCCTACACTGCTGAATCGTTCACGTATACTGTACATTTCAGATGTAATATATAAATTTACTGTTAATGATACAAGATTATGCTAGTTAATCCCGGTAGTTTCACTTTAATCAGCCGATCGATCTCTGTTTCATCCTCTATCTTTCACAATCCCCTCTCTCACTCAGCATATATACATTTACAGTTCAGCAAACATTATATGCCATTCTACATATAGATTAAACCTTACAGGAATGCCATAATTTCAAGATACATAAAGAATTTTTTCTTTGAAATTTTTATAAGTACTAAGTTATGCAACTAGTCTGCGAAAATATACAATAATGATTTGTATCTTGTAATATGAATCTCATTTTTGGGATATTCATTTTTATATCTGTTTAACCCAGTTTATTTTATGTATATATAGATGTGTGTGTGAGTGTGTGTATAAATGAAAAAAAGAAGTAAAATAAGATTATAAAAGGAAAATAGTACGATGATTTTTATACCGTAGTCCAAATAAACAAAATGATATATTTAAATGTTAAACATATAGTTATACAGGTTTATAAACTTGAATAAAATAGATTTTCAGAGTTAATAAAAAAATTAGAATAAAATTCAGATTTAAATATGAATGGAGAGTTATAATTCACATAAGGTAGCCGGGTAGAAGAAAAAAAAGAAAGGTAAACTAGGAATCCGAAAAAATAAGCAAGGATGTGATCTATTTCCGTTGCTTTTTAATCTGTACAGAGAAGAAGTACTGTACAGGAATTAAAGGAAAACTGTGAGAATAAAGTAACTATCCGTGCAAGAAGAATAACGATGAAAAAACAAATTGTTCTTTTGAAAGAAACCGAACATGAGTTGAAGAAATATTGAATGACATGAATTTATTTTGCTAGGAAAGAATTCGATCTGAAAATAAATAAGAGTAAAATAAAGAATGGAATGTGAAAACAATGAAGAATTAATTAATTATTAACGTTTAATTAACGTTGTAATTATTAACTTAACAATGTATCAGAAGTAAAAGAATTATGTTATTTAGATAGTAAAATTACAAAGATGGACGAAGCAAATTCAAAAATCAACGCAAACTGGCACAAAGAGAGATTTAATGCAGGAAAGAGATCGCTAATATTAAATATTGATCTCAGAGTTAGAAAAATACTCCCGAAAATATATTTGTATCAAACATAGCGCTTTATGGTAGTGAAACACTGACAATAATAAAAACAAAAATAATCCCTTTCGGCACGCCGGAAGGGGAAGGTAGAATTCACCGGTAATAAGTAAGAAATAAAAAAGAATTCCACCTTAAAGTTAAGAAAAACTTTAAATTTACTCAATACGACAATGGTTACATGTGAAAAAAAATCATAAGCCCCATCTTCTTACAATTCCATCACATTTTGGTCATCCCTTGCCGTAAGGGTTGATTATATAAAAAATTGTTTTAGACAAAAGTTTTAGTAATGTTTAGAGGACTAACGACCACTTTAAACCGATTCGATACTGTGCCTATTAAGGAAGGTATGATTTTGTTGAAACCCCATTTTTCCACCCCCCTAGGCAAATGGTTGGTGATATGAAAAAACTTTACTTCGATACGTTTTAGGCCCTTAACAAAAGCGTAGTAAGAATTTTAAACGAATTTGATATTTTACTTAGTAAGAAATTTATAGCGATATTTTATTTTTTTCGAAAAAACCCCATTTCCACCTCCATAGTCCGAGTTTGATTAATAACGAACTCGACCGAGATTTTGGGTCATTATATTTTATGTATCAATTTGAAAGTGATTAGCGCAAAATTATGGCAGTTACCGTGTCCACAAGAAAGTGAAATATATATATATATATATATATATTAAATGCATATATAAAGTTTTAAATTGACGGTAGTTTTGTGGTCTGGGGGAGTGAAACACTAAAATATGTCGAAATTTTCCGGAAGTCCAATCATGGTACTCATTAAAATAGATAGCTTTCTTATAAAATCTACCTAATAGTGAAACAGAAGGATGTTAAAAAATTAGATGGGCGGATAAACTTCGAATGAAGAGGCTTAAGTCGAGTAAGAAATGTTGTAACAAATTTTTAAACAGACAAAATCACATGGTGAACCATGTGTTTAGGACACAAAGATTTAATTATTTTGGTGATAGAGAGTCATAAAGGTAGAGAAAGATTGAAGTACGTGAAACAGATAAGGATGTGGGATATTGAGACTAAAAGACTAACACAAGAAAGGAGAAAAACTTCAAATCGGTCAACTGTCTGATAACACAAGAAAAAAAGCTGACATCAAACAATATTCCAATAGTTCCTTGGCATTGATTCTTTATTTTTATATAGTGGAAAAATAATGATGTATGAAAAATGTCACCTCTTTCTTGAGGTGGGTATGATGAAATTTTATCATAAAATTATCATTATATGTTTAAATAAACAAAAAAAGTTTTAAAAATTCAAAAATCAATATTTTTAAACTTTGATTCGGCTCCCGCACCTACAAAATCACCTTCGAAGGAATTTTTTTTGATATTTCAAGTTTACTATGTTAAATGAAAGAAACTAAAAAAAATTCCAATGAAAAATGTACAACCAATAAAAAGTTACCTAACATTTCGTTTTTGGTGGTAGGGGTGAATTACAATGAAATTTTATAGTAATGTTTAGCCTACGTATTATTAAAAATAAATGAATAGTGGTTCTAAAACCAAAAAAATTTCAATATTTTCCCGAAGTATTTATTTTTTTGGGGTCATTTGTACTACTACTACCGCTATGCCTAGGAAGACTTTTTAAAAAAATCTGTTAAAAAATATGGAATAAATAAAAACAAAGCTTCTTTTACACTTTTGTGGAATGGGAAATTCTGGGACAAAATAAAAAAAAAGTTAGATAAGCATATACGTATTTACTGAGCTTAATATAAAGTGGTATATTAAAGTTTATTTGCAAAATTTTAAGAAAATTGATCCCAAAAACTATCTACCCCACCCCCTGGATATATTGACTCCAAAACTTTACCAAAAAATTGCCCCATATACACGATTCTGTACAAAATTTCATCAAAATATATTTATCAGGTCAAAAGTTATGAAGCCTCAAAAAAGCCAACATACTTGGTCAACCACTCCCCCCACTTTTTTTTAATTTTTTGGTAACCTATGAAACATCAACAAATGCAAAAAATCCCTCATCCCATTTTTGTATTGATTACCATACTTTTTTTCTTGTAGCACAGCTCTAGAGCTATGATGCCAGGAAAGTAAAACGGATTTACTTAAATACGAATTATAAATAAAAAATTGATAAGTGAGAACGTAGATATAAAATGACGGCAAATTAGTTTTTTTGAGTCGTGTCAGTATCGTCTGGCAAACGAAAACTTTGATAAGAGAATACATTTGAAGCTGTAATTTTGTAAATAGAACAGAAAACACGCGCGCGCGCATACATATACACATTCCTACCTAATTAAAACATGTTCCGTTCTAAATTATTTTCGCAAGAAATAGTATAAACATCAAAACACCATCTAAATTTTCAATAAAACTCGAAAAAACCTTACGCCTTGTTTTTGATATGTCCAGTTTTCGAGCTCTGAAACTTCAACAGAACAATAATTCAGTAAAATAGGTAGTTTAATAAATATTAAAATAATAACATCATCGAATTCTTGGACTTTTTCGGAATTATTTCGACTGTGTATAAAAATATATATATATATATTTTATCCATCTCCTGTAACAATACCAAAATCATTTTTCAACTATAATAAACAACTTTTTTTTAACAAAAAACTTAAAAGTCTAATTTTCTATAAAATTAATAATAATAATAATCTTTATTCCACAAAATAAACAGATTATAAATGAAAATAAAATTATTTACAGTTATAAATTAAGCCTAGTAGATATACAACCAAACAATATAAAATAATAAAAGTACACAATTATTACATAATATTGTGGTACTAGGTATCCCCTATAATAATAACTGTATAGTTATTAATCATATTAATAAAAAAAAATCTAAAATCATTTAAATTTTTTTTAGATTCCGATTATTGTCCATATGCTCATTAAATAATAGAAACAAGTAATCTTCTTTCTTTTTTCCTGTTTAAGTAAAAAGAAAGAAGATTGCACGCTTCGGAGGAAGCTCGACAAGGAATTCGACGCCGGAGGGTGCCGGGCCGGTCAGGCCTGCGGCTGAACGCTTAGACGGCCCCCGACCGTGTGGGGGCATCTTCGCGCAATGACGTCGCGGGCACTCCGCATACCGCCATCTGATGGCTGTATACTTCCCCTGTCTTCCCAGAAAGGGAAGGAAAAAAAAGGCTATACACAGAGATGGCCATCTCACTTTCAGATAACAAGAAATGTTATCTGTTTAAAATAGGTTACTGTATTTTATATGTTTTATTAGTAATAACACGTCTGCAAATTACGTAATGCTTATAATTACACGCTTATTTAAAACTTTTAACCCGTAATTTTATAACTTACGCGGCTCTATTCGTCATATCATTACTTAAACCAAAACAATTGATGTAAGAAATTCATACTTCATTTACTTGTATATACCATTTTTTAGCACGATATATTTTTGTCATGCTTGTGTTTTAAAGTACATTGACTAAGAAAACTCTTACTGTAAAATAACACAGCATAAGATAAAATTCATTATTTATACAAAAATAGCTTTAATTAAGCAGAAAAAAAACTGATGTTTTATTATTAAACATTGAAATTAAATGATATCAACTAATTCACTGATATAAATAAACCCTAATCAATAACAAAATGTTATGCAACACTATCATGATATGCGTCTGCGTCCACAAACACAGATTACTAGGTTTAAAACAGCAATCTAACCTCACGGTAGAAGTTGCAATTAATTTACTAGTACCACTGGAACACGACTGTACACAGCAGTAGTTCGTAAATTCACCAAATATAAACTGCGCTTTGCGGACTTGTAATTATTTGTTTCATTATAATAATGAATGAATGTGCATATGTTTAGTAACAATGTTAAAAACAATTAGCTGAGAGGAATGTAAAAGAAAAAAAATAAATAAATGGAAATCATTAAAACTATATTGCATACTAGGTAATTCGAAGCACTTTCTTTTATTTACAACGGTTCTCAACTCTCGATGAATAAGGTGTATGAAAATAAATTATAAACAAATCGGTAAAATCTATTTTTAAATATTTTTCAAATTGAAAATATATTTCTATCTTAAGAGGGCTTAAAATGCTAAATAGATAAATATGTAAATGAAAAAAAAATTATTCAAAATATTATTAAGTAAGAATGAACGGAAATTGCCCAGGAGAGTGGGGAAACCCGATCGGAAATGATAAAGAAAAGGGTAATACTTAAGCGAGATTGTGAATGAGAGAACACAGCCGCTGAATAGAGATAATAAAGACAAATCAACGTCAGAAGAGAAACGATCACGTAGTGTTTCAAGAAAACAAATTAATATATATAAAAAAAGGTTGATAATGGCTATTATATTTAAAGATAAAAACAATAATAATGTTGACAAGAAAATGTTTAATCACTAATTCATTTTACTGTCAAAAAACAATATTAAATTATTTTTTTTAATTTAAAATAAAAAATGATCATTATTACCAAAAAAAATTAATAATAATAATAATAAATAAAAATATATCCGAAAACAGAAATGTAAACATGAATGAATGAATATTTTCTTATTTGATGAAGATTTATTTCAGTTACATGTATTTTTATTTTTAAAAATCTGTAATTAAATTTTTTTATTTTTTAAAATCATAATAATTATGCACCTAGATATTTTTTTTTTTCTTATCACAGAAAACTTATCAATGAAAAGTCTAGTAAGACTTTCCCTAACGAACATTTTTATTATTATTATTATTATTACTGTTTAATTAAATTACTTAAACGAGTAATAATATCTAAACAGGAATTTCACTATAATTAATAATTTTCAGTATTTTATAAGCCAATTATTGTATATTAAAGTTACATACGTCTTTAAGGGATTATATTTATGTTTTAAAGTTCCCTTAGGTTACGTGAGCTTAGGTGGCTAATCAGAGCAGCACTCACATATTATGTTAATCATAATATATAGTTTTATATGACATTGGTTCCTTTTCAGCATCTGTTACAATTAAAAATTTGTACATTTTTCTAATTTTAAATTAAATTTTTATTTTTTTAAATCTGCAGCAGGTGCAAATGAGTTTTATAGTTTTAATAACTCTCTATTGGCATCCTACAATTAGCCTCTATTGGCTAAGTTAATACAATTTATTTATCACGTATATTTGGAAGTTTTATGTCACGTACATTTTTTTCAATTATTAAAACGTTAGGTTTTCTACCATTTTGGAAACTTACAATTGATTTACAAAATCTATATTTATACTTTCTATGTATCTTAGTAAACCTTACATTAGCGTGTTTGAACCAGCTTTACAGCTTACACCAGTGTTTCCCAATCTTTTCCGAGTCGCGGCGCCCTTTTTCAATTAAAATATTTCCATGGGCGCCCAGGTAAGTAACAGATAAAAATAGATAAAACTCGTGTATTTTCATTATTTTTTACTTTATTAACATTAAATTAATAACTATAAATGTCTTTGTTCAATTAATTATGAAGCGTTTACAATATTTTGCGGCGCCCCTGTGAAGAGGCCGCGGGGCCAGTTTGGAAATCGCTGGCTTTCACCGTTATTACGTAATGATTATACAAAATTTTAATTCTAGCGGCCATTTTGAGGTGAACCCGACGCCGATCGCGACCATTCGTATGTTTCTATAATGCTCTACTGATGCTTAATCCGAATCCAATATTAAAATCAAAATCCGAGACAAAAAATGTTCACACAAACATACATATTGAATTCAATAATAAACTGTTCGTTGAAAATAATAACAAATAATAGTAATTTTTAACGGTCACCGCTTTTAAATAGTTGTAAAATAATCACAATAAACCGTAATAACAACTTAAGTTATGATAAAATGTAATTAAAAGAGCTGAAATAATAAAAATATACTTTGGTTTACTGCTCAAAAATGTATTTCTAAAATTTATCCTCCACTTCTTAATGAGCTAACAGTTAAAAAGTATTTGCAATCATGATAATACGTCATTTAGAAAATATATAATAAAATTAATTTTAAGTTTATAGGTTTTTAACAGAAAAATCTATAGAAATCACTTCTAGGGGGGAGGTAGAGGATTATTAGTAACAATTAATAACGCTCTTAAAACTGCTCCCACCTTGATAACGTTCCAGGTACAGGAAAATAAAAAAGAATTTTGGTAGATTGGTTGAGTAAAAAGTCTAAAATAACGTAATTTTTAGACTTTTAACAGTAATTTTTAAAAATGGTGTTTGATTCTCTTAACACGGTGATAAGGGTGAAACATTTTTCACAGCCCTGATAACCCCTAATTTACAACAAAAAAAAAAAATAATAATAATAATACAAAAAATTTCTAATAAATGTATTGCAACAATAAAATTTTTTAAAAGTAATAAAAATCAAACTTAGATGGGAGTTTTACAATGAAAAAAAATTCTATGTTATTTTTAATCGTATTTTTTTATGAGCTAAATAAACGCACAACTATATTTTCCATGAAGTCCAACGCAGTTTGAAATACAACACATCCTTAACTTTTCCCCGTTTTCATCAATTTAAAAAAATAAAAATAAAATAAGATAAATTCCCTTGATACACAATGTACTGCATTAAATTACACGATTGATTTCCGTTTCCGAAATATATAAGCAAACAAATGATCACAAACGTGCTTCAATAAATACGTTTTGGATTCTGTAATCTACATTTTAGTTTCTGAACTCGAAGAACCGCAAAAGTCAAAGATGAAAAAATTAGGGAGAAGTGTCATTAGTTAAAGGTAGCATATCATATATTACAACAATCGAGAAAGTAAATATTTTACTGTATTTACATATTACAGTATTTACAGTAGGTAGGTTTACAGTAGGATAACAATAAATCTTAAGATGAAACATTGTATTATGGATCTGATGAGCAGAATCATTCCAAGGCAAGATATTCCATCAAGAAAAAGTAGAACCCCGATCAAAATTGAAGAGTAAATTTATCCGAAAAGTAACGCAAATTTTATGGGATTTAAATTTTTTAAATAGATTTTTCAATAAATGTTCCCTGAATTAGAAAAAATTACTTATCAAGAAAGCTAATGCCGGGTCACTGGTAAAAATTTCAGAATTTTTAAACAATGAAAGCTTAACATCTTATTAGCGAAGAATATCACTGTTTAAACTAAGTAAAGCTAAAAAAAGTAATGAAGTTTAATTAAAATCGGTTCAGCTGGTAAAGACAGAAAATCAAGAAAAACATTCATTTTTAACGACTAGGCCTACTAGATTAGAATTATATTTTAGCTATTTCTTATTATTTTTATGATAATTAACGTAAACATTTTTTTTTAAATCTGTTTCAGAATGTATGCATGGCGATGGTGGTGGTTTCTGCTAATATTACAGTTAGCAAAAGCGGAAGAAAATCCAACGCATAATCATGATACAGTAAAAGGAAGTAAATATTTTCCAAACATTAAAGAATCTTATCAACAAAAATCACGTCAAAGAAGAAATACGGAATGGTACGAGGACGGAATAATACGACCTGAGAAAGATGAAGATGATGAAGAAGAAGATATCGAAACAGAAGTCCGATTAGCAACGCAAATAGCAAAAAGAAATCCATTTTTATCTAGGTGGGGTAGACACAGACTGTCAGATTTGTTACATTTCAAAAGAAAACCGGCATTTTCTAGTTGGGGAGGAAAACGAGGTCCGGCGTTTTCAAGTTGGGGAGGTAAACGGAGCGAAAAACCTGAATATTACAAACAAAAAAATCTTATTAGCTTTAACGATTCGACAACCGATTTATCGGTTACAAACGAAAACAATAATTTACTAAATCCTACGACAAATGAATTTGAAAACGATTTAGAGAATCCAGTAAATAGCGATAAAAATAAATTTTTACAAAATAAATATGCGGATCAACTTACAGGAATAGACTACGAAAGACTAGAATCACTGTTTGACACAGACAGAGAAAATCGCAAACAAGGAACGACAAATTCTGAAAGTAATAACATATATAGTGTAAGTAAATCCTTTTTAAATAATGGAATTAATGACAGCGACCTTCTTAGTGATATTCTGTTTGCTTCGAATCCATCTACGTGGGATCAGAGCCATTTCTATGATTTTAAAACAGATAACAACGCAGATGATGACCTAGCAAATGAAAACTTGGACGATATTGATAATGACAATGTCAACACGGATTTTATCTCAGAAAAAAGAGGTTCCTCGTTATTTAATGGTTGGAGTGGTAAACGAATGCCTGCTTTTAACAGCTGGGGCGGTAAAAGAGCTCCTGCATTTAACAGTTGGGGAGGAAAACGAGCACCAGCGTTTAATAGTTGGGGTGGGAAACGGGCTCCGGCATTTAACAGTTGGGGAGGAAAACGAGCGCCGGCATTTAACAGCTGGGGTGGAAAACGAGCACCAGCGTTTAATAGTTGGGGTGGGAAACGAGCACCGGCATTCAACAGCTGGGGTGGAAAACGAGCACCGGCATTCAACAGCTGGGGTGGAAAACGAGCACCGGCATTTAACAGTTGGGGTGGAAAACGCTCTCCAGCCTCAGCATTTAACAGTCGCGAAGGTAAAAGATTACCAGCCTTTCACAGTTGGGGAGGGAAACGAGCTCCTGCATTTAATAGCTGGGGTGGTAAACGAGTCCCTGCCTTTAACAGTTGGGGCGGGAAGCGAGCACCCGGATTCAACAGTTGGGGAGGAAAGAAAAATGTATATTTAGACAATGAAGATGAAATAAATGGTTTTGAGTTTAAAAATCAGAGAGTAAAACGAGCGACTGCATTTAACAGTTGGGGAGGAAAACGAGATTATGAATACAATGCCCTGAATGGAAAACGAACTCCGGCATTCAACAGTTGGGGAGGAAAACGAGCACCAGCTTTTAACAGCTGGGGGGGAAAACGAGCACCAGCTTTTAACAGCTGGGGAGGAAAACGTGATGGAGAATTCGTTCAATGGGATGAAAAACGAGCTCCAGCATTCAATAGCTGGGGTGGAAAGAGAGCTCCGGCTTTTAACAGTTGGGGAGGAAAACGAAGTGACACGTTCAACAACTGGGAAGAAAAAAGGGCTCCGGCATTCAATAGTTGGGGAGGAAAACGTGACACTGAGTTTAACTTTATGGATGGAAAACGAACTTCTGCTTTTAACAGCTGGGGTGGGAAACGAGTTCCTGCTTTTAATAGCTGGGGAGGAAAACGAGCACCTGCTTTTAATAGCTGGGGAGGAAAACGAGCACCTGCTTTTAATAGTTGGGGCGGCAAAAGAAGTGATAACTACAACAGCATAGAAGATAAAAGAGCTGCTGCATTTAGTAGCTGGGGTGGAAAAAGAGCACCGGCATTCAACAGCTGGGGAGGTAAGAGAGGTGAAGACCAGAACTTGGAAGGTAAAAGGGCTACTGCATTTAACAGCTGGGGTGGTAAACGAGCACTGGCCTTTAACAGCTGGGGAGGAAAGCGAGACAATGACGACAATTTATATGAAAAAAGAGCAGCTGCGTTCAGTAGCTGGGGTGGCAAAAGAGCACCTGCCTTCAACAGCTGGGGTGGTAAGAGAGATAAGATTTACGATAGTTCAGATGGCAAGAGGGCAACAGCATTTAATAGCTGGGGTGGTAAAAGATTACCAGCATTTCATAGCTGGGGAGGTAAAAGATCAGAACATTTGAATAATGAATCACAAAACAATGATGAGATTAATTTTTTAGAATTAAGTCTTAAAGAGACTCCTTCAGAATTAAACTATTTTCCAGGCAATTATAATGAAGAAAGAATTTTGCCAATAAGTATTCCTGAATTTCCATTTGAAACTTTGGATTTTTCCACAGGTGATCAAACAGGAGATAAATTAACAAAAGAAAACGATAAGGATGAACTTTTGGCCCCGCATGCTTTCAAAAACAAATACTTTGAATTAGATCACAACAATAACAGTGATAACCAAAATAAACCTCAAGTAAAAACAAATAATCAAAACATTATTTTATCAAAAAGGGATGGAGAAGGAAAACGAAATCCGGTATTTTTTAGTTGGGGAGGAAAAAGAAGCAGCACACCTCAACAATTAAATTTTTATGAGAAAGATAACATAAAAAAAAGAGATTTGGGTGAAGAATTAGAACATGATGACATAGACAATACTCCAGATAATGAAGTAAATAATTTAATACTTGAAAAAAGAAATACAAATAGAAGAAACACCGAAACAAAATATTTACCTCAATATATGAAATCAGGATATGATGAAAACCACAATTCAAATTTTTTAAGCTGGGAAGATACAGATGCTGAAAATTATCCAAACAATGAAAAAATGTTTAATTTCAGAAAAAAAAGAAATATAGGAATTAATAAAGAAGAATCAATCCCTTATGAATCAAACAGTATAACAGATTACTATAATGATGAAAACAATGAGATCGAAAGAAATAATGATGACTCTATAACAGAAAAAATTTACCCTGACATACCGAGCGGAACAATCATGTGTTGTATTAAACGAGTACAATACGGTGACAGAAATTTATTCATGCAAATGCTTCTTAGAACAAAAAGTTTTAGGGATTTATCATGGCCAACAATTAGACCGATCAGAAGAGGAGCAGATTTTTATCCATGGGGTGGTAAACGATCATCATTATAACAATTTAATCGAATAAAATGCATATAAATATAAAAAATTGTAAATAAAAAAAAATAATGTGCTTAAATTAAATGGCAAATAAAAAGGCTAATCTCGTTATCAACAAATGAACAAAATAAATATCTGAATATTTTAAATCATTACAACAAAGAATAATATAATTAATTCATTTGAATTAATAAAAAAATAAATAAACATCTAACAATAAAAAAGTAATTAAAAAAACTTCTATTACCTTTTAGTTTAAATAAAGCATTGTAAAACAAAAATATTTGAATGTATATTTTATTTTACATTAACCTATGTTGAATTTCTTTTTTGTATTATAAGATGTCTCAAAAAAAATGAAAGTGTATTTTAATATGCCTAGCAAGACAAAATATATTTATATATTAATTAAAAACAAAAATTGTATTGACTTGTAATATAATAAATCTAATTATTTATTTATAAAGAAATATATTTTGATTCATGCTACACCTAATGCTACAAAAATAAAATTATTTATTAAAAGAAAGATAACATTTGTAATCATTATAAAAAAAACATGCAAATACATATAAATATAATAAATTTTAAATAACAATATAATAATTACTTGTTAAATCTATTAGATTAACGCGTAAAACTAACATCAGACCAGTAAATTGTAACTCTCGCAATCTAATGTTTCCTTACTGTCTGAGAATATCTTAAAGAGTTAATTTCCTGGAAATCCTACCAGGTTGGTCTAATGGTGAACTTGTCATTGCAAATCAGCTGATTTCAAAGTTGAGAGTTCTACAGTTCAAATCCTAGTAAAGGTAGTTATTTTTATATGGATTTGAATACTAGACTGTGGATACTGGTGTTCTTTGGTGGTTGGGTTTCAATTAACCACTCATTTCTGGAATGGTCAACCTGACACTATACAAGACTACACTTCATTTACATTCAAACATATCATCTCATTCATCCTCTGAAGTAATACCTTATGGTGGTTCCGAAGGCTAAAAAGTAAAAGAAAAGAAATATCCTGGAAATTTAAGTTTGCAAAATGAGAATAAAATGCCAATGACTGAAGCAATGTTTAATAGATCTGTTGCTATTTAGATAGATAAATGAAATTAGATAATGCTGGGTAAAGTTTCATTGAAGTTATTGGAATTTATTACACTTTAATGACCACAACAGTTAATGCCACACAAAAATAAATTAAAGTTGTTAAACCTATTAACAATTAGTTATGTTGTATTTTGTACTGTTCAATTTCTATTTGTATTCCAATGCCACTAAATTATGATTATTCAACCCCATACAATTAGGGTAAATCTAAGAGATACGATAAATTCAGCCTTAAAAGTGATACTTTCAATCTGTTCACTATAAGAAGTGGTTGTAAAATAAAAATCATTATTCTCGGAGGAAGTAAGTATTGATTAGTGTAGCTTGTACCTCATGTAAATCACAGAATTATAAAATATGTGGTGAAAAACAACAAATTAATACACCTCTTAGTTAAGCTAAAATTATTTTTAAAAAAATATAAATAAGTGTTTCTAAAACGGTGGGCTGGCTGTACTTTTTCGGATTCTACTTGCAAAACTAAAGAAAAAATGTTCTTAGGAAAAATGACAATTTCTCCTTCATTCTCCCGCTGTCCGCTATTTTATTATTTTTATGTAAAAATTTATATCTCAAGTTTGGATAAATGAATCACATTAATATTTGGAAAGCATCTTGGTAATAAAGTTTTAAAATTAGCAAAAAATCAGGACTTAAATACATTTTCAAATTGCAAAATGGTGGCCATGTTTATACTTTTCAATCCGTTATATCTCCATAAATATAAGTTTTATCAAAATGTATGTTATTTGTTAAAATATTAATCCTTTTATTTTAAAAAAATTACATTTTATTTTTTAAAATCAGTTGACAAATAGCCAAGTTACGGCAGAAAATTGATGTGATTTTGTGTCTTGTTTTCATGTCCTTCACTTTACGTTCAATTTAATTAAATATTAATTGTTTTTATTTACTGTTAATTCTATTAAAGTAAATTACTATCAAATTAAGTAATAATTTTTTCACAATAATAGACCTAGTAATTAAAAAAATAAAACAATAATTAAATATTTTTAATTATACATAATTAAAAAATAATAATTTATTTAATTAAAATTAAATAAGATTAACTGTGATAATCTTATGTTAATTGTTGTAGAACATTAGGTGCACTTTTTTTTTAAATAAACAATTAACAATTGTTAAAAGTTATAAGAGATGTTCAAAGTGTCAACCATTAAAGATTACAAAATTCAACAGTATTTTTCTGAGAGATTGTCTTCTGTTAAAAAATTCCGGGAGTATTCCTAATTTCTTGAAATCCATTTTGGATCCTTTGTTGAAGATCCTCAATGTTGAGTATGGAGTTGAATAAACTATATACTTCAAATGACCTCACAGGAAGAAGTCAAGAGGGTTTAAGTCAGGTGATCGGCAGGCCAGGGCACTGGGCACTCCGCGACCTATCCAATTTTTCATGGAAAATTTCATGCAGGAAATCTGATACCAACTGACTGAAGTGTGCTGGAGCTCCATCGTGGTGAAACCACGTATTTCCTCTTAATTGTACAGGTACATCTTCCAAAAAAATGTGGAAGATTTTCAGTCAAATGAGAAACATAATTTTCTCCATTTAAATGATTTGGTAGAATGACAGGACCCAAAAGATATTCATTAAAAATAACTGCCCATATGTTCAGGGAAAATCTTTGTTGATGGCTTCTTTGGAAGGTACCATGAGGATTCTTGTTACTCCAGATTCGCTGGTTGTGTTAGTTTTGAACACCATTCCTGTTGAAAGAAGCTTCATTTTTATATTGTTAACATGAACAGCAGTAATAGTTGCTGTGTAAAGTTATTCAAAAGTGAAAAATTAACATCAATTGTTTTATTATTATTTAATATTAAATTTTATTATGAGAAAATTGTTGTTTAATTTAATACTAATTTACAATACCAGAATTAATAATTAATCGAATTGAACATAAACTGAAGAACATGAAAACAAACACAAAATTACATCAATCTTCGGTCATAACTCGGCTATTTGTTAACCGATTTAAAATAAAATGTCACCTTGTTCAAAATAAAAGGCTTAATATTATACAGGGTCATTCACGGGAACCGGATGTTTTTAAAATAATCATAAAAAATTGAATATTAACTTTAAAAAGTTTTATTGGTACTAAAACACTTGTTAAATCAAAGCATTTGTTACTTACTCATGAACGAAAAATTATGTCCGGCAAGTGATGTCCATTTTGGGCAATACATTGTTGTAGCCTTTCACGGTAACTGGCCTCAATTCTTTGCAGCATGGGGCTACATCAATCTGGGTGACGTGTTGACGAATTGCGATCTTTAGGTCCTCCAATGTACGCGGTTTATTGCCGTACACACGCGATTTCAGAAACCCCCACAGAAAAAATCACAACTACTCAAGTCGGGGGACCGAGGGGGTCAAGGAATGTCGCCGAATCTGGAAACGATCCGTCCCGGAAACAAGTTACGGAGAACAGCCATCGTTGCCATCGCTGTGTGCGCTGTAGCTCCATCCTGCTGGAATAACACATTTTGAAAATCGATTCCCCGGTTTCGTAACTCAGGGATGAAAAACGTATTCAACATAGCAATGTAACGATCAGCTGTTACAATTACGTCATTTCATTCGTTACAGCAGCATCATTTTCTTCAAAAAAATGTGGTCCAATAACACCAACCTTTCCTATTGCACACCAAACAGTTAACCTTTGGGTTATGAAGTGGTCTCTCGTGAAGCTGATGTGGGTTTCTTTCTGCCCAATACCGGCAAGTCTGTTTGTTGACGAAGCCAATCAGATGAAAATGGGCTTCGTCACTCATTAACAATAACTAATTTTCATTTTCTTCAAAAACGGTAAGCATTTGTCGACAAAATTGTAATCGCTGCGTGAAATCTTGCTCGTTTAACTGCTGCACGACGGCTATCTTGTAAGGATGGAAATGTAGTTCTGTGTGCAGAATTCGTCTTACCGTACTTGTGCTCATTTGAAGCGCTGCTGAATGCCTCTGAATAGAGCGGCGTGGGCTTCTGACAATGGCTCCCCTTTATCGTTCGATGTTCTACGGAGTGCTAGCAGTTCATCGGGGACCCGGTGGTTTTTTCTTCAATATTGAACCACTTCTTCGAAGGTTGTTTACCCATCGTAATATTGTGTTACGAGAAGGGACACTTGCATTACGATGGATATTAAACTGACGGCGGAAATCTCGCTGAACAGCAGTTACGGATTCGTCATTTCGCACAAAACTGTCATACGCGTACAGGCGTTGGTCTAGCGTCCACTGTTCCATCTCAACGACTAAAATGTAAATGCTATGAACAAAGGAAACGTCAGACACCAGCCACGTGCCCCTCCCACCACGAACGCCCGAGTAAAACCCACTTCAAAAACATCCGGTTCCCGTGAATGACCCTGTAGCAAACATTCACTTTGATAAAACTTGTATTTATGGAGATATAATGAATTGAAAAATAAACATGGCCGCCATTTTGTAATTTGCAAAGGTATTTAAGTCCTGATTTTTTGTTAATTTTAAAATTTTATTATGAAGACGCTTACCAAATATTAATGTGATTCCTTTATCTGAACTGAGATATAAATTTTTATATAAAAACAACAAACTGATTGATAAGGGATAAATTGAAATTGCCAGAAATTGCCATTTTTCCTAAGGATATTTTTTGTTTAATTTTACAAGTAGAATCCAAAAAAGTATAGCCAGCCCACCATTTTAGAAACATCCTGATTTACATCATTGATGTAAATGATGAAAACTTAGTTTCAATTGGAAGAAACTGTTCCGGTCATTATTGTTTGTCTGCAGTTTTGCATGAAAGAAAATGCAACAGCTGATCTAGTGCCCATGGTACGTATCCAAGAAAGAATGACTGTAGTATAGACATGAATAAACTACAAGCTGCTCAAGCAAGAGTATTTATTGGTCCAATACTATTTCATAATTTTTCTGATAGAATTCTATATGATTTTTCACCTAAAATAAAAACAGGCCACAAGAGACATAATTTACAATTTAAATAATATGTGTAGTCATTTTTAACTTACTTTTTTATTATATTTTAAGTTAAATTTTCCAAGCATGGCACTGTTAGTATATAAGATTAGTTATAAAAATAAAATGAAAATCAACCTTACCAACAATCTGTTTGTGTTTTCCATTTTTTTATTGTTGAATTACTTCACTATAGAAGCTTATGTGTGGGAATATGAATATGGAAATTTATAGTGTATGAAAAAATCCATGTCTGACTGGGATTTGAACTCAGAATCTCCGGATGAAAGGCCAAGATGCTACCACTGCACTATGTATATCAGATTTGTCAAACTTAATACAGTTGCCATATAATGGCTTTGTAACACCCCATGCCAAGAAGAAGCATAGCAGCTGCTTCATTAACGAAGAGGTGACCACCAACAAATTTGTCTAATGACATTGTGATCCATAATTTGGTTACACAAAAAGTATAACAGTGGATATTTCCTATTTGCCTATGCAATTTTAAGATCAATTCCCATTAAATTTGTGAAGTAATTGCTGAAGTAAGGTAAACCTTAGCATCGTCATCTTAGTCCTGTCCACTCTTTAATTAAAATATCGCTAAAACAGAATTACTATAAAACATCTATATGTTATTTATTTACTTGGATATAAATCATGATATAAATTTACTCTTTATACACAAATCTCTCTCTCTCTCTGTGTGTGTGTGATTTTAAATAGTAGGCTAAATATTATAAATACAATGAACTGATATATTTGTGAAGAGAAGTGCTTGAGTATAAAATTGTAGGAGAATATTTAAAGCCTTTACTAAATTTAGAATTAAAATAGAATAGAAAAAGTAGAGAACTACTTAAGAATTGAAAGAAGATACCACTGATAATTTACTAGATTGACACAATGAGAACACTGTAATTCTTATATAAAACCAAGAGCGCTTTCCCTTATACGGGAAAAGACTTCAATCATTTCTAACTCTTCAGTTGCTTTGTTTAAAAAAAAATATGAATAAAACAAAAATTTAACCTTCTTTAAAAATTGCATTATATCATGTTATTTATATCATATTAGGTTACTGCAAAAGAAGGTGATACAATACGAAGAAGAAACAATACGAAGCAGCTGCTTAAAATTAAATTAAATTAGCAGTCACTTTTGTTATTTGAAATTTTTTTTCTCATAATAATGTACTAATTCAGAAGAAGGTATATATTTATATACAATTATTTTTAAGAAAAACTAGAAAATAAGTTATCTGTATGTACATATGAGTATATATATATACTACGAAGATTAGAAGGCCTGATTTCTCCCAATTAGCAATCCCACCTTGAATTTGGGGTTGCTGAATTCCAACCCCCTCACTTCATACCCACAGGCATGAAACATAGCTCCTCAAATAGGTTTGTAGTTACAGCCAACTGTAGTAAACCAAATACCACGGATGTAGCGATTATAAACGTCCCAATACCCTTTGAATGGGTTCAGTTGACATACAGATAGCACCCACACACATCATGGATAAGAAAAATGGGTTGGTAATGAGTAACAATTCACACATAAAGGAATTAAAAAAGTCACACTCATTTACAATAGTACTACAAGGACCTTCTCAGGGAAGATATATTTATTCCATGTATATAATGAATGACTCACGAGATCAGTTATTTTTAACAAAGATGGAACAAGATGATCAAAAACTTTGAGCTAACATTTCAAATATATGCTGAAACAAACTGTTTTCTTAAAAACAAAAATTAACCAAAATGGCAACCATGTGGCTCAGGCTTTCTTAGTAAAACTGCAGCCTATCCTCAGACTTGTGGGAAGTATACAACATAACTGTAAGCTGTTAAACCAAAACCCCACTAAAGAATGTATATTTTTCCTCCTCTCATAATATGAAAACAATAAAAATTTACAACTAATCAAAAAACATACTGCATTAAATTAATATAAATGAAAATTCCAATAACAGCCCACAAAGTTTAAAAACAGAACAAGAAAAAGGTTTCAGAATAAAGTAAAACAAACTTTCGTACAAAACCCTTTTCCAAAACATAACAAAATGCTCCAGGAATACAAAAAATAAACAGCACAAAGTTATATAATGGACAAACTAAGGACAAACAACAGGATGTATCAAGCAAAGGAAACAAAGAAATAATGAGCTCAAGAATATACAAATCAGTAAAATAACTTTTTATCAACCAATCACATTAGAGAAACACCACACAAATACAGTTAAAAAAAATACAAATATACAGAATAAACACAAGCACAAAAAGATTTATGTCTTAACAACATAATTAGATTTATAGATTTAGATATATGTATATATTTATATATACAATATTTATTTATTTCGCTAAGAAGTAGATAGTGCTAAGACATACTTCTTCCTTACAATATTTCTTACTAACAATATAAAGTTGTCACAGCCATACATGGCTGAGAACCTAAAATATTCACACATTTAATTCATACAACAGCATTTCATTATACTTTTAGTAGTAGGCTACATAGTTAGTAACATGCATATAATCAAACACTCCTACTAACTGCTTCTCTAAAGTAACAATTAAAAAGTTTGGGTTTGAAAGTACCCTAAATAAGATTATTATTTAATGTATAATTATATTATTACTTCTTTAATTTTTATTATTACACATTTTTTTTGTGAAAAAAAAACACTACTGATCCAAAAATTGCATTTCCAGCTTTCTCTAGATGAGGAGTGTTTTTGGTCAAAACATTCAATTTCAGTTATTTTTTAAACAATACCATCTATAAGAAAATAAATAGAAATCAAAGACGTAAATTTTTTTTTACATATTTAAATTAAAATTATTACATATTTTTAAAAATAAAATGCATTGCTAAGCCAAACATTTCAAAAAAGAAGATTTTTACCACCATTGGAGAGGGAACTATGAATTTTCCCTGACAAGGTGAAAATTTCATATTACTTTATCTTAAAGGAGGTTAATGTAAACAAAAGTTCAAGAAAATAAAATTTTTTCTGGAGGTTAAATATCAACTTTTAAATAAAAATGAAAAAACAAATGGGTGAAGGTATTACAGAAGCGTACTCATATAATTTAATTTTATGAAAAATCAATCAAACCATTCAGGTTGTTGTAAGTCTGTGCACACACACACACACATTACTGTGAAAATTATTTTTCACGGAGGACTCTTAAAATGAATTTTCCAATGAAAGTCTCAAAAAAACTGAATTTGTGGTTAATGTGTCTGTGAAAGTAAAGAAATAAAACAACACCTTTTTAGTAATTATATTTGTACTTCAGATTTTATCCACTTTTTGACCGCATTCTGAATAGTTAAATTCACCAAATCAAATTATTGCCCATAATGCGCAGCTTAAACTGTATTATGTAAATCAATAGTACTAGCAACTACTGAAAGTTACCTTAATGAAGCTGAAAAAATTTTGCTGAAAGTAAAAAACTTTCAGGAATAAAACATTTGATTTTATTTTAAAAATGATTTTTGATTTTGTACTTTTTACAAGATATTCTTTTGACAAAAATTACTAATTCAAAAAGAAAACAGAAAAAAATTGAATTTGTATTCAAAGTTCCTTAACATAATAGATTAATAACCTAACCTAACCTTTTAATAAACAATTTAACCTTAACAATCAATTTATAAACATACATTAGTTACACAACATAGTCAAATGTTTGTAGATGACCTAACATGAGAAGTAAGTCACTTCCAAAACTGCATACCCGTTCTTAGAAGATGCATCCCTTGTTAGGCTTTCTAAGAAAATTTAGGTTTTCCATTCCCTTCTTCATTATGTTGGATACTCTACTATATATCACTACACTAAGCCAACAGAAATGCAAGAAATATTCGGCTCTTTTTAACACAACTCTACTCGCTACAAGCACTGGGTGTACAATGAAAATTACCCACTGAGAAGGCTTCTCTTGATGATACCTACTACACTTCAGACGCTTTAATATGTCATAGTTAGGAAAAAAATTGGTTTAGTAAAGCAAGAAATTAATTTAGTAATTTAGTAAAGCAAGAAATTAAAATCCCCCTTTCTGCTAAATGAAAAAGCAATATATATATATATATATATATATATATATATATATATATTTGAGGGTAAGTCAATTATTATCTGCAATTTAGTTATATTTTTGGTATGTTGGTAGTACCTTCGTGTTGCGTAGATGACGTATGTGTGGTTTAATTGCTGTTATGTCTGTGCAGGGTTGATGCTGCTAGGTTAGTTCCATTATCGGTGCCCTGCCGTAAACCACGGTTGCTCCGCTTTCTGTTTGCACCAAAGAAGAGCAACGTTCAGTGATCTGTTTTTTGTGGTCAGAAGGTGTATCAGGGGCCGAAATTCATCGAAGACTTTCGATACAGTACGGGAACTCCAGAAACTCAACTTAGAAGTACTGGCTCATCCTCCATATAGTCCTGATCTTGCCCCTTCTGACTACCAGTTGTTTTGTCCACTCAAAAAGGCATTAAGGGGCAGCCGATTTAACTCGGACGAAACAGTGAAAGAAGCGGTGCATTTTTGGCTCGCAGCTCAACCGAAAACCTTTTTTTATGAGGGCATCAGGAAGCTTGTGCAATGATGGACCGTTGAAATGCAAGGGGACTATGTTGAAAAATTATGTACATGCAAGTTTCCTATTTGTATTGCAATAAAATTTATAACTACATTGCGGATAATAATTGACTTACCCTCATATATAACTCTATTCAGAAGATAAATTAAAACATACATAAAATTAGAAAAAAAATGTATAAAACTTGTCATGGTTGTTTCCAAAAAAAAAAAAAACAAATTACAAAATAGAATGGAAGTAATTTATTACACTTTGGGCATATTAAGTAAAAATAAAACAAAACATTACATCAAAAAATTAACATTACATCAAAACTAATCCCGTGCAAAATATTAAGTCTGAAGCCAAGCCAGACAAAAAATATTTATCCTGGTGGTGTTATTTTAAAAAAGCTGGAAATGACAACTGGAAACATTAAATAAATCAATCAGTCAATGCATAAATCTGAAAAAGGAAGGAACTGCCTGAATTGGTCTGTATTATAATGTTAGCAGATGGCCAAATATCTCCACTTACTGTAGCCTAGTTATTGTATTGCAAGTGTTATAAACAATAGATAGTTCAAACCAACTAAACTGGTAATTACTATGTATTCTCACAATTACACGTATAATTATTTTTAAATCCAATAATTTGCATTGCTACATTAATATTATGCAGAAAATGCAACTTCATGTTGCATTTTAAAATAGGTTTTTATTTATACTTATTTACTCAAATAGTACCTGTGCCTTAGAAATTATTAAGATATATAAAAAACCTGCAGGGTCTTCAATCTAAAAGAGGTCCCATCACTCAGTAGTAAATTATAAATGTAAATTTTTGTTAAAATACATATATTGGTGTGAGTTGAATAAAACAATATGGAAGATGTTGGTACGACTGGAGCTTGAGTGGGAAGGACTGTTTATTGCCTGCAAATTTGAATATCGCCAATCTGTGTCAAACACTGGCTTTTGAACAAAGTTGCATAATCATGTGTTATTGTTTATTAAAATGAGGTTAACTGCTGAAGAATGTGCATTCATGATGGAAACTTACAGATGAAATCTCATGTTGTGCGTTGGCAAAAGTTTAGGGAGAAATTTGAAAAGGAAGCACCATTGAAAGTGTTATTCAGAAAGTAATTTAAAAATTTCATGAAACATATACATTACATGAAACATATACCGATTAGATCAGAAATGTGCCCAATAAAGGTTGTGCAGCACATTAAAGCAACAGTTACAAGATCTCCTCATAAACCTTTGTGAAGACAAAGCTGGAAAAAAACACCATTTCACTATGTTCATGCCTCACTGCAGTGAGGAGAATGCTGAAATGTTATCCGTATCGAATGCGGATTTTCCATGATCTAACTAATGCTAATTATGGTAAAAGGGTTCACAGCTGTCAACGGTTCAAGAACTTCATTACAGGCAACACTGGCAATTTAGAATTAACGTTTTTCACAAATAAAGCACAGTTTTACCTAGGTGGTGCTTTCACCAGGTAGTACCAGATCTGAGGTAATGAAAACCTGAACATTTTCTTTGAATCTACCCTACAACAAAAAAATAGGTGTATAGTATACAGTTTCAAGGTGACGAAAAACAGGATGATTGTTTTTTTTTTTTAAATTGTGGATGTTACCATCAACCAAGAAATTATCTAGCAGTTCGTAACCTTAGTGCAGGAGGATGAGCATGACTGCTGGTTGCAACAGGATACTTGCCATACAGCTCTACTATAGAGATGCTATAAAAATTTGTCTGAGGAAGAATCATTTCTAAAGGTGACTGACTAGTCTAGACTTCATTTTGTGGGGTTACTTAAAAGAAATTTTTTTATAAGAGCAATCCATACAGCCTGCCATAATTAAAAACAAACATTACCAATGCCATCCAGGAAACAGATAGTACATCTATCAAGAGTAGCCAGGAATATGATCAAACATGTTGACACGTGTATAAAGCTGCATGACATCATTTTCAACACGTTCTGTAAATTATTATGTAAATGTTTGCAAATAAACTACTATTTATAGAATAAACTAAGTAATGGGCCCTCTTTTAAGTTGAACACCCTTTATAAAAGGTGATTTTTACTATTAAAAAAAAGCATGTATTTACTACATTTACGGCACCTTTTTTTTTATTTTAGTTGTATATGAATTTGGATATGCTAAACAAGTAGGTTAATTAAGAAGATGAGATGTATGAATGAAAGGTGAAAAAATTGCCAGACTCTTACCAGAAATCAAACCTGAATCTTGCTGATCTTGAAGCCAACATGTTAATCACTGCACAAATTCATTAGCCAGTTGCTGGTCAAATTAAAAAAAAAGGACAATGTATATCTCACATTAAGAAACCCCACAAAAGTATATGAACTAGGTTATGAATCTCAAAAATTCAAATAGTTGGAAGTTATTTTACACAAATTTGTTTAAAACTTCAATACTACTGTAAATTGAACTGAAGTGAATACTGTCCAATATTTGATATAATCAAATGTAAGTAAGAAAATATATACATTAAAAAAAACATATTCCACCAAGAGAACAATTAACCAAGAATTAAAATGTTCTTTTTATTTTTAAATGAAGTTTTAAATTATGTAACTTCTAATTATTTACCAGTAGAGTTTTTTACAAAAAGAAAAATCAGCGAAAAAAGGACAGAAAATTACCTTTCACCAGAAGAGAGGTTATAATAAAAATAACACTAACATGAGTTTATAACAGAAAAAAATAATATAGAAATACAGAAAGGTTCTTTAGTATCTTTCATATGAATATGAAAAGAAATGAATAACAGATTCTCTGATTTACAAAAAGAAATGAAGAATAAAATTTGAAAAAAAAAGATTATTATTTTAACTACTTGAGAATCAATTTCTGAAATAATTTTTGATAATCCAGATTTATTCATAATTCAGCAGTGCAGATTTAACAGCTTTGGACTTTTACTTAACATAATTCTTATGCAGTTAGAAGAAAAAATAAGAAGAAAAATTGTAGTTAGAAGAAAAATTGTACTAGATACAATTTTACAACCTATTCTATTTTTTTGTTCATAAAAAGGGATTGCGAAATTTTTAATTATATATACAGATAATATGTAATCATTAGTAAATATTTATTTTCTCTAAGAGTAATAAAAAAATTATTTAGAAAAATGTTACAGCATGTAGAACATACCAAAATACATAAAAAAAGACAATACTTTGTGTCAAATAGCATAGCATAATAGTATTCTTTTACTATACATACTCATAAAAATTTATATTCGGTTTAAGAAAAACCTAAGCAAAATCTGAGTAATTTTAAATAAAGAAGTAACAGACTTCATTGGTTTTCAAAACAAATAACATGTATAAAAACAGAATATGGTAGTATTCCATACGAACAATATATTATTAAGTGACAAAAACAAATCTATCATGGTATGTAAATGACACCATCAAAAAGAAAAATTAAATATATTAAGTTTTGCCAGTGATATAAATGTCATTTGCAAAGGAAATACTTATTAAACACTAAAAGAAAGTATTTCTTACTGAAGGTGAATTCACCTTCAGCAGCAATTGCTACTTCATTGAATGAGTTTTATATTAAAAAAAATATATATATATAAATATTGCAATTAAAATTACTCACTTTTATCATATGAATCGAAAACAGATCTCAAAGTCCTAATATTTTGTAAGTTAAAAATGTATTCATTTTTTTATACAAAACTCAACTAATAAAATACAGATTATTATGAAATAACTCATGAGAAAGCATTAAAATAAAAAAACAGCAGAGATATTATTAAAAATAATTTTAATATTATTCTACACCTTTGATATATTACTATACATTACTGTTAAGATTCATGTTTCCTTTCCTCCTTTTTATTTGTAAAAATAAATAAAATGTTCTTCTAGTTCTTCTTACTCACTGTAAATTAAATATATTCAGCTTGACTTGTTAACAGCTGATATTTTATTTTACTAATATAACAATGTGTCTAGTTCTGTATTGTTCTGTCTAATTCCACTCTTCAGAGACTCAACATGTTCATATCAATAATGAATAACTAATTAATTTACAACAATGTCACATATGGGCCTATCCATTTGAAGTGTCCCAAAAAAACATAAGCTGGTTGCTTGACCAATTCAAAAAAAATTGAAAGTTACCCAGTTGTTTCGTACATGTTTCAGGACCTTAAAACTATTTTATTTTTAATTTTTTTATTTATGAGATTATCTGTGGCAGCCATTTTTGTTATGGTGCGCAAACCTATTTTTGTGATGTAAGGGTTTACGGGAAAAATTATAACTAAAAAACTATGGGTGAGAAAATAAAGAAAATCAATGAAGTTGAACAACAGAAATAAAGTTGAAAAACAGTGAAATTTCAGTTTTGGAAATTTATAATTGGAAATTTAAATGAGTAGCCTACATCTTTTTTCAAGAATTCATTTTTATTTTTATATTGGTTTATTTTTGTAAACTGTATCAAAGAAAAAATAAATTGTAGCAAAATTTTAATTATTCTTCAATGAAATAGCCTGTTTTTGTAGCATGAAAGTTTATAATTTCGTATGGTTAACCAACAGCTGTGATATCTCTTATGATAATTTTCTTGAAATTATCAGAATTTAATTGTGTCAAAATAATTGTGTGAGAATGATTCATCACTATAGTTAGTAGAAGTAATGTCAACTTTATCAAGACTTTGCAGATCGGTACCCACACTTTGTCTTGAGACTTTTGAAATGATGTACGTGGTTTAAGAACTTGCTCTAACGTATTTTTGGATTAAGTTTTTCTTAATTGTTTTTTTACATGTTCTCAAAGGGTCACAACATAACTGTCCATACAGGTGATGAATTTTGACAAAAACCTTTTTCATGATATTTACACTAGTGACATCTGAATTAATATGTAAAAAAATAAGTTGTTCGTTTTCATCACTGAATTCACAAATTTTAATAAGTTCTTTTGGCACTGTACCATACACTGTTTTATGATACTCATCATTAACATAAATTTCAATGGAACATTGTTCTTTCTTGTTTTATGTGAAATTACTTGAAATTAATGCAAAAATTTAACTGATTTTAAAATTTGCAAATATAATATTACGTAAAACTTAAATAAGTTTTAGTACTTAGTACACTTCCAAACACAGGATGAAATTTGAAACACTGTAAAGATGTGAACAGGTCACTGAGTAATGTCAGACTGACCAGTCTGTAACTGTAAAGCTAAATGAGCATGTTGCAACATGAATTTCCCTGATGACTGGAGATGACTTCAAGCGCCTGTTATAACACAAATACTGCAGTAGAATGGTTTAAACAAGTTTATTACAACTATAGTAATAAGTATAAAAATATTAAATTGCCAAAAAGACAAGAAGCTTCCTTGGAGCACTTATTCAAAATGGTATTGCTTTTAATGAGTTTTCCTGATTTTTGAGAGGTTATAACTTTTTTATTAGTTCAATACAAAAGAAACGTTTTTATTTGCCATAAACATCTACAAAAACACTGCAAGTTCTGGAAATTTGAGATTTTTATCACCAGCTCCATCAGAGTTATTTGAAGCCAAAATTTGAATTTTTAAAAAAAATTAGTTTACAAAAATTCATTAAACTTTTGGGATAAGTATATCACAATTAATAATATTTATGGTAAAACTGCTTACATATACCAACAAACAAAAATACAATCCAAACTGTGTATGCCATCCCTGCCTCTTGAAAAAAATTACCGAAAGTGAAATTTCACAGTTTTTTATGTTCAATTTTATTGGTAATTTTCTTATAGAAAGAAGAGAGGTAGGTAAATAAACCACTGGACCAATATTTTACCTTGAGAAAATATAAATAAATTGCTTTTTGTTTCATCCTTCCAGGACCAATAGTTTTTTTAGTTATGATTTTTTCCGTAAACGCGCAGGTAAACTGCTTAAGTAAAAAATTTAAAAAAAAAAAATTGTTGTAAGGTCCTGAAACATGTAAGAAACAAGTGGGTAAGTTTCAATTTTTTTTGAATTGGTCATGCAAGCACTCTTGGGTCAGTTCAAACGGATTGACCCACATATGAAGTATAAGTTTAAAGAATACAATAAAAATAATTTGAAACATAAACTAAATAAGGACTTTTATTTATTTCATTAAACCAGAGAATAACTAAAATTTAGAATAATTAATCCAAAGTACTAAACTAAGGCAGACGTTATTTGAACATTACTCAAAAAACATTTCATATGTTCTTCAATACTAATAGAAGAAAGAAAAATGTTATTATAAATTTGGATAATTTTCCATTGTCCTGTTTTAACTTTTTTAATTTTATCTTTTATAGTGTTTATGATGCAATATTGGATAAACACATTTTTTACATTTTTACAGAAATATTTCTCATTATCAAGTAGAATAATTTAGGTGACTTCTTATACAATTTTCTGATTAAAAATAATGGACAACAGAGTCGTTGAGGAAAAATGCTTATGATACTGCTAAGACAAGATTAATTTTGGCACCGGGTAAACCTTCCACAATAAATTACTATCAACAAATCCTTTTAGTGCTTTTTATTTCAATTTTCACTTTATTAATTCAAGCTTCTTGTAGAACACGACTTTGTTAAATTCAGCCCAAAATGAGCAAGCGCTACTGTTGAAAGAATAGCAATATAATTTTCAGAAGTAATGATAAGCAACAGTCACAGTTTGGAATCTCATATAAATGTGATATGTAAACTAATATATCTATTTTAATCTGAAAAGATTCTTATTCTGAAAACAAGGTAAAGTATTTTGACATTAAACCTTAAAAAAATGTTTATTGCAATCTAATCTACCCATAACTAGAGTGCTGTATTCAGGCAATGAGAGAACTTCACATACTTTTACTAATAGTATTCTCCTACTCCAAAAAAGGACAATAAGATACATGTGTCATTTAAGAAATGGAATGTTATACAGAAAATTGCTTAGAGAAGTGAATATCCTAATATTTTATTCAAGTTCCACATTAATACAGACAGTACTTTTAAAAACAAATTACGATTAATAGAGCTCAGAGCTAATAACATATAGAACCAAAATAATCACACATTAAACACTAGGGAAACAATAGCGTACATAAACTCCCCTAAAACCTCACCAACATTCAAATCATTAATAAAATTGATCATTAACATAAATCATCAAAATTAGCAAGCTTGGTGTAGTTTAACAAATAACTAAACTTTCTACCAAAACAGATTAAAAATAAAACTGATAAAAGTATTTTTGCCTAAGCATTGTACTGCAAAATTTAGGAGAGCCTTTCTAGCATAATATTTTACTGCTCATCAGAATTTAGAAACCTCAGCTGACATGTAGGGAGGAAATGGATTTCTGGACAACTGGTAAATGGCTTCTTGCTTCCTATGAAATCCTGTCACGATACATCATCCCTTTTACTCTAGTATTTAAGTGGAAGTGTCAACACTATTTCAGACACTCCAGATAAACTATTAAAAAGAAAAAAGTATAACAAACAAAATAAAGTAAAAAAAAAAAAACTACTACACATCTATCTATATGTTTACACTTTTTAAACTCTGTACTAATACTCTAGAAATCTAGGGATTGCACAGATAAAATATATTTCTGTTAGATAGTTATAACCAGTTTTATAATAATTATGGTACACAAACTACTGATTTATTTATTGGCTCATTATGTGATGGGCGTTTTCAACTTACTTAAAATGTGAACTACCTAAGCAGGCATGGTTAAATAAATTCTAAACTTTGACATATGTGATATTTAGATGTATAAATAGAATATCTATTCTAATGTATATATGAAAATATCAATATTTTTATGTAAAAGTCTAAAATCAATAAAGGTATATTCTATTCTATTCTATTTACAATAGTATATACATTTAAATATACTTGTCTCATTACTCCAAAACCTTCTATATCCCATCAAAACAACTTTTACCTAAACAATTAACCATGAATAAACTAAGAATGAACTGGCAGATTCTTAATGTTTCTTTGAGTGAATCAAACATGTGAAGTGAGATCAGAGCTACATAGAGTAAATAGAACTCATACTGTTGCTCTCCTGACATTGGTTCATACTGGGCCTTCTACGACCCAAAACACTATAAACATCAATTTTCTGACTGATGGCTGGATTTCATAGTATTTCTTGGTGGGTAATTGTGAGTGTTCTTTAATCTCTGGCTCAAAATAAGAAACCAATCTCTTGTTGGCAGTGATAACTTTGTCCAAGAAGGTATCACCTTCATAATCAGTATCAAAATGTTGTGAATTGCTTTGTGAGTCAATCTAGCACAAATTTCATTAATATCAAGATTATTGTGGTGATTTCAGATGTGGCAAAACTACTACGATACATACAATCCATAAGTTCATCAATAATAACTCAGAAACAAAACTATATTATATACATTCTCAATGTATATCACTTGTACTAAAGTATGGGCGACTGACTCCATCATGCATAAAACTAGAGTGACCATTTTTAAATTCATCAATACACTCCATTGCAGCAAAATACTGTTACCAAATTGCCTGAATGTCTGATGAATTGTAGCATCTGATACACCTGATAAAAAAAGAAAAGAAAGTAATCACTGAATGTTACTTTTCTCTGGTGAAGATGGAAATCGTCAAAGCTTTGTTAAATTGTTAATAAACTTAAAAAATTTAACAATAAAATCTGTAGTGTTTAATTTTAATAATTTAATATTATAATAATTTACAGCTGGCAATATCTTAATAACAGATTAATCTATTAATTTATCATTACTAACTGAACAATGAATAAGATTTGTATCTGTTGCACTGAAATATTTAAAAATATTATCCCAATTTCCAAACAGAGTAATATTGAGTGCAGATATTGTTTTGAGATTATTTTCCAAATAAAAATTGCCAGGCTGCAACATGTGAATGTGAGCTAAGATTTCATCACAAGAGTTCCTAAAAATGTTTTTTCTGCAGTCTTTCATCATTTATATTTTCTATTGAAATTCTATTTGACTGCTATACTATTCAATTAATCAACTGCAGTTCTCAAATCAGCATTTCAAAAATGTCACTTAGAATAGATATGCTGAAGATATAACTAAAGATTAGAGAATGCTAAGCAATAAGAATTTTTATTTCTTTACATTACCTAAGTGTTTAATATTCTCAAATCAGCATTTCAAAAATGTCACTTAGAATAGATATGCTGAACATATAACTAAAGATTTTTTTTTGTCTTCAGTCATTTGATTGGTTTCATGCAGCTCTCCAATATTCCCTATCTAGTGCTAGTCATTTCATTTCAGTATACCCTCTACATCCTACATCCCTAACAATTTGTTTTACATATTCCAAACATGGCCTGCCTACACAATTTTTTCCTTCTACCTGTCCTTCCGATATTAAAGCGACTATTCCAGGATACCTTAGTATGTGGCCTATAAGTCTGTCTCTTCTTTTAACTATATTTTTCCAAATGCTTCTTTCTTCATTTATTTGTCGCAATACCTCTTCATCTGTCACTTTATCCACCCATCTGATTTTTAACATTCTCCTATAGCACCACATTTCAAAAGCTTCTAATCTTTTCTTCTCAGATACTCAGATTGTCCAAGTTTCACTTTCATATAAAGCGACACTCCAAACATATACTTTCAAAAATCTTTCCCTGACATTTAAATTAATTTTTGATGTAAACAAATGATATTTCTGACTGAAGGCTCGTTTCGCTTGTGCTATTCGGCATTTTATATCGCTCCTGCTTCGTCCATCTTTAGTAATTCTACTTCCCAAATAACAAAATTCTTCTATCTCCATAATCTTTTCTCCAACTATTTTCACAATCAGTGGTCCATCTTTGTTATTTCCACTACATTTCATTACTTTTGTTTTGTTCTTGATTATTTTCATGCGATAGTTCTTGCGTAGGACTTCATCTATGCCGTTCATTGTTTCTTCTAAATCCTTTTTACTCTCGGCTAGAATTACTATATTATCAGCAAATCGTAGCATCTTTATCTTTTCACCTTGTACTGTTACTCTGAATCTAAATTGTTCTTTAACATCATTAACTGCTAGTTCCATGTAAAGATTAAAAAGTAACGGAGATAGGGAACATCCTTGTCGGACTCCCTTTCTTATTACGGCTTCTTTCTTATGTTCTTCAATTATTACTGTTGCTGTTTGGTTCCTGTACATGTTAGCAATTGTTCTTCTATCTCTGTATTTGAACCCTAATTTTTTTTAAATGCTGAACATTTTATTCCAGTTTACGTTATCGAATGCCTTTTCTAGGTCTATAAACGCCAAGTATGTTGGTTTGTTTTTTTTTAACCTTCCTTCTACTACTAATCTGAGGCCTAAAATTGCTTCCCTTGTCCCTATACTTTTCCTGAAACCAAATTGGTCTTCTCCTAACACTTCTTCCACTCTCTCCTCTCAATTCTTCTGTATAGAATTCTAGTTAAGATTTTTGATGCATGACTAGTTAAACTAATTGTTCTGTATTCTTCACATTTATCTGCCCCTGCTTTCTTTGGTATCACGACTATAACAGTTTTTTTGAAGTCTGACGGAAATTCCCCTCTTTCATAAATATTACACACCAGTTTGTATAATCTATCAATCACTTCCTCACCTGCACTGCGCAGTAATTCTACAGGTATTCCGTCTATTCCAGGAGCCTTTCTGCCATTTAAATCTTTTAATGCTCTCTTAAATTCAGATCTCAGTATTGTTTCTCCCATTACATCTTCAACTTCCTCTATAACACCATTTTCTAATTCATTTCCTCCGTATAACTCTTCAATATATTCCACCCATCTATCGACTTTACCTTTCGTATTATATATTGGTGTACCATCTTTGTTTAACAAATTATTAGATTTTAATTTATGTACCCCAAAATTTTCCTTAACTTTCCTGTATGCTCCGTCCATTTTACCAATGTTCATTTCTCTTTCCACTTCTGAACACTAAAGATTAGAGAATGCTAAACAATAAGAATTTTGTTTCTTTACATTACCTAAGTGTTTAATACCTTCAACTGGACAACTGTCATTTAAATTTAGATTTCAGTAGCAACAAGAAAAATAAACAATTTAAGCAATATTCATAGATTGTCAAATAGAAATCTATGTGAAGTAATATAATAAAATTTTTGAAACTGATTTTCTGTAATTGGATCATTTGTTTTTGAAAGCAATTGTAATGGATATGCGGAGTTTTTAAAATTTTGGTTGCCTATCTTGCTTGAATAAAATGATACTTTTTGAATAAACCTCCAACTGTATTTTCAAGGTGACAATGAACTATATTTTTTTCATAATTTTAGACATAACTTAAACTTGACTTAAGTGAATAGATCTATTGGACAATTAATTAGCTTCCAAGGTCCTCTCACATTTAAACCAAGAATGTAGAAAATTATTTAAAAACTCATCAACACAGAGCGACCAATAGTTTTTTGTAAGAGAAAACTTTTTAAATGAACCGATTTTAGGTATTATTAAAAAATAAAAGTTATCAAAGTACAATAAGGTTTACTTGTAGGTCAAAGTGATAAACTGTATAACAAAAATACTGTATGTAGAAATAATTCAGTTGTCTGTTTAATAGAAGTGTATATTGTTTTGTTTTTTTTTGGTGATTAAATCAGTATTTTTAAGCAATGGTAAGATAACTCATTGGTAAATAAATCATCTGATTGATCTGTTACAATAGATTGTTTACATTACATCAGGAATGCATATGTATGTTACTTCATGTTGAAACAAAGGAACTACCCCAATATCTGTCTACATGGATTAATGAAAACCACAGTCAGGCTAGCATCACAAAATACACAATTAATTAAAAAATACAAATCAGAAGGTATTAAAACCCATATTAATAATTAAGAATATAAATAAACAAAATAGTATTAAAGTAGGTACATGAGGTTATGACTAGGTTACATGACTAGAAAATAAGTAACAATTAAGGTGTTAATGAAAATTATTTGATCACATATTTAAAAATCATATGCAAGAGTAATACTATTTATGAAAAAGAAAATATTCTATTTATGAAAGATGTTGTGTTAAGTTACACAAAAACAGTTCTGTTATCCTAACCCACTGGATCTAGTGGTGAACGCGTCTTCCCAAATCAGCTGATTTGGAAGTTGAGAGTTCCAGCGTTCAAATCCTAGTAAAAGCAGTTACTTTTATACGGATTTGAGTACTAGATCATGGATACCAGTGTTTTTTGGTGGTTGGGTTTCAATACCCACACATCTCAGGCATGGTCGGACTGAAACTGTACAAGACTACACTTCATTTACACTCATACATATCATCCTCATTCAGCCTCTGAAGTATTATCTGAAAGGTAATTACTGGAGGCTAAACAGGAAAAAGAAAGGAAGTTCTGTTATCCTGTTTTATAGAAATGAATAATATTAATTTTTAAGAACATTTTAAGAATGTTATTATTATTCTTTTTAGCAAAGGCTATACATTCATAATAAATGATTAGGTTAATACTATTTTAATTTACTTAATATTGGTCTAAATAATTTATCATATTTATGGGTGCCAAGCAAAGATCTGACAGCCCACTTTTGAAACTTGAAAATTCATTCTGAGTTATTGAGAGAGCACCAAAAGATGATACTGCAACTTCATACAGAATATACAAAGGCCGAATAAATACTTAATAATGCTGACAAGCCTAGCGTTTTATTAAAATTCTTCAAAACAAAACAGAGTGTATTTTTATTTCAAATGAAATCAATCTGATGAGTCTAATAGAATTTCACAATCAGTAAAATACCTGTAAATTTCACACTGTGGGAAACAGAAATACTATTATCATTTGGGCCTTCCATTCAATTGACATGATTTTGTACATTCAAGATTTTAAGATAGATCATTAACAAACAATAAGCAGAGCAAGAAACAAAGGACACTTCTCTGTGGCAATCCATGTTCTACATCTTGAAGCCAGGACCAACATTTCATACATGTATCTTGTCAAAAGATAAAATTTCCACTGACTGCCTAGTTACAGTTAATAAATGACTAATCAATTGTACACAGCTGTTGAATACCACAGAAAGTAAACATTTTCAAGAGATGTAAAATTAAATAATAGGCTTTACTTTGATACAAAACTAAATTGAATCTTTTTACCTATTCTATTAAAATATTTTTTTCATATATGTTATTTAAAAGTTCACAAATTTTATTCAGTAGATAATCTTTTCTTAAAACTACGCTGAATGCTTGTCAATATATTAAGATTTTCCAGAAATTTAATAAATAATGTCCTAAGAAATAAAAAAAAGTTTCCTATAAAGGTTTTTATCAAAAATATTTCAGTATTTCACAGCAATTTAATTTTTATAATAACATTATGAACATTTCATAATAGAGAAATCACCTCCTACAAACTGGACACCAAGGTATTAAGTTAGGTATTCATATTAAACACCAAACAATATACATGACAAATAAACACTACAACCTCAACACATTTTAACAATGTAAGATACAAACCAAATTTTAAATAAAGTGCACATTATAGAAAAAGCATACATCTAATTTACTATTTGATAATATTACTAAACAACAATAACTAACAATCATAAAGTATTTCTGGAAGAAGATTTCCATGTACTTAAAAAGATAGCAGTTCTGAATTTTTTACAATTTAAATCATATTATGTAAAGAAAGTAAATTAATGTTTGCTTACCATTATATTAGATACTAAAGTATAAAAAATTAAATACGATTTCACAAGTTAAAATTTGATTAAAAATCCTCTCTGCATAATAATATAATTTAAAAACTATCTTTTGTAATCTTACATCTAAGTTTAGTTAATGTATAATTAAAATAAATAACAACTTTTTGATAAAATTTATTTTTATACTAATTATTCATTATTTTAAAGGGCTGTGAAAAGACTTCATAATAAACATATTTAAGGCGACAACCAACATTTCCTATAAATAACACCCTTAATACCTCTACAAAACATAACCTATAAATTACTTATCATATGACAAGTGAATAAAAAAAAGAAAATATCATACATACACTCATCTAAATAATCCTGAAAACAACACGGATGTATTAAAGACTGAAACTCACTAACATAAAATTTTCCCACTGCTAAAGAAGTAAATTACTCCAGATAAAATATCAATCACGTTTTGAATTTAAACTGACGACGCCACGAACCACTACCATGTGACAAATCAGAGCGTTCAGCTCCTTGAGATTCGAATCTTTAAAAGGAGGTGCAAAGATTGTCACTAATGATGAGAACAGAACAACAAATATTGATTTAGATTTCAAGATCTGTTTTTATTGGTAATATCAGAAGCTGTATTTCACAATGGTTTCATTTACAACAATTTTTGGCATTTCTGCACTTTAGGAGCTACCGCAGTTTGAAAAAAAAAAATTCGCTCGCTAATCTCGACTATTAACAGTAATGTTTTGATTATTTAAATAATAATAAATAAATGCAATAATTACTGAATTTATTATTTAAATACTCAAAACATTACTGTGTTAATTAGTCATAGTTAGTGAGCGTAGGTTGAGTTTGGTTAAATTACATTCATAAATAAATAAATATAAATGGTAATATAATAGTTATATCGAGTGATGTTAACAATAACCCAACAATTTGCAATTTAGTTCAGGCTAATACGTAAGCCACTGTGTTACCACTTAAAGTGCACAAGTGCCCAATTGTTTGAAGTATATAAAAAGTCTACAAAAATAAAGAAGTAAAAAAATTGGCGATTTATAAGCCATAATTGTAAACATTTGAGAATATATTACATATGCACATTTTACAAGGATGGAGAAAACCCAAGTTTTTTAATTTCTTTAATTAGCGTTATGATTTTGCTACGTTTTTATCTATGGCGTCAGGGACGTATGCAAGGGGAGGTTACCGGTTTTGAACACCCCCCCCCCCCTGAAGGTTTAAGTACTTTTTAATATTAGGCTTACATAAAATAAACATACCATAAATTTGCACATATATATTTGAGTATCTTTTTAAAAATCCATCGTATTTTCTCCTCTAATTTCTCACTGTCAGAGTAACAAAATTTATCGACATAAGATTCAGTTCGTCGCCCTTCCTTCTTCAATAATTTAATCCCCGTAATCGGAGCTGCGGCACGTACAGTACATCATTCAAAGTGCGACACAGTAGCCGTCTTTCAGCATTTTGTGAAGGCGGCAATGCTCTCACTGGCGCGGTGGGTGTCAAATCATATACCCTTCCTCGTCTACTGAAAGAGAGGAAAGACCATCAAAGCCGTGCCGCTTATTAAGAAGGTTCGATAATAATACCGATATTGTAATAAAATAAAGCCGACACCATATAAACTTACTTGTTGTGGAACATATTATCGGGACAGCTCTGCAGTGGCAGCAGTGCGCTTATGAGATATTGTACATTGTCGATTGGTATTCATTCGTTAGTCTGAGTTCAGATTTTGTTGTGGATCGTTCGTTTAACGTTTTATGCATTTTGCAGTTCATATTTTTAAATAGAAACTTTTCATTATCTTTTCATGTTCTTTGATATGTCTAAGTGATTGAAGTGTGCAACAACCTAATTGTTTGAAATCTCGTGAAAGTACTTAATGCTTCAAGTTGGTTCTCTATTCTCACCGATGATCTGGCTTAGAACAATTATCACTGTGTGTTTGTTACATTGATAGAAAAAATTTCACTGTGAAGGAAAACTTTTTACAATTTGTACCATTATGTGATGTGACCAGAAAAGGAATTGCAATGGCGATATTGGATAAGCTGTGTTCATTAAATGTAAACATAAATAAGATTCATGGTCAAGGGTGTGATGAAGCTATGTCAATGTCAGGAAAAGTAAACAGAATCCAGGCACATGTAAAGGAAATAATTCCATCAGCTTTATATGTCCACTGCTCAGCACATAGCCTCAACTTAGCTGTATCTAGTGCTTATGAAGTAACTGCCATTAGAAAGTGTATGGATACAATATTGAGTCTGTACAAATTTCTTAATACCCCTAAAAGGCAACATGTTTTAAAATCGGCAATAAGTGAAATGGAAACTACAACTTCACATCGTGAATAACTCATTCAACTTTGCACAACACATTGGTTGGAAAGTTATAATTCTGTGGCTGTAGTGGTGGAATTGTATGATTCTATTATTGCAACCCTTCAAAGCATATCAGAATGGAATGACATAGACTTGTCCTCACAAGCAAATTCATTTTTATGTGCTTTGACCGATTGTCAATTTGTGATATCGCTGTTTTGTATTCATTGTTTTCTTTAAGTTTCCCATTGTGTAAATTCCTGTAGAATTCAACTATTGATCTCATGGAAGCAGTAAACTTTGCTGAAGATGTTAACAGTGAAATAAAATGAATACGCAAAAATGTTGATGAAGAATTTTCTAAAATTTTCATTTGTGCTTCTAAAATCTTGACTAAGTTGGGGTCCTCCATTCAAATCCCTCGCATGGCAGCATGACCAAAAAACCGTGTAAACTTGGACTTATCATAAGTGACGCCAGAACTTTACTTCTGTGTCTCTACTTTCATTCCATTTCTGGACACCTTCGTGTCCCAACTAGATTTGCGTTTCTTGAAACACAAGGAAATATTGAAAGGCTTTAGTGCCTTTTATCTATGAACCCCGACCTGCTGATCCTGCCGTCTCAAGTTTCTGCCTTCACTCCACTCACAGAATAACCAGTGGCATAAGAAGTAATTGTCAGGAAGACCTGAATAATGAATTAAAATTATGTTACAGAAAATATGAAATATTAAAATAATATGAAAATATTTAATATTCAATTAAAATTATGTTAATTGCACGTCTTGAGAAGGGAGCCAATCAAAAACGGCCGTAGATGGGTTAACTATGTGCAATTCCAACATGACAAATATATTCACTTTATTAGAAATACTAGCTGCACTCCCAGTGTCCACATGTACAAATGAACGATGTTTCTCAACATTATGCTGTCTAAAAACATATTTGCGTAATTCTACTAGAAATATGCATTTCAATGGGTTAGCACTTCTCAACATACATAGAAACTACACTCCAACTGCAGAAGATGTATTAAATGAACTAATGAAAAAGAATCATCGTTTGTACATTTTATTGTGAATGCTGTTATTTCCAAATGTAGTAACATAATATACCTAATGTACATTATAAATACTATGTTAATTTAACTCCATTTCTCTTTTTAAACAATGATATTTCAAAACAATAATACACTATAGTAGAGTACTGATTTGAATGTTTGAGACAACTGCATTTAATTCTTTATTCAAATTCCTTCATAGAATGTGGAGTGCCAATTTCATTCTTCAATCTCGGTGAGTTCCATATTGACATGTTGTGTTTAATTAAATTTATTTTATTATATTTGATTGCTTTCATGGAATTTATATGTTATGTAAAGTGTCTTACCTATCGTATACAAATAATCTTTGACTAAAATATATGATTAATGTGTAGCCTACATGTATTAATGGCATATGGCACTGGCACAAGCATTTTTATTATACAAAATGAAATAGATGTTAGAACCTGTTAAAAAAAAATTGTAGCCTAAGGCTGTGAAAAAAATATGTTATATAATATTTTATTAGGGTATTTATCAACCCACCGGGTTGGTCTAGTGGTGAATGCGTCTTCCCAAATCAGCTGATTTGTAAGTTGAGAGTTCCAGCATATTCAAGTCCTAGTAAAGTCAGTTATTTTTACATGGATTTGAATACTAGATTGTGGATATTGGTGTTCTTTGGTGGTTAAGTTTCAATTAACCACACATCTCGGGAATGGTTGAACTGAGACTGTACAAGACTACACTCATACATATCATCCTCATTCATCCTCTGAAGTATTATCTGAAAGGTAATTACTGGAGGCTAAACAGGAAAAAGAAAGAAAAAGGGTATTTATGAATGTGTTATGTTCGAACATTGTAAAATAAATATATTATAAAATGATATTATAATAATGATAATAATAATAATAAAAAAAATAACACACAAAATTTAAAATACCTATGTCAATTGTAAACAATTTTAATAATGACCTCCCCTTAACAAAATTGTGTGTACGCCAATGATGATGGTTGATAATGAAAATTAGTTAAGACTAAAAGTTTTTGAAATGATAAACAATCAGCGTTTATAAATAAGTCAGTTTTAGTAACTTCAACATATTTTCAGTCATTCTGAAAACCATCTTCAGTGACTGGCACTGATATTTTCATCCTGATGTCAATTGATGGTACTGCCAGCAGTTCTTTTAATTAATTAAGCAGACACATAATTAGAATGTGGTCTAAAAACATGTCTCGAATTACAATTTTGTCTGTTTAGTAAATTGTTATGTATTTGTTATATGGTGAATAAGATAATAGTAAAAAAAATACTTAATTAACTTGTACAGCACAGATCAATTAATTCACTAGGTCAATAACAAAAGACAAACTGGGTGTTAGTTTAAACATTGACTTACACTAATTACAACGTCTGTTATAATGCAAATTATTTTTCAATATTAATATTATTTAGTATAATACTTTGCCATACAATGCTTAATATTTTTTGTATTTGAATAAACCAGTGGTTGCAAAGATATTGACAATTAAAAGTTTACATGGCTGCCATTTTGAAATGGATTGAAAGATCAGATTCATTATTTTTATACAAGTAAACCTGTAGGTACCCTAGCAGTATACAAAACTTCAGCTAGATATGATTAATCGTTACTTAGAAGTTAAATTTTATGCTAAAAATACCAGTTTATGCTAAAATGGTGGATAGCTGGTAAATTAAGTATTTTCAGATGTATGTCGATATTAAAGTCTTTTCTTTATTTTGATGTTCGAGACCAAAATATTTTGATGTGCTACTTGAAAACAGTTTTATTCCTTGTTATAAAACTTATTGAAGATATTAACAAAGTTGGCCGGTAATTTTTAATCAAGTGCACTTTTCTTACAGAAAAGGATAAAATGGAAATCATGAAACAACTGCAAAATATCCTTCTGGTGAAGATTTGTTAATATTGAGTTTCAATATTAGAATATATGGGTTATTTTCATCAATATTTCATCCACATCTACTGAATTTTTACTTTTTATATTCAAAATATAAGTTTTAACTTATTTAATAGAAACAGGAAGTAAAAATATTGATTCAACCAAACAGCTATTAAGGGTGAATGATCTTTGAAATGGATAAATATTATTTCTTGAAATACCAGAAGAGAATTGCATTAGTTCCTCTGCTACAAGAATAAGAGTATTTTACATTTACTTACAGTTTTTGAATTCTGTATTAATTTGAGATATTAAATTTAATTCAGTTATTAAGATCTGATAACAGTGTTGGCTTTGGCCAACAATCTTCTTAAAATCCTAAATTTAAACAAGTGAGAAAATAAAAAATTTTAAAAACCCACTAAGCCGTTCTGAAGAAATATATCTACTGCAGCACCCCAGGCAGCTTATAACTGTAAAATTAATCTAAGAACTTGATCTGAGGTGATACCTATGTAATGCAAAAAACTGTGTCAAAATTGGCCCAACCATTCTAGTAAAACATATCTACTGGAGCGCCTCCTAATGGCCTGTGGCCCATAACTGTAAAACATGTCTAAGTATATGCTCTAAAGTGATACCTATGTAATGCAAAAAACCACATCAAAATTGGTCTAGTAATTTTTTAGGAAAATGGTAACAGACACACATACACAAAAGTTCTTACCCCAAACGCACATACTATCACTGTTCTGTCATGGATAAAAATACAAAATGTCAGAAACACACCTAGGGATAGAATTGGAATAACCATAACATATATCAGACATTGTTGTAGCAAACAAAAATTCATATAAAAAATTGAACTTTCTTTTTCTTTTTTCTGTTTAGCCTTTGGAACCACGATAAGGTGGAAAACCATAAGGAGAATGATATGTATGATTGCAAATGAAGTGTTGTAGTCTTATACAGACTCAGGTCAACCACTCCTGAGAAAATCTGTTTAGTATACCTGAATCTTTCATTAAAAAGGTTTGAATTCTGGTCTGGACAGGATTCTTCATGCAATCTTTACACCATATTTTTTAATATACAAGCTTTGAGCTCATGAACAATATATAATATTGTTTTAATGTTTTATTTTATATATAAAAAATATATAAACTGTACAGCAAGAAGTACATTTGATACTTTTTGTGTTTATTTTTTGTTTACTGTTTTTGTCAAAATTAGAGGGTTTGTAAATTTAATACTGTTTAAGTTTATTTAAACTGCCTAAGAACATTTACTTAACTTTTTTCCTTTTAGCAACTGCAGGCTAAAAATTACAACTACAAACTGAATAATACCCATTTGCAGCCACTAATGCGAGACATATTTGTAGAAAGTGAAAAATGCCAAGCCTGACTAGGATTCAAGCTCAGTTATTTTAGTTAGTGACTTGGTATGAATCAAATTTGTATGCTATGATAGTCTAAGGAAGTATTTTCTACAGTCTATAATTTAATTTATATTTTATTTTTTTATGTACTCCTTGATAGCTATTTTTAATGATGGAGTTTTGTTAGTACATGTCTTGTGCATATTTTGTGATTTTGAAAGCAGCCTTCTTTTCTGAAAATTTAGCAATTTGTGTGAACACTACTTGATGTATTTCAGTATAAATTATTTTTATTTTTGTTGTAATGTATTCTTTTGACTTGGTTCTGTTTTATGTAACATGATTACAAATGTTAACAGGTGGCAGATTTTTGTATGCTGTTGCATTTTTATTATTCTGATGATAATCAAAATGCCTCAACAGAATAGAATTACTTTATTACTTTACCATATTACAAAAAAACTTAATTTCATTAAACACAATATACTCAGCCAGATCTACAATGGGATCACTGGTTTTTATTTTCCTAGAATTGAAAACACTCACATACTTCACAATGAGAAACACAAGACAAAATATTGACAATATTGACAAGACAATATACGAGTACATTGACACTGCTTTGTAGATGACGATAACTTAAGTACAAAGGAATTATGAGACAATATTAGACATTATTTTTATCCTCAAGAAATCCCAGTTTACATTTTATATAAACACTTTAAATCATAATTCCTTGACCACCATACCCAAAATAAATGTCTAAAACACTTTAAAATCTGTAGAAAACCTACTACTACTGAACCCTAGTCCAGTAACCACCCCATATATTTTCACTTTTCTTACACATACTGTGTTATCAATGTACTCCTACACATTTTTACGTTGATCATGCACCTTTACACATATCTTTGTCTAAAATATTGAACACAATAAATAATTTGGCTCAAAAATGAGTATCCACATACCCTAATAGACATCATTTCATACAAGATACAGAACAAAATCAAAAATATATCTAATCACAGAAAGTACATAATGTAATTGTAACTATCCAAAGTTATTTACCCAATCATAAGGTGAGAGTAATTCTTACCATTATCAGGCACAAAATTCTAACCAATCATAACCTTTTTTTTTTAACCAATCATAACGTGAGAGTAATACTTATCATTTTCAGGCACGAAATTCCAACCAATCGTATTCTTTTTTTTTTAAGCAATCATAAGGTAAGAATAATTCTTTTCATTATCAAGCGCATATTCCAGCCAATCGTATTCCTCTTTTTTTAACCAATCATATAGTGGGAATAATTGTCCTTATCAGTCACAAAATTCCAACCAATTGTATTTTTTTGTTTTTTTAATTGCACATTTTTAGGAAAAATGTTAGTGTGTTGCTTTCAAAATTGAGAACAAAATATAAAAGATCAAATAGCAAAATAAGAAAATATGTACTTACAAATACAACAATTCAGGTGTGAAAAAATTAAACTGTAGTGATTGGACTATGAAATACTATTTAAAATAGACTGAATGCACATTTAGCTCACTGATGCAAATGGCACATAAGACATATCATACAACATAATTAATGTTTGCAAATTACATCAAAGAAATTGGACATACATATAAATATATTAACCATAACATTTTAAACCTGCATGTTGCTAAAAAAATTTGATCCCAACAAATTTGAATAATATTATACTGTAACAAGACCAGTACAACAGACCTGGTTAACAGATTCCTTCCAATTAAGAAGAAAATATGAAAGAACAATAATGAAAGGGATCCAGAAAGGAACTAAAATGGATCCTTTTCTCAGGTTAACAAGTCCATTTAACAATCCTTTCTTCATACTTCTAAAAATAGGCACACCTTCAATAGCTATTGTTGGACTAGAAGGGTACCTGGCCAGAATAGGGTTGTATGAGAAAATGTAAGTGTACGAAGGTTGAAATCATTACACTTCAACAGTTAAGGAATGAAGCCAGTACCGGTTCTGCAGGTCAGAAGATAGAAATACTACAGGACTAGTAGTTAAGTCAGGATTAAGTGAGTGCTGCGAGGCCATGCTCAACACGATTGTATGACAGCATTATCAGTAAGCATGTAGTAACAACTAATGAAGAGTACGTCACAGATATTCCAGTGTGGACAGTGTGTAAATTCAGGTAGATTTTCAGTGTGTTATTGGTAGACAGTAGTGAAAGTAACAGTATTAAATTCATTCATACAGTGTAGAGTAGTTTTATTGTAACAGTAGAAGTAATAATATTTGCAGAGAATGGTAATCTAAAACTTTAGACTGGTCTAATTTAATTAGACAAGAAATCTTCTCATTGTAGCTTGGTAGTAATATTTCTCAGCATAGGGAGTTCTAGTTATATTATATGTTTAATGCAAGATTATGTTTTGGTAAATGGTTATTTGATAGAAGTCTATCACAATGTAGCTTGCTAGTAATGTATTGCTTTTTTTCTCTTGAAACAGCACACACATAAATGTTTTGAAAATAAAGATGCTTTAGAGTTTTACATATGTTATTGATGGCTACAAATTCTAATGACACTGATTGATTTCTTATTTTTTTATATTCCTACAGTTTCTGTAAAGTAATAAGAAGACTGAAACCAGAAATTGGAATTGTCAAAATATTTAAAAAAGTTGGAGAATTTTGGGGACCAAGAGAAAGTTCAGTTGTTACAAATGACAGTTTGGGGAAGGTACAAGGAAGCAGAGAACTGGGGTCTTAAGAACTTTATTTAATACTATCACTGAATTATTTAGAACAGTAGTCAATAAAGTTAAAAAGTCATTTGGATTCTCATAAGTGATAAAAAAAAGAAGAATTTCTTAGACAGAGAAATAACTAATATCTTATTAATTTCTTTATATTTTTATGATCATGAAACATCTACACATGCTTCAAAATACTAATATCATCAAATAAAAAGAAAACACGTCTTAATTAATCCTTTTTCAGATTTAAAAAAAATGTTATTTCCCCTTGGTGAAATTAAAAAAGGAAATACAAAAAAAAAATTTATCAAGAGAAGTAAAATTGCCCCAGCTCAAGAGCCAAAGATTTGAAATAGTGTTTCAATTAAAAGAAAAATAAAGAAAAAAGACCAGAAAATAAGTTTTTAAAAGAAGAGTAGTAACACAGAAGCTGAACAATTTAAGGTGAAATAACTCTGATCAATTTAAAAAATAACAGAAATTAATAAAACTTTTTGTCATTATGACAATTTTAAATTGAAAAGTCACATGTTAAATGATTTACTTACAGAAGTGACGTTAAAATAAATTTTTGATTCGGTAACTCAATTTCAATTTTTAATTAGCAGATTTTTCAGCTTCTTCTGAAGTAGAAAAAGCCAGAAATTAAAAAAACTAATATGCTAAAAGCAGTTTTTTTTCAAAAACTAGCATATTATTTATTTTTCATTCACTTCCTGTAGATTTCCAAATGAAAGATCTTTTCAGAACTATGTTCCATCAACAAAAATAGAAGACTACTGTTTTGATTTTTTGTTTAAATAAATATTTAGAAAGATAAACTGAGAGTCATTCAGTGCAGCTGAGGACTATTTAATCATTTAAGGTACTTAAATGATTGGGTTTAAGGAACTTAAACCCAATTAGAGCTCCAATAATTTTGAATTTTGTTGAATGTTAAAAATGCCAGCAGAATCTTTTAAAAGGAGGACAAAGATGCCATCACTACTATGAAATGTTTTGTAGAGTTGTAGAAAGATCCTTCAATCAGAAAACAAACAGAAAATTAGATTGTTTAAAGTTTGTCGATGGGCAAAAACATAGATAAAAAGCCTGCAGGCATAAAAATGCAATTAGATGAATTTCATATTATATAAAAATATACATTGTTGAATTAAACAATTGACAATTATTAAAAAGAGCTTACAATCATCAATGATGAAAAATTAAAATTCAGTATTTTCTACCTATTTTTTCTTATTAATTTTCTTATGAAATGTAAACAATGATCTGTTTTGGAGCATATTTTTCCTGATTTAAAAATATCAGAATTATTTCTCTAAGAGACTGATGCACATTAACTCTAAATAAAATTTTAATGTTCACTGCACATTTAAACGTTATAATGTACACAGGTAATGTAGTAGGTGTGCAACTCCTTATAAATGCCAGGAGGGCGCAAACAGGACTGTTTCATTGCTTGAGTTTTGTATGTTTTGGGTTATATTGTGGAGTAGGATATACCAGAAATTAAATTGGTGATTTAGTAATAAATAATTTTGATTATTTTTGTCTATTACTAGCTTGATAAATTTCAAATTCTTCCATGATAAGAGGTAAAGTTATAAAACTCTTTTATGCTGACATTTTTGTAGGAACAGGACCATATGAGTCAGTTTTTGTAGTGAAATCTTCATGGTTTTCTAAATATTTTGCAGTTGAATTATTAGCATATTTTATAATGATAATATAATAAAATGTGGTTTGTTATCTATTTTAATTTTAATAATAATTAATATGTTTTTAATTTTGTTGTTCATATAATTTTTCAAGATTTTCAATTTCACATAAAATAGAGTAGTTAACAAAACTCATCTACATAGCTTGAACACAATATAATCTTATCTTCAAATCTATTTTTCTTTAAACTTTTTAGTAAATTATTAATTATTTAAGATATTTTATACATAAAGCTGGTAAAATAACTCAGTGTGGCTAAACAAGTTAATCCATTCTTACCATTTTGGCATCCTAGTGAGAAATTATCTTTTTTTGTCCAATCTTACTAAGACTGATAGCAAGATCTCATAAACACAGTATTTTATAAAGCCACTTTTTAGTCTGGGAAGAAGTCCGGTAACTTTCAGATGATCACAGGTTCACTGCAAGTGTTCATCATACTTTATAGCTTTTAAGGTAAATGAAGTACTTTAAAGTTTACTTCTTTCCAACAATATGAACTGCTGGTATAAAGGAAAGGTTTTTGCATTAACCAACAACAGAGCTTTTTTATTTTTTGATGAATATGAACAAGCTAATTATCACAGCAAATATAAATGCCAGAAGCAACAAATTACACCATCTGGAGTAAAATATTTCTTATATTTTGTTTTCTATTTATGCTTGTTTAATGAGGTGTGGATGAGCATTTGATTTTTCTGGTATGAATGTTTTGTTGCATTTGCAGTAGTGCTAGAAGAAACTGTATCAGTGTCAGAAATTTATTACCAAGTAACTGGTGCTATTGGAATTGTATTATAAATACTGATTTCATAGCTGATGGTTACACAATACTATATACTATATATGGATAACATATGGTTACACAATACTACTTTTATTTTTAATGTAAAACTAATGATGTTTGTTAAATAAAATTAATAATAGTCTCAATGATTTTTTGGCTTTCACCATATCATTTCTATTCTAAAAGTAACTTTTGAGCTAGTTTAATGTGACATCTGATGTAAGCTGCATGTGGAGCCCAGGTTTTATCTTGGTCTTGAAAAGGATAATTAAAATAAAGATTATAAGTATTTTTGATATTTGATATAGTAATTTTATACGGTTAGTTAAATAAGAAATCAAACATGAATATTTACTAAAGCAGTACTAACAAGTTCATATTTATTTTATATAATAAAATTATAATGTTAAAACACATGAATTTAGGTGATTATAAATTGAAAATATAATATATAGAGTACAGTATTTTGGAATACATATTCTGATGTAGCATGAAAAATACTTATATACTACTTCGTTTCCAGTTCAAAAAATTGTTTAAACCAGTGTTATCAATCATGTTCATGTTTCATAGGCAGCAACAAAATAATGTCAAAGGTTATGTATTATCACCAGCTACTGATTTGGACTCTAAATGCCTCTGAATTACAGTTACTACTTGTTTTTTTTTTATAGTACAGTAAGTATTTCTTGAAAGTATTGTTAATAAATAACCACTAAAGTAATTTTGTATTGTAATATTTTTTTAAATAATTTTTAGTTTTAATACAAATGAATAATAATAATATAAAATGTAGTAATGGATAGATCAAAGCTGGTTTGAAATGTTTAAAACCAGATTTTAAAATAAGAAGCACAAAATCAAGTGGATTACAGAATGTATTATTATTTTCATGGAATAACTTTGGGAAAAAAATTAAAACAAGGATGAATATCCCTGCATGATAGAGAAGCACTAGTGACAAAAAGAAAGAATAAAATTGGTAAAAAAGTCTATATTTTAGTATTTGCAATAAGCAGGTGTTCAAATAGTGTGAAGTGATAGTTTTGTGCTATACTCTATGTATTTTTCATCTTTGAGTAAATAAACTTGAGTCATCTCATTATGTTAAGAAATCTAAAAATAATTTCAGTTAAAAGCTGTTTCATGTAAACTTCAGTTACTTCATTTTTCAGGTTATTTTAATACAGTGCATTGAGAAAGTTGCTGTTCACTGGAATTACAGAAGTGTAATAATGAAACTTTCTTTATTATTACTTTGTATTTTTATTTCATTATCTTATAGAAACAAATATTACAATAACTGGAATAGTTTATAAAAGGTGTTGAAAATTACATCCTTCAACATCAATACAACACTGAACATATTTCAATTTATTTTCTAACACTTTAACCAGCTGATGTTCTTGAATGTCTTGTACTTATGCCGTTATTGTAGTTTTTAGTTTGTCAATTATATATGGCCTGTAACGATACAATACTTGTTTTGCTGCCACCCATAGAAAGTAATATGGGGGAGTCAGATCGGGTGATTGTGCAAGCCACAAATCTCTCTAAATAAATCTTTCACCAAAGACATTTTACAAAAATTTCTTTGACCTGTTAGTTGCATGCACTGTGGCACCACCTTATTGGAACCAAACGTGATTTTTTTCTACTATTTTTAACTTACTAATGAATTTGTTAAAACAGCACAATAATGATCACTATTAACGGTATTTAAATCAAAAAAATTTGACCCACTATCCGTATTCTGCTCACATCAACCCAGGCTAAACTTTTGCTTTGTATTATTCATGGGAGTTAATTGTCTACCAAAGTCGTGTATTTTGTGAATTAATATATACTTCCAGATAAAACCATGTTTCATCTGTAAAAAAAATAATGTCGAGGATACCTGTGGAATTTTGGTTTATAAAACATTTAAACTGTTAACAATAATCTAGTCCTTTGATATGATCTGTAGGTTTTAGTTCTTGAACACACATTTCTTTGTAGGGGAAAAGTTTCAGTTCTTTTCTTACAGCTTTATTTGCAATAGCAAGTCTTGATATCTTGCTGTTGCATTAACTTACGCATTGACTTTGACAGACGTTCGGCCATAGCATCCGAAATATCAAGCAGCTTCTGTTCATTTAGTTTAGGTGGTCATCCACTTCGATGAGCGTCTTCAATAGAGCCTGTTGCTTGAAAGTTTTTAATACGAATTTGAACTCCATTGTGGTGAGGAACAGGAGTAATTGGAAATCTTTCAGAAAACTTGTTTCACTAAATTAATATACTTGTCACCTTCACAAAAGACATGTTTAATGAGAAAAATTCATTCCTTAATCAAAAGAACCATTATGTTTCTTGCAACATCAGCTCAATTCTGATAAACAAAACAACATGAAATGAATTGAAGCACGTTCAAACGCAACTCAAAAAACAACTAACTTCTTGGTTTGTTACTGAGCAACAGTCAACGAACCCACTGGGCAACCAACTCAGCGCAAAAGAACAGAATGCATCACATAATTCTAAAGCACACTGCACAGCGAATTTCTGAATACACTGTATATTGTACCATTTAATTTTAAATCAAAATTTTTTTGTGTATTGTTAGGTAAATGAGTATTTGTAGAAAAAAAGAATTAAACTGTGTTAACTTCTCTACATATATTAAGATATAAAAATAAATCTTAAGCAGTTTATTATCGATTATAATTTCTGCTGTACCTACATCTTGTTTGGTAATCCCCAGAATTAATTTGAATGTGAATTCATTTCATTTAGACAGTCAACAAAGAAATTTGTCTGCAGTTGTTGTATTATACCCTGTACTCTTTTTGAGCACTGTTATAGATAGTGTTTCTTCATATTCTATTGATTCTATTGGCATTATCTCATATGACCTGAAATAATTCATATAATTCTTCTGAAAGTAGATTCCCACCTGCTTTTATTTGTTCTCCTGCAGTACAATATGGGTCTAGAGCTCAGATGTACTGTCATATAAAGACAAGTAGAATTTTGCAGGATGACTTATATATATATATATATATATATATATATATATATATATATATATATATATAAAACCATTTGCCAGGTTGAAATGTACAATTGTATTAATACTTGGTTGGAACATCTAATGTTTTTAGGTTGTTAGGATAATAAAATACTCTACAATTATATTGGCAATAGCCTCTTCTACTATATTAACTTCTATTCTCCTTTTTCTAATTACTTTCTTTGTAAATCTCTCTAAATTAATGAATATACAAAACTAAAATAAATACAAAATTAATATATTAGCTCTAAATAAGAGAGAGGGACTAGATTAATAAAAAAATTCTCCATAGAGTAAAAGGCAATAGAGTTAAAAATCATTCAAAAGTTCATTAGACATTTTTATTTGAAAAATATCTTCCATTCACTTGATGTCATCCTTTCTTCATAAAACTAGGTTTGGTGTGTTAGATTATAATATATTTAATACAATATTTGGTGATAAAAATAGAAGTTGTAGTAATAATAATAGTAGTGGTAGTAGTAGTAGTAATCATATAATTAAATATATATATATACCTACAAAGCAACTTGTCCTGACTGACTGATTCATCAACGCCCAGCAAAAACTATTTAAGCTAAATTGATGAGAATTTGTAAATATGTTCCTCTTATGGTGTAAGTGCACAATAAGGAAGGATTTTTTGAAATTCCAAGTTTAACAGATTAAAATGGGGTAACAATGAAATTTACTATTTTTTTATTTCTCGGTAACAAATTAAGATATTAGTTTGATTTTTGGTGTATGTAATCTTCATGTGAACATCTAATTACTAATCTCTAGATATTTTGAAATTCTGAGTTTAACGGGGTTAAACGGATTTATAATTTTTTTGAAACCCGACTATTTTTTTTAATCTCTCGGTAACAAACGAAAATATCATCTTCATTTTTGGTGTGTGTAACTTTCATGTAAATATCTAAAAAAACAATTTTTAGATTTTTCGAAATTCGACCTTGAAAGGGGTGAAGAAAGGTAAAAAAATTTGAACAGTGATTGCTAATTTTCCCCATTTCCGAGTACATTAAACGAGATATTCACTAGATTTATTCTTGGAAATATTATTCAGATAAATATTTAAAAACAATTTTCGGGTTTTTTTGAATTTCGATTTTTTGAGGGATGCAAGAGTGTACGGCGGCTCAACCAACACAAGCTCTGTTATTGTATGTGCGATGCGACTGGATATATCTGTCTTTGATTACTTGGCTAAAAAACATAAAATAAAAGCAATTAAAAGATTTAAAAAAAATGAGAATCGAAGTACGGTCACCCTCCTAGTGGTGTTTATCGGATAACGCTAAGAACCGGGCAAAGTACATTTTTACCTGTAAAACGTACGAGTAAACAGTTATATCTAATAAACTAAAATTTTTAAGATGGAGATGGACTGTTTTGAAATCCGCATTCTTAGATCACTCAAAATTTCGAGTCCTGCACTAATCATAGTATGCTCTGAAGAAATTATACGCTGATTGTTTTTTTTTTAATAAATTGAACAGGGTTTAATTTTTATTTATCATTATTATTCTCACAAGCAAGAGTTTAACGAACACAGCGGGATCCAAGGGGATGAGAGAGAGCCCTCTGGCTGGACGGGAAGGGAAAGCGAAACGAGCCATAACCGGCTAAATATCCCCTGAACGCGACGGGAAACGCAAATAACCATATAGCGCAGGCGAAGCCGTGACGCCCATAATAAAAATGTATTATTTAATTTGATGCATAAAATTTTGCATAGAATATTTAAATTTTAATGTAGAATTGTTACCTCATACCCATTGTAGGAGATGGTGAGTATCTTTTTCGATTTCTTTCTCATCTCATGTACTAGAATATAATTGGAAGGAATTTTCAACTACGACGGAAAATAATTGGGGTCACAACTATTCGAGCTATGATGAATATTTCGTTCAAATGTCCAAAGGTTCGACTTTTGGAGGATTGTGTGAGCCGGTAGATTATTTCCATTTATATTTTAGGTTTACAGCAATGAATTTCATACGACTTTCGGTAACGACGTTTACTCTATACTAAGGATGCGCTTCTCTGGTGATATATCCACATGGTCATTTTGAGGCATACGAATCCTTGCCGTTAACTGACCACCATTTTACAGCGTCATCTGCTACCAAGGCAAAATCTAGAAAACGACAAGCGAGATTCACAGATGCTACGCGAAAAAGCAGCTTATTCAGTCTTGCACAAAAAAAAAAAATGCAAATGTAGTTTATAAGGTAGTCTTGAAATAAAAATATCTCAACAGCACTTTTCAGTCCTATATTCTAAACCGGGCCGTATTAAGGACATTTATATTTAAGCGTTGGGCAACAATTCGTTGTTTATTGTATATTCCTTCTATATTTTTCATAAAAATCTTTATTAACCGTTTTATCAGGATTTAATGAAAATCTAAAAACAATATTCTTGATTAAATAATTTTTGTTTATAAATAAATAAATAAGTGTGCTATTAAAAAATATTGCTGGTGAAGGCGAATTGATATCGCGGGTGAATCTGCGACGGAGGAACGCTAGTATACGAGTATATGTATATATAAAACATGTTACTAGTGATTTATAATTAGCGCTCAGCAAAAAATACTGAAGATAATTTGATGAAAATTTGTGTACATGTTCTTCTTACATTGTAAATGCACACTAACAAAGGATTTAATCCTAAAAGTTAGGGTTGAGTCCAAAATTGTTCATGATACAAAAGTGATCTATATCGCACATGTATAGTCAATAGACGAAAGCAATTATACTACTTTATATGTTGACAGCTCTTTCAAAATTTTATTGAAATTATTTTTATAAAACAAATATCTAGATGAATAACACAGTCTAGTTAATTAAACATTTTATTTAAACAGTTGGTCTCTAAATTCATAAAAAATAATTATATTAAATAATAATTTTTGATGTTCTGTCAATTATGGTTCTGACAAAGTTAGCTAGAACTTAATGATGATCTAGAATTTATGATGATCAATCTATGAACAACATCTAAATTCATTTCGATATTTTTTGTGATCGCCAAAATAACTTTAAATTTGACTTGTCTGGACAAACTGTGCCATTATACTGTCACATGAATAATAGGCATACTTTATTGACTGAGCGAAATCCTGTACAAAATTGACCTTTTGACATTTCATCTGTTGATATATTTGGGGCGCAGTTACGGCCATAAGCATTTTTCGATTTTTATGAAATTTTTGATTAAGGTTACTTTCTATTAGCATGTGCAACGATTCTCTTGTAAAAATAAAATTTTTACGTTTGATCAAGCGTTGATCATTAAATTGAAGGACACTCTCTTCTGTTGACAGCGGATAAGAAGAGGTGCGGAGGAGGGTTAGTTTCCGTCATTTAGCCACCGCTGCTGAGAGTTATAAGCATGTGATCTTCCCACTGCTTCTGAGGTGATCATTGAATAAAGCGCTCCCTTTCTTGGACAGTGCTTTCAGGGCAATTGATTAGGTGGCGTTGTTTCTGCCTTCAATCATCGTACTGCGATTTACGTAGTGCTAGAATTTGGCTAAACCTTCTGCTATCATCAATTACGATTAATAATTCTATTTTCAACTATATTTTACAATTTTCTTAATTCATTTTCGTTGTAGAAAATCAGTTTGTTAAATTCATTAAAAAAAAAAAACAAAAAAAAAACAGGCAAGGTTCTTCATCGAACCGGTAAAAACAAAAAAATTCTACACTGATCCTAATTTGAGCCGTTAGTTTGTCGATATGACGTAGAAAGTTAGCCTTCCGTGGTAGGAAAGATAATTCTTAGCTGAATCAGTTGTATTTTAACGCCGACAGCTCTTCGAAATCAGACATCATTCTGTTTTTGGGGTCTAATTAAGAACATACTCTGATCTATGCATAGGTATACTGATTTTTCGAACGAGGGACGCAACTTTCGAATCAAGAAAACTGCTGTAGATATCAGGAGACTTCCGGAATACCGTACGAATTAATCTATTAACAACCATTGATAAAAATGAAAATAATTTCTTATTTTCTAGAAATAAATAAATACAAAAAATACTCCTAATCTAAAAGTAATTTAAAATAATTTTCTAATAAAATAATTAAAATTAAATAAAATAATTTATTTAGAAAAAAGATGTACTAAGTCTGATATTGAAACACCAAAAAGTTAAGAAAAAATATATATATAATTCCTAATTTTCCGGCTAAAAATTTATTACTCAATAACATTTACTTAATGATATCAAATTGTTTCCACCATGACAATGACACACATTTTCACTTAATACTTGTTAACAGCAAACGAAAATTATTAATGTGATACTCTAATCTGGGTAAAAATCACTCGAGGAAATACAGCAAAATGGTTGCACACTGCCTGTGGAGAGTTATAAGGACTTCTGGATGTTATTGTTTACCTTATTTCGGTAGTTCCTCTTTGTTGTTCATTTCGTCTGTTTCTCACGATCCACTCTTTTCTTTTACGTATACCCTCTTGTCTCATGGCGCTTCTATACGTTAATCACTACTGGATCCATGCCAAGTTACTGTATCTAGCACAGTGCTATAGTTAACAAAACTGGGTTTTGGAGAAAATATAAAATGTATCTTCTTGCCCTTCATACTTTCATCTGCATCATTTCTAGGAAGTACTATCATAAAAATTTATTGATGTATGGTAAGAATAAAATGCTAACAACTGAAGCTCTCGTAAAAGATATTGGGTACAGTTTCTCTGAATGTTTTTGAGATTTATTTGTAATAACTGTTAGATTCGGTGACGCTCAAAATCTAAAAAAATAAAATTTTGTCATTGTCAACACTGGAATACGTTACGTAAATGTTAACTATTTTTATGAAATGAAAAATTTTTGATTGAAATTTAATTCTTATGGGGTTGCTCACTCTGAAACTTCATAAAAATAAAAAATAACAGCTTAAATTTTGGTTTCTAGTTACCATTTTTAAACCGTTAAAATAAATAGATTTTGCATTGAAATGGTTTTTACTTCGTTGTACAAAGTATTGTAATCGCGAAAAATTTCGGTTTTTGGATTTTAACGGAAATACCCATTTTGACCATTCCTTAATCTATTTTGACTAGCTTCGGTGTGACGTCTTTACGTACGTTTGTATCTCGCATAACTCAAAAACGATTACCGTCGGATGTTGAAATTTTGGATTTAGAACTCTTGTAACATGTAGTTGTGTATCTCTCTTTTTGATTGCAATCGACTGAACCAAAAGTGTCCACAAAAGTCCAAAATCCAAAACATTTTGGATTTTTTAACTTTTTCTTAACATCAGTAATAAGCCCTCCATGAGAGCTCAACGATATACCATAAGTGGTACTTATTTTTACTGGTATCCGAGTTATAGCCAAATAAAATTTTAATTAATAAAATATTTGGATCTTAAAAGGGGAGGGCACGTCGGTTCGAATCAGACTTCATCTCCTTTTTTTTAAATTTAAATATATTGATTTATTAATAATTATTAACATCTAATTGTAAAAACTTTTATACGATATATAATAATTTAATAATAACAATAAAAAAAATGAAAAATATATAAGAAGTTATTAATGAAATAATATTTTATATACTTTTCATTAAAAAAAAAGTGTATATGTAATTTAATAGGCGTACAAGAAAGTCATTTGGTGTCCACATCAGATTATTTTGGAAAAACCTTTTTAGAATAAAGTATAGCTTAATCTTAGAATTACTATTAGAAAATACTTATTTTTATTAGAATATTATAAGAAACAATCCCCACCACTTTAAAAATCATCCTTCCATATTTCGAATAGGATGGAGAATAATTTCGTTATAACCAGCAGAATCAATTTATTGGGAAAATATTTCGCTCCATACAAAAATTTTAAAATAAGCTTTTGCTGTACATATTAGGCGAGTAGCATGAATCATTCTGTAATAAGTGGTAGTGTCTTGTTGAATGCCGCTTATGGAAGGCGGATGGTGTTGTTGCTTAGACTTATCTTGTTACTTTTATGAACAGAATAAATACTATATCTACTCTAGTCGAGTTACTACTGTTCATCAAAACAAGTTTTTTTTTTCTTTTTAGTTTTGGATCACCTTTCCTGTTCGTTAGATGCAAATCTTTTCCTCATATAAAAACGTTCGCTTCAGTTAATTTTATTACTATTTTTCATATCTTATACAAATTTGTTGTTTTTGTTATAATATTAACCTGTTTTAGTCAGTTAAAAGAATTTTGCTGACATTTCTTCTAGTCATTAATTTAAATTCATAAATTATTGGTGAGAAAATAAATAATTATATTCAAATAAAACCAATTTAATAACATTTAAAAAAAAAGGAAGTTCTCAGTTTGACCCGCATGCACTTTTTACCTGACTACGTACATAGGAATGTAATATATTTAATTGTTAGGTAGGTTTGATTGCCCCCAACTGTAGCTTCATAGACCCAATCAATTACAACCAACTTTTGGGTAGTAACAGGTCTTTGTTCTGCAAATAAAAGAGGTTATCTTAAATTGTCTTAACTAAAGAGGGAGGCACTACAATGGGGGACAAAATTAAAAGATTACGCTATTTTAAAATTTTAATGATTGCATTTCAAAAAACAATAAAACAAACGTTTTTTGTATTGTGATTTTTTTTTAGAAAAATCTTCTTTTTTTTTAATAAATTCTCAAGATGTAAGCGAAAAATGTGTTCAGCAAAATGAAGCAAGAGAGCATCTCGGATAACGCCCGCTTGCACGCTGTATGTTGTCGGTATGTGTTACATTGTATCGTCGTTAATATACAAATTTCTATTTAAATGGTACAACGTTTCTGAGAAACATAAAAACTTACACTAGTATCAATCTAGATAATTAATGTATTGAATGGTAAAGTTATGGAAACAAAAAAGCGCTAACTAAAATAATTATTACTAAACCAACAAAAAACCGACTACTAATTCTAGACATCTACCTAAAATAATTATGAAAAATGAACTAGGTACAGTTAAACAAGTTTTTCTTACAGGGATGTTTTCAGTATATAGTAAGTTAATCTGCGATCAGAAATTTAATATTACATTTTAAAATTTAAATGTATAAAATTTTATGTTGTAGTCGGGTGTCTGTGTAGGCTATATGAGATGGTGACTTTAATTGCTTCCACTTTGTTACGGCTAACAGGCATCCGAATATAACATAAAATGAAGAAATAATATTAAATTTCACATCGCTGACAAATTACTTCATGAATCCTGGCAAATGCCTGTAAGAAAAGAAAGAAAGACTAATTTAACTATTTTTTGTTCGTTTTTCATAATTATTTTAGGTAGGTGTGTACAATTAGTAGTCGGGTTTTCAAGAGTTTGTTAGAACTTCTTCGGTAAGTCTGCAGATAGCGAAGTCAACAAACTACGTTTACAGTCTAAACACGACCTAACCTAACAGTGAAATGAAAATGGGGAAAAAATAAATAAAATAGTCGTGAAAACATTATATTTCAGTTCAATTAGATTTGTAATAAAGAATACTTTAAAAAACAATACCTCGAATTTTGTTAGGCAACGTTTTTTTCCGTTTGATGAACCGGGGGACTCGAATATGTCATTTTATTCAACATTTTACGGTACTTTTACGAATCGCGCCGCTGGATAGCAGTACTTGATGGTACTAGGTAGCGTACAAAAACTTGATAATGTACTTGAAATAATAAAATTTAAAAGAAAATATACTGCAGCTTGTTTTAGAAGTAAATGCTCTTACGTAAATGAAAGTACTGAAGATGAAACACTTTCTTTAATCCCCGTCACTTCACAAAAAATAAATAAAAATATTAGTTTACAAGAGACTATACTAATTTTATTAAAAAAGAAATAAATAAAACAGAAATAGCTATCTCCAAGAACTAGATCTGCCTGCCCCGAAGATCCTTGAAAAGGGAATAATAGGATGCGGCGCCCCTTGGTTACGCGCGTCTCCAGAGATCGTATACTTACAATCTGGAAGTCGTAAACGGGATACAGGTTTCCAGTCTGCTAGAGACCAATTTAACAACATGGCTAAGAAGTACAATGGGTACGCTCTCATCTACACAGACGGCTCTGTCTCGGCCGACGAATGTGGCTGTTCTATTGCACTCCCTGACAACAAGATGTTATATAAACTTAATGCCTGTTATTCTGTGTTCTTTTGTGAGGCCTTTGCAATTTATTCCGTCTTGAAAGTTATCGAAACCCGTAGCGATGACAGCTTTCTAGTAATTACCGACTCTAGGAGTGTACTTGAGAGCTTTAGCTGCAAACTTTCTGAATCCATCGTCCAGATTATTCATTATATCCTTTCAAGGATAAATAACACTGTGGTACTGTTACGGTTTTTTGCCCACTGTGGCATCCATCCAAGGGAAGCAATTTTAGGCCTCAGATTAATAGTAGAAGGAAGATTAAAGAAAAACAAACCAACATACTTGGCGTTTATAGACCTAGAAAAGGCATTCGATAACGTAGACTGGAATAAAATGTTCAGCATTTTAAAAAAATTAGGGTTCAAATACAGAGATAGAAGAACAATTGCTAACATGTACAGGAACCAAACAGCAACAGTAGCAATTGAAGAACATAAGAAAGAAGCCATAATAAGAAAGGGAGTCCGACAAGGATGTTCTCTATCTCCGTTACTTTTTAATCTTTACATGGAACTAGCAGTTAATGATGTTAAAGAACAATTTAGATTCGGAGTAACAGTACAAGGTGAAAAGATAAAGATGCTACGATTTGCTGATGATATAGTAATTCTAGCCAAGAATAAAAAGGATTTAGAAGAAACAATGAACGGCATAGATGAAGTCCTACGCAAGAACTATCGCATGAAAATAAACAAGAACAAAACAAAAGTAATGAAATGTAGTAGAAATAACAAAGATGGACCGCTGAATGTGAAAATAGGAGGAGAAAAGATTATGGAGGTAGAAGAATTTTGTTATTTGGGAAGTAGAATTACTAAAGATGGACGAAGCAGGAGCGATATAAAATGCCGAATAGCACAAGCTAAACGAGCCTTCAGTAAGAAATATAAGTTGTTTACATCAAAAATTAATTTAAATGTCAGGAAAAGATTTTTGAAAGTGTATGTTTGGAGTGTCGCTTTATATGGAAGTGAAACTTGGACGATCGGAGTATCTGAGAAGAAAAGGTTAGAAGCTTTTGAAATGTGGTGCTATAGGAGAATGTTAAAAATCAGATGGGTGGATAAAGTGACAAATGAGGAGGTATTGCGGCAAATAGATGAAGAAAGAAGCATTTGGAAAAATGTAGTTAAAAGAAGAGACAGGCTTATAGGCCACATACTAAGGCATCCTGGAATAGTCGCTTTAATTTTGGAAGGACAGGTAGAAGGGAAAAATTGTGTAGGCAGGCCACGTTTGGAATATGTAAAACAAATTGTTAGGGATGTAGGATGTAGACGGTATACTGAAATGAAACGACTAGCACTAGGTAGGGAATCTTGGAGAGCTGCATCAAATCAGTCAAATGACTGAAGACAAAAAAAAAAAAAAAAAGTGGCATCCTCGGAACGAACGGGCCGATGAGGCAGCCAAGAGAGCTGCAATAAGTGGCATCCGAGTACAATCGACAAGTGAGAGAGACTTCATGAGATCAGTCCGTGTAAAATTGTGGTTTTGGCGCTGAGTCCTTCCACGGCATTACATAACATCCGGGAGAATGTGCTCGAGAAACCTATTTCCCCGAGCAACAGAAGGACCAAGTCATCTTAACTCGGCTAAGGATTGGACACACCAGGCTTACCCACGATCATCTACTTGGCTTTCCTCAGAAGATCTGTGAGGCTTGCAAGGCCAAATGGTCCGTGCATCAGCTGCTGTTTGATTGCCCAATCTTTGGAACCATCCGACAAAACTTAGACTTGGTTTCGGATATGAAATTTCTATTAAACCAGAACGAAGGTGTAAAACGTCTGCTGCGGTTCCTCTTCTACAGTGCAATGAATACGATTTAGTTATTTTTGTGTGATTTATGTATTTTATTTTGTATTTATTGTTGTTACTTGTATATGTTTATTCTTTATTGTTCCTGTTTTTTTATTGTGTATTTTTACTGTTTATGATTTTTGTTGTTTTATATAATACTACATGATAGTGTTACTTTAGTCGCTAATGACTATAATTGTTGATGCGACTGTAAATAAAAGCATTAAAAAAAAAAACAGAAATAAATTCGATTGGTAAAATCAAATTTAACGATAAAAATCGATGGTTACACTTAGAAAGTAATTAGTGCAATATTACATCACGGATCTTCGATTTGTGAAAGTCATACTAGTATTATTAAAAAAGAATAAATATGGTATGAAGCGAATGATATGACTATCAACAAAAAAAATTGGCCGTGAAATTCAACTTGTTTGTTCTAGAAAGGCAATAAATTTTAATAATAAATACGTAAGATAGCAATCACAAAAAAAAGAGTAATCTAACAATACGCAGTGATATTAAAAAAAAAAAAAAAAATACAATAAATTGTAAATCGTACGGTAAGTCACGCAGATATCATTTCTTCCGCTCAAAAAAACAAAAATTTCTGTAATATAAAAAAACTGTTTTTAACAAAACGATACTGATATTAAAAAAGGTAAGACACTCAGTGATTATCAAAATCTATTATTAATTTAGAATTTTGTTTAAAATAAAATATCATGTTAAATATATGTAATGGACATTAGATATATGTACTGTACGCAAAATTTTAAGAATTCAAAATATTTATGAATTACAATCGGGCTGTAATTCCTAATGATATTTCTATGTAATTTATGATGTGTTAGATTTTTAAACGGTATGAATACTGAAAATTATCAATGTAATTTTTTCAAAATCCAAATTTATTCTGCCGCCATTTTGGGTATAGACATCTTAGCATCCTTTTATTTACACCAATTTTTGTCTTAAAGAGACCTTTAAAATGATGTATAACACAAAGGGCGTTACCATTTAAAATATTTGAGTTATAACTCCTGAGCCACCCCCCATCAAGGGGCTGAAATTCTAATTCTCATAAAATAGTTGACCGATACTTTATCCTGAAAGTTACAGTATTCTATATGGAACGGTTTTAAAATAGTTCGAACGGGGTTTTCATACTTTTGACTCCCTCTGTGTTTCTACGAGTACTTTCCCGTCTAGGTAGCGCCATTGCACAGCTGTAGTTCTAGAAGGAAAAGTATTGTAATCGGTCTGATTTGGGTATATGTGATTTTCATCGGATCTTTACGTTTTGACACCTAACAAACTTAAAAAATTCAAAAATCGGATGGTAATTTTCCGGGTATTCGTATGTATGTTTGTCTTCGGTGTTTTGTGTCACCTTGAATCACCTTACATTTCCAGAACTACTAGACCGATTTTGACCAGACTTAGTCACATTACTTCTATATATATATGCCATTACATTTTCAACTTAAAAGGTCAAGGGGGTGAGACTGCAGAGCAAGGTCACCCACAATATCTTGAGATTTCTTGAGTAAGATGCCTAGGTAAGTTCTTCTTAGGCACATTTGTTAACAATTAAAAAATAACAATATCTGCAAAAAAACATTTTGCAAAATCGCAGCCCCACCCCAAAAAATGCTTTAAACTACCGCTATGTTATGAAGTCACAGGCGAGCGGTAGAATTAAATAAATGAATAATATTTAAAGTGTAAAAAAAGTAACTAAGTCTTAATGGGACCCGAACTAGATCGCCCGGTTGACTCGGTAACTAGTGCAAAAAGCCTCGCGGCTACACCAGTCTGCCGATCGTACAAGCAAATTTGTTCTATGCAACTTTTGAAATTACATTAGTTTACTTAGTGCTGACCGTCGTCTCTAGTACCAGCACAACCGGGCGAATTAAATACAGTATAAGTGTGCGCTTTAGTTATAATCATTGAATTAAATAAACGAAAAAATTTTATATCTAAACAGAATGATAAATATTTTAAATGAAGTTGTTTAAGCTATGCATCAGAAACAACCCACAGTTCTAGGACTTTCCGGAACGTAACTTTAGCCGCGTGACGGGAAAGACCCACAACTCTTGCCAACCTTTTTTCATACCTTTAGTTTATTCGCATATTAATACGCGTAAAAAAAAAAATTATCAAAAGCGTATTAAAAAAAAATTGCTATATTTACTTTTTGGATTTGTCTTTAACTAAATTCTTCACAACGGTTTCTTGATGTTTCGTATAATATTTTGAATGTTAGAAGATTTCAATAATAAATTATTAAGCAATAACAATTGAACTTTAAATTTTAATCTCAATTACAAAAAAAAAGTATTTTAAGATCGACTATTTGAACATGAAATCTTTCCTTTATACTCTTATACTGATGTTATTTCAAATAAATTTATCAACAAACTTCACTGACAAAGTAAAAAGAACAATCGAAAAATGTTGAATAGAGAAAATAATACAGAATAGTAAATAATAAAGAATAATAAAGAAAAAAAAAATCTGATGTGGAATCTACATGACGTCCTTGTATGTCTGTTAAATTATATACACATTTTTTAAAAATGAAATGTTCATAAAATTTTATTTCATTAATAACTTTGATATTTTTTCATATATATATATTTTTTTATTGAATTATTATTTATTATACATTTTTTTTACAATCGAAGGTTAATAATTATTAATAAATCAATATATTTAAATTAAAAAAAAAAAAAATATTTAAAATTAAAATATATATATAAAAAGGAGATGAAGTCGGATTCGAATCGATGTGTCTCTCCTTGTAAGATCCAAATATTTCATTCATTAAAATTTTATTTGGCTCTAACTTTGGAATCAATTCAAATAAGTACAACTTATGATATATCGTTGAAAAGCTCTCAATGAGGACTTATTACTGCAGTTAAAAAAGTCCAAAATCCAAATTTTTTTGATTTTGGGTTTTTGTGGACACTTTTGGTTCAGTCGATTGCAATCAAAAGGGGATGTGCAAAACTAGATGTTACAACAGTCCTAAATCCAAAATTTCAACATCCTCGGCTAATCGTTTTTGAGTTGCGAGATACATACGGTCATACGTCACGCCGAAACTTGTCAAAATGGATTCAGGGATGGTCAAATTGGATATTTCCGTTGAAATCTGAAAACCGAAATATTTTGCGATTATAATACTTCCTTTATTTCGTACAAAGAAGTACTACATACTTACGAATCGCCTCGTAATTTTTTTTAAATCAGTAGGAAAATAAATTTTATCAATATAGAGATTATATTATTATTAATATAATTTTAATATCGTCTCATTAAAGTTAATTTAACATTTAATTTTCAAAATTTTTTCTAAATTTTGATTTTAAGAAATCAGCGCCAAATTACTGTAGTCATACAACTGCAACTTAATCTTTAACTTGACACCGACTTCAAAAGGTTGCAATTTAAGGTACACTTGAAAAAACAAGGATTGTTCTACAATTTTTAGTGCCTTTTTTTGTAAAAACTGTTTAAAAAGTTTATTTCATTAAAATAAATATGATATGCTTAAATTAGAAATTGCCTAAAATGAAAAAAAAAAAAACGGTACATATTAAAATAAATTAAAAAATTTTTGTATTTAAAAAAAAAAGTAAATGCGGAGAAAAGTTTCAAATGATTTTAACTGAATATGAGATAACGCGCTCTGGTAAACTAGATTAAGCATTATTTTTAGTTTTTTTTTATTAACTTTTTTTGTATATTCGTGCGAAAATACTTTAAAGTCTTAAAATACTTAAATACATTAAGTTAACAGATGTTTGTTTCATTATACTGAAGCGATCCGATACTAACCTAATGATGACAAAAAATGTACGAAACATATTTTTGAGTTTTTTATGTAGAAAATTCTTCATCTGAAAAATTTTCACCTCAAGCTATTTGGAAAAATTTGTTACATTAATACCAGAAAACCTTCTCTTCAAAATAAAAAAAAATTAATCTTCAATATGAATTCTACTGGATGAATTGAGTAAGATACGAAACACTATTAAGAATACTATATAAAAGTAAATTGTGATACGTTTTGTTCATCACATCTCTTTCATTGATATCTAATTTATAAATGGTTTGCAAAAACACATTAGCTCGACATAAAATATGTTTAGGAATAGAGTAGAAAATATTTTATATTGAAATATAAAAGAAACTTCATGCAGTAGGAAAACGATCGAACGAAAATTTAAGCTTGACAGAATGTGATTTGATTTCATTTTTTGCTTAAAGTTGAAGATAGAATTGTCCAAAGAGTTCCATGTAGATAAAACCATACTTGTTCCTGCACTGATAAATGTAATTTTTGTTTGCTAACATGCGATACATGATTTTAATCTGTTTTTTATGCTGAAAAAGAATATGAAATCAGAATCATTAAAATCATGCGATACATGATTTTAATCTGTTTTTTATGCTGAAAAAGAATATGAAATCAGAATCTTTCTATCACCCACCATTTTTGAAAAAATTTTAAATTCTAATTAAAGGATTTTTTTTTCATTTTTCAACGTAGCATTTTAAGCTTCTGTATTGTATTTCGTTAGCTCATTTTTTACTGTTTAACTTTGTTAACATAATTTGTAAGCTATAAATAAACAATACTAGTCAAAAAATTAAGCCATATCATTGTCACATATTATGACATATCTAATACTGAAGAGTGAGCCTTCATGGACAGGATTAATCAAATCTGTGCAGGTCAGAACATGTAGCTGAAATCACAGCTGTGTTGTTTGTATGAAGCACTGGATTTAGGAATGAATTAATTTTGTTCAGTCTTATTGCTGTCTTAAGTTTGTTAATAGTGCAATGTCATAATGCCTCGAAACTGTGTAAATGTTGTGGATGCCTTTTGTTATGTATGTGGTGAGTTTACCGTAAAATCAAATAGAAAAAACATTACATCTTTAATTAAAAAAGCTATCATTTGTATTTTCAGTATAAAATCGGTAATCAGGATAAGACCCGTGGGCTCGTGATATAATATGCACTAATTGTTCTGTATATTTAAGAGGATGGTTGAAAGGTACACGAAAGGCTTTACCATTTGGTATGCCTATGGTTTGGCGTGAACCAAAGGATCATGTAACCGATTATTACTTTTGTTGAACAAGTGTGCCTGGAATTTCTAAAAAGTCTAAAAATACTGTAAAATATGCTTCATTGCAATCTGCAGTCAGGCCTGTACCTCACAGTGAAATTATTCCAGTTTCTGAGCCAGCTGTGAATGTATGTTTCGAAAGCAGGGATGAAGAATCAGGTAGTACTGAAGAAGACAACAATGATTTCGATTTTGAATTATTTTCCAATAAGCCACATCTTATATCACAAGGTGAATTAAATGACTCGGTTAGGGATTTAAATTTATCAAAAAATTAAGCTGAACTATTAGGACCAAGACTGAAAGGTTAGAATTTACTTCAAAAAAGTACAAAAATCTCGAGCTTTCGAAGCAGACAAGAAAGACTTTCTCAGTACTTTATTAATGAAAATATTTTGGTTTATTGCCCATATTTATGAGCTTATGTTCCACTTAGGACAAGTTCATAAACCTGAGGACTGGCGGCTTTTTATAGATTCGTCCAAGTGTATTTTAAAAGTGGTTCTACTCCACAACAGTAACAAATATCCTTCGATACCAATCGCTTATGGTATTAATTTGAAAGAGACATACGATGTGATGAAAGACGTTCTTGAAAAAATAAATTAAAAAAAAAACATAGCTGGAACATATGTGGTGATTTGAAAGTTATAGCTATATTGTTAGACTATACTAAGTACACGTGTTTTCTTTGCGAATGGGACATCCGAGCTAGGGATAAACATTATGTTACAAAAGAGTGGACGAAACGAGACAACTTAATTCCAAATGGGAAAAATGTTATTTATGAGCCCTTAGATGAAACCCAAAAAATACTTTTACCCCTTCTCCATATCAAGCTAGGACTAATGAAAAATTTTGTAAAAGCAATGAAGGATCGTCCTAGATTTTTGTACATCAGGCAGAAATTTCTGAATGTAAGTGAAGGAAAAATTAAAGAAGGAATATTTGTTAGTCCTTAAATAAGAGAGTTGGTCAAAGATGATGTATTTAACTCAATGTTAAATAATGTAGAAAGTGCAACTTGGGCTTCATTTAAAGACGTTTGTTAACATTTTCTCGACAAATAAAAATCCGACAATTACCACGACATTGTTAATCAACTTCTTACTTCATACAAAGCTATGGGATATAACATTTCTGAAAATACATTTCCTCCACTAACATCTGGGATTTTTTTCGGACAACCTCTGAGACCTACGTGACGAACACGGTGAAAGTTTCCAAGACATTTCGGTGATGGAAAGCCGCTATAAAGGGAAATAGAATACTTACATGCTAGCCGATTACTGTTGGAGATTAATTCGGGATGTGCTTGAGACTATTTATAAAAGAAAAACATCAGCGAAATCATTGTAACACAGGTATGGCCATGCAAAATTTTATACATTTTAACTATATTTTCGCTTCATTTTTTTCAAGCATAATTTATTTACAACTAAGGGTGATAGAAAAATTGTATTTACAGATCTGTAACGTAGGCAAAAAATAAATTCAAGAAATGGTATCACACTTAGAGAAACATAAAAAACATTTTTTTTGTCTATCTGAGAAATCTTTTTTTTTAAAAAAGAATGATCACTAATCTATATATATATATATATATATATATATATATATATATATATATATATATATATATATATATATATATATATATAAACGGAGTTGATTTCTTTGAAATGCAGAATTAAGGACCCCGTAGGTATACAAAAACATCTAATTGTCGGTCAAAAGTTTCTATTTATTGCAAGGGTGGTTTTCTGTTTTTCTTTTATTCTCTTGATTATTCGGTTGTACGGTTATCCGTACATTATCTTATTCCGAAATTCAGTTATATCTACGAGACGGTAAGACCAATTCTAAAAATTCAAACGGCTTATTTTTTACCATATGCTAACGTTTGAAAAAAAAAAGTACTCTGGATCATTCGGTTGTCCGTTATTTTTCCGAAATTTACTTGCATCTCCGGAACGGTGTCACCAATTTTAAAAATTCAGTCAGCGTATTTGCTAGCAGTACAAGTAAAGGACTAACGTTAAAATTATGAAATATAAATAAGAAATCGAAATGAATAATTTTTTCGTAATACACAGTTATTTTTGACGCGCAAAAATGAATCGTATCTTGAAAAAATTTTCAAGATTATAAAAACAGCGCACATTTGGCTGTATCTCATTGGTTGTGTGGAAAACAGTTACAATTATTTTGTAAACTTTTTGTGAATTTTATAATTAAAGTTAAAGTTATGTATTGTTACACGATTACAATAAATAAATCAGTTTTCAAAAACTGAATTTCCTTTTACGCCCTAAAGAGCAAAGCGAAGCAATGCCTGGCTGTGAAGCTGGGCTGAGCAGCTAGTACATATATATATATATATATATATTTATTAATTTCACTAATTATTAATTTTACGACGTTTCGATTTTTTAATTCAATTTTCATCGGACATCTCAATATTTAGTGAAAATAAATATTAACCATACTACACATAATTAATCAATAAATCCATTACAATAATACAACAATCACAAACTGATAATATCATACTAATAGTCATTTTAATGAAATTTAGAACACATTCCTGCTAATTTTAACTTAATTAAGTTACATATATTTATGTGTGTGCATTTATTACAGAATATTGCCGCGTCAGGACAACGTCTGTCGGGTCCGCTAGTATATATATATATATATATATATATATATACGGATCGAATAAGAACTTCTCCTTTTTTTAAAAGTAATTGCAAAACAGGTTCACTGTGTAACTTGAACTAAAATTTTATATATATCTTTTCCTTATACAGTTTACATCCACTGCAATAAGTCCCTTCTCTGTTTTTGTAACATTATGTAAACTTAACATTAAATTATATTCAATATTAAAAGTTATAAAATGTTTTAAAAAAAGTATTAAATATTTTGACAGATGAATGAGCTTAGGTAAAAATTTCACTAAACTTTTGGTGCTGTTTTCTCAAGGAGCCGTCTGATGGACATTTGCATCCGTTTCTGTTTCCTGTGGTGACACTGATTCATATTTATAAATTAGCCTACTAATGAATCAACAAGGAAAAACTATAACAGTTGATATAAATGTATGATATACTATTAAATGAGTAATTTTATTTTTCCTGGTGTAATAAAATATATTCTATTTAAAAATGCAAAAGTTTAAAAATATTTTAATATAAATTGTTTGCATAACACGGATATTAAAAGAATGTATAATGTTTATTTTAAAAATAGAATAAAACTAATACAGTTGTGGAAGATTTATAGTTTTTATTTATAAGAAAAATTCATAGAACCCTTTTTGTCATAGTATTTTATCATTTACATCTGATTTCTTTTATTAATAATTCCGTAAATTTTTATTGGTGAATCCCCAGTATTATAAAAATAATACTAATAACAATCCAACAATCGACTTGCTTTTCATTATCATTCAACAGCATTCTTGTGAAAAAGCGTTAATTTATAATAAATATAACATTTTAACTAACCATAAAAGAAAAAAAAAACGGTTAAATGTAGAGAGAAGGTAGATTCTTTCAGTTGTTCTTACATTATTACAGGTGTTACCAGGAAAACAGTGACTATGTGTATCTTCTATGGTTGTCGGGGGGAATATATGAAGGTCACCAACAAATTAAAAAGACCCGGTCTCTGGTGAACTCGTAGTGGGGCATTAGTTAGCTACTGAGTGTATAACGCTTCGGCCACATACTTTATTTGCATGAGGTGAGCATATTTATATTTTTATTCCTTGCTGAGAGTTAAAAAAGATTCTGTATTCATTTTTTTAAAATTGTTTAAGTATTGTTAAATATAAACATTATGAAAAAAACATTATCTACAATAATTAATCAACTTATTTTCTACAAATTCACTTATTACGTACACGAATTAATTTCATTATAAATATAATAATTTATTTTTTCAAGCATTTTACATTTTTCCATATTTCATAAATTAACAACTTTTATGATTCTAAGGAAAATTAAAAAGTTTCAATAGTTTATGAATGACATAAAAACAAAAATTATTATTTTTCTTTAAAAATTACTTAATTTTGTTCATTTTTTATTAATTTAATTAATGAAATGATAATTTCGAAGATATCACCAAAGGTAAATAAAAAAAATTACTTTTTCCTTAAAATCAAAAAAATATTTTCCCGACATTCATCTCGGGAAAATCTGCTTTTTTATCTTTATCTTAGCTAGAAAAACTAAAAAATAATTTATATCGGTTAAAATATCGTAATTAATAATAATAATAATAATAATAATAATAATAATAATAATAATAATAAAAATATCTATCTTTATTTTTAATTAAAGAATTCTAATGTGCACACTACATGAATTCTTTGTACACCTATTACATTTATATACACATTTTTAAATGTACATAGAATTTTATTTCACTAATAACTTCTAATTTTTTCATATTTTTTTATTATTATCATTGAATTATTATTTACTGTAAAAATCGTTTTATAATTAATTACATGTTAATAATTATTAATAAATCAAGGTACTAAAATTAAAAAAAAAAGTTAAAAAAAAAAGGAGATGAAGTCTGATTCGAACCGATGTGCCATCCCCTGGATTTTTGGCTTTTTTTTTGACATTTTTGGTCCAGTTGATTGCAATCAGAAGGGAAGGTACACAATTAGATGTTACAGCAGTCTTAAATCCAAAATTTCAACATGCTACGGGTAATCGTTTTTGAGTTATACGAGATATATACGTACTTACAGACGTTACGGCGAAACTAGTCAAATGAATTCAGGATTCATACTTGGGTATTTCCGTTGAAATCTGAAAACCGAAATTTTTCGCTGTCACAATACTTCCTTTACTTCGTGCAAGGAAGTAAAATAAATTATTTTTATTTTATTAAAAATTAATTAAATGGATCATATATGATGTGTTTTCTACATTTATATTGCTTTACTTTTTATTCTTCTATAATTAAAAAAAATACAGAAACTAACGTTGGGTCAGCTTGTTTTATATATATATAAAATAAGGGTCATATCATTATCGTATCATCATCACTGGCAACAGAAGATCATAAATGAAAAACATATACGGATGATAAAATTGCATTTATAGACACACTTTTATGCGGGAAGAAGTACATGATACGTGACATCGAAAAAGGTGTGAGCGCTCCTTTAAGTCGATGCGCAAAACTCTATTTAAACTAAACAAAAAGAAAAATAATAATATTATTATTATTAATATTTATTTTCACTTTCTTGTACGAAGTAAAAGGAAGTAATGTGATCGCAAAAAATTTCAGTTTTTAGATTTCAACGGAAATATCCAACTTGACCATCCCTGAATCCATTTCGACTAGTTTCGGCGTGACGTCTGTAAGTATGTACGTATCTCGCATAACTCAAAAAGATTAGCCGTAGGATGTTGAAATTTTAGATTTAGGACTGTTATAACATCTAGTTTTGCACCTCCCCTTTTGGTTGCAATCGACTGAAACAAAAGTGCCCAAAAAGTTCCAAATCACCAAAAAATTGGATTTTGGACTTTTTCTTAATGAGGGGTAATTAGCTCTCATTGAGAGAATTTCAACGATACATCATAAGTGGTATTTATTTTCATTGGTTCCAGAGTTATAGCAAAATAAAATTTTAATTAATGAAATATTTGGATCTTACAAGGTAAGGCACGTCGGTTCGAATCAGACTTCATTTTTCCTCAGGTGTGCGTCCACCATTCTGAGGATGTATCGAGATACATGGAACGAATGCTTCAGGGCCTGAATCATATCGCTCCACCGTGCAGAGTTGAAAGGTTTTTCATGTCCAACGTAATGAGAAGGACCACACGGCGCGTAAAATGATTGTGGTCCTCTGTTCACCGCACTGCCTCAACAACCTCTTGAACTGCATCTACGGGTCGACCGATCATACCGGAAACCGTACTGGTTGGGTGACAGGCCACCTGCCTGTTTAATCGATGCAACCAGTCTTTTCTTTAACAACTTCTCCAATACCTTCCCAGCTGCGTCAAGCATACACACTGGGCAGTAGGAGGACGGCGACTCTGGGTCTCCTTTGCCCTTGGGAATCTGCGCAAGACGCGCGGTCTTCCATCTGCTGGAACTAAAAGCCCCAGCCTCTAGAAATTCATTATACATGTCTAGAAGCAGGCGGGGCCTGCAGCGTCCCACCAGGTTGAGTACCTTGCCTGGTATGCCGTCGGGACCAGGGGCCTTTCTGGCCTTCAGCGACCGTAGGACTCCCTCCAGTTCCTCCATCGAGAAGAGCGGGAAGTCGCCCACGTCGTCGAAGTCCCGCTCGGCACGGCCGAGTGAGCCGGAAATAATAATAATAATAATAGTAATCTGTATTTCAGTTATGAATGGATATTAGAGGTAGTGTATTATGATGAAAATAAAAAAATATATTAACCTCAAAACTGAAAATTATTTAAGTCTATTTTAAATACAAATATATATTTTTATTTACCTTAATGTTGACCGATGATTGATAATAAGTAATTATTAAAAAAAAATTGTTAGTGATTGTTAATACGAACTCGTAGTCTATAATAAAAAGTTTTTCTTATGTCATAGTGTTCTGTTGTAAATAGAAAAAATAGCCGTTAGATATAATTTTGGTTTGAGTTTCATTTAAAAACTTAAATTTATATATATATATATATATATATATATATATATATATATATATATATTTCGCATTCATAATTTTCATTAATATTCATTAATTGTTTCATTTATTATCTGAATGTATATTGCCTCATTATAGAGGTAGTAAGTCTACTTAATAAAAGTTCACTTGCTAGTACGATCTGAAAATTTTCTTCTTTCTAATCCAATCAAGGCAGTTGTCTGTTTGCATTCTATGAGAATATAACAATATATTTTATGATGTTATATGAATAACAGTATCCTCCAATAATAATCAAAGTATAGTAGCAATATACATAGTAGGAGGACGGCAACTCTGGGTCCCGTTTCCTATGGGAATCAGTGCAAGACGCGCGGTCTTCCATCTGGTGCTGAAAGATACAGTGGCTAATAGACACAGTGTCAGCATAATGATTAGTTTGACACATTTATTCCTTCAATCCTACAGACATATTTAAAAATTTTAAAATATTTAATTAAATTCAGCGTCCTAAATTATCTGTTTTATTTTATTTGCTCATTATTTCTTTATTTTTAATTCTGTAATTGATTTTAGATATTGTTAATCAACTTCGTTCTTTATTTCAGAATATTCTACCACAAAAAATCTCTTTTATAAATAACGGTTTTTTTTTTTGAATGCATATTGTTTATATTTCGCATTCATAAAGGTGTTCAATTTATAAAAAAACTATTTTTGTATACATTAATTACGAGCAATTTAATATTATTACTCTTTTTTTTTCTTTTTGTATCAGTTCCTTTTCTTTTGCTTTTTCTTTTTTTTGAATGATATTATTTCAAAACAAACTTGACAGGGCGAGCGAAGCGAACCTTTCCCAACTAGCCTGGGGGTTCCGCTTCCTGGACCCTCACTATGTTCATTATACTCATGCTTGTGAGAATAATACTGATAAACAATAATTAAAACCTATTAAATTTATAAAAACTATCAGTGTAATGTAATTTCTTCAAAGCAACAGTTTGGTCAGCACAGGGCTCGAAACTTTCTGAATTATGTAAGTTTCAAAATAGTCCGCTCTCATGTTAAAAATAGTAGTTTTAGCTGCCTTACCCGTCCTTCGTACAGTTACAAAAGTATTTTGCAAGGTTCTTAGTGTTACCCGACAAACACAACGAGGAAGTGACCGTAAAACTGTGTTTTTCATTTTTTATTATTTTTTGTTTGTTTTATGTTTTTTAATCAATTAAATCGGAGGTAGATGAAATCGCGTTGAGTACACTGTAACAATGGATGTAGTTATGTTGGTTAAATCCTCGCGCCGTACACCGTTGGATTTAAAGCAACCCGATAATAGAAAGAAATATTGAAAGAGACAGACAACTATTTTTGTAAAAAATTAATTTCAAATACTACAATCAGACTTCGAATTCGATTCGGTCAACAATTTAGCCATACTAAAGTTAAACAACGGCAAGGGTTGTTACAGAAAACCTTGTATGCCTACTACATTACATACACATTTTTTTTTTTTACAATCGGAGGTTAATAATTATTGATAAATCAATATCTTTAAATTAAAAAAAAATGTAAAAAAAAGGAAATGAAGTCGATTCGAACCGATGTTCCTTTCCCTTGTACAATGCAAAATTTCATTAATTAAAATTATATTTGGCTATAACTCTGGAACCAATGAAAATAAGTACCGCTTATAATATATCGTTGAAAAACCATCAATGAGGGCTGATTATTGCAGTTAAGAAAAAATTCAAAATTTTTTTGGATTTTGGCTTTTTTTGGGTACTTTTGGCCCTATCGATTGTAATCAAAAGGGGAGGTGCACAACTATATGTTACCACAGTCCTAAATCCAAAATTTCAACATTCTACAGCTAATCGTTTTTGAGTTATGCGAGATACATACGTACAGACGTCACGTTGAAATTAGTTAGAATGGATTTAGGGATGGTCAAAATGAATATTTCCGTTGAAATTTGAAAACCGAAATTTTTCGCGATCACAATACTTCCTTTACTTCGTACAGGGAAATAAAAAAGATAAACATAGTATACTTTACGCGAGTAAAAGATATTGATGAGCAAACCACAATTATATTATTACTATTATTTTAAAACTTGTTTTTATTGATAAAAATTACGTCATATAAAAGGAAAAAAATTCAAATATTTTTTTTAGAGGAGGAAGGAAAAAAATTACATCGAATAATATTTTGTTAAAAGATTATACATATTTATGAAGGTTTTTAAATAAGCAAATATATACTCTATGTAAATATACCGATAAATTATTTAGCTAATTAATGTACTGGTAAAAGTTCAAGGAAATTAATAACATCAAAATCAATAAAAAATGTTACAAGATTAAAACATTTTAAAAAAAAAATTAAAATTGACTTCAAAAAAAAAATCTTATTTCAATTAATTTATATAATTTCTTATTACTATAAAATAACAAAGATTAATTCTTCTAAGATTTTTGATTTTTTAACCACGCCAAATTAATGACCAGTAATTACCGACCCTTAAATTTGACCCTTTAAAAACTCAAAATTTACAAAATAATATATTTTTATTTAAAAAATGGATAGACCGTCAAAAAATTATTATTAAAAAAACGTAGAAAAAAGTAGATTCCAAACTTAGTAAGAAAGAAATTTGGGAAAACGATCTGAAGTAAAGAAACTAATATCAAAAGACACGTAAGATTCTCTGGAGTGCAGGAATATATATTGTCCTTTTTTAAAATTTCACAAAAATTTTCTTGTTTTCCATTAAAATACTTTAAATATTAGAATGATTTCAGGTATAAATCATTTTTTTTTTTTTATAAGAATCCAATATATAAGCTTCGATGTTGTCAAAGAGATAAAAAACCTTCAAATCATCTTTGAGATCATATATTTTTCTTTTATAAAATCTTTCTCTAATATTAAGGAAAACATAACTTATACGAGATCATAAAGAGAAGTATCTTTACAAAATAAAAAGAACCATAGATGTCAATGCATGCAATGGCAAAGTCGAATTGCGAAACTTCTCCTTTATTGACGTCTGTTATGTCTTGAATTAAAATTTTCCACTCATCTTTTCATACACTTAATTGAAAAATAAGGGTAGTACGCGAATAAGAACAAAAATCATTATTATAATTTAGAGAAAGATCAAAGTTATTGAATAAATCAATAACAAGTCTTCCATGTTTTAATTAGTGGGTTAATAGGTAGAATTAAAAAAAAATATAGTTTGTAAGGTATATCAATCAGGTTGTGGATATTATATTACCAAATAAAATCAATCGATATCTTCGTAAGAAAATCAACATAATTCTCCATTTTCATATTGTATTTTATATGTTCTTATATTTATTTGCCAAGTATCATTGTTTTTCATATCAGGAAAATAAACTCTAAATCCAGAACAAAATAAAAAAAAAATAAACAATCCAATAAAATTAAAATTAAATAATAATAACAAAAAAAAAAAAAAATTATTAAACCTATTACAGGAAGTAAAAACTCAGATGTGATCACCACATGACTTCCTTGTACGCCTATTAAATTACATATTTACATTTTCTTTAAATGAAAAAAAAAACATAAAATTTTATTTCACTAATACCTTCTGATATTTTTTCTATTTTTTTTTTGTTATTGTTATTGAATTATTATTTATTGTAATTTTTTTTACAATCAGAGATTATTAATTATTAATAAATCAATCAATATATTTAAATTAAAAAAAAAAAGTTAAAAAAGGATAAGAAATGAAGTCTGATTCGAACCGATGTGCCTTCCCGTTGTAAGAGCCAAACATTTCATTAATTGAAAAGTTTTTATTTGGTTATAACTCTGGAACCAATGAAAATAAGTACCACTTATGATATATCGTTGAAAAGATCTCAATGAGGGCTTATTACTGCAATTAAGAGAACTGCAAAATAAATAAAAATTAAAAAAATTTGGCTATTTTGGACACTTTTGGTTCAGTCGAATGCAATCAAAAGGGGAGGTGTACAACTAGATATTACAACAATCCTAAATCCAAAATTTCGACATCCTACGCTAATCGTTTTTTAGTTATGCGAGATACATAGAAACGTACAGACGTCACACCGAAACTAGTCAAAATGGATTCAGGGATGGTTAAAATGGATATTTTCGTTGAAATCTGAAAACCGAAGTTTTTCGCTATCACAATACTTCCTTTATTTCTTACAAGGAAGTAAAAATAAATAATTACCGAAAGAAAGAAAATAATATTTTTTACTAAATAAATTCAATGCTTCACAAAAAGGCTGAAATAATCCAAAATCAACCAACCGAAAGAAGGTGGAGTTTAGAGCTAATTTCGCTTTTTACTTCCGTTTACGAAGTAAAGGAAGTATTGTTTAATTAAGTAAAACATATGAAATTCCTCTTTTGAATGATTGATTTTTTATTTTTACATTAAAAAAGGTTAAGAACCACGTAAAAAAAAATATGTGGAAACTTAAATCGAGTAGTTTTAATTTTAGTTAGAATCAATTCGAAATAAAACGTGCGCGCGTACCGCATTTCATTCGCGCGGGTGTGAGGTACTTGCGGCCAATTTAAATACTTTTTTGCACTTTATGTATAATTCATTTATTTAATTTTACCGCTTACATGTGACTTTACAACATAGAAGACTACAGAATCGTGGATACCGGTGTTCTTTGGAGGCTGGGTTTCAATTAATCACACATCTCAGGAATATGTCGACCTCAGACTGTACAAGACTACATTTAAATTCATACATATTTTCCTCATTCATTCTCTGAAGTTATATCTTACGGTAGTTCAGGATGCTAAACAGAGAAGAAAAATAAGACGACTACAGTAGCTGTACGTCAGTGCTACACTAGCACCCAAGGAGCGCTAGTGTAGCACGTAGCTAGTAGCACGTAGTGTAGTTAGTGGCGGTGAGAGGGGGTACTAATGACACACTGCACCCACTTAGCGCTAGTTTATTTAAAGCATTTTAGAACATTTTTTGGGGATGGGGGTGACATTCTGCAAAAATGTTTTTTGAAATGTTATTATTTTTTGTCAACAAATGTGCCTAAGAAAAATAAGACCTTAATTAGGTGAAATCTTGAGATACTTAGGGTGACTTTGCTGTGAGCCTCACCTACTTGATCTTTTAAGTTGCAAATTTAGTGGTATCAGTGCTCCATATATAGAATCTGACCAAGTTTTGTCAAAATCAATCGAGTAGTTCTCGAAAGGTTATTTAAGATATAAGATATAAGGTGATTTAGAGACCAACACACCGAACACACATGTACATACGAAGATCCAGAAAATTTCCATCCGGATTTTTGGTTTTTTGGGTTCTTTAGATGTCAAAACGTAAAGATGTGGTAAAAACCGTATATGCCCAATTTGGACCGATTAAGTCTATTAACGGAAAGAAGTTAAAAATAACACTTATTTAGTAAATAAAAAGTATTGAAGTTACAGTTCAATTTTTTTTTTAATTTAAAAGTAAAGAAATAAAATTACATTTAATTTCGACCTAACAATTATTATAGCATTTATACTAAAAAATAAGTTATCAAACCCTACCCTACTAAAGAGCATTTGTATATGGGTCTATGTGTGTGTCCGTCCCCCTTAGCTTAGCACCGGAATGTACCGATCACTAGCAAAAAATTCCGATTCGTCAGTACGTCTGGTGATGGTCAGGTGTATGCTTTTTATATTGTTATATATCGATATATCGTATATAAAAGCGAAATATATATTAGTAGTATATTTTTTTGATTCACGTGATTGTTTTTATCCTTAAAATAATAAACTATAACCAAAACGTAGGCACAGGAATGTACCGATCACTAAAGGAAAAATTCCAATTCGTTAGTATCAACTTCTAAGTTTAAATTTTCAATTTAATTTTCGTTTTATCAATTTTCATCTTTCAAAAAGAAATATTTTTACACAAGAAGTAATCAATTTTGGACACCTAATAATCCCATTCCGAGACGCAGCCCGCCAGGGCAATCCGCCCCCGGGCGGATTGCCCTCCGCTGCGGAGGGCGTGCCTACGCAGCTAAGCACTCTGCAGCTAGCTAGCGGCTCTTAAGCCTCTGCAGCTAGTAATATTCTAACAGAAATACAAAAAAAAAAAAAAAATATGAACAACAATTCCGTTACACAGCCCACTATTATCTAATTAATTTGATCCGGACGTTTTAATAGCCTTTTCTTTTTCCTGTTTAGCTACCTCCGGGAATTACCCGGTGGTAGCTAAAGATATTACTTCAGAGGATGATGAGTGTAAATGAAGTGTAGTCTTGTACAGTCTCAGTTCGACCATTCTTAAGATGTGTGGTTAATTGAAACCCAACCACCAAAGAAAACCGGTATCCACGATCTAGTATTCAAATCCGGATAAAAATAACTACCTTTACTCGGACTAGAACGCTGGAGCTCTCGATTTTCAAATCAACTGATTTGGGAAGACACGTTCACCACAAGACCGGTGGGTATGTTTTAATAGCCCAACCGAACTAATTGGGTTATTTATAAAATTTTGATATGAAATTCTCTTTTTCTTTTCATCTACCTTTGACTTCGACTTTATTAGTGCCCATATTTCGTTATTATAAAGCGGTTAATTGGCGTACCAATTGGTACTTTTAACAAGATTCAGTCAAAAAATTCTATATTCTCAAATTTGTCTTAAAAATTCTTCATTTCACATTTTATCTATCCAACTGATTTTAATTATTTTTTTCTTTCAGTTTTCTATACTGCTTTTAAGCACTTAAAACCATTTTTTTAGCCCTCCTTTACCACCGTTAGTTGTTACTTCAGAGAATGAGATAAAATGACAATTGTAGCGTGTGAAAATGCCACCATGCCTGACCGGGATTCGAACCGGACCTTTGGATGAATGGCCGAGACGCTACCAATCATGCCACAGAGGTTGGCATAATTTATTTATCTATACATAATATAAATGGAGTGCTAATGTGCCAGAAAGCTTTTCTTATATTGGCCAATTTATTTTTTTGTGTATTTTTCTTATGTCATCCATCCTTTGTAATAGTATTTTATTTAGTTCTTGATTACTCTTTTAACAGTTACATTTCGTAAGTTTTTTCTACTTCTTCTTTACTTTTTAATTGAATTTATCTTCGATTAATGAAACTATATTATTCAATATTTCAATTAACTGATTTTTGATTTCTGCCAAAAGAATTTTCATAAAAGAATCATAATTAAGATTTAAAAGTAAATCTTTATTTTCTCTTCGTGGGTTCTTATTTCTTTTTCAAATTTTTATTTAATTTAATTTCTCTACTGCTTTACTTTAATGTACAAGTTGAAAAACAATGGGGACAGATACATCCTTGTATTACTTCTTTTGAATCAGAGCTCGTCTCTTCGTTTTCCACTCTGTTCAGAAATCGTTTGTATACATTTTACACTATTGGCCTCGTTTAGTTGACTACCGTTTGAAGGGCGTCAAGTAGTAAAAAATCAGATAAGTTTTGTTTGTTTAATAACAGGAAATGGGTGTAAAAGACAAAACAAGCATACATTAAGAAATTCAGTTTATAAATTAATTTATTATAAGGAGGCAATTAAATATTTTTGTGTTATTTTACATTTAGCTACTTTTTTTCATTAAATTACGTATTCATAACTTCGTAATAAATTTGGCTATGTAAAAATACAACTGAGGACGTCGTGTTATCCTTTTCATAACTTTAGAAAAAAATGATTGTAACATATACAAAATGATAAACTCCCTACAAACTTTGTGTCAGTACCCAATCCTATTATCATCATCATATGGTGTTCTGCCTGTTGGCAGGTCTCTGGCGCCACTACTGTTTTCATCTGTTTCTGTCCCATGTTTATCCTTACGTCTCATCATAGCCTTCACTACCCTTTTGTCATTTATTAACTTCAGCATCTTTCTTCCTCTTCTTTTTTCACCTTCAACTGAGCCTTCAAGAACTGTATTCTCTTAATTATATGCCCGATCCAGTTTCTTATCCTCCCTCTGGTAGCCGCAAATATAGTTCTATCTTCTTTTATTCTTCTTAATACTTTTTCGTTATTTACCCTGTCCACCCATTTTATCTTTTCCATCCTCCTTGAAACGCACATCTCAAAAAGCCTCGATCTTATCGTTTTCCTTTTTCCCCAGTGTAAATCGGAAAGTTCTAAGAACGGCAAATTAATTTCAGTAGATCTATAGAAATAATAAAGTTTAACAAATCAATAACATTTAAGAAAATTTGTAAAATTCTTGATAAAAAATTGGATTACTCTTTACAAAAACTCAGTCATTTTTGTGAAAAAAAAGAAAAACTCAATAAATCCATTACATAAAAAATGGCAAACATATTGTCAACTACACTTAATGTATATTGAAAATTAAGTTTTTCATGTTTGTGAAAAAAATCATGATTATTTTTTTGGCTTTTTCATAACACCATTCATCTGTGTAACGTAGTTACACTTCTCCGATACCAATTGTCAATCAATTCTATGATCAGCTGCTTATAAAGAAAAAAAATGTTTGAGGGCAACATTTACGTTCAAATATAAATAGATTTAAAAAAATTATTTGACTAATATTGAAAAATTATCTTACCAAAGCGTTTTTCTTATACCTAATATAAAATTTTTCTTTATTCAGTTAGTTTATTTGAAATTCAAAATACTATCAAAATTTGAGTGATTTCTGTCATCATTATCATCTGGTGTTGCCTGTTGGTATGTTCCTTCCGCCACCGCTATTCCCATCCGTTTCTGTCGCAAGCATTCTCCCTTCGTTCCTTTGTAGTTTCCAAGCTTCTCTTCAACTATTAATTTCATTCTTCTTCTTCCTTGCTTCCTTTCTCCTTTTATTTTGTATACTACCTGCATAAGTGGTCTTTCTTCTTTGATTTTGTTCATTACTTCCTCATTTTCACTTCATACTTCTTTTTATTTTCTCCAGCTTTCTCTGTATCCACATTTTAAAAGCCTCAATCCAGTGATTCCTTTACCTCTTTCTCAAAGTCCATGCTTTACTTCCATAGAACAGGACACTCCATTCATAACATTTGGCTAACACAAGTAACAATTGGCTCTGCTTTCTGAGATCAATTTTTTTTTAATTCTGGTGATTTAAACAGCATGTGAATCCATTATTAGATAAAGTAGACAAATTTAGAGTTGATAAATTATATTTACGTGTTTTTATCTATCCGAACTGAAAATTGTACCAAATATACTGGAGTTAAATATCCAGTCAGATCACCCGATTTACCGGAGATAAACATATATATCCGAGATACCGGATATATATTTAAAATAATGTATACAATCAATACAAGTACGGTTGGCCTAGAGAAACATTATGGCAGAATAACTATCCAAAGCTCAGTTAAATGCGGTTTCTTTGTTTTGTCTTTTTTGATAAAGCAGTTCCGGTTGTAAAAAGTAACTTGTGGTTTTTTCTTTATCATCAAATGAATCTATTAGTGACGTGAATATGGTGGTAGTATGCACAATGCACAATATATAAATCTGAAACTGTTTTTTTTTATTTTTTATTTTATTGCTAATTGAAGAAATATTATTATTTCAATTGTATAGAGAATAAAAATTAAAATAACCAGTCAGTAGTTCTTATATAGAAAATTATTATTTATAAGGTAATTTTATATTAGTGCCCTTGAATAATTCTGTTGTGAAGTGATTAAATGATTGAGTTGTGTTATTAAACTTGTTATTAGTTGTGTGTGTGTGTGTACATATTCACACGGACGCACATACTGAGATAAAGTTTGGGATTCTATTAGGTCCTGTACGTCATCTCTTGGTTCATTACTAAAGATAAAGAAAATAAAAACAAAATATTGGGAATTCTAATTTTCTTTCAACGGCGTAGAATTATATAAATACAGAATTATCTTTGATTAAAATTAATGATTAAAAAAGCTCATCGTTATTTTTTACTTAAGAAGATAAATTAATAACGACTGTTTTGCCGAAGATGTTTCTGTGAAATTTCCTCAACTAATCAACCAAACTACTCAACGCTGATAATAATATTTATCACCATATATATATATATATATATATATATTGCATTGTAAAAAATATTCATCACTACTAGATTTTATTATCCTTACAGGGCTTTTGTAGCACTTTATCTGGTAACAGTATTAAAAAAAAAAAAAAAAAAACCGTGAAAAGTGGTAATAAAAAACATTAAAAAGAATGATAGAAAACAGTAAGAAGTAAAAAAGGTTTTAATACTGGGTGATGCACAAAATATTTTGAAGTTGACAACCTACATTATCTGTACAGAATTGAGGTTAGGTTTCTTATCATTGTGTTTTTTACGTTTTTTATTTATTAACTGAAATGGTAGAATCGAGTTCACAGTTAATAGCAATTGTTTGCAGTTGTAAATCGTCGCTAATACAAGTTAATCCTGTAGCTATTCGTATCAGTATTTATAAAGTGTATTTATGGCAAAACTCACTAATAAGGAAGTATCATAATAAGTCATTTAATAACAAGAAAAAAACGTAATTGAATTTTAGAATATTGTTTTTGGTAAGATAGGCCTACGTTAAAATAGAAGGTGGAAATATCAATTTGCTCAAGAGGAAATTTTACGAAAATAAATTTGGGAACTATTATAAATATTTATTTTTCTTATTTGATTAACTAAGAAAGCAGAAAATTACGGAAAACATTTTTATGTAATAACGAAACTTATAATTTAAAAAAAATACCTTAAATAAAATTTTCAGCGATTAAAACTATGATAATTAATATTATTTCAGATATTCATATTTTCTAAAGATTACGTTTGTTACATTCAATAACCGTATATTACAATAGTCATTAGAATAGTCAATATTACAATAGTCATTTCTGAAAATAGCACAGGCATTCTCAAAAATAACAATTTTGCCATGTCTCTAGAAAATGTAGGGAACAAAGTTTATTCCCGCTGACTTCAATCAGCCGATTATATTGTTGTATATCAGAATAATAAGCCTAAAACAAAGAAGTATTGATGACATTTAGACCTACATGAAACATCTTCACTGTTCACCAGAGATACCGGTTGTGTGATGAACATGAATTACTCCCAGAGAAAGCAAATATAATTAATTTCGTTTGTACCTCGGATGCTTTACATGTATCTCAGCTAAAAAAAATTGCAACAAGTACTGTAGTTAAAATAGAAAATCGATGTGTTATGCTTATTTTTATTATTCAGGGAAAAATTCATTCTATAAATTATCTCCATCTAGTAAGGGATGATAATAAAATTAATAAATTTTAAAATGAATATTGATTATTTACGTAGGTAACAAATTTTTTTTGCAAATATTCAGCTTATTTCTTTAAGTTGAAGGTTACAAACTGAATCCAATGTAAAGATAATTGATATTCAATTCCAAATTATAACGTCTGCGGTTACCGATACGTTTGGTCGTACAATTCTTTGAAATACCAAAATATAAATTTATTCTTTAGCATGAAACACTAGCTGTCGTACAATCTTTTCTGTATACTTTTAATAAGTACATTAAACACGATCTAAAAATAATGTAAAAAAAGCTAGTAATTATGATTTTTTTTTTTTTAGTTTTTTATGAATGTGAGAGAGAATGATGCGGTTTTAACGATAAAATCAAAATTATATACTTAACAGAACAATAATTCTGAGTATAATACAGCTTTCTTTCCATTGCTTTAACCGTTGGACTAAACATTTGATGACACCTTTTTTTTCTTCTATACCTGTCCGGTATTTTCCATAGGCGTACCCGTAGTTATTCATGGAAAGTTTTATTTTCAAACATTTGAATAATTTCTAAGCTGGTAATTTCATTATATGAATAATTTTTGATTAGGTCGATGAACTAAGCAAATAATTTAATGCTTGTATCACACATATCATGCTTTTTAATTTCAATGAAGCTGATAGCGGGAATCCCTTAAATTTTGGTGTTAACTCGTTTATTTACGTTATTATTCGTAGTAAAACTGTAGATAAAATAACCTTTATTCAAATAAAACTTCTTTTTTCTGAATTTTAATTATTTGACCGCAAGTATTTCAAATTTGTAACTGAATAGTTTTATTAGAAAACGATTGAAATATTTTTCGATTATTAAATGTTACAAATAAAATGTGAGCTACTCTGATTTACAATTTTGTCGCGTTTATCATATAACTTTACTTTATTACCGAGTAAAAAATAAATAATGTAAGAAATAAAGTAATAGAAGAGTTAAAAAAGATTCTTTTTAAAAATTAAAAAATACTTATATAATCTTTTAGATAGATTTTAGTCATAAATTTATTCACTAACAAACATCGTATTTTAATATTCATTAACAGTAATATTTTATTATATTCTTCCTACAGATTTTTTTCATGTATTCTGTAATACTCTTAAACGGAGGTTTCATTTTGCGTTTTAGATTGCCAACTTAAATTATAGTAATTTATTAATTATTTTATCGGATTAAAAAAAAAAATGAAACAAATAAGATTTCTTTTTGTAACAAACAATAATATTATTTATTAATAAATTAATATTAAAACATAGTTTAATGCTTGTGATTTATTAATCCGGTTTTATGTTATATAAACAAATTAATATTTTTATATATTTATATATTTTTTTCTCGCTGAATTTTTAAAAATATGTAGTTTATTATATTCTTAAAAAGTTATTTGGAAAAATGCCAAAACTTTATTATCTTGTCTCAGCAAAGTACTTATTACAGACATATATACAAAACGCATATAAACACACACACACACACACACACACACACACACACACACACACACACACACACACACACACACACACACACACACACACACACACACACACACATCTGTATATACGGTAAATTCAAAGATATTTAAAATTGTTAATATAAAAAAAAACCAAAATCTAATATAACATTTAAAAACATTCTTTTACGTAGATTTTATTACGTAGCAGAAATAATTATTTAAAATAAAATAATATACTACATTATACAATAATAATAAGCCTATAATGATAGCAATTAATGCAAAAATGTGAACTATGTTACGATACAAGCCTTGGCGAATATCGTAAATTTCGCAATATAACATTAATAACCATTATACGGAGTTGCATATCGTATTTTTTCTACAGCTGAGAAAATATTGGGATTATTTATATAAATCAGTGATAGATAGAATATATTATTTACGAATATTTATTTTTTAATTTTTCAAAAAATACATTAAACAATACAATTTAACGGCAATACGTTATTAATTACAAGTTCTGACTTTTCTTTAATACCAAGCGGTGTTAAGATATTTCTTCCTCAGAATCCGACGTATTTAAGAAAAGGATAAACAGCGTAGTATAGAAACTTAGTTACATGTTTATGTACTTTAAAATTAACCTCTGATTGCTAATTGGATTAAAATATAAGTAAAACAAAAAAAACAAAAACAGCTGGTACATTAAATAATACCCGCTTCTAATTGGCCAGTAATTCAAAAGAATAGGTTTTTGATTGGTTGAACATCAGTGTCATAATGACCCTCATATGATAAAAGTTCCAGCCGCGAAATTCAAACGTTATAATACAGCCGTAGAATAAATATTGTAAAATTGAAAAATAACTGGTTTTCATCACTAACGCCGTCATCAGTTACTAAAAATAAAAAAAAATTAAATTAAATTTGATATAAATAAATATAGGGAAAACCTTTTTAAAGTGATATAATATTGTAAAAAATTACAATATATGACCATAAAATTCATTACATGTATATATCTAATATATAAACGCGAAAGTTTTTTGCGGATTCTGCCTGTCTGTTCATTTGCAACAGCATCACGCGAAAACCAACCGACTGATTGATTTAAAATTTTCAGGGAACATTTGTGTTATCCCAGGTAAAGTTTTAAGCCATAGATTGGGGTCCTAGTCCCTTTGGGAGTGAAGTTGTGATTTTCTCATCAAAGATCTGTATACTTTAGTTATTATAGTAGTTATTATTCTGTTTTTTGTATTTTAGTATTTCTTTTTCAGGTATTTGTAAAGTCTGAATACTTTAATCTTTATTTATTAGTATTATTCCCACAACCATGAGGATATGAACACAGCGGGGATCCAGGCGAAACGGGAAGGGTGAGGGAAGCGAGCCATGAGCGGATAGTATTTATATGATTTAATAAAATAAATATCTAAAATCAAATAAAAAGTTTTTAAAATATAAAAACTAAAAAAATTTAAGTTTAAAAAAATATTCGAGGGCTATTCAGACAGTAAGGAATGTTTCCACCTGACGTCGCCAGGCGCACGCCAGTCGCGTATATATTGGTGTGCTCGTGCTCGGCACCTCAGTCAGCGTCCAGCCGTGACAACGGGAACATCTCCTCACTGTCCGTTTTTTTTTTATACACAAATTTGAAATGTGTGCTGCAATCGAAAATCCCAGTTGTGAGGTGCGGTCTGTGATTCGTTTTTTGTTGGCAAAAAACTTAAAACCAATAGAAATTCATCGGGAACTGTGTGAAGTGTACGGGAACAACGTAATGAGTGAAAGTTCTGTCAGGAAGTGGTGCATTCAGTTATAAATGGCCGAACAAACGTTCACGATAAAGAGAAGAGTGGACGTCCGAGCATTGTGACTGACGATCTGGTCTCCAAAGTTGACGAAAAGATTCGTGAAAACCGCCGTTTCACAATAACGGAGCTTTCTCTATGTTTCCCACAAGTTTCACGGACTTTATTGTTTGAAATTGTTTCACAGAAGCTAGGCTACCACAAATTTTGTGCAAGATGGGTGCGTCATTGAGTGGTTGAGATCACAGGCGGCAGAATTCTATGACACAGGAATTTTAAAGCTTGTCCATCGCTATGATAAGTGCCTGAATTTGTATGGTGATTATGTTGAAAAGTAGTATTTTAGTCCCTCTTTCACATGTATATAATAAAAAGTGTTTCTTGTACTTGGTTTTTTAAAATTCCAAAACGTTCCTTACTTTCTGAATAGCCCTCTTAGAAGAACAAATCAAACATTTTATACGTTTCATTTTAATAATAAAGTTTAAAAAAATTTTAAATGCACAATTTGAAAAATGAACAAATTCAATGCCCATAAAATAATTCTGGAATGTATAATATAAAATATAAAAGTGGGATTATCTTTATAAATCGGACAAAGAGTTAATGATGTACAACTAAACTATATCGACCAGGGAAGACAATACACCAATCTATTTAATATGATTAATAAAAAATTGCATATTTAAAAATTGAAAGTTATGAAAATATCAGAATAGATAAATAAAGGAAAGAAGATGAAAAAATGGAAAAATTTTTTATATTAAAAAATAAATGAAAAAAAAACAATAGATTCTGATAATGTATTATCTAACTGAATATTTAAGTAATATTAATAATAAAATATAAAAAATTCGTTATCTTTTACAACGTAACGGTATTAATAACATCCTGTTTTTAGTATTTACACACGAATATATTTTAAAATATACAAACGTGTAGATATATATATACACATACGTTTGTATATTTTAATTTTTAAAAAGTATATATTTTTTAAAAAAGTGTAGTGGTAGGGTAGAAATATAAGAATATGATTTTTACTTATTTAGAATCATAACTCTAGAGTTATATTGTAAGAAGGAAAGTATGGTAATCAGTAAAAAAAAATAGGGTATGGGGGGTTTTTTTGCATTTCTCAACGTTTCATGATCCAGGTACCCCAAAAAAGAAAAAAGAGAGGGGTAATGTTCGTACGGACTTCGTAGGTACGTGAGTTGGTGTGTTTGAAAATTAATAACCTTTGACTGGATAAACCAATTTTGATGAAATTTTGTACAGAGACTCGTGTGTGTGTGTGTGTTTATACATATATAGGGAAATATTTTGCGGTCAATATCTCTAGGGGGTGGGGGGAGGTTTGAGTGATACAAATCAAACACAATCCCATTTTATATTAAGCTCAGTACATGCGTGCATGCTTGTTTTTCCATTTTAAAAAAATATCGTTTTGCCAAAAAACTTCTCCTTCCCCCAAAATCGAAAAATACTATTTTTTTATTTATTGCATATATTTTTTTATGTCTTTCTAGGCATAGAAGTAGTGCAAAGGAACCAAAAAAAAAAAAAATACTTTGCGGGCAGTATTTAGGGTGGGGAAGCTGATCAAGATTTAAGAATATTGATTTTTTGAATTTTTCAAAGATTTTTTCGTTTATTAAAATTTTAATAATAATATTACAATAAAATTTCATCATAATTCATCCCTACCCGCAAAAAATAAATCTTAGGTAACTTTTTTTTTGGTTTTACATTTTTCAGTGAAATTTTTAAATTTTTTTTCCATTTAACATAGTAAACGTAGAAAAATCAAAAAACTTCCTTCGAAGGTGATTTTGGAGGTGAGGAAGAAGAAAAAACAACACAATACCGATTTTTAGAATTATTAAAACTTTTTTGACTAATTTAAAAATATAATGATAATTTTAGAATAAAACTTCATCATAAATTATCCCCACTTCAAAAAAAATCTTAGGTAACTTTTTTAATGTGTAATCAATACCAAGAAAGTATTATAACTTTGTTGTCAGCGTTTTAAAAATATTTAATTTAATTTAAAACTCGAATTTCTTCTTGGTATGTTATAAAAATGTTGAAAACTTTATTAAACATATAATAAATACATATACTCCAACTGAAGTATTCTTGGGAAAATATAATATTTTTAACCGTCTTTAGGTATCTTTGACTAATCAAGTTCAATTAGACCATTGTTTACTCGCAAATAAATGCGCAATTTGCATAGTAACTAAGTCTGAATTTTGATTTCTAACCGAATTGTATGAATGGGTATTAAAGCTTTATCGTTCAAATGTTATTTTTGTTAAATATTTTCAGGATTTTTAGATTATAAATAAAACCACGAAAGTTATTAATCCAGTTTCATCTTTTTAAAAATTATTTTAATGGAAATCGTAAAATAAATTTACGCAGAATTTTAGCTTAAATTTTAGTTTCTATTTAATATGTTTGAAATATCCGAGGAACTAAGGAATTGATGACTGATTGTTCTTTCATTCTTTTAGAGCTGGCTGAAACGAAACCGTAAGTTTTTTCAAATATTAAGAAATACAGAGCCGATTTGGATTTATATAAAGACTGGTTTGAAAAAAAAAAAGAAAAAAAAATACGGGAAAGAGGTAACCCATCATTAAATCAGCTTCAACATTTTAGGGATTGTCTGTTAAGAAAACTCGAGATAAGTTTTCATAATATGTTGTAATTATTATGTAAGCAAAATTTAAACCTTTATCATGGAAGTTGCAGAAAATATACGAAGATTAAAGAATACATTTTTAATCCTGTTTTCCGGGGATTTTCAGGAAAATTTCTAAATGTTGAGAATATATTACTCTGAGTATTGTTAGAGCAAATATTTCTAAAACAAAATCAGTGTTGTATCTCAAATTTTAAACGAGACAAACTGGTTTTGAAAAATCAGTTTGCACTCCTTTTCACCTCTTTAAAAAGATTGAGGAAAAAAGCGGTAGCTTATTACTTAACGGGATTATCCTTGCCAGTATTCAAGTTTCTACCTCTTCCGGTCTCAGTACCCTCTCGCAATATCTAAAAAAATTTTAATTAAAAAATAATTTTCGTTTACTTTCTCTAAAGTTTATCATTAAAATAAGTATGTCATATTTTAATTTTTAGCTTTACAGAAAGTAGATGAATTAGTTAATGAGTCATTAATAAGGGCTTTCCATTTATTTTTTTGAAAAAAAAGATTCTTGTTTTTAATGAAGCATAAGAAGAATATTAAAGAAGAAAATATTTTACATTCTTATCGAAATATTCTAAATAACACTAAGAAAGTTCTAAAACGAAAGGAATTTGTTAACTGAAAGCATTATTTGTTAAAAATTTCTTATATATCCATTTTTAAACTTTTATATTTTGAAAATTTTCTTTTTTTTATTAATTAAGTTTCTATTTTCGATTGAGGTCCTTTGAATTGATTTTAAATTATGTTATTTTATGTTTATTTATTCCTTGTATTATGAACAGGATATTTTCAATATTTTCAAAATTACTTTCATTATATATATGTATATATATATATATATATATATATATATACACACAAAGTAAATATAATGATAAAAAATTACCTGACTATATTCGATACCTTAAATTTATGACAATATAAGACAATGATAAAAAGCTGCATTTAATAATTATTTTTACATTCTGAGGACAAATATTACTTTAGTAAAGTATAAATACATCACAGGTTATCTTAAATTATAGTTTATGTATTTATCCCAGAAGTTATATAATAACATATAATATAATAACATAATTTCTTAATAATAAGCCTTTGAAATTTACCGGTAACTCTTTATATTGGATATGTGATATATATTGGATATATTTTTGATTCAACTTGAAGACAACTGAAAATCACTTTATTTATAATTTTCTTTACTAAGTTCAAGCTTACTGATTTGTATACATATGAAGTCTTTTATAACTTTAACGATTATGCATTCGGATATAAAAAAAAATACATTGTACATTTTTAAGAGATACATTGAACATTCAATACGTGGTAAAAAATTAACAACTTCGTATTAATTATTATTTAAGCGATTTAGAAATATAATTTTACACAGCAAAGGTATTTTCTTGTATAAATATTTATTTTCTTGCTGAAATTTATTTAACATTATACATCCGTAATACTTATAATTTTAAATCATAAATATTACTGACGTAAAATATTCGATATTTGTGTTTAAGAAATGATGAAAATTTGTTTACGTTATTTATACTATTAATTCATGAAACAGCGGCGGTCAGTTTGTAAATGCTTATAATTTTCTTCAAGGACAGACTAACCTGACAGCATTTTGTTGATTGTACGCTATTATTATAATGAAAGCTTACTATAACTTTGAAAAAAAAAGTATATATACATTTCTGCGTGTGTGTGTGTGTGTTTGTGCGCGAGCGCACACACACACACACACAAACTAATAATGGTGTAGATCTATACAAATATATTTAAAAACTATTAAATAAATCAAAATGTAAGACTAAAATAATTAAAAAACTAACCTAAAATTGCACTAAAAAGTGAAAAATATTCCCTCTAAAATTCTTCTTCAAATTACAACTTTTTAACTTCACCTCAAATTGAAAGCAATTAACCACCCCTAGTTAAACTTATTTTGGAGCCGACTTCACAAAGTTGAAATTTTAAAGAAGAATTGAATGATATACTTTTTACCTCTTAATGAGGTTTTCTCAATCGGTTTTATTAGCGAATTTCCTAAGAATTTGTAGAAATCGTTACTGCGCCTGATCAGATTTTTTAAAGATGTGTCGGGGGAGGGAGCAACTTACTATCGCCTTCGTACGGCCTTTTCCAATCTCGACCACCTACCATAACTTACAACACTCAGCTATCAAATCAACCGATTCGCGGAAGCGAGATACCCGCGCCTTCCTCTGACACCGATGGTTTCATACAAAAACTCTTCCCTTATCTATCTTCAATTAGACAATGCACTCAGATTATTTCTTGATTGAATCTTTAAATACCAAAGTTACTATCCTTATACTAACAAAAAATATGTTGATCGCAACAACGACAATTTTGTTATACAATTCAGTTTATTCAAACTTTAGTTAGCAGTATTATAAAGAATATATGATATTAACATAGAGGGAAATAAAAAAAAACCCTCCGAAGCTAAAAAAACACCAAAGCACTATTATTTTCAAAAATAATTACAGCAGTGCAATATCCTTTCTTTCTTAACTGAAACTGGAAATCCGCTCTTCTGACGCACTTACTGAGACAGAGTTTTATATTTTTTGAAAGGTTTGTGTTATTTAACAACTTTTGTTAATTTTACTTTTATTTAAATATTCGTAGACCTATTTAAAAAAAAAAAATGCAAAATCGGAATAAGATATGTGATTTTTAAGAATAAGTATAGGAGTGAAGAGAGTGACATAAATGTACTAATGAGTATCTTTGGAATGTGTGAATAAACTTTACCTTAATTTTTTTAAACCAATTTTCTTGAAATTTCGTGTGATACACACACACACACACACACACATGTGTGTATATATATATATATCATTACGCGGTAACAAAACAAAACTAAATACTAAACAATGAAATACCAAATAATAAAAAAAATATATTTTCAAATTTCCTACATATTTTATAATATTTAATTCTTCAATTTAATTTACCTGAAAACTTTAAAAAAAAAAAAAAACATTAAAAGAAGTTTATCTACAAATTAAAAAAAACTATCATTGAATCCAATGTATTAAGGTAAAATTTAGGCATAAAAAAAACCTAAGAAAGAACATACAAATTGAATTGAGAACCATCTTTTCAAGTCAATTACAAAGATGAAATATTTTCTTACATTCATTTTTTATAAAAAAAATAAACTAATTAAAATTTTTTTCTAAAAAAATAAAAATTAATAACGTAAAAATAGGTAGCTGGTCTTAAAAAAACTTCTTCTAAATAAATTCGCAATTTAAAAAACGTGTACATTTTTTAAAAGTCTTAAATTTGCTGATAATAAATGTCAGTATGTTTGTGGAGGGATCTGTAGAGAACACAACCTGTGACAGGACTATTTTTTTTTTTTATCTGATACTACAAGAAAATTTTTGTCTTTCTACTGAAATCGTTATGTGTTACATGGAGGTTTCATATAACGTTTAAATATATTTACAGTAGGGTAATTTTAAAAAATAAACTAGTAGCTACGAATGTATATTAATTTTTCTATCTATGAAAATCCCATTTTTTTCTAATCAGTCTTATAAGATTATTAGGGAATTTCCTGCAGTCAATTTGTAACTTTGATCTGGTGAGTTAATTTATCTGCTAAATATCGGAAGAATTTCAAGTAAAAGCGATTGATATGGAACCAATTATTTACAGTAAATACTTTACGTAGGGTGTTGCAACTAAAATCATTTACTATTATTATTTTTAATAAAACTGTTGTATTCATTCAGAAACTGAAGATTTTGTACAAAAATATATTTGATCCGTATGCGTCCAAATAGATCGTAAAAGTTATTCATTCACCTGCATTTTTGCAGTTAAGATTGCATAATTAATTTTGAACTTAGATCATTGAAACAGAAGTCGATATAAGTATTTGAATTTCATATTAAGTGCTAAGCGCACAACGACTTTCTTTTTAATTTGAAGTATATTCTTACTTTTTAGCTAAATTTAAAAAAAAATGAGAAGGTTTTCAGGTCAAGCCTTTTTAGTGTATGCTTAAATCTTACTTATAGTTATTTTTATTTAGTAAAGGAAATTTCCCTGGTGTTCTGGAAAATATTTTTTTTTTTTTTTAATTTGTTACCATTATTAACATTAGATTACTGTAGAATAATAATAAATAAATTGATATTCACTATTTAATATTGGTATTTTGATACGAATCTTAAACAAAAGTGATTAGAAAGTAAAAGAATACATCATTTATTCCCATTTTTCAGAAAAAACTCCTTTGTAGTTTCTTTACGTCGTTAGTTAGCGTTTCTTTTATTATTTTTATAATTACACTGATTTCTCGCCTTTTCCTTTTTAGATGACAGTTTTCTCATATGGAAATTTGTTTTTTTAAGAACGAAATCATATTTTAAATTAACTAAAAAAATCGATTCATTAAAAAATTAAATACAAAACTGACAAAATGTCTTATTTAAATCTCAAAAGTCTTATTTAAATTTTTAATGCCTGAAGTCGGCGTCAAATTAAGTGGATTTAGTTGTTAGTTTTTAATTAAGGCCTGAGTTCGAAAAATAAAATGTAAAGAAAAATAAAAAATTTATCGTTTTGCTCTTATATACATTTTTGACATCAATTTTTATTTTTATATAAGAAAAAAAATTGTTGAAATACAGTTAATTTATTTTTAATTAAATTTTTAAATCAAATCAATTCCAATTTTCCTAATTTTTTGGTTTAGGTTTTACGAAAGCAATAAAATAATTAAAAGAAAATATTAAAGCAAAACCTAAAATAAAGATTTTTATTATTTTCATATATATATGTATATATATATATATATACATATATATATATATATACAAAAGATCTCATTAACAAATCAAAAACATTTTTTTTAAAGAGTTAGTGTTGTAAAATTAAATAATTTTTTTATAATAAAATTTATTTATTTTCTGATAAAGAAAAATCAACATACTGAAAAACAAATTTTTGGTGTGTTTATGTATGTACGAGTAAATAAAAAAAATATTTCAATTTAAAAAATTAAAAATTTTAGAAAAAAAATAATTTTTTGAGACATAGTTAATATATTTCACAAGTTTTATCTAGTTGTAATCATTTGGGACAAGGACAAATTTTTTGGCAAATTTTTTAGCTTTCTGTAAGATCGAGAGTGTCCTTTTCGATACGGACAGAGGACAGAATTAACAATTAGCTTCTATAAAAAATTACCATATTTAGATTTTACAATGCTCATTTACATTCCTATACCATTCATTTACATTATAGGAGATATTCAATAAATGTTTTCGTCATAAATAAATGTATAAATTATTTTTCTTTTTTCTTTTAAATGTATAAATTTTTATTTTATTTACATTAAAAAAATCTAAGAAAAATAAAATGAAAAAAGAAACGAAAAAAAATTATAATTTATTATACTTTGAATGTTTATGTAGTTCATTTAATTGCTGTTTTATTTCTTTTAGTAATTCTATTAAAATTACAAGTTATAAAATAATCCGCTAAGGATGATATGTAATACAGAACATCCGTGATAAAATAGGTTTCTTTTAAACACGCTAAATAAATATCGTAAAATAAAAGTAAATAACTGATTTTTTACCTATCATTTTCATTTCTACTATTTTATTTATAAATTTAAAAGTGTTATTGAAGAAAATTATCGGTAATTTATTTTTTATCATTAGTTTTCAAACTGTCGATCTCCATTGTGGAATGGTAGAGTCTCGGCCTTTCATCCGGAAGTCCCGGGTTCGAATCCCGGTCAGGCATGGAATTTTTCATACGTTGCAAAATTCCCATCTTATATTCCCATTCACAAGCTTCGAAGCTTATATGGGGTATTAATCATTCAAAGAAACATAACTACAGCCAATTTTTCTTCTGAGCAATCCTACCTATAGAAGAGTTATTCTGAGCAGCGATAAGATTATGATAATAATCGCCAGCGCGATACCACTCGCGCCACGAAGGCTGGCGATATATTATTATTAAAAAAAAAAGAAGAAGATTACGATAATAAGTATCGTAACCAGCCAACGAATAGACAATGTTCTAGAAGAAGAAGAAGTAGAAAAAATGTTACATTAAATACTATTTAAAAAGTAATCTAGAAAAAACAAATTATAATATGTTTATCCTTACAAATATATTTTTGTGAAATCGATTTAAATTGGTTCAAGCTGGATGAAAACAAGTAATTACTGAAAAAAAATAAACTCAAAATTTTTATTAGCTTCAAGGGAGGCGTTGTAAGCGATATCTCTCATTATGATTTCAAGTTTAAAAAATCAATAGAAAAAAGGCGGGCCTATTGCCCGCCGCGAAAATGTTACATTGTTTATGTTTGTTTCATTACTCATGATTTTGTTAAATGTTTTTGCCAATTGTAACTAATTAACATTACTAACGTACTAACAACGACAAAAAATTTTACAACGAAAGCTTCAAAATCCTGAATATTTTTAGCTATTCCTGAGTTGTGATTTTTTAACCCAGCTCTAATCTCAATGTTTTCCTTTTGTATCCCCAAAATACAAATGTAATTTTAGATAAATCGTTCTATCTTCTATCTAAAGTAATACTTTACGGTATTTCTGAAGGCTAAACAGAAAAAGAAAAAACAGATAAATCTTCAAATCAAAAAATACAAATTGTTCGAACGAATGAATCGTTCGAGAACTATAGATCGTTCGAACGAATGAATCGTTCGTGCGCTGCGTACAGCCGCCCGGCGCACCATCAATTGATCTACTCTGCTCCAATAAAATGTGAGCTAAAATAAATATGTTGCTAAAAAAAAAATGTGAGCACATACAACAAACAAAAAAAACCACGCACAATCCTTTTTTATGGAGAGACAAGAAAAACTATGAAAGACGAAAGGTTTTCGGTTTTTTTATCTGGTTTATTTAAAAGGTTAAGACATTAACGTTAGCGGTTATCGAACTTAAATATAATACTCAAATTATGTATGTAATTATTTAATTTGTCTTTTATTTTCTACATATTATAACGTTAATCCAATTTGTGGATCAAATAATGGGATTAAATACGAGTAATAGTTCTGCATTAATATAATCTGTGAAAACAGGTTTTTTTTTCATTAAAAAGAAAAACAAAGATCCAAGCTCCTAGTTTCAAGCTAACAGAGCGATTGCAAATTATAATAATTTTTTAGCTTCAACTATAGTAAAATGTTCTAAATTTAAAATAATTATTTATTGCACTTCTTAATTTGTATTTGAGGAATGATCAACATATCATAAAGGCTTTTATCATTATATTTTTCCATTGTCTTCAAACATAAAGTAAATTAATTAATGTTTTCAATCTGTTTGTTTCCGCTTTATTTAGGAATGAATAACATTATTAAAGAAGAAGATTATTGCCGTCTTATGGAATAGTTTTGATGAAATCTATATTCATCAAAAATTAAAAAAAAGTTCATGATGATGAAGTTTCCGCGCTAATGATAAAAAAAGTAAAAAAAAATAAAAATTACAAGTTTTATAGGAAAAAATGATATTTTTAACTAGGAGTACCACGTCAAAGTAAATTTTTTTCTTTTAATTAAATCTTCATTAGTAACTGATTTAACGGAAAAAACACAAAAAAATAAAATAAAAAATACAAAAATTTCTTAAATCTTCAAATTGAAAACTACATTTCATTCTTTACTTTAGTGATTTTCTCATATAGAGTGCATTTCAGAAAAATAATCCAAAAAATAAGTAAGAGAATTTTAGGTACTGAATAAATTTGTTGCCTTTCGTCAATTTGTTCTTCAATTTTATTGCAGTCCGGATTCCTTTTATATATTTCTAACGGTTCTACATATTACTCTCTTTTTTTAAATAATATCCTTAGTTTGGTGATTAGGCAAAGAGATCCTTTGCCTAAACAGATATAGTATTCAAACCCGTGTAAATATAACATATAATAGAAGTCTATTTTACGATTTATTTCTTCTTAATATTTTACGATATACTAATTTTTAACGTATTTTTATTGTTACGTCTTCGTGAAAATGCCAAATATATTTTAACGAGGATGTTGTAAAAATGAAATGTGAGTTAAAAACATATCAACTCGTTGCCGGGAATCGAATATAAATACAATCAATTTTGAAGCAAGTATGCAAATCGCTTCACCAGGAAACTGGCTAGTTAAATAAAAAACAAGTTAAAAAGGTTCTTTTATTTAATTATAAAGCTAAATGATAAATAATAGTATACTTGTCAATGATGATGGAAAATAATTTCGTTGCGGTTTCTTAGCATATTTATATTAATATTTATTATTATTATATCTAATGTATACGTTGCAAGCTGTACTAGTGAACAATAATCAACTCTCTATTTTCTAATGAGATGAGGATGCTATGTATGACTTGTAAAAGAGATGTAGTCTTGTACAGACTCAGGCCAACCGTTCCTGACGTGTGTGATTAATTGAATCCTACTCTCACCAAAGTATACCGGTATCCAGTTTCTAGTATTCAAATCTGTATAAAAGGAACTAATATTTACAAGAACTTAAGAACTTTCGACTTCGAAAATCAACTGTTAAACAAGCGATTTGCGACGACGAATTTTATCACTAGACCAGCCCAGTGGGCTATTTTTATAATTTTGTGGGACTGAACGTTATTCAAATAGACATTCTAATAATCGCATAAAAAATGTTTTTCTGTATAAAATTAACAAATGAAATGCAATATTAAAATGGACTGAAGAAATATTTATCTTCTTCAGCTTCAATATGTAGAGATACAGTGGCGTCGATTTTATTTGAACGACTTATTCTTTTTTGCAGCTGCTAAAAATAATGTGAAAGACAATCCGTTGGACAAAATAATTAAAATTTACTTATAAAAGAATACAGCATAAAATAATATGTAATAATTATCATGAAATGTTTGATCAATCATTAAATTATCCAGGAGTGTAATAAAAATTTAATAACAGTTACGCAATTGATGACAGAATCATCCAGAATTCTATTGTTTAGCTAATTAAATTACAAAGGGTGGATGAAGTAATGTAGACATCAAAAGCAGACTGCTCAAGCATAAAGATTTTCATCCAGAGAAAAAGAAACTGCCGATATCAAATGTAGATGTAAAAATAAAAAATTAAAATAAATATATTTTATTTTCAATCAAACTAAGAAAGATAACAAATTCAAAGCATAAACATTACGTAATTATTCAAAGTAAATAACGCATTGTAATTAATAATAAAAATTGATTAAATAAAAAAATTAGAATCGCCAGAAAGTAAACTTATTGGAGATTTTCATCTTGATTCTATAGATTTTAATAAATATTTTACCTATTAAAAATTTTAGAAACACTTTCACTAAACGTAAGGTTTTATTAAAAACAAAAAAAATATACAACATAAATACTTTAGACTAATTTCTTTTCAAATACAATTTCAAAGCTCCTTAACAATACAAAACAGTATTTCCCTACAAAAAAACTTTGTAAAATAATAATTCTTTTTATTATTATAAATAAACATAGAATACGAAATAAAAATAAAGACAAAATAAATAATGTAATATTGAATTATAAGTTTTATTATAAAGTATATCATAAACTTATGCTCTTGAAACTATTTGTACGGAATGTAGCGTTTTATGGTAGTGAAACATAATCATTAGAAAATGCATAAGTAAAATGAATTGAAGTTTTTAAAATCTGATGTTACAGGAAAATATAGAAAATTAAATAAATCAATAAAAATTGTCATGAAGAGGTCTTATCACGAATTGGAAGGGAAAGAAATTTCTGGTAAAATCTTATAACGAGAACTAGGTTTGAGAGCAAAGTATTAAGGTAATACCCAGCTTATAAAGGGATGTGTAGGAGATGAAAACTGTAGAGCAAGTAAAATATAATATATAGAATAAATAATTTTTGATTATGTAGAATATATTGATGTTAAAATATTATTTTATAAATTAAATTTCCACTTACCAACAATTTAAAAAGTATAAATCCTAGTACTTTCGGATCTGTTACTTCATCTTCAGGGATTTTCTAAAAGATGTATATTTAAATTCAAATAAATAATAGTTTTTAAATAAAAAACTGTTATGAACATAACATTTTAATTAACAGTTAAACAATTTTAATTAAGTTTTAATTGCAGTACGGTGTTTTAATTACAGTTTTTACATACAGTATAGTTACTGTTTTAATTAACAGTTAAACATCTTACAAACATGAGATTGCTGTCTTATTGAGTACGAATTAATTTTATTCTTGACAACCGACTATTATGAACAAAACAGTTTAATTTAAAAACGATTATTAATTTGAATTTAAATTAACATCTTTTAGAAAATACCTGAAGATGGAGAAACAGCTCCGAAAGTACTAGGATTTACACTTTTTAAATTTTTGGTAAGTGGAAATTTAATTTATACAATTGTATTAAAATACCAACGGTGCCAAATGCTTAGTAAATTAAATCTAAGAAGTTATTACTGAATAGAAAGGAATGGAGGAGACTTAAATCAATCTGATGATAAAAAAAATTATGCCTTGTCACTAAAAATTTAATAATAAACTATTTTATTATTAAAATAATAAAATTTTATAATAATAATAATAATTGCGTAAAATTATGTATTAATTTTACGCAAAAGGGTACAAACTTACATGGATTCATTATACAAAAGGTCTTTGTATACAGTAGAAATTACAGTAATCAGAGGATGACCAAAATTCATGAGATTGAGAAGTAAGAACGGAAAATCCTCAGGAAAATCCACGATGGGTACTTAGAGATGCAACTTGGATCAAACGACACACAAAGGAATTATATGAAAACACAGACACCATCACCGACAAGTTTAGGAAAAGACATCTCCACTTCTACGGACACTTATGCAGAATGGGTGAAGACAGACTCACTAAGAAAATTTTCAACATCGTCAAGGCAAGTAAATTAAAGTCCATTTGATAAAAAAAAAACACACCCACCGGGTTGGTCTAGTGGTGAACGCGTCTATCCAAATCAGCTGATTTGGAAGTCGAGAGTTCCAGCGTTTAAGTCGTAGTAGAGTCAGTTATTTTTACACGGATTGGAATACTAAGTCGTGAATACCGGTGTTCTTTGGTGGTTGGGTTTCAATTAACCACACATCTCAGGAATGTTCGAACTGAGACTGTATAAGAACTCACTTCATTTACACATACATATCATCCTAATTCAGCCTCTGAAGTATTATCTGAAAGGTAATTACCGGAGGCTAAACAGGAAAAAAATAAAGGATTAAAGAAACACGAGATGACCTGGAACGACTGGACATCTCAGAAGAAGAAATCAAGGACAAAAGGAAATTTAGGGATGAAATTAAATTTAAAAAAAATTGTACAAGAGCAAAAAAGAGAAGCCATAGGAAGAAGATGGATGGAGGAAGAAGAAGAAGAAACATAGTGAACGGATGAAGTGGTTTTGGGAAGAAAAGAAAAGAGAAGGAAGTAAAGCCATGAGTGACTAAAGTTCACGCGCTTTCCTAAAGGGGAATATTCGGAAATAATAACGATTAATAAATTTTTATTCTAATATTTTTCAAGAGGAGGATATTAAAATAATCAACCTACCGTTTAAAAATAGATATATATTTTCTAAGAACATGCTATGATAAAATTTTAATTTAATTTTTCTTACCACAAAGAATATTATTAAAATAATATTTCATTAATTAAATAATACAATTATTAATTAATTTGTACTTGTATATCATTGACAAGTCATTTTCCTTTATTTTACAATAGTTTTCGTAGAATAATTCAGGTAGTTTTTCAAGGAGACAATAATTGAACCTACTATTATAAGACTTGTTAACCTTTGATTATTATTCTTAAATATGTTTTAATCTACTTCTAGAACGATTTATAAAAGTATAATCAATGACAGAATAATACTGAAGACATATAAGTAATAATACAAATGCATTTCAGCATTATCTAATAACAATAATAATAATAATAACAACAACAATAATAATAAAAAAAAAATAGCAATTGTTATGGCTTGCGTCAATCATATATACCACCACGTTAGATAAATTACTTATGAAAAAAAGAGAAATATATGGGTAACAATTCGAATTAAAATACATTTCATTATTTATTTATATCGTTAGAAAGTATTTGACTGTGTAAAATTATTCAGAAGTTTGAGAGGTCATTGTTACAAAGAAGTTGCAGACTGCCAATAACCTCGACTTCTTTATGTAAATTTGCTCATTTTCTAATTTTATTTATTGATTTTAATATGTAACTATGAAATATCATTATTGTATACGATTTTTTATTTTATTTTTAAAAGAATATTATGACTTGGTATTGGAAATAATGTTTTATTGAACCATTTCCGGATAAGAGGGAATTCCACAAAGTAAATAAATCTAATGTTTGATTTATGTAGGTCTATTGAAACAGGTTTTAAATGACATTGGAAGAGTATGACATTGATATGTTCTATTATTATAAATATATGTTATAATTATGTTAAACTTTATAAGAAATAGTAATTATTATTTATAATACTACATGCATCTTCCCTTTTATAATTTGTATATACACACACACACACAGAATGTTTCTAAAATGGTGGGCTAAACAGAAAATATCCTTAGGAAAAATTGCAATTTCTTCTTCGTTCTCCCACTGTCCGCCATTTTGTTATTTTTATATAAAAATTTATTTCTCAAGTTTGGTTAGATGAATCACATTAATATTTGGTAAGCGTCTTGGTAATAAATTTTTAATATTATCAAAAAATCAGGACTTAAATACTTTCACAAATTACAAAATGGCGGCCACGTTTATTTTTTAATTTGTTATATCTCCATAAATGTTAGTTTCATCAAAATTTATGTTATTTAATAAAATATAAGCCTTTTATTTTGAAGAAAATAACATTTAATTTTTTAAAAATCAATTAACAAATAGTCTATTTATGGCAGAAAATTGTTGTAATTTTGTCTGTTTTCATGTCCTCCACTTTACGTTCAATTCGATTAAATATTAATTGTTTTCATTTATTGTTAATTCTAGTATTGTAAATTAGTATCAAATTAAGTAATAACTATCTCATAATAATAAACCTAATAATTATGACACAAAATTACAACATCAATTTTCTTCCATTACTCGACTATTTGTTAATAGATTTAAAAAAAATAAAATGTCATTTTGTTCAAAATAAAAAGCTTAATATTTTAACAAAAACATAAATGTTGAAAAATTAATATTTGTGGAGATATAACGGATTGAAAAATAATCACGGCCGCCATTTTATAATTTGCGAAGGTATTTAAGTCCTTATTTTTTGATAATTTTAAAACTTTATTATAAAGACGCTTACTAAATATTAATGTGATTCATCTATCCAAACTTGAGAAATAAATTTTTATATAAAAATAACAAAATGGCGGACAAGGAGAGAACGAAGGAGAAGTTGCCATTTTTCCTAAGGATATTTTTTGTTTAGTTTTACAAGTAGAATCCGGAAAAGTATAGCCAGCCTACGAATTTAGAAACATTCTGCAGATTACGTTAATATAAGATAAATTAAAAACAAATTATAAGATAAATATAGATGTGTTTAAAGTGTGTAATAATTATTTAAATAAAAACACTTGAGATAATGGTAAGGTAAATACCTTAAATATAAATACTTTTTATAAAATAATTCACAGTTCAGAAACCGCTATTGAAAATTATTTTGAGCAGATATTTACGTACCCGTTGAACGGGATGCAGAAAAAACGTTCTTTTTTAATTAGTATTATTTAAAAATTCATCAGCAAGGTAATATTGTTTCCTTAAAAGAAAATATTTTAATTATATTTTAAATAAATTAGTGGTAAGATTCTTCAAATGGTTCGGGAGTTTATTAAAAGCGGAAGAATAATAAGACTTTTTCTTGTAGGCCGAAGTATTGTGTTCAGTTATACGAAAAGAGTTCCGTTTTTTAATACGATAACGGTTGGATATTGTTATTTTTTAAGAATAAGTGATCATTTTTTTAGTGCTTACAAGTCTTCAGTATTACTCTGTCAGTGATTTCAATGAAAAATAGTCGTTTAAAAAGTAAATTAAAAGATTCCTAAAGAAATTAAAACGTATTTTGTAATGTAAATATTATTCAACTCACACATTCCAAGAAGTCAGCTCATCTTCAATAATAGTTATTTAATGTTGTTTTTCTTCATTCTTTTATTGATTTTTATCAAGAATTAGGATTCTCAGTTTTTGCTTTTTTTTTAATTTCAATCAATTCTTATTCTTCATGTGGATGTCGCTTTTTTATAGGCTTATCCATATCTTAAATAGAAAAAGTAATGAATAATGTTAATCAAATTAAAAAATAAAAACAAAAATAATTTAAAAAAATATATTATTTTTTATTAAATTTCATCCAAAATACAACTATCAACTATCAAACATTTTTGTAACCGTTAACTTGGTGCAAAATTCAAAATTATTTTTCAATGCGGTTTTTTAAAGTAGTTTCATAAACTTTTCTCTACGTGAATATTTCTGTTTTAATTTTTTTTTTTTTTACTGCATGCGTCACTTTTTTACGAAAGCCTTTAATATTTTTTAAATACTTTCTTTTTTTCGGATTACACATTTTACCCGTTTTATTCAATTTGTGAGGTAGAACTCTTTTAGTATTGGAATTTAGGATATAACTATTTGGAAAAAATTAGAAAAAGAAAACCTATCTACTATAAATTCAGCAGATTAGTGCTAGTTTAGTTTATAATCACAGTTGAAGTATTATGAGCTATGTTTCTGTTTTCCCAATGTAAAACGAGCAAATCAGATCAAATTTATCTAGAGTTTAAATTCATCTAAATCTAATATTTTTTTCTTTTACTTAGAATTATTCATGCAACACTGATCACAGTTGTACGAAACAATTTGCAGGTAAATAGGCTACAAAGATTTTGAGCATTAACGCTAATGTACTGTATTTATTATTTTGCGTGTCACGAGAGAACAACAAATCGATTTTGAAGAACTTCTTGTTCAGGGATTTTATCATAACTTCGAATTCTATCTAAGTTGTCTTATCTTAAAACTAATGCTGACAATAGAACCAGCAACTCGGTTGACGATTTTTTTTCTTTTTAATTTAATCTTAATATTTAATTCGTTTATAGTGTATTTAAGAAGCCTAATATAAAAATTGTAGTAAATAAAAATTACTATTATTTTTTTATAGAAAATTGACCATCATATAGCTTTCTATCCTGAGATAGGTCTCTTGCAGTACGTCCGTTTCCATTCTCCGCTATTCCAGACTAACATTTTAAGATTTTCATAAGGTTCCATTCTCTTTCAGATCGTCTATAATATTTACTTTTTTATGGCTTCTATTTTCTTCTAATCCTTCTAGCATTGTTTTAGTCAATCCTTCTTTTCTTACGATACGTTCCAGGTGTATAAGCTACCTTATTCTGATTAAGCTGACATTCTCGTTCTTTTTTGCAAAAATGATTAGCATAAAAACGGTAGATAAAAGATAAATAAAATTTGCGCTTTGGAGGTTTTTTCGAGAGAGAGACTATCTCTGTATCTCAACGAATTCTTAAAAACATTTAATAGAATTAATGTAACCTTACCTTATGTAGAAAACATCCTATCATTTTCAAGTTTCTTCATCACACACATATATATATATATATAGACACACACACACACACACACACACACACACACACACACACACACACACACACACACACACACACACACACACAGAGAGAGAGAGAGAGAATGAGAGAGAGAGAGCGAGAGAGATTGAGTGAGGGAGGAGAGATCTATAATCTATAATAAGACATACTCAAATTCTTGTTTTCTGTTTTTTAGGTAGATTTTATCTCGATGTTTCGTGATTCCTTAAGTACGAAAATTTCATGTTTCATAATTTTTTAAGTGTAATTTATATAAATATATGTACCTATATATATATTTATATCTCGATGGGTCATTTTTGTCAGGTAGCAATTTTTCCTTTTGTTATATTGTATAATAATTGGAAAAGTAAAACCCTTGACCACCTTTTTAATGTAAAATCGAATATTCCTCTTAATATTCGTGTAAATTTGAGATTACGTCCGAGACTAACCTAAAATATTCAAAGATAGAGTTAGTATAAAGAAACTAGTTATTACATTTTATTGTATAATTTAAGGAAGAAACATTTTAAAGAATTTTGTTAGTAATATACTATTTTATGAAAGACAATGATGTTGTTTAATGTAAGAGCATTTACTAATACTAAGTTTTTATAGTAATACTTAAGAATTTTTGTTATATTGAATTTCCTAATTACTGAACATTAAAATTAATTGTAAAATTATAATATCCACAATTATTATTCCTAGGGCACAAAGTTTCCACATATAAAACCATTCTAATTAATATTAATCTTTGTTATGATTCAAATTTCCTGTCAGATTGTAAACTAATTTTATATGTAATAATTACTGCACACTATTAATATTCGTAATTTAAAAATTCCCATGACCAATGAAACTGTTTTCTACCTGCGGTATTTCACATTCTACTAGTGTGCCTATCACAAAAATGGAATTTCCATTTTTACGCTTCGTTGATGTTACAATATTACTATAGCGTAAATATAATAAAACATTTTAAATTAGTTAATATGTATATGTACTTCCCTTTGTTTAATTTTTATTCAATTTTACAATATTTCATATGTTTAGAATGTGATTAAGGTTGCGAAAAAATAATTTTTAACTAATTTACGGTTAAAAATTAAATCTTCTGTATTCAGATTTTCTACAACTGCTGATGCTGAAAATGCTTTAAATGAATTTCCTTTTTTTTAACGACTTCAGTAAAAGAATGAAATTATTTTTTTTGTATTCAAACCTATTCTTTAGCAAATGAATAGATTTAGATGATTTTTTAAAAATATTTTATGCAGTTTTTTCCTAAGTTAAAGATTTTTGACGATAGTTGTACGCGTCGATTAAATTGGAGAATTATAATATTTTTTATTTCTTTTTGTCGTTATGGATTAATATTTATTTGATTTTATTTCCATAATACACATTAAAATAAAAAAAAAAAAACATGAATAACAACCAATATCTACTAAATAATTTAATCAATGAATTAAATACATAACACGTCAACTGACAATTTATATTATAGATAACACGTGTACCGATAAAAATACATATTACACAAGATATATATATTATATGTTAATTAAGTATACATATTAAACAAATATCATAAAATACATGTTGGGTAGTAAAAAGATTTATAAATGAATCAAATCATAATGAAATATATCTATTTGTAATTCCGATATTTTTAAACGAAATTCATAAAAATTACTTTTAAAGCTTGCTTTAAGTAAAAAAAAAAAAATATATATATATATTCTTGTATTTTTGAGAACTGTACTTTACATTCAACGATAGTTATTTCACATTATTTCATAGATTACTTCCCTTATTTTTATTAAGACATAGTTTTCTTATATTTGCGTTTCTTATTAACGAAGTTTTTCATACGAGTAATATTTTCAAAGCTTATCCATAATTTAAGTAATAAAAATCAAACTAAATAGTTGAAAATAAACTTAATAAAAATAAAAATGACTTCAAAAAAAAGTTTCAATTTAAGTTTCGATTTTTAGAAATCGAAATTTCTTGTATAATTTTTGAAGTCGATTTTTTATATTTTAAAGTTTATTTTGTCTTATTTAAAGAATCCAAAATTAAAATATTGTTGACCGCCTCTTAGATGAGTTTAATTATTAGTTACGATCTGAAAAATTGATAAAAAATCATCTCAAAATAGTGGCTAATGAATTAATAAATACTTGATGCAATTTAAAAGAAGAGAAATTTTGTTAAAATAAGCTTATTTTTACGGTAATTATTGTGTATTTTATTTTTTAATTTTGACAGTATGGAAAATAAAAACAATTTTTTAGCTCAAGAAGTTTAATTTAATGACCTTTTTAACTTAAAAAAATGTATGCAATTCTCGGTGTAATCCTAAAAGTTAAAAAAATAATATTTTCGTGTATGTAATATGTATATATCTGAATGTGCGCACGCGTGGGTTTTACTAATGAGAAAAGAGGGTGTGTAATTATCTGTGGCGTTTTGACAGACGCAATAATTTGCTGCGTTAGATTATCTAACCCAGTCTTTCTCCTGGTTGTAACGTGATGTAAAACAACTACGGTGCAAGAAGCACTGGTTGATTTTCCTGAGAGTAATGATATTCTTTATACATCAATTCAAGTGATGAACAGAGTAAAGGTGTCGTACAGCTAAATAATAGTTTAAATATTGAAATCGATGGTATAAATATATTACTTAAGAACAGTTTTAATTAAAAAGGCAAATTCTAAACACACAAAGAAGTGGTCTGTACATTTCTCGAGTGAAATAATTTAATATTCTATGTACTTACGTCCCGACGTACATAGCTATTTATAGATTAATTTTAACGTTAATAATGTCACCACACCTCATTTCTTATGTCGCAATAACGAATTTACTATGCGAGGGAATATTCTATGACTAATGTGTAATATTATTTTTACTGTAAATGCTAATAGGTAAGATAACATGTAGTATTTATATAAGATTTCGTGAAAAGCACATAAAGTTATTCCACTGAAATCCGACTATTTATTAGGTATTTCACAAAGATTTTTGCCAAGTAGGAAGGACATTCTTATTAACACAATTTATGTATTTAACACATGTATTATGAGTTGTTAAGTTTATTTTTTGCTCTGTTTATGACAAAGTCATGTCATTGCATTATTCTATGAATCATCTATTAGGTAGGAAAATATCTTCTTAAGGTTTATAGTTTAATAAATGAAATTTATCTATTTTTCTATTCGTACAGTACGTAAGTTTTTGTGTACAGCTTGACCTTGAACTATTTTTAGTTATTTCAAATGTATATTTTAAATTAAATATCATAATATGATAGTTATTTTTAAATATTATATTCTAATAAATATAAGCTAATACAAATATTTTTATCGAGTTAAATGATGATCACTCGAGTTCCTTCAATGCAGAAAATATTTATTTACCACAGTTACAAAATTAAGGTCAAGTTTCATGTAATACATTACGTATTTTACAGTAATATTAATCATAATTTTTCTACCTACTTTACTAAATGTTTTAACATGATTGAAGATATTACAATTACCTTGATATGTTAGTTAACTTAATTAATATAGATCCGCTAATTCGAGGCCATAATTATAGTGTGCTGTGTAATAATGTGTTACAATCCAGCCAACATTTATCTAGGATACTATTAATCAATGTATAACACAGATAAACCGAATAAATTTATTATAAATTAAAATATTAATATTTTTTATAGTGAGTAGGTGTTTGGTTATTTTGCTGATAGTTACTTAAGGTTGGAAAGTAATATAATTTATTTTGATTTAAATTATTTTTTAATAATTAATGCATCATAATAAGCCTAAAGGCTTGCTTGATCGAAGAATTTCAAAATTTAAATTTAAACTAGTTAAAAATAACAAGCTTACCATGAATCTTCTGGATAAAAAATAAAAACGCTAGCACTTCACCACAGTATTAAATTCGAAATTAATACATTAAAAATAAGTTTATAATTTTAACTTTTCACAGTAATGGAAGTTGGAATCATTATTATTTAGTATACATATCTTCTTATATAAAGCAAAAAAAAAAATCATAAAAAATTCTAGTCGATCTGTTATAAGTTGAATTTTACTATATTTGAATATAATATAATACTAAAGGGCTCCATCTTAAGATATCTAGAAATATAAAACAAAGCTCAAAACATCTCAATTGAATATAATATTTACTTTGAGAAAATAATTTAAATTATTACCGTCTGTCTCTGGAATGAAATTAAAAGGTATTTCCATCCGGATTACACTTGATTAAAAAAAACCTATAAACATGTTTTCAGTCATTCAGTTTATAGAGTGAAAATTTAAAAAAAAATTATGGAAAGCTTATGTTTGAAAGGTAAAATGAATTATTATTATTAATTAATTATACATTAAACCACTGTGATAATTAGTGATTTTAAATATTCAGGCGTAGAGGAGGTTCTACGAAAATTCGTTAATGGTTATTAATTATCTTTCCTGTCATATAAGTCGATTAAAATTCGACTTTCAAAAATTACTAATAAAATAATCGATAGACTTTATTTTTCATAATTTTTATATATTAATTTCATAAAGTCCGATTTGCTCCCTGATCAATTCGTGATGAAGCACCTTATCAATTCATAAAATCTGTTTAACAGAATAATAGAATTAATCCCTTTGACGTAAAAGCGATCATGAAATTTAATGATTGTACGTTAATACGTTTTTGATATAAAATCAATTCTGTCTTTTTTATATATAATCTCACGGGCCTGCACACTTACATAATTTTTTAACAGCTTTAAAAATAGGAGATCTTCAGAATTCGGTTCGTACGTTTTTCTTCGATTTCGATCATTTTTGTTTTGTAAAAGTATCTTTCTCTGTTCAAAGGAAAGAGCCTAATGTCCATCGTCCTCACGTTTTCACGATCCCAACCCCAGGTCTCTTGTCAGGCGAGAAACGTTCGGGTCCGTTCCTTCCCGACGATGGTCTCTCCATCTTCGCCTACCTGCCCCCTCCAGTAGACCGCCTGGCGATCCCTCGGAAAAAGTGCAACGGGTATGACACCGGCTACACCAGAACAGTAGACTCGGAAACGGTCCGATACGCGAAAACAACTCGTAAGACAGCAGTGCGTTGCAGCTGCGCGAGCAACTTCCGGTTTCTCTCAAATCTTAACGCCTGGGCTCACATTTCCGCCCCGTATAACAAACGGAATATACCGTGGACATCAACAGTCGCCTTCTGCGGGGCTTCGGTCCGCCGACGTTCGACATGAGTCGGCTAAGGTCGGTTATAGCCCTCGAGGCTATGTCGGCAGCTCTCCGTAACTGCTCATCAAACCTGAGTTCCGGTCAATCATCATATCGAGATATTTCACGGCCGGCTTGGTGTCTACAACCTCATCCCCGACAAGCAAGGGAAGGAGGGTGGCAAACGCTTCTTCGTTAGAAAATAATAATAATAATAATTAGTATTAGTAGTAGTAGTAGTAGTATGGATCATATATAATACCTTAATTACAATCATTAATTTTCTTTCCCTTTCCTAATTATACCTGCTCTCCTAACTGTTCTTTTTAAATTTTATTTTAAATTAACTGTACTTCTGCAGTATAAGTTTTGAAGAGTGGCAGTTATAATCTCTACATTACAACCATCTCTCTTTGTAAGTTAAACTAATTCAAACAAAACTTTTCTGTAAGAGCATTTAATATAGAAGTATTAATTACTGTTGATGGGGATTTTTTTTAAAGTTATTAGTCAAAACTTATAATAATCTTAATAAAAATATTTATTCTCTTCTACTTCTCTTCTAATTTTGACTTCCTTGTACAAAATAAAGGAAGTACTGTGATCGCGAAAAATTTCAGATTTCAAGGAAATATCCTATACATTTTGACCATCCCTGAATCCATTTTGACTAGTTTCGGCGTGACGTCTGTACATACGTACGTATTTATCTCGCATTAACTCAGAAATGATTAGCCGTAGGAAGCTGAAATTTTGGATTTAGGACTGTTGTGACATCTAGTTGTGCACTTCCTCTTTTGATTGCAATTCACTGGACCAAAAGTTTCCAAAAATGCCAAAATCTAAAAAAATGTAGATTTTGGACTTTTTCTTAACTGCAGTATAAGCCCTAATTGAGTGATTTTCAATGATATATCATAAGTGGTACTTATTTTCATTGGTTCCAGATTTACAGCCAAATAAAATTTTAATTAATGAAATATTTGGTCTTACAAGGGGAAGGCACATCGGTTCAAATCCGACTTCATCTTCTTTTTTAATTTAAATATAGATTTATTAATAATTATTAACATGTAAACATTTTTGAATAGAATGAAAAGTACATAAAATTTTATTTCACTGATAACTTCTGATTTTTTCCATTTTTTTTTTTTTTGTTATTATTGAATTATTATTTGTTACTAATTTTTTTTTACTATCCTAGGTTAATAATTATTAATAAATCAATATATTTAAATTAAGAAAGCAAAAGTTGAAAGAAATATATGTACATGAAGTCGAATTCGAACCGACGTGCCTTCCCCTTGTAAGATCCAAATATTTCATTAATTAAAATTTTATTTGGCTATAACTCTGGAACCAATGACAATAAGTACCCCTTATGGTATATCGTTGAAAAACTCTCAACGAGGACTTATTACTGTAGTTAAGAAAAAATCCAAAATTCCAACTGTTTCGATTTTGGGCTTTTTTTGGACACTTTTGTTCCAGTCGATTGCAATCAAAAGGGAAGGTGTACAACTAGATAATAGAACAATCCTAAATACAAAATTTCAACATTCTACGGCTAATCGTTTTTGAGTTATGCGAGATACAAACATCACGCCAAAAAATGGATTTAGGGATGGTCAAAATTGATATTTCTGTTGAAATCTGAAAAACGAAATTTTTCGCAAAAACAATACTTCCTTGACTTCGTACAAGAAATAAAAATTGATTTGATTAATTTTTTAATATAAAAATAGATAACTAATTAAAATCAGTTTTTTTGCAATCAGAAGTTAGATCTAAATCATTATTATTATTTCATGTACTTGTGAAGCTACTGAGTACAGTAGGGAATGGTCACTCTCCTGTGTGCAACCAGCTCACTTAGGAGAACGATCACAGATATGTCTTTCCTTAGGGGTTAAATCACATCTCACACAAACACACACACACACACACACACACACACACACACACACACACACACACACACACACACACCAATAAACACACCTGCAAATTTCCACTACACAAGCGCAATAAAACACATGGAAAGTGAAAGGAAAAATGTATTTTTCATTATTATTATTATTATTATTATTATTATTATTATTATACAGCAACTAATTGGTTATAAATATTGAATCTGACAAAAAATGATGCTGTGAAGTACAAATTTGTAAAATAGTTAATTATAGTGAAATAAATAAATATTAAATGATGTACTCTTTATTTTAAGTGATATGTTATAAGATATAATTATATATACAAGTGATCTATTTTAGTTTATTTGTAATTTGTTGCTTTATTTGTTGTTGTTCTATATAAGGTGTACTTATGTAAGATCTATGGGCTTTGTATAAACTATTCCTTTAAAGAACTTTAGATATTTTTAAATTTATTTTTAACATTAGACCTTGAAATATTTTTATACTATTATTTTCTATTTAATGATGATATTTACTTTATACATTGATTAAAATAATATGATTACCTTCAACATATTGATTGAAAACCACATCTGAAAAATTTACATAATTTTTTTTCTAAAATATTTTAAATGTTTAATTTATTGTAACATTATCTTTAATAACATTATCTTTGTACAAAGCACAACTTTGTACTCTATTAATTTTTTTTTTTTTGTGTTGAGTACGGCATAAGAAAAGCCTTACATTAGCAGTACAAGTGTTAATTTAAGAGTTAATTTTATTATTCGTACAAGCATTATAAAAGAAGTGGGATCGACAAAGTAAGCTGGATTCCAATGTTAAGGTTTACTCCAGCTGTAAAAGAAAATTTTTTTGTAATGCACGAATAAATTGTTCAATTGATTTTAAAACTCTTGAAAGTGACATTTATGTATCGGTCAATGAATCTTAAGAAAAATGAAAGAATTTTCATTGATGCAAAATGTAGCATTTTTAATAATTTTATAATTTTGATGAGCCTCCAGAAAAAAAAAATTATAAGAATTAATATTTAGGTAATTTATAAAATTATATAAAATGTATATATAAAATTTTAATTTTACATTTATTTAAGTATTTTTAGCATGAATAATATTTACTTATTTTACATTATTTACTTATTTTACATTATTTGTCCCAGTCTTTCTTGTGACCACAATGTACATAGAATGCCTGAGTAATAAGAAATACCAGTTGCTTTCTTCTCCATTTTGGTGGGCTGTTATGCTGATATTCAACAATATTTGTATGCTGAACTCGCTTTTGCCTACTTATGTAGGTAGTTCAGTTCCTTTGTTACTGTGTAGTCCATTCGGTCTTATTTAAGACTAGGCATGATGTATTTTGTTTATGAGTTCATGGTAGTTAGTAGTACACCAATGAGAATGTCACTTGTGGCATTTGCATCAATGGCATCCTGGCTGCAGCTAGACCGAAAGATTTCAATGCCAAAGTGTTGAAGATAACCTCCAGTAAAGCCCACAAGAGCTAGGTACGGAGGGGATGGCCTGGCGACTGAAATCATCACATGGAGGGTGTCTTCTCCTACGGGGTCAGGTGTATATTCAGCTCAGTAAACAAGCCAATGATCTATCAATTCTCTTTTTCACAGGTAACCTGAAATTTTGTATTCTGAAAAATGTTTGTCATTATTAGAAGTTACCTGTGACTTAATCAGGTCACAGGTAGGAAAAGGGAAAAAAGAGAGAAATTAAAAGGGGAAATAGGGGAAAAAAGAAGGGAAATAGGGAAAAGGGAAAAAGAAAAGGGGCAAAGTGAAAGGGAGAATGAGGAGGAAAGTGGATGTGAAAATGAGAAAGGGTTAAAGGGATAAAGTGAAAGGTATTTTGTGAAGTTCTGTACTGTTCGGTTTTTAATGTTTTGTCAAACTTTCAACTGTGTTCATTTAATCTAATCTATTTTGGGTATATATATATTCAAATGTAGCAATAGCAAAGCATTGCCAGGTCTGCTGTATAAATATAACTATTTTTTACAGAATATGGATCTAATGTGTTCTCAGTTTACTCCAGTTCTGTATTATCTTAAAAATTTCAATTTAAGAGCCAAGTCAAAAGTTAAGTGTAATAAGGTAAACAATTATTATAAAACTACGTAATTCTGGATTAAAAAGGAAAATAAATAAATAAATTAAAAGAAAAAAAGAAATAAAAAAAAAGAAATGGGGGTTCAGAAATATAACAATTTTTGGGTAATATAGAATTGAAATGGAATAAGTAAAGCTGAATTTTATTGATATTAATATTTCTTCTTTCTTTATGTTTTTGATGATTAATCTAAGAAACTACAGTTTTTAACTGCAGTAAAGTGATGTGTAAATTATAAAATATTAAACAATATTAGAAAGAGTTCATGATTAGTAATAATTACTGAATGCAATTATTGGTCTTAACTAATTTTGTTGCGGTTAGGTTCCATCAAATTATTGTAAACTAGCACAAAGGAAAATTATATAAAAATACTTATATGCAATTACCAACTGATCATTCGTTACTCTGTGGTCTTTGTAATTGTGATTCTTTTCATGGTTAAATATTCTAAGAAGTAAAATAACATGTGGTGGTGCAATGTATATACTTCTTGGTTTGTTTGCCTTCCTGGTTCCTTGCTTATAATAAATTTTTAATATTGGTAAATAACCTACTAAGTATTTCATTTTTAATGATTCAGTAGATGTGGCTCAACTGTAATTTCCAATTTTCTCTGATTTTTTTTTATTTATTGTAATCAGTGTATGTATGTTATACAAAATTCTTTTCTAATGATGTCACTATAATTTTTATCTCCTACATAATATTCCTTTTAACTCAGATTTTTCATCTTTAATGATACTATATTTACTTATCATTGCAAAATACATCCATTAAAATAGGTGGGAGTTACTATTTGTTACAAAAATCTATTTTTGTTTTCACTCTTGAAAATATTCTTAAAAAATATTCTACTACATTATTTATGAGAAACATAAATAATGTAGTAGGACACCAAACAGTTTTCGTTCAATTTTTAAAGTAACTAATTAATTCTTTATTAAATTCATGGGATATAGTAGAAATTTAATAATCAGGGTTTCAGGGACTACATTTTGTTAGATTAATCAAAACTCTGAATTAATTAATGTTACAAGAAAATTGTAATAATGACAGAAAAAATGCTAACAAGAATATGAGAGTGGCATTGTTTTATGTATAAGACTAGATACATTATCTACCTATAAAATCACCATCTTCATTTATTTCCACTTTGTCCACTTTGTAATATTAATCTCTGGATTACGCACTGAAATTTTACAGAAAAGTAAACAAATGATTTTCAACAAATTTGAAATGCTAATTATGTTTTATGTAAGTTTCAACTCAGTCTTTAATGAAGAATAGAATAATAATGTAATAAATATAATTTAAAAGTTATAATTGTTGATAATTTTACCTGTAATATACATGCGTAAATAAATAGATATATGTAAAAAGTAATCAGTGAAATATTTTAAACTTTTATTTTAATTTACACATTACCTATAAGTTTTTAAATTTATCTAATTATATATTCATAACTTTCATCTTTACATTTTTTTACAATTAAAAAAACCATAAAATGAATTATACTTCTTAAACATTCCAAAAGGGGTTTGGCAGAATAATTTTTAGTTAAGTGAGATAATATTAGTGTATTATCAGTGTGATAATACAATGTGATCATAAGTCATACAATTCTAGTGGTAGGTAAGTTGTGCCTTTAGGAACCTATCAAATATATTCCTATCAAATATATATATATCAAATATGATTTTTCATAACATCAGCTTTCTCTTGGTGTTGGATAATAACTTTATTACATCAAATTTTAATTTTACATCTTCACATGTGTTATTGTATATTATATATATATATCACTGATTGATTTTTTATTATAGTTTTTGGATGATAATAGTAGACTATTCTAAAATCAAGTAATGAACTATGCCAGATTTAAAAAAGAAAATGCTGAAGAACAATTCATTGGATAAAAATCTAAAATTAGTTTTGCATTTTGGTTCCTAAATAGTCATTATCAATAGAAGCAAGGAAATATTAGTAGTAGTAAATATAAGTGTAAGAATAAAACTTATATAAATAAAAGATACTTTAATGATAAAAAGAATAGTTCTACCTGTGAAGTATTTCTATATACAAGGTAACTGCAAAAGTGATGGAAGTTATTTCATTCATTCTGACAATTGTGTATGAAATTACATCCTAAGCATTTTAAATAAAACACCAACCTATAAATTTCATTGATTTTTATCTTTATATTTATAACCGGGTTTTTCCATTCAAATGACATAACTGCTGTTACGTTTTCCATTATCCCTTTAGAAGACAACTATTTTAAATTTTAAACTGGTTAATGTAACTTTTAAATTGAATTAAGTTTAGTACATTTTTAACATCATAAAATTTTAGCACCGTTGATTTTAATCAGTTAGATGATTAATCAATTAATTAATTGATGAATATGCTTCCATGTCTCTCTCTCTCTCTCTCTATATATATATATATATATATATATATGTGCATGTGGGCATGTGTGTGTGTGTGTGTGTGTGTGTGTGTGTGCATGCACACATGCATGTGTATTTATACATGTATATATATAAATATATGTAAACATATTCACAATATATTTATACTCACAAATATGCTACAAGCAGTACTAAGTGTATTTTATTTCTCCATGTTTAATAATTTATAGCTAAGTAGATGACACAGCATTCCATTTTGTCAAGTTTATCCTAACCACAAGAAACATGCAAGCATATTGCCAGCTGGCAGTATTACGTGTATTTTATTTCTCCATGTTTAATAATTTATAGCTAAGCAGATGACATAGCATTCCATTTTGTCAAGTTTATCCTAATCTCAAAAAACTTGCAAGCATACTGCCAGTTGGCAAAGTTGTTTAACCTCATTTGACCTTGCTAACAAATTTGCAATTATATAAAATACAAAAACTGATACTATATTCTTGAATTTCATTAAAAGTATCCTTATGTAACAAGAAAAACTATAAAAGGTCAGAAGATATAAATTAATGATTAATTACATTTAATTATTTGCATTTTGTATTTCTTGGGATAATTAAAATAAATTATTACCCTGTAGATACAAAAAGTTTATGCTATAATATTGGAAATATATAATCAGAAAAATTACAACATTTTTTTATTATTTTTTTTATGTTGCCTTAATTAATATAAATGTTCATAAATAAACATATTCAAGTATAATTATTACTTTTCTCATTCTCATTGTAAATCAATTTTGTATGAAATATGTTGATACATTAATTTTAGTACCATTGACTGATTTTTATTTTTCTTACTTTCCTGGAATTTACAATAAATAACAAAATTAATGAATTACTACTGCTCTCCAACAGTAAAATGCTACATTCATCCTAGGTAAAATTCTCTGTCTTGAAGATTTCTGACTGATAAGAGTATCCACACTGCCTAGTAGAGAACTTAAAGACAGTATGGATATGGTAATACTTTGGATATACATTTTTGCTTTTTGTTGTTCTTCAATGACAAGATTGTACTTTCTCATCATCCTCTCTGTTTTCCTTTTCTTGATTTCTTTTTTGCCTATTGGATTCTGTAGCTGTAGAATGTAAATTTGGATTGAATCTTAACATTGACCTCAACCTAAACCTTTGCCATGCCTGAATGGTTAATCTGACAAGAGATAGTTAGCATATGGATCTGTGGAATATTCCATTTTCTGTGTGTTGGTTACACAGTAATCACATGGTTGGTGGCTTGTTGATGAAGCCAGGTTCTTTAAGTACAAGTACATTTGTCGTCAGTTAAAAAATTACAGCCTAGATTTTTGTATTTACCATTGTTTTCAGGATTCAAAAATTAAAAAGTCATTCTTAAAATATTTATTTTATGTAATACTTCACAACAATGAAATATTGAGGAAAGAAATTCAGTAAAACAGAGAATTAAATGAGTTATAATAGAAAATAACTAAAATTAGATGATTGGAAAGATTATGTAATAATTTAAAACAGTTAAAAATATAGAGGATATAGTAAAATGAATCATTTATGATAGTTTCATTCAGATGTAAAAGAATATAATTTAAAAATTAAAGTTCTGATTTCAGTGAAATAGAAGAATGGTAATAGAAAAAGATTGCAGTAAATTAGCATGATATAGTAAAAAATAACTTAGTAAGAAAACTGAGATCTTATCAATCATATCTTGCATAAATTTATTAAAAGTTGTAATAAAATACAACGTATTAATTACTCTCTATAGTGTAAGTAGTGTTTGGAGAAAAACCAGTTTGTAATGCTGCTAGAGCATGATGGAGGCACCAATTTGTTTACACTCAACAATCAATATTTGTACTATTTATATATTTTTTATTTTGCTGAGAAATAAATATTTAGTATAGTGACTTGCATCTTGTGGTCTATGATCCATATCATTCTTCAGTCCAATATCGTTTAGTTATAACATTTTCAAATACTCCTATAATGAATTTGAATAATTTATCAAATATTATATTTTTTATACTGAAATTTTTTTTTGCTTGATTATCTCACTACATTAGCTTGAAGCTTGTCATTGGCATATGGAAATGGAATTTTTTGATGCATGAAAAATGCCTAACCAAGAGTCAGAAATATAAACTCAATTTTTGACACAATCAAACACTCATCCAGAGTGTATACATGCACACACATTTTGTAATTTTATATTTTTAAGATAGTTAAAAACTACTGTAATTGTAATTTAAACTCTTTAATTGGTGATTTACCAAGACATATGTCAGTCTAATAAATTGAAAATTTCTTCTAACATACTACTTTTTCCTATAGCTACAACTGCCTCAAGCAATTTAATCTTTTGACTTTATTATCTTCTATGGGATTTTTTATATAAAATCTAAAAAGGCTTATAATTTCTTTCATTTGTCACAGATTATTCAGGCCACAAAATAGCACTGGAATGAATGAATATTAATGGCGAAGTAAATTGATAAAAAAGTAATTTGTCTATAATAATGTTTTATTGTGAGTCAAAAGACTTTAAAAACTGCACTTTGGAATCTGCTAGAACATGTTATGACAAAAATTTCTGGATTTATCTGACCATATAAGTAGAATAACTTTTTATAATGATATTTTCCTGATGGGTCAAAAAATTTAATAAACTTCTGCTTTATCTTCCTTCTACTGTTTGAACATAAATCTTAAGAAATTCCACTAATCTTCTAAACTTCACTTGAGATCTCATGATTTCCTTAGTCACCAAGATTCTTCACTCTTCTTTTCAAAACATCTTCCACATACTTTACCCTTTTTGTGAGTTGTCTGTTGCTCAATTTTTCAATGAATCTGGCAAAGTAGTTTTATGTGTTTTTATTTGGTATTATGCAATATGCAAACTTAGATTTAATTTTTGGATATTTTTTTTTGCCTAGGACCAAAGTACAATCCATACTAACTGAAAGAAAAGAAAAAATACATTCTTAATTGTAACTTGAATAACTTGCTTGATCAATCTAATTATTTTTCCCACAAAAACCTCTAGTTCATGTTTATAAAAATTAAAATGAATATAAATAATTGAGGCAGAATTGGTTTAAGTGTCCTACTTGCATTTCCTATAAGATAACATTACTAGATTTTTTAGTGTTCACTTAAAATACTGCTAATACTGAAAAAAATTGTTTTTGCATAGTTACAATTAAAAAAAAAAAATTTTTTAAATCTTTAATCATAATGAAATTTAAGCTAATTAAGATATTTTACTGATTTCCTTCATTTATTATATTCTTTATTTTTTTGCAGGACAAAATGTGGAAGATAACAATTTTATCTTTTTTACTCACTGCATTATGTGATACATCAGGATTTGATTTTTTTAATCAAGGTAGACAAAGAAGACAAGGTATGGAAATTCATATTATATACATGAATTTAAAATTATACAGTATAATACATCATGTAATATTGTAGTATAGTATGCATATAGTAATTTTATCTTTAGTACTTTGATTGGTTTGATAATATGCATTCCTTTCTATACTGTGCTAATTTCTTTGTATTAACGTACTTCATATTTTAATTCTCAATTATCTTTTTAATATAATCTGATTTTCTTCACCTTATATACTATTTTAACTTTTTTACAGTATGTTCAATCTATTCAATCCTTCTGGACTAAACAGCATAGTAATTATGTTCATAAATGTTTTAAAAAGAAATTAGCATGTTTTTCTAAATGAGTAATAAATAATCTTTAAATACCTGGGTTTTCTAAATAAACATCATATATTTTTATAGAGTACTGAACTTAAAAGAGGCCCCTTCATTTTTTTTAGTCTATAAATAATAGTTTATTGGCAAACACTTACATAATTATTTACAACAGGTGCTGAAATTTATTTCCATCACTTCTATGCATGTGAAAATTTGTTTGACCACGTTCCTAGCTGCTCTTATTAGCTATATCCTTCAATTTCCTGGATGGCATTGGTAATGTTTGTCTTCAGTTGGATTGCTTCTACAAACAATTTTTTTTTAAGTAATCCACAGAAAGAAGTCTGGACTAGTCAGATCAGGAGATCTTGGTGGCCACAATCTTTTAGAAATGATTCTTCCACTGAAAAATCCTGCAGCATCTCCATAGTAGAGTGAATGAGCTGTATGGCAAGTGGTGCTGTACGGTTGCAACCTGCAGTCACCCTAATCCTCTTGCAGTTTGGCTATGAACTTTTGAATAATTTCTTGGTAGACATCAAGATACACAGTTTTTCAAAAAAAAAAACAAGAGTACTACTATTATTTGTTGTATACCACTCGCCTATTTTTTGTGGGTATAGGGCAGATTCAAAGAAACTGTCTGGGTTTTTAGTATTCAGGTCCAGTAGTTCTGACATAACATTAACATACTTACCAAGATGAAACCACTCTTTATCTGTAAAAAAACACTTGATCTAAAATTACAATGTTGCCTCTAATGAAGTTCTTGAACCATTAACAGTAGTGAACTCTTTTAGCATAATCAACAACATACAAAATGAGACTTCATCTCTAAATAAGTTTCAATCACAAATACATGTTCTTCAACAGTTAACTGAATTTTAACAAACAACAATACACAATTAAGTAACTTTGTTCAAAAACCAATGCTCAACACAGACTGGCAATAATCAAATGAGCAGGCAATAAACAGGCTCCAGTTGTACCAACATTTACTACATTTTTACTCATCTCACACCAATTCTAACAAAAATATACATTTAATATAAACTACTGACTGATGAGGCCTCTTGATCTCCCCATCTTATCTAATCTTATCCTATCTTAATCTTATTTTGATTTGGAATGGTTTGCTAATTTCTCTCCAGAATTTAACTTTTAAAATTGTATCTGTAAGAGTAAGTTTTTAAAAGTTCACTGTCTTGGAATCAATGTCTTATTCTTCTATACAGTTAATTAATGATTCTCTATCCACGAAGTTATACGCTTTTTGAAAATCTATAAATAAAATGAATACTGGTCTGTTTTGTAATATGTGAATTTTAATTATTAATTTTAGACTTAGAATTTGTTCTTGTCATGATCTACATTTTTTAAATCCTCCTTCATATTCTCCAATCTTAGAATCAAGTTATGGTTGTAGCCTATTTATTAGGAGTTTAGAAAATATTTTGTATGTTACTGGAAGTAGTGAAATTCCTCTATAGTTATTTACATCTTCTTTTGAGCCTTTTTTATGAAGACGATGAATTAAAGCAGATTCCCAACATCCCAGTATAACTTCATTTTGCCAAATTTTTTCAAAAAGTTTGGTTACACCTGTTGTAAATTCATCATTTGTATATTTCAATAATTCCATCTTCACCTGAAGTTTTGTTATTTTTCATTAGTTTAATGATTTCTTTAATTTCTTCTTTGGTTGGTGGTTTACAATTTGATGTCATGGTATTTTAATGAAAGATAATCTTTCTTTAGGAGTTTCACAATTTATACGATTATCAAAATAATTTGCTAGAATTTCATAATTTTCTTCATTGTTTATTGCAAAGTTCTATATTTCCTCTTAAAGCACACACTTGGTGCACTCTAGTTTGAAGTCCTAGTTTGAAAAACTAAATAAAATTCTCTTGTGTTGTTTCTATTGAAATTTTCTAATTTCGATATTTGTAGTTTTAAAAATTTCCTTTTTTCATTTCTGATAATTTTGTTTGTATCTTTTCTAATTTTACTATACAATTCAAATTTTTCTTATGTTTTCTATAAATTTCACAATTTCTAGAAGTTAAGTCTGTTTTGTACTAATGTTAAACATTTTTCTGTCCACCACGGGTGTTTTTGTGAAGAGTTTTATCAGCTAAGTTTTGTGGATGTTGAATTAAACTATTTGTTGCTTCATCCCATGAATTCATAGTGTTAAGATTATTTTGGAATTCATCTTGTTTAATATTGAAAAGGTCAGTGACAAACCTTCTGATTTTTTTTATTATGAAGTTCATTTTGATTTGAAAGAGGTAATGGTCTGAAGTTACATTTAAAGATTTCCTTACTTTAAGATTATGTATTTCCTTGTATCAATGGTTTGAGATTGCTACACGATTCAATTGAGATTTGCCCGACATTATATTTAGAGATACTCATGTCTTTTTCTTTTTGGGTAGTACTTTAAAATGGGACGAAATTATTTTTAAACTTAAATTTTGACACAATCTTATTAATTTTTCACTATTTTTATTGGTTCTTCTTTGAATAGGATAATTTCCAATCATTTTATTACATTTCTTTTATTTACCTTTTTGGGTAATACAATCGCCCATTAGTATCTTAATGTTACTGGTTGGTAATTTCATCCTCTAAAGTTTCCCAAAATTCTTTTACTTTTTCTGGATTTTTTTTATTGTCTTCATTTATAGGGGCATGTCAATTGATTAATGTGTAAGTCTTATAGGTTGATTTAATAAACAGCAGAGACACAATCTTGGGTTAATACTTTTAATTTCTTTAACTGAGTTTAGAGAAGTTTGGAGATTTAGTATTTATTACAAACACTGTTCCTAGGTGTGGCATTGTTTGCATCTTTTTTCCAATTTTTCCTTTAAAAATTCTGAATCCTCTGATTCCATTATATCTACACATTGTTCTTGAAGAACTAATATTTATTGTTTTCAATTCTGATGTTAGTTGTTTTAATTTTTCTATTTGAATAAGTAAATTTATGTCGTATGTACCAAAAAAATATTTTCTTTTGTCCTTGTATGTTTAATTTTTTCTCTGGAGCTCCAGTTCTCCTAGTTCCCTCAAATGATTGGGTGGTTGGGCTCCCTGAAATCTGAATGCCCAGCATTGTCATCAGGGTAACTGCTTACCAATCTTTTGGAAAAAGTGGTTGCTCAAAAACAATGCTGCCAATAGCATTCACGGCCCATTATAAACTTGATTAAATAATAAATTTTCATCACACTTTCCACAAATGCATTTTCTTTTTGGTCTCTCTGTTTCCTTGATTTTAAGCATAACATAATTGGCTGGATTTGGGAAACTTATTTTCTGACTTAACCACATATATGTAACTTATACTCGTATATTGTACTACTGTAATATATTAGCACTTATATATTACTTACGTAAGTATGCAAATTTTATATATATATATGCTATGTATGCTATATATATATATATATATATATATATATAGCAGTATAAGCAGTATATATATATATACTGCTAAAAATAAAAATTAAAGTAGCAGTTTGTCTCAAAGCAAGAGTAGAAATATGAATAAAGGTTTTAATAATAATTAATTAAGAGTAACAAAAGTACTTTTCAAACATAAATATTTTTTGATAAAATGAACCAGATTTAAAATAATAACAATTTTTAGGTATGTCAAAATATTTTCAGTCATTTATCTCATTAATATAAAAAATATGAGATAAAATAAATTAATAAGCTTTAATGAAATATGATCTGAAATCATAAAAAAGTAATTAAATTTACTATTAACTAATATGGTATATCAGTTTCTGTGATATGGATGCTCAAAATCATAAATTAGAGAAAGAGAACACAGTTTTAAATAATGGTAAAGTGACCAGTTATAAACACTTTTAAATATATATACTTCATTCAGATTAGAACATAAAATATTATTGTAGAATTTACTTAAACAGTGTGTTCGGAAAGTTGCTGAGCACTGGAATTATGGCTGTGTAATGATGAAACTTTCTTATTATTACTTTGTATTTTTTTTCTCATTTCTTTATAGAAATGGGTATTGCAATAACTGGAATAGTTTATAAAAGGTATAGAAAAAACCTCCTCCAACATCATTACAACACCGGACACGTTTCAATTTTTTTTTAAACAGCTGATGTTCTGTAATAACTTATAAGCATGCCATTACTGAGGTTTTTAGTTCATGGCCTGTTACGATAGACTGCTTGTTTTGCTGCCCTCCACAGAAAGTAATCTGAGGTTATCAGATCGGACAATCGTGTAGGCCACAAACCCCTCAAAATGATTCGTTCACCAAGACATTTTGTAAAAACGTTATTGACCTGTTAGTTGTGTGTGCTGTGGTGCCATCTTATTGGAACCAAACATGATTGATGAACACTTCTGTTAACTGACTAATGAACTTTGTTAAAACAGCACAATAATGATCATTATTAACTGTATTTTCAAAAAAAGATTGAACCCACAATGCACATTCTACTCACACCAACTCTTACCATTAGTGTTACTTAATCTTCATCTTAAATAATTGTAGAAACAAAACAGTTTGTATCTTTTCATTTTTTAAAAATCTTTAATCAGCTATGGTATTTGTTGGAATTTACATAACCAACAAATTTGAAAACAATGAAAGTGGACATTGCTACATTAGTAATTTTTAATAACATTGTCTAAAAGATAACATTTTATTTATAGTAACTTTTTTCCCCTTAGTTTAGCCTCCGGGAATCACTATCAGGTATTACTTCAGAGAATGATATGTATGAGTGTAAGTGAAGTATAGTCTTGTACAGTCTCAGGTCTGTACAGTCTGGTTTAGTCTTATTTTTCAAAATAAAAATTTTTATGTTACTTAAATAGTTGTTCTTTTTTAAAAAAATAAATATTTTTTACTGACAGTTGGTTGTAGGTTGTCTAGAAGTTTCATTTTTTTCAGAATTTAATTCTAATGATGAACCAGAGTGCAGAACTCCGTTTGATGAAGAAGGAACATGTATTAATATAAAACAATGTCCATTTTTATTAAAAGTATTAAATGATGCTAGAAATGATCCTCAGGCAAAAACTTTTCTACTTCAATCAAGATGTGGTTTTGAAGGTAAAGATCCAAAAATGTGTTGTAAAAAAGAACGTCTACCACTAGAGCGTCCAACACCACCAATAGAGCGTCAAACACCACCAACAGAGCGTCCAATACAAACAAATGATCGTTTAATAGAATCAGATAATCAGTCACCATCACAGTTTCCACGTCAATGCGGAAAAACTGAATCTTCAGTTAACAGGATTACTGGAGGAAGACCAGCAACCCTACGTAAATATATTTCCTTATATTTTACACATATTAGTCATTCAGATTTAGTTAGTATCTAAAATGATTAGTATCAAATATTACATAAATTTTTTCAGTTATATTTATGATGTGATTACATTAAATAGTATCATGGTGAACTTATTTGACAAATAAAATGTCTTAGCTTATTACTACAAAAGTAAATTTATTAATTTACTTTTTAATATTTCTTATTGTTTTATTTCCTGATTTTATATTCTATTAAAAAGTAAAGTACATAATTTACTTTTTAAATCTATAAAGATATTAACTTAATTATTTTTTTCTTATTTAAGTTATTATTGCAGTACCACTCTGTTATTGTTGCACTTTGAACAGAATAACAAAGATATGTGAGTTGGAATAGATTTCTAGTGTAATTCTACTGCTGGAAATGATTTTATTTATTATATGAAAAATAGCTTTACTTTTACCTTTTTTTTGTGTCTAATGTATGAAGTAGATAGACATCCTAAAATTCAATAACAAAATCCTACAACTCAATGAAAGATCAAAATGTACATTCTAGATCAATTATGTAACCAGACAAGTAGCAGGAAGACAAAAAATGCATTTCCTTTTTTATATTAAATGACAAATATACTAGAACATACCTGAGTAATATAAATGTGGAAAATATACTTAAATTGGGCAAACAACCTGTTTTACAAAGAAAATATACAAACGATTATAATTTAAACTGGGAAGACTCTGGTTTGGCATCATTTCAAAGCCCCACCATCAAAATCTATCACTGCTTCATTGGTATCTAAATGAAACAATGACTTATTATTAAATAAATCTTTAATTTATTTAATGATAAATTAAAGATAATTTATATATCTGTAACAAGCCTGATCATGGAGAATATTGTAGGAAATGGGTAAACTACTGGAAAATTTTAACTCCTATGTATGTTTTTTAATGTCTCATGTAATTTAGTACATTTTAAAACATTTAAGAATTAACAATTGTTCTATTATTTTTTAAAAACTTTGTTACCAAATTTACAATATTTAGCTTAAACATAATTTCTACAAGATACTGGCTGGCTAAAGGTAAAGACAAGATTACAATGACTAATTTTTATCCACCCTCCTTAAAAAAAATGTATCAGTTATTGTTTAAACTGTTTGTAAAATTCTCATTATTGAGTCTTTGTATATATATATATATATATATATATATATATATATATATATAATAGATTATCTTTCACTTTAATTATGCTTTATGTTTTTTTTTCATTTGATATATTTAATGTTTAATCCTTTCCTTTAGAATCATTTCTATTGGACTCTACTCAAGTTAGGCAAAGAGAAATTTATATGTCTGTTGTTAAATTTATTAAATACAGTTTTATGTAACAAATTATATGTGGTTACAGGTGCGTGGCCATGGGTTGTAGCATTGGGTTACAGAAGTAGTAACACACGACCAATATCATGGAGCTGTGGAGGAGCACTCGTTACTAATAGACATGTAGTTACAGCTGCTCATTGTGTTGCTAATAAAAGGCTGTAAGTATTTAATATTATTCTCTAAAAAAGTTAATTAAAACTACTTTATGGATAAAAGTTAAAATAACTTATGTTAAATTATTAAAAAAAATTAAGTTATTAACTTTATTGAATTAATTTATTAACTTTATTAAAGAAATTTATTCCTTTGAAAAATCAAAAATTATTTATACAAAAAAAATTAATTTGGTGAGAGTACGTTGTTCTAAGAAGAAGAAATTTATTTTATTAATCTAGTTTTGAAATTTATCACTAAAAACCTAAAACTGCAATTCAGAAAATTACATTTACCAAGCCACTATATTACAGGTTTTGTAATAGGTATGTTTGGTAAACATTTTGCTTTGTCTAGTGCCATAACCATAACAATAATATAATTGCCAAATATAACCATACATTAGTGCCCAAACATAACCATAACAATAGCTGACAAACTGAGATGAGATACAACTTTATCAAAGAATACTGCATTTTTGGGATGGTATTTTCTATTACAGTTTTGGCACAGATATACTAGTCATCCTCAAGAACAATAAGATCCCATCTCAAGGGCGATAAATAAAGTACTGAGAAAAGAAGCTTCCCTGCCCTCCTTTTTCAAAGTTAAATGTACTGTTACACATCAGTATGCTAAATTCACTAAATGCAATTTTTTTAGGCATAAAATTATATATTTAGTTTCATTATTTTTTTTGTAATAATTATTAGTTTCATTATTTTTCAAATTATTCTCATTTAAAATGTACAGTCTTTCAGTCATACAAATAACATTACTTTCAGAGATAGCAAATCTGAATAGTGTCTCAACCGTTTATTTACGTATTTATTAAATAAAAAAAAAAAAATTATGATAATATTGTTTTATTGTTAAGTACTAAAATTTATAACTTATGAATAGCTATTTTTAGTGTGTAGTAAGAGTGCACATGGCAATTTTATATATGTTACTAAAAAAAATCCAACCTAATTTTAAATTTGTCAGCAACTTACTCTTTAATAAAAGGACTTTCAATAAGTATATGTTTTTTTTTCTATAACTATGTATTTAAGAGCATATAATCTTATGCATTACATTTATTTACTCTGACTAGCTTTAATTAACAGTTTTAATCTAGAAAAATGTGTCAGTTTTTTATTTCAATTTTATAAAATAATTAACAAATAACTTTTTACAAATACTTATATTCTTGTAACTAATGGTTACATAGTAACTGGAAGTCTTATGGAGTAGCATCTTATAACCTGAAGAATGTGAAATTAAATACCAATGACTAAAGCTATGTTAAGTTAATTACTTTCTGTAAATCAATAGTTAACAATTTTTTGTGGTATACAGTTTTAATGCTAACTGGTGTACATGATATTTAAATGTCATACAGCAGTTGATGCCATCTAAGATTTTGCAAACGTATATTTTGTAAATATGTATTTTTTGAATATTCAAATAGTTCACTAACTTACTGGCCACTGTGCTAATAAAATTTAATACTCTATAAAATATAAATGGCCAAAAAATCATTCCAAGAAAAATTTCAGAAAATCATTTCAGTACTGGACAGTAAAATTTACATAAATGCTCATAATATTATTCAAAATTTCAAAATATAAAACAAAATTTCAAATTATATGACAAACCAATAAGAGAATATGTTTTAATATAATAGATATAGAATTTAATACCAATTAAAGATGCAAGATACCGCAAAAACTAGCTATTGTAAATTAATATTATAAGTTTAACTTACCTAATTACTGTGTTTTGATGGTTTATATTTCATATAATATATATGTAAAACTTTATGAAAATCCAAATAATCAATCAACATACTGAACACTTTGCCAATTAAAATCAAAAAAACAACTTAACCACCAAACACAATAACAGAAAAACCTAGAAAAACTAATACCAATAATTGACTTTCATGGAATCCTGCATCAGCAGTCGGTACACAATTCTAAAAAAAAGAAATAAAAACTTAAAAATTTGGAAACATAAACCCTAACAACCACAAAATTTTTTCATTATGACAGAGGAATTGTGTTGTCACAAATGTTTTGGTTGTTAGGGTTTATATTTTCTAAATTTTTAATTCTTTTTTGTATTTACTTGTTGATATAATTATGGTCTTATTTACTAACTGATGATGCGGAATCCTGTAAAAGTCAACCATTGGTATTAGTTTTTTAGGTTTTTCTGTTGTACTTGATGGTTAAGTTATTGATTTTTTAATATATATATATATATATATATTTATATATATATATTCGTTATAAATAACGAAAAGGTAAACAATGAAGAAAATTCCTGTAACAGAAAGTTATTTTTAAACAAAAAGATCTACATAAATTAAATCTGTGGTATTTATAAAATTATTTAAAATTTAGTTTTGAAATATATTTTGTAATTAAATCTTTTTTTTTTGGCAGAGTAATGGTACGTTTAGGTGATCTTGATTTAAATACAACTAGTGACGGAGCTAATCATGTTGATATTCCAGTTGACAGATCTTTTGTACATGATGATTACAATGCAGCTAGACATACAACAGATATCGCAATTGTAAGATTGAGAAATCCTGTCAATTTCAGCCGTAAGTTTTATTTTAATTTCATACAAATATATAAACAATTTCTTTATTCAGATCATAATTAATTATATATTCTACAGATCACAACAGAAACAGGTTTATTGTAAAAAAAAAACTGTTTTAGCATTAGCCTTGAAGCATCTAGTAAAATATAGAAACCCCTTAAATAACAGCAGCCTTAAGTAGTAGAAAATTATATATATAAAAGAGAATTAATTAAAATACATATTAATAAAGAAAAATAATTGTCACAGGTAATAATACTTTGTTGTGCACAAGGTGCACAACAGTTTTAAAGATGTTACCCACTAAAATTGTAGTAGTACTTAAGTTCACAATTAATAAAGTATGGAAAAAAATTTAGGTTTTTTTTATCAGTAGCTATTGTTTAAAAACACATAAAAGAAGTCTTTTAATTTTATATTAAATACATTAGTTGGGTTTTCTTTAAGACTGTTTGATCATTTGTTTAAAGTAAAACTGACTGTAATAGTCCTTTCTCATAGCTCAAAGTACTGCATTGTGTAGCAAGTAAATAATAATTAAATTGACTGGTTTGGTACAAGTGATTATTTTAATTTTTTAGGTTTTTGATAACTATTTTTTCAGAAATTACTGCTGACATACAATCATTCCATAAATGTGAATCCATAAAAATATCAAAATTTTTAATTTACTAAAAATCTGTGTACATGAATCTTACTACTACTAAAGAAACATGTGGAACCCATATTTGTTAACATGAAACCCTATTCTTTTTTAAGTGGCCCCAAGATGTAATATTATACTTCAAATAAAAGTAATTATTAAGAGTTTTTCTGTATTTTTTATAATAATATTGCTTGCAGATTTTCTCTTAAATTCATCACTTTCACTGTAACTTTTGTGTTCTTCAGATAATGAAATTAACCTTAATGTTTTAAATTAACTATCACCTGTTGAAAAATATTTTTAACAATTCTAAATGATATTTTATTACATCCTCTTTAATTTAAACGAAGTATGATTTCAATTTAGGCTTTTTATTAATATTATATTGCTTGCCTTACTGAGATCTTCAAACATTATTTACCAGGGGAAGTTAACCATGTGACAACCTTCTCAGTAGCAATCTTCTCAATGAAATAGAAAATAGATAAAAATATATATATAAATAAAGAATATAATTACATAATAATACTTCAATTTTAAATGTAAATATTAAAATTGAAATACAATAAAATTTTGATAATATAATTCAGGATTTTTGCTAATTAAAAATATTATTTGCTCTTACCATTTTCCAATTATATTAAAAGATTTGCTTATTCGTGTTTAAAAAAGCTGACAATACAGTTGTAGGACTTTCCCATCAGGCAACTAAAGCCACATTCTGGTAAAGTCCAACAACTGTGGGTTGTTTCTGATGCACAGCTTACACATATAACTTAATTTAAAATATTTATCATTTTTTTAAATACAATATTTTTTTTGTTTAATTAATTCAATGATTGTAACTAAAGCGCATGTGCATACTGTATTTAATTCATGCAGGTGTGGCATTACTAGCAGCGACTAACTAAACTGCTGTAATTTCACAACTTACGTAGAATAAATTTCACTTATACGGTTGGCAGATTGATGTAGCTGCGGGGCTTAACACACCAGATATCGAGTCAACCAGGCAATTGAGTTCAAGACTACCCAGGCAGACCGTGTTACTTTTTTACACATTAAATATTATTCATTTTTAAATTTTACATCTCACATGTGCCGTTACAATTATATATATATATATAATATTTTTTATATATGTATGTCTCAAGGCTTTCAGTTACAAGTTTTAGGATATAACTATGATAATAGCCATCTAATAAACAATAAATCTCACATTAAATTTAGTCAATTTTTATAAATACTCAGTAATTACTAGGAATATTTTATAAAACATCTTAGTTTTTTGTGATTATTTTAGGCATAATTTTGTTTTAAACATATTTTAAATTGAACATAATTTGGCCATTACAAATACATGTCATTTTATCATGTCACCATTAGTGATTTTATACATGATCAGATGACAAATATATATATATATATATATATATATAATCTTATTAATTTTATTTATTTATAATTATTGTATGTTTCAATTATTTTGCAGCTGATGTCCAACCCATCTGCCTGCCCTTCCCACAAAATTTGAGAACAAAGTCTATTGTAAGCTTCTCACCATTTATTGCTGGATGGGGTGCTTTAGCATGGACAGATTACGGTGAGTATTTTACTCTTATAAAATGGCAATTTAAAGAAATAATGATTCCTAAGTTTGGTTTGTTGAAAAATAGCAATATTAAGCTCCTCCCAACCCCACTGTCATGGCCATCCCTACTGTCATGGCCTTAAATACTGTTCTGCTTTAAATTTATTTAAAAAAGAGTAGGAGGGACAAAGAAAAGACCATGAGAGTAGGGGGTGTGGATGGAGGGAGTTTAATATTGAGATTTTCTGATGATACCAACTTAGGAAGACACAGTACTAAAAATAGTTTTAAGAATGGATTTACTCTGAAACGCATCAACTAAAGAATGTTAGAGTGACAATGTTACGAATGGCAGAAAATAACACTCAAATTACACTCATTTAATAGTATTTGAAATGAAATTCGATTGAAAACTAAATCAACAATTTTCTTAGATAACTTAGTTTTTGTTGACCAATTTTCAAAAATAAGATGTCATTTTTTTACAATAAAAGGCTTAACATTTAACTAATGAAACTTTTTTGATAAAACTAATGGCTGTGAGATATAAAAGATTGACGTGACTGCCATTTTTAAATCTGTAAATGTTTATACCGTAAGTTTTTATTTAGTAGAGAAAGTTGGTGTAAACTTATGTATAAAGTATTATAATGATTTATCACCTGATCTTGAAATACACATTTTTCTTCAAAAAACACAAAATAACAGACGGAATAAACACACTATTTTTTTGTTCATTTTGATTGGTAGAATCTGCAAACCAACTTCTAATTTGATAGTATTTTTCATATCCATGTACACTTTTTTGAAATACTCTGTATATGTACATGAAACAAACTTTTCTTAATATGAGCTTTTTGGATGCTACATTGCAGGTCCAAAGCCATATCCAACACAACTGTATGAAGCTCAGGTTAAAGTAAGGACAACAGAAGAATGTATTGCTGCTTACTCAAAATTGCCAAGGAATCCGGCAGTTATTGATGACAGAGTTATTTGTGCTGGAGGAGGAAAGAAAGATGCATGTGCTGTAAGTTTTACATCATTTCTTATAATTACAATAACTGTGTTAAAAATTATTTAGAGATTATTTGTATTAAGTTATTTGATATATGAATCCTTTGATTTAGCATATTCATTAAAAAAAAATGTAGAGATTTTTTGACTATTTTCCTAAATTGATGCCCTTTTAACTGTAATTATAAAATGACCACTGTCAAAAATACTGAATAAATTAAAAAAAAATATAGGTTAGTAGAAAAAGGTTAGTAGTAATTGTCAACATAACATTTGTTAATATTCCATGACTTGTGTGGCTGTATTTTATGACAGACAATAGTAGCTTTACATAAAATTCTCAATGTGATGTGATAATTTACAGTTTTCTTTGGAATTTCTTTGCCATGAAGTGGATAGTATACTGGAGTATTAATGTAACCCATGATATTTTCTTGCTATAAGTTACATGTAATGATTTATGTATTTACAAGTATTCTTTAAAAAATAATAATTAATCTTAATTTGCTAACTAATAAAATAGCTAATTATTATTTCATTAATAATTTAAACAAATATTTAATCTATAATTAAAAGAACTTGAACATTTATAAGATTTTACTTATTTTATTACATTTTTAAATTAATTAATTAATCTTTATTATAAATAATTGTTTTATTTTACTTTTATTCTTTTAATGTATCACCCTTTCCAAGTGGCTCATTTATTAGAGGCATTTGATAAACTCATGTATAAAATCAAAAAATAAACCTTATAAAATTTGTTTTGTTGTTATTCTGAACAAGAGTTTTTTTCTTTTGGATATTAAAAGCTACTTAAAACTTAGGTTTTTCCCTTTCATTTCAACCTAAAAATTTCCATTAGAACCACATTTAATATCTATATATCTGAGGAATTGCTTTGTGATACTTAGCAAACATGAACTATGTGAAATTGGGTCATGATAGATCTAGAATGGGGAGCAAACTGGGCTGGTCTAGTGGTTAACTCTTCATCGCAAACAGCTGATTTCAAAGTCAAGAGTTGTAAGGTTCAAATCCTAGTAAAGACAGTTACTTTTATATGGATTTGAATACTAGATCGTGGATATAATACTAGATGGTGTTGTTCTTTGGCGGTTGGGTTTCAATTAGCCACACATCTCAGGAATGGTCGACCTGAGACTGTACAAGACTACATTTCATTTACATTCATACAAATCATCCTCATTCATCCTCTGAAGTAATACCAGTAGTTCCAGAGGCTGAACAGAAAAAGAAATATCTAGAATGGGGGATGGATGTTGCAGTATATAACTGCTCACAAAATGATTTTTGTGCTATGTGCCATTTGAAAAAATATTATGTGGAATGTAGGATATTCTGTATTATATACGTAAAAGATAAACTGTTACATTCTTTTTAATAGATATTAAGTGGCACTGACTACCATGGTTACTAACTACTAATAAATGCAAGTAACATGCAGTTAAATTGTATCAAATCTTTAACTTTGTTTATCTGTGGAATACTGTTTACTACAGAATGTTACTACATGAAACAGTCCAGCTGTTATAAATCATTAGGCAGAAAGGAATACAGTTTACTATATTATATAAAATTGAAAATAATTTTACATTCGAGGACCAACATTTATTTTTATTATTTTAATAAATTCAGAGCAGAAAAAAACCCATTTCAATTATTTTAAGACAATTGTTTTTATTTATTACAAAGTTTAAGGTATGAAAATATAATAATACTTAACAGGATAAAAAAGCAGCAGGAAACACATATCCCCTGGACCTGCCAATCAGATGGGTATAACTGCTGGTAAAAGCACAAAGTGTAGGAATTTAATAAAGTATTTTATGTTTTTAAAAAAGCAAGATATTGTATAAATTTTTCTCAGTGATTAATTTATGGCTTTTAATGTTGCAGGGAGACTCTGGTGGTCCTTTAATGTTGCCTCAACAAGGGCTCTTTTATTTATATGGAGTTGTTTCATATGGTCATAAATGTGCGGAACCTGGATTTCCAGGAGTTTATACAAGAATAACTGAATATCTCGACTGGATAGCAGACAATACAGAAAATTGATAATTTAAAAAAAACATTTTGTTTATTTTAAATATATCTCACTCATTATTGAAAATTTAGGACAGTTCATTTTTTATTTATTACTATATTTTTTATCCGCAGAAAATACCAATTGCTAATTGATGGAATTTTATTTTTATTGTCTGTGTAAAGAAAATACCTTGTGTATTATTATTTTTACTATAAAAATTAATGTTAGTCCTTACTTGCTGTGCAATTAAATAAATTTATGATATTTATTTCTAAACAAACATAATTAGATTAAACATTATAAGATTAAATCACAAATATTATTTATTATATTTAGAGAAATATATTAAAACATACATATTTAATACATTATTAATTTATATAAAACTGAAGTATTTGTCATCTTTTTAAATTTTTTGAAATAAATTTTTGTTATGATCTTATTTGTTGATTTTTTTCATTTATGTATTATGTAATTATAATATTTTTTTTTTATATAACATAATACCAGTTCATTTGTGCAACTTTTTCACTGTATCCAGTTACTTGAAGACTAAACCAAAATGCAATTATCAGCAACTCTTGGTTCTAGGTGTGATTGGAGAGGTGAGCTGCAGTAAAATCAATTTTCAAGTTTTGCAACTATGTTTTGTAGTGTGATGATGTCTATTTAATGATTTATCTTTTATTTCCCCACATTTACATCAAGTTTAGAACTTGGCATTTTTTCATAACATAATCTCAATGACAGGTCCTTTTATAGTTGAACTATTTGTTGCAATAATTAAAATTAAGTCTTGTTATGTAAAGTAAACATGTTGTCAAAGTTAACGTAATTCATTTAAATTTGTTATTTATAAGATACATATATATATATATATAAATTTATAAAATTTCTGTATTTTGGATCTAATTAAATGGTGATTATGATGTTTTAAAAACATTTTTCTTGACAAATAAGGATGAAATTGAGAAGTATATAATCTTTTTTACATTTATTGTTTAAGGTGGTTTGATTAGAATACTAAAGCAATGATGTTTAAATTAAATATGATTAATAACCAATACTGAAATTATTCATGCATCAAAATATAAAGCATGGATCATTTAATAAGGATTACAGTCAATTTAATCAACTTGGTGGAGAAATGAATATGGTAACACAGTGGATATATTTTCAATAAATCATATCCAAAAGATGATATTATTTGTAATATAAATTAAGAGTTGAAGAAATTAGAAAAACAAATAGGAAGGGGCAGTCTATAATGAAGCATAGAAAAAAAACTGAGAAATAATTAGTTGAGATATAATGTAATAGTTGAGTATTGTTATTAATCTAATCAATAAACGTAAATCATAATCATCAACAAATGAATGCTTCTGAATTTTTAAGTAAATTTTTGTAACTGTTCATATTTCTAAATTAGACAACACTGCAGTTTCATACAAAGATTCAACGAATACATAACAGCACTTTGTAGCAATGTAGAATCTATGTATAACAGTTACCTCAATGTTTCACCATCTCTTTCATTAATAACAACTTTGATATTTTTCACATATGAAAAAAAGTATCATTTTAACATTCTCAAACATTATGAAACATACTTTCTGTCATTCTAATTATGTATTTTTCTTAACTCAATAAAACAACTAGGATATCATAAGCACATAAATAAGTGAAATATAACAGTATCAGTCACTGAATGTAAACACACAAAGGAACACATCAATATATCGTAGTTTATTTTTAACATTAGTATTTATTGGGTAATAAATAATGACTATAATTTCTTTTTTAATAAAAGTAACATTAGAGAAGCGGTTTACTTTGTAAATAATAACTAATATCTGAAGGCATCAAAAATAATTTTAAAAATTAAATTCTGAATCACGTCTTCTGTTGGAAAAATAGGATAGCAAGACATGTGTTATAGGTTCCTCTTATCTGCTGTGATTCTTAAATAAATTTATTAAACAGCTGGCTACGTGGGAAGCCACTTCACATGCCTTTTGCTGTTCCTGTGGTATGAAGAGAGTAAATTTAATAAATATGTTGCGTATTCCAATCTTCCTTCAACTGTATGACCTATTCTAATGAAGAGTTCCCGTTCCACCAGAAATATGAAGTTTAGAAGAACATATTGATGATGAAGAAAGCCATAGTGAATTAGAAAGTTATAAAGAAAAGGAGGATCCAGATTTCCAAGCTGAAAGCACAGAACCTTACAAAATTACTCAAGCAGAACTTAATGATATGCTTATAATATTTATATTTTCTGGATCTATCTTCCTCTCATACCATAATTCCACTGGTATACATCTCTTTTTTATTGATCTAGTTTTTATATGATTTATTAACTTCTGAAGCTTACTTGGAATAGGATACTCATCATTGGAGTAGGTCTTATGGCTGAAGGAAGACTAGTATATGAAACATATTTCTTAAATTTACATAGTAAATCAACAATTTCTTATATAACATTTGTTATATAACTGATTATACTGGCTTTAAAGTAATCTTGACAGAAGAATTATTAAACTAAGTTCACCCTTTTTCAAAATATTTTATTACATTGTTATTAATAAATATTGATTCAACAACATAAACATTTTTTTTTTATGTTTTATCTAATTAAATTATAGTAAGAAATGATATTTTAATTAGTTACTCTTATATTCAATTGTAAACAGATTCTGTTTTGCAATAAAATGAGATAGCTTAATACGAAAGAAAATGGGGAGTTTTCCCCAATCACTTCTTTCATTATTGTATAATAAAACCATTGTCAATATTGGAAAAAATTACAGTGCGAGTAGTATAAAATTTGAATTTTTTGCGGTCTCAGTCAATATAAACTTATGTAAGTTTATTTTGACAAAATGGATGAAATTCATTTGATCTTGATAATCATTATATGCTTTCCCTGCCTGTCAAATTCAAAGTGCAGAGAAATGAATTCCATGTCACCTCTAACAACATTATTAACAGATCTTTTTTATTTTTTTTAAAAGTGATTTCTGAAGCCATCATCACTAATATCAGAACAAATTTTACTGTATACGGGGAAAGGCAAAATATATGATTCATCTAAAACATGATACTTGTACTCTTTAATTGCTTTCTGATATTGCAATTGCTTGGTTATTTATTGGTTATTTTCATACTGTTATTGTTGTACATAAATTGTTTGATGCTTTATTTGTGAGAGTTAGTGTTGACAATTAAACACTTAACAGTGATCTGCTAAAGATATAATAATTTGTTTTCAGACTGCTGGTGCAAGTATCACACCGTTATGAAATTTTTGGAACCTGTAACTGGTGTGGTCAAACCATACTAGAGCTGTTAACAGGTGTTAACACTAGAAAATAATTTACAAAATAATGTAAATTAGTACCTCTGCCACCTACTCCTATAGTAGTACTTAGACATTTATCACCATAATTACACAGCTTGTTAAATTTTTAACAATTGCTCTTTATATTTGTTTTTAAACTAAATATTTTAGCAAATATCTGTCATGCATTAAGACTCTATATAATACATAGATTAGGGTTACTTTAGGTAAAAATTATTTATAGATTCACAGAGATTTACAGAATTCTATGTTTCTGGTGGAACTGGAAGTCTTCATTGGAATAGGTCTTACGGTTGAAGGAAGAGTGGAGTACACAACATATTTATTAAATTTATTCTCTTCATACAATAGGAACAGCAAAGGGCATACGATGTAGCTTTGCACTTAGCCTTTTTTTTTTTATAAAGTTTCGTAGTAATCATCAGTAATAATCTCATGTTGTCATACGTCTCCTTCATTAGTGCTGCATAAGAAAGAAGAATTTATGGTTCCTAATTTTGATTGTGAAAGAGAATAGCTTTCCTTCATACTTCTTTTAGAGAAATCTATAAACAATCTCTCTATTCCCTAGGATTTTGATTGATACTGTCCTAGTAAATCCAATAAAGAATTTACAACATTGCAGTACATTATATTATCTTGTAAGGAGAGCAGGTGCTAAAATTCTTGTTGCCTAATGTAGAAAAAACAAACTATAGGGTGCCACTTTTAAGGAGGTTCCAGCATTTTAACCTTGAAGCTAGTAACCCACCGGGTTGGTCTAATGGTGAATGCGTCTTCCCAAATCACTGATTTGGAAGTCGAGAGTCAAGCCCTAGTAAATTCAGTTATTTTTACACGATTTGAATACTAGATCGTGGATACTGATGTTATTTGATGGTTGGGTTTCAATTAATCACACATCTCAGGAATGGTTGAACTGAGACTGTACAAGACTACACTTCATTTACATTCATACATATCATCCTCATTCATCCTCTGAAGTATTATCTGAAAGGTAGTTACCGGAGGCTAAACAGGAAAAAGAAAGAACTTTGAAGCTAGTACCTTTTTCAATTTTGAATCTTAGATAAATTAAGATCATTCATCATATCATTAAGTTCTGTTTGAACTTAATTTTGTGAGGTCTAGGCTTGGAAATCTGGATCTTCTTCTTCTTTATTTCTTTCTAATTCACTATAGCTTTCTTCACTAAAGCTTTCTGATGGAATTGGAACAGGATACTCATCATTTCAATAGGTCTCATGGCTGAAGGAAGACTAGAATATCCAAATATTTCTTAACTTTACTCTCTTCATACCAGAGGAACAGCAAAAGGCGTGTGAAGCTTCTCACTTAGCCAGCTGTTTAATAAATTTGTATAAGAATCACAGCAGATAAGAGGAACCTATGACTTGCCTTGCTGTCCTATTTTTCCAACAGAAGACATATGATTCAGAATTTAATTTTTAAAATTCTGTTTGATGCCTTCAGATAAAAGTTATAATTTACAAAGTAAACTGCTTGTCTAATGTTACTTTTATTAAAAAGTTAAAAAAGAAATTATAGTCATTATTTATTATACAATAAATACTAATGTTAAAAATAAACTACATTTAGATAATTATTTATTATATTATTAAAAATTCAAATTTAATAAATAATTAATTTATATAAAATTGGAATATCATTATATTCTGGAGGGATTTTGACATAATCTTTAAAAATATTTATTAATAACCTTTTTTTTAATTTTTTTTTTAGGTTATACATTGTAATAGTTTTTGTTTACATATAGCATACTGCAGAGTCTTGATTGTGAAGCTTTCCACTGTAATCAGTTGCTTGAAGACTAAACCTAAATACAACTACCAGCAACTTTCAAATATTAGATATGATTAGAGATCATTTCTAGAATTTGGGGTCTAGTGGTGAACTCGTCATCGCAAATCAGCTGATTTTGAATTCGAGAGTTCTAAGGTTCAAATCCTAGTAATGGCAGTTATTTCTATACAGATTTGAATACTAGATTGTGGATACCGGTGTTCTTTGGTGGTTGGGTTTCAATTTACCACACATCTTAGTAATGATCTACCTGAGAATGCAAAAGATGAAGTGTAGTCTTTTGCAGTCATACACATCATCATCATTCATTTGCTGATGTAATACCTTTTGGTGGTTTCAGAGGCTAAAAGGTAAAAGAGAGATATGATTAGAGAAGTGTGTTGCTATAAAATAAATTTTGAAACAAATTTTGAAACTAAAGTTGGTGAATTATAATAAATAATAGAATCCAATTTTTTGTATTGTGATGTCTAATGATTAATTTTTTTTTTATTTCTCTACAGTTACCTTTATTCATGGTTACATTACAGAATACAACTTGGCATTTTTTCATAACATAATTTCAGTTATGACAAATTTTTTTATAGTTCAGCTAGTTGTTGAAACAAATTAAACCAAAATTTAAGTCATGTTTATAAAATATAGATTATGTTATGATATATTATGTTGTCAAAGTCTTCAATATTAATTCATTTTAATTTCTTATTTGAATGAGATTCACCTAAATACAGAAATTAAAAAGTGAGACGACACGTTATTTTTTCATTATTATTATTATTATTATTCCAATAACGTTTTTCTGGTAACCCACAAACTCAGTTGTAATTTTTTACTTTTAAGTTTTTTTTTTAAAAACCATACAATACACTCGAATACAATTAAAATATATAAAAATATAAATAAAAATAAAATATAATAATTTTTTTAAATTAAAAATTTAAATAAAATTTTAAATACAATAATTAGAATATATAATCTTTTGTTTAAGTCACAATTTAAAACTACATATATAAAAATATGACGTCTTAATTAAAAATTAAAATTAAAGTTAAAACAAAATACAGTACAGCTCCACTACAACGCTGCTCGATATACTGCGGATACAGATATAACACGGATTATAACCTGTCCCCCAAAAAAATATCTGATTATCTGAGAAATAAAATAGGATGAAGAAATGCTAGTCACCCTATTGTATTTGATATCGGTGTATAACCCACCATAAATCTTTTGAAATTGTTAACAATACGCTTCTAATATAACTTCTGTCAATTAATCACGACCAATTTTAAAGTCTTGGAATTCCCAGAAACATTATTCAATAAAATTAAACTATGATTCTAATACGGTAATAGGAGAAAATCTTATGATATACTGCAGACGGACTCATTTTCTGTAACGATACGACCATCAATGTGTTGCCAGTGCAAGGTACATATGGTATTTGAATGTTGTTACGTATTGTGATTTATTCCGAGCTGCTTTTACTGTATTTATCTTTATCGTTAAGGTTTATTACGTTGGTTAATTTATTAGATTTTGTATTGCCAACAAAAACATTAGATGCGAAGCGGGCACCAAATAAGTCTGGTATGAAAATGAACAAAGAAAGGATAACTTTTCTTTTGTGTGTTTTTTAAGTCAGGAAATCATAAACTGAAGCCGTTGCTCATTGGCAAGTACGCCAGTCCACGTTGCTTCAAACACGATATTATGAATCCATTATCGGTTATTTTTAAAAATAGTAAAAATGCTTGAAGTGTAATATTTTTATAACGTTGTTTAACGACGAATTTGTGTCTTGTGTTGAAAATTATTTACGAGCTCGAAAATTGGAAGAAAAAGCTTTATTACTTCTTGACAACTGCCCTCCTCATCCGCCTACTGACTTATTCAAAAAACTAATCGCAATGTTTTTACCCAAGAACACCACCACCATTGGATCTTTGATCCAATCATTAGACCGAGGAATTATTCGGGCATTTAAAGGTTATTACCGACGAGAGCTACTGACCGCTATCGTTTACTCAGAATTACAAGTAATAGAATTTCTTAAAACTGTGTCATTAAAAAGTGTTGTATACAGCGCTGGAACAGCATGGAGTAACGTAAATTCTATTATAATTAAAAATTGTTGGTCGATATTGTCACATAATAATACAGAAGAAATTGAAACAGGAAATGTTCATATTTTTACTGACGAACACGCACTGGAACCGGGTGAGAATTGTCTGTAGATGACCCTTAATCGGTGAGTTCAAGAAGACAATTAAACATCCGTTGCCCATTACATGACCGACGAAGAAATTGTAAACTTCGTTCTACAACCTAACGATAATTTGTCGGATGAAGAAGGGGAAGGAGTTGCAGCGGTCGCTGTTACGGAGAGGTCTACACCCTCAATAAAGGACGTTATGGAAAATATAAATAATGTAATAACATGGATGGAGCAACAAAGTGATAGTGATTACTGTCGTTTATTACATTTACAAAGTGTTAAGGTCATATATTATAAAGAAAAAACAAAAAACAATAAATTCTTATTTTAAAAAATAATTTACATTTAAAGAAAAAAATATCGTATCTTCCCACTTAACTTTTGTTTCTATTTAAGCACACATTATATTGTATTGGCTTTTTTTTTATTAAACCATTATTGATTGAGTTTTTACCTATTTTTTTAATTGGTCCTCTTTGTGATTTAAAATTTACTTCTCGAAATAACACAGTTAGCCTATAACGCGGGTGTCACGTAAGTACCCCGATAACAACGTTATAGCGGTGTTACACTATAAAATAAATAGGATAAAATATATTTATACTTTAAGCTGGCCAGCCAATATTCAGTACTGACTGTATTTGAATTAAATTAGATATTACTCTTTAATCTGAAAAAGTGTTGCCATCTATTGCAGCCTTCAGATAAAAATAATCATAATATATACATCTAATTTAATTCAAATCCATTCAGTACTTTAATATTGGCTGGCCAGGTTACACAGTATAAATATATTTTATCCTATTTATTTTATTTTATTTTAACTTTAACTTTTAAATATGATGTCAAATTTTTATATAAGTGGTTTTAAATTTTAAATTGGAACTTATATATAAACAAATTATATATTTTAATTGTATTCGAGTGTATTGTATACACTCGATAAAAAAAAACAACTTAAAAGTAAAAAAAAAATACAACTGAGGAGTGGCTTACCATGAAAACGTTACTGGAATAATAATAATGAAAAAATATGGCGTCATCTCATTTACTTTTTAATTTCTGTACTTGGGTGGATCAAATTGGTTTTTGTCTATACAATATATTGGTATAGAGAGGTATGGGGGGGAGGTCTTGTAAGGATTGACTTTAGAAAAAATGTACACACACGTGCGCGCGCACACACAATGATTGAACAACATATAACAACACTCATTAGCAATGTAGAATTTTCATATAACTTTAATGATCTACCAACATAAACTACAACCTTCACATTCTGCATAAACAGGACAAAACCCACATTTTAACACTCAAATTTTATGAAATATATATTAATGAAAATATGAGAAAACATAATGGTGTAATGAATGAATGGGCCCAATTAACATACTTTTTATCATTCTTATTATGTAGCTACTTAACTCTATAAATTACTAGGAAAAATTTAAGATGATAACTAAGTGAAATATACCAATATGAGACATGAATTAAGCTACAAAAGTAACTAAAAAAAAAACATTAAGATGTGAACTTTTATGATACTTTAAATGCATTCGATTTGTCATTAATAAAATTAACAGTTTTACATATTTTTAAAAGTTATATTTTTTTACATACCAGTTATAAATTTGTATTAAATTCTTTTAATTTATTTTTTATTGAAAGTGTTCAATAAGTTGTAATAAGAATATGCTGCATTTATAGCCTGAAATGGAGGCACAAACAAATTAGCTATATTTACAGGAAAAATCTTTTCAAATAAATGCTTTACTTCTTAAATTAAAGGATTTTGGAAATGAATTCTGAAAATCAATGTAACTTAAAATTCATTACATGAATCAATACAAATAATTAATAATGTCAATGTTACATTCTCACTAGCCACCGGGATGCAGTTAGGAGATTATGATAGGAAAAACTGTTAAAATGTGATCATTTTTCTAAACCTATTCTGAGGCAGAATGATATAGCAGTTACAATTATTATTATGTATTTTACCTTATTGAAATATCAGACAATAAGATTTCAGTACTGTACAATACTTACAATGTTGTATCACTAGGTGTAGACAGGCCATGGATCTGTGCTGGAAGGTGGCTCAGTGAGAGGCAGTAGATGTGATCCTGGTATCTGAGCTGAACAAGGCGATGGAGGGGGGACCTCGCTGGATGGTGGATCAGACTTCTGGGGCGACTATTGGGCTCCCATTGGCTAGTGTGCCAGTGATTGGCTGGGGATCAGAGAGAGGCTTTATATGGACTGACCTTGCTGGCTTGGTGGTATACAGCTGCTACCAGTCGCCCAACACTGACATAGAGGATTTCCTTACCTTCTTGGACGATCTGAGTGAAGATGTCACCAGGAATAGGAGCAGGAGTGTACTGGTGGTGGGGGACTTTAACGCAAAGTCCCTTGAATTTGCTGGTCGAGTAACATCAATTAGGGGCCTTCACCTAAGTGAGCGGGTGAGTCTGCTGGGTCTCAGCTGCATTAACGGAGAAGGCGACACGTTCCAATGGGGAGAATCAAGATCGGCCATAGACTTGGCATTTCTTACGGAGGATCGTGTTGGCGACTATTGTAACTGGAAGCTGCTGGAGGAGGAATGCCTATCAGATCATAGGCTCATCATATTTGATTCTCTGACAAGTCACAGAATTGACCCTCCGGCGAGAATGGTCACCTCCAAGGTAAGCTGCATCGAGTTCTCCCGGAGGATTGCAGGGCACCTGATCGGAGTTGAGTCTCCTGAGCTGTTTGCAGAGATATCAGTGGACGAATGTAGGCTTTCTCGGGTGACTTACACCCGACCGAGGCGACGGCACGTTTATTGGTGGAGTGTGGAAATTGACAGGTTGCACAACGGTCAGGAGAAGGGCCTACCAACGTAGTAAAGGATGGGACACTGTACGCTCCGAGGATTTACGACGAGAGTATCTAACAGACAGGGCGGCTCTAAGATATGCCATTAAACAGGCGAAGAGGAGGTGTTGGAGGGAACTTTGTGACAGTGTTGATGGAGACCCGTGGGGCCGGGGATACCGGGTTGTGACTGGGAGGTTTGGCCAATCGCTGCCGATTCTGACAGAGGAGCAGGTACGGGCCAGTATGAGAGCGCAGTTCTCGTATGGTGAAGACCTCCTGCGAGATTGGTGGTTAACGATATTCCGTCCTTTCGGGTCGAGGTACTAGTCCGGGCCAGTAGACGGATGAGACTACACAGGAGTCCTGGCCCAACCCACCGGGTTGGTCTAGTGGTTAACGCGTCTTCCAAAATCAGCTGATTTGGAAGTCGAGAGTTACAGCGTTCAAGTTCTAGTAAAGCCAGTTATTTTACACGGATTTGAATACTAGATTCGTGGATACCGGTGTTCTTTGGTGGTTGGGTTTCAATTAATCACACATCTCAGGAATGTTCGAACTGAGAATGTACAAGACTATACTACATTTACACTCATACATATCATCCTCTGAAGAATTATCTAAACTGTAGTTACCGGAGGCTAAACAGGAAAAAGAAGAAGGAGTCCTGGCCCAGATGGTATAACGATCGAAGTAGTCTGCCTCTTAGTGAAGGAGACATCGGCATAGGTCCTTCGAGTATTTAATACCATGCTGTGCCGCGGTTCCTTTTGGTTGGTATTGGTAAAGAAACTTGGTACGGTGGAGGCACCCACTTCGTATAGGCCCAACTGCCTTATTAATAATATTACGAAGCTTTTCGAGAGGATGCTCGATTCCAGACTCCGTGAGGAGATTATGGTGAACGGAGGGCTGCACATGAGGCAATGTGGCTTTCAACCAGGGTGGTCGACGGTCGATGTAATTGACGCGGTGATGAAGATTGTGGATGCAGCAGCGGCGGGCACTTGGAGGACATGCAGGATTCCGGTGGTAATACGTCCGAAATGCCTTTAACTCCCTCAGCTGGGACTCCATCTTTCGAGCGCTGAGGGGGTGGAGTGTGAGCGGCTATCTTAACACTGGGATGTTGGAAGACTATCTTAGCGATAGGAAGCTGGTATACAAACTTGGTGACGCTGATCTCTGGTTCCGGTCCACCTGTGGGATTCCCCAGTACTCCGTTTTGAGCCCGCACCTATGGAATATCGTGTACGATGAAGTCCACCGGTTGCGATAGCGGGGTGTCACCCCTACTGCCTACGCTGATGATTTAGCCTTGTGGTGGTGGTGGCAAAGACCGAAGAGGAGGTGACACGTGCCGCGAATGCCGCTATCGCGATGGTCAGTGAGTGGATGGCCGGGGTGGAACTCAATTTGTTCTGCGATAAATCTCTATTTGTCCCAATGGCGGGAAGGCGGCGACTGATGGCTTTCCCGATTTCGATGGAGAGAGCGATGATCCAATCACGAGAGGCCACAAAATATCTTGGAGTGTGGTTGGACCATAGGCGGTCATTCACTCGTCACGTCCAGGCGGTGAGTGAGAAAGCTGGGCAGACTGTCAAGAACTTGGTTAAGTTATTATCGAAAGTTGGAAGGCCTCAGAAGTCGAAGAGGAGGCTGTACGCGCATGTGGCGGACTCAATTCTTCTTTATGGCGCGCCAGTGTGAGCCATGGCTTAAGAGAGCCATGGCGGTAGGGCGTAACAGAACACTGTTGGAGGGAGTACAGCGCCGTATGGCTCTTAAGGTGGCATCGTCATACGCCTGTCTCGACTGAGGCGGTGCTGGTGGTGACTGGGATGCCGCCACTTCAGCAGCTGGTGGCGGCTCGTATGCAAATTTATCAGGGTGTATCTAAGGACGATGCCAACAGAACTGTCTACAGCGATTGGCAAGCCATGTGGGATAAGTCCACGAAAGGGACGTGGACGCATCGTTTGATCGCGCACATTGAGCCGTGGGCCGAGAGGACGTTTGGCGAACTGGGACTCTGGCTGATACAATTCCTGACCGGCCATGCGGTCTTTCGATCATACCTGTGTGGACGAAGAAGGGCTGAAGACCCCTTCTGTCCCTACTGTCGGGAGTTAGACACGCCGGAACACGTCATATTCCAGTGCCCGCGGTGAGACGAGGAACGCCGCGACTGTACTGCCGTAACTGGACATCTCGAGGTGGGGACCATCACAGAGGATCATCACACGATGTTACGAAGTTTAGTAGACTTCGACACTATAACGGGGTTTGTGTCGGGAATACTGCAACTCAAATATCGGGAAGCGAGGGGGGTGAGGAACAGCTCCGTACGGAGCTGCCGTTCGTCCGTGCTTGCACGGATGGACGGTGTGATGAAGTGCGTGGACTCTCCAGCCCCTGAGCTAAAAGACTGAGTCGCGGCGAGGCCGTTCCTTCGGGGGTGTCCCCGTTAGAGGCGAAGAACAAAGGACCGAGTCCCGATTGCTGGGTGATGGAGGCCGGGAACGGCATAGCCGGGCCTTGCATTTCCTACGTCTGGCGACTAGAGGCAAAGGCACCTCCCGGAACCGTGTTCAAGCTTAATTGGGTGAGGTTCCGGGAGGCAGGGAAAAAATGTATCACTATTAGAAAGTTTACTTCATATTCTTTAAGAAAATATAAATCTGGCATGCACATTCATGACTTCAATAAATGAGGAACAGAGAAAAGAGTTTTCCAAAGAAACCGAAATACTTGATAGAAAGTAAAGTTTTCTTTAATTGTTATTGATGCATATGATTTTGTCAAAAAATGATTTTTTTTTGTTAGCGTGTTTGCAAAGGAAAACAAAAGATATTTAAAGACTAAGAAAAAACATTTAATTACAAAGTATAGATTTTTACGTCCGTTATCAATGCCTTAACACTGATCATTTTTATGTATGACTATAATCAAAAAAGCATAATCTATATGTAAGAAGAGTCCTGTTTAATCTTTTCAATAAACAAACCTTCTTCAAAGTGGTTATTAAAAAAAAATAATCAGATGTGGACACCATATGACTTCCTTGTATGCCTATTAAATTACATATACCCAATTTTGCTGCACTTTACTTAAACTTATTTCACTTGAAAGTTAGATATGATCCTCCAATTTTTTAATAAAGTGGAGTTACACAATTGCTGAAATATTAGTTATTAACATCAAATATTTATACAATTATTAATTCAACAATCTTATATGAAATATGAGGATAGAGTTCAAGTCCCTTTATTATTTGTATTACCAGATCAAGTTTATTCATATCTTTGTGAGTTGCTGATCAACAAAAGTTTCAGATTTCTAGTGTGTCGTATAAATAAAAGTTAATAATAATTAAACTATTCTGTTTAATGAGCTCCTGTATGCTGGTTAAAAATGTTAATTTCGACCTTATGGTGTAAAATATTCACTTTTTATTATTGGATTATTTGGTGAATAATCAAAAATGAAAAAGAAACAATTATTCAGGAAAAAGAAAGATAACATGAAGAAATACATCTCACAAAAATGACAAGAAGATTAATATGAAGAGAAAGAAAATGTGAAGAATAAAAAAAATTAAGAGAAGATGATAAATATAAAGGGGAAGAAAATGTTAAAACTAAAGAAAGAATAAAAAGATTAAGAGAATATAAATATAAACAGGAAGAAAACATTAAGACCAACGGAAGAAAAAAGTTAAGAGAGGATGATGAATATAAAGAGAGAGAAAATATGAAAACTAGAGAATGTGCATACAAATTATGATCAGAAGAATTATATCAAACCAAAGAGTGATTAAATGACTGGCAACAAAAAACAAATAAACGAATTGATGATCAACTCTGACTAAGGGAGAATATTGTCTGACAATATCAGAGAAGTAATGAACTGAAAGAATTTTTTTCAATTTATTCAAGATCGGGCAGGTATGTATGCCTCAGCTTATATGTTGTTCATGTAGGGTCTATCTTTCAGTCATTCTATAGTTAACTTTAATGTAGATAAAATTAAACTAGAAAATCCAAAAATAATACGATTTTAAATTATAATTTTCAATTAATAATAAATAATTAGATGTTTCACTAAATCTGTTACTAAAGAACAGATAAAGATACTAAAAGATCAGATAAGGATACTAATGATCAGAATCTAGATTTTTAATAATGCCAATTAAATTACATATTCGCATTTTTAAAAGTACATAAAATTTTATTTCATTAACTTCTGAATTTTTTCATATTTATTTATTTTTTTTATTGTTATCATTGAATTATTATTTATTGTAAAATTTTTTTTCTATCAAAAGTTAATAATTATTAATAAATCAATATATCTAAAAAAAAAGTTAAAAAAAGCTTGAAGTCGAATTCGAACTGATGTGCCTTCCCCTTTTAAGATCCAAATATTTCATTAATTAAAATTTTATTTTGTTATAACTCTGGAACCAATGAAAATAATTACCACTTATGATATATGAATGAAAAGCTCTCAGAGAGGGCTTATGACTGCAGTAAAGAAAAAGTCCAAAATCCAAAGTTGAATTTTGGGCTTTTTTGGACACTTTTGGTTGTCAGTTGCAATGAAATTGGGCGGTGCACAACTAGATATTAAATCTGTGACATCATGCTGAAACTAATCAAAATGGATTCAGAGATGTTCAAAAGGTATATTTCCAATTAAATCTGAAAACCGAAATTTTTGCAATCACAATATTTTGTTTACTTTTCACAAGGAAGTAAAAAGTAGTTTTGTATGATACAAAACTTTCCATGGGTATGCTTCAAAGAGTCAATTCATGATTTCATTTGGGTAAAGTTGTTTTCACAAAATTGAGGCAATTATTTTAGAATCATAATAAAAAAGCTTTATTATTAAAAACAAAATTATTCTATTAAAAATCTGACATTATTTTATCAATGGGAACTTTTGTCAATATTTTAAACATTTTTATCAAATTCTTCAAAAAGAAAAAATAGTGGATGTTTATATCATATAAAAGTAGTTTTTTAATTTGTTTTTCATTTTTTACTTCCTTGTATGAAGTAAAGGAAGTATTGTGATCGTGAAAATTTTTAGTTTTCAGATTTCAACGGAAATATCCATTTTGACCATCCCTGAATTGATTTTAACTAGTTTCGGTGTGACATCAGTATAAGCATACATATATACATTGTTTTTCATCTCGCATAACTCAAAAACGTTTAACTGAATACAAATTCTTTTTTGAATTTTGGACTTTTTCTTAATTGCAATAATAAACCCTCATTAAGAGCTTTTCAATGATATAACACAAGTGGTACTTATTTTCATTGGTTAAAGAGTTATGGTCAAATGAAATTTAATCAATGAAATAATTTGATCTTGAAAGGGGAAGGCACATCAGTTCGATCATACTTTATTTTTTTTACCTTTTTTTTTTAATTTAAATATATTGATTTATTAATAATTATTAAACTCTGATTGTAAAAAAAATATGATAAATAATAAATCAATAATAACAATAACAAAAAAAAAAAATAGAAAAAATATCAGAAGTTATTAGTGATATAAAATTTTATATACTTTTCAATTTAAAAAAATGTGTATATGTAATTTAACAGGCATACAAGTAAGTCATGTAGCATCCTTATCAGATTATTATTTTCTACGAAGATTTTATTTATTTATTTTTTTTGTTATATATAGTTGATTTGTTATGCATTCATATTTGTTTTGTTGCTTACTATCTTTGACTTTAGAAACAGATGTTATTAATGAAAAAAAAAAAAAATTAATAATGGTGTTTGACTAATGCTTTCAAAAAAAAATGCTCTCAGAGACAAAATCAAGCTTGGGGACTATAATATAAGTGGTGAATGAATAATATCCATATACTGACCTCATAACCAATAATTTATGTAACCACTATATTTATATAATATTTCTATTATAGATTATAAGAATATTCTTACCATAGCAAAATTTTTTAAATTCAGCACATGTAGACGAAATGGTTTAATTTCAACTGGTCTGTTACTTTGACCCATAATAATTAGTAAAGATTTTTTTAACCACTCTGGTTTATCGACCCATGAAAATTCATATAATGCATTTCTTAAAGTTTCACCCTGAAAAACTTATATTTATTAAGATTTTTTCTTTAAACTGAAAATAACTTTAAAAGTAAACTTCAATAATTTTTAGGTTCAGTATCAGTGATTTTTATTGACTGGAAACTCACTTTTTGGTACAACCAAAAACAAACAAGTTTTGATAACATTTTTTGAGATGTGAAATGTTTCATGAGTATTTTTATAGCTTTTTTTGGGTGCATACTTTAAATTTTTCACTGTCAAAAGAAGAATATTTCTGAAAGATAGAGGTTATTTGTAATTTGTATATTACAAGTAATCAAGGCTAAGAGGGATTAGGAGGTCTGCCTTTGTGTGGAAATAGAATAGCAGTCTTAATTTGGGAATGTGAAATGAACAACAGATAAAACAGAGTATCAAGCCAAAATTCATACAACATCTGGAGCAACAACTGATCTAGGTTAAGTGCTTTTCCTTATCCTTGAAACTGTTTAGTTACATAGAAGTAAAGAACAAAGGGGCTGAAAAATGAGACAAACAAATCCACAGTACTTTAAGGCTTCAAGTACTTGTAATTTCCTGAAAGATTGAAGTATTTTTACTCAGTATAGAAACAGCATATTACTGATTAGTGATTTTTTATTGACTTACTGAAATGTGTGACAATACAAATTTTTTTTTAAGATTGAAACGGGCCATGAAGTTCAGTGTTGATCAGGCTTCTTAAAGAAAATTTGTAACTCAACTTCAGAGCAATTTATTACTTGACAAAGTTTAGAAAATCAAAAAAACACATAACTGTGAAGTATTTCTTCTTGAAATGTCTGAAGTATTGAGGGTACAGCTAATAATACAATGAAGTGATTATTGTATCATGACAAGAATTGTAAGCAGTAAGAACCTATTTGCTGGTTGAGCAATCAATCTCCATCCAGGGCAACAATTAGGGATCGATTAATACCACATAGAAGCTTCCAGTTGAACTATCAACTTACCCATTTTTATACATGATATTTTAGTCATGTATTTGTTATTTGTGAACAAATAAGTGAGTAGACTGTTAAGAAATTATAACAACATTCAAAAGTTATTTCACTTAAAGAGGGAAAATCACCTGCAATATTAAGAATCTAATTTTTTTATTTGACAAGACTATTTTTTAAATACTCCATAAGAAATTATGATAACATATTCACAACCACTCTGAATGATCAGTAACATATTGGTGATCAATATCTTCAATGATTTATTATACTTACGGGAAGTAAATGGGTAACAGTTTAAAACACTGACCACCCTTAAATTTTATTTACTGTAATCAAGCAAAATCTGGTGGTAGAACTTGACAGAATAATTCAAATACTTTTCTAGAAATATTTCCCTTCCTTGTGTTAAATATATTTGCTATCAGACTTTGATGTTTGTTTTAGTTACAAAATATGCAACTAAAGATATCAATGCTATGAAGAGTTAATAGATTAAATAATCTACAGTTCATTTGTACTAGATTATCTTTAATACTTGTGACTATTCACAATAGTTTACTGTACAAAGTGTATACAATATTTTAACTCAGGTTTTATACAACAAAACCTGAATTCATGAAGAACATGTAGCTGTCAGTTGTTTAACCACTGCAGGTGGTGACTTATTAACATTTGAAAAAATTGCTAGATTCATATTCATTGTTAATCGAGTGTCAATGATTGTGAAGAATAACTATTTCTACTAAATATAGATAAAATAGCATTAGATATATTAATGAATAAAAAATTATTCATATACTTATATGTGGATATAATATTAAGTTTTCGAATTGAACAGCTTATATGCAGTACATATATGAAAGAAATGTATTAATTTACCTCAGTAATGACTTTTTCTCCGGTTGCATCAAGTAAATAAGTCATATAAGCTGCAACAATGCATAGCAAGCCTTCTGATAATTTAAATAAAATGTCACTTTTCTAAAAAAAAAAAAAAAATTACACAAATTTCTTATATCATATATTTTATGTAGTATATATATATATATATTATTATTATTATTAATAAACTTAAATCAAATCAGAAACAGCACTTCCTTCAAAATTAAACTACCTTATTTTTTCCTACTATTTTCATGTTTGCAAAACCCATTGTTTAGACATATATTTACATTATTATCAGGAGTACCATTATCTTTCTGAATAGTGCACAATCATTTAGGACAGAGGTGCAATAAACGTTCATAGAGAACAGCTGTGAAATGCCCCATACAATGTATCGACAACTACAATCATTAAAAATTCAACAGAATTCTTTAGAACAGATCTAAAGTGAGTGAGTGTTCAGTTACGTTCAGATTAGATATACATCTAGCAATTCATAATTTTCATTGAAATGTTGCTCTGCAACAGTTCCTTACTTTTTATGCCTTGAAGCATAGGGTCTCATTGTGAGGAAAACAAACTTTCAAAGTAATGGAATAATTATAATCAAAACCTTGTAAAAACTGAGTTAAATATTTTTGCACACTATACTCCTGAAAGGTTAGTCAGTCCATGAGTCATTATCCTCTTTGATAATTCACTTCATTGTGAAGGAAATGATTATTCAAATGCCTTTCATCCAGAGGTCCCAGATTCGAATCCCAGTCAGGCATGGCATTTTCACATCATTCATCTTCATCCTCTGAAGAATGCCTAACTGTGGATCTGGAGGTTAAATTAAAAAAAAAAAAAAAAAAAAAAAAAAAAAAAAAAAAAAAAATGCAATCTAAGTTAAAAATTTGCTGGTAATGTCAAAAATGTTGTTATGAAAGATTGCAAAGATCTATCACTTTGATAGTTTGATCTTTGGATTCTACAGACAAAAATCATCACTGAATGCAAAATGCATAAAATTCTCTTAATCCCAGTTTTGGATTACAAATATAACCAGTCTTATTTGATTTATAAATTAATTAAATTAAATTAAATTAATTAATTTGATTTTGAAATATATGTCCAATTTGATTTTTTAGATATAAAGATAAGAAAAATAAAGACTTCAAGCCTTCTCAAACATGATATACACCAAAAAAATTTGATTACAAATTTGCATTATCTGTTTCTGTGAAATATCCATGACAGCATTTGAACAGCTTTGATGCCATTTAAAAGTGCCTACATGAACAAATGCTGTGAAAAAGATTTTCAGAGCATATTTACTTAATTGAGTGAAACATTTTTCATAATGCTTCTGCCAATTTGTTCCAGGTAATTTATCTTTCAGTTTGCCACAGTTTTTAGTAATGCACTTCTGACTGATGTCATTACAGCTTCTATTGTACTACGATATTGCAATATCTTGTATTTAATCAGTGGGTGGTGATCCTCAAAGTCTATAATATAATTGTCATGAGAAAAATTTATAGACAGAATACTTTTCAATATCTACCTGCCTTTTTTCCAAACCACCAATCAAAGGTTATTGATTAGTTTAATTGGACTATATCTGCTGAACATAAATTTTAATATGTACTAATACTAGAATGAAGATTTTAATGTAATTTGCTAATCTATCATTATTATATTCATATTTTATAATAAAAATATTTTTAGTTACTTGAACAATAAAATAAATTTCCATGCACATAAATACAGAAACCAAGTAATTGTGTACAATTACGTTCCACTCAATTCCATTATTCACTAGATTTCTTTTCCTGCAAACAAGCAAAATAAAAATAAATAAAATCTATGAAATATTTATTTAAATCTGCTTTTGTATTTTTATAATTGCCACTTATCTGTTTATCAGGGGTTTCTTCATTTAGTAGCTTCTATTGTTTTCCTGTTTGTCATTAGATTGTGACGACCTGTCTTAGCCATTAATTACTTTGACTGCTGTTACCAACACTATATTTTTTGTTATTGACAAGGACTTATAAAACAATTTCATGAAGTGTTTTTATAAATATCAAAATGTTTTCTGATTTTTATATAATTTCACTGAAGTCTTCCAGCTTGCTTCAGCTAAATTATATTGGTTCTTACGTTATTCCTATCCAGTTACCTATCTAGATTTATTTAAATTTTCCTTCTTCTGGGTCTGAAGGTGGTCTGTTTTAATTCTTTTTCATCCCTTTTTTTCAATATGGTACTTCTAAATTGAGTATATTTCTAATATTTTTAACCTTTGCAATGTAATTAAAAATTTTTAATTGACAGTTTATTAAAAAAAACAAAAAAAAATTATAAACAACCACTTTTTTGGTATCTCGATTTAATTTTCAAATTATACTTATTGTTTAACTAAGTTGCATCAGAAGTAAAATCATCTTTCATTCCTAAGCTGGATTTGAATACTAACACTTTATTATTCTTTTTAACCTAAAATAGTTAATATAAATCTTTATGTAGTAATTCAGATGTCTTGGCAATTTTTGTACCTGAAGACACTTGTAAATTAGTGTTTTAAAATAAATATTAAACATTTTTTGATTTATTACTGTTATGTTTTTTGTGATTTCCTGCTTATAAAAATTGTTTGTGGCGTATTTATGTTACGGATTATGTTCGATCAAGGAATAATATGTATTATTTCTTCTTATCGAATTGGTCTGTTATACTTTTTTTCTGTTTAGCTTCTGGAACCACTTCAGAGGATGGAATGAGGATGATATGCATGAATGTAAATGAAATGTAGTCTTGTACAGTCTCAGGTCAACCATTCCTGAGATATGTGCTTAATTGAAACCTGACCACCAAAGAACACTGGTTGGTATCCAAGTATTAAAATCCATATAAAAGTAATTGCTTTTACTAGGATTTGAACCTTAGAACTTTTGACTTCAAAATCAGCTGATTGGTGATGATGAGTTCACCACTAGACCACTAGGTGGGTTTGTTATATTAAATTGCTTCTTCTTTTTAACTGTTACTCTCTATTAAGAACATAATTTCTAGTTAGTTAAAATGTAATATATTTTTATTTTTTATTTTTCTGTTTAGCCTTTGGTACCATCATCAGGGTTACTTCAGAGGATGGATGAGGATGATATGTATGAGTGTAAATGAAGTGTAGTCTTGTACAGTCTCAGGTCGACCATTTCTGAGATATGTGGTTAATTGAAATCCAACCACCAAAGAACACCAGTATCCACGATCTAGAATTCAAATCCGTATAAAAGTAACTGCCTTTACTAGGATTTGAACCTTAGAACTTTCGACTTCGAAATCATCTGATTTGCAAAGATGCGTTGTCCACTAGACCAATCCGGTGGGTTTTAAAATGTAATATCCGAGTCAACTTAAACACTTAATATAACAATTTAGAAATGTATAAGTAATATTCATAAAACGTAACGTAAACTTAATACAAATGTTCAAGTTAAATTATTGTATAATTTGTCTACAATTAATAACAATATGAAAACAGTGAGCTAAATATTAAAATAAAACATTACCTAATTATAAAAATTTGTATATTTTTTATGAATTCGCTCCCTCCATGGAGTGATGAATTAATTAGCTGCTCAACATACCGATAGGCAAATAATATTTTACCTGAATTATTTTCAAAACTTAATTCAAGAAATTTCAACACAATATTAAGACCTTCACAATGAATAGATTGGTCATTTATTCCTCCTTTAGCTCCACAGTTTGTCGGCTTATGGGAAATCAGGATAAACAGTGTTAAATATCATTTTTGTCATGTCATAGGACAAACTGTTTTTAATTTCAAGGAATTATCTACAGTATTGTCAAATTGAAGCTACCTTGAACTCATTTGTACTGACTGTACACTATATCTTTTGATTCCAGGGATTCACAACCTCTGATTCCTGGTTAGTTCCTTATCAAATCTGCTGTAATTACATCCTGATATCGCTAAAACTTCTGTTAATTGCTTAGGCTGTTGTCAGTCAATTAAAAATTTATGCGATCTATATGGAATAGTGGTCTAAGAATTATTTACATCAGTTACACAAACGTAACAATAGCGAACTGTTAAGAAAAACTTATATCAAGGAGATTTAATTTTAATACCAGATAAAAATTACGCTCCCTTACAATGTTAATATAGCTTGATATTTATGTGGTTAGACAACCTAGTATGTGTTGTAGATATAAAAAACTACAAATGGAATAATTAGTAAGCCAATCAATAAACTATAATTATTACAGATTTTGAAGACATGAATAAGTAATTATTAATGATTTTTATTGTACTTTTCATGGTATCTGTTTAACATGGTAATTCTTATCTGAATTCATTTATCCATTGCAGATACTCAACTTTACAAGAGAAGCATTATATAGTAGACAGTTTTACATGTATCGTCTGGTCTCTCTCAAGCGATTTACTTATTAGTAAGTTTTTCCATCTTGTATTTGTGGTTACTATCCTTTAGAGCAATTATTAATGTAATGAAGTCATTCAGATATGTAGGTTTCAAAATATTTACTTAATCTACTATTTGAGATGTTCATTATGCATTGTATCTTCTAGCATCTCTCAAGCGATTTATTTATTAGGAGGTTTTGCTATCTATTACCTAAATAAGAAATCTGTCCATAGATACAATTCCATAGAATTATGTCCATAGATGGAAGTAAACCACAGTACTTGTGATTTATTACCCGTATTAGCAACATACTTTTATAGTAAATCCTGTTACACATGTAAAACTATCTCTTAACAAGATATATGTATATCTTGTGTTTTACACACACACTCAGACACACACGCACACGAACACACACACACACAATCATGTTTACACCATTTGCATGAAGTTGAAGTAGCGTTGAAATATTACACTACTCAACTACTAATTTCAAAGTTATGTTTATGTTTGAGGTTACTTACTTCACATATTTATTCAAGCTCAAATTTATGTTTATTCAATACTTATTCTACTATACACCGATTCAATTAGCTACTACGTTTATTCGAGGTTTGTCTACTCTACGCACTGATTCAATCAACAATTACGTCAGAGAAAAAAAATAATAATTTACTGTACCGATGTAGAGTTGTGCTTTCATAGTTTGTCCTGGTAAAAATTACTTATTGTGCATGAAAACATAGTAAACAAAACAAATCAATATTGATTTGATACTGCTTCAAACCTGACTTGCTTTTTCTGACCGTAGTTACATAGGACTCGTATGTTTCGACGACCGTTGCTTCGTTGTAGAGTCATAACCATAAACTCTTCCAATTCTAGTAGTGAATGCTGGAGATGAAGTTTGAACACCAAGTTCGACACTTGGAAGTAATTTAGCATTGCAAGTTGCGCTCCCGCCGTGGAGTAAAATTCATGGTAAAACATTTTACGGTAGTTCTAAATCTCGCAAATGTCGTGGATTATTTTTCGATTTTGCTGGTTGGCATTTTTGTTATATTTTGAAACGTGTGTTCGATTGAATGCCTGTCATCATCATCATCAAATTAAATGTTTTTCTCTTTAAAACGTTTATTCGAATTGCATGTTTGTGTTTGGCCAAAAGCAGGATAACAAAATATTTGCTTAAACATTAGTTGAATTTTCGCTTTTTGAAGAAACTTTTGCGTAAATTTGATGCTTTTTAAATCATTTCCTTTTACTTCAACGTAAACTCGCAAAAGGATACAAATACAAACATCGCTATGAAGCAGTAGAAAGACCATAAGCACATATCTACATAGCACATCATTTACTCGGCTGATAAATATAGCTTGTACTACCTAGCGCCAAATAGTTGTAATACAATTTTCGTAGAAGAAAGTAAAAAACAATCCAACAAGATGGTTCACTACCGCATATTCATCGTCAGATGATTTCTTTAACTAAATTGCACCCGATTGGTTGGATTGGCTGAAATAGATTAGTAACCTTGCTATTGAGATTAAACACGTGTAGTCTTCTCTTTCTGGAGTTACATTAAGACTCTTTCATTAAAGTTCTTATGCATAATATTTTGTGCACATTATTTTATAAAAATAATTCCTGATAAGGAAAAATTTTTAACTTGATTATATCGAATAAAAAATCATACATGCAGACGTAACAAAATAAAAATTAACTGCAAACAAAAGAACCTTCGATTTCGTAGCAAAAGATAGATTTTAACTCCAATTTATTTTTATACAATTCAATTTTTTTTACTGGTATAATAGTGTTTAGTTATTAAAGAGACACTTTTATTATCTCTCGTCTAAGACAACTCTGCCTTTTATAAGGCAAGGCGAATGACCTTAAATATCGTAACCGGACTATGAATAAATGGAATTTGAGCGATGGAGGAAATAAAAATCTGAGCTCTGTTACTTATCGAATCATTATAAAAAAAGTAACGAAAAGTACACACTTGTAAATGCAGTACATTAAGTATGTAAATAGTCATAAATTTATTGTCATATTTACTGTTAATAAGTGCAGTCATAAACGGTAGATTAATAATAACAAGAAAAATATTTAATTTTGTTTTTAACGTTTTCTATTGCAAAGGTTTAAATTAAGGACGATTTCATATTATTTATTTCTGACATAATTCAATAAATGGGCTAACTACCTCAATTACGAGTAGTAGCAGAGAAAATAACTTTATTAAATGCAATGTTTAACAAGAAATAATACTTGAAACGTTTCATAGAGCGGTATAGTGGAGTGGTTAAGATCATAGCGTCTGTATCTATGTTTGATAATCGGTAACAATAGTTAGGAAACCCCTACTTTTACATTTAAAAATTTATCGAATCTATGAAGATATTTTTAAAGATAGAATATACGATTCGAATAATTTTGAACAAATCTACGTATGAAAATCCTATAAAAGAAATATCAGCTAATAGCCGTTTAAAAATTCATTAGATGTTCTTAAAGGTTACATGTTCTTATACATATTTTATGACATCATTAATCTATTTTTCTAAATAAGGTGAAATAAAATATCCGTGTCAGTGGAACGTAATAATTATAGTAAACTTTTTTTTTACTCAATTTTTTTTACGTAAATGTCCGTGATCTTGCAACATCAAGCAAGTTGATTAATCAACTTGTGTGACTTGCTAAGATAAGTTCTGTTTCTTTGTGAACAACTTATAATATTAAGAGAAATTATAGATGTTTACCTGAAAATATATTGATGATGTCGAATAAAATAACTAAAATAATCTTTCATTATTCGAACTTCATTTTCTAAATATATTTTCGGTGTATTTTCATCGACATCAGAATCATATTTTGTACAAATTTGTCGAGGAAGATCCTCATATATAATTGATGTAATTTTATTATTGTAAATATTTCTGATAGAAAACATATCTTGTATTTCTTTTAACGATAAGCAAAGTAATTTCATTTCATTAGCTACAATTTGCATCGAGTTAAAAGTAGTTGTATAAATTACATAAACGTAACCCGTCACGTACGCGTTGAAAATAGATTGCAACGCATATATTACAAAATATAAAAATAACGATTTAAATCGGAAGGGATAACGACACGGGTATGACAAAGGAAGTTTTTCGATATCTATATTACTGTAATCGGAACTCATCAGTACGGTTATTGCATTAACAGCTGGTAGTAAACTTAATGTAAGGAGAAAAAGTATCGCGGTATTTCGAGTGAAATCATTTTCTTTCGTTAGATGTACCTTGAGATCTTGTAACAAATTATTTCTTTCCGTCGTATAATTATAAGGGAATTTGTAATAATTACTTTCGATAAATTCAACGGTCATTATAAAAACTTTCCAATTTATAACCAAAGTAGCTGAAATGAAGCCAATAACGCTAATTAGCGTAAGTGATTTTAAAGCGTTTATTTTATCCTCCATATTGTCCCAGTACTGTATTACGAATAATATGTTTCCGATAATTGTTACAAACAACAATATAAAATAAAATAAACCTTTTCCTTTTAACGATCCATTTTTTTTATCATATCCTAGAAGAGTTATATATTTAAATTTTCGTGACATAGATCGTATTGATGCTGTTTAGTGACAGAATAATAACCAATGTTGCTCACCTACAAAAGAAAAAGCAAACCAACAAAAAAAACACGTAATTAAATATTATACGTATAAAAAGAACTGGCATCAAATTGCAGTTACATTTGCTGCGTACTGCTATTAAAAAGGCGAAAATATCCAAAAAAAAATACAGGTCATTAGAGTAAATTCACAAAAAAATATTTTTTTTATTATTAAATCGTACGATATTATTTAAATAATTGGTCGAAAACAGTAGAAATATTAAATATACACCTGATTTTTGGGTCTTTAAACATATAAAATATAATCGGCTTACAAAATATAAGATTTTTTCGCTTAGGTAAAAATATTGCCTTTTTTCCCTAGTGCTTTACAAAAATTAGCCTACGGGGGGGGGGGGGGGTGTTCAGAAGTAGGGCTTCAAACTTTTTTTTTTGACCATTTTTAACTAAGGGGGAACCGTTAATCGCCTTGCAGACATTGTCTTGGTCGACTCTAAGTGACGTGGCTGTAAGTTAGCCCTCCCCTTGAATGCAGCTTAAAGCTGGCTCCCATCATCGTGACCACCTTTTTTGGTTGCCAGGATGTCTCTTCTCAGGGTAGGGCTTCAATCTATAGAAACTATCTTTTGTGGTATTCGAGGACTGGTAATAGGAATTAGTACTGTGCGAAGTTAATGGTGAATTAATTCTTTAATTTTTTGGTGGGGAATGAAATAAATGTAAAAAGAATTTAATCCAGTAGAATAGGAATCTTGTTGAAAAATAAAACGTATTTGACTTCTCTTGCGACGTCAACGGGACGCCTTTGGTTAACAGCGTTGCGGTAGATTTTAGAGCGAGGGTGGACTGTATGTGTTCATAGGTGATGAATGAAGACAACACCTTGTTGATTATTGAAGGATTGTTTAATTGTACGCCGTCTTGGCGGTTTAAAATAATTTTGTAACATAGCACTTGTAACTTATAACTTAACATTAAAGACAGCAGACATAAACTAAATAAAACTTAAAGTAATGTTCAGCCGAACAAGAATTGAGAAAGTCTATCCGGACGCGACCGCCTTGGAGCAGGTATGAGTGCAGACTGGTTACGTACACTGCTCCGGGAGCAGCTTGCGACGTAGAGTGGCGTGATGGTCTGGCTACCATAGTTTGCCGTGGGAACCCTAGACACCGCTAGGTTTCAGCACCCGACGCAAGAGGGTGTGAAAACGTAACAACTTCTGTATCATTAGTCGGAATTTTTAATTGGAATTAAATTATTTTATAAGCTCTTTCTCTCCTATCAGTACCGTGTTGCTAAATTTCAATGATGTATATATATTTTGTTGGGTCTCATGGGTTATACGACCATCACTATAAATATATAAAATAAAATAAAAATATATATTTATATTTATACAAATATAATGTGTATGAGATTGATAAAAGAAAAATAATAACAAGTACAAGACGGCCTACAATTAAACAATCCTTCTTTAATCAACAAGGACAAGGTTGTCTTCATTCATCACCTATGAACACATACAGTCCATCCTCGCTCTAAAATCTACCGCAACGCTGTTAACCAAGGGCGTACCGTCGACGTTGTAACATATACAATACAAAGCTATTATCTGAATTACTCTATTAGAATTCGTGGTTAATGAGAGAGAGGGAGAGAGAGAGAGTATTGATTGGTTGTGTACAGAAAACTCTCATGTATGTTGAAATTATATAAAATATTACGTTCTATCAATTATATCGCTCAGGATACCCTTTCTTCATTATATTTTTAAGAAATATTTTTTGAGAAAAAATTCATTTTATGATTTTAAATACATTTTTTAAGAAACTGAAGGTAATTAGCTATTAAATTAATTTATACCTTATTTGAATAATTGAATTTAAATTAAAATTTTTGAATACTTGAAAATTTAAATAATCATGAGTTCGTTAGAACTTCGCCGGTAAGAGTCCGCAGAACTGGACGGCATGGTGAAGTCAACGAACTATGTTTACAGTTTTAAACATGACCTAACTTGAAAGTGAAATGAGAATGGGGAAAAAATAAAAAAATAATCATGAAAACAGATTTCAGTTCAATTAAATTTGTAATAAGAATACTTTTAAAAAATACCTCGAATTTTGTTAGACAACATTTTTTCTTCCATTTGATGAACCGCGGGACATGTCACTCTTTCCTCAAAAAGGCGGGTTTACGAATTGCGCCGCTAGGTAGCAGCACTTGATAGTACTAGGTAGCGTACAAAGACATGATAATACACTTGAAATAATAAAATTTAAAAGAAAATATACAACAGCTTGTTTTAATAGTAAATTCTCTTATGCAAATGGAAGAACGGAAGATGAAACAATTTTTTTAATTCCCATCATATCATTAAAAAAAATAAAAGTATTGGTTTATAAGAGATTATAGCTGCTAATAAAACACAATAAACACGAACAGTAGGGAAGCATTGCAAATGTAGCAACAAAGATTTGATGCATAAAACAAAAATAAATTCGACTGGTAAAACTTTTATTCTACAACTAGATATTTGAAATAATTGATAAAGAAATAAAAAAAAGTTCATTTAATAACAATATAAAAATTGTGTCCACGGATACTACAAAAATTGAGGGTTACACTTACAAAGTAATAAGTGCAATATTACATCACGGATCTTCAATTCATGAAGGTCATTCATTATATTAGTTTTATTAAAAAAGGTAAAATATGGTATGAAGTGAATGATATGACTATAAAAAAAAAAAAATTGGCTGAGAAATTTAAAAAAATGTATATTTGTTTGCTCTAGAAGAGCAATAAATTTTAAAAATAAATCCATAAGATAACAATCAGTAATACATAAAAAAATAAAATAAAAATAAAACAATCTAACAAAACGCAGTGATATCCAAAAACATTACAATGAAATTGTAAACTGTACGCTAAGAGTCTCGCAGATATAATTTTTTCCGCTCAAAAAACAAAAATTTGACTTATATGTAAGACATACCAGATTTACAGAAATAATACAATTCTTATGATTATTCGTTGTTTAATAAATTAAATCGGTCCGGTAAGAGTTTTGTAACAAATTTTTCTATTTCTTGTTTGTTGTATGGAACGCTTAAACATTGTTATTATCTATTATTATATATCTATTTTCTATTGCATATATTTAACATATAATTTTTTTAAAGAAAATTCTAAATTAATAACAAATTTTGATAATAGAAATGTAGTGTCTTAGCTTTTTTGATAACAGTATAATTTTTTTAAAAACATTCTTATTTATATTACAAAAATTGTTGTTTTTTGAGCGGAAGAAATCATATCTGCGAGACTCTTACCGTACGGTTTACAATTTCATTGTAATGTTTTTGGATTATGCTTAAATTTTAAGACAAATTCATCTTACATTTTTGTTAAAATTGGATCGGCAGTTCTTGCCTGATTAGTGAATAACACAATATTTAAATTCTCCGTAATTTTGAATGTAAGACAAACGTATTATTACATAACTGCTATTCTTAATAATATCCAGATAAAACCTTCATCTTAAAATGTGAATTGATAACCACAGTATCAAAAATGATTTGAAAAATAAAAACTTATTATCAACTAATCTTCTCGTACTTACTATTAAATAATCTACTTCTTAAATCGCTCAGGAATAAATATGTTAAAATTAACTTTCTGTTTTTTTTTTTATCTTGTATCAAATTCTTCTTCATATAATTAGTTCTTTCGTAATTTCAATTATCTTAATTTAAACAAGAGATAATTTAATATCAAACTAGAAGATAAAACACATAAGACTTTGATCAAAATTACACTGAAATGGTAGTGTAGAGTTGAACAGTTTAGAATATATAGGCGATATGTCCGCGAACAATATGTCATGACAAATGCTTTGTTGTCTGACTAAGAATAAAAATAAAGAATTATTTATGAGCCGTGGTTTCACGGTTTTAGAAATAGACATTTTTTAAAAATTTATATACTGTCTATCGCTTTTTTCTCTTCTGATAAAAATAAAAAGGTAACAATTCTTTTGTGAAAAGATAAAACATTTATGATTAAACCTTTCTATATCTAAGTCATAAAAAAAAAAATAGTATGAAAATACTACTATACAAAACACAAACTCTTTTGAATACTAGTATAAAAAATAGCATGAATAAAGGAAATACATTTTTCTTGTACGTTAAAAATTTTGTAAATGGTTATGGTATATCGGTTTTATTCTACACAAACGTTTGTCTATATACAATACAAGGAATAACGGTAAAGGATTAAATCGGTTAAACTAGGCTCCAAAGATAAGAACAAGCTTGTAAAAACTGACATCTCAAAAAAATAAATAAAATGACCCAGAAAATAATTCCATCGTTAAATAAAATTGGGCTTCTTCGTTAGTTTATTCGTCCATTCATTCGGGATGTTAGTATGAAAACTATGACAATGATTACATTTTCGTTACTGACTGAATATAAAAATTTTAAAGGGCAAAAGTAAACATCTGTTTAAACATCATAGTTCATAAATAATAAGGAAAATTTGAAAGTGCCGTTCTTCGTGGCGGAATGATAGATCTCAGCCTTTCATCCTGAGGTCCCAGATTCACCCCATCCATGGCATTTTTTATACGCTACAAATGACCGAAGCAGTCGATAAAAAAAAGAAAGAAAGTGCACCGGCATGCTGAATAAATATATGGGAATTCATTCATTTAGTATAATAAATATATAAATTACAATATCAACGAGGGCTGTTTGAAAGTCGTTTAAAAATTATTTAAAACATAATGATTCATTATTAACATAGAGTTAAGTTGCGTAAACAGACTAAAATGTGACCCAAACGCGATAATTGATTTTGTTTCTCCTAAACAGAAAACGATAAAATATAACCAATCACGGCAATCATACTGCAGCGTGTTTGCGGTTCGATAAAGATACTGGGAGATTAACACACGTATATATTTCTTACAACGTACAGTGTATTACACTTAAATAATGAATAATAATAAAATAGTAATTCAAATTAAAATCGTCGTAAATCAATCGATTTTGAAGTCGAAGCTTTCTGGTTCAAATCCTAATAAAGGTATAATGAAGACTTTTATACGATTTGAATAACAGATCGTGGATACCGGTGTTCTTTGGTGTGTTTTTATTATTTTGTTTTTAACCACCAGGACTGCTGTTAGGTATTGTTTAGATGATGAGATGAATAATTTGTAGCGTGTGTGAAAATGCCATGCCTGATCGGGATTCGAACCCGAGACCTCCGGATGAAAGGGCAAGACGCTAGCACTCGCGCCACGAAGGCCGGCGTTCTTTGATGGTTGGTTGATTAACCACACGTCTCAGGAGTAGTCGATCTGAGTTTGTTCAAGACTAAAATTTACCGGTACGGTTACATTACACTGATAAGTCGCTAATGACTTTAATTGTTGATGCGAGTATGAAAAAAATTTTAAAAAAATAATTAAAAACAAAATTAATTTAATAACAATTAAATTATAAATATCAAACACAGTTTCGATTAACTAAAAACGTTATAATAACTAATAGAAACTAATATTGAATTAACAATAAGATAGAAACAAGCAAATCTACAGTTTGCTTCTGCAAGTATTATTCACTTTTACTGTTTACAGAAGAAATACTCTACACTTATGAATGAATACTTTCATTTTCACTCCTGTTCACAAATAACTCACTGAACAGCTTCTTGTTTTCAACCCCTCGTTGGAACTCTCGTGACACACTCGTGGAAATGGAACATTCGTGACACACTCTTCACTAGTTTGTTATCAAACATTTACTTAGGCACCTAATAGAACCCAATTTGTTGGAGGATGCAATGAATTTCCTTCTCGGGAGGGAGTCGCATATGCTAACGATGAACCAAGGTTGTAAGGTAGTGGAAAGAAAGTTGGTTGGTGAATTAAAATTTGATTTCTTTGTCTTCCATCGACCGGGTCACGGCTGGAGCGACCGTAATTACGTCTTTCTTCTTTAGAAAAGGGATCACTTACTGTGATCGCGTTTATTGCGCATTACATCGAACTCGAACATAAAAACTTCTTTCTTTTTCCTGTTTAAACTTCGGGAATTACCGTTCAGGTATTATTTCAGAGAATGAATTAGGATGATATGTATGAGTGTAAATGAAGTGTAGTCTTGTACATTCTCAGTTCGACCAATTTTGAGATGTGTGGTTTATTGAAACCCAACCACCAAAGAACACCGGTATCCACGATCTAGTATTCAAATCTGTAAAAAAGTAACTGCCTTTACTAGGACTTGAATGCTGGAACTCTCGACTTCCAAATCAGCTTATTTTGGAAGATGCATTCACCACTAGACCAACCCGGTGGGTTGAAAAAAAAAACAAAAACTGTCGCTCCGGAACGGAACGCAAGAATAGCGGAAGATTGCCCTACTAATCGAAGAAACTGAATCCCTTATTGCTTGGTCTTTCTTATTATAGGACAAGTATTTGTTTATTAATATCAGTTATCTACTAGTTTTTTTTTTTATGGACGGAATTGTAAATTGCGTTCTGATCCTTACAGATCAATCTGAAAATCGTTACTTGGGCTGACTTTAAGAGGCTAGCAATACATGTGCGTCTTTTCCCGGCACGATTCCCCTTCAGTCCGACCATTGAAGTTCTTTCGGTGCCAATGTTTTTCGTTCTAGCAGGAGTGCGCCTAACTGGACTCTACTTGTTGGTGGATGCAATAAACTCCCTTCTCCGAAGGGAGTCACATGTGCTAAAGATGCGTTTAAATTGCAAGGTAGAGGAAAAAAGGATGGTTCGTGAAATAAGGTTTACTAACCTCTTTTCACTCTCGTCATCTTCTTTGTCTTGCATTGGCCGGGTCACGCTGGGGCGGGTTTGAATCTTGAGACGTAATTACGTCATTCTTCTTTAGCCTCTTTCTACTAAGGTATTGGACTTTTTGGTTTTGGCCTGCCTTTTTGTAGATCCGGTTGTAAATAATTTACAGATTTTAAAAGACCTGTGGCCCTGAAAAGGACAAGACAGGGTAAAGTGTCTCTTCGCTCTTTCGTCAGACGACTGCTGGGCTTCTTCCATCGTCGTCGCTATCTTCCAGCGGTCTTTACCATCTCGGAGTGGATAAGGATGTTGAAGGGATGGCTTACAATCTGTATAGTAAAATATTTGCGTACGCGAAGGGGTAGAGATCGCCTTATGTCATTTACGACGAGAAATAAGAATAACAGTCTTTTTATTTATTATGCCGCTTTGCTGGTCCCGGCAGAATTGTACCATCTGATCATTCTGTTAATCTCGGTAACAATTGAACATATCAGTTTGATTTTTGGTGTATGTAATCTTCATGTAAATATCTAAAAACCAATTTCCAGATTTTTCGAAATTCGACCTTGAAAGAGGTGAAGAAAGGTAAAAAATTTCGAACGATTGAAATTTTTCCCCATTTCTGACTATACTAAACGAGATAATCACTCTATTTGGGTTTGTAAATACGCTTCAGATAAATATATAAAAACAATTTTCCTGTGTTTCGAATTTTAATATTTTAAGGGGTTAAAAGACATAATTTTTTTTTTACATTTTTGCAGTTATATCCTACCGCTGTTAAATCAATAGTTACGAGATTTGGTAACATTGTGATGGTAATTTAAGTTTCCAATTCTGTTCATATGTTTCACGAGTGAAGTCGCGACGGGAAATCTAAAAACCAATCAATGCCTCCTGAACTGACCAAACTGTTGTTCTGAAAAATTTACTATACACTAATAATTTTTATAAATTGAACTAGCAGTAATTTTTATTTATCGTCATTATTCTCACAAGCGTGAATTTAACAAACAGCATCCCCTGACCACGACGGAAAAACGCAAGTAACCATACAGCGCCAGCGAATACGCGACGGGGATGCTATACAGATACACATATGTATATATAGAGTAATATTAAAGTATGAAAACAGCTTCATATTTCAAAACGGAGGGATAGCAGGAAGTAGAAATAAGTGCGTATCTACGTAGTTACAAAATTACTACTTTATGGAGTATTTGAAATTATGTCCTGCATCTTGGTTCCGTCATATTGAATTAATTTTTTTTTTTTAGTAGGAAGTGAACATGTTATACATGATTTTAATATAAAACATTCCGAGAAAAACGATGAGGAAACCCGTTTCTTGATAAATGCCTTCTTTCTTGAGTTATAAGCTTGCAAAGCTACAAAAACGGAAATATCGCGGTAGTAACAAAACAGGGTATAACAACTAGCAGTAACCTTTTTTATTTCATATTACCTTAGTATTAATTAAGTGCATTTTAAAAATTAAACGTGTCTTTTTATTACAGATCCCGAGATGTTATAATCCACAGTCTTATTAGGTAGTAGAGCGTTGCCATTTCGTTTGTAATAAACTTAAATTATGTAACTCACCGTATGTTATGAACGAACTCTCCTGAAGACCGTTAACAAGTTGTAGTAGATTTTAGAGCGAGGTAGGACTGTATATTCATAGGTGATGAATAGAAACAATGCCTTGTTGCTTGTTGAATTGTTATTTAATATCTTGTCGTCTTGACACTTCGATAACATATAATTGAACTTAATAAAAGATATAACGTATAACTTGACATATAGTTAAACTGAATAACATATGACATAATGATATGTAAGTATAAAACCAATATAAGCGTTCATCCGAACATGTCCATCCGGATTGAATGTGCAACACGACTGCTCTTTGCAGGATTCGGGCGCCGAATGAGATAGAAGTCGCTATGTCATAATGACCACTCCTTGCGGTATTATGACGTAGGACATCGCGTGATCAGATCGCCTGACTAAGCTTGTCGGAGAGCCCAAGTCCTCGCTAGGTAGCAGCACCCGACGGCATAAGTGGAACGGAACACCATACAATATTTAAAATAATTCTTCCAAATTGTTCTTGATTAAATAGGAGATTAATTTGGCACCTGAAAGAATTTTTGTATATGAATTTCAAAACATGAGATTTGTCGGTATTCAAATGGTGAGTTTAATTATTTACTACTAATTGATGATTAAATGAAAATATTTCGCTGATTATTAGTTAAATTTCCACAGTGATACAAATATTTAATGCCTTACACGTTGAAAAAAAATCGATTTGTGCACGATCACGATTTCTTAATTATTAATCTGCTGAATATTGTTTTTATTTTTTCAAGAACATTGGGATTGCTTTTATATAATATTTAGAAAGAAAAGGCCGCCATTTACAATTTGATTACAAAATTAAACTACAATTATTTATTAAGATTATAATGGGTTTTATACGTTCAATAAATGGTTTTTATTTTAAGTAACAAAAAAGCTAAAAATTATGAGTTAAGAAATTACAATTTTATATGCCTGAATAATTACCCAGAGTTTAGTCGATTATACTGTTCTATCTTTTTTATATATGAAAAAGTTTTAAAAAAGTTAAAGCTGTATCGCAAATGATACGGTATAATTTCTTTAATCATTTTTTTTTTGGGAGGGGAATAATTCAATCCTTCGCAATAGAAATTGATAAAAAAATATTGTGTATTAATAAAATATTGTGTCTATTTATTGGTAAGAACTTCAAATAACAAATAATAGATAAAATTAACATTATCGTGGCAAGAGAAGTGAAACATCGCTACGACTGGGGTGTGGACATAGACACTTATTCCTGAGCTACGAACGTGGCTGGGGTGGAAACACGGTGACGTGGGGTACTACCCGTCACAATTCCTCTTCGATCACGGAGGATTTAGTGTATACTTACACAGGTTTAAAAGAAGGGAGGTCCAAATTGTGTTTACTGCGATCAAGAGGACACTCCCTGCCACACCTTTTTTGAATGTGCACGTTGGGAGGATCTAAAAGCCAGATATAACATAAAAGCATACCCCGGAAACTACAACAAAGTATATGTTGAGAGGTAAAGAGGAGTGGTTGACAGTAGAGAGATTTGTGGCTGAGGTTATACGAGCAAAGGAAGTAGATTACAAGAAGTGGGAGGAGTTACTTTAGGAAAAAAAATCGAGACCCGGTTGCTGAATCAGAGCCCGAGAACGGCATAGCCGGGCCCGGTGTCTGGCCTTAGCGGGTAGAGGCAGAGGCAAGATAAGAATAAGAAAATGATCTGGAACCGGTGAGTCGACCTGCCACGCCGGACGTACTGCCGTTTGGTGGGGAGGCTCATTAGAGTCGCAAGGACACACCCCTGGGCTGAGTGATACTTGATTGTTGAGCCGGCACAGGGGAGTTGGAGAACAAACACAAAAAAAAAACCATTCGTATCGTGTAAATTTCATTGTCTAAAGCAAATTCAGTCTTTAGCAACCTTTTTTTTTACTCGTTAATGTATTACGCCTTACGAACAATACAACAGATAAATCGAGATAATGGCCAAATTGAAAAAAAGCACTAAAGGTTTGATCGAAAGGCTTTCTGCAAGAACTTTGTATGAAGTCGAAAGATGAAATGCAAATATCTTTTCATTAAAGAGATCATCAATCTTTAGCATTATTTACTTAAGTAATTAAATATACAATATACAGATAAAAATTTCAGTAAAAAATTCGTTTTGCCTTATTACGAAAATAGTGGTAGACAAAATTTTCTATTTCATTCCTGGTATCTTGATTGCATTAAAAATTATTTAAATAAATTAAATTCATAATTTTCATGCACAGTTACTACTAACAGAGCTTGATTTATTTAGCGAAACAAAATTATCATTTCAGCATTTATGAAATGGATGATACTTCACAAATGCTATCTATTAAAAGTCTGTAGTATACCGAGTATCACTAATGATGTAATAATTCGATGGTTTTTGATTTGTTTTATTATATACACAAATTAATTTACTGATCTGAATAATTTTTTAACTAAAAGATGTCATATCTTAATAACAATGGTAAATAAAGTAACGTTTAGTTCAGCTTAGCGGTTCTTCTCCTTTAAGAGAAAGAACAACTTACTAATGTAAAACTAAAATATTAAAATTGAAATAAAACTTAAAACTAATATGACTAAACACTTAACAAAGGACTTATAACTAATCTCACAGTCAGAATTTTAAAATAGGATAAAATTTATTTAAAAAAATAAATAAATAAAAATAAAAACAATATAAAATTAATATAAATATAGAATTTCACAATATCCGAGAGGGCTGCAAAGGGCCCCTTCTCGGATAACATAATAAAAAAACAAACACAGAAAAATAAAAATAAAAGACACTATAAACTTTACAAAAAAAAAAAACTATACACCACAATATAAAATTTTAGATATAAGACCAGCACGATGCAAAAACAGAAACATCCGGTCTAAAACTTCGTTGTCATTGCTCAAAGAATGACGGATATTTTTGGGCAATTTAAATTTACTACGCAAAGCCGCATAACGAATGCAATCCATAAGATTGTGGTACACGGTCATACGGCAATTGAATCGTCCACTAGTTTTTTTTTTTTTGTTTGTGGGCGAAAAACGCCTGGGCGTTATCATCGCCCGGTAGTTATTAGTAAAAGGGTAAAATAACTCCGAAATAATAAACTATACAAGGTGTAAACGTAATATCAATCATATAATAAAAATTTACTAAAACAAGCCAAGAAGGTAAAATAAAACTCAAAACTAAAACCACAGACAAAGTCACGCACAGCGGGTACTATGTACGTACCACAGCGGATTTATACGTAGAGCCATTCACCCATCGGCACGATAGTTCCCACCTTGGGTTACAGTTGCGTTTCGTAAGATGTCGCAACACCACCGAGTGTAAATGTAAGAGATAATATTGTTGGATGTTGTTGTGTAGTTGTGTAAGGAAATATGTTGTAATTTGTGTAGTGTTCTTGGTGTAGTATATAGTGTAAAGTATTCTGCAACTCAGTGTGTAGTGGGAAGAAAAGCTGCAGAGGCTAGGCCCATGGGGACGCCAACCCCCAAAGTCTTAAAGAATAAGACTCCCCGTCGGGGGATTGATATAGTAATACGATTATTTTTGATATAGTAATGTTTGCATTATTGTAATAGTTCTTTTCATAATTTGTGAAATGTCATATATATGTACACAGAATTGCATGCAATTCTGTGTACCTCACTAACGCGCGTTTGCAACCGCGCGTTAGCAAACGCTATCATGTGAACGAACCCTAAGAGTACATCATTTTAAAAAAGAATTATGATAAGTAGAGTTCATTGCTTATTTTTAACTGTTTTTTTAAAATGTAATATATGATGCTGGTTGAATCTCATGTATACTAACAGGAATAAAATAAATACTTTAATATGAAATAGTTTAGTTTGTATAATCTAAAGCGGTCTTCAATAACTGTTGTTTAGCTAATAAAGAAATAAATTGTAGCCCAAATCTTAAAATATGATGATGTAATGTGTGTATTACATATAGGTATTGTAATTTCGTTTTATTTAATAAACTAATAATTTAAAACGACCTAATTCAATTTATTGTTATTTCATTTCGAAATTAAATTGTAATCTCTCCATCACTTTCATTAATATAAAATTATGATTGATATAGTAATGTTTGCATTATTGTAATTGTTCTTTTTATAATTTTTGAAATATTATATATACATAAATATAACATTCCAGTTTTATGTATATAAAAACCCAACCATCAAAGAGAATACCGGTGTCCACAGTCTAGCATTCAAATCTATATAAAAGCAACTGCCTTGACAAGGACTCGAACCTTAGACTTCTCGACTTCAAAAATCAGCTGATTTTGAGGTGATCAGTTAATCACTAGACTAACCCGTTATATTTAACTCATTATATATATACAAACACATTTTGAATTTTGGTGTTGCAATGTAAAATATATCTAATCCTACATTACATTTCAAAAGATATATTTATACAACTATTGTAACGTCATTAAGAATGTATTTTACTTTTTAATAGCTTTATGTCATTTTCACTTATAATGTAAATTGTTTTTATATTTTTTATTAAAAAAGTTTCTATGAATCTTGTTCTTTGAGTTAGGAAAATGAATTGGTGATTGCTTTCATTTATCAATTACAGTTTTCTGTCCATTCAGATTTATTTTGTTATTTGAATTTTTAATTCACATTTTAAAATGAAATTAAAACTGAGTTTTTGAACAGTAATTTACAGCTAATTTAAATATGCTAATTGTATTTCGCATTCTTGCAATAAGCAACTGTTTTGTTTAGATTTCTATTGACAGTAATTATTAGAACATAATGAGTGTTTTTATAGTGTAGTGAATTAAAGATTACATTTTATTTTAGAATAAGAAAATAGTTATATTCTGAAGCCATGACTTTTGTTTATCATATGGTGAGAAAAAGTTATGTAAAAATGTGTTGTGTGTGTAAAATATTAAATTCCATTGAAATTTTATATACACTGAATAAATGAATTATTTATTCGAAAATGGACATTACATCTTAGAGAAGGAAGATTTGGGGAAAGCTAAAATGGAGCCTCCGAAATCACAGAGGCCTTTAGTTAAGAAGGCGATGCATTCGATCGCCCCACGCGTTCTTGCAGAGCACTTCCAGTCTTTACTGTGATGTGCTTCTGGCTGCGCCAACGGAGCTAGTGTCATCCGATACCGGCAGCAGGAGATCATCCGCGTTTTCCACCGGAGGAACCAAGGAATCGATGTCGGATATATCAGACACAGTAGAATTCGACATCGAGCCCTCTCAGGAAAATGGAGAAAAGCAAAAAAAAAAGGATGACCTAAAGGAAAACCTAGGCGATAAAGTATCTTAATTGAGTTTTTTTAGAAATAAATATAATTTCAATTTTTAATTAATATAGATATTTTTGAGATTGAATATAAGTATTTTTCGTGCGATGTTAAACGGCAAGGGCCCTTTACACGTTTTCGTATAATATTTTTTATTGATGTGTATTTCAGTCTACATCACCGACAAGTTTTGTTTTGAGTGTTATGATTAAATTTCGTAAGAAATAGCTAGAAATATTTTAAAATGACAAGGGCCTTTACACCCTTGTTATGTTGTGTTTTTGGGGTTTTCATTAACCATTGACTTTAGATGCTCTATTATTTTGACAAGACTTCACTAAGTCGCCTGAGTTTTTGTTTTTCGGTGGAGGAAAAGATATTTTGTATTTTGACTATGTCGCTAGAGTTTTCGTACTGGGAGGATATAGAATCTTTTTTCTTTTTTATTGTGGAAGGGGCTAATCACCATAGAAGTCGATGCCCCTAAAACTCTAAAAGAAAAAAAAAGAAAATAATAATAGTAAAATTATTAAATAGCCATTTTTTGGCTATTTGAGTATTTGTAGAGTTGCAAAAATAATATATACGGTTCACTACACGAGACAGTACTTTATCTACTACTACTACTACTACTACTACTACTACTACTACTACTGCTATCTAGCGATAAAATAGATATACTAATTTTTGGTTTGACAGCTTTATCAAAAAACACTATTTCCCTTTTTTTATTTAAAGTTAAATTTCAAGATAAATGACTTTCTTAGAATAGTAGAATAACATTTTTAAAAAACAAAAATCTGTTCTATGAAAAGCATCTCTCTTTATATTCATACTTTAATTATGTGTTCTGTTCTAAAATATGTTGAGACTTCTTCCCGGAAATTGTGTAACGTAAATTACATATTTAATAATCAATTACCTGCAACCCCCCTCACGTCGAATATTTCCCGAAATTTTTGGAACCTGTGACATGTCTGGTCAAACTGTACCGGCGTGTAACAGGTGTATTAAGTACGGACGTAAATCGGCACCGAAGTATATACCTGAAAAGTGTTGAAATTAACGATCAAAAATATTCGTTTTATTTTTTTTGCATGGCAAGAATTCAATTGCATGCACATAAACACATTTTGATAGACTTGTTTGAAAATAATACTGATGATCTCCACTTTTCATCTTTCTTTCATTTTCTGTTTAGCCTCCAGAACCAATATAAGGTATTATTATGTACTTAAAGAGGTTAATATGTATGGTATGTAAATGAAGTGTAGTCTTCTGAGTCTCAGGTTGACCATTCCTGATATGTGTAGTTAATTGAAACCCAACTACCAAATAACGCCAGTAATCCACTTTTAATCTGGATATTAAAGGTTAAAATTCCATTCAGGTTTAGCATTTTTCACAAGTTTTTAAGGTACATAATCAAAGTAAAATAATTTGATATTGTGAAAATCACTAGTACAGCTTTTACTTGGTTCAGAATCTTTTACGTGATTGAACTCCCTCGTTCATGTGATGAGTTTTCTTGCAGCTTATTAATACCTGATTAATATATATGAAGGAATATTTCAGTATAGTTGTTATTCTTTTGTTTAGGTCTTATTAAAGAAAGTTATATATTTCTTTGGATTATAAATAGATCAGATAAAAATAAAATCAATATTAATGATTATTAATCATTTATAACCAGTTACATTGGTTTGAATATTATATTTGACTCTATATTAAGATATATTCTCAGAACATCTGGGAAACTGAAGAAGCCAGGTTCCACGATTGAGTAATGAAGTGAAGCTATAAAAAGGAAGAAAAAAATATACAACACATTCAAGAAACATTCTGTATTAGAAAATTTGATTGTATTTAAAAAAAACATAGGGCATATGTGAAAAGACTAATGACGTATTCCGTAAAACAATTCTGGCAACAATATATCATCCATTAACAGAAACAAAACTGCATCAGATGTTTGGAAGAAAGTGAAGGCTGTTTGTGGGCATATAAATTTTACTCCCATAAGTTGCTTTCAATATGAAGATAGAGATATAAATACTCCAAACAATCACCAGTTCATTTTTGTAACTCAAAGAAAAAGATTCATTGAATCTTTTTTTAATAAGAAATATAAAAACAATTTATAGTAGTATAAATGCAAACGATATAAAATTATTAGAAAGTAAAACGCAGTCTTCATAATGTTATAATGGTTGTATAAATACATCTTTCTTTCTTTTCGTGTTTAGCCTTTGGGAATTACCATCCAGATATTACTTCAGAGGATGAATGAGGTTGATATGTATGAATGTATGTAAATGAAGTGTAGTCTTGAACAGTTTCAGTTCGACGCTTACTGAGCTGTGTGGTTAATTGACACTCAACCACCAAAAAACACTGTATTCAAAGTCTAGTACTCAAATCTGTATACTAAGATTTGAACCTTAGAACTCTCGACTTTGAAATCAGCTGATTTGCAATGACAAGTGCACTAGACCAACTTGGTGGATTGTGTACACTACATCTAATACTCATAAATCAATATTTATCCATTTAATATTGAAAATAATGTATTAAAATTTAAAAAAAGTAAAATACAAAAATTAATAAAAGCCGATATTTATTTGAAAAAGTTTTATACAACGTTACAAATTTAGACAAATATCATCATTACTCTGATTTGATCTGTAATTTTTTTTTTAACCTCCAGGACTAACTTTAGGTATTGCTTCAGAGGATGAGATGAAAGATTTGTAGCGTGTGAAAATGGCATGCCTGACCAGGATTCGAACCCGGAACCTCCGAATGAAAGGCTGAGACGCTAACACTTGCACCACGGGGGCCGTAGGTGCAAGTGTTTACTTAAAATTAAATATGTTTAATTTTGTAATTTTGTCATACTGTACATTTCTACAGTTTTTGAAGTAAAAATTAAGGTTATTAAGTTATGTAATTCTCCTTGTGATTTTACATATATATATGTATGTGTTACATATATAACACAAATATGTAACACATACATATATATATATATCTATCACGCTTAAGAATTTTTTTTTAATTTTAAAACAGTTGAGTATGATATCCAGTCAGTTTGAATGTTTTTACTGTTATCTTCATCAAAAATTACAAAGATGAATTTATTTTCCAACAGTAATCACAGAGGGTTCATAGACGGTTTATTAATTTGCTTTTTTCAGGTAGCTCAAATCGTTTATAGTTTTTAATATATATACAATTTTTTTTTTAAAGACAAAAGTAAATCGTTAGAGCTACTTACTAACACTTTCAATTATTTTACTGAATGGGTGAAGAATAAAATATTTCATTTTATTCAAATACTGATCAAGCTCACCACTGACATTTTAAATTTTACTTTCTTGGCAAATATAGCTAGAATAACTATATTAAAGGGAAAGGTATGGTGGTCATATCAAAAAAGGGGTACCGGTTGATTTTGCAAATTTTTACATTTTAGAGTCCAACCAGTTCATGTAACCCAAAAACATACATTTGTGTCATACTTCTTACGATCTTATGTTTCAGGATTGACCATACTGATTTTCTCAAATTTGGCTCAAATATTTCTATAAATGGGGAATTGATAATATTAATTTTTTTCCAAAATTCATTAAGGGATTGGGGAATATCGCGAAAAATCAATTATGATTTTCTTCAGAGACAAATTAGGGAAAACTTTAATAAAGAAAATTTGTTACTTTCCATACATATATAAATAATTCAAATTTTTTTTCTAAAAACAACCCCACCTCTTATTTTTAATTTTTTTTTTGTTCTTTTGCTCTACCTCCTTTGGTTTAAATATAGTTTCAACAGTTTTTTGAAAGTTTATATTTCATATTTTGAACTATCAAGAAATGTCAACAGTTTTGGTTTTTTAATTATAGACCCTGGATTGCGAAGTGACGAAAAATATTTTTGAAAATTTAATTTTTCTTATTTTAGTCTTTATTGAGGAGGGTGTTAGATTTTGAAAAAAACTTTAGCAGATTTTTTAAGCTAACCTACATATGAATATTTTTAAGTCAGATCAAAAGTCATGCCTGCTTTTTTTTAATAATATCTACTGTGTTTTTATGCATATATTTAATAATACTTTTTATTATTGTATTTTATTTATAGTGCATTAATAAACTAGGTATTTTCGAATGTGGAACGAATCAAAAGAGTAAAAAATAATTCAATAAATGAGTAATAATTATCCAATAATATTTCCATTAAAATATTTGTTACAAAATGAAATTATCTGTGTAAATAGTTATTTAATTTAAAGAAAGTAATTTTTTTTATAAGTCTTGAAAACAGAGATGATGTCTACTTCCTCTACTACGCAACTTAGTGATGAACTTTTTGTGAATTTCCTATTTACAGAGACAATATTAATATTGTTTTGCCACAAATATATTATTTTCATCCAAATGAGTTTCTTTCTTATTAATTCCATCTTTTTAAAAATTTTGAAAAAATAATTTTCCAGTTAAATCAATTAATATTTTTCTGGTCTTGTTTTAATATTATGTTTAATTTCTGTTATTTTTAACTATTCAGATGTTACAATTGCGTCAAGCAAAGCAAAATTAAAATGATTAACGCGTATACTATTTTTTGTTTTGTATATTACTTCTGGTTCGTCTGCAATATTTTTTTCTCATATGTGGCTGTTACAAACCTGCAACTTTTGACAATTACTATTTTTAAATTAACTCTTTTTCCATTCTTACCTTTTTACATTGCCTATTTATTCTTAGGTAGATTACTACTAGAAAATATACTATTTAATAAATTAATAAAGTAATTTATCCACATCAGAGAAAGTGCTTTAAAAAAATCATAAGTGGTTCCGTCAATACTTGTGCTTTTAGCATTTTTCTTATCTCCCCCTTGTCATTATCACATCAAATAATGATCCCTTAGATCAAGAACCTTTATCATACGTAAAGCTGATTAGTTACTGTAACTTTCAGTAAAAAATTATACCAGTTTACCTATCTAATACTCTTTTTGTTTTTAAAATTTTTAATTTACCACCTCCACCAAAAAAGCTCCATACTATTTGTCAAGAGTTGCATCGCTTTCCTGAAAACAGAGCTATTAATTAACGCTAACATGAGTTGAGCATCAGAATAAGTTCAGTTTAAGTCTGTTTTTTTCTGATTATGCAGATGCCTTCACACAAGGAAACGTAGTCATGGAAGTTGGAAGAATTTTTTCAATTCTGTATAATACTGCAAATAACAGTATTCTGAACACTCTACTACTATCTTGTTAATCCTACTTTTATAGAATGTCACATGAACCGATAATAATTCCTAGTAGAATTATATACAATAAATATTTTTTTTCAATTTTTACCATTTATTTAATAAGTGATTATTTATTTTAGTTTAATTTATTAATATTATTTGCAAATAGGACAATTTTCTCTAGTATAAAATACAATAAACTACATTTGGTTTCAATTTATTTTTGAAAAATAAATTCTTATCTGAAAATTTGAAATATTTATATGAGAGAATGAATCATATTTTTTCTTCTGTTGTACCTTTTTAATTCATAAATTATCAAAAAATATTCCAGAATTTATTCAAAGCTGTAATTAGCTCTCATTCAATCGTTTTGTCTGATTTTGAACATATTATGATGTTTAATTTATGAATTACCATAAGTTGTGCAAGATGGTAGTACATTTGAAGTGTTCTTATTTTTCCTATATTTGCTGAAAAGATTTTTTGGAGTAATGATTTTATGTTATCAAAATGATAGAAATTATTTATAATTCATATTTATTTACAAATAAAAATTATATAAATATTTTTGATCTCCTGAGTGGGGCTAGTGCTTTAAATTAAAAAATTATTATGCTATGCTGAAATTCAAGAATATTTGAGTATAAATTAATACAGTTAGGATTTCTTAAATACCATAGTCATTTTGTGAATTTTATTTACCGCTAGTAGTACTTTATAAAACTAGTAGCGCAATATAATAAATACAATTTTTTAGTAAGGCGCTTATTTGTGAATTTAAGGTAATAATTAAATAAAAAATTATTATTAATTAAAATTTATTACACACACAATACTACATTATACGTAATAATAATAGTTACTGTTATACTGAATGTTTAATTAATTTTTTTTGTCAAAGGTATTCAGTAAATTGTAATAAGAATATGCTGCATTCATTACCTAAAATTAAAAAAAAGTAAACGAATTAGCTTCAATTGATTAAAGAAAAAAAGTGTCAGTATGTAAATATTTGACTATGTAAGTAATGAACTCTATTTTAGACAAAAATCTTTAAAATTTAACAACTCTGGGATTTGTTATTAGTTATTACGTAAACATTACCCGGGTGGTCCATTTAAATCAAGCCACATCTCAAAAACTACAGATTTTAGGAAAAAGTATTTCCGATTAAAGTTTTTCCATTCAATTGAAATTGAAAGTCCACAGCCTATGTTGTCCTTGATAAGGTCAAATAAAGGTCAACTTAATTTTTTTTTAATAGGAACCTATATTTTTTATTGCAGAATTGAATTCTTTGCAAAAAATGAAAATTCATTTCAGACTTTTTCTAAAAAATTCATAGTTTTTTAGTGATTCATCTTCAAAAATGCTGTAGGCCAGTAAATAGGTGTTTTCAGTTTTTTTTAGGTCTGGCCTAAAATAGCCTAAAAGTGAATTTCAAGTTGCAAATTACATTTGTCTGAGTGAACGTATTATCAATGTCTTCAATTAATTTTTTTATTACTTTGATACTCGCCAACTATTGTTATTTGAAACTATCTGAAATAGCAGTTTAATAGTAAAACCTGGTTTTCTGAGTTCAGCAGAAAGGGTGCTTCTAATCCAAAAGTAGAAATTTATGCGTAGTATACATAAGTTTGTAGTTTACATACTTCATAAAAGTGCATCAATAAAGAAAGGTTATTGTCAAAGGAACTCAAAAACTTGATGGGATAATTCTTAAATCAAATTCTTTATGATTTATGTAATGTATTTTATTCAAAATTATTTTTATTTCACTTGAATAATAATAATAAGAAAATGGGAAAGATTTTTATAAACTTGAAGCTCCTTTAACTATGATATGTGGTTGATACCAGTTTTTAGTAACTATACATGTTATGTCAATTGCCTTTCCAGGGGAAAATATGATTTTTCCTGATACTGTTGGGGTAATTGAAGAAATGGAAGTTTTATAAAAATAGAATTTACTTAAGTTGATACAAAATTTCTCTTTGATAATCTATAATGATTCATTTATGAAAAGGTAATAAATTTTAAAATAGCATTTTTAAACTTATATCAACTTGTTTTCAGTCTTCTTTGTGGCCATCTCTAGTGAAATGCTCCACTTTTTAATATGGTGTCAATATTTTTTTATAATTATGAAGACATATTTTTAGAATATAGTTAAAAAGTGTTAAAAATAGTTAAATTGTGTTTACATTTAGTAATAATTTGCATGTATCTTATTCTTCACAGTGTTCAAAGCAAAAATGTGATCGTAAGCTGTCTACGTGTGGAATACTTAGGTTGTTGTTAATGCTGGTATATTTATGAGGCAGTGGAAAATTTTTTCTCTATATTGATTATATGGAGGCTTTTATGAAAGTGTTTAATCACTTTTTCTGATATAGAAAATTGTTCATAAGTAGTATAGTTTATCTCTCACAAGTGAATTTGTGTTTGGTGGTTGTGTTCTTTGTGTGATCTGTTTTTTGAAAATCTACATTTTCTCAAGGCCTTTTTAATTATATTAATGTGACTTTATTTTTGTTGGAATGAGTCGATGAGATTATGAAATTATACACATGAATTATTAAAATCTTCATGTTTGAAAGAAGGAAAGTAGGCTTTAATAAGAGGGTTAATCTTAGATGCAAAGTATATAGTGATAGTTACAATGTACAAATAATATTTTAACAGAAAAGAACAAAGGTTATTAAAGGATTTTATGGTTAATTTTCTTTGTAACTTGCAAGAACAAATAAAAAGGATAACAAGATCAAACATTACATGTAAATATACTTAAAATAACATAGATATAATTAATATAGTATACAAATATATTAATTATTTCATACTGTAAGTGTGTGTTATTAGTAAAACTAATATATTACATGATTTATAGTATGATTCATAAGTACTACATAAATTATTTTAAAATTTCAGTTTCTATTAATTTCCATAAAACCGGCTTACATTTAAAAACAATTTTTTTCTATAGTGCCTTTAATTAAAAAATTGATGTTTTTAGATAATATAGTAGATCCAGTGGCAGCAGTTGCGTGATGAACTGTAACCAACACAAATACGAATTTGGCCAAATTTGATGGCTGAAACCATATGTACTTAAAAACTGTAATATATATATTTTAATATTAGTAATAAGTTTGTACTTGCCAATGCAAAATTTTTTAAATTCAATACATGTAGACCAAGTGGTTTGATTTGAATTGGTATATTACTTTGAGCCATAACAATTAACAATGCCTTTTTTAACGATTCTGGCTTATCAATCCATGAAAATTCATAGAATGCATTCCTTAAATTTTCACCCTGAATAAAGAATAACATTTGTTAAATTCTTTTTACCATCAAAAAAATTCATTGAATAATTTTTTTAAATTTTACTGAGAATAATATATAGTAGCTATCAATTCCAATATCCTACCCAGTGATCCAATAGGTGTCTTAACAAAAGCCATGAAATTCTCAAGGGAAGCAGAGATTATGATAATAAGAAAGAATAAATTGTCAGAAAGCTAGTAATAAATTCATCAGAACCACCAAGTGAAATACCAAACTAATCCAAATGAGTGTCAAGAACTCTTCTAACAGTAATTCTACATCTTGTTTGTAATTTTTTCAAGGGATAGGGGGGTTTCTTTATTCAGGATGTAATCACACATTACTGGCCAATGAATATGCATTGACCAGCTCAATACATGTTGAAAAATTGTACTTTTCTCCAGTTACTAAAGAGCTACCTGAGAATAGGCTAGGTTTCCCTATGAAAAACCCTTCCACATTCCTAAAGTAATGTGATATGGAAAAATATCCAACTATGAACAGACCTCCATTAATGGGGTTGCAAATATATATATATATATATATATATACATGAAGAGGATTATAATAGTTCTATATAAGTATTAAATAACAAATGCATTCAGTAGAATTGAAGATTATAAAACATAAAAGAAATAACTTGTAAAAATATAAAACTGATAAAACCATCCTAAAACTAAAAAGATAATATTATTTCATCTTTTTAGGTATTAGTTACTTACCAATGTAAGTATAAATATTACAGCTGAACTGTAAACTGTTCAGCTGGATTCCCACTGGGCTATCTGATTGTTAATTACACAAAAGTTTAAATAGTCACAAATTAAGTCAAAAGTACTAAGCTTTCGTACAATAGAATCTAATTAATCTTAATTTTTGTGATCGATATAGATCACTTATTGCTTCACTAATTATTTGAAGCAGTATTATAGCTGCTGCTTCTTTGTAACTTGTCGTTTTTATAACTATGATTCTGATTAGCAACTTAGGCAAATGAGGCATAAATCAAAGTTGCATTCTCTAATATTAATGATTTACAGTTTTCAGCCAGCTCTGAGGTGAATGTGTGTTTTTGGCATGCGGAATATAACTTTCATTCCAATGGGTCTGCATGCTTACATGCAGAGAAAAATTGGGATAGTGATAAAGGCAATGGCCATTCTTTACTTTGCTTAGTAAACACGGGCTTGAATGGTTATTTTTTTTTTAGAAAGGATTTGGGAATGACTTGTTACCGTTACTTGTTACATGTTAGATTCCCAACAATTATTATGTTATGACACATAACATACATTTACATACAAGATTTGGTTGAAACGATGATGGACACTACAATGAGAAATAACAATTCATTAAAAACCCAAGCTGTATGAATTGTCAGAATGTAGGCCCAATATCAGCCTTTAGAACTCAAAACTACTGTACTAAAAAATTACCAGACTTAAGATTCAACTTAAAGAAAACCATTCACTCTTATAATTAATTATGTTATTTTGGTGTGAATATTTAAGTTGTTACATTCTCCAAAATTCATCTTTCTAAAGAGTAGTGTCACATAATGTTTGCCAACAAATTTTTTTTAATGAATAAACACAAATTTTATTTTTTCATCACATATGCATTATATAATGAATTATATGTATTGTTAGAACCTTAATTATAGAATTTACATTGTTACTAGTCAAAATATTTCCTTACATGAAAATACACATTTAAATGAAATAAAAAATATGCTTATAGACATAGAATAAAATTTCAGGGAACCTGAAATTTTTTGAGTAAGAAATTATATGAATTATGTCTGCTCACCTCAGTAATGATGTTTTCACCTGATACGTCTAATAAATACGTTAAATATGTTGCAACAAGGCATTGTAACCCTTCAGATATTTTAAAATAGATGTCACTTTTCTGAAAAGAAATTATATAGGTATAACTTTTTTTAGTTTATTTTATTCACTTCATTAAAGGGCCACAACTAAGATAAAATTATATAAATGATCTCCTATTTTTTTATTGAGTATTAGGGTTAAATATTTCAGCAGGTGAAAGGACTGCCTGAATTTTAAGAGCCAATAGAGAACATTTGTATTTCAGGTGGAATCAGAATGTCAAGCTTCATCCAACAAGCAGGCACTTCCAGATCAGTCCACAAGCAGCCACTAGATCACAATTTCAATACAGTGGCACTGCAGTCTAGTCACGCTCAGTATTGCTCTGGCCTTGCTGACATTACTCACAAAAACTAAGCTGGGGGTAAGGAATGAGAATGGATGGTTGGTATGTTTGATTTAGTCGATTTTTCCATCCCGCTGAATCACCTAACAGTATAAATTCCATTAGATGGCCAGAAATGACTGAAGGTTGGATTCTATTTATATGAACAAAGATAAAATGAGGGACCATTTAATTTGTGAAAAAACTAAAATTAGGAATTGAATAAATTATGGTAGTGGCACAACCACCAATTCTGCCCTTTCATTTTCCTGTTAGCCTCCGATAACTACCGTTTAGATAATTCTTCAGAGGATGAATGAGGATGATATGTATGAGTGTAAATGAAGTGTGTAGTCTTGTACATTCTCAGTTCGACCATCCCTGAGATGTGTGGTTAATTGAAACTCAACCACCAAAGAACACTGGTATCCACGATCTAGTATTCAAATCCGTGTAAAAATAACTGACTTTAGTAGGACTTGAACGCTGGAACTCTCAACTTCCAAATCAGCTGATTTGGGAAGACGCGTTCACCACTAGACCAACCCGGTGGGTTAACCAATTCTGCCCTAGCCAAACTGTACATCACTCACCTCTCATTTTCTTGGGAGTATTCCCTCATTAATCGGTTCACAACTACTGAAGTGACTTAAGCAACTTTCCTTTTTACAATCGCTTTGCTTTATTCTCTTTCTTTTATTTTATAATAGTGTTTATGACAGTGTTCACTTTCTTAGTAAGTTTAGACAATTTTCAATTAATGATGAACAATTTTCTGCTGAATTTTACAACCACAATTTTTGAAACTTTTAAATATTTTTACAATATGACTTCTATCACAAAGCCTTATTTAATGAAAACCTAGTTTTCTGGAATATAGCAGTTAGAGCTAATATATTGTTAGACTGGCTTCTCCATGTGTCTTAGTAAGATTGTGTACAACCTTGTAAATTTTGGTGACGGACATGCAGATCATCTAATGAAAAAGCCTTTGGATAGATAATCTTATAAAACTCTACTGCTGTCTTTGATTATGCTGAAGTAACTGTTTTAGTTTTAGCTGTAGTAGTTTTTAAGTTTATTACGGTTTTGTAAATGATATTTCATACTTCAAGAAACTAAAATGCAAAATATATTACATAGTGATCCAATAATTATGAATCTAATCATTACATTATTATTTTATTTTGTCTTTAGCAGATTGCATTGACAAAATAATGAGGTTATAGTAATATACTTATATTCATAATCCTATCATGCATATCATTATATTCTGTGATAACTTTTTGAATGAAAGAAGATATTTTTACCTCATATTATTACAATCGCTTTGCTTTATTCTCTTTCTTTTTTTTATAATAGTGTTTATGACAGTGTTCACTTTCTTAGTAAGTTTAGACAATTTTCAATTAATGATGAACAATTTTCTGCTGAATTTTACAACCACAATTTTTGAAACTTTTAAATATTTTTACAATATGACTTCTATCACAAAGCCTTATTTAATGAAAACCTAGTTTTCTGGAATATAGCAGTTAGAGCTAATATATTGTTAGACTGGCTTCTCCATGTGTCTTAGTAAGATTGTGTACAACCTTGTAAATTTTGGTGACGGACATGCAGATCATCTAATGAAAAAGCCTTTGGATAGATAATCTTATAAAACTCTACTGCTGTCTTTGATTATGCTGAAGTAACTGTTTTAGTTTTAGCTGTAGTAGTTTTTAAGTTTATTACGGTTTTGTAAATGATATTTCATACTTCAAGAAACTAAAATGCAAAATATATTACATAGTGATCCAATAATTATGAATCTAATCATTACATTATTATTTTATTTTGTCTTTAGCAGATTGCATTGACAAAATAATGAGGTTATAGTAATATACTTATATTCATAATCCTATCATGCATATCATTATATTCTGTGATAACTTTTTGAATGAAAGAAGATATTTTTACCTCATATTAGAGTTTTACGATTATTTTTGTATAGATTACGATCTATACAAAAAATAAATTAAAATTTATCATCTACCTCTCTAATTGCGGTTTAAAGGACATTTATATTCAGATACACCTCTTAAAAAATATAATAATAATAATAAAATCTTTAAAAACCAAGTTAGAAAGGTCTATTGAACTTTTATTGTTATTTGTTAGGTATTTATAACCTACTAACTAATATGAATAAAAAATTGCATCTATACTTATAAATCACTTAATACTTACTATACTTATAAATCATTTAATGTGTAAACAAAAACATTTTTGGTACTTCTGTGCTAACAGGGGGTGCTGTAATTTGGGTTTTTTGTTATTTTCTGTTTGCAATATACATTATTTACAAAGTAAATAACTTGGTTTAAGTGAAATTTGAGTTTAGTTTGGTTTAAATCAATGGCTAAGGCTAACCATTTTTCATATTAATAAATTGTAAAAGTGAATAGTTAGAAAAAATTGTCAAATTCAAATTTTAAAGGCATAGGATTGTATAGAAATATCTCCAAACAAATTTTGAAGACATTATTTTCAGTACTCTTTCTGATGTTATTTTTTAATTAAGCTATTCTTTTTTTTTAATCTAACAGATTTAATATTTTGTAATTTATGAAGATTGATCCACTCCAAACTTTTGGTTAAATCATTTATGAGATTTAACCCAAATGGATGCAAAGTAACCTGTATAAATGTCTTAAAATATATTGCATTAATTTATGTTGTAATAATGCAGTGAAATTTTTAATTAATTGCTTGTACTTTGCTTGATTTTTCCATTCTTATAAATAATCTAAACATATTATTTGTACAAATAGTTTTGTTTTGGTTGCCTGGGACAACCAAAACTATTTATCCTATGACTTAAGAGATCTTCCTTTGAACTGTTTGTGTTCTCAGACAGAGATACATTGTTTTTCTTTTGTTTTTTGATTTAGTGTATAGTATTAATTTTATTTTTCTTTATCAAATGTATTTATTATAATGTATTTCTTCTTTTATTACTTTATTCTCTTTTATGTTGTTGCAGTTTTTCCAAATATCCATTTTTTAAAATATTTTTAACTTGTTTTATTTATTTTAATTGTTTTTTATTTGACTTCAAATATATTGGACACATATACATGTTTAATATTGCTGAATATGTATTGAATATCTGAGTTGGTTGGTTGCTGTATTTGATTTATAGCTAAGGATTTGATATGTTACAATTGCTGTTGTATGCTCTTCACCTGGCTGTGTATAATTCTAAATAAAAATCAAAATAAGCCTTGTTTTACCAAGAATACTTGAAGATTATTTTTTATTTCTGTCTTTTTTACTGTTTAGCCTGTGGGAATCATCGTCAGGTATTATTTCAGAGGATGAATGAGGATGATATGTATGGTGCAAGTGAAGCACCATACTTGTACAGTCTCTTGTACATTCTCAGGTCGACCATGTCTGAGATGTGTGATTAATTGAAACCCAACCACCAAAGATCACTGGTATCCACGATCTAGTATTCAAATCCATATGAAAGTAACACAAACCCTAGTACTGCCTGTATTAGGGTTTGAACATTGGAACTCTTGACTATGAAATCAGCTGATTTGTGAAGATGTGTTCACCACTAGATCAACCCGGTGGATCTTTTATTTCTGCCTGATGTATTAATTCCTCTCATAAAGTTGATGAAGCGTTTCTGTGGGAATGTGGAAATAGAATTTCATAGGGTATGAAAAATGCCATGCTTGACTGGGGTTTGAACCCTGGACCTCCAGATGAAAGGCTGAGACGCCATTACTTGCTATTATGCTGCGGAGATCGCAAAAGTGTTTTACATTTCTCAAGTGTTTAGATAGGTCTACATTAAACCATTATTCAACAATGAATCACAATAAAAGTATATCTCATTAAAAACAATTAATTATTCAAATTATTTTACAAAATAAATAATTGTTTTGGTCTTTACAATAAAAATTTGTTACAGTTACTCAAAATTTTACAAAAAAAAATAAAAATTGTAAGTTAGAATAAATTTATAGTTTCATTAACTAAAAAAATCATGCACCAACCAACTGAATAGAACATGGCATTTCACTATAAACATATGTAATATATGGATTAGTCAATAAATTAAAAAAGTATTTTAATAGCTAAAACACAAAATCGTATTCAAATATTAGCAAAAGCTGCTCTTAGAAATAACACATGTAATAGCAAATTAAAATCAAGACATCAAATACTAACCTATCAAACACAAAATAAACAATAATTATACAGTTTTTTTTCTTCCCTACATCCCTGGGCCGGACATCCAATTAAGTATACTCGGCCCAAAGACGTGTCTTTTGACTCTAAGGCGGTCTTCCCGCCCACCGGTTTTACACCCGGCACGGCAGGTCAACCGCCCCGGTACTAGATCTTTTCTTGCCTGCCTCTAATTCCCGCCGACGAGGGCAAAGCCCGGCTATGCCGTTTTCCACCCCCGCCGACAGAAACCGGGTCTCGGTCTTTATGCCATTTGCCTCAAACCAGCGCGACCAGCACAAGGAGCGCGCGCACCCCCAAAACCAGCCACGCCGGCCGGGTCTAGGTCTTTTAATTTTATCCCCGCGAAATCTCCCTGGAGTCCCTGTCCCCTCACCGAAACCTGCACGCCAGGACATACAGGCTCTCAGAGACGGGAATGTCCACCTATCCCTATTAACGATTGAACCTAACGATTCCTTCGTCGCGCCTCCTCTTCCTTAGTGCGAAGAACCGTACCGGCGAAATTGTTAAAAACGTTCCAGTTCTGCTCCCTCCTTAGCGATCACTCTACTATGTTATTCGCGTTCAGGTTATTGACTGCTATGAATTGTCTGTATTGTGCCCATCTTCGGCATTCAAACATCGTATGCTCTGCGTCGTCCACCTCCTGGCAGTAGTCGCAGTTGGGTGTGTCTCTCTTGCCGAATCTTTTTAAATAGTAACCAAAACATCCATGACCCGACATCATCTGTGTTATGTAAAAGTTCACCTCGCCATGTTGGCGATCCAGCCATGCGTCCAAATCACTTATTAACCTTCTGGTCCAGGCCGCAGCGTTAGTCTCTGCCCATACTTCCTTCCACCACTGTCGGGTCATCGCCTCGGTCTCAGCTCTACTACACCCTTCCGCACTCGCTTTCCTGCTCTTGATCTGAAGTTCTATCGGCGGGACCGATACAGTTTATTCAATGATTGATATTTAATGATTAACAATTATACAGTTTATTTAATGAAATCACCAATAACATTATATTTGGACAGCTACACAGTCTATAAGTTCCAGGACTGAGGCTATAATACCATAAGTAATGGCGCAATGTCATGGACAAAGTTCTAACTTGTTAACAAAAGTCTTGTAAACAACATTACTATAGCTCGTTCTGTTTGGTTAAGTGGTCTGTGTTAAATATTTGTTTTTGTGATTATAACTTTGTACAAGTTGTGTGACTAAAAAATGAAACAATGTGTATAAAATATGTTTTTTTTTTTTGCTTAAAAATGTGTACAGAAACATTTAAAATGATAAAACAAGCATATGACAATAAACTTTATTGCATGTCATTATGTGACTATGAGAGAAAGGGGAGATCGGTAATCAGAAATAGCAATAAAAAGTTGAATTACTGAATGCTGCCTGTATTGTATGTGAATTACTACTGATGTCTATCAAAATGACCTGAAATGTTCAACAGACTGAATTCATCATTTGCAACAACATTTTCATAGATCCAAGAGTTGATTCCTGCTTCACGATAATGTGCCGGTTCACACAATCATCATTGATTTTTAACCAATTTTTGGCCAAACAAGATGACAATGCAAGAGCCCTTTCAACTATTTTCTATTTCCTAAAGTCAAGATCCTCCTGTTCTAGTAAAGGTGGAATAATGGAAGAAATATACCGTAGAAGAAGGTGTTTCAAGCTACCTAAAGGTGACTTTTCTAGGGTTTTTACAACCTATCTAAACATTGCACTGCATTAAAGGGAGGCTATGTAGAAGTTTAAATATGAATAAATTTTTTTCTGATTCTTTTTTTTTTAGCCGCAGCCTTGGAACATTTTGTGCAGACTGTGTTTATTAAAGAGCACATGGAACTGTGAAGCAAAGGTGGAAACTGAAAGTGTAGTTATTATTATTTACTTCAGAATAAATAAAAGTTTTACTAAAAAGTTTCGTTGGCAGCTAACGGTTACAGAGGTCAAAATTAGATTCTGAATTTTAATAAAGTTGTTAATCTATTACAGCTTTTACAGAACAGACATTTATATTAAACCTACTGTCATCATATTATATAAAAATTTATGTTGTAAAATTACCTGTACAATGAAATATATTTGTATAGTCCCTGTCCCCTCACCGAAACCTGCACGCCAGGACATACAGGCTCTCAGAGACGGGAATGTCCACCTATCCCTATTAACGATTGAACCTAACGATTCCTTCGTCGCGCCTCCTCTTCCTTAGTGCGAAGAACCGTACCGGCGAAATTGTTAAAAACGTTCCAGTTCTGCTCCCTCCTTAGCGATCACTCTACTATGTTATTCGCGTTCAGGTTATTGACTGCTATGAATTGTCTGTATTGTGCCCATCTTCGGCATTCAAACATCGTATGCTCTGCGTCGTCCACCTCCTGGCAGTAGTCGCAGTTGGGTGTGTCTCTCTTGCCGAATCTTTTTAAATAGTAACCAAAACATCCATGACCCGACATCATCTGTGTTATGTAAAAGTTCACCTCGCCATGTTGGCGATCCAGCCATGCGTCCAAATCACTTATTAACCTTCTGGTCCAGGCCGCAGCGTTAGTCTCTGCCCATACTTCCTTCCACCACTGTCGGGTCATCGCCTCGGTCTCAGCTCTACTACACCCTTCCGCACTCGCTTTCCTGCTCTTGATCTGAAGTTCTATCGGCGGGACCGATACAGTTTATTCAATGATTGATATTTAATGATTAACAATTATACAGTTTATTTAATGAAATCACCAATAACATTATATTTGGACAGCTACACAGTCTATAAGTTCCAGGACTGAGGCTATAATATCATAAGTAATGGCGCAATGTCATGGACAAAGTTCTAACTTGTTAACAAAAGTCTTGTAAACAACATTACTATAGCTCGTTCTGTTTGGTTAAGTGGTCTGTGTTAAATATTTGTTTTTGTGATTATAACTTTGTACAAGTTGTGTGACTAAAAAATGAAACAATGTGTATAAAATATGTTTTTTTTTTTTTTGCTTAAAAATGTGTACAGAAACATTTAAAATGATAAAACAAGCATATGACAATAAACTTTATTGCATGTCATTATGTGACTATGAGAGAAAGGGGAGATCGGTAATCAGAAATAGCAATAAAAAGTTGAATTACTGAATGCTGCCTGTATTGTATGTGAATTACTACTGATGTCTATCAAAATGACCTGAAATGTTCAACAGACTGAATTCATCATTTGCAACAACATTTTCATAGATCCAAGAGTTGATTCCTGCTTCACGATAATGTGCCGGTTCACACAATCATCATTGATTTTTAACCAATTTTTGGCCAAACAAGATGACAATGCAAGAGCCCTTTCAACTATTTTCTATTTCCTAAAGTCAAGATCCTCCTGTTCTAGTAAAGGTGGAATAATGGAAGAAATATACCGTAGAAGAAGGTGTTTCAAGCTACCTAAAGGTGACTTTTCTAGGGTTTTTACAACCTATCTAAACATTGCACTGCATTAAAGGGAGGCTATGTAGAAGTTTAAATATGAATAAATTTTTTTCTGATTCTTTTTTTTTTAGCCGCAGCCTTGGAACATTTTGTGCAGACTGTGTTTATTAAAGAGCACATGGAACTGTGAAGCAAAGGTGGAAACTGAAAGTGTAGTTATTATTATTTACTTCAGAATAAATAAAAGTTTTACTAAAAAGTTTCGTTGGCAGCTAACGGTTACAGAGGTCAAAATTAGATTCTGAATTTTAATAAAGTTGTTAATCTATTACAGCTTTTACAGAACAGACATTTATATTAAACCTACTGTCATCATATTATATAAAAATTTATGTTGTAAAATTACCTGTACAATGAAATATATTTGTAAGCATATAAATATAGAAACCAAATAATTGTGTACAATCGCATTCCATTCAATTCCTTTATTTAGTAAATTTTTTTTCCTGCAGACAAACAAAATTTGAAGGATAGAACTGAAAATGTTAACAATGCTCACGTTTTCATACCTTAATGTTCTATCTAGCATCGAATGAACATGCACCAAATACCCAAAAAAAATTAGAATAACAAAACAATTTGTAACTAATTTCTCTTTCTACTTTTAATATGAAAAAACGAATCCATCTTTTATGCCTATGATCTCAATAGTAGAGATAACCAAATGTTTAAATTATAATATTTAGAAATTGTTTGTATAAGAGTTAAATCAATATTTGCAAAAAAAAACCTTACTGATTTTATAATAATGCACTAGATGGAGTAAATTTTCAAGAAATGTCTATAATGCTGAACACATCAAATATATCACTATTGGTGTAAGTTCTGATAGCAGTATCAATGTTAATTTTAAATTGAGACAACATAAAAAATGAGGAAAATTTAATAATATTGAAGATAAAAAAAATACTGCAATTAATTAACTGTACAAACTTTCAAAATCATTTTGACTTTAAAACCAATTTTCTGGCATAAATTAATACTTTTACTGATTTAATAAAATCTTGTTTATCAATCTTATTGTTACAATAAAAGTAATAACAGTATTTTTTTTATTAAAGTCACCAATTGTCAAGTTCAATTAACTTGACATATACATTATGTCAAGTTAATTGTAGTGTTGCACCTACATGGTGCAACACTTAGTTGGATATTGCTATTCTGAAAACATCACAAGGAGGCTGCGATTCCAAAAGCGAATCCGAGTGATGAGAAAACAATTCACTACTTGTTGTCCACTGGGTCATCACTAGAATGACAGAACATACATGTAGGTACTTATAAGACCATTCGTAAATGATTTTAGTATTTTTTAAGACTTTATACAATATGAGGATATATAACTTCAAAAATTTCTTGTGTTACTATAAGCTTGAGGAATTGTGTATAAGGTAAAGAATTTTTCTTTTACAATTCTCAAGATATTATTATCAATCTTATAGTAACACAAGAAATTTTCAAAGTTATATATCTTCAGATTATATAAACTCTTAAAAAAAAGACTATAATCATTTACGAATGGTCTTATAAGTACTTACATCTATGTGAAAACTTTCAATTACAAGATTTGCTGTCTTATAAAAAAATGTGATTAATATATGAATACCTGTATTACAGTTCCATTATTTGCATACTATTATGAAAAAACCTGACAACAAAGTTGTAATACTTTCCTGGCATTGATTATTTATTCCTATTATAGTGGAAAAATAATGATATATGAAAAAAGTTAACTAAGATTTCTTTTTCAGAGCGGGTGTAATTTATGATAAAATTTTATTGTAAAATTATAGTTATATGTTTTAATAAACAAAAAAAAAAAAAAAAAATCAGTATTTTTTTATTTTTTCTGTTTCTCCACCTCCAAAATTACCTTTCAAGAATTTTTTTTGTTCTTTTTCTAACTTTATTAAATTAGATGAAAGGAACTAAACACAATTCCACTGGAAAATGTACAACCAATAAAAAAAGTTACCTACGATTTCTTTTTTGTAAGTGTGAGGGGGGAGGGTGAATTATGATGAAATTTTACTGTAATATTATTTATATTTATAATATTAAAAAAAGTTTTAAAAAATTCAAAAAATGATATTTTTAAACTTTGATCGGCTGCCCCACCAATTTTTATTATTGTCCCCAAGTATTTTATACATTAGAAATTTTACAAAAAAAAATGCAATAAATAAAAAGATGGCTTTTTCCAATTTTTGGGGAAGGGGAAATTTTGGTGCGATATTTTTTTAAAAAAAAAGTAAATATACTGAGCTTAATATAAAGCGGGGTTTTATGTTTGTAAAATTTTGAGAAAATTAACCCCAAAAACTATTTATCCCCTAGAAAATATTGACCGCAAAATGTTATCAGCAAATTGTCCCATACATGCTGTAAAAAATTTCATCAAAATCGGGCCGAGATTTCAGTCAAAAGTTATTTACCTTCAAACATACCAGTACATACATACGTACATATGAACATTACTTTCCACTTTTGTTTTGTTTTTGGTGTCCCTGGATCATGAAACGTCAAGAAATACAACAAAAAAAATCATACCCCATTTTCTGATTGATTCTGTACTTCCCTTCTTGCTGTATAGCTTTAGAGATATGATGCCAGGAAAGTAAAAACCAACTCGTTACATTTATTATTATGATTATATTGTCGGCCATTTTAGAAATTGTGAATTTTTTTGAAAAAATTACACGATACAGTATAAATAAATTTATACGATAAATTTATACATAAATTTTTAATTATACAAGTTAATTAAGTTATAATTGTATGTGTTTTACAGAGATAAGAAAACTACTTTCATGTTATTAAAAGCGGAAAACTTCGAATGCTAATGAGCACTTTTCTATACGTTAATAAGCGTGAAAAAACCCGAGATTTCTTTTTGTGATCTAATTGAATATATTAAAAATAAATTTTGTAAGATTTACCTGTAAATGTATTGATGATAAAAAACTAGATATTTAAAATATTTTTCGATTAATTGTATTTCATTTTCTAAATATGTTCTTTGTACATTTTCATCGAAATTAGAATCATACTTTGAACTAAATTGTAGATGTGTATCTTCGTAATCGTTAGATATGCTTTTAATACTGTTACGCTTACTATTGTTTCTTGTAATTATAACGTGTCGTATTTCTTTTAACGATAAACGCATCAACTTAGTTTCGTTCGCTATAACTTGCATAGAATTAAACGTAACCGAATAAGCGATGTAAATATATCCTGCTATGAAAACGTTGAATATTGTTTGTAGCGAATATATTACAAAATATAAAAATAAGGATTTAATCCGGAAAGGGTTATAAAATGGAAACGGCAAAGCAAGTTTCTCTATATCTATACAGTTATAATTAGTATTAGTCATTATTATTGTTGTATTAACTGCCGGTATTAAATTCATTATCGCTAAGAAAGCAATTATAGTATTTCGCATGAAAAAATCCTCTTTAATTTGATGTTTTTTAAGTTCATTTAATAGATAACTTCTTTCTGTTGTATAATTGTAAGGGAATTTATAGTAATTTTTCTCGACTAATTCGATAATCAAAATAAAATATTTCCGGTTTGTAAAAAATGTTAACGAATTTAATCCCATAACGCAGAGAACAGTAAATGCTTTTAAAGCGTTCATTCTATCATCCATATTATTCCAATATTTTATAATAAATAATATATTGCCGTAAATTATTATACAGAGTAAGATAAAAAAGAATATAACTCTTTCACTGATGGATCCATTTTTTTGATCGTATCCTAAGTACCCTATGTACTTCAGTATAGTTGACATTGATCGTAACACCGTGGCTGAAACATATTTATTTATAGAACTATATAAAGAAATTTAAAAAAATATATATATATATTTTCATCAGTACGAATAGAAACAGTGTGTACGTAGTAACATAGTGCATCAATTAATAATTGAATATAATGTATACAACTAAAGTAAGGGCTGGATTTTTAGAACGGTGTACAATCACAGTAAATTCATAAGATATTGTTACATTACTAGTTTAGAAATCTAATTATTTCCTATTAATTAGGGGTGTAACTTTTTAAGAATAAATTTTGGGCTAAAACCGTTTAAAAAAATAATTAAATAATTTTTCAACATTTTTCTTTTATTTGTCTTTAATGATTTAGTCAACTACAATTTATTATACAAATTTCTCGTATTTCTCTTTAATATTTATATTTATAACACCTCTAAAAGAATTCATTCTTTTGTACAAGAGACTTATAAGTTCAAAAGTTCTAACAAATGATAGTTATAAGATTATCCAGACATAGTGAATTATTAAATTCAAATATTTCATCGCTGCATTAAATTTAAAACTGAAACTTTTAAGAAGATTAACGTAATCGAGAGAAAGGAATAGAAAATGATCTGATAGCTTACCGCATATTACGGATTTATACATTCCCTGGTAAATAATTATTTTTTTGTCGAATTTATTTTCTCCAGTACAACAGGAGAAAATAAATTCGTTTATTTTAAGAGGGAACGGTTTTCCTCAACTTGTTCACTACAAGGTTTTTACTAACAACGATACAACACTACTTCTCTAACATATTTAAAATAAAATTGAGAATGTTTTAATCAAAGGGAAAATTAATATTATTATCAAATTAAATGTCAAATCAAATTAAATTAATTAAAAATTTACCGCAAAAACTTAGCGTCAGTTCCCGTTTTCGTATTGAATAGATTATAGTTAATAGCAATTCATTTACTAAAAGAACATCGATTCGAAATTTTAATTAAAACACGAATAAAAATTTAAAAACGGTTTTAGAAGAGATAGCTTCAATTTTCACTTCTTGAATAAATTTAAGTCTGATAGTTTTAGTTTATATACTCTGTATTTTCGTGGAGATCATGTCTTGACAAATTCCTACTATTTTAGGTAAAAAAAATACAAAAAAAAAATTATTCATGAAGTATAGTCAGCATAAAGAATAGGGCGTTTGAGTGCTAAGATTAGGTACTTTTAAGAATAGGCATTTTATAAATATATTATAACACGCTTTATATTTCTTTTTACTGTAAAAGAAACGCCTAGAAAGATATTTTTGGTTTTATTTTCTTTTAGATAAAAATAAAAATACTTTGTTGTGAGGTGAGGTGAAATTATTTAAACTTAATGATCTTTATATTCGCCACAAAAATCAGAATGTGTATAATAGAAATATATACGTCAGTGTAAAAAATATTATTCCATTTCAGACGGTTATGACGCGTTAGCTTTTAACTTGGCAGTAAATGAGAGTTTACCCACCGGGTTGGTCTAGTGGTTAACGCGTCTTCCCAAATCAGCTGATTTGGAAGTCGTTCCAAATCTTTACATCCAACTTTATATAAGTCCTAGCGTTCAAGTCCTAGTAAAGTCAGTTAATTTTACACGGATTTAAATATTATATCGTGGATACCGGTGTTCTTTGGTGGTTGGATTTCAATTAACCACACATCTCAGGAACGGTCGAACTGAGACTGTTCAAGACTATACTTCATTTACACTCATACATATCATCCTCATTCATACTCTGAAGTATTATCTGAAAGGTAATTACCGGAGGCTAAACAGGAAAAAGAAACAAAGTAGATGCAAAATAAGTTTTACGAAACATGATATTAGTAAATGTAGTATAGATCTGAGTTTTAATTTAGGTTGTAAATATACAGTAAATCCAGTGCGGAATGTGTATTATAATTTTGAATCATTAATCCTGATCTTTTACTAGGTGCGAATGCTTGTTAAACAAAAGTCGGAGTTGTTAATTAAAATTTGCTTATTGTAACTATGTTTTTAAACAAATTTTTTCTTGAAGATTTTTGTGCTTCGTTTTAATTTTTTTGTTTTTATTTAGTAGGTTTATAAATTTAATTTCATTCAAGCGCAATGCATTTAAATATGTTGCAACATATTTATAGTATGTTTATACGTTATAATATTTAAACTGATGACGAAGCTGTCGTGGAAAACTAATTTTTTTTAAAGAAGTTCTTTATCTAATACATTAATAACAAGATAATTGGTGTTAAGACTTCCGAAAAAAATCGTAAAAAATATATACCGAATGTGTCGCCAATAAATTTTATTACACGGCTGCACAAAAAGGAGTATAATGTAGGGTGTATGTATGTATGTATATTTGTTTATTTGTCTACCATAGCATCTTAACGGCTGAACCGATTTAGATGTATGATCCCACGTTGGAATCCTTTCGTTACCGTAAGTGTCGTAGGTAATATATATATATATATATATATGCATGGGGTCCCACGAAGAAATGGAAAAACTTTCAGAACTTGTTGTACAGGTGAAAATAATGAAAAACGTTCATTTAACGTAGGTCTGGAAACGTTTTGTTTTCAAGTTATGGCTACCGAAATATTTCGCCCAGATTTCTGTTCTAATAAAAGAAGCCCTACTGTAATATTTTGGACACAAATCAAGGAGTAAAATTGGTTGTTTTCAAGGAGTAAAATTTTGAGCTGGGAAATAGGATAAAACAGGTTCCAGAACACTAATTCCAGTCGTTTTTAAGATATCCAACATAAACATCGAATTTTTGACAAAATTCGATGTCAAAAAAGAACTCTTTTTAGGTTTTTAATAAAATAGCTTTGTTAAATGACTAATAAATGCGGAAGATTTAGTAACAAAACTTGTAGAGAATTTAATTCCTAGAAAATTAAGGTAAATACAGCCAATAAAAAGTAAATAGAACAAGTAAATAAAAAACTGTTTTTTACAAGTGTATATATGATTAAATAAATTCTAAAAATGTGAAAAAAATACTATATTCGAAATTTTCCACATCACGCTCTTTAATTATCCTATATTAAAGAGCAATGTTTGTCAGAAATGTTTACTTCCTTTTACGAAGTATTGTGATCGCCAAAAATTTTGGTTTTCAGATTTCAACGTAACTATCCATTCTGACCATTCCTCAGTCTATTTTGATTAGTTTCGGCGTGACGTCTGCATGTACGTATGTATGTACATATGTATCTCGCATAACACAAAAACGATTTGCCATAAAATGTTGATATTTTGGATTTTTGACTTTTGTAACATCTAACTGTGAACCTCCCCCTTTTTATTACAATTGACTGAATCAAAAGTATCCAAAAAAAGCCCAAAATTAAAAGAAATTTGGATTTTGGACTTTTATTAACTTCAGTAATAAGCCCTTATTGAGAGCTTTTCAACGATGTATTTTCACGTAGTGGTACGTATTTTCATTGGTTCCAGAGTTATAGCCAAATGAAATTTTAATTAATGAAATATTTGGATCTTACAAGGGGAAGGAACATCGGTTCGAATCAGACTTCACCTTCTTTTTTATTTTTTTTATTTATTTTTTAACACTTTTTTAAATTAAATATGATTTGTAAATAATTATTATTAACATGTGATTGTAAAAACAAAAACAAAAATTACAATAAATAATTATTAAATAACAAAAAAAAAAATATGAAAAAAATCAGAAGTTATTAGTGAAATAAAATTTTATGTACCTTTAAAAAAATGTAATTTAATAGGCGTTATTACACATGTGTATATGTAACAGAGTGGTGAAACGTCTCATTATCTAATGTTAATTGAAAATTATAATTTAGAATCTTATTATTTTTGGATTTTTTAGTTTAATTTCTGTTTAATTTTATCTACATTAAAGCGAGTGAAAAGTATACCCACACAAGAACAACATATACCGAGGCATAAATTCTTGATCTTTATTAAACTGCAAAAAATTCTTATCCTTAGTTCATTACTCCTCTAATATTGTCAGACTATATTCTTCCTAAGTCGGACTTGATCATCATTTCGTTTATTTATTTTTTGTTGCCAATCATTTAATCGATGATTTTTGATTTGATATAATTTTTCTGATCTTAATTTGTGTACACGTTCTCTAGTTTTCACATTTTCTCTCTCTTTATATTCATCATCCTCTCTTAATATTTTTATTCTTTCCTTGGTCTTAACATTTTCTTCCTCTTTATATTTATAATCTTTTCTTAATCATTCTATTCTTTCTTTGATTTTAACATTTTCTACCTCTTTGTATTTACCATCTCGTCTTAATTTTTTTATTCTTCCCTTGTTGCTAACACTCTCTTTCTCTTTGTATTCATCTTCTTGTAGATTTTTTAAGACATATTTGTTCATGTTATCTTTAATTTTCACGTATGATTGTTTCTTTTTCATTTTTGATTATTAACCAAATAATCCAATAATAAAAACTGAATATTTTACATCGTAAGGTCGAAATTAACATTTGTAACCAGCATACAGGAGTTCAGTAAACGAATAATTTAATTATTATTAACTTTTGTTTATACAACACACCAGAAATCTGAAACTTTTGTTAATCAGTAACTCACGAAGAAACAAATAATACTGATCTAGTAATACAGTAATAAAGGAATTGTTACTCTATCCTAATATTTAATGTCAGATAATTGAATTAATAATTGTATAAATATTTGATGTTAATAAAAACTAATATTTCGGCAATTGTGTAACTGTCCACTTTGTTAAAGAATTGGAGGATCGTAACTCACTTTCAGATGAAATAAGTTTAAATGAAGGCAGCAAAAAATGTGTATGTGTAATTTAACAGGCGTACAAGGAAGTCATGTGATGTCCACTGAGATTTTTTTTTGGCAGTCGTGTTTTTTAATTTTTAATATTTATCTCCTGTTTTATTTATTAAAGGGTACCCCCCGTTGAAGACAAAAAAAAGCAGTTCTGTTGCGTATATGCCGGCTGTTAGAAGACTGTTATATCCTCTGTGTTATTCAAGAAATCGTTTTCAAAATTATACTTGTTTTCTCATTTTTTGTACGTGTGTTGAGTACTAATAATGATCATCAAATAGTACTGAGGACATATTTAACTATTTCTATTAATAACTTTTATTATTTATTAACATTAAATAACTGCGTTTTTAATTTCTAATTATTATAAACAAACTGTTAAAATGATAAATGGGATGCAATGTGTAAAGCAGATTTCGTCATCTTGATATCAATGTGTTCTTAACAGTAAATTCATCCTGACCCGACAGCAAACACGCGTATACGAATGTTCGATTAATCGGTTAATATTTATGTTCAAACATTCGTAGACGAATGTCAATGCTAACTGTTCGTATCGATTAACTACTCGTAAGTCAAAATATTCAGCTAAACAAGCCTGTGTGTGGATACACACGGATAACCGCCCGGTTGCCTACTCTGGATGCTGACAACGTCCCGTTCCCTTCTCTTTTGTTTACTTTTTATATTGCAGCATGTTCGCAGTTCGACAAGGATACTGATAAACTAACGTAAAATTTTCTCATAAATACAATTTAATATTTTTAAAATATGTAAAATAAATAATAATGAATATATATATAAAACATACAAAATAATTCAAGTAAAAATATAAAGTTGATTTAATGACAGTTAAATAATAAATACCAGAATACAGTCCGATTTACTAAAAAAACTATACAATGACTAATATAAAATATTAAATTAACAAATAAGATAACAATAGAAAAATTTAAATTTCAGAATCTTTTTCAGAATTCCCCCCCCCCAAACAAAAAAAAAACACTTAATTTCCAATGGGCCAAAAATTGAAGTATTTTTAATATCTAATAAGAATTAGGTGGGAATATGCATGATTCAAAAGAGCAGGAAATATTGATATTAACAATAACCAGGTTGGAGAAATAACCCAGTAACACACTAACATCCTCTTTTATACCCGTAATTTTAAAAATTATCCATATTAACATATTTTACATAATATATAAGCATTATTGCTTATAATTATAAATATAATCTAACCAAACTTAACCTATGCTCTCTTCACTCGCTAACCTCGACTAATTAACAGTAATGTTTTGATTATTTAAGTAATAAATAATTACTGAATTTATTATTTAAATATACAAAACAATATTGTTAATTAGTAAGGTTATAGAGCGTAGTTTGAGTTTGGTTAGATTATATTTATAAAATAATGAAATATAAATATAATTATAAGAATGGTTATGTCTGGTTATGGGGTTATTTCTCTTACCTGGTTATTGTTAATATTAATATTCCTGTTTCAAAAGACAGCAGGAGGAGAAATGGGTTTTATGTCAAACGAATTACTTAGCAAGCAAGTTTAAAAAGTGGCAGTTACAGGGGTCAAATGAAAGTAAAAAATTATTTATAATGGACAGAAGTAATACTAATTCCAAACCTTCCTGATAGTTTCCTGGTAATTTCTGACAATGTACCCTATCACAATGCTGTTTTAGAAAAATCACCAATTTCCAGTTCAAGGAAGTTATGATAAAGTGGTTGCAGAAGCATTCTGTTCCTCATTCTTCCTCGATGCTGAAACAACAGTTGTACAAATTGATAAAAGCAAACAGGGAAAAATTTGCTGTCTATGTGTTTGATGAACTTTTACAAAAAAGGGCGTAATGTTCTCCTACTACCTCCATACCACCTGGATTTAAATCTTATCCCGATTGTTTAATCAGAAGTTAAAGGATATGTAGAAAGTCATAACATAACTTTTGATACCAAAAATGTTCAAAGGCTATCTGAAACTAAAGTCGCTGACATGAATCAAAGAAAATGGAAGATGTATTTTGATAGTTAGGAAACTGAATATATGCGATAACGCATTATTGACAATACTATGGAATCATTTTTTATTTCTTTACAAGAAGGTAGTGAAAGTGCTATGAAACTAATCTTGGAAATTCTAATATTTCTTTAGTGGATGGTACCTTCTTTAATTGAAATAGTTTTATTTTGTTCTAACGTTTAAAAATAATTAGTTTTTACTGTAATTTCCACTTCCATTATTTAGTGTATTTAATTGTTATCTTACATTAATTTTTGAATATCTGTTTGAATATAAAATGGAACACCAACACTCAACAAAGGTAATAGATTTTGATTTGCATGTTATACCATTTTATGTGTAGGCCTACTTTTGTGCAATTTTCAGCTTCATGTAAGCGCTTTTTTTAATTCTTGTCACGTTTACCATTTTAAAAAAATGCATAACATATTTTTTTTGCAGTAATTGGTAGAATATTAATTAAAAACTTTTCAGTGGGCCAATTAAATTTAATAAAATTTATTCTCCGACCATTTTCTGTGAAAAATTTGTTTTGTATGTGTACAATTAAATTTAAAAATACAATAATGTTAAAAATATTAGCTATACATTGAGGTGATTAAAATTTAGAAAATTGTGTTCTGCAATCCAATACTAACACCACGATACTACATCTACAAAAGTCCATTTCCTGTTAGATAATGAAGTTTCTTAATTAGTATGAATAAAAAGACCAAGAGCAATACATGTCCCACATCACGATATTGAGCAATTGGATGCTGCTTGTAACATTTTAGGTGTATCATCTCCATCAAAACTGGAAAAATTAGAGCGAATCCAACGTCATTAAAATTAAAAATAAATAAGGTATCTGAAAACAGTTGATAAAAATGAATAGACAGTACTTTATTCACTTACATTTCATTATTTATTCAAATTCTGAATTGATATAATGAATATATGGAAATTTTATTCTATGAAAAGTAACTTTTTAAATATATAAACACAAAGAGAGGGTAGATTATACATATGTATATATATATATTTAAGTACTGGCTTATGAGAGTCACATAGTACAGCAGCAAAAAAAAAATTGTTGTGTGCATAAGTAACAAAAAATATTGAATTAACGTACCTAATGAATAAGTAAAAGATTTATGATCATGTATATTTACACGACTTCTGAACATAACATTCATGTACGTACATTCTTAATAATTCATGTATATGTATTTCTAGAGGAAAAATGAAAAATAATTAAATATCATTTTTGGAATATACTTTTCACTATTTTTAGATTCTCTTGATTTCTTAATAAGTATAACATCATGCTAAAGGTGCATATTTATGAAGGAATGAGGTACTTGATGAAATGATCTTTTTTATTCACTTAGCTCTGAAATTTTAAATTACCTAACTTAATTTAACTTAACTTGTTTTTATAATTTTGTTAATTTAAAATATATTTTTTATTGCAAAAAATATAATTTTTAATGATTGGTTAAATTAACAAATTTTTGTACGAATAATTATAATTTGAGTTATAATTATAACATTATTAGTTCATTTCATTCTGAAATCACTCTTTTGATGAAAATTGTTTAAGATCAAACATCTGTTATAACTTTTTTATTAGTATAATACACAAGAAACTTTTTTATTTGCCATAAACATCTACAGAAACACTTCAGGCTGTGTGCATATTTGAGATTTTTATCACCAGCCCCATCAGAGTTATTTGAAGCCAAAATTTGAATTTTTAAAACAAATTAGTTTTCAAAAATTCATAAAGACTTAGGGGTAAGTATATCACCATTAATATTATTTATGGTAAAACTACATCATATAAAAAAATAATTCAAACTATGCATGCCATCCCTGCCTCTTGAAAAAAATTACCAAAAGTTAAATTTCACAATTTTTCATGTTAAACTTTATAGGTAATTTTCTCATAGAATCATATTTTCCTTGAGAAAATATGATTAAATTGCTTTTTGTTTCATCCTTCCAGGACCAATAGTTTTTTAGTGATGATTTTTTTCTGTAACCCTTACAATCACAAAAATAGATGTGCACACTGTAACAGAAATGGCCGCCACAGGTAAACTGCTTAAATAAAAAATTAAAAAAAAAAGTTTTAAGGTTGAAATACGTAGGAAACAAGTGGGTAAGTTTCAATTTTTTTTGAATTGAACAAGCAACCAACCAGCTTATATTTTTTTGGGACACTTCAAATGGATTGACTCTTTAACTAGTTTTTCTTTATTTTATATACAAGTATTAAGGCAATTATTTTTTGCATTTTCAGTTTGTATTATTGTTATAATTTTAAAAATAATGTTTACTATAAAACACATTTTAAAATAATTAGCTCAATATTTGATAAATACTAGTGGAGCTGCAGTTTTCATGAACGCATTAGTTCAGGTGCATGATTTAATAGTAGAACAAAAAAAGCTTAACATGTACCCAAAAACCTTGTTTTTTAGCTCTAACTCTGGTTCCTGTGAATCAATTCACTTGAAAATGAGTAGAGCTCTATTCTCTATAGGTGTACACACCCCACCAAGTTTTGCCAAATTTGGTTAAGAAATTTGCCTCCAGCAGAGCGAATGAAAAAGAATCTTAAATATACATATGTATATAAACATGACTGGGCGTAGTAGCAATTTCCAAATTTTTTGGAAATCGGCTTAAAATCTCATTTGTATAGTACAACTAGACTACACATAAGTGTGTGCGTATGGTTATTTTTTATACTTAGTGAAATATTTTAACCTGATTTCTGCTTTAAGGGTAAAATGAAAAAAAATTCTGTCTTAAATTTGATGATTTTACATATAGTTCATATCTGAAAAATTGAATAAAACTGTTCTCAAAATTGTAATGCTTCTAATTTTGAGAAACTTATATTGTAAAACACAAAAAGGTATGTCACAAGGCACAACTTATTAGGTTTGACATACAATAACTTTATTAAATTGCAAGTAAACAAAGATTTGCAAGAAAATTTAACTCTGAAAATATATGTAAATAATACAACTAACATGAAGAGATTGTAGACTATTATAATTATTAATTAAATTTTTTTTGTCTAAGGAGTTAAGTAAATTGTAATAAGAATATTTTCATTTATAGCCTGAAATTAAGAAAAATAGCAGTTATTAAAAATAGCCTTTAAATATTTTTAATTACTTAAACTAATATTTAAGAAAAAATTATTTTTTTAATATAATTCAGGAATTACTAACTTAATAAATAAATTTGATGTTTAATTAGATTATTTAAAAATTTCAAGAAATTTATATTTAAATTTTTATGAATTATGCTTAATTTGATGAATTATTAATCTGTTACATAAATTTAACCCTATTTACAGTGAAATTTCAAATCTACCAGTGAACGCCTTTAAGAAGTAAGAGGTTTCAGTTTTAAAGCATAGTCTAAACCACTATTGGAATAGTGCCTGCAGTGAAAGGCATTGGACCAAGAATTGGTCTTATTTGATTAAGATTAATTATATTTTTAAGAGTTTAATTTGCTTATGATTTAACTTGATATATATTTCTAGTTACAATTCAAAATATCAGTTTTAGATATTTACAAGAATGTAAAGTCAGACATACAATGTAGGTTATTACACACATTAAACAAATGTTAGATAAATCTGTACTGATCACCACTATTAACAGCATTAATTGTAATCAATCTGTACTTACTATACCGAAGTTTTTTAGGTTCAGCACATGTAGTCCAAGTGGTATTATCTCAATCGGTTTACGAGTTCGACACATAACAATTAATAATGCTTTTTTTAACTGTTCTGGTTTATCAACCCAAGGAAATTCATATAGTCCTTTTCTTAGATTTTCTCCCTAAGAATTTTTAGAAAATACATTTTAGAGATACTTTGATAAAAATTGGAAATCCATTCAAATAAATAAACTTGTTTTTGAGTGACAATAATTTGAAATTAAACATAGATAACACGTAAGGCTAGGATGGTTGTATTTTTTAGTTTTTGGTAAGCGATTCTTATGTATTTTTTAACACTGAATCCAAAAATAACCCTTACCTTTCCATCACATCAGGATTTTTCACAAATTGAAAATTTCAAAATTTGTAAAAAGTTGAAAAATTGCAAACATGTGATACAATAAAATAAATATAAAACATTTTTTTTTAATAATAAATTAATGAAATATATTCTCTTTTTTGGCTTAAACTATGCATTCTTATAGCTAAACAGTTGAGTGGTCTGAAGAGGAGAGTGGGGGAGTCATTGACCCCTTAATTTCTAATGAAAACTGCTACAAAGTAAGCCTATTTTCAAATAAAGTATATTTTAAAATTAATTTATTTTTCCTTAATTAACTTTTATGAGGTACGTCATGCCTTTGGAAACCACTCATCACCTCTCCCCATCCCTCTTGACAAAGTATGTAAAATACTTACAATTTTATTCTTTGTGTTGAAGTTTCTTTGGAGAGCTTATACTCTGTTCGCGCTTTTCCTTCTATGTTATCTGTATGGTTCACCTGTATCTGTATGGTGTAACAGCAGTAGTCTGACATCATTGTAATAGTACATTTTCCTTGATACCTCCTTTCCATTTCTTTCATGTCCTGATCAATCTTTCACCCATCTCTTCGCTAACGGCACCCAGATTTTTAGGAAAATAATCCACATGTGTATTTAGGAAGTGAACCTTCAAACTAATGGAACATGAAAATTTAGGATATTTTTGTACTTCTACAGCATGTTCTCAATGATTAATTCGAAGTTCAGATCCTTCTTATCACCCAGAAACTTGGTTACTACATCTTTAAAAGCTCCCCAGACTTTTTTTCTGCAACTTCCAATTGTTTCTCAAAATTACCATCTTTGAGAAGTTTTCTAATGTCAGGACCAGTAAAAACACCCTCTTTTAGTTTGGAGGTTGATAAGACTGTAAATTTGTTGCAGATGTATTTAAAACATTCATCTTCTTTATAACCTTAATTATAAATCAAGTGGGGACCTTCAGTATATCAATAGATTATTAAGCTGGCTGAGATAATGAGGCAGACATCTAATCATAATATAATAATTATGAAAATATATTTTCAATAAATTTAACTATTTAGGTCAAACTTTTACAACTTATAGATTTCAAATCCTACAAAAGTAAGACATTAAAAAGGTTGTTTTCTATAATCAAAACAACTTCCTAATTAAGTAATTGGAAAATCATTTAAACAAAAAAAAAATTTAGAAAAGAAAATTCCATTAGTCTTCTAAAATATGTTTATGATTAGTGAATTGATAATTCAAAATTAAAAGATTTTAAGGAAATTTCAAGAAACAAGCTAATATATTTGCGTAAACAGTAAATCACAATTCTTGTTAAATTGATTTCTAACATCATTCATGGAATTACAATGCGTCTTATATTTTCATTATTTTACTTTTCCTTAAAGTAAAATTATTACAGAATACTCAAACATTTTTATTAAAATAATTCATATCTCCATTATAAAGGTATGATAAAAGGAATAAAGAACCCTCAAGTTGAAGAGGAAATATCGAATCCAATTTTAAAATGGAGTGAAGAAAGAAACCAGATTAAGGGGTAAAGGTTACAAAAAATGGTTCTGGCATTGTAAAAAATGAATAAAATGTGGAAGTTTGAAAGTTGGATCATATTTCTAAAATTTCCTAACCAAACAACCAACAAGTTGAGAAAATTATTTTGATATTTTCAAAATATATAATAAATATTATATAGTTTCTTAGTTTCTAATAACTAAGAAACTCAGTTATTTGTAAAATAGAAAAGGGAGTAGCATTATTAAATATTTAAGTTATAGTATTTTGTACTACACCAGAATTGGAAAGGATTTACATTCTTGATTTTATAAGATTCAAGTTGACTATACAAATAAATAAGACTGGTTTTATTTGAAATCTTCTGGAAAGGAAACAAGAATCCCTATATGCTATCACAGTAACTTAGTTAAGATAGAATGGTAAATTAAGACAACAGATACTTTATTAGAAGTTGATTGAGCCTAGAACAAATTCAGCCTGGTGATATATAGCATATTTACGTTACAATAATGTAAACTTATAGTACCCAACGTCCAGTTTTACGAACGTCAGAATTTTATTCAAAAAATGCTAAGGTCCGGTATTTACGAATTGAGAATTCTGTTTGAAAAATGCCAACGTCCGTATGACAGGACGTCTGGAAAATCGTTCATAAAATAATATTGTTATAATTGCCTTGAACACTATCTTATTTATATATATATATATATATATATATATATATATATATATATATATATATATATATATATATATATCAAACAACTTACCAAACTCGTTAAAAGAAAAAGGTAAAAAAAAAACTAATAGGATTATTCAACGCGGGATCTCGTACACATAATTTTAGATTTAAATCAATCAATAACGATAACGAAATAACAGTTTAAAAAAAACAAACTCCTACACCACAAACATCGTAACAACAACGCCATTGCCCAATACCTTACACTTGCCAACTGCTACAACCCACTATTATATCTTTAATTAGATATTCAAAAACGATTATGTTGATTAATCATTTCTCACTTTTGTTTAAATTTATAAATACAATATTTTTCAAGTATATTCATTTTTTTACTGTTTATTTTTATAATCAGTAATATACTACGCTTACATTACAATTAAATTATTAGTTGCATCTATGTCGCAGACGGTTTACATAAATCTCAATCGTTAAAAAGAATGTGACAAATTAACGAGCTCTTTCATCAGAAAACTATGTGTTACAGTTTCCAGTCTGTGTGGAATGTACAATAAATTAAGCCTACATCAGACAGTCTTATTTACTTCAAAATAAATAACCACATCGGTGTAATTAATCTACAAATATGATCTTTGCGGTTCATATTTCGTAGTAAATAAAATACGATCATTACGATCATTACACATTAACATTTAAATTTTATATTACATTGTTGAAAAAGATATGTTAATGGGTGTGTATGTTGGGAGTAAAGAGCTCTAAATTTGGACAATGATGCATTAATAATGAATCACTAATATTTAAAATATCAACTAATAAAATAGGCTAGCTGAATATATAAATTTAGTAATAAAGCAGAAATTTTTATAATTAAGAATTGATACTCTAATCTGAACATAATCATGCTATCATTTTTTACAACATTAAAATTAAATGTTACAATAATATGAAAATATATATATACTTTCACACTTGTACTAGTCTATACAACTAGGATTTCTTTAAACGTGTTCATGATGCAGAAGACTGTCCAATGGTCTGAATAACCATGGTGCCATTGGATAGAAAGTTAATGATGACTTATTGCACCTTTAGCAACTTATCGTATTTAACATACACATCTGTGTTGCATGTATGTGCATGTACATGTGTGGGTGTGTGTGTATGTGTTTATTCATGGGCATGTATGTGTGCATGCTATGTGTGTGTAGTATAATGTACATGTAAACCTAATATAATAATTAGTCTAGAGTAGAGTGCTAGAAGAGCAGTATGAGTAAGATATCCACCGGGTTGGTCTAGTGGTGAACGCGTCTTCCCAAATCAGCTGATTTGGAAGCCGAGAGTTTCAGCGTTCAAGTCCTAGTAAAGCCAGTTATTTTTACACGGACTTGAATACTAGATCGTGGATACTGGTGTTCTTTGGTGGTTGGGTTTCAATTAACCACACATCTCAGGAATGCTCGAACTGAGAATTTACAAGACTACACTTCATTTACACTCATACATATCATCCTCATTCATCCTCTGAAGAATTATCTAAACGGTAGTTACCGGAGGCTAAACAGGAAAAAGAAAAGTATGAGTAAGATATAAATATACAAAATACTACATTAATAATATGTAACATTTATCACAATTTAAAGAATATTCATACAATACAATAATTAAATCACAATGATAAAGTAGTATATTATCAATCGACAAAATTATTTTAATATTCTCAGTTACACGTGAAGTACTTTTAATATTCAATTAATTGTCAGACACTGTTAGCAAACAATTTAGGCATAGATCTTCAGAGCTGACCATTAATAGAATTTAAATCAACAACCCTGCTACGTTGTGGATAACTTACACAATGTGGATGTGTGTGTTGATTCCAACGCAAGATGAAGTATTCTTGTTGATGATCAACACTAGATCTTCAGAGCTGACCATTAATAGAATTTAAATCAACAACCCTGCTACGTTGTGGATAACTTACACAATGTGGATGTGTGTGTTGATTCCAACGCAAGATGAAGTATTCTTGTTGATGATCAACACTAAATTTCCAACAGAAAGGTTACATGATAAATGGTGTTGCTGCAAATAGATTGCATGAATTTTTGAAATAATTGCAAATGGCCTAAACAATTAATTGGAATTTTTTTGGAAATTAGGTTCAGGGAAAGACCTGAATCGAATCCAATTTGTTCAGATTAATGTGTTTTCTTCTACTGATAAGTGTAAACATATCCTGTCCTTTTATTTTTTAACAATGAATCGACTGAGCTTAATTATTGTTAAGCGATTAATACCTTACTACTTCACCTTTAAAATGTTACCTAAAATCATTACTAATTTTATATCTGTTCTAGCTATACAGTATGTTTAACATATATTTAAAAATGTGTAAACTAAAGTATGAAATTATTGGGATTTAATATGATTAATGTAAATTTAACGAGTGGAAGTGTAAATTTTCCATAGTTTATTTATCTGGCAATTACTTTGTATGCTATTACCACAACCAATGTATTACACCACAGCTGGAATGGCATGGCTGTACATTAATTTTGGTCATCCGGGCCAGATACTTAAAAAATTGAATAGACCAGATAATTAGGTTGTAATATTGTGATATATATAAATACACTGCAGCTTAGCAAATTCAATCTTCGTCGGTGATCTTCAATTATAATAATTAACTTCTGATTGAACGAAAATATTATTTTGGAGTTATTAATAGTATGTTATTAATAATATTAATATTTGTCTTAATATTAAAGAAAATTAACAATTATTAAGACAAATATCAATTAAAGCCTCCATTACAAGAATTGGAACATTCACAGAAATTTGGTACGGCAAGGTCACAGCCACACCTTGCAAGTCAAATTACAAAATCTGCTTGAACTGTACTGCAAATATGATTCCATTCTATCACAATTAGAAATAAATGTTGATAATTTGGCTATAGATCGAGAACAAGTCTAAGAAAATCTATGCGACATAGGATGTACGGCAACATTTATGTAAGTAATCAAGAACATTCTGAAGATAGCTACTGAACAATTGCAATTGCAACAAATCAATTTAACGTTGTTTAAACATGACATTCTTTATATTTAATGACTTAATCCACACTCGAAAAGATTAAACATTCAAAAATTACATTATTTACATTTTTGTTGATAAGAGATGAAAGCTTTAGCCATTGCTAAAAATCTTTCAATTAACAAATGAGAATTATAAAATCACAACTTACTGATAAAACAATGAAAAGAGAATCGCATTTCTTCATTTGTCAACTCACTTGAAGCGATGAAACTTCCAGTTATATTCATTGTAATTCAATTTCTAACCTCAGAGCTAGTTTATAATTCTGGCAGACTATGGAATAAAAGATTATCAAATAAGAGCTGTCCAAATTTTCAAGAATTCCTAGAATTTGAGACCACATGACACATCCTGTAAAATTTTAGAAGTACTATAACCTCACAATTCACTACTGGAACAAGAATCAAACTGTAGGAATCAATTTTGAAAACTCTATCATCAGTTAAAAAAATGCTATAAATTTTTTAATTTATCTGATGAATGAAGAGACTAACAAAGACAACACACTCATTCATACTGATAAAACTGATTTTAAGTTCTCATTTGTGTAGTCTTGTTTGACTCAGGCAGTCAAACTTTTGCACATATGTTTGCTCGCAAATCGGGACTTCAACTCGATACTTTATATACTTATATTTTAATCTGAGCCCGATTTTATTTAAATCTTATTTTGCCAACTCCGGCTAGATATATTGAAACAATTCTAATCTCAAAGGGGAATATCCAGCGTTTATGCAAGAATAATATGCAAGATAAAAACTAATTGATTTCTCTTCATGATACACACACTTTGTGGTGTGAATCTCCAGATCAACATTTTGCACTTAGAACTATAACATATGTCTAATTCAAATATCAAATGAAAACAAAGTAAAATCATTTCTCTTTTTTAATAGTACCTTTCCATCCATTCTGTCTCTGTGCAACAGAATTAAGTCTCCAATTTGAGTAGTCATTCATAGAAACTCAAAGAGATTTATTTCACAAAGAGGTATTCCTACCAAAATCTTTTCCTATAATGGTCCATCCATTTTGCCAAGAATATTTTGTAAGACCTATTTAAATTCTTAAATTCAGAAAATCTAAAATCAAACATTCATCTTTTCGTCCAAACAAAATATATCTTGGTCATTCATTCCAGCCTCATCAGCCCATTTTGGTGACTTATGGGAAGTACAATTAAAAGCGTGAAATATCTATGTTGTGTTGTAGGACAAACAATCTTGAACACAGGTTTAAGCCAGTCTAATTTTCATTCCATTTCATTATTTTATTATGTACATTATTACAAAGATTATTCTACTATTCTTATGTATTATCCATAATTTATCTGGCAATTAGTGTATTCTATTACCACAACCAACGTGTTACACCGCGGCTGGAATAGCTGTACACAAACAGTTTCAATGATAATGATGAATAATTAAATTATGAACGATAAATTTTGTCAAAACTGTTGTGAGAAAAGACTAGGTATACCACTAATTGATATGAATCGATTTAAAGGTTACGATAAAATAAGTCAAGTCAGATAGTAATTCCAGACGAATAGTATTGTTAGAAAGACAAAGCTTGAATTAAGCCTTAGTAATGAAACAAAAAAAGCATAACAGGAATTGATCAGAATTTTAAACACCTGCATGCCATGAATAATCTCAAAATTTCACAGATTGAATCACGGTACTATTTATAAATAAGAAATCAATAGATTCATTATTGAAAGTACCTAGTAAACTTCCAAATTTACCAAAATAACATTCAATTATAATCAGATCCATCTCTGTACTATTAAAGATTATTTGATCAACACTAATCTAAAATCTACAATTATTTGATGTCCTGTTAATATCAATGGATCAATTGTTAATATCAATGGACATGATACTAATAAAACTGAATTTCTAATAAATGTCACAAATTATTAAGTCAAATTTATAATTCATGTCACAACTAGAAGCCACATTAAGAAATATTTTAAATCCTAGATTGATGTGAACATTCCTTTACGTTACCTTTTCATAGTCGTTTGAGATCTTTATTGAATACTGAAAATAACCTGGCAAAAACTTATATGCATTAGCATATTCGCTCTGTAACCCATAAAATGAATGATAATTCAAATTTTAATCAATTATTTGGCATACTGGTTTATAATTGATTACTAGATCAGGATTATATTTGGTCTAATCCATTCCTAACCTTAATGGTTTATATCATTAATTGTTGACCTTAGAAACTTAATTCATTATAATTGTTCTTTTGCCCGTATTGAATTTCCAAAGAATGTTTTTTCTTTATTGTTATCTAAATAAATAAGCAGACCAATATCGATGAAAAATTATTTTCTTTTATGTTTCTATCATTCTTCATAACTGGTTGAAAATGGTGAATTGAAACAAAATGGTTAATTCAATAAAAACCTTACGTTAATATTTGTTATATTGTAAATATATAAGAACTCAAAAGTAATATTTCAACATAAAAAGGTATTTGGAAATTTAATTTCTGTTTATTGTTAATGAATAGAAGACATTAAAATCTCCATATCTTGAAACCAATGGAATTTGATAAAAGTTGTTTCAACTACCTTATAAAACCAAAAACATGATTGTGCTCACTACCCGGTTTAAACAATTTTAGATAGCTGAAGAAATGTTAAATTCTTTCTAAGTTAATGAAAGTACCCTCTTTGTATAGCAATTGTTTTTGATAATAATAAAGATATTAATTAAATATGAATAAATTAATGATAATATGAATTGCTGCAATATTTCCAATATCCTTTCCCTGGTATTAATTATGAATTAAGTATTGAATTGTAGAACCTTCAATATCCGTGATCAGAGGACCAAAATATGTTTAACTAACCTATTTTGGTATATCTCAGTTACGTTTAGATCGTGCAATAATTTTATTTCCTCGGTGAATTATTTTATTGGTCGATTAAACTAAAATTTATAACCGTAATTTGTTTCTGTTTGTTAATTTTTGGGATATTATTTCGCCGGTAATATAAAACAATGTTAGAAATGTTTGGGTATACGAAAAAGTTAATTTATTTTGTAAAAATAAGAGAGTGCAAATTGTATTTTAAAATTCATTACGTGATAAGTTTGGATACAACAGGCAAACAAAAATAATGGCATTTATTTTAAACTACATTAAAATAATATATATAAGAAATTCTTACCTCGATCAACAACGAGGGTCATATGTTTAAAATAAGCAATGTATAAATATAATAATAATAGTAGTTAAACATGACTGAACACAGACATGAGGATCCAAACTGAACTGGCAATCAACCCGAGATGACCGCTAGATTCCATACCGTCACATACGTAATTTCTCTGTCGCCCCCCCCCCCACCACTGCAACAATCGTAGCTTCCCGATAAAAAAAAAAATGTTCAACCGTCATAGCAAAATTATGAAAATTGCTCACCGTCTAAAATGTATTCCTACACTGCACCGTTTCATCTCGCATAACAAGCGACCGACCGACACCTACAGTTATATTAACTTAATATTATTTTTTTAAAATCATTTGATAACTTATAATTATAACAAATAATTGAAAGCAAAATTTAAAACGTATATACACGTTAACAAAGGAACGTAACCAAGGAATCCAAACGGTAGTAAGGTTTTCAATTATTTCTTTTTAACTAATATTCAATATACCTAATATAATTTACTCACGCATACTTTATAATTGCACTTAGACCATAGTAACTAATCAGAAAAACACAACAGGATCATTTGTTTTAATACAGATAATAAAACATATTAATGAATAGTACATGAGGGGATTATGATATAAAACGATTATTTCCAAATTTACCTCATCAAGTCGACCACCGTATTTCACAGTACAGCCCAGCACATCTATAATACAAATAAGCGCAATAACACATGTTTCTAATTGCACGCATAATCCTTATAAAAAAATAAGTAAATTTAGACTCTATTTGATCGCTACAAAGTTCAATTTTTCTAATGTAAATTTCTTTAATAAGTTCAAATCTGAGTCTTCGTTCAACGCGATTTTTTTCAGCATTTTAATAATTATTTTTCTCTCAGATTTGTCACCGCATTTAAGTCACATAATATTTGAGATATGGAGGTCCGAATAATCGACGTTTCAATAAACAGTAATCTCAGATAAATTTTAAATATTAAAATATATTCACGATCTAGTATTCAAATCCGTCTAAACGTAACTGCCTTTACTAGAATTTGAACCTTAGAACTCTCCACTTCGGTTTTGATACGTAAGGAACCCAAAAAACCGAACGGAAATTATCCGGATATTCGTACGTACATGTGTATGTGTTCAGTATTGCCTCTTAATCACCTTCTATTTCCAGAACTAGTAGACCGATTTTGATTAAAGTTGGTCAGATTACTTCTATACATAGGGATTGATGCTATTAAATTTTCAACTTAAAAAATCAAGTAGGTGAGGCTGTAGACTAAGTTACCCACAGTATCTCAAATTTTCGCCTAATTAAGGTCATATTTTTATTAGGCGCATTTGTTAACGATTAAAAAATAACAATATTTGCAAAATCGCACCCCCGCCCCAAAAAATGTTGTTGAAGTCGTCTGCTATGTTGTGTCGTCATAGATAAGCGGTAGAATTAAATATAAATAAATGAATAATATTTTAAATGTAAAAATGTATCTGTCTGGCCAGGTTCCGAAATCGATCGCCTGGTCCACTTGGATTTCAAGCTGCGTTGCTAAACCGACATGCCCTTTCTACCGACGTTACGTTAAACGTAGATCTTATTTGCAAGTTACTAACTTTACTGTTTTTACATATTGAATTATCTATACGAATACTGCCCGGTTTACGTCTATCTAAGAGTTCATAAACATCACTATATTCCGACGAATATTTACTTTTAGTAGTTACTTTTTTTTTTTTTATAAAATAGATGGTGATTTCACAGATTTATCCTTATTTTCAACATCAATCTCAGGCGTCGATGGGATTCATCAATTTTACAGTTCTTTTCGGTCTATCCCCGATTCCATTATGGCCTTTAGTTAGTCTGCTACTAAAACGAGGAATGTTAGAAGCAATAATTATAAAAAGCTATCGCAAAAACAACACTCCCTTCAATATTTTAGTACGTAGAACGTTATGTTAGAAATACAATGTACAAAATTCACATCTTATTTGTTTACATTCGATGTTAATACGGACATAATTGTAAATTATCTAACGTTTAAAAAAAACATTTGAAATATCGGTTAACTCGTTTAAAGGTTATGTCATTTTGTAAAACGCTAATTTTTCTAGATAAATATTACGAAATTACACATGTAACAGATTTTTTGTTAAAATTAATTACACAACGAAATATTTCACTAATATAAAAGTATTATAGTGCAATGGAATCGGTAAAATTGAACTATTACTTGACGGAAAAAAATTTTTTGAATGAAATATTTTTTTGGTTTCCTTCTCCTGTTAATCACGTCGGAAAAGAAATAGCATCAATCTACGGTGGATTGCTTGAACAATCCACCGTAGATTGATGAAAGGACTGCATTCGAGATCCTACTAACTATTACACGAGGGAAAATAATTAAAAAAAAGTATTTTCTTGATTTCCGTTTCCCCTTAATCACGTCGGAAAGGAAATCGCATCGATCTAAGGTGGACTGTTCAAGGATAAGGACGTGTATTTAAAGGACTGAATTCAAGATCGTATTTTTTCTTTTTTTAATTCTGCAACGTAGAATTTTCTTTTCTTATTATACAACAATTAAAGGTATAAATTTAATTTTCCCTCAAAATACTGGTAACTATTAGTCGAGTGAAGATAAACCGATACAGATTCACAATAAATCCGGCCTCCGTGGCGCGAGTGGTAGCGTCTCGGCTTTCCATCCGGTGGTACCGGGTTTGAATCCCGGTCAGGCATGGCAACCGATGCCTGCAGACACGCAACCAATCATTCATCTCTGCAGTAATATCTAATGGTGGTCCCGGAGGTTAAACAAAAAAAAAACAGCTACTTCTGTACGGATTCGAATGGTAGATCGTGGATACCGGTGTTCTTTGGTGATGTTTCAAATAGCGGTCGACCTGAGACTGTACAAGACTATACTTCATTCATACATACATATATTCATACATAGACTACAATTCATACATATCATCCTCTGAAGTAATACTTTACGGTGGTTCCGGAGACTAAACAAAAAAAAATAATCACACTAAATTGCGATTAAGCTATCTTCTTAATAGTTAAGAAACAAAAAAAAAATATTCCAAGTTCTTGATATCGATAAAGTTGCGGTATATCTAAAAAGGTACGCGGTAATGACATAATAATTATTTTGTATCGTAATTTTTTTCATTGTATTTTTAATCGAGGCAAGTAGGTTCAAACTGTAGATCAGAGGTTCCCAAACTTATTTTTCTCATAGATCACTTTCAAAATTTTGCTGGTTCCGGTGGACTCCTGCAGCTATATTTCTACCATATTTCCAGTCGACGGAAAATGTGAAGATTAGATCTGACTATGAAAATTTGCGTTACGGCTGAGTTCCACGAACTAACAGCTTCCGAAAAAAAAAGTGAGAATTGATCGGTTAATTTTTGATCGACTGTTCTGTGAGTGGATGTCAAAGAAGTAAAGTTGGCCGATCAAAAAAATGCTTCCATCCAACTTTACATTTTTGACATCTACTCACAGCACAAGAAAGTAATCGATTCTCACTTATTTTATTTAGAAAACTTCCCATTCAGAGTGGTAAAAAGCAAAAGAAAAACAGTATATTTTTTTGTGTTGAATTTATTCAAATATGTAATCATTACGTTATTAATTATTATCGTTATCGTATTGCAATGTAATATAATAAAATTGTCGTAATATAATTAAAATTAAACATTAATAACGTAATGTAACTTCTACAATGACAATCACAAAATATTTACAATTTTAATGGGAGGGATGTACTAGATTGATACGCAAAGTCAAGCCAACATTTTAGTTCTTTACTATCGAAACCAGATGAATTTTCGTGGACCCCCGCTTACGAATTGTGAACCCCAATTTTTTTGTCACGCCAACGTAGACCACCGTCGAGTCTCCCGTGGACCCCTGGGGGTCCACCTGGACCACTTTGGGAATCAATGCTGTAGATCGTCGATTTCATCGCCGTACATTTACGTTAGATACTTTGTTAAAAACGGTGACGATATAAATTTAAATACAACCGTTTGTCTTACACGACTGTAAAAATGTCGGTTTATTAAAATATTTTATATAAGTTAATAAATTTCGCTCCCGTCGTATAATTTTCGTGCAAACCTTCTAAATGTTTCTTTTTATCGAAGCTGAATAATTTTGTCGCTCCAAATCTAAAGCTGTATTTTGTATTCTTTTTCTCCTAATTCAACCCTTAAGCTTATCGTATCTTCGATATAAATGTTGAACAGTGCCGGTGACGGGCAACAGACTCGCTTTACTCCTCGACCTAGATCTACCCAGTACTTCTTCTTTTCCTGTTTAGCCTCCGGTAACTACCGTTTAGATAATACTTCAGAGGATGAATGAGGATGAAATGTATGAGTGTAAATGAAGTGTAGTCTTGTACATTCTCAGTTCGACCAATCCTGAGATGTGTGGTTAATTGAAACCCAACCACCAAAGAACACCGGTATCCACGATTTAGCATTCAAATCCGTGTAAAAATAACTGGCTTTACTAGGACTTGAACGCTGGAACTCTAGGCTTCCAAATCAGCTGATTTGGGAAGACGCGTTCACCACTAGACCAACCCGGTGGTGACCCAGTACTTACCTACTTTCAACGCCGCTGTTTTCTTTAATTAAATTTCTGTCTTTCCATTCTACTTTTCTCTCTTAAATAATTTTCAAAATGTTTACCCGTTTGACTCTTGAAAATCGTCTTCGCCAAAGCTCATTATGTGAATATTAGTTTAAATATATATTTTGAGTGTAACCGTAGATCAAGATTTGCATAAAAATGTAAAATTATTGGCCTAATTTATGTTTTTATTTTGTTCGTAAAACTGCACCGTTTAAGTTTTTAACTTGTAAACGGTAAGTAAATAAATATCCTATTACATTGTTTAACTATTTATTCAATACCCGCCTCATTAACGCACTTATGAAATTGTACGGGAAGTTCGTCTACTGCAGTCGATTTTTCATTTTTCATTTCTTTAATTTGCTTTCTATTCTTCTCATTTTAGTATCGATGGACCTTTATCCTCTATATATGGTCACAGCCGATATATCGATCTCGGTAATAATATTATATCGTACATTAATTGTAATTGTTATTATTGTATTGTATATTGAAATACCTGTAGGAAAACACCCCTGTGCCTGATAATTAACCCCACGGTGTTTTATTTGAGGACGGGAGAGTTATGTCGCAGTAAACTACTGACGCATTGCATTCCATAAGCCACGTGGCTTGCGGAATGAAAAATAAATATTTTTTCTAAATACTTTTCTAGATATTATCGCTTAATGTTTAGAAATCTACCGATGCAGCTGCATCCTGTACAAAGTGTAGAGAATAATTATTCAGTTCTGAATAGATTCTAGTCGAGTAAAGTTCCATTGTAGTACTCGTTCGATGCACTTCATCGTCCTTAATTAATTCATCATTAACGTATACGCAAAATGAAGTTAAAAGTTAATTTATACCGATTGTAATAATGTTAATTGGATAAATAAAGTTCATGTTTGATTTATTAATAATTGTTAATCTTTGACTGTAAAAAAAAAAACTTTTACGATAAATTAGAATTCAATAATTAATAAATGAAATAAAATTTTATGTGCTTTATATTTTAAATGTGTAAAAAGGTGCCCACATCAGATTTTTTTTTAATAGTTTACATCACAAGAAAAATTGACCTGACTTTGATAAAAAAAACTACTACAATAAAATATAATCTTCACCTTTAAATTTCAATAGGTAAAATAACGCAGCTCTTCTTTAGAAAATTATTTATTCAACGACTAAAAAAATTATACCGTAAAACATTGACGCTATAAAATAAAACCGCAATTACGTTTAAAGTTAAACCTTCCTCGATAATGGAGATACCTGGAAAAAGTTTTAATTAAAATCATTCTCTCAAAGTTAAATTAAAATATTGGTAAAAGAATTGTTCATATCACGTCAGTGGTTGTTGAGTTAAAAGGATAACCTGCACACGCGCGCGCCCACACACACAAATGTATATATATATATGTCGGAGAGGCGAGGAGATTTGTCAGGGATTCAACGTTTTGTGTTTCACTCATTTTTATTATTACAAGTGGAGAATATATAAGATTATAATAAAGTTCAATTAATAAAAATGAGTAGATAACTCGTACAATGAAATAATTACAAATGATAATTATCACTTATCAATAACTCAGTAGTACACGAATTATAATATAAGATTAATTTAATTTAGAATTCAAATAATATTAAAACAACTTGCGATAGACCGAGGCTCAGGGAAATAACGAATTCGCGATCACCAGGACGTCTGTTCGATCTGGGTTCCAAAGCAAGACTGCCTTTTCTCAATATTCTCAAATAATATGCCTACTGCATATTTCCTTTTCCTTATTAATTTTATGATACCCCTATCGTCCTGGGATCCCGACTACGTTGACAACCATGTGCCTACCTAGGCCTAAGCCTACCGCAATAAAACAATTTAAACCTTATTTTACAAAATATTACAAGTAATAGTACATTTCTTAAAACTACTAAAAATACAGATATTCTAAAGAATATTCTCATCGTTTTGTCGGAAGATACTCCACTGTACTTTATTCTCCGACATATATATATATATATATATATATATATATATATATATATATAAATGTTTGTTACCAATTTAACAAAGTTATTGTTCATCAAACATACAAACAGGGTTTTTTACCCTAATTTATTAGTCTTTATCACAGATTTCTCAAAAATTGCTGCAGATACGGTTCTAGGACTTATTTTATTCGATTTTTTATGTTAAAAACTCTTAAGACCAGCTCACGCATTGGAACAAGATGGTGATCCACTGCGTTACAGTTTATCGGTAAGAGAAAGTACTGGCGGCAACTTTGACGAGTGGCTCGGAAGACGTGGTATAACTGATCACGTGATCTTACACAGTTACACTTTTCAGTTTGGGTAATTTTGAAAAATAATGTTTTTTCTCATAAGTCTAAAGGTTTGCGATAGACGAGACGAAAATTTGAAGATGAATGTAAAGCGTTATACGGAAAGAAAGATTTGTATAAAAAATTGATACAAATGTAAAAAACGGCTGTAAAAAATGTGTTAAGTACGAGTACATGGGAAGCATTTTGAGCAATTCTCGTGAGGTTTTTAAAAAATGTACAAAACTTTTACCATCTATAAAAATTTATTATCGATTTAAAAGCGCAAGTATTGTTTTCAGTTTTTGAAATACTGTATTTCTCATTAAAGCGACTTTAGGGACGCTATATTTTCTTAATTAGCGTAAGAAATGGAAATACGTAACAGTTTCTTTTATTTTTAGAAATCATCTGAAAAGTTAAAGAAATATTATCTTGTTTTTTTTTTAGTAATGCAAATGGCAGTGAAGATATCTTGCAATTGTATTATTTATTAGGAAGAAGGTGGTCGGTTTAAGTACATTATCAAAGAAACATATGAAGCAACTATAAACTAGTACAGTTAAAAAAAAAAAATTGAAGCCGCAAGAGAACTGATCTAAGACAAAAAGAATCCAAGATAAAAAGCAATGTATCTATGACTTATTACAGTAGACAAACTACCGAGAACTGTCCAGTATGTTATTAAAAAAAAGCCGTCAAAGATTCAACTTTCATATCTTATGTACATGTGTCATACATTTATGTATACGTATATATATATATATATATATATATATATATGAGAGTAGAGAGAGAGCGATTGAGTGCGCGGATTGATTAGGAACAACTAACAAATCTGTTCACTGTTCACTTTATTCCTTCCTTTTTTGTTTTTTAGACTTGCTATACAATTGTGCGCCATTATGTCTCAATACATCCACACGCACGTCCATAGTCAAAGCAAATAAAATGTTTAGACTGCATAATTAACGGAAAAACTATTACAAAAATGTTGGTACTATAAAATAAATTAACTAACTGGTCAATCGATCTTAAAACTAAAAATAAAAGGATCGAATAAAATAATTAATAATGAATCTTAATTCTAATATATTTAAATTAAAAGTAATGTTTATAAAATATAATTTGAAGATAAAAATTATTAAAAAAAAGATATAACAAATAAACCGATTCAGAATCATTTACAGAAATGTTGTAAATGTATGTCTATATATATATATATATATATATATATATAGAGCATTTTTTTCCCGACACGTTAGGAAAATATAATTACATATTTTGTAGTAAAATATTAAGGAAATATTTTTAATAAATGGCAAAAAATTAAATCCTTTACTGTTGAAAAATATGCATAAAAAAAAAATTAACCACAGTTCTGTTATATTGACGGCAATTTTTTTCATTAGTTCCCGATTACCGCAAAAACTACTGAACCAGTCATTACGAAATTTTACCTGTAACTTACTTATGACACCTGCAAAGTTACCCGCAGTTTAAATCTCATCAATCTCACTACTACGTAAATCGTAAAATAAAAAAGCTTATAAATAAAAATCTGTAACTTTCTTTACCGAGATGTAATGTCGTTGTCTATGTTAATATAGACTTCGTCAGAAAGCAATTATGTTTTTTACTAAATTTAATTCGTTGTCTATAAAATATTAATTTATATTATTATCATAATATACGTAAAAATAAAGTAATTTGATAATAAAATTCTAACCCACCGGATTGGTCTAGTGGTGAATGCGTTTTCCCAAATCAGCTGATTTGGAAGTCGAGAGTTTCAGCGTTCAAGTCCTAGTAAAGCCAGTTATTTTAACACGGATTTGAATACTAGATCGTGGACACCGGTGTTCTTTGGTAGTTGGGTATCAATTAATCACACATCTCAGGAATGGTTGAACTGAGAATGTACAAGACTACACTTCATTTATACTCATACATATCATCCTCATTCATCCTCTGAAGTATTATCTGAACGGTAGTTACCAGAGATTAAACAGAAAAAAAGAAGATAAGATAATAAAATTCTAGAAAATGACGACCGTTTACAAATTTACAATTGTTTACATAGTAGCAGTGTATATTTTTAGTTCCTAAAGTAAAAATTTACATCAGGGTAAGCCATACCCGTAATTGGCATAGATTCGACTTTCAATTTGGTATTAACATTTTCATAACGCCTAGGTCACGGATAGAAAAAAGAACTTGTAGGACTATTAGAATTTAAGATCGCAGGTAACGTGAATCTACGCAAGAACGTTCTCAAAGACTTGAAAAGCAACGCATACGCTCGGCTCAAAATCGAATTCAAAATGTGAAAAATAAATTTCAAATCGGTTTTGGAATTCTTGAATAACTTCAACATCGTTCTGAATGCATTAAAGATTTTAATTTGGGAATTGAATCTTTTCTAACATTTTACTTTATCTAGAAATTGTGAATAGCGATAAATCTTGAGATCAACAGCCCACACATAATTACTAAGAAACTATTCCAAATTTTTGAAGTTCTCTACGCATAGAGCGCGGGCGAAGCCGGGACGGTGAGGGATGCTAGTGATCAAATAAAATTTGAACATGATGAATATTTTAAGGAAACAGTATTACTTATAAAATATTCTGACGAAGCAGAGACTTCCGTGAAATATTAACATCTAAGAAAAAAAGTAAATTTTAATACTTTTAACTCCGGAGTCGAGAAAAACGAGAAAAAAGTACTGGATGGTGTCATTTTTTTACCGATAATACAGTACTTTTCTTCTGTTGTAGATTTAACAATAAATAAAATAAAATTGCTGCAACTACCTGCAGAATTCGACTAAATAAAGCTAAACCACATGTAAAGCTACTAAAATAATATTAGATTTCAGATATAAATTTAAGTCAATATTTTCCTTTAATGTATATCTCGGTTCTGTTAAAAAATATTGCTAATTTAAAAATTATTTTTGCTGTTGATTAGTAGAAACGGAATTCAGTAACTTTTGTAAGTACTTAAATTATGAATTTACTTTGTTTTTCCTTTACGAAAAGGATCCTAAATTTTCTTCAAAACTTAAACGAAGAATTTGACGTCACATATTTAAAAATTAGTAAGATGAAATGGAAATTCATTTCAAGGAAAATCCTAGTATATAATTGCCAAACTCAGTTTCCCTTCCAAAATGAAATTTTATTTAAACGTAATAATAAAGTAATATATTAATCTATGAAAAAACACATTTTACAAATATAATTCTATAGAAAACATGTGTAACTAGACTACAATATGTGTAATATATATATATATATGTATTATTACACACACACAAACACACAGTATATATAACATTCTTAAGGCGTGAAATTTCAGGTAATAAAAAATATAGGTTAATTATATCATTATATATTTTATTACTTATCTGTTTAAGAATAGCTTTGTAAATCGGAAAATCTTCAAAGAATGTCTGTTCTATCTCGCCTTAAAAGAACCCCTTATCAGGAATCGAACCCAGGACTTTCAGTAGAAATTATTAAAACTAAACCGTTTATCTAATCTGAACTTTATCTTAAATTTTTTGAACGATTTTTGTGACAATGAAAGAAAACAGAAAGGTATTCATTTTTATATTATAGCAACAGGATATAAATTGCTATACAAAGCCTAGACAGTATTAAAAGGTTGTCCTCAGTCGAAATTTTCTTTACAAATAAAAAAGTAACTATAATTAATGATAAGGTAACTAATTAAATGAAAATATGCATTAAAAATAATTAATATTTACAAACATTACAAGCACTATTGTATTATGTTTTTATTCTTTTGTGTTGGGCCGTTAATATGATTTATATTTTAAAATTTTGTAGTATTAAAAACAGACGGTTAAGTTTTCAAGAACAAATTACAGGATTATAAGACAATCACCCTGGTGTACATGAAAGGTTACAGGGGTGCAAATTCACACGCACTCATACACACACACAACAAACACACATTCATACATATATAATAAACACACATACACGCGCGCACATACATTCACGCATACACACATAACACACACACACACACACACACACGCGCGCGCGCGCGCGCGCGCGCGCTCTGACAGACACAAATACACTCATCCACACACCCATACATAAACACACACACACCCACACACACACACACACACACAACCACCCACACTCCCGCCCGCACGCGCGACGTGTATGTATGTACATACACGTCATATACGTCACGCCGAAACTAGTCAAAATGGGTTTACGGATGGTCAAAATGGATATTCCACCGAAATTTGTAAACCGAATTTTTTCGCGACGACAATATTTCCTTTACTTCGTACAAGGAAGTAATAAAATATTTTTACATTTATAACATATTTTTAAAGTGTAACAAGTTGTAACATATTTTAAGTAAGTATCCGATCGCGAAAAATTTCGGTTTTCAAATTTCTACGGAAATATCCGTTTTGACCATCCCTGAACCATTTTCACTAGTTTCGGTGTGGCGTCTGTACATACGTTCGTGCCTATGTACGTATGCATCTCGCATAATAAAAAACGACTAGCCGTAGCGTGTTGAAATTTTCGAATTAGTGCTCTTGTAACATGTAGCACGGCTTTTTTTTTATGCACGGCTTATACACACAAATGCAAACAACTTAACTTAAAATATCTATCATTTTATTGAAATATAATAGTTTTTATTTATTTAATTCAATGATTCTAACTAAAACGCGCGCGCTTACCGTACGTATTTCATTCGCGCGAGTATGCCGGTACTAGCGACCACTTTAAATACTTTTTTAAAGTTTAAATATTATTAATTTATTTAATTCTACCATTCACTTCTGACTTCCAACATACAGACGACTCTTGCCGGCCTCCGTGGCGCGAGTGGTAGCGTTTCGGCCTTTCATCCGGAGGTGCCCGGTTCGAATCCCGGTCCGGCATAACATTTTCACACGCTACTTGTCATTCATGTCATCCTCTGAAGCGATACCTAACGGTGGTCTCCTGAAGTAAAACAAAAAAAAAAACAAACGACTCCAGTGCTAAAAACATACATACGTCAGTGCTATACTAGCGCTCCTTGTGGTGATAGGAGGTACTAATGAGGCACTATACTTACTTAGAAACTAGTTATTTTGAGCATTTATTTATTGGGGGGTGCGATTTTGCGGATTTTTTTTAAAAATATTATTTTTTAATTGTTAACAAATGTGCCTAAGAAAAACCTTAATTAGGCAAAATATCGAGACGCTGAGAGTTACCTTACTCTAGAGCCTCATCCCCTTGATCTTTTAGCTTGAAATTTTAAAGGCATTAAGCTCCATGTATAGATAATTTGTTATATATATATATATATATATATAATAAATAATCGGACCAAGTTTGGTCAAAATCGATCCAGTTATTTTGGAGATATAAGGTGATTTATGGTGCGTCACCGAACACACACACACGTAAATATGAAAATCCGGAAAATTTCCATCTTGTTTTTGTGTTTTTTTGGGTTCCTCATGTGTCAATGTAAAGATCCGGTGAAAACCACACACGCACAAATTGGACCGATTACCTTATTTTCCCATCTACTGCTATAGCGCTAGACGCGAAAGTAAAATCAACATTTTATTTAAAAGGGTTTGTCCCATTTGGTCCTTTGTCAACGGTGACGTAAACTACGCGATATAAAATTTTTAATAACAGCAAAAACTTTAAAAAACTTTTAAAATATAAGAAATTTGTAAAAATCAATAAATTTCAAACAGACGGTCCCAACGGATCCTCTTTTTTTAAAAAAAGTATTGAAAAGTTAATCGAACATGGCCGCGAATCCGATTGACTTGAAACTGTGGAATTTAAAATAAGCACTTTTATCGAACTAAAATTCAATTTTTTATGAACACTATACAAAGTAAAAAAAAAAAAAAACATTAATTTTCGGAAAATTTATGTTAAGTCAGTCCTGAGATATTGAGATACAAGCCAAGATACGTACATATTCCGAAAATATGTAGTATAAACAAAAATGAAGGTTTTAGGTATTTAACAAAACAAAATGTACAATATTATGAAACAAAAGAATTAGATGTTCCAGAGAAATAAATAATCAAAAATTAAAAATAAAATATGTTAACATCAGCTAAAATTATTAGACATAGTTAATTAAAAATTATTTATCTAAATTTGTTAGAAATAATTTACGTTACAAGTGTGCAATACTAACAATTAATTTCATTAAATTTAACAGAGTAATACAATTTTTAACAAAAAATAAATATTATTTAGATAAGAAATTCTGTCAAATGTTCAATCGGTGTGTGGATTCAAGAACGTAATTTTTTAATTTTAGATTCTATTAATCTTTTTTTAATGCGAAGAATTAATATTTCTTGTAAACATTATTTTGATGAGGAAGCTGCTAAAAATATACAAATTAGATAACTTTTAGCAAGCGTTTTCAGTAAACTTGAAAACTGAAAAAAAATCGTTTTATACACGCCGATTACTAATTTTTTTCGTAGTACATTAACAAAGATTTTCTCAATATTTTTTTATTGTACGATAAAATTTTTAAGCGTAACTTTGGAATTAAATGTCAACCGACCGACCGTACCTTACCTTGTGCCACTAGTCGATAGCAAATTTCATTCAAATCGCTTCATTTTATGCAATCTACAAGTATCTGTCAGAATTTTATGAAAAATAAAAGAAAAATATACATCTGGTTATATTGAAAAAGATCGATGCTAATTAGTATATTGAACATGTAATGCGTTAAACGACGCGTTAAAAAAAAAATTAATTAAAACAAAGATGTCGCCGTGAAAGCACGGCTTCATCCAAAAATACAATTTTTTGTAAAATGTGGAAAATAAAATTAAATCACAAGAAAATTACATCGTTATAAAAAATATCAAAGCCTAATTATATTAAAAATATTAAATTTTTAAATAAGTTTCAGAATTAGTACGGTATTTTTAATTTCGCATAATCATTGCAAACTACTGACAACCACGTACTGATGGTTTTTAAATTATAGGCCAGCAACCGGTTAAACTGAACTATTAATTGACTATTAATAATACTTTTAAAAAACTATGTATTAATGTTTTTCTCGCGTAAATAAACGTCGCATTCAAATAAGCTTATCCTAATTTTATCTTAATTCCTAGTAATTTTTACGTAATATCTACAACGACGATCTCATCCCTTCGAAAGTTTTATGATCGCGTTACCTATTTGAATATCTTTCAAATTCGGGTAGTCAATTACAGCTTAGTAATCAAAAACCGATTTGAAACTTAACATATTTTTCAAAGTGTGAATTCGATTTTGAGCCGAGCGTATGCGTTGCTGTTCAAGTCTTTGAGAATGTTCTTTCGTAGTTTTACGTTGTCTACCATCTAAATTCTAATAGCCCTAGAAGTTCTTTCTATCTGTGACCTAGGTGTTATGAAAATATTAATACCAAATTGAAAGCCAAATCTATGCCGATTACGAGTGTGGCTTACCCTGATGTAAGTTCTTAGTCGAGGAACTACGATTAATACACAGAGTATTAATCTATAAACAGTCTTAAATTTGTAAACCGTCGTCATTTCCTATAATTCTATTATCAAATTAATTTATTTTTACATATAATATGGCACTAATACAAATTGATATTTTATATACGACGAATTAAATTTATTAATCACATAATTACTGTCTGAAGAGTTCGATATTATCATAGACATCGACATTAAATCTTGATAAAGGAAGTTATAGATTTTTATTTATAAGCTTTTTTATTTTATGATTTACATAGTAGTGAGATCGATGAGATTTAAACTGCGGTTAAGTTTCCAGGTAAATTTCCTTTCATAAGAAAGCTACAGGTAAATTGTTTTAATGACGTTCAGTAGTTTTTGCGGTTATCGAGAATAAACTAAAAAAACGTCAATATATGTAGAACCGAGGTTAATTATATTTTTTTTGCAGTTATGTATATTCTTCAACAAGAAAGGATTTAAATTTCTTGCCATTTATTTAAAATATTTTCACGTTATTTTACTACAAGTATGTAATTATTTTTCCCTAATATGTCAGCAGAAAAAAGCGGTTTATTTGTTATATCATTTTTAATAATTTTTATTTTCAAATTATATTTTATAAACATTACATTTAATTTAAATATATTAGAATTAGGATTCGTTATTAATTATTTTATCCGATCATTTTATTTATAATTTTAAGATAGATTGTATTATTAGTTAAATGTATTTTATTTGAAAAATATATTCACGTCGGTATAAATTGAATGTAAAATATTCAGTGAAATATAAAAATTCATATTCTACTGATGAGCACAGATTAGTTCATTTTTTATCACGGACTGAAATACAAAAAATACAGCTCTCTATAATTTTAATATTATATTTATAATTAGACCGTACGTACAGAATGTTGCGAAACGTATTCGCCAAACTCCAGAATCTGATTCAGGAGACCAAAATGTGAAAAAACGTTCTGATCGACGTAAGTCCTACTTTACTTTGTTTTCCTTCTGGACACCATTCTGTGATTTTCAACAAAAAATTATTTCTCAGGAGCCGGTAAACCTACAGTAATTAAAATTTTATAAACGTCACCTTAAAAATTGGCGGCCATCTTAATTATTTTATTCTTCAATATCTTTGTGATTGCTTATTTGATATAATTTTTACTAACACAAAATTTATTAAGCATTTTATTTTGAAGAAAATGACACCTCATTTGTAAAATTCCGTTGACAAACAATCGAGTTATAGCAGACAATTAACCCGACAGTACGCTTTTGCTAGCTGATAATTTTTTTGTGTGTTTCTATTTTCTCCATTAATTATAATAAAAATTATTAATAACAAATAATAATATAAAAAAATAATAATAATATAATAAAAATTATCAGCTTTTAATATTTTATTCCTTTTACGTTGTATGCTTGGAAATGCAAACATTTTCAAGGAAACATTCATAAAATTATTTTAATAGTTCTTTCCTTTAATTCTACAGTCGAAACATTTTATTTGCTTGCCTATGCGTGTGTGTGTGTGTGTGTGTGTGTGTGTGTGTGTGTGTGTGTGTGTGTGTGTGTGCGTGTGTGTATATGTATTGAAATATAATGGACGCACACTTATATCACAGTCACAAAAACCAAAAGGAGAATATGAAGAGATTTGTCAGTTATTTATAATAAATCGTTTATATTACAGAGCATGCTTACTCACTTGTTATATATATATATCTCTTTCTCTCTCTGCACAAATATATATATACATATATATATACATTAAAACGGATGAACACGTGTACATGAGATACAAAACATCACCCTTGAGTTTTTTTTTTACTGGACAGCTGTCATTTTCTCTTATAAGAGATGATTTATTTCTTTTAGTTCTCTTGCGGTGTCCCTTTTTTTAACGGTAATGTTTTATACTACTCTAGTCTGCAGTTACTTCATATATGTACTGAATCAGTCGTATTCTTCCTAATAAATACAATAACATTTCATCAAAGATACACTAGTATTCACTTCCATTTGAATTATTAAAAAATCAACATAATTATTTCTTTTAATCTTTTCTCTATTTTTTCTTTAAAATATATTTGTTTCCGTTGCGGACCATTTCTTAACTAATAACTGTAGATGATTTATAAAAATATAAGATAAATTATAATTTTCAGTTATTATTAAATAATCAGATGCTCCACCATCTTTATTACATATACACATTTTTAAAAGTACATAGAATTTTATTTAATTTTTTTTATTTTATTGAATAATTATTTATTGTAAAATTCTTTTTACAATCACGGGTTAATAATTATTAATAAATTAATATATTTAATTAAATTAAAAAAAAAAAAACATGTTAAAAAATGGAAAAGGAGATGATGTCTGATTCGAACCGATATGCCTTTTCCTTATAGATCCAGATATTTCATAAATTAAATTTTCATTTAGGTACTCTAGAACCGATGGAAAAAAGTACCACTTGTGATATATCATTGAAAAGCTCTCAATGAAAGCCTATTACTGCAGTTAAGAAAAAGTCCAAAATGAAATTTGTTTTGAATTTCGGGCTTTTTTGGACACTTTTCATTCAGTGCAATCACCATTCATTGTCATTTTGGACACCATTCATTGCAATCAAAAGGGAAGGTAAACAACTAGATGTTACAGCAGTAATAAATCCAAAATTTCAACATACTACGGCTAATCGTTTTGTCGTACATACATACATACATACAAACATACTTACATACATACATACGTACGTACGTACAGACGTCACGGCGAAATTAGTCAAAAAGGATTCAAGGATGGTAAAATGGATATTTCGATAAATCGTTAAAGAAAGTAGCATTTCAAAATATATAGTTAAAAGAAGACAGATTTATAGACCAAATATTAAGACATACTGGAATAGTGGCTCTAATATTAGAGTGACTTGTAGGTGTGAAAAATTTTGCCGGCAGGCAACGTTTGGAATACGTAAAACAAATTGTTAGAGATGTAGGATGTAGGGGGTATACCGCAGTGAAACGACTGGCACTAGATAAGGGAATCTCGGAGAGCCGCATAAAAGCAGTCAAATGACAAGGCAAAAAAAAAGATACAGATAGAACACGTTTTAAAAATATTAAACGGTTTTGATTTAACTTTTTAAAAAGCATTAACTAAATTATTATCGATTATTTATTTGAAGAAGTTTACGAATTTGAATATAGATCAAAGATATTCAACAATCTATTTAATCCGCGCTATCGGTTAAAAAATATTTGAAATTACCTTTTTATAATTTGATATAATACAAAAATCTACTTATTCATCGCCAAAACCTCACAATATGATGCGGTATGAAAAGTTTATCGATGCAGATTTGGACGATTTTTAAGTAATTTATTAAAAATCCTGTATTTTAATTTTCGTTTCCTTCTACAGTGAAAAAAAGAAGATATTGCGACGTTTAAGCTAAGTTTATTTTACTCTCGCTTATATAAGATCACTCGGACTTTCATGCAAAGTATTTGGAAAAAGTTCCGTTCCGTGTTACGGTATAGAAAATAGTTTAAAAGAATGTGAAAACCTCCAAAATCGGTGTCTTTTAATATTCGTAAAAACTGTACGTAACGTGTAGATCCCATTACACGTATAGATTAATGTATCGATTACCACTACAATCGTCTTTAGTAAGAAAGTCACATCCGATTGATTTTATACATTCGGTGGATTTCCGATAGTTAGTTTATTTATTTCATTGTTCACACACACTCGCGCGCGAATTCTGGAAGATCTGTATATGCGATTATGACTTCTGTTTTTTTTTTTTGTGTCTTTCCTATCGGATTCTGTAACGTGCAATACTCATTACATTCTTTGAGCTATTATGACCGTAGCGGCTTCATCCGGGATTTAATTTACGTTTTTGTTTACGCCTCTTTCCCCCCTGATCAGTCGTTTGAATTCGTACGAGATAATGAAAAGAAAGGGGTTCGTACTTATTCACCGGTTTGCAACCGGCATCCGTAATCTGCATTTAAAAAATATAGCGCTACAATAATCGTTTAGGTTACAATATTAGGAGAGCGGTTACTTATTTAAAGGACGAAAAGAGCAAAAAACTGTATCTACAATTTTTAACTTTTCGAAATCGAGGATCTGGAAAAAAAGAGCCGGTACGATACGATGTATAGCGGTCTTCCCGCTACGAGAGCTAAATTTAAAGGGACTGGTAAAATAAGAGAAACCAGGAGTACGGTAAAAATTGACACAAGGAGAAAGAAGTAAGGAATACACGGAGGACCCGTATATAACAAGAAACCCGAGGAAATAAACGTAGAAAAGGAACGTAGAGGAAAAACAACCGTCGATATTAAAATGTGAAGTATAGAAAGAAAATTAAAGAAATGAATAAAGAATCGACTGGAGTAGACGAACTTCCCCTACAATTTTATAAGTGCTTAAATTAGGCGGTTATTAAATAAATTGTTTAACAATGTTACAGGATATTTATTTATTGATCGTTGTTAAAAACTTGTTAACTCGTTTATGAACAAAATAAAAACAATTTCCGTCACAAAAAAAAAAACAAATTAAGATTAAACAAATGTTTTTACATTTTATAGCAAATCTTTATCTACGATTACATTAGACTCAAAATAAATATTTAAACTAATACTACAGAACGAGCCTGCGTTTAGAACAGCATCAAAATCTTTTTTTTTTCCTGTTTAGCCTCCGGTAACTACCGTTCAGATAATACTTCAGAGGATGATATGTATGAGTGTAAATGAAGTGTAGTCTTGTACATTCTCAGTTCGACCATTTCTGAGATGTGTGGTTAATTGAAACCCAACCACCAAATAACACCGATATCCACGATCTAGTATTCAATTCCGTGTAAAAATAACTGCTTTACTAGAACTTCAAAGCTGGAACTCTCGACTTCCAAATCAGCTGATTTGGGAAGACGCGTTCACCACTAGGCCAACCCGGTGGGTAGCGTCAAAATCTGTTACCTTTTTCTTTTACGTGAAAAAGATATTTTATAAACCGATATTTTTATAGTCGTGTAAAACTAAACGCTTGTATTTAAGTTTATATCGTGATCGTTTTAACAAAGTATCTGACGTCGATGTTCGGCGAGGAAATCAACGATCTACAGTTTGAACTTACTTGTCTCGATTAAAAATGTAATGAAAAAAATTACGATACAAAATAATTATTACGTCATTACCGCGTATCTTTTTTGATAGATATACCGCAACTTTATGGAGATGAAGACTTTATCGAGAATGCTTTTCTTTATTTCTGAACAATTAAGAAAGTAGCTTAATCGCTATTTATTTTTTGTTTAGTCTCCGGAGCAACGTAAGGTATTACTTCAGAGGATGATGTGTATGAATGTAAATGAAGTGTAGTCTTGTACCGTATCAGGCCGACCGTTCCTAAGATATAGAGCGTATTTCTAACATAATGTGCTACGTACTAAAATATTGAAGCTAGTGTGTTTTTGTGATAGTTTTTTATAATTATTGCTTCCAAACATTCCTAGTTTTAGCAATAGTAGGCTATAATGGAATCGAGGATAGACTGAAAAGAACTGTAAAAAAGTTTATGTAGCAAATAAGGATAAATTTGTGAAATCGCCATTAATTAAAAAAGATGTAACTACCATAAATATTCGTCTGATTATAATGATGTTTATGAACTCTTAAATATACGTAAAAGCGGTTAGTATTCGTGTAGATAAATCAACATGTAAAAACCGTAAAGTTAGCGGGTTGCAAATAAGATCTAATGTTTAACGTAACGACAGTATAAATGTGCATATCGGTGTAGCAAAGCAGCTTGAAATCTTTTGCTCCCTTTGTAATTTTTCAAAACATTTTATAACTCCTCGGAAATTACAAATTTAGATACAAGTGCTAAATTGTTTGACATTAATATTAGGTTAATCGACGGGCTAAGGTGCACAGGTAAAGAGCATCCTGACCCCGAAGGGGAAGATACCAACCACGTGTTGTTTCCGGTCGCTATGCCACCCCCACCATACCTTGTCCTGATGGGCTTTACCGGAGGTCATCTTCAAAAATCTCGGCGGTAGACATATTCCAGTCTCGGCTCGGCCAGGATGCCGACGATGCGAATGCCGTAAGCGATATTCCCATGTAAAAACCGTAAAGTTAGCGGGTTGCAAATAAGATCTAATGTTTAACGTAACGACAGTATAAATGTGCATATCGGTGTAGCAAAGCAGCTTGAAATCTTTTGCTCCCTTTGTAATTTTTCAAAACATTTTATAACTCCTCGGAAATTACAAATTTAGATACAAGTGCTAAATTGTTTGACATTAATATTAGATTAATCGACGGGCTAAGAGGTGCACAGGTAAAGAGCATCCTGACCCCGAAGGGGAAGATACCAACCACGTGTTGTTTCCGGTCGCTATGCCACCCCCACCATACCTTGTCCTGATGGGCTTTACCGGAGGTCATCTTCAAAAATCTCGGCGGTAGACATATTCCAGTCTCGGCTCGGCCAGGATGCCGACGATGCGAATGCCGTAAGCGATATTCCCTTCGGTGTACGTCTAACAAAGGTGGACATGTAGAAACAAAACGCATCTCGGTTAGCCGTAAAAAAGACTGAATACGCAATCGCTGAGCGAGGAGGTTAAAGAGAGTCCGACACGCAACATGAACTAAAACTAAAACAAAAACTAACTAAGACTATAACTGCAAAGAATTAACAAAAACAAAGAAACAACAATAAAAATAACCCCTTCGCAATCCTTTCTTTTCCTCGATAAACTATGAAATCCTCTACTGTAGACCGTTCGGTCTGCTTAAGATTCAAATTCAGTCCTGACCCGAGAACGTCCAGTCGACAAACGATCTCGTTACGCTTGTCATCATATTTCATGCGTATTACACGCTTCTCGTATAGCACATAAAAAGCGTCATCTAACACCTGGCATTGCAGGCATAAATTGGCATCAACCAGGCCGAATTTCGCCAGCTTGCCCCGAAAATCATAGTGTCCCGAAAGAAACTGTGTGACATACTTTTTTGGGAAAATCCAGGAGTGCGGCCGCAAGCACCTTATATCTGGGAAGAGATAGTGCGTATACCGCCCGTCTCCTGTTTCATCCGATCTAGCTTGCCGTAATCAAATCCGTGCTGCTCGATTTTCCGGATTTTTCGGAAGTCAACTCGCCCGATATCCTAGCAGCGTAGATTAAATTTCAATTCTTGTCGCGTCTCGGTACGAACGGTACAGTCGTTTCCTTCTGGAATGTTGCGTGTTGGTTAGTGTTTTATCTGTATTAATGAATTACGTTAAACATTGTGAAAGAAAATTTCTAATTTTTTTTCTTTGTTAAATTTATCGAGTTCTAATGTAATAAAAAAATCTGAAAACAGAATTATTTCTGATGCACGCCTTACACACACAACTTAGTATAAAATATTTATCGGTTTATTTAAATACAATATTTTTTCCTTTATTTAAGTCACAGATTCTAAAAATGCGCGTACACATACCGTATTTAATTCGTGTGGGTGTGGCGGTCCTCTGCGACGGTCGGCACTAACTAAATTAATATAATTTCACAAATTATATAGAACAAGTTTCGCTTGTACGGTCTGCAGACCGGTGTAGCCGCGAAGCTTAACGCATCAGTTACCGAATCGACCGGGCGATCGAATTCGAAACCCGTTCAGACCGAGTTCCTTTTTTACACTCTAAATATTATTAATTTATTTAATTCTACCGCTCACCTGTGACATCACAACACAGGAGAAGACTATAACCGAATTTTACGGTACGGGGGTGGGTTTTTGCAAAAGATATTTTTTGCAGATATTGTTATTTTTTAATCGTTAACTAATACGCCTGAGAAAAATGCAACTTAATCGGGCGAAAACTCGAGATGCTGAGGGTGACCTTGCCCTACAGCCTCGACTCCTTGACTTTTTAAGTTAAAGATTTAACGGCTTAAATATATATACGGCTATATATATATAATTACGGCTTTAAGATTTAACGGCTATATATATATAGAGAGAAATAAAATAATCTAAGAATACTAATATTGGAAAGTGGCAATGATCGATATCTTATGAAACAAAATGGCATTTACAATCAGTATTAGTAATATTCATTAAATTAATTAAAAACTGAAAACGTATGTTTTGAAAGTTGGTTGAATCTAAAAATGTTTTTCAGAAATGTGGTTTTTGGTCATTCAATAAAGTTATAATCAATTTATATATATATATATATATATATACTCAGCATTCCTGATGCTGAATATAACATTCGATGCAGTGTAACATTTTTTACTTGAAATTACATGCAATGTAATTTCAACAAAAGGTTGAATCTAAAGATTTTTTCAAAAATGTAGTTATTGGTCATTCAGTAAAGTTTAAGTCAAATTTTGTATATATACTGAGCATCAGGAATGCTGAATATAATAATCGATGTGATGTAACATTTTTTACATGAAATTACAGGCAGTACATGCAAGCAACATAGAAATCTGGCTGAAATGTGTTATTAAGCGTGTAAGTAATACATCTTGTTAGTATGAAACGATTCTGAGGCGGGTATCTTACATCGGGTGGACTAAAATTCTGTTTCTCTATTTACTAATTAGAAAATAGTTAATAAAGATAGGTTTTTTATTATGTCCAATTCACATCAGAAGAAGTGGTAAAAGTGTTGTCCTTCTCCTCTTATGCGTTCATACAGCATTTAACCGATGAAGTACATATCTTTTATTTTTAATAAAGTTTCATTTTGATTTATAAAATCAGGACAAATATTTAAAAGCTTGAAATTGTTCAGGTCATTTGTATTTAAAGAAAATACCGTGTCTTTTTTATTTCAAAAAAATGAAAAATCGGAAGGCGTCAAATTACACGAATGAGGTAGCTATTCGGTGGTTAAACGTTCATAAAATGTTTGATCTAGTTATTCTCTAATTTAACCCCTGTTTAGCTCAAAACACAGGGATGGGCCTCAAAACAAAGGGTTGTTTAAAAATAGGGTTTTAATAGCTTAAAATTAAAATTAAGAGTATCTTGCGCGATTTCATAATCTTATTTAAATTAGGGAAATTACAAGATGGTAGAGGATTAGGTTAAGTTAGGGAATATTTGGTTAGATTAAAGATGGCGTAACCCATCGGGTTGGTCTAGTAGTGAACGCGTTTTCCCAAATCGGCTATTTGGAAGTCGAGAGTTCCAGGGTTCAAGTCCTAGTAAAGGCAGTTATTACTTTTATACGGATTTGAATACTAGATCGTGGATACTGGTGTCCTTCGGCGGTTGGATTTCAATTAAACGCACATTTCAGGAAATTGGGAATAGTTTTTTTTGCATTTCTCAACGTTTCATGACCCAGGAATCCCAGAAAAGTGTGGGGGTAATGTTTGTATGTGCGTATATTGGCGTGTTTGAGTTTAATAACTTTTTAGTGGATGAACTGATATCGATTAAATTTGGTACAGAGACTCGTGTATATTAGGATATTCTTGGATAAAAGTTTGGGGTCAATATCTCCAGGGGATGGGATAGATAGTTTCTTTGGGGTAAATTTTCTCAAAATTTTGAGTACATAACCCGAAATTATATTAAGCTCAGTAATGCGTACGTGCTTATCTTACCATTATCTCCTTTTTTTAACTTTTTTTTTTATTTTAAATATATTGATTTATTAATAATTATTAACCTCTGATTGTAAAAAAAATTACAATTAATAATTCAATAATAACAATAAAAAAAATAGTATGAAATATATCAGAAGTTATTAATGAAATAAAATTTTATGTACTTTTCAATTTAAAATACGTGTATATGTAATTTAATAGGCTTACAAGTAAGACAGGCGGTGTCCACATCAGATTTTTATCTTTTCGACTTTGGAAGCATAGTAGTAGTGCAAGTGTTGCAAGTGGCAAAAAAAAAATTGTAGGCAATATTGGTGGTGGGGGAATCGATCAAACTATAAAAATATCAAATTTTGGAATTTTTAAAAAAAATTTCTAGTTTATTTAAAACAATTTCAGAACATTTCTTGGGTGGTGATTTTGAGGGTGGGAGAGCAGACAAAAGTAATAATATACAGTTTTTTTGAAGCTTTTAAAGTTTTTTCTTGAATTACTATTTTTTCACTATATAAGAATAAATAACCGGTGTTAGGAAAGTATTAAAACAGCCTGACACCGGTCACAAGCCGCAACTTGAAATACATTCTCAATAATACTAAACAAAACATACCAGGTTTACGTAGGAAACCTCAGGAGTGAAGCGGTTTCCTGTTTCCTTCTTCGTTAAGCTGAACGAACAACTTCTGCTGCATACCTGCGTTGAACTAAGATGCAGGTGATATTCAGTTCTACAAATGACATCTCTCCGTTCTCGCTATGATCGCAGATGTAGTGAACGTCATTACTATCAGAAAAATTATTATCTGAATGACGGTTCTTGTACCTCATATGTTCCAAATTTGTTCAATGCCACAAAAAATACTGTAATAGATTATAAAAATATTTAAAATTTTTAAAGATTCTGTAATTTACTATAATTGCGACTAAAAATAATGAAACGTAATAAATCCACGACTGAAAAGCAATTTTCTTGGTCATAAAATTATATTTCCTTTTTTAATATTTATTTCATTTAAAGATGTATTCGGATATAACAAAAAGTAGAATGTAGTTTGTAAAAAAATATTCAAAATTTATTTATTTATTCCACAATTTCTTTTCTACAAAGAAAAAAAAAAGAATTATTATTCATTAAGTTAATAAAGAAGATTCATTCCAGCGTAATAGAATTTTCGGTTGTTAGTCAAAAGTGATACGGCAAGAATTTATTACGCGTTTAATCTTTATGTTCATTAATACAAATTAGATTTTGCTGAGAAAAATATTCGTAATTAAATAAAAATATTTTTATATACATCAATAATAAGCGCTATAACCGATTTATTCATCGGACACTTAAGACGAAGTTACAAATATAAGAATAGCGATAAACACATTATTTGGAATACAATTATAAAACATATAACTAAATTTAAAAAAAACATACATCAATTTTAGAAACATTTTAGAAAAAACTCTTTATCGCAAACAAATATTATTTACTGAATAACTTTAAGAACATTTTTACCCTTCAAATAACACCTTTAATTCAATTACGAATTTTTTTTATTTAATATACATTATTATTTAATTTAAGAAATTTCCTCGAAATGAAGTTTAGTTTGAGTCAACACCTTACTGGAAATGAAATTGATATTCAGAATCTTCATTAAAGAATGGTGGTTTTAAACGTGTATTAAATGAAAACAAAAATGTTACAGTTGATGTTGTTTACTTATCAAATTTGTCATCTCAAACAGTTTTTGTTAAATAATTAATAAATTTCAATATGTGCCATTAGTCGCTCGGTAAATCTCCAATTGATACTCAGTTTTCTGCCCACTCCTGAATTAACATATCTTCTGTTACGGTTACAACTGCTTCTTTAATTCTTTCCTTTAAGTGGCATATGTCGTATTTTTCAATTTTTTTTATAAAACTTTGTGAATTGTTATTTTCAAAATATCTAAGTCAAGGCTTTGACGAGAGATAGATATGTTAGACTTCTGATTGCAGATTGTCTAATTTGTTCAACCGTTTCATCTGATACTCGTGGTCTGCCAGTTGATGTTTCCTTGAGAAAGAACCAGTTTCTTCAAACTATTTGAACCAATGTCGTACGTTATTTTTATGCGGTGGCATTTTTTTCATTTTAACGTCAAAAGGCATGATGAACTAAAATTACAGAGTTTAATTCTGCCCGCCACAAAACACACTTAGCTTCTTTTTGAACAATGAACATAATAATGAACCAAAAACGCTTCAGCAATAATACAAATCTGGTGGTTTGAACTGCTGTTACACAAACTTTTAGGTTAGAGACTATCAGGGCTACCAAAATAACTTTTCAAAATTTCCCTTCTGCTTTGATCCTTTTTTTAACCTCTGGGACTACTGTTAGGTATTGCTTCAGAGGATGAAATGAATGAAATTTTTATAGCATGTGAAAATGCTTTGCCTGACAGGAATTTGAACCCAGAACCTCTCGATGAAAGGTCGAGATGCTACCATTCACACCACAGAAGCCAGCATCTGAATTAGAGAAAGTCCAACTTTCTTTTATGATTTGCCGAGCAACTAATGGTGCCCGATTCAAATTTATTAGTTACGTAAGAAAATTATATGAGATGAGAAATTTGATAAATAAACATCAACTGTAGGTATTGTTGTTTTCATTTAATCCATGTTCAAAACCCCACTATTCTTGTATGAAGATCCTACATTTTAATTAGGAGTTAACAAAATTACCAACAGACATCAGAGCAGTTGGCATGAATCTCTTGTTGAGTGATTACTTTGCGGTAAGGCATAGCTGTTACCAGTATCTACTATTAACGACAATTTTTCAAATTAACCTTTGCATTGTGTTCAATTTAATTTGGAACATGGAAGTTTTATAAATATACAAATGAAATATAAACAAAATGATTATTACTTTATTTAAAAATATTTAATACATAATTTTTATATTGTATAAGTTTAAGTCATTCAATTTGTGGATTTTTTGTTTATTTTAATTGAGTAAATTTACACTTTTTTTTTTATCAATCTTGCAACTTTGTTTATTGATATATTGAAGCAATCTGAGTTGTGTAATCCTGTTATCAGATTAAAATTGTTGTTCACTTATATTAAATTTGTTGTAAATTATAAAAATACTTGATTATAAATAATTAAGACTCATTTGATTTTATATACATTTACCAAAAGTTTGCGATCAGCTTTTATACAGGTGATTAAAAAGCCCTGACTAAATACGTTTTTGCTTTGTTTTTTTTATTTTGAAAATTAATTCGCCATATAACTAGAAAGCTTGTGCCATAGGAATTTCTTTTTCCTTGAGAATGCCAATGCTATTTTGTGGGACATGCATCTCGTATCTTGTTGCATTCAATCTTTTGTTTACGGCAAATGACATATATAACATGACATAAAATAATTATAATAAAATAATTATTTTATTGATTTATTTTTTCAAAGTACAATTTCTTCCTAAGTAACTAGAAACAAAAAAAAAATTTATCATAACAGCTCCGGTTCCTCTATCGTTTTTTAAAATAAATATTTAAATATCAATCAGGTTTAAGGTAATTCTTGATTGCAAATCAATTTTCAGCTGTTCTTCATGATTTTCTGGCACCATGACTATGTCACTCATAATATTAGTATAAACATGAGATTATAATCTACAGATTTTAGTTTAACTGTAAGTTTGCTCACAAAAAATGAATTACAAAACACATCTCACAGTTGGAAACAGCAATATCATGTCTTTCATCAATTGCTCCTTTACCAGCACTAAATAGAATGAAGAAGTGGTTGAACAAGTCATTACATTGTAAATTCCTGATCTGCGAATTCTGTGCTATACAAGTCATTCGAGATACAAGTGATACCATACAAAGTTGATTTCTTTAAATTTATGATGACACTATAAAACCAGTCAATGTGATGAATAGAGTGAAAGGATCAATTTCAGGGCTGAATATCAGCTATAGTTTAGTCAACTTCATGCTGATATGCAATAATTTTTGTGGGAAAGGCATCAGGAAAACCATTAAAATATCCATTTTCCTCAGAAAGCCTAACTATTGATGTTCAGTTTTTATTAAGATTGGCTCAGCGTTTTTTTTGAAATAGATATGTGTTATGTCAGGTTATCTGTTGAGTTATGACTCCTTCAGAGACATATAAATATTAATTATTATTATTATTATTGTTAATTAGACTTCTTGAGTCGATTGGAATCCCTTTTCCTCAAATAGATTTCAAGAATATCAATTACATCTTTGAGCATTCTCTTTGATAAAATTCTGGATTTATCTCTTAGACTGAGGCAATAACTTTCTAAATGTCCCGTTAAGAGAGTAATATCTGACTGCTTATGAAACTTATTTCCCAGGCAAATTATTATATTAAAAGCACAACATACTAGACATGGATATCTTGATGAATTAATTTACACTTCTTATAATTTAATTCACCAAATTTCTTCATAACAAAAAGCATAAAGTTAAATTTTATAATTTTAAGGTGGATTGAATTTTGTGTTAACTAAATATAATTAAACAAAAAATTATACCAATACAACTTATAGACTGTTACTTATTTGTAATTTAATAATAACTAAATTGGTAAGTTTTCTTTTTCAGCAATGTCAGATGGAGGACTTTTATCCCAGACATTAATCATACATAGAATTGTCATTTTCATCAAATTAGATTGGAGAGGAAACAGTAATCGGTGAGTTTTCAATTAATTTAAAAAAAACATTAAAAATTTTATGTAGAAAAGCGGTAACATCAATGTACATTTAAGAATGTCCAGCAACTCTTACAGAGGGGAAGACATGTGTAAGGAAAGATTAGAAGGGCTCTAGCAAAAAGAAAAAAAAGTTTCATAGTTTTTTAAGTTGAGAGGAAACATTTTAAAAAATTAGGAAAACTTGGGATTAACTCATCGATTCTTGATTCGATATTATAATATTTAAAGGCTTATGAATGTAATTAAATTCCATTGTATGAATAACAATTTGTCTTTATAATCAATACAATATTAGTATATTTTTTTTTGTCTTCAGTCATTTGACTGGTTTGATGCAGCTCTCCAAGATTCCTCATCTAGTGCTAGTCGTTTCATTTCAGTATACCCTCTACATCCTACATCCCTAACAATTTGTTTTACATATTCCAAATGTGGCCTGCCTACACAATTTTTTCCTTCTACCTGTCCTTCCAATATTAAAGCGACTATTCCAGGATGCCTTAGTATGTGGCCTATAAGTCTTTCTCTTCTTTTAACTATATTTTTCCAAATGCTTCTTTCTTCATCTATTTACCGCAATACCTCTTCATTTGTCACTTTATCCACCCATCTGATTTTTATTCTCCTATAGCACTGCATTTCAAAAGCTTCTAATCTTTTCTTCTCAGATACTCCGATCGTCCAAGTTTCACTTCCATATAAAGCGACACTCCAAACATACACTTTCAAAAATCTTTTCCTGACATTTAAATTAATTTTTGATGTAAACAAATTATATTTCTTACTGAAGGCTCGTTTAGCTTGTGCTATTCGTCATTTTATATCGCTCCTGCTTCGTCCATCTTTAGTAATTCTACTTCCCAAATAACAAAATTCTTCTACCTCCATAATCTTTTCTCCTCCTATTTTCACATTCAGTGGTCCATCTTTGTTATTTCTACTACATTTCATTACTTTTGTTTTGTTCTTGTTTATTTTCATGCGATAGTTCTTGCGTAGGACTTCATCTATGCCGTTCATTGTTTCTTCTAAATCCTTTTTACTCTCTGCTAGAATTACTATATCATCAGCAAATCGTAGCATCTTTATCATTTCACCTTGTACTGTTACTCCGAATCTAAATTGTTGTTTAACATCATTAACTGATAGTTCCATGTAAAGATTAAAAAGTAACTGAGATAGGGAACATCCTTGTCAGACTCCCTTTCTTATTACGGCTTCTTTTTTATGTTCTTCAACTGTTACTGTTGCTGTTTGGTTCCTGTACATGTTAGCAATTGTTCTTCTATCTCTGTATTTGAACCCTAATTTTTTTTAAAATGCTGAACATTTTATTCCAGTCTACGTTATCGAATACCTTTTCTACGTCTATAAACGCCAAGTATGTTGGTTTGTTTTTCTTTAATCTTCCTTCTACTATTAATCTGAGACCTAAAATTGCTTCCCTTGTCCCTATACTTTTCCTGAAACCAAATTGATCTCCTCCTAACACTTCTTCCACTCTCCTCTCAATTCTTCTGTATAGAATTCTAGTTAAGATTTTTGATGCATGACTAGTTAAACTAATTGTTCTGTATTCTTCACATTTATCTGCCCCTGCTTTCTTTGGTATCATTACTATAACACTATTTTTGAAGTCCGACGGAAATTCCCCTTTTTCATAAATATTACACACCAGTTTGTATAATCTATCAATCGCTTCCTCAACTGCACTGCACAGTAATTCTACAGCTATTCCGTCTATTCCAGGAGCCTTTCTGCCATTTAAATCTTTTAATGCTCTCTTAAATTCAGATCTCAGTATTGTTTCTCCCATTTCATCCTCCTCAACTTCCTCTTCTTCCTCTATAACACCATTTTCTAATTCATTTCCTCCGTATAACTCTTCAATATATTCCACCCATCTATCGACTTTACCTTTCGTATTATATATTGGTGTACCATCTTTGTTTAACACATTATTAGATTTTAATTTATGTACCCCAAAATTTTCCTTAACATTCCTATATGCTCCGTCTATTTTACCAATGTTCATTTCTCTTTCCACTTCTGAACACTTTTCTTTAATCCACTCTTCTTTCGCCAGTTTGCATTTCCTGTTTATAGCATTTCTTAATTGCCGATAGTTCCTTTTACTTTCTTCATCACTAGCATTCTTATATTTTCTACGTTCATCCATCAGCTACAATATATCGTCTGAAACCCAAGGTTTTCTACCAGTTCTCTTTTTTCTGCCTAAGTTTGCTTCTGCTGATTTAAGAATTTCCTTTTTAACATTCTCCCATTCTTCTTCTACCTTATCTTTTTTACTCAGACCTCTTGCGATGTCCTCCTCAAAAATCTTCTTTACCTCCTCTTCTTCAAGCTTCTCTAAATTCCACCGATTCATCTGACAATATTAGTAATGAAGCGATTTATTTGGATAACATCTAAAGTTCCAGGATGTCTTTCAAATTACTTCATATAAGAGATAAAGCATATTGTGGCAGGTTTTAATGTATCTACCAAAAAGAGAAACGATCTGTTTAATTTTCGTGAGAAAGTTTTTTATGTTTTTTGGGGTAAGAGTGACATCTCCACTTTCACTGTTGGGAAATGATATTTATAACCACCGATATTCTTTTGCAGAATTTACAAAATCTGCTAGAGTATTATAATATTCAAATCATACAAACATCACTTATATATATATATTTTTTGAATAAGTGTTAAGAGAATAAAGCTCACAGAGACGAAAACCCTTTAAATCATTAATTCACTTTCAGGTGTGATTTTTAATTGCAACTTACCTGTAAATTATGGTAGTAAATAATTTACTTTGTTATCCACTAAACATTTGTGTACCTGCACTTACATGTAGTTTCTGCGTTAACTTAAAATTATATTTTAATAAATGATGTCATTTGTGATAATAAAATTCATAACGGTTAAACTAAAAAATATAATTTAATAGTACATATGACATGAAGAGATAATCATTGAAAATTAACATAATCATGGCAGTTTATTTATCGACTAGTAAAGAAAAATTGTATTTTAAATCAAACTTTTGGCATTTTGCAATGTTGTTCAGGAGCGGTACAGTGGTGGGAAAGTTTCTGTTATCAAACTATAATTTCTGAAAAAAATGAACTCACTTTATAGCTGCAGTCGATGTAGTCTACCATCGACATAATTTGTCACTTGCAATCTATTCTCAGCAATATCATATAAAATACACTTTCATGATTTATTACGCCTTCAAATCTAACATTTGCCTCAGAGATCATTCTGTTATTAAATTTTTAATCTTATAAATTTATTACTTTTCATTTTACCTTCATATCTTTTGTGATAAAAAAGAAAAACAAAAACACAAAAAAAAGGGGATATAGACCAACTTTTAAAGTATTTTTGCTATAAATTTATATGTAAATTACAATACAATAAAATACTATTGCAAACAATAATTCCATTTTACAATTTAATTTAATCTTCACTGTAGTTATTCTATCTCTTTTTAGAGCTTAATTTATTGTTAAATTTACTACAAAATGAAGCCGTATTTGTCACATATGTACTAGTTTATCTGAAAATGTAATAACTATATTATCAAGATATCTTAAAACTTACTAATGAGAAATAAATTTAAAAAAAATAAAAAAGGGATTGATAATATAGATAGAATGGTTGATGATAATAAATTGATTTTTGTTCTGTTTTTCATATACTGAATCGGTTCTTAAAGTACGTTCTGTATTACCTATCCAAATGCTACTTGAACAGAGTAAGATGTGTATTATATGTACTTAAAATATCATACTCAAATGCGTGATAATTAATAGAAAGTGTATACTGCTATGTTAATTAAAGTCACGTATATAGCTATGTTTATTCTTGATAAATATTATTGTGCAGTGTACCGACAGGACAGCTTAACAGCAGGTGTACTACTATATTGATAGGGTAATTTAATTTTTAAGTTTCCATTAGCAAACGTCAACAGGACGTAGCAATTTCCTAGTTTTTAGAAAGTATTTTAAATTCTTTAAGATAAACAAAAATGTCATTTTAAATTTTCTGATATATTTTTCGGAAGAGGAGAAACTTTCATTTCAAATTGTACCTCACAAATTGTGAACAGGTAGTAGAAATTTTATCTTTTGACAAAAATGCACATGTAAATTTAGGTTCACACTTCAAGTTGTAGAATGTGGATCACCTCAGATAAAAGTTTTTGCTTTCTTTATTGTTTATTAATGATGTGATTGTTCTCACAGGTAACACACTACCTATTTCTAAACATAATTATTAAAAATAAATTGAAAATTGCATAATTGCAGCTTTAAAAAATTATTCACTAGATGTATTGTAACCATCTAACATAACACTGCAGATAGCATGGCCAGAATTCCCATTAATGATTGTGATACTATTTTTGTTGTCCGTAAAGCAAAACGTCTGGGTTTTTTATTTGATAGATTCTTGTGGGATGATAAAATTGATTTTGTTTGTTAACAAAATGGAGTGAACCGTTTTACTCTGAAGAACCTTTACAAAACACTAAGCTTGTAATCATTATGAATAAATATTATGCCTAAATATTTTCTCGTATAATGTGTAATGTCCGGGTTTTGGTCTTCCTAAAATCATGAGCTTTTAAGAGAAAAAAAAAATGGGCTTTTAGATTATTAGCAACGCATACTTTATTAGAAAGGTAACTGTACAATCAGTTTATTTTACAATTAAAAGATTTACTTTTACAAAAACAATATTGTTCTGTTGATGAATTAAAAGAAGGACAAACATATGATTTATCTGCGACCACTTCAACATGTACAGATACAAGTATATGCTCGAAATAATTTTCTGTAACGATTTCTTAACCGTTAATTATTTTGTAGTAACATATTATTGATGTATTTACATTAATATTATTTCATGTGTTTGATTAAATAGTTAATATGAACTTGAAATACAACTATAATTTTTTTCTAATTTATATTTGTTCAGATCAGAAAAAACAATTATTTATACAGTAGAAAGTTAGGTTAAATAATTTGTTATAATAATAAAATCATCCTTACCAACAATTCATATTATATCCTTAGGGCTTTAGGTCATTCGACAATCCTCAGAAGAGATATTTTTTTTTGTAATTTAAAACATTAAAACTAAAAACGTAAATAAAAAAATTATACATCACTAATAACCTACGAATAGGTCTTCATTGTATACGGAAATAAATTAGGCAACTTGATAATTATTAATTTAAATAGAAAATCATCTTCAAATTTTAATGTTCCTTTATTAATTTATTGTCATTACAATAATGTTTCGAGATTGCTTGTTTTATAATAATCGGTGGAAAAAACTAACATTTTAATAAAATTATTTGTAATTATTTTTATAATAATTAGTTGTAATTATGTTTATTTTATAAAATGTGATAAGCATAATTGGATTTATCGAAACAGCCTTTCTTTATATTATTAATATGTTCTTTAGCTCCAATAGAAAAATAGCTGTTGTAATATATTCAAGAGGGAGGTGAAACTATCGCCAGTTTGCCTTTTTTTTTAAATTGACATTATACCCACTGGGTTGGTGTAGTGGCGAACTTCACTAATCAGCTGATTTTGAAGCCGCGAGTTCGAACATTCAAATCCCAGTAAAGACAGATAGTTTAATACAGATATGAATACTAGATCGCGGATATCATTGTTCTTTGGTGGTTGGATTTCAATTAACCACACATCTCAGAAATGGTCGACGTAAAGCTGAACTAGACTACACTTCATCTACACTCGCATATCATCCTCAGAAGTAATATCCGACTGATTCCCGGAGGCTAAATTGTTTTGAGAGTGTATAAAAAAGTTCTCCCGGGATTTATAACATATTCTACACCTTAAATTTATGGAAAATTTCATATAAACATACGCCCTTAAATGCTTCATTTGTAACGGCTAATGACAGATTTCATTCAGACTTAAGCAACCCCGGTGAAAAAGGTCATACTGAAATTTTTTGGACATTGATTAGGGGGCAGAATTAGTGATTTCAATGGTTTTTTATCTTAAAAATTAAATAAAATACCTACCACAAATATATATGTAGTAGTTTTTAAGGAATCTGGGTTGAAAATTAATAAATTGGGTAAAAAACCTATTTTTATGTTTGATGTACAATAACTTTGTGAAATGTGTAATAAACATCTAAAACCTTTAAATAAAACTTGTAGAGAACTTAATTCTGAACAAAATGGTATAAGATAATTCAAATAACAAAAAGAAAGTTTAGAAAAATTAGAATTTTATTTACAAACTATACAGAAGATCGTACCTATTGGTTTATAATAAACATTCAAAAACAGGCCTGCCAGTTTCAAAACATTTCTTGACTCGCTTCTGTACTGGTTTTGTAGCTCTTCATAGTTCTTCAGGGCTATCCTTAAGTTACTAGGCAGCATCCATAATGCGAACAATTAATTCCTCATTAGAATGTATTTTTGTTTTATATACAATATTTTTCATGCATCCCCAGACGCAAAAATCTAAAAGGTGTTAGATCAGGTGATCTTGATGGCTAGGAATCTGAACCTCCATGACCGCTTTATTTCTCAGGGAAATGACGGATACATTATCCATTATGTTTATTTATTTTAACAATTTTTTTCTAACACAAGTATTTAAAAGACTATTTATATATCTTTGCAGATTTCATCAAATGTAGGATCATCATGACAGAGTGAGTACAGCACTTATAGTTAAGATTTCATCATATGATCACCGGATTCAGAAATTAAGGAACCAAATCGTCGAATAACATCTTAGTTGTTTCATATGACAGTCGCAAATTTCATCAAATTATAATTATTTTTGTTACCTTCATCAGTTTGTAAATATCAATGGTCTTAAAAATTACCTAAAAAGCTCTTTACAAGGTACTTAATATAAAAATCATTTTCACAATTAACTAACTTAAGAAGATGCATTAATTTAAGTATTACAGTAATATTATTTATATTTAAAATATTGATTCTTTTGAATACTGTTGTCGATGTATTGAAACAATAAGTTAGATGAATTTTTATTCCAGTAACAGGCTGTACTATTATCTGTCTTACTGAGATCATGATTATAAACTATGAAGAAAGTTTAACATTTTGAGGTTGCAGAAGGATATACTTTTAAACTGATTTCATAATCGAATCATTTTCGTGTACTTTGTAGCAATTAATTATTAAAATTAATACAGAAAATCAGATTTTCAAGGAAAATCAAAACAAAATCCTGTAGCCTTCCTTGTATCATTCCTTTTGCCAGAGCGTAAAAAAATATCATATTTTGATATTTTTGGCCACTTATTCCTAAGTGTACATGCCGATTTCATAATTTCATTAACACAATCTATAAAAAAAACCTAATTACCTAAAGTAACTATGTATTATAAAAAGTCCAAATGCATGTACAGATATTTAATAAAAAATTTAGTTTAAAAACAAATATAAAAAGTAATTGTTAAAATCTAACAAGTTGTGTGATTATGGGAGTAAATGTTCAAGTACTATTATGGGAATAGATGACAGAGGTACTTATTTGCATTATTTTGTAAATTATTTTTTAGGGTTGACATCTGTTAATAGAGCTAGTATGGTTTGACCACACAAGTCATAAATTCCAAAATTCTAGCATTTTGGAAACATATCTTTAGCATATTTTATATTTTTAACATATCTTTAGCAGATCGCTAATAAGTACTTAATTTTTGACACTAACTCTCATGGATAAAACATTAAACAGTTTATGCATAACAATAAATAACAGTATGAACATAGAGGTGCTGTTTAATAGATTATTAGGTAAAGTTAATAAGAAAGCTATCTATTGTAATGGGTACCATGATTCAACTTCAGAAAATTTTGACTATCCTGTTATTTTGTGCCAATTACTTTTAAATTGATACATAAAATATAATGACCCAAAATCTTGGTCGTGTTTGTTAATGGGCAAAATTGGACCATTGGGGTGGAAATGCCTTTTCGAAAAAACAAATATATCGAGTAGTTGAGATCTTAGGTGTTCTGTATTGTAATTAAACAAATCAATAAGCACAAATCATAAACAGCTAACAACAAGAGTAAATATTACAAATTAAAAAGCACAACTGCTGTTTAAAAATAACATTGCTGACAAACATCTCTTTTTTTTCTGGTTTGTTCCCATTGTGATCTGCAAATACCGTGTTTGAATTTTGAAAGCTATAAGATTGGTTGCAAAGATGTAACAACAATATTTCCAAATAACTGTGATCTGTTAGATCGAGTGTGTACCTGATGTTTGCCATGGTAGCCTTCAACCTACTAACAAATACCCTGTTTGAATTTTGAAAATCAGATGATTGTTTGCAGAGATATAAGAGATAAGAATCACTGTCTTGCACCTCTCAAGACAGTGATTCTGGGGCACCTCGTTTGTTATCAGTTGATGGTGATGATTGATCTAACCTTGTACTTTGAGGTGCTTACATCACATCATTTTAGCTTCACATGCAGTCATTCACAGGAAGCCTATTATTATTAACCAGACATTTTGATTTTAATATTCATATTTCAATATTAATATTTATACATTTTTAATTTACGTAAACTATTTTATTTAACTTAAATTTGATTCTATTATTTTTGTAATATTATTCATTAGAATCACTCAGTTCAAACCTAGCTCATACCATGATAGAGGCTCACAGTAAATTTGTGTTTCAACCGGCATATCTCCACAACATATATATATATATATATGTATATGTATACATTATATAGCGATAAAAGAAGGATTCCAGCGCGGGGTCAAACATTTAAATCGGTTCAGCGATTAAGCTGCTATGGTGGAACAAACATACATACACTCTGTATACATTACATTACCCCTTTTTGAGCATTCTTTATATAACAGTCACCTTAATGATCTATCAACATAAACAACTTTCATATTCTGCACAAACAGAATAAAAACACACATTTTAACACCCTCAAATTTGATGAAATATATAATAATAATGAAAATATTAGAAAACACAATAATGATATACTGAATGAATGGGCCCAGTTAAAACTTAACACATTTTTTATCACCCTAATTACATAACTTCTTAAACTGATAAAACTATTAAGAATAATTAAAGCTGATAACAAAGTGAAATAGAGCAGTTTGAGACACTGAATTTAGTCACAAAAGCAACTGAAAAAAAAAAAAAAACAATAGGTGAACTTTTATGATATTTTAAATAAATGGATTCGATTTGTAATTAATAAAATTAATAGTTTTATGTATTTCTAAAACTTTTAAAAACGGAGAGCAATTAGCTAATAACTTTGCTTTACTTCTAACTGGAGACTAGAGGTGAACTTTAAGCCCTCGTACAGAATATTATTGGCTGTGATAAAGGAAATTGAAAATATCATCTTTCCTCATTCAACATTATACGTTTAAGACACTCTGAGCACTGCCTCTTTTGGCTGAGCACAATGTGCACACTGGAAAATAATTTTACTTATAATCATCAAAAGTTAAATGAACAAAAACAAGCGGGTTTCCAAAACCAGAGCAGATAACAACACATGTAAAATTAATATCCATGGATGCTGATACCATAATTAAGGTGGCAGTTCACCTATCACTACCTTATTGGTTGCAATATGCCTCATTTCTTATATAACTTTACCCAACTTCCTATTTGGGAAAAACAATTATTGTTTGTGGAATGTAATTTCACTTAACAATGTAATAGTCTAAATAATGTTAATTTTAAATTAAATTAAAATAAGAATTGGTAAAGTATAGTGCAGAATTACCCAAGATATATTACTAGAAATGGAAGCTATCTCGAGAGTTGAGAGGTTTCTGGTGACTAAAATAGGAAAACTGAAATTTTTCTCAGTTCCTCTTGACCACCTACCTTAAGACAGGAGACCTTCATTTTAGAAAATAATTATGACTTTAAATTTTCATATCTTAAAAGTTTTAGAATATAAAGGATAAAAAATGACTTTTTTGTTGATGTGGGTGTAACATTTTTCTACTCTTTCTTAATATTTCTAAGACTTCCTGATATTCTTGATATTTTTTTGAAGCAATATTTCACTAATCATTGAGTGAACATAATGAAATAAATTTTAATAAAAAACAACAAATTTTAAAACCTATGGAAATTTTTCTTTTCAATTCTTCTAAATTTATACGTTAAAAAAAATTAAATGTTAAAAGAATTTTTTTTATTTTCTTTATGTAGGTTTTCTTTATTTTTTAAATTCAATTTTATTTTTTTATATTAAGATTTATTTTTATTTAAAATGTGTATAAGCCCGTAAAACTTAGTGTCCATATGAAAAAGCCAATCTAAATAATTACAAAGATGAGAAACCTGCATAATAGATAAAAACAATGAAAGATGGAAAAAATAACAATCAAAAATTACAAAAGCTGCAAAAAATAACAAAACTGGAGTGACAATGTCGACAAGGACTGTCCTTTTTTATTAGAGCACACAAATACATATAGAACGGTTGATAAACACAGATATTTCTTTTAATTCATTGATCAATATGACAAAAGTGATCAATATGACAAAACTTTAAAAAAAAAGTTATGTGAAGCTGCTTATATACTAAGCATCTAAGAGGAACCATCAGTTATTTTCTCTCAGAGGGATAATGTTTGCTATACATCCAGTTCCTTCATGATAAAAAAAGGTGAGATTTTTGGGTCAAATACCACTTGGTGGAGTGCTACGGTAGTATAAAGCAATGATCCTAATATGAAATAATTGCTATACTTGAATATGGCTGCTAATTAGGGAGAAACTTTGATTCATTTCAAGTTGCTTATAACCATTACATCCACGGCTCTCAACACATGTGTTTTTTTAAACAAATATAGATAAATTATATATACAATATTATCTTTTACAAAGCTGAACAGTTGCTAAACATGTTTTGTATTATTAAAATTCATTTATTTAATTAACACACAAGTTAGTAAGTGATTTTATCTATCTTTCATTTTACAATATGTACTAGCATGTAATTGGAATTTTCAAGGTAATATTGTTACGCTTTGGCATCACCTATTAGAGACTGTTAATGCAACAATAAACCATTGTTCTACAGAATGATGTCATTCAGATTAGTTTACAAGCATGTGTTTGATGGAAGACAGTCCATACAAGTAATAATTTTGTTACTTCTTCGTTTGAATGCAGAATATTACTTCACCTGACAAAGTGTTTCAAAGAGATTTGCAATGTCAAATTATGTGATGTTTTAAATATTTCATGTAAAATAATATTTGTGATATGTCTTTCAAATAATTTTTTTTGTTAATTACTAAATCTATACTGTTAACACCTAAGATATAAAGTTTGTTTATTTTTTCTAATAATTTAAAGAACTACCTGACCATTGAAAAATTCGTAAACTGTTTTAAAAAGTTTATTCCTTCTCTAAGTGTCAGGCTATAACCCTTTCCCTCCCCTGCTATAACCTCAAATTTCATCCTCTTTAGTTCCTCTTCATTGTAATTAGATCAATAATATGTAAATAAAAAATAAAGCCTTATGAGAAAAAATTATTTGACATACACCCACCACAATTTGGAATCAGATACTCAACAAACCAGAGGAGATAACCATCACTTGATTGAAAATATTTTAAATTCATGTCACCAATCTCGGAACCCTCGATTTACTCCTATAAAAGTTGAAATACTGCATAGTCTTTTTTTTGTATTCTACCTTCAGAAGAAGTAGAAATACAAAGTAGCAAAGGAAAGGTTAATCCTTCTTGTCCACCAATAGCCTACATATCTCAATCCCCTAAGTTGACAAAGATGAAAAGCAACTTTTTATCTTTCTTATTTTCAAAATGTATAACATCATCAAAAATAAATAGATAAATAAAATTCATACAGAAAAAAAGGTTTCATGCTTTTATACTCTTAATAGTGCTTATGTTCCCATGTTCCCAAGCCCCTCTAAATTAAATAAACTTGAAATATAATGATATTCAATACACCTTTTCCTTTCAAACTGTGTTCAACCTCAAGAAAAAATTAAAATGAAACTGTATCCATAGTTTCGGACTCCCTTGCTCCCATTGTTCTTTAACCCTCCAGCCTCCAAATTACAAAACAATAAATACTGCAATATTCAAACCAATTTTTTTTTCAAAATTTGATCAAAATTATATTAAAAAAACATGTTCAAGATTACTTAGCCTCAAAAGGACTCATGCTTGTAACCACTCCTTAAGAAAATTATATGTAGTAAATTTGACAAAAGTAAATATAAACTAAACAAAAGAGAAATGGAATGCACTGAAAAATAATTACATTATCAGGTTTATTGTCATATAAAATATCAAGGTTAGGCTGAAACGCTATTTATTTTTCTAAGAAAATAAAAATTGTCAAATTGCTGACATAGTTCTAAAAATCATAAACATGTGTTCCAAGAAGGAATTATGTATGGGAAAACTACCAACATCCAGGAAATATTAAAAATAAGATTTATATGTGTGATACATAATTTATGTCTATTCATAGAAAATCCAGTTTTAATTGTTTTCTATAAGGCTTTTTTTTCACATAATTTGTAACTCTGTGCAAGTTGACAAAAGCATGCTGAAAAAAACTATTGGAAATTTTTCAACAGTAGAATGAAAATGTAAATATTTAACTCCATGCTGCAAAAATATATTCATGTAAAGATTAGATTTTATTTTTTTTAGATGTTCAAATGAAATTTTAAGAAAACATGAAACAATAATTGTAAATTATTGAATAACATATTATTTATTAGGCAATAGGAACAACAACTCTTCAATGACATTTTCCATATTTTATGTAATTTTTAAAATTGAAATATTCTAAAGTATTACAAAAATTACAGTCATTTTATAATAATAATAATATTAATCACATTAATTAAGAAAAAATAGTAATTCTTAAGAGGTTCAATAAATGACTATTGAAAAATGTTATTACATAATTAAAATATAATAATAAATAAGTAAATACATGTCAAACATATTAAAAATAATCTATATTAGACTGACTGTATGTATTTTTATATTAATAAAATTGCCAAATATTGTGTCTTTTTTATTTATAAAATTTATATAAAAATTTCAACAATCAATTAATTAAAAGTACGCAAAATGATGCAATATTTGTTTTTTTAATAATTATGCTATCATTATTGCACTGTATATGTATTTGTTTTTGATTTTATTAATAAATGGTTATAATATATTAAATTATTGCTTTGGTTTTTTTATGATATTTTTCATGATATATATAAATTAATAAAGTTCTATACGGTATCTGAGCAAATAATTTTATTAATATATTTAACAGTACAGAATATGGAAGTTATTATATTATCTGATACATGACCTTGGTGTAACTATTACATAATTATAGAAATATTTTCCATAGAAAGAAAAATTGGTTGAAATCACTAATGTGTAATAACATCCAAAACATAATATATCTCGGTGTGGTTGCAACAATTCCAAGACTAGGTCCCAACTTTGTGGCTGAGTAGGTAGCGTCTTGGCATTCATGCAGAAGTCCCGGTTTGAATCCCGGTTAGGCATGGTATTTTTTCATATGCTACCAATTTCCACTGAGCTAATAACCATAGCTGTTGATGCCTACTCTTTCATAAAAAAAAAAAGACCAGGTATCAAGTAATATTATACACATTTTAATAACTTTGGTTTTTTTTTTTTACATAAAATAATAATTTGCCTGAAGAGCGATTTTAATCGAGTTATTAACCAATTTTATAACTACCACTGAAAATGTTATTTGTTAATTCATTTTAATAACATCTACTAAACTATTTTGTTAAATTTAACAACTGGAATTTAATACAATATTAATAATTATAATATTAATCAGCTATTATGACACTGCAATCATATTTAATTAAAGCATGCCAAATATTGATATTTGCTTAAGCATTTTATCCAATCTATAAAAATGCTTTTGGCATGATATTATAACAATATAATAATTATAATAAAAATTTACTATGCTAGCTGATTTATTAAATAATTAATTTAATTATTTAAAAATCTTTATTCTATTGCAATATATTTCTCCTATTTTATTTTTTATTTATTCACAAAATTTATTTAAAAAAAACATTTGATAATTATTTAATTTTAGGCAAGCTTATGTGATGAATATTATCTTGGTGCACTTCATGATTTTTCCTCATTTATAATTTTTCAGTTACAGAACAAGATAATTTTTCATAAAACTACTTTAATTTTATCAAAACCACCAGTTGTCATATTAAAACATTTAGGAATATTTATGAAAAGTAATAAAATAATATTTAAATTAAAAAGGGTGTTCTAAAATAACAGATGGTAACTGATGACTTCTAAAAACATGTACTACCTGATGATTAAAAATCCATACTACAAAATCAGGTGGGATACTTGCACTGTTATGAGCATGAACCTCCAGCTATCAAAAGTTAAGAATTTAGTTCAGAACTATTCACTTTGAAATTAATTATCTACCCACTTTAAAAATGAACTTTAACGCATTAATAAACTTTTTTCTTTCTTGAGTAGATTGTCTTTACCAGTCATTATTTAAAAAAAAAAAAAATATTATACAAGTTAGAAATAATAAGGGGCTAGAAGAAAACTTTGAGATCAGATTAAAAATGAAAGGGTAAAAAATATAAATGTTTGGATTTTCTAAAGAAATTTTTTTTCCAAAATTAAGTATGAGTTACAAGAAGTGATGAATAAAATATTTAAGTGTTAATAAAGAAATTCGATTAAAAAGTGCACAGTAATAAAATAATGGCAACAAAATGTGACAGAGAGGAAAGTAATAAGTTAGGTATTAAGAAATAAGGTAAAAGAACATAATATTCTTAAAGTTGCATCATTTTGTAATTTATGACCTAAATTTACATAAAATTTATGGAATAGGAAAGATATTAAAACCAGAGTAGAACAACGCAAAAGGCTTCAAATGTTGTAGGAATCGAACAAATATTGTTAGAAATATTTATAAGGTTAGTTTCATTTAACATTAGTGAAATATACACAATTAGAAAACTAAAGAATAGAGGCTTTTTAAAAACAATGTTACTGAACAATGTTAAAAACAGGTGGATTTAAAAATTCAAACTGAAGAGGCTTAGAGTCAAGTAAAAGAATCTCATAAAAACAAGAATGGGGTTATATTTTAAGTCATCTCAGGTAAGTAAATTTAATTGTAATCTCTAACTCTTGCTTAAGTTAGCAGATTAAAAATATTCCAGAAAAATATTAGGATGAAACATAGTTAATTGAAAGTGTTGAATGTAAAAGATGCAAAGTCTGGCTGTTAAATTGCATTCATCTTACAAATTGATTCTGATTTCTATAATGCAATAAATATACTTAAGAAATTGTGGGCTCATTGTTTCAATAGAGTAACACTAAGATATATCACACACAGCAGCGGTTTTCATTTGTCAACATTGTACACTACAGTCAAAATCACACCTAGTTTGAAAACTGAAATGCCAAACTTATGTTTCTTATTAAACTTAACAAACTTACTGTGGAAAATATCAACTGTTGAAAAACGTTTTTTGATTCTATTTCACATAATTTTTTTAGTAGATTAAAAGAGTTTTTAGAACTGAAATGACTCAAAAACAACTCATATGTTAGATGTCTGATTAATCAAAAATGAAAAAAGGTTCAACAATGAAACCATTTAAAGCAATTATGCTTAATGGTTATAAAGATCATAGACATGGTAAAGAGAGGCTAGGAGCCAGTGAGACTGACCAATTTTACATAATTTGAAGATTATAAAGCTATTTATGAAAAAGATGCTGAAAATCCTTAGGTAGAACAGAAAGTTTAAAAGGTGCTTTATCTGAAATCTGATATCATGAAACAAATGGAATATCAACTTACTTGAAAAGGTGATGATACATAGATATTTCAGTATGATCTAGTAGCTAAACAACAATTATACTGGAAGACTCCATTATCATCAGTGATAAAAAATGCAAAATGATGAATAAGGAAGTCAAAATTCAAAGCCATCTCATTCTATTCTTTGAAATTAAAGTCATCATAACATAATAATGACTATGACAGAATGATATCTCAAATTTAAATAGAAACCAAAAAAAAGTTATCTTTATATTATGGTGAAGTTTCATGAAAGTTACAAGAAAACAACACAATATGTTGATAGATAATAACTGGAGTTTAGACCAAGATTCCAAGAGCATGTTGCTGAATCCTCTGCCTTATGTGTCTTTTTGTCAGGTTTATTGTTAAAACCACATCACAATTTTGAAACAGCCATCCTATTCAGGTCTAACTCTTTTTAAATCAAAGATCTACAAAACCAGAAGTTTATTCAAGAGAACCTGTTTTGGATCCATTGATGACACAAAAGCAAAAGTGATACAGCTCTTTAGTAACCGTTCAATGGTCCACTACTCAAACAGTGGAAGATGCACATTCAGTGGTGTGTTGACTGAAATGGAGAGTAAATTGAACAGGATAAATGATAATATATCAGATTTTTATTCTAAACTTTTTTATACCAAATTCTGAAATCCTAATAGACAATTCCACATGATAAGATAAAAACATTGATAAAGAAATAGAGAAGATTCACTAGACCATTTAAATGATTATTATTATTTATTTTTAACTATTAACAAAATAAATTACTAAATAAAATTCACCAAGATTCAAAAAGTTATCAATTACCGTCTCTCTAAAATGGCTTTTACAAACATAACCAATAAAATTATAAGAGAATTAATTCAAAATTACATTGTAATATATTCCATAATCAAAAACTTTACTTTGGTTTATAGAACATTTCTTCTGTATAAAAGAAATTCATTATAAATCAAAATGTTACTTCTTGGCATAAAAATTTAGTTGTTAATGATTAACAGATTTCTAACATATGAATCTAATGAAAAAAAGGAAAACTCTATTCAGAGCACAAAATCTTAACTGTACTTAAAAAATGGAGATTAATGAGTTGATTTGTAACATTTAGCTTCAAAAGTTTCAATAGCCTTTATTCAAGATGCAATTTTTTTATTATTAACTTAGATGTGCTATTTCACATACTTTAATGAAGGATATTAAATAGTAGATAAAAATGCCAGATTTTGACCAGGAATTGAACCTAAGAAAAACTGATATAGAAATCAGCATGCACACACCAACTTGCTGGTGTAAAATTTTTTAAATAAGTTTACAGAGTTGTCGCTTCCTTTATTGCAATCAGCTTCCTTTGAAAGCTTCTTTTTCTAAACCACAAAAAAAAATTTATTCTAAATCATATCCTCTATAATCTTGCTTGGAAACAATATTCATTCAGATGAGTGCATGAGCACAATGGCAATTGATTTAATTGACAAAGTGATGCAAGTAGTTTCTAATATCTAGTTCAACTTCCCATCAGTTTAACAATTTGATTTCACTGTCTCAATTATAATATATATACAATATATGTAATCCAGCAACCATAATTACTACCTGTTTTTCATAAATTCTTAATTTTAAATGTTGATGGGATATAATATGCTAGATAAGAAACTTAAAACAACTGAATCAGCTTGATCTGCAGTTATTTGAGTTGAGTATGATACTACTCTTGTCTGTTGTCAGTTATAAACTGTTATGCTTCAGAGCAGTATAATTTCTTTCTTTACAATTGTGTGTAAGCTGTTATGGTAGTGCAGTATAGTTTTGTTCTTGCCAACTGTGTTTTTCTAAAATGCCGTAATCGATTAAGTAAAGGGTTGTTATAGTGGAAGCTTATGTGCGTTGGATCCTTTTAAGAAATGCATCAAATATTCATAGAAGAATAGAGTTTATGAATGAAATCCCCACATTATCAATGAACTTAAAGAAAACATTTTACAAAAAATTGACGGCAGTGAACAACATTTTGTATCACATGCCTCTTAATATGATCACTTGAGCACAAAAGCAAATTGCTGTGCTAAGTCTCATTTCAAATGTCTTTTATAAAAATATGGTACATATTTTACAATACACACACATACATATGTATATATATATATATAATATATGGTAAACTTTTATTTATATAAGTACTGAATTTAATTTAATTTGCATTTTCATTTTTATTCATAAAATGGTAAATGTCGCAACTGTGCACAGTTTGTAGTGGTTCAGTTTTAAGTTGCTCAACCAGTGTAATAATTATTTACACTACTTTTAGTATAAATTTAATTCTGAATCTACTTAACAACAAAATGATTGATGGGCATAATTCCAGAACCATGTCAATGACTTGATTCTTTTTTTATTATGACCATATATTCTGCATTTTTCGCTCAAAATGGCCTCAGATTCTTCAGTTTTTTTTTTTTATTATGTAAATTTAATCTTATATTCTTTACTCTAGAAAAACTAAAAAATTGTTAATTTTATTGGCTCTAATGAAATTATGGATGTTAGAACATTTTTTATCAAGCAGATAAAACTAAAATAGAAAACTCAAAAAAGCATACTTCCAGAAACATGTTATAACTGAGTTATAATTCAGGAGCTAACTTCGCTAGTAATCATATAATAATATTTTTAATTTACATAATTTTTTTCTTTTTACATAAACTGCATTATATAAGGTAATTCATTACAAGAGGTACATTACAGTATTTTAGATATCTACCTCTGATTTTCAATAATAAAGCTACAGCATATTTCCTCCTCTTCCCCATTACGTGTATAATAAAGTCATTTTTTATTTGTTTGAAATGTTTCTTTATTTAAAATTTTCAACCTGAATTTCTAAAAGAATTATCAAAATTCAGTGATAAGTTATAATGATTATAGATATTAGAATGAACTAAAAATATGAAAAAATGGAAGACTAATTTTTATAATTTAAAAATAATTGAAAAATGAGAGTGTAATTTTCATACATACTTAATATTTTATGACTAAATTGTAAGAATTATTCATTTTGATAATGCACCAAGATAACATTAATAAAAACATAATATATGTAAATTTAAAAATAATAACATATTTATAATAAAAAATATTATTATATAATGTTAAATGCATTTTATTACTTTATTTTTTTATTTTTAAATACTTGGTGTTAATTTCAAATCAACTACAATGCCATACTGTGATAAATACAATTTTTAAAAATTTTCTACACATTTTCACTATGGTGCAAAAAAAGTTTATTTTTTATACAATAGATAATTAATATATTTTCTGTAGAAATTAAATAATATAATATTTAAAAATATTATTAATTTTATTATTTACTGATATATACATTACTAACTTACTGATAAGTAAAAATTCAGTTTTAATTTTAAAATTAACTATGTTTATTTATTTTTTTCAGTACATTTCTGGATAAAAAAGTCACACAGTATTTATTACCAACAATTCTTTCACAATGTTGCTTATTAAATATTCTTTCAAATACATATATTATTTATTATAGTGAAAGATGGATGCAATCTATACAATATAGTACGGTAATTGATTAAGACAAAATTATAAAACAATTAATTCATAAATATTAATTATTATGTTAACAATAATAATAATAATAATAATATTAACAACATAATTAGTTAACAAATGGAATGATATTTAATTGCCATTATTTTATTTAAATTGGTATAAGTATTTCAACAGGAAAGTACAGTAATGTTGTTATTTTATGATATTTAATTTGTTTATCAATTTGCCTGAAAACCATTAGAAAAAGATAGAAGCAAGTTTCTTTATGATATTATTTTTGTTTCCTTTAGACGTTTTCAGGTGGATTTCACATTATTTCTCAAATCATTATTTAATATTTTATCCAGTTACAGAAAGGAATATACCAAGAAGCACAAGATGTGCTTCTTGGTATATGCCAGGAAGCGCATGTTAGCTACAACAAAATTTTAATTATTAAAAAAAACATAACATATCCTCTGTATCATCAGCATAATTACGACATGGTAACCATTCCAGGTTACCTCAACATTTTTTTAATAAAAGCTAATTAAAAGTGTTTTATCAACTGTTCAGTATCTAATAAATAACTTTAAATTGTGTCAAGGTCCACAATTGGTAAATATTCATTTCTTTGGGACTTCCTGGGTAAGAAGGTAAACTGCATATCTTACAATCTGATTGTTCTGCAGTACCTGAGTGTCTCAAGTTGTAGTAATCTGCAAATTCAAGTGTGTGAGTAAGGACAACACAACAAAAGTTGAAACCACATTTGATAATGTTACAACAAATCACAAAATTAAACAAATATTTTATGTAATTTCACTGCATTCAAGTTATTAGAATTTTTCTTGCCAATATTTAGTGGTTAATGAACGCAAAAGTTAATAATACCAATATAAAAATTGAAGGGTACAATATGGTTTTACTCCACCATTCACTTAGTGGAGCTCTAGTTATAGAAAAGAGAGTTGTAAGTCTAATGCTGTTCAGATGTGTGTAACCTAGCTATATATGTACATAACTTGAAAACTAAATTAATTCAAGAAATTTCCTTATAATGAATTACATTTTGGAGCTTTTTTCTACAACCTTCATTGCCCGCAGATTCAATTTGGGTAGATTGTAGATTCAAGAAGCAGACTTCAGACACAGTTAATTGTTTTCCAAGCATATTTTTAGCTTAATTCTTATTACTTCTGGATTCACGTCTGATATCACACTCCAAAGTACAATTGTTCAAGCAATGAGTAAAACTGAGTCGGTTTTTTAAAATATTTTGTTTAAACAACAGGTTTTATTTTACTAAAAAGTTATTCATGATATACTTGAGAGATTAAAAATGTATTATTCCTCTTAAATAAGAGGGGTAACATGGTTCACCACTTTGGAAAATAAAAAGAAAGTTTATTCTAACTTTACCTTTCATTTCACAAGATCTTATTCTTTGTAATAATTTAGGTGCTGTGGAATATTATTTTTAAGATTATATTGTTTAATTATCTTCTTCAAGATCTGCTTGTTTACAACAATGGCCTTACTCATTATAACAGTTCAAAAATTAAAAAGTAGCAAAACTTGATTGTGTATGTAATTAAATTTGTCTGTCTGTTATTGTTAAAATTTCTTTTCGATTTAGGCAACATGAATAAACAAAAATCATACCTTTAAAATGGTAGGTCATATTGTAAAATAACAAGCATCCAAATAGCAAAGGTTTGGGATGGTTTTCTTAGAAATTATATTATTGCACTACAAGGTAAACACGTAAAATTTAAGAAATAATTTGCTTCAGTCTTTCAGAATCACTTTCATTAAAATGATCATTTAATTGATTAAAATGATCACTTTCATTAAAAGGAATTTTTACATATTTTTAAGACATTATGAGATTGAAGCAAGTTGAATAAAGCAATTTTAATTGATGTAAACCTTCAATTTCAATTTTTTTTTTTTACAAACACTACCTACCACTTCTCAGGAGGAAGTAACTAATTGTTTACAAATTTTCAAATTATCTCTGTGTAATTAATCCTTGTATCACTAATATATTTTATTAATATGAAAAATTCACCATTGTTCAATAAAATATTCCATAGACTTTATTTTACAATTTAATTCTAAATTTAAATTCAGTTCAATACATAATTACATACTATACCAGAAGAAAAAAAAATTCAACATTTGCCAGGATCAATGAAAACCAAGGGAAAATCTTAATCAGAGCAGTATCACAGAGTTGTAAACAGAAAAGAGGTCGTAACCCATATTAATTGATAAAATTAATGTGAATAATTGCATGAAATAATACTGATTCTACATGAATCATTATCAAAGCTGAAAAATTCTATGAAGAAATAATTTCTTTAAGAGAGTGGTTGTGTATGTGTTTCTGCAAATTGAATAGTAGAAGAGCAATTCTGAAATCAAATGATTATGCTTTAATTCAGTAGACAGTACTTCACTGCAAAAAGTGTACATAAGAAACTAACATAAAAAAAATTAGCCCTGCCTAAGTTGTTATAATTATTCTTTAGTGGTGATTTCTTCACTAATATGTTAATGGATGTTATATATGTAAAGATTCAAAACTAGCCAATTATTTATACAATAAAAAAGCATTACTTATAAATTGAATATAAACAATCTTACTTTATGAAACTTATTATGAAGTTTATGTTTCGCACTACCTACATTACTCTTCATTAAATGAAACTGTATGTACCATGTCTAACTAGTGATTGTAATATTACTCTAAGTGTTTTAAATTAGTATTTTTTTTTTTTTAAATAAGGTGTTTTTATTTTTAGCTGAAGGAGGTTAATTCTGTAGGTTTCTACTTTTATAATTTTGTTGATCAATTTCTGTAAGTCTGTTTAATTAAATTTTTTATATAGAGCATAGTATTATATGATTCCGAAGTGTAGTCTTTGGAAAAGCAACAAGTGTAATATTTACAAAACATTGAGATGTGAATGTAAAGGAGAAAGGAGGGAATTAAATGGAAGACAAACTAACTAATATAGAGATATTTAACAAAGCCTGAGAAGGAAAAAATATATTACAGACAGGCTAATCCAAACTAATTGGGATCAAGCCCTGTTTGGATTGTGAAATTTTCAGATTAACAGAAATTGTTGCAGTAATGCAGTAGCAAGCAAAAAAGAAAAAAAATCATTCAATTCTTATGAAACGAGTTTACTAGTACATGCATGCAAGCAGTACATGGTCAATGTCAAAGTGGTGAGTCACTTGCGTGTGTCATACTGTACCATACTGATACTACACATCATATTATCACAAGATTTGACAGTTTTATGATCTTTTTTATGCAATAGTTTTTTTTAATTATTTTTGCCTTGTTTTTCTCACAATATAAAACAAATTAGAAATACAGTACTTTACATAATACGCACTTTTTATAATACAGTACAGTATCTCTTTTACTTCTACAGTACAGTGTATAAAATTATATACACATAAAGTACATTGAATGATTTAAAACATTTTGTACTGAAGTGAAACAATGTTGCCTTTTTTCTTAGAAACAACAGTTTGGCCTTTTAACTGATTTTTTCTAATGTATCATCACAATCTGCTCAATAATCTTTACTCTAGTACTGTGCATACTGTATTTCTAATGTTTAGTGATTGGTACAATGGGTAGCAAATGGAAGCATACTATATGTACACTTAAAGGTAAGCTAGAAGTTTTGAATCATTTAGATAAAGGTGAGAGTGCAACAAAATTGTCTGTGGATCTTGGTGTAAGAAAAGCCACAATTAGTGAATGGAAAAAAATCTGTAGAAAAATTGAACAGTTCTGTGCATCTTCTTCAAAAAAAACTCTTGAAGGCCGACATACATCAAGATTGTCACAGTATGAAAAGGCTGATGAAGTCCTCTTTCTGTGGTTTACACAGGAGAGAGAAAAGAAACACCCTTAAGTGGACCTCTTATTCAAGAGAAGGCTATGCATCTCAATAAACTGATAAATGGCGATGATTCATTTATGGCAAGCATCGAGTGGTTAGATAGGTGGAAGAAACATCATGGGATTTGCCAGTTAACTGTCACAGGGAAGCAGCTGTCAGCAGATCATATGGTGGCACAGGAGTACCAGCGAGAGTTTGCTGATCTATTATTATGGGAAAAATATTCTGTCCAACAAGTCTACAATGCTGATGAAACTTGCTTGAACTTCAAGACACTACCAACAAAAAGTCTGGTATCTAAGGAAGAAGCCTGTGCTCCAGGCTTTAAAATGAAGAGCATGTTATGCTGATGGCTTGTAGTGATGTTGCAGGAAATCACAAGCTACCTTTAATGATGATTGGAAAAGTTGCAAATCCTCAAGCACTCAAAAACATCACTATGAAGACTCTTCCAATGTATTATAAGAACCAAAAGAAGGCTAGGATAGATGGAAATCTTTCTAAGAAATGGTTTCAAAACCATTTTGTTCCTAGAGTAAAATGTTTTAACAAAGGAAATGATTTACCAGCAAGTGCAATTCTGTTAATAGACATTGCTCCATCTTACCCTGATGTGGGTGTCTTAACTTGTGCTGAAATCAAGGCAGTCTTCCTACCTCCTAACTTTACCTTTATTACAACCTATAGATCAGTGTTTTTTTTAAACTTTAATGCTTGCATATAGAAAAAAATTCTTAAGGACCATCATAGAAGACGATATGAGTTCAGATTCTTTACTTCAGGAAATAAAACAAGAAACATTAAGAATGTTGCTTATTGGGCAGCTGAATCATGGGATGCTATCTCTAAGCAGTGCTTGAAAAAATTTTGGAAAAAATGTGCTTGACCTTCAGCTTTGTAGAAAGTTCAGATCAGAAAAACTAAGCATATCTAATTGAGCTGGTACATGAAATTTCCTGTTGTGAAGATGCAGTCGATGATGATGTAATTGAGTGGCTGGTAGTGTATAGTAAAGGTCATGAAAATCTTTTGGACGAGTACATTGTGGCAACCATTACTCAGCAAGACTCTCCGAGCAGCATGATGACAAGGCCAGTGGTGATACAGACGAGCTTGTGACACACACAGAGGTGGCAGCAGCAAGCAGAGATCTGTGACAAGCAGAGCTGGCATGTTGTTCAACATAGTTAAGGAGCTATGTTGAACAACATGCTGAAGCTACATCTATAGTTATGTTCATGAGGCAGTGGCGCAACATTACGTCTTCCAGCAGATTTACTTCATTACATCAAAAGAAACTGACTGAATTTATGACTTGTAATAAATAATTTATGTTGTATAGTATCAACAAATTGCAAGTACAACATAATATTTTTCATATTTTAAATTGTTTAATACTGTACTGTTATATTTGTAATGTCTAATTTTGTAAAACTTATTTTAATAACATGGCATTTTGTATAAGCAATAAAAAGCTGTGTTTTTTGTGAAGTAAACTGATTCTTAAAAATATAAAATTTACAGTAATTTAGCTAAAAATAAAAAAAAAAGATTTTTCACACTAAAATTGTTGGATTAGCAGGATTCCACTGTATTTGCAATAAGGAAAGGAAACCCAGTTGGATAGAAGACACTCAAGAGGAAGAAACAATAATAGAAAAAAAACAATAATAGAAGGAAGATTGCTGAAAAAAGAAGCAGAAGAGGAAAAACATATGTCATGCTGACTTATCTGAGGAAGAAGAAAAGCTCAGGAAGGAAAAAATGGCGAAAAAGTTGCCACTGAGATGGCTTCAGACAGATTTACCATTGACAATCGTCTATAGTAATGTTCCATTTATTACCTTGTTGAAAAATAGTATATTTATTTTATGGTAATTACAATAATAATCTAAGGTGAAATAATTCTAATGTTTTCATGAAAAAGCTAAGTTGTGAATTTGATAATAGGCACTCAATGATAATGATATGCTAAGTTTATTTAATGTTAATATGAGTAAATAATGATACACAAATATTTTTCAGAATTTTTTTTTTCATTCATAGAAACTCACTGATAAATTCTAGAGCAGCTTGTAATTAGAATGCTGTGCATTTGTTTTCTTCAAAAAAGAACTTCTAGCTTTGTCTAATGGTGCATTATCAGTTAGTACACTGATGATGTAGGCAATTCTAGAAACACTGTACAATCGACTTTTGCCACTAACAACACATAGATTTAATAATATTTTATCACAATTAATTATAGTTAAAAAAAAATTATTTTTAACGTTATTAATTAAAAATTGTCACAGCCTAATAATATTTCATACATATAAATTTTATTAATAATAATCATTATTATTAATATTACTAAGCAAATGGCTGTTAATTTTTTTATTTTCAAATTATTTTAATGAGTCAAATATATACAATTACACACATAAAGTAACAGAATAATAATAATAATTTTAAATAAACAATACAATTATTTACATAACATATACAAATTATTTATGTTATAAATGTATTTTAAAAGATCTAAAATATTATTGAATATGCTGGAATATTGAATTTATTATTGAAAAACTGCAATAATAATTCCTCATAATAAACTATAAAAAAAAAAAAAAATAATAACTGTTAAATCATAAATAAAATATATGGAAGACCTACGTATTTTGATGTCCCAAACTTCATGCAATTTTTCTTTTATTATTCATTTTAAAGATAATTTTTTACTTTTTTCAGTTTTATAAGGCTCTTCAATACTTTCTTTATGCTTTATTGACAATACTGACATTGTGTAACATTTTACTTAAGAGAATGTGTAATTATAATAAGATATAAAATAATTATAATCAATCACAATATAAATTTGTAAATAAAAAAAATAAATAGTTGTATTTATTTGTTTAGCAATTAATTTGAGAATATTTCTTCAAAGTTGGAAGCATGGATTTTTCCTAAGTTGCAGTTAGGAAAGTGTGTTATTAAAGAAAATTAAACTACATTATGTGTTTCCTTATTATTTTAATTATTATATAAATAAAATTTGTATTAAAAAAATATTAGAACAGCCAAAAATATTTTTATCTATTATTAAAAAAAAATGATTAACAAATAATGTAAATGATCAGAATAAATCATACAGCACACTAATAAATAATTTTTGATGTTGTGATGGTTGTAAAAGTATCAGAAAAACTTAACTATGATAACTTGTCAGACTGGGCAAAGAATGTGTTTATAAATGTAAAGATTATGTAATAAAAAAGTTGATGAACTCCACGTAATCACAAAATCTTTCAAATTTTCATTGTAACGTAAAAGGTGGTATTACATGATTTAGTGATCACTAATACATTACTACAAACAAGTACGCATTGTAATACTGAAAATTATTTAACAATTAATGGAAATTCATGCTTTCTATTAACTGATAGTGTTTTGAAGATGCATACAAAGCTGTAAAACTAAAGAATAACAAATGTGCTGGCGTAAAGTAATCATTGGAGTTTTTGTAATGGTATCTGTATTGCCAATATTTAATTTTAAAATACTGAATTAAAATAATATTTCATGTTGAGTTTAAGATAGATATTTCATTCTATTGAATATATGTAAAACAGTTTGATTATCAGAATAATATTTTAAAATACTATAAATGTATTAAGTTAATTTTATTTCTTGATGATTAAAATATTCAAGTTAATATTTTGTATGTCAGTACTTTGTATGTTTTAATAGTTCATTTAACAGTGAAAAATATACATAAATTCAATTAAAATATGTTTTTAAAATAACTGTTTTATTAAGAAAACTGTACATTTAAATACTCATAATAATCATGAAGAAGTAAAATTGGGATATCACAGAAAACTAGAAGTACTATTTGTTAGTACAGTAAGATATAACAAAGAACCTGACCTTGAATTTGTAACCATGATAAAGAATTTGCTGTTACTGTAGATTCTACCCTGGACTAAAACATCATGGCAGCGATATAAATTAGTTGCAATAATAGTATAGTAATTTGTGATTAAAATGCATTGCTTCTGCAAGTAAAAGTGTCTGAAACAGATAAATTAGGTATGTTTTTTTTGAGTAGTAAACTCAAACCAGTAAATTATGTAATTATTGTAAATTAATTATGTGGTATGAGAAGTAAACTCATACGTATCATGAGTGGTATGATTATATGACTAACTCTTATTATTTATTTATTTCTACATTTACTTTTTTAATATTATCTATACCTCACATATGAATAATAATAATAATACATATTCAGCAATTTGCTACGTACCAGTGGCTGTCATAAAACTATTATAAGAATATGAAGAACTGAGAGAATTTTACTTGATTTCTTGAACTACTATATGCACCATGCTGGTCTGCCAACCAGTAGAAGGGTACTCTGTTTTAGTTAATTTTTTTACAGTGGGATAGAAGTCACAATAAATAAAGGAAAGAGTAAGTAGATTATAGCATATGATATGGTATGGAATATGTAAGAAAAAATACAAGGTATGTATCATGGATTATTGTTTTTACAGTTACAAATCCAAAGTGCTACATATTAAGCAGTACTTGAATAATAAATATTTAAGATTCTATTTAATCAAAGCGGACTACTTGCTTTCTTTCAATTTTCTTCTAATATTAATCATTTTATTTTAAACATAAGACACATTCACAATGTTGTCAAGATCAATCAATATACTATTACAGTAAATACATCAAAATTACACTACTAATTATAACTTAAGATTATGTAATATGGCTTTAACATACTGTTTTTTATTGCCTGTAACCTAATTATGATACTGAGAAATATAATGTGATTTTAATAATATTTTTCAAACTATCTTTTCATATATTGTACAAAAATATGTAAGCCTAAAACTTAATTTAACCATAAAATTTATAACCTATCACTTATACTCTTCCCTTTTGCACATGCCTTAAACTACACAAACACAAGGAAAGTGCACTTAGCTTGTCCATTGTTAACTCTTTACAACCTAAGTGAGTGACTATTGTGGTCTGATAATGAATATTTTAATTTTTCTGCCTTTTAGTGTAATCTTAGCTGCTCAACCTGTTTTCAAAATTATAATATCCTGAGGCAAACCATTTCTAGAAAATTACTTAAAAGGAATTAAAGATTTGTTTACTTGAGAGTATATAAATAATTCATTTATATGAAATCAAAATTTAGTTATGAAAAATAGATTTAGACTGGTAATACCTAATTGGTTTCTTGTTGTAAAAAACATAACTGTATAAATAAACATTATGCAATAAATATATTTTGTACATTAAACAATATACAAGTACAAAAATAATTTCAATAAACTTTTCCTCAGTAGAACGAGGGCAAGATTCCACAATCTTCCACCACTCATATGAATGTGTCACCATCATTGTATCTACATTTCCTTAAAAACTGAAATCAATCGACAGTAACATCCAATCATACAAAGACAGACCCTAATGAAGCTGCTAAATGGCTAGCTTATCCTCATGCCCAATCAAATTTGAATAGATTAAATGATGAATTTGCAATTAAGCATCGTAGTAGTATAATAACAAAATATTATCATTAATAAAAATTGTAACACTTTAATATATATATATATTTTTTTTTATGAATGCTTTTGTAGAGATAACTATGTCATCAGAATCAAATAAAAAACTTTTTGTGTTAAAAATTAAAACAGAAAAGAAGGATGTTTCATCTTCTAAGTCAATAAATTAATATATATTATTTATTTATGAAAACACTAATAAAACACAACATATCAAAACAGTAAGTGCAACAATTTTTATTATTATTAATAATTTAAGATTAGGTTATGTTTGGTAATATATATTTTTACAAAAAAATATATTTTCTCCTATTTTAGAGTATGATTTATATTTTTAATTTATAAAATGGTAAAATTAATGTTAAATGACTTCTTTTTTTTAATTTTAAGTTGGAAAACTGTTTAAAAATTCACCTCTTAGCCTATTTTAATCTGATTGCAAGATTGTTCATATTTACTAGAAATACTTATTTTAAAGTATCCATGTCATTATTTGCATAAAAAAATAATTTTATGCTTTGGTGTCCAATCTGAAATAACAGAATTAGGTATTCTGATAAACACCATTTTGATGCATATCCCATTCTTCTGATTATTACTAAGTGAATTGGATTTATGGAATGGAAAAATGAATGTAAACTATTTGCAGATGCAAAAAAATATGAAAGAAATTGATTATTATCACACTCTAAAGATACAGAATTAGAAGATTTAAAAAAAATTGATTTTCCTTTCACTTTTACATTTTTATATATATCTTTAAAAGATTTTAACTACTTAAAAAATTCTTTTGTTAATTGTAAAAAATATTTCTAATAAAATACATATCAGACTGACACTAAATACATATCAGAATATAACACTAAAAAAAAAAAAAAATACAAATAACATCTGCTGAAAACTATGATGCTGTTTTAACTGGAAAGGCTTTGTTATTGCCTGCTGAAATAGTATTCATGATAACTTGGGACATAGTACTATCACAAAACCATCATTACATCCATCTATAACTTATAAAATTAATGTAACACTAAATTATAATGATGCCTGGTTCATTTGAATTATGTTAGGATACAAATAAATGCTTATAACATGCCCACTCTCACACGTTACATGTACAATAAATATAAGTAAATTTATTTCTATTCTTGCATTACCAGAATTAGATTTAATTAAAGGTTTTTCATTAAAGTAAAATTAAATAAAATATAATTCTATTACTGAAGAAGACATTTTAAATAAAGAAGCAATTCAATTGTGACACCTAAATTAGACCATCATTACTGTCATGTGTCAATTCAAAATAGGCATAAAAGTGAATTTTGAATATTTAATTGCAAAAAAACTACAAATTCATGTTATCTTCATCGAGTGCAGTAAGAATAATAATGATAGAGTCTGCTTATTTCTTATATTCTATAATGCCCAACATATTTCGCATACTTGTGCTAATCACGCTACATGAGAATAGCACAATTCCGTATCATGCATATTCTTGCCAGTTATAGCTATTTGTTATTTTCTTGGCAGTATAAGTTGTTTTACCAAAAAGTGAAGTTGGATTTAATAAAATTGTAAAGTAAATTTATAAGAGGAGGAATACCATACTTAAATAAATACAGAATGTTCCAATATTTGTTTACAAAAAATAAATTAAAAAATTTAACATCTATATCAAAATTCAAGATCACACTTAATTAGGTTATGTTACAAAAAAGACCTATCAATACAATGTTACCAATCTTAACAAAATTAATACAAATATATTATTAATTAGATAATTATAAAACGTTTGAATTTTGATATATGCTACATAATGTTACAAAAAAATGTACTGTCTAAAATTGACTGTACACAGTGCCCGCTCAAGGGACGGGCAACTCAGACATTTGTCCGGGGCCCAAAATTTTTGGGGCGGAATTTTGGCTGTAAGTGTGGGAAAAATATTGATGTGTTAAATATCCAATTAATAGAAAATTTCACATATCGATTTTTTCGTTCACTAAAAATGTACAGTGCGTAGCGTATTTATATTGGTTATCTCTAAAAGCTAAAAATATTTACACTATTAACAAAAAATTAAAGCAGAATTTGTAAAGGACGCTGTTTGAACTTGTTTCAACATGCATATATTTCTCTGAATAGAAGAGCATTAGCATGCGAGCAGAGTGCTGCTTCAACTTGTGTTTGAACATGCACAGACTTGCTTATTACCACTAATTATAAAAGAGCGGTTTCATTACACAATAGCATTATTCTTGCTATTACATCGGTAGTGATAACAAGTGGAAGTTCATAAAATTTCCTTCAGTGCGATTTCTTAATTTTTAGAGATAAGTACATCTATAATTAAGCTGTTGTTTAGTTTGTTATAAATTGATTATCAAATCGAAACAATGAAAGCATTTTTAAATAAAATAAATATTTTATGTATCAAAAAAGGCTGTTTATTTAATCAATAAAATATTGTATCAAATTTGAATGTATTCTATAAGTATAATTATTTATATTTTTGTTTTATGAAAGTAATTATTTGAATCAATAATATAAGACATTTATTAAGTTCATTGCTTCGATAAAACGCGTTTTATAAAAATATATTTGATTAATTGAACTGAATAAAAATTCAAAATCAAGAATTATAAAATTATTTGGATCTTTCTCAGAATTCTCCCTCCATCCAATAAAAAACACTTAATTTTTTAACCAATGGGCCAAAAATTGATGTATTTTTAATATTCAATAAGAATTAGATGAGAATATTCATATTTAAAAACAAAAAATGCTGGTTTATTGTTTCTCCCCCCCCCCAAAGTTTGCAAGTTTTTCATCTGGAGATAACTGAAAATAGCAAGAAATATTGATATTAACAATAACCAGGTTGGAGAAATAACTCCATAACAAGATATAACCATTTATATTACCATTCTTATAACTATTTATATTTATTTATTTTATAGATACAATCTAACCAAACTTACCTACGCTCGTTTTATTATAATTAACAGTAGTGTTTTGAATGTTTCAATAATAAATTCAGTAATTATTGCAATTACTTATTATTTAAATAATCAAAATATTACTGTTAGTCGAGTTAGCACTCGAAGCGAGCGTAGGCTAAATTTGGTTGATTATATTTATAATTTATATCTATAATTATAAGTAATAATGCTTATATTTTTAATATGTTAATATGTAGAATGTTTAAAACAACCGGTATAAAAGAGCATATTAGTGTGCTATCGGGTTATTTCTTCAACCTGGTTATTGTTGTTAATATCAACATTTCCTGCTATTTTGAAAAACGCATATTCCCATCTAATTCTTATTGGATATTAAGAATACATCGATTTTTGGCCCATTGGCTACAAAATTAAGTGGTTTTTTTTTGTGGGAGGAGGGAATTCCGAAAAAGATCTAGTTGTTTTTAATGACTATTTATGATTTGCTGAAATATTTGTTATTATAAAATACATATATAATAACACTACACTTTCTTTAGGTTCACAGGATACAAAAAATATTTTGTGTAGCGCATAAATATTTTTTATGTCGATTGATGGAATATAATTTTGAAGTTATGTTATGTGCAAAAAAGAAAGCCTAAGCAATGTACTGAGCTTAATTACAAAGTTAAATTTTGCTCCAAACTTACTGTCGTTTTAAGAATATTGCTACAGATACCAGTAACTGCAGCAATGGCGAAAGGAGTTTCTCTAAGTAAAAATTAATTAAGAACTTTTTACGATCGACTATTACACAAAATTGACTTAATGGTTTGGCCATTTTGGCAGTTCATATGAAATTACTGATCAAGTAAATTTAAAAGATATAATAAAAAAGTTTGTACAACTGAAAGTGAGAAAAAAGTTTTTGTGATTTTAGCGTAGTTGATGTTACCTTGTTTTATTTTCAAAATAATGGAATTTTGATTGTTTGTGCAATAATGCACATTTTTAATAGATTTTAAAAATGTAAAAAGTTACATGGTTAACAATTTGTGGCTAGGTACAGATATTTCTTAATTAATTTTTACTGTTTTGTACTGCTGGATTATCAATATTATGTTATGTTCCATGTTTCTTTCTAAATATGTGCTTTTATTAAAATTTAAATAAAATAATTTGATTTTTATAGAAAATAAAAAAAAATATGCACATGTATTTAAAAAAATATATATATATTCTTAAGGGGCGGCAATTTGTCTTTTTGTCCGGGGTGACGTAACCGATAGAGCCGGTGCTGCTGTATTATAAATTTATTTCACAACAAATGTTATAAAACCTGAGTAAGAATTAGAGACACTTTCATTACTAACTAAGCATTTTTAGAGTCTTTGATTCTCAAGTTTAACATGTGAAAGCAAGTTCCTCAGTTGCAGATGAAGTTTCACTTTAAAACAAAATTTTCCTTCACTGTTTTAAAGAAAAATTTATTGATTGGTAGTTATTTTTTACATATCAATCAATCATTAATGTATTTTAATTTATTGAAAGTTTATTAAACTTTCCTGCTGGTGAACTAACTTAAGAGACAGTACTTAATTAATTTGTCTTATATTAAAATTTAAAGCAGAGTCCTATCCAAAAAAAAGTAATTTATATTTTACTCTATCCCAATCAAAATTATCACATTCAACTATTTTCAAATTTGATAATTATTGGCCACATAGATTCCGGATAATATTTATTAATAATAATAATAATAATAATACATTTTTATACAAAAGAAATCCCAAAGTAGCTTTAAATTATTAAGTTTTACCATTAACATTATTACTAATTATCAAATTCAATTTAAAGTCTCATTATTCAGAATTATATTTCTAATACAATATTAAAGTTATATGAAGAAATTAATACATTACAAAATGATTAAATTGTTTTTGTAGTCTTACATCATTAATAAAAAAAGTTTGTAGTAATAAAAATAGAGGTACAAATCGAAATAATGAGTGCTTTTTAGGACCACTAAAATACAAAATTATGTACATTACTGTTCCTTGACTAAATGTCTTGAAAAATGTCATCTCCCTTTAATTACCTGGCATTCTACAAATCTGGTGCAGATTTGCATTTCTGATAGCAGGCTTCCTTCACTACCTTCTTGCATAAAGTACTGCTGAATTTTGTCAATGAATTTTTTTGCATGTTGTATAGATATACGTTTGACTTCAAGTTAGTCTTCATAATCTTCATCTTTGTCCAGTTTTTGAGTAATCTTTTTGGTTATTTCATTACTCTGATACAACTTGAAAGAATTATGTACTGTGCAGACCAGTACATACAAAATTTATTCCAAGTGATTAAGGAGAATTTACCTCCCTCACTGTAACATTGAAACAACAGTAAAATGACTTAAGGTCACTAATAAAATTGTGTTATTTTACAAGTAAAATAAAAAAAAAACCATTGGAACTAGTGGGACTTATAAGCAGCAGTTTAGGTTGTTAAAATGGTGTAATTTTATATGAATTATAACATTTCTGTTTTTACAAAACTGCCCCAATTAAATGGTTGTCCTAAATAACTGGCAGTCCTATTAACCAGAATTCGCTGTATTTTGAGGATAACAGGTCACCAACAAAAACCAAATCCTTTTTTTTTAGATTTTAAAACTAGAAAAAATATAAAAGAACACAATTTTGATGCACTTTTGCATTTGTCAATCAAAAATTTGAAAAATATTATTTTAATAAACTGTGTTTTTTAAAAATAAAAATTTTTACTGTTCATTTTTTAAATTTCTATTTTAGGTTTTATTAAGCCCTTAAAGGAGCTAAACTGAACATCAAACCTTCAATTATTGGTATGCCATTGATGAGTTTGGTGAATATAATATCACAAGAATATTATTACATGAATGTGATACATAGTTTTCAATTATTACCATTAATACAATTATTTCTCAGGGTTACAGACATTTTATTATAAAAATAAATACAAAAATATAATGTACTGGTAAACATTATTAATCTCAAATCTGGATGTAAATAGGTACTTCACTATTTACGCCCAAAAGAAATTGATATTGTCAAATCATTGATTTTTATCACTAATATTTTTATCATTTATTATTATTTTTTTAATCCATAAATTGTATAATATATATTAATCCTAATAAGATACCATACAATAAGAACTGAATTTTAATTAAAATTTTTATTACAGATCTAATGACTGAAATACATATACAGTTTTACAAACATTAAAACCTGATAATTTTGATTTCAATTTATTCAGATCTTATAAAAGGAATATTTTTAAAAATTACCGATACTAAATATTCCTTCAGACAATATTTATGACATTTTGCATATCAAAAGAAACATATTTTGTTTTCATAAATCATAATTTAAATATGTAAAAGTAACTCAGAAGAAGTAAAGTAATACATTTTTTGTCATTAGTTTTCTAAAGTAGAGCTGATTTCTAATTATATTATTATTTTTCTGAATTTTCAGTTAATATGATTAAAATCAATAGTAAAATTAAAATGGTATTATATATTTCATTATTTTCTAGTACCACAACAGTATAAGAATACGTATGACCAATACAAAAGCCTTATAAGTTTTTTTTACTCTGTAATTTATTTATTTATTCATTCTCTGTTGATTACAAACCTACTTTTTTTTATAAGAAATGAATTTTGTCGTGCATGAAAAAATGCTAAACCTAACCATGAATTGAACAAATTATCTTTTGCACTGAAGGTAGAGATGATAGAACTCTGCTGTGGAAGATTAAAAATCTAATCTAATTTAATTTTGTGTTAATTTTTGAAGAAAAAATATTTTTTTCATAAAATATTATTCTGCTCTATTCTTTTTGCTACCTGAGATTCCATTTTACATAGCACTTCTAAAACTAAACTCTCCGTCAACTGAGCTGCTGCAGTGTCAATTTTTCAAACAATCATTATGCATTCAGAATTGGTGTATCAATTAATTATTCAACTTCAAAAGCGATTAAGAGTAAAATTATTTTAGTTATTTAGAAAAAGTAAAATGAGTTAAACTGTTATGATATTCTGCTATTCTGCTCATAAATAGTTTTTATGTATTATACATAATACATAACAACAAAGATAATATTATTTAACAACTAAAATATACTATATTAACTAATTCATTTTGATCAGAAAATTATAACAAATTAGATCTTTATATAAATATGAAATAAATCACACATAAAAGAAACGTCCTTATTCTGTCATTTATTTATTAACTGATAATATTGTACCATTCAAAAATTAGAATTTTTATTAAATGAAACTGATTCAATTCATCAATTACAAAAAAAGATACAATATTTACTAAGAATATAACTAATTAATTCAACAATTAATTAACTTTGTTGTACAAAATTAATTAATTGCATGAAACCATTTATTTACTATAACAATATTATCTATTACTTAATAATAAGATAAAATTTTATAAATAACAAATTTTTAAAACATATAACATTTTCATTAATTATTTATTAACTATTTTTAAATTTTATTACAGTTCATCAATATTCATACTAATTTTTTTTAGCAGTATTTAATAAATGAATTCATGATTTGGTTTTACTCCATGTAAATATCTTTCTAGCTGATTTAAAACCATTTATTTAAAAAAAAAATTATAATCAAATGACAGGATTATAGAAATTTGGTTTCTCTTAAATAAAATTATTTTGTATTTATAAAAATGATTATCAATATCATCATTCATATACAGACTATAAGAACAATACATTAATACATTAATCAGTATTATTCTAAAATCAAATTAGAATTTTTTGTGTTAACTATGGATATTATTATACTGAAATAGAAATAAAAACTTTTTGGTTGAATAGTAATTCTTGAGATATTCTGAAACCAAATTTACTCGCAAAATATATAAAATTAATAAATAAATAAAAAATATCAAATAACTTGAACAATACATCTACTCTCATTTTATTGATTACAACTGTTACTAAATAATAATTAATCATCAGTTAGAGAAAGTAATTCAACTTTCCTAATGAGAGGCACCTTTTAATCTTTGCCCATTTTCAGTCTTAATCATTACACTGATAAAAAGTAAATGTAAATTATATTCATCAAGGCTGAAGATGATCTAGAGGCCCCTGATCATATATACAATGTTTAGTGGTTCATTTATTAAAAATTATGCTAATTTTGTATAAATTCAATGATTAATAATCCCTGAAAATAAATCCACCTTTCATTCGTTTTAAAAATAAATATGTCAAGCAACAAATAGTGTTAATATAGTAGTAGGTAATACTGTAGAGCCATCACTTGAAGGTTTAGTCTACATGAGAAATCATTATCTCTGTTAAAATGACCAAGTAGATTATATTTGCAATAAAATAAGCTTCTATTTCTTACTGTAAAATAAATTTTCAGATGTGGTGATGGTAAGTTGATGAGAGTACCCCTATACACAAGGAATTGATAATTTCTCAAATACATAACTAATACATTTTAATGGATCATAATATAAATAGAATTTAGAAGGCATTTTTTGCCGACAGAAGAAAACCATTAATTACATAATATGAATTAGAAGAAGTGAAATGTATGTGAATCTTTCAGAGATTTATAATTAACTATCTTTACTTAGATTTAAAGGCAAAAACTAATTGCAAACACATTTCAAAGGTATTTATATATTCTTTAAATAAATAAATCTTTCATTATGATTGGTCGTACATAAGTACTTTATATAAATCATGTATTATACAGCAAACAAAATAGAACAAATAAATTCATGGAGTATATGGAACAATTATTTGAATTTGAACCATCTTATAAAGGCCAATGTTCATGGATAATTACCTTATTTTATTAAAATTTTCAAAGTAAACAGTTTTCAAAAAAAGTTAAATTTTTTTATTAAAAAATGGTTAACAGATTTAGGATATCTTTTGATGGACATCCCTAAACTTTACAAAATATAAGAAAAAACCACAAAAAACATGCAAATATGAAGATAAATGAAGAAAATATTAAATTCTTAATATTTTAATATTATTGTCAGTAATTTTCTTCTAAAGGGTAGCCATTGTAAATAACATTCAAGTGACCAAGATTAAAAGTGTCTCATCAAATACGTATCTGCAGCTACTGTATTTAGCTTTGATGACTTACTTTTAATCAAATTTAAATTTATTACTTCACTATTTAAAATCACTTTAATATGACACTTAAAAAAATAAAATTTCTTTTATCCTCATTTTTATTGTAATTTTGTTGCTCTGATGATTAATACAACAGCATTGTTTGTTTTTATCTATCTAAAGGTCAAATATCTTGAATGAGTGTCCTATTTATAACAAAAAAAGCACTCCACTCAAATAACATTAAACATTTTGTCTCAGATTCAATGAAGTGTGTATACAATTCCTTAATACTTATAATTCATGTATGTACTAAAAATATTGAAAGCTATATCATGAAACTATTCAAAACTAATAAATGAAAATTATTAAGTTCTACTGCCAGTTCTACAAGACATTTTTTTTTTTTTTTTAAATGTTAAGTTTGCATATTATTTTACTATGGCTATGAATAAGAGAAAGGAAATGAATCTTGAAGCAGATGTGCAAATTCTGAGAGTGATGTTGGACATCACTAGGGCTGGTAAATTAAACCCACCGGGTTGGTCTAGTGGTTAACGCGTCTTCCCAAATCAGCTGATTTGGAAGTCGAAAGTTACAGCGTTCAAGTCCTAGTAAAGCCAGATATTTTTACATGGATTTGAATACTAGATCGTGGATACCGGTGTTCTTTGGTGGTTGGGTTTCAATTAACCACACATCTCAGGAATGGTCGAACTGAGAATGTACAAGACTAACACTTCATTTACACTCATACATATCATCCTCATTCATCCTCTGAAGAATTATCTAAACGGTAGTTACCAGAGGCTAAACAGGAAAAATAAGAAGAAGGGTTGGTAAATTAAGCCACTAGGTTGGTGTAGTGGTAAACTAGTCATTGCAAATCAGCTGATTTTGAAGTCAAGAGTTCTAAGGTTCAAATCCTAGTAAAGGCAGTTACTTTTATATGGATTTGAATACTAGATCGTGGATACTGTTGTTCTTTGGCGGTTGGGTTTCAATTAGCCACACATCTCAGGAATGGTTGACCTGAGACTGTACAAAACTACATTTCATTTACATTCATACAAATCATCCTCATTCATCCTCTGAAGTAATACTTTACGGTAGTTCCAGAGGCTAAACAGAAAAAAAGAGGGGGTTGGTAGGTTTGGAATAAATGAGGTTATGTAAAAATTAAGATAGCAAGCAAAGTTAAAGTCTAAAGGAAATTCACAATTAAATATATATGCAGGAAATTGTAGATACTTATTCATTTAATCAATGTCACTTAAAACTTTTTCTACTTGTAAGTAATTAATTCATGCATAGGTTAGAGGTATTTTAATTTTATTTTCAACACCATTCAAGACCATACTTCAACTTAGAAGCATATAACCTGTTATGCTTCCATTCCTATTTTTATAAATTACCAACCAATTTAAAAAGTTTTACCAACGATTTATTTACAGTTAATTTTTTTTCTTTTATGGAAAAATATTAGTCTTGAGTTTTTAAATAAAACTAATTGAAAAATAAATAAAAAAACATTGAATTTTTTGTTCTTTGTGTACATAAATATTACTTTCATACACACACTTTGATTTGTGATTAATGTTGTAGTTATTTTATGTGATTAGTATCTTCACATATTTACTTTAATATTATTTTATTTGTTTATATTTTAATGATTAATATGGATTTTAATCCTAACAGTATTTTATTTTCAACAAATTATGCACTTTCAGATGCTGTTCAGATCAAAAGTTTACCATAGTTTCCCTTGATCTATTCAGGAAAATGCTGAGGCAGTTTGTTTTTTTTACCTGTGTTGTGCACACCTATTCATGCCTGACATGATCTATATAATGTATTATTATGTATTTATCAGAATAAAAAAAATTATTTATTTAGTCTTCTATAAAAAATCAGTAAAAAACCAAATAAAATATAAAATCTTTTGATTAGGAAGAATGATGCAAGAGATCTTAATTGATCAAAGTTGTGTTATAGATTGCAGGCTTAAAAGGTTAAGGTTAAAGTATATGTGGTAATAATTAATATCCAAAGGTATAAAAGGATATAAATTAGGCACCCTCTTTTACTACTTCTATTTTCAAAAAGAAAATAAATTTACTGCAGTCCCTGTATAATGAATTACTGGATTTAATAATATGGTAAGCTTTATGTTCAGCAGTTGTTAAATTCACTTTAATTTAATTAAATCGCATTCCTATTGCATGTACTAAGAATTAACAAGACATATTTTATTATTAACTTTAAACAACATTTTAGAGAGGTATCGTTCGAATACAATTTTGTCTACAGAATGTACAGATTCTTATAGAAATTTGTTTTTCATATTATTGATTATTTACATCATTACTGTAGAAGTCCAGTTTTAATTCAGTCACTTGTGAATTGGCTGACATATAATAAAAAAGGCTGTAAAGTATGAAAATGCTACACTTTCCCATGATACCCTGATGTGACCCTAATGTGTTATTTATTTACCAATTAGGTTAAAAAAAGACTGATTGATGGATAAACTTATGTAATTAATAACTTTTGCTTTATTCAACTTAATTTCATCTTTGACGACAAAAATTTGAAATTAGATAATATTTTTGTCATATTCCAATTAGAGTATAAACACGAAAATTACTGAAAGATCATTATTTGAATGTCATATTCATTTCAGAAAATGTATGAGTACACAGAATTAGATATTAAATTGCAATATCTGAATGTTGAAAATTAAGCTAAGCTTGAGTTGCAAATCAAACAAAGAAACTAAGTCAAAATAGCAAAAATTCCAAATTACAAGCTGAAATGTAATTTCACTATAGTTTCATTTATAGATTTGAAAACATTAAAAAATACTGAGAGATGGAATATGTTGTTGGAATTTATGACAAGTACAAAGACCTGCTTGTTTAACTCATAACTATTTACTCAAAATATTATACATCAGACTTTATAATTAAAATCCTGCCTTTCTGGTTATGTAATAAAACATGTTGCACAAATAAAATTTCTTTAAAACATGAATTGTGTTTTTATAAATGCCTTTACAGTTCATCAATGTTTTACAAATTATTTCATTTTAAAATTGTCGCTATTCTACAAATAATCTAAAATTAACTGGCTTTCAACAAGTTGACTGTAACATCATCTTGTTTATTTATGAAAAATAATTTTCTTAAATTAAGCTAATGGTGTGTCTTTCATATTTATTATATAGCTGATATCATTAGAAAATTCTCACATTAAATATACATTCATTGTATTATTATTATTCAGGCACATGGTGCCAATGATAGAGGTCACATGAAGTAAAGCCCGTATCTGAATTCTTCTTAACAATATTTTTTTGTTTTGTTTTTATTTTAAGAAGAAGCACTGGGAGTGAAAGCTAATGCAATGAAGGCCAGATCATTTTTTTAATGATCCCAGCGAACACGTACTCGCTGAACTGATGCTGAGCGTTGCCTTGGTGCAGGTTGGGCAGATGATGACCGCCTGCGTTGATGGTGATGTGATGCGCTATGTGGCTGTTGCTGTTGCTGTTGCTGTTGCTGCTGCTGCTGTTGAAGTTGCTGTTGCTGCTGCTGCTGCTGCTGTTGAAGTTGCTGTTGCTGCTGCTGCTGTTGTTGTTTTTGATTGTGGTTCGGTGGTTGGATATCCTCCACCGATGAAGCTGACGATCATAGATGTGTATCAAATACTCGTAATGACCTCGTAATAACATCATCCTGAAGTAAACACATAAAGAAATTATTAATTGCTACTCAATATTTAACATCCATGTATTTTCAATATTGCTATTTCATATTATGAATCAATGTTTCAGTCCTTTCAGTTCTAGGAAATAATTTAATGCAATTTGTATATACTGGACCAAAATATGAGTTCTTCATAAAGTTTCCCCAAACTGTTATTTTTATGTCTGGCTAGTAATTGCAGAGGGTATTACACAGGCTCAAAACCAGTTGATTTTGAGTTCTTAATTTCTGAGTCTAACATTTTTTCATTTACCACTTCATTTATTTAATTACCCTTAGTGAAATATGAACTAGAATTAAAAACATTTGATCTATCCAACCAAAATCTGATAATTAAAACAGAATTAAAGTATCTATCTAATTCAAGTACTTTGATCTAGATTGGCTTCCTAAAAGAGTATCCAATTAAAAAGGACTATATTTAAATGTCTGTTTTTGGACTTGTTTCTTTTCTGACTCCTATGATATTTATCATCATATCTGATGACAAATATAAGTCTCAAAATATAATTAATAAAATAATGTCTATTAAAAAAAAAATGAGTCTGATGTACATTCTTGTACGCATAAATTTTTGGATTAAATAACTTTTACAGTAAATTATCTTCTTTATTGAGCTTTGAATAAAGTTGCAAATTCCGTGCAAAACCAATCAGATATTAGATTGTTTGGTGATATTCTCTATTCACCATGAATGGCTCTATAGAGAACAATATTATTGTCAGAGTAGACAAAACTGATGCTATTTTTATGCATCACAGTCATAAGAATGACTGGAACATATGGTATAAAATAATAAATTAATATAGCCTTTTCTACAGCTCTTTCTCATTAATCTGTGTAGTTATGACCTTTACTCTGTGATAATCTAATAAATATAAATTCTTAATAGTCACTGAATTATGATATAATAATAAAAGCATCCACAAAGAATTGGTAAGGCAAAATACCATATTTTCAATATTATACTTCTAATTTTTGGTTAACCACAATGTACCATTAAATAAATTGAACCAGGATAAGAAATTAATCTATTTTGTTGTTACTTCTTTGTAAAACATGTGGTTTTAAGTTTCAATTCTGCTTTTTTATGCAATTAGGAAAGAGTGTGACTAATACTATTTATTTAAGTTAATATCAAAAAATACATTTTGCTTGGTACTTCTAACTATAGTCTTAGTTTACAGTACTTTTGGTAAATTTACTTTGGTGTATTAATAATAATGTTTAGTATAATCATTTGAGCTGATAGAATAAACTTTTTTAGTTAAAGTAGATTTTAATTTTATGAGGCAATGATAATGCTAATTTTGGTTTATAGATCATATGCAGCACTGTTTTATAAAGGTACCTTATCATCTATCTGAAGGCCTATCTATGAAGGATGAAATGGATCTATTATTTGAATTTAAATAAAATCATAAATTTAAATTTATAGTAGTGGAGAATTTGGGGAAAGGTTTAGATTTAAACATTTGCATAGAAGAATACATGTAACTGGAGCAAGTGTTCACAGTAGCTAAGAAATTTAAAAATTTGGCCTGATTATATAAATGAAGCGTTGAATGCATGAAAATTACAATTCCACTGATCTATTGCTGAAATATATTAAATATATATATATATGAAATAAATTCTCGAACTGAATCTATTCATGTTTTCTGCCTTATAAAAATTAATTTCAGGTGTGTTGAAATGAGGGATTTAATTTTTATAAACAGATTATGAGGCTTAATATTAAAAAAAAGATCAAGTGGAAACATGTCCTAAGAAAGAAAAATGACTTTAATAAATCAGTTGGCTGGATATGGTAACGGTAATACTAGTGTTTCTTCTGGGAGTCTCTACTCCTGGACTGTAGTAATAAAAGATCCAGCAGGGTTTCAGAAGAACATGGGATGATACAGTGGCTGTAACCAGTTATTAGTGCATTGTTAGTTAATTTTTTCTTTTTTTTACTTGGATTGTCCACAGCTACTTAGCATATTTTTATACAAGTATATATTTATTTAGTACTTTGCATTTTTTTTTAATGATTCAAAACTGGAGCATAGAAACTCCTAAGGCTTGCATGTGGGAATATATGACTTTTGTATGTGCAATAATATTTTGAGTTTTTATTTATTTTTAATTAACTTATTTTATTTATTTATGATTGTCTAAAAATAGGAATATCATCTAGTTATAGATTAAATTTTTTTTGAAGAATTCGATCATTCTTCTTTGCAACTTTTAAACATAGTTGGTTTTTAAATTTTACATGAGTAATTTCTGGGATTAGTAAAACACTAAATTCAAAACGTTTTATTATACGTTTTAAAACTATTATGATAATAATAATAATTATTATAGTGATACTACCAACAATAAAAAAAAAACACATAATTTATTTGTAAAATTATTAGAGAACAGGGAGAAGAAGGAAGGATAGTTTTATAGTAGGGAAGGGATATACCCCATCTGAAGAGCTATATACATTTTACGAGCAATACTATGTGAAATGAACCAATGAAGGAAGGGCCTATCTTGGCTGCACCCTGGGGCAGTGGCTTGTCACAAGCTTTGCACAACAATAAGCATAGCCTCTACTACTTCTGCTACTACCCGCATGTGGCTAGCAGTATGTTGAATAAATTTTATTATTTTTTTCTATTCTATTTTCCTAACGTGTATGAAATAATGAACCACAACACTGAGTTATAACAGTAATTTAAGAACAACTTAATCTCTGGAATATTTATTAGCCACATGCTAAATAACTAAATCTTCCCCTTACTCTCTCTCTCTCTCTCTCTCTCTGTACCTCATGAGTTTGTATTTTGTAGAATTGTAGTCAGAATCTCAGCATTAATAAGTTGTACTGTTATTTAAGTCATTCATGTACATTACTTCAGTAATAACTAAATGAGTAATTTCTTAATTAATATTTAATGAGAGATGTGCTTTATTTTTCACTTAAATTATTTAAATACTCAATTTTAATTCATTTAAAACCCAAATTTAATTTAACTCTCGAGTAAATGGTACAAAAAAAAATAACAATAGGCTAGTTGTGTGGAATATACAATTTCTGAAATAAATTATGAATATTTTTTTACTAAATCTTTATCTAAATTTTTGGTTTTATTGTTAATTTTTTATCATTATATTTATTAGAGACTTTATAAAAACTAATTACTTATGTTTTATTACATTAATTACATTTTATTTTACTTTCAATTAATTTATTAATAGAAGAGATAAAATATTCAATTAATTACATAATTATGATAAACTAAGTAAAACCATATTTAAATTATACAATCCTTTATATATGTATACATATATAAAGGATTGTACATTGATTGATATATACAGATAAATCAGATAATCAGATAATCAGATAAATCAGACCCACTGATTATTTACAACTCAATTGTTACATTAATTATATGATGTTTCCCTTTCATATGAGAAAAATTGTACCAATCAAAGCAAACATTACTGATCATGAAGTGTAGTTGATATCTTGCTCCTCTTCCCGCAGTGATTTATTTCAGCTATCTTTTTTTGTTTTATGTACAAATTTGTAAATGCACAGTTTCATTAATTCAGTTATTAACAAATAATTCACTGAATAACTTCTTTTGTAAGTGTTTTTACAATAGTTTTATGTTTCATACATGATTTCTCTTTAATGAAAATCTGTTTGGAGTATTTTGTTCTTTTTTTCTTTCAAGTCCTAAATTAATTCATTGACGTTATTAGTATTTAAGTCATAATTTTCATTCCCTCTCTTGTTTAGTTTTACTCTAATGAAGTGATTGTTAAATGACTTCTTAACAGAAGAAAAAACTAAAAATTGAAACTGGCTGTTCTATATTTCATTAACCACCCAAAGAATAGGTCCACAACAAAACAATGAATAAAAATAAACCACTTTCAAAGACTTCCCATCAATGAGTTCACAAAGACATGAATAAGTAAATATATAAATTTAATAGTTTGTAAAAGTGATTAACATTGACTTAAATTTACAGATACAGCCGTTGCAACGGCTGTATCTGCTGTAATTGGGACGTCGGCAGTAAACAGAATGCATAAAATGGATCTGAGAACGATTCCTTGAGGTACTCCTGATTTTATTAGGAAAAAATCCGTTAAAACTTCTTTATGTTTAACTTGAAAATATCTATATTCTAGGTAAGATTTTAGCACTACATAGAACACATGTGGTAACACCTTTTTTTTATTTACAGAGCAATACTACGTGCCAAACTTTGTCAAAATCTTGACTGAATCGAGGAAAACTGCTGAACAGTAGCTTTTTTTTGTCTACAGCATGATTTATAACATTAACAATTCTGTTTTCATGCTCCACAGTAGCATGTTTCTCCCTAAACCCAAAATGGTAATTTGGAATTTGATCATTTACGAACTGCTTCATTATTTTTAAAAAGAGCTTTTCAAACACTTGAGAGCACTGGAAGCAGGCTGATAGGCCTATAAGATTTAACATCTGTTGGTTCTTTACCCGGATTCTGTGTAAAAATTATTTGTGAAATTTTCCACGACCCAGGAAAATGACCAATTCGAATAAATAGCATTAAAGATTAGAGTAACTAAATGTATCACTTGTTGAGGTAATACTTGAAGAACCTGACCGGTGATTAAATCATATCTCCGTGTTTTTGTTGGATGTACTATACTTCGTTGTTAATCACTGAAGAAACCTCGTGGACTGTAAAGCGTTTAATTGGTAAGGACATTTGTAAAGGAGAAACCAAATATTCCGAAATATTTCTAATTTCATCTGGATCCGTTTCGATATTATTGGGATGGAAGACGTCGGAAAGGTGCTCAGCAAATAAGTTCGCTTTCTCATGAAAACTTCTCGCCTGCGTTCTGTTATTTTTACGGAGAGGAAGAATAAACTGCTGTGGTCTCTTGAACGACTTTGTACTTTCCATAAAGTATATTCAGCAGACTTCCTATCAGAAATATCTTCAATATAAAATTGAAACGAAATGTTTTTAAAAGTTTGAATTAATCGTTTTAATTGTTGAGAGGTCCCGTTAAATCTTCCCTTATCAGCAGGGTAACGAGAGTTCTGCCATACGCATCTTAGTCTTCGGTGTTATTCTATCTTTTCTCTGATGAAGATCGGATATTTATTTTGAGCTAGAGGAGGAGAATCCAAATTAGGAATGGAGGCCCACGACGCTGATTAAATCAATTTAATCAATTCGTGTACTGCATTATCCACATCAGCCGGCGGCTTTAAAGGCACGTCCAATCTTGTATTTTTCTCCAAAAAGTCTTGAAAACGTCGTTAAAAACTATGTTTTGGTCGACGTCTGGTTAATTTATTAAACGGAGTGGGAGGTCGAACAGTTAGTGTAGCGTCAAAAGATATTGTAAGCACAACAGGTGTTGCCAAGTCAAAATGTGGTTCAACACGTTAATAGTTTTCAGAAATATGTTTGAAAATGAAAAATCCAGGAGATCTGGAATTTTATTAAGATAAGAAGACCAGTATGTTGGTTCCCCAGAAAACAAACACCCTAAATTATTGTCAGTCACTGACCTAAAAAGTTACCTGCCTTTTGGTGACGTTAGTCGCGATCCCCAGTGTAGGTTTTTAGAATTAATTACACTTTTACAGAATTTTACAAATTTTTTAGAATTAATTACAATTACACAAATGGACTATTTAAGTGGAACCATATAAAACAAATGATAGGTTCTGACTAAATACAACTCACTAACAGTTTAAAAAAATTATCGTTAATAATTGTGAAGTAGCGTATGAAATTAAGTTAACCAGCCTATCAGCTGCCGAAATCGATTCATTCGATTTCTGACCATCATTTTCTAATATCACATCAAATAAAAAAAAAATAATTTTTTTTTGTACGTGAATTAAAGTGAAAAATAAAAAAACAACTCTTATGAGAGTCAAAAAATCAAAATCATAGGACCACCTACCTAAAAGCCTCGTGTGACAACCTAATACAAATCAAACAGACGAAGAGGAAACGTTTTATATGCTAATTTAATTGCCAACTCAAAGTATTTACTGTAAAATATTTAATGCAAATGATTGATTGCCTGAGGAGATATACAATTACAGTATTGCATTGTTTCTTTATGTTTATAAATATGGCTCTCACTCATCGAATGTACTCACATCAGGGGTTGTATTTAAATTTGGATGGGGAGAAGTTCTGGGTGAAGCCTAGTCGTTGGAAAGTATGGAAGTTTTTTCATGAATGATAAAAGAATATCTTTTTACTATCTTTGAACAATTCCCCTCTTAAATTCTTCATATATCTTCCACGACAATATTCCAACTATCTCTAATATAATAGGTATTAAGAACTCTGTTCCTAAAATTACAATAAATTCTATAATACACACTATCAAACCTATTATAACTATAATAGTACACACAACGTCGGCAGTTGAGTTCATTCTGCTCTTCTTAAAATATTAAACTCTGATTAAGATTAACCCTGACTAACATTATGATTTTACATATAAATATTCAGTGCCTAAGAGATAAAACTAAAGAAGATGATATATATTTCTTTAAAATGAATCACCAGATTTTGTACACTTTTGAAAAGTGGCTGAACAACACAAGGTACTTCTGAGCTAGCTAGTTTCAAGTTTGCTGAAGCTTTTAATAGAATGTTCATAAAAAACGGGGAATCTCAATTTTTATTAAAAGACTTCCTTTTTAAAAAAATTGAAAGTTATTTTGTAGTGGCAAAGAGATAACATAAGAGTTAGAGATAATAAAATAAAAAAAAAAATACAAAAAGACTAATTTTCATTATCTCATTCCCTTCTCTTGTAGCAGAAGAATTTAATAATTTCAAGAAACAATAATATTGATCCTTTTCAAACAAAGCCATTTACTATAATTTAAATTTTTTGTTGATACATCAATACTTTTATTTTATTTTAATACATATGAAGTTAAAACTTGTATATTAAATATAAAACATTCAGTGTGTTTTAATGAAATTCCTGCCATTATTTTAAAAGAATTCACAGGTGCCTCTTACAAATTATTGTTTCTTTTATAAATTCATTTAATAAATTTTTCAGGAATGAAATACTTCTCAGCTTCCTTAAGACTTCTGTGGTTATTCTCCTCCTTAAAAAATGTTCTACTCTTAATTTAAAAATTGTAGGCCAATTTTGTTATTATCAGCATTTTCTAAACTATTTTAAAAAGTTATAAAAAACTTTTCACACTTCTTGATAGGATAACGTATTGAAAAACTTTAAGTGTGGTTTTTGGAAAAAAGTTGCCTATCAATTTAGCCATTTTCTAATTAAAAAAAGAATGTAAACAGTGTAAATATAAGATCCCATTTTTGTAATCTCAGTAAGAATTTTTTACTGATTAAAGAACCTAGTGGCTATATCAAAGGAGTTGCTTACAGTTGTGGTTAAAGAGATATACAAGTATGTTACCAACCGTAAACAGGTGGTTGAAATTTCATCTTTTGATAAAAATGTAGTTCATCCAAGACATATGTAAAATGTAGATCCTATAAGATCTAAAATATGGAGTGCCACTCCACGTTCTAGATCTTAGAACATTGCTAATTGTTTAAGTAGAGTTCCCATTAATGATAACTATAGTATTTCATTTACTTATTCTCGTTTTTTAGAAGACAAATTCTTTTAGGATGATCAAATTGATTTCATTTGCAACAAAATCAAACCATGCTATTCTGCTTTGAAGCGACTTAAATAAAACACTAATCTTGTCACTATTATTAAACTTTTATCATATATACATTATAGATTATTCTGTTTGAAGTATATCATCTTTTAGAACTCCCTCAAAAAGACAGAAGGATTTTTCAAGATAAAAATAGACTGTTGGATCATTGTATTTACTTTAATATTATTTCATATGCGTCTATTAAAAAAAAAAAATAATAGATTTTAACCACTATATTTTACTTCATAATTACTTTTACGTTTTGTGATGCTAATCTGATTAAGATTATACCATAGTCTTCATTGACCTATTTAGGCAAATGCATGAACAAATCCTTTTTTACCTGTGTTGTGTTTACACACTACCCATTCCAGACAAGTTGATATGTAATGTATTATTATTATTATTATTGTGCAGCTGTCAGAATAAAAGATTTTTATTTTTATTTTTTTTAACTCTGGGATCACCATTAGTATTACTTCAGAGGGTGAGATGAATGAACATTTTTTTAGCGTGTGAAATGCCATGCCTGACCGGGATTTGAACCCAGGACCTCTGGATGAAAGGCTGAGATGCTACCTCTCATGCCACAAAGCTGGCAAAAAAAGTTAAATAAATAAATCTGTTATTCTCACAGCTGTACAGTATTTAACTTTAATGACATTATTTATTCAACTAAAATTTATTTATTTACATTTATTTATTAGTTAACTAAAATGAAAGACAATGATAAAATTTAACTAACAATAGAATGTCAAGAAATTATCAATCACAATTGTGATGTCAAAATTAAATTGGACTAACGAGAGTCCACTGTTCACAATTGAAAGACTTCTTTTTCTTCTTCTTATCATAATCTCTAAGTATATATCTTGTAGTAATATTCAAAGTATAACTAATAACTAATAAGTTATTGTAACTAATATTCAGATTATTTTACACGAAACTAAGAAGTTGGTTGATAATTTTTTATCAAGCCCTACATGTAAAAAGAAGATTTAAAAAGAATTTGGAAAAATTATAAATATGTTTTATGTGAATTTTCATATTCACATTTTAAATAAAAATAATACATATTTATGTATTCCAGAGTACCGAAGCTTGTGCTTAATGGTAGTATCTTTTTGTTGTTATTATGCATTCTTTTTCTTATGTTTATCAAGATGCAGTTTTTTCACCAGTTTGTTTTGTTCTTGCAAATAACTTTTTCATACAAGCAAAGTTTTATAGGTTAAACATAAAAATAAATTTAAGAAAATTAATAAAAAAAATATATATAAATAAATACACAAAAAATAGCACATGATAAAGTTCTAATTTTTCTTCAAATTTTCACTTTTTGTGATCGGCTCGAAATGAAGGTTTGGTAACTTTTTGTAAATTGATGGATTTTAATTTAGTGTCAATGAAAAACATCAAAATTTTAAAAGACTGGTGACATATTATTTTTTACTTTAAGTGTTTTTTTTAATGTTAAAAAGGTTTATTTTTCTTTAATAAAAAATGTGAAGTTTTCAAATCATATTTTATAATAACTTTTACATGACTTATTCATGATTCAAATCATGAATCGAAGTGAATTTATTGCTGATACTGTAGTACATGCTTGTAAAGCTAGGCTTTCTCTCAATGGTATTTGATTTGATGTCACTCATATTTATCAAACTTATAGAGCAAGAAAATGGTACTAGCATCATGAAGCATATAGCAATAAGTAATATTGGTTATGACATTAGGAATATAAAAAGAACAAATAAATTGATCATTATAAATTACAATTTTTGTATCTTCTTGAAAAGCAAAATTAAAAAAAATGCAGATTAAACGATTTTAATTAAATTATGTTTCAATTTTAATGTGCCATAAAAAAAAATTTAATTTTTTTAAGTTAATGGTTGTTTATTATTTTTTTGGTAAACCTTGGAATTAAGATAATTTGAGCTGCTATTTTCCCTTTGTTTCAAGTATTCTGTTCCAGTTTTTAATTTCTTTTATTTGGGTGTTTGGGTAGTCTGCCATAATCCATTTTAAAAAATTCATTTTTAAATTTAATTACTAATATATTTTTGTTGTTTTTTTACAAAACAAATAAAGCATTGAATTTTGAAATCACTAGAATGGACGAATAAATGCACATTAAAGTACAAATGAACAGAAAGCATAAGCATGAAAGGACAGATGAGCATTAAAGCAGAAATATAAAGCACTAATAAGTGAACATGTGTAATTTAGTTGTACAATGCACCATTAGTTAATTCAAGATACATAAAACAGATAGACATTTCAACTTGAAATGGAAGCAAGTTTAATTATGATAGGTTGCTTAAGGCCCAAATTAACCAACAGACTCTGCAAAACTTGCCAAAACAATATCTTGTAGAATTCATAGATTAGTTTGGTTTACAAGTTGAAAGGAAAAGGCAAACCACACACTGTAGACAGTCATGATCATATTACCCCTCATCACTCATGACTGAAATCCATTACGTTTTTTAAAATCAACTAGAACACTATATAAGTCAGAAAAGAAAGAACATTTGAAAGGTGTAAAATCAGAAAACTTCTTCCTCAAATCCACAAATCTTCAGGGCAGAATAGTAGCATCTCAATCTTTCATCTAAAAGGTTCCAGTTTGAAATCTGGTCAGGCATGACCATTTTTCATATACTAAAAAATTACCATTCCATATTACTGTGCACAAGCTTTGAGTTTATGCAGAGAATTAATCATAAAAAATAAAGAGAGGATCTCTCAGAAGAGCATAATTTAGAGAGCTCTATAAGGAGGTCTTTGAACAGATTATTGTTGGTATTGGAGGAGATGTAGAATGGATTTGATGAAGGGATATCAAGACTGATAATTCAGATGATGAAAATGTAATTGGAGTGGCATTAAATCATCTTCTTCTTATCATTAGATCATCTTCTGCTTATCATGAGTGTTTAGTAAAGACGATTAGTATTAGTAAATGATAAAGCTGTAGTTGCACCAATTTGAAGTAAAAATATTTTTCTGAAGAAAACAATAATAATGATACAGAAATTAACAGTACAAAAGGTAAAACTAGTCCTTTTTACAATTGCTGGTATACACAATCCTATATTGGATAATTAATACTTAATTAGATGAATGCTTCTTTTTTAATATGTTATATCAGGCAAAATTTCAATGAATAATATTTATTCATTGACAAATAACTATTACAGCATTGGGTATAATAATTGCTTTTATTCAGTGTTGTAGAATAATGTATGATGAATACAAAATCGTTTCATACTGGTAGTGTGTCTATAACTAAACAAATCATCTTAAATTCTAAAGTAAATGATAAAGATCTGGATGCATTTTTTAGATAGCTGAGAATGAATGGAATGCATTAGGATTTTAACTAAGCTTGGTGCCTCTGAACTTTTCTCTGAAAAGTTCTACTAATAATTATGTAGTAAGTATTAATACAGTATCACTAATACTAATATTACTAGCATACGCCCAAAACAAAAAAAAAAAAAATAGTACTGAAAAATCTTAAATTACAGGTATTCATTTAGTAAATTAAAATAGGTAGATAAATCAATTAAAACATTAATAAATTAATTTTGTTCAGTAAGTATAAAATGCTAAATTAAATTCTGAACATTACATTGAGGATTAAAAACTCATTTTCTGTATGGCTTTACGTGAATTAAACATTCTGTTATAGCAGATATTTAAAACAAATAAAATGAAAGTGAATGGATAAAATTATTTTTTTATTAAAATGTAAACTCAAGGTCTTCCAATACATATATGTAAAATGCAATTTTAGGATAAAAAATAATAAATTAATTTGTTTCTTTACTCAATGTGGACAAAATTTCTTGTGACTGTAATATATGTAAAGCACTTGAGGTATGTACTCAATCAGTCAAGTTGATTTCTCTGAGATTAATTGTGTTTACTATTAAGCTCTCTTTTTAGTGAATAAGTTAAAAAAAAACAAAGGGTTTCAGTGATTGTTTTTCATGGTGATCTAATAGTGAAATGCTTATTATTATTTATGGCTGTCATTTCCATGAATGATTTGAAATTTCATGTAAGGTTAAGCAAAACTGTTTGGTTATAGGACCTAATAGATGGAAATTTCAAAAAAACTTAATAATTTCTTGTATAAAATACTGATTTGTATCTGAATTGCTTGGAATTTCTTTATTGCCAATTTTTATTTATCACCAGGATAGGTACTCATAGATCTAATTTCTGAAAAGTACCTACAGAAGTTGCTAAGAAACTTTTTTTAAGTAATGTGTATTGTTCAAAATACTACCAGACAATTTAGCTACTAGAAGATGAACATAATTTTCAGTTATGATTTTCTACAGTTTTACCCTTCAAATAGCATGATGTAATACAATAGCACTTCATTAAAAATAATTAATGACACCATTTTTTTATATGTTTAGAAACTTTTTCCAAAAGAGATTTCAAAATTAATTATATAGAATCTTCTTCTTTCTGAAGATTTCTAAACTAAGTACTGAAGTTATTTACTGGAGAAATCTTCTAAAGGAGTTGTCTAATTAATTCCAAAAGATCCTTTGGAAGAAAAATAATTTGAAAGTGAACAGTCTATAATTTTTAGTATTTTAAAAGTAATTTTGTAATCCTAATCACTTATGTATTAACCAGTATAAGAATTGTCTTGAAACAATAATAAAAAACTATTATTAAACTAGTATGTATACTATAAAATTTAGATTTAACGGCACTTTTGAATGTTTCATAATAATTTAGGAGATATCATGTCACAGATGGTTGGATGTTACTGAATAGAGTGACAACTTACTAAATGGAAATTATTTTTTATTATTTTATACAGAATTGGAAAACTACTAGCAAAAAAATGTTTTTCAGATGAGATGTTGCTGGGCAAAGGTACTGTCTCACAGTGTTTAATTGTAATTCATTAACAAGAATAAAATAAACTATTATGCACATTTTATATCAGTTGGTTAAAAGCTTCCTTTTTAATATGTTACATCAACCAAAATTTCAATGAATATACATGACAAATGAACTATTGCAGCATTGGGTATAATAATTGCTTTTATATGTGGTGTAGAATAATGTATGACGAAAGCAATGATGGAAAAGTGACAAAAACAACGTATATAGGTAACATGGCTATGGTTAGTGTAATAGTAATAATTTATTCATGCTTCTATAACAACAGATATTTCCACAATTTATTAAATTTTAGTTGTTCTGAAATTCTAATTATATTTTTATGAGTGTTTATTTTATTGTAGAATAGTATATACTAAAAGCAAACAAATAAAATAAAGTAAATGGTACTTCAGTATTTATCTCATTGCTAAAACAAAAAAAAATTATCTACCATGTATATTTACTACATAAATAAGCTTTGGTTGATAAAATGTTACATCTTATATATTTTTCAATATTTTCTTATAAGAAAGAACCTATATGTGTAGTTTAGAAAGAAACTTATATTTAAAGTTTATTAAGCAAAATTCTATTTATTAAAACTGTACACTGATGTGTATGTGTAAACATAAAAACATTAAAAATGTGTGCTAGCAGTAAAATATGTTCTTGACACCTTTAAAACCAAGAAGATTTTAGGGATATAATTTTGTATATGAAGAAAGACATAAAAGAGGAAACTCAAAGTATTACTCTTTATGCTGCTTACTCCAATTGTGAGAATGTATATAAAGTCGCTTAGATAAAATTTGGATCAGTCAGATGTAATTTTCTTTTAAAGAATTGATGTTCTCTATGCTGCTTAATAATTCCTGTAATGTACAGAATGAAGGTATCACTTCATTATCTGGAATTTGGTAGAATTATCAATCTTATATCTAACAGTATGTTCAGCTCAGTAAAAAGGAAATGGGAATTCCTTTCTTCCCTTTGTATATAGTTCTGATCCCCTACTGGGAAGACATTTAGTCGCCTTATGATGGTTCCATTCACTTCATCATCCCTTCCATTCTTAGCCCTAATGGGCTTTATTGAAAATTGATTATATATCCACAGACACTGATTATTTATCACAGTCATCAGCCAGGTCACTGTCACAATCTCACTAATGTAAATGCTTTGATAAATATTTCTATCAGTGATTTCAACTCCCTTAGCTTTTGCCTTCACTGTAGGCTTCTTTGGACATCTTCACTTTTCTATTCTATCCTATTTCATAGCCTTCACAACTATTTAAATGAGTCCATAGGGCTACTCCTTGTGTTAAGTTGAGACTGCAATGACAAAATTTTATGATTGATTGAATCATATAAATACCAAAAAAATACTAAAATACCAATTTATTATCACATTTCATTACTTAAAACCTTTCAATCCAAACATAACCCAAGCATTAATTAATAACCTTATTTTCAGAGTTGTAACATGGCAGAATTTTTAAATAATGATTAAATAAATAATGATTTATACTACTGAAAGCTTTACTGACAAAAAAAATATAGTTACAGAAAAGAAACCCTTTTTAAAACATTGCAGTGTAAAATGGGTAAAGTTTCAGATGACATCACTTACTCCTTTATTATACTGTATTGTAATTTAGTAGTAAATTCACTGTTGTTTATTTCTTTAAGTCTGATTTCAAGTAGTTTTTAATTTTTACAAAAACGAATGATATAGATGCACATCTTAAATTTGAAGAATTTTCATATTCATCTCTCTTATAAAAATGTAATGCAATTGCTATTTTTGGGAAATCAGGGTTAATGGCAGACCAAACAGATTTATGTATAAGAGTTATAAAAAAAGTAAGATAAATGAAGCTGTAGGTTAATGAATAGTACTAGCTAAACCATAACAGTATGGACAATAGCAACCTTTTAAAGAATTTAAAACATTAAGCAATCTATTGATAACAGAAATGAGTGTAAAAAAAATATTCAAGCTATCTATTATTAAATCAAATTGACATGAACCAAGATATAGGATTTTAATAATGGAGCTAGAAATACTTTATTAAAGTATAACAAAACTTTATTTGTAATATTCCAAACACTGTTTGGGGTTTATCAACACCATTAACTAGTCTATCATGATAGGTATTTCAGCTTCTTTTAAAGCAATACTGTGTCTTGCTAACGGTTGTTTCTAAATATCTTTAAATTTTCTTTATTTGGCCTTGTAAAAATTATTTGGTATCATAAGGTATTGATGACTTCTAGTTCAGACGTGAATATCTGTTTTTTGACTTATTAGATATAGAATATGTTCTAATTCTTACATTCCAGTGAAATTTTACTGGAATGTATTTTTCAGATCTTTATCTCTTTTTCTATGAGTAAATTCCAATTTTTTTCAAATCAAAAGAATCAGTAAAACTAAATCTCAATGCACCACTAGTAATATTTGCACTAGTAAATTTAATATTACACAAGTAACATTTATACTAGTAACATTAACATAAAACATATATAATTCTTAGTAATTAGCCAAATTACTTTTTTATTAATTTGTTGTATAAACTTCAATGATGAATGTAGTTGTACCTTATGATCTGAAATGTCATTTTTAGTTGTTGCAGTACACCTCATAACATAAAAATTAATGTGTACACACACACACACACACACACACACACACTTAATCTAGCAGGATTATAAATTAAGAGAGAAAAGGTCTGGAAAAGATTATGTACTTTTGGTACTCTGCACTCTGTTTAGACAGTTTCTGCTCCGTAGAGATTTTGAGAATTGCCTTTTCTTCCTTAAAACTTGAGCAATCTCGAGAACGAGCAGTATGCGAACCACTGCAATTAGCACATTTTTCATCTTCTTCACAGTTAGCATCATTGTGGCTTTTCTTAGCACAACTACCACAAACCTCTGTTTTCGAGCTAGATGTTGAAGTGTGACCATACCCTTGACATTTAAAACATCATCGAGGGTTGGGAATGAAAGGTTGTACTCGAACTGAAAGATAACCAATTTTTATTTTTTCCGGTGGGACTGGAAGGTTGAAAGTCAGTATAAGAGAAGGTGTTGGTTCTTCCATTCCGCTCTGCCTTTTCATTATATGCTTCACTTCTAAACATATTGGGCACGGAGCTCATCAGCTATTTCACTGACATTTATATCCATAAGATCTCGGCAGAAAATTACCCCGCGACTCGTATTTAGGATTTTGTGGCATTCCGGACTTACATTTATGTTGTCTATATTACGGAGACGTATGATCGATCGACTCTGCTCAGCATTGAATGTTTCAATCAGAATCGATCCGTCGCTAATTTTCTGATGTTCTTTGGGGAACCACTTGCACCTGTTACAGCTTTGTTTATTACAACAGGCGAAATCTTTTGGAGGGAACCACCTTCCTGACTATTTTGGAGAACAACTAATCTAATAATTTTAATATTCATGTCTAATGATTTGTAATTCTCTTCTATAGGACTTTCATCCTTGTCAGATAAAGCTGAACGAGGCCTCTTCACAAGACATGTTTCAAAATATCCATCAAAATAGACCATCAAAATATTTGTATTTGGAACTGAAATTTTGGTCCCACGAGTACCGGTGATAAATCGGACCACTCCAGCAGAGCGCACGTGTACTGGAGCTAGAGCAAAATACAACTGGTTCGCCCTGATGCCCAGAGGACATCGTTTGAGACTCACTACGTACAGCTATTCACCCATTGGCACGATAGTTCCCACCTTGGGTTACGGTTGCATTTCGTGAGATGTCACAACACCACCGAGTGTAAATGTAAGAAATCAGTGTAGAATGTTGTTGTGTAGTTGTGTAAGGGTATATGTTGCAATTTGTGTAGTGTTCTTGGTGTAGTATATTTGTATAGTGCAAAGTGTTCTGCAACTCAGTGTGTAGTGGGAAGAAAAGCTGCAGAGAGGCTAGGCCTGTGGGGACGCCAACCCCCAAAGTCTTAAAGAATAAGACTCCCTGTCGGGGTTCATGTAACTTTGATTTTAATTTGTTCTTCACCTAATTTTATTTAAATAATGTTTATCATAATGATATGGAATATTAATCAAATAGAAATTTGTTTTTTTTTTTTTTATAACTTTCCAATAAAATTTAAATTCAATTTCACTACCATACTATCACAACTACAACCACCCAAAACTATAAAATTATCATTGTTTGTGAAAGATTTTGCTATTTCTATTAAATCTTTTTCATGCAAAACATCAAAATCATCTCTGGAGTTATGTAATAAAGATACAAGTCCCCTACCATGACTGTCTACACAATTAATAAAAGATTATACTTCAATAAATTAGTTAGTTCAGCGATGAAATTAGCTAAAGGTTAGTTGAGAATACAAGTTTAGAAATATATTAATTTGATGAAAGATGGTCAATGTTTTATTACTTTTATAGCCATTCTTTTTAGAATTATTCCTTATTTAATTTTGAAGTATTTATTTGCATCCATTAACACAGTAATTTCTTCTTACGAGAAGAAGAGATTTTTAAAGAAATGATGTTACGACATTTGCATTTAAAATTATATCTCTAAATTATTTAAAATGATGTTTTCAAAAATTATATTAGTAAACCTTTTAATGTAACGCTTCCAACTAAACTGATATCATTCAAAACAAAAAGAAAAAAACCATTTACAGTATCAGCCACTTTTTAAAGTGATAAGTAATGCTTTCCACAATTTAATCTTTTTATGCCAAGTTGGATGATGTAGTATCCAAAATGAAAAATTTTGAATGAGCATAAAAATGATATAAGTAATTAAAAGGTTTCTATTAGAAATGATTACAGAATTCAAACCAGCTAAAAGGAAGCAAAACAATTCACAGTTTTGATATACACAAAAAATCATCTGCACTGTAAAGCACAAGTGCTTATACTACAAAACCTGTAATACAGTTTCAAAGTGACTGCATCAAATGCCTGTTGAGCTAAATTTGATATCTTCAGAGACTTATTGAAAATACTAACATTTCATATTTAAAAATTAGTGAATTTTTTTGCGGGCAATTTTTACTTTTTGAGTAGGTTTATGTTTTAGCAATTATCTTTTAAATGAAAGAAACTAACAACAGATATAAGATTTTAGAATATGCTAATTAAGTAAACTTCACTATAATGCAGTACAAATGATAAACCACGTATATACAAAACGTTTGATATTGGGATACCAGAAAATTCCTCCTAGATTTAAATATGATACTATATTCTAGGTTTGAGTAAAATTTATGGAAAACATTTTTACAAAACTGAAATTTTCATGTGAACTTTTTGCATTTAATTTACATTTAACCTGATAATTAAATGCTTAGTAATTAATAAAAATAATTCAGACTGATCAGAATATTGGGGAAATTAACCCTATAATGATTTTTTAATTGTTTTTTGTAAAACGTATTATCGAAAAACCACTATGCAAATGCTACATAAATAAATAGATATATTAAAGAAAACATTTCTTACTGAATAATAATTAACCTATAAATAAAAGAATGCTGTAACAAAAGTGAATAAATTAATTTATAACCTTCAACCTTAAATGTTGCCAACGTATTATCAATATTTAAAAAGTTTTGTATAAAATTTTACTGAAATATTTTATTCAACAATAGTAAAAGAGATTCTATACAGTCAGCAGGGTATTTTAATTTGCTGATACCACTTGAAAGGTTATTTAAACTAAAACCTTTTGGGTAACAAATTCAATCATCATATAACTCTGTAGGTGGTGAGGGAGAATGCGAGGGTGAGAGAGACAGGAAAAGAAAGAGAGGAGGGAATGTAGGTTGTATTGAAAGGTTCTTTTATAGAATTTAATGACTTTCGCTTCAAACATGCAGCCTACAGTACTTTACTAGCTCGTTTTAATTTGCAATAAAAGTCCCATAGGTCATTTAAAAGCAAACCATCGAACAGCCAAATTCAATTATTCCTATGGTGATGCAACGCACAAAGTATTAACATGAGAGTGGGAAGACGGGGGAAAAATAGAATGGAACAGTAATGAATGTCACCCTTTTCTGTTTCGGTAGCAGGCCAACATGTTGCACATACATTAAGGGTGGTGGTACAAGAATTTGGTTTATTTAATCCTTCCATTTGGGAAGAAAAATAAAAAGAATAAAAGATGTCTTCAGGGGCTTTCTTTAAAATTACTTAACAAACACCGCTTTGAAAATTCCTGTGCACATGTAGAATCTTTGTCACAGATAGCTAAAATCAATAACATGTTTCTAGCTAATGTATCTTGGCTCTGTCACTTACTGTTATTTTTTAAGTTTTTTTTTCATCTTTTATGACTGCACAGGACCACTTAAGTTAGTCCATTTTTCGAGTCTCTTTGAAGGGACTGTTTGCGCCTCGTGGTCCTCCTACCATTTTTTCATAAATTTCGATCTCCATGCCCTGTTTGGTGTTGAAAATGTTTGTGTTATAAGAGTGAAGCAAGTGTTTTTATCCTTGATTTATTCATTTAATTTTATCTTGTCTGCAATGTCTTCTGGTGTAAGGCCAATTTCCTTCAGATCCTCTCTTATTTCTCTGATCTATCTGCATCCTGTCTTAGAGTCAAGATTGTACTGTACCAGCTGTTTCAGAAGTTTCGAATCTTGTATTTTCATGATGTGTCCAAAGAACCTACTTTCCTCTTACGCATGATATCAGTGATGTGTTCTAACTCTTTGAACATGACTTTGTTGGGCACAATCCACCACTAACCATCTTTGTGGTATTATTGTTGATGCAGGTTCTTCCAATTCTTCTTTTGATTTTCTGGTGTCTGTCAGTCTTTGATTGTTTGTTCAGGTGGAAAAGTGTTTCTGCTGCATATGTGGCTTCCGGTTTTATAACTGTTTTGTAGTGTCTTATTTTTATGTTAATAGATATACATTTTTACTGTAAATATACTAGGATAATTTTTGTAATTTAGCTAGTTTTTTGTTCTTGTTTGGATTGAAATTTCTGTCTTTTTGAATGATATTTTGAGGCCAATTTTACTTGCAGTGTTTTGAAGTTTTAATATCTGTGTTTTAGCTTTGTGAATGTCATTTGCTAGGAGTGCCAAGTTGACGAAACCAAGGCAGTTTGTTCTGATTTTTTGGCCTATTTTTATTTTTGGGGGACATTTTTTGAGCCATTTCCCCCCATCAGCATTTCCAAAGTGCAGTTAAATAGTAGCAGTGATAGTAACAATGGTTCTGAGAATTCACCTCTGAATTTCACTTTGATTTAGTGTTTGTGAGGGTCAGTGTTGTTATGTTTATTAATTTTGGATGTAGTTCAAGGTGTCTTACAATTTTTAGTAGGAATTCTTTGTGGATGCAATTGTATGCTTTCTTGAAGTCTACAAATGTTATTACCATGTCTCTGCTTCATTTTCTGTTGTAATCCATTATTAGCTTGAGACTCATGATCTGGTCTGGATAGCTCCACCAGGGTCTGAAACCTACCTGGAAACTGAGCTCTTTCTTGAGTTGTAAACCGATCTTGTTGCATATTTGATTGCATAAGATTGCAATCAAAAGAGGAGTGTACAACTAGATGTTACAACAATGCCAAATACAAAATTTCAACATTCTACGGCTAATCTTTTTTGCGATTATCCTAGAAGCAAAAGATAGGCGATTAGACTATCTCGCATAGCTATGCGAGGTGAATACGTATGTACATACGTACAGACGTCACGCCAAAGCTGGTCAAAATGGATTCAGGGATGGTCAAAATGGATATTTCCGTTGAAATCTGAAAACCGAAGTTTTTCATTATCACAGTACTTTCTTTACTTAGTACAAAGAAGTAAAAACGTTTGGTAAAGTGCCCCAGTAATGATCTGAAATTTTATTTCGGTCAAACCTCCCCACCCTTTTACTCATTTTTCCATAAATTTAATAAATTCTTTACCTCGAAGGTAATATCTACCAGACTGAAGAAAATCGGTCAACGGAGTTCACAGTTTTAAAACCAAGTATAGACCAACATACTTATACGTCTAACAAAAATAGATTTCTGGACTAGCTAATTGGAAAGAAAAATTTACAGATTATTTACAATTTTTTTAAATCTATTTTTTATTAAAATTTTTAAAATGTATCCTTAAAATATAAAACTAAAAAAAAAAAGATTATATTTTTACATTTTTTTACGATCTATAAAGCTATTATTACGATAGCTTATAGCTTATAGTATGTATTACATTTACTATTATTAGCTATATTTACTGCTATTATTTACTACATCCATTACAGCTATAATTGCTGTAGTAGCTTACCGTATTTATTCGAGTACCCCCGCACTTTTTTCCTTGGAATTGGAGAGAAAAAATAAGGGTGCGCGGCTTGCTTGAAATATAGCCTTTAGCCAGGATAATTTATGTAAAAGTAAACGTTTTCTTAGAAGAACCTAAATTACATAAATATAGTTACATTAGGCTTTTGTTTATGAATACCGGATGCCGCTTATACAGAATACATCCTTAATTATTAACATCCTGTTCATATTATCGATAGGAACGAAGTTACGGTATTTTTATAAAACTGATTCATTCTGTATAGGCTGCATTCGGTTCTAATGGCACTACAGTATCAGTTACCCTTCGTCGTCTTGTCTATTTGCCATAGTCATTGTATTGTTTGTATATGTGGACGGTTATGTGCATTTTATCTGTTTAGTTTATTTTTTTAAAGTTTAATACGGTGATTTATTTTAATTACGGCATTAAAATATGAGTACAAAAGGACAACGTCTACGATCTTTTACAGTAAATGAAAAACTTTTTCAGAGGCTGAAAAAAATTGGAAATCGGGCGGCAGGAAGAAAATTTGACGTAGATGAAAGCTGCATTCGAGACTGGCGTAAGAAGAAACAACTTCTGGTGAAAGAAACTGGTAATAAAAGGGCTTTTCGTGGATTAGAATCAAAATACACAGACAGAAAAAAATTGTATGACTTTGTTATGGAAAAAAGGAAATGCGGTTATGCTGTCATGACAGAAATGTGTCAATCATATCCTCGTGAAATCGCTAAATCATTGAATAAAGTTGATTTTAAAGCAAGCCGTGGATAGATAACACGATTTTTTTGCGCGAAATGATTTGTCAATAAGACAAAAGACGACCATTTCTCAACGACTTCCAGACGCTTATGAACAAAAAATATTACATCTTCACAAATACATAATAAATATTAGAAAAGATAAAGGCTATTTGCCTTCTCAAATAGGAACCGCTGATAAAATCCCAGTATATTTTGAAATGCCATTTGACAAAACCGTAAACAAGGTGAAAAAATGTTACGATTGGCACTGGTGGTAATGAAACACAAAGGTGTAGTGTTATGCTTTGCATTACTTCTGATGGATCAAAATTGCCTCCGTACATGGTTTTTAAAAGAAAAACTCTTCCTATCGTACAGGTAAATGGAGTTATTATCAGAGCACAGGAATCAGATTGGATGGACGAAACCTTAATTTTAGATCGGATCAAGTGTGTATGGCAAAAGCGATAAGGAGATTTACTTAATAAAAAAAAATACCGGTATGCTAGTAATGGATAGTTATCGGGGGCATACGACTGATAAAGTGAAAGACGTTTTAAAAAAGGGTATGACAGACCAAGTAATAATTCCAGGCGGACTGACATCTCTATTGCAACCACTAGATGTCTGGATTAATAAACTGTTCAAATCTGCATTAAAACAACTGTACAGTAAATGGATGGCTGATGAAAATTTCTTTCTCACGCCTACAGGAAGAATCAAACGCCCAGATTTTAACCAGATTTGTGTTTTGTTAAAAGATGCTTGGGAAGGTATTTCCACGGAATTAGTAAGGAAAAGTTTTAAAAAATGCGGAATATCTAATGAACTTCATAGTAGTGAAGACGATCACCTTTGGCAGAGCGACGTGGAGACTACCGGTAACTCTTCTACAGACATTGACAGTGACAGTGATTAATTAAAAACAAAATCCCATATTAAAAAGTGTATTGAAATGATCCTTTTCAACATGATACTTTCTTTTCGTTTTACTAGCCTACTGATTCTGAACTAAACTAGTACTTACGGTAATTAATTATTAATGTAATATTAATATTGTAATTGAAATGAACGAATTAAATTCTTTACTTTCTGAATTTTTTCGTATTTACGTATTTTTTTATCATATCTGTTGCACTTTAAAATACCAGTATATACTCGATTTTTTTTTTTTTAGATTTTCGGTCCGGAAAATCGATGTGCGAGACTTATTCGGGGGCGGGAAGTACTCGAATAAATACGGTATATCGCTGTAGTCGGGAAAGCAAGAGCCTGTAATTTTAAGATTCATTTTTACTTCCTTGTACGAAGTAAAAGAAGTGTGATCGTGAAAAATTTCGGTTTTTAGATTTCAACGGAAATATCCATTTTTAGCATCCCTGAATCCACTTCTGACTAGTTTCAGCGTGACTTCTGTACGTATGTATCTCGCATAACTCAAAAACTATTAGCCGTAGAGTGTTAAAAGTTTGGATTTAGGACTGTTGTAACATGTAGTTGTGCGCCTCTCCTTTTAATTTCAATCGACTTGACCAAAAATATCCAAAAAATATGATGGATTTGTCCGAGAAATGATATCGATGTAATTCGTTCGTAATGTCTGTTTATCTCCACGAAACACTCGGCGGCAAACAGCCCTCGCGTGTCGGAAGTTGCAGAGCAATTCAGTCGTAGGTCTTCGATTGAAATTACGTAAAGTCCTGCGCCGATCCATCAGTGCACGTCTGATCCCGCCATGGAACAGCAGACGCATTGGCTTTCCAGATGTGAAGGGATGAATTCATTCGCGCTGTCGAGAATTTGGTGTGTAAACTTGGCAAGTTGATGGATCGCGCTACCGCTCTTGTCATACTGACCAAAGGAATCTTTGTTCCGATCCAGTCCGCTTTCTGTATCACCCACCAGTCTACTATCGCTTCCAAAGAAATTGTTGGAGATACGCAGGTAAGACTTGGAAGTAGGGTTGCTGAACCCCATGAATAGTGATTGGCCATTAATAGTGATTGGCGCCAATTATTAGGCAGGGTAAAGGAAACTGGGAAAACAGATTGGACTGATTATCTTCACTGGTATCGGAATTTGGAGGAAGATATAAGTTGCAAATATTCAGATTGAATGGCACCAATATTTTCACTGAGACTGCAGGGATGTTTATCGCTTGCGGATTACGAGAAGCTATAATTTCCTTCAATTTTTTATAATTTTCTTCAGTTTACACCTTCACTTTCTCTCCCTTCAGTTTGATGGTTGCATCATTCGCAGACAATTGCGCGAAAGGCCACATCATCCTGGGTACGGAGGCAAGTCTCCTGCAGGCACCGTATTAAAGGATTTTCTTCATTTATTATAGTAGAGGATTTCAGTATCCTCACGACGAGAAAGTAGACCGCTAACATTCCAATAAATAATATTGGTACCCGTTAAAACATTCTTTTCCTTTTATATACAAAACTCTGCATGCAGATTATTTATCAAATACAATCTGGTTTTTCTTTTTGGTTTTGATAACTTTTAGGAAGTGCTTTGCTTCTTCGAGCACTTCATTACCCTCTGTATCCACATAGTGACCTCGAGATGGTAGGGACTTAGAAGCGAATACCATACCTGGTGACAAGTTTTTAGTAGAGCCTTCATAATAATCTTGATAGTTTGCTGCGTTGTTGGTGCAGCAAGAAATGTTTTTGGTGGTGGATTGATCGAAGTGTTTTTTGGTTAACCACTTTCGTGTTTCTAGCAGAAGTAACCTTCTTACTTGTACTCAGTGTTGTAATAGCAGATGTAAGCGATTTTACTTGGTCTGACAAGAACTTCTACTGACCCTTCCAATGCAGTTATAAGATTTCACTTCCTCTAACCACATGTTCTAACCAGTTTCCTTTTTATTATGTACTTCTTGTATAAGTGCTCCTTCTTTAATCCTTTTCATTACTCCTCTTTCCTCACTTTATCCAACCATCTTATTTTTTCCATTCTTCTCCATACCCACATCTCAAAAGCCGCAATGTAGTCCTTCTCCCTCTTCCTTAATGTCCATGCTGCTTTCATACATAGCATTTGGTTAACCTCTTCCTTAACTCTGAGTCCACATTTAAGTCCAGCTACATAGTAATTCCCTCTCTTTATTGAAAGCTTCCTTTGCCATTGTTATCCTACCTTTTATTTCTATAGTGCTTTTCCAGCCCTCTGTCTCCATAGTACTAAAATATCTGTAATTTTTTACTTTTTCTATTCTTTCTTCACTGTCCTTACCACTAAATCCTCTTTGTTGTTTAATCCATTACTTGAGTTTTCCTATATTTATTTTCATTGCCTACTATTTCATTCCAACTATAGGAGTGTTCAAAATCCTTGAAGCACATGTGTGCCATCAGCTAGAATCATCAAATCAGCAGCAAACCTTATTCGTCTTGAATTTCATCCCCCTATAATTATTCCTTCTTCTCTTTCTTGTAATATATTTCTTACAATATGTTCAGTGTAAATTTCAAATTGTTTCAGTGAGAGGCAGCATCCTTGCATATGACTCATCCTTGAGCCATCCAATAAGAATTAAGAATCATATTTTTATTTACTTTCATTGCTGCTGTTTGAATATATAATTCTTTAATTAACCTTGTCTATCTAGTTTACTTTTTCTCTAAAAGAATCTCCATCATTTTCTCCCATTTGACTCTATCAAATGCCTTCTCTAAATCCATGAAACACAGACTTTCATTTTTCTCTCTACATATTTCTCTCCAATCATTCTTAGTACCCCATTGGCATCTCCTGGTTCCCTTCCTTTTCCTGAAGCAAAAACTCCATTATTCTTATTAACTTACTAACTTTTGGTTTAGAACTCTTAACAATATTTTAGTGACATGGATGATTAAACTTATTGTTCTGTGTTTTGTACATTTTCTGGTATCATTTTTCTTCAGAATAGCAGTTTTCTTTGGACCTTATTACTGTTTTCACAAAGTCTTCAGGCCATTCTACTGTACTATATATCCTATTAGAGAGTTCAACTATTTCTTTTACCCCTTCCTCCTTTAGCATTTATAAAATTCTACGGGAAGTTCATTTACTCCAGTCAATTTTTTATTCTTTATTTCTTTAACTGCTTTCTCTTCTTCCCATTTTGATATAGATGCTCAAAGGAGCATCTATTACCCACTAATATTAATCTATTAATATAATTATTAAGAAAATGTTATTTTTTTCTATTAAAGACATTTTTTTATTAAGATGTTATAAAGAATTTTGTTGTGAAAATATTTTTAAATGAAAGTGAACATTTTCGGTGATTTTGATTATTTATTTTTTTTTTTTTAGCAAAAAATTCATGAAATTTCTACAAATTTCAAAAAATTATATTTTGACAGATGTTTAAAATAATAAAAACCGAACACTATAAATGTTGCTTAATTCATGATTTGTAGAGTAAAATATTTTTCTGTGCAAACTGTGATTAGTAGTAGTACAAAATAATAAAATATGCCAGCTAAATTTGAATTTACTTACTTTTAAACATGATTCTATGAATTCTTCTAATGTAATTACACCATCTTGATTAATATCTAGCTTTCTAAAAACAAAATCCACCTGATCTCTGGCCTTCCGATCTTCTTCAACCTGTTTTGAAACAGATAAAATTAAGTATAATAATTATTATTATAACTCTTAAGATTTATACAAAGATTTAAACCTTACCTTCATTAAAGTCATTAGAATACAAAAAACTATTTTTTAAAGTGGTGTTTACATAAATATAAAGCACTGCAAGTGATGAACTATGCACTATTTATTATGTTTTAAATACCTTTTACAAGAGTATTGTTTTATCTACCAAACTAATATATTACTAGATAGACTACATGAGTTTAAATGACTTTAATAATTATATAGTACATGGAATTTTATTTGTCAGTTTACTGAGGAGTGTTGAATTTTGAAAGAACTTGTGAAATAAATTTAAGGTGAATCATTTAACTGATTCATACGATACACCAGAAGTCAACTGATACTTAGCTTTTTTAAAAACCAACATTCTAGCTATTACTATAAGTCAACAACTCTCTTTGTTTTTAGATCTGCAGAAAGCTTGTTTGCAATGATTACTTAATTATTCTGTAGCTTGTTACATATCTGAATTTTAAGACTAAGATATATTGTTAATTCAGATCAATTTAAGAATAATAGTGATTATTAGGTAATACTGAGAAACTTGTCGCATTAAAATGTAACTGGTTCAGCTGGACCTTGAAATGATACTCTTCTGCAGAGGAAGGTAAACTGTAAATTGCATTAAAAATTAATGAAATTAATTAATGAAGTATAAAACTGAAAATAATAAAAAATGATTATATCCATTTAAGAAATAAATAATTAAATATATTTTATATAATATTACCTGTTCCTCCAGAAATTATCAGACTACTTTCTGAAATAACACTCTTGCCTATTCCTATAATTGTGATGCTTGTGTGGATATATATTTCAAATAAACTGCTCATGTATATGGCTGCTGGAGTTTTGGTGATGAAATGTAGTGTGAAGGAAGCATTATGCTTATAGTAAATTAACTTTTTAGGTTTGTTATTACATAATACTAAATTTGATGAAAATGTTTTAAATATATTTTTTGAATTAAGGATTTGGTTGATACTTCTTGGTTAATTAATTATTGTCAATAATATCTAGCTATCAATATATTTTTGTTTCATAGATAAGTGTGACATAAAAATAACATGAGTTATTGTAATTAAGAATTTGTTTGGTGTAATATTTATAAACATATTTTTTTTTTAGAAGGATGACAAATAATATCAGAATGTATTTTTACAACAAATATCTTTTGCCAGTTTCATGCATGCATAGATAGAATGTTTCATAGATGCATAGATATAATGAGGTGATGGCTGACCTATTTCTTATAATAATTTAATAATTTCAATTTGCTTCTGAATGTTGAATTAGTAAGCAATCTTTGTTTTACAATTTATCAGTCAGTGTTTCAATAGTATAATACACAACAAGATAACATGATATCACTTCTACAGCGGATCTTACTCAAGAGACTATATTAGATAGAGATCTAAGCTCAAAAAATTTATTCACTGGTCAACTACTGTAATAAACATTTATGTTCTGAAGTAGCCAAATATCTTCAAACATTACTTCAGATTTTAGATAAAAGCATGTTAAGACTTTTTAAAATTTTCCTACTTGCCTACTTTTATAGGCAAATAAAAGTGAAATGTAAAAGTTTTATTTTATTTTTTTAAAATATTTTTACCAAAATTATTTATGTCTTTACAAATCATAAATCAAAAGTAATATTCATACAAGTCCAACAGGAAGGAAGCTTCCACCTGCCCTAATAATCTGTTCTGAAAAAGCCATTTCATGGGTTTGATGATTTTCCTATTGTATAAGAATTCAACTCTTTTTCTATTTAGCCTCTGGAACCACCATAAGGTATTACTCCAGAGGATAAATGAGGATGATATGTATGAATGTAAATGAAGTGTAGTCTTGTACTGTCTCAGGCTGGCCATTCCTGAGATGTGTGGTTAGTTGAAAATCAACTACCAAAGAACACCGGTATCCACGAGCAGTGGATTTGAATCTGCTGCTTTTAAGTGGATTCAAATCTGCATTAAAGCAACTGCCTTTTCTAGGATTTGAACCTCAGAACTCTCGACTTCAAAATCAGCTGATTTGTGATGATAAGTTCATCACTACATTAACCCAGTGGGTTATAAGAGTTCAACTTCAAAATGATATCAAATATACAATGTTATCTATGCAGCTATTATTAACATCTAACTGTGTGTTGTATAGTGATAAAACTCAACTAATATAGTAGTTGACATTGCAAGGAAATAAGTGTAATGAACAGACTTGTTTAATCCATGTTACATAGTGAAGGGTTCCTGTGGTATATTTTAAGGATTGTAAGGATATATTTTTAAAATCTTCATAGATAAAAATAACTTTTGCACATAAACAGATAAATAATAAATACTTATTCTTTGTTGACTGTAAAGGCCTGTAAGATATTTATATCTATGAACACAATTGTATTAAGGACTTTAAAGATAACAATCATGTGGAAAGTGGAGAAATTTTCTAGATATATATTTTGTATATCAATTTGCATATGTTTTACTTGATATAAAATCTGTGTCATTGTGAGGTTATGATTTTAGTTATATCAACAAAAGAAAGTGTTTACAGTCAGTAGCCATCTCTTAATGAATAAAGGCAGTTTGTTAATATATTTTTTAATTATAATTGAACGATTTGAAAGATACATTAATTTACTAATTTGCACTTAGTTCAACTATTTTTTATGTCTGTAATAAACTGAAAGCACCTGAAATGCAAGAGGCACTAGATTAGTTTTTTCCATGAGAGTAATGATGCTTTCTATGCTATCAGTATCTTTGGTGGACTGAACAAAAGTATCTATCACATGTATGGTTGAATATCATCTAAAATTTGAAGAGTTTGATATGTTGATATACAATAAAATATTCCTTTTAGTAAAATGAAAACAATCGGAACTTCTTCACTCTTCACTTTTATTATAAGTCTGGCATCTAGTGGGTGCTAGCGCTCACTGGAAAGTTAAGCTCATACTATCATTCTACATCAGAATCCCGCGCCAGGTGGTCACATTTTTCATTTCGTCTGGATGGACAATCAGTGTTATTCATAGTTACTAGCATTCAGCGTTCAAATCTGATCCAAGGTGGTCATGTCATACTCTTAGTCCGGATGACTCCATTCTTTGTTCGGATGAACGCTAGCTTTAATGTTGTATTTAAATTTAAATTTTTATATTTATAAGAAGGATTGATTCACATAATAGTTGGGTAGGTATGCTGAATTCTGATTAAAAACTGGCAATGCTGTGGATGAGTAGTCCTAAATTTTGTATTTTGCATCATGACTACATGTGCCTAGAGGAGTGGGTTGTGCCTGTACTTGAACAAAAACAGATGGTGCATTCTTCAGGTTTGTTGCTGTCAGTAAATATAAGTGACTCTACTCAAAGGTGACTACAGTGTTAAAACCAGGTGAATTGAGAAGCAACATAACATAATAAAGTCCCATAGAACTAACTAAATATTCTATTGATTGCCAATTGTGTCTATTGTTCACCCAGGGTATCTACAAGGATATGCATCTTGTCCTTGGTAAATAAAGCAGGTGTTACCTGCAAATTGAATTTCAAAAACACTTTGATTTAATTGGAATCCTAATGTTAAACAGTACAACTGGTTCAGAGTGAAAGGTATTGAAAAATTGTTCCTTTTTTTCTCCGAATAACCCTGGCATATCATTGTTGTTATTCTTGAAAATGATTATATTAGTTATTACTCCTAAAATGTTATTACCATTACTTACATCATGTGAAATATTTGTAAATAAATCTGATAATAATGATTTTATTGTGATACATAAAATATTATGAAGATTAGAATTATACATTATTTGTTGATCTTTATATTTACTGCATTGGTCAGCACTGACGTTTTGGTTTTCTATTATTATATATAACAATTGTATTTTTTTTATATAAATATATCATTTAGAAAACAGCTTGTAGTTTATGTACTAAATATTTACTTAAGATTTCCATTAAATAAAATTTTCATATTTATCCTGAATGTTCAAACTTGCATAAAATATGCTTCATCATACTTAATAAAAGTCATAAAAACTCTACAGTATCATGGAAATTAATTCAAACAGATTTTATTTAATAAAAAGTAACTTCATTAAAAAAATATCATACATGTACAATTTATGAACATCTGTAATTAATCATTCCTGTATTTAACCACTTCATTTATATTATTTGGCATCAATTCAACAAGTGTACTACACATTTTTTTTTTTGATTTCTTCATCATGAAACAATACCAATATTATTACTTTAATGAGGTTTATTTTTATGATACAATCCATTCTTGAGTCGTTTTTTTACTATTGACCAAAGATTTTCAATTCAGTTTAAGTCTGGGGAGCTGCCTGGCTACAGGAGCACTTTAATATTTCATTATTTGAAAACTTTTTCCACTTCTTTGGCAGTATGGCATCGCCAAATCTTTTTAGAACACTTTGTTCCCTTCTAAGAATTTTTTTTTGAAGTTGTATCACAACCCTTTCCTTCAGAATCTTGATATATTCACCACTTTTCAATATATCGTCTACTGGAAGTAATGAACAAGGACCTTCAGATGGGAAACAACTCCAAAAAACTTTTCTCAAGATGTTTAACTGATTGATGGGTATAAGCCGGTGATGAAGTTTAATCTGAGCTTTTCTAATATATTGAAACCTTTGCCCCTGAACATAAAAATTTGACATCCTAAAATATAAAATTTTTTCAGTTTTCTTTGGTCCAGCATTTGATTTAACGCACAAGAGCCTTTTTTCAGCATTGCTGGTGTTAAAAGCTGCTTTTTAGCTAGTCAACAAGACAAGCTTTCTGTCTAGTTGAAAGAAGTCGTCTAACAATTCTCACCTGTAAATCTGTTCCACTGAGTGCTAATTCTCAATTTCAGTTCACAGCAGATAAGTTTAGGTCAAGTTTACTTTTTCTCACTAATAACCGATACTGTGTTGGAGTGGTTTTTCTTTTACTACCATATTTGTCTTTCCTTTGGGGTGAAAAGGAATCAGTTTCTTTAAATTCTTTTAAAATAGCATTCATTATTCCTAATCCACCACCACATTCAGAGGCTAATTGTCATTGCATCATACCGGTATTCTCAGAAAAAGAAACAACTTTGAGTTATGTTCATTACTATATATTCAAGACACCCAAAATAAAAAATATGAAAACATAATTTTGTAATAAAAAATTAAATAAATATTACAAAACACTATTTATAACATGAAAATTGTTAAATAACCAAAAAACAATAACCTCACATTACACAGACAACTTAAAGAATGTGTGTGGTATAGCAGTGTAGCCACAGCATACAAATAGTTATCTGTGTTCAGATTAATGGGAATAGATAATGGGAACATTTTAATGGGAATAGAATTTATCTTCACAAGCCAACATAGTGTAAAAAAATTCCAGTTTGACATCACTATTTTATCAAGTGAAAGCTATAAAAAAAATACTTTTAATGACTCGTTTAAAAGCTTATCAGTGATTTTAATAGTTTCAAGTGCTACATTTCATTCATTTACTATCTATCACTAACTAACTATGGCTCTCAGTTAATCTATACATAATGTACAGAAAATAAAGCAAAAAAAAAAATATTAATCTGCTTTTAGATTTATAAGTAGAACTGAAATTAATTTAAATAGTGTAAAGTGTGGCTATTTTATATAACATGGTTATATTTTATCCCACTGGCTATATTCAGTTATTTTAGTCGATTCTTGTTTTATTAAAACATTAAAAAATAATTGAGATTAGCTTTATGTGGCCTAAATGTTTTATTTTATTTATCAAAGCCCGCAACTTACTTTGGCTGTAATGTTTATTAAAAATAATTTTGTTCAATAATATATATAATAATTTTTGATTATATAAAATCAATTTTTGTCATAAAATATATATTATTTATTTTTTAAGCACTTGCTAATTAATGCTATATTTATATAAAATTAGATTTATCTCTGTAAATTGTTCAGTGTTATTACATATTTGTGGTTCTTATAAAACTCAAACATATCAATCTTGTACATATCCCAGATTAACTCTAAACTTTAAGTTTAACTGTAAACTAACTGAAAGTGCAATCAGTTAGAAAACTGATAAATCAACTTAAAAAAAATGTACTAGTTGAATTTGTCCTTCTACTGTATATTGAAATCTAGTGTGTCTTAAATAAAAAAAATTTATTCTTGCTTCCCTTTTGACAGAAAATACCTTCTTAACATAATTTTTCTTGCTGCAACCAAAACTAACAGAAGAAACATAGATCTCACAAAATGTTTAAATGAACAAAGATTGCTAATGATTTAAACGAGATCAGAAAAGTATGAGACTTTTCAAAAGGAAATTAAAATTAGAGGAGGATTCAATTACAGTTAGAAAAATAAGGAAAATATTAGTTTTAAAATAAGAATATTTGTAATTATATTGTCATTTCGATAGGTTATGATCAATCAAATGAAAGTTCATGAACTTAAGAACTTCATGAGTGATAACTGATATTATTAACAACTATCATAACAATCTTATTTACTTTGTTTGAATGAATGAGATGGGAAAGCTCAATGAGGTATTTTAAAAATAATGCTGTAAACTGTATAAAATAAAGCTGTATTTTAAAGATAATGTATAGAACTCTGCCTTATTGTAGACAGTGACTTTAAAGTTGGAACTAATTATTTTTAACTAATCTTTCTGCCTTTTTCTTTAATTTTGTAATTGTTTTCTTATTTGTAAGATCTAGCTACATCCGTAATACATATTTACTCCAATTTTTGTAGAAAAATTAAAAAAAATTACAGTCAAATCTTTAGTAATACCTGAAAACAAATAAATGATAAATGTTTTCTCCAAGCTCCATTGCATCTATCATCTTTTTACGTTAAATTTATAATTCATTGTTGTAGAATAACTTTTTTAAATATCTCTGAGAAAAGGTTTCTTTTTAGTTTCAGATCTTGTTTACAAATTTCACAAAATTTTAAAAAAATTTCTCTCAACCAGATGTGTTGTTATAGTAAAGTTCTCCAATTTAATTTTTCATTAAATATTAGTTAAATGAAAAAAAAAAAAAACGAAAACTAGATTATATTCAAAACTGTTTATAGTAGTTACTTTGATCTAAAAATACATGAGTATTTCAATTATTAAACAATTATCATCAGTATATACTGAAAAAAATAATATATATGGAAGAATATTTATGTAATAAAAAAAATAAGTAAAACAAATAAATAAATGAAAATAAAATGATTGTAATAAATATTAATTGAAAAATAAACAGAAATTTTGGAAACATTTTAAAACAACTATTTTTAACAGTATTTTTAGAATAAGAGTAAAAAGAAAATACAAACTGTTATCGTTTTAGTCAATCCCAGTTGATGGGTGATTTTAGATCTAAAAACTTGTAAACCACTAAAATCTTCTACTCAGATTGCTAATCATGCATTGTTATAAATAACTATTAATTTTTAAATATTTTGGATAGCTAATAAAGAAAAAATTTACGTCATTTTTAATTTGTACCCAAATCAAATTCGTTAAATAAATTATTTTGATAATCTGCATAAATGGTTTTTCTAGTTTTATCTATAAATTAAATTTTTGGCTTGAAAAAATTCCTTTTAAAACTTAATTTAATCTCTTTCCTTTCACAATGCTTATTTTTACAACTATTTACTTATAAAAGAATTCAGGTAAAAAAGAAATGTTAATTATAAAAAAAATGTAGTAAAATGAAAATGAAAACCTGAAATTAATATTTTTTTTATTATTCATTGATATTTACTTCTCAGAAAAAGTTACATGTTTTAAACTGTTATTAAAGTTATTTAACGTAGACAAACTCAGTAAGGCTGACAGAGTACATTCATATATTCAGGAGATAGTCTACTAGAATTATTACAGTGTGTTATTTAACATAAACTGTAAGGTATGTTTGAAACCCCTCTATTATACAACCCTTAATTACTTATTGTGTAACAATATGTGATGAATGAAAGGAACTGAAATATCTACAGCAGCATTACTCAACCTGGAGGTTGTGGTGGTCTGAAAGAGGGGTTGCAAAATTAGCCGATAACTTTACATGTAAACAATAATGAAATCATTTTATTGAAAAAAATTATTTATTGAAACATTTTAATTCAATTTCTAAATGCACATGTAAAGAAAATAAATTAATGAGATGATTGTGTTTGATTTTCATTTAAAATTTCTCAATACGGATCTATGTTAGAAATACACAAAAGCAAATGTTTTCAAGTGATAAAATACAATTCCTAAATTTATTTTTTAGTGCAACCTTAGATAAAAAACTCTTTTCACAGAGGTAAAACTTGGCGAAAGGGATTAATATTTTCAATGCTTCTGTAACTAAATTTCCATATTCACTTTGACGAGCAACCAAAAGAGTATCTAAATCTTCAGATGTGAACTGTAGTTGAAAATTTTATAGGAAGACATTTAGATGAGCTGGTTGTGAATCTTAACTGGTGACTTAACATCTGCAACAACATTTTCAGTAAATAGATTCAGTACTCATCTCTTTGAAGAAATAATTTTTATCTTTAGGAAAATACTCCGCCAACTGAATTTTTAGCTGATGAAAATGCATTTCCATGCTATCTAAACTGTGATGAATAATAGTGTCTTCTTCATCAAAATTTTTCTCAGTATAATAGGAAATGAGTGGAAAAATATCAAACTTTTTGCTTTGAAGGTAAGTAATTTAGATATCAAGCTTCTTAATTAAAGCATGAACTTTGTCTGTCATTAATAAAATGATTTTATCATGTACCTGTAAATTTACATTCAAGTTGTTTAAATGTGAAAATACATCACCTAAGTAAGCCAACGCAACATATACTCATTGTACTATAAAAAAATTTAGAATGGTGTTTATTTACAGTGGAAAAATATTATTAATTCATCTTGCAATTCCAATAACTGGTTTAAAAGTTTCTCCCTGATTATCATCTGTCTTCTGTATGGAAAAGAAAAGATTTTTTCTTTTCATCCATTTCATTGCATTGTTTAGCAAACAGCCTATTCTGTAATGGTTGACTTTTAATAAAATTAAGCATTTTTATAGCTTTACAAAGAATTTGTTTGATATTTCCAGAACATTTTTTTTGCAAAAGTATGTCTGTGAAGGAAGCTGTGCATCCGCTTTTGGTATAAGACGATCTTTTAATTTTTTTCAAAAATCCATGTTCTTTCCTGTTGTTGCTTTTGCACCATCACTTTTTTTTTGTCATTGGTCATTTGACTGGTTTGATGCAGCTCTCCAAGATTCCCTATCTAGTGCTAGTCGTTTCATTTCAGTATACCCTCTACATCCTACATCCCTAACAATTTGTTTTACATATTCCAAACGTGGCCTGCCTACACAATTTTTCCCTTCTACCTGTCCTTCCAATATTAAAGCACCATCACTACGTACTGCAATATATTTTGTCCAATCTATGTAATAGTTTTTAGTAGCTTCATAAAAAACATTAAAAAGACATTGTCCTTTTGCATAAGCAGATATTGATTTGCAAAATAACATATTTCCTTTAATTGATGTCCCTATCGCATTCATATCTCACAAAACATAAGAAATGAGAAATGTTTGCCACATCTGTTGATTCATTAAATTGAATACTAAAAAATCCATTTTAACTCACTTGCTGTATTATCTGATCACAAATATAGGCAGCCATGCCATCGATTCGCCTTGTTACTGTGTCGTTAGAAAACGGAAACCTTTTTAATTTTTCTGCTTCTTCCATACCTATTAAAACTCTGACCATATCAATTGCAGCAGGCAATATAATGTTTTCTGCAATTGTATGGGATCTGGACATCTTAGCTACTCTTAATGCTACAAGATAAGATGCTTCAAGTGTACTTTTATTGGTTTGGCTTGATTTACAAATAAAAGTGTATTGATTTCTCAAAGTACGTATAATTTTCTTATGAAAAATTCATAGGGTTTGCTTTTATGATTTGGATGTTTAGTTTCCAAGTGTCAAATTAATTTTGGTGGCTTCATGCTTTCATCGGAGAGGACTTGAAAGCAAACAATGCACTGTGGTTTTCCATCCAATGAGGTAAGACATTAATTTAAATAACTGTCATTGTGCAATGACCACGATGATGCTCCTCAAAGACCGTTTGGCAGTAAGTCGGCGTGTCTGTGTTTCAATTGCAGGTCAGCGTATAAAGTATGTTCAGGTTCAAAAGTACCTCAGGGTGTTTCTTGATGAGAAACTGCAATTTAAGAAGCACCTTCAATATATCGTGGAGAGGGTCTGCAATGACTTCTTCGGTATTCGACGTGTGGTCAGTCCTGATTGGAGTCTTAACTTTAAGACTATGAGCATCTTGTTTAAAGGCGTGTGTGAGGCTATTATGCTATATGCAGCGCCTGTTTGGGCGGACAGGCTAAATTATAAAAGTTATCGGGACATATTATTAAGGGCTCAACACCTAATATTGTTAACTACAACGGGTGGTTACAGTACTATTTCACTGGAGGCAGCCTTCATGATTGCAGGCATGAATCCGATAGACATCATTGCGTCTGAGAAGCAGCAGCGGTATGTTGGTAAGAAGTCTAATGAGTTGACTTCAGATAAAGTTCAAGAAATTGAACAACATGGCAATGCCTTGTGGTCGAATGGGCAATAGTAGAGAGTTTTATAGTGTACTAACAAAGGAAAGGATTGCTGAGGGGATCTGGAGCTCTGCTTGGATTTCTCTTTTATTTTATTTTTGTTTTGTTTAATAAATTACATTTTTGTTGTTGTTCTTGTCCTTTGTTTTGTTTCAATGTTACCGCGTTGTTATTGTTCCATGTAATATTTTTATGTTTTGTGTTCTGTGTTGAACTCATTTTTACCTTATACGGATAGGTAGTTCAATTCCTTTGTTTAGTTAGGTCTTTTCAGTTTTGCTTAAGACTCAGTGAGATGTGTTTTGTTTTGAGTTCATGAAATAGTAGTACATCGATGGGAATGTCACTTGTGGCATTTGCATCGTTGGCATCCTGGCCGAGGCAGACTGTAATATGTCAAAAGCCGAGGTTTCGAAGATGGCCTCTGGAAAAGCCAATAAGCGAACGGAATGGAGGGGGCAGTGGAGGATGTCTTCCCCTAAAGGGTCAGGATGTCATTGTACAATTTTACCAGTCGAATGACTGGATATAGATGGCTCACATCGTTTACATCCTTTTATTAATAATTATAATTATAACTATAATGTTTTATAATTTATTCATGTCAATGTAGGAAAGTTATTTGAAAAGTTTAGGTTGTTAGGCAAATGAAGAAATCAATGATGTTAAATATACTTTATCAATTAGATTGTCTTTAAAATCATGTTCAGTGCAATTTCTTACATAAAAACTATCCTTTGGAGGATTCATCTTTTATAATTTTAAACATATCAGCAAAAATCAGCTTTCTAGTGCAATGATTTTTCGAGCATAATAATCTTTTTTTATAAATTAATGTTTTCATTTCCGAGAAACTTACAAAAATACTTCAAATTGTTTAATTCTTACATTAGAAAAGGAATAAAGAGAATTAAATAAATATTTATGTAATCCAGTAATTTTAATTTTAAAATAGTGATCTCCCTAGATTTAGTATTTCTTGACAATTTGAGGTTCCTGACCACCATATTCATAAAAAAAATTCTGTATTATTTATGAACATAGTGTTGTCTTTTGTCTATAAAGATTTAATCTATAATCCAAGTTTGGGTGGGCAGTATGTGCATTAGAGAAAGTGATGTGTAAAATGGTTTTAAAAAGTGAAAGATTGCAGTGGTATGAACTTCATGAAAACTTTTATCATACATGTTTTGTAATATTAAACGTAATATATAGAAATAACATTCTTAAAAAAAATAAATAAATAATAAAAACAGCCTACTCCTAAAACCTAATGTTTTATTAAATTTTTTCAATTTCTAATTAAATTTTTAAATCTTCTAATTTATATTTTCTGTTATTTTGTCTTCACTAAAATGAGAGCAGTTTAACACACTGGTAGAATGTAAAATTAAAAAATGTATTAAATTAATTTTTTGTTCAAATCATTTGAATTACAACAATCTAGAATTACACCCCATAGCACAGTGTAGATTCTTGTAATTTTTTATTCTTTTAATATGATCTTTAAAAATATTTCTTCGTAAAAAAATTCAGTTAATGTATATATATATATATATATATATACATTAACTCTTTTATATATATATATAAATATATAAAAGAGAATGTCCTGACTGACTGACTCATAATCAACGTACAGCCAAAACTATTATAGGTAGAGACTTGAAATTTTCAGGATACCTTCATATCTTTAAGTATGCGTGCACTAAGAAAGAATTTTACGAAATTTTGATTTTAAGGGGTTCAAAAGAATAATCGATAGTATTTTCAGTATCGATTTATTTGTGTCGAAAATATTTGTGTTTCAAGATCAATCGATATTGAATGAATGGATTACGGTAGTAAAATTTATTAATAATTAAAATTTTTAATTTAATTTAAATTTATTATTAATGTTGTTATATTTATTGTTTATAAACATTTAAGGAAAAATCTTATGATTTTTGACGGGCATCATCATGTAAGCATGTTCTTTCTTCTGGCTTTTATTTGTTGGTGTTGCTTCTTCCTACCGATCGATTATAAACATTTAAGAAAAAAGAAGTCATATGATTTTTATGAGTGAACAAATTAGTGTAGTATTTCAAAAGGTGAATAAAAATGTCACTTGAAAAGATAACTGTCAACGACACGTTCGTTAATAACCCAAACAGTTAAACCTATCAAAGGAGATGGTGCATGTCTGTTCCGAACACTTGCTTTTCACTTATTCATTGATGAAGAACGATGCCAAGAACGTACGAAACACAATCGTTTCGTACGTAGCTGATCATTGGATTGAATTTACTCATATGTCTTACAAATCTTCAAATGGTGACAACTTTCCAACTTGTGAGGAATATGTACGCGAAATGTCAATTCATTCAGTCTACGATGGTTATTGCGAATTAGTTGCAGCTGGTAAGATTTATCCGTTTTTATTTGAAGTTTATTTCAACTGCAATCTTTATTGGAAATTTGGTACTGACACATTGCCCGTAAAAAGATTGCGTCTTACTGGGAATATTAATAGTGGTCATTTCGATGTATATTTGCCTGATTTAGAAGACATTTCACAAAATTCTTCTTCAACTATTCCTGTTAGAAATAATAAAAAGCGTCGTGCGAGGTTCACGGACAGAACAAGAAAGAATCAAGTCAAAAAAGCGGCGAAAAATTATGCACAAAGATAATAGAGTAGCTGTGAAAAATATCAACAAAATCGTTCAGAGGTCCATAGAGCTGCAGTAGTAGTCTATCAAAATAGGCATCCAGAAGTACATAGAATCGCTGCAGCTACGTATGAAAGCAATCATGCTGAAGTTCATAGAGATCCCAAAATCGATATGAGTGCAAGATTCCACGGATTCGTACAGAAAATCGTTTGCGCCTATGGAAGAATTAAAAGACTGTCTGGTTTGGATTACGATCCTAATATAGATTATAAAAATGACATTGGAGTTATTTTTTTTTGTTTTTGGGAGCCCGCAAGTAACTATGATGATGAATGATGGTTATGAGTGATAAGAACAGTAGTTTTATTATCTATTTTTGACATCATCTTTTAAACATAATAAGCAAAAGCATCACTCCAAAACATTCAATAAATATGTTTAAAATTCAAGTATCGAGTGGGCGAGGCCGCGACAGGTAACCTGCCAGTTTAATATATAATAATAGAAAATAAATAATATAGTTAAAAATATATAAGAAAACTCGTAGAAGTAATTTTCTCCTTTATCTCTTGTGAGAAGGAGATTTAAATTAACTGACAGGGGACTAAATTTTGGAAGGTTTAACATCATCGATTGCTTCGAGGTTTATATTACTTAAAGGAACTTTTGATAATAATAAAGGAACTAAACGAAATTTTTAGTTGATAGATTTATAAGGTATCATATTCCATAAAAAAAATTATTAAAATAAGTAAATACATTAAAATGAATAATTATAAAATTAATCTAATTATAATTATTAATCAATCAATAATTTTAATCATTTTTCAATAACCTTCAGTTGGTGAGGTGACATTTCATCAATATAAGCAGTTGGTGAGGTGTCGTCGTTTTGACACCCTTAAATTTCTGTTTTTTTTTTTACGTCATTTCTAAGTATATTTTTAATTTTAGTTATAGTTAAGTGAATAAAGATTTTCAAACACCTTTAATACTTTAAACCGCTTTTTAATACAGTGAAACACTTTAAAAAAGGAAAATAGTTTATTCCTTATTTAAATTTCACTTTCATTTCGAATATTACGCCTGTTACCAATTCGTAATATATTATGTGCCGGAACTCGGACATTTCTTCTCGATTCTACTTTAGACCATCAAAAATTTGATTTACTCAAATAAAAGTTTTCATCTACTTCCCCATTTTTATCAATCCCTACATTTTCACCACCTCCTGAAACTTTGATCTCAGAATCTGTGTCATGTTCGCTGACAATACAGTCATTCCGATCAATAGACTGTTTCTACAGCAACCAGCCCTCGATTTCCATCTCTATCCCATTCTTTATTACCATTTGCACCATGTTCCCTATTTTGACCTGTAATTGGTTCATCAAATTCGAATCCTCGCCTTCCCATCCATCCAGTTCACGAAGATTGCTTCTTTGAAATTCTGATCATTCACGTTCATTTTTACACTGGAAAAAATTAAAACGATTTGCTAATAAAATTGAAACAATTAGATGCAAAGAAATTAATATTTAAGCAAAAATCCGCATTATTTGATTATTTTACGAAAGAAGATTGTACTTATATAAATGGAGAGCACACGTCAGTTTGACGTCGGTCACTCGATTGATAAAAATCACACTATAAAAATTCTCAGTGCACAGCAATCTAATTATAACTAAAAAATAAGTAATAACTAAATACTACTAAAAAGTACGTTTCATTATGTGATCAACGGTGGGGGTAATCACGTATCGACCACACGTGCGCCGTCATTTTGATGTCACCTCACCAGTTGAAGATTAATTATTAATAATTATAAAATGAATTGCATTGGTGATTATGGCCCAATAGTCTAATGATAAAAATAATGCGGTTTTAATGCAGGTTATTGATTATTACAGTTTTGACTTTACCTGCATTATGGATTTTTGATTTAGCTAACAACATAGAGTAACAGTGGCAATAGAAATCGTTTTAAAATTAAAGAACGAGGAACCAATAAAGCGTTGCACAGAGAGGTAATATTGCATGACTTAACTGTGAACGAATGTGAATGACGAATATCTGCCTGTTTGACTGATTGGCTGACTGAGTACTGACTACAATTTACAAAGCACGAAATCGCATGTTCAATTTTGTCAGTTTAATAAATGTTAATACTATTTAAATACGAATAAAAAGTTATAAAGTAATAATATTAATGATAATAATAGTAATAAACATGCCACTACTATTGCTACTACAACTACTAATAGATTTAAATATTTATCATTAAAAAAAAGAAAATACGGTTAAAATTTCAATCTAAGCAATACGACATGTATAAAAATATATGAAGAAAACAATTTGCGCAAATTTGAAGTGTTCAAATATAACATATTATTTTACAACTAAAAGAACTAAACTGCATTGATTTGTTATTTTAAACAATATGTCTTAATCTTTTTATAGATATAACTATATATATATATTCTTCTATATATATAAATCTTCATTATGGTGAAACTATCTAAAGTACAAAAGGTTCAAATCAATGCTTCATTTTCTTTGAAAGTTAGGTTGTTCATTATGGCACCAGGCACCATTATAGGTACCTATGGTGCCTATAATGAATAAAGTGAAAATTTCACTTGTAAGGCTGAAAATCATTAACAAATCCGATTGATACCTTGACACACAATAAATCTGGTTCAGAAAAAAAAACAACGGGAAACAATTTCATCCATAATTTTTCCTCATAGTCTAAAATAAAAGCTGTTCATTGATCTTCATCACCGTTATCCCGTTTTCAGGAGCGATATAAGTCTGAAATCAAGACACCTTTACACCGGTTATGTGATGTAATAGACGCAAAAAAATTTTTGGTTGAATTGTACATATGAACTGCATCTACATGTGACGCATTCTAAAAAAATGGTAAAACTAAAATTCCAAAGGTTTATTTCTTGGTAATAATTTTCATATATAAATGCAATCTTAGAAAATGAGATCGAAAAAATCAATAAATTTCTCTTAATCTAACCGATAAAAAGAGTGAGCTACACTAAACGAGTATTTGAAAAAATAAAAACAAAAACGCTCTACTGAACAAGCTAGGTAAGTTCTCATCAGGCCAGTCCAGGTGTATAGACCGTGTTGTAATTAAGCTAACTTAAGCGGATTTTTGCCACCCGAGTTATATTTATCTAATTATTGTAAACAAATAAGGGTTGATTCCCCTTTTAAAAAATAGATTGTTTTTGATGGAATGGGAAATAAATTTTTTAATGTATGAAAAATTACCAAGCCTGACGGGGAGGATTCGAATCCAGGACTCGTATTATTTGTTGGTTTTCAGTTATTATTTTATTTCTTAGATACAGATAACTATTTTAAAGCTTGATAATTGTACTGTGATATTCTATATTTGCATTTAAATTTATTAAAACTACATATTTCTCTTTTGTAATCATCATTGAAATGCATAACAAGTTTTAAGTTTATATTGTTTTTAAACGATTCTCGAGTCAGTACATAAAACGCCAGTTCCGAACGATGTTATTTTAACTCTTTCCGCGTACTCTTAGTTATTCTAACCACTCAAATATCAGGATTCTGTCTAGTATGAATGTACGATCTAAAAAATGAAAATTACTCTGAATCGATTTAAAAAACAGTTTACGAAGAGAGCTTTAACCAAAACTTTACAAATTATGATGTTGCTTTTCAGTTAATTGCATGTATAAAAGAAGTTAAAATATTAATTTCTCAAACATGGTACTTCTGATATGTTAAATGAATAAATTAGCAATTAATATAATCCATCTTCCCAGCACGTTGATATATTCTCTAGATCTTTCGGCTTACTTGGAAGCCATCATCAGGAGTTAAAATTAATGCATTTAAAGTCAAGAGTTTAAAAAATAATAGTTAAAATTTAAAAACAGTCATGACTGTCCCGCTCCTACTAGTATACTGAAGGAATATACATATACTCTGGTGGATTAAAATGATTAAATGCACCAGAGTATATTCCTTAGTATACTAGTTAGTCGGGAGTCATGACAATTTTTAAATTTTAAATATGTTTTTTTTAACTTTTGACTTTAAATGCATTAATTTAATTCCTGATTATGGCTTTCAATAAGCCAAAAAATCTAGAGAACATATAGACGTGCTGGTAAGATGATTTATATTAATTGTTAATTTGTACAATTAAAATAGCTTCTATTAAGTCTTTTTATTATACAAATTAATAAACTAAAACAATTGTTTTTGCTGAAAAAACAGATTCAATTATTTGTGATTCAGTTCACTCTTTAAAATTACCATTTTAAGTTATTTAATTATAACTAATTAATATCTTCCAGCCACTTTTGCTGTTTCACCGCATTTGCCAACATGAACTTTCTCAAAACTAGAAAAATCAAATTCTGGGAAACTAAGGCTTCTAAGACGCAAAGGAGACTTAAACAGGCCACAAGAAGCATGGTTTTTAAATTTAATTTCCGAAGGTAATTAAACTTCATTTTCTGTCAGAATTTATAGGGCGATTAAAAACAATGAGTAGTGCCTCATTTCGATCGATATATACTTTTGTTTTAGTATACGTTCAAGATTTTCTTTTCACTAAAAAACATATTTCGATGATTGCTGTTTTTCTATTTCGTAATGGAAGTTTCTCTGGCCCGTTGTAAGATTTTTCTCCAGAACTAAGACGGACAATTTTTAAAAACGAAACGTCTTTATAGGCAATTTATAGCGTCTTTATAGGTAATTTAAACACACATGCGTGCGCGCGCGTAAATATATATATATATATATATATATATAATTTTTTGTCGATATTATGTTTATTATTGGATTTATAATATACATCAAAGATATATACGGATGTATGATGGACTGATGTCTTTGTGAATATTTAAAGTATTTTTGTGTCCAAAAATTTTTCAATTTTTTTCTTTTTTCTAATAAAATTAGTTGGAAAACTTAGGATGAAGAATAACACGTCCTTATATATATATATATATATATATATATATATATATATATATATATATATATATATATATATATATATATGTATATTAGCTGGTCAGGGCGAGTGAAGCAAGTCCTTTCTGGCTAGTCTGGACCCCTGCTGTGTTGTTATCCTGCAGCAACTGCTCCTTGTCGAAATGTACAGCAAAGACATTAAAATGGAGCTAGGAATAAGTAAATGCAAGATAAACGCCAGTGTGAAGGGAAAGTTCCACCAAGCGCAGAATTATGACCTGCAGGCCCAGGGTAGCATTGAAGCAATGAAAGAAGAGGACATGTAAAAATACCTAGGATGTGATCAAACGATAAAATTGGAGCACAAAGCCATTAAGGAAAAACTTAAGAAAACGTATGAAAAGAGATTAAAATTAATTTTAAAATCGGAACTTAATGGGGGAAATAAAGTGAAGTCAGTGAACACATATGCAGTGCTAGTACTCATGTATGCGTTAGGTATAATAAAATACAGTGAAGCAGAGTTAGACGAGTTGAACAGACTCACTAGGAAAATATTCTACCAAGAAAGGTCCCACCGCATCCAATCATCAAAAGAAAGATTCACGCTCTCGAGAAAGGAAGGTGGAAGAGGAGTACTCGATATTAAAAATCTATGCTACGGCCAGAACGAAACCTTAAGGGATTACTTCCAAAGCAGGCAACACCCTTTCTATCAAGCCATCGTAGCGGCAGACCAAAACTGTACGCCATTAAACCTAGCCAACAGGACTAACAACGTAGAACACAAGAAAGAGAGCAATGCAGATAAAATTCTAGATTGGGGAAGAAAAGAGCTGCATGGGAGATATAGGCACCGTCTATACCAGGAAGGAGTCGGCAAAGCAGCTTCACATAATTGACTTCTACAAAGAAAGTTACATTTCGAGACGAAGGGGTTTATACGAAGGATACAGGATCGAGTAGTAGCAACAAGAAATTTAAAGAGATTTATTCTTAAAGAAAGTATCAACAACAAATGTAGGCTATGTGTGCAACACAATGAAAAAATAGACCATAAAAAATAGACCACTGGTTGTCCGATTCTAGCTTCGACGGAGTACACAAGGAGGCACAACATTGTGGAAAAAATTGTACACATAGAACTCTGCAGTAGATACAAGTTAGAGTTTCAAAAAGAGCTCTACTACACTTATGAGCCAGCCTCCTTTTTGGAGAAAAACAACGCAAACATTTTCTGGAACCAGGGAATTGTAACAGCAAAACCCATCAACTGTAATAGGCCAGATATAGTAGTAGTTGATAAAATGGGAAAAGTAACTTACCTAAGAGACGTAGCCATCCCATCAAGTAACAACATCAACACTAAACACAATGAGAAGCTGAGGAAATATACAGATCTTACTTTTGAAATTAAAGAAATGTGGAATCAAAAAGAAGTTTATATAATCCCAATAATTATATCTGCGAAGAGAATAAAACCATCTACTTTGCACAACAGTCTTGAAAATCTGAAGATCCAGTGGAAGACCCATGCGCTAATGCAAAGGAGCGTGATAATTGACACCTGCCATGTTGTACAGCAGACAGTCAACAATAGCAAGCTTAATCTCGTTGGTATAAATTACTCCAAGTTTAAGGAATGTCACCGGAAAAAGTAAAAACTGTGAAAGTGTAGAATAATAATAATAATAATAATAATCACATTATAAAATATTAAAATAGTTAAAAATTTATTGATCTGAACACAAAGATCTCTTACTTTTATCATGAAAACAGAAATATAATGAAGTAGAAGAATTAATTTTTTTTTTAATTATTAAGAACACCCTCGTTATCATTTTATTACATGTATAGATTAGGATATAATATTTATTATATACATATTAAATATTGAAAACTGGCCTAGCTCTAGATCTTTAAATTATCTGCTTATATGCTTTTTTTTGTTATTTTTATCAAGACGCAGGTTTCTTGTCTTTTATATTTCTTGGCAACGGTTTTTTCGTACGAAATGTGTTATGTTTAAGTTTATTCAATTTATATAAAAATAAAACTAAAAAATACATAGACTTCTACTACTAACACACGCGCGCGCGCGCGAGGCATCAAAAAGTCGTACTAAAAGTTAGTACTTTAACTTAAGAAATAATACTTCTTTATTTATTCTTTCAATTTTAACTCTTTTTTTTTTAGGTCAGCGTTAAATTAATGGTTACTAACTTTCTGATAGCTCATTTTTTAATTTGACGTCCAATTTTAAAAGATGAAATTTAATGATTATTAATAAAGTATTAAAAATTATTAATTTATATATTTTCTAATTTTTAATTCATTATAATCATTTCAAAAAAATGTTAAAAACTGAATAATTTTTAGAGAAATAAATTTTATGAAACAAATCTATTTATTATAAATAAAACGTGAAAGTAACTGCAATAAAATCTATTATTAGAAGATATTAAGGATTTTAAGATCTGAATAAATTGTAGTAATTTATTTTAAATTAGTTAAATATAATTATTTTAAATATAATAATTATAAAAGTTTAAAGCATTTAAAAATAAACATAATTTGAATAAACCAATCGATCTTAAGTGAAGGGAAATATGTGTATATAATATGTTAAATTACCTGATGAGATCGTCGACCCATTAATTCATGTATAGCGACTACAATTTCACCCAATTCAGATCTGGTTATGCATCCATCACCATTAATATCATACAATTTAAATGTCCACCGTAATTTTTCGTAGATTGAACCTCTTAATAATGTTGACAGCGTCACCAGTAAATCCTGTAAAAGGATAAATGATAATATTAATAAATTATTACTGAATTAAAAACTGTATTAAAAAAATATTGTTCAATATTTCAACCAAACTAAAGGGAAAGTAACAAAAGTTATTCATCACTATTTTTCCCGCTCTTTGACACGATCATTCCGTTCCAACTTCCTCCTCTTTTTTTGGTAACATCGGGCTGGATCTATGAAATCCTCTCTGCAATTAATCCACGGTCCCCTTTTGTATAATTAATTTTTAGTCTTATTTTACAAATGAAACAACGAAGGTAACCAATTTTCAGTCGATTTCCATTTTACAGTTCAAAATACCTCTTTTAGATTTTGGATTGTCAACTTAGTGAGTCCTTAAACATGTAAACCGATATTTAGAAAAATTAAAAATGTTAACAAATTTATTTTTTTTATAAATTTTAAGCCATTTCTTCTTAAAACAATAATTACTTGTTCTTAAAAAAAATAAAAAATATCCACTCTATCAAACTAGACAATTCTTTTTTTTTTAACCTCCGGGACCACCGATGGATATTGCTTCGGAGGATGAGATGAATGACAAGTAGCATGTAAAACTGCCATCACTGACCGGGATTCGACAATAGATCTGTTTCCGTATAACTCAACATATTACTTCGGTTTAAAAGAGAGAATCTTGTTATAATATCGTTTCTATTTTTAATGAAATATTGAAATACTAAGATTTTCTCACCAGTTTATTTAAAATAAAATTAAAACATCTACTTTTGCAGGAAAACAATTATTTTGTCGATGAGTTTTAAAATAATATTAATAATAATTAAAAGAAAACATCAGTTTTCTGCTTCACTGTTAAACTTAACGTTTAAATATGTACTCAATATTTATTAACGCCTTCTGAACAGTTTTAAAGTTATTTTATATGTTTAGAATCTTCAGAAATATTTACTTTTGATTATTATTTATTGATTATACTTTTTAAATTATTAATATGGACTTTAATAAAATCAATATTTTTATCTATATATATATATATATATATATATTACGTTATATATAAAGTTTTCTTAAATAAATAAATAAATATATATACACACACACTGTCTTTTTGTGATGCTGCTTTGATCAAGGTTTTACCAAGGTTTCACTTAATCTATCAAGAATATACCTACAATATAGCTTACCTACATATTCCTGACGTAATCTACATTATGTATAATTGTATACATATTAGAATAAAAAAATTACTCATTTTGTTTTTCCTTTTATAGTTTAATATAAAATTACTTGTAAAATTACATGCTTGGAAGTTATTATTTTTTGTTTTAGATTAGAATTAATAAAAATGCTAAAAAATTATTTCTAATGAAGTTCATTTGAAAAAATAAATAAGCTAAGATTACAGGTCTATCTGAAAGATTATAGACAAATTAAAAAAAGATTCTACAATACCATTATATCTATGTAAATATTTAATATGGGAATGAAAAGGAAGGAAAAAGTACAGAATTGCTTTGAAAATACAACCATTTGTATCTGTCACGAGATAGATATCACGAATTATAATTTCGTTATTCATATTGCAGAGCTCAAAGTTAATGATAAATTTATATACATATACGTATTTTATGTTGTATTTTTACATTCTCTATAGAATGAAGGAAAATATTCCATGTTTATTTTTACAGATATTTTATGAGTTTTTAGATCCTTAATTTGCTCGCTCTAAAGGAAAGAAACGAAAGAAAGATAATGCTTCCAAGAAGAAAACTATCTTAAATGTAAGCACCAGGAAAAATGATGAAATAATCACGAAATATCTGAAGAGCTATCAGGTAATATTCTTTTCGAAGATTCTCTTTGGAGATATACGAAGCTTGGCTGATAAATTTTGCACACATGTACGTAGCATGGGAATTAAAAGAGATATTCGAATGAAATAAAAACTGAATAAAAGTACAATACTTTCCTTATTTAATTTTAAATATAATTCCCGTTTACAATGATACACTTTTCCCAACGTGTGACAAGTTTTTGTATTCCGTCACTAAAAGATTCTGGCCAGAGCTTCCTTCACCTCATCGTCAGTGGTGTAATTATTACCTTTGTGATCCCTCTTGAGATGAGGTTAGAAGTGGAAGTTGCACAAAGCCAAATCCGGCGACTATGGCGGATTCGGAATAGGCTCAAACTTCAGCTTGTGAAGAGCCATCGGAGAGTTTGCGCCGTACCCATCGTGAACTATTATTACGGTAACCCAATTGGTCGATAATATGGCCTACTCTTTCTTTAGATATTCCTAACTGAATAGCGATGCGTTGCTGGGTGATTTACCGGTCACTTTGAAGCAAATCGTCCACCTCCTTTAGATGTTTCTCGTCAGTCACAGAAACTGTTCATCCGCTGAGAGGTGCATTCTCAATTGTTGCTTTACCAGCTTCACATTCGCAAAATTTCAACGCCCACCTATTCACAGTACTCCCGTCAACAGTTTCACTACTGTAAGCCGCTTTTAAACGATGAAAAATATTCGTAGGATTCACATTTTCTGCTGTTAAAAATTAAATCATTGCGCGGTGTTTGAAGCAGTGTTGACATATTTGCCGTACTCGATTCTATTTTAATTGCTACTGAAAACAAACCGGTTAACGGATTTCAACGCATTATCGCAGGTTTGTAGAGGGGAATTTTAGTTATCATGTGCTACTACACCCAAATCGATAGTACCTTTTTTCTCCGTGTAGCACGTTAGTGTGCAAAATTTATCAGCCTAGCCTCGTACTTCAAAATACTACCAGATACACGTAAAATACTACCGGATGAACATCTTGCAAACAGACCCTATGTAAAGAATTAGTCTACCCTACCTGATCTTTTCTTCTTTTTTCTCAACTCAGTTCAAAAGAATTGTCAATCTCTTGTAAAAAAAATTACAAAAATGATATTTTATTGATGTGTCTAAGGAGTTTAGTAGATTGATATTTTGAACTGAAAACATATCGAATAATTGTCGTGGAAGATAATGGATTCTTAAACTTGTCTCAAAGTTAGAAATTTTTGGTAATTACTAACTATAGCACTGAATCCATAATTATGAAGTTGAGCAAACATGAAAATTTTGTAAACTGAAAATTTATGCTTATATATGTTTTATAAGTTATTATCGTAGTATAATTTTAATGAATATCACTACTATCTTCTTTTTTTTATAAAAGTTTTGTGATTTTCTGTTTCTTCATTCATATTTGACTAAAAAAAAATAAAAAAAAAAAAAATGGTTGAACAAATTTTTGCAAAACCAGGGAAAATGTTAATCCAAGATTAAGCACTAGAATTTATCTTATTATAAAAATTTTCTCCATTCTTCTCTCATTTTTAAATTTTTATCTTGTTATATATATATAATATATATATAAAACTTTTAAAAACTAAACATGTTTAAAAAATTTCAAAAGTTATTGTAAAAAAGATATTCTCTTAAATTTCAGCTGAATCTTTATCCCTCTCTAAGAAATGTATTTTTTCATTCAGGATGGGTTTCACAAACATTTAATAGAATAAAAGCTATAGGTCAAAATATTCATTTCAAGCTGTCAAAACATAATTTTAATAATGATTTGAAATTTTTTATCGAGACCTCGCTTCCTTTCGTATTGAAAAATATTTTTTCCTTTATCATTATTTTGAAAAGATTTAAAAAACCTTGGACGTACGGTACCCAGATTGATAACTTGTTTTTCCTAGTAGAATATCAACATCAGTATTCTAAAAATGGTAGTACAGAGGTATTCTCAGAAAGAATTTTCGACTGACGTTTCAAATGCAAATATAAGTGAAACATACATTGTATCATACATATATTCATGTATCTCACTCATTATTGGAATGATACGCAAATTAATTCTCTCGAGCTGTAGGAGGATTCCATGGAATCCTGCCTAGAATCAGTAGTGGTCACGGTAAAAACCAACGATTAAGGTAGATCTAGTGTGGAACTCACTGTGGATTTCGGGAACGGTCAGCATAACTACTGTGAAATCGCTGTTTTCAGACAACTCATTATATGAACACAGTTTAATTTATCACACAATTAACCCACCAGAGTAAACAACCACAGCAACCTAACCGTGCCTGGAACTATCTGAATTTGCGGCACTGAAACTTAGATTTAAAATGATAACAAAATAAGGCAAAACTCTACTTTTAATTGTTTCTACTCCAATCAAAATGAACAAGACGAAACTTGGTTTTTTATATTAAATTTTATTTTTTACGAAACGTTATTTTTTCAATGTTATTTCTGTGGTCTGATGTTCTTTCGACAGTTGCACATGATTTAATTAAGTGATGGTTACGTACCCATTTGTTTATTACACACGATATTATTTAACTTCAATGTTCATATGGAAACCAGTAGGATAATTTTTATTAAAGGTTTTTACTTACTTTTTAAAAAAAGGAGTATATATATAAAATAATATATATTAAAAAATAAATAATCTACTAGAGAAATTTTTCGTATAAAAACAATTAATAGACACATAAGAAGACAAAGTCGGTACGATGGGTTACGCCCAAGAGGACTCCTGGGTTAACCTAGGGTAAACAGGTTTGGTAAAATATTATGTAATAAATTTATAACTACATTCTTATTATAATAACAATTAAAAAATATTATAATTAAATACTGATAAAATATAAATAAATTTCATCCCACAACTTTGTTGAAATTTATAGTTCTGCTTGAAGAATTATCAGACCTTCAAACAAAAATTTTAATACAGCCAAGTGTAACAGAAACCTCGTTTCACATGATCAAAAATATATCAAGGTGAATAAAAATAAAACTGAAAAAAATAACTAGGCTATAGCAAAGAAACTACATCTGTATTTATTTATTTCAAGAAACTAATTATGTATTTCATAAACCAAAACGGTGGTTACACAATTATTTATGCATTTTCATAACTCATACGTATAAATGAAATAAATAGGTTTTTAAAATATAAATATTAAAATTTCTTACAAAGATTTCTAGCTACTTTTATCTTTAAAAAATTTAATTTTACACATATTAAATCTATATTAAAATTCTTGTTCATTTAAAACGGTTACACAAGATATTTGTTCCAAAATATCTTTGTTAAGAGAGTATTAACAAAGTATCTTTAACACTTATGATGTCACTTCTGTAATATTACTGTATAAAAGTCTTTAATAAATCCATTCAGCTGTTTCAAAAAGTCTATTTATGTTTTCATATAAAATTAGCTCATAACATATTTTGTTGTTACTAATTTGCTTATTTTTTCTTTCATTATGTTTTTAGCTTTAATTTTTACGTCAATAGGTAAAATTAATAATATAAGTGACGTTATTCAAAATAGCGGTATAAGATTCCATTGCACCAAACAGAATTACACGAATAAAAATACTCAAAAATATTTTTAATTCTAACCTTCATCCTTGTATGTTACAACTTTCAACATTTTCAATTTGAGGTAGGTCACAGGCTCCTGCTCATAAATTACAAAAGAGAATGGAGTTAATGAAATTATTATTATTACTATTATTATTATAACAGAATAACTGTCTGATAACCGAACAACTATAGGCGTTTTGAATTGAAATACAGAGTAGCATAGTTCATACCAGAAACAAAAAATCAAACTTGAGGCAATTCAAGAGTAATTTCATCCCGCAAATTACTTTTCACTCTGTATAAAGTGATCGATTATGTTATGAACAATAGTAATGTCAGAAAAATCAACACCTACTAGCACGTCTTGTACCTAAAGTATATAGCCATATATTTTAAATGTCACAACAATAAGAAAGAGCGCGGATATGCAAATCTTCCAGTAGAGTAAACAAATTAATTTATCTTTTTTAGCGTAATAAAACGAATTATATAAAAAATTTCTCAACAGAGGACATAGAAATATATGTGTGTAGAAATAATTTATTAATTTAAGAAAAACTCAATAAATCTTGAAAATGTTTATCTTTGAAAATAGATATAAAATATAAACTGTATTATAAAAACAGGTCTAGCTTTTTTTATTGATAATTGATTCTAAATTTTTTGAGCTACATCATCCAATGAAGAAGTTTGTTAGACATCTCTGAAGTAAACAACTTCTGCGTAATCAATAATTTTTACCATAAATATATAAATATATATATACAGATGTATATATATATATATACATCTGTATAATACACACCTAAGCATATATACATACGCAAAAAAATGTATTCCTATAAATAAGGAAAATTATGATGGATTTTTTTTATTAAATTTAACTTACTTATCACAACCACAAGTATGCTAGAAATTCATTTCAAAAAGGAAGATAAAACAGATATTAAAGATAAATGAAAAGACGCCAGATTTTTGCCGATAATCAAACCAGAGACTAGCTGATTACCTAGGAGCCAACGTACTAAACACAACAGTCTTAAAATAAATAAAAAAATAATTTTTTTGAGTATATACAGGATTTGACATGAGACAAAATTAATCTTGAAAATAACATATCCCTAACGTACAAATCCCATACTAGTCAAAAATATTTTCTATGAAGAAAATTGTTTTTATTATAAATTCAGTAGCCATGGTGAACAGGACGGAAGGTGTCACGTTTAAATTTGGATTTAATCAATATTTAAGTCAACTTGAAATGCTTATACCTTGCAGCATAATCAGGTGAATGAAGAAGGTAAATAAAAACTGATACTCCATTTTAATTTTCTTAATAAGCATTACATGGGTTGACTATTATTTTTAACAATTGCAATACTGTTTTTGTAGGTGATAAATTACAATTTAGGCCACTTAACACAATTTATTTACCTAACAGACACACACACACACACACACACACACACACACACACACACACACACACACACACACACATATATATATATATATATACAGTAAAACCTCCTTATTCGTGGGAGTTAGAGACTGTAAAAATGCCGCGAATATAGAACGGAACTAATACTCATTTAAGGAAGAATGGTAAGGTTCTATGTAAAATGAAAAAAAAAAATGGGTACATAGCGCGATGTTATTGATGAAATACAGCCGGCAACATTATAAGCACTGGTTTAGTTCAGTACTTAAGTACACTATCCAAAAGATATTTAACAAAATACAGTACATTTCCTAATTTACTCGTAAGCACTTGCCGAACTCTTTGATTTAAAAACTCACTACAGTCCGTATAGTATGTAATGTATTAGAAAACGGTATTACATGTTCAAATCGTATTCTGTAATCATCTTCAAAAGTCAAGAAAACAGTACTACAGTACTACAGTACTACGTACACTAAAAGTAAAATTACTGTAAAGGAAATTTACCAAACTAACCTACAGTATTTTGGATTGCATTTACAAAAATTTGTAATTTTTCCTTGTTTCGCCCTTGTTTTTAAATTCGTGTGAAGTTCTGTGTATTCTTGCACGGAATCTTCAATTTTGCGCTTAAAGATTAAGCTTCTATTTAAAGATGGATCAGCATCTATAAAAAACTGGATAATATTATTGGATAGTTTAATGTCTTCGGTAAGCGTTTTGACATTTAACTGTTTTCCAGGGATCGTATCTTTTACCTCTTCAAGTTCATACTCGATTTAATATTAAAAAGATATTAAATTTTTTAATATTTTTACTTTTTAATGTCACTACATAATGCAATATACGCGAATACGGAAAATTTTAGCCGCGAATATAGAAAAGACATCTCAAAATATTGCCCCGCGAATAACGAAATCGCAAATGCGGAAGGACGAATAAGGAGATTTTATTGTATATTACTCTGCAAGCAGATCCCAATTCTGTTTATTGTAGTAGGTGGGAAATTATTGGTTTTGTAGTTGGAAGTAATGAAATAAAATAATAATAATAATAATAATAATTATTATTATTATTATTCAACTGTTTATTTCACTTTTTTATCTGTTGTAAATAATGGCGTTGAAGAACAAGAACAAGAGACAAGAATGAGTTTGCATGAAAAAAGTCCAGTATTGATAGAAAAGTAAATAAGGATACTGCCGTCGTCCATGAAGAATTCCTTCCGGGATTTACTATTTCTCCTTTACTACAACAGATCAAAATTTGTCTAAGCTAAACATAAACTTAGTATACAATGGAGAACCTGGAGATGCTCCACGATAAGGTAAGCCTAGAACTAGTTGCCTCTTAAAAAATAAACAGTTTTTGTGAAGATATTAGTAATGCGACCTCCAAGCGTTAAATAAAAAGATTTCCGTTGGACTGGATATACCCGGAACAAGTTAACAAAAAATTCTAAAGTCTATAAAAGAAGTAACTGATGTTTGAAGTGTTATCACCCAAAATTTCTTCGTGGTGATTTTTGAAACAGATTCTCAATTTTTTGGGTAGAACATAAAGATTCATAAAGCATGCTCCAAATTGAATCATCAAATAAACTGTAATCTTTTTTTTATTAGTCTGATGAAGATCCTTAACTAATTATTCAAAGAAAGTACTTACTGCAGGCTAAGAATTCATAAACAAGAAGTTCACGTTTGGTTTGAGAATACAAAAAATCTGATTTTTGGCGATCACATCGCCAAAAATTTCGGTTTTCAGATTTCAACGGAAATATCCATTTTGACCAGTTTCGGCGTGACGTCTGAACGTACGTATGTGTGTATCTCGCATAACTAAAAACGATTACCCGTAGAACGTTGAAATTTTGGATTTGAGACTGCTGTAACATCTAGTTGTTCACCTCCCCTTTTGATTGCAATCGACTGTACCAAATTTCCAAAAAAGCTAAAAATCTGAAACATTTGGATTTTTTACTTTTTTTAATTGCAGTAATAAGCTCCCATTGAGAGCTTTTCAACGATATATCTATCATAATGGCACTTATTTTCATTAGTTCCAGAGTTATGGCCAAATAAAATTTTAATTAATGAAATATTTGGATCTTACAAGGGGACGTAGGTTCAAATCCGACTTCATTTCCTTTTTTTTAAAATTTTTTTATTTAAATATATTGATTTATTAAATTTATTAAACAAATTAATTAATTATTAGACAAATCCGGTGGATTACTATAATAAAAAACGTTTTTTTAACTGTGAATAAGTGGAGACTCGACACTTTTAGTTCATTTCATATATATACTTGCTAAACAAATGATAACAGATATATTCTGTAACCTATTTTTTCTTTTTTTTTGGGGAGGGGAATAGTCAATAGATATGTGATGGATTTTTTTTATACATTAATACTTGATTAGAGAGACTGTTAAATAACTAAACAATGCAAACATTTCTATGTGAATGAATAACGAATTTTTAAAAGTTAACCCCTTTTCTATAAATTACAAATTGATTACAACTGTATATGAAAAGCAAATTAATTACCAGAATAGAAAAAACTTAGTAGCGTAAGACCCTTATTATTATTTTCAGTTTATATAGTGACGTTGAAACCAACTGACTGTCGTTAAAACAGTAACAGCTGAACTAAATGACTAAGCGAAAACGGCTATCAAATTTTCACAGCAAAAATAATTGAACTAAATTCCTATGATTTATTATGTAACCCATACATAGAATGAATACTTTTACGTATGTATAAACCAAAAGTTTTGTGTATAAATTTCTTAGATTTTTTTTATATTAGCCTAGACCTATTTAAAGAAAATTGTCTAAGATTTTTTATTAATTTACACGAGATCAATTTTAGTAAAATATTTTAACCAATAAAAATAAAATAATACATTCTAATTAATTATTTTTGTTAAATTTTGAATTGGAGGGAGTTTTACCCTTCTTAAAAAAGTTATAATTTTCTCTCAGTAGATGCATTCTTAGCTACTGGAGATTAATTTAAGAAAACCATTTAAATAACGTAAAAATTACACCGAATAAAACCTTAAAAAAGTTTAGTAAAAAAAAGTTTTCAAAACTTTGACCCATAGTTCCTTTTTCCAGTCATAATTAAGAACTGCTTTTTGAAGAAATTATTTTTCGTTAATTTCGTTTCTAAAATTTAATTCTAGAAAAGAGAATTGTGGCGTTAATTTCATTTTTTAAATAAGATGTAATATTTTAAGCGATTAATTTGAGAAAAATCACTTATTTAATAAAATAATCTCATTACCAAACCAATCAAAAAAAAAAAAAAAAAACTATCGGATATCCTTCGTTTAACGGCAAGTCTGATCATCCTCACTATTTTCTTTTATTCAGAGAGTACCTAATTAAGCTTTTCCTGAACAGAATTGATGCCAAGGAACAACTGAATGGTCACCATTTTGGTGTGAGCTGGATATATTCTATTAAATATGAAATATATCAAGATTAAGAAAAATTGTTTTTAATAGAAACAATGACAATAGGATTAAAATTAACCAATGGTGCAATAAAAAATCCAGCAAAATTATACTATCTAAAATAAGATCTATATTTTTACTTTCACGTCTAAATAGCGCTATAGCTTTAGAAGGGAAAGTATTGTAAACGGTCTAATTTAAGCATATGGGGGTTTCACCGGATCTTGACGTTTTGACATCTAAGGAACCCAAAAAACCGGATGGAAATTTTCCAGATGTTACTGTTCGAATATACGTGTCTGTGTTCGGTGTTGGCCTCTAAATCACCTTATATCTCCGGTACTACTGGACCAATTTTGACCAAACTTGGTCAGATTACTTTTACATATGGATCATTGAGGCCATTAAATTTTCTACTTAATAGGTCATGGGAGTGAGGCTATAGAGCAAGGTAACCCTCAGTATTTCGAGATTTCGCCTAATTAAGGTCATATTTTTTTAGGAACATTTGTTAACAATTAAAAAATAAAACAATATTTGCAAAAAAAAAAAAATTTTAAATCGCACCCCGTTCCAAAACATGCTCTAAACTAGTCGCTAAGTAGGCGTACTGCGTCCGTAGTACCCCCTTTCAACATATGGAGTGCTAGTGTTGGAGTCCGCCATCTTCAAATTTCCCTATTCACTCGTCCTCTTGGACCGTGAAATTTGAAATTCCACAAGGTTGCCAATCAAATTATTTTTTTACACTTTAAATATGAATTATTTATTTAATTTAAATTAGTTAATATTTCAAAGGTTAATAGCAAAACGTACAGTTGTTGTAGTCGACTGCTCTGTTATAACGTCAAAGGTGAGCGGGAGAATTAGGTATATGAATAATATTTAAAGTGTAAAAAAGTAAATCGGTCTGGCTGGGTCTCGAACTCGATCGCCCAGTTGACTCAGTACCTGGTGCGTTAAGTCTCGCGGCTACACCAATCTACCGACCGCACAAGCGAAATTTGTTCAATTTAGTAGTGAAATTACATTAGTTTTGTTAATGCCGACTGTCGCCGCTAGTACTGCCAAACCCGCTTGAATTAAATACGGTATGCGCGCGCGCTTTAGTTAGAATCACTGAATTAAATAAACAAAAAAATATTATATTTAAATAAAATGATAAATATTTTAAATTAAGTTGTGTGCGTATGTAAGCCGTGCATCAGAAACAACCCATGTATGTAGGACTTTCCCGGAACGCGGCTCTAGCTGCGTGACGGGAATTTTTTTTTGTTTTTATAAAAACAAAAACCGCAACGATAATTTTAATAACCTTAAATACATTTACAATTTATTACCACAACCAACCATCCCATTTTAATAATTAACTATAATCTGTTTGAAAAATGGGGATTAACCATAAAGAGTTTGGTACAATCTGCTATATCTTGGAATTATAAGCGAATATATTTAAAACAATAAGTACAATCGAATTGATACAACCAGGATCAATAATTAAAAATTATAAAATTTGTAATACAATTGTTATATCAGACGAATTTATTGGATTTTTTAAAATAATAATACCAATTATAATTGTAGCATTTGGAAATTGATTATTACCACTAATTATCGGGACCTAGATGTAGCTTTCCTTCGAATGAATAATATAAGACTCTGAATTTTACCACCACCAACACTAAAACAGTAATCTTAGCTCATGATCAATAGTAGGTTTTGAATTAAGAACAGGTTTGTCTGCCTTATTTGCTCAAATTGCTCATTCAGTTTCAACGATTGATTTTACTATTCTTTCTCAGGTATTAAATCAATTATGAACGGGCACTGCATTTCACTAGCAATCAATATACAACCTAACTGTATATTAATAAAAAAAAATATTTTTGTTTTGTTGATAAAGACAACTACAACACTCCTTTTGCTTGTATTATTACCAGTTCTAGCAGGCACAGTTACTATATTATTAAACAAAATAACCGACTGAAATTTCAATACATCATTCTTTGATCTTTTAACATATTTTTTTTAATGATAATTTAACACGTCATTAGAAATTTATGTAATTACCGACATATAAATTTACAGTTTATGTTAATTTGAGTATTAATGTTGCTAATTGTACCTATAACCTATGTAAAAATAATACTCAAAAGGTATTTTAAAAATAGTATTTTTATTTGATATTCCAAATTCTTATAATTAGAGGTATTTTTAACCAAGTTTTTTTTATAATATATATCAAAACAGAACACCTTAAGGAAGCACTGAATATGAAAATATTTATAACGTTTTACTAGTTTAAAAAAAATCTTTATAGAAACGTTTTTCTTTTTATTGATTAAAAAATATACGCAAATAAATAAAGCGGAACAAACCATAAAATGACAGGAAAAAAATTTAATCCATTCAGAATCTTTCAAAATGTGTACTACAACCTCACAATCTCAGACTGACAATTCCGCATAGCGTTAATCCTAGCCAGTTAGTCCTAGCCAGCGTTGGTGAGCATATTTACAAAATACTTAGAGAGTTTATTTTTTTAAATTTGTTTACATATTATCATTTTAAGATATACGCGTCTTCTAGTGATTTAAATTATAGTGCAAGGTCAAAACATTTATATTATCTATACAGCATGCAACTGTCGCATAATATATGTGCATTAGTGCCATGCTGAGGTAAGTAGTATACTATGTTGTGCATTTCAGATACAGGTTAGTCGTGATAATATATATAGCCTATTAATCATAGTCTATTTTTGTGAGTGTAGAAAATAGTGACAAAGAAGACGGAGAACAGATGCACTGATTTAAATCAAGTTTGTTTGCTTAACATAAGAGTTATCTCGCAATACATTACGTCCGGGATTATTCCTATAGTCACTATTTAAATTCAGTATCTAAAGCAATATAAAATATATAAACTTAGACTAGGTTTGACGTAGTCACGCATATCACCCCAACTACTGCTTACATTGATCCTCTACTAAACGTCTAAATAGAATATATTTTAGTACCGAACAGTCTGATAACGACAAAAACTATTCCCCCCGAAGGCAACCTCTTATTCAGAACGGAATAATTAAACATTTACAAATTTACGTCTAAAAACAGTCAACGTTAAGAAAAAATAAATAAATAATTTTTTAGTGATGAGCATGTATTTATGAATTTTTTTTAACGTAAATTATATTACTTTCAATTATTTTTCTGATGATTGTTTTTTTTTTGTTTTTGAATAACTTAAGATATAAATATGTTTGAAATTCATTAAGTAGAACCATATTCGAAATAACATCTACATTATCTTCAGCCGTTTACTTATTTTTCTTCCAAAAATTTAAAAACATGTCCGTAATGGACAATATAATACAAAAAATCTGATGATAGTGAATTTAACTTTACTTCAAATGCGTTCAAGTCCTAGTAAAGCCAGCTATTTTTACACGGACTTGAATACTAGATCGTGGATACCGGGTTCTTTGGTGGTTGGGTTTCAATTAACCACACATCTCAGGTATGGTCGAATTGAGAATGTACAAGACTACACTTCATTCACACTCATACATATCATCCTCATTCATCCTCTGAAGTATTATCTAAACGGTAGTTACCGGAGGCTAAACAGGAAAAAGAAAGAACTACTATACAATTCCAAGTCCATCCTAATGTTGTGAAGGAGCAGTGATCTTTTCTTCCCCACGACCATCGTACTAACCGTCAGAAGAACAGGCGAGTGATCCGACATAGAGCCGTAGTTGTTCTTCACGTCAGTATAGAAAAGCAAAACCCCGAACCGACATAAAAATCCAGGAAGTCAGGAATCTTCGTTGCATCCAAAGGCCAGTAGGTCGGTTGAAATCCAGAAATAATCTATAGCCTCATCCTTTCAACAGACACCTTTAGGGACCTACATGTATAGTCGTAAGCCAAGATCCCCCCCTAGAATACGTTCTTCGCGTTCCAGTCACCTACCGCAATGTTATTATATTACATTTTAAGATGTTGTTATATTACAAAAATATTTAGATCAAATACTGTTTTCAACATTTTGTAGAAATATCAAAGGTTGTATTTGTTTATTTGAAACAATAAATATGATGTTAAATCAGAGTATAAAAGAAAGAGTGGTACTGAAATAAAATAATCAAAATTAAAATTAAAGATAAACTAATTTGTTTAGCAACTAAATGAAGAGATTTCAAAACGAATTAGAAAATAAAGAGATTTGATTCAGAATATTTTAATTATGGAAAAAATTAGTTTTATCGGCCACAGTTGAATCATAATTAGTTCATTTGCTTGTAGAAAGGTTTAGAGTAGAAGAAGAAAAAGTAAAATGTATATAACTGAAGATGTCTTTTTGATGTTAAAATGAAATAAAAAAGAGTGAAGAAGAATTTGATGTAATAGAAAAAAACTTAAAGAATAGTAATGCATGCAAACGAAGGCGTATAAAAATTTATGGAAATATTATATAATTTTTAATGATTAGGAAAGTTAATCTGACAATTCTATATAATATAATATTTCTTTATATTCCTATAAAAGTTAAATTTTATTTAACTTTTAATAGTATGGCTTTGTGAAGAAAAAGTTTAGTTTGTGGTAAAGATGATGAACAGAATGCAGAGGAATACGAATTCAGTGAAGCGCTGACGCAAAAAAGAAAATTCTACCAATTTTGTAAACTTTTTTGTTAAAAAGTAGTCATTATTTGAATAGCCATTTAAATAAAATCCACGTATTATAGTCCAATAATTACCGTGAAGTTCCCTTTATATCAAATAAAAAATTAATCCTCGTAAATTAATCTTAAAATTAACTTATTCTATAAAAAAAAAAAAAAAAAAAAATAAAAATATTATATTAAGTATTTAGAACAAGGAACCATTAATCCAGTTAAGGGTATTCATTAATATAGATTATAAAAGATAATTTTAGAGATCACTTAAGTATTAACATTAACGCTGGGTTTGTTGTAATAGCTCTTCTATTGTGAACGATGCTCCATCTCAAGACAAGAGTGGAGGACAGAGAGGGGTTGAGCAAAATGGTACGCAGTTTACCGTACCTAAGTGCGTGATATAACAGAGTGAAGTGTCTGATTTACATCGAACCTTATCTAAATTTGATATCCAATTATCACAGTTTTTCTTTATAAACTGCCTAGTATAAATTGCATTTATATTATTCGTGTTCCATAAAAGTAAAGCACACTAAGTTCATCTTTACCTCATTATATATTTGCTTTTTACATCGATTTGAATGAAATTTAAAGAAATATAAATTATCAGAACCCATAGCTGTCTCTTTAACCTAAAAAAAAAAAAAATAGTTTTTAAATTACCTTATCAGGATGCATTTTCACAACAAAAATAAAGATAATGTTTAAAAAAAAAAAAATTAGCGAAAAATTCGTAATTTACAGTGTGAGGGTACGTTTAAGCAAATGTTTTAAAGAGAATCATTTTTAAAGAAATAAAATTTAAATTGCATTTACAGGATACATTTTTTTGAGATTTTAAATGTAGTTTCCTACTCTCTCTTGTAAAACTACTTTTTTTTTGTGATTAACCAACTCAATATATATTCTAGACAACTATTTGTTCAGATAAAATATTTAAAAATTTATAAATTTAAACAATTTTTTTTTTAATACTTTTATTTACAGTTATATCAACAATTAAAGTCATTACCGAATTATCAGTGTAATGTAACTGTACCAGTAAATGTGTAGTCTTGAACAAACTCAGGCCGACCATTACTGAGATGTGTAGTTAATTGAAACCCAACCACCAAAGAACACCGGTATCCACGATCTAGTATTCAAATCCGAATAAAAGTAACTACCTTTATTACTATTTGAACCTAAGAACTTTGACTTCAAAATCAGCCAATTTACGATGACGAGTTTACCAATAGACCAACCCTATGGGTTAAACAATTTTCCAATTTCCTACATTAGCAATATTTTATATGATTTACTCAATTAGTACATTTTAGCGAAAAATTTCAATGAAAAAATTTAATCTTAACTAATATTTGCTTTAAACAAACAGATTAAGAAATATTTAGTTTAATTCATATTTATCAGTTTATTTTCAACTGGGTTTGACTACAGAAAATATAATATTAAACCTAGCAATTATTTTACACACACCAATGGTAAATGATGGGCAAATAAAGCTCTGCTAATTTTTCTTTCTTACGAAGGCTTTTTTAATACTGCTTCTGATTAGATGCTTTTATAAAGATCAAAAGCCATGATATTATTATAATGTATTAAAATTGTTTAATAGTACGCTTAAAAAAATAGATCACAAGTAAAAACAGGTGGTTGCTTTATTGGTATCTGCTTGATTAAATATGTGATACCATAAAGAAGTACTTTATAAAAGGCCGTTTTATTTATACCGTACTTTTATTAACAATTAGTATAATTTCAATATTTCAATGTCGATGATAAAATACGATCTTTTGGATAGATAATTTTGCATAAATAAATTTTAAAAAAATGTCTATACATTGGTAAATTATAATTGGATGGTAATAAATTATTTTTTGATCGGTAGAATTAAATTAATTAACTTTTATTCTTAAAAAAAAAAAAAAAAAAAAAAAACAGTCATCTATTTAATTTGATTTTCAGATGACAATTTTAACAGTTGCGCTTAAATTAAGTGGTGATAAATGTAATAAATAGTTACAAGTTCAAATGGATAAAAATCATAAATGGGTACAACTTCATCATATACTCGTAATAAAACGTATTTAATAGTATACTATTTTAGGAAACATAGGTATAATTGAGGATGATTTACTATGCCTTGCGTACAATTTATGCTTTGTTAATCCATTCAGCAACTCTGTGATATATTCAGCAGTTCCCAATATTAAAGAATCGGAAGGAACTTTTTTCTTTCAGTCTTGGATACTTTCATTAAAATACAAAATAATTATTTTGTTAGTATTTGCAGAAAAAGTACACAATTATAATTCTCTGTTAGTGTTTTACTTGTTCGGTTACTCTGATATCAGAAATATTAAACGTAATGTAATCAATATTCATTACATACTAATATGAAAAAAGAAATATCATTTACTTCGCTGATAAAAATTAGACATCGGAAAGTGAAAACAGGACTAGTGAAAAAAATTATAAAAAAATATTTATTATATATAATATAAATTTATTATAAATTATTTAATTATTATTATAAATTCCTCCTGAAGATAGCAGAGTAGCCGAAAACGTTTGAGAAAATCAAATGATATATTGATAAGTTGGTTTTCATATCATATATAATAATTATATTTTACTAAAGGCGCCATGTTTGAATATAAAAAAATATTTAAATTACCAAACCGGTTTTATGAATTATTTTAAAGATTTATATTTCAATTTTGCTTACATGAGTATATTTAGATACATTTTTATGTGTTAGTTAATATTGTAGAATGTATTATGAAATATATATATATTAAGAACTAAAAAAGCAGCTTAAAAGATTAGCCGCTATATTGAAACCAATCCTAGAAAAAATATTTGTAAAAATATTTAAAGGTTAGATAAATCTCTGATATACGAGTAAAATAAACTTCAACAGTGCGAAAACATGTTAGGTAGATTTCATAAGAAAGTTACCTATTGTAATGGGTAATATGATTCGACTTCCGGAAAATTTCGACATATCTTCACGTTTCACATCTCCCAGACCCAAAACCACCATCAGTTCAAAATTTTATGTATATATATATTTCACTTTCTTGTTGATATAATAACTGCCGAAACTTTGTGCCAATCACTTTCAAATTGTTCCTTAAAAATAACTTGTCGGAAAATCTCCGTCGAATTCGTTAACGGCCAAAATCGAACTATAGGAATGGAAATGGGAGGGCTTTTTCGAAAAAACAAAATATCGCTTTAACTTTCCTATTAAATAAAATATCCGATTCGTTTAAAGTTCCTACTATTCTTTAAATAAGGACCTAAAACTTATGTAAGTAAAGTTTTTTTATATCACCAACCATTGGCCCAGGGAGTGGAAAAAAGAGGTTTCGAAGACAAAAAATATCATACCTCTCTTAATAGGCACAACATCTAATCGATTTAAAGTGGTAGTTAATCCTCTAAATATTACCTAAAACGTTTTTCTGAAACATTTTTTTACATGACCAATCCTTACGGCAAAGGACAACCAAAAATTTGCTGGAATTGTAAGATGATGAGGCTTTTCGTATGTTAAACATGTGAAACTTTTTTCACATGCAACCATTGTCGTATTGAGTAAATTTGAACTTTTCTTAACTTTTAAGTGGAAATCTTTTTTATCCCCTACTTAGCACCACTAAAAAATCTACCTCCGCCTTCCGGCGTACCGAAAAGAATTTTTTAATATAATCTCTTAAAGAAGTTATACAATGTTAAAATTGCAATACCAGACTAGTAGATGATAAAAGGGGCTAATTTCTGTAATTCCTAATGGTTTTCTTTAAATATAATTACAGAAATAACATGTAAAAGAATAATTTTTAAAATGTTAATTTTTCCATTTAATGGCTTCAAAGAAAAGTTTTTCTTTTGCAAAACAATAAAATACTGAAGCTTAAACACATTGTAACTTAAAAAGAAGGAGCGTAGGTTGATTCATTAGCAGATGAAATTCCAAAAAAAGGAAGATGATCATCGATCATAATTATTGCTAAAAGACAAAAAGGATTATTTTAAAAAAAACACGTAAGTCTTCGACTGGTTTCATGTTTGTTTAAATTATTTTTTAGTAGATATCAATGTTTAAAGTTCAATATTCTGGCTGCATCATAAATATTCTTTAACCTGCAGGTATTTAGTGATAAAATTTAATTAATCTCAATCTTCTTTTCAGTTTATTAACGTTCCTTTTTATCATTACATCTATGGTAACTAAACCTTACGACATTTTTGTGTTATAGCATATCAATCATTATAAATTACTCTTATTTTTACTTCCTTGTACGAAGTAAAAGAAATATTGAATTCGCGAAAAACTTCGGTTTTCAGATTTCAACTGAAATATTCAATTTAACCATCCCTGAATCCATTTTGACTTGGTTCGGCGTGACGTCTGTACGTACGTATATATCTCGCATAACTCAAAAACGATTAGGCGTAGGATGTTGAAATTTTGGATTTAGGACTGTTATAACATCTAATTGTGCACCTTTCCTTTTGATTGCAATCGACTGGACCAAAACTATCCAGAAAAGCCCAAAATCCAAAACTTTTGGATTTCGGACTTTTTCTTAACTGCAGTAATAAGCTCTCATTGATAGCTTTTCAACGATGCATCATACGTGGTAATTATTTTCATTGGTTCCAGAGTTATAGCCAAATAAAATTTTAATTAATGAAATATTTGGATCTCACCAGGGGAATGTACATCGGTTTGAATCAGACTTCATCTCAATTTGTTTTATAACTTTTTTTTTTATTTAAACATATTGATTTATTAATAATTATTAACCTTTCACTGTAAAAAAAGTTTTACAATAAATAATAATTAAAAAAATGAAAAAAATATCAGATGTTATCAATGGAATAATATTTTATGTACTTTTCATTTAAAAAAAATGTGTATATGTAATTTAATAGGCGTACAAGGATGTCATGTGGTGTCCACATCACATTTATGATTTTATCGTAACATGAATCCTTCAATTATTCTTTTGTATTATTATACAATTCAAAATTATTTATTATTAGCCATTGTAGCTTTTTCTACTATCTACTATTTAATTTCATAGAAAGCTACAATTAAAAAAAATATGTTTTAATAATTTTTTTCTAATTTCTAAATCTATGTTTAGTATTAAAAGATTACTTCTCTACATTTTTACCTACGCTAGTGTGCTTATACATTGTATTTTCATTTTTTCAGTGACCGTTTCTAACCTCATTAATTTATCTAATTATTTAAATTCATACTGATATTAAATATATGCTACAGTGTTATATTACATTTATTAAAAATAAAAATAAACTAATTCAGTATAAAAAGATTGGATTTAAAACTAACTCTTTAAAACAACACACGAAGGAAATGAAGTATCTTATTTCCAACCAAAGTAAACAAGTATAAAATCTGGCGAGTAATACACTTCACCGCTTTCAACTTCCGCATCAATGAAGAAACCACCTATGACAGCGGATAGTAATGAGATGGTTATGCTATTAATAATAACGATACAAATACAAATAAGTTTTGCTGAATTTTAAATCGGTATTCGCTATATAATAAATTCGGCTATTACAACTAAGTTATTATGTTAATTAAATGTTTATATATTATCCATATAAATAAATTTATAAAATAAAAGTTGATGGCACGATTAATATAAAATTAATAAATTATAATTGTTTGTTTTAAATGACCGTTTGGTCTTACAGTCGATGTCGCACTCTATTTGAAAAATCGTAAGAAACGGAAGGATGAAACGTAGGCAGTTAACAATTTGGCATTAAGGCAAGAAATGTTGTCAAGCTAACTGTGAATGCTTGACAACAAACTGACCAAGCCAAGTATGTCACACTCAGAAAAAACAAACTGCCACATGCTCCTTTGGATATAAATATATTTTTTTAGTTACACTCTGTCACTAAGAATTAATTAGTGTGATTCTGTGATTAATGTTTCTTATTTTCCTTTTTTACTTGATAGTTTTTTATAGTAGTACTTTTAATCGATATGTTATATTACTAACGAGAATACGTTCACTAGAAATATAAAAATTATACTATAGAATTAATATAATCTTCCAACACATTCTAGATGAAATTTTTATCAGTTTTATGACAAAAAAAAATTAGTAAACAGGTGGCAGAGAAAGTTTGTTTGGTAACTACATAGTTTATCGAAAATGGTGATAAACTTTATCATCATTTGGATAGAGTGTAAAATTTGAACTTTCCTTTAAAAATAAACCTGAAAATTAATTTTAACCTCAATTGATTTACTTAGATGTATTTCTTTATCAAAATAGGTAAAATGTTATATTTATTGGTGTTCTAAGACAAAGGACCTGCCTCAGGACAGATAACGTTACGGTGATAATAAAGATACTCGATCCAAGTTAAGAAATTTAGATTTAAAAAATCATAAAACAAATAAAAATTAATTTAAAAAATTGTAAAAAAAATTAATTCAATAAAGTCTCATTTAAACTGTAAAACAAATAATATACAGAAATGTAAATTAAACTTTCTCATCATTTACCTTAAACTGTAAAAAATTAAAAAAAATAAAATCGTAATTTTTAGGGATAGGTTACTTAACCCACCGGGTTGGTCTAGTGGTGAACGCGTCTACCCAAATCAGCTGATTTGGAAGTCGAGAGTTCCAGCGTTCAAGTCCTAGTAAAGCTATTTTTACACAGACTTGAATACTAGATCGTGGATACCGGTGTTCTTTGGTGGTTGGGTTTTCAATTAACCACACATCCTCAGGTATGGTCGAACTGAGAATGTACAAGACTACACTTCATTCACACTCATACATTATCATCCTCATTCATCCTCTGAAGTATTATCTAAACGGTAGTTACCGGAGACTAAACAGGAAAAAAAGAAAGGGATAGGTTGCTTATTAGATTTATATTTTAAATATTCTTCAAAAGTATTATTTTATTCTCCGGAGTAGGATCGATTTTACATTTTATTATTTAATTTGATAATGCCACATGTCATTGAAGATGGCTAACAGTTTTCCTTAAGGAAGTATAGACATATTCTAAAGTGATTTTTTTATGTATATTTATGAAAAATCGTTGATCAGATATGCTCTACCCCTAACTTGCGTAAAGTTTATCCGTAAAACTGTAAGAGTAATGGAAGCCTGGAGGGGCTTGAAGGACATCTTTGAACGAGGAGTTATTTACTTATAAACAGTACCAGTACGGGTGGATCGTACTTTTCTTCCTTATTTTTAATATCTCCTTCCTATTGATATTTTGTAAGTTTTTATCAGAAATTAATTGGATCAAGGAAAAAAAGCTTTTAAAAGTTACTGAGTAACTGAAGTTTGTGTAGTCTCGTTAGGACAGCTGTACCCAAAATCTAGAAACAAATCATTAATCTTAAGGTGAGGGGATTATGAGATAAAGCCGTGCTCTATAATCACTTAGATAGATTTATATACGTGATATTGATTAAAATGATATTTTTGATGATATTATATTATCTAATTTGAAAGACTTTAATTTTTATAATTTATAATCTCAAGAAACTAAGCAGCAGCAGATTTTTTTAAATTTTAACCCTCTTCCTTTTTTTTAAATTTGATAGAATAAATTCCCAGAAAATTTACATATTTTGGACTTGATATATTTACATATATCATGGAATAAAAATATTTTGGGACAATTCATTTTTAATCGAAGACAACATTTCTTTTAACAGCCAATTTTTTTTTAACGATCGGACCTACTAAGGATCTCACACATGCATATTCCTGACTTTTTTCTTTTCCAAAATTCTTTCAATGTTTTTCTTAATATTTCTCGTCTTTCTTCAATCCATCCACTATGCTTTCTTTTCTGTTTCTCTGGAAGTTCAGATTCATCTATTACTTTTTTCTGAAAGTTGAAAATTATTTCTGTAGGATTATTTAATAATTTTAAATCTTTTCCAGTTTCTTTGAACCAGCTTATTTTGGTTTTTATTTTTTCGAAAAAATTAAATATTTGTTTTCTTAATCTAGTTTCATCCATTCTAAATAATTGATAATATTTGAGTATTTTTTATCTCGGTATGGTCTATTTTTACAAAATTTTATTAATCTCTTCTAATTTCTTTTAATTTACAAATATTATCTTCCAATTTTGGGGCGTGGATTTTTTTAAAACGCTCTTTTCAACTTAAATTTTCTTTGAGAAATAGTGCAAGTCTATTATAATAACTGGGAAAGTAAAATATCATAACTTATTAACGAATATAGATTTGAAACGTGTCTAAGATGAATGAATTAAAAGTTATTTAAAGGCATGTTTGTATGTAGAAGTGTTGAATATACTATATACAAACACAATATATATATATATATATATATATATATATACACATACACACACATAAATACATCAAAAAGTTCACGGTAAGTTGTGTGAATCTTTTTTACATAAAAAGATATCACCTAACACCTGACAAACATTTAACATAAAATTACTTTGTGTTTAATTTTATACGCATTAAATTTTAAAAATAAATAATGGTACAGCATTTATTTTAATAATTAACAAAAAAAAAGAAAAAAAAATTATTTAAGAGAAAATATTAATGTTTATGTAAACATAATTAAGATATCATTATTTTAAATGACAGGTAATTTAAGGGGAATGTTGGAACGTTAGCCAAAAATACTTTTATTAGCCTGGTAAAATGCCAATAGAAAGAAATGTTATTCATTATTTATCCATTACATGGATAATAAATGACATTCATTGTAATGTATTGATTACTTTAGAATGAAATGAGGGAGGAACGAACGCTGTATGTTATTTAAAATATTATAATTATTGTTGTTATTAGATAACTTGATAATAAAATTAAAAACCAATATATTAGCATCAGTAGAGAAAAAACAAATACATATTATCTTTTTAACCACGTGTCGTATGTTGTACCGAAACCTTTTTATGAATTAAAATTTACATTTCTACTTGTGTTGGTTGTTCATTACACAACAGGTGCACGTAAATAATAAGCTAGGATAAAGTAATAAAATTTATTATAAAAATGGATGCATCTTCATTTACAGACTCATTAACTTAAAAAAATGATTCTCGACTTAGAATTCTCAATCGATTCTCAGATGCTGAAAATGGGTGAACAGAGAGATTGATTCTTTCAAAATATTTTTAACATAATTTCAATTATTGTTTCTAATGGTGTTATTATAATATCTTTATAAAATCTATTTAAGCTTGTATAAATGTTACACGTAAATTTTATTTATCCGGTGATTAAATCACCGGGACTTCAGAGGTGACAACATGTTCGGCCAAGTGTGAAGGACAAAGCTACACAGACTTACCAAATTGTCTCTGATGGGGTAACTCAAACTCCAGATGGGGGATTGGATGAGCTACGATTTGGTCGCTTGTGGAGCTGCGGCGGGCGGTCGAAGATGAAGTCCCTGATGCCGATCCCCGAAGACATCTTCCGGTTCTCCACCCTTTTGAGGGTACTGACAGTTTGGACGAAGGAGTTGGCTCAGCCTGGATTGTTGACATAGCGGTTGGAATTGAGCATTTTCAGCATATGACAGTGCTTCGGAAAGCTCCGTAGCTTGGAACTTGACCACTGCTGGTCGATTGAAGCCTGGAAAGGTCCTCCTTTTACAGTCGACTACTCGGGACCTCTCCAAAGAGGATAGCAGCTGTGAGGTCGCACTTAGGCGGACCGATTACGCTCTGGTCATCGATTCTGCGGCGGGGTCGTGGGGTGGCCTCTGCTATTTACAGGTCCATCCCACGGGTGTTAGAGAATGGACAAGAATGCCCACAAGAGTTACACAAGTCGTTGTAAGCGTCGGACAAGACTTACGGTGGTCCGTGGAGTACGCAAGGAGAAAGATGGGGAAACGCTTTCTTGTTCATCTGACACGGGCTTCACCATTATTGATGCTGGCAGGTAAGAAGCGGCCCGCGGGTTCGCTGACTACTGTAGTTAAGGTAAGGTGGAGGGGTGGACCTTTGCAGATCTTCTCCGCTCGATGAAAGGGGCAGTTTCACCAGGGGAAACCGAAGTTCTCTCCGTCCGGCAGAGCCAAGAGGAGTGTCGAGGGGGCCTGTCGAGTGGTACGGCATACATTCGACGACCTTTGCTTCAGATGTTGGAATCCAAGCCACAGGGTTAAGTTCTGTTCTGGCGCAGACAGAAGTGGCCAACGTTTTACATATGATAAAGCTGGCCATTTACGCAAGGACTGCAAGCAGGACCCTAGGTGCTTATCTTGCAAGTTACATGGTCATGCGACTGTGGGTCGGGGATGTAAGATGACTCCATCAGCATCTGGAACTGCTTTTTCGTAGGAAAATCATGGTATCTCTGAAGGACAGCTCCATCCGGGAGGGAGTGGGAGGCCTCGCTTACGATGATCGGGTGGGGACTCCCTTGCAGTACCATTGGGGAGAAAGTAAGACTTAGTCCCGGTGGGGCATCCTTTCGGAGGTTCCCCATAAGAGGCAAGACCGAGTTCCGGCTATCTGGTGGGAACTTTGTTCCCGACGAGATAGTTAGAGGCTATGGCACCCTTCGGAGCCGAATTTATGTTTAGTTGCGGATCCGGCTCCGGAGGACGAGGGAAAAAAATCCGGTGAATAAACATAATTACGCTTATTGCTGGAGAATAACATATATAATTTGTATAATTAACAGTAATGTTTTGATTATTTCAGTAATAAATTCATAATTATTGCTTATAATGGAGTTGTTATTTTATTATATAAAATGAGAAGTATATTTAATAAATTGTTGTATATCTGTTAAATTCTCCAACAACAATGGAATGGATTAATCAAATTCGCCGGAAATTACGCATAATTATCGGATTAATAAAAATTACTGTAACATATACAACAAAATTTTCATTTATTTAAACCAGTTTTATTAAATATAACCGCCTCAACATACTTTTCTTTTACATAAATTTTATTACACCACTGCCCAAAAAGGAGTGTAATGTTTTTAGGATTATGTATGTTTGTTCCACCATAGTAGCTCAACGGCTGAACCGATTTAGATGTATATAACCCCGCGTTGGACTCCTTGCATTACGGGGAGTGTCATAGGCTGTATTGTATATATGTTTAATTGTAAGTTCAAGACCAAAATAATCATATATACGATTCTAAATGGATAATCGATAATATTTTCAATACCGATCTATTTGTATTGAAAATAGTAGATACTCCTGTAATCGTAGGACTCCTGCAAAACATTTTGAATACATCATAATTTAGATATGAGATAAGATCAATTTTGTTATTTTTGCTTCAATAAACTTTTTTGCTCAGTTGTTCAAGCACAATTCGCCAGATAAGGAAAAATCAGAATAATACTCCACTTTGTTTTGTGTGAAATAAAAAAGTTAAATAAATGTAATTAAACAACTGTGATATTAGGTAAAACTCGCGCGCGCGCGTACACACACACAATTGTATGTTCTTAGGCTTAATGTTTAAATTAAATGAAATGTTACAAAATAAAAACATAACAAATTATATATTTAAAGCTCAGAATATATTCTGTAATACTCTTTTTATTAAAAAAGGCAAAAAAAGAAACAACTTAAATGCCGTATGATAATAAATTTTACAGTTTATACCAGAGCTGAGATGAAAAAGAAAATACCTGAAACGCTGTAAAAAAAAATAATAAATGCTGTGTAATGGAATATTTTACAGTCGTAAAAAGACCCTTTGATTACACAAGTTAACCTAAAAATTCTATTTTTTTTATATTTGCTTACATAGATTTTAACCCTTTAGTTTTTTTACAAGGTAGCAAGTGATACATAGGATGCTTGATTTTCATTTGTTTTTAGCCCTATTTATTTCTGAATGATTCTGTACATATTTCGTTATGTATATGTTAACGTGAATGAAATATATGTTTCATAATTGTAAAATAAATGCTTTTTTAGAAAGTAGATTAAGCTTAATTGCAATTAACATTTCTGTTTTTAAATGAAAATTATTTTCAAAAGAGTGATGTCTCTTTTGATGTCTTACTCTAACGAGCGTTGGCAACCTTATAAAACGCTGCTCGGAACAATTCAATTGACGTCAAGCCAGAAAATTTCCTCAAATCATTTAATCATGACGTTTTTCTTCTTTTAGGCAATTTTTAATACCTTACCTATAATTTTAATCGCTAGTATGAGTTTTATAATCCATTATTTCCTTTCATTCCTCATAAGATGTGAAAAATAAAACAATTTACTTGCTTTCTCTATATCTGATATATCTCTATTCTTATGAATTTTTTCAAAAATATTTTCAATGACTACTTTATTTACTCAGCTGATCTATATATGTACTCGTAATAAATTCTGTTTTCCTTTGGAAGAAAGGAACGAGTTAATTACTATGATATGATATTTTCAAAATTTTTTAACGAGCCGTCTTGGAGGAGGGCTATAAACTGCTGACCACATTTTTCATAACCATTGAAATCAATATAAACCGAAAAAAGACATCATTATAATTTACGCTTTTAGAATATTAAAATTAAATTAAATTAGAATATTAAATTTACGTTTTGGAATGATAAAAACAATTTTGTTTCGTTTAACGTTAACACGGCTATCCCAAATATTTGAAAACGTTAATTATATTCTATAAATCTGAGACTGATGCTTTTACTCGGGTAACGTGTAATATTTTTTTTTTTAAATAGTATACGACTATATAATAATGAGAACAACAAAAAATAGCTTCACCCTGCCACTGAATAGTATTTATATACCCGTGAAACGCTAGACAAAAATTAAAAATACCGTGCATAAACACCTATTCAGTGTTGATATAAATGGATTATAAAAGGAAATATATATATATATATATATAATTCTTTCTTTTATATTTTTAAAGTTTTAACATGATATATAAGTCCTGGATATACATGTAGATCAGGATAATGACTTCTATCTCAGAATATCTGAAAGAAAACCTATATGAAGAATTATTTTATTATAAACAAGCAAGATGAGTAGAAATACGGAAAAGAGTGTTAAATGGAAGGAGATAATGTAGATATCACGTAAAAGTCTAGAAAAAAGACCGGCTGGATTATGTAAAACGGAAGATACTGAAAAATGGAACGGACTTTTTAGTTTATAGATCTACGATAAAGTTGGAATCTTTGGATGATAGATATGAGAAAACAGTGTACAATAACAAACGGACAGGATAGTGCGCAAGAAATTTTGAAGGAAACTAAGGCCGATTTCCCACCAATGTGATGCTACCGCTTCGACACCTTGAAGTAATTTGAATGCGAAATATTGAAAGCGACTGATAAATCGGTTGCGTCGGGCATGTTCGCATACCAAGGATATGCGACCGGAACGTTATTTCGCTTTGCTAAATTTATCACTTGACAGTTTTTAATTTGTAAGATGTCAAGTGACGAAAATGTAATTGTAGCTTATTATTATTTGTAGAGGAAAAAGAGAAAACAACGTAAGAGGAGCTTTTGTATGCGCGTAGGAACTGTCCTACAATGAAAACAAATTCAAGTCGTTTTACCGAATGTCAGAAGAAAGTTTCAAGCCGTTGCTTGAACTAGTAGGACCTATAATTACTAAAAGAGATACACATTACAAACCCTGTATTCCTATTGGGGAAAGATTGCTTATAAACATCGAGGTGAGTAGTATACTTTAATGAAATTAAACGATTTTGAAAATCAATAATTTTTTACTTAATTACTTCTTATATGTTACATCATGTATGTTGACAAAATGAAACTATTATAAAACATACAATTTTAACTGTTATTACAAATTAAGCAAATAAGCACTGTTAACATCGTAATCTGAAGGTGACATAGGAGTTTCAGGAGAGAATGCCGATAAATTGTTTGATGCACAGGAAAGAGATGAAAGGTAGCTATGATGGGGGAGAATAAGACGTTCATTTCATCTAACAATGTCAATGCCCATCTTTTAAAAATTTTAAATTGTGCTTCAGTTAGTTCATTAACGTAAGACAGAAGACTTAGTAAGAAGTATTTTCGAGGACAACCATCATTACCGGATTGTTTATGTTGAAAGTAGCCAAGAAAGGCTTTATCGATTTCATTCAATATTAGTTTTCTTTTCAATTTTTGTACCAACGATGTTTGTTGTAAACGCATTTAAAGTAGCGGAATTATTTTTAAAAATTCCGCTAAAAATATCAGAAGAAATGTGTTTAAAATTTTATTTTTTAATTTTTGTTCTAGAAAAAAAAAATGTTTGGCTAAATTGCGTTCCTACCGAGTAAAACATAAAACAACGAATCCGTAAAACGTTTGATTAAGCGGTTGTTCAAAATGTATAAACATAACCAACAAAACGAAGGCTTTAAATCTTTTTTTACTCTATTTATTTTATTTCCAAGAAATTATTAATATAGTAAATATCGAAAAAGGATTACAGTTTGTAAATATCTTAAGACAAACAAAAAATATCTTCGTAAAGATATCTTGACGAAACATTTTCTTGGTCTATATAATATGAATTGAAGAGATATATAAATAAAGTATATTTTTTCAGCATTTATAAAATAAAATTTAATATAACAATAATAACGTAGGCCACCGGATACATCTAATATGAAATGATATAATGTTTACCAGAATAAATTAGATTTCTGAGATATTGCAAATATAATTCAAAATAATTTGAATGAATAAACGTAACCTACAAGTTAATTTATATTCAAGAGATGTATTATTAAATCTATTAAATATGTATTTATATTTGGAACGGTTGAAGTTAGTAATTTGTATTCAACAAATGTGATACTTGGTTCTGGAAGGTGGGGTTTTGTTGTTGGTTGGGGGTGGGGGGGAGTGGTTGGATGTCGGTCGGTCGGGTTATAGGGGAACGAGGCGTTTTAGCAGAGTGACGACAGGTTTGACGTAATGAGTTAAGCGAAGGGGGATAAACGTTTTAGTAAGCAGTTTACCTCTAAAATAGAAGAGGGGATGACGGTGGAAGTGTTAGAAGCTGGAAGGACTAATCGATGCTTTCCAGTTATGTCCTGTACCGACTGTTGGCGTATCCTGTTTTGTAGAATGAGGAAAGCAGATGAAGAGGAAAGAGGGCATCATTGGTCAGCGTACGAGTACAGAGATAGAATGACTGGGATTAAGTGTAGGATGAGTACGGTGAAAGGATGTTGTACGATTATGGAATGTCAGAGAGATGAAATTCGAGTTGAGAATTCCTAGACCTTTACATCCACTTCCCTCTAACCACTTACGACGATATAAAAGGACTTGACTACCTTTCATTTATCACCAATGTCATCATCATAACATATAACCAGAATTTAAATACATTGTACAAACTAAGTTATTCCTCATTTTAGCCGAAATAAAATCTTATAGTTTTTTTCTTCACAAATCATTTGACTGTTTCATTACTTTATGTTTTGAATTAATATTATTACGTTATTTAATCTGGCTTCCTGTATAGTTTATGTTCTCTCGAAACAAATTATTACTTGTTTGTCTTAATAATTAGCCAATGATCTGAAAATACGTCATGAATATCTTTTATTCAGTTTTATATCGTATTAAAAGTTGGCTTTTTTACATTATTTCTGCAATTTTTATTTTATTTCATGAAAGTCTGTAAGAACTACAAAAAATTTCACAAAATATGCCTTCTTTCTTCTTTAAAGAAGTGAAAAATCAACATCAGATAACGTCATTAGAAGATTATATAAAAAAATTAAATTGTGTTTAAGGATATTAGATATTTTACGCTTCCAGAACTCCGTTTGCAACTAAATATTCCAAAAACCTAAAGATCTAAAGAAATTTATGATTAATGTCAATTACGTCCACTGTTTAAACACTTGATCTATGAAATCAAACCAAATCTTATATAATATATTATATATATTATTATTATATAATATATATATAATAATATATATATATTATTATTATATAATATATATATATAATAATATATATATATTATTATTATATAATATATATATAATAATATATATAATAGCCGGAAAATATTATATAATAATATTTTCTATTAGTCGTCTTCAGCCTCACACGTCCTACATTGTGCGTATTTAATTCAGTCTCACCGAATCCTTTCAGATGTTGATGAAGCAAGCAACAACATCCTTACGATCTCCACGAATTTTATAAAAAGTATAAGGTTCATTCTGACCTTTTCTATAAATGACTAAATTTCACATAGCCTAATTAATAATTGTGTTAAAGAATACCGTAATCATAGTTACGGTATTACTAACGATGGAATAAGGCAATAAATTAATCCATTAAAAAGACCTTTCCTTTTTATTAAGAAAGATTACCATTCCTGTTATACATTAGGAGTAACATTCCTGCCATTCTTCCATCGTTTCTTATTCTAGCAAATACTGTATCATATCTTATTACTCCAAAGCCAGTTAACCAAAGCCACTGTACAGTACTTTTAGGGCACGGAAATTCAATCACAGATATGACATTTAAGGTATTTAGTAGCTTAAAAATCACTGAACTTATGCAACATCATTGTAGACTGATCGATTGATTGATTAGGATGGTATTAAGGAAGTATCTGGCTATCTAGCACAGCTGTCGTGATTCGGATTTCACAAAGAAGCGTCCATTGTTTGAGATTACATTAGCACTTGTTGCAGCCATAGATCACCAGGAAAGGATTTGTATCAAATCGTAGAAACTAACAACAGAATGATGGGTGGAGATAGTATAAATGACACAGAAAAAATTCTTGTGGAAATCACCACGAAAAGAGTTTTAAACGTAAATTTTTATTCAAAATTAAACTTAATATGTCTCTTGTTGAGTGTATCTATGTTCTTTTTATATTTCTACACTTCTATACAAGATAACAATTGGATATCTTTGTACATTTTCCGTAAACTAGAAATTTCAGTCATACTTTTTCATTTTAATACCTGTTCAAGTCAAGCTTTATCAGTCACTAATCTTTGACATTAAATTTTTAACAATAAATTTCAACAAAATTTGAACTATTTCGGATATAGTAATGTTTATTTTTTATTTCATAATGTATTATCCTTCTCAAATTTATTTTTTTAAAATTCCTTTCTGCTAGTAATTTCTAGATCTCGAAATAATAGCATACAGCATTCTATTCTATGTGAACCATTTCTTATGCCAGTATTTTTTATATTTGTTAATTACTTCTTCGATCCTAAACTGGTTGTAGTTATATACATTCTTACACCGAGTATGTTTTAGGTAGATTTCATAAGAAAGCTATCTACTGTAATGGGTAGTATGATTCGACTTCCGGAAAATTTCGACATATCTTCGCATTTCACATCCCACAGACCCCAAAACTACCGTCAGCTTAAAACTTGATATATACATTTATAATTTATATATATATATATATATATATATTTTTCTTGTGGACACGATAAGTGCCATAATTTTGCGCCAATAACTTTCAAATTGTTCCCTAAAAAAAACTCGACCCAAAATCTCAGTCGAGTTCGTTACCGGCCAAAATCGGACCATGAGGGTGGAAATGGGATGGGTTTTTCGAAAAAAACAAAATATCGCTAAACTTTCCTATTAAGTAAAGTATCCAATTTGTTTAAAGTTCCTACTATTTTAATTTAATAATATTGATTTATTAATAATTATTAATCTCTGATTGTAAAAAAAATGTACAATAAATAATAATTCAATAATAACAGTTAAAATATAAATATGAAAAAAATCAGAAGTTATTAATGAAATAAAATTTCATGTACTTTTCATTTTTTTTTTTAAAAAAAAGGGAATGAAGTCAGATTTGAACCGATGTACCTTCCTCTTGTAAGAGCCAAATATTTCATTAATTAAAATTTTATTTGGCTATAACTCTGGAACCAATGAAAATAAGTATCAGCTATGATATATCTTGAAAAGCACTAAATGAGTGCATCTATTGTCCAGAGAACGACGATGCCGAACATACGTTGTTCATATGTCCAAGATGGGCCGTTAACAGAGGTCAAATAGTAATTAATGGTCTTACACCAGAAAATCTCATAAACTGGTTGGGGTACACCAATGAGAACTGGGAATGGTTCCGCAGGTTCGCCGGGGAGGTCCTGTGGGCCAAAGAGGATGAAGACAGAAGAATGGGAGTATAAACAGTAGGGTAGGGCGGACAGTCACTCCATGGAGGGCCTGTACGCCTTGGTGTGCGGGTACCTGAGAAGGGGGTGAACTCCAGGGGAGTTTGAGTTTGGGTTAAAATAAAAGACCAAGTCCCGGTCGGCGGGGTCGTCCCTGCGGGAGCCTAGGCTCTTTGTGGGGTCGGCGCTGTCGATTAGAGGCCAAAGGCGTAAAGACCGAGTCCCGGTTCCCTGCTGAGGCGCTGGGGGACGGCATAGCCGGACCTTGGCTCTAAAGCGGGGAATTAGAGGCAGGCAATGTAAAACAAAAGATCCGAGACCGGGGAGGCCAACCTGCCGTGCCGGACGTATAGCCGGCGGGTGGGGGACGCCTCCTTTGAGAGTAAAAGGACACTCTCCCCTATCCGGTCGGACACGTATATCCGGTCGGGGAGAGTAGGGGAAAAAAAAAAAAAAAAGCACTCAATGAGGGCTTATTACCACAGTTAAGAAAAAGTCCAAAATTCAAACCTTTTGGATTTTGGACTTTTTTGGACACTATAGATTAAGTATTGCAATCAAAAGCGGAGGTGCACAATCAGATGTTACAACAGTCCTAAATCCAATATTTCAACATTCTACGGCTAATCGTTTTTGAGTTATGCGAGATACATACGCACATACGTATGTACAGACGTCACGCCAAAAATAGTCAAAATTGATTCAGGAATGGTCAGATGGAAATTTTCGTTGAAATCTGAAAACCGAGATTTTTCGCGATCACAATACTTCCTTTACTTCGTACAAGGTTGTAAAAATCGATATTTATAAATAACAGCTAATTATTTTAATTGGTGCCAAAATATGTCTATTGGTAACTAGTCGTTGGTTATTGAATTCACTGCTGTAACAATTCGATTTCGAATATCTTGAAGAGTAGCAGGCTTAATTGGTAAATCCACCGGGTTGGTCTAGTGGTTAACTCGTCATCGTAAATCAGCTGATTTCAAAGGTTCAAATCCTAGCAAAGGCAAGAATAAATTTTTTACGAATTTGAATACTAGATAGTGGATACCAGTGTTCTTTGGTGGTTTGGATTCAATTAATCACACATCTCAGTAATGGTCGACCTGAGACTGTAAAAGACGACACTTCATTTACATTCATACTTATAATCCTCATTCATCCTCTGAAGTAATACCTTACGGTAGTTCCGGAGGCTAAACAGGAAAAAAACGGTAATAACCCTGAACTAAAAGGTTACATATACATATTTGCTGTTTATATTCTAATGTCGACATATTAAAAATAGAATTATAAATAAAAAAAAAAAAAAAAAAAACAAAATAGAATTAAATTATTACTTTAGTGATGCGGCCTAAAGTAATAAAAAATATTATTACATTTGCTATTTAAAAATTAAATTATCTATTTAAAAATTAAATATATAACATTTCATTTAATGGAAAGTAATAATATTAAAAATGCCTATCTTATAAAAATAAAATTTATAAAAAAAAAGGAATAATACACTTGTAATGAATGACACGGTTATAAATTACAATATGAAAAAAGTTTAAATTTAATATTATATTATAATAAAATATAAGATATATAATGACTTGATATTTAAAAATTAAAGGTCCGACGTTTTATTCAATATTAATAAAAGATCTTTAATAATTAAAAATAAATTATTGTTTTTATTTTTATGTAAAATATTTATTTTTCAAACCGAATGAGTTATCCAATTTTAAGGTGTTGTAAATGGGTAAAATTCCCCAAATTACAAAATAGTTCATTTCATTATATTTTTGGACAATCTAATATTTTAGGCTGATTTCATAACAAAGTTACCTACTGTAATGGGTTCCATGATTCGACTTCCGGAAAATTTCGACATATCTTCGCGTTTCATATTCTCCAGACTCCAAAACTACCGTCAGCTCAAAAGTTTATATATACATATATATATATATATATTTCATTTTCTTGTCGACAAGAAAACTGCCGTAATTTTGAGCCAATTACTTTCAAATTGTTTCTTAAAAATAACTCATCCGAAATCGGAGCATGAGAATGGAAATATGGGAGCTTTATAGAAAAAAACAAAATATCGCTATAACTTTCTTATTAAGTAAAATATAGAATTTGTTTAAAGTTTCTACTATTTTTTGGATAAGAGCCTAAAAATGACGTAACTAAAGTATTTTTCATATCAACAACCATTGGCCCAAGGGTGGAAAAAATGGGGTTTCGAAGACAAAAAGAAATTATACCTCCCTTTACAGGTACAGTATCGAATCGGTTTAAAGCGGTCGTTAGTCCTCTAAAAATAACCTAAAACCTTTGTCTGAAGCATGATATGATCAACCTTTACGGCAAGGGATGACCAAAATTTTCTGGAACTGTAAGAAGATAGCTTATCGTATACTAATCACGTGAAACTTTTTTCACATGCAACCATTGTCGTATTGAGTAAATTTGAAGTTTTTCTTAATTTTAAGGTGGAAATATTTTTTATCCCCTACTGAGCACCGGTGAAATCTACCTCCGTTTTCCAGCGTGCCGAAAAGGATTTTTTGTTTTCATTTGTCTTATACGACCATTTTTCAGGATTTTCCAACTTTTAATAGGAAGATACCTTATAAATACCAAGGTATTACTCTTGCAATATATTTCAAGCAATCTAGTACCAAAATAAATCCATTTATTTATCACGATTTTTGCTTCTTTTTTTTTTACCAAACTTTTTAATTTAAATGTAAGACCTAACAAATATTTCTCACTTAAATAAGGTATAAAAAAAGAGATAAAATTCAACTGAAAAAAAATTAAATTACAGTAGAATTATTTGAAATAGTTTTTAAAGGAAATGCTTTTAAGATCTGAAGTAGATATAAATTCTTCTCTGAAAAAAATAGTATATTATATTGGATCTTTGCGAACTATTTCCCGAAAGTATTAATAAGACAATTAAAAATGTTCAGCAATTTAACATCATGCAACGTGGATTCGTAAAAAAAAATTGTTCCACAGAGATAAATTATAAATTGTTGTGCAGGAGACTAAAATAGGTCAAGAAGGTTAGGGTACGATAGGAGGTATCCTCTGCTATATATATTTTTCCTTCAGGTTATAAATGAATGAAAAATTTCCATACAGAATATTTTTTGACATTTTTACCAAAGGTTTTCTTTGGGTTATAGATACGAACCATTAGGCTACAAAAAAGGATGCCAGATAATTTAATACTCTTCATATAGCATTAACCGGAAATTAATTACTTGAAAGTAAAAATACGCTGAAGAATTAATACAAAGTATCTTAACTGTAAAAAATATTATAAAAAATCTACGTAATTTATAGCGTAGTAGACTTGTATCAGAAAAAAAGCTGTGTTGCTAATTACGAGACTGAAATTCTACCTTCTAACAACGTAACTGGGGTTTATTTTGTGCACGTACAGTCAGCCTAATTCTATTTCGGTTCAATGCATGAAACGGTATGTACCTGAATCTTAATAGTAACAACTTCTAATGGTTAGCAAAAAATTAAAATACATTTTTTTCCCCGAAAAACTAAATAAAATAAAGTACTTTTATCAAATTTTGATTTATATTTATAGTTAGATATTTAAATTATAAAAATGAAAATATTATTCTATTATTATTTTTATTATTATTATTATTACTTTCTTGTTTTGTTAAATTATATTTATTTTTTGTTTTTAAGTTTACGTAAACTATTTTTCCGATTGTTCTGCAATCGGGAATATATTGGAATACCGAAATAACAATATATGAGTATATAAACAGAAATAAAATAAAATATCTTTATTAAATTTTTTTATGTATGTTTTTATGTGTGTGTGTGTGTGTGTGTGCACGCGCACGCGCGTACACACACACACACACAGTGTAGCTGTTCATTAAAACGTTCATTGAAAGTCACCTAGAATGAAAATATTCCAAAATGCAATTTTTTTCCACAGAAACTTTCATTATTACTTAAATTTTACATATTCGATAAATTTTAACTTCATATTCTTAACAGTGGATTTAAAATTAACATATAGGGCATGGTTTTTTTTCTTTTCTCGATGTTTTATGACCGAAGGACCCAAAAAGAGAAAAAAAGGGGATAATATTTGTACGTACGTGCTTAGTATATACTTGTGTTGACGTGTTTGAAGCTTAATAACATTTGACTGAAAATTTTCTCATGTTTCATTGTAGAAGATTTAAAAGGAGAATAAAATTATAAGTTAAATAAAAGTTCGGTTTTATAGATACGACTCTTAGTCTTAAAAGAAAACTGAAAAAAGAATCCTGAACAAATTTATTCCCCAGAGATGAAAATAATACTAAAAGTACTTTTAAAAAAACTTGATAAACAAGTCTTAATGCTTTATTTTTAACATTATATATTTTTTCCATGCAATGAAACCCATTTTTATCGCTATTACTATTTTCATATCACTTTCAAAAAGGTAGGGTTGTAGATTTATAAAATCCTTAAAAAGTAAGTAATTATCAAAAAGTTTTTCTTAATAATAATAATAAAAACAGCTTAAAAAGCATGAAATATAAAAATAATATTTTTCAATCCATTACACGGCAAATTTTTGTAGTCAATCAGAAATTAACAGTTAATATGTTATTGATAATTGTTTTATTCTTCATTTTATTCTATTTCATTTCACAAATTCGATTTCAAAAAGTCAAAACTTAAAGAAAAATTTGAAAAGCACTAGATTTTCTTTTCCTGTGCCAATGTTTTCTTGAACTACTTTGATTACTTTTGTTGAGTTTATTTAACTGGTTGCTATTAACCTATCACCTGTAGACAAATTTTATAGACTTGTATATAGATGATTTAGTGGATTTAGATCCTTTAGTTACCAGGAAAATTAAAGACATGGAATGCTAAAAAATGAAGAAAAAATATATAGCTTATTGCAAGGCTAGGTTAGATTAATTTTTTGCTTTTCTGTAACAAATTTCTTTGTAAGTCTGTAACAGAAAAAGTTTTAATGACATCAATATTATACTTTATTGTCCTGAATAATCAAAAACATTTTATACAAATTTACATACAACTAGCGATTCGTAATAAATTGAAACAATCACCTAAATGAGTGAGGGAAGTGTTCGGTACAATGTAGCTTATTTGAAAAACAAAATTACACAGAGATAACGCACGCACATGCTCACGTACTTACATTAATACAAGAACAGTAAACAAAGGATGGTGAAATAAAATAGTTGTGTATACATACACTATGAGTGTGTGTATGTCTATGTCTATGTCTATGTGTGCGTGCGCGCAAACGCGCACACATACACATACTCTTCCTTTACATAAAAATTAAAGAGCTAAATTAATTGTTCAAATAGAACGCAATCCACAGTTTATAACAGGAAAAAGAGTATAAATGTTTACCGATTTTTTTCTGTTGTAGTTTAGAAACGGCGAAACAAAACGATTGCTTTTTTATTACATCTATTATTTTTTTTTACATTATTTTATTGTACAGTTTGATTAAACACGGTTTTTTTTTTACTTATCAGTTATAAATTCGACTGATGATAATTAATATATTATTCACTAACCAACTTTGATTAGTGATTGATAAGTATGATGTAATTTTACCATTTTATATTTGTTAAAACTACGAACAAATGATATGTATCCTATTCTTTTTTTTATTATTATCATAGAGTGCACGATAAATAAAAAAATAAACAAAACAAGAAGCTACTCTTGTATAGGGAGGCCATTTATTGTGCAAGAGAAGTCAGGGTACTATTTTCGAGGTGTGTTTTACGATTTGCTAACATGATTAAAGAAAAACAAACCAACATAAGCGTACATTTATAGACTTAGAGAAGCTATTTGATAACTTAGACTGGAATAAAATGTTCAGTATTTTAAAAAAAATTTAGGGGTCACGTATAGAGATAGTAGAACAATGGCTTACATTTACAGGAACCAAACTACAACAGTGATAATCAAACAGCATAAGAAAGATACCGTAATTAAAAAGGGAGTCCGACAACGATGTTTTCTATCTCCATTACTTTTAATCTTTACTTAGAACTAGCATGTAATGATGTTAAAAACGATTTAGATCCGGAGTAACAGTGCAAGGTGAAAAGATAAAGATTCTAGCTGAGAGTAAAAAAGATTTAGAAGAAATTGTGAATGGCATGGATGAAGTCCTACACAAAAACTACCGCGTGAGAATAAACAAGAACAAAACCAAAGTAATGAAATGTAGTAGAAATAACGTAGGTGGGCCACTGAATATAAAATAGGAAGAGAAAAAGTTATGGAGGTAGAAAAATTCTGTAATTTGAGAAGTAGAATTACTAAAGATGAATGAAGCAGGAGCGATATAAAATTTCGAATAGCATAAACGAAACGAGCTTTCAGTCAGAAATATATTTTTCTTATATCGAGAATTAATTTAAACGTCAGGAAAACGTTTTTGGAGCGTAGCTTTGTATGGAAGTGAAACTTGGACGATCGGAGTACCTGAGAAGAAAAGATTAGAAGCTTTTGAAATACGGTGCTACAGGAGAATGTTAAAAATCAGATGGGTGGATAAAGTGATAAATGAAGAGGTGTTGCGGCAAATTGATGAAGAAGAAGCATTTGGAAAGATATAGTTAAAAGAAGAGACAGAGAGAGATATGGTCACATATTAAGGTATCCTGGAATCGTCGCTTTGGTATTGGAGGGACAGGTAGAACGGAAAAATTGTGCAGGCAGGCAACGTTTGGAATATGTGAAACAAATTGTTAGGGATGTAGAATGTAGGGGGTATATCGAAATGAAACAACTGGCACTAGATAGGGAATCTTGGATAGCCGCATCAAACCAGTCAAATGACTGAAGAAAAAAAAATCATGATTAAACATAATTTCATGAAATATAAATATTAAAATATTTTTAATATAAATTATATATTTACTTTAGAATGTAAGTTTACTGTAATCTTCAATTTGGATATTTATAAGTTCTTCCGTTTCCATTATAGATGTCATTTACTTTCTTGACTCAGGTACAGAAAAAGGAACTCGGTCAAAAAGCGAACAGGGATACAACAAAACAGAGTACTGAACCATTTGAACTGAGAAAATTATAAATTGGTTATGATACTTAATAAAAATTATAATTAATCCTAGGCGTAACCTCATTTCTATTGTAAAAAATATCTTAAATTAAAAAGTATGTTAACTAAACTGGATAATAATGGGGGATACTATGAATGCGCGTAGACCTAAAATAATACATAGTGTACGTCGAAGTTACAGGAAACTGAAAGCACCTATTAAGTATAGGAATATCGTGAAACATTTCAATGGGACGGTCAATGTTTCTTATATTTTTAAAAAAACTTCTGAAGAATTAATAAAAAAATAATTTAAAAGCAGAAAAAATGAAAGTTTTTACTAATATTCTCATATTAGTACTGACGTATGCAACACAAAATTATGCTGCCTAATATAAAAAATAATCATAAATAGATTTAAAAAAGAGAAATGGAATGATTACAGACAGGACATACAATCTAAGATAGAAAGAACGAAGCAATATGTTGTAATTGGTAGACAAGTAAAATATCAATCCATATTATACACACACACACACACACACACACACACACACCCATATATATATATATATATATATATATATATGGTAACCGCCCAACTGTTTCTTTGGTTTCATGTTCTAGTATGCGTTGCTAAGCTTGACCAATGATATTATAAAATAAAATAAAATTAAAAAAAAGAATTAAAAAATATTACAATAAAAGGAAAAAAAATATAGACTTGATTTAGAGTTTTACATATATTATTGCTATACTCTGAACTTTACATTCAATATTTAACTGTGCACTCAATTTAAATATGATTACCATACGTTATCGTTGGAAATGGCGAGTGAACCCTCCTGATACAGATGAAAAATATAACTCGTTCATTGAATATCCAGTTTAATTTAATCCCAAATTCTTTTTTTTCTTTTTTCTTTTAATTATCGGCGGATAATTTTATTAAGTAAATAAATTAAATAAATCCAGATTTTTGGGGAAAACTTTTAGTTTACCTAATAACGCATGTTAGGAAGAAAATAATTTTAAATTATATATGATTAAAGAGATTTATTATTTGATAAATTATTCAACCTGTTAAATAGGCAGACAACTAAATAAGAAGAAAAAATTAAATTATTTGACGGCAATATATACAATGAAAGTAGCATAAGGAAAGGTCAGCTTTGTTATGGAGAAATAATGAAAGGTAGAAGTAAATTATTGAAGAACTGGATTTTCTGAAGCTGTGTATAGTTCAGTAAATAAATTGGAGTTTGAGATAATTAAACTTATTTTATATTAAATTTGACTGTTTCTAAAAATTGTTCCTTCTTTCTTCTTAACAAAATCCTCAACTCCTAGTAAATTCTTCTAATTCTATACTACCTAAAAAACAAAATATCATAAACTATAAAAATGTTTCTGAAAAATCTAATATAACATTAGGATACAAGGAGTATAATTATTATTAACAAATGCATGATGTAGTACATTCTAAAGTATTCTCTCAATACATTTTGATAAAAATCCATCAAGACGTTTACTTTATTAATCATAATACAGGATTATTATAAACTTGACACGTTTAATAACACTTATATACATGAAAATATCATCAATAGAAAGGAAAACTAAAAACTTTTACTTTTGGTGTAGTTATTGATTTTGTTGATAGGGTGATAGAAGAGAAAATGAATGCCTACGAAGGCAGGAAGACTTTTCGTGTACTGGATTTTTATGTCTGCCAGTCTGTTATCACTGTGCAACGTAATGTTAGAAAGATGTTTTGTGAAGATGCATCAAGTGGGCCCAGCATCCAAAAGTGGCATTCTGATTAAAAATTAGGGAACACATCTGTTAGCGAAAGTCAACCGGCCGTCTATCACTAAGGGAAACAACTGTAGAGGATGTGAGAGAGAGTTTTGTACAAAGTCCGCAACTAGAACAAGATATCAAAGGTTTAATTTTTCAACATGATGGGGCACCATCCCGTTTCCTCTTAGATTAGACGTGAATTGAATAGGCAACTACTAAGATGGATTGTGTGTGTGCTGATCGTGACGATAACCCACCGGGTTGGTCTAGTGGTGAACGCGTCTTCCCAGATCAGCTGATTTGGAAGTAGAGAGTTCCAGCGTTCAAGTTCTAGTAAAGACAGTTACTTTTATACGGATTTGAATACTAGATCGTAGATACCGATGTTCTTTGGTAGTTGGGTTTCAATTAATCACACATCTCAGGAATGATCGAACTGAGACTGTACAAGACTACACTTAATTTACACTCGTACATATCATCCTCATACATCCTCTCAGGTAATACCTGAAAGGTAATTCCCGGCTAAACAGGAACAAGAAAGAAAGAAATGATCGTGACGATACTATAATGATCGTGAACGTTTGCGTTGTTCTCCACGATCCCCTGACCTTACACCCATTGATTTTTTTCTCTGGGGTTTTGTCAAACAACACGTGTATCGTCCATCTTTTATCACCTACCATCCAGGATCTTCGTGTTCAGATCACAGAGGCCATTGCATAAGTGGATGTCCTATGTTACAATATGTATGACAGGAATTGGACTACAGGCTCGATATGTATGGCTTAACGTAGGGAACTTACAATGAGCAAGCACATGTGATGTGATGTTGTGAATCAAATGTAACAATACGTTTTGAGTTTACCTTTCTATTGATCTTTACTTTAATGATGCTGGGTGTTATTAAACGCTAGTTATTCAAAAAGATCATTTGTAATAACCATGTATAATAAATTAAAGACCATTCATTTTTATTACAACTTTACTGTGGATTAAAAAACAGTTTTGATATACACAACATACCCGTGCCGGCTGATGCAGAAAACGTACACTCCCCATCAGGTATTCAAAAAATGTTCAAAGTTGTTGATGGAGCCGTCTTTTTAGAATGATTGCAGTTCTATTTTATAAATGATCTAAAACTAATTTCTTTTTATTCATCCGTTATAATAAAAATTCTATTAAAATAAAAAAGCAGTAAAATAACATATTTTTTTCGAAATAATAACTATTTTTAATTAATCTATAATGTTTCTATATTTGTTCATTGTAATTTACTTATTTTTATATGCATATTGTATACTGTATCACAGAAATAATAATACTTCTGAAATATTTAATTATTTATGTAAATAACTTTTTGTAATTATTTACCTTTTATAAATAATTGCTCTATATTTCAAATTTATAATTATTATTAAAAAATGTCTGATGCAGTGTACAACATCAAACATATATTAATAATAATTATAACTTTGAAATATAACGAAATATGTCATATACCAAATATTTCAATACAATATTAAATATACATAATACTAATAGTAAATCCTGCTTTTGCAACTAACATATACGACAATAATTTGATTATATTTAATAGATAACATATACGTATATTTGTATGTACTTTTATGACATGTAAAAATAAAAAAAATAAATAAAATTTACGCTGAAATGTAGCCTGCTATATAATCCATAAATCAAGCTATAAAAAAAATGATTTAACAATTTGTTTGAAGTATTTTATTCGTAACGATTGGTACACAAAAATAGTGTATGTAATTGAATAAAAGATTTAATTAATTATAGCTTAACTGAATATTTTCATCGTACATTAATGAATCTACTAGGTGAGCAACATAAAACCGACCAATACTGAAACCGCTACCCAACACACTATGAAAGACTCTCATAAACTAGTGCGACTAGTAAATGTAAATGTTACTACTGATTGTTGCTGCCATTTGTCAAGTGATTACGTGTCAGTGTAGTGTACGTTTTGTTGCAGTGCAGTATTGTGAGTGCAGTTGCGTTTGCGTACAAGACTAACACTTCATTTACACTCATAATTATCATCCTCATTCATCCTCTGAAGAATTATCTAAACGGTAGTTACCGGAGGCTAATCAGGAAAAAGAAGAAGAAGAAGTTGTGTTTGCGTAAGTCGTAGTAAATTCGGTTATTTTTACACGGATTTGAATACTAGATCGTGGATACCGGTATTTTTTGGTGGTTGGGTTTCAATTAACTACACATCTTAGTTCGACTGTAAAAGACTACACTTCATTTACACTCACATTCATATCATTCTCATTCATTCTCTGAAGTATTATCTGAAAGGTAATCACCGGAGGCTAAACAGGAAAAAGATAAGAAAGAAAGTTGTGTTTGTGTAAATGACTTAATCAATCCAGGAGAGGATAGCTGTAGTTTAGGTATATGTTCGTTCTGGATTGTTTGAAGAATCACGTAAAGTATTCGTAGAAAAATTTCCGAATGCCTGTATCCTAGCGAAGAGTAGAATATACGATTTAGTTAAAAAAATGGCGTACAACAGGTTCGGTTTCAAAATGCAAAACGAAGTAGCCAACCATCCGTTAGGACTCCACATGCCATTACCGATATTGAAAGAGGAGAATTACTGCCAGTCCTGAAGATGCCATCTTCGAAGAATTCTATGCGCAATTAATTGATGAAAAAGAATACAGCTTCTTCCAACAAGACGGTTCAAAGTATCACAAATCAAACGTTTCACTGAATCGGGGTTCATGCAGCTTTCACTAATAAACGAGTTAGCAGAGGACGGTGGCCTCCACCTTCCACAGAGTTGTCTATTTGCGATTTTTTCTTTTGAGGCTACTTAAAGGAAAGAGTTTATGCATCTAGTCCCCACAATATCAATGAACTGAAGGTGAACATTCAACGAGAAATCAATGCATTTGACAACGACGTTTTGCCTCAGACGACTCTCAATATGAACATAAAAGAGCATCGATTCCCAGGGTGGTCATTTTGACAATATTCTGTAACAGTAAGGTAAATAAATGCAACATTTATAATACGTTTTATGTTTTTCTTATTTAATTTATCCGTATCATTCATAAAATTTCATTACATAATAACCTACCGATTCTGCACCGGTTATGTCATGGATTCGGTTTTATGAACCATGTGTGCCAGATTACTTTGTTCTCTGCTTACGTATACATCTTTATTATTATTATTTTCCCCGTTTAAATATTTTAATATGTTTAATGCAATTTAAAGATTTCATTAAACAACTTAAAAACAAAACACAATTCTGGTCTACACAAACTGTGGTATAAATAATTTATTGTCACGCACGACTTGATGCTATGACGATTTTAATGATTAAAGCACGCTGTTAAGTTGGTAAAGCCAACTCATTTTTGTTTATACCGTGACATCATATAGATATTGTACGAGTAACAATAATAATAAATGAGTTGCAGTTAAAAAAAAGGCTTCAGTTGTTATCACGAAATAATATTTATTATATGTTGTCATCGAAAATAATGATTGAATTTCAGCTATACAGATCAAGGAATTAGCGATATTTAAAAAAATTATATTGATATCACTGAAAGCTTCCACTTCAAAAGTTTGTAATATTTTAAGCTACTCTCTGCATTGTTACCCATCAGGTTGGTCTAATGGTGAACTCGTCATCTCAAATCAGCTGATTTCGAAGTGGAGAGTTCTAAGGTTCAAATCCTAGTAAAGGCAGTTACTTTGATCCAGATTTCAATGCTAGATCGTGGATACTGGTGTTCGTTGGTGGTTGGGTTTCAATTAAGCACACATCTCAGGAATAGTTGACGATCGAAGAACGGTTTGTTCGGTTGTTCGAGATCACGGTGTTGACAACGTAATCTAACCTAAAATCTAGATAATAATTATATTTTAATTTTTCAAAGTTTGGGAATACTGCATCAGCTGTTGTTGTTGTGTTTCAAAGTTCTTACCTATTTATTATTAAGTCATTTACTTCATCTTAAGTTTATTTTTTATTTATAAAAGCGAAATCTTTACAAGTTCAATAATTTTAACAATAATAAAAAAGTCAAGTCAGAGGTCGATTTTATTAATTCTACCCTTCGGGTAAGAAGGGTAAGAATTATAAAATAATTCTTACCCTTCGATTACCTTTTTGTTGGCGATTACCCATTTTCTTTTTCAAATTATAACTCATTTAATTAATCTATGGGTACCAAGTGGTAATTTCGAAGCAAGAATTTTTAATTAAATAGTACGTGAATATCTGTAGTATTACCGAAGCGGGTTCTCTTATCAAAATTTGGGGCTCATGAATACCTGAAAGAGTTAATGAATTTTTTACTTTATTCAGAAATATTAATCTTTCATAACAGAATTTAACCAGAAAAACAAGGTCAGGGCTCGTGCCCCGTCTATAGTATTTATTTTGTGAACACATTTTTCAACTTTTCTTGGCGCTTTATTTATTTAACAGTAATAATTAATTTATTATAGATATTAACAGGTTTAGTTATAAATAAATACTGCGTAATTAGTATGTTATTTTTATACTATGTTTCAGATTTTTATGTATTTGTTATGATAGTAATTGATGAAGTTTATAAATAATTATAATAAGTTGTAATATGCTGAACTAATTTGTAAGCATTTTACTGTACTTTATTTTGAAATGTTTTGTATGTTTTCCCAAGGTATATTTTCTCATGAAATTAAATACTGAAATTAAATACCAGTAGAACTAACGTCAACAGTTACATTAAATGTATCATAGAGTACGATCAAAAGTACAGCAGTGGTGAGAATAACGCTTCTCCAGGTTTTCGCGAGTTTTGCCTACAATATCTTCTGAGTGTTTTTTATCTATTGTTTTTCTATAATTTTATACCATATTTTTCTTCAGGAAAGAAGTCTGCACATGGAATTTTTTCGCTTTATATAGATAACAGCAAATACGATTTAAATGATATATAAGCAGGTTTTATTAACACAATTTAATATGCTGTAAGTTTACAAACTTAGCTGAATTTATTTTTAAATTTTACAGACTAAATGTATGCGCAGTAAGTAACCTAATGCTAATAAACCTAATCATTCTACATGATTATTATTAAGATGATTTTTCGTTAACTTAAAATTTAAACATATTCAAATAATATATTTTATTTACTAACACTTGATGCATAGCAAATACAAGTCTGATTTTTCTCTTCATTACGTTATTCATTATTTCCTAAGAAAATGATTTCGTAATTCAAATAATAGTTATAAAATAAATATCTTATAAATATAACTTTAAGGTTAACAATCTCATTATGTATAACACTGCTGTGTACACATGCTACACTGCTGTGTACATTATGTATACACTGATATGTATTGTACTGCATATCAATGTACAAATGCGATATTAATGTGTACATTGATATTCATGTGCAATGTAATATTTATATTAGTTTATTGTACAAAAATTAAAGCATAATTTTACGATTTTGTATTTTTATACTATATTACAATTAAATTAATTTTACTTCCTTGTACGAAGAAAAGGAAGTAATGTGATCGCAAAAGATCACGGTTTTCCGATTTCAACGGAAATATTCATTTTGACCATGCCTGAATCATTTTGATTAGTTTCGGCGTGACGTCTATACATATGTACGTATTATGTACGTATGTATCTCGCATAACTCAAAAACGATTAGCCGTAGAATGTCGAAATTTTGGACTTAGGACTGTTATAACATCTAATTGTGCACCTCTCCTTTTGATTGAAATCGACTGGACCAAAAGTACCCAATAAACTCCAAAATCCAAAAAGTTTGAATTTTGGATTTTTTCTTAACAGTAGTAATAAGACGTCATTGAGAGTTTTTCAACTTTATTCTCATAAGTGGTACTTATTTTCATTGGTTCCTGAGTTATAGCCAAATAGCTAAATAAAATTTTAATTAATGAAATATTTGGATCTTACAAGGGGAAGGTACATCGGTTCGAATCCGACTTCATCTCCTTTTTTTTAACTTTTCTTTTTTAAATTTAAATATATTGATTTGTTAATAATTATTAAACTCTGATTGTAAAATAATGTTTACAATAAATAATAATTCAACAATGACAATAAAAAAAAAAAAAAATATGAAAAAATATCAAAAGTTGTTAATGAAATAAAATTTTATGTACTTTTAAATTTTATGTTAAATTAAATATACACATTTTTTTAAATGTGTATATTTAACAGGCGTACAAGGAAGTAATGTGATGTCCACATCAGATTTTTTTTCATTTAAAATTTAATTAAGAAGGAAAAAAAATATGAGATAATTTTCCTTGAATAGCTATCTATCAGAAGATCAAGCAACATAAAAAAGACAGAGCATAAAAATTTTAATTTAAATTTCTATTAAAATTAGAAATCATCATTAAAATTCTGTTTATCTTTTAAAATGAAGGTAAAACGTTTTCTTAAAATTTTGATTTTAAGAATTCTAGGATCAACTGCAACAAAGAAGAAATCAGTACACTACGTTTTTTTAGTTAAATATCTTATCGCTAAAACGTAAAAATTTAGACTCGTAAAGAAAACTGCATTATCAGCATTCCAAGTCCACTGAAATTCAATTGATATTTAGTCATAAAAATAACAACTTCAATGAATTTACCGCCACAGGAATTTGTTGTATAATAAATGTAATAACTTTCAGAAAAAGCACCTATGATTAATTAGGGTAATATTTCAATGGTTTTGCCCTGTTACAGCCGTAAAACGAGTTCGGCAGATTTTGCACGCTAGCGTGCTACACGGAGACAAAAGGCACTATTAAGTTGGGCGTGGCAGTACATGGTAGTTAAAATCCCCCTCTACAAACCTTTGATAATGCGTTTGAAATCCGTTTACCGGTTTGTTTTCAGTAGCAATTAAAATGGAATCGAGTACAGCAAATATATCAAAACGGTTCAAACAGCGCACAGTGATCGAATTTTTAACAGCAGAAGATGTGAATCCTACGAATATTTTTCATCGTTTAAAAGCGATTTACGGTAGTTAAACTGTTGACAGGAGTACTGTGAATAGGTGGACGTTGAAATTTTCTCGAATATGAAGCTCGTAAAGCGTGAATTCAGGACGCAACTCGCAGCGAACGACCAGTTTCTGTGACTGACGAAATATATCGAAAGGAGGTGGTCGATTTGCTTCAAAGTGACCAGCGAATCACCCAGCAACGCATCGCTATTCAGCTAGGCATATCTAAAGAACGATTGGGTTACCGTAAAATCTGTGCACGATGGATACCGATCAAATCTCTGATGGCTCTCCACAAGCTGAAGTTTGAGCCTATTCCGTATCCGCCATACTCGCTGGATATGGCTTCGTCAGACTTCCACTTCTTCCCTCATCTGAAGAGGGATCTCAAAGAAAATCATTACACCACCGACGATGAGGTGAATGATGCTGTGGCTTGGATCAGAGAAAGACCACTAGATTTTTTCAGTGACGGAATGTAAAAATCTTGTCACATGTTGGAAAAAGTGTATCAGTGTAAACAGGGATTATATTGAAAAATAAATACTGCATATTGTAGCTAAGGTAGTATACTTTTATTCAGTTTTTAATTCATTCCAATATCTCTTTTCATTCCCATGCTACGCATACATGTGCAACATTTATGTGCCGAGCCTCGTAAATAATGGAATAATTAGTGCAAAGAAATAGTTTAATGTACCATTTTCCATTTAAATACGTTGATTTTTTTATATAAAAAGTTTTTTGTTCTGTAGGGACGAAACTTGGCTAAGCATATATATAAATTTATTGTTATTAGAAACAAAACATTAGCAGGTAATAAATAAAACAATAAAGCATCTTGTTTATCAGTATTTAAAAACCAAATACTAAGAAAAATTATGATTTACTTTTTTTTTTTTAATGGGAACTTAAATTGTGATAGTTAATTATTTTTGTAAGGTAAGATAATTATTTTCGTTTCTGGGCTGTCATCATGGTAAGGTTCGACTTAATAAAGTTATTAAGTCGTAGTAGTTGACCTATAAGAGAAAATTGTTCACTTCCTTTTCATAGTAGGCATTCAAATTGAAATGCTGTGTAGACATTAGGTTAGTTATGAGGAATCATGTAACTGAACATTTCTGGTATATATAATCGTTTCATGGAATATAAACACTTTGCTACCTCATAAAGTTTATAATTATAAAATTCATATGTGGAAGATAATAGTTACATAAACCGTAGTGAAAAGCGATTGTTGAACACTTTCTTGCTATTTTAACTAAGGTTTCGTTATTGGACAGATGGTACACAGTATACTTTTATACCGTCATAAGTAGTCTCATTCTATCTTTGTCTAACACTTAACGTAGTTTACCACAGTATATCTGTTATTCACACCACGCAGTCTGCTAAGTCAGTCACAACGCAATTGAACCAACTCACTCACGCATACACACACGCGTACACACATAGTGATGAGAAAACGTAAAAACACATTTACATTCTTCAGCTGTATTTAGCAACCTCCATAATTATAGTTCATTAGCTATTGTAATTTAGTTTATAACTATTCCCCAAAATTCATTATAGAGGTAGTGTATAGAATGTACTATTTCTTTTCATAAAGGAGTGTATTAACTCTCTTACACAATCTGTTCTAATCATTCTTATGATTCTTTCTCTGATAGTACTGATGTTAATTATATAGTTATTACCAAGTAGTAACTGATTAAAGGAGACATTTTTAGTGTCAAATAATACTCGTACTTAAATCTAGCTGCGCTTGGTATTCTAATGTACATTTAACCAATACAGTGTAAAAGGTTAAAGAAAACCAAATCATCCTCGTTTTCCATAATAAGCCTCCATTCTATAAATGGCTAAACCCATTCCAGTTTAGGTATGTACTTGTTACCTATAAGGGTAAAATATAGTATAATCTAATTTACACACAATTTCTGAATTATTTGCTTAATCAGTTATTAGATATACTCGTAAAGAATCTGAAAGGTCATATAAATTGATGGTGGTCTCAGCCAATCTGACAAGTAACCTTGGACCCCTCAAATAATTTACACACGTTTACTACAAGTACATATATTCCACTATATCATCCGAGGTCGTTACTATTCTTCTTCTTACGGCAATAAAATGCAAGTTGTGTATTAACTGTTTATGAGCCGATGGGTCTATCTATAATCTATGTGGCTTAACATTGTAAGAGAAAAAAATATTCCAAGAAGAAAAACGAGTCTGAAATGGCTAGTAAATCGGATTAATTTAAAGTGGTTGTACGCTGGAACTCTCCTCTATGGTAGGATTCTCTAGTTATATATTGGTAAATATATGAAACGGTTATTTAAATAATTTAAATTTGTTACAAATTTTATTATTAATTATTTAAACTTTTCTAAAAGCAATGTATATAATTTTCTTTACAAATTTAATAAAAAAGGAAATAAATTAAAAAAAATTACTTACTTTTATGAAAATAAGTTTATGCTTCCACGAGATCTTTTTAAAAGCGATTGGTTTTTATTTTAAAACTGATATTTTTACTAGTTTTAATTCTTTTTGTTAGGTGGATAAAAACAACACTGTATATAATGATATATTCCATGAAGAATCAAGAAAAAAAACAAACTAAAATCAGTTATTCATATTTTAATCAGCTAAACATGCCTACCAGATTCGTTACGATCACTTGAGGCAATATAGTTAGCCATACATTTACACGTGTATGATGATTAACAACAATTTTTAACCTTTCGTAACATTTTTGACGAATGATGTTTATTTGACTTGCATTTTTGGACTACAAAAAAACAAATTAATATAGTAGTATCTTTATAACCCGCCAATAATACAACTTAGTTTTATCATAATTGCTAGATTCGCATTTTTTTTTTGCATGTATCAGAAAACACTGTATTTTATAACTTGTTTTCGGATTAGTGCATAATTTCAGAAAATGTTTTGGTAAAATGAAATGCCTACACCTAATTAAAACAAACACCATTGGAATGTACGCTACATTAAATTTCGGAATCAGAAAATTATCATTTAGTTATGGGACATTCCAAATGCTATGTACGCCATAATCTTATTCAACAGTAATAAAAATGTTAACTTTTTCATTTAGTTAAATCTAATTCAGATTATAAAAGAAGATATTACTGCTAAAGAAATGAATTAATCCACGTAAAAAATTTACATGTCTTCAAACGTGGCGTTACTTTATGACTATTCTTTGTATTATAACTTCAATGTTATAATACAAAGAATGTTATAACTTTCTTTGTTATTACAAATTAAATAAATCTAATTTTAATTAATCTGTTTGTGGTGTACAAAATAAAACCCGATAAAATTTTAAGAGTTAAGGAATTTATCACATAGGATAGTTAATTTGAAGCTTGTGTGGCAAGTGTTAGTTTTGAGTATTACGTAATATTTAAATAATTTCAAGTGTGACTGGGATTGCATTTGGAATCTTACAGATACAATTCTTACCTACCTAAGTACAAACACCCTGTAGTTTTCAGAAAATGTTTTGGTATAGAAAATTCTATAACATTTAAAAAATAAGATAACAAGGATATTAAAGATTAACGCATATGTTCAAAAAAAAAAATTTTGAATTTAATAGTGTTAATATAACAGCTAAAGGAAAATAATATTTTTATTATGAAAGAAGGGAAAAAAGAAATCCATATGATTTCAACTGGCGAAATTATTCAGCCCTTCACTCCCCGGAATCACCTTTGCGTATTGCTTCAGAGGATGATGAAATGATAATTTTGAAGTGTGTGAAAATACCATGCCTGGCCGGAATTTGAACCCAGAACCTCCGCATGAAAGGCCGAAACGCTACCACTCCGAGGTCGGCGGGATTATTCAGCCCAGAAATAAATATAATGGCTTAACGAAGAGTTAACTGCATTGTTAACAGTTTCACTTTTGTTTTGTTTTACTTTCCCGTCTAGCGCTATACGAGAGCTTTATCTATAGAGAGGAAAGTATTGTAATAGGTTCAATTTGGGCATATGTGGTTTTCACCGAATCTTGACGTTTTGATACCTTAGGCACCCAAAAAACCGGATGGAAATTTTTCGGATGTTCGTATGTACTTTTGTGTGTTCGGTGTTGCACTCCTTATATCTCCAGAATTACGGGACCGATTTTGACCAACTTGGTCAGATTTGAGGTATTGATGCCATAAAATTTTAAACTTAAAAGCAGAAAAAATAAAAAATAATAATATTTCCACAAAAAAAAAATTGCAAAATCACAAAAAAATGCTCTAAATAAATATTTGGGTATAATGAGTCAATAGTACCCGCTCTTACCACAAGGAGCGCTAGTGTAGCACTGATTTTACAGCTGTTTTAGTCGCCTGCTTTGTTGTGACGCCAAAGGTGAGCGGGTGAGCTGTAGAATAAATAAATGAATAATATTTAAAGTGTAAAAAAGTAAGTATTTAAAGTGGCCGCTAGTACCGTCCCACCCGGGTGAATGAAATACGGTATGGAATAAACAAAAAATATTATATTTAAATAAAATGTTAAATATTTTAAATTAAGTTGTGTATGTATGTATGTATGTGTGTAAGCCGTGTAGGAGAAAAAAGCCGCTTGACGGGAATGTCCTACGACTGTGTTGTCAGCTTTTTTTATTTGGTACTGACCAATGTTATGTCAGGAGGTAGGTTTAAAACTAACATTTTTGAAATGATTTATCAACTGAATTTGTATAGGTCATGTTAATCTATTAAATTTACAATATTATGTTTGATAATTGCTTGGTTTCAAAAATAATGTTAAACTATTTCTAACTATATCTCACTTGATAAGATTTTAACAATTTTGGTTTTTCGGCTTGTTGATAACGGTATCTGCCGACCTTTATTTGATTTTTTCAAATTTCTATATAACAAGCGCCTTTTGAAAAATTGAGAACAACCGTTTGACATCTATTTCATGAAAATCATTTCAGCCGTTCTGAAATAGAAGCATAAACAAACTATCCAAAACTATTATCCTGGAGTAATCGGATAATGAAAATTTTTGTATAATGAAGAAAATTTGAAATAATTCAATTGAAATAAAAATCAATAGAAATATAATTTGAAATCTAAAATATATCATAGAAGCGAATCGGAAACTAATACAATTTCATTTATGAATGAAAGTTATTACATGTATGATAAAGAAGTTAAAAGAAGAAAAAAATATAACCTTACATAGATTGCTTTACACAGAACATAGTTTGAAGATGTTTCATCCATTTCATAGAAAATTATTTAACAAATATTATTCGGATAAAATTTAAATACGTTGGGTCGGTTCTGTTTTTTGTAGACAAAATTTTTGAATATTTTTTATTCAATTTGCTTAATAGAATTCAGTTTTATTTTGTTCATACAGATATCATGCAAATATTTAAACACCCATCAATCATACAAAAGCTGGTCACCATCGAAAGAAAAGGAATATAACAGGTATGAATTTATAATAAAATCCTACATTTTTTCTTTGTTTAATGAAAATTAATAGGATAATATTTCAAATGCCGAGGAAACACGGCAGAGTTTTATTCTTTTTATTTCTTACACTTTTCCCTTTCTATGTACTACCTTTACTAACTCGTTGTTTCAAAGACTCGGAGAAGAATTTTAATTAAAAACAAAAAAATTTTCAAATATACCATAATACTGTCATAATTTCAGATATTCCTAAGTAAATTTTGAAATTTAAAATTAGGAATTTTTGAACTGATTTTAATTTGTATGAATATTTAACTCTTCACTGATTTAAATGTACCCTTACAGAAATTGTTTTTTTATTTTTCTTTACATATAAATAAACAAAAAAATAAATATCGTCAAAAGTGTTAGGAACCCAAAATAAATCTTGAAAATGAAATTTTAGACTAAAATACCAATACAAATACCATGGTTAAATCAATTGTTAAAAAATATAAATATAAAAAAGTTAATTTAAACAAATTTTTATTTTTGGTAAATAATTTTTTTTAGCTTTAATAAATTTAGCGATGTTGTTACTAAATTTATAACAGAAGTTTAATTTTCTATTACAAAATAATCAAATAATTGCCAAATAAAAAATCTTTGTGATGATTCAACCTAGCTAATACGAAAATCCTGAAAATGATTAATAAATACTAACAAATGTTACCGATATGTAAAATGTGTGTTTTGTCGTTACGATAACACAAATGATACGGTAAGACAAGTGATATTCTCCTTTTAGTCTGTCATACCCATTTTGGACCTGGGAAGAATCAATAATCATCAGGCGTAGTCATCTTTGAAGTACCTTCTTTGAAAGATTTTTATATCAATCTCGTGTATAAAATGTTGAACTGTCAATAGACTTGCATAAAAGTAAATAAGTAAGAAAATCTTTTAAGTTAAAAAAGGATTTAACACAATAAGCAATTAAGGTAGAATAATAATGTTTAAATTACATATATTTATCACTTAATACAGATATCTAAAAGGGGGAGTAAAAAATTATACTTTAATCAAAAAAGCTGTTGTATTTTTTTCTTCTGCTATATAATGATAACTTGCGATTAAGAACCAATGATTTTTTCTTTATTTCTCTCTATTTCTGCTTACATTTTGTTTATATATAATACAGACAAAACTCAAGGTCATTCATTGGTTAACAGTTTGAAAGGGGCGGAGAAATCAAGAGGGCGTTATGTGTCTTATAATAATAGCGTTATGATTGGCGATTACTTTGAAGCGTAATAAGCAGAGTGGGAAAATTTCTACAGCAGTGTTTCTCAACTTAGGGAGGCGTGAAACACTAAACGGGAGACACGAGTATATCGAAAAAGAAAATATTAAAAAAAAAATTATTTACTGAACGGAAAGCCAAATATAATACATTCTGGCATAATAAATAATAAAATACACATCTACACTGATATAATGCACTTATAAATAGAATTATATCAGCACTGCATAATGTATTTAATAATTAACTTATCAATACTAGATTAAAAACAAGTTTAATAATCATTAATGACTCCCTTGGGCTTGTCTTCCAGAGCAAGTTTTCGACGGAAGGTCTATTATTAGAAATAGCATTCTGAGTTCTTTTTCTATTTTTAGCTGAGATCTATATTTGTCTTCAAAGCAGCCACCGCAGAAAATCCGGTTTCTCAAAGGTAGAATGTTGAAAATGGTAATAGTATACGAAAGGCTTTTTTTTTAGAGCAGAAAACTCATCATCCACCGCTGCCAAAAAACTCAAAGTGTGATTTATTACTAAATTGTCTTTTGATTTCGCACTTGCCGTGAAGTCTATAAAGATTTCTTCTTCGGCCTGCTATGAGAATCTAAAGGTTAGATTCTCACAGCAATGTGTTAGGGGTCTTTACTTTAAGTAAACTACTGATGTCGGTTGAACATAGCATCCGCATCATGGAACTCCTACACGGTCCGACAATGCGGCTATCGCCACATTGGCTAATTTTGATGCTTGTGAGTGGCTAATTTTCCCTTTGACCTCTAAGTTCCAGAGTGACCCGGTCTCTGGTTCCACCCAACAGTAAGGCAGTGAAACATCAGGTGTTCATTTGACTGGACCACCCCGCAGACGCACAGCTCATCAGCTGCCAGGCAGAACCGAAACGGATATTGGTTCAAAGTAACATGGTTGGTGAGCATTTGGACAACCATTATAAAGGTTAGTAAGTTCAGGTCTGTATATATATATATTCAGGCCTAAGTATAAAATTTGTGGTTATAAAATTTCTAAAACTACTATCAATTTCACTGAAACTTAGATATGTATAGTTTGAATTTGTCCGTGCGAAAATTTGATAAAGATTTGTTGAGTCATCCTTGAATTACGCTCTATTTAAAGTCGAAAACATTTGAGTTATGTTGACTTTGGTGTATTTTTCATATTTACTTATGCAGTAAGTCACAGTGGTTAGCAAGTTGAAGCTTGATGCTTGCGTATTGGTTCTACTGGTTAATTATACTATGTACGAGTACTGCGTTGTACTCTAAAAATCAGTGCGTTTCTATTGTGAAATAGTGAGGGTATCGGAACAAAAAAATGGTTTTCTCATGCAAAACTGCGCAAGAGGTTTTTATTTGTTAGCGTAGTCTTAAGTTTAGTTTCAAATAAATAAATGTTATAAATTACTTTTACACGTACAAAAAACTTCAAATTATTTTAAACATAAATATTTATAAAAAGTTCATAAAATTTGTTGTAATCGTTTTTGAAAAAAAATAATTGTTTGAAACTTTTCAAAGTAGTAACTTAATCGTTCCTGTCACGCAAAATTAAGAGTCATAGAATTCAATAAGGGCTTGTTTCTACTTTGCATGAAGTAATTTATCGATAATATGAAAACATTATTAAAAAAAGGTGGTTTTTTGTTAATGTTATAGTATAATGTGTATGTATATAAAGGATAGATTGTTGACGTAAATGTTCATGAAGGTAGAAAGTTTAGAATTTATACCTTTTCAAAAGTCTTATCCAGTGATAAAATTATGATATTGTAGGGCAGGTTAATAATATTCGTACTGAAAGAATATCACCCCTGAAGGAAGTTTTGAACAAAAGTAATCTTTTGTCTTGAATAAATTGTTCTGTATATTGTAGTAGATTCCTAATAGATTTTCAGAATATAGAACAATAAATAATAAAATTTTCTAGGTTACCTAAATTTAACAATTTTATAGCATTTTCTTTGTATATAACTTCCTGTTCGTAATAATAAACCTAACCCCCTCCTTTGACAGAAAGGAGGATATTAATATTTTGATAACATCTTCTGTCCTAACCTTTATTGTGGCTTTGTTGCATGTAAAATACTTGAGGTATAAGCTGTACCGATCAGAGTTGCTTTCTCTGAGAGTAATATTGTTTAATATACAGCCTGCTCCTATAATGAGAATTTTTAAGCTAAAGGCAGATTGCATTTTGAGGAATTGGAATGGTGATTTTCAAAGAATATTAATTCCTGTAAACGACGTAGTATTAAAAAAGGTGAATTCTTCGAAAAAGTATAGGGTTTCTGAATTTTAAAACTTGTGATGACCGGCTGGAAAATTTGATTAAAGTTAAATTTTCGTTTTCAAAAATGAGTAGTGAAGTTCGTTTCTTCATTTATCTCGAAGTATATGATTCTTTTGTTTAATGTTTAGATTTTTGCGTAAGAAAAGATTTTTATTCGAGTTATTTTACATTAAAATTCTAAAACATTATCCCAAGTTACAAAAACGGTTGAAAATGAATAATTTTTAAAACCCGTACTTAACTAACAAGAATTTCCATTATAGAGGGGAAATTTGTGATCCCTTTATTACTGTACAGCAAGACTTCACAATATAAATAAATAAAAATGATCTACCGATTAAAAAAAAAAAAACGTTTTTCATTGTCATTCTGTTCGATAAAAATGAATGAAAGTATATTTGTTCATTAATTCCTTGATGTAGAGTTATTTTGGTAATTTTTTTTTATTATTTAACAACAAACATCCCATTTTCAAGTTCCAACAATTTTGAATTAAATCTGTAAACAAAGGGACGTGTTAATTCATTCTAGATTCGGAATAGTTTTAAATGAAAACTCCGTAATATAATTCCAAAGAATGTTGGACTAAATAACTAAAAATAATTTCAAACGTCTGTCGTAATATTACATTCGATATTCATATATGACAGAATGTTTTGAAAATTTTTTTTGATTCAATAAATATTTATTGACAATATTCAGAAGCGTAACGAAGAAATATAGTAAATAACAGAGTGAGAATTTTTTGTCAAACTAAGTACAGTCCGAAAAAAAATTGGCTTATTATGGAAGTGAAATAGGAAAAAAGCTGTAGAATTAACAAAAGTGTGCTTAACCACACATTACACACAAAATATTTAAAGAAAAGATTCCGCGAAAAGAATAAAAATCAGGCTTGTTATTATATTTGCATATTTCATTTTTTAAGTTATATTACAATAAACTTAAAATGGTACAAAATAGAATAAATAATGTTAAACATCCTTATTGTTTAGTAAAATAATAACGTGAAATTAAAAATTAATTTTATTGGAAAACCTTCGTGTTAACTCGACCGTAATAATTATTGACTACCTATAAGGAAGAGATGATATTTCTTAATATAATCATGATATTGCAGGAATGATAGTAAAATTATAAAGATGGGCCCTTATCTTGTCATTTGGTCAATCAAAGCCTTTTTTGACCACATTTTTGATTAATAAAAATCGAGCTGAAATCAGAAATATAATGAGAATTTTCACCCAAATAGAATTTTAGGATTTACTCCAAAAATTAATCAGATAAGACTTTTAAATGTAAACGTTTCAATGAATAACCACATTTATTAATCCTATTTTCCCTTTAATATCACAGATATAAGTAACTGGTCAGTTCTATTATAATCATACATAAAACGAAAATTGGTTAGGTTTTTGTTCTATTTAATAAAATTTGAATTTTTAAATCAAACTTCAAAATAATGTTTTGAGAGTTTAATTCACATAAAAATATAGATGCAAAAAAATGATAGGTATTAACATTTATAAAATTAGAGTTTTTTAAGGTAATTTTAAGATAGACTACCTTAAAATTAAATTATTTAAAATGGTAATATTAAGCCCTCCGCGGTGTTCTTTCTTTCATTAGATAAGTATACTGTGCCACCCATCAATTCAATGATTTTTTCTCGATCAGTTCTGTTCATCTCAGGGCCAATTTTTATTTTGCCATACTGAACAGCTGTTTTTTAATCAGTATTATTGTAGGTTGCTGTATTTAAAAAAAAAACAAAACAAAAAAAACATACAATTAAAAGAAACATATAATGTTTTTAACTACAGTAGAGAACAGAAAAAAAACTAAGTTATTATTATTTCGCTAGCATTATTTTCTTTATGAATTGTTCTAAATTATAAAATAAATTCTAAGTTTTACTACAAATAACTACATAAAATTTAATTTTTACAACTAAAGGTTTGCTATATTAAATTAATTAACACCTATTTGTAACCTGCTAACACTATGTAAAATAGTATATCTATATTAAATCACTACAGTAAGAAATTTCTATACACAGAATATCTAACAGCAAAGAAGAAATTAAAATAAAGATATACTTACCCGAAAACTGATGGCGCCATTGCAATTTACATCGAACGCTTTGAACACATAGTGGGCGTAAAGATTGGCATCTGCAAAGAAATTATAACGAGTCAGGCTGAAATTAAATATTTAAGGACGTATTTAAAAAAATAAAAAAAAAGAAGGGAAGTTTAAGAGGAAAATGGAAAACATTGTTCTTGTATAATGATAAAGATGTTACGCGTAATTTATATTCCTAGCCTATTCAATCAAAATTATATATATATATTTTTATCATTCTTTGTAGAAAAAAATTTAGATTATAAAATAAATTATAATAATTAATTAAATTTAATTATTGGATATAAAGTGTAACTATATATAAGGAGCTAGATATAAGACAATAAAATTGAAAGAAAATTTAATAATTTTGTGACAAAAAATAACTATTTTAAGACACGATGACAGTTATATCTTTTGATTAAATTCCTATTTTAATTTAAAGAAGCGAACGGCAAGGATTTATTATCGGGATAGAAATTCAATTTGAATGTAAACAAAAGTTTGAAAATCGTAATGAAATGAAAAAACAATAAAGATTTAAATAAAAGAGAATAAAGGAGAATACCAGACTTGCAGAATTTCTTTAACTGAAATAGTTAAATAAACAGAAAAGATGAAGTAAATAGAAAAGCTCTAAATGTGGTAAGAACAAAAAAATTAATAAATCTGCTGAGATCAAACATTTATTTAGAAATTAAATTATTCGTTATATTTATATGGAAAAAAACTTTACAGTAACGAAATATGGACAAGAGAACAAACAAAGAATGAAGGATTTTAAAAGATGTTTAGAAATATTTAAGTGTGCTAGAAATTAATTAAAAAAAGAAGGAAAAAGAATTTATGCTAAAAAACTTGCAAAATAATGTCAAAAGTTGGTGTTATTTAATCTCATATTAAACCATCTAAGGTTAGAGAATTTGATTCTTAAATTTAAGTACGTAGGGTAAAAATACTGAAAGACAGGAAAGTAACAGATAAACAGGTTGTAGGATAAGAAATTTAAGTTAAGGCATACGACAGAAAGGACTGGAGAAATGTGTCGAACCAATTAAACTACTGTTAATTAAAAAAGAATTAATTTTTTTACTTGTTTACTTGATTTAAAAATCTATTGCAAAAAAAAATGAATTAAAAAAATTTGTTTAAAAATGTTTAAAGTATCTTCCTCGATCTCGGTTTCATAATTTCTTCAATTTTACAATTAATTTGAATGCAAGGAATAATAAAAGCCTAAAATATGAGGTGTATTTTTAATTTAATTGATAGTTTAAATAAATAAATTATACAACATTTTTTTATTTGTGAGAAAAATTATTTGTTATTTTCATAATTATAATAGTCCTCGTTTTCATTAATTTTTTTTTATTTTGTTGTTATTCGGACTGGAAAAGTAATTTTTATCAATGAAAAATCGATACCATCCAAACCTTTTTCGATTCCTATTTTACCCATATTTCGGAAAAACCGCTGTTTTCTTATTTAATAAAAATTCATTACCTGGGCTGTATACATATATGTATACATTTATATTTCTTTGATTTTCAATTTTAATGACTATAATTGGGAGAATGACACAAATATATAATTTTATTAACACTATATTAAATAAAATTTTTATGCTATTAATCCGTTTATAAAATATAAGATGTGAAAAACACCCGATATATAAATATATACATATATTTTAATACAAATAAACGTTGTTTCAATATTTAGTTAGTTATCTTTAATTCCCGATTTAGTGCTTGGAATGAAAACATTTTTTTAATGTAAATACTGGAATCAAACGAAATTTTGCTGCTAATTACTGCATATAAAGGTTGTTTAATCTTTTTTCTGTGTTACAGAGTAATTTTATTTTTCATACCGGTGTAACCGTATACAACTTACAGGTCTAACCGTATACAGCTCTAAATTAACAGTAAACAAATTCTAGTGCCAGCTTATTAAACAAAAAAACTTTTTGACGACAAAGTTTGTGTCTGCAAAGGAAAAAAATAATATTATTCATTTATATTACTATAAAGATAACGATAATCATTTAATCATCTTAGTTTCACCGGTTCGTTTTTGTATCCGCGAAAAATAATACACTTTATTACTATTTGAACACAAACAAAAAAATCTGTACTAGAGTTCCAGTAAAATAGCTAGTAGGTAATTCAGAAATTTAACTAGCTACAGATATATTCCCTGCACAAAGAAGAGATCCAGCTACCTACAGGTCCCGATACAATAAAGATAAACAAGAAAACCGGATACTTCTACAGTATAATACAATTCTTATAAATGAAAATAAGAGAAGACTGTTCCGTGGAAATTATATAGAGGCAGCATAAGAACATTTCCAGATGGCATGAGATAATTATGGATTAACCCGGGTACCTCAAACGTTGTAAACTGGTAAAGAGAACCTCTTCGTGGCGGCTACATCTTGACGATCTCCGCAGCAGCAGAGTATCGTTAATCTCAGTTTATTGCTGACCGCCAGTCTTACTGCCAAACAGTTTTCGATTAAAGCTGCATAAAGAAGATCTAATTACAATAAATAGGTTTCACGTATCGCGAAAGTCGGTAAATTTCCGTAGTGGGCGTTTTTTAATGAACGTAACATCAGATCATACATTATCTGTGATCTTTTTGTGGAAAAAAACAATATATAAATTTAATATTATAAATTGTTCATAAATATTTCCTTATACTCTCGAAATGCACTTACGAAATAACAACATACAGCGAAATATAACCGCCACGATCTATGCCATCCGCAAAACTCAATGGAATAGAATATACTTGAAAAATTTTCATTTACCAAAAAACGTTAATCGAGGATTAATAATTACAAAGAAACTGTTCCTAACTGGTAGTAGGTAATGTGTTAGACATATTAGAAATATCTAATATGTTCTAATGAAACATAGTTAACTAGTTTTAAAACAAATTACTAAGTTGTAAAGATTATTTTAGTTTTTTCTTCAAATTTTGATTAGATAGTCAAATAAATTACTGTAAGTTATTTAATTAATTAGATTTAATAAATCGGCAGAAAAAACAAAGAAAGATGCTAAATGTTTTTTTTAAATATAATGGAAAGAAACGTTCAAAAAGCGTTTAGAAAATAATTTTAAATATAAAACTAGTTGGCCGTTTCGATTGTTAAGTAGTTATCATCAGTAAATACTTAGGAAAACTGTATATAAGAAAAAAGCAGAATAAATAAATTAAAAAATAAATACTAAAAAAACAAAATATTAATTAACAAATAAGCAATAAAACGTCAAAAACAAATAAAATAATTTTATGAAGAAAAATAAAACGGGTATTTCTCATAGCTATAAAAAAATAAAATTTGAAATTAATTTTAAACATCTAAAACATTGAAATCTCCATAACTAGACTTATCGCACGCCCCGTCTACATTTAGATGACATATAAATTTATCAACAGAAAAATTGACAGTGTGAAAATTAAAACAATCGAACAAATATCCCTTCCACGAATAACATTTAGGGGAGGGGAAAAGTTCAATGTTTTTGTATCAGAAAAATTTCACTAAACGATTTTTATAAATTGGTATTTTTAATCAATTTAAAATTTTAAAAGGAGGTCTTTTATCATTATTCAATTATGACGTTACTTCATTATTATTGATAAATTAAGTTTCCTAACTACGTGATTCCTGTTCAATACAGACATGTTTTAAAATTCTCGTTTCTAATTAATTAATTTTGTGAAATGTTTCCAGCAGTTGGGTTACCACTGATTTCTCTTTTTTTTTTATTTATAACTTACAATTTCTACTTGTATTGAAATTTTTCCTTTATTTTGTATATGTATTATTTATAAAGACAATAACTGTAACTTAGGTTATTTTTTTGCGTTTTTTCCATTTATTCTTTTCGAAATAATTGTTGGTATTTTTTTATAATTAATGTTTATTTCTTAATTACAATTTCTTTTTTTAATTTTATTTTTTGTTATTCATTAAATAATTTTTTTACAAATTATTTCCTTGGTATCTATTGAGGATGACTGTAAACGATCATAATTACCATCTAGTTTTAGAGTTTACATGATTCTTTTTTTAAACGGTTTGATTGCGATTTCTTATTCACCAATTTAGCAGAAACAAAAAGAGAAGAATAAAAGACTTCTATGTGATTACAATCCATATCAATGTTTTACGGCCTCTTTAGTTGTACATCGTAATGTATTAAACAATTAACAACATTAATTCAAGTTCAGTACTGTTTTATGTGGACTTTTATTAGTGTTATAAAACTTAATTTTATTTAATGGGGTATAAGGGAATTAGGCAACATTTTTGGTTTTATCCGTAAGGATAAATTATCACACTGTAGTGGATTAATGCAAAAATTCAATATTGTCATCGTCTTTTGCTCTTTTGCAGGTCATCACCAATTTTTTTCAGAAATTTGATATCCGAGAATTGTTTTTTAAATTAAAATTTATATTTTGAAAAAGGTATCCCTGCAAACATATTGTTGTGTTTTTTATTATAATTCTGCATTTTTTAATTAGCATTTCCTCTTCCTATTATATAAAGTAGAAGTTTACAAAAATGCCAATGAAAAAATTAAATAATTACTGAGAAAAGTACACACATATTGTAATTAAAAATGTATTAAGATACGTACTATTATTATTATTATCTTTTTTTTTGGGACAGTGGGCATCGACTACTATGATCATAAGCTCTTGCCCTAAGGTAAAATTTTTCCACCTTGATAAAAAATAGCGATGAAGTCAAAAGACTAAATCTTGTCAAAACATATTTTTCTTATTTTAACATGTTTCACATATTATATAACAAAAAAATATTCTACATATTTTTACTTGTCACAGAAAATAAAAATCCCCAAAAAAACACAAGATGACAACGAGGGTATAAGGCCCTTTCCACTTAAAAACATACAAGTGGCGAGGGCTCAATATTATTATTTTTGTAAAAACGATTCTACTAAAGAATATTTCTATGCATTTTATGCAAAATCTATAGTAAAATCTTCAGTCTCTTAAACCTTTTTATAATTAAAAGTTTTTTTAATAATATAGTTAAAAAATACACTATTAATTAGAAATAATTAAAAAAAAACAACTTTAAAAATAAGTGTAATTTACTGATGACACTGCTCGCTATTAATAAAGCTTCATTCAGCAGTGTCATCAATAAGTTACACACACACACACACATATATATATATATATATTAATTTTTTATTGTAACTGAAGATGGCGCACACGTTGGAACTAGATTTATAATTGCATTTATTTAAAACTGAAGATTCTTCTATAGATAAAACGGGTGAGTCAATAAAAATGCATAATTTGGCTTATATAAGAATCTTTAAGATTTTTAGAATTGTTATTGATCAAACAGTAACTATTCGTAGATTATACGAGCTTACTCATGCTTGGTAACAAGGAGGAGTAACGTTTTCCCATCTGACGAATATTTATAATATTATGTATATATATATATATATATATAAATCAATGTTTCTATAATATACAAGTATATGTATTTATAAATCGGGTTGATTAAATGGACTATGTTTTCTCTACGGCGTCATTTTTTATGACGTAAAAAGAAAATTGAATACCGTTCTATATATTTACTCTTTGCCACCCTTCATCTATCGGGTCTGTCGGTTCTTATCTTATTGGCTATTTATAATATTTCTTTCAGATAGAATGATATCAGATTTAGTACACATTATCATACATTTTAAGAGTATTTTCGTAAATATAAATCACTGGAAATAAACATAAATATTTTAAATGTCAATTATAATTCAATATGTTGGAAATTATAATTTATTATTAATTAAACAGACTTCTTACACTTCTTACATTTCTAATTTGACTAATAAGAAAGCGTTTTTGGATCAGCTTCTTTTAATGCTTTAATGTAGGTTTATAATGAAAATCGATTAAACCGATTGCTGTACTTATCTAAAGATGAATATCGAAAAATATTTTAGGTAAAAATCTTTAATAATTAGGAAAGCAAATATTCTTGAGCTATTTTTAGTAATATATTTATATCATTATTTTTTAATTATATTTATTGTACAGAGTATTCAAAGAAACGGAAAATTTAAAAAAGTAAATAACGTTAATGAAAAATTTTTTTAGAAAATGAATTTTATTTCATGTAATTGTACAAATGTTGCCATTTTATGATACATACATTTTAGTTTATTTTTTAAAGATGACATCTTCCAGGTAACTTCCTCTTCTACGTAAACACTCACGAAGTCTCTTCGTTAAATTGTTCATGGTTTGACTTAACATCTCAACTGGAATTTCCGCAATTGCTTCTCGGATCTGTGCCTTCAGTTCTTCCGTTGTAGCAGGTCTTCTGTGAAACACTTTGTTTTTAAGGTGACCCCACAAAAAGTAATCGCAAGCTGAGAGATCAGGCGATCTGGGAGGCCATCTAATGTCACAATTTCGTGAAATGACACGTTGTCCAAACAATCGGCGTACAGCTGCCATCGATATTCGTGCAGTATGTGACGTTGCTCCGTCTTGTTGAAACCAGGCTGTGTTAAGAATCGGTGGAAATTTCTTTTGTTGTTCCACAACAAAGGTTTCAAGCACGGCTACGTAACGAGCCGACGTCACTGTAATCGCAAGACCGTTGTCATCCTGAAAAAATTAGGGCCTATAACACCGTAAGATGACATAGCACACCACACAGTCACTTTCTGGCTGTGCAACGGACGCTGGTGTAGCTGCGTAGGAGTTTCTTGCGCCCAGTATCTGAAATTTTGATTGTTAAAAAATCCACTGAGGTGGAAATGCGCTTCGTCTGACATCCACAGTTCGTGAACAAACTCTTCGTTATCATTTCTCTTCTGAAGCATTACATTACAGAATTGTGCTCGCACAACTGCATCGTTCGGTTTCAGTTCCTGGACGATCTGCAACTTGTACGGATGGTATTGAAAATCCTTCACTAACATTCTTCAACACTTGAACTGTGCAATTGTAAAGATGCTGAGAGACGACGGATTGACCGATGTGGACTTCGTGTGACAGCATCTTGTAAAGCTTGAACATTCTGTGGTGTACGGACGGTTCGCTCACGGCCTGGAGGTTTCTTTTTCATTGCGGAACCGGTTTCCTCAAAATTAGATATCCATGTTTTAATTGCATGTGCTGATGGAACACGGTCGTGCCATCCCAGATTAAAATGACGGCGAAATTCTGTACCCGCTCCCTCCACACTCATTGTTTTTGTAAAACGCTATGATAGCAATTGCACGTTGCGCACCACTCCAAGGATCCATGACAACTAAATGGCAGGTTAGGTTAGACAGGCTGGCGCCACTTATCAAGTGGTACCAATCGCCCACGGCTACCAACACAACTTTCAAAATTTCCCGTTTCTTTGAATCACCTGTATTATTATTCCTAATGTGTGCGTTGCAATCTGTTTTAGCGAACAATAAGCAGCCCCTCCCACCAATGAGATGAAAATAATTTGTATGATAGTTAAATGAGATGAAATCTTGTACAGATTCTGGCCGACCATTTCTGAGATTGTGGTTAATTGAATCTCAACCACGAAACTATACCAGTATTCAGTGACTAGTATTAAAAATCGTATAAAAGTAACTAACTTTTACTAAGATTTGAACGTCGAAACACTTAACTTACATTAAGATTTTTTGAGTAAAAACTGTCAAAACAGATACAAGTGAGTTAAAAATTCGGAAAATTATTGAAAAACAAGCTCGAAAAATTTGATTTATAAAAAAATTGTAAATTATTAGTTTTACCTTAGGGAAAATTACTTTATTTAATATATATTACTTATAATACACATTATTTAATATATTACAAAAAAGTTAAAATTTTTTATATATCTATAAAACTATTTGTGTAAAACTGAATTAGCAGGATGATGATTTAATTTCGGCGGAATCCTTCCCTTTATCTTTATTTAATTTATAATATTTGTAGGAGGACCTAATCCTCTCAAAGGAAATAGTTTTTATTTTCTTAATTCATTAATTCTATACTCACTTAAGAAGATTATATGGATTTAAAATAATACTAAGTAACATTAAAATACATAAAAATCTACAAAATAGTATAGGAAAATATTTATACAGAGTGATTTTTTAGTCCTGTTACCCAATTTTAAATGTAATTTAAGAAAGGGAAATTTAGGTGGAATAAAAAAAATGTATTTTTTACTTACAAAAGAGATTTAATATAAAGCTATTATTTACATAATTTGTTAAAGAATATGCTGAAAATGCCCACCCCTTGCTGTTATACACGCACGGACTCTTTTCAGCATATTAGCAGAAACCTTTTTAAGAGTTGCATTGGAAGTATTCGTGATTAAGTCTGTAATATTGACTTTAAGTTCATCAATAGTGTGAGGATTGTTTTTGAAGGCCTCGGACTTAATATAACCCCACAAAAAGTAGTCAGGAGATGTGAGGTCTGGGGGACCTTGGAGGCCATAAGCCCTTGCTTATTATTCGATCATCAAAGAACTCTTGCAGAAAATCCATGGTTTCTCGAGACGTGTGGCATGTAGCGCCGTTTTGCTGAAATCAGCAATACCGTTCTTGAGGTACCAGGAAGGACACAAATTGGCGCACAATATTCCTGTATGCTTCACAATTTACTGTCTGTTCGAAGAATATGGTGACGACTACATGATGACGAGATATCGCACACCACACACCAATTTTTTCAGGATGCAAAGATCTGTCTTGTAAAGCGTTGTCAACCGCCCAAATTCGACAGTTTTGACTGTTCACATAACCATCGAGATGGATCCAAGATTCATCACTAAAGAACACTGTGTTTAAAAATTCGATTCCGTTATCATTTACGAGAGACCTAAACCAACAGCAATATTGCAATCGCTTGTTTAAATCTGGAGGCTGAAGCTCTTGGACTAATCGTACGCGATACGGATACAATTTCAATTTTTTAGCGGCTTTCTGAACACACGAATATGACAAACCACCTTGCGTGGAAAGTTTTCGTAAACTTTTCCGTGGAGAATTGAGCAATCTTATTTTCACATTCTCTAAAACGTCATCTGTCAAACGAGTTGGTCGACCACTACATTTTCTGTCGCAAACACTACCAGTCTCTCGAAATCGGTTTTCTAGCCTAGAAATTGACATTTTTTCTGGTGGAGGAACACCAACAATTTTAATTTGAAATTATTCTTTTAGACCCGCGTACGATTTCATAGCAAAATATTGTTCAAGAATGAAAACTTGTTGTTCTATGATAAAAGACATTCTGTTTGCAACACGACGGGAAACAGCATAAAAGTTTACACAGCTCAAGGAGAATCAACTCTCACACTGCCATATTTATGCCGGTTGATTAGCGCTACCAACTTTGTGTCACAAAAAAAAATTTCCCTTTCTTAGAAAAAAATTACCAGACATTAACAATTGGGTAACAAGACTAAAAAATCACTCTGTATAAGGAAGAATGGGGGCTCCGGCCCAATCTAAAAAAATACTATATTTGTAATCTATTCTTTCAAAATGTGCTCTGAAAATATTTTACGGGAAAAAGTAAAGTAAACTAAATTTTAAGCAATTTTTATAGGAAACTATTTGGACTTTCCACAGTTTCTACTTTTATAAATTTATTATTGTTCTATACGATCTAAACATTCAGAATTCACATCAAGAATATATTTTATTGGGTAAATATAAGATAGTAAAAATTTTGTAAAATTAACAAGTAGTTCGTAATAAAATCTTTTAAATTATTTTTTTTATCTTCTCACGTTGGACGAATTTACAGAAAAAAATCAGAAGAAATGAATTAAAATCAAATTATTACATTCTATTTCATTTCATAGGAATATTATTAGAATTTTCTAATTAGTTCTTAGGGTGGTAGTAATTATTGAAAATTAATTTTACAAAAACATTACATAAGCCAAGAATTAAGAAACTGAAAATTTATCATTAATACAATTTACACATTCTTATAGAAGAGGGTAACTTTGATATATAAGTTTGAAATATTTTGAATAATTTATAATCACTTATAAGATGGAAGCAGATATCATATTTATATCATTTACTTATAAATTCAAATACTTATGAAATAATCCAGATAGAAATTACTTCTTTTTCTTTTTTGAATAAATTTATTTGCAATTGTTTGTAGATTATGCAATTATTTGTGTTGATCACTTCATCATAAAAAATAACTTATAAAATACATTTTATTTACATAACATAATGGTGGTACTAATACTGCAGATCTAATCCGGCTGGTATTATCTTTCTATTTTATATCTAGAACAGCCTTATTTTTACTTACTCATAATTTTTCTTTTCTTTTAAATTTTATAGTATGCGAAAAATATTATTTTAATGCTGCATTTCATGCAACGAAGCTATTTTCCCCCCTGGTTCACAGTTCTTTTAATAGTACTGTTCGAAACGTAAAAAAAAATTTGGAGGCAAATTAAAAAATATTAGCCTATTGTTTAAGAAGAATGATGTAATTTGACAAAAAGACAAGTATTCCTCTGCGTTACAACCGAACGTTACGAAAATACCTCCACAGAAATTTTTTTTGAAGACTGGATAATCGGATGTCAACAGATTGTTCCCAAAGAGTATCTGATCATTTGATGGTAATTATGAAAAATAATAAAATGGATTTTTTTCATAAAATTTTCTTGAATTTTGAATATTTAAGAATTAGTTATTGCAGTAGAATTAAAAATTTTAAATTATAATAAAGGAGTTTTATGCAAAATTGTGATCGTAATGCGGTATAGTGACAAAAATAAATAAAAGTAAAACTGACTTCAACTTGAAGAGAATTTTTTAACGTAAAATTATATAATAGATTATAACTGCCATTGATTAATTTAGAGATTATAGTATTATATCGATATTAATTATTATCAATTTACATTTACCCAAAAGAAAAACTATAATAAAAAATTAAAGCTAAAAAGGATTCCTTTCAAGAAATAAAATATGAAGCGTAAAGGTGAAGGGAAGACTTTGCCATAATTTAAATTATTTGAAAAACCTTTTATTTTAAATAATAAAATAATGTATCTATTATAATACTCATTGCAGAAGCACTTTTCGTAAATATATGTATATACATTATTACTAAGAACAGCAGTGAAATTTTTAACATGGACACCTATTATAAATACATATATTAATAATTTTCAGAGTAACTTTCAAGTTTAGAATTATAAAAAGCACTTTATTTACATAAGATAATGGTGCACTAATAGTACGTACCTATTCCGACCGGTATTGTTTCTATTCTACACCTAGAACTAAGGTTATATAATATTTTTCTTTGCTTTTGCATTTTACAGTTTATGAATAATTTTACTTCAGTACTGCGTCTCACGCAACGCAGTATTTTTATTCTAAAATTCATTCATTTATTTATTTATTCATTCATTCTCATTCAGGTCATCAGTTAACAAAGTTTTCTTGAATCTTATTTAAAATGTTAATTGAGAAGATAGGTTTTTCTTTTATTTTTAGATCATTTCTTTTATACTGCGTATAAGTCAAACATAAATTATTCTGAAAAAAAAGGATCGATGAAATATGCATTCAACAGAAAGTTTAATCGTATATATATAACTTTTTTTAATTTACATTTTTTTGTTGAATATTCTTTTAAATATGTTTATTTATACTTGTAATAGGAAAAAGGCGAAAATATTACATGATTTATGTTTCATTTTGCCAACTGTAATTAAATAATATTCATGAATTTAGCGTGTAAATAATAACAAAAACTTTTACAACGAAAAGTTTTAAAATCTTCAACATTTTTCGCTGTTTCTTGAGTTGTGATTTTTTAATACAGATCTAACCAAACTGTTTTCCTTTTTTATTCCACAAATATAATTTTAGATCAATCGTTCTTATCAAGAAGTGTAAATTGTTCGAATGAATGAATCGTTCGTGCGTTTCATTCAAAATAAAAATGTTACCACATACAGCAAACAAACCAACACAACATGCTATTTTTTTGGAAAGATATTTTTATTAAAAAAAACATTGCTCTTAAAATGAAATATTTCTCTTAAAAAATTTCGTTTTTTAAATGGAAGGAGTACCTAGCATTTTTGGTAGGTAAACTTATAGGAGATTTGTCTGTCTCACTATAACTACATAATTGTTGCCTTTTTATTCATATAAATTGGTATCAAACTATTCTTTTTAATAATAGAAGAATGACTAATCAGATAATAATAACAGATAATCATATAATTCAAAACAAATAAAATAATCCGAAAAACCAAAATTGTTTTTAGATTAATCAAATGTAACATCAAAAATCAGTTTAAATAGTAGATTTAAAATTAATAAAATCTATTATTATAAATAATTAATTTATTATATTAAATTTAAAAAAAAAATCATGTTATTAATAAATACAAATTGAATATTGGTTTCTTAAAAATTTAAATTATCTTTATTATAGGATTATTTTACATATAAATAATCGTAAGGTTAAAATAATAGGGTATAAAAATTTATTACAATTAATCATAAATATATATATATATATATATACGCGCGCGCACGTGTGTGTGGAGAGAAAGAGAGAGAGAGAGAGAGAGAGAGAACGAGGGAGTGTTTTTCAGAAGTTTCTGCCAAAATTTTCAGGCATACAAAAATTAACGAAAATATATCAATAATAATATTTCTCATGAATACAATCAAAAAAATTCATTTAAATACAAACCTGAAAAGGATTTGTGTTTTGGTTATAGTTAAAGAAATTTTTTTTCAGATTTCTGCTCTTAAGGTCAATAATATTATATAAAAACTATGTGGATATAAATTATTAAGCAGAATTAATGGTTTTGAATGCAATAAATTGCATAGATTTTCTTTGAATAAATCCTCAAGGAATGTTTTCGTGAAATTTTATTTGGTTGACAATTAAACAAAAAAAAAAAAAGTTAATTAAACAAATCTAAACAAGTACCCTTTTCGACTTCATTTCTACAAATTTTTCTATTCCTTTTTTTAGGTACCAGTTTCAAAAAAATTCTGTATATTGTTTCCAGTTATTTAATTTAAATTAACGTTATGAATTTGTAAATTCTTCATTATGCTCGATCCGTGCAACCGTGCAACTTCATTATGCTAACCGTGCAACTTGTGTTCCGTTGTATATACGAAATAAAAATTTACTGACATCTTAAAAAAAAAAAAAAAAATTATAAACTTTCATGAACGATTTCACATAAAACTAATTAAACGTAAAAATCAATTAATTTCCCAACGCGTCGACTTCAAATTCCTATTAATAGAGACTGACAAGAACATGGGTTGTAGACATATTAATTTAAATAGGTTTTACTACGTTAAATGGTTTAAACATTTTTTTGGAAATGTTTCATATCTGGAACCCATTTTTCCAACATTTCATGTAAAATTGCATATAAAACTAATAATGTTTTTTTCAATAATACGTTTTCGTAGAACATTATTTGATCTTTAGTGTAGAAATCTGGGAAAAATGTTTCACTGACCGTAACTAAAAAATAAAGCATTACCAGTCCTATGCTTATATAAGCTTATTTCATTATTATGATAAAAGGAATACGCTATAAAGTAGGACAAATTTCTTGAAACACTCTATATATATATATATATATATATATATTCTATATCTATATCATCCATTTCTTGCCGTAAATTATTATTTTGTACACAATCATTTTTTAATTGATAGAAATAGTTCGATGGTAATCAGTTACATAGAAATAAAGAGCAACAAAATTTTGAGCTGACCATCCCTAATCAACAATGGAGGTTTAACAATTGAAAATTATGTTTACTTGATCATTATAACACTAAAAGAAGTTTATAAATTAGAGAATTAATAGGTTTGCAACTCGTGTTCTTGTCAGTCGTCATTAGTAAGAATTTAATGTCGACACGTTGGGAAATTAATTGATTTTTACATTTAATTAGTTTTCTGTAAGTTTGTTCATGAAAGTTTACAATGTTTTGTTGTAAGGTCCGTCCGTAAATTGTTATTTCGTATGTACAACGGAACACAAGTTGCACGGATAGTTTGGATCAAAATAATGAGTTTACAGATTCATAACATTAATTTAAAATAGAACCAAATTAAATAACTGGAAATAAAAAGAGAAATTGTTTGAAATTGGTATATAAAAAAAGGCAAAGAATAATGACGAGACCTAATTATAATTTAGTTTATTTATATCATAGTACCTAACTAATTTTTGATTTTCATAAAGTAAGTATTAATTAACTCAAGCAATTTTACATCAGTTAAAATTTTTTGAATTTATTTAGCACCTACATCCAGTTTTGATCTGGAGAATCCCACCATCAAAAACGCCCTTCCCAGGGGGGATTCACATCAGGAGGGGTTTCTTCCCTGTTTTATTTCATAATAAAAAATTTTTCTTTTGCTTTTATTTTAGTTGAAATTAAAAAAATCGGTGTATATTTACTTTTCGGAGTAATTTTGGTCATTAATCTTTTCTTTTTTTTTTTTTTTTTTTTTTTAACCTCCGAGTCCACAGTTAAGCATTACTTCAGAGGATGAGATGAATGATTGGTCATTAATCTGTTTAAAAATTGCTTACCAGCCAGAAAATTAAACAAACTGAACTGTATAAGCTGCGTATTTATATTTATTCGTATAAGTTTTTTCTTTTACGTACGAACTTTCTATCGAGTAAAATTTCAAAAATATATAGGCCAGAATTTTAATAGCATGATAAATAATGACAATTTAATGTTTGAAATTTTGCCCTTTTTTAAGATCAGTTTTTTTTACTATTCTTTGTAAAAGACAAATTGTTAAAACTTGTCTTTTATATAAAAAAACTTATCTTAAGAAGAGAGCTCTAGAAATAAACAGTAGTTCATATTAAAAAATTTTTATTTTATCTTATTTTTTTTTAATTTGCAAATATAGACATTATTATCGTAGCTCATTCCAGTTCCCTCCATATAATAAGTCTTTTCCATATTAATTAGAACACAAAAAAAATGTTTTCCTCAGGTTTTAAATACAGAAATCAGCGGTAGAAAAAACACAAAGTAAAAAATCAGATAAACAATATTGAAAAAAAGGATTGTTAAGAGAAAAATAAATAAATAAAAATAAAGGAAATGGATAGATCAAACAAAGAGGAAAAAAAATAATAGTGACGATTCAGAAACTTCTCGACCAGCTTAAATTCCCAGAGGAATTTCAACAACTGAAATATCTTCTCAATGCTAAAATATATACTTCGTATCAGAAACAATGAATAAGATAGAAATTACAAATTATTGAAGAATTACGAAACTAATAAATGTAATAACATCTATATTATACTAAAAAAATAAAAAAAATAGCCTGTTAGGCCCTACCTATAATAAATAACCTATTTACATAATGCCAAAATGTAATTCATGCATTACATTCTTATTAGTCGAGTAATAAATATGATATAATATAAAAAAATATTTTGAACAAAACTAATATTTTAATTTTACACTAAGAACATTTAAAGCATATTTTTTTATGTGAGAAAGCATAAACTTTAATAAATTACTAATTTACTTATTTATGTAATATTTATTAATAAGAATAAACTTATAGTTCTAAAAAAATTACTTATTTTCTATAATAATTATAAATATTAATAAAAACGTGCAATAACAAGAATAAATAATATATAAAACACATGAACGTCTTTATTTTTCCTAAATAAAAATAGCAAGCTAAGTTTATTTCTTTTTTAATTTAATCTTTAGTTTTAATATTTATAACGGGATATAACAAAAAAATGAGCTTTAAATCAATAAGTTAGCTATAAAAGATATTATCCCTAAATATAAATGTATTAACTATTTTTGTCTCTTAGTATAACTGTAATGATTCCAAAAAAATAAAAGGTTATTTGTAATTAAATACAAATCACTCCCAAAAGTGGTGTGCAACCTGACAAGCAAACGTCTTAATCTATTCTATTTATTTAAATTTCATTAATTTTTACAGCCTCACATAAAAATAATAAATATTGCTTATCGAGCATACTTCTTCCTTCGAATTGAACATAATATTACACATAAGGACGTCTTGTGTACTGAAGGTCATGTGATATTCAATCCTAAAAAGTGATAAATTCAGTTTGTTCAGTACTAGAGACTCAGCGTAAAATGAAAATCAATACTTTCAGTGAAAACAAGTTTGATTTATATGTTCTTAAATCCCTTACATTAAAAGTAAAAGAAGTTCTGGGAAAAGAGTGTAAAGAAATAAATTAATGAAATTTTTCTTTTGTAAAACAACCACGCATCATCAATTAAACTAAACAAACTGTAAAATATAAATAGTATGAATAATTCACTGTCTATTCAGAAATATGAAATAATTTATGTTCACTAGACTGGCTCAACTCACTTGTTCCATTGCACACAATAAAAAAAAAGTGAAAAAAAAACTAACAAGGGAAAAATAAATAGATTTTATGTCTAGATTACATGTTACAATGTACATAGAATTATGAGTAATTCAGTTACATTCAGTCAAAATTATAATTCATATTTTGTTTAGAAATTATACCGCCTTAAAATAGATAAAACGCTAATACATATTGACAATTGCTTTTTCCACACACAGATAAACCGTTTCAAAAGCTGCAACAACTGTAATAACAGTTAATCTGTAATATTGGAAACGATTTCGTTCAATCGATACGTTAAATGAATGAATGACACTCAACCCATTAGCAGAGTTTATAATTGCATACAAATGGTCTAAATAAAAAAAATATATATATATATACTGCAGATAAAAATTTTCAATTGTGACATAATTAATTTAAAAGTTAATAATTTGCTTTATACTAAAACAAAAAAAAAAAACAACACTGAATAAATGCTATTTTACTTTTCAAGCAATCACTGCTAATGTCATAAATTAATTTAAATATAATTATTTAAAAAATATTCGGCAATTGTGTGCCTGAACGTCCTCAACGTTAATCTTTTTCAAATTGAAGTAAAATTGTTGAAAAATATGTTATATAATTAATAAAAATACAAGTTTCAAGAAGAATGAAGTCGGAAGAATGAAGTTAACTCATTATTCTTCCTCAGAATCTGTAATTTCAGTAACGTTATCAGCTGTTTTGGGCAAATGTATGAGCTTCCATGTCCGGATGTATGAAATTATATTTGTGGTTGATCGATTAATGTTAGTAGCCCTCGAGTTGCAAACAATTATATGTCTTCCAGCAATCGCTAACAACTATTTTACCGGGAAAAATATACTTTTTTTATGATAGGCAATAAGGTGGCGTGTGTGATAGTTGGTGTAGCTAACTCTACAAGGTATTATATTTTTAAAAGTAAAAGTTGTTAAAATTGATTTGCAAAAAATATCTAAACAGTAATTTGGATTTACAGAGTATACAAAAAAAGAAAATCGGTTATACGGGACCCCTACTGAAATCCAATTGTTTGCGTATATAAAAATAAAATTTATTGTAACAACTTATTTTATATAATTTTTATTTTTAACGTTAATTAGACGAAGTTAGCGAGAAAAGCGAGTGTAGGTTATGTTTGATTAGATTATGTTGATTCAGTGTTTTGACGTATCGCGCACTATATTAATATAACCTTTCTTTCTTTTTCTTGTTTAGCCTCTGGTAACTACCGTTTAGATAATCTTCAGAGGATGAATGAGGATGATATGTATGAGTATGAATGAAGAGTAGTCTTGTACATTCTCAGTTCGACCATAACTGAGATGTGTGGTTAATTGAAATCCAACCACCAAAGAACACCGGTATCCACGATCTAGTATTCAAATCCGTGTAAAAATAGCTGGCTTTACTAGGACTTGAACGCTGGAACTCTCGACTTCCATATCAGTTGATTTGGGAAGACGCGTTCACCACTAGACCAACCCGGTGGGTATATTAATATAACCTAACCAAACATAACCTACCCTCGCTTCGCTCGCTAACTTCGTCTAATTAACGTTAAATATACATATTTTAACTATTCAGTTGACCAGTAGACAGCTTCATTGTATCCTGATTACATGTTGAAGTTGCCCAAAATAGCTGATAACAACGCTACTGCCATTACAGATTCTGAGGAAGCATAATGAGGTAATTTCACTCTTCCGACTTTTGAAACTTGTATTTTTATTAATTATATAACATATTTTTCAACATACTTCAATTTGAAAAAGATTAATGTTGAGGACTTTCAGGCTCACAATTACTAAGTATTCATATATTACAAATAAGTCGCTAAGTTTTTGAAGAATTAAAAATCTCCCATTTTTAGCCTAAAAGAATAATCTATACATATAATAAAATAAATAGGGCCGTCCCTGTACGGGCATAGCAAAAACTATTTGACAGATTTTAATAAAACTTTGCAGATTCATAGCTTACAGGCTTGGTCGTTATCTCGAATTACAATTATCATAATATTCCTTAGGAGGTTAAGATATTACAGACTGAAACATATTCATTAAAGAAAAATAATGAATCCTTTAAATTCGTTATATTTCTATTACCATGGTAAAAGAAGAATATCTCTGAGTTCATAACTATATATTTTTAAATATTTTAATATATTTTATATGATTACTATTAAATAATTATTATTTTTATTGTAATTAGCTTTAATTAGCACATTCAGCAAACTTTCATACATTTTGATTTATTTTGACTGTTGATATTGAACTATCAAAAGTTAAGAAAATATACCTTCAAGAAAAAGAACATTATTACGTCTTATTATTCAACAACATTATTATCGTCTTATTGTTCAAAGTCTGTTAAAAGAATGGCGTATCTAGGTTCTCTGAAACAGCTGAAGTGCGTAGTAATTCCGGTTAGGTGCTGACAGAAAGCGCTACGCCTAGACTCGAGCTGCAATAAATTTGCAACGCAAGTTAGAATTAAATTCCTCACGAATTCATACTCATGTCATTGTAAACTACTATAAGGAGTACTATAAGGAGTGGCTTTAGCTATAACGTACGGATTAAGTGCGCCGATAGAAATGTGTTCGTATTGTCATACTCGGAAAGGAAAAGGGAACCAAAAGGGATATGCTAAAGGAGGATCGTATCAGAGCTTCTACGTCAAGAACGTGGGAAAATTTGGAAAAAAGAAAGCTTTTCAGGCTTTAATTGTTATTTATCAGTATTATTATCACAATCAAAAGGATAAAGAACGTAGCAGCGGTACAGAGGATAGAAGCCTCCGGTTAGTCTTTTAACTTACAGGATAGTCTTATAAAATATGTTGAAATAAATATTTCTTATTAATCAGTATCAAACAGTTTATTTTTCGCGGTTCAGATTTCATTTTAATGCTACTCGTATTTGGATTAAGAAGATCTTTCTACTCATTGGGTAAGTAATTGATAATTAAATTACGAAAAATTAATTTTTGTTATCTAGAAAATAACTGCTTATTATATTATTGTATTTGGATTATCAGATAAAGTATTGGATAGACATTCCACCTACAAGAACCGGGTATTTTTTAAACATCATATTGCTGAAAAAAGATTTTCGTTTTGAGCGACAGCATAGATGCTGCAGCCCAAATTCAATAATCAAAACTCCTTTTCTTCCAGAAATTAAAAATCCACGTGAGAATCATGAGTTTAATTAATATAGCGGGTTTAAGGGTCCAGAGCCCTCTGACCAGACAGGAAGGACGAGCCAAGCGAGCCATTATCTGCTAAATATCCCCTGACCGTGACGGAAAACGAATTTATCCATATAGCGTAGGCGAAGCTGCGAAGGGGATGCTAGTTCTTCTATAAAAACCCGATTAATTTTTAACTATATAATATAAAAGCCATTGTAGAAACCAACCGACCTATTAACAGCTACGGCACGGGGACGAACTAATTCTGTATACACCACAATGAAACGTTTTTTTAATAACATCAAATAGCGCCCATAATTCTTTTTCCAGCAAGGAAACTCATTAAACAATTTAAGTGCGGTTAAGTCCTTGATTATCCGTATAGTAAACAACAGTTCGAGGAGGAGTCCTACTAATTAAGTTTAAAATCTAATAACTTCCTTAAGTCTGTTTATCGGCTACTGAATTAATCTAGTTGAAAAGTCAAATAGAACAAAAAATAATAAAATTTATTAAAGTAAAGGACATGTTATGGAGTAAAAAGACAACACGGGAATAAGATATGGGTGTTATCTAAAGTAAATGAACAAAAGAGAAAAAAAAGATATTTTGTAAATAAAAATGATTTTTTATTACTTATTATTACTTTTTTATTACTGATTATTTTTATCAGTAAATAATATTATTTTACTAAAGAGAAGGAATGTTTTTAAAAATCTTATTTTTTTTAAAGATTTTCTTTAATAGTTGGTAATACTAAATTTTTAAAATTATTTTTTCAAAAAATTTCCGAGTTTGTGTGAAAGGGTAAGTGTGGGAATACGGGAATACATAAACTTCAATTTCTGAGCCGAATAGATTTAAATTTTAAATGTAACAGTTTTTCTACCAATTAAAACAAGTTTCGTTAGAGTTTTTTTTCTGTAATGCCATAGCAACTTTACAATCAGTTCAGGAAGAGAATGGAACAATAAGTAAATAAAATCTATTTGAACCAACATTAAGTAGCTACAGACCCAGTGGTTTGTGACAATAATAACGAAATAAAAGAAATTAAGTAGTAGAGCCGTCCGTAAGGCCGGACTATAAAATCACCTAATTGAAACGATAAATCAAATCAAGAATATTGATTCACATCAATGTTGAAAAATCACTGATTGTGTGATGAAATAAACTGATTGTCATATAATTTGGGTACCGATCCAAACGATTTTGATATCGTGTGCTAGCTAGAGAGATTTCCTGTCGAACGGTTTGCAATTTAAAATCATTAGATATGAGGCTATTGCTTATGTGCAGGATATGTTTAGCATTTTTCGCAGTGTTTTTGTCTTGTAGCTTTCAAGTATGTCAATATTGGAATTACTGGCTGTACCCCACAATTCAAGCCCGTAAGTTCAGACAGACTTCAAAATGGATTTATAAATCAATAATTTATTTTCTACTGAAAGCCGAGATCTATGTCCTATTAGCCAGTATGTTCTTAAACATGAGGTTCAACTGTATCCGCTTAGATTTAATATGTTTTTACCAGGTAAGTCATCGGTCATGATGAAAACCTGAAAATTTACAGTCTTGAGAACGTGGAATTGGAATACTGAAGATAGAAACAGTTGGACAGTGTTCCTTTCGAAGGGTGAACGTGACGTGTTTCGACTTTGTTTCATTTATCTTTATTTCCCAACTTGTAAGCCAGGATTCGAGGAGAGTGAGATAACCCTGAATCTGATGTAATAGTTGGATTTTCGTGAACAGCAGGACTTTCAGTATCGTCAGCAAACGTTGCAACTGTGGTATCCACCGTAATTGGCAAGTTGGCTGTAAACAGAACATACAATATGGGTCCAAAAACGGTTCCTTGAAGTACCCTGATTGTATAGGGACCTCCTCACGTTTAACTTGAAAACATCTGTACTCTATGCAAGATTTCAGCACTACATAGAAAAGATGCGGTAAAACCTTTTTCAGTTTATAGAGCAACCCTACATACCAAACTTTGTCAAAAGTTCGATTGACATCGAGGATAACCGCTGAACAGTATTTTTTCTTATCTAGCGCATAATTTATGACGTTAACAATCCTGTTTGCTTGCTCCACATGCTCATATGAGCGTGATTTATTATTAAAAAGTGTAATAAGTAAAATACAATGAATGAAAAGTTTATTTTACAAGAGTACAATATTTCTTAAAAACCTTATTTTTTTATGTATTCCTCGATTCAGTTTAGAACTAACTGACTGAATCCAGATTACAGTTACTTTCTTTTATAAATTGTGATTGATATGAATTTTTACAGTGTGTGAAAAATGATAGATCCGACCGGGATTTGAATCAAAAACCTTCCGTTTTAAAGACGAATATAATAACATTCCTCCATAGAAGTTACAGTCTTCCGTAATCAAGCAAATAGTAAAGTATTCAAAAAATATTATACAAATGAACTGATCCTTTTTCTGCTAGTAAATAAATTATTTAGATACAATCTCTTGTTTGTATACCTGTATACCAATTAATAGAAAAGAAACACATTCTAATTATTGTTATTATTACTGTAAATTTAAATATACACACACTATTAAAGATTTAACTGTAAATAAGTGCATTATTAATACTGTATTGGACTGTAGCCAAAAAGATAATTAGTGTGATGTTTATAAAACGATTTTTTTTTTAATGAATCCTTTTCAACACTCCTTATCACAGTCATATTATCAAATTCATTAATTTTATTATTTACAAAAAGAAACAATATAGTGTGTAATTATGATGTAATTTTATAAAGAGAATCTAAATTAACTTCTCATTCCCTTAAGATACAAGAAAAACTACTTAGGCTACCCAAAACAGTTATTAAATTTTAACTAATACATTATTCTATTAAAATATTTTTTTTCTGAATAAGTTATGATTTAAAACATTAAATTTTATTGTAACTTTTATAATCAAGTGTTTCATTTTTTTAATCCAGAATTATTCTTTGTTTTATTTTTATCAGCGTTTTTCCTCCCTTTTTTTCTATTACTACCTGCTCTTGTTCATCTATCTCATTTCCTTTCAACAATTAGCTTATATATTTATTTTTCCTATGGTTTCAAGGTTTTTGGATTCATTTTTAATCTCAAGGATAACAATTTGGATTTGGTTAACAGTCAATTAACGTGACTGATTTTATGCACTTAAATGCTTTCTATTCTTTACAAAACTTTTAATATAAATATGTTTGTTATATTTTACTATATGTTCAGTTAATTACATTAAGCTTTTATTTTTTATTTATTTTTCTATTCAATTGGTTTTATTTTATTTACATATAACTGTAAATTAACTTGCATTTTTATTTGTAAAAATCTGTACCTATAAAACAACATGTCTTGACTAACTCATAATTAACGCCCAGAAAAAATTACTGAAGATAAATTGATGGAGACTGGTATACACGTTCTTACGGTGTAAGTGCATACTAAGAAAGGATTTTTTTTTAATTTACGAGTTTAATGGGTTAAAATGGGATAACATTAAATTTTATTATTTTTTGAATATTTTCGGTAACCAATGAAGACATGAAGTTGATTTTTGTGTAATTTTCATTTGAATATTTAAAAACTAATTCCTAGGTGTTTTGAAATTCGACCACGAATGGAATGAAGAAAGAAGAAAGGTAAAAAAAAAAATTGAATAATGATTGCAAATTTTCCCCAATTCCAACAAACTAAACAAGAATTCACTTACTTTCTGCTTTCAAATACTCTTCAGATAAATATTTAAAAACCATTTTCAACTTTTTTTGTATCTCGATTTTTTTAAGGGATGCGAGAGTTTACAGCGCAGCGGCTCAACAACACAGCCACTGCTACTGTTATTGTTACTGTATGGCTGCACCTGCCTCCGGCTACTTGATTAAAACCATAAAATAAAAGTTAATTTAAAAAACGTATGACTTCACGTAATTCACAGTCAGCGGCAACATCGATTTTTCTATTAATTTTTTAACGTAATAACTTACAGTAGTCAAAGATACTACAACGCGATAATTTACAGACAATAATGCAGTGTACATTACTAGCGTGGCCATGAACGACACAGATTCCCAACCTTAGGAGAGAAATTTCTCAACGGGTTTTACTTTAGCGATATCCCTCGTATAAAATTTCCCTACTTTTTAGTATTTTCAACATTTGAAAATTGAATTTAACAAAGATCTATTCGTCTACAACAAGTTTTTTTTTGTTTATTCTAAAAATACCTTTTATTCAAATCTGCATTTTTGCTATGAAGTCTTCACTTATGTTCAGATAATTTATTTTTATTTTTGATTAGTCATACTTTAAAAAAATAAGGTTTAGTAAAAAAAAAATATAGCAAGTAAACATTTAAACGTTTAAAATTTTGGAATGTTAAATTTACTCACGCAATAGAGTGCTGATATCAAAAATGCAATAATGCAAAAAAGGAAAACCACATTCAATAAATCACAAATCTTTTCCGTTTTGTGCAATTTCGTTATATTTGGGAATCGTGTGTTCTTTAATTAGAAGAAGTCAACCGTTTAACATGGTTACTTTGTATTTTGTCACAAAATGAAGAAAGAGTTGCAAAGAAACAGTCAAGAATAAATTAAGTATATCCTTCTCAAATATTTTCGTTTATTTTTAGTTTTACAAGCACCGATACATTGTAACGTAAGTGTAATAATGAGTAAAATGTACGGTTTAAGAAAATTGCAGTAAATCGAACGGGAAATACTTTTATACATTTGCTGCACGCAATAAAGGTAAATAAAATGTTATATGAATACATTTAATGTTAACAACAACGTACTCACGAACAGAATAAATTTATTTATTTGTGTGATTTTCGTTAATAGTTTATTTTAACCTTTAAAAGCAACCGACACAGCAACATAACTTTTTGTTTTAAATAAATGAGAGACTAAAATTAGCCAGACCAACAATTATTACAAGCAAGGCAGATACAGCAGCGTTGTGCAGTTTATTTTTTAAGGGTGGCACCATCGTGCCATAAAGTGGAAGGATGAGTAGCAAAGTATTAAGTTGCACGTGAAGAAGAAGGGTTTATCGTGCTCGGTGTACCAAACTACCTAACCCACCTTATGACCTTTTTCTAATTTTTAGTCCTTGACAGGGCGAACAACTCCTTCATGACTAAGAGACATTTCTCAAATTAATTTAGATCATTATTTTTTCTATCTTTTTTCATCATTTACTTCCCTTTTTTTCTTCATTATAGTTAGTTAAATACCTGCATAATTACTTTATTCTTTTATCTTAGCAGTCTTTATTCTTTTTATTATCTTTTCAAAATGTCATACGTAATCTTAAAAAAAAAAAAAAAATATAGAACAGCTATAATTAAAGAATACCGGTAATTAGGTTTAAAGAATGAAAAAAAAAATAATTAAATTAATCATGAAATACCCTAGCCCAGATTTTTTAAAAGCAATTTAATAACAGTTTACGGAAGAAAATGACAACTATTTTACTAGTTTATAAGAAATTTTATCCATTTTTAGAATTCGAAGTGGTAGAAGTCGAAATTGTACTCATAAGAATAGGCGGTTAATTTAGTCAAAATATGGGTTTCTTGATTAGTTAAAAATTGACCAGTTTCGAAAAACACGTTTCCTAAAAAGTCTTTAAAATGTAATGAAAAATTTGTCATTTTATTGTTTGGCCTCACTATTCAATGAAAATTGGCAGATATAGAATATTTTTACGCAACTGCTTATTTTGCGTACCGAAATGTTTGCTTAAATTTTTGAAAATTTTAAGCATAACTTTACTAACCAGATGAATGAATTTTATAGATGGTCTTAAGGCTTTTAATTTGATAGGTTACTAATTCTTTTACTATAAAAACTGACTGATTATATCCCATAATCGAAAACAATTTCATGAAAAGCAAATATTTTTAAATAACCTATAAAGTACTTGCTATCAATAAATAAGAAATTATCTAATATACATATTTCTTCTGGAAGGAAAGAGTAATTAATAAAACTACTTACAAAAGCTTTATTCATTTTTTTTCAGATATACGAAGAAAGCACGTTAGCGAAATTTGTTTAGCCCGAAAAATACGAGAATTTCTTGTTACAAAATTCAAGCGAGGCAAACTCAATTTCTCTTGCTTGAATTAGGTTCTACGCTAACCCACCGGGTTGGTCTAGTGGTAAACGCGTCTTCCCAAATCAGCTGATTTAAGTCGAACGTACCAGCCCTCAAGTCCTAGTAAAGGCAGTACTTTTATGCTGATTTAAATACTAGATCGTAAATTCCGGTGTTGTTTTGGTGGTTGGGTTTCAATTAATCACACATCTCAGGAATGGTCAAGCTGAAACTGTACAAGACTACACTTCATTACACACATAATATCATCCTCATTCATCCTCTGAGGTAATACTTGAACGGTAATTCCCGGAGGCTAAACAGGAAAAACAAAGAAGGTTCTACGCTAATTTTCATCGTAAAGCAATTCTAAAAAAAATTAAATGGTAGGCTTATTCATAACGTTTAAAACGAAAAAATCAACAACAGTAGTACTTCCGAGGCTTAACAGTGGTTATCTGCTTTTAATTGGGCATTTTTACACGCTAAAATACACCTTTATCATCTATCTTTTAAAATTATGTAAATATAATTGGAAATCAGGCTCTTGTTCATGCATGAATAAATAACTACACAATTTATGAATTAATTAATAAAACAAGGCTATTACACGCGTTTTAACGGCTTAAATACAGATATAAAACCTTTTACTCTTTGAATTCTTTATTTGCAAGAAATATATAAAAAAATAAATTCTTTGTGTCATTTTATTCCTTTCTTTTCTAATAACTTTTCTGATTTTACTGGAAAAATTGTTAAAATTTATATATTTGTCCACTAAAAGAAAAAAACGACCGGTTTCATTTTAATACATTTTTCGAAAAATAACTTTTTTTTTTAAATCACTCCAAGCTTTTTAAAAATTGATATAAAAGAAAAAAAGATATACTATTAATTCAGTAAATAAATACGTGTTAAAATTAAGATATAAAAAAAATCTTCAGATAAGTATTGAATTGAAATGATTGAATGTGGATTTTATTTGATTTCAGTTGCACTATTGTGGGGTTTGTCGACGTACGAGTGGAAATCATGAAATATAAAGTAAAATGTTTGTCGTTACAAGCGGAAAATTTACTCTATAGGGGATATCAGTCAAATGTTACATACTTTGATATTTAATTAATCTACACAAGTTTCTAGGGTATCTTTGTTATTTACAATAACAGAAGGTAGGTATGAGTAAAACTAATATTTAACACAGTTAAAAAAGCAATAAATTCGACTTGTAAATATTTTTTTTATTATATTCAACCTTCTACCAAATGCACCGATTTCAATTTTATCATTTTGTTTTGTATACAGAGTTCTCTGGTAGTCTCGTGGTACACTTTTTTTAAGATTACATCAGTGGAAGAATTTTAAGCAAAAAATTTAAGATATTTAAAGATATTTTTTATTTGTTTGTCATCTTCATAAATAAGTACTGGATTATTAAGTATAATATGCGTAACCTATAGCTGTATTATGATAATCAAACTTGAATTAAAATGATATGATAATATGCTAATTATCATTTCAGATAACCATAGTTCATACTCAACAGAACTTATTTATTATCGTTTCATTTCATTATCTTACTTATTTATAATAACATGAAGGTATTCCATTATTTGTTTTTTTTTAATAACAACTTCATCCGTAGTTAAAGTACTTAAATTTTACTTAACATAAAGGCTCGTAGGTCTAATTCAAGTATAAAAAAATAAAATTAAAAAAAATGTCAGAAATAATTAAAATCAACTTTAAAAAATTATTAAAAAGAAAGTAGTATAATATTTTATTAAATTTCGACTTTTTGATGTCTGCATCAAACTTAAACGTTAGTATGTTGTTGCTTTTTTTTCATTTTTCGCGGAATTTAAAACTATAAATTTAAAGACAGTATTATTTTTTGTTGCATTTTAGAAAACTGTTTTACGTATTTCAGTCTACGTAATATTTCAAAAAATTCTAAAGTTAAAAATATTCATGATCCCTTGAATCTACATTAAATTTAAACTGCGATAGGCTAAAATTCAAAAGGCGAGATTCAATTGTATTCGAATTTTAAGATGCAAATCGATACACTTTTTTATCTTAAAATACGGTAGATTTCAACAATCTGAATGCAAATTACGCATACCATATTATCCGTTTTCATTATCTACAAACAAATTCCGTTGTATCTTTCCCCTCAGTCAAGTATTCCGAATTAAGGTGTGGTGATACCAAACTGATTACGTGACGCAACAATCAAGTTATATTTCATCACGTTCGATTCCCTGGTCCTGTCTTCCAATCATTGTTTATTGTTGAGTTTTAATAGACAATACATCCTGATGAATTTAGAAACAAAAATGGATTTAGCTAAAGGTCTTATCTAAATTAATTTGCACCTGAGATCTTGGGGATTTCAATTATCATCGGTGACAAAAGCTCTATCTTTTTTATAATTCAAGATCACTGTGGTAAAAATCATTATTGTATAATTATAATAAACTAATATAAATCATTATTATATGATTCGATAAATAAACTTTTATTTGTATTTTTATATTTAATTTTCTATTTTTAATAATGTAGAGAAAAATAAATTCATGAACTATAATAAAAGTAAGTCAAAATAATGAAGCAATGTATCAAATTTTTTAAATCTTAGGTATCAGTGTAATTATATAGTTTTCAGTAAAATTATTAACTGATTTAACAACCTCAAAATATTTTTTATTTTTTTATTTTCGTAATACATAGACTTATCTAAAAAAAAAAAAAAAGTTTATGTAGATCTAGTGCTTGACATAATGACTGATTGATCGATTCTATTAAACATTTAATCTTCAGTAACATTCAATCTAAATAATTTAGCTCTAAAAACGTTCACATGTTTTATGTAATATAATATAAAAATCTACAAAATATAATAATAAGATAATTATAAAAATAAATGTTTCATATACTATACATTAATAAAATAACTTACTTCCATGTGGGAAGAACTTAGCGTAAATATCTTTAAAAGCTTCTTCATGAACAACTCCTTCTGGGCACTCCTATAATAAAAAATAAAAAAAAAACAATAAGATTATTGTATTATTAGTTGTTTAGAAAAAAATTATTATAATTAAAAAAGAAAATTGAATTCGAAATTCAGTTAACTGGCATTTAAAAATATTGGTACAGAATTCACACAAAATACAAATAAATGATTTATCATTAATTTTTTTTTCTTATTTAAGATGATTAATCGTAAAAATTTTTATCATATGTCATTATTAATGATCCATTTTTTATTTTGAATTAAATAAAACTGTTTATGTTTACTGACAGTATATTTTCATTTGTCGGTATTTAATACTATTAACTGAAGCGTGTATAGATAACAATAAAGTTAACATGTTTTCTATCATTGTATATGTTTAAGAGGACTTAATCGTATTATTTGTAGGTGGCCTGACAGTAGTAAATAATCATTCTCTAAAATCGCTTGCTCGTTTAAAAAAAAAAAGCTGATGTAAACACCACACGACTTCCTTATACGCCTATTAAATTACATATACATATTTAAAAAAAATTAAAAGTACATAAAATTTTTATTTCATTAATAACTTCTTATAATTTTTATTTCTATTGTTATTATGAAATTATTATTTATTGTAACAATTTTTTTTTCAATCAGAGGTTAATAATTACAAAAAAATCAATATATTTAAATTAAAAAAAAGGAGATGAATTCGGATTCGAGGTCGATTGCCTTCCCCCTGTAAAATTCAAATATTTCATTAATTAAAATTTTATTTGGCTACAACTCTGGAACTAATGAAAATAAGCACCACTTATGATATATCGTTGAACAGCTTTCAATGGAAGCTTATTACTGCAGTTAAGAAAAAGTCCAAAATTCAAACTTTTTGAATTTTGGACTTTTTTGGACAATTTTGGGTCCAGTCGATTGCAATCAAAAGAGTAGGTGCAAAACAAGATATTACAACAGTTCTCAATACAGAATTTTAACATTCTACGGCTATTCGGTTTTGAGTTATGTACATACGTACGAACATACAGACGTCACGCCGAAACTAGTCAAAATGGATTCAGGAATGGTCAAAATGGATGTTTCCGTTGAAATCTGGAAAGCGAGATTTTCGCGATCACAAGACTTCCTTTACTTCGTACAAGGAAGTGATAACAAGCATCTTATCTTTAGATTTATTTGGAAAAAATGAGGGCCGAAGTGATTTTCTGGCCAACTTTCTGATTTAAATACTTTAAAACATCTTAGCGTTTCAAGCTGTACCAATTTCATCTGATAATCAGCTCAATATGTGACACTTTCATTTTGTCACCACAGAGACTGAATGTGTAACGAATGAAATTTTTATTGCAGTTTTTCTTATGGTTACGTGTTATATATAGCACGTAACCACATATGTTATATATAACATATTTATTATTTATTATATAACATATTATTTATTCTTATGTTATATATAACATAAAAAAGATTGGGATAAATAGCATAAAGTAAAGTCAACGTAACTTTTACTTTTGGAAATAATGGGTCACTGCAGTACTGTCTGCATTAAAAAAGGGAATTTTATAAGGACACATATTGTTATAATATAATTATAGACTTTCTTTACAATAATTTTGCCGTTTCGTACAAAACTGACCCAAATTGTTAGTCGAACAAGATGTTTTAACAAGAAGGACGGTGGAATGAATTTTAATAAAAATTTGACGTGCTTCTTACATAAATTGAAGTATTATTTAATTTAAATCCAAATTTATTTTCTGAAGGTCACCTCCAACGTCTAGACGAAAAGTAGGTTTTGGAAATTTAATCTTTTAACATTTTATTTTAGGACAAAAAGTTCACAATACATTCTGTGGAAGAATTACTGAACACGTCAAATAATTTTGATGATGAGTGAAGTTTTTTCTGCAGGCACATTCTACATTTCCTCCAGAAACTCTTGAATTTTTCGGTTGTACATATATGTATGGTATCAATCATAGTAGTTAATCTGATTTCCAAACTGGCTGTGGACTGACCGGGGGCATTATCGTAAGATGCCTTATCGGGGTTATTCCTTTCAAGTTTAATAAAGCTGCAGTTTTTCTTTCACTATTCATTCCTTTTATTCATAATTTGACAATTCTTGTCCTACAAAAAATCTTATTTACTTCATTTGAAGATTCTATATTAAAAATACTTCCTTAGACAGATCTGGGGAATCTGTTTTCAGTCCGATGGTTGCAAGCTAAACATAATGAAGAATGTATGATAAATTCGAACCTAAAATCTCTCCTGAAGTACAATTCAAACTTTGAAAAAACCTTTGCAAGAAACATATTTTGTAATTTCGATTTACTTATTGAATAAAAATTTCATAAAAGGAACAAAAATTTTGTCAAATAGAACTTAATATAACTTATTTGAAAGTAGATTTCTCAGAGATAATTAGATAGATGTAGGCTAACAATTGCAGGAAAAGTAATATTTCATTTAGCTGACAATGAAAATGAGTACTTCCAGTCAGAAAGATTGCACTATTTACCAACTTTATCTGGGATAATTCTGTACTCACAGAAATTTACGTAGGTTATAAAAGTATATGAAACAAGTGTAATAAGAAAGAACGTTAAAATGCTGAGGTAGAAAAGCTGAGAGATAGTAAGAAAATATGAACGATTGGGGGAAAGGAATTACAGAAAGAGTGAGAAGAGAGAGGGGAAGGGTGAGAAACATCTCTTACGGTAATTACAGGGAAAACGGTTTGAGATAATTGTTAGAGTATCAAAGAGCAATTCTGCTAAAAGCTTTGTCATCATCATCATTATCATCTTCATAATATTTGCACACAAGAGTACATAGAATAAGGACAAAAAGAAGAAGGAAATAATAATGATGTAAATACAATGAATGCATTAAGCTTGTTTAGTATGCGAGCTCCGATTTTTGGATCGTTTCTTTTAAATATAAAGCACATATATATATATATACATACATACACATCTACAAAGTTTAAAATGTAGAATACAGACTGTATCACGAAGTTCTCCCGGGACATTCATAAGCTATTCTAATCGTGAAATCGGGAAGAAGTTCATACAAACATATGTCTAAAAATGCATCATTTGAGAGTTATGGCTAGTGAAAGATTTCGCTCAGACTTCAGCTACCCTGGTGAAATGAGGTCGTACTGAAATTTTTAAGACGTTAATTAAATGGTAGAATTAGTGATTTATTATGTTTTTTGACCTAATAAAGTAAATAAAATAGATCCTAGAACCGTAAGTGCAGTAATTTTTGGGAAAGCTGCAATTAAAACCAGTAAATTGAGGTACAACACCGTGTTTTTTTATGTTTGATGTACAATAACTTTGTCAAATTGTTATAAACATATAACAGTTTTAAACAAATATTGTAAAGAATTTAATTCTGAATAAAATTGTGTAAGATAAATTGAATAAAACAAAGAAAAGTTAGAACTTTATTTAGAAACAGTACATTACTACATTTGTCTGAAAAGTTCTTACTTAATTTAAACAAAAACCAAACTATTTTTTGTTGAGGTGAAAAATTTGTAAAAACAAAATTTATTGTTAAAAGCTGCTGATGAAAATTTAAAAAAATTTGGAAATTACACAATTTTAAAATAAAAATTACTTATATAATATCATTTTTTTATTAATGACATATATACAATAAATTATTTTAAAAATTATTATTTCAAAGTTGGCAATAAAAATAACCACAGCTGATCAACAATGCCTACCTCTTCCATTATTATTAGTAGTAATAGTAGTTATCAGGTAATAGTAGTTATAGGTATAGTAGTAACAGTAGTTATTACTGATAACAATACAATACTTGTATTAGTATTAGTAGAAGAGGTTGTGGTAGTCCCATGAGAATTTAATGATACTCTGTGTATAACAGGAATTTATATATTTTACTCCTAAGAGGATGTTTAGGAATATTAACCAAAATCATTTTGATTAACAAGCCATTCAAGATAAATGCTTAGATCAGGGGATCTGAAAAATTAAAATTTGTGTTACTACATACTAAACTATAGCTACAAATAAATTTTTCTTTTATCGCTAAGGGAAATTAAAGGTTGCGAAAAAGATTTACTTTACTTAAATAGGATACTCGTATCTAATTAAATTATCTCCTGAGTTGGTAGAAAGGTGAAATTTTGTATAGTTTATTCCATACAGGATCTTCAGTTGATTAAGCAAATATATTTTCATTAAAAAATTGAAAGGCTCAAAATTTTATACTGAGAACAGTAAAGCAGGTAAATCGAACCAGGTAGTAACTTTCCTTTAGATGTTTATAATGTTTTAATTAAACAGAATTTTTTTTTAATATACAATTTGGAGGTGAAAAGAGAAGCAGCCAATACTAAAAGAACCAGCATTTCCTACTTCAGTTAAAATGCAACACTGAAATTTATCAGGAATTTATTCCAATATACAGAATGTTTTATTACACTGGTGATTGTACTTTGAGGATTAAGGAAGAGGATATAAACAGCTGGAAAAATAGCCAGAAAATCTTGACAGCCGATTGGATGAAATCGTTTCTTATCATATCAATTAAAAATAACAGTAAAAAAAGCTGAAAACATAGTTGTAGGACTTTCTTATCAGGCGACTTATTTCTGATACACGGTTTACACACACACAAAAAAAAATTTAATTAAAAATATTTATCATTTTATTTAAATATAATATTTTTTGTTTATTTAATTCAGTGATTCAAATTACAGCGCGCCTGCATACCGTATTTCATTCACGCAGGTGTAGCGGTACTAGCGGCCAATTTAAATACTTTTTTACTCTTTAAATACTATTCACTTATTTAATTTTATCCCTACTTGTGACGTCACAACATAGAAGACGACTGATTACAACAGTTGTAGATAAGTGCTACACTAGTGCTTCTTGTGGTGAGTGGAGGTTCTATTGACACATTATACCCACTTAGCCACTATTTTATTTAGAGCATTTTTTTCAAGTGGGGATGCGATTTTGCAAAAGTCTTTTTTTTCAGATATTATTATTTTTTAATTATTTACAAATGTGCTGAAGAAAAATATGATCATAATTAGGTGAAATCTCGAGATACTGAGGGTGACCTTGCTCTACAGCATAACCCGTTGTCCTTTTAAGTTGATAATTTAATGGCATCAATGCTCCTTATATAGAAGTAATCTGACCAAATTTGACCAAAATCGGCCCAGTAGTTCTATAGATATAAGGTGATTTTAAAGAGCAACACCAAACATACACATGCACATCCGAACATTTGAAAATTTCTACCCGGTTTTCGGGTTCTTTGGTTTCCTTAGGTGTCAAAACGTCAAAATCCGGTGAAAACCGCAAAAGCCCTAATTGGACCGATTACAATATTTTCCCTTTTAAAGCTATATCTCTACTACAGCGCTAGATGAGAAAGTAAAATTTAATAAAATAAGTTAATTAGTAATTTTATGTTTCATTTTAGAATTTTAACAGTTTTATTGAAGAAAAAAAATCTTTGAAAGGAAAGGTCAACTGTTACTTTATATATAAAAAAAGAAAATCATTTATTCCTATTTAAAAAAAATGGAAATATGTTAACTGTTAATTTTAATATACAATAATTTTTATTTAACACAATATATTTTTAATTTCATTGCCTTAGGGTTTTTAATTGCAATAGTGGAATGAATATGAAATTAAAGAGAAGCTTTAATTTAAATTTTTATTCCAGTTACGGACAATCATTTGTGTTATACCACTGTAAAATTCAATGAAAATGATTGCTTAACAGATTCATCAGTTTAGTATTTTCCTTCATACTTTACACAAGAAACCAAAACATTATTTTAAATGCATTAAGGAGAATTGCAAGATAGGCGAACCAACAATGGCATTCTATTCTCTAGAATCAATAATTTCAAATGGGTTTAAATTACAAAAAAAAAATTAATATATTTCATTTAATCTTTTTTATATTAAAAAATGAGTTGATTGAAGTTATATCCCACCTTAAGGAATAAGTTTGTGAAATATTAATTGGAAAAAATAATAATTTTTCCGACTGCAAAATACGGTTAACTGTAAACTATTTACCAAATTTCTATAAAAGTTTATTGAATGACAACATTTTTAAAAGCAGTATTTTTCTAAAAAATATACTTTAAGCATTTTATGAATTTAACTATTTTACAAAGAAATTTTGGAAACAGTATATGCAACATTGTTTCAAAAAGAAAAAGGAGGGGTGGTTTAATATGTTATTTTGCAATACTACATTCACTGTTCCTTTAGTCGCAATGAATGTAAATGACTTGAGAGGTAAAAGACGCTCATATCGCTAGTCTCTTCTGTGCTTAACTGATGTTAACTGACCATTTAGTGATCAGTAACACTGAGATATTGAAGTCAAGACGGAAATAGAAAGTGGGACACTAAATTTGATAGAGATTTAAAAGATCTAAAGAAGAATAAAAAATAAAAATTGATGATATACTAACCAAATAGATATGTAAATACAACTGAATTGGCTTATATACAATAGTAGGTAAAATTTATAGGATTGGAGAAGCATGCTCAGATTTTCAATGAAATCATTATTTCTGTAAAACCAATAAAAACAGGAGGATATAGATGTGAGAATTATAAGACTATAAGTTTAATACTTCGTATTTTCAAATTAATATATATATAATTAATTCAAAAATTAAGAATAATTTATAAGGGAATAGAAGAAAAGGTAAAATTTATAATAGATGAAAACAATTTGATTTCAGAAAGATAGGAAAACGAGAAGCAACGTAAGTTATTTTAAGACCAGAACGTTAAAGATTTTAAGAAATGGATTAAAATTTGAAAAAAAAAAGAACCTTTCTACTTCTTTGTACGAAGTAAAGAAGTATTGTGATCGCGAAGAATTTCAGTTTTCAGATTTCAACGGAAATATCCATTTTCACCTTCGTTAAATCCATTTTGACCAGCTTCGGCGTGACGTGCGTACGTACGTATGTATCTCGCTCGCATAACTCAAAATTGATTAGCCGTAGTATGTTGAAATTTTGGATTTAGGACTGTTGTAACATCTAGTTGTGCACCTAACCTTTTGATTGCAATTGAATGAATCAAAAGTGTCCAAGAAAGCTCAAAATCCAAAACAATTTGGATTTTGGACTTTTTCTTAACTGCAGTAATAAGCTCTCATTTAGAGCTTTTAAATGATACATCATAAGTGGTATTTATTTTCATTGGTTCCATAGCCAAATGAAATTTTAATTTAAGAAATATTTCGATCTTATAAGGGGAAGGCACATCGGTTCGAATGCGACTTCATCTCTTTATTTTAATTTAAATATATTGATTTATTAATAATTGTTCACCTCTGATTGTAAAAAGGTTTTTACGATAAATAATAATTTAATAATAATATTAAAAAAACTGAAAAAATATCAGAAGTTATTTACAAAATAAAATTTTATGTACTTTTCATTTTAAAGAAATGTGTTTATTAATGTGTTAAATGTGTTTATGTAATTTAGTAGGCGTACAAAGAAGTCATGTGCTGCCTACATCAGATTTTTTTAATTGAAACAAGTCTACTGGCTACGATACGATAAACTAAGTAAATGCACAATAGTACAGATAAAGGATGTAATCTATACTGTTCGTTTTTAAATGTGTATATGGACGTAACTATTAAAGGATTAAAAATCAATTTTAGAACAGAGTAATAATCCAAGGAAAAATAACAATAAAAGTAATAAATGGTTATTGATTCACTGCAGCGGGAGAAATTCAATTTCAATTCAAAGGTATTAAAATGGGACAGAAAGGAGGAAATCTGAAATGAAATATTAATATTTTAAATACAATAATCCATACGGAAGAATTTTGTTGTTTATGTTCTAAAATTATAAGAGATTTAGATAATAAAGATCAACAGCAGAGTTTCAACAGCTAACGGAGCAAAGAAATTTAGTAGGATTATATTATATTTAGCAAATATTAGCTCAGAATAAAACGCTTTATAACAGAAAAAATTGACAATCCAGAAGCCAGAAACATTAAGATATAGTCTTTTTAGATATAGCGAAAAAATATGAATTTTGAAAATAGGCAAGTTATAGAATACGAAATGAGATGTTATGTGAATTAAATAAGACAGAAGTCTGTGGCATAATCGTATAAAGAGATATTCCAGTATATATATATATTAATTATTTCAGTTAATTAAACACACACGCGCGTGCGCGCCTAACATAAATATACTTTGTGTACACACACACACACACACACACACAAGCACACACACACACGTCCACATTCGAGTGTGTAAGTTAGGTGTCATAACCGCAATAGTTGTAGGAAACCTGAAATCTGAAATGAGTTACAAGTTAAACCTAAAAATGATACAGTGCGATCATTTTTTTTTTTTTAACACACTCAAACTGAGTAACCACTTATTAGAAATTTTTGAAAATTACGATTAAGCGATTACAACAATAGTCAGAACAACATACATTAATCAACACAAAATCCACACATCTTACATGAATCGCCACTGCACTCACAGAAAGTAAAGGTTTGATGTGCTATTTCTCGACTACAAATAGTGGGCCTGATTTTTTTTACGAAACCCTTGACAATCTGGCATACCAGGATATAATTATGCAATTTATAGCTCTTCTCCAGCCTGATAAACACTATTGTTACCTGCAACAAGACGAGGGAAAACCTTCTTCTTCTCCTTCTTTCTTTTTCCTGTTTAGCCTCCGGTAACTACCGTTTAGATAATTCTTCAGAGGATGAATGAGGATGATATGTATGAGTGTAAATGAAGTGTAGTCTTGTAAAATTCTCAGTTCGACCATTCCTTAGATGTGTGGTTAACTGAAACCCAACCACCAAAGAACACCGGTATCCACGATCTAGTATTCAAATCCGTGTAAAAATAACTGGCCTTACTAGGACTTGAATGCAATAACTCTCGACTTCCAAATCAGCTGATTTGGGAAGACGCGTTAACCACTAGACCAACCCGGTGGGTTAAGAGGGAAAACCTGCCAACCTGCCATAAATCAAAAAACACCACGGAAGTTTTGGAAGAAATATTTTGTGATCGCATATTCTTCAAGATCTAGAGCGAGCAATACTATAGAGATGAATTCCATTAGCTCTGATGTCCTATACGAAGAATATCAAAAAATATGGTGCGAAGGCTTCGAACCTGTCTTCAAGAAAATGGTGGATATTTCCAAGAGTTGCTGTAAGACATTACCAGTTGTGCACAACTACGCATACATTCCACAGATCAAATCAACTGTGAGTATCTCTGTATTAAAGTCCATAGTGAAATTATAATGTATGCAAGATAAAGATCGCACTGTATAAAATTGCATCTCTAAGAAAAACTGACATTCCCTTTTAAACATATAAGCAAGCAAAAGTGAGATTTTAAGTAATTTTCAGTTGCTTTTTTCACTAAGCCAAAAGCACAATCGCAATATTAGCATGCGAGGCCCACCGAAATTCAGGAAATAATTAACGTTAAAGGTGATACTGTTCTCTACAAGTTCTCTACTGTTCTATACTTGTTCTCTACAAGTATTTGCTGCATATCGAACATCAATTACTCTAATAGAAATCAACTCTGATTTTCTTTGTAATTCTATAACGGTACTTCTTGTAATTTAGTTTATATGTTTCACAAGAAAGATTGGGATGCTATTATAAGATAAAGAGATTAATGAATCAATAAATTATATACTGCTTCTACTAAGCAACGGTGTTTATATTTATAAGTACAAAAAAATATTTTAAGTAGTATATACTTCTATTCATCTTTGTATAAACATATAAAATATGTTGCGTATGTTTGCATAACACTACGTATTAAAGAGACACTGGGTTATTGCGTCGTTACTTCGTATTCAAAAAATATTTCTACAAAAATCTTTTGTATACATTGGTAAAGAAAGATGTTTACAGATGAACGAATTGAAATTCTCTTTTTATTATTATTTTCTTTTTATTTTATTTATTTATTAATTTTTTTAAATTTAAAAATAAATGTTAAATTCAATAGATTACTGAAATTGGTTTATATAAACTTAAACTCCATGGTAGCAAATAAAACAACTAGTAATTTTTTCATTTAGAAAAAATAAATTATTTTAATTCACACATCTAACACCTATTTAAAAATATATTCAGTAAATTAACAGTTTTCTCATTGAAAGGAGAAATTCGGAACTTCTTTATACATTGTATTACAATGATGATTAATTTATATAAAATTATACTAATCTGAATAATGAAGTTTATTATTATTTACTTATTTTTATTAATTATTACATTTACTTATTATTTTTAAAGTTTCATTAAGATTAGAACAAAAAGAATGTAATAAATTACTTAATCCATTTACTAAAAATAATAACAGGTTTACTGATCACGAAAATAAAATTTGGTGTGTTTTTTCATACAAAAAATTTATTTAAAAAAAAATATTTTTTAAGATAAAATAAGTTCAATTTATTCAATGGAAACGCATCAAAGAAATAATTTGAGGAAAGTACTGAAAAATAAAAATATACATATGTATGCTACAAATAAATAAATAACTTGATATTTGATTTCTTAAATATTTGAATTTAGAAGTGCAAACGTTTTTGTATATATTATGTGAGCAGTACCAAATATATTACTTACGTATTACAATATATTTTTTTTTGTGGAAGGAAAAATATATATGTTTAAAAAAGCTGACAACAAAATTATTATACTTTCGTGGCATTAATTATTTATCCTAATCTAGTGGAATAATAAACTCACCGTACTGGTCTAGTGGTAAACTCGTCGTCGCAATTAACTTCGGTGAAAGTATAACAGCTGATTCTCCTTTAACCTGACTAACAGCTTATTTTCGAAATCGAAGGTTCTGAAGTTGGAATCTTAGTAAACTTAGCTACTTTTTTCGGATTTGAATATTAGACTATGAATAGTCTAGTATTATTAATAGATACATATCTAATAGTTGGGGTTCAAATAACCATACACCTCAGGAGTGATCTGCCTGAGCCTGTACAAGAATATACCTCATTTACATGTCATACATATCATCCTCATCTTACCGTCATGGTGGTGGAGTTCCTTATTGTTCACTAGCTGAACAGATTGCAACGTACACAACAAAAATATAAATGTACGTAGTAGAAAAAAAAGTCACAGAAAAGTTTAAAATTTAAGTAAATATATAATAATAATTCAAACAATCGATTTTTGGGAAGGGGAGAATTTGGATGCAAAATCTTATTTTAAAATTGTAAAATAAGCATATATTCATGTATTGAGATTAATATAAAATGGGGTTATATTTGCAAAAGTTTGAGAAAATTGATCCCAAAAAACTATCAATACCACCTCCTGGACACATTGATTCCAAACCTTTACCGACCAACTGCCCCATTTACACGATTTGTACTCCCTATTTACAATTTTATTTGTATAAAATTTCATCAAAATCGGTTTATCCAATCAAAAATAATTAAGCTTTTAACACGCCAAAATTACCTCCCTTTATTTTGTTTATTGGAGTCCTTCGGTCATGAAATGTCGAAAAATGAAAAAAATACCCAGACCCCATTTTGTGAATGATTACCATACTATCGTATTTGCAGCATAGATCTAGAGCAGTGATTTCATCATGTAATAAGAATAAAATAAAATTTTTCTTAACGCCAATTTTAGTTGATTAATTATCAATAATAATTCTGATATATTTTGTGTTTTAAAACTGATAATTAACACTTTATTTTCATTAAATATGAATATTATATTTTTTTTATATTTGAAATTTTCATGTTAATGGAAAACACAATGTCATATTCAATTATTTATTCGATCAGGTGAATGGATAATTCTTTTTTCATTTCTATTCATCAGAAATTACGTTTATGAAATTGTACGTATTATGTTTTATTCTATAAAATTCAAAAAGGCTTAAGCTTAAAATGCGGACATGTCAATCAATTTTAAAGCTTAAAATTTATTTGGGATAGAAGGTTTTTTTTTAATTTTGTATAATTATTATATTTTTCTTTAATATCGATTTAAATAAAAGACAAACCGATTTTAAGTCAGAAACGGGATATTTAGGATATGTTAAAAAATTACTTACGCATTCACTCTTCTGCACACATACATCGTTGTCATTTATAACTAAATTGATATTACGTGGTTTTTTCTTTAGTATAAATTTCATAATTATTTGTTACTGTGGATTAAGATTTGTAGTCTTTTATGTACAATTTAATGTTGGTGGTACATTAGTGATTTGTTTCTATGAAGTATTAAACTTCATAAATATTTCAGTAAAATTTTATTTAATATGTTTTTAATAAAATGCAAAGTAAAAAATTAGTTAAAATTATTCAAATATGTTCATAATAATTACAAAAATAACAATAATTTTATTGTTCTTAAGCATCTACGTTTTTATGTTATAGGTATATCAATTATAAAACTGTTTTTTTTATATTTGTAAAAAACAGACGTAGAAGAATACATGTTATTTCTAATTTTACCGAAATATGTAGTTTGTTATGAAATGGGTAATTTTTTTCCAATTTTCGTGATAGCATCAAGATTTTTTATAACCTTACATTTTTTAAATTTAATTTAATAATTTTATTGAGTAAATTTTATTTTGGATATTTTATCTCATACGTAATTAGATGAAGATGGGATATTATAATTTGTTCATTAATCTTCGTTAAGGTTGCCTCCTGTTTGTCTGACGTAAAATTTATGCAGTCTTAGCAGAATAAATAATAATGCTAGACTGATAACTTAACTAATAATACTAATACTAATAAAAAATAATATTGTATTTATTTTTTAAAAAAATAAATAATATAAACGTATGAAATTTTTACAAAAAATGAAATCATAAAAATAGAATAAATTCATTTATGATCGATTAACTGAATATTAGATAAGTAATAACATGGTCATCTGGTCGTTTGCCAGGATCGGTAATTTTACAACTATTTTTTTTTTTAAATCTGTAAAATAAATAATATCAAAAACCAAAATAAAAGTTCAACACAAGTAAAAAACAAAAATAACCTTTTTAAACATATTTTAGTTACCAGGTTTCAAACAAAGCTTCAAAAAAATCTAATATTATACGAAATGATTTAGATATTAACTCTATAAAAACATACTACTTAGTCTTTTCCCAATAATTAGTATAGTCCAGAATTAACCAAAAAATCAAACAACAATAAATGATTTAAAGGTAAACAGTAACATCACATTTATTTTCCATCGTCAAAGATTAGTATTATTTGCCTTATATAGGTATTTCTTTATAGTAATAGATTATTTACTTCTTAATTGTTTTATACCAGGAAAATATTCTTTTATTTAATGATACCCGTATTTCTAAACTTTATTATTTTCCCTTGGAGTAAAGAATATTCAACTGCAATCGCAATTCCAAAATCTTTTCCAAGGTATAACAAACCCATATTTACATATATCCTCGAAACACACACAAACACATTACCATACCAAAACACATAGCTGTATACAGACCATATAAATTTCTGCATATAATAAATAATGTAAAAGTAATATGTGCATATACAGTAAGAGAACAAAAAATTATGAATGAAAAAAATGAATGGTTAGAATACTAACCATTCATTTAAAAGGCATCAATAATTAAATTAGTCAATTAATTCTATTCTACAGTGCAACGCCTCCTTTAAAAATCTACTAACCTTTTCTAATCATTTTTCATTTAAAAACTCTGTAACTATTCATTAATCAAAGATTCAAGAAGCCAGTTAAAATTTCCGATAAACAAAATTTAGTTTTTTTATTGCAGAAGCATCATTTTGACTTAGATTTTTTTATTATATGAAAGTTGCTTTAATTAAAATAATAGTATTAAAAAAAATTACGTTTATTTACTCTTGTACAAAAAAGCCTTTTGTGTAATTAGTCATTTCTCTTTTGGTATCTAGAATTTGGAAAAGTAAAAAGAAATTACATAGTTTTGTGTAAAGAAACTTTTTCTACTTTTAATAAAGTTTTAAACCAAGGTTATTTAAAATTTAAATTGCTTTCGAAAAAAAAATTAATCCACAGTTACATGATAATGATGCACTGAACTTTTCATATAAAGATTCTATTCGGTTTTAAGTACAAATAAAGATGCATGAGAAGAAGGAAAAGATTATAAAGAAAAGAAAGATGTGCTATTATTACTGAAAGAAAAGAAAAGAATGTATTACAGTAAGACAAAGACGCGTAAGCGGGGAGGACATTCAGGGACAAGAGAGTATTGTGTGGAAAATGTTAGGAAAAGGAAAGATGCTGGAGGAATGGACACGGTTGATTTACTCTGATAAATGATCAGAGCTACAACCCCCCTTCTCAAATAACCACCCACTCAACCTCTTGCTGATCATTTCTAACCCACAGAGTACAATTAATTTTGTTTAAAACAGGCGGCTCAACAATTTATTGCGACTTAAATACAATCTTCTCCAGTCTATTACATTAACCTTGACTATCCTACAGTTATACCAGATGAATAAATAGTAATTTACAAAATTAATTGCTTAATTAAATTTCAGAGTCTTCTTGCAATGTATAATACTTTGTAATTTAAAATTTAATGGTTCGTATAATCTATACTAAGGTTGTTTCTTTTTACAATATATTGTAATAAAGATAATCTAGGGTAAAAATATAACTAAATATATAAATTGATGAAAATTTAATATGATAAAATTGGGAAAAGTCGTGGATGACAGACAACTGTACTTTTAACCACAGTGGCTCAAGAGTCATACTACCCTGAATCGGGTTTAGAATTAACGAAAAGGTTTGTTGCGTTTCTTAATATTATAAGAACATGTTGATTTTTAGATATATATATTTAGTTTACTATCCTGTGATTGTAGATTGAATTTTCTCAAAAATTATGAAAGAACTTCATAAAAAAATGCCTATTAACACCAACCTTCTACCACCTTTTAAACACCAAAAATTGCTTGATTACAAGTTAATTTGAGGGCGTAAATTTGGATTTGGTGTTATAAGTTAATTAAAATTTCATCGAATCCTCAGATCTCTAATATTTGAACTTTTATTTTTAACGGTCTTCCTTTTCCTGTTTAGCCTCCGGGAATCATCGTCAGGTATTAATTTAGAGGATGATATGAGTGTAAGTGAAAGTGTATTCTTGATTCTTGTACAGTCTCAGGTCGACTATTTCTGAGATGTGTGATTTGATTGATTGAAAACCCAACCCACCAAAGAACACCGGTATCCACGATCAAGTATTCAAATCCATATAAAAATAACTGTCTTTACTAGGATTTGAACACTGGATCTCTCGACTTCCAAATCAGCTGATTTGGGAAGACGCGTTCACCACTAGACCAACCCGGTGCGTTATTTTTGACGCCCTACAGTTTGCTTTTGTAACCGTTGGCATTATTTACAATAATGTATTGTATACTATGATCAATTAATAAATGTACTTACATACATATTTGAAGTAAATTTCTGAATTATAAATAATGAATACCATGGATTTTTATAATGCTTTTTATAGTAATAAATTGAATATCAGAGGTGACCAGACAAAAAAATCATTTATACAAATTGTACTGTCATTATTAAATCAATAAAATTCCATACTGGGATTACAATCTTAATTGAGGAGCGAAGTTGTTTCAAGAACAGGTAATGGTCATCCTTCAAGTGATATTTTTTGTGTTCACCATAATAAATTGTAAATCAATATATTAATATATATATACTATTATATTATATTAATATAATATAATATTATCAACATAATAATTTTACAAATAAAAATATGTAAACACCAGTGTGTAAAAATACGAATGTATTGGCTGAAAACAGTAGAAAATGTTATAGATTGACTAAAATTAGTCTGTTCGTTTAAATAAAGCTATTTTCTAAGAAAGCAAGGCACAGAAAAAACGTAAGCGAAATCTTTGGAATAAAGTTGTCAGTTTTCTTTTCTGCATTGGGGGAAATTTGACAAAGATTGGAGAGAAATGACAAAGATATTACTGTAAAGTGTGAACTAAGATTCTCCGATATGCGAGATTATATAGTTATTTTTTTCTGTTTACGAACCCAAACATTTACTGGAATTTTTATTTAAAAATATTTTAGTTGGCGGAAAGATGTCAGCCAATGCATCATTATGTTTTTAACATAAACTAATATTAAGTAATAACTAGGACAAAAAATGAAAATTATTTTAAAATCACATAAAAAAATTGTTGAAATCGATTCATCTGATAAATTGGTACGGCACCAAAAAAAAAAAAAAAAATAATAAAAAATAAAAAAAACAATTGGGAACGAAAGCGTTAAAATAGAATTTGAAGATAAAATATGAAATAAAATATTCCGAATCTTCAAACATTTCATTTCAAAAAAATAAACATTGGATGGATGAAGTTAAGGTTACATACGATTATTAATAGGAGTTTGCCTTGTATGAAAAAATCTGAATTAATTTTTACCACCTAAAAAAATAAGAAAAGCTAAATTTAACCGTTAAATTCAAAATTATTTATTGTCAACATCTTGAATTTTAAATCTTAGTTCCTCTCAACATACACCTTGCTCTTGAACAAACCTCAAAAGTCATATGCGTATAAATCAGGAGATCTAGGCAACCAGAGCAGGTCCCTTTTTTGGATATGATATGGTTAGGAAAGAGTTCTCTTAAAGCAGTAATAAACGCAATGCTGTATAATTTGTAACAATATCTTGCTGGAACTATGTAATTTATTCAAATCGAACTAATTCTTACCTCAAAAATGTTGTGATCCTGTCTGTGTAACGCGCTGCAGAATATAGTGTTTTCTCTATCGTTTTGAAAAAAGTTGATCCAATAATGCCAGATGACAAAAGTGCACACTACATTGTGATCTTTGAACTATGTCACACCGGTTTCTCATATAACTAAAGTTGGTTATCATCATTCTAACATCAACTTATTTACGTTGCCGTTCTGGTGAAAAGGAGTTTCATGTGACATAAGCATATGGTGAATTTTTTTTCATCACTATCCAAACGCATTCAACATTCTTAACAAAAATTCTTACCAGCAATTAAATTAACATTTTTTAATTCCTGAAAAATTTGAATTTTATAGGGGTGAAAGCTTAAGTCTTTTTATAAGATTTCTCAGATTTTCGATGGTTCATTGATATTGAATGCTAATGCATATTTAATTGCAGATTGATTGGGCTGCGCGTTATGGCAATGGCAGTTAAAACCTACTAATGTTTACTGACGTTCTAAAACGTTTTGCTGTTCATTGAGCTTTAAATTTATTGTGCACCCAATTTCCTCAATCTTTTTAACCCCAATTTTAATTGGATGAACAGACTGTACCCGCTCTTGATGCGGAATATTGAACCGCCTGCAGAAAAACCTTCGTACAGTTGACGCGGAGTCACCATTTTTATAAAACAATTTATCGTAGAAAGCACGATATGAACCTAGTTACTGTTCCATGTTTACTAAATGATAATTAATGGCTGACAATATTTTATCAAGCTTAATACCCTCATCTAAACGTCAAATGAATAACCTTTTAAGTTAATACATTAAAAATCTTATCTTATATATATATACATATATATATATATATATATATATATATATATATATATATATATTTAAACGATTGTTTGTTTGTTTATCACGTTTGGGTTCCTATACAATTCATCCGATTACGATGAAACATTTTGTTGTGCGCACGCCCCTGAAGGTTTCTGAATTAGTTTGGACCCGCTAGGTAGCGAGGGGGCGAGATATTTCAAAAAAAAATTATTTAAGGTCCGATTTGGCTCATATTCAAAATATATATATATTACAGTTACGTGAAAAGAAATATTTTTGCAAAATATAGACCCGCTAGGTGGCGCTGGAGTCGAGATATTTAGAAAAATTGTATTTATAATCCGACTTGGCTCATATTCAGAATATATATATTTTAGTAAGTGAAAAGAAAGATATTTGCAAAATATGAACTCCCTACCTGGCGCTGGGATCGAGATATTTTGAAAAATTGTATTTATTGTCCGATTTGGATCATATTCGGAATATATGTTACATGGAAAGAAATACCTCTCAAAAAATGGACCCGCTAGATAGCGCTGGGGTTGAAATGTTAAGAAAAATTGTATTTATAGACCGATTTGGCTCATATTCAGAATATATATTTGCTACGCGAAAATAAATTTTTTTTTTTGAAAATAAATGGACCCCTAGGTGGCGCCGGTCTCTAGATATTTACGAAACAAACAGACTTTTTTCTTCTATATTTATAAAAGGCAATGTTCGTATGTGTATCCGCTATATACTAAAAAACTACTGGTCCGATTTACACGTGGGATAAACGGAAAAGGGAAAAAGGGATAAAGTGAAAGGTTAAATTTTGTGAAGTTCCGTAATGTTCAGTTTTTTAATATTTTGTATATATAAATATCAAATCTAGCAATAGCGAATCACTGCCAATGACGGGTCTACTAGTATAGATATAAATTCAAAATATTGAGATGCACATATAGAGTACTATTCCCCTAACCAAACATCATGTACAAACTTGTTAATTATTACTTTTTAATTACAAGTAAATTAATTATAATTCATTTATAATTTATTATATTTTTATAAATTACTTAATGTTAAATAAATAATTAAAAATGAATTACACGTTATTTTTTTTCCGTTTCTAATAAATGACCAAATAAAGTTTAAAGATGATGGTGGGATTAAAAAAGAGCACATTTAATTAAATTATTCTAATTTAGATTTTAAAATGTATTCAAATTATGGAGAAATAAAAATACTTCTATTTTCTGCCATAGACTACCACAATAACAGAACACTCATTTTATAAAAACAATGAGATGAAAAGTAAATATACCGCTCTATATTTTAATTTTATAACTCTCTTAAATTCTGATGCAATAGATATCTTTGTAAAAGTGCTTAACATACAAATGAGAGAACGAATAATATTTAGCAGTAAATGAATGATAATTTATTATAAATAATAATTATATTCTGTTTCTAGGATTGACTTGACTAGACTACATATTAAGATGGATAAAATTATTATTTTAAAAATAATAAAAATAATTTAAAAAAAGCTTTAATCTTGTGAGTTATTATCTAGGAAAAATTTTGAAAAAATATAACTAAAAAAATATAGGAAAAATATGAAAGTAAGATATCGATAAGAAATGATCAAACTTTATTTATTTCTAATAGAAATATTTCAGTTTCTGCTGTACTCCTACCTACATAATAATCTCAAGTAAGGGTGAAGGGCGGAAAGTACTGATAAATAAATACCAATTTTATAGGTCGTATGCTAAGTTTCAATCGATAGTCAAATAGTCAAAGCGTCTATCATGTGATTCTGGAGGTCGTGATTACGGAGTGAATCTCTACTGAATGCGTTCTCATAAGCAGCTGCGTTTCTTGGTCGTTTTATGCGCACATGTATTATAAGTGCTTTAAATGTTGGTTTAAAGTATTGTGACAATTTTTGTGGTGTACTCATGCAATACTCACTTCTATCCATTATGTAACTGTTTGCTACATTTTCCATAATTATTTACATTATGTGGCACTGCGGAAGAAATTTAAATAGTTCAAAAAATTTATTACTTCTTAGGTTACGACTTGACCAAAATATATGTTATTGGAAATCAGTATGTCAGATAAATTTACTTTAAAATGAAATTTTTATATTTTTTTATGAATTTTTATTCTGTATTCGAAAAGAAACACTCCTGAATAAATTACTTTTTTAAAATTTTTTTCCCCAATAATAAATTTATGTAATTTAATTTATTAATTCTCAATATTTAGGTATCACTGTTTCGTAATTTTTTCAGATAAAATTGAGTCTAATTATATACTTTTAAAATTTGGTTGCTAACGACAAAAAACAGTAATAATAATTAAAATAATCCTGGTCCTAGGTGAGATAAAAACTGTTTTCCTTATGCTTCTGTAATACCTGGACGTCTCAAGAAGTAACCTTATTGGAAATTGAAGAATGTAAAGGATGTAAAATGACTTCAGTCAAAGCCACCTTCAATCACCGAAGTTAAGATCTTGAGTCGGCACCATGATGGTCTTTCAGTTTAGTGGCAAATGACCTCAGTAATCGGTCCCACTTAAAAATAATGCTTTTAATTTTGGGAAAGGGAAGTGGAAATACAATTTACGCCTGGAGTTCCAGGGCTTCCGTTGGCGGCTGACATCTGGCTAAAGCCAGAAGTCAGCCGCCCGGAACCGTTTTACACATTACTTCAGGCCGAGTCCTTCTATCCTAGCCTGGGAAGGCCGCCACCTAGTTTCACTGGCTCAGGACAATCCAGGTCATCCTTCTTAGCCTTGAGAATGCCCCGACGAATCGGACAAAACCGAGCTGCTCAGATTCCCGAGCATCACCACAACCATATTATGGGGTCCAGTGCTCCAAAATCTGCCCTGTAGTGTCCTTCGATCTCCGCCCACCGATCACACGCAAAAAAGGTGAACTCGTCGTCGTCTCGTACACCAAGGCAGATAGTCGAGGGACGGCGCTTTCTGTATAGCGCGTAAGTACGTACGCGTAAGTACGTACTACGTACCCGTGACCAGTTAATAACTGGTCACGGGTAAGAAGTAGGTAGTACTCCACCTCTTTCCCGTCGCTTTGTCCACGGTATGATTAGAGGGATAAGCCTTAATGTCCATCGTCATCATTCTCTGGTCTTGTGATCTCAGGTCTCTTTCCAGGCGAGGAATATGCAGGTCCATTCCTCCACGATGATAGTCTCCCGATCTTCGTCTGCCTGCCGCCTCCTGAAGGCCGCCTGGTACCCCCTTGCCAAAAAATCAGAGGGTATGACAACCGCAACCACCAGAACAGGAAGATCAATAAACATCTGAAATGCGCAAACGACTCACAAGGGAATGGTACGTTGCACTTGCGCGAGCCACTTCCAGTTTTTCTTAAATCTTAGCACCTTGGCCCAACTTCAGCCCCGTATAACAGGACGGAGTGATCCGTGGACATCGCAATCAACCGACTGCTGGCCTTCGGTTCGCCGACAAGAGAAGGAGGTTGTCTGAACGCTTTTTCGTTGGAACCGGTCTCCGTCTTACCGAGGGCTAGAGATAACTAATGGTCGCTAAGCCAGGCTCTGATCGCTCGACTGAGACTTATATGGGCGCGGTCTGCAATAAGAAGAGCAACGTCATCAGCGTACCAAGGCAGACTCTTTCGACATCTCCAGCCTCAGGAAGCCATCGTCGATGGCATTCCAAAGATCGGGGCTGACGATCGACCCCTGCACCGACTCCGACGTGATCGTGGCCCTACGCTAGCCGCGTAGGGCCTACATTATTATATACGAGATCTACATTATTAATAATAATAATAATAATATTAATAATAATTTTAATAAGAAAATTTAATAATTTCATTGAAATTTGGATTAATTTTTATTTAAAAAGAATTTTACATCAATCATAACTAATACTGAATATTAATGTAATCTTTTAGCTATTAACAAATTTTGTAAAATTTTACCCACAATTAATTTGTCTTTTTTACGATATAGAAAAAAACCCAACTATTTTGGTCATAAATTAAATAACATGACAGTAGTAAAGTTTCTTTTTTTTTGTGCAAAAAGAAATCATTATTTCTATCTCGCTTTTGTGTGACCGTTTTCAGTGACCTAAATCGGATAGATTAATACTCCGGGACGAACAATAATTTGTATCCAGTGATACTAACAAAAGTTCAATAAAACTTATAAAAGTAGAAAAATGATGCTATTGATTCTGCAGTATGTTTTATTTATTACGGAAATAAATTTAGGTAAATTACTTGTATATACTATAAATCTGGAATGAATTACTTCAGTTGGTTTACTCTACTATCCCTAACATCCATTAGGTGTGCTCCGTTCACATAAGGCCGCCATTAAGTTGTTTACTCATCGTATATGTTCATTGTTAAACGACAAAATTCAGAATAAATAAAAAAATATTTACTACTGTAAATGTGGTAGATGTAAGAAATACGGTATATTAAGGCAATACGACAATATACATAATTTAGAAGTTTTACAATTTTGAATAACAATAATATATCTGATTTTATATCTTCCGTTCCTCGGATTATTTCTCAAAAGTTTTTTTATTTTTTAATGGTTATCCATCTTTACTGTATTAATTTATATAAGATAAATAATTACCGTAAATTTAGTTAAACAAAGCTTTTCTAATTATTTTTCATCCTACAGTTGGTTGGTGAGCTTATTAAAACGCACACATCTACAAAGCAAATATTCTTCGTTAAATGAGTACACCAGAAAATAAATGTATCCAGGTTGTATGTAATCTCAAAAGGCAACCCACCAGTTTTTTTTTTCAGAAACTGCAAAAAAATTCAATTTGCAAAGTGGAATTTTTTGTTTTTAAAAAATCATTTAGTAAAAACTAAATGATTTCTACCCAATTATTTTCTAGATACATGTTCCAATTCGAATGAGCATAATTTAATGCAAATGTTCTCTTTATCTGTTGATTGTACAATTTAAACGAATAGAAATGTATTCACATATATAATACTTGTTCCCATTAGCTCACATTGAGGCAAAAAAGAAAAATACGGTAGTGATTTTTTGGGGAGAAGATGAATGTTAAATATTTTTTTTTGTGATTTGTGATCCTGATAAAAAAACTTCAACATTTGTAAGAACAAAAATTGTTAAAGTGCTCCGGTAAAGATTTGAAATCTTATTTCGCCCAAAATACCCCACTTTAACAATTTCTAAAAAATTTAATACATTCTTTCATTCCGAAGGATGTACCTGTCTACAAATTTTGATGAAAATCGGGTCTCCGGGCCTAGACCAAATGTAGGCCAACGAACATACATATGTAACTACGTCCGTCTTAACAAAAATAGATTTTTTGGACTTGGAAGCACGGAAATGAGGTTTTAGCGCTGATTATTTACAGTTTTTTAAATCTGATTTTTATTCCTTGTACGAAGTAAAGGCAGTATTGTGATCGCAAAAAATTTCGATTTTCAGATTTCAACGGAAACATCCATTTTGACCATCTCTGAATCCATTTTGACTAGTTTCGGAGTGACCTCTGCATACATACGTACGTATGTATCTCAGATAAATCAACGATTAGCCGTAGAATGTTGAAATTCTGGATTTAGGACTGTTGTAACATCTAGTTATGGACTTTCCCTTTTGATTGCAATCGACTGAAAAAAGTGTCCAAAAGAGCCCAAAATCTCCAAAAAATTTGATTTTTGATTTTTTGTTAACTGCAGAAATAAGCCCTCGTTGATAACCTTTCAACGATATATCGTAAGTGGTACTTATTTTTATTTGTTCCAGAGTTATAGCCACATAAAATTATAATTAATGAAATATTTCAATCTTATAAGGGGAAGGTACTTGGTTCGAATCAGACTTCATCTTCTTTTTTTAACTTTTTTTAATCAAAATATATTGATTTATTTATAAATACTAATTCCTGATTGTAAAAACTTTTTTACAATAAATAATAATTCAATAATAACAATAAAAAAAGGAAAAAATATCAGAAGTTACTAATGGAAAAAAATATTACGTACTTTCAATTTTAAAAAATGTGTGTATGTAATTTAAAAGGCGTACAAGGAAAACATGTGGTGTCCACATCAGATTTTTAAAAATGTTTCCTTAAGGCACAAAACTTGAAAAAAAAAATCAATTTTTTAGATCTTTTTTTTAAATCGATTTATATACTTTCCGATTGTAGCTATAGCTACTATAGTAGAGTATATTGCTGTAGTCGGGAAAATAAAATGACTAAGAATTTTAGAAGTGGGGTTGCCTTATAAGATTTTTTTTTAATAGTATTTTTCCTTGTAATATGTGATTCTGATGTAGTTTTTTGATAAATTATAAAATATTAGTAGATAAAATTGTATTGTTTACTCTCTTTCAGAGATAGCCCTAAAATCTCACGACTTAATATAACACCTTTCAAACCAGCTTTTTGTAATTTTAGATTATCAAGTATACGTAACCAAATCAAAGACAAAACATTTACATATATACAAAATGTTTCATTAATTTTAAGTCAAGGGGGTACAAAAGTAGAAGAATGTGTAAAGGGTTATTTTATTGGTCAATAGAAATGCTTTTTTCTTTGTCATACATTATAAGAGCAGGTAAAGTAAAGTTAATAAACTATTTTTGATTATTTGATCTATGGTTATTAATGTATGGAATTTTTTAATTCAATACGATTTTCATTATACTAAAAAATTATTTTCCTTAGTTTAGTGAAACCAAAAAACCTAAGGTTATTATATTCTTGCATAAAAATAGGTTGAGGCGTAAAGTGCACCCGCAGAATTACTGCATCAAAATTTTAGCACACCCTTGAGAGAATAACCCATAGTCCAAACGACAACTCGGGCTGTAGATGTAGCGTACAGTGTATACATTAATAAATAATTTTGGTAGTTCTTAACGGATTGAATGTATCTTGACAGTAAACATAACACACATTTCCCTGAAGGTTAGAACTTTTTAACCTCTTGTATATTGTATGTAATATATATATATTTTTATAAAATTTCCTAATGAAATTAAAATAAAAGTGGGGTTATTTTTATTTAAACAGCTTAGATACAATAGTAATAATATATTAAAAATCGTATAAAATATAAAAGTAAATGTCAACTGTAGTTAAATCATTTACTTTAGATTCGTTTTTGAGAGATTAATATGTCAACATTACAGTAGTGTTTTAATACCGACATTTATAATCTAATATTATACAGTTGAGGACAAGTATTTATAAATAATTAGAAAAACCTCTAATTCGTTATTCACTTTTTATATAAAAGTGTTTAAATCGTGAACAATTATCACTTTTTAATGAATAATACCGCAGTTTTACTTAAAATAAGTTTATTTTTACTGAAAAAAATTATTGATTGATATTTGTTGAAATCTGAAGGAATTTTTAAATTTACTATTTTTTTTATACTACCAATACTTAATACAAACATTTTTTTTTTTTAATTTTATGTAAATAGATATTTCCGGTATACTGAAATGTTCAGTACACTGGAAAATGGGAAGAAAATATAGGTGGTCAGTACTTACTGACCACCTATATTTTCTTCTACCTATATTTTCTGACCACTTGGTCAGAAATTAAATATTTAAAAAACTTATAAATAAATAAAAGATAATACATATGTATAAAAACTTTCAGAATTTTTTTCTTTTTAACTTCACCCTAATTTCTGTCCCAAAGGTACAGTAAATTTTAACGTGGATAAAAAATAGAGTAGCTTTCAAAAATTGTTTTAAATCCCTAAAGTCGAAAAACACACATTTTAGGATTGGCCTAAACTAATATTTTTAATTGCCAATAAACAAACACAATTTAATAATATAAAATGAACAGATAATTTAATTTTAAAGCAAACCTAATTTCAACTAACAAGTTTAAGTTGTAATTTACTTTAAAGATAATGTTTAAAATAAGTTCCGTTATTGTTTATACGAAGCCCGATGTAAAGTACATGTATACGCGTATATGGTTATCTACATACATAATAAGGATGTAGCTAATCGTACGTAAATCCTCAGTAATGCGATTATAATTGTTTCTTTCGTGTACCTCAGGGACATAATTTCAATTAGCTTCTTGAATTACTGATGAATGGCAATTTATTTATGTTAAAATTTACATTTTATAGTCTTGAGTCAACGGATGGACTTAAAATTATCAATAATGTATAATTCAATGAGGCATCTAACATTATTTCACTGTTTTTTAGCCTCCAGGACCACCTAAGTGTATCTTCAGAGGATGAGATGAAATGAACATTTTTTTTAGCGTGTGAAAATGCCATGCCTGACAGGGATTCGACCCTCCAAATGAAAGGCCGAGATGCTACCACTAGCGCCACGTAATATTATTACACATGAACGCTTTAATCATTATTTAATAACTGTTTCTGAACTTGGTAACGAACTTTTTTGAAATGAATAGTAGTACAAGTCCTCGTTTATTGAAGAGGAATTATTATCGCATAGTCAAAAATAAAATCTGTACAAATCTAGAATATTGTTTTTAATTTATTTCTTTAATAACCGAATTAAAAATAATTAATAGTAATTTCTACTATTAGTAATAAAAACAGCTAAAAATTAAATGCCCAGTATTTTAACTAAATTCAAAGTACAAATTCACAGTATTTCATTTAATTTCTCGATAAAATACTAGACACCCAGTATAAAAAAAAAAAAAAAAAATAGTACAAAAACGAAATGTTCGGTAATTTTACAAAATACCGGTAAAAATGGTAAACATTTAGTAAAAAAAATAAATGTTCGGAAAAGAAAAAATTAAACTAGGTGAATATTTAATAATTTATTTATTTATTCTAATTTATCTATTTAAGTGGTTCCTTTGCTAAACAAATTTACAAAAATAAAAGGAACAAAGGTAAGTTTTTAAAAATTTATATAATAAAATATAAATAGAAAAATAAACTAGTACAGAAAGTATAAAAAAAAGTGGGTTTTAATAATAACGTAATAGAATGAGCTTTAATTCTATTACGTTTTAAAAAACTTTAATAATTAATTTATCTATTGCATATAAAAATCCATTTTTTTAACTTTTACTAGGCCCATTCAAATTTATACTATGTGCTGTTTAGTTAATTTGAATATATTACGGTGCAATTTTTTTTTTAAATACTGCGAAACTTATAAATAAAATTCTAAGTATTTAGTATTTTGAATGAATAATAAGGTAATAAAATACTGAATATTTAAATGCTAATCATTAAAAACAAGTAAAAAATTGTCGGATTACATAATTTTTGCAATCCATTTTAATAATTTTTGCCATATCTCATCTGTTTATCTACTGATTTAAACAATTAGGATGCCATTTTGTTCATAGAAAAAATTAAACTTCATTTAATAAATATAATACGATAAAAGTAATTTTTAATGAGCTGTAATATAATTAAAATTTTAGATTTTTCGATATTTTGGAATTTTCTAAAATAAAACTTTTAAATTATTTATTTTGATATTAAAATTCATAATTCATTAAATATTGTTTTTGATTTATTTCTTTAATAACCGAATTAAAAATAATTATTAGTAATTTCTATATAAGTAATAAAAACAGCTAAAAATTAAATACCCAGTATTTTAACTAAACTCAAAGTATTTCATTTAATTTCTCGGTAAAATACTAGACATCCAGTATAAAAACTTATAAGTTTATTTGACCTATTAGTACAAACTTATAATATAAACTATAATAAAAATATAAACTTCATTAAAATATCTCTGTCCACTCTTAAAATATTATTTTTATTAAAAAAATACAAAATGGGAGAGGTAAACTAAAACGAGATTTGCCCATATGACCTTTTTTTGTTTGTTAGATGCGCTGAATCATTATCTTAATTTTGGCCAACACCTCCCGAGATACCTCGTACTATGGTATGTAAACACGTGCGTGAATAAATTTTATTTTGAAGTTTTGTTGACTTAACAATAGGCTACACAAATTTCTGCTGTTCAGTGTTTTGTCAAGACTACTTACATGACAATCCGTCATGTGTTTTTATTGCATAAAATTCTATTTTAACTGAATAGTTCAGTTAATGTCATTTTTAAGATAATGTGTAGATCAGCAGATAAAATCTAATGAAATGGACATTACAAATTAAATTACCGAAAGTTTTATTCGTTTTTTTTCTAACCACCATGAAGATATTCATGAATGTTTATACAATGTAGAATGTACCAGAACCTTAAATCTAACACAAAAACTAACATTTTAACATTAAAGTATTAAATATAATAAATAACACAGAAAAAGTCAGTTCATAGAAACATTGATTGTAATAAAAAACAATTATTTACGTTTAAAGAAGTAAGTTTTGAATGAAGGAATCATCAAACCTTTGGTTTCTTATCTTTGAGAATTCTAAAAAAAATTATAATTTGAGGAAATTATAAAAATTGGAAAAATAAAAAATATAAAGGTGCTTCTATCATATATCAACAATTAACAAACAGCCCATAACGGCTTTCTTTCAATTTTAAATAATACATTAAAAATAGGATACATTGAGAAATTATTTCAAGTGGTTCGTTGTTTATCATAATAGGAAATTAAAACTGTATGAAAAACTAACTCACATAAAAGGCAGCTTTCACAATATTTTGAAAAGTTTGGTGAAGAAATATTTATTTAGATATCAAGAAAACGTTTGCTAAAATGCTTCTTGCATATGTATTTCTTTAGAAGATGTTAGAGAATTTAATAGGTATCTCAGCCCCAGTTGGAGTTTTCATACGGCCATTGATTAGGAAAAATTCCCTGGGTTGATGCATAGTAGACATCTCCTCCATTCACAAATATTTGGAAATCAGTTAACTTAAACATGTCCTGACAACTTTAGCATGTCTCGTAGGATCAAGCTAAAACTTGCCTTTAAAGGAAGAAATGAATCAGAGTTAGTTAGAGAAAGTTCAAACTACCCAAAACAAACAAACTGTCCAAACAAATAGCTCTACTGGCAAGTGTCCCTATAAGGCATAATTCAGACAATGAGCATCCATCAAACAAATTTCTTCGATAAATGATTATTTATCTAAGATATATTATTTAGGATGACAGGAGCATATTACTAATAAATTATTTTAGTTATACAGAATAAATAAATGATAGTAATATTGCTTTTCCACCAAATATTAAAGAGCCAATGGAGAGTAGTCACCTCTCTCCAGTACTGAGTGGAATGTAATGTATCCAACTAAAATGTAAACGTCACCAGACTTCTCCCGTACTTCAAACTTCTCGAAAGAAAAACGTAGATAGTCATCATAAAGAGAGATGGAAAATTTTTCGATAGTTTATAGATGTTTTGGTTAAATTATGAGAAAATAAGTTGTAAGAAACAAAGGTAGGAACTATTGCGTTTTAAAAAAACAATTTAAAAACAATTACGTTTAAAATAAAGACTCGGAACATAATGAAACATTCCATTTCTTAATGAAGAAATAATTTCAGCAAACAATCATACAGAGAAGATACTTAAAAAAATGTAAGAAGAAAAGAAAAAAACAGTTGCAGAAAAGCGAAACATAAATATATAGCAGCTACCGGACTATCGAGATATTTACAAATAAAAAAAAAATCTGTTTTCTTTACTTGACAATTTAAGTAGAATGTCAAATTCTACATTTGGTTTTTCTACATACAATATAGACTAGTAAAAATTTTATTGATCACAAGTAAAAATATGTATTATTACATTCTAGTTACAAACCTTGTTTGTAACTTGAAGCAGACTCTAAGGTACACTCTAAGATAATAGCATAATATAAAAATAACCTCGTGATATACATTTGTAATAGATGACGAAAGAGGTATTTGAGCAGTTTATAAATGTGTACAAAAGGATTTTTTTTACTCGTAATAAGAAACAAATCATCTAGCAAAGTGTCATCTACAGTAATTGGAACAGATATTAGTAAGTAATAATGTGTGATAAATATGAAAAGCATGTGCATGGAAATATTTTTTGGCGGGAAACAGGTGGTGGGTTAGGGATGGTTGCGAGGCCCGGTGCGTGACGTCATGCTGATCAATCGAGCCAACTGCGCGCCCTGTGGTTGTCTTAATAAACAGTATGCTCGCGGATTCTGCGTCGATTTGCTCAACGTCTACACTTCAATGAAATATATTAATATACTGTCTCGCGCTTTTTATAAAAATAATCTTCTTAATTGAATCATATAACCTGTCGGATATTAAATGGTGTTATTGTAATTCTGAATAAAGAATCTGAAATAAACTTTTTTATTTATATAATTTTAAAAATGATTTTTATCTGCTTCATTCTTTATTAATAAAATAATAACTAGTAGGCATTTGGAGTTTAATTTGTAGGGGAAGGTGACGAGCTGAAATTCTTATAGTTATTATATCCAACATATTTAAATCTTACGAAAAATGAATGAAATATTATGATACAAAAATAAAAAAATTATACAACGAGATAAGCTATATATGTACGTATTAGCTCCTTTATCAGTATAAAAAAATTCCTGTTGTTATTTAAATGGTTTAATAAAGAGATTCTCATAGTGCAAAACACTTGCAGCAACAAGTAATAACCGAAATTTTCAATTAGAAAACCTATGAATTGAAGGAAACAAGTCTAAAATTCAAAAATCTCAAAAATTAATCTTATTTCATACACAAAAGATATAAAATCTATTAATTGTAATTTTCATTATTCATTCTATCATAAGAAATTATACAAATTCGTCAATTTTCTTTTGAACTAGCCGATGGTTTTATCGTCTCTGTATAGTTGAGTAAAACTGATGGGGGACTTAGATAACGAGTTTCAATTGTAAGGAAAAAGAGCGATAAAAAAAGACGGCCTACACACAAAAGAACCGGCTGCTGATTTGTTAAACTAGCCTATAAAAAAACACTAGCCTGAACTGAATTGTGTTTTTGTAAAATAAAATATTTTTCGGGTAACATTTCTCAACGTAGATATGAAATTTAAAAAACATAATCTTTTTCCTATTTTCGTTGTTGAAAAACAGATTAGCAATCTTAAATCTCAACCTGAAGAAACTTTCTATACCCAAATGATTGTTTCAAGAATGCTACCTTGAAGCACTTACTGTGTTTGGATAATGCACTTAAATGTATAAAATATAATCCCCTTGGAAAACCGTTAGGGAGGGGGTTTATGCCTAAGATGGAAGCAGCTTCTACTGTTTTACATAGACTATCTGAAGCAGATGTAACAAACCATCTACTTGCTTTTACGGAATCCAAAGTTTCAATGCAAAATTATTAATTTTCAATCACTATTTTTCCAATATTATTTTTCCACTTCAATTGTTCTACTATTTGAAAATTATTATTCAATAATAATTGATTTCTATAGTAACGACTTTATTTTTCTGCTGTATTTTTGTAAACTTAATCGCAAAATTTGAGAGATGGGAGTAGTTTTTTCAAAATTAATTCAGATAATTTGCCTCTTGTTTGTAACTGTTAGTTGCAAAATTTCATAACGATCAGAATAAAACTGTAGATCTGTATAAAAGACAAACGAACACAAACGTATTTCTTTGTATATATAGGTAGAAAATACAAGAGATTTATTATGTTTTTTGTTCTACTTTTTTTCTGTTTAGCCCCTGGAACCACCGTAAGGTATTTCTTCAGAGAATGAATGAGGATGAATATAAATGAAGTGTAGTCTTGTTCATTCTCAGGTCGACTATTCCTGAGATGTATGGTTAAGTGAAACCCAACTATCAAAGAACATCGGAATCCACGGTCTAATATTCAAATCCGTATAAGAGTAACTCCGAACATTTGTTAAGTACATTTCATAAGAAACCTACCTATTGTAATTGATACCATGATTCGACTTCCGATAAATTTCGACATATCTTCGTGTTTCACATCCCCCAGACCACAAAACCACCGTCAGTTCAAAAGTTATATATATATATATTTCACTTTATTGTGGACACGATTAACTGCCGTAGTTTTGCGCCAATCATTATCAAATTGAAATATAAAATATAACGACCCAAAATATTAATCGAGTTCTTTAATGGGCAAAATTGGACCATGGGGGTGGAAATGGGGGGAGCGCTTTTTCGATAAAAAACAAAATATCACTATAACTTTCTTATTAAGTAAAATATCCAATTCGTTTAAAGTTCTTAATATTTTTTATATAAGGGTCTAAAACTTATCTAAGTAAATTTTTTTTATATCACCGACCATTGGCTCAGGAGATGGAAAAAATTGGATTGCTAAGACAAAAAAAAAATCATACCTCCCTTAATCGGCACAGTATTAAATCGGTTTAAAGTGCTCGTTAGTCCTCTAGAAATTACCTAAAATATTTTTCTGAAACAATTTTTTATATGACTAACCTTTACGGCAAGGGATGACCAAAATATTGCTGTAATTGTAAGAAGATTGGCCTTGTCAGATACTAAAAATTTGAAACTTTTTTCTCATGCAACCGTTGTCGTATTGAGTAAATTTGAAGTTTTTCTTAACTTTAAGGCGGAAATATTTTTTATTCTCTACTTAGCACCGGTGAAATCTACCTCCGCTTTCCAGCGTGCCGAAAGGAATTTTTTTTTGTTAGTAACTAACAAAAACCTTTATGTCTTTTGTTAGTTAAAACAAAAAAAACACGGCAAATCTTCTATCTTTGTATTAGATAAATGGAAATGTTAACTGAATAGAATTTTGAATGAGCAATACTTAAATGGACTAGTTCAACAAATAATGAATACTGAATATGGCTACGAATGAACATCGGATGCACAATGGCAAATGAGTTATAGCCTATTTCACTTCCACCAGCTAGCTATTTTCTTAATTGTAGATTGTGAATCTCATTGTCAACTATAATATCTAATCTATTGAAAAAAACAAATTTAATATTACGTGAAACTTCATTTATTAAAATAAAAATAACAATGAATGTAGATTAAAGTAGCACATTAATTTATATTACGTTATATTTTTAATACATTTGAATTAATAAAAATAAATACGATAAAATAATTTACGTCGATCGATAAATCTGACGATTTCTTGAGATATATGTATGTATAGCAGTTTCGGTATCAGCACTAAGACCGCAATTACGTAAATCTAATGTATACAATTTTTTATTATGTTCTGCAGCAGAAATGAACGAATCGGCGCAAGAGTCATCTAAATGATTGTTACATAATATCATTTTTCGCATAGATTTTGAAAATAGCAAACTATCACCAATTTTTTTAGCACTTCTTGCTGTTAAACCGGTACCACTTAAATTTATCTCTTGTAAATAATTATTTTTTACTATAGCTGTTGCTATACATTCACCTCCAATGTCCTCTATTAAATTAAACTGAAGATCGAGTGTATTTAATGGACAACAATCTGGATTTTGCAATGCATAAGCTAAACCTGCAACACCGTCGCATTCGATATAATTATTTAAAATTAAAAGAGATTTTAAATTCTGATGCTTCAACAAGAAATTACCCATAGCCTTAGCACCGATATCACCTACTTTACAATGTGATATTTCTAATACTTCAAGCGTAGTTTTTGTCAATAAGGTATTTAATATTATATTAACTCTGACATTATCAATATTACATCTATGTAAACGAAATACAGTCAAGCAATTACAATCTAATAAACCTTTACTTAAATTATTTATATCGTTTAAACTAACTTTAAAAAAATTCGGGTTATATTTCATACCGATATTAAGAACACCAAATTTTATTGATATTTCTTGCAAATTTACTAATGATTTTAAAACAGATGATAAATCCATATGATCAGGTATACATTCACCGCGTGAACATTCACCGCGTGAACATTCATCTGGTGGTATTGGTTCAGGTAGCATATTTCTTGGTGGTTTTAATTCATTTATAACAAGATGATTTACAAACGGTGAACAAACAACCATAACTTTTGATACTTCATCCCAATCGATGTAACCGGGTTCTTGATAATGTATAAATTCTTGTACATATTTTTCAATGTACATAATTTTCCACGAATCGGAATGTTTTGTAATATCTAAAGGTAATCTGGGCCATCTATATTCACAACGACGTTTCCAGTAAATACCGTCGTCTATTATAGGTGCTACTAATTCTACCGGTAAATCTGGTGGCAATATTTCAAGTAAATAATCTAAATCCGGTACTGGCAAAAAAGGTAACACGTTCTTATGCTTTTCAAAATTATCGGCTAACGTTTGTATGCAAATATATGCTAACGATAATGGTACTCGTTCGTCCCATGTAAGATCTTCTGATCTAATTAGTCGAAATCTTTCTCCCATTAACATTAACGTCTGATCTGATGCGGCGTACGCCCGTAGCGTATTTACAGGTATTGTATGCGGTACTCTCATTTTTCTTATGTAATTCTATTAAACCTGTTATAAAATAAAAAATAAAAAATTAATATATATCCGTTTTGATTGTAATTTTAATTAAAATAACTTAAACAAATATTATTGTATATAGGTGTGTATTTATGACTGGGGAATCGGAGAAGAAATAATATATTGGTAGATTGTTGGTTGAATTGAGTGTTTAATAATAATAGAAGTCTTGTTAGGTAATGTTACAGGTTACCGATTCATCAAGTAGTTAATGTTGTATTTAATGATTTACCATTTAAATAGTTTTCAACATCCATTTTGTTATTACAAATAAGGTCATTATTCTTCAATTTGTCTCAAGCGTGGATTATAATTGTAATTTATCTTACAGCCAGATGAAAGATAAATTTTAGCGATAAATTGTTAAGATCATTTTCTGCGTTTCGTCTAGTTTTCATAAATATTTTAAAGATTCTAGTAACATCACCTAGTTAAATTAAACTCGAAGCATGTATGCACGAAAAACATACTGGTCATACTGAGAACTGCGTCTCTTTTTATACTTCCTTGTACGAAATAAAGGAAATATTGTGATGACGAAAATTTTCGGTTTTCAGATTTCAACGGAAATATCCATTCTGAATAGTCTCGGCGTGACGTCTGTACGCACGTATGCATCTCGCATAACTCGATTAGCCATAGGATGTTGAAATTTTGGATTTAGGACTATTGTAACATCTAGTTGTGCACCTTCCCTTTTGATTGCAACCGACTGAACCAAAAGTGTTTAAAAAAGCCTAAACCCCCCCAAAAATCTTGATTTTGGACTTTTTCTTAACTGAAATAATAAGCCCTCATTGCGAGCTTTTCACCGACATAAGTTGTATTTATTTTCATTGGTTCCAGAGTTATGGCCAAATAACATTTTTATTAATGAAATATCTGGATCTTAAGGGATGACACATCGGTTCGAATCCGACTTCATTTCCTATTTTTTTTAATTTTTTTTTTTAGTTGAAATATATTGATTTATTAATAATTATTAACCTGTGATTGTAAAACAAATTTTACAATAAACAGTAATTCAATAATAGCAATAAAAAAGAAAATGAAAAAAATCAGAAGTTATCAGCGAAATAAAATGTTATATACTTACAAAAATGTATATATGTAATTTAATGGGTGTACAAGAAAGTCATGTGGTGTCCACATCAGATTTTTGAAATTGGTTAAAAAATAACTTATGTTATAAAAATTATTTTTAATTCTTAAAAAGTTAAGAAATTATGTTTATCATTTTAAAATACTTTATTACTGCACTTATTTTTTCTGTTGTATATAAATTTTACAGAAAAATATTCACTGCTAAATAATTATGATAAAAAAATTTATGAAAATAAAAATATCATATCTATTTCGTTTTTTTAACGATAATAAATAATTAAGGACAAGGAAAGACTTTTAACCTCTCAGTTTCATCCTTACTTCAAATAATAACCAACTTAATGCGTCAATTAAAGAATAATAAAATGTTTAGAATGATTTAAATTTTAAAGTCGAAAATGAAGAAATACTATGACTAATTATAATATTTGGTAAGAGGCCAGTATTTACAGTTAGTAATATTAATAAAGTTAAATGATTTAGGTATTTTACTACAATGTTCTTATCATTTACTAATATTTAAAAATATTTATTAACTACTATTACAAACGAAAAGGTTCTTTATTTTTTCTAATAGGTAAAAATAGATTTTTCTTCTCTTTTTTAACGATAAAATTAAATTCAGAATTCTAATACCGAATTGAAGAGCATCAATACACATACAATAACTTAGTATAATTGAATATTATTATTCTTGGGAGTAAACTTATTTTTTTACCAGCTTTTATTTAACGATCTTAATTTCATGTTTTAGAAAGATAGCCAAAATTGAGCGGGAGTCCAGTTGTGTGATCGGCAGATTCACTACTGAATTTTAATTTATTTTCCGTTGGTTTGTTAATTTTTGTTTAACACCCCGAGGATTAGAAACAGTTTGGTATATATACAAATTATTTGAAACATTTTTTAATTTTTAATTATAATTTGTTTTAATAATTTTGTTTCACTTTTTTATTAGTGGTAGATTATTTTGACTATTTTGATTTAATTCACCCTTTATTTTGTGAAGTTTCCTTAACATTTACTGTCGTTAATTCTAAATTTTGTTTTATTGCAATTTTGTTGCTTCAATATTAAAAACTATTTACCAATAAAATAGATTGCATCTTTTGTGTTTTTCAGGCAAATAGAGGTTATTAAAATAAAGAAGAAAATATCATTCATGAATATTCTCCTCAAATGTAATTTAAACCAAAAATTTAACAGCTGATTTTCGAAGTAGAAGGTTCTGCGGTCCAAATCCTAATAAAAATTGCTTTTATACGAATGGATTTTTACTGAAACTTTCTCAGTTGAATACTAGACAGAGTTGTTTGGTTTTGAATACTAGACTAGCCACTGTGATGGTTGGGGTTCAATTAACCATACCTTTCAGAAATGGTTGACCTGAGTGACACAGTAATTTTATAATATTTTAATAAATTTAAGAATTAATTAAAATCAAAGGGACTGACTTAGTAGCTACTACAGTTTCATTGGATGCTATTTTTAATATAAATATATTATTTGATAAAAAAGAAATGACATCATATCAGTGAAAATATGTTCATAATAAAAAAATTAAATTAAATAATGTTAGAAAAATTAATTTAAGCAATTAAAAAAATGAACATAATCAATCATACGATATTAATTTATTTTGCCGAAGTGTTTAATTTACAATCTGCCCCAATTTACCGAGTCATAAAAATATATGTCCAAGTTCAAAGAACATCTTTGAGAACTTACAGATCTAATATATGTAGTCGCAACGTCCTCGCTCTTTTTCAGGAGGTTAACCGCGAGCCAGTTCACGTTTCGTATAGAGTTTCTGTTAGCTTGTTAGGTAATGTTAGTTGCGCTCCTTCCCGTCCAACAAACATCTTCATTTCTTTCTTTTTCTATTTAGCCTCGGGGAATTACCGTTCAGGTATTACTTCAGAGGATGATATGTAAGATTGTAAATGAAGTGTAATCTTGTACAGTCTCAGTTCGACCATTCCTGAGATGTGGGTAATTGAAAACCCAACCACCAAACAATACCGGTACCCATGATCTAGTATTCAAATCCGTATAAAATTAACTGCCTTTACTAGGACTTGAAAGTTATAATTATGGACTTCTAAATCAGCTGATTTGGGAAAACGCGTTCATTACTAGACCAACCCAGTGAATTAACAAACATCTTCCTGAAATTTTCTGACAGCAACTCAAATGCAGTCCTAGGTATCGCATGCTGTTAGCATGCGGAATGAAAACGTCATAAGTTATACTTGCAGGCAGTCACCCCTTACCTACACAAGAGGACGGATAATCTTCAGCTTGCCATTCATTAGTTAGATTTAATACAGCGCCAGAATCGCCGTGTTAACCTTAAACATTAAAAATAAGAAAAATAATTCCATTAATAATATCGTTAATAATGGTTTTTTCCAACTGAAATTTTTTGTGGGGTTTAATTCCTATAAGTAAACGTTATATTAGGAGCCATGAATTTTATGCCTGTAAATTATCTGTTATAAAATCATACAGTGTTGCATATCAGCATTTCAAGCCCACAGAAATGGTTGGCGGTATAAATTTCTACAAGTGACACCTACACACTGCTCATCTTAGGTGGTTGTGTAGTTAACTGTACAGTCATTATCATCATTAATCTTAGAATGCCTCTTGTTCATCATACGCATTAGATAAATCATAGTAAAGAGAGAAACTGGGTTATGCAGTATAAAGCAGCTAATTAATTACATTTACGACAGTAACAAAATTAAAATTCACGTAAGCAATTCCAGATTGATTGTTGAACCAGTAATGGTTAAAAACGTTTTTCGAATTCAATGTTTCCTAAGATACGACTCGGTTTGCGTATCATAAAACGTAGATGAAAACATCACAGATGACGTCTTTTTTCGATTTAACACAATTACTTGTTGGAATTGAAAATTTACCTTTTACTACTCTGGCAGGCGGCTTTGTCAACCGCAGAGGGTTGGATGGACATGCAAAATTTAAAAATTTCTGTACCCAAGATGAAGTGCATGCTTCTCAAGGACAATTTTTCGTATATTCGTAACCCCTCACGTTAAGAAAAGGCTGTGTAATCAGCCGAGTTAGAGTTCATAAGTACCTAGGTGTTTTCATTGATGAGAAGTTACTGTTTAACAACAACATTAGGCAAATAGCGGCTGAAGCCGTCTATGTGATGCACAAACTTAGGTAGATTGCTCGAAAGGATTACGGGCTGTCGGGGCGTCCATTATACATCGTATAATGGACGAAAGTATGGCCTCTTTGCTGCGTCCGTTTGGGCGTATAGGCTGGACAGAAATCTAGCACTTATTCAGAATTTAATGAGTACCTAGCGCAGAACCTTAATTGTATGCACTGGTGTTTTTAAAATAACCTCCTACGAGGCTACCACTGTGTTGGGAAAGGCTCTCCCAATCGATTTAGTGGTGAAAGTTCGGGCGGCTATGTGGAAGTTGCAAAGAGGCAGGGAGGCGGAGGTATATGGGAATCGGTTTCGAGCCGGGACTGTACCGCTGCGGAACGGAGATCGCAATACACAGGTTCTAAATTTCAAACAGTTGCCCATCTCCCGCCTGCGGAGGAAGAATTTCAGCCTAGCGATGGAAGAATGGCACGCCATGACTAAGGGTAGGTCCTTGCATAGATTTATACAGGACTTGGGGTGATAGTATGCCTCTAGTTCGTTTTTAAGGGCAAGGGGTGCCCAGGTGAACTTGAACCAATATTTGCTTCGGTTCCGCCTGGCAGTTGATGTGTTGTGCGTCTTCGGAGAGGTCCAGTCGAACAAATTCATGATGTTTGACTGCCCAACTCTTGGGGAGACCAGAACTCAGACTACCCTGGAACTTAGAGGTCAAGGAGAAAATTGGCCAATCATAAGCAGCAAGTCAATTTGGCAAGACCCGCATTGTCGTACCGTGTGGGTATTCCTTGATCCAGTTGCCTTGTTCAATCGGCATCAGTAGTTATTTAAGGGAAAAGACTCCTACCGCGCTGCTGTAGGAAGCTACCTGAAAGTTATGGCTGACCATCAGCCAACTTAAGCTCCAAGCGCGTTAAAATGGTGGACAGGTACTTGCTGGCATTCAGCGACCTAGGCGTGTCAGCGAATTGCTGTCTTGACGAAATAAATTTATTTATTGAAGTTATATATACTTTAGTAGTTGACGGGGTGCGCCTAACCAATTTAGTTATATATGACAAGTGAGCACTTGGGACGCGTAAGCCGGTGGTGTATGGCATCTCGCTTAGTCCGCCCATGCTCTTAGGTAAGATCTAGTAGCTATTATGACATTGGTCGCTAAACTGTTCCGGGGCTCACTAGCAGTTGTGACACAGACATTCGGTTTTATGCTTTAGGGCGACCGAATGGGGTGGTGGCGGATGATATGCCAAGCAAACAAAATTTACTACTCTGATAATAAAATGAATCTAGAAATTTTCTTTCTTTAAATAAGTACGTAAGAAATGTTTATTTTTAATTTTGTTATAGGGAGAAGGGAATACAATTTTAAATCTTATTGCACCGGAAAGGTTACTATATACTGAAAAGGTTCAGGAACCAGTCATCTTGCATCACTTGGAAGGTTGTTTTCAGTGCCTTCTAATTGATAATGAACTAACACAATTTTTTTGTGATCTTAACGTGGAACCCAATGAACATTTCAACCATGAATTTAAAAGTGGACATTTAAATTATTTTCACCGAGTTGTATTTTTTGATGTGCGATTTTTTTTTTTTACCGGTATTTGTTTAAATAAAAACACGTTTACATAAATATAATTTTTTAACAAATAAAAAAATTCTGAAAATAAAGTGGTAATTAAGAAAAAATAAATAAATGGATTAGAGAAGGTATCAGTCGTTTTGGGCTTAGATCTTTTAAGACAGTTGTTTTAGGGTTGGTTTGGTAAGCTATGTTTAATATCTTAGGGGGAAGGAAAACCTTACTTATTCTGAATGCAAAGACGCTCTCTCTCTTTCTTTCTTTGTCTTTCTCGGTTCAGTTTAATTATTATTGGAGTGCTCTCTTGGTGCTGGGCGCTGGGCCAATTTCAAGAGAGAATTCACAACTTAGTATATATATCAGAATCCTTTATCCCATTCTACGTCTTCAATACTTTATATCTAAGTCACTTCTTCACCCCTAACCATACGAAGTAGTATAGACCTACGTGAGTACTAGAAGCGATCCTGCTACTAACAAATCTCAACAAAAAATGTTAAATTTAATACTTTTTATAGTTGATATAATTTTTCAATATTCAACAGTAAAATCTTAACAAATAATTGAAATGAGAGATTTCATATTAAAACAGAGAAATATCATGTAATAAATTTACTGTTTAAGCAACAATTCTTTCTTTCTTTTCTTTTTTTTTTTGATTATTTTCAACCACTAGAAAAATTATTACTTTTTGTAACGAAATATTTTACTTTAAACTCTTTTGCTATTTTACTCCTCTTAATATTACATAACATTAAATAACATGTATTGTAATATTGAATAAATTCGTTTTATTAATTTGATATTTTTATCCTTTTTTTCGCATAAAATGTATAATATTTCAAATAAATCTGGTTAAAATATGTTATTAAATTTTAACAAGTTTTGGTTAGGTTCATATCTAGATATTTTCAATAATATTCAACTTAATACAAAATAATTAAAAACTACAGATTTTCAAACTATTGTAAAACTATATTGGGAATCAAGCTAATAGTAAATAATTAAAAAATTGATTTAAATTAGTGCTTTAAAGAGTACCAATTGAACAGAAAAAAGAAAAAGAATGATTAAATATATTAATTTTTATGAAGTATGTAGCGTTATGAGGATTATGAAATTGACGGTACCGATTTAATCACGAGTCCAACAATCGAAACGTTTGCCGTTGTTTGTTTAATCAATACAATAATGGGCTTATAGAAATATAATAAAAAATGCATTGTTCTAAGCGTAACTGGAGAGTCGACATGAAAGAGACAATGAGAGAAAAAATAATAGAGAAAACAGCGTTTGAAAAGTGGAAAGAGCTGTGATTGGTCCGATGAAAAATATAAGAATCAGCTGAAAGTAAAAGTAAGAAGATACTTTGAAGAGTAAAAATTAAATTAAACACCTTAATTGTGTGTGTATGTGCGCGCGCGTGAGTGCAGTCATTAATGAGATCAACAGGATCAGTAACTATTTTTTGTTGTTAGCGCGCGCGCGCGCGCGCGTGTGTGTATGTATATATATATATATATATTTAAAGTAACGTAAGCTCATGGAGATAAATGGAAAGAGACTGACTCATCATTAAGGCATAGCAAGATGCTCATTCATTTCACTATGAAGTTGAACCAGCTTAAGACTCATTCAGATTTTCACAAGTCCAGCACATGAAGACGTTTCAGTCGTCAGACATCCTTGCTGTTGTCTAGAACATTAACTGCTAGAATGTTCACGGGATTATCTAACCGCTGTTCATAATTTGAACTGAACCGTTTGACCTCTTTGCGAATGTAAGATAATCGTGTATTGGGAATGTAAGGCAGTGAATGTCTTCGTCCTGTGCAAACCACGGTGCCTCTGAAGTGAATCTCGCCAACTTATTCTGAAAACGTTATTTAATTTAAATGTTACTCTTGCTCTTAAAGAATGCAGTGCATATTTTTGGTTTCTACCTTGAGACTATGTTAATGAATTATTTGATGTTTAATGTGGCGGTAAGTAATTTCGAACAGAGGAAACAGCCAGATGAAATATGTTACCAAGAATTTGATTACAGTATAAGGTAATGTGAAAAAAGGTCCAACGTGAATACCACATTTTATTTACAGTTATAGCAAAAATCATTATTAATCACACAAAAATTTTTTCAATGGACTGTATTTTGTACTTCAAATTAAATGCCATATTTTGTGCTAAAGTTACACACAGACATAAATTTTATATTAATGCCAGTAGTAGGGAAACGCGTGACAACTACATACTTTTAGATTATTTAACAAATAAAATAACCTAAAACGCTTTAAAATACAAAGGTAGAAGTCATTAAATTAAAATATTGTGTAAGTCTTACATATATATATATATATATATATATATATATATATATATATAAAGCGGAAAGGTATATGCATGGAATAATGGAGAAAATTTACTTGGGAAACATTCTACAAGCAATTAAACAGAATTAGTGGGGAAGCTTCTATATACGAGTGTACGTCGCTGGCCCAGAACGCTACAACCATTTTATACCCCCAACAGTTTCTTAGGGCTCGTTTACAGTTAATAACACCAATTAAACTTATTTGGTATGTGAAAGAAGAAAAACATTTAAAGAACTGTTTAAGAAAATAATACTAATTAATTTTATTTATGTGGTCCTGAATAGAGTCTATATATACATCTATATAATTAGTTTTTCCTTTTTATTATTTTCATAATTTCTTCATTTATGTTTTCTGTTTGCTCCACCCCCTTCTAATACTTCAGCATTAATACTTTCTCTTATTTAAAAATACTAGTCCATTAGGTTGTAGGTGAATGAAAAACTCTAATGTAATTAATTGTAATTTTATTCTTATTTCTCTTGGCAAACTTTATTCTTTTACCTCTTCAACTTCCACCGTAGAGTGATAGATCTTTGTATTTAATCCAGAAGGTTCTGTGTTTGATTCTTGTTAGGTGTAGCATTTTTTTAACGTTTTATTTTTTAACAAAAACTGTCATGGCCCTTATATTTGTGTATTATATTTTTTCACAGTTTAAAAAATAAATATGATTTTCTTTAACAGTTGCAGCGTAAAAATTTTTTCATGCAAAAAGTGAAATATTATACTACATTAGACTTTTTTCTAAATCACAACTCATTTAGTTCTAAATCGCAACTCATTTGAAGAACACCTGTAGGGATTACGAAAAATTATACAAAAAAATGTGCTGTTTAAAGTTTTCATAAATTTTTTATGCGATCATGTATAAAATTAATATTAAAGTATATTTAAGAGCAAAATATTATCTATTGTTAAAGCATAAAATTTCCGCATATCAATTTCAATATGGCGACATTAATTATGTTTTGGACCCCATTAAATATACATTTTTGGCAAAATCATGAATTTTAATATCAATATTATGGAAAGGACATATCTTTGTAATCTCAACAACTATACATAGAATGCAAAAAAGGTAGACGTTTAATAAAATTAACTGAACTAAAAATCTTAAAATCTAAAACCGATATCAATTGTTAAACATTATCGCCTGTTGAGAATAAGGTATATAAATATTCGTTTTATAAATAAATGAAAAGAAAAACGATAATAATGAATTAATAAATAAATTATACTTTAAAATATTATAAAACGAATATTTCTAACAATGTTTAAAGAATAAAAATAAAAAAACAGAACTGTTATCGTTTTAGGTAATCCCACTAGAAAGCGGTAAAGTTAGCTTACTAAAGTTAAACGACTGAAACCTCTGGCTAGGATTACCCACCATTACATAATGCACTCTCGTTAAATAAGATCGGGTAAAATAAAACTTTATCTCAAGGAAGATAGAGATAGATAGATCAATCAAACAGATATCACCTCTCATGAATAAAATTTAAGGAAGGGGTTTATCGATTTAATATTATGTTACAAGATTTCAAAGATTGTTTAAATTCTAAAATTACTATCTGTTAGTTCTCTATAAATATTTAAATAATGAAATTACTGTATCGTTACTGAAAAGTTCCCCAGATATTTAATTCCTTTTTATTACGGACATTTTTTTAAAATTCTTAGTCTAAGAATGTCTGACTCGTTTTCAAACAATTTAGAGCTTCCTTTTATGAAAACCAAATCTTCTTATAAGTTTAGTATTTATGTATCCTTTATATTTTTAACGAATCAAACTGCTGTTTTATTCAAATTTCAATATTTTCTTTTTAATCTGCCCTCCTTATCTTAAATTGCAATAATTAGTTATGAAGAAAGAAAACTTATTATTAAAATAATTAGAATCTAATTCTGAATACTAAAACAGACTCTGAAAACTAAAACAGCCAAGATTAAGTCAAACTGTATTAAGCATTAAAAAGTTACGTTTTAGAAATGGATTAAAAAAAAACTAGGATGATAAAGTTCACAATGAATGGGAGTATTCTTTAACGGAAAATAGAAAAGAAGAGAGAGTTTTGGAGAAGCTTATGATAAAAGCATTTAATTTCAAAATGAATACACTTCCGTTACATTCTTAAAGATATTTTTAATCAAAAATTATTACGGAAAAGGCAGACGAAAACCATGTGATGTTAAACAGTTTTGTTCAATTGTCTGTGAAAAGTAAATGCATATAAATTCTTACTACGATACTTTACGTAACCTTAGAAATAGTTACACCATAACCTAATATTAAAAACAAAATCTTTATCTTTGTTAGAATATATAACAAAAAAAATCACTTTTCAATCTGAAAAATTATAATTTTTAGAAAGTGACAGTAGTAATCACTTAAATCACTTAAACACCGACTGATTATCACTATGCTTCATTTATTTTTAATCATACTATATACTTCATTTAAAAAAAAAACTATTAAAATAAAAAGAATGTGAAACTTTTTTACAAGTCTAAAACTTAAATAAAAAATTATTTATTTATAAATTATGTATCCGCGTACAGTAACAAAGAATATAATTACAACCCAGCTTGATAAAATTATCCAGCAATTTTATTTTGTCATTAATCTAACTTTATGATAATTGATTTAAGGTTATGTTTATGTGTTTTTTTTAATAAAAGAACATGTTTTTAAAAAAATAATAATTTTTATTTAAACAATTAAAGCGTTTTAAATTTCATTAAATTAAATTATTTATAAATACCTGTTAAAAACCTCACGTTCTCCTTTTTATAAAATTTAATATTATATTTATTATAGAGAAATTTATATAAAAGACTAAAATCGTAGTCAACTTAAAAATATGTAAATAAAAATAATAATACCCATATGAACACAACAAATAGGGTATGATTATTGTTTTAATCTTTTTTATGACAAAAAATTCGTATAATTAATGAAAAAAATATTTTCTTTCGTTCTGTTAAGAATACTAATTTTAATAAACATTACACAATATTCATTTCTTTTTTATTCTTTCAGACATTTTTTCTAACAAAATTCCTGGGAATTTTATTTTCATATAGTAATATATTAACGTTATATTTGGCAAAATTAAAATAAAAACTTGAACAACTTAACAATATATAACAGTATTGAGAATTTTAAAAATAATAATGCATATGCATGCTGTTTTTTTTTTTAATTATTTTTTTATGGTACAAAAACATCACGTTAAATATTCATTTTAACAAATGAATTAAGGTGAAATATTTTTATGAAGTAAAACTTAAATTTTTCTCAAGTATTATTACAACTTTTTCTTATCAAATCCTTTTATACCCTATTATGGGATTTGATAAGAAATATTGAGTTATTGGAAATAACCCAATGTGTTAGCGCGCTAACACATTTATGAAAATACTTGAAGCGAAATTTCCAAAAATATTTTCGAAATAATGATATAATGAAATATTTGAACACTAACTAATTTTTAAAATTAATTCTTTTTTTTCTAAGATAACAAACACTAACAAAGAATACAACGCACAAATCTTATTAAAGCTAAATTAATTTGTTTTATCACAAAAATTGAGATTAATGAAATATGTTATTTACTTACGCCTTCAAAATGGGATAGTTTTGAATCCATTAATTGTTTCTATTCTTCCTTACATTGCTGGAAACACTGCCACAAATACTCTGAAAGTTTGTTTTTAAAAACTAAATTTCAATTTCATTTTACTTTGCAATTCAAAAAAATAACTTTAAAAAGAAAAAAAATTGAAACTGAATTCCAATTTACTTTGTTGTGGAGAAAATCTCAGCTACCACGCAGTTCACAGGTGGCGGATAGCAAATGACCCTTAGATATGGGAGGTACCTGTGTGTGAACAAGGCCAAGCCAAATGAGCAGTCCTGGACCGAGGCGGTCCTGGTTAGAGCACCATCACTAGAAGATGTGATGGTGTAGCTTGTGGCGAGGCTGCTTTCAAGAAGCCATACCACTGGATCGTTCTACTAGGCGTTGGTATAAAACTTTTCCATAGAAGAAAAGTTCTATACTCGCAAGTCTTAAAAGAAAAAGCTGGACAAGAATAAAGGTGATAAAAATAGAACGAAGAAAGTTACAAATTTTGGAATAACGGAAATAATTTAGTTACTTAAAACGTAAGAAATCTGGATTGTAAAGACTCTGAACTGAATTAGATTTTAAAGGATCGGGGCGTATACTTGGCAGTGATTACGGAAACAAAAAAGAAACTTAATGGAGTGTTAGATTTGGGTGATTATGTACGAGGCTACGGTCAGTCTAATATGTCTACAGAAACTGAGGTGGCAACAATCGAAAGAGAAGGCTTTACTCTACACAGCTGTCAGTCGTACGAATTTGGCGCATGCGCAGTTCTTTTGTAGCAGCATTAGTCTCGTTATTTAGTAGCCACACCTGTATAGTGAAGTTTCACAGAATGTAAGTTTGCTCAGGTGTCGCTGTTTTGGTTGATCGGAAATGGAGAAATCGAATTAAATTTTCTAAACCTTTTCTAATGAGCGAATAATTATGATTCGATTTAAAATAGGTAGAGGAAGTTTTTGTGTACTTGGTATTTATTCTCCAGAGATTTGTAGAAAGACAAGTTCTGAATTATATAATCAGTTAGAGAAGAAATTTGACAAATACGATACGTAGGTCGGATCATAGAATCATTGCTGGAGATCTTAATGCTTAGGGTAGGTAGTCAAACTATTGATGATATAATTTTGGAGAAAGTCATATTAATGAAAATGGCTTGAAGTTGAGAGAATCGTAACTACCAGTAGTCTAAAAGTGACGAATAACTTTTTACAGTAAAAAGACATTAACAAATACACCTCGCCAACAAGAGGTCTTAAAGTCATTGATAGATTATGTAATTGTTAATCGGCAAATGTCTCCTAACGTTGGAGAAAATCATGTGTTTAGGGGTCCGGACATAAACAGTGACCACTTCATGGTAATGTCTAAGATCGAAATTTCGACAAGATGGAAGAAATATCGGAACATCACTGCTGGAAAAAAGGAAGAAGTACACAAAGTCTACTTGCTTTAAAAGAAAGTATTTGCCACATATTTCCGAATAGGATTGCAGTATACGCTTAGTTGCTTCCCACTATTAGGTAAGAAATTTCTAAATAAACGATAAGAGCGGTGAGAATACGCGTATAGAACAAAAACATAGAACGAGCACTTGGTATTAATCGGAGGGCTTAAAGTCTGTTTCTAAAGATAGGAACACCTGAAGTATTGGAGATTTATATGTTGAAGCAGAATACTTCTAAGGATATCATTCAATTACCGCGGAGGTTGTCGGATTAGACAAAAACATGTTAGCCAGAAACTGTTGCAGGACAAGAGCTGAGTGCGTTGAAGCAGTGAAATACAGTTCATATTTGTCTAGATATTGCAATTAGGATATTTTTCTGATTTCTGTGTCAAAGAAGGTGAATAATTCCAATGTAGTACTCCTTTATTACAGTTTTTCCGTTCCGATTGTGCTTGTTGTGGGCGATTCCTTCATAATCAAAAATACTTTGATTTTTCGTTTCACCTGTCTGCGAATGGTTTCTCACAATAAGATCAGTTACCATCCTGTTTTGTTAGGGACTTTTATTACCCTACCTACATTCAGTATTAAGTTTGTAAAAATTTTGTTAATGGCAGACCGTAAAGTGTTCACTTTTGTAAACCAAATGACGGTTGTTTAAACAAAATACTGACAGGGAGGTTTATCCATTAGTAACCATTATGTTCTAACCAAAATCCTTTGTTATTGAAGGTAACCGAAGTAATTTTAATCGGAGAATATAAAACATTGATATTATTAATTAAATTAACCGAATAGTGGGAAATCTAGTTACTTTTTCTAATAAGTGCTTGACATTATATATTTCAGTCCCAACCTGTACATTGAATGCAGCCATCTATATAAAATACAATGTAATTCGTCGTTATCCCAGGAATAAATTTCTACACTTTACGCTCTTAAATATTTTAATGTAATAGAAAATATTACATTTTCTGAAATTAGGTTTTCCTCATATAGTTGAAAGATCCCTTATCCTGTATGACTTCCAACTCTCATGCATTCTACAAGTGTACCCTTGCAATTTCTAAAAAAAAATAACTTTCAAAATAATTCTTAAATAAAAAATATGAAAGGTTTATTTACATTATTTTTTATGTAGTTACGTTTCATAAAATGTATACATATATATATATATATATATATATGCTTATATATATAAATATTCTTGAGATACACGCGCGGGCGCGCCCACACACTACACATAAACTGATAATAAGAAATACAAAATAACTGATAATCTAAATATTCAAAAGTGTAATGACACGGTTGTTTATTTCATATACAACTTAGCTAATCAGTTAATTTTACAAAAACATGCTGAATTTCAATTTACGTGAGTTCATTAAACGCAATGCGTTACCACAGATGTGTTGTATTTACAGATGTTATGTGTTCCCGCGTACATTTATATGTTTCTCTACTATGTAATGGCACTGGTTATTACGTCATAAGTAAGAGCATTATACTATTTGAGACTAACCTCATTACAGTTTTACAGCTTTGAAATGTAGCTGTGAGATGGATATTCCTATCTCTCTGTAAGATCTTTCCAATTTCTAAGATGAGATAAATTCCGGAGTTGAATGATCTTTTTGTACAATCAGAGAAAACTCCCTTTTCCTTTCCTCTCTTTATAAAGGAGTGAATCTCTTTTATCTTTTATGATATACCCTTAGATAATATTATATGAGGCTATAAAATTCTGATAAAAAATGAATGATTTTAGGTCAATTTTATTTTCTTTATTTTTCTATTAATATTATCATCATATCAAATGGCAATAAAGAAAATTACTAACATACAATTCCACTGGAATAAATCTATATATTCAAAAGCATTAAAATAAAATTTTAAAATCTAATTATCGTTAAGTTTATTTAGATAATGCATTAAATGAAGTAATTATGAAAACAGACGGCGTAGTAATGATGACACCCAACATCTTTCGTATTAATGAAAAGAACCCTAAAAGGCGTTAATTAACACCACTAATTGGCTAGTTTACAGTGGTGCAGAATACAAATTAAAGTTAAAGAAAGGATCTAGTAGTGTTTGAACTACTGGACCGTTCGGCGAAATTTAACAAAAAATTTACGTAATTATTATTTAGAGATCTCTGAAATAAAAGTAGAAACTTTGGAAGTAGATTCTTCACAACAATATAAGAAATGAAGTTTCTATAACTAACCTGAAACGCCTAGTTTTTCGACTGACGGCCATTTTATGTTTTGAAATATAAATTCATCTCTCAATAACAAATTGAGATAGTTTAGTAAAATTTGATATAAATGTTTAAATCGACAATCAAGTTTTTTCTTCCATAACTCGACTGTTTTTGTTAGCATTTAAATAAACGGGTTTAAATTTTGTTAGAAATTTTAATCGTATGAGATTTTGTAGAGAATTTAAATTTATATATATATATATATATATATATGTATGTGTGTGTGTGTGTGTGTGTGTGTGTGTGTGTGTGTACGTACATAAAACTTTATTAAAATAAATAATTAAATTGCATCTACAGTGGTATCATTAATATTGTACGCGGTACCAGTTTGGTGGCCTTCAGTGGAACTAAGAGAAATCTTCGCAGACTTACTGGGGTACATAGGAGACTGTTGCTGGGGGGTGTTCTCAGCCTACAGAACAGTCTCATATGAGGCGTGTGTTCTGATATATATATATATATATATATATCACATATGTTCTCATATGTGTTCTGTCCGGGGTCCCCCCTATAGACTTAATGGCATTGAGTAGGGTAGAGAGGTATCAAGGGATAGAGGTACAAGAAACAAAAAAATAGATTAAGGACAAGGTGGCAAAATAGATGGAGAGTGCAGGGGACCGCCAAACGAACAAAGGAACTAATCCCAGATTTATTTAGATGGTTGGATAGAAGATTTGGAGAGGTCGACTTCTATCTTACTCAGTTCTTTACAGGTCACGGAAATTTTAATGAGTACCTGTGTAGAATTGGAAGAAGGCCAGAACCGGGCTGCATGTATTGTGGGATAGAAGACAGTGCCGAACACACCTTTTTTGAGTGTGGTAAATGGAGAACACTCAGGGCCACCTCAGGAATTGATGGGAAAAGCCCCATAGAAGTATTTAGATATATGATGGTCAACGAGAATAATTGGAGGAAGGTGGCGGACTTCGCGAGGGGGGTTATATCATAGAAGGATGCTGATGAGAGGACACTAGGTTTTTAGGGATAGTGATAGGGAAGGGCGGACAGCCCCAGTGGTGAGGGTCGGCATGCTGAGGTGTTCCGGCTTCAAGGATCCACTGGGGACTCCATGGGAATTAAGGTTAGGGGAATAATTGTAAAATTAAATTAGATAAAAGAGAAAAGACCCGACACCACGTCAAGACATATCATGGTATGGCGTGATGTCAGAAAAGAGGGGAAAAATAAAATAAGTACTAAAAAAATCTGACCGGCGAGCCGACCTGCCATGCCGGACATACAGCCGGTAGGCGGGAAGGCTCGTTAGAGTATAGCAGACACTCCCCTGGGAGGCGTAATACCAACCAGTCGGACCGGCCCAGGGGAGTAGAGATATAAAAAAAAAAGAAAAGATATATTACTATAGGAGAATGTTTTCTTATTTTAATGACAGAACCTTACTCTTAAACTTTCTCCATGTATTTCAGGGACACTCTGTATAAAATCTAACGTCCCTAATAACTCTCTTATCTGCTTTTAACAAAACCCTTTTGATTGAATTTTTCTTAGCCCTAATCAAATTTAACCTGTAACATATTTGAAAACTATGAACCGACCTCCAAATTATTTCTTTATCGAAATTCGGGTTTGTTCGTCTTCTAAGTGAAATACAATTTTAGAAACAAACTCTAATAATTTAAAGATTTGTTTTAAACAAGTAATTTATATCCAAAATATTTTTCAATAAATTTTCTGTGACTCTTCAGTCATTACGACAGGAACAAAACATAAAAATATAAGATGTTCACACATAATTAGGTTAATATAAAACTAGACAGATTAGAATTTGTGAAATAATGATTATCAAATAAGAAAAGTAAAAATCTTGATATTGTTTCTAGTGCTGAAACTCTCTTGACCAATAGAAGTCGTAGCAGCATAAAAAATATTAAAACAAATTTTTGAAAGAATTTACATTAAATTTAGCTGCCAATTTCAGACACGTCTGAAAGTTTCCACAGGCTACTTGACAATTTACTGTCTGATGATACTGAAGTAGATGAGACCGCATATCATTAGTGGGTGAGGCGCGAGATTGCTAAGTTTCGCGGGGGTGCAATCTCCTTGGAGATTACTGAGGCCGAGATAGATCAAGCTATCTGTAGTCTGGGTAGAGGTAAGGCTCCTAGCTTTCATGGGATAACGGCGGAGCTCCTTGTTCGCTCGATAGGGGTAAGTGTGCGGATTATCATACGGGTTTTTAATAAATTATTTTTTAGAGGATACTGCACGGTATATTGGAAGAAGGGGATTGTGAAATCTCCTTCTTCCAACAAGAAGAAGAAGGGTATTCTTGTTTGAAGGTGGCGACAACGATCCCGCTGTTAGTTCGTCATATAGGCCCTTGACGTTATTGCCGGTTATTGGTAAGGTGTTTGAAAAGGTTCTGTACCGTCGTATAAATGAGAGATTGACCTCGCGCGGTTTACTACTGGATAATCTGTACGGGTTTCGTTTCGGAAAGGGTACTGAGGACGCCATACTTTGTGTGATGAGTGTGGTAATCTCCGGTCGGGAGGAATATATACTAAAAATTTTCTTGAACATTTTTGGGACATTTAATTACCTATGGTGGCCTTCTGCTAATACCATTTTCAGAAAAGAGATTTTATTGTGAGTGAATTTTAGGTTATGCAAAGTTACTTCAGTCATCGGGATGTGCTGCTCCGGTAGGGCAGCCATGAAGCGGGGAAGACACGGTCCAAGGGTTGTCCGCACGGCAGTGTTTTGGATTCCTTCTTACGGAAGGTAGAGTTTGATTCACTTTTGCGGCTGAGGTTGCCCAGCGGGTGTCGCATCGTGGCTTATGCTGATGATGGGCTCCTGGTGATCGAAGGAGGTTTGCGGAGGGGGATTGAATTTCGAACCACTCAAGCATGCAAGATACTCGAGCTATGGGGTCATAAACATAAGATGATGTTTAGCCCAGAGAAGATCACGATGATGGTCTTCAAATGCCGTTTGGCCTTGAGGGGGCGAGTCTGCATGTCGATGTCAGACCAACGTATTAGACATGTTAAGGTTCAGAGGTACCTCAGGGATGTTTCCTGTTGATAAATTGCAGTTTAAGAAGCACCTTCAATACGTCGCGGAGAAGGCCTGTAATACCTTCTTCAGAATTGGACGTGTGGTCAATCCTGATTGGGGGTCTTAATTTTAAGATTATGAGTATCTTGTATAAGGGCGTCTGTGAGGCAATTATGCTATATGCGGCGCCTATTTGGGTGGATAGGCTAAATTTTAACAGCTATCGGAATATTTTGTTACGGGCTCAACGCCTTACATTGACAACGGCAACGGGTGGTTACCGTGCAATTTCACGGGAAGCGATCTTGGTGATCGCTGGCGCGAAACCGATGGATTTGATTGCGTCCGTGAGGCAACAGTGTTATACTGCTAAGAATCAGATGAATTGACTTCAGAGAAAATAAAGGAGATAGAAGAGAATGGTGTCGCCCTGTGGAAGGCCAGATGGGATGGGACAGAGTGTGCGCGTTACACGCACGATTTTTTTCTCTGATGTTGTTGATTTGCGGGTCGCCTCTTGGATACACCCGAACAAGTAAGTGACGTAATTTCTATCAGGGCATGGCGCTTTTCGGGATAAACTACTGATATTCGGCCTGGCGGACTCAGCTATGTGTCCGCAATACGGATTATTGGACGATGCTTATCATTTGATATATGAATGTGCGAGGTATGAGGTATGTGCGAGGTATCACCGAGACTATTTGTCGGCTTGATATTATCGGGTCGACACTTTATCTCCGAGTTAATTAGAAAATGCCGTGTTAATTAGAAAGTTTTATCACATATTTGGCGAAAGAAAGGATAGCTGAAGGAGTGTGTTGTTCCGCTTGGACTTTCCTTCTTTGTGTTTATGTTTAGAGTATTGTTATTTTGTTTTATGGTTTGCTAAACTGTTGCTGTTTTTGTTTCTGATTGATTTTTTTGTTTCGTTATATATGTTTTATGTTACTGTTATGTTACATTATTTATTGTTATTGTTATGTTTGGTTAGTATTTTGTGTTGCGTTTTATGATTCGTTGTGTGTCGAACTCATTTTTACATTTCGGGTCTTTTCCTTTGTTCTTAGAAAGTCATTCAGTCTTGTTTGAGACTTAGCTGGACGTGTTTTGTTTTGTGTTTAAGTTAGTAGTACACCAATGGGAATGTCGCTAATAGCATTCGCATCGGTGGAATCCTGACTGAGGCTACACTAAAAGATGTCATTGCTGAGGTACTAAAGGTGACCTCTGGTAAAGCCCATTAGGGTATGGATGGGATGGTGTGGTGATCGAAACTGTCACGTGGAGGGTGTCTTCCCAAATAAGTTCAGCATGTCACTCATATACTTAATAAAATACTATAACTTCTTAATTTAAAACTTTGATTTTCTACAAGTCATTTTCTAAAAAAAAAAAATTATAAAAATAGGCATTCTGATAGAAATTTTGTTTAGTAACATCATTCGTTTTCAAAAATGGTAAAGACATTCTCCAGAATAATAGGCTTACAATATGCCAGGTTCACTAGGGAAAGTGAAGAGTGAAGTGGTTAGTCGTTACTTAAATCGTACTAAATTAGATATTAATACTATATAATAATAAAAAAAAAAAAAAAAAACACCGAATGAATTGGTAATTTAGTTTATACGAGAAGAATAGGTCAAAATTCTTTAGAGAAATGGTTAGTGTTTGTTTTAAAAAATGAAAACTAAAGGTTAACATTATGATTCAATAATGTTTATTATTTTAAAAATATTTTCAATCCTTAAAATTTCAATTTCTCAAAACGTTTTTATACAATTATTAAAAATATTTTAATGTTTTCACTTTTATCGAGTGCAATATTTATGCTACTTTTAATATGTACACAACATTCCAAAGATTATTTAAACTATTCTTTTGTTTACATTACTAATATTATCGACTATTATTTTTTTAAATATTGGTATTTCATGTTTGTGTGAAATCTTATGTTTGTACTACAAGAAATTATTTAAAACAAAATTTTAAAAATCACTGAAAAAGAATTTACTGAAGTATGTGCACGTGCACGCACACTCTTACACACACACACACACACACACACACACACACACACACACACACACACACACACACACACACACACACACACACACACACACACACACACAAAATTATGCATATGAACGTTTCTGTAAATATTCTTTAGAGATTTCGGAATTTCCGAAACAATTTTTTTTTTTGCGCGTAGATACACATACAAATACAAACTGTTGTGAACGCAACAACAATATTTATTTTGATATGCCTGGAAAAATCACATATATACGCACGTGATTTAATAATATACAATTACAAATTAATATAAAACAATTTACGTAATTAAGTTACAAAAAATAATATAAGTATTATTCAAGAAAGAAATTTCATAACATTATTTGGTCGCTAGTATTATAATTTTTTCCAGAGAAAAGAATAATCTCCATTTCCGCTTGTTTAAACCTCATTTCATTTTAATATTTTTAAACCAGGATATATCCAACGTGTCATTATTTTTCTCAAGATATAATTTTCTTTCATAGTCTTTCTCTTTTGTATAAACTGTTATATCTTCTAAAGAAAAAAAAACATTAATTTCCTAGACGAATCCTTTGTTAAAGAAGAAACAAAAAGAGTAGGAGAAGAAAGAAAAAGGAAAATGGGGAAGCAAAGGATGTGAAAGAACGATATGTCTGCTATCCATTTTAGTTTTCTTCTATTCTTACTTATTTCTCTTCTTCTTCGTCTTCACTTCATACTTCTTTCTCTTTAGTCTTGTTATTCTTTTATTCGACTTTCTCCTTTTGCAATGTGCTGAGTCGGTGTTTTACGATTCATTGGATTTGGTTGGTAAATCAATACATGAAGCGAGTTTTGAACCCCTTAGTGGCGCCTGTCTATTTTATCATCACCCGACGGGCATTTTGTAATTATTGAATCAAAAGTAATTTTATTATCTTAATGACTGTATCAATTTTTATGATGAAAATTCATTTTAAAAATAGTAAATAAAAATAAAATCCTTTCTTAATTTACGTTTGGGTAATACGATAAAAAATAACTTTTTTAAATAAAGTAATCTATTTGTTTGCTAATATTGTTCTGTTTGTTAACATAGTAGAATTCCCTTTTTATATCAAATTAAAAATAGTTCCTTATATATTGAGATTAGAAAAAATGAGACTTCCATGAAGATGCTTTCTTAAAAATAAAGAAGTTTCCAGCGATTTAATCCTCTGTATGGCGCACTGTGAGGGGAGTTCGTAGTTATGTGTTTATGCGTGGGATTCTTATAATTTTTATAAGAACTTGTGATTTTACCAACGTGACGTTCTTCAGGCAAATAGCTTTTTTAAATCCCATCTGTAATATAAGGAGCATTCAGGAGAATTAAAAAAAAAAAAATTAAAAGTAACAATGTCAAAAAATACCTTTATGTCCTAAAAATATATTAAAAATGTTTGTGTTCCACATAAAAGATATATTTAAATTTTGTTACAGTTTTATTTTAATCACATATTTAAATTTCAATTAGAAAAGTATAATTGTCACAATTTATTTCGTAAATATAAAAATAAAACTATTACGTCGACCTCCATGGCGGAATTGTAGCACCTCAGTTTTTCATTCGGAAAGTCCCGGGTTGGAATCATGGTCAGGCTAGGTATTTCTCAATACGTACTTCCACTCCATATAAAAATTCAAAATTGTAACTTCATATTCATGTGGGCAAGCTTTCAAATGGTGAATCAATAATATTAAAAAAAATCATTTGTAGTAATTATTTTAACAAACTTCTAATTGTAATAACGGGTCTTTAAAAAAGGACGCAACCCCTTTGTTTGACGACGCGAATTTATTACAGAAATATTAGTGTTAATAAAATATTTATAAAAAAATATTCAAATTACCTTTAATAACATTATAGTAGATGTTAAAATGATTTCGTGTGATCTCGATGCAGGTTCGTACACGTTTCAAAACATTTGCAGCCACTTTTCCTAATGTTTGAAATCTAACTTTCATTGTTAACCTTCAATTCGTTAAGCGTAAAAGGACTGTTTTTAAAAACTAAACTTTTTAAACACCCTCAAAGGAAAAGGTGAGCTGGTATAAGATTTAGGGGTCTTAGAGGCCACAACAATTTAGATATTAAACGTTGGCCAAAAATTCTTATAACATATTCAGCGTTTCATTAGCAGCGTGACACGTTAGGTTTACCTGCTGGAACCAACATTCTGGTTCGTATAAATCTAACATGGCAATAAAATGTTCGATTAAGTTACGATAAACCACAACATCTACAGATTTGTTAAATAAAGACCTTATTACACGACGCCGGTAGATCGTATACTAAACACCAATTTTACGTGCGTGTAATGGCCGTTCGTGAAACGCGTGAGGATTTTCAACGTTCCATATTCGGCAGTTTTAGCTGTTAATGCAGCGATCCAAGTGAAATGCAGCCATCCAAGCCATGTCTCGTCGCTGAAATAAACACGATTCAAAATTTCAATACCGTTGTCATCAACAAGAGAACGAAACCGACGACATTATTGTAAACGTTTTTCTTTGTTTACTTCTTTCAGTTCTTGAACGACAACAATGTGATAAGCATGCAACTTTTATTTTATTAGCAGCCCTTAAATCTGTATATAGTGAATGCTCATCATGTGAATATAACTTTCCGGGCGATTTTCTGGGTGAGCTAGTCAAACGTTCTTTCACATCCTCCAGAGCTTCTACTGATAACAGTGATGGTCGACCTGTGTTTTTCTGATCATGTATACTTCAAGTCTCATGAAATTTGTTAATCAAATAAGATATCGTCGACTTATTAGTAACTGAATAATTGGGAAGTTTTATCCAAAACTCGTCTTTCACTCGTTCATAAGATTTATACGCGGAAGAAGTCTAAATAATAAACATACGTTTCTGCTTTGAAAACGACATAGAATAGAAACGAATTTATTCTTATGTTGCACTAGTGCATAAGAAGAACATTTCAACTGTTACAAGCTCCTAACCTTGAGTACTGTGTTGCCAACTGAAATGTGTGAAGAAATAAAATTTACCTATGCGTAACTTCTACCTTCTTAATGTCCTTTCTGAAACAACCGTAATTTTCCAATTTAAATGAGTGGAGTAATCTTAAATGACAATAAAAGTTTCAAAAAAATAAAATAATTACGTTGTGGTATAAATTATTGTTACAGATTACAAAAAGAAGGAAGTGCTCAATTCGACCAGTGGTCTTTTTTGCATGTACAATTCTCAGTTTTTTGAAAAACACGATTTCGTAATTCTTTTTATTTTATTTTATAAGAAAAATACTCTGGTGGTCGCGTTGTAAATTCTTTCTTGATAACTTAATTTTAATATTTTTTAACAAAGAAAATTCCAAGAAACACATTTAAAGGATTATTTTTCTTTTTTTTAAATTTTCCCTGTCGTCAACTTCCGTTAGCCGTAATTATACCGTAATGATATCCCGATATCAGTCAGGTACTAAAATATTTTCGCAAAGAAGTTGATGAAAATTTATAGAAAGATTTAGTGGGAAAATATAAAATGTAGTCACTCGTATTTCTGTTAGCTTAAACATACGTTAGTTAACCTCGTAATATCGCTTCTTAATGAATATATTTTTGATGATGAAATTAGAAAATATTGAAACTGGGATCAGAAGAAAACTAAAAAAAAGGTTGAAAATTAATATTAACTAAATACCTACGACCTACAACAGTATTGCTATAAAATTTTAAAAAGAATTACTAAAAATCAATCAGAGACTGGAAAAAAACTGATTTTATCAATTTGCAACTTTTCATTTTGATAAATCTGTCAATTCATGTATATATATATATTGCTGTATACTTTCTCAAAAGAACTTACTTAAAATCGATTTCCCATCCTAACATCCAATAATTTATTGAAATAGATAAGGGAATTGCTTTCACTCCTACTTCTGCTTACGCTCTTACAATACTCAACAGAAAACAAATAGTTTAATAAATAGTCTAGTCTTTCTTATACTTTCTATTAAAATAGGATGGCTTCTAATCAATTTCTCTTGGGTTCAAATACCAAACATGGATCTGACATTTTTTCGCCAACCACAACAGTATGATCGTTATTAAAAAATAAAAAAAATAGTAGTAATAAATTGCTATATTGAAAATCAATCTTTTTAAATTTTTTATCAATTTAACTTTTTTTCAATATGAAAAAAGAAAAAAATACAAAAAAATCAACTTCGCATATTCAATTCAAAAATTTAAATTATTCACAAATCTTATAAATTTTGCAAATATTGTATTTTATCAGAATGAGCCGGTAAAACGAGTATTATAAACGTTTCTTTTACATTAATATTCCGTTAAAATATTCACTATCTGAATAGACTAACACGGAGTTTTCGGCTAAACCATTTTATAAAAATCAGTGATAATTCTTCAGCTGCACAATTTTGAAATCAATTTAATATCCATGTAAATAATGCAAGGATAGTCTATTCCATTAACATTTGGAAGAAGAATTTTAAAGAAACTGGTACAGTGTTGAAGAAAAAACCACCCAGTAAACGAAGAACGTTCGTCTAAAAATATAAATATAACAGCTGTGATACTACGAAGCCACAAACGATTGTCTATCGTCATTAACAATTGTTTCAGTCGAACGGATTTAAAGGATTTTTCATACGGATTTATATATGCATCTATATAAAATTAAAATATTGTAGACATTAAATGATGTTCATTGAGTTAATCTTATGAATTTTTACCACCAACTATTGAATCATATTATTACTGATTAATTAAACTCATTTTCATTATGGGGATGTGTTAAATAAACAAAATTTCCGGTATTAGGCAACAAATAACCCTAATAAAATACATGAAGAATCGTCCAAAAGGACTTTTGTCTCCTCATATTACGGAGAAGTTACACAACTTTGTTATCAATAGATGAAGTTAACATATTTATTCATATACGTTCAAGCACTGGAATATTTCTTGGCACATGAAATTACCGGATCTCTCTGAACTCTATTTTTTCGTGGCTATTTGATGATAAGCTTTTCAATGATCAATCTTCACAAAAAGTAAAAGAACTCAACTGAAAATTTATCAAATTGCCATAATTTCTGTAGCTATGTTAAAAATCGTGTGATAGAAAATAAAAATTCGACTTGGTGAATGTGTGAATTGAAATAATACCCGCTTACAGGAAATATATTCAGAACTTACAAGATTTTAAGGTACAGTAAAATTCTATTAAATAAATTACCAAGTTTTTGTATAAGTTTTTAATATTTTTTGATGATACACACGTTAATGTTTTAATTCAAAATTCAATAAATTTTTATTTAAAAATGAAAAAATAAAGTGATTAAAAAAACAAAAAAAAAGTTAAAAAATGAAACTGCATGTATTTTTTCAGTAATATACAAAGCTACAGCATGCTGTAAGGAAATATGTCTATATATCCATAAAACAAAAGGAATCTGATAAGAGCTGTGGGTGGTAAAAAGAAACCCTTTCGAAAAGATAAAATTTCAGTACACAAACAAAAAAAATTATCAAGTCAGTCTGAGTAAGTTTGAAAACTTAAATAGATTATTTATTCATATCGTCAGCATTATGTATGATATTGACAATAATCTATGCACCGAAATATTAGTTCATTTTAACAGACTTCAAGTTCTTCTTAACTTGATCCGTATTTTTAAATCCACTTTTAATGTATTTCATAAAATAGGAATTATTTTTTTTTAATTACATATTTACAAGAAGTGTAAATATCTTTCACCACTGGGCTTTCAGCTAAAGTCAGACAAATAAATGATCACCACATTACCAGCCGTTTACAGAAAACTTATATTGCCGACGGTTCTCTGAAATGGCATGAGGGTTTTCAACTGACTTCATTTGCGTATTTTGAGTGTTAAGAATGGCTGATATTGTCAATTTAGCTTAATCATTAAAGAAAATATCATCAAAATATTCGGATTAGTAAATTCTCTGATAAGCTAGTACTCGAGATAAAATTGTTTCCGATAGGCATGTTGCTAATGCATCCAAACTGTTACATTACTAACATTGAACTCCAAGGCTAGCTTTCTAGAACTTTTCTATGGATGATTAGATATTTCATGAAACACATCCTCCTTGAATTCGGAAGAACATATTTACATAGCTATCATGATTTACCATACATTCTAGATTTTAAGCTTCCAGTTTTCTAAACCGTCTATGAATGATGAAATCATTGTGTGAGGAGGTAACATTCAATTGGGAAAGTGTAGTTGATAGAGCCGTCTCGCCTCAAGGGAGTTGCAACTTGCAAGACCATACATTAAATGTAAATCAGTCATTTCTAAGTTAGTATAAATTTGATTCACATTACCTGCCCCGGTGAATAAGATAATGGGTGAAAAAATAATTAGTTTACTCGTACAGCATAGATCAACTGTGCACTTGGTAAATAGCAAAAGACAAACTGGGTATTACTTTTTATTTACATTTACAATGCCTTGTTCATTACAACATCTGTTTTAATGTTAATTATTTTTCAATATTAATATTATTTATTACAATATTTTCATGATTTTATAATATTCTATTTTAATGTAATATTTCCTTCCCATGTTATTAAATTATTATAATATATTACATGATAACATTTATCTGTTGATATCGTATCGATTTATTTAATTTTATTCGGGAGGAAATGAAAACTGGTTTTTTAATCTAAAGTGACTCATTTCAAAAACTTAAATTTGTCATAAATTTGTTATTTATGAATGGATTTGAATAATAAATAATGTGTCATTTTGTTTGTCATAAAACGGTTAACATTCTCTGCAATAACACTTAAATAAGCCAGCGGTTGCAAAGATATTAACAATTAAAACATTTACACGACTGCCACTTTGAAATGGATTGAGAGATCAGGTTCATTATTATTTTTATACTAGTAAACCTCTAGGTACCCTAACAGTTTTTTTTTGTTTGTGGGCGAAAAACGCCTGAGCGTTATCATCGTCCGGTAGTTGTTAGTAAAAGGTTAAAATAACTCCGAAATAATAAACTATACAAGGTGTAAACGTAATATTAATCATATAATAAAAATTTACTAAAGGAAGCCAAGAAGGCAAAATAAAATTCAAAACTAATACCACAGACAAAGTTGATAAAATATAAAAGTTAAAATAATAGATTAAAGAAAGTATATAAAACTTACCTAACTCTGATGGGTTGTGCAAAAATCCCCCTCCCCGGATAGTAAAATTAAATACATAGAACCAAAAAATCAAATTGAAAATAAAGGTTAAAATTATTATAAAAACTCTCCTTACAGAAAAACATATATGAGCATATTAAATCCTTTGCAGTAACCCGGTAACCCGGTACTATGCAAAAAGAGTAACATCCGTTCCAAAATCCCGCTATCATTGCACAAGATATCACGGATGTTTCTGGGTATATTAAACTGACGACGCAACGCCGCATAACATATGCAGTCCATATGCATAACATATTCCTAACAGTAAACAAAATTTCAGCTCTACTGTGCAAAACGATTAACCATTCCTGAAAAATGAATTTTTATGTTAAAAATACAACGTGGCGGATAGCCGGTAAACATATCCGAACATATGTCGGTAATAAAGGATTTTCTTTATTTCGATTATGAGATCCCCTTAATTCTTTAACGTTTCTTGTAAATACGCTGTATATGCACTAAAATAAAAATATTCTTTCAAACAATCCATTCTAATAAAAATTACAACGAAAAAAAAATGATTGTAAGATAAATTTTTCTATTTTACTTGGAAAATAACTCAATTTAATTTTTTATACAGATACTAATCAAGCAAAAGATGTTAAAAATAAATATAAAAAAGTGAGAAAAATCCTACATAGCACTCGTTCGACATTATTTCAACACACTCATCGAACGTGCAAAAAGAAATATTTTTATTAAAAAGAGAAAGAACAAAACCATAAACCACACGATTTATTTTTAAATCTTTATTCTCAATGTATCACAGTTATGTAGAGTTGAGCAAAATAATACAAACATCGATTAAGTAACAAAACTGAAATTTCATCAAAATAAAAATCAACATTCTCATATTAAATTCGCTCACAAGAAGCTTTCTAGATTTATTTTTTACAAATCACCCCTCATCTAAAATAAAAATTTCTATTTAAACATATCTAAATATTTCGCCTACATATTTTTGGTTTATATTCATAAAAAATAATTTAAAATCGATGCAAAGCTTTCAAGTCATAATTTTTATCTGTAATCACAATTTTAGATTTTAAAAATCTAATCTTACACATATTCTGGGGTAAAAGTTTCTTTCATACACTGTATCAAACAATACTTACTAAGTTTTACACACACATCTTTTTTGAATGTACTCAGAAACATTCACAATATGTATATATATCGTATTCATAAAATTCCCTCTGTTTTATAACTACGAAAAGAAATATTCATTTATAAGATTTATAATTTAAATAATAAACAGATTGATTAAATTAATAATTTAATTTAAAAAAACAAAAATTTAGTGTCTTTCTTCTACTGTTTTTTTTTTCAGTAACCATTTTGAATTATTGTTCAAATAATTTACTATTACTTACCTTTTTTTTTTTTTTTTTTTTTTTTACCTATGTGATGTAATTTTAAATTACCTTTTAGACCATTATTGAAAATAAGAGTCACTTATTCCTAAATAAATAACAATAACCTTCTTTACAAAACCAAACAACTGTTTTCGTGTAACCTTTCACAAAACTTCGGCTTATTATGCTTCCTTTGCCACTTTTAATAAGATAAAAAAGCTTCCCATTAATTTATCTAAAATACAATTAAAAGTTTTTCTTTTACATTAGCAATATTATTATTACGTTGATGAAGTTTTAAATAATACTAATTAGAAACAAAACAGAAAGTCATTTTATCAGCATCCAGCTCAACGTGTATGAGCTCAAAATAATTTTCAATAGAGGTATCCGAATTGTGAAATATTTTGAAGTAATTTTTTATATTTAATGTACTTAGCATTATTTTTCATGTTTTTGTATTTAAACAGTTAATATAAATTTTAAACACACCATGTCTAATCTTATAATTTGGTTTTATATTTATAATTTATCCTATATTAACATGATCTATACAATTTATTATTATTTCACGATCAGAATAATTTATTTAATTATTCTATTCATTCATTAATATTCTTATATATATATATATATGATGTTACATCCTCTTTCGAACTATTTTTAATACCACAATTAGATTGTTATATTCATTCACACCACAATTATATTCATTCATTATTATTCTTCTTACATATATATATATATATATATATATATATAAGACAGTTCAAATAAATTATTTACTACCACTTTCATGGAATTCGGTTCAGCCATTATGAAGTTAAAGGATCACAAATAAACATCCTAACCGATCAAATTACTCTTCCCTAGCTGATAAAATAAATAATTATATTTGAAAATTTTTCTTAGAATAGAAAGTTTAAAACAAATACTTAAGTGAACTACGATCAGCTAAAAAAGTATTTAAATAACCGTACATTCAGTCAATCTGCATGATATAACCCGGTTGACAGCCAAGACCGGAAATACCAACTCATCATAAATAGTGCCAAAAATAATTCTGTCGTTAAAAACACATTTAACTAGCAAGATTAAGCAAAAATTTTACCAGAATAATTTAGCACAGAGTTCCACGTTATTGATAACTAATATCAGATTGTGAAAATTTTTGAATTTTTATTTTTAAAAAATCATTAAAATTTACGTTTTAACTTTTGTCATGAGATAGGGAAATTATGTGTAGGCCTAAATAATTAATATTATTTTTATATTAGTAACTATATTAGTAATTGCAGTGTATAATAAGCAAATTATGAAATAATAACGTTTTGTGAATTTATTTTGGAGGCTGTAATAGTTTATTCATTAAAAATTTGACAGAAATATAATTTTATATCCTTTAAAGATACAGATGAAATAAGATGAAACAAAAAATTATAAACTAACTTAAAAAATAAAAAAAATATTTACAAATTTTTAAAATCAAACAAAAGATTGGCTTTACTAGTTCTTAATATGGTGAAATAAATAAATAAATATTAAAAGAAGAAGTTATATTAAAAAAAAATATTTATTACTATTTAGGCTGCATTTTTGAAATCAGTTTTATATCCTTTAAAAGATTTATTTTATATTGTTTAATTTTGTTTTTATTTTAAAATATGAAAAAGTTACAAAATTATATACTTGTAAAAACAAGCCACTCAAGAAAGAAAATGGCGAGAAACCTAGGTATGAAAACATACGGATAGAAGATGACATAAAGAGAATACTACCGAGCGTAAATTAAGGTTATCTGGAATATAAGAATATATATTATTATTATTATTATTTTAAGTTTTCAAATTTATTTTCTTAAATTTTTGAAAGAAACCCTTTTAATATCAGAATTTAAAGATAATAAAGCATTTATCATAACAGTTCGTTACTAAGCAATAAAGATAAAGAAAGAGGTAAAAAGATTTCAAATTATATACGTACACAAACAGCTAAAAATGTAATTTTTCGCTATATATATACATTTTTTTTTATTGTTTGTTATAAAAAAATGATGGCACTAACAAAACTAATTTGAAAGCTATCTTTAAAGAATCAGCCCATTCGGTGAAGGATACGGCTAGAGCAACATTAAAAAGCAATAAGAAGCAATACATTCAGATCGTATTGAGAAATTCCTAATTTTTTTATCATAAAAATATAAGAGAAAAAAATGTTTTTAAATTTGTTAGTAAATGAAGTAAATGTTACAAGAAAAGAGGTGAAATTTGTTATTTCATGGAAAATTTAAACGGCTGAATCAAATTTAAATAATTTTCAGGGCTTTAAAAAAAACAACAGAATTATAATTCAATGTTGTTTTTTTTATACTTAACAGTTAAAACATTACACTGGTATATACAAACACTGGTATTTTGGTTAAACAATATTATTAACAATTACAACATGAATTATTTTATAAATTGCAACTTTAAAATTTAACGAAAAGAAAATATAAATAATAAAAGTAAAAGAAATATAAATATAAAAATCAAAACACAAAAAAATGAACACTTATAAAGCAGTAAAATAAAAATGCCGAGACAGTTCCATTTTAAAGTAATAAGCATATAACGTAAGCTTCTCTGTTCCTTCAAAGAAAGTTTACTTTTAGATGAATTACAAAGTAGAAATCTTGCAAACGTAGTGCCAAATTCTGTAATATTTTCAGACAAATTTTCTGATCAAAATACGATTAGAAAAATACGTATCTTAAATTTACCTTTACACGTCAATCTTATGTTTTTTAATTCTGCATAATCGACTTTACTTTCACATTAAAACAGCTCCATTATTTTTAATTGGAAATTATAAAATTTTTATAATTTTCATAATAAAAAAGTAATATAGCCTAATCATATTTTTAAAACAATTTGGTGCATGGATGACAGGAAAGGGATTGTTAGCTTAATTATTTTCAGTAAGACAAATAATTATTTAATTTTAAAATACAGACATAAATATTTACTTTTCATACTCAAAGAGTCTATCACGCGAAAAGACTGCTAGTAACAGCGTTCTATATATTTTCCTAGCATTCACATACAACTTAATAATAATTAACCTTTTAATAAATGATAAAAACTTCTTTAAGGCTAAAAGTTATTAATACCCTTGCGATCTAATTTTTTTTATTATTTACTTATTCTCATATCAAAATAAACAAACAAAATTTTATGTATATACTAATCTCTCAAACAGTAAAAAATTACTCAAACTTGTGCTACGGTAAACTATTTTTATATATAAAAGATGTTAAATAGTTAATATATCAGTTGACTACATTATGAAATATATTTTTTAAAAATTAATGTTTGAAATTAAGCCAGAACTTCTATAATTAAAGTTTAAAACAATTCCCCCTCCCAGAAAACGATTTACTAGAAAAATTAAAAAACAATAAATAATTGATTATAAAAATTTCAAATTAATAAAATAATGTTAAGTTAACCTCCGAGACCACCGTTAGGTATTTCTTCAGAGGATAATACGAATGACAATTTTTTTAGCGTGTGAAAATGCCATGCCTGACCGGGATTCGAACCCGGATGAAAGACCGAGACGCTACCACTCGCTACGGAGGCCGGCCAAGGTAAAAAGTTAGAATATTTATTAGTCTTACATTTTTTAGGTAGAGTTTATTTTCTCTTACCACTAAAAAGATTTGAAAACCACTTCTACTACTGATAAATTCTAATTTACAGAAATATAATTTTAAAAAAAATATCAAGTCAGTAATTCCATCAGTAAAAAATAATTAAAAACTTTAAAAAGCTCTGCAATAAGTATAACTTCCCTAATTAAATAAGTCTAATTTCCTCACAAATTATCTATCCAAACTTTTGTTTTAATTTTACTGAAATCATTTTACGAAACAACGAGTAATATTTAAAACTTAAGGTAATCTAAAAACTTGAGAAATAAAACAAATCTATTTATTAAACTTTTGATCAACATCAATACTTTTCCATATTATATACAGTAATTACTGGATGAATAAAAACTGCTACTATAGTAAAAAACTGCCAAAAAAGTTTTAACAATTTTCTGGCATTGGTTATTCTTATATTGTGGAAAAATGACATGAAAATAAACCAAAAAAGGTTTAAAAGGTTAAAAAAATCAATATTTTAGACTTGATAAATTCCCCCAACCCCCTATTACCCCGAAAGTATTTTTTGGGGTTACTTGCACGACTACTAAGCCTGGTAAAATATTAAAAAATTCAGTTAAAATATATGCAATAAATAAAAAGATACTTTTTCGATTTTTGAGGAAGTGAGAATTTTGGGGAAAAATTAAAAAAAAAATGTTAAGTGGTAAATGCACACATGTACTGAGTTTAATATAAATTAGGTATATATTTGCAAAATTCTAACAAAATTAACTCTCCCCTCCACACCGTCTGGAAATATTAACCCAAAAAATTTACAACAAATTCCACCGAATACACGAGTTTCTGTACAAAACTTCATCAAAATCGGTTTATCCAGTCAAAAATTATTTAACTTCAAAGCCGCCAACACGTACGTAATGTTAGTACGCACATTACTCCCACTTTTTTTAGTCTTTTGGGGTTCCTGGATCATGATACGTCGAAAAATGGAAAAAATCCTCGACCCATTTTTACCTTTTTTTCTTTCTTGCGGCACAGTTTGAGCTGTGATACCAGAAAAGTAAAACTAAAAAAAAACTAAACAATAAAGTTGATAGAGTAAAAAATAAAGGATAAAAATACTCTTGCTTTTTCATTATTTCCTTTATTTACTACAAATAAAAACTAAAACAGACCTTAATAAAATATCCTAAAAACAAAAGAAAAATTATACGAGTACATACGTATTTTCATCCTTAAATTTAGTTTTGAAGTCAATATAAAAATAAAAACTATTAAATTTTTAACTATTAATTTGTGGTTGAATTCAAAAAATTAAATTTGAACAAATATGATTTTTTGTTTATTTATATATTCACGGTAATTTTTTGAAGTTAATTTTACTTTTATTAGAAATTCATCTTACTTTTACAATGTTTTAAATTAATTTATTTTTTCTACCCACGTAAAATGAGCGTAGGGCTACAAAAAACAATACCTCAATAGAAATAAACAGTTCGTAAGAAACAAAAAGATGAAAAATCAGTACCATGACAAAAATATGAAAGAAAAACCGCTTCGAAAAGTGATTTAAGGGTTTCTGAAATGCTAAAATATAAATAATTATTTTACCGTGAATATTCAAATCAATTTTAATATTACGTTATAAGTAGTAATGAATGATATATTTTCTAATTTCACTAGTCAACACAAAATTTGTATCTACCATGTTACATAACTTTTCTCGCTGTAATTTGAGTGCTGATTTCAAATGTTTTATTTTTGAAATTCTGTTACTACGTTAAGATTTTACGTAAATCGTAAATGCATAAAAAGTATTTAAAATAAACTCATTTTGATCAATTACTGGTTACAATTAAGAATAGTTTCTGTATTTTTACTTTAAAAAAATTTGCATACATGCTTTATAAAAAAAATATACGTATATGTACATTTCCGAGTACACTGTAACATGAGAAGCAAACACGTAAAACCACGTCTGTATGATGACATCATACAGACATTTATTGTGCCTACTACAGACCTTAAAATCTTATTTAGTCTAGCTTTACTTGTTTATACCCACCTAAACTTTTTTCCCGAAAATTTGAGCTCTGTCAACGATAAGCAAGGAGAGCGTTTCAATCAAGATATTCTGACCATGTAACATCGCTACCAGGAAGCTGGAATAGTGGAATTATGGGTGACTATTGTTGGTCTATGTTTAGAGAAACTGATCAAACATCATACAAGCGAAAAACTTTGTCAGTATATTTTAAAAATTAAAGGTAAGAAAATTCAAATGATTTAAACTTGTAAAAAATGTTATTTTAAAGATATTTCCAATAATTTAGACTTTTAGAAACGGTTATTTTAAAATTGGATTAATTTATTTTAAATTATCTGTGTTTGAATAATTAAAAATAAAGTTGGTTTAAACAGATTTTAAATAAATACACATAGATAATAATATTTTTTAAAATATCGATTTAACTGTGATTATGTATTTATTGGTTAATAAATCGTGTGTATTTAAAAAAAGTGACGTGTTACAAAAATTCTCATAATAGTTTTGAATTAAGCCCCCCAAAATTAGTTAAAATCACCATGTACAATTCCAGATACACGAAAACAATTTCTTTTCGTTTTTTTTTTGTTGACTAGTGTTCTTGATATAGTTGTTGAAATTTTTTGGTTGAAACATCTCTTTCCCTTATGATAAAAAACTTGCATATATACTATACTGTGTGTTATGTTTCACAGAGTTATTAGTTTTTTCCTACATTTTCATAAATTATTTATAATACAAAAGTGATTTTTCTTGGTGTTATTTGCAAAAAAGTTCATGTTTGTTCAAATCATCCATACAATTTTTGTTTTGTTTGTGGTAAATTTATGCCTCAATCTCAAAGAGAGATTATTTCTGATTTTATAAAAACAACTTATAAATTTTATTTTGATTGCACACTCGAGGATAAACACATCATGCGCGGTATCTCTAACTGATCGGTTGAAGGGAAAACGACGAGCCATGCCATTTGCTGTACCGATGGTTTGGCGTGAACCTAAGGACCACTTCATCGACTGATACTTTTGTATGACAAATATATTTAAATTTTCATTCAAAAATAGAAAGTTTATAAAATAGATGTATCTTCAGCTCTAAAGCCGGTAACATACGGAGAGAAGTTACTTGTACCACCATCTAATCCGACATTGCTAGAAGAACAATTTGAAAATGAAGCAGATGATGTAGAGAATGTTGACTTCCTGTATCTGATGATAAATCTCCTTATTTAATTCAACAGAAATTAATGATTTAGTTAGCTCGGAGTTATCAAACTCCGACTCATGAAAAATTTTAAGGATTTAATCATTTAAAAATAAGTTTTCCTAAATTGAGTGATGGTAAGTTCAAGGAGATTATATTTATTTGTCCGCAAATCAATAAATTGTTTAAGGATTCAATTTTTGACGGTAAACTTTGCGAATGTGAACTATCTGCTTGGAAGTCTTCAACGATGTTGTTGGTGGTTTTTTAGGGAACAGAAAATATAAAAATTATGTTTTTTGGTTAATACGCTGTTAGAAAGCTACAAACATTTAGGATGTTATTAAAAATGTATTTCCTACACTCCCACCTACACTTTTTTTCGCCGAAAATTTGGGCTCTGTCAGCGATGAGCAAGGAGAGCGTTTCCATAAAAATATTCTGACCATGGTGCATCGGTACCAAGGAAGGTGGAATCATGGAATTACGGGTGACTGTTGTTAGTTTTTGTTTAGAGAAACTGATTAAATATCGTATAAGCGAGAATGTTTGTCAATATATTTTAAAAATTAAAGGTAAGAAAATTTTAATGATTTAAATGTTTAAAAAATTTTATTTTTAAGACATTTCCAATAATTTAGACTTTTAGAAACTGTTATTTTATAATTGTGTTAATGTATTTCAATTTATCTGTGTTTGAATAAATAAAAATTTAGTTGATTTAAACAAATATACACAAATAATAATATTTTTAAAATTATTGATTTAACAGTGATTATGAATTTATTGGTAAATAAATCAAATGGATCTAAAAAAAGTAACATATTACACAAATTCTATAACAGTTTTGAGTTAATCGCCTCAAAATTATTTAAAATCACGATTTACGATTTCAGGTACACGAAAAAAAAATTTTTTTGTTGACTAGTGTTCTTTATCTAGTTGAAATTTTTTGGATGAAACATCTCTTTCCCTTATGATGAACAACTTGCAAAGAGTTCAACACATTAAGTTCCTCCTAAAGAAATCTCAAATCGGATAATTTTATGAAAAGTTTGAGCTTAAAAAAAAATACACACTTTTCAAAATTTAAACCTATTTCTTTCATGAAAATCGTATTAAATATATAAAAGAAAGGAATTTTTTAATATTATAGCCCATAACAATACATAAACATATTTTGTTCTATTTTGAATCATTAAAAGTATTAATTTATACAAAAATTTTATGAGGAAAGGGAAATTAAAATTTGCAACGGATATTTAAAATAGAAACAGTTTCACGTGCAGTTAATATAAGAATAGTTTTATGTTCACTGTATTTTTCCGTTTAGTTTTGTTTACACTAGCTATATATATTTTCTCTTGTGTATTTATTGTGCTTTTTATTTTAAATTTAATTTAATTGCTTACAACGTGGACGTCTATATTAGTGTAGTCAATATATATAAAAGAAAATGCGTGACAAAACCGTGAAAAGCCGTATACAAAAATGAAAAGAGATTAAAAACTGTTGCAGATGTCGTCTGATGCAAGTTCGTAACACCATGAAATTAATATTTAAAGTTCAGTAATATTTACTCTGTATATAACTTATGTATACAGATACATTAAAAAACAACGAAAAAAAAATGTAGGCTATTAATTTGACATTAAGAATTTATGAGTGTTTGTGACGTCAAACATTAAAGAATATGAATGTGTCTAAAGTCGTAATGCTTCTTCAAACTGAATCATTAGTAGTCACATTTTACCAATCTAGTTAAGGATAGCTCATCAAAATGAAGTTGTAATAATGTCAACTGAATTAAGTCATTCCTGAATTTAGGTAAGTAACAATAGCGAAAGAAAAGTTCTACGAATACTTTATTCAAACTTAAACAGAATATATAATATTGTTGCTTACACATAAAAACTCTACTTAAATATTTAATTAGTCCTTACCCTATTTCTTTCCAATTTTTTATTTGTATGTTTCATTTAATGAGTGCAATAACAATATAAAAGAAATTTTCATAGTTATATCGTATATTCAAAATGTTTTTCTCAATTATGACAAGCGTTAAGAAAAAAGTTATATTTTGTGAATGACTCCATTCACGAGAATGGGTAAGAAGAAGAAGAAGAAGATCATTCTCAAGAAGGATATGAAGATGCGAGAGCAAACGAAAAAAAAGGACCCACAGCATCATTGTAAGAATGTAATACTTTATAACACTGAAGCACAGAAAGGTAAATGAAACAGACGATCAAAATTTTTAATAACAAAAATAAATGTCATCAGAAGAAGCATGAAAAAGACCAAACCGGATAGAGTTTGGATACAAAGCAGCAATATGCATGTGAATAGAGATGTTGTGGTGATGTTTAATAAAATCAGTAAGGATGCGTACGCTACGTGAATAGAATGGATAATTCCTAAGAAAATATTACCACGAGTACTTGAACAAAGGAGGAAAAGGGAATGCCTTAGGCGCTGATGGAGAGTTGAAATAGAGGCAGTGAAAGGAACCGTATCATATCAATTACTGCTCGCAGCCACAATCCCCACTCATTGTAATATTTACATAGCCTAACCAGCGTTCCTTAGCAAGCTGTTCGTCAGATTAATTTTTTTTATTTCAATTTTCTGAAAGTTTTTTAAAAATATTTTCATAAAGTTTATATTTACAAAAAAAAGAAAAAGTATTTTATTTTTAAGGCAAGACTGCGAGCATATTCAATAATCTCCGTGAAGGAATAGTAGTATCACTTCTAACTTTCATCTGAGAGTTCCGAATTTCAATCCACAGACATGACATTTTTTCATACGCTAAAAAATAATTTATTTCATCTTTTCCTCCCCATGCACTTAAGCATCTTTGCTAAACTAATCAACCAAAAAAATTAAGTAAAAACGATGAGAAAGCACAACTTTCCCGGCTACGGTACTTTCCCAACTTTACCGGCCAAGTCATACAATATCTTGCTCAGCTTATTTTATTACAAAAATATTAAAAATCTGACTTTTATTTTTATAATAAAATAATTTTATCTTTTTATAGAGCAATAATAAAAATTTACTAAAATGAAATTATAAAAAATTTACAGTTGTAAAAAAGATAAAATACATAAACACACAGTAATTTATTACTTTTAAAATTTTACTTAAAAAAAAAATGTTTGTTTTTTGTAACATGAAATTAAAAGCCTTAAAATAAAACAATTTATGCTGTTATTTCTAGTTTTTAAATAGCATTAAAAAAAAAATTAAACTTTAAAAATCTTTTAACTTAAGAGTTTTTTTTCTGTTTAGCCTCTATGAATCATCGTCAGGCATTACTTCAGAGGATGAATAAGGATGATGTGTATGAGGTGTAAGTGAAGTGTAGTTTTTACAGTCTCAGGGCAACCATTTCTGAGGTTTGTGGTTAATTGGTTAATAAACTCAACCACCAAAGAATACCGGCATCCACCATTTAATATTCAAATCCGTATAAAAATAACTGCCTTTAGTGGGATTTGTACGTTGTAACTCGCGTGTTCGAAATCAACTGATTGCGAAGACGCATTTTCACCACTAGACCAACCCGGTGGGTTAAAACCTAAAAGTTTAACCAGCTTTTTATTTCAATTTACTGAAAGTATTTTTATTTTTAGAAAGTATACATTTAACCCGCCGGGTTATTCTAGTGGTTAAACTCGGCATCTCAAAATCAGCTGATTTTCGAAGTCGAGAATTCTAAGCTTCGAGTCCTTATTTGAATGCTAGACTACTTAGATACCGGTGTTCTTTGGTGGTTGGCTTTCAATTAACTACACGTCTCAGGAGTGGTCGGCCTAAGTCTGTTCAAGACTACACTTTTACCAGTTCATTTACATGTCAGACTGAACGGATGCCTTGGCATCTCTGCAGAGTATTATTGACATAATGTCATTGTGCTGTTGCTGTGTAAACTGGTATTAAATAAAATAAATAAATGTATTTAAATACAAATATTACACTTTTAAGAAAAGATTAGTATATTTAACGATTTTCGTGAAGGAATAGTAGAGTAAAAAAAACAAAATAAATATATTTAAATTTTAAGAGATGGGGGTTGATTTTTTTTTAATGAAAGAGCGGATTCAATAGCTTTGGTCATTAACCTGGAGAAAATTGGTAGCGTATGAAAAAATTCCATGCCTGACAGGGAATTTTTAGTTTTTATAAACTTTTTATACAAATAAATTTAAAATTGGTAGCGTATGAAAAGATTCCATGCCTGACAGGGAATTTTTAGTTTTTATAAACTTTTTATACAAATAAATTTACTTTAATAAAGCTTTCTTTAAAATGTGTCTGAAGAAGATCTAAGTTTTCGGGTTATTCCTCAACCCCTGAAAAATTTTGATGTCTCATATAGAAATTTGAGCCACTTTGAAGAAAATTATTTTCGTAATCCTGAGATATAAGGCCAATAGCAGGTCGACACACATACGTACATAAGTACGCACTCGGGCAAGCATGATTTTTTGGTCTAGATAAACTAGTTGGATCCAAAAATTTAAAGATTTGAAAAACCCGATACCCCTTTTTTCACATGACTATCATACTTTCCCATTTAATATGTAGATATTCTAGCTACATTCACCGGGAAAGTAAAAAGGATAAGTCACATACACAAAATTGCCATTATCAGCAATTATTGTATTATTTAAACCTGAAAGCATAATATTATAAAAAATGGATGGCAGTGAAAACCGGATGCGGATAAGCAGCAGCAGTTTTATCGCTGAAAGTAAAGTAATATTAATTATCCTTTAAAATAAAAAGGATAATATTTTATTCACTTTATATTTTTGTTTTTAAATTTTTAATATTTAAAGTACATTTAATGGAAGGTGAGATTAAAACTACTTTCATTACCGATTCTTTGTATTAAATATATGAAATGATGCAATGTATTTCACTCATTTCAAAGAATTATTTAACATTTTCTATGTAAAAAAGAATGCATCGGAGCATCGCGTCCCGTGCACTTTTTTAACAGTAAATTAACTCTTATTTTATTTTTAATATCGTTATTTTGACATTAATTTTATTATTTCTTAAATTATAAAAAAAAAAAATAATTTAATTACAATCTCATTTTTACAGTCTTTATGAATGAATTATTTTATTATTCGGTACAATAGCATTATAGTATAATATAATAAAGTTACAAGTTATGCGATTTATCTAGACTATTGTATTAGATCCTACAAGATTATATATGCCAAGTGATTTAGTAACGCTGAACGTTTTCTCTGTATCTATAATTAACAATTGTATTTTAAACTTCATAATCCCGAATGAAATTACTTTACTTCTAGTTAACTATTTAGTTATTTCAGATAACAAAATGTATTAATCAAAATACTATACAGAATAACTTATTACTGTTTATTTATGATAAGTTACGAATTGTAATGATTTATCTTAATAAATTTTCTTAACGTTTGCATATTAATGCAATTGCAGTAAATCTTTGACAATAATTCATAACATTGATTAAGTAACAATGTTAATTTTCTATATATTATTTTTTTCCTAATGTGTATGTTGTAGTCTGTTAAAGTAGTGAACAATAAGCAAACCCCCTCCAAAAATGAGATTATACTGACATGTAAGTGAGGTGTAATCTTCTACAGACTAAGGTCGATCATTTCTGAGACATATGGTTAACTAAACATCAACCAACCAAGTTCACCGGTATCCACTGTTTAGTATTAAAACCTGTTTAAAAGCAACTAATTAACTTTTACTAGGATTTGAACTTCAGAATCTTCGATTTTGAAAATCTGTTGTTACACAACTGATTGCGATGATGATTTAATAACTAGACGAGACCGGTGGGCATGTTAATTTTTTTAAAAAAATCCGGTTATTAAAAATATAAAAGTTAATTAGGAAATTTCAAAAATTTAATTTTTAACCGACTTCGAAAAGAAGTGAAGGAAATCCTTTCATCCCACCTGATTTTAATTTTTCTGAACTTTGCACATGTAAGTAAGAAAGTAACCAATTTAGATAGTTTTTATTTTTTACAGGAAGTTGGTTTTATTATCCTTAAGTAAATTCCTTTTCGTAGAACATCCGAAGATGAGTTTTGAATAAAAAATTGTCGTCATATCAATATAGATGATTTCAAAATATTTTTTATTTGTTGTCACCATCTGTTTAAATGTTTTTAAAGCATAATGAAAATAGCCTAGAGCTATTCTGATATTCAAAGCATTTCTTAGGTAGAATTTTAACAAAATTAATTGTAAAATTAAACTTAATATCTCCTCTTTGTATTTTAGGCAGATTTCATAAGAAAGCTACCTATTGTAATGGGTACCATGATTTGACCTTTGGAAAATTTCGAGATACCTTCGCGTTTCTCATCCCCGCGACCCCAAAACCACCGTCAGTTAAAAAGTTTATATATATATATATATATTTCACTTTCTTGTGGACAGGATAACTGCCGTAATTTTGCACCAATCACTTTCAAACTGATATATAAGAAATAACTAACGAAAATTTCGGTCGAGTTTGTTAATAGGCAAAATCGGACCATGGGGGTGAAAATAGGAGGGGCTTTTTCGAAAAAAACAAAATATCGCTATAACTTTCTTATTAAGTAAAATATCGAACTCGTTTAAAGTTCCTACAATTCTTTGAATAAGGGCCTAAATTTTATCTAAGTAAAGTTTTTTGATATCCAATTTTTTGGATGACCATTGGCCCCAGGGGGGGAAAAAATGGGGTTTCGAAGACAAAAAAAATTATACCTCCCTTAATATACACAGTATCGAATCGGTTTAAAGTGGTAGTTACTCCTCTAAACTTTACCTAAAACTTTTGTCCTAAACGGTTTTTGATATGACCAACCCTTACGGTAAGGGATGACCAAAATATTGCTGGAATTGTAAGAAGATAGGACTTCTTGTATGCTAAACATGTAAAACCTTTTTCACAAGCAACCATTGTCGTATTGAGTAAATTTGAAGTCTTTCTTAACTTTAAAGCGGTAATCTTTTTTATCCCCTACTTAGTACAGGTGATATCTACCTGCGCCTTTCGGTGTGCCGAAAGGGATTTTTTTTATTTATTTTATTTTATAAAAGTGTAGGTTTTTCGCTTTTGAATTTTTTATAAACAAGCTATTCTAAGGCTGTTTTTTGCATAATTTTGGTACATTAATTTTTATTTTATTTTATATGACTTAATAGAAAAAAAAAATTAATAAATAAAATATTCCAGCATTTCAATCAGCTAAAGCACACGTTCCATAGCAGTATTTTTAATTACACTCCATTTTTTTTATGTTGTAAATTTCTTCTCCAATATACATTTCTTACAAATCGGTACTACGATCTACTTTTAAAAATAAAAAAGTAAAAATTATAAAATATAAATAAAATAAACTTGTCTTAAAAATAAAACCATCGATAAATAAATATAAAAAAAAATTTTAACTGAAAAATAAATAATAAACAATAATTTTCCAGTTCTTTCGTAACTTGCGACTTTTCGAATTTGGTGACCAGTTAACGGGTTTTTGTTTGTGTTAGTAGTCATTTATAATTTCCATTAATTTCTGATTTTTAAATAGGAAAAATTAAAAAAGTATTACCTTTTTAGTGCGGTTATTTTTTAAGTTGGTTTTTATGGTTTTAAATTTATTTTATTAAAACGAAGAAAGATTTTATGATCAATCGGTATGAATCTGTAATAAGAAGGTAAGATGAATTTATTGCACAATATTATAAAAATTGAAACGTTTACTACGGATTAAATTAAATCATATTTAACATTTAAATTATTTTAATTAAATATTTATTGTAGTTCAGATTTTTAAGGCATAAACAGCTAACATCTTAGATGAACAAGTTGGAAGTTAAAATTAACAAAATTAAATAAATTACTTATAGGCTATAATTTATTTAATATTATACACTTTATTGATAAATAACGATAACTTTACATCAAGAATCATTCTTAAATAGATTACGCCATATTCATCGAAATATAAAACATTTATTTATTTTTTTATAATAAAAATATAAAAATTAGATAACCATCAATTTCTGATAGCAGAATTCTACAGAGTAGAAATGACTGCAGAAGCTTCATGAATACTAAACAAAATAAAACGTTTTGTTTTAATTTATTTTTTATATCTACTTTTTTCAGTTTTTGCACTTCACCTGTAATTGTTATTCATAGCGATTGGTCGAAGATTTTTACATTATGCATGACGAATCAAATTTTTTTTAGCTATGTAAAATAACTATTGAACCCATTTTTAAATATTCATAGCATGGAGTTATTTCTTTATATTCTTTTTAATAGGAATTTTGAGATTAAAGAATTTCCTGTGATAGATTTTTAATTTTTATAAATCATATGTGTCTCTGAATAGATAAATATCATATACTGTCCATCATTTAGGGTCTTTTAAATATTTATTCAATATCATTTGAGCAATTAGGTTAGTTATTTGATAAACATCTCATGAAATCAGTGCAGCAGTTCTGGATTTATATGATGGCACAAATAAACAAACTTTCTCAACATAATTTCCTCATTCTAGCATAATCGTAGTTGTTCAACCAAATAAAAACCGCAAACAGCGTTTTTTTTTTTTTTAGCTTTGGTGACGAACGAAAACGTGTTCATTCCATACGACTTCAGATATTAGAGATTAATGTTTAACCAATTCCTTGTATTATTAATATTTCGGATGAGGTATAAAGTATTGATTTAAAGCCAGAATAAAACAACTAATAGAACAGTTTTAGTTGCTCGCATGGCCGTACATTGATTCTCTAAGTTTCCGCTTGATAAAGATGGCGACTCCTGAACAGAAAGCAAACTTTCTGTGTTTTGCAGTTTGCTAAATGTGAATTTGCAGTTGTGTTTAGCGTGCGTTCAGTAGAAATTTTAATCGTGATTCTGTAAGTGATAATGACATTCGTTGATGGGATAATCTGTTTGAAACAATCGTAAAAGGATCAACGTAAAAGGAAGATCCGGGACGACCGACGTGATCTGAAGAATATGTTAAACTTGTCAGGGAGTTTTTTCTGTGTAGACTAGAAAATCTGTTACAAAGGCCAGCCGAGAATTAGCAATGCAGGTGATGACAGTGAGAAATGTTTAAAGGAAACGCTTATGTATGCGTCCATACTGTTTACAGCTGTTAAAGGATTTTTAGCCTACCGGTTTACGCTGTGCAAGATGACTTCGCGATAAAAATGTTACTGCATGAAGATGAACATTTTCTTGATCATATTGTATTTAGTGATGAGTCAGCACTTTATCTTAGTAGAAAAGTTAACAAACATATTTTCCGTACTTGGGATCGAAAGATCTTTATCAACGCTTAAAATGCGAAAGACAGCCCCAAAATTAACTGTTTTCTGTAAGATATACAAGTAGTAAGTTTACGGGCCGGTTCTTTTTTGTTGAACCAAGCGTAAGAGAAGTTGCTTACCTGGATATATTGCGTACAAGGCTCTCTCCCCTCAACTAGAATATGGACTATAGAATGTTATTTGGCAACAAGATTCTGTGCCTCTTCATTGGTATAATTATGCGGGATTGGTTGAATGACGTTTTTCCTGACCGCTGAATTGGTCGGCATGGATCCATGATAGAGCTTGTTTGCGGTAGCTTCCAAGAACACCAGATTTAAACCCGTATAATTTTTCTTATAGGGCTTTATAAATAATGTGTCTTCATTATCTAATAATCTATACGATTTTAGACACTGGATTAAAACAGTATGTTGGTTAAACTACGGGACAAATCTCCCACGATTGGATGTGCACTATATGACGAAACGTGCTCACATTGAACAGTCGTAAGGAAAAACGTAAAGATTTACTTTTTCATCTTATTTGTGACTCATTACTGTAAGTCAAAATTAAAATATATTAAATACCTTTAAAACCTCGATATTTTTGTAAACCTTTAAACCTTTATGCCATCCCTGTGTGGGTAGAGGTTCTTGAAAAGAAAAGGAATGTAGATAAAATATCTTCGTTTCAAAGACGTGCTGCGTTGAACATTGCGACCACATATCGCACGGTTTCGCGAAATGCTATTGAAATCATCTCCGGATTCCACCAGTGCGGCTGCGTGCATTGATGCCTCGGCGGGTTTATCTTTGTGTGACTAAGACCGAGGCTAAGGACTTATTTGTGGCCGAGTGGTAGGAGGCCTGCAAAACCTCACCTACTGGTGGACGGACACGTAAATTAATTCTAAAAATAGATGTATGGGTGCAGAGAAGACTTGGTGAGGATGTTTCTATATCACGCAGCTCCTTTCTGGACATAGCGAGTTTGAAGCCTACCTGCATCGATTTGGCAGGAGAGCGTCTCCTCTATGCAGGTTCTGCTAAACCTTTGAAAATACCCTTGAGAACACCATCTACCAATGCCAGCGGTGAGATGTGGTCAGACAAGATGTCGGGTTAAGCTGGCTTTCTCCGGAAGAAACAGTTCCATACATGTTGATAGGAAGAGCAGAATGGGACAAGATCACTTAGAAACAAGAACCCTGAAAACTAGCACGAGAGAAGCTAGAGAATGGCATAGACCCAGAACAGTAAGAGGACTGAAGATCACCTAACAAGGAATCAGAGTTGCATATAAAACACCTGAGACTCAGGCGAAGAAAGTGACCTGCGGGTGAAGGGGTGAAGTACAGTCCCCTCTGTGGAGCCGTCATGCGTCTGCACTTATGCGGATGGGCGACGATGTTGAAGCATGGGAACTCTGGACCCCTGGACCCTAAAGGCACCTCCTGGGGCTGCGCAATGCTTAACTGCAGGACCGACTCCGGAGGGGGAGAAAGGGTGAAATAGAAGTTTTAGCCGTGGTAGGGTGCGGGTATACATAGGCTTTAATAACATTCTACCCGAACCCGTGCGAGTCCGACACTGTCCCCATTTATTTCGGGGGGGGGGGGCGTAAATGGTATTTCTCAGACTCATCTTTAAAAAAAAACCTCGTACACTCTGTAAAATAATAACAAATTGTATAAAAAATATACTTACACGATCTAAAGCCAAGATAATCGAAAGGAAAATTTTAGCGTGTAATTTTTAATGATTTTACTGCAAGATTGACGACAAAGTTTTCTATGATAACATTATTATTATTATTTTATTCAAGTAATTGGTCACCAATGCATGCTATTAGAGATTATTAACAATTGAAAGTTAATTTAAAACCAGTTCAATAACATTATAAATCAATTTTATTTCACAATATTAATATTTTACAGAACATTAGATACAATGGTTACCAACAACAGCTTTTAATTTTGCAGTCTCAGAAAAATTACAATACAAGATTCTTAAGATGAGATAAGATAAAGTAAATTTTTAGTATAGCCAACATGGCTGTTGTCCAGAACTTGTTGCACTGGCCATTCCACTCTCTCAGTCCCACTTGTCCTCCTCAACCCTTCCCCATTGTTATCCATCCCATTTAATTAGATTCCAAAGTAATCATTATCGACAATCTGTCATTATCTCTTGTTCTATTAACTTATGTTCCGTTTACGTACAAAATTAAACAATGTCATTATCTGTTCGCACATTCATTCATTAATCATTTTGTCAAATTTCTTTAACTAAAAGACATCGTAGATAATACGTTATCGTAACGATATTATCTCTTTATCACGTAATTAATATAATTGAAGGTCAATAATTATGAAATTTATTTATTCGTTTTTTTATTTATTATTTTATTTTTTTAATAACTGATAGATAAAAAGTAAAAAACTTCATCTTAACCCTTTATTTATTTTAGTAGAACTGATTTTCTAAGAATAGTCATAATACTGAAAAAAAAGGATTAATTCTCACCCTCATTAATTATAGGGAAAGGTTCAACACAAAAAATATAAAACTTGAGTCTATTGTTTTAATTTTTCCCGTTTATGAGTATTTAAAACTTTAAACCTTTTTTTGTTTGTAAAAGAACAAACAGAAGGATTATTAACACCGAAATACAAACAAAAAGATTCCTGACATAGAATTTGACTAAAAATTAATTTCTTACAAAACCCGAAAAAGCCTCAAATACAATTTATAACCAATGGTATATGTAGTAACAGTAAAGAAGTAATTCTAGGAGGAGGGAAAAGGTAAATAAGTTGTGTACAAAGATAAGTAAATATCACCTCTATGGTATTAATAAACTGGCTATTAATAAAAGCCGGAACTTAAAAACTAATAAAGTATCAAAAATCAATAAAAATTTCAAAAAATTTGGAATCCTTTTTGTTTTTTGGAAAAGTTACCGAGTTGTTTTAATTAATATTGGATACAATCACATTTTTAATTTTGAAAATTAGTGTTTAAAAAAAAAATTGATATTTTAAATTTGGATCCCTGTTAGCCCTTTTGTTTTTGGGAATTAATATTTATTTATTGAAATAATTAGTTGGAGAAATTTGTGTAGTGTTATTCAATAACTCTAAAAAAAAAATTACAGCTTTATACGGATCATTCAAATTCTAAATTTACAAAATCACACATCAGGTTGCTTACCAACTTATGGTTGTTCCTGAAGCCTAGCTCTAAACGTTAAGTACAAGGCGAAAGTTTTGGGTATCGGGGTTTTGCAAATGAATAAAAAAAAAAAGGCAGTTATAAAGCTTTCTGAAAGAATACATCTTCCAGAAAGTTAGTTGGCATATATTTTAATTAATTATACCGAACTGGAAAAACATTAATTCATTGAAAATGGTTAAAATTTTTCTATTTGAGGCAGTGATATTAAATTTTGAACCAAATTACAAAACGGAAGAGCAGATTTTCGTAATTTTTAATTTTTGTCTTTTTGAATAATCTTCGCAGAAAATTCATCTCTGGTACAATGAAAGTACTTAATAAGATATTTAAAGTTCCAAACTTTTAAGTCAATCGAATTTAGATGTAAAAGGATGTTCAATATTAATTATAAACATCTCCCTGGCGGTGTGGTAGCACCTTGATCTTTCATTCGGAGGTCTCGGTTTCTAATCCCGGTCACGCAAGGCATTTTTCATACGCTACAGAATTCCATTTCCATATTCCACGTACAAGAAAAATAAAAAATAAATTCCACGTACAAAAAAAATAAGCGCTTTATGTTTCATATCTTGACAATCATTTCGCCAAAAAAGTTAAAATTCGGCACACATATTTCGTAGTGTATAACCATTGGCCTGATTTTTGTCCTCGTGGAACAAGATGGCACCACGGTACCCACCCGTATATATATATATATTTTTAGTAAGCTGCATGTTTTTTAGCCTTGTTGAATAACACTGCACCAAATCTGATTAAATAATTATTCAATAAATGAAAATGAAGCCTCAAACAACATGCGGACTGAATAAGACCCATATATAAAATATCACTTTTTTTTTAACTTTAATTTTCAAGTTTGAAAATCTATTGTATTTAATATTTAATGTAGACGACGTAGGATTTTTTTTAAAAAAAAGAGTATACCTAATTTTTTTAATTTCTGATTTTACGTTCACTTAAACTTTTTTTCAGTTTTTAAGTTCTGGCTGTTATTAATAATCCGCATAAGTAACTGTTGAGCAAGGAGTAAAAGGGACTGACATCTTTTTATAACAACTCTAAACACAGTCCAGTTTTAATTATAAAAAAAATTTTATCAACGAGGGCAAATATTCTCTAAAATATAAGAATTTTGATTTTATTCTTAATTATACTGTTAATACTGAATAATTTTAGAGATAAAAACGTCATTTGATTTAGAGGCTAAAATCGGATTCAACATTTTTTTCTAAACATTTTTCTATTTTTACTTCCTTATACAAAGTAAAGGAAGTATTGTGATTGTGAAAAATTTCGGTGTTCAGGTTTCCATCTCCTTTTTTCTTTTTTTTAAATTTCCTTTTTAGTTTCTGTACGAAGTAAAGGAAGTATTGTGATCGCAAAACATTTCGGTTTTAATATTTCAACGGAAATATCCATTTTCACCACCCCGGAATCCATTTTGACTAGTTTCGGCGTGACGTCGGTACGTATGTATGTATCTCGCATAACTAAAAAACGATTAGCTCTAGGATATTGAAATTTTGGAGCACTGTTGTAAAATCTAGTTGTGCAAGACACTTTTTGATTGCTGGTTCAGAAATAACACAACATTGAATGGACTGTATTACACAAAAAAAATGAACATAACGTCCACACACAGCGGAGTTAGAGTTAACACTAATAATGGCGGCCTTCCTGCCACTAGCCACTCTAGCGGCAGACAACAGCACAGCTTGCACCAATAACAACTTAGAACATTCTCCCCACCTAAATGTACTGTGAGTATATTTACAATTATAGGAAAAACTTACTAATCGATGCAATCAATGGAAATATTAAGTACATACAAACAATGTTAAATGAACTAAGAATAAACAATATCAAATGAATTAAGAGTAAATAATAAAACAAAATAAAATAATTTGAGATGCACAATTAATGTTCACACATTAAATAAATAAACAAATGATAGAAAGGGTTTAGATAGACACCTGGGTTTAGAAAGGCAAGAGCTGGTTGTATCGGTGCTCAAATAGTGTACCCGTTAATTGTTGAGTCACAGCAACATGAAATTTGAAACAATCAATGCACCTGTGAATAACCTTCTTGACAATTTGACGAATTTTTGGTATCCAATAGCGCTGTCAAATTGAGGTCCAGCAAGAAGCAACTTGATGTGCTCGGCTAGCACAATCATAAATGTCAATTGATGATGATGATGATGTAAAATTAATTGAAATTTCTCATCGTAAGGAAGAAGAGAATTTTAAAGACGATTTTTGAAGGGAAGTTCCTTGGTCTTAACGTTTTCTTCCTCGTTTTAATTATCATCTTCCCTTAATTTTTTTATTCTTCGCCTGTTCTTAACATTTACTTTCCCATCATATTCATCGTCTTGTCGTTTTTTGAGATATATTTTTTCATGTTACTTTTCTTTTTGGTGTATGATTGTTTCTTTTTCATTTTTGATTATTCACTAAATAATTCAATAATAAAAACTGAATATTTTACATCGTTAGGTCGAAACTAAAATTTGTAACCAATATACAAGAGTTCACTAAGCGGAATAGTTTATTATTACCGTTTGTTTATACGACACACCAGAAGTCTAAAACTTCTGGTAATCAGAAACTGACGAAGATAAGAATAATACTGATCTAGTAATACGAGTAATAAGGGGACTTTTACTGTGTACTAATATTTCATGCCAGATTGTTGAATTAATAATTGTATAAATATTTGATGTTAATAAAAACTAATATTTCAGCAATTGTGTAACTGTCCACTTTATTAAAGAACTGGAGGATCGTATCTCACTTTCAAATGAAGTAAGTTTAAATGAAGTGTAGAAAAAATGTGTATATGTAATTTTATAGGCGTATAAATAAGTCACATGATGTCCACATCAGACCTTTTGTAATTGTAGTATTAATATTGAAAAATTAACTCATTAATATTTTTAAATCTTAGGAGTATTTGAAATAGAAATTTATCAAGAGTAAATCCGGGAAATTTATGCAAATTTTCGCTGTTTTTTTCATATTGTTGGAAATTGAGTTTTGGAAGCGCAAATATTTAGAATATAAACATAGATAAACCAGGATTTACTACATATTTATTATTCTACAATCTGTTTACTAATAGAAGAAGAATATTATGTAATATAAAAAACAATTTACATCAAAAAATACATGATAACTCTGATTTTACAATTAAAATTTATGAAAACTATATAATGTAAAATAAGATTCAGTTAAGGCTAATGATCATAGTAGTAAAAAAATACAGTTGAAACGGTCTCATTATATAAGCTCACTCCTACAAATTTTATTTTCAAATTTCCGACTTAACCTATAAAAATGATAACAAAATTGTATGTACGGATGAGTAAAAATAATATCTAAATAACATTTTGAGAAAAACTTTCAATTTTAATTTATATAAAAATTTGTTTGTTTATTAGACAAATTTTTGATAAAATCTGTTTAAAAGGCTAAACGCTAACTAATTAAAAAATTACTGAAACTACCGCAGAAAAATTTCTGATCTGTTATTTACAACAAATTATTTAGAAATTTTATTTTATTTTACTGATAATCAATCGGAATAGTTCAATCTAGTTATAAAAATATAAAATTAAGTAATGAGATAATTTTATTTTTATATAAAATGAGGACTAATATAATATTTTTTTTTTTTTTTTTAATTTTGAGTAGTTAAATTTGATAAGAAATGTTTCACCTATTACTAGGTTTTTCGCAATCCTTTTAGGAATTAAATTTACTTAACGCTTCTATACAAGCGACTTTTGTTGCTGTGATTGCTCGATATGTCAGAAAGGAAAATTTATTTTAGTTTGTAACTTAACTTTGTTTATAAGCTTTGTTTACAAGGGTAAAGAAGCTTGGTTTTAATGGACTCAGGTCCATTAAAATATTTTACACCTGTATCATTAAAATAATATATATTTAAAAATACCATGGAATAGAAGTAATGTTCTTAATCATTGAACTATCTAAATTAATAAATAAAAGTAACTTTTTTTTAAAGATTATTAAAAACTAAAAGTGAAATTATCAAATAAAAAGATAAAGGAAGATATCAACCTAAGTAAATCCTATGGATATTAACCTATACGATATGGATTGAGGTAATAGAGAGGATTTGTTTTTACAAACCAATAGAGTCAAGTCTTTAAAAAGATCTTCTGTATTAATTCAACTACATGTCAAGATCTTAAACAGTAAATCGCACTGAAATTGTTTTATTTTCGAGTTAAAACGGTCTGACGTGACTTTAAAACCCAAATCTTACAAAATAAAACTAAAAAAGTATACAATGGGTCATTAAAGAGAAATTCCTTAGCATAATTATTTAATTAAATAATACTTAACCATTTTTTTAAATGTTCCTTTAATATTACGAACTTGAGTACTAGTATATATGAATATTTGTAAGTAAAATAGTAATGCATTAAAAAGATTGTCAGCGATGATACTGAATTGTAACTCTAATTTGCCTACAAATTAATATTTAAAATTTTTAAAGTTAAAAATTAATTTTCCCTAATAACCTTACTTTTTATTTTATTCATCCATTTACTTACAACAAGAAAAAAAGAATATTGTGTAAAGTATTTAAAACCATAAAACTTAGAAAAATTAGCGTAAGTTACATTTTTTGAGGTTCTCTATCCTTAAGGTATTATAATCAATTAAAAACATCTTAGTTAACAAAAAAATTAATTAAAAAATTTTAATCTCTTTGTCTGTGGTTAAATTTGAATGTAATTACTGCCTTTATAACATCATGTTTATAAAATTACAATAATAAAAAAATCACAGTAATGCGTCAGATGAGTGAATTTCAGGTTTAAGTTAAGAAAGAAAGGATTTTCAAAAATCATTATAGCACTGCTATAATGATTTTTGAAAATAATATTCTTTCCGGTGATTTAGCTAGCTTTTGTTGTTTTTTTTAAATGTATTTAATGTTATATTAGTTAGTATAATGTGTCCTTTTATAATAGAGTGAGGTACTGTGTATTGTTCCAATAAATACATTATACTAACTTGAATATTTGTGTTTTTTCTTCCTATTTTTCACTAGTTGTGTGTGCATCAATTACAAAACATTGGAACTTGCCAATAACCCACTTTAATATTGTTACCCATAATTTTTGTAGTTTTGGAGCCGTGCTCACAAAAAATAAAAGTTTCAAATTCACCCAAACCGATTGAAATTAAAAAATTGATTTTTTGGACAACAACCTTTTTCATTCATACCAGATCACATTTTGAATTATTGCAAAACTGAAGTATGAAAGCGAAACTATCTCGTACCTGTGCTACGGAAAAGGCTTTCAACGGCTCCGATGTGATGTTGGGTCACAACCAAATTTTTTAACTTTTTTTAATATTGCATATACGCATTTATTGGGGCCGAGGCGGTCGTGCTACGCATAGAAGGCTCACGGTTGCCCCGATGTGATGTTGGGCAACGAGATGTTTTGCCGCTTCACTGGCATAATTATGCGGGATTGGTTGAATGACGTTTTTCCTGATCGCTGAATTGGTCGGCGTGGACAAATGACAAAGGTTGTTTGCGATGGCTTCCCAGATCACCCGATTTGAACCCGTGTTATCTTTCCTTCAGGATTTTATAAAGAATGTACCTCCACTACCTACTGATCTATCCGATTTAAGACACGGAAATAAAGCAGTCCATTACTTCATATATGTTGGTTAAATTCTGGGACAAATCTCCCACTGATTGGGTGTGCACGTATGACGAAAGGTTTATCCCTATACTTGTACTATAGGGAAGATATTAACCAAGTCTTACGGGAAGATATACTATGTTATTATTTGTTAGGATGTTTAAAGTAAGAACAAAAGTAAAGTTGGTAAAGGTTTCCGTAATATTTTAAATACTTTTTAAATTTATATAATTAAGTTTTATTACAATATCTTATAAAAGATCGTTACTTATTGAATGCAATTCTTCAATGTACACAAGTAACATGAATATTGAAATAAATTTAATAATAATTATATTTTTTACTGAATTTTAATCAAAGTTCTATTAATTCATTAAGCATCCGATACTCTAACTATCTGCTGGATGTTATCGTTGATTAAATAAATTAATTTAAAAAAAAAAAAAAATTAATTATTCCTCATAATTGTAAAAAAATAGTGCAACATTATTAAGTAACATTTTTTAAAAAAAATAAATTTTTTAAAGCAAACAATAGTACATTGGAAAAAAATAATAAGAAAAAAAAATTATGATTGATATTTACAAAACAGAGTGAAATTAAGAGTACTTCTTTTTTAGCCTCCGGGACCACCGTTAGGTATTGCTTCAGAGGATAAAATGAAATGATAGTTTTACAGAATAGTTTACACAATTACAGAGTACTTAGGAAAACATATCACTTAATAAAAGATTTACATAACCAGATTACAAAAGATTTTATATAATACGTATAATAATTGTAATAATAGTGCTTTAAAATGTTTTATTACTACAAAATATACGTGAATATTTTTCGTGGTAACGATTCGAAATTTACATATCCACTTTCGGAAATTAAATTTTCATTTTTAGGAAACGAATTTTAAAACAGACAAATGTTTTATTTATGATAAAAATTTATGATAAAATACTATAATAAAAACTAAATAAAATAAAAATAAATATAACTCCATTAAAAAAGTACCTGCGTAAGATTACATGAATAATTTAACAACGTTAAAGACTTTTAAGCACGTATATAAGAGAATAACATAGTTTAAGTGAATTGTCGTACGTTTATGTAATTTGTTCGTTTTGATAATATGTTTTAGAAACAGGAAGGTAGAGAGAGAGGAGAGTGTGAAGTGTACGTAACTGAAGCAGCGCTCTAGTTAATGAAGAAGGAATGGAACGGAACGGAAAGTAAAGGCAAGTGGTGTCATTATTTATACCACAAGGGAAATCAGGCAGCTCTTACATATTATGTATATATGCATTCCTCCAAGCTTGTAATGTTGAACACAGTACTAAATTTCACGTCGGTCCAAACCGAGATTCTATACTATACGGTACCGTTCTGTAGTTTGATTCGATTCTAATTGTAATCAACAAATGTATAATATATGTTACGAATTATCTTATGATTTATTTACACAATAAAACGAGTGTAATAATATTAGTAAATTAGAAAAATGATTGGTTCAAGATATGATATCTGCACTGAATGGTCTAAATATATTTCTGAATTAGTGCGATAATAAAAAAAATAATAAATGCATCCAAAATATATGACTAAAATAATATATTTTACAAAAAATAAAAATAAAAACCGACTACAACAAATAATATTACTAAAACGTTAAAAATAATAATAACAATAATAATTTTGTTTTTTTTTGTTATTTTTCAAAAGATTATCATCGGATTTGATTAAAATTTATATGGAACCATTCCAAAAGTATATTCTTTCGATTAAAAAAAAATTATCAAAATCGGTTTACTAACGTTGGAGATATTGCGTAACGTACATTAACAAAAAAATACAATCGAATTCATAATTTCCTAGTTTTTTGAAGACAGTAATAAAATTTATTAAACCAATTCGTTCCGTGTGGTCACTGAATATAAATAAAGACAAAAATGCCTTGACGGACTTTTTTTCTTAAAGCTATGAATTGAAGTGCTTCCACAAAAAAATCCGCACAAACTACTGCTACGCAAGGAGTTGTTTTGTTTGTTATCACTTAGTTTTATCTTACGTCTCACCATCTTCACTTGGACTCCAATGGAAGAATATAAAAAGACTTCGTCCGTTGAACAACCCTAAGGAATCCTAAATGAAACTAAATAATAAAAAAACAAAAATCGTTTAAGTAAATCAACTTCTTTCCAAAAAAAATTATGTTTCGCTATTTTTAAAAGGATTTTTTTAGTAAAATAACGTATAGAAAAAAGCACTTTTAATTATGATAAAATTTTATATATGTATATTTTTTTTATAGATAATTTAAAAGACTTCAAATTTATTATCTATTAACATACATTTTGAATTTCACTACATTTACACTAAACTATATTTATACATAAAACAACCGCATTATAACCTACAAAACAAACTAAAAATTATTAATTACTTGCAAAAATAATAATTATTGTATATTATTTTAATAGTTATATCATTATGACACAAATGTATAATACATCATTATTTTTTCATAATAAAACAGAACGATACCAGTAGTCGCGTAATCCTGCATTATAATAGTATTAGTAAATTGTATTGTGATTGAAGCTGAGGCACAGTTTCAGTTAGCGTTCTCTACTCACGTTACTGTTGTTCATAGGGGTGCAGCGGTGGTGTATATTGTTTTAGCAGCAGTAATTTGTATGTACAATCGATTCTGAGCTGTTATGTAAAGTTTCTGTTATGTAATTTTCCTAATATATTATATAATCATTATATTATGAATTCATTACGCAACCTATAATGAAATATTACGTCATAAAGTATCAAAGTGATAAATATAATTTTTAATTGATTAATAAAAAGACTACTAATATGTAATAACAGTATTACATACACAATTTCTTTGTCATTCGGCAAATATATGACAGTGAATTTTTCTGCGGTAGATTCTGAAGGAATAAAGGATTCATGAACTCGTACGTGAATCTGATCATGATTTTTATACCTTGTTGGTAAGTTTCAGGTACATTTAAATTTTTGAAAATCTTTTTCGATTCTTTGGAATTTTAAACCCTGCTCTTAAGTTTCTTTAAACTGAACTTAATGGTATTCACCATTAAGTTCATTAACTACTTACTGATAAACAGTGAAACAAAATGATCACCCACTCAGTACTGAATTAATAGTATATAACGAATCAGAAGTTAAATGTAATCCTCTAATCACCTAAATTTACTTTATTAAGTTAGATAGTCCCAACTTATTCACGAATGGGAATGGAAAAAATTTCTTAGTAAAATATTTTTAGTGAAGATTGCAGTTTTTTTTTTGTCTTCAGTCATTTGACTGGTTTGATGCAGCTCTCCAAGATTCCCTATCTAGTGCCAGTCGTTACGTCTTACATCCCTAACAATCTGTTTTACATATTCCAAACGTTGACTGCCTGCACAATTTTTACCTTCTACCTGTCCCTTCAATATTAAAGCGACTATTTCAGGATGCCTTACTATGTGGCCTATAAATAAATCTGTCTCTTCTTTTAACTAAGCATTTTTCTAAATGCTTCTTTCTTCATCAATTTGCCGCAACACTTCTTCATTTATCACTTTATCTACCCACCTGATTTTTAACATTCTCTTATAGCAATAAATTTCAAAATATCTTTTCATTTCCAAGACCAAGTTTTTATTTTCATATAAATTTACGCTCTAAACATATACTTTCAAACATGTTTTTGTGACGTTTAAATTAATTTTTAATGTCAATCAAATTATATTTTTAACTGAAGACTCGTTTCGCGTGGGCTATTCAGCCTTTATATCGTTCCTGTTTCGTCAATCTTTAGTAATTCTACTTCCCAAATAACAAAATTCTTCTACCACCGTAATCTTTTCTCTTCCTATTTTTATATTCAGTGGTCATCTACATTATTTCTACTATATTTCATTACTTTCGTTTTCTTTTTGTTTATTTTCATGCGGTAGTTCTTGCGTAGAACTTCAACCATTGTTCATTGTTTCTTCTAAATCTTTACTCTCACCTAGAATTATTATATCATCAGCAAATCATAGCATCTTTATTTTTTCACCTTCTACTGCTACTCCAGATCTGAATTGTTCTTTAACATCATTAACTGCTAGTTCTAAGTAAAGATTAAAAAGTAACGGGGATAGGGTGTTCCCTATCCCCGTTACTTTTTAACCCTACATTACTTTTCCTTGTTCCCTAGATTGCTTTTAAACCTTTGTAAAAAAAAAAACTTCACCACCATAATTACTAATGTCAACTGGTCATTTTTCCATAAACTTTGGCTCTGGATAAGAGTTTACTTCCAAACAAATAATCCTCAGTAAATTTAAAAAAAAATTGTATTCTACATCTTATGTCAAAATAAAGAATGTTAAAGTTTCTTATCAGTTATTATTAAACATTTGATTAACCGCCATTAATTTTAGATCTTTAAATAACTGCCAACATTTTCGATATTTCCTTTACTCCAACCGCATGTCTATCCCTACTGAACATAAGCAGTACAGCTTAGCATGCTGATCTACAGCAATATATTTTCCTTGGTGAAGAAGGCAACGGAAAACTACTACACTCCTTAATTTTTCTAGTAACTCTGATATTGTTATTCTTAAACATTACTATGTCATATTTATAACAATTAATATATGTACTTCTACTACACTACACTATATATTTGTAGATAAATGTATTTCAGAATAGCCGAAATAAGTGACGCAAACCCGAATTAATAGATTTTGTATAAATTTGACAATTTGTTGTAAAACCAGTGAAAAAGCGTTATACAGAATGGTGACCCATCCTTTTTGGATGAACTACAGGTCCTTTGTAAAAGCGCTTGCTTTGAGTACTTTAATTAGTAATTTAAAAAATAAACGAGATTACTTTGGTTGAAGTCCTTTGCTTTCGGTGTTGACCGACTGATCCACTGAATCTGTCTTCCTATTGTATGAGCTCTTCCAGCCTTTCAAAGTTAATACTCCTATCTGTCAAACATTAACTAAAGATTGAAATACATTTATTTTAATTTTTTAACCTTTTTTTAAAACAATTTCTAGTTTACTGAATAATAAGTGATTATTATTTAATACTATGAATGAATAATAATTTTTAACTTCCATAAAGGTCTGATTAAGTTTTAAATCGTTACTAAAAATTCATTTTACAGATTAATCAGCACTCTCAGTCGCAGGCTTTATTTTAGTCTCTTTATGTAAACAGAGAGTATTAATGTTTGTTTGCAATAGAACTCATTTACTCAGATCAAATTACGATAAAGGGATAAAATGGTGAAATTAAACAATTCTCATACAGCAACTAGTGACCGAAAATAAATCAACAAATTATTATTACAGAGTTTAATCATCAAGATCAGTTTAAAACAAATATTAACCTATTGGTAACGTGGATTAATTACTATTTTGTAAAATTTCAAAAATGAATTTCGGTTTGTGTGATTTAGATATAATTTTAATACTTTTATCTGGAGAATATTATGTTTAGTGCTTAAAGGAAATTTTACAACACAACTGAAATAAAATAAAAATATTTTAAGTTTATGGCACTTTATGCTGTAGCTCACTTTACATTTACTGACTAAAAGAACTCTAATGATCTAATATTGACTTTTTATTACAACAATATTTAGGGAAAAGCAAATGGAAAATCCGCCTAAAGAATAATACTACACAAATATTGATACATAATCATTTAGATTTCTCATAAAAAAAGTATCGAAGAGAGATTTTTTTATTAACCGAAACTATTTAATTATAAAATTCTATTTTTGGTGATTCCTTACGTTGTAAGAGACTGTAGGACTTTAAAAATTTAAATATTAGCCATTTCGAATGTAGAGTTAAATTATTTTTTGTTTCACAAAAGAATTAAAATAATTTCAAAAAAAAAAATTATTTTCATAAATCCAGGATATAATTTTAAATTTTAATATTCTTTTTATTTTGCCATAGTACCCATTATAACAAGGAAGAAAATGTGGTAATTATGACAAAAACATCCTTCATACGTTATTTTTAGTCAAAGGTTCATTAAACGCCAGAAATTAAAAAAAAAGAGGTAAATTATTTATTTTTGTATGGATGTGTTCATGCCCTCCTTCCGTTTCAGTCAATAAATTAGGATTGATTAAGCCAAAACACTTTAAATCTTACATAATAATTTCTTTATGGAGTGCTGATTCTATTAAAGTTTGGAATCGGAGTTTTAAAGAGATAGGAAGATAATTTGGGTTTAGGGGTTCATATTTCAGATCATTTGACGGGAAACTACGCTGTTAGCTCTTCATATTCCGGGTATTCAAAAAAGAACTCCAACGTTTCAAGATTAGTGTTTTATGCGTAGTTACCGTGGTCGTTTGAAGCGACAGTAATTACGTTTTAGTTTACATATTCTCCTGCAGATAGCTGCTGCATTAGACTGTTATCATTCCCGGCTTTAGTATCATGGTCTCTCCACAAGAGAAAGCACAGTGCATTTATAGTTTGCAGAAAAAAATCAGTAACCCTCATATAAAGAAGTTATACGCGTGTCTATCGTAGAAATTCTCGAAGTGACAAAAATATACGTAAGTCGTGTGAAAATCTTTGAAAACTGGAAACGTTTTGAAAGGACATAAACCAGGTAGGCATAAAATAGAGACAGAATTCGACTTTTCTAATGAAGTCCTTCTAATGTTCTAATGAAGTAACTAACAGCACTTTTTTTTTTAATGAAGCAACAATTCATGTTCACAGAGTCGTGAATCACGCAATTAATTAATAATTAATTGTCGAGTATGGGGCTCAGAAAATCCAGACAAATTGGTGGAGTTCTTCCGAAAGTAACTGATACAGTTAATATACAAAATCGAACTTTTTGCATAGTACATCACTCATTTGCAGATGGCTGGATAGCCGGGGAAGTTCCTTTCACTTAGCTACCTTTAAGTTCCAATATTATACCGATAGATTTCTCGTTAAAGCTACGAAAAAGACATCGTATACCAAGAAAAAATCTAGTCCCTTGACCACCGCCCCAAACAATAACACCAGCCGTGGAAATGATTTCTGCAGACATCCTCACAACAATGTGGAATAAGATGGATTATCGATTTGACGTTTGCAAGGTTGTAAACAGTGCTAATATTGAGTTACATTAACATGAAAAATCTTTACAATTTGTATTTTCACGTAATAAAATAGTTACATTTATAATTTTAAATGTGTTACAAAATTTTAAATTTGTTAAATTTAATTTAAAACTGAGGAGTTCTTTTTCGGACAGCTGGTGTATATAAATTAATTTTTATTTTTTTAGTACCTTAGTTTATATTAAGTGCAATAGCAATAAATCAAATATATTTTTTGGACCAGTATGCATTCCATATTTTTCTCTATCGTTCTTCAATTTTGTGAGTATGATAAATTTTTCTATTTTAAAATACCACAACTACATATCAAATAAACAGATTTTTTTGCTATTCATTAACTTGTAGACATTTAAATAAATTTTTTCATGAGGCCTATGTTTAAATTTAGCCCGTAATAGGAAAATTATGGCACCCACTAATTTATAAAAATAATAAATAATATACTTATAAACCGAATCCCGATAACAAGAGGAAAATACAGACAGGAGTGTATTAAAGTCCAAACAGATGAAAATATTAGATCCTATCTTTTATGAATGTCTTTTTATGAAAGACATTATGAAAAACCACTTAATGTCTAAAATAATGATTACACAATCTACCCTAATCAAAATAGTCTCGAAAACGTTCCAGCACCATCGAATTATCTCTTTGGAATGAATCAGTTTTAATTTGTTCATCAGCATATAATAGAATAGGTAAATTAAATACAGGTTGTCCAGAAGTTGCAGTACAGCCTATTATTTCAGACGTTGTAAAGAAAATGAAATATTTGGATACACAAACGAAAATTAGGTATGAGGGCATATGTTTTGGGCATTTTGGGCATAACACAATAATGGCCGCCATTTTGAATCGCCGTTCATTTATGTAAATGGGAAGGGGGGGGGGTCATGTGACGTATCAAAACATATAGAAATTTTAACAGATTTCACATAACTGTTTCGGTGTAGGAGTTATTAATATCCAAAAACATAAAATCTATTAAATATCACACAAGTCTGTTAAATAAGTGTCATAATCCACCGGGCTCGTCTACTGGTGAACTCATCGACGCAAATCACTTGTTTAACAGCTGTTTTTTGAAATCGAAGGTTCCAAGGTTCAAATCCTAGTAGAAGTTAGTTGTTTATATACGGATTTAAATACTAAACTGTATACCGATGTTCTTTGGTGGTTAGGGTTCAATTAATCGCACACCCTGAATCTTTACAAGCCACACCTCATTTACGTGTCATACATATCATCTTCACATCTCATTGAGACATTGGGGAGAGTTAGTTGAACAGATTGTAAAGTAAAAATTAGGAATAATAATATGTAAGTTTTACAAAAAAAATATATTACTAAGGAAAAATTCATTATTCATTTATTTTTATTACCTGAAATCTGCGATCTGAAATCACTGCAATGCTCTTGTTTACCAATAGAAAAAAATCACAGTAGGATAAAATTTTTTCATAAAATGCAATTTTACCTCTACAAAATAGGTAATAATAACAATAATAATAGTAGTAATAATAATTATAATAACCACTTAACTTTACACACACATAACACATCTAAATTTAAAACTTTATTTTATAAAAGTGATGTAATTTCACTTTTTATTTCACAAAGTATAATATTAAATCAATATAAAATCTAATATTTAAAAATTTTATTACACAGCAGGTTCTGTTCAATTTAAAAAAAAGACTTTTTGAAAAAAAAATAACTTTAATACAATTAATTTATAAAAAAAAAATCGTGTTGTAGCATAAAGTTTTATTGATCCATCATCAGACTTTAAGTTAGGTTTATAGATTGGAAAAAATCTGTTATGAACATTACATGACTTCCTTGGACACCTATTAAATTATATATACAGACTTTTTGCAGCATTTCATTTAAACTTATTTCATTTGAAAGTAAGATAATATCCTCCAATTCTTTAATAAAGTGGACAGTTACACAATTATATTGTAGTGGACACCACGTTGCATCACATTTTGTTGTGGTGTCCGTAGCATTTTATATTAGTTTATATATTAATTTTGTTTGACGTCGCTCAAATAGTTGTGTGATGTAAGTGAGAACCTGTCGGATACGTAACTATGGACACATCGGTTCGAATCCGACTTCATATATATAATTTTTCTTTTAATTTAAATATATTGACTTATTAATAATTATTAACCTATGTAAAAATTTTTGAATTGAAATGAAAAGTAAATCAAATTTTATTTCACTAATAACTTCTGATTTTTTCATATTTTTTTTATTTTTTATTGTTATTATTGAATTATTATTTATTATAAAAAAAATTGTACAATTAGACTTCCCCTTGTAAAATCAAAATATTTCATTAATTAAAATGTCATTCTGGAATCAATGAAATTACGTACCATTTATGATATATCGTTGAAAAACTCTCAATGATGGCTTATTACTGTAATTAAGAAATAGTCCAAAATCCAAATTGCGTACGTACAGACGCCGCGACTAAACTAGTCGAAATGGATTCAGGGATAATCAAAATAGATATTTCCGTTGAAATCTGAAAATGGACATTTTTTGCGATCACAATACTTCCTTTTCTTCGTACAAGAAAGTAAGAAGCTAATCGATCCTTCATATATTATTTTTTTATTATTATTATTAATATTACAAAAAAAGCATGTGAAAGAAAAATGTAGTCTAAACAGAAAAATATTTCTCTAAGTCTGAAAGAAGAAAGATGAGTATTGTAAACTTTTGTAGTTTGAACTGAGAATAAATTTGAATTTATGGGTTCAAAAGCTAAATAAAAGTGTAACGTTATGAGATAGATGATAAACTTCCCTTGGTTATAAAACTTCATCATTTCCCTTTTTTCATATATTTTTTTTTTATGATTTTAAGATTATTATATTAACTTTTTCAACTTTATACAGTAGACAGGCTAAATTAGGTTCCTGTAAAAAAAAAACTGTATAAGTTATGAAATTTTTAATATGTCCGCACGCGCGTGTGTGCTCGCGCGAGTGCCCTTGTGTGTATGTTTGTTCAGTCATAAAAATTTACAACCAGTTTTATGTGAGTAAAACTTCGGATAAGTTTATATCGTTAATTTTATTTCCAGTTATATTATCTTAAACTGTTCTGCTCTAAAATAATTGATGGAACTCACGGACTTACACTGTAAGCCTGTTATTATCACGGTAAAAATCTCTCAGCAGAATCAGGTTATTGGTTCAAAATTAATGAATAATAAAGCAGTTAATGAATAATTTTACAACTTTTCGATGTTAAAATATAATGTTTAGTTTAAAAGTGGACCGCTAGTATTCAGCTGTGAATAAGTTACAGCTTTGTTTACAATGTTTCAACTGATTTGATATTATTCCAGTTTGTATAAGAGATTGATATAGGAGATTGGTAAAATGGGGAGAACTGGACTTCTCCTGCATAATTAATTATATTAAAGACGACGAGTGGTACTGGATAAAGTTATATCTCCTTTATAACAGGGAATTCATAATGTGGTTAAAGTAAGGTTACAATCGATGCTAGAGCTTGATTTGACTTCAGTGGATCTGAAAGGAACGGATCTGATAGGGCAATCATACCGCTTCTAAACATTATGAGAGGGTAGTTTGTTATAAGACACGTAAAAGAAGTTTGTCCATAGCTCCTAGCGTTGTCTGTAGTATTTTTAGATTCTGAATTTGAATTTTTAGTCTAAACTATTGCAATGATGAAAGCGAAAACTAGACAAGTACGTATGTAAAGGAAAATTAAAGATATGGGGATAGTTTTACTCAATGATTAGATTGAGTGAAAAATTTAAGGACTACTCCACATTACTGAGGAACAGCGTAAATATCTTTATAACCTAAATGTAGCTAACCCTAAAATGCAATATATCAATTTGTAGAGGTATGTAGAAATAAAACAAAGAATGGTAGTAGTCTCTTTTTCCAAGATAAAACCCACTGGCAAAAGAAGTTAACAATGAATTGAATCTTGACTGACCTTAAATCCGATCGGTTTCATCTGTCAAATCAAGTCCGGTGAGAAAGTAGTGTAACCGTCCTCGTTAGAAAATAAGAACCTTCAACAGTTAGAAACTGATTTCCAACAAATTCCACTCTGATCAGGTAAAATCAAGATCTAGTGTAGAAGTGAATCTCGGATAGAAAAATCTCCATCTTTATGGTTAAAAAACATGCGTTTGTTTTGTAAAACTGTATCAAGTTTTTATGTTCATTATGGTCAAAGTTATAAAAAGGATTCACTACTCAAAAATGGACGTAATTCTGCGTAAAAAGACCGACTTTTCGTTTCCGAGGCCTCACTGTTTCGGAATCATATAACCTCACATAACCTCAAATTGAGGTTATGTTGTCTGTTGTAGACTTTAAATTGATTAATATATATATATATATATATATATATATATATATATGTTAATTACATATTAAGTGGATATTATTTTCGTACTCCTCATACCTGAAAACCTAAAGATTCAATTTTACCTCCCAATCCCACCGTGCGACCGAAAGTAATACCGTAGCTTTCTTCAAAAGTCGGAAAAAAATCCCTTAAATACTGATTAAATATTAACGATATAGTTATTCTATTATAAATTGTAAACAAGAAAATGCTAAAAAATTGTTAACAAACATTTTATTGAAATCTAATACTTCAAGGAGATTTCGATTGCAAAACAGTCATCATCTGGAAACAGAATACATTAGAAATGAATTAATTAAATAAAAGAAGAATAAAACAAAAAATAATAAAAAAATATTAATTACAAAAAAAGACTTAAGAAGTGTATAAAACAAGTATTCATATCAGTGTATTAGAATAATAGTAAACAATACAAACATCTGTCAACAATTTAGGGAATGAAAGTTAAAAAAAAGCCTCCTTCAGCTATTCTACTTAGTTCTGCGGAGTTACCTGGATGGGTGCTCTTCCCAGGTTAAGTTCAATCAGAAGTATCTAGGCTCTTCGATACGAAGTCGAGAATTCCTCAGAGCTGGGTTCTGAATTTGATTTTCACATGAGAACTTCCTGCTCCGGATTAAGTAACTCTCGCACCGTTTGCAGGCGACAAGGCAATCCTAACTAATGATGAAGAGCGGAATCAAGCCACGACTAAACTATGTTAGAGTTAGATGAGATCTACTCACGGCGACGAAATAGAAAATAAGCATGAATCGGAACAATTTGAGTCATGTGGCATTTACGATGAGAAGGGATGATTGTTCACGGGTCCACCTGAATGGAGTCTATATCTCCCACACAGATAGGTACGGTACCTCAGCCTACTATTCGTTTGTGTCTTGACATGGAAGAATCACAAGGTAGAAAAGAGGGAACAGCTTAACATTAAGTATACGGAAACTCGTTTCTCGGTGGAAACTAACAGTTACCGTTGTCTAATAAACTGTTGATCTACAGAGTTATCCTTAACCTATCTGGACGTATAGGATCCGGCTATGGGGTACGACTTAATATTGAAATAATTTAAATATTCAAAAATAAATTGGTGAAGACCACAACAGTGACGCTGTGATTTGTTAGGGGTAGAGAAATTCATGACTATCTACAATTCTGTTTACGAAGAGATCCACAAAATTAGCTAGTGGTATAAACAGAGGCAACGCACATATGTAAATTATTTGCCAGTAAATCTATTGGACAACAGTGATAACATCAGGCGACTGAAACGTTCCCATGCGCTAAACCTGGGAGATGTAACCAGACGAGTGCTCAGAGAAAAACCGTAGGAATGGGAACATAGAAGATATATTCTAAAATCCTGTTAAAAATACTAGATTTACAGTGTTCTTTAAACATTATTTTGGCAAAAAAAATTCCATTAATTGTTTAAAATATATTAAAATTATTAGAGGCGTTTTTGAGAAACATTTTTTTTATTTAAAAAAAAAAATTCTCATAAGGCCTTAATGTTTTGTTTATGCAACTAAAATTTCTACATTATAAAGAGAACATCCTTCAGAAAATGAGTATTGTATTTTAACGGAATCGATGCGGTGATTTAACAAGAATAGCCAACTAAAGTAAAAGCGTAAATAAAAATTTGGCATTCAAGTACTTTTATTTTATATTTATTTTAAAATATAATGTTATGTAGTAGGATATTCTATTACAGAAATTGTACACGGAAATGTAAAGGAAACCAAAAATTTAAACAGATTATATTTTAAGCTAATTATAAAACTTAACTAAAAGAAACGATGACATTAGAAATAATAATAATAATAATAATAATAATAATAATAATAATAATACGTGTAAAAGATGATATAAATAAGGGATTGTAAGCTAATCGGACTTCACAGCTAGCCGATTTTGTGGTGTAACGAAGAATACACGTAATGACAGTATAGCATGAAAAGGGTAAACGGAAACCTACAGACACACACACACACACACACACACACACACACACACACACACACACACACACACACACACACACACACACACACACACACATGCATTGATTTAAGTCGCAAAATTAAACCTTTTGTTTTCAGTATTCACAAAACAGGGGTTATACAAGGGAGAAAGGAGTAAGGGAAGAAGAAAAGGATAGTAAGCTACAGATAAAAGCGAAAGAGATTATTATGAAGCGGATAAAGGTAAAAGAGAGAGAAAGATATTTAAACCTGGCAAAACTATTCCTCTTGAATGAGTGACCTAGGTTTTCTCTATAGTATTTTTTTTCTATACTATTATGAGAGTTTTAGTTTATATTTAGACCATATTTATTCATAGCGTGATATCAATTTACTACTGCTAAATATTAATATAATTTAATTTATTATATATACATTCTTTTTTCGTTATCGGGAAAAATCATTATTCACATTTACCAAATACAATGTTGAGAGTTACAGATCATGAAAGAATTTTAAATTATTTCTTTGTATAGCTTTTATTTTTTTAATCCGAACTTAATATTTTTTATATTATATGAAATTATTTAGAGTAATAATATTTTATTAAAAATAATAGTAGAGGCGAATAAAAAGAAAATTTAACACTTAAAGATTTAATGTTCGTCCACCTGGATAGAATTGTAAATGAATTAACGATATTTAAATGATTTATACTACGCCAAAATAGACATATATTATGTAAATATTGTTATACAAAAAAACAGGATAATATTACTTAATACTTACTTTATTATGAATATTATTTCAGATATAAGATAAAATACTAAGAATTAATTAAGGGAAATTTAAAAACATAATTTCATTTTAAAAACAGGGAATAATTTATTTATTTTAATTTTGCAAATGATCAGGAGTAAATTGTAAAGAAATTTTTATAAAAGATAATAAATAACCGGTTGGTTGGCCTTATATTAAGGCATTCAAATTTACTTAATTTTAATTAATTAAGATAGACTGTATAAGATGTACGATGTGTAAATATTTTGAAATTAAAAAATCACGGAATAAAAAAATATAGAGAATAAAAACCTGCCAAAAAACTTAACACTGAACATTAAAAAAAATATATAAATAAGTATTTATACAAAAACCGGTAATTGTGAGCAATTATTTGATAAACTTCAATTTTGGTCATACTTTAATATACCTTAGTAGAAATGCATAGGATCAGGAAAGCAGATGATCCAAATCTCAGAAAGCAGGTGTGGACAGCGGATGAACTGGGCAAGGTCAAAGACCGCGCTGCATTATCATTACTCTAGTTAATTAGCAATCAGTTTTGTGAGTTATCGAAACCTGTTCAGATCGCTAATCCGTTCTGTGAAAAGAGATTAATGTTAAGGTTACAGTTAGAGTTAAGGTTAGACTTTTGTAGAGAGAGGTTAGGGATAAATTACCAAGATATAGCGGTACTTAACACATTATCGCGTAGAATACTTGGCCGAATTTATGTTCAAACGGAAATGTAATCACTACAGAGAGACTACACCATATGTTCCGTGCTATTAGTCATATGTAAGACTGATAATCACCTTACGAAGAGCGCCGCCAGTAATCTTCAATGGCTAACTCCGACTCTGATGACTACTAAGATTAGTTTATGATTTATCTTTCTCTCCACAAATTTCTAACTTTAATCTTAATTCTACTTTTTCTATACTTTAACCCTACTATTAACCTTATCCCTAACCTCTCTATCATTTAATTTCTGGAGGTATGTAGAAATAGAGAAAACAATAACAGTGGTCTCTTTTCTTCCACAACTCTCGATTTTTACCTCTCTCTCTCTCTCTCTCTCTCTCTTCTTTTCGTTTGTCAACTTTTCTCTTTTTGGTAGTGGTCTCTTTTCTAGTGCACAACTAGATGTTACAACAGTCCTAAATCCAAAATATCAACATTATATGGCTAATTATTTTTGAATAATGTGAGATACATGCGTACGCACATATGTACGTTCGTATGTACAGAAGTCACGCAAAACTAGTCAAAATGGATTCAGGGATGGTCAAATTAATTTTTCCGTTGAAATCATAAAATCGAAATTTTTCGTGATCACAATACTTGCTTTACTTCTTACAAGTAAAAAAAACGTCTCTTTTATACTATCGACATGGAGGATTTTTTTAAAAATTCCTTAATAATTAAAACATAGCGAGTTATTTTACCACAATTCATTGTAGATTAAAAATGCAATCTGGATAAATTACGCCGAGTTAATTATCTTTCATAATATAAATTTCCTTTAAAGCTTACATTCACATTCAAGTTTTCACGTATCTTAAAATTTCACAACACACAATGATAAATATCTTTAAAAGTATAACAGGCAACTAAATAATATTAGTGTAAAATATAATCAGTGATAACAGATTCAGTACCCAACCTTGTCCTGAGGACCAATTTCAACGATTCCGTAACTCCTCCTTAAAATCAGTTATAAATTCGTATCCTAAATTCCACAAGAAAGACTGGTACCAAAGATGGCTACTATTCTCAGTGGCTTGAAGATAAGATCAAACCTTTGGCTGGGTTAGCCGATAAGAGGTTTAAAGTTGTAGTCTCTGTTTTATGTTGCTAAAAGCAGAGGCAGACTGCACATTGAAATCTGGGGTGAGATCTGATCTACTAGTGTCATCTCTTATATTGCCCTGCGAACTCTGCTTTGAGCCTCCACAGACGATCCGTCTTATGTTGCAGGTGGATCAGAACCTTTTATTAGCTTACTCATTAGCGGAGTGATTCTGTCTCTCGAGGTCGATCAGCTGGAGGCGAGTTGTCTGAATCAAAGATAAATTGGCCGTGACCGCATCCTACGATAGGTTTCAGACCAGTTCTGTCTCTGGTAAAAAGTTTTCGGCAGAACTCCTGAAAGCTCTCTAGAAAATTTGATTTACGTCACTCTTGGTTGGAAGTGATAAGAGTGAGCTTAACTTTAATTTGTAAGTGGGAATTCGTCGAGTATCAACGATGAAACTTCCGCCTTTCATAGTTAACGTAGTGCCTGCTGTCACATATTAAATAAGAACGGGTAGTACATTCACCAAATTTTGATGATCGCATTCAACGTTAGACAATTGATTATGTTTATGCAGTTGGGACTAAGTAACCCAACAGGTTGGTCTAGTGGTGAACGCGTCTTCCCAAATCAGCTGATTTGGAAGTCGAGAGTTCCAGCGTTCAAGTCCTAGTAAAGTCACTTATTTATACACGGAATTGAATACTAGAACATGGATACCGGTGTTCTTTGGTGGTTGGGTTTCAATTAATCACACATCTCAGGAATGGTCGAACTGAGACTGTACAAGACTACACTTCATTTACACACATACATATCATCCTCATTCATCTCTGAAGTATTATCTGAAAGGTAATTACCAGAGGCTAAACAGGAAAAAGAAGAAGAAGTTGGGACTAAGTGATGTAGCCGAACGGATTAGGGCGACAGTTGTGACTAAGTGAAGAAAAATGCCTAATCTTTCTTACGAATTTAAGAGTATAAGATTACGATTATAAGATATAAGAGGCAAATTCAGAGTTACTTTTTCTAAGACAAATGATGTTTACAATGCATGCCTTATAATACACAAAGTAGTAGTAAGTAGTCCTAATAGGATTTAAATCACCTGAATTTTGGTAAGATTAGACTCTTAAAGTTGCAACAGAATAATCAGTTTAACAAAAAAAAGCGCTTCATTCCTTACTTTTTATAAAGAGCATGTAGTTCTTGAAGATAGGTATAATATTTCCAAAAGCGATTTGAATACTTTCTTCAGCCGCCATAAAATTTTCAGTTACATTTATCACATAGAAATTTTAATGAATTTGTAAGCAAATTAGCATTTTATTAATTGTAACTTATTATTTTTAAGCATAAATTGAAATGTAATTTCGAATATTAAAAAAAAAATAAGAATAGTATTTTAATTAAAATTATTATTAAATAAAATTTAATTATTTACGTAAACTTTTTGTACTCTTTATTATTAAGCATATTTTTTCCTGTATCTAATTTTTAAAATAGAACATATCAATATGAATATTGAATTCAGTCCTAAAACTGAATGATTGTACTCTACTCATTAACAGGAACTGGCCATGTAATAAACATCATAACTCTCATAGAAAGAAAATTTCACTGATATTTCTTTAGAATCAAATGCTTTACATTAGTCACAACTATCAGTATATCTTGAATAAATATTGTAAAGCAAGAAAAAATACGCATTTCTAACCTGAAAATGTTTATATGTACTGCCTCTAATTTCAATAGAGAAATAAATAAATTGTTATATGTATAAAGCATTTTTTTTTTCATTTATAGACATTACTAGTGGATATTTAATATTTTTAAACAGTTCAATGTATTATTTAAAGATTGAATCACTTTAAAATAAAATTATAAACTAACATTTTAAAATAGCTTTTTTGTAAACAATTTTTTTTTTTACTGCAATAAAATACACAAGGCAGAAAGAAAAGCAAAATCTAATAAGATGAAAAAATATTTGTAATCAACAAAACTTAAGAAGTTAAGAAACAAATCAGAGTCCAGAATAAATGACTAGTGGTCCAATGTTATTTATTAAAAAAAATTTAAATAAATAAACATCACAAAATAAATGAAACAAGATTCTAACAAAAATGATACGCAGTAAAATATTTAAAAAGAAAAATCTCTTTCGTAAATAATCGTTATGTAATAAATAAACATTACTTTTTTAACAGCTGATTAAACAAATATGTTTATTCTTATATTCTTATAACGTATCCTAATTATATATATATATATATATATATATATATATATATATATATTTATTATTGTTAGATTCAAATATTCGTTTTGTAACATTATTAAGATTCATATTATAATCATTTTACGTTTAAAATGCAAGTTAAGCCAAAGTTAATTACATGATTTTCGGTAAAAAAATTCCATTAAATAGTAAAGAAAAAAAAAAGCCAAATTATACCTGACTAGTACAATAATATATAGTCTTAACAAAGATGTTTGAAGAAACCTTACAATATTTATTTATGTATACCTGTGAGTAACAGCACAATGACATGATATCAACATTACTCTGCAAAGATGCCAAGGCATCTGCGCAGTCTGGCGTGTAATTATAAACGTACCGATTTGTGTAGTCTTGAACAGACACTCAGGCCGACCACTCCTGAGATGTGTGGTTAATTGAAACCCAACCACCAAAGAACACCGGTATCCACAGTCTGACATTCAAATCCATATAAAAGCAATTGCCTTAACAAGGGCTCGAACCTTGGAATGTGCTAGGATTAAATAAACAACTTTTGGTTAAATATATATATATATATATATAAGTAAAATAAGTTTAAAATATTTTTTCGGGTAAGTAGATAGAAAATAAACTGAAAAAGAAAATAATCCAATTTTTCTTTTTTTTATAAAAAGGTGGAAATCACCAATAGAATTCCGAAAAATGGAAGTTTTGTGTTATTCAACTTTTTTATCACTAAAAGTATAAGTCTTTTTTTTCTATTAACCTCCGGGACCACCGTTAGGTATTGCTTCAGAGGATGAGATGAAGATTTGTAGTATGTGTAAAAATGCCATGCCTGACCGGGATTCGAACTCGGCATTCGGAGGTCCCGGGTTCGAATCCCGGTCAGCATGGCATATTCACACACACTACAAATCATTCATTTCATTCACTGAAGCAATATCTAACGGTGGTCCTGAATGTTAAACATAAAAAAAAGCATAAGCAAACGTTTTAATCAGAATTTTTAGAATGATGTAACAAAGTTCAACTGTGTTATTGCCAGCTCGATTACTAGACTAATTGACTTTTGTATTTTATTTTTATTACATTTATCACTTTTTTTTTACTTTTCAACCACTATATATTTTTTTAATTTTTCATTCAAATAATTTTAAAAAAATCTACTTTATATTTTTCATTTCAAAGCTTTTTCATTTACATGAATTATTTGTGTTTGAGTAAAAGTATTACATTTATTATATTACAGTAATATAATATAATTGAGCCGATATCATACAATTACTGAGCCGATATAAATTCAAGAATATTGTGTATTATATTTCTTTTATCAATAAATCGACAGTATTGTATCGTTGTATAAAAATTCAACTAAATATAACTCAAACATTTGTCGGTCAGTGCCATATTGCATTTCATTTTATAAAAAAATAAAAAAAAAAAACAATTGCAACCACAAAGTTCACTAAAAATGAATTTACGATAGAGCGACAGCTGAAGTGTGACTGGTAATAATGGCAGAAAAAGTGTTATGTTTTTAGATATGCTGACTACTTACCAAAAATGTTTCTTTTAATTTTTTTTAATTTTCTATTCGTTTCTGTTGCAGTCACTTAAACATATTTTCTATTGCTCCCAGACAAATCTCCTAAACAAAAGCATATTTTTTTTTAAAATTCTCTAAGAAAGTTTAAAACATTTTCTTTTTAAATCTTTTTCACTCAGAACGACTTATTTAAATATTACAGTACCTGTAGTTGTAATACTTTTAAAAGTTATCTACAAATGAGATAAGAATTTATTCTATGTATTTTTTATAATAGACTTTTTTTTTAATGTATCCTCAGATAGTTAATCATGAAAAGCTTTTTCCCCAGGAGATTAGTTATACACTGTAAAGTATTTCAACATATATATGTTATAAAATGTCATCTATTTTCAATAAAACGAGCATAAACATTTTTTAAAAAAGAAATAGCGCCCTTTATAACCATTTTTTTTTCTTCTGGTTAGGGGAGTAATCCCATTTACGGACAAAGTATCGGGTTTGCTAACAGGTACCGCAGATGTTACGGCGTATGTAGCCAGCGCCCTACCGACTAAACCTCCACCTCACCAGCTCCCCTCCAGAGGCCGGAAACCGCAATTAAGCGTTTAAGTTCCAGGAGGTGCATTCGAGCTCAGTGGGTTCAGAGTCCCAGTGCATCATCACTGTCCCCCATCCATGCAAGCAAGAACGAACCCCAGTTCTGCAGAGGGCTGTCTGTCCTCCCTTCGCTCTCCAGTCCGGTAGCTAACACCTCACTTCTTCAGGTTTTCGCTGGTCTTCCCTGTTCTGCTGGACGGTCCGCAAGTTATTATCGGGGAGCCTCGCCTCCTCATTGAGTTGAATCAGCCTTTATAACAACTTAATTAAATAAAATTTACTCGACAGTTCTAAGGTTCAAGTCCTAGCAAAGGCAGTTACTTTTATACGGATTTGAATACTAGATTGTGGATACCGGTTTTCTTTGGTGGTTGGGATTCAATCAACCACTCACCTCAGGAACGGTCAACCTGAGACTATTAGCAAAAGACTACACTTCATTTACACTCATACATATCATTCTCATTCATCCTCTGAACTAATAGCTTACGGTGGTTCCGGAGGTTAAAACACAAAAAAAAAAAAAAGAAAAAGAACACAATTAAATAAAACTAGGTGCATCTTACGTATTTAAATTTCTCACAAAAAAGGATTTATTATTATTTGTTGGTTTATACTAATTCTTCTAGTCTTTTTTCTCTCGGTAAACAATTTTCATTATGAGTAACACTGTGTATGAGTAACATGTTATTATGAGAGCACAACAAAAAACTTTAAAAGATAGAATAGAATAGAATGTAATCTTTTAAACAAAAATAATCTTACTATATTAGAAATATCATAAGAACTTTTGCCAGGACTCTCACTGACGAAAGACTATCGAGGAAATAGTTCCACCACACCTTCACGTTCTTAAATTTTTACTTAAAATTTATAAAAAACTTTATCGATGGAAAAACAATGAAAATAATTTTATCGAAAACCAACGAAAGATAGTTTGGTATTACTTAACATAACACACATTAGTAGAAAACTGGCTTAGAGACAAACGCTAGGGGAAATAATATGGATTAAAAAGAGAAAATATTAAGTATCTAATGCATAGCCGCTGAGAGAGAGGAGATTAATTAATATGACGTCAGTAATAATCCTGTCAGAGTTTAGGAAAGACTACGGGTTCATCTGCAGTAATAATGGCTTGGCGACTAAGTATATATTTACAAGCACCTCTCCTCTAAATCCTGTTAAAGAAATATAACAGCAGCTAATTTGATGTAGAAAATTTCAGGAAAAATTGTTACTCATCCTTCGTTCTGTCTAACAGCAAGGAACAATACTGTAACATTTCATAAAAATCGAGTTGTATGTTTGACTATTATTGTTTTACACACGCACACGCACACACACACACACACACACACACACACACACACACACACACACACACACACACACACACACACACACACACACACACACACACACACACACACACACACACACACACACACACACACACACACAAATATATATATATATATATATATATATATGTATTACAAAAATATACAGAGAGATAGAGCGAGTAGGAGAGGGAAAGAAAAAGTGCCAGAAGTGAAATTAAAAAAATATATTGTGTCTATCGATCAACTGCAAATGGCTATTTAAAAAATAAAACCGAACAAAAATATTTTATATTAAATTGATAAGAATCGGAGAGAGCCTTTGTCTTTAAAGGCTCAATTGTTTAAAGTTTGTTATTATTTGAAACATCAGAAAAGGTAACGAAATATTTATTTTATGTTACAAAATATAGAATTACACTTACTTTAAAAAAAAAATCTGATGTCGACACCACGTGACTTCCTTGTACTTTTATTAAATAATATTCACACTTTTTTCTGCACTTCATTTAAACTTGTTTCATTTGAAGGTGAGGTAGGATCCTCCAATTCTTTAATAAAAGTGGACTGTTACACAATTGCTAAAATATTAGTTTTTAATAACATCAAATATTTACAAAAACTCTTTGTATCTTTTTTTATGATTAATTCAACAAACAAATATTAGGTTAGAGTAAAAGTCCCTTGATTATTCTATAAATAAATTATTTACCAAATAATCCAATAATAAAAACTGATTGTTCTACACTATACGTTCAAAATTAATATTTGTAACGTAACCTTGAAAATATTACGCACAAGTGCAAAGAAATTTCAACAATCGCTTTAAATTGAATACAATTCAAAAATGTATTTTATTATTCTGTCAAATAATTAAATAAAATGATTCTAAAAAATTAAATATACAACTTTTAAAAGATTTTGCTAAGAAAATCCAAAAATAATACAATTCTAAATTATAATTTTCAATTAATATTAATAATCAGATGTTTCACCAAATCTATTACTTTTATTTTATTTTATTTCTCTAATAATTTTTTTAATTATTTACAGTAAAAAGGTTTTTACAATCACGGGTTAATAATTATTAAATCAATATATTTAAATAAATAAAAAAATTATAAGAAAAACAATAGGAGATGAAGTCTGATTTGAACCGATGTGCCGTCCCGTTAAGATCCAAATATTACATTAATTAAAATTTTTATTTTACTTTCGATTGCAATCAAAAAGGAATGTGCACAACTATTGTTATAACAGTGCTAAATTCAAAATTTCAACATAATTTTAACATAAATTTCAGCTAATTGTTTGTGTGTTATACATACGCACATACATACATACGTACGTACAGACGTCTCGTCGAAACTAGTCAAACGGATTTAGGGATGGTCAAAATGGATATTTCCGTTGAAATATGAAAATCGAAATGTGTCGCGATCACAATATTTCCTTTACTTCGTACAAGGATATAATAAATAAAAAAATCATTTCTACCTTGTAATGTACGGAAATTTAGCACATTATAAATACATTTATAACAAACGATATTGTTGTTAGTAGTAATTTTTATAAGTTGATAATAAACAAAGGATGGTATATAGATAAAAAAAAATGATTATAACAATAATACAAATTATTACTATCTAATGATTTGGTTCTAACATGTCAAGGAGTAGCGAACTAAAACATATTGGCTATATTTACAGCTGTAATGTAATGTTAAGATACGTATTTCTAGAGCAAAATAATATAAATATAACTTAAAGTTGTGTGGTTAATAATCTATAGAAATATTCTGGTTTGTTTCCAGACAAACAAAACATTCGCCTTGATGTTACGTTATGATGCGAGACTTCATCGTTCAAAAATTTTACCACTTGACTGTAAAGTTGCTACGATCTGTTGGATATATATAAACTATCAAAATGTTCACAGAAGTTAAATATTAAACAAAATTAATGATTTTTTTTTTTAAATTCATCATCAATGATTTATTTTTCAAAACAATTTATTTTAAATTATTAATAATCAAAAAATTCAAAATATCTGTCAAACTGTTAACGATGGCTGAACTTAATCGGAATTCAGAAAAAGTAAAAGTTTATAATTTCTCAAGTATTAAATTTGAAATTATTTTCACAAACTATCCTTAAGACATTATTTATTTACTTGTACATTTATATAGTTTCTTATTAATAGAAAAAGAAACAAATTCTTCTCTAATTTGTTAAACTAATAGAAAAAATAGCAATCCACGGTAGAAATTAATTTTATACAGTTTTTGTAACCTACAGATGGAAAATATCTTTATATGTACGTATAATAGAATGATGACTAGGGTATCTCTGGGGGCGCATCACGCCAAAACTACTGGACAGATTTTTAAAAAAATTGTCAGATTTACACCTTAGAGACTTGATCATTATCTTCAATTAGAATTATCATGATATTCGTAATGGGGTTTAAGATATTAAAGATTAAAAAATAAAAATAAAAAATAGCTCTAGAGTTATGATGCCAGAAAATTAAAATTAAGCCTTTTACTTTATTGTAATTCTATACCATGTAAAAAAAATATAACGAACTAAAATGATCAACTTATTTCCTCAATGAATATTTTTGTAATACTGTGTCACCGTAAAGCTCTTCATGCAGGTATAAACGTCGAGGGGAGGTTATTCGTCGTTTGTGAATTGAGTACATTATGCTCACTCATGGATATCTCATGACGTAAACAGATGCACCCCTTTATGCTCGCTGCGACTGCCAAATAACAGTACACCACATCCATGTGGACTGTGTCTGTTATGCAGCATTGCGTCAGAAATTTAAATTAGAGAGTAACATCCGAAATATTTTAGTGAACAATGTTATCAACTGTCTTGCTATTTCTTAAGACTGTATTCTAATATATAGAATATATATTAGAATACATTTGTATTCTAATATTTGATTATTACAATAATATATTTCGTATATTTATGCCGTTTTGAGAATGTCAGATAGTAATTTTGTTGGTTTAAGTGGTTTTATTTCGCCTTTAGCAAAGGCATAGGCAATTTACATTTATATTATTTTGTATGAGGAATATTTTTCGTTATATTACTGTGCGTTTTAATTATTGATTTTATTACTTTATGTGACTGTTATTTAATTTTTAAGTTTAGCGTTGTTCAGGTTAATTGTTTTCTAAAGTCCAGGCGCTAATAACGAAATTCGCGGTATTTTTTTTCGTTTTACGCCCCTCACCTTTTCGAATTTTTTCACAAAAAAAATTACTTACTATAACATATTTTATAATAAATTATGTTAAAAACATTATAGAAAACACACTAACGTGCTTATTTTTACCGGTCATGTTATACATATTATTCAATGTTAGCGAGCGAAGTGAGCGTAGGTTAATTTCAAGTAAAAGAATAACGGATTGGAAAATGTAGCTGAAAGGTGTGTGTGTTGGTCATTTATTAAAAACCCAAACAAGGTAGATGGTCCAGGAATTACGGTAGAAATAGATGAGTCTTCATTTCAAAAATAAACTACAACAGATGTAGAATTCTTCCAAATCAGTGGGTATTTGGAGGCGTTTGCAGAGAAATTAATGTAATTTTCTTCTTTTTTCCTATTTAGCCTCCGGGAATTACCGTTCAGGTATTACTTCAGAGGATGAATGAGGATAATATGTATGAGTATAAATGAAGTATAGTCTTGAACAGTCTCAGTTCGACCATTCTTTAAATGGGTGGTTAATTGAAACCCAACCCCACCAAAGAACACCGGTATCCATGATCTTGTATTGAAATCCGTACGTATAAAAGTAACTGCCTTTACTAGGACTTGAACGCTGGAACTCTCGACTTCCAAATCAGCTGATTTGGGAAGACGCGTTCACCACTAGACCAACCCGGTGGGCTTATTAATGTAATCTAACCGTACTTACCCGACGCTCACTAACCTTGATTAATTAACAGAAATGTTTGATTATTTAAATAATAAATTCAGTAATTATTTCAATTATTTATTATTTAAATAATTAGAATATTACTGTTAATTAATCAAGGTTAGTGACGGAAGCGAGCGTAGGTTAGGTTAGATTATAATTATAAGCAATAATACTTATTTTTTTCATATGTAACATAATATAAAAAATGTATAAATATTTTTCTATTGAAAATGTGTAAAATGACTGGTATAAAATACCATGTTAGTGTGTATTCTCTAATGTATCACTATGCTATTTTTATTGAGTTATTGGGTTACTACGCTATTTCTCATGCTTTATTCATCAATTATTATAAAATATGCTATATTAAGTCATTTTTATGTGAAAAAATTCGAAAAAAGTGGGAGGTGTAAAACAAAAACGTACCCACTTCGCTGTGCCCAGCAAAAACTTAATATTTTAAATATTTTATTAGTATTATTATTTATATTAATAGAATTTGATAGATTAATAGATTTAATAGAATTTTATATTAAAAGAATTTGTATTAATATTTTTTTTTTTTTTTTTTTTTTTTTTGAGGTTTTTAGGGGCATCAACTACTTTGGTCATTTCAAAAAATTACTTTGGTCTCACTTCAAAAAATAAAAAATAAAAAAAGGCTTCAATATTTCACATTTTCATGTGTCAAAAAATGATCAAAATTTTACATTTTCTCATAACTTCTGATCAAACAAATTACTTTCTAGGCTTTCCTTTCGGCCATCCTTTCTTGCACCATTTTTCCATTCTGCGAACGACCTCAACTTCCGATGATAGTGTGTCTGAGGCCTCGGACATGGCATCGTCTTCTCTTTCTGATGCCAATGACGTTCGCCGGCTTACATCAGGTGATGAAAGCTTCATTGGTGCTGTTAACATCGTTGCTATTGAATCTAGACTAGCAAGCGATGCACTTTCCGCGGCTGATGAGCTGGATTCTATCTCATCCAGCTGAAATAGATGGTCTCGCTGAAGCTGTTCTTTGAGCTTTTGGAGGCCCCATTGTTACAGTTTGTATATCGTCTACGTGTGGTGCTTTCTCAATAACGACTTGCACCTCCATTTCGGTAGACTCGGATTTTCTTGTTACTATTCCCTTAAGTTTGTAACTACACGACTGAGTGATCTTTTCCTCTTTTCTAGACAAATCAAGATTTTTATTTACTACTTCAAGTGATGGTGTTATGATCGCAGGTTTAACTAGTTTTTTATGCTGCGCTGGTACATTTCTTTTATCGACGATGTCAATGCGGGATTGAGCCTTCTCATGTTTAGATGGTTCTGTGCGGTGAGTCGACTCTATCTTAGCGTCAATGATTTTTTCTATCATTGTTGCAAGGCTTGGTGCCATTGTATTAAGCAACTGCTCCACATTAATTTTGGATGAAGAAGGGGCAGCAGCTGCTTAAGCATAAGTGGTCGATTGTCGAGGTGTTCGTTGACTAACAATTTTCTTCGCTTCAGGATAACTAACCTTCTGAAGCGTTTTAATTTCCTGAATGGCCGTTTCAGATTTATAAACTGGGCAATTCCTGGATCGGCAGTTATGGTGCCCTTTACAATTAATAAAGATTGGAGGGTCTTTGCATGGTTCATCCTCATGTATCTTCATTCCACATATGCAGATTTCCTGCGTTTCACATCTAGCTGCAGTGTGCCCGAAACGTTGACACTTGAAACATCGCATAGGCTGCGGAATAAACGCACTTACACCAAGCCGATGTATACCAGCACGCACCTTTTCAGGAAGGGTAGGCCTGTTAAATGTTAATATATAAGAGGCTGAAGGAAGAACTTCGCCATTTCTTCTCATTGTTAGTTTGCGACACTGAATCACTCCTTGACTCGACATTTCCTGTACTATTTCCTCTTCTGTACAGTTTAGAAGATCACGGCAAACAACAACTCCTCTGGATGTATTAAGGGTGCTATGCGGTTGCACTGATACCGCAAATTCGCCGATCTTCTTCAATGCCTTGACTTTTTGACTTTGAATATCGTTGATAGTTTCAACGTGTAATCCGTTAAAGGTTTTACGAATTTCCTTAACAGGACCACCAGCACAATTAGTTATCTCTCTTGCGATCAAGAATGGACTAACTTTTTGAAAGTTGCCATTCTTCTTGGTAATAATTAAAAATCTTGGTTTGGGAGCAATGTTTCCAAACAAAGACTTTCTCAATTCCTTGCTGATTTTGTCAGCATCTCTCTTAATTTTGTCTGACTCCTTACTCTTTTTCCTCTTCGCTTGTGGCGAATCGGAGATTTCTAGACGAGGGTGTTTACGTGCACCCTCTAATATTTTATTATTATTATTATTATTATTATTATTATTATTATTATTATTATTATTATTATTATTATTATTATTATTATTAGCATATTTAACGACCTTTTATGGGTTTTGATTGTTTATTTTGACTGCTGATATTGGATTACTTAAAGATGAAAAACAATATTCCTTCAACAAAGATAAATAATCTTTCGTATTATTCAGTCTGCTAAAAGAATAACAGTATCTCAATCCTTTGAAACTACTGAACTCCGTCATTCTCGGTTAGTGGCTGACCGAGAACGCTACCCCCCGACTCTAACTTTAGCTTCGTCTACATTAGGATGGTATCAGAGCTTCTACGTTAAGTATGAGAGAAACGTTGGAAAAAGGAAATCTTTTCAAGCTTTAATTGTTATTTATCAGTATTATTCTCGCAACCATAAGGAAAAAGAACACAGCGAGGGTCCAGGGGGCTCCATCCCTCGGCTAGAGGGAAAACAGTCGGCTGACCAGCTAGTATAAAAATGAATAAAAAACATATTTTAACAATGTAGAGATTTTACAAAAGAAACATAAAATCTACTTACAACGTTTTCAGTTTGTTGTTTTAAATCTAGTTTTTCAGGTGCTACCTTTAATAAAAAATTATTTTTGACTAAAATAAAAGTATATGAAAAATGTTTCTACTCTGTCCTGTTTTAGATATAATACTCAGTTAATGTCTCCGAAAACCCATTAATATATTTTCTCAAGCAATTTTTATCAAAAATTTAAAGAAGGTGATATCAGTAACAAACACACAGTAAGTGATATAAATAATAAGCTATCACATAAAATTGTATGACTAGAATAAATATCCCTTATCTGAAATATAGAATTAAATAGAGAATACATAATGTTACACTACTATACACAAATCTTTTACAAATATCCTTAATTTTTTTAAACTTATGATACCTCAAATAATCGTCAAAAATATAAAATTCCGGTACAGAAGTCATTTTTAAGGCCGACAGAAACATGTTGGAGAGGAAAATCCAGTTTCCATTACCTTACATTTTTCTTTTTCTGTTTAACCTCCGGAACCACCGTAAAGTATTACTTACTTACGATGAATGAGGATTGTATGTATGAATGTAAATGAAGTATAGACTTGTACAGTCTTAGGTCGACTATTCCTGAGATGTGTGGTTAATTGAAACCCAACCACCAAAGGACACCGGTATCAATAATTTAGTTTCAAATCCAGATAAAAGTAACTGCCTTTACAGGATTGAACCTTAGAACTCTCAACTTTAAAATCAGCTGATTTGCGATGTCGAGTTCACCATTACACCAACCCGATGAGTAAATCATTACAATGCATTGCACTGAATTAACTGAAAAGTTTTTAAATATTACAATATTTAAAAACGTGAAATTTCTTATTATATTCTTTCCCTTATCGTTGAATTATATTTTCCTTACCATTTAATTACATTTATATTTCTATCTGAGTAATAATAAACTAATAATTATACACCGATAAATAATTCTTTTCTTGTTATTTTGTTTCCTCAAAAAAAAAAACATAAAATCAGTGGGATACAATCTTATTTATCAACTTTTAAATTAGATCTTTTTTTACGTCTTCTACTATGATCATACCTGATTCTTGTTTAGATTATACATGTAAATATTACTTTATTTTTTTGCTCAATCTTTCTTAAAATTTTTAACATGATTTTTGTGTTTTCTCTGTTTTAAAGATTATAGTTTTTAATAAAAGTTAAATTTCTGTAAAGGAAGAAATTTTTTTTATGGTCTGAAAAATCTATTAAATCGGTTTTTAATAGTTCCTATTTCATTTTATTATTCTATTACTTGAAATTTTATTTACTTATTTTTTTTATTTAAATAAGAGTAAAACATTTTCACGATAGTAGATTTTCAAATTACTGTGGCTTTTTTCTTTCCTCTATTTAAAAAATAAGATTTTTTTAAAATCAATACACTTCCTTTCATTGAGAACAAAAAAGTCCTTTCTTTATAAACATTCAAGTGGCTACATCAACCCTACCATCGCTTTTGTATATACAAGTCTTTTTACAATATGGTTCAAAAGCGAACAACAGTGACAATATCAGCAAATGGAAGGATAAATTATTATTTTCTTTTTTAAATAGAAAATCTGAAAATATACATCAATTTAGTAGCAGAAATCTCAAATGATATGTATTCCCTTCTTTTACATAGTGAGCATTTAACAAATACTTTTAGCATTCAATTAATAAATCCTTAATCTTAAAAACTTTCGGATTTAATTCTTTTAAACAAATTTACTTACTTTATGGATGAAAAAAAATCTTATATTGCATTTTAATCATTTTCTAAGTAGTCTTGCAGATTTCTTTTCTAAAAAGTACATTTATTAAAATATTATTTTTTATCTTTGAAATACGTTGTTTCTTTGAATGAATTTAAATGAAAAGAAAAACTAATAAAATACTTATGTCTAATTAGGAAAGTATTTCTAAATTATAAAGCTGTTAAAAAATAGAAAAAACTTCCTTGTACGCCTATTACATATACACATTTTTTAAAAATAAAAGTACATAAAATTTTATTTCATTAATAATTTCTGATATTTTTTCATATGTTTTTTTTTTATTGTTATTACTGAATATTATTTATCGTAATTTTTCTTTTTTACAATCAGAGGTTAATAATTATTAATAAATCAATATATATAAATTTAAAAAAAAGTTAAAAAAAAAGGGGATAAAGCCTGATTTGAACCGACTTGCCTTCCTCTTGTAAGATCCAAATATTTCATTAATTGAAGGTTTATTTGGCTATAACTCTGGAAACAATGAAAATAAGTACCACTTAGGATATATCGCTGAAAAGCTCTCAATGAGGGCTCATTACTGCAGTTAAGAAAAAGTCCAAAATCCACATTTTTTTCTAAAAATCATATGAAATAAATGTATCAATTTAAAACGAACAAGTCTTTAATATATTTGAAAAAATATCAAAATAGCACAAAAATATTACTTTTTTTTAACTGGAAAAGTTCCTTCTTTTAAAATATAAAAAAAATTCCCGGTCAATACTGTTGTTAAGAAAATTTAAAACAGCTTAGCATTGAGTAAATTAGATTATCCGTTCAGAATCGGATAATATTCAGTATCCGTTGAGAAACTATTTTTTTTTATATATTTGATCATTGAAGAATATTACTAAGCATTGCAGAGTATGATCTGAATCAATCTTATGGGTGGAGAGGGATATATCAAACCATATGCCCGTTTAACCGTAATTGCATCAATGCAATAATCTCTGTACCACCGGTTACTATTTTCCTTATTTCTTGATAGCAATAAACCCGATAATTTACCGTCAGTTATAGAAGAAAATTCAAGTTATCTTTTTTCAGTTACTTTTAACTGTGGGCTATGCCCATAGTATGAACATTTCACAGGATATGAACATTTCATGCTGTTCTTATCCTGGCATACCTAGTTGCTAATGGAAGTTCAATGTCGAATCGATCAGCGTACGACTAACCCTACTTCGGTGCAAACACCCGGATACATCCAATTTCCCAAGCAAGAAAGAACGCTCCAGATCCAGCCCCAATCCTAAGTCTAGTGATGTTATCCAGCCTAGAACCACCCATTACATGGCATAAGAGTCCTGCAATGTGTCCTCTTGAAGATCTGAGGCAGAGGTAACATTTTGCAAAATCATATAAGAAACGACTCAAAGAAAACAGAGATCACTTAGGATTTGGAAGTGAAACATTCCTCTTACTCATAGCGATACGAATCATTAATCAAAACTTCAGTCGGTAATACGCGTACGTTTTGAAATTATTTTAACGTCATTAAAGGCTAATATTGATCCGTGATACTAGACACTCTGGCCACTTTTGGATAATGGATCTACAGCCAGTCGAAGAATCGAGATGCGTCTCTCACCTGTTCCAGAGGTTAATCCTCTGCAGAGATCTGGGCTTTGAATTAGCTCACCTATAACTAACGTAGTTAGCGAACTGGTTAATGGATTAAGTGAACATAAAACAACATTTTTGTTAAAATTACAAAAAAGAAAATTATTAACTTACTTTAAACATTGTAAAACATAATATTTTTAAAATTCCGTCGTAAAAAAAAACTGAAAAACTATAACACATAATTAAGTTATTTAAATTATACTTTTAAAGCCCTAAGCAACTAAACACAAAGAAAATAATAAACCGATGAGAACTAGAATGGTAAGTGATAAATACATACGACTCAGCTTCAATGGGTTTAACGGCGCCATATGTTACGTTGCAAAACTATTTTTAGATTTGTTTGTGTGGTTTCTCGGACGAATTAATAATTAAATGTAGCCTAGTTGTATTGCCTACACCTCTTATTTTATTTATAACGAACTTTGATGTTATTCGTAAACGATAACAAAAAAAAAAAAAAACAAAATACAAACATACTGAACGTAATAAAAACACTATTTTTACTGAAACTGATTAATTAGTTTAAGTTTCACGTAAATATTTGTAAGTTAAACTAAATAAAAATAAAAAATAAGAAAAAAATAAAAATTATAAGTAGAGGTACATTAAAATCTAATTAATCCATTAGGACACAATTAGCTTAAAGTTAATTAAGGAAAACTTAAAACTGTACCCAACTTTACCCGGGGCTTGTTTATATTTCAGCCATCCTTACTGCTAGCACCACTTCCCCAGACTGTTATACAATTACAAAAAAACATAAAAATGTTTAAAATAGTTAGGAAGTTCTGAAAACAAATTATGCAATAAATTTACATATAGCTTATGGCGATTATTTTCTCTCTTTAATTAAAAAAAACAAAATTATTATTTTGATGAAGCTTAATTAAAAGCCTTCTCTGCTTGGGATTTTAAAACTATTTTACCCTAAAAATAACTATGCAAATTTCTACCTATCTAACTTAGATAAATGCTATAAAATTCGGCATAGTTTTTACTCAGAAGCTAGTAAAAATCCCCAAACTTTGAATCGACCCCTGAAGATTTATAATATCATTTCAACTTCAAATATATCTATAGTATTTTCTGATTGGATTCGCGTAAAAACATAAATAGAGAGATATAAAGTTTTTTATCTTATATTGCAGTTTAATGGGTTGGCTAAATGTATCTTTATGTGTACTGGAAGAAACTTTGTAAGCGAAATGTTAAGAAAATTATTTTTATTAAATTGAATTGTTTAAGAAATGAGGAAGATAATTTTAAAATCCAGTCTCCGAGTCAGAATGAATTCTCATTTTATTTGGTAAATGCCAAAACCGCATGTAGATATAATATCATAGTAAATCTCTAGCTGAGATTTTTTTAAAAATAAATTCTGGACCCGTTTTAAATCAAAACAGAAAAATACTTTACCATCTCTCTCAGTTCTAATGGGTTCAATGATTTTTTAAAAATAATTGAGGTTATTTAATATTTATATTGAGATCATATTAATTTTTTCTTTTTTTTTTAATCCTTAAAATCGGAAATTATTCAGCTTAAGGGAACGCAGAATTCTGTTTCTATGTCAGTACAAACTGCTTTTTGTTTGTTAAAGAACGAAAAATGCTGCTTTTTAAAATAATAAATCAGTTCAGAGCTTAATTTATAGGTTATTATTGGCTTTAAAAAAGTTTCAATATACACTTAGAGCGGGAGCGGTTTATATGAACAAAAATCTGTAGAAAACGAATGACAATAGGCACCAGCCAGAGTTGCTTATTCAGAGTAATGATGTGTACTTCATATTCATTTCCTGTAATAAATAAAGTTACCACTTGAAGGACTGAATATGAATTTTGGTGGGGTTACAAATTGACATGTAACCGTGGTGTAATTGGCTCGATAAAAAGGGAAACGGGACTCGCTTCACTCCTTACCATCTCTTGCTTGGGTAGGGTGCTTGTTATTCTGAGAATAGCTATGAAATCTTTGAGTGTTACTTGTGATTCGACTCACATCGTTTATATTCTTTACGGTCACGGTACTTAACATAACAAGTAGGTCATTTATAAATGGTAATGTTGATGTGAGTTCATTATGTTGCACAAATTCTCTCCGGCGATGGAGAATTTGGTAAATACTTACACCTATTTGGGAACCGAGAGAACCAAACTATATATACTTTTTCCTATTTTTTAGTCTCCGGTAACTACCGTTCAGATAATACTTCAGAGGATGAATGAAGATGATATGTATGAATGTATATGAAGTGTAGTTTTGTACAGTCTCAGTTTAACCATTCCTGAGATGTGTAGTTAATTGAAACCCAACCACCAAAGAACACCGGTATCTACAATATAGCATTCAAATCCGTGTAAAAATAACTGACTTTACTAGGACTTGAACGCTGGAACTCTCGACTTCCAAATCAGCTGATTTGGGAAGACGCGTTCACAATTAGACCAACCCGATGGGTTCAACTATACATACCGTGACCTGGTAGATTCACCTTACCATACATTTTATGAATGTGACAGATGGATCGGATGTAAAAAGAAAGCAGGTCTTGGATGGATAACGCCCAAAAACACTGTAAGCTATATGATACAAGGGGTGGTAGAATGGAATTTTATAGACGGTTTGGCCACGGAAATTCTTCAGAGGTAAGAAACAGAGTTTCGTGACATATTTGCTTTTTTGTTGCTTATAATTGCTTTTTTTTTGTTAAAAACGGGAAGAGAAAGACCGAGTCTCAGCTACTAGAGTGGGTCTGGAAACGGCATAGCCGGACTTGGTTTCCCTCCCTGGTAGCTTGAGGCAGGCAAGAGGCAAAACCTAATCCCGGTTACTGTGGTGGGGCCCGGGAACGGCATAGCCGGGCCCGCTTACCCCGCCTCATTGATTTGAGGCGAATAAAAGATCCCCTCCCCTTGGTTGAGTATTACTTGAATGCCGATCCGACCCAGGGAAGCTGGGAAAAAATAGAAAAAGTAGTCATTTAAAAAATATTCGCACCCATAATCACTTTTTTACCATGATTCCTTCTGAACTCTTGGTCCTGGGAAATTAAAATTTTATGTAACGGTTAGGTTTAACATCTGAAATACTGGCTAAGTAGTTTTTTTAAAACAGTCATTCCCTGAAGTGCAAAAGTACCGGTCAAAGTGGCTGGACTTTCTTATATCCCAAATAGCTAAAAGGCACACAAATTTTGATTTACAATTTGAACTGAAGGAATCTTTAATTGTTTTTACTATGAGTCAGAAGATCTACAACGACTAAAGATAACTTCTATAATTGACTTAATGCTTTTTCTTTCTTTCTTTCTTTTTCCTGTTTAGCCTCCGGTAACTACCGTTTAGATAATTCTTCAGAGGATGAATGAGGATGATATGTATGAGTGTAAATGAAGTGTAGTCTTGTACATTCTCAGTTCGACCGTACCTGAGATGTGTGGTTAATTGAAACCCAACCACCAAAGAACACCGGTATCCACGATCTAGTATTCAAATCCATGTAAAAATATCTGGCTTTACTAGGAGTTGAACGCTGTAACTCTCGACTTCCAAATCAGCTGATTTGGGAAGACGCGTTAACCACTAGACCAACCCGGTGGGTTAATTGACTTAATGCTGAAATCGGATATCTTAACTGTTAATACCATAAGAAATATTTTATGGGATCTAAACAAACATTCAAAATATTACCTAATAAATTCTAAATTCCAACCAACTAAATTCTCTTGGGGAATTTAAATATTGAATAAGATAAGATCTAAGCTACCATTAAGAAATATGTAAAAAAAACTCTACTTTCAACAGAAATTTGGTAGTATCGTTACTCTGCTGCTTAAAATCAATACAACCTCTTTCTATGATAGTTATAGAATTCAAGGAATAGCTTGAATTCTAACAGTCGAACAGTTCGAAGCTATTTTTATTTTTTATTTAAAATACCATTTTATTAAAAGAAAATACTACAGAAAGTCACAGTGATAAGTTAATAAACTATAAAAATAACAACTTAATAAAATATTTAATCAAAATATAGAATAATTTTCTTTAAAATAATTAAAACTCCTTATCATGCTATGATAACAATTTTATGATATAATATTCTTAGGATTTAAATTTTTTTATAAAGTACTTACGATAACTTACTTGAAAATATGGATTTATTAAAAAAATGTAAACTCATTGATAATTCAAATGCATGTTTACTGCAGTTTCTTCTCTTTCTTTAATAAACGTTTTTTTAAACAGCATACTGTAATTTCATTTCCATCATTAAAAATTATCAAATTAATTACGCATAAAGTGATTTACCTGAAACAGAAAAAGTCAAACTTTAAAATAAATTGACAAATTCAAATTTTTAATAGAATTAATTGTAAAAAAATTCAATATTACTTTATTTATTAAATCATACAGCTTATGTTACAATAACATACACTTTTATACGTGATTTTATTAATAAAAGAGCCTTTGGTTTATTTTTAATTATTAAAACCAGAATCTTTGAGTCGATGAAGGGATATTCTGCAATTTTAAGTGAAAATATTGTATATAAAAACTTTTTGTTAAAACCGTATTTTTGGGATATTAGATTACTTATCGGTCCGTTCAGTTTTTAAGTACCATATTTCAAAATTTTATAATTCTTATAAATATATAATAAGAAAATTAAGATAAAATAATAAATAGGATAAATAAATAATAGGAGAATAACACAATACAATAAGATTTTTCCTGAAAATTTTTTTTAAATATGTTACTTTCACTTAAAATTGCAGAATATACCTTCATCCACCCAAAGAGTCTGGGTAAGTAATAATAGCTCATTTTCTTGGATGTTTAACGTAGCCGGAAAGGTTAATCCTAAATACAAGATAACAAAAATGTAAAGAAAAGATTAAAAATGTATGAAAGAAGTTAATAAATAATAGAATACAAAAGAAATATATATTTATAACACAATATAAGGACAATGTAAGACGACCGATGGCCGATTGATGCACTAATTTCTAGTTAAGAGTCAGGTTGAAGTGTTTAAAATACAGTAGAATACTCGTGCAAATCCAAAGAATGCAACTTCCAGGAAAATGAGCCTGTTTCTTTAGATACTCTGAATAACTCACTTTACTGACTGGTACTACCTCAGGCTTCAAGGTTATTCTGTGTATGTGACGAATCACCCAGATGGGAGGGCCAATGGTGGAACCGCGATTCTGATTCGGAGTTCTCTGCGGCATCATCAACTTCTGGACCAGATTCAGGCAACCACGGTTGAAATTACAGACTGGTTGGGGACCTATTAGGCTGTCCGCTGTGCCCTCCGCGGCATACTGTAACTGATAAGTTGTTTACCAGTCAGGAAGTTGCTCTTTATTCTACAAGGGTTAACAATTTTTTGTATTGTTAAAACTTCTGAAGAAATGTGAACAGGGTAGGCTCTTGCTTCCAGGAGAAATCCTTAAGCTAATATTCGGATTGCATTGTTTACTTCGTACCAGTCCATCTATTTCCTTATCCTTGATTCCTTCTTCGGTATTTTACGTTTCGTATGGATAACACTGATAAAGACGGGATGTTTAGCGCTAATGTCTCTTTGGTTGATTTGGTTGGAATTAGTTGTTTAATAATCACATTATTGAAAAGTTAAGCTAATCATCGTTATTAAACATTAATTATGTTACATTTATTCCCATATAAATTGTAATGCCATGTTTTAGAACTCCCTCAAAAAATTAGAACGACGTTTAAGAAACAAAAATGATTATTAGATCATTTTCTGGTGATCATAAGTATGAATCGTGCACAGACATATGTGTAAAATTAAATATATTATTTTTGTATTTACATTTATGAGTGTGTATTCTTTGCTAAAAATAAAAAATAAAAATGGTCACTTGTTTTTAAAAGATAACAATATCCACCTTTATCAAACCAGATACCGTAACTGTTTCCGTGTAACTCAACGAAAATAAGTTAGCTTACGAAAAAAGGATCTAATTATGCATTCGTTACCATTTTTAATACATTACCGAAACAAGGGAAAAATCTTTAAATCAGTTTATTCAAAATATTCATAAAAGATTTTCTTTTATGGAAACAATATTACTTTGCCTATACATTATTAATTAAATTAAATTTTAAAAAATCTGCATCAGGTTAAACGTGTTCATAAATATGTGATCAAAATAATTTACAGTAGCGGTTTTTGAATTGTGAATTATTTCGTAATCATTTTTTCTGTTTGATGTATTTATCTTAAAATTATTTCACGTGTTTTTTTATGTTATTTTAGAAAGAATTCATTAGAAAGCTTCCTATTATAATGGGTACCATGATTCGACTGCCGGAAAATTTTGACATATTTTCGCGTTTCACATCCCCCAGATCCCAAAACCACCGTCACATCAAAAGTTTATATATATATATTTCACTTTCTTGTGGACATAATAATTGCCTAACTGCCTTAATTTTGCGCCATTCACTTTCAAATTGTTCCTTAAAAATAACTGGTTTCAAAATCTCGGTCAAGTTTATTAATGACCAAAATCGGACCATGGGAGTAGAAATGGGGGGGACTTTTTCTAAAAAAACAAAATATCGCTATAACTTTCTTATTAAATAAAATATTGAATTCGTTTAAAGTTTCTATTATTTTCTGGATAAGGGCCTAAAACTTATGTAGGTAAAGTTTCTTGATATCACCAATCATTAGCCCAAAGGGGTGGAAAAAATTGGGTTTCTAAGACAAAAAAAAAATCATACCTCCCTTAATAGGCTCAATATCGAATGGGTTTAAAGTGGTCGTTAGTCCTCTAACCATTACCTAAAACTATTGTCTGAAACAATGTTTGATACGACAAACCCTTACGGCAAAGGATGACCAAAATATTACTGGAATTGGAAGATGTTGGGGCTTGTCATATGCTGAACTTATGAAACTTTTTTTCACATGTAACCATTGTCGTATTGAGTAAATTTGAAGTTTTTCTTAACTTTAAGGTAGAACTCTTTTTTTTATCCTCTACTTAGCACCGATTAAATCTACCTCCGCCGTCCGGCGTGCTGAAAGGGATTTCTTTATGTTATAATTTGTTTTATATTTATAATTTATTTACTCATATATTCGAAATTATTATATATATGAAAATAAATGGTAGAGATTTCATTTGTTTAATTAATTATATTTTAAGTTACAAAAAATTATTAACTAAATTTAGTTTTTCCGATTTGGAGGGATTTACTAAATTTATATTATGTGATTAATAGTTCCAATGTAAACTACGTGTGCTTGTGAAATATTGTTTTTTTTTATACGCAGCGGTACATGTTGTATACTGATATTTACTACAATTTGAATTAGAATTAATTATTTAAAAGGCACCAAGTTTCTGAAAGTTACAATAATTAAATTTATTTTGCGATAGTCATGGAAACTGAAAGTGCGGAATAGGTTTCGTCAATAATAATAGGCAATAGTTGTAATTATTTACAAACAGTTGCGCAAACATTAATATAAATTACAATAAATAAACAAAATAATAAGCGGTTGATCAGTAGAGATAAAAAGTGGATAGTCTACGACGACAACAAAGTGCTAAATAATCGTAGTCGAAGATAGGAGAAGCTCCACAGTCCATGGCAAGTCCACATTGACGCCCAGGAAGGTTATACTGTGCGTTTGGTGAGAATGACGCGCAATATGTATCACACAAGCTGCTGCTGTCAGGCAGAACAATATTCTCAGACCGGTACTGTCGACAATTATCGCGATTAGAAATTCAAAAGAAATGGCCTTGTCTAGTCAACAGAATGGACGTCGTATACCACACTGATAATGCAAGACCGTATACATTTTTAATGACCCACAAGAAATTGAGAGAACTTGACTGGGAGGTTTTTTTATGCATCCACCATATAGCCCGAATCTGGCATCGTCAGACTATTATTTGTTTCGATCTCAACAGAACTTCCTGAATGATGTTAAGATAGTTTCAAAAAAAAGGCTTGTGGAAACCACGTTTCACAATTTTTTGACTAGAAACCGCAGAAGTTCTGTTAACGATGGGATTGTCGGAAAAATGGCAGAAGGTCACTGAAAAAAATTGTGCGTATGTGGTCTCACAATGTTATTTTCCAATAACAATTAATGTATTCTTAAATTTGGCCTCCAAACGCCCAATACGTTAAACAACCTGATATTTAACTTAATTAAATTACCAGTACGATAACAAGATGATAGTTAAACACAATTTTTTTTTTTGGAAGAAGTAATCATGATTTTATTGTGCTCACAGAATTTTTTTTAACACTGTGATTATTGTTTATGATGAATCGATTCAAACTGAAAGAATTACGAAACTATTTTCCTAATATTTAAATATCTTCTGTTTCTCATTAACAGTTTTCTTTTGTGACTAGCGCTGTTGTTGTTACTAGCGCTGTTGCTATTGTTACACAGGAATTTCCTCATAATACGATGCCGGGGGTTTTATTTTCAAACTAGAAAGAAATGTATTGATGTGTCAAAATTAAATTACATTTGAACAGTGTCTTCCAATCAGTTAATAACTTTTCTTTGCACATTTCTAGTTCGTTTATTTTATATTATAATGAAAGATTTTTAAAGATATGATTTGCTTTTCGTTTTGTATGTAATTACGTAAAGTTGTTATTCTTTATAGTCGTATATTCTGAATTACTTCATTAAAGAATATCAAGTTTCTACGAAGTGTTATCATATTAGTTGATTGTATCTTTGTTTGAACCAACACTCTTTGAATTAACACATTTACAATAAACGAATTGTAAGTAAATCAGAGTTCCAAAAAGAAATCATAAGTAAATTAAATGAAATCCATTTCGGCACTCCGGAAGGAGGAGGTAGATTTCACCGGTGATACGTAGGGAATAAAAAAGAATTCCACTTTAAAGTTAAGAAAAACATCACATTTACTCAATACGACAATGGTTGCATGTGTAAAAAAGTTTCACATGTTTTGTATACGACAAGCACATCTTTTTACAATTCCAGCAACGTTTTGGTCATCCTTTGTCGTAAGGGTTGTTCGTATCAAAACTTGTATCAGACAAAAATTTTAGGTAATGTTTACATGACTAACGACCACTTAAAACCGATTCGATACTGAGCCTATTAAGGGAGGTATGATTTTTTTATGTCTTCGAAACCCCATTTTTCACCCCTTGGGCCAATGGTTGGTGATATCTAAAAAAAAAAACTTTACTTACTTAAAAAACTTATTTACTTAAATAAGTTTTTGGTCCTTATATAAAAAAAAAAAAAAAAATAGTAAGAATTTAAAACAAATTCGATATTTTACTTAATAAGAAAGATATAGCGATATTTTGATTTTTCGAAAAAGCTCCCCCATTTCCACCACCGAGATCCAATTTTGCCCATTAACAAACTCAACTGACATTTTGGGGGTCGTATATTTTATGTATCAATTTGAACGTGATTGGCGCAAAACCACGGCATTTACGTGTCCACAAGAAAGTGAAATATATATATAAATGTATAAATAAACTTTTGAACTAACGGTGGTTGTGGGATCTGGGGGATGTGGAACACGAAGATATGTCGAAATTTTTCGGAAGTCGAATCATGGTATCCATTACAACAGGTAGTTTTCTTATGAAATCTACCTAATTACAATAAGCGCTTAATAAGGGGTTTCTAATGAATCCCCTCAATAAAACATACATATACAAAACAGAAGTATAAATGCACTTTCACAGATTTACTCCATACAAGTACAAAAGTCCGTAAAACTATAACAAAAAAAAAATCAATTACTAGGCTATTACAAGAAAAAGAAAAACAAGAACAGAACAGAAATGTAATTAGCTTATGAAAGGAAATTAAACTTTTCATCAAGGAATGGAAAAAATGCTCATCACTTAAGGGATGACGTCCCAACCCAAGAGTCACTCAGTCTAACCCAGGTCTAGCAAGTGAAGGCATTTAAGTCGCCGGACATCCTCACTGTTGTCTAGGAGATTTGGCGCTAGATAGTTCACATGGTTACCAAACCGTTGTTTGTAATATGAACCGAACATAAGTGCAATTTTCTGTAAATGTAATTTAAATTTTAATTCGACTGTACTACTTAGCTCATTAACTAGTAAAGTAGTATGGATTAAAATAAATATTTTAACTTAATTACTACAATATAGAACGTTATTTCTCAGATCAGAAATAAACTAATTACTTTATAAACTCTACAAGTTTATGTAATAATTTCAGATAATTTGACATTAATTTTTTACAAGTAATTTTATGGGAGAATATTGACAGATTTATATTCAAAACAATTAAAAAAAAAAAATTCTTCTGATGATCAATAAGGTTACCTTCTCTGTCTGAAACCGGGCTTAAGTAAATCTATAGTTGTGGGTATCATATTACATTGTATAGTTTGCACAGTATTAAAACAAAATTAAACAAGAAAAATCATTTAAGTATTTAAAACTATTTGTCAGATTAGCTTCACTAGTGTGATAAGAAATAACATTTCTGTGGGAAAATTTATACCTTTAAAAATAATAAAAAGAGAGTTGTAATAATAATAAAATAATAATAAACAAACGAAAATACCGTGAACTACAATAAAAACAGAAAAGGGAGAGAAAAGAAAGGATTGTTGTGAGTTATAGACATCACAATTTGGAACGTTTCCAAATGGGTTTGAACAATTCCACGTTTTTAAATGTTTCTTTTATTGTTAGCCAATTGTTTCAGTAAGGTTCTTATATTATTATAAGGTATTAGTGTAAAATATATAATAATTCAAACCTTTATTTTTATTAATTTTATCTAATCAATAATTTATATGAATTATTATTGAAATTTTAACAATAATTAATGTGTTGTGTACTACAAGAAACGAATATGTGCAAATTTTTAATAATTTATCAATGAGTCACTTAATTTTTTTTTTGTTTTATTTTAACAAACTACATGTTTTAAGTTATTCTGGTTATCAGTGTTACTAAAAAAAATATTAAAAAATACAATTTTTAATCCATTTTCAAATAGATGACAACACAGTTGTAGGACAACTGTGTTGTCAGTGTATGTGTGTGTGTGTGTGTGTTGAAAGTTCTATAACTGTGGGTTGTTTCTGATGTACGGCTTTCACACACACATGCATACAACTTAATTTAAAATATTATATCATTTTATTTAAATATAATATTTTTTTTTATTTTTTTTTAATTCAATGATTCTAATAAAAGCGCGCGCTCATACCATATTTAATTCTCGCGGGTGTGGCAGTACTAGAAGCGACAGTCGGCACTAACTAAACTAAAGTAATACCAGAAATTATATCGAACAAATTTCGCTTGTGTGGGGGTGGACTGACCTAGCCACAAGGCTTAACGCACCAGGTATCGAGTTAACCGGGTGATCGAGTTCGAGACTCAGCCAGACTGTTATTTTTTTATATTTTAAATATTATTAATTTATTTAATCTACCGTTCACCTGTGACGTCACAACATAGCAGTAGTTTAGAGTATTTTTGAGGGTGGGGATGCGAATTTGCAAAATTTTTTTGCTTATATTAATATTTTCTAATTACAAATGTTCCTAAGAAAAATATGACCTTAATTACGCGAAATTTCAAGATACTGAGAGCGATCTGGCTCTACAGCCTCAACCCGTTGACCTTTTAAGTTGAAAATTTATTGGCATCAATATATATATACATAGAAGTAATTTGACCAAGTTTGGTTAAAATCAGTACACTAAGGTGATTTAGAGGTTAACACCGAACACACACACTCCCTCGCTCACTTACTTACTCTCTCACTCCCACTCTCTCTTTCTCTTACACGCACGCGCACAACCTCCTTCCCTCCCGCCATCAATCCCTCCACCCCTCTCGCTTTCTATTACACACCCACACACTCACTTACATGCGTGCGCACGTACATACAAACATTAATATTCGGAAAATTTCCATTCGGTTTTTTGGGTTCCTTAGGTGTTAAAATATCAAGATCCGGTGAAAATATTATCAAACTGGACGATTACAATACTTTCCCTTTCCTTTTTTTATAATGAATTTTTGATTACTTCAAAAATTCATTATAAATGCATAAAAAGAAGAAAAATTAAAGAATCAGTTAGAAAATTTGACGTAATGGTTCGGGAAATCATTTACGGAGTTCAGTTTGATTCGTAGGGAGTCATGCGGAGATATGTTAAGAGTTCTGTGTTAATATTAAATAAACCTTGTCGAATATCATTTCCCCCAATTCATATTTGAACAATAAAAACTTAACCGATTGTCTTTCAGTAAAACCGATTAATAATTTAAAAACTGTGAGTGAGCTTATTTGTCGTTAATAACCAATATAAATGCAAATTGTATAATTAAAAATCAATGTTACTGAACTTATATGTGCCATAATGTATTACGGTTTTCTACATTATAAAGGTCGTTGATGATTAGTTTTAATCAATGTTTGCTGTAAGAATAATTATGTAATATAAGAAGAATGTTCAGAAGTTGCAAGCTGATCTTTACTCCTTCTCTTTTCTAAAAATTCACACATAATCTATTCCGTAAAAATTGTAGACTCTTTAATTTTTATTTTCATTTTCTAATTATTGATCGTTTTCAGTGAAACTGATAGGGATTAGAAGCTTAAATATAAAAAATTTCCCGATATATTAAAATTTAATGAAACCCTAGAATTTCTTTATAAGTTTCTATAAACATTTGGGAATATGTAACTGATTTTATCATAAATCGTAATTGTATGCCGTCTAGAAGATGCCGATTGCGCAACTCGATTGATCAGGAGTTTGAGATTTGGTATAATAAATCTCCTTCCCCTTCCAATAAATTTCTTTCCATTTCCAATAAATGAACAAGTTACAGGGGTAGTCAGTGGAGGTCATTCTTATGTACAACGTCTATCCAGCCGTCGTCCAATAAACGGATCTCAAGTTAAACTGAGGCTGTCAGTGCAAATGTGGAGAAACACTATTGTGCATGGGAATGAAGTAATTCAGGTTGTTCCAAAATTGTAAAGTACCATAAACTATACTTTGAAGCATATTTAAATACCGCACGCCATTAATTATGTTCCAAATAATGAATAAAGCCATAAAGTGTGAGACTGTCATGCTATATGATTTTAAAACATTTTGCATTTTTCAGCAATGACCGTAAGGTACTCTTCTGCACATTAATAATATTTATGGAGATTTACGACGTACCATCACATAATATTTCATCACTCTAAATTGTTTTTCCAAACAAATGGTCGGTAAACCAACCGAAAATTTCCCTGCGCTTTACATATTTATGGGGAAAATCTTATTAATATTTACTGGTCTCTCCCGTATTCTTTCCGGTTATCATAGACTACTGTGGATAATTCCTGGTAGTAATACAGCTTCAGAGGAAATAAGTTTAAGTTATTCATCAAAACCGTTAAATTATTTACATTATCTACCACCTGTAGATTTTCGGGGATTTCTATTTAAAACATCATGTCCTTCATCTTTTCCTTCGAACTGGATGTACAGGAATGACCCCTACTTCCTGCTGTCTATTTCAGATCTCATATAAATCAGCTTTACTTGATAGTACTTGATTGTATTCAAATCTTACACAGTAAAAATTCCATGTGTGAACTTCCATCATGTGTGAAATTCCACCACCGTGAACTTGTAACGCTTATTAACATACTTTGAAACGGGTGGCCAGACAGTATTAAGTTTTCTTTGCTCAAAAACGCTTACTACTGCGTTTTATTACCCCTAAATCGCTTAATCGTCGTCATTTCAGACACATACAAGACGGCTGATATCATTTAAAACACTCTAAGGATCGAAATAGATTTTTTTCATTAAGACCAATCAATAAAAAGTTATAAATAATTTTTAATAATGAAATTTCAATAATAATAATTTCATAATTTAAATCGAATTCCTTAGTAATTTTCTTACGATTATAAAAAAAAACGACTTTAATTGGTACATTTATATGACGAAAAATTAAAAATTTATTAAAAATTTAAAGTACTTTTTTAAAAATACTTTTTTAAAGTTAAAATTTGACTAATCATTTTAATACGATCGTACACTAATAATCTGAGATAATTATTACATATATGTTCTAGAAATTTTTATAAATTTCGAAAACTTCTAAATCAGTAATAATAAATCTATTTTTCACTCGAGTGGTGGAGTTCAGAAAACAGAGAGATCTTCAGCCAATCCATTTGTAATAATTTACGTATTTTAAGGAGAAGGAGAAACAGTAATAAAGTTCAAACATTATCTATTTGTTTATTACTTGCCTATAAGATGAAATATGTACACACCTTTCTCACTGCACTAGACGTAACTAATTAGATCTTTTCCGTTATTTGCCAACATTTAAAGTTATTTTTGTTGGTTTTAAAGTTTATGTTGCAAAATAATTTTATATATATATATATATATATATATATATATATAAAATTATTTTGCAACATATATATACACATAAACCGGTAGCTGAAAAGTAACTTAAACCTCTATTTTTCTTTAAAAATGAGATAACTGGATGCGGTTGGCGACATTATTTCTTGTACCGAGGAGGCTACTTCAATCACTCATATTTCACTATTTTTGATTTCTGAGCTGCGGATGAGGGACAACTTAAAAATTTCAAACGGGACTAATGATGATTTGATATATAATTTTTAAGAGCTTAATGTGATGAAAAAAGTGATGCAATTAAAACTAAATTCTGATCGTCCAGTCCAAAATGGAGATCAACAGAGTGTTTGTTTCAGATAGCAAGAACTACAGCTGTACCGCCCCATTTAATTTTTTTGTTATTTAAGGGTATTCCGATTATCTCTTTGGAAACAAAGAGATAATACAACTACAACTTAGGTGTATAAAACTAAAACTTAGATACTACAACTTAGGTGTATAAACTGAAGTTTAAGTTCACTAACGGAACTACGACTAAATTTCGTTGTTGCAAATAACATTTTTGGCGGTATATATTTTTAAATTCGCCTCGAATTTATGAAACATTTACAAGAAAATGGCTCAGTAAAAGTACAACTAGGCGCGGGGTTGTGCTTTCGCGAACTCGGTTAGCTAGTTCAGCGGACAACGATGTAGAACATTCCAGATGTCCGGATGAGGTCTACAGCGAAGGCAAAAGCTGAGTTTAAAAATCACCGATGTAAATCTTTACCGCGGCATTTACATCGGTGGCATCTCAATGAGGCCAGGCTTATTACTCTGAGATGTAAAAAGTTAGAGAACGAAAGACTACTTCCGTTAAAGCCCATCAGGACTAGGAACGGGGGAGATGATGGTGATCTAGCGACCGGAAGAATCACAAGGCAGGTGTCTTCCCCTATGGGGTTGGCATCTCTCTAGAAATCTTTAACGATAAGAGAGGCTAACTCAGTAAATTTCAATTTAGAGTATTCGGCCTTTAGGGTGGCGGGAGGGCATAGGCGGCTCAAAACTTTTAAATGGGACATACGGTCATGTGATACCATGTTTTAAAGGCCTTGCGAGACAAGCAAAACAATATCAAAAAAACTGAATTCTGACTATTTAAAACAAAATGACGACCACAAATGTCATTACTTAATTAATAATTGAAAAAATTAATTATTAAATTTTTTTTCAAGTGAGACCATTTAAAATTTTTAGGTTATTTTTGAGTCCCCAACTCCCAGGCGCCAAAAATAAAAAACAGACAAGTATACATTCATTGAAACAGCCCCTCGATATAAGGAAGAATGCTACAAACCGCATCCAGTTATCTCTCAATTATAAAAAAATTTAGAGTGGGTGTAAGTTACTTTTCAGCCGCCCGAATATATATATATATATATATATATATATATATATATATATATGAACAAAAGATATTCTTTAAACCAATTATTAAAAAATAATAATTATTCAGTAACAGTAATAAGACATAAAAAGAGCTTGAAGAATACTAATATTTTAAAACAATTTTAATATATCAGTCTTCTTTCTTGTTATAATTTCGGCTGAATAAATAACTATTTAAATCAGAAAAAATATTTCATAGAATTCCTGTTAAAATTTTAAAGCAATGAATCATTAAATCGTTACCACCATTAAACGGTGACGAATTTTCCAATTAACCTAACCATAAATCTATTTACTTCATTTATAACTACTTGTACTCTGCTAGTTAAAATGTCTGTTCCGCTGAACTTACTTTTGTCTTCATTCATATACTATCCGTACATCCGGTACTTTATTTGTCCTCAAGACGTTAACTGTTATAATTTACGTATTATATTGATCCAGACACAATGGTGTAACATATCGATACAAATTAAGCCAACGTAAACTAAGAAAACAATGTTATAAGAATTTCGAAGTTTTCTAGTTTATTATTTAAGATTTTTATATTATGTGGTCCTCGTTTTCAATTTTGTGAATTTTACGTTACCGTATTTACAGCTCGAAAGAAAAAGAAATGATGTAAAGATTTATTCAATACTGAAAATTAAGCTGACGAAGACATACTAAAGAATAAATGCATATGTTTGATCTTACATACCCTATACAACATTTAGTTTTAACTGAATGTTATGCAAATTACATTCTAACACGCACGTAAACCTTCTATTCGAGATCTGGATAAAGGTTGGAAAGCCTCATATTCGGATGATAGCGACGGTTCCTTAACAGAGCCTGAATTTGTTCTCACGTGACTGTTTAGAATCTTAATTTAAGGTAATTTTTCCATCATATACAGAGTGTCCCATATAAAACGCAACCCATCAATCACTCATCCATGAAATTTCAAAAGTCAAGCTTACTCCCCTACTAGTTACTGAAATGGACTCGTCCAACATCTGAACATCGCGGCGACGCAGTGGAGCACTACCGATATTTGAGATGGCAGAACAAAATCTTAAAATGCTTATTATGCATAAAGTTACGCCGATTTCAATCGTCCACAAATTATCTTAAATCGTGAGGGTTCTCTGCGAGAGTTTTTATCTCGTTCAACGATTTCGTACGTAAATAGATGGATTATTATTATCCGTTCCTTTGCCTTATCGTTTATTATCTTCATCTTCGGTTGTATATACGAGTTATGCCTCATACCTATTGGTTATATAAAAATATTTATAAAGCTAAGACTCCAAATTCTTTATAATACTACATAATATAATGTACAATTGTTTCTGCGCGCGCGTACACATTGACACAGATTATATAAGTTAAAATGATTAAAGGATACCAGAAATTCAAAAAGTCAGTCAACCAAAATTTTATCTATTTCAGTTCTTTTTTCTACTACTGAAAAAAATGAAAATATAAATCTCAAAAGAGTAAAGGAATTAATTAACAAGTCGAATTAGTCCAATTTTGTATAAAAAAAGTTTATTTAATACAGTGTACCCGAAAAGCCTGCATGATTTAAACAGTTTAACAGCATGAATACAAAACCGAAGATATTATCCGATTATTACGAACGATAGATTGTACTATTTTAATTGCGGTAAACTTAATTAAAAAGTAGCAATCGATTGTAAAATAGGGAATAACTACAACTTCGGAGAAATTTAATTTATATATTATCATTTCAAACGTGAACGATTGTTTACAAAACACGGATAATTGAATGCGGTGGGAATTTAATTTACGGAGAATTTAATAGTAAAGTGACGTAAATTAAATTTTTAAAGATTAATGTGTAGACAGAATACGTATACAAATTAAAATAGAGCGATTATTTTTATGTACAATTACATAAATCAACGTGTAATAGCAATTTTTAGTTGAATATGTTTTTAACACAGATATGCTGGGGGATGGGAGACTGTTAACAGGGTTAATAAGCAGTGGAATCCATATAATAATAACAATAGTTAAACTTAAAACACAAAATTTTTTTTTTTAATAAAAATTCCTGTACGCTCGGTAAGGAAATTTATTTGGTTAGGTGAAAATCAATTTTAGGATACAGTAAGCTACAAGTGCTTTCAAGATTAGCCTATATGAAAAGGTGAAGAGATCGAACGAACTCTGTGATGATAGGTGGAAGTCGGTCGGGAGAAGAGAGGCGGTAGAAGTGGAAGTTATTTGGTTGTAGGTGACTAGGAAGTTTGAATGAAGACCCTTCTGTTCAGCGATCAATATGGGGCTCGCGCTGCTTTCTCGTCTCGCTCAGAACGGCAGCAAGCAGCAGCCAACAAACCAAGTTAGTAGCGATCATCACGTTGCATAGACAATCGTTTCAGCTGGGCTACTCTGTTACTCGCTAGTCTTATTATTATTTTTCTTCTTTTTACGAACCTTCGCTTACTGTTCTTTCCTTTTTGCCTAAAATCCAACTCATCCTTTTCTTTTTGAAAACTTTCTCAATCTCTCTCTCCGAATTTATCCCTGTATTATCATTTCAATATCAATTTATATAACTATCATAAAAAAATTTCTTTTTAATCCTTAAATTGAATATTCTTTTATTACTGCTAAATCTGAAATTGAATAAAATGGAAAACAATATTTTTCATTATTCTTTACATATATTTTGTTTTTTTAAGAAATGTTAATATGCTCCAAAAGCTAAAATTAACACATGTACGTAGGTAAAAAAAAACTAGTTAACAGAAATAATTTACGATTTTTTTATAATATATAATGACGTCATAGTCTCTTACCCCCTCATGTGAATATCGTGTTTTGTTCGAAAGGGTGTTAAAAGTAGAATTAAAAAAAATTGTATTTCGAAAACATTTGTTTATATTTATTTCATAACTCGGCCAAATTTGAAGTTAAAAAAATAACTTATTAAATTAATATTACAATTTTACATTATAAATTGTAAAACATTTTAGTAAGGTCTATTGACTTTTCTGATATGTTTAGGTTCATTTACTTATTAGGTTACAGTATAATCCTTACGATTAGGAATGTAAATTATTATGAGAAAGGAAAAGGGATAAAATAAGTATTTAGAAAATATCTCAAAACTATTGAAAATAGAAAACTCTGTTAAAGAAGATTTAAAACTTAAACATTTCCCTGCTTTGATTTTATTGAATACAATAAAAAAATCTATTTATGAAATTTTTGGTTTTTGATTTTTTGAACTACACCTCTATATAAGTATGTATTTAAATATTTTAAAATTATAAAATAAAATTTATGTAAATCAAATATGTAAAAAATAATTGAATCAAAAACAATAACGTTACCTTAAACATAAAATGAAAAAAAGGTTAATTAAAACAAATAGTAAAGTAACTCAAATGACGTAAGGAAAAAATAAAAAATTAGGTAACCTAAAAGAAATATCAGTTACGTGTTTATTATCATTATAAAAAAACTACAAGGCAGGAAGCAGGTCAAAGATATATTATTGCATTAGAAAAACAATACATAAAATTAAATATAACACCTTCCTGATATGCACGCAATTGCATACTACAAGATATAATTGTACTCTTAAATATCCTTAGTTTGGATCAACCAAGACGTTACTTTCAGTTTAAAATTAATATTGTAAATAATATGATTTATAATCTTTTTAATTATAAATACTATGATTTTATATCTTTTAAAAAGATGAAGAGTCCATGTGGTGACGAGTAATATAAAATTTATTTAAAGTTTTTTAAATATGTTTCTGTAAACCTTTCCGTAATTAACATTTGCGCGAGATAATCTGTAGATGAAGTGATCGCCAGCGAGGTGATCCCGATATTTGGGCCTACCTTTTACGAATTGATATTTGGTTTATTATGTCGGTGGTAGTAGTAGGGCAGGGAAATTAAAAAAAACACTGTCTGACTGCTAATAGTTCAAATTTGCTGGTGAAGTTTTCACCGGGGATTATAATAACTTTTTAAAACATTCAACGTCACAATGCTCCAGATGAACGCGAGACACCTTAAAAAAAATTATGATTATTTACTAATTCAACGGATATAAGAAAATAGTTATTGTCGAAATTACGTGTGGAATAATTATTGACCATTCGGTGATCTCTAAACGTTATTTTGTGGGTAATAAACGTTTAACCGGACTCATTTTCTTCAAATATAACAAAAACTCATCTTACATGCGGCTGCTCCTTTTTAAAATTTTTAAATTAGCTTTGGAGCGAACAACATTTAAATTATTTTACCTGGCTGTTCTGATCCACTGTTTTCCACGGCTTTCCTTGATCGATTCCCAGAGAACGACATAATTTCGTATATCTACTAAACACCATTGATGAAAAAAACAAAAAAAACTAGAAATCCGTCGATTAAAATAATATTACTTATTTTGTATAAACAGATATGTCAAAAATTAATAACAAAAGAATAGGAAATGCCAACAGCACGCGGTATTCCCAAGCGGTCACCCATCCAAGTACTAACCGCGCCCGACGTTGCTTAACTTCGGTGATCAGACGAGAACCGGTGTATTCAACGTGGTATGGCCGTTGGCGACTTTGTTCGCTTTGTTTTTTGCACATCTAGTGCTGTTAACATTCTTGTTAGAAAATACAGATTTGGGACTTTTTACAAGACCGCCCAAAAAGGAGTGCTATGTATTTAAGGTATATGTTTGTATGTTCCGCTGCAGCTGCTCAACGGCTGAAGAGATTTAGTTGTATGATGCTGCGTCGGAATTCTTACGTTACCGGGAATGCCTCAATCTTTATAAATATATAAATGTACGAGTGTATATATATATAGTAGTGGAGTTTTTCCGCTTGAAGCACAAATTTTAATAAATTGGATTAATGAACTGCGAACTGGGACCCCCTATCACTCACTGTGTATGCTGTGTGTGAAAGTAATGATTGTAATCAATCTAATGAATAATATTACAGAAATAATAGAATTAAATTTACGTTAAATAAAATAAAATATTATTAAATAAATTTTTTTTTTTAATAAAAACCTAGTTTTAATAACAATGGCATTCCGTCGAGAACTGCGTGTGTAGCTAAAGTGATGAGGTATAGCGAGCATCTCCAGCGAGGCTAGACCAAATCAGTACAATCAAATGGAATCAAATTGTGTGTCCCAGAAACGCGGTCTTGGAAACCGCAATGTGGTGCTTTTATAATACCTCCTCGAAGAATCGTTTGATTTTCTAAATTCAGACAACCTATTCGCTCGTATAATACAAAATTACCATCGAATCAAACCAAAACATAAAGGGAAATGGTATTTTTCCACAGGCGTGTTTTTTTATTTGTTAATTTCATACCGTAAGATAATAATGTTTGGATCTTCCAATATACTAAAATAAAAAAAAAAATGTACATGTACGTATGTATAAACAAGTATTAACAGAATAAAAATATTAATTTAAACAAAAGTTTAATCGTAATTATATGTATTTGTTGTTAACGATCGATATATCTTAATGTTTACCAGAACACAAATGTAGAATATGTTTTTTTTTTTTTTTTTTTAAGACGGGGAGTTGATAATGATTGTTGTTCAGTTATTCCTATTACTAGTTACGGTCTTTCAAAATATCAATGAGAAAATACAAAAAAATACCTACCTTTATTTTGAAAATTTAAAAAATTATACTGTATTATTTAATTTTCTATTTGTTATTTGACGTTTATTATCAATGATTTATAGAAAATATATTTTCAGCCAATCGAAAAAATAAATATGACAAAACCATTGGCTTTAAATTAAAATTATGTATGAAATAATTAATAGAATCATTTAACGTTATATATAATTTTTTCCGGAGTTTGTTATATATTTTTATGTATTTTTTTTTTTGTCTTCAGTCATTTGACTGGTTTGATGCAGCTCTCCAAGATTTTTATGTATACAAAAAAAAAAATTAAATATATGTCAAAATTATTGTCAAAAATTATTTAATTAATAAATAAGTAAAGAAAAGAAAAGAAAAAAAGTGCCAACAGCACGCGGTATTCCCAAGCGGTCACCCATCCAAGTACTAACCGCGCCCGACGTTGCTTAACTTCGGTGATCAGACGAGAACCGGTGTATTCAACGTGGTATGAACGTTGGTAACAGCCGGTGTCTGGTTTTTTGTATATCTAGTGAGGTTAATGTTCTTGTTAGAAAATGCAGAAATGATGTGCTTTTACGTTCATATTGAATAAAAATAATCTTTTCGACTTAACGCATTACTAATTTTAAAAAAAAATGTATAACTAAAACACTTCTTCACTGCTATATATATCTAAACTGTATAAAAATGTAAAAGTAAAAAAAGATTGAACATAAATAACTAAATGTGTTTTTTGTCAATGATAGATTTACTACATAGTAGTTTTTCTTTCTTAATTAAGACTTCTTTGCTACCACTATTCTTTATTTTATTTGCATTACAATCTTTTAGTCCACTGTCACTGTTAAGTTTATAGGTACGTATAATTTTTTTTTTTTTTTTTGATGAATGGGAGTTGATGACGGAACTTGTTCAATTTTTTTCTTTCTGCTAATTAAGGACTTTAAAAAAAGACAATACTTAATAAACACATAAATAGATTTTAAAAAATTAACCACCCGAACAAAAAAAACCCCGTAATTATGCCATGTAGAAATAATTTTACTTCTGTAAAATTAAAAATGCATTAAAAAATTATATTTATTTTTTATTGAATTTCGCCCTCCCCAATTAAATACCATAATTTAAACGAAATTCTTCCAAGTTCTAGTACAAAGTTCTCAAGACATCCTCCGAGGAAACCTTACTAATTAAACATTTCCATTATATTAATGATAACGATTTTAATATAATTAATACATTCACTTCAGTTAAAAGTCGTGCTAGACTATAAAAATATATATTTTTTGTAGTGGACACTTGCTCTATATTCATCATCATTATTTGGTGTTCTGCCTGGCGACAGGTCTCTTACACCACCTCTGCTCCATCCATTTTTGTCTCGAGCCTTCTCCTTCACCCCGTTGTAGCTTTCAATTTTCTCCTCATCTATTAACTTCATTCTTCTTTTACCTCGCTTTCTTTCTCCTTCTACTGAACCTACTAATGCAGCTGTCAAAATTTCAGTTCCTCTAATCACATGTGCTAACCAGTTTTCTTTACTTCCCGCTTAAATGCATAAATTTTTTCTTTAATCATTATTTCTACGTTACTGATTTTATCCATCTATTTTAATTTCTCCCTCCTTCTTCATACAAATATCTCAAAAACCTCAATCCAGGCCCTTTCCTTCTTCCTCATAGTCAATTTCGCTTTCGTACAAGACACTTCATGCATAGCATTTAGATATCCTCTTTTTTGACTTTAATCTCAGACTTTTACTACATAGTAGTTTTTCTTTCTTAATTAAGGCTTCTTTGCTACCACTATTCTTTATTTTATTTGCATTACAATCTTTTAGTCCACTGTCACCAAAGTAACTACATATCAGTAATTTTTTACTTATTCTATTCTTCACGTTTACTTTTCCTTGCTACTAAATCTTTGTTGTTTACTTCCCTTACTAAGTTATTTTCTATATAGTTCTTCATTTTATATCCTTACGTATCTTTTTCCAGGGCTCTTAATAATCTTTAAGGCGAGGGTATTATGTCATGCATATTATTTTTCGTTCTTCTGTACTTATTTCTTCTCTTACTTCTAATACATGTCCTTATCGTATCTTCAATGTAAATGTTGAACAATGTCGGTCAACACTTCTACTTAGACTTATACAGTCAAACATCATTTTCTTACTCACTTTCGTGCTGTTTATTTCATGTATAATTCTTTAATTAATCATCAGTTTTTTCATTTTAATTTTATTCTTTTTAAGAATTTTCAAATTTTTTCCCATCTGACTCTATCAAACGTTCGGTGAAATTATGAGTGGAGAAGTATAATATTCTATTCTGGAAACAAAAAGGAAAACGGAGTGGCTGTAATTATGAAGAATGACGTAAAAGAATGAGGATACAGTAAGTATTTTATATAAATGATACATTAAGATAGTTTTTTCGTTTGTAATCTCACCGCCCTCCGGAGCCGGATCCTCAATTACGTACAAAATCAGCTCCGAGAATGCCTTCGCAGGTACGGCGCTAGGCTGGGCTCGATCTTACGTTACATGCTATCCCTCTAGCAGGGGAACCCCAAGAGATTCCCCCGCCGGGACCGGGACTCCCGTCTTGACGCCTAGCCTCTAATGGAGCAGCCCTGGAGGATCCCCCACCGGAACTACGGTCTTGTATTCGCCCCCAATGGTGTCAGCAAGGGTGTCATCATTGGTGGTTGAACACCGAAGCCTTCCACTCCTCCCGGATGGGGATGTCCCCTACAGACACCGCAGCTTCGTTCACACCCCAGCGGCCGTGGGCAAAGTCGCCTTACATCCACGGCCTCCAGGCGAATGTCCATGCAATTTGCATCTGAGACACTGAGTTTCCTGCATACACCCATTTTGAAAAAGGTCAGGCTGGCCACAGGTAAAGCAGTGGCCGCTGCGATCTGGTCTAAGACACAATTTGTCTCTGTGGCCTGGCTTCCAGCACCGCAAACATAAGTCATCAAAGGTACGCCTCATCAACCGGCAGGTCACCCACCCAATTCGAATTCACTCATCGGACAGAAGCTTGTCCACCAAGATGGGAAGCACTGCCAAAGTGACCGCTTGGATCGCCCCAAATACCAACCGCATGTATAGTATATCTAGTGAGACCGACTCCCCTGTAAACTGATGATGTTCCTTTAGGAACTCGTTCTTTATAGAGAGTACGTCCACGTCCTTCCCGTGGATCCTTCGGCCGCCTGTTCCCGTCAGAGCTGTAGTGGCTCCCTCTAGCTTTTCGACGACGTCCTTGCTCAGTTGTTTAGTCGCACCACTATCAGCTCACACCTGGAGATTGGTTTGCTTGGCATTTCTCCCGCCACCTCCCCATTCAGTCGCCCTAAAGCATAAGACCGAATGTCTGCGCCATAAACGACTACTGAGCCACGAAACAGTTTAGCGACTAGTGTCCTAACTAGGTCCTAGAACTATCCTAAAAGCGTGAGCAGAATAAGCGTGGTACCTGCTTGCGTGTCCCAACACCCACTTGTCATATATCACTAAAATGGGTAGGTGCACCCCATAACTGCTAAAACATATATGAGTATCAATAATTAAATTTATCTCGTCAAAGACAGCAATTCGTTGCCATGCCCAGGCCACTGAATGCCAGCAAATACCTGTCTACCAGTTTATAGCGCTTGGAGCCATAATAATAGGCTGGTGATCAGCCGCACTCAGGGTTAGCTGCCCACGGCAATGCGGTCTTTTTCTTAAGCAAACTACGGATGCCGGTTGAATAAAGCAACCGCATATAGGAATTCCCACACGGCCCGACAATGCGGCTCTCGCCACACTGACTCGCCGCTTAATAAGTGGCCAATTTTCCCCTTGACGTCTAAGTTCCAGGGTGGTCCGGTCTCTGCCCCGCTTCCCCAAGAGCAGGGCAATCAAACATCAGGTGTTCATTTGACTGGACCTCCCCGCAGACGTACAGCTCATCAGCTACCAGGTGGAACCGAAACAGATATGGGTTCAAATTAGCGTGGCTGGTGAGCTCCCGGGCACCCGTTGCCCTTAAAAACGAGCTCGAGGCATACCATCCCCCCAAATTCTGCATAAACTTTTAAACGATCTTTCTTTAGTCGTGGTGTCCCATTCCAGCTGCCATGCTTTCATTGCGAGGCTCTGCAGCTCCTTTCGCAGGCTCCCGCCTGCCGTTGCACAACCGAAGATGTATATCCTCCTCCTGCCTCTGACGTATGGAGAGGATCGAAGGAGGTCAGCACAGGTCTAGTTAAAGATTGGGATGTATATGTATACAGGTACATATATTATTTTCCATATCATAATAATTAAAATAAACAGATATACTTTTTTTAATATATTTTTTTAAAAGTGTACTGTTTAAAATAATTTCAGGTTTAAATGGAATTCTGTACAATCGTTTTTTTTTAACTGAATTAATTCTTATTTTAATATTTAATGAATTAATTCCACAAATAAGCCATATATTAAATATAAGTATTAAATATAATTTGATAGAGTGCCTACATTAGTCAACTAAGTTAATCATGTAAGTATAGTAATTAACTTAGCTACAAGTGCATGTTTAATTTAAACTAGATATTATTTAACTCAATTAGCAAATTTATTTTACAAGATAGAGAGTATATAAAAACACATTAAGAAAGTCACGCGACTTTTTTATATGATTATATCAAAACACATTGGTGGGTATTTAATAGTTCATGATAAGTCATTTTTAAAGAATAATTATGTTGAATTAAAAATGTAATAAAAGTTTTCAGTTTAACTTTAAAAAAATACCAATTATGTTTAATGAATGACTGAATGAAGACCGCTGCAATTTATTCTGCTCATTTCGTAAATAAACCTTTATAAAACTTTCTTTTCAACCAATATGTAATTTGGCTTCGAAACAACACATCGTTCGATAGAGCAAACGTTAATTGCTGACTTGCCTTTAGAAAAGACTTATAAAAATGAATGCGGAAAAAAGTAGGCGAATTGTTATGAGGTCGTATAACTGAGAAAACGGGAAGGCCGTTTCCCAATCAGTTTCCTGTAACCAAGACTATCTTTCAATTTCTTTCAATATTGTTACCATATTTAAAGGCCTCGGTAATAAACCTTCAATGTGAAAAAAGAATTCTATTATTATGAACACAAAGCTATACTGCTTTTAATTTACCCCTTTTCCTTATAAACAATAGTCATGCTAACATGACTATTGTTTATAACTCTTTCTTTCTTTCTTACATTAATTACAGAAATTATTTTCCTAGTTTAAAAAAAATCCTATTTCGTTTATTATTACTCGTTGCGTTTTTAGTTTTTGATGGATGGATTCAAATGGACGCTTTAGGTTATCTCTAACTGATGATATGACCGAAACATTTGTGGATTATATTACATACAACACAAATTCCTACAAAAGAATAAAAAAAGCTGAAAATAAATTTGTAATTCATTCTTAGCATTGATTGTTTAGACTTAAATAATAATGAAAAAAATAATATATGAAAATAAATCAATAAAAGTTTAAAAAAATTCCAAAAATATTAAAATTTGATCGATTCCCCCCCATTATTACTCCTAAAGTATTATTTTTAGGTTACTTGTTCTATTATTATGCCTAAGAAGACATAAAAAAATTGGTAATAAAACACCCAATAAATAAAAAGAGAGATTTTTTCGATTTTTGGAGTAGGGGGAATTTTGAGACAAATTTAAAAAAAAATGTAAGATAAGCATGCACGCATGTTCTGAGCTAAATATAAAGTGGGGTTATGTTTGCAAAATGTTGAGAAAATTGACCCCAAAGAAACTATTTAGCTCACTCCCTGGAAATATTGAACTCAAAATTTTAACATCCCAATTCTCGTAGGAGAAGACGCCAACACTTGTGACGATTCCGGACCTCCCCGCCGTTCATAGCCCTAATGGGCTTCAACGGGAGTCGTCTTATAGGCCATCAACTGATTACATCTCACAGTAATAAGCCAGGCCTCGGTTGGGATGCCACCGATGTAAATGCCTTGGTAGACATTTACATGGGTGATTTTTTAACTCAGATTTTTCCTTCGCTGCAGGCCTCATACGGACATCTTGAATGTCTGAATATCCTACATAGTTGCCCTTTAGATTAACTTACCGAGTTCACGGAAGCACGAACCTCGCGCCTAGTTCTATATTTTACAGAGCCAATTTGTAAATGTCGCTTAAATCGAGGCAATAGAAATAACAACATACCACCAGCAGTGTTGCTCGCAACAACGGAATTTACTCCTACCTCCCTTTGTGAACTCATTGTAGTTCATACCTCTGACTTGGGAATAGTTGGACTCCGGTCTGGTCTACAAGGGAGAGACGGATAGACCTCCTAATCCCACTCAGCTCCAACGCAGAGTCCCGCGTGATATTTACTTCATTTAATACTATCGTCGAGGTGTCGCCACACCCACGGCCGCATGGAAATCATGACCCCGGTAGTGCAGTCGCCATCCCACCGACAGTGATGTTTGCTAGTTCAAAATGTCCTCGTCGAAACGACGATACGCCATGGCTGAATGGTCACCCACACACCCGGTAGCGCAGTCGTCGCTCCACCGACAGCTTACTTTCAGTATTAATAACCACAAATTCTATTTGACCGTATGCCAATACTCCTACCTCCGGCCAATCAACTGTCCAGGCGGACCCTATCCACTCGGGGTGCTACTCTACTTATACTCCCTCAGTAATCCTGCTGAACGCGAGGAAACGAAGGAAGCCACGATAGTTCATTCTCTGCGAGATTAAGTTGATTCGCAGATCAAGAAATGAATTTAATCTCTCAAGTTTCCTGATAAATCTGGTACTTTCAGCCTCGTACTGGGGACAGAAATGGGGGGAGACCCTCGATAATCACCGAGAACGTGTTGAAACGCATCGATGATGAAATCGGAAAAGATCGCCGCTTAATGATTTCTGACCTGGTCCTTCTTTTTCCTTATGTTTCAAGAGCTGTTACTGTTCGCATCGTTCGTGACCACTTAGGCTTTAGAAAGGTTTGTGCACGTTGGATGCCGCACGTCTTAACGGAACGTCACAAAAAAATTCGAACGGGATTTACTTTGGAATTTTTTATGCGCTACACAGAAAAAGTGATGAGTTCTTTAATTCAATTGTTACCGATGATGAAACATGGATCTCGTATTACAAGCCAGAGAGAAAACGACAGTCGAGTGAATGGCATCATCCTCGATTACCAACCAGACCAAAAAAGTTCAAGCCACAGCCATTTGGACGTAAACTGATGGCTACAATTGGTGTGGCATACTACTGATTGATTTCATGCTATGTAAAACGACTATAAATGCAGAAGAAACTGTACTTGAAACTCTACGTAAGTTACGGCGGGGCATTCAAAATCAGCGATGTGGGCGGCTGATCGACAGCGTCATCCTGCTGCATGATAATGCACGTCCACACGTTGCTGGCCCGACATGTGATTAACTGAGAACATTTGGATGAAAAATTTACGATCACTCATCATATAGTCCGGACTTAGCTCCTTCTGAGTACAATTTGTTTGGGAAATTGAAAGAATTTTTGAGCGGTAAGCAATTCGCTCAAAACGATGAACTTAAAAATGCTGACGATGAACTTGACGATGAACTGACGATGAACGATGGGTGAAGATGAACTTAAAAATGCTGTTCATCAGTGGCTAAATGGACTGGCGGCAGAAGAATACGAAGAGGGATTATTGAAGGTGATTTATCACTACGATAAATGCCTTAATTCATTTGGCGATTATATAGAGAAGTAGTATAAGGTATATATATAGTTTAAGAGAAATAAAAAAATATTTATAAAGTCTTCAGAATAAATTTTTTTACAATGAAATTGTCTTTATTTTAGAAATAACCTCTCGTGACTTAGAAATTTTCTGCGCGCCTCTCATATTTTTAAGTAACTAAAAAAAGGATTTTTTCGTTTAACGAGAGACCTTTTTAGAAATTAAATATAATTACATATATTTACATAAAATAACTGTTTCTTTTTATTAGCAATACAGTCTAATGTGTACCTTGGTATTCCCAGTAGTGTACCTCCAATCCTCTCTTCACCGGCACCTCCCTCCAATTCTCGCTACCATCACCCGCAAATCACCAATCATCTCCTGCAGCCACGTCTTTGTCACGCCCCATCAATATTCCCCACTGAGCATCCGTTTCTGTAGTTCTATAGCCTTTCATACAACATCCAATTCAAGCCAGGTAATTCAACTAGACTTTATAAATTTGACAATATCTCCTCCTTTTCCAACATATTTCCAATTAAATAAACACACTCCATCTCATCTTCAATGATGAGAAAATTTTATTCTACGATAATAATCTAATAATAAATTTATTTTCCAATATCAACAGTCTTTAATCAAGCAAAAAAATATTCTCTATAATTAGTATAAGAGACGTTAAAAGTGCTTTATAGATAAGGTATCTGAAGCAACATTTCGTGTTGGTATTTATAAACTCTATGGATTTACTACACAAATCCTGGAAAATACAAGTGCACGGGGGAAAAACTGCATTTGGGGGTTAATATGATACGTAAAAAAAAAAAAAATATTAATATTAAATAACTGATTGTGGTTTATAAACAATATTTATATTACAAAACCAAGTAATTGTTAAAATATCACCAAAACAAAACGCTTGTAAAATTTATCATAATCTTGATGTATCATGACAAAGAAAAATATAATAAAATCTAAAAATTTTAATAAAAATAGAGATACAAACAAAAAGAAGAATTACTTAAAATTTAATACAAAACGATACTATTTATGCTCTGTAGAACAATAAACAATAATAAAATAAGTAAGAAAAATAATAATTTATCTCAAAAACTAAATTCATATTGTTAAAAAAAACCTTTCCATTTCTTCATACTGAAATAACCAAACTTTTAAACTTTTTAAACAAAATTAGGCTATTAAACCTCTTCATATTTTTGTTAAGTAATTAAAAATTTTACTATTGTCACTAAGAAATCTTTTTAAGACAGAATAATTGATTTCCCATTGACCACTCCCGAAAGATATAAACATTACTTCATAGAAATATAAATATTCCAATGGCAGCAGTTTAATTCCCCAGTTTAACGGTGAAAAAGAATGAAATCTAGCAGACAATCTTATATTCTTCTAATTAACTTCCTTTCCCCAATACATAAATTGATTAGGGAATTAATAAAGAGCCCTATCATTTCTCATAATAGATTTATAATCCTCAAAGAAATAGCAAGCCGAGAATAAGTAGAGAAATATTTTGGAGTAAAATGATTTTTATGGAAAAATTAATTACGTAAATGCTTTCCAGATACGATGAAGTAACACTTTGTGTTTATTTGTAGTTGTGAAAAATGTGTAACACTAACACAACAAAATTAATCAATATTATATTGAGCCTACCGGGCTAGTCTTGTGGTTAACTCGTCGTTACAGATCAGTTGTTAAACAGCTAATTTTCGAAATGGAAAGTTCTGAGGTTCAAATCCTAGTAAAAGCTAGTTGCTTTTTTACGAATATCAATATTAAACGGTGGATATCGTGTACTTTGATAGCTGGAGTACAATTAACAACACGTCTCAGGAATGTTCGGCTTAAATCTGTACAATACTACACCTCATTTACATGTCAGACTTATTTTATTAGTTTATTAGTTTATTAGAGTTGGGAGGAGGATTGCTTATTGTTCACTAGTTGAACAGATTGCAATGTATACATTTAGGAAAAAATCATATTGTATTATAATAACTGCACCGTATTAAACGTGTCATGTTAACGTGTCCGTTATCTCTAAAGGATGACATAACCGAAAAATTTTTAGATTAGACTGCATACGACACAAATTCCTACAAAAAAAATAAAAAAATCTGACCCCAAACGAGACACACAATTCCCAGGATTTATTTTTCCCCAGAAACAATACTGAGATCTGAATTTAAGAGAGCATTAAAATATTTAAATGGCAGAAAGGCTCCTGGAATAGACGGAATACCTGTAGAATTACTGCGCAATGCAGGTGAGGAAGCGATTGATAGATTATACAAACTGGTGTGTAATATTTATGAAAAAGGGGAAGTTCCGTCAGACTTCAAAAAAACTGTTATAGTAATGATACCAAAGAAAGCAGGGACAGATAAATGTGAAGAATACAGAACAATTAGTTTAACTAGCCATGCATCAAAAATCTTAACTAGAATTCTATGCAGAAGAATTGAGAGGAGAGTGGAAGAAGTGTTAGGACCAATTTGGTTTCAGGAAAAGTATAAGGACAAGGGAAGCAATTTTAGGCCTCAGATTAATAGTAGAAGGAAGATTAAGAAAAATAAACCAACATACTTGGCGTTTATAGACCTAGAAAAGGCATTGCATAACGTAGAATACAATAAAATGTTCAGCATTTTAAAAAAATTAGGGTTCAAATACAGAGATAGAAGAACAATTGCTAACATGTTCAGGAACCAAACAGCAACAGTAATAATTGAAAAACATAAGAAAGAAGCCGTAATAAGAAAGGGAGTCGGACAAGGATGTTCCCTATCCCCATTACTTTTTAATCTTTACATGGAACTAGCAGTTAATGATGTTAAAGAACAATTTAGATTCGGAGTATTTGTACAAGGTGAAAAGATAAAGATGCTACGATTTGCTGATAATATAGTATATCTAGCCGAGAGTAAAAAGGATTTAGAAGAAACAATGAATGGCATAGATGAAGTCCTACGCAAGACTATCGCATGAAAATAAACAAGAAGAAAACAAAATTAATGAAATGTATTAGAAATAACAAAGATGGACCAATTAATGTGAAAATAGAAGGAGAAAAGATTATGGAGGTAGAAGAATTTTGTTAGTTGAGAAGTAGAATTACTAAAGATGGACGAAGCAGGAGCGATATAAAATACCGAATAGCACAAGCGAAACGAGCCTTCAGTCAGTAATATAATTTGTTTACATCAAAAATTAATTTAAATGTCAGGAAAACATTTTTGAAAGTATATGTTTGGAGTGTCGCTTTATATGGAAGTGATGCTTGGACAATCGGAGTACCTGAGAAGAAAAGATTAGAAGCTTTAAAATGTGGTGCTATAGGAGAATGTTAAAAATCAGACGGGTGGATAAAGTGATAAATGAAGAGGTATTGCGGCTAATAGATGAAGAAAGAAGCATTTGGAAAAATATAGTTAAAAGAAGAGACAGACTTATAGGCCACATACTAAGGCATCCTGGAATAGTCGCTTTAATATTGGAAGGAAAGGTAGAAGGAAAATATTGTGTAGGTAGGCCACGTTTGGAATATGTAAAACAAATTGTTAGGGATGTAGGATGTAGGGGGTATACTGAAATGAAACGACTAGCACTAGATAGGGAATCTTGGAGAGCTCCATCAAACCAGTCAAATGACTGAAGACAAAAAAAAAAATTTTCCCCAGAAGATGAAACTGACTTTATTTCTTAAAACGAATAGGTTCTGCTAGTGGCCTACAATACCAATATTTACTACAACTGTGGGAATAGAACATCTATAATATCATTTTCACATCTTAACGATCAACTTGTTCAACTTACGACCAACTTTAATCTTGGGAGCGAATCTGCATTTTGGGGTAGAATAAGAGAGAATACAGATAATTGATATCACTTTTTCAAAGACTCTTATAGTTACGCTCGGCATGTACAGCAAAGGTTCGGCAGTATACATGAAATATATGACGGTACCGTCAAAAAATAAATAAAACCACTAATTTGTAATCAATTTGATAATTGTAACCGTTCAATAAAATATAACAAAATTTTACTTAAGAACCTGTTATTATCTTTATTTCTTTAGATGATCTTTGTATGTTAATCAGTACAAATAACATGGTTTCTTTAATTGTGTAATTTTAAATATGTTTTACGAGTAGATCACTGTTGTTAAATGTGAGTACTATATTAGATTTAAGATTTGACTGAAATTTTATTGGTATGTGCTTACAGAAGAAGATTAAACTTCTTTTTGCTACTCTAGGTAAACACTGAACAGAGAAATTCATTCCTTATAATTGCTCGTTTATTTATAGCTCGCTATTATTTTGATATATTTATTAGAATGAAATTAATTTATTATGGAGTACTGTATTTGAATGTTATATTTTAGGTGAGATTAGAAATGTACAGCGCCATTCTACAGGGACTTCAACAATTAGGATTATTGTGCAGCCATTTATTAACATCAACTGACACCAGTATAAAATTATTCCTCAAGTGATATTCTTTGAGGATGGTTAAAAAACAACACAGAATGTTTTGAAATAAGTTTATAAAAGGTTTTCACTCTAAAATTCGGTTCACTGTTTAGTTAGAAAAGTTTTATATTTCAAATTAATATCATCGCCGACCATCATGGAGATGAAAATAGTAAAATAATATTTATCTTATAAAAGGAATAATAATATTCTGTTCGGATCTCAGTTAATAATAATATAGCTAAATAAAATATGAATTAGAGTTAAAGAATAACCCGTAGAAAACCAGGATTGAAAATGCAGTAAAATCTTTATAAAAAGAAGTGCAATGAAATTATGTTACTTTATTTGTTGTAAATTTCTGTTAAGTTTATACAGTCGTGCTCTATACTTATTGAAATATATCAGTACACTGGAATTATCCAGGAATAAATTCTGCGGTAGTTGGTGGATTTTTAACTGAAATCCACCAACTTGAAGATTCAGACAAAACATGCTAAATGTAACAACATAATATGCATAATACAAATTATATTTTACTCTTGCATTTTGCAATTCACCGGGTTGGTCTAGTGGTGAACTCGTCATTGCAAATCAGTTGATTTCGAAGTCGAGAGTGCTAAGGTTCAGATCTTAGTAAAAGCAGTCATTTTAAACGGATTTGAATACTAGATCGTGGATACTGGTGTTCTTTGGGTTGGATTTCAATTAACCACACATCTCAGGAATGGTCGACCTGAGACTGTACAAGATTATACTTCATTTAAATTCAAACATATCATTCTCTAAACAGAAAAAGAGAATCTTTCATTTCGCAGTCCTTATAAATTTACTCAACCTCATATTGTATAACAAAAAAAAAAAATTCGAGTGACAAATTTCATAAAATGATCGATTTAATTTTACATAAATCTATTATTAGTTTTACAAATTACAAATTCAGTAAAACATCACTAGTTAAGTTAAAGCAATGAAAAAATTAGTTTGGAAAGTGAAATGAATGGTTACGAAACTATTTATTTAACTGAGTACAACATTCTGTGACAGGAAAAACTAATTTCTTGTATCTTGGTAACAAGCGAGTGGTCTCAGTACTTTAGTTGTCATCAATATTTATTATTTTATTTTTATTAACTGCGGTTTTCATATGGGGAAAAGTACTTGTAGATTACTTACAAGGTTAATCAGTTTTTTCTTTTCTTTACTTAATAAAGAATTGCTATATATGTATTTTGAATTTTGGGACATATATAACAACATATTCTGTCTCAGCGAGATATAAAAAATAAAACTGAAAATTAAAATTTTAACAATACATTTAAGAATTTGAAGTAAATGATTACAGTCGAAAAGCTAATCATTCAGTACATTTTTTAAAATAAAAGTGAATGCATAAAAGGGTTTTATTTGTTTTATAGTTCCCGTATAGTCTCAAAGGCAAATATTTGGAACAAACGAACGATTGTGTTTCCGAGTACACAGCATGAAGTAACTTAAAACTTAAATAATGTTAGCCAACAAGAAATCGTAATGTAAAGTTATTATTTTGGCATCAGATTTTTTTTGCATAAAATTATTTAATTTCTTAGCCTTTCTTATGTACCTACCTAAACTAAGCAACTGAATTATGTAAATAAGAAATAGTTACACAATTTTTATGAAATTCCAATAATACTTCTTTTATTAAAATGATTATTATTTTCTTTTTATTCAGTTTCGATTATATGTTTCTTTCTTTTTATGATAATTTTTTTTTCTTTTTAGATTAAAACTACGAAATAATTCACTTAACGCCTTTTTAGCAGCTACTTATTACATTTAACGTTTCATAAACAACGCATATAAAACTTTTTCATAAAAATATAAATTTTTATAAATTACAGAATATCATTTTACAAAATATTGAAAAAATCCAGCTTTATATCTGATTAAACCACTACAGTTTACAATAATAATGATTACGAAAACCGAAGTAATCTATCCTTAGGTTATAATTATTAACATTATTTCGTAAGCCATAAGTGTGGAGGGATTTATAAAATCTTACTTTCAGGGAGGAGGCTCTAAACATGTGTGGCCGTGAAAAAGAAAAGTAAAATATATAATGTAAAATTTGTTTTATTTTATATATATTATATATATAGTAAAATACATGGAAATATCTAGATGAACTGTTATTAAAAAATATTATAAAGTTTATATCTTTATTATCCAGATTAAAATATTACTTAGAGTTGTATTTATCAGATATAAAAAGCGTAGGATCCAAAGTTCATTTGATTTTACAAAAGACCAAGTTTATTGATTTAGGTGAAGAGCAAAAGATCCACTAAATCAAATTTCATTACAAAATCAGAATAACTTGGCAGCTCTAGTTGCTTCTTTACCCAAGAGTAATATATATTGCTCTGATACAGAGCTTTGGGTTAAAACACTTGATCGCCATCGACAATGGTTAATAAACAGGTGAGCTTATTTAACATCTCTATCAATAATAGGATTTCCATACTAATAACTAAGGTTTCAATATTTATTTTTCTACTATTCTGTGTATTTTTATTAAATTTTAATACAGTTCTGTTCCAGAAATGTTACTTCTGTTACAGTGACTTAGAAGGAAAATGGAAAGCAAAGGAATGCTTTGTGCTCTTACGAGACATTCCCGGGATTTATTTTTCCCCAGAAGGTTGGATGAAACTGGCTTTATTTCTTAGTACGAATAGGTTCTGCTAGTGGCCTACAATACCAATATTTACTACAATTGTAGGAATCAAACAGCTATATCATTTTGATATTTTAAAGACTTGTCCAACTTGTGACTAACTTGGGAGCGAATCTGCATTTTGGGGTAGGATAAGAGAGAAGAAAGATAATTGACATCACTTTTTCAAAGACTCTATTGGTCACGCTCGGCATGACATGTTTTGTTCATCAGAAACAAGTTTATATATATATATATGTAAATACGTACTAGCTAGTCGAGGGCCTCGATTGGGTTAGAGTCAATCGGCTACTAGGGCCTCGATTTATCGTTTACAACCTTCTCTGGAATACCAAGAATTTAACCTGCAAATTTGAAAGTAACTGGTCGGTTAGTTTTCGCGTGATGCGAGAACAAACAGACAAAATTTCGGCTTTATATATAATACATATATTTGCTCATGCAAGTTTTTAATATATGACAGAAAAAATAAAGAGTTTAGGAAATGATACGGAAGGAGATTAAAAAAACACACACACACACACCAAGACTTGCAGCGTGACTGAATATGCTTACACGCGAATATGGATTTGTTCGTAAAAGAGATGTCATGATATATCCCTTGAAGGTAACAGAAAATAATTCATTGATTATTATGACGATATTTAGAAACTAGTGAAAGAAAATATTGTTGATGTGTAGATACATATAAATTCTATCAGGAGATTGCACGGTATACTGGTCTTGAGCATTTCAGTTCTTTATGTCATCACTAGGAATGGCGTGAAGAAGAGAATGGAAAACTCAAATTCACAACCATCCTTCCTTTCTCCAAATAACAAGTTTGACCTATTATTAGCACATGCAACTTCCTTCGGCAAAGTCGTGCATAGCACTCTCCAGTAACTAGGGTCCCATCAGGGGTATTCCTGCTAGAACGAAAGGTATTTACACCGAAAGGCTTCAGTTGACTGGCTGAAGAGAGATCGCGTAGGAAGAAAGACGCAATTTACCTTGCTAGCCTCCCAAGGATAGCGCAAGTAATGATGTCACAAACACTTTGTTCATCTCGACCATTATGTTATTATTTTGCTGCCTCCTGTCTTCTGGTGGGAGAGCCCTAATCTCCCACATCCTTCTCCGTTGCTCAACCGCCAGATCAATAGGAAGAAGTCCCCCTAGAACCTCTGCAGCTGCTCCTGAGACGGTCCGGTATCCGGCTATGACCCATAGACAGCACCGTCTGTAATGTGTCGGCAGTATTCCCCTGTATTTGGCGTATGCCACATTTTTCTTAACCTAACCTATAATTACCATGAATAAAGTGTTACACTTGTTAACTGACGACTCGCGGAATGCCATACGAATCAATCAATCAAAGAATAAATTTTGTAAATTTTTTCGAAGCAATCGAAGCATGTAACAATATTTTGTAGATAGTTTTTTTTTTTACTAAAAACAATTTCAAAGTTATAGTAACTATATTACGGTATTATAAAATACTTAACATTACGTTTAACGGCCGATTATTGAAATTAAAAATCCAGAATTTAAATTGTACTTCGATTATTAAACAATCATCAGCTCAACAAATTAGTAAAAATGAATATAAATTAAAAAAACAACCGGCATAAAGTTACATTACTTTCCTAGCGAAAATAGGAGACAAATTTAGTGCAACGTTAAAGTGTGTAAGTAAAAAACTAAAATGTTATGTAAAAATATTATTCTAGGTAAAACTTTTGAGATATAAGACCCCTGGTAATCATATTTCCCCACTTTGTGATTAATTTTAATCAGACATTAATGAATTTAAAAGTCATCGTGAAAAATTTCAGAAAATCATTTAGTAAAGTTTGAAGATATCAAAGAAAACAACAAATAAGAAAAAAAACAAAGTAATTAAATTTAATATCCCTCACCACTGAATGAAACTGTAAATTCATTCAGTAGCGACATACTCGTACTTATGTAACGGAATCAAAGTAGTACAAGAATGTGATTGAGGTAAAAAAGGAAAAAGAGTTTTTATCCTTAATTTTTTTTTTAGGGGGGGTTGAGTATAACAAAACATCAAAGAATGTGATTTAGCTCCCTAACGGGCATTAAATTATGTGTAAAAGTTACTTATTCTTTGAAAAAAATATTCAGATACGAGACACATAAGATCCGTACTTCCAGCCCCCTTTGACCAGTAAAAGGTGTCTGAAACGTCAAGATTTGAAAAAAAACCCCGTTCATGCTAAATTTGTCCCCATTAGCATACTTTCCCTTATGTAGTTTACATAAGCCGGAAATTATAATAAATAATATATAAATTATAACAATATAATAACGGAAGTTTGTGGTGTGTTCTGTCCGTTTGCAATAGCATCACGCGAGAACAAACCAACCAATTGCTTTCAAATTTTCAGGATACATTGTGTTATCCCAGGAAAGGTTTTAAATCAAAGATCTAGATCCTAGTCCGCTTGGAAGTTAAGTTGTAAAGGTTTTCACCGTAAAACATTTGTGTAGTTACTACTACTCTTTCTTTTGTAATTTATTTTCTTTTTCAAATGTTTGTAAAGTCTTGTTATTTATCAGTATTATTGTCACAACAATAAGGATAACGAACATAGCGAGGGTCCAGGTGGCTCCGCTCCTTGGCATACAGGAACAGCTCACTATGCTCGCCCTTCTCGTCTAGTATATATATAAAATTAAAATCAAATAGCTTTTACAAAAACTAACAGAGTAAAAATTATAAAAATAATATAATTTTCTGTAAGTAGTACAAAGGAAAAGCGAAAAGTGTGCTATCTTTCCCCTCTGCTCGTTACAGATCACATAATGCATTTATCAGTAAGAGTAAAAACACTTACTCTTATAAATGTATATAAGGGAGAACAAAGATGCCCAGTAGAATAAGCTGTTGTTACTTAACCCAGATGATCTAACCGTACATTTATGTTGATTTCTATTGGAAATTATTTAAAGGGTTTTAAATGAAAATTTTTTGAAGCATTAAAAATAAAGAATACGAAAAAATTCTGTTATAATTGTTTATTTTTACCAACAAGAACTGTTGTCAGACAGTACAAATAAAACACAGACAATATTTTACGGTAACTTAAGTCAGTTTAAGTACAGATTCATCATAAGAAGTGCAAAACTGGAAGAGATATGGATATTGTCTTAAAGTATCTTTAGGATTCACGACTGAAGACATTTTTAATAAACGACTAGTCTATTCTTAAGTAAATTATCTAGGTATAAAAACTAGGTATAAAACGATAAAACATTAATAAAATCAAAAGTTATGGAAAGCAAAATAATTGGCACTGAATGAAAATACAAATTCATAACAAAAGTCACATACTAATGTAACGGAATCAGATTAGTACATTTTAATGTAGTTATAAAAAACTGAAAACGGTTTAAATAAAAAGTAGGTACAAAGAGCTTAAAATTTAACTCCGCTCTTTGATAAAACTGAAAATTATTACAACTTGTAAGACCACCTAATCTTAACTAAAAAAAAAAATTAAAAATAATTTTTTTAATCAGAAAAAAAAAATATATATATATATATATAGAATTGGAAATATTTCGATCAATCAATAAAAAATTTTGAAAAGATTTAATAATGAAAGATTTAACTACTGAAAAAAATAAAGTAAGATTAATAAAAAGTCAAAAGATTATATGTTGCAGACAGAGGTTTACCATGGGCTTAAGAGTTATAGAATTATAAGAGAAATTACAATGTTACAATTTACAAAAAAAATCTTAGAATTCTTTTTACAGTTCTTAAAACTGAGTAAAAGAGATTGAATACGGTAAAAAATGTTGTATTTTTGTCGAAATGGCAATATTAAAAACTGAATAATTGATCGAATGAAGTAGAATGCTTGAAGCATCATACTCCATTCGAGTTTACAGCAAACTACTTGGCTTACATTGTACTAAGCAGTTTCTGATATCAGTCAAACGTTGCAGTGTTATTCGTATTATGTTAACCAATCAAATCAAAGACGTATCAAACAACTGCAAGCACTCAATATTCCCTAGTAGAGTAATCTCAATCGTATCAGTATTATATTGTACGATCAATAAAATCTATTAATTCAAATGGGTTTTCAACGAAACATCAAGTTTGTAATCGTGATACTACAGACTAAGAAAATTATGAATTTTATCATCAAAATGATTTATTTTTAATAGCATCCAGCCATAAAATTCCTTCTATTTAACACAGAAAAAAATGGGGAAAATATTAATATATTGCACAAAAATAAGAAAATAATTACTGTTAGTAAAACGGTATGAAAACAATTTTAAAAAACCTACAACATTGTAAATCAAAAGTACGTACAAAGAGCTTAAAACTTAACTTCTCACTGTGATAAAATTGAAAATTATTACTACCCGTAACACCTAATATTCTTTTCTAAAGAAAAAAACTTACATAATAATTTTTAAAATCATTAAAACATTATTAAAGAAATTGCGTCAATTCAAAACTGTGCTAAAGAACTGCGTACAAACTCAATATTTTTTAATCTGTATTTTGTGTTAAAATTCCTAAAAAACATTCTAGTTTATATGAAAAAAAGGTACTTACGTATTAACGCCACCGCAGCTACAGCTTTATTTAAAAACAAAGTAGTCAATCGGATTTCGGTGGAAAATAAACAGTCTCTTTATTAATTTTAATAAATGGTTATTTGTATTTATTTATTTTATAAATATAATTTAACCAAACTTAACCTATGCTCGCTTCGCTCGCTAACCTTGACTAATAAACACCGTAATTTTTGAGTATTTATTTAATAAATTCAGTAATTATTACAATTATTTATTACTTAAATAATCAAAACACTCCTGTTAATTAATCAAGGTTAGCGAGCGAAGCGAGCATAGGTTAAGTTTGGTTAAATTATATTTATAAAATAAATAAATATAAATAACCATTTATTAAAATTAATAAAGAGACTGTTTTGAATCTATGCTAAACTCTATATCGGCCCATTTTCCACCGAAATCTGATTGACTACTTTGTTTTTAATTAAAGCTATAGCTGTGGTGGCGTTAATACGTAAGTACCGAAAAAATAAATCAGTTTTGAAAATCTTTTTAAAATTTACAATCCATCACTATTCCCTGTTGATAACGATTCAACTAGTAAAATACTCGTAGATCGATCTCCTTGGCGGAATGGTAGTGTCTCGGTCTTTCATCCAGAGATCCCGGGTTCAAATCCCGGTCAGGCAAGGGAATTTTTCATTCGCTACAAAATTCCACTTTCATATCCCATGCACAAGTTTCAAGCTTATGTGACGATTTATCATATCAGGAAAAAAATTTTTAAAAATACGTTAAACTACATATCAAATAAAGTAAAACTAAAAAAAAGAAATATCAGTAATTTGAAACTGTAAAATCTTGTAAACTTTTTAAAAATAAAAATTTTTTTTGTTGCTTTCATGATTTTTATTTTCGAAGAATTAATTTATAAATTTATTTATAAGATTAAAAAAAAGTACAATGAAAAATTTCCTAAAATCCAATTTTATTCAAGATGTATCACCAATATATCATCATAACCCATCATTTATTATTTTTTTTGCCTTGAAAAATAATTGCACTGGAAAAATAATTTTCCAGTGCATAAATTACTATCCCTAATTTTATAACAGCGTAGGTGAAAGTGATCCTCAGATAAAAAGAAAGATATACCTTTTTTAATTTCTTACATGAATAAATAACGAATTTTCTAAGCGACATTTTAGCGATCATTTTAACCCATTTTCTTTTAATAATTGTTACAGTAAATGCACAATATCTACAAAAAATAAACTACAAATTTTAAAATTAGAATAGAATAACTTAACTTATAACAACTTTGTGGCAGTTAAAAAAAATCTGATGACTTAAAAAACCTGATTAAAAAATTTTGATTAAAAATTTGGTTATATGTCTTCTTTGTACGCCTATTAAATTAATCTACACATTTTTTGCTGCACTTTATTTAAACTTATTTCATTTGAAAGTGAGATACGATCCTCCAATTCTTTAATAAAATGGACAGTTCTACAATTTTTGAAATATTACTTTTTATACAAATCAACAATCTTACATGAAATATTAGGACAAAATAAAAGTCCCTTTATTACTCGTATTACTAGATCAGTATTATTCGTATCTTCGTGAATTGCTGATTAACAAAAGTTACAGATCTCTAGTGTGTCGTATAAATAAAAGATAATAATAATTAAACTATTTCGTTGTGAATTCTTTTATACTGGTTAAAAATGTTAATTAAGACCTTTCGATATAAAATATTCAGTTTTTATTGTTAGATTGTTTGGATAATAATCAAAAATAAAAAAGAAACAATCATACAGGAAAAAGAAATTTATCTTAAAAAAGAGGAAGAAAATGTTAAAACCAAAAAAAGAATAAAAAGTAATAAAATGTTCCAAATAAAGAAATAATAAAAACATTAAGGGAAGCTAATAAATATAAAGAGAAAGAAAACGTTATGACCATGGAAAGAATAAAATAATTAAAGAGGATGACGAAGATAAAGAGAGAGAAAATTTGAAAACTCGGAGAACGTCTACACAAATTAAGATCAGAAGAATTATATCATACAAAAGAGCGATTTAATGATAGCAACAAAAACCAAATAAACGAAATGATGATCAACTCCGACTTAGGGAGAATATTGTCCGAAAATATCAGAGAAGCAATGATCTAAAAGATAAGACATTTTTGCAATTTATACAAGATTGAGCCTGTATGCCTCAGTGTATGTATTGTTGATGTGAAGGTATATTTTTAAGTCACTCTGTAGTTAAATTTAATGTAGATAAAATTAAACAGATATTTCAGAATAATTAAATAAAATTAAACTAGAAAATCAAAAAATAATACGATTTTAAATTATAATTTTCAAATAATATTAAATAATCAGATGTTTCACGCAATCTATTACATATACACATATGTAATAACACCTTTAAAATTACGTATATACATACATATACATATACATATTACATATTAATATGTATATGTAATATTAATTACATATACATATAATTATATATTTTTAAAATTACGTAAAATTTTATTTCACTAATAACTTCTGATTACTTTCATATATTTTTTTAAAATTGTTATTATTGTATAATTATTTATTGTAAAAGTTTTTTTACAATAACGGGTTAATAATTAATTATTAGTAAATCAGTATATTTAAATTAAAAAAAAAAATTAAAAAAAAGGAGAAGAGGTTTGAACCAATGCGCCTTCCCTTGTAAGATCCAAATATTTCATTAATTAAAATTTTATTTTAACTGAGTTCCACTCATTATAAACTGAGTACCACTTATTATATATCGTTGAAAAGCTCTCAATGAGGGCTTATAACTGCATTTAAGCAAAACCCCAAAATCCAAAAAAAATTGGATTTTGGAATTTTTTGAACACTTTTGGTTCAGTCAATTGCAATCAAAAGGGAAGTTGCACAACTAGATGTTACAACAGTCCTAAATCCAAAATTTCAATATCCCACGGCTAATCTTTTTTGAGTTATACGAGATACGTACGTACAGACGTCACGCCGAAACTAGTCAAAATGGATTCAGGTATGGTCAAAATTGATATTTCCGTTGAAATCTGGAAACGAAATTTTTCGCGATCACAATATTTCCTATACTTCGTACAAAGAAGTAAAAACTGCAGTCTGTAATAATCTATATCAACGATTTTTTTTTACGATTTTGAAAACAATACAATAAACTTATTTAAAAAAAAAATATTGGCGGTTTTGTATTAGTTATAGTTATTTATGTTATTAATACGTGTTTATTTTTTTAAGTTTAATTTAATATGAAGGTAATGTATTATAAATTATCTATTAACAAATACAATAACCAATGAATATGCTAATTAAGTAACATTCCTTGCGCCTAAATATTACACTTTTCAAACAAAATGCATTCTAACTACATATTTAAAAACCTTTTATAACCACTATAATCATAAACAGGGCCGGACTTTACAAATCACTTCATAGAAATTGGACAAACATAACTGTACTTACTACATTATGCAAATTTTATTCTTAGCACGTAAAACCACGATTTCAACATCATTTGAACAAGATGAAATTTATTTAAAAAATAATAAACAATAAAAATAGCACAAATCAGTTAATGTAATTGATATTAATTAATTGAATATACTATATTAAGTTCATTTTACTTTTTAAAAATAAAAAGAATAACGTTCCTCTTTTAGCTAAACTATTTGTGTGTTAAATTTTTTCTCTGGTGACGGTATTAGGAAGTATTAACAGTTAAAATACTATTAAACGGAAAAATATAAAAATAATAGAAAAATGTTTAAATGAATTCAACTACAATAAATTTCATGATTTTGTGAAAGTTATTCCTTTAATAAATTCTAAAACTTTGATATTATTATTATTATTATTATATCCTCTTTAAAATAATATTGATTTATCTACACGACAAAATTTTGTTCAGATATACTTTGTTGAGTTATATACAGATAAACACAAATAAGATACTGCAAATATCATACCTTTTAGTTACTTAATACAAAATAGTTGAAACGTATGACACTTATATCATATATAGATATTTATAACGTTGACAAGTATTAATGCCAGTTTTGCTATCCTTTTACATGTATTAGTGCGATGGACCAACACCGCTATTACAGTGCTTTATTTTCAATTTTCTACTACCCGTGGATCGTTACTAAGCAGAACTTAATGTTTGATCAATCTAAACCCACCCTACCTAAGCTACTAAAATGAAAACCGTACTCGTCATTCTAACCGAATCCATGTAAACCTAGCAAATATTTTCTTTTTTACTGATTACACACACTGAAATATTCACCAGAGAATTATTTATTAATTTAAATGAAAAATAGTTTTTTCCATTACACTTGGATTGGTTTACAAAATTCAAAACTATCTAATATACTGTATTAGTTTGGGAAATATTTTAAAATTTTGTAAAAAAAAGATAAATTGTTCGTATCAAGAAGTATAAATCGTTCAAACGAATGAATCATTCATGCGCTGCGCGCAGACGCCCGGCGTACTATCATTTGTCCGCTCTGCTCCAATAGCAGCTAAAATTAAAGTGTGAGCACATACAACGAACAAACTACGTACCATATTTTTTTTTTATGGGAAAGATATACGTACACAATCGTGTGCGTATGTATACATATATTTGTTCATTTGTTGGTCTTTATTTGTCTTTAAATCTCAGGAAAAATGTCATTTATGTCATTGAATTCGATATAATATCTTCTATGTTGGGGAAACTGATTGATTGTGTTAAACTTTTAACAATTTTGGGTCAGGGATTATAAAATAATTATGGGGTGCATATAATCACCTGATAATTATAAAACCTTTGAGACTACGGCTTTAATATTTTAGAAATTCTTCTTTCTTATCCAGTTTATTAAAGGATTTCTATTTATAAAATTAATTAAATATGTATACAATTGAACGTTTAAACATATATTAAAGACTTTAATTCTATTTCTTGTGTAAGATCATATTACAAAAAAAAAAAAGTATTTTGAATTAAAAAAGAGAAATGTAGCAGTTATTATTATTGTTAGTGTAGGAACTGAGCAGTTAGTAATAAAATGAGTTGTGTTCAATAAAGTATGATCGAAACACCTTAAGCTTGTCCCATCGACTACGTTACAGTAACCGTTTTCCTGTACGGTGGTGAAACATATCGCATTCTAGCTGTAACATAGCCGAGTTAACAAAATAACAATAAATGAAAATTAAAAACATTCATTTAATACATTTTTAATTAAACTGTAGAATTGTAATTAATAAATGAGCACTCTTATCTTCTAATATTTTTTATATTATTTTTCTTTATTATCTGTTTATTCAATTTTTTTATTAACAGTGTAGACTGTAATGAAAATTTATCGTTGATGAAATGCAATAAATACAACAAAAAAAAACAATAACAAATCCAAAGCTACACTGTTGTAAAAAACACATTCCACACAGATTCATTTTGTTAGTCACACGTTATCACTTTTATGTTTTCCTTCAAACAAAAACCTATGGCATGATTACAGGTTATAGTATAATACAGCATACGTATTATATATATTTCAGTAGTTTTTACTATTCCTGTTATCTTTATTATATCTGTAACTCATTTTAAAATACAAATAAAAACAGAATTAAATCTACTGTACATAATTGATATTGTTTCACGGCTTATTTTTATTACAAAGCGTAATTAAACAAATTAAAAATATTTGTCAATGCGTTTTCATTTGTAAAAAGTCACTATAATAGTATTTATAAGTGCATTATTTAAGTTTTTTTTTTTAATATTATTTGTCCGAAAAGGAAAATTAACAAAAAAAAATCGGTGATAGTAAAGAAAGAGAACTATAATGTTCATAAATGAAAGAGCCGGGTTACTTGTTTCAGTTTAAAAAGTTCAATGAACACATTATTCTTTGTACTAAGTAAAAGGGTTAACAATTTTTGTAAATAGAACAATCGTCTTGAGATTGCCAAGTTTCCATGAAATTTAAAAATTAATAATACTGGTTGAAAAACAATCCAATTTGGTTTTATTTACTGATAATAACGATTTATTTATTGTATAATAATGTTCATTTGAACGCTGTACAAAAATTAAAATAAAAAATTGTAAATGATTAAATTAATTAAAGATATTAAAATACAATTTAATGAAAATATTAAAAGCAGAACTTAAGACATTAATTTCCTAATAATAAATCCTAATTTATATAAAATAGACGCCTTACTTTCTGAACATTATAGCTTTCGCTTTAACATCTTGTTCTGAATTTTATCAAAATGATTTCTAAAAATACAAAATATCACGTTGCTGACAAAAATGGATGACTGCATCTTGTACAAGAAAAAATAAATTTATTAAATAAGTATGAGTTTTGTCAAAGATGGAGGCATTTACTGCAATTAAAAAATATATATATATATATTTATTAATGGAAGCGGTGCTAAACGAATTAAGAATTACCGGAATTGATTATAATGTACACGTAAAGTTCATTGGAATTCTTGTATAATGATTTTTATTGTAATAGAATTTGTGAAAAAGCGGTATCGACCAGTTAGGAAAGATTTCTAGTAACTTGAAAAAACGTTTTCCTTTAAGAGTACTATACTAATATCTATAATTATAAGGCATCTACTTCCACTCACTCAAAAATTCCCGTTACTGCGAATATAATTTCCACCATAGTAAATTTCAGGTCTGCGGTACAAACTAATGTTTATAGTCTAATATAATAAGGATATATGCATTCTTAAAAAATAATCTTTTGTATCTAAAAAAACAATATTTTTGTATTTTTTTAAAATAAATTTTTATTTTTATTTTTTTTGTATACGCAGTGTATGTAAAATTTCCACCATACAAAAGAAGAAAAGAATTTGTAAACTATACATAATCTACAAAAAAATCTAATGTGGACACCACATGACTTACTTTACGCCTTTTTTTCTACTTTTGTTTAAACCGCCGGTACCACCGTAATATATTGCTTCAGAGGATGAAATGAATGATTTGTAGTGTGTGTGTAAATGCGCCATGCATCACCGGGATTTTAACCCGGGACCTCTTGATGAAAGTCCGAGACAATACCACTCGCGCTACAGAGGCCCGCACCTTGTACGCCTATTATACACATATACGCATTTTTTTTAATTTGAAAAGTACAAAAATTTTATTTCATTAATAGCTTCGGATATATTTTTATTTTTAATATTGAATTGTTATTTATTGTAAGAATTTTTTTACAATCAGAGATTAATAATTATTAATAAATTAATATATTTAAATTAAAAAGTTAAAAAAAAGAAAGGAGATGAAGTCTGATTCAAATCGATGTGCCTTTATGTGCCTTTATTAATGAAATAGTTGGATGTTTATCCAACTATTTCATTAATTAAAATTTTATTTGGTTATAACTCTGGAACCAATGAAAATAAGTACCACTTATGAAAATCTCTCAGAGGGCTTATGACTACATTTAAGAAAAAGTCCAAAATCCAATTTTTTTTAGGTTTTGGGCTTTTTTGGACATTTTTTATTCAGTCGATTGCAATCAAAAGGAGAGGTGCACAACTAGATGTTACAACAGTCCTAAATCAAAAATTCAATATCCTACGGCTAGTCGTTTTTGAGTTATGCGAGATACATACGCACATACGTACGTACAGACGTCACGCTAAAACTAATCAAAATGGATTCAGCTAACTTTATTACAAACAAAACGTCCATAGCCTGAGTAATATACTTCACGTTTTATTTTTTTCCTTCCTGTGTTATAAAACCTAGCCAACACAAAGGTGAATTTTTTATGAAATAAATAAAGAAGTTGACTGACAATAATTAAAGAACAAACTTAGTAACAGATGGTTAGTTTAATTTTTGTGTAATTTATACAGTATTATTTAATTTTTATTTATTCTTTTTATTCAGTTGGTTTCTAAAATTTTATAATGATTTTATTAAATTAAGAAGTATTAGGAAATTCAGCTTAATGGATAAATACTGTAACACCAGTTTTGGCTTTTTATCCAGCTACAGGTTGGGAAATTGAGTGACAAGTCGATTGGCAGTGACAACCTCATCAACTCTCACAAATACAAAGAATGCGGCAACTCAAAATGGTTCCTACATCAAAAGACAGCGTCTGATTGAAACCTACTAAAAACTATCAGGTCGAAAAGGATAAAAAACAACGAAGATGTATGTATGGTTGGTGATAAAGGAAGGATTATTCGCAGTTAACACCACGAAGCTCAGCAAATATCCCTGTAGAAAGGAATATGTCTTCTGAGTAGTGGACATTCATCCAGCTCGAGATTTCTTGGGATATCGAAAATTTTTACCCAGGCTGTTCGTAGCAGTACAATGATTATAGCTTTAAGTAAACCGTTATGTATATGATGCAATAACTTTATTTTCTATCGAATAATAAAGAATAGATTGAGATATAAATCAAACTTACTTGAAAGAAACCCACTTATCCATCCGCAAAATTACTGGCGTGTGTAAGTAAACATCTGGGCTATGTTAAACGCTGATAGACACAGTTAAATTTTTACACTTTACTCATCATAATCAGTTTAAACGAAGGGTAATACGACCAGATTATAAGCTGAATTTACTTAATTTTTAATCTTTTTTTTATTAAAAAATAAAAATATCAGATATTAAATAATATTATGAAGAAATTATTGTTTTGATGTTTTCCTGGTTCAGATTACACAAATACGGATTTCTGACAATATTTTTTAGTGATTCTCAAATACGTAGTTATGTTAGCGTAACGGTTTGAAAAACGCAACTATGCAGATTATTTCGCTTCTTACGGGATTTTTACACTAAGTAATTATGAGATTTTTCTTTTAATGTATACAGAAATCAAGCGCACATTAATATTAATAAATTATATAAAATAATGCATTAATAAGTTAGGTAAAATATATTGGAAAAAATAGACTTTAGTAAATTAACAAAAATAAATTTATTCATCCTATAGGTAATACACGATAAATTCTGTACGATAACAGCCAAGAGAGAATATCACAAAATTGTTATTGGCTTTTTGGTACAGTTTCTTTTACTAAGGGAAAAATTAGTAGAAAAAAGAGAATTTAAAATTTAAATTTACTACCTGGAAAAGTCGGATAGTTAAGCTTATAAACTAAGGAAAACAATTTAGATATAAAAGATTTTAAAAAAGTTATTTTTAGAAAGGGTTAAAATTTTAAGCTCTATATAGGTTTCAGGAAAGTTCAACAACACATTAAGGTTTTTTTTTGTAATATTTTATTGATTAGATGAAGTTTTTGAGAATGCGCAACTGCAACCATATCCAGACGAGAAAAAAATCGTAGAGGCAAGTTTTTAACCTCAAATTCCTAAGATGTTGAAAAAGAACCCGGTCACATTAAATAAAGAAGTTAAAACTTTAAACTTTACTATGCCACAATTTTTTGAAAATAAATATGTCCATCATACTTTATTCTACTTTTTTTTACATTTGAAATTTAAACATTTTTTCCCCACCGAAATTTGTAAGTACTTCTTTCAGTTATAATTTATTCAGCTACCTCTGTAAACTTTTTCCCATTTTTGAAGTAAAAAAAAATTATATTTTACACATTTTTAAGAAAAATATTAAACTTAAAAACTACCGTAACTCAAACCATAATAACATCTACCGATCGTGACAGGTAAGTAATTTTGTATATTTGCTAGATCTTTCAATAATATCTGAACCTATTATGATCATCATTATTATTATTATTTTATTTAATTGCTAAATATTTGTTATTTTTTAATATCTTTCTGCTTAATCAACATAAAATTTGGAAAAGGGATATTTGAACAGGGAGTAAGTGTTCTATATAGTATTTTATATCTTGAATCTGAATATGTATTCCGGAACAACCCATCATGTAACGTTCTTAAGTTATAATCCCTTAAAGTAATTTGTTCCACCACTCGTGGTACAAACAATATAAATAAGTTAATGCATTTGTATATTTGCTTATTCGCATCTGATTTATATTGTGATGCGTGCTTCACTTATATTTGATACATACCAGTCGAATGATATAATTTCATGTCAAGCCACACATTTATAGAAATATCAGTGAGTCAAGTAATGAGTAATTCAACGTGATGAAATTTTCTTCAGTATGAGCTCAGCTCTTGGTAGGAATTGGTGTGTTCTTTAGTTTTGGTAGTTGTTTTTTTTTTTTTTTTTTTGTCTTCAGTCATTTGACTGGTTTGATGCAGCTCTCCAAGATTCCCTATCTAGTGCTAGTCGTTTCATTTCAGTATACCCTCTACATCCTACATCCCCAACAATTTGTTTTACATACTCCAAACGTGGCCTGCCTACACAATTTTTTCCTTCTACCTGTCCTTCCAATATTAAAGCGACTATTCCAGGATGCCTTAGTATGTGGCCTATAAGTCTGTATCTTCTTTTAACTATATTTTTCCAAATGCTTCTTTCTTCATCTATTTGCCGCAATACCTCTTCATTTGTCACTTTATCCACCCATCTGATTTTTAACATTCTCCTATAGCACCACATTTCAAAAGCTTCTAATCTTTTCTTCTCAGATACTCCGATTGTCCAAGTTTCACTTCCATATAAAGCGACACTCCAAACATACACTTTCAAAAATCTTTTCCTGACATTTAAATTAATTTTTGATGTCAACAAATTATATTTCTTACTGAAGGCTCGTTTAGCTTGTGCTATTCGGCATTTTATATCGCTCCTGCTTCGTCCATCTTTAGTAATTTTACTTCCCAAATAACAAAATTCTTCTACCTCCATAATCATTTCTCCTCCTATTTTCACATTCAGCGGTCCATCTTTGTTATTTCTACTAAATTTCATTACTTTTGTTTTGTTCTTGTTTATTTTCATGCGATAGTTCTTGCGTAGGACTTCATCTATGCCGTTCATTGTTTCTTCTAAATCCTTTTTACTCTCGGCTAGAATTACTATATCATCAGCAAATCGTAGCATCTTTATCTTTTCACCTTGTACTGTTACTCCGAATCGAAATTGTTCTTTAACATCATTAACTGCTAGTTCCATGTAAAGATTAAAAAGTAACGGAGATAGGGAACATCCTTGTCGGACTCCCTTTCTTATTAGGGCTTCTTTCTTATGTTCTTCAATTGTTATTGTTGCTGTTTGGTTCCTGTACATGTTAGCAATTGTTCTTCTATCTCTGTATTTGAACCCTAATTTTTTTAAAATGCTGAACATTTTATTCCAGTCTACGTTATCGAAAGCCTTTTCTAGGTCTATAAACGCCAAGTATGTTGGTTTGTTTTTCTTTAATCTTCCTTGCACTATTAATCTGAGGCCTAAAATTGCTTCCCTTGTCCCTATACTTTTCCTGAAACCAAATTGGTCTTCTCCTAACACTTCTTCCACTCTCCTCTCAATTCTTCTGTATAAAATTCTAGTTAAGATTTTTGATGCATGACTAGTTAAACTAATTGTTCTGCATTCTTCACATTTATCTGCCCCTGCTTTCTTTGGTATCATAACTATAACACTTTTTTTGAAGTCTGATGGAAATTCCCCATTTTCATAATTATTACACACCAGTTTGTATAATCTATCAATCGCTTCCTCACCTGCACTGCGCAGTAATTCTACAGGTATTCCGTCTATTCCAGGAGCCTTTCTGCAATTTAAATCTTTTAATGCTCTCTTAAATTCAGATCTTTTATTAGATTTTAATTTATGTACCCCAAAATTTTCCTTAACTTTCCTGTATGCTCCGTCTATTTTACCAATGTTCATTTCTCTTTCCACTTCTGAACACTTTTCTTTAATCCACTCTTCTTTCACCAGTTTGCACTTCCTGTTTATAGCATTTCTTAATTTCCGATAGTTCCTTTTACTTTCTTCATCACTAGCATTCTTATATTTTCTACGTTCATCCATCAGCTGCAATATATCGTCTGAAACCCAAGGTTTTCTACCGGTTCTCCGGTAGAAAACCGGTGTATAAGTTCTATAAGTTCTATAAGTGTATAGTTCTTATAAATTAGAACTTAATTATTTTTATAATTAAGTATTTCTGTAATATTTCAGTTCACTTTCATTCGTTAAAACACTTTGAATTTTTCAGTGAATAAATATCGGACTTGTAAAAATTCTCCAAAAATATTTTTTTTTGTTACATTTGCGGAGAATTCACTACGAAAAGTCAACGAAAACCCGTGTCGAATCTGCTGAAAACTGCTGACAAACATTATTTTGATTAATCTCTGGGAGACCAAAATAAATCCTGGCCTCCACATGTTAGCATACATGCTACGTTAAACTAACCCAGTGGTTGAAAGAAAAGTAAGAGCATTTGCTTTTTGGCGTACTTGTGATTTGGTGAGAGCCTGCTAACCATTATGACGACTGTTGTTTTTACTTAACAAATGTTACTAGTTTCAATTCAAATAATAAAACACGGTGCCTTTTTTTTTTATAGCAACCGAGTAACAATCAGAATATTTCAAAAGAAACGGATTAAACTGGTAAAAGAATATTCAAATTTTCTAGCCCCAATTATAAACAAAAAAATTATAAATAAAACTAAAATTCGTGAACCGTTTTAAGATAACTTTATCAATAAAGTATTTTAGATTGTCTCGTTTTGATTCCCGAAACAGTAATAAAAAAAAATAAGAGGATACTTTTTACGTATTATTTATCTATCTAGAATTAAATTCATTCATCCTTGTCGTCAAAATAAGCGTAAAATCACACCCTTGATCATTACTTTTTATAAGCATAACAGTACTGAATATAATGCACTGAATTCTTCCGATAAAATAGCACCTCCATTTTATATATAGACAAGTCTTGTAAATTTGATTAAAAATCATTCTATGCTACATTTTATGAATATTAAATTTTATTATTAACTTTCTCATAGGATGAATAACAAGGGAAAAACTCTTTATTAAATTTAGAAACAAAAAATAACTAGTAAAAAATTTAATATCGTGAGAAACAACATAAAAAATATTTGCGCTGAAAAATGGCACCTTTACTTCCTGTTCAAAAGATGTCAGCGAGCAGCTTTACCACGTAAATATTTTATCGATAAAGCTGAAACTTTTTTCATCATTTTTATTGGTTTATGAAGCCGTATTAATAATTTCAAAGGTAGCTAAAATTAATTTATATTTTCTCCCATAACTGCAGGTCTATAGCCAACCACAGTTACCTTAACAACTTTTCTTTTAACATTTTTATGTTAGAAATGAATTTCGTATTTTGCTAAAATGCCAAACATGACCAGGATTTGAATTAAGATCATTGCGAATAAAACACAGAGACGCACTACCTTATGCCGAGATGGCAGAGTTTTAGAATAATTTTGGTATAACTTTTTCATTGTACATGCGGCCACTTTTCCAATGAACATCAAACTTCATTGTTGAAAACAATGAAGATGTAAAACCATTGAAATTCTAAAATTACTGTAAATCTTCTATGTCAATTTTATTGTAAAGAGTCTGATGTAGTTTCTTATTTTAACAACATCTCATTTAAAAGAAAACCATCTGAAATTGGTGTGTCATATCGTCACTGCCTTTCATGGGGAAGGTTTCAGTTTTCAAAACTGGTCAGACTTGGTTTTTCACTAAAAAGCCAAATCATCATTTATTTGTTCATGCCATCAATCATAAGCATAATTAGCTATAATTAGACATCATTCTTTTGTTACGTTAATTTGTGGAATTACAAATAATTATAAAGTCATGGATTTATCCTAATTGAAGTTGATAATGATAAACAATACAATCAGTTATTATAACTAGAAAGATTTAACCGGATAATTTTGAATTTTAGCAATAATCTGTAAACTCAAGGCGAGGAATTATTTTCACCCTGACCTCCTGGAGTTCTCAAGTATTGTTATACGAACTAACCTTAAGCGAAAATGGTGACAAATCTGAACCGTATCATGAAAACTGAGATTCAACTACACTTATTTTGTTCTTTGCTACACCATTCCTTTCAGACCGAATGAAAGTTAGTAAATATCAGTATGAGTTTGGACAAATGTAATAAACAAAGGCGATGTTTTATTTGTCAAGGTAAAGCGCATACGAAAATTAATGTAATGAACAACAATCTTGATTTAAATATGGACTTCTGGTCCATAGATTTTAGATATCGAGAAGCTGGTAAATTCTAAGAACGCCATACTGCACAATCCAAAACTTCACCTATACTTATTAATAATGAAAAACATTTTACTAAAATCCTGATTGGACTTGGTGAATATAGAAAGATAATGAATTGTAATATGTTAATCCAACCCGATTTTTTTTTTAAAGCAGCCTTCTCTAACAAAGCCAAAATTAAGGATGCTCTTTGTGAAAAGAACTTAAAAGTATTGTAAAGATTTGAATGACAAAGTTTGAGCAACAATCTGGATGCTTACAGCAAAAATACCCAGTAGGAAAAAAGCAACGTAAAAAAATTAGTTACCAAAAAAAAATGCAGAAAAATTTTGTAATTCCTCTCCTTAAGGCTTTTAAATCCGGCGTACTCAAAGCCTGATTTCGGAAAAGGGAACTGTCACCTACAACACTTTGCATTAAAACTTCTAGATATCAAACCACCAAATTCACCTCCAACGACTCCTTACCAATCTTTTAATGATAGTTCTGAAGATAAACATCTTTCAGTTAAATTCAATTAACAGAGAGAAAAAATAATAAAGAACTTATTAAATTCGCGAAATGAATGTAATGTAAAGAAAACTGCATTTCTCGGTGGCTGTGAGAAACATAAGTTGTTGTTAAGGCAGGTGTCTGTTAAAACTGGTTTCCTAATCCTACCTAATCGAATAGAAGCATTAAAAAATGAACAAACCAGTTGAAAGATTCACATCTGTGTTTACTAGTTTTTGTAACAGAAAAAGGGTAAAATAAAATAAAACAAGAAATGAATTCTACTTGTTACTAATGATTACTTGTCTTTTCGTTTGTAATACAGTTAAATATTGTCCTATTTCATTTTATTTTACAGAAAATAAAGATAAATTAACTGCGTTATTTATTAAAGAAAGTAAAAACAGAAAATAAATTCAATAAATCATGTTAAGCAATTTTAGTTATAGAATATCGTATCCGTTTTAATAAAAACATATAATTATGCCATCTTTGCCAAAACAAATAAATAAATAAACTGAAAAAAAACTTTTCACTCCATTTTTCTCTGATTTCAATTAATTTTCGTACGAAATTTTACAAAAATCAGCTAATAAGAAGTGACTATACACCTATGTTATACAAATAGAGTTATATATGTAAGTTGTACTGTAAGTGACTACATTCGATAACGAACATAACATTTTATGAAAAGAGCAGAGCAATTCCAGTAATGTATGTTTTTTTATGTTAGTGTACGTGTTTTATTTACACTTTACAAAGTGTTTCACTTTTTCGTCTAGAGCTGTAGTAGATCTATAGCTTTAAATGTGAAAGTATTGTAATCGGTCCAATTTGAGCATATGCGGTTTTTACCGGATCTTGACGTTTTGTCAACTAAGGAACCCAAAAAACCGGATAGAAATTTTCCGTATGTTCGTGGGTGTGTTCGGTCTTGCATTCTTTATATCTCCAGAATAACTGGACCGGTTTTCATTAAACTTGGTCAGATTACTTCTATATATAAGGCATTGATGCCACTAAATTTTCAACTTAAAAGAACAAGGGGGTGATGGTAGAGTGAGGCTGTACAGCAAGGTCACTCTATGTATCTCAAGATTTCGCATAAGTTCTTATTTTTCTTAGACACATTTGTTAACAATTAAAAAATAATAGTATCTGCAAAAAAAGTTTTGCAAAATCGCACCTCATCCCAAAAAATTATCTAAGTAAACTAGCGGCTAAGTGGATATACTGCCTCAACAGTACCCCTCTCACCACAAGGAGCGCCAGTGTAGCACCGAAGTAAAGCTATTGTAGTCCTCCGCTATGTTGTGGCGTCACAGATGAGCGGTAGAATTAAATAAATGAATAATATTTAAAATTTTAAAAATTATTTAAAGTTCCGCTAGTACCACCATAACGCCGCGAATGAAATACGGTATGCGCGCATTTTTTAATTAGATTCATCGAATTAAATTTTAAAAAAAATATTATATTTAAATAAAATGTTTATTTAAATAAAACGTTTAACATAGAAAAACTCTTTATATTTTTTGACAGAAAGTCAAAAATTTTAAAACGTTTATTGAAAACATAAATTTTTTAACTCTGTAAAAACTACTCAAGTGATTTTTTGTAATACTGTATATGTATATAAAACTACTCTGATATCATACAAATGTTTATTAAATCCGAATAAACTTAATTTCTTAAATCAAATTTATTTAGAAGTTTTAGCCTGTTTTTTTAAAGTAAAATAAACGATAAATTCAAACGGTGGAAACATTTACAGAATTTCACAGTATGAAATTTGATCAATAGTGCTCATGGTTACACATTTGAGAGGGCTATTTAAGTTGGCCACTACATTTTCCATTCTTGTAATTACCTGATTTATAACAGTCCATATCGTTTAATTTTTGTAACTGAACTTGTTTAAAGTTGAGTCACTTAGATATTAAAATGGGTTTAGTAATGAATTATGCATTTATCCTTACAGGTTTTCTAAATATTAAAATTGGAAATCTCCAGATCCCATGTTCACCGCCTATAGTGCCTTTCATAAGCTAAGTCGATAACTGCAGCCATTTTATCTTTATGGGTCGTTAGGACTGGCTTATTTTTAATTCTCATCCACAAGCAACTTAGCGCATTCATTCTTTGAGCGTATATTAATTCCTGGATGTAATTAAATTGTTGGTTAAGGGGCTTTTTTAAAGGTATTACAATTCAACCCTCCAGAGACCGTCATGGTCAGAAGCGAAGAGTAGCGCTAACGCTAAAGTTTTTAGGACAGCAGTTGCATCCAATCTAGTGTGGTATGGTTTTTGTTTCCAGCTCCATATTTTTTCGGAGAAGAGACGTATTTAAAGTAATGCTGAGGTATTCAGGTATTCTGGTTGAGAAGATGTCTTCGAATTTTATAGTGAGACTGAAGGTCCTTTCGATTATTTTCCTGAGCAACATAAATGTCCGGCCTCATTGTACCACTGCAATATCATCAGTGTAAATAAAAGTTAATGATTTTGTGAAGTGAATATCTGCTAGGTTCAAATTAAAAATTTGAGGAACGAAGACAGATCCATATGTATTAAGCCATTAGATATTCTTCTCCGTGTCCAGTTTTTTTTTTTTTGGTAACTTACATTTAAACAAAACATTGACTAACATATCTGACTGTACTTCAGTAAAAAAATAAATTTTGTTTTATTTTCAGAGAGAAAAATTTCTTGGAAGTCATTAAAAAAAAAAGTTTATAATTACTAGTCTCTATTGTTCTCAAAATAAATTTGAGCTTTTTTCAATAATAGAATCGAGAGCGAAAGCAAAAATGTACAAACCATTTTTCAAATACGATGGAAATATTCTCTGAATTTACTTTAACCGTAGGACAGCTTTTTTTGATTCTCGGACCAAACTTTTACTTCAATCTGCCTTCATAACCTCAGGCTTTAATTCTTCTTCCTACAACTGTATCCTCTAATTTCTCCTTCTAGCGGAGCCTAGAAAGATCCATTTGTCTTCTTTATGCACCCACACACGATAGGAAACCTTCAATTAATTATGCTACTCATGTAAGCCCTCTTCAATGCCTTTTTGAACACTGTATAAGATATCTCTATCAACACCCATACAACCTCATAAGTCACCATTCCTAACCTGTCCACTAAGAGCTTTCTCATATCGCTTTATCCATTTTTATTATTAAAAATTTAGATTATTTTCTTCATTTCACATCCCATTCTTCTGCCCTATAAGTCAGCCAACTTTCAATTGTTCTGCACATTTATTTCGTCTCCTTTCTTATCGTTTTATCTTATCAAATAGAATTCAACGTTTTAACAATTATTCTATCTTAACTACTGACTGAAAATTTCATTGTAGTATGGTTTTCTAATACTTTCTTTCCTATCAGTTATTTACGTTTCTTTTCCAAATACCCAGATATTCCTTTTTTTTTAGTTCATATTTAAACTTTCTCCATGGCATTATTCTTTATTATTCTCGACTTAACTAAATTAAATCTTCTTTGCCAAAGTGGTAACGTCTTAGCCTTTCATTTTGAAGTCCTGAGTTTTCATCTTGGTCGGATATAAGATTTTCATGGATGAATATGCCATTCATCCATCAAAAAACAATAATAAAGTATTATAATATTCTAGACTTTATTTAATCCACTGAATAAATCGGTGGTACACTACGACTCCTATGGCCTATTGACAAATATTAAAAAAAAAACTTATGGGTCGTAACGTTGTTTTTAATAGAGGAAAATACTGACTGTGTGTGAGTGGATGTGCGCGTGCGCGTGTGTATATGTATGAGAGGAAAAAGATAACAGAATATTCACGCATAATTCTATTTGACTAATAAATAAAAAACAGCAGGAATTCCGGTCGTACTATGTAGAATCATATTTCTTACCTAACAATTTCTATTACTATATATGATTGCATTTTTTTTTTTTTTTTTTGACTGTGAAGCTAATTTAAAACCGTAAAAAATTATTTGTTTTCTTTAATTCGTTTGTTTTTAATATCTGGGATATTTTTTCTCTTTTTTCAGTTAAATGCCTATTTAAAAAAAAATAGGCTGATCAGCCTATTTTTTTTTAACCGACGTTTTAAAAATTATATAAGAACAATAAAAAAGTTAATTGCACTAGAATAAATAGAATAAAGAAAAACATATGGAAAATTTACGAAAATTATTTTATTTTACCTCAAAATATGATTAAATATCCACCTTTTGTGTAACCATAAGTTTACTTAAATGTTTACTGCAGTCTAACACGAGCTTTTTCATGCCTTTATTAAACAATTCCCCATTCCAGATGCGACAACTATTCCCGGGTGAATTTTAGACTACTTTATTGGAGTGATATTGTCATTTTGCAGATGCCTATTTTGTAGGACTGTTTACGTGGAAATCGCATAGTGTAAAATCACGAATGAAAGAAGAGTATCCCAATATGTCTCACTTGAATTTTTTTCAGTCCTTTGAAGACTGAAAGTCCTTTTTTTCAGTCTTGTTGAAGTCCTTTTTGAGCGTACCCAGTGAGGCAGTTTCAAGTAGAAACACAATGAGTTTTCCTAGTAGTCGAGCTTTAATAGATATTTCCAGAGTTTTCAAAGTTCCGCAATATGATTTCTTAGTAATCGTTCAGTCTTTTAGCATGAATTTAGGGTACAAAATATCTCCTTCCAGCAGATAAAACCTTTCAGAAGTATTTAATCCACCGGGTTGGTCTAGTGGTGAACGCGTCTTCCCAAATCAGCTGATTTGGAAGTCGAGAGTTCCAGCGTTCAAGTCCTAGTAAAGCCAGTTATTTTTACACGGATTTGAATACTAGATCGTGGATACCGGTGTTCTTTGGTGGTTGGGTTTCAATTAACCACACATCTCAGGAATGGTCGAACTGAGAATGTACAAGACTACACTTCATTTACACTCATACATATCATCCTCATTCATCCTCTGAAGAATTATCTAAACGGTAGTTACCGGAGGCTAAACAGGAAAAGGAAAAAAGTATTTGGCAGTGAAGAAAGAGGGTGTTTTCATTTAAATAATTTTTTTTTATTTCTATGTATCCAGGACTTATTTCCGGTCGAAATTCTATCCAAACAGCTACTATCTTCTTTCTCACAACTATATAAAAATATGAGAACGTTTTGAAAACCTTTTTCTAATTTACAGAGCAAACTTTCTTTCGGCAGTTCAGATGCTGAGAGCTGATACTGATGTACAGTTCGATATGAAATACGTAATTTAGTTGCAATTTCGTCCACTTCATCAGTTTATGCATCTTCAGCAACAATTTATGCCTATATTCAGTACTGTTATCTATCCTCGAAGATGATAGAATAATTTGCATCATTATCTGATTAACAGTGCCAACATGCTATAAACTTCACTCGACTGGCAATGAATTTCGGTAGTTACAGCTCCTTGGTCGCAAAAACGAATCACTGAATGGAGGTCTAATCTGAACGCCATTTACAATGAAAAAATATGTTTATATGGCTAATAATATAACCGTTCTTATTACGAGAAACGAGTTACTATATCTGAGGAGACATAAGAAGAATTAATTTTGGCAACATGTTTTATCATAATCTCCCTTTTCGAAAAAAAATAAAGGCTAATGCAAGTAAATTTTTAATTTTCCCTCGTATATTCGGGTGGAATCACACGCTGGACGAAACATTATTAAGTGGTGACTTTATTACTGGCTCACTGATAAGAAACGGGAAATAACTTTCCTCTTAACTTACCTGAGTAAGCCCAGCGTAATTTTTTTTTTTTATTCTTGAGAAGTCTGTAATTTTCGGATCCGATTTGCGAGTCAATTCACGTCATCGACAATCGTTATGATTTTGGTTAAAATAAAACAGAAGTTTTTTATATTTAAGAAAAATTATAAATATTAAATTTACTATTTGTAATTACTAATCTCCATCTATGAATCATGAGATTCATAGATTCATGAGAATCATGAGATTGTCGATGGTGGGGGTACTTGAGTGCTCAGTGTTACTTGAGTAGTGGGACCAAAGGTGCAATCACATCGGAGAGGTATCTGTTGACAGCCAGACTAAGGAACGATTCTTAAAAGAGGGCAGCAGCTCTTTCAGTAGTTGTTAAGGGCATACATCAGGAAGACTTAAACGGACCCTCAACATCATTCAATATTCTGATTATTGCGTAGCTGAAAGCAATGGAAAACTATGGCTGTTTTTTTTCCGAAGAAAATATAGCTCTCTGCATTCTCATGCAGCAAAGATGGAGATGCCTTCCTTGGTAAAATATTCCGGCGTTAAACTAGTGTCCCGTTCGGATCTCAGGTGGGGATTACTATGGAAGGGGTCACCAGACCCAAATAACATTCTATGAGTCGAAGCGTGAAATATTAGAAATCTAAAAAAGGTTGGTAAATATTCCTCCGCTTTAACAACTGGCGGAGATGCGAGTGAGTATAGCATGTGGACAACCTTCTAAAGAAGCATATGAAGAGATGCTGCGTAATTGGCAACATCGTTGGGATATAGCCAACACGGGACGATGGACACATCGTTTGATACCTTTGATCCGACTATGGATAGAAAGGAAGTTCGGGGACATAAATTACTGGATAATGCAATTTTTTACAGGGCATGGGTCGTTCAGGTCCTATTTATGTGCGAGACTAAGGGTAGATAACAACAACTGTCCTTACTGTGGGGCATATGATTCCCCTGAACATGTAGTATTTGAATGTAACCGTTGGACTGAAATCAGGCAATCCTGTGTAAGACGTATAGGGCCATTATCTACGGAGAATGTGGTGGATAAAATGCTACTTAACGAGGATAACTTTAATGTGATCTCGTCGTTTATAACCGCAATTATAAAGAAGAAAGATGAGGAAGCTCGTCAAGAAGAAACCGCTCGCTGATGACGGCTTGTCGTAGGTGGAATTTCCACCTACGAAATAAAAGAGCTAACCGGTGAACTGACCTGCCGTGCCGGACATACAGCGGGCGGGGAGGCGAGCTAGAGTAAAGGACACTCCTCTGGCGCGAGTCAAACTTGATTGTAGATCCGTTCCAGAGGAGTAGGTGGGAATATAAAAAAAAAAGGTTGGTAGGTTAGTAAATTTAAAGAGGGAATGGATAGGTTATACGTACATGTACGAGAAATTAGCGAGGTTCGGTGGGAAGAGGAAAACGATTTTTGGTCAGGTGATATTAATATTACTTCAGCGTCAAATAAAGGGCAGGCAGGTGGGTTTCGTGATGAACAAGAAAATATTGAAGAGTGTAGAGTATTTCAAAAATCTTAGCGATAGAATCATTGTAATAAAGATAAAATCAAAACCTAAGTCGCCAACGATTGTTAACGTCTATATGCCTACAACTACCCATGATGATGATAAGAAATTAAACTCTTAAAATGGGATGAAATTTTAATAACAGTTGGAAATTGGAATGAAAGGCAAGGAAGGAAATATAGTGGGTGAATACGGGCTGAGCAAAAGGAATGAAAGAAGGGACCGACTTACTGAGTTTTACACCAACTATAATTTGGTAATTATAAAAAATAATTAAAAATCGTAACCCAGTTTAAAAATCGTAATAGAAGGATATACACAAGGAAAAAACCTGGTGATACTGTAACGTATCAGATAGATTATATTATGGTTAAATAATAATTTAGAAATCAACGTGTCGACTGCAAAGCATATTCTGAAGTAGACACTGATAGCGACCATAATTTAGTGATAATGAAATGTAGATTGGGGTTTAAAAACCTGAAGAAAAGGTGTCAGATGAATCGGTTGGATCTAGAGAAGCTTGAGGAAGAGGAAGTAAAGAAGATTTTTGAGGAGGACATCGCAAGAGATCTGAGTAAAAACGATAAGGTAGAAAATATAGAAGAAAAATGGGAAAATGTTGAAAAGAAAATTCTTACATCAGCAGAAGCGAACTTAAGCGGAACAAAGAGAACTGGTAGAAAACCTTGGAGATCAAAGGATATATTGCAGCTGAAGGATGAACATAGAAAGTAATAATGTAGTGATGAAGAAAGTAAAAGGAACTATCGACAGTTAAGAAATACTATATATGAAGTGAAAATTAGCGAAAGAAGAGTGGTTTAAAGAAAAGTGTTCAGAAGTGGAAAAAGAATCATTGTTAAAATATAAGGAGCATACAGGAAAGTTAAAGAGAATTTTGTGGTACGTAAATTAGAATCTAATAATGTGTTAAATAAAGATGGTACCGATTTATAATACGAAAGAAAAGATCGATTGGTGGGTGGAATATATTGAAGAGTTATACGAAGGAAATGAATTAGAAACTGATGTTATAGAGGAAGTCGAATGAAAAGGGGGATGCAATACTGAGACCTTAATTTAAGAGAGCATTAAAAGATCTTAATGGTAAAAGGTTCCGGGGATAGACGGAATACCTGCAGAATTACTGCGCAGTTCAGGTGAGGAAGCAATATATAGATTACACAAACTGATGTGTAATATTTATGAAAAAGGGGAAGTTTCGTCAGAGTTCAAAAAGATTGTTGTTGTCATGATTCCAAAGATGCGAAGCAGATGTGAAGAATACAGAACAATCATCTAAACTACTCATGCATCAAAAATCTTAACTATAATTTTGTACAGAAGAATTGAGGAGGAAGAAGTGTTAGGAGAAGATCAGTTTGGTTTCAGGAAAATTATAGCGACAAGGGAAGCAGTTTTAGCTCTCAGATTAATAGTAAAATGAAGGTTAAAGAGAAACAAACCAACATACATGACATTTATAAACTTAAAAAAGGCATTTGATTACGTAGACTAGAATAAGATGTTCAGCATTTTAAAAAGTTTAGGGTCAAGTATAGAGATAGACGAACAATTGCTAACATTTACAGGAACCAAATTGCAACACTAATAACCGAAGAACATAAGAAAGAAGCCGTAATAAAAAATGAATCCGACAAGGATGTTCTCTACCCCCGTAACTTTATAATTTTTACATAGAACTAGCAGTTAATAATGTTAAAGAACAATTTAGATCTGGAATAACAGTGCAAGGTGAAAAGAAAGATGCTACGATTTGCAGATGATATTGTAATTCTAGCTGAGAGTAAAAAAAAATTTAGAAGAAACAGTGAATGGCAAGTGAAACGCAAGAACTACCGCACGAAGATAAAAAGAACAAAACGAAAGTAATGAAATGTAGTAGAAGTAATGTAGATGGACCACTGAATTTAAAAATAGGAAGAGAAAAAATTATGGAAGTAGAAGAATTTTGTTATTTGAGGAGTAGAATCACTAAAGATGAACGAAGCAGCAGCGATATAAAATGCCGAATAGCACAGGAGAAACGAGTTTTCAGTCAAAAATATTTTTTTCTTATACTTTCAAAAATGTTTTCCTGACGTTTAAATTAATTTTTGACGTAAGAAAAATATATTTTTTATATGTTTGGAGCGTAGCTTTATATAGAAGTGACAAATGAAGAGGTGTTGCGCTCCTCTTCACCTTGTACTGTCAGTTACATTGATGAAGAAAGAAGCTTTTGAAAAAATATAGTTAAAAGAAGAAATAGACTTAATAGGCAACATATTAAGGCATCCTGGAATAGTGGCTTTAATATTCGAGGGATAGGTAGATGGGAAAATATATGCAGACAGGCAACGTTTGGAATATGTAAAATAATTGGTAGGGATGTAAGATGTAGGGGATATACCGAAATGAAACGACTGGCACTAGATAAGGAATCTTGGAGAGCTGCATCAAACCAGTCAAATGATTGAAGACAAAAAAAAATTACTAATAGCTGTATTTTGACTTTCTTGTAATTACGGGTAACTAAATTCAGCAGTTAGGTCATGTAAATTTTATTTGAAATTTTACTGGTTACTAACTACTACAAATAACTGCAAAAATAAATAAACTCAATATGTTTATTCGTTAACACTCAATTATTGAAAATAGCTCACTATTCATTGTTGTTATAATAAATGTAATAGGTTAAATGCTAGAAGTTATTTTTTATACAAATTGTGTTTTTAAACTACGCAACATTTTCATTTTCATCATGAACTTTAAAGCTGTTATAATTAGTTTTGCGACAATATATTACAAAAACATAAAAAATACACTAAATACTGCAAAGAAATCTTAATCTAGAACAATGACTCAAGAGTTATTTTCAAATTCAGTTTGAACTATGTAAAACAATTTCGTTCTTTTTTTATATATAAACTTAAACTAAACCACACATAATTTAATCATTGTAGCAGCTAAAACGAAGGCCACATCGAAATTATTTTTAATCTCATACTGAACGGACATCATGTTTTTACATACCTTTTGTTATCCATTTTGTGAATTTTGATGAAACGTAAATTACAATGTCAAATTTATAAAACATATTTTTCATCATCAGACATATCAGATTTGCCGCATTTCGGTCAAGTAATGATGTTCAATATACCTTGATGAAATAATGCTGATATTTGTTATGATTGAATGTAAGTTCTTTTTAATGTCAACTTCATCAAAAGTCTCAAGACGGAAAAACAAAAATAAAATAAGTAAAAATTTGTTAATTCTAAACGTGAAGTATACAATAAATTAAATATTTTTGTTTAATAAAAGGTAATTATTTTTGTTACGCATGGCCTGTTGGTATAAGTATATAATTAGTTAATATAAAAAAACCGCTTAGCAACCACTGAATTCGAAGCGTTCAAGCGCTTTCGGAATTATTTTTCCAAAATTTCAACTGTTCAACAGTTGAGACTACTAAATTGCGATTACGTTGACGAAATTTAAAAACATATGTTTTAAGCAAATATCACGATTTTTTTATAATTTACATGTGAAGTTTTAATTACTATTACAAATAGGAAGAATATGAGAGTTCCTGAAGATGGAATTTAATTGCGAAAGCGCTTGAACGCCTCGAATTCAGTTGTTGGTAAGCGGTATTTTTTGTACATTAACTTTAATTAAAAGATAATTATTTGGAAAGTTCAATATTACTTATCCATACATACTTCATTTACCTACTAGATGTAGCTAGTGCGTAATATTTCGTATTGTTTTAGGACAGAAAAGTAGAAAAGCACTTAGTTACTTTACGTTATCTTTCAGATATTTTATATATTAGCGACCAAAATAAGACGCATATTACACTAAACTATTACTGGTCAGTATGCAGGCAATTCTGATAACGACAGAGTGAAGGTGTCAATTTTTTCATTGAATTTCATTTGTAATTTTATAGGTTAGGAAGTGTATTTTGCTCAAAGAAGAAAGTAGCGTGAAGCTACTTCATTCCTCATTTCCATAAAACACTTGCATGGATACTAGGTATTCTTGAAACACCATACCATTATCAGTTGCAATCTGTTTCTCATACACATTACGTTTAACTACTACCAGACCCGGCAATGGTTCGCTATTGCTAGATTTGAGTATATATATATTAAATGAACACGATTGAAGTTTTGATAAAACATTAATAAAATGAACATTACGGAACTTCACAAAATCTAACCTTTTCCTTTTTCCCTTTCTCCCTTTTACCTTTCCCCCGTTCCCTTTCCCCCACCGTTTCCTTTTTTCCCATTTTCATTTTTACTGTATTCCCTTTCACCACTTTCCTATTTCCATTTCCTTTTCCCGTTTTCCCCTTCTTCCCTTTTTTGATTTTTCCCTTTTGTGATTTTTTCCTATTTCCCTTTTCCGATTTTTCCCCTTTTTTCCTTTTTTCATACGCGTAAATCGGTCCAGTAGTTTTTTAGTCTGTAGCGGAAACACATATCGGAAACATTGAAATGGAATCGTAAAATATTTAGTATAGCGTGTGTTGCTTTTACGTACATTTTACGTACGTTAGCGCTGTTTTTTTTTTAAACATGTTTTTACATGTCCCAGGTGTGACATCTTAGGAATATAAATAGCAGGTATATAAAAATATGCGCGTATTCGAATGCAACGTTTTTTCAAAATGTCAAAGTAGTCGGTGAAGAACTTTCGGAGATTTAAGATTTTGAATAAACGAACGTTTACATTTTTATTTATATAGATTTAAGTAAGGTTGGAAACTTAATAGGAAACATATAGTTTGAAAAGACCCCATAATAAGTTTTGTTAGAATACGGTCATATATGGAGTTTGTTTTTGTTTTTTTATTTTTTTAATAAAATAAATTGCAACATTGGAAAATTTTATTTTTTAACTGAGAGAAGACATTATGAAGATGAAAGTTGGAGAAAGATGGGTCTTAAATTCTGTAATAGAAAGCCTTTTGTGACCAACTCATACATTGATTTTCTTTAACATCTCTATTTATTTTTCTTTTATTTAAATATTGTTCGAGGAAGTCCAACAATTTTAACGAGATGTATGTATTACGCTAGACTTCATATGTATGCACATCGATCCAAGTACATCGACCTTATTGATCGTTGAGATATGGTCAATTTTTGCACAAAAAATAACCACATTTTTATATATTAAAGTCGTGAATATGATACCGGATAAAAAAAAGTAATGAGAGTTATATATTACCAGTGATTGCAATAAATAATTGAAAGGTATTCTACCATTCTGCTGACCTTGACAGAGTCTTAGCATCTCAGCTTTTAATTGAAAGATTTCGGGTTCAAATCCCGATCCAACTTGACTTTTTTCATACACTACATATTTCTGTTAGATACTCCTACAGACAAGCTTTGATTTTATGAAATGAATTCGTATAGTGAAAATCCTGTACAACGTAATAGTTAGTAGGTTAATCAACATTTCTTTACAACTTTACAAAACATTTATAGGAATAATTTTTTTTAGTTTCTGTTTACAGTAAGTTAAGTAGTTCTTAATAAGTAAGTAGTAGTACCTTTTTAAATTCCAGGTATGTTAATGATATAGTAGGATGAGAACTCTTTTATATATGTGCATCAATGTAAGCTTTAACTAATATGAGGAATTTTCATTGTGCGCAGTAAATTAGTCCATGAATCTGCCATTGGAAAAAAAATGTATGTAGAAAAAATAAAAAGTATCTGTTTTATAGGTAATGGAATGGTGCAAATAAACTACATATTTTACAAAAAAATATGCGATGATTTATTTACTATAAAGAAGAAAACCAGACATTACAAACAGCTTTATTTGTATACATTCTAAAATAATCTGGTCTCAATAATAAACTGAATTCTAATAATTGAAACTGTATGTAAGAAATTGGGTGTTATTTTATTATCACCTCCTAAGTAATAATAAATTAAATTATAAACTTTTACTTCAATAGAAAATATTTATTTCGTAAAACTGCGATGTAGGACACTTTTTAAAAATAAAACATCACATTCCCAGGTTGTGTTTTTGTAATAGAAAAATCTAGAAAAGAAGAGTATTAAATGTAACAAAATTTGTGCTTTGTTCAGAATTTTCTTCAGAATTATGTTCGGAAGTTCTTACGTTTGAAGCATCCAAAAACTGTACATTCTTCTTCTTGAGATTTAGGTTTAAATGGGAATAAGAGAGTAAAATATTTACTTTTAATATAGAAAATTAAAAATAATATTGGTTTATAAAAAAAAAAAAAAAAAAAAAAAAAAAATCAAGGGACTTTAAAGCATACATAATTATTTTTAATTTTTTTCTTTAAAAAAAATTGACCGGAAGAGATCTATTTTCCATAAATTGTAGATTTTTAAAAAACTTTCTTTTAGAATTTTTTTTAGGGGAAAATTTTCTTCTGAAAGGGTCATTCATAAAAAAATGAATAATAATAAATGGAAAAATTATTCAAGCTGATTTTATTGATGTAGATAAGACAAAGTTCTTCTCCAATATATTTATGCCAACATTAGATAGTTATAAATTTTTCTCATTTCAGAAACATGGTGAAGATTACTGTTGAAATACCTAGGATATTATTACTACTTTAGTAGCGAGGATATAGAAAAAATACGTGTATAATACGAGCTCGGCAGTTTCATTTTTTGTTCATCGTATGTGAAAAACCTATTATCTTTTTTTTAATAAGATTGTGATAAAATTATTAAACCAAATTAAAAAAAAAAGTCATATCTTATTACACAAGACACATTATTTGTCTGTATCTATATATAGCTATTTCAGAATATATGTACTATTAAACAAGTTAATTTAAAAGAATGGTAATAGTAGAAAAATTAAAAAACAGACAAAATTGTATGAAATTAAGGAGGATTTGATTTTGTTCAAAACCTATTTCTGAGGGGTTTAATAAAAAGTAATAAAAGTGCAAAGAATTATAGTTTTATAAAAGAGCAAATAGTTAAATAATTTTATTTTACAGAACCCTTAATTTTTTAAGAAGATTCAATAACATAAGCGAACAAGACTTTCTTAATGAAGAGTAAAAGTTATTGAAGATTATAATTTTATCCAAATTAAATTTTATCGTGCAGCAATAAAACAAGCAAAAGTTTAAATTAAATTTACAAATTTTAAAAATGTTTCTTGAATTTTCTCGATGAAACAACTTTATTCAATTTTTTTTTACAAGAACGGATATTTTTTATATAACTTCCTATGCCATTATAGAAATTAAAATTAAGCAAAATTTACAAACAAATGAAATTTTTTGAATCACAGGAAAATGTATTAAAACCATGCTTTACTGGAAATGACGAGAATACCTGGCTCGAGATATCCAAAATATCATTAAACGTCAACTGTTTCAGTTTCAGTACATTTTAATTTTTTGAAACAAAAAAATATATGATATAATTTGAAATCAGGGATAAATAGTATAAACAATTTTTCAATAATAAAAGGAGAATTCTCACCGAAATTAAAAAAAAAAGAAAAAGTTCCATGTTAGTATAATATTGCACTATCACTATTTAAAACAGTAGTATAGTTTTTGTCTACAGTAAACATTTTTGGCGTCTTTCTAAATTTTATTTTCATGGGACGAGCAAACTAATATAATTTGAAACAAGAAAAAATTTTATTCTTTTGTTCTAAACCATTTAATCAAAGACTATGCACCATTATTGGATAATAATTATGCGGTGAGTTTTCATTTATTTTGATGTCTATTGTGTTAATTCTGTAACAATGTACATTGTAGTACAGCAGAATTAACACAATACGCTACGAATATACTTTTTTCGGGTGCAAAGTTGAATTTGGGTGTTGTTAAGTTCGGCTTTGGGGCCCTGGATTGTATTTTTATTATTTCGAGTATTTGCATCTAGTTACACTCATGTTGCTAGGGGTAGTTACTCTTAGCAACCGTGGGCCAGAGTTAAAATTTTGATTATTTTCTTGTTATAATTGTACTTTTGACTTTTGTGTATATTTAATTTCTTGGGACTTTTTCCCGTGATTTTAAGTGATTTAGACTTAATTTTTCTTGATATATTATATTATATTATATATTTCTGGTTTTTTTTACAACAGCTGATCGGCATTGTTTCAACTTAGAAAAATTTCAGTGTTTACATTTGGAATTAGAAAATTTTCTTTGTTTTGTTGAACTAAGAAAGATTTATTGCGGGTTGTTGAAAAAATTTTTTTATGAAGTCGTGCGAGGTGCTTCTTCCTTGAGGAAGGATACTACAACGACGTAAGGGGGAGAAAAAAACACAGGTGTTGAGGAGCATTCAGGTGCTGAAGGGTTTGCAGCAGTGTCGACGTTGGTTATCCAGCGGTGAAGGTGTGTTCCTGTGAGGGACAGCCCCATCCGGGGGGTGGGAGACTCTGGCGTCTTATTTCGAAGATTGGGCTGGGGATCCATTGCAGGGACATTTGGGGGAAAGTAAGATCATAGTCCCGGTAAGGGGTTGCCTTCTGAGGTTCCTCATTAAAAGCGAGGCGACAAGACCGAGACCCGGTGAGGGGAATCCTTTGCGGTCGGTCCCCTTACTACAGACATGCCACAAGAAGACCGAGTTCCGGCTTGCTGGTTGGGGCTCCCGTTAAAGCCCATCAGAGCTACGATCGGGAGGGGTGTGGCGACCGGAATCGTCACAAGGAGGGTGTCTTCCCCTACGGGGTTGGGATGTCTGGGTGGGGCTCGGGGCACGGCATTGCCGAGCTTATGGACGTTGCCGAGGCAATTTGAGGTACTGGCACCCCCCGGATCTGAATTCATGCTTGAATATGGGTCTGACTTTCAAGGAGGGGGGGAGGTAACACAGAAGAAAACAAAATAGATCTACTATTATAAATTTTAAATTTCGATTGCGTGCATTTATGTTTACATATACAGTATGCAACGAATATATATATATATATATATATATATATATGTGATAAAAATACACCGAGGATATCTAATTTAATTTGGAGCCGAAAATAGTAAACAAAATAATTTGTAAAAAGCTTGCTATCATTAATTTAATTTTTACATTAAAGAAAATTTATCACTTAAAAATTAAGATTGTTACTAGAATCAATTTTTAATGGCTGTAGTCTAGATGGACGTAGAAAAGTAAATTTTATCATTATCACTGAAATTTAAGTTAAGCTGAATCTAAATTTATTATATAATTACCGTAAATAATATTAATAATTATTAAATTATCTAATCATATATCATTTGTGTATAAATCACGTCACTAATAAAATATTACCCAGAAAAGTATAAGTAGAATTTTAATTTATTAAAATATGCTGCAATTCTATGAAAAATTGTAACAGGAGCAGTATAACGAACCAGCGTAACGGATTTACTTTAAATACGAAGTAAGAGATAATAATAATGAAAAGATGAATCCAGTAGGAACAAAAAGGGATTCTTTTCTCAGAATAACAGGTCCATTTAATAATCTTTTCTTTGTACTACAGATAATGGCAGCTCCAAAAGCTGTTGTTCTACCAGAAGGGTTACCATTCTGGAATAAGAATTTATGGAAAAACATCGGGCGCAGATGATGAAATATATTACACTTCAACATTTCAAGGGATGAGGCGGGTACTGTTTCTACAGGCCACTGGATATAAATATTTCTAAGGACCAGCGAATTATAATGAGTAGTTCTGCAAGGCCATGTTCGGCGTAGTCGTGATAACAACCGTAGTTTCATAAGCCCGAGTTCAACGCGGTTGCGTTGACGCCAATATCAGCAAGTGTGTGGTAACGACGGTGAAAAGTACGTCATGAATATTCCAGCGTGAATAGTGGGTGAATGCGAATGCAGGATGTTGTTCAGTAAGTTATTGATAAACAATAGTGAAAGTGACAGTATTCTACCCATTCATAAAGTGTAGGATAGTTCTATTTTAAACAGTAAAAGACGCTACCACTCGCGCTTCCGTAGCGAGAATGGTAGTGTCTCGGCCTTTCATCCGGAAATCCCGAGTTCGAATCCCGGTCAGGCATGGCATTTTCACACACGCTAAAAATCATTCATCTCTATTTTTTTTTTTTTTTTTTTTTTTTTTTTTATTTATTCCATATTTTTTAACCAAAATTTTGTTTTCATGTGAATTTTTGGCAAGTGACCCCAAAAAATACTTTAGGAACAATATTTGGAGTGGGAGAACCGATCAAAGTTTAAAAATGTCCATTTTTTGAATTTTTTTTTTAGTTTATTTTCATGCATCAATATTTGTCCAAGATATAGGAATTAACAATCAGTGGCAGGTAAATATTGTAACTTTATTGTCAGACTTTTATTCAAAATTTATTTATATATATTTTAGTAAACTTATAATTACTGGAAATTACTGAATATTACCTATGACGCAATTACTTCAATTTAGGAAAAAATCCTTCAACTTTAAAATTAACACTGGATAAAAAAAATTAAGGGTTAGACTCAGATAAGCGTGAAGGAATGCTAATAGCGCACCATTGAAACGGGAGGAAATTTACAAGTCAGCGAAAAGGAAAACCGACGTTAATCAAGAAGGCAGGTCACGCTAAGTCTAATAAACAAGTCAAAGATTGTGGATGTGGAAAATACAGGAAGAGGAGTGAAATCAGCTTTGCATGCGGGCAGAATCCTGAACTTCCGCCTCACAACAAATATACGAGTATATACATATATCTCCTCACTGTGCGATAGACATGGAAACCGTTTTATACACTGCGAAGATTAAGATAAAATTTAAATAAATAGAAAGTTGGATTTTTAAAAAAATAACAATCATGATGAATACAAATCTATGAATATTTCATCTATAGTACAATAGTTGTAATCTTGAATAAAAATATTGTAAAGTGAAATTATTAATATTACAGTGAAAATTTACTTTTATTTAAACATATTTCATACTCGTAACTGTTAATTACAGTTATAAAAAACTATACTAGTTGATAATACCAGTAGCATTATATCTTTGCCGATGTGTTTGATGGTTTAATAACTCCCTTCATAATTACGATAAAAAAAAGGGTTCACTTTCTGTTAATCTCTATAATTTAATTTCCTTATCAAAATTACATTTAAAAGTGAAGAAAACTAAAGAAGCACGCCTTGTCAAATGTGAATAAAAAATTCTAAAACTTTCCCCATTAATCTAAATTTGTTTATCTAGACTTGATTTAATTATATTTTCTCATAATCCTTACCAAATTCGGGAGATTATGAACCAAAATGTTTCCAATCATCAGTGATTTTTAAGGTTTTTAACTTTTTCAAGAGTGATTATTTTTATAAATTTAGAAAGCTCTTAGTTCATTTTAATACTCCGAATAACAAAATCTGTCTAATAATTCAATATAATTACTACGGAAATTAATGTGTTCAACAAAAAATGATTTTTTTAACTATTGCATTGACTCCTACAACCAATGGACTGATAAGTTGATAAAATTTTAAATAAAATAAACTTTTATAACAGGCAAAATCGAGAAAAAAATTATGATTTTTTCCAAAAATCATTTAAAAAAAATTATACCTGATAACTTGAGATTCAATATTTTTCAAGATTACAAGTTATTCAAACCATATTTTATAAACTGGTGGAACGAGCAAGAGTAATTTCTTCAGCTAATCTTTAACCTAGAAGTTACTATATAAATTTCTCAACCAATCATAAGAAGCGTTTGGATCTTTCCAAATCATCTGGAAATTTGAATCAGTTTCATATCTTCTCTATTCACCTATAATTAAATTTAATATACTTAATTTTTTAAGCAAGTAATTACATGACTAGCAACTTTCTACTTCTGGAGTAAACCATTTTTCTTTTCATTGTAGAGTTTACAAATACCGAGAAACGTTTTGAAGGGTAATTTCAATTCATTTGAATGTTTTGTGCATTGATTTTTTCCTCGATTTACTGTTTGTAGAATTGAAACACACGGAAATAACTGAAAATAAGAAAATATTATTGCCGAACAAATCACCTGAAATGTAAGATTCTTATGGAATGGAATGCAAAGTTGGCGGGAGTTTATTACTCCCTACTTTATCGCAGAACCTGGACAGAGTCCCTTGCTGCTGGGTGATTCTATCGGGCGTGTTTTTGAGGTTTATTTTTAGTTAGCGGGTCTAATTTTTTTCAAGTTTTCTTTATTATTATTTAGTATTTTAAGACGGATTTAATTGCATTCCAATCCGTTGTTCAACCAGCGTTATCGAACCCATTTCATGGGCAAGATTCTTATGCATAAGAGTTTTCTGCGAATTCAAGTACATATATTAAAAAACAAAAAAAAAAAACACTTCATTCTTTCTATATATTTATTGTGTTTAATTTTTATTTATCAAAATAGAACAAAATTATCAGTTAGACTGGTTTTGAACAATATTATTAATTAATTAAAATAATAATGTAATTAGTTTTTTTGTAATAATGCATATGGCTGTTCATCATATATTTCAATAACAATTTTTTTCTTATTTTTTTTATTTTCATTATTAGAGAACCATAATATTTCATTATTTACCTTAAACTTGATAAGCTTCCTGTATATTTTATATTTTTAATTTTTCAAGTAAGGATTTTAAGAACAACAAATCTTTTTTAATTCTTTTATTATTACTCAAAGATGCTACAGTGTATGCTAATGAGCAAAAAAATATACTGTTTATAATAAGAAAACGTACTTTTTGTAATACTACTACTACTACTGTCTAGCGACAAACGAGATGTACTGCTTTATGTATTGACAGCTCTTTCATATTATTAATTTTTTCTTTATAATATTCAACTTCCAGTTAAATAACCTGTTTAGTAATAAAATAATATTTTATACAAAAAAAACTTGTTTTTATAAACTACCCCTTTATTTTGTACAGTAATTACGTATATATATAATTTTTTTTCCCGAGAGTTACAGGTGAAAATTATTCATTTTACAGTCACTTAGTGGAATTATATACAAGTTAATTTCAGGAAGTTATTTCAGGATTCATGTTACGCCAAACCTAAGACTCATCATGCGTCTGTTCAAACTGTACCAACTTTGCGCATTTTAAATTATGAAAAATGCGATTGTAATCCTCTTTGACACTTTCCCGCTATTTACTATAAAGATTCTGATGCTGAATCTTGTACAATATATAATCCTTAAGCTTAATATCAGTAATCATACCCCAAATTATGAAAAATATACAAAAATGTTTGTATGGAACTGTGTGTTTCACAGTTTCCAGCGGCGTAGTGTTTGACTGTTGTACGCTTGCGTACATAGGAAGCTGCACGCAAGGCAGCGAGGAGAGAGAGCATCTAGCTCTCGCAGTTCCGACCTCGGCGTGCTGGTGGAAGGTGTTTTTTTTTTATTCCGCGTGTGTATGGAACGTTCCTTGTTTTTTCCCTTCTATTTTAGTCAGTGGAAGGAATATGAAAGTGGTTTAGTTGATTTTTCAGTAGTGATCAGAAGATGGCGGAAAACAAGGACTCTTTGATTGTCAAATCTGTCCAAAACGCGCTGGAAAGGCGAACGCGAGAAGGTAATTAATTACTAAAAACTAATTATGTATTTGTTTCTGTTTACATAGAAATTTAAATTAAGCACCATTGGACTATAATGTCTTTAAGCGGAAATTTTTTAAGTTATTAATAATAATAATACTAAAAAATATTATCGATATTGACATTTTATTATTTATTTGGAAACGAATACCATATTCTTGAATGTGAAAGTATAGAATTTGTATGTTGTTGATTTGTATGATTTATGATGATTTGTATGAAGATGATTATTATCCTGTTTCAGGCTTCATTCATTTTTTTCGGTTCTATTAATTTACAGAAAACTTAACCATGGCCTTGAAAAGGCTGAGAAAAAAATTTCTTGAGCGGCATTCGCACTAATTTTTTGCTACAAGCTGCCACTGAACTTGAACGCAAATAGAAACCAAACCTGTTAATAATGTCGACTTGAAAAGTCGTATAAGTGATTAACGTACACATTACAGTATACTGTATCATATTTGTATCTGCCAAACATGATAGAAGAAGTTAAAAACGGATATTACATAAGTTTAGCCCAGTACAAGCTGCAGTAGAGAATCATTTTGAACATTTCTTGTAGAATGGTACGGTTTCAAATTTTTTTGTATTAAGTAATTTAAAACCGAAAACATTTAATAAAATTCTAAAATTAAATAATATTATGATAATTGAAATAAATAATGACAGTTGACCTAGCTATTTAATTTGTAATAATGTTGTAAATTGTCATGTTACTATTTATTATTATGAATTCTATTATTTTGACTATTAGTCTTTATTGTTTAAAATTTCTTACTGGATGTAATTCTGAAGGTAATATGAAATAAAAAAGTTACTACGGGGCGTTTTACCTTATGTTAATAGTACTACGGTTTTTCTGATTCTACAGCTTTCATTACTTATAACTCAAAAACGAAAGCATTTATCGAAAAAAACTTTTGCCATTGTTTTCTTCGTAAAATTTTACATTATAATCATATATATGTTCATATTACTGTATAAAAAACGTTTGCTCCAATATGGCGGACAAACATTTCAAATATTTCGTATCTATATACATCCGCAGTTATTTCTTTCCTAGTATCCTTCACGTATGAAATATGAAGCAGTTTTCACACTTCAGGAGCACTCTGTATAAATAAAAATTAAAATAATATTTACTCTATATAAACATTAAATAATACTATTAAGTTATTAAATAACCATTTTTGAATATTTGACCGGGTTGCAAAAATAACATAAACTGTTTATTACACGAAACAGTACTTTATCTAGCTGCTATTGTTTTCTACTACTACTGCTATCTAGCGACAAAATAGATTTACTGCTGTATATTTTGACAGCTTTATCAAATCCTACTTTTTTCCTTTTTTTATTTAAATTTAGAAATCGAGATAAATAATTTTCTCAGTGTAGTAGATAGAATAACATTTTCATAAAAAAAAAAAAATAGTCGGTTGTATAAAAAGCATCTCTATATTGATACATTAATTACATGTTCTGTTCTAAATTTGTTAATGCTTTCTCCAGGAAATTGTGTAGCGTAAATTACATGTTTAATAATCACCTGCTAATGGTGTCGGTTGAACAAATCCTTAATACTATTGTCTTAATTTTTGGAACCCGTGACATGACTGGTCGAACTGTGTACCAGCTTTGTAACAACTGGTAAGATTATTATTGTAAAGTATTAAATCCGGACGTAGGTTTGAACCCAACTGTGACTTAAATTAACACAAAAATTTACCTGAAAACTGTTGTAATATTTTAATCACTGCAGAGAAGGAAGATGGTGTTACAACGTTGTGGGAAGGTACGCGGATTTATATCTAACTAAGGATGTGGCTGCCTTAACCGCAGAAGAAGAGTTCATGAAATCTTCGTCGTGTTCCCGGTAAATTGCTGCACGATGGTCGGATGCGGATTGGATGGTGGCCTGCGCAATAATGCGACGGTCGCTGGAAGAGCGGTGCCTCCATTTTTGGGAAGCTGTAGTGGTCCTGGCAGGACAGGCCAATGTCATAACTGCGGGGAGGTTGGCCATGTCAAGAATAATTTCCAGAAGAAAAGCCCGCTGCGCTTCCTGAAAAACCTCTGGCCACGCCTTTGCTTTTGCTTGACCTCTGGTCAAGCGGTTGCAGAAATGTACACCGGAAGTGAGGTGTACCCGCTGTGAAGCGTAAAATTATGGTGGCTCCGACGCGGAATAGCCTCGTCCAGAAGGGGCGGGACGCTCTGGCGTCTCATCACCGATGAGTGGACGGGGACTCTTGGTGGAGCCATGGAGAGTAAATCAAACCGTAGTCCCGGTGAAGGATTCCTTCGGGGGTTCCCTATTAGAAGCAACGCGGGGGGAATGTAAGACCGTAATCATGGTGGGGGATCCCTCTGGGGTTCCAACTTAGAGGCAAGGCGTAAAGACCGGAGTCTCGGTGGCAGGAATCCCTTCGGAGCCCCCTCATTTGAGGTTAGCTGAATAATCAAAAGACCGGGTACCGGCTATCTGGGCCTTGAGTTCGGCCGAGGTAGTTTGAAGCGATGGCACCCCCGGGGCTGTAGTTTTGCTTAATTTCTGGTCCGGCTCTTGGGAGGGGTAAACAAAGATGAAAAAAAAATGTAATTAAACATCACTAGATATGTCATGATTATTTAATTAAACAATAAAAACCGATTAAGTTTTCGTTTTGAAATGGGTTAATTTGACCGCACTGTCAGTTAAACCCATATTGATTATTGGCACTTTAAAAACAGGTCAGTTGGACGTTACCTTTCTAAAGAATATAGCTATATTTCTGAATTATAATCAATTATATTTGTTCTCATAACACTGCTATAAAAATTCATTACAATAATATTTTGTTTAAGAAAAAAAGTTACAGCATAGAGATATTTTTATTAACATTAAAAAATTTATTTACTAAACAAATTTCAATCTTCATCATACAGTAGCAACATCCAGTTACAAAAACAAATCAATAAAGAAAACTGAAAATGGTCATGCATCACAATTTACTGTAGAGTGAATACTGGTTAGTTACAGAATTTATTTCTGTTATAAGAAAGGATAGTCCCAATAAATTCATAATGATTTTCCATGTGCAAATAACCATATTTAAATTCTGTTAACCTATTTTTTCCCCTTAATATATTTTTATAACAGTTACCTTTATTGTACAACATTAAAAAAAAACATTGTTTAAACAAGAAAAGACTGAACCCTAGTTTTTAAATGTGATAAAAACAAATAAATCACAAAAAATTAACCTAACACCATAAACCAAACACCATTGTATTAACCTAACACTACAGTGAATTTCACACAGTGAAATTAACTACACACAATGTCTGGTGTTTTTATTTTGTTGTTGCTATTTTTATCTCGTATTTTTTTACTGTTCAAATTTTATAATCCTTAATTGTCGTTCCTTTAAATCATTCGCTACGTTATTCCTATACGATGTAAATTGGAAAAATTATACTAAGGAACGACTGAACAATTAAGAAACACTATTCTTGAAGCAAAATTTAATCTTTATTTACTCTATTATTATTCCTATTACCTGTTTTAAGAAGATAATAATTAAAAAAAGCGTTAAATTTTCATTTAATTTTATTAATTACAAACTAAATGTGTTTTTTTTTTTAATATGTAGAAAATTAATGATGTAAACAATTTTTCGATAAACCATAATTATGTTCAACAGAAAATAAAAAGATTAAAATAAGAACTAAAATCCTTATCAAACTTGGTTTTTTTCATGAATTACAGCTTCCAGAGATTACTTGGTAAATGTACCATCCAAAATAAAGTTTTTCTTGTTTGTTTATGCAAATAAATAAATAAAAAAACTGTTAGATATGAAGAGTAGTAAACGGTAAGACCAAATCGGTAAAAAATTAAAACATATTAAAAAAATATTAACAATAAAAATAATTTCATAAGCAATGAGGGTGTGTTAACAAATCACTAATTATTTTATTTTAGAAAACTATTTTAGTTTGATAAAAACGAATAGGACCGAATATTATTTTGAGTGAGTTAGTTTATATTTACTGTTTCTTAACAACAAACACGGTGATGTGTGGGTGTTGAGGTTTATGGTTACTTAACACTTATCTAAATATAAAATGTGGAAAAAAGAGAAAGAAAATGGAGAGAACATAAGAGTGGGTGTGTGAAGAAGTGTCAGCAAGAGTAAAATAGAAAAAAAAAGATGGAAAGAGACAGATAAATGGACAAAATGAAGAGGAGTGACTAACTCCCTTTCTATACGTAATGTTTCTTGGTTCTGCCTACTCCACTCAGAAATAGCATGGTTTGTCTTCGACCTTGTTTTACAATGCTCTTTTATCTTACTTCGTCACATAACATCTCACTACAAAATAAATAACCTGGACACTGACTGACCTATCTCTCACACACAAAATGAATTTCTCTCTCACAAGCTGTATTGTACATTTTTGTCACACTCAATTGACTTAACCTAACAAAACAGTTGTCATTAACGTTACATTAACTTTCAAATAAAAAAATTATTATAAATAAGATTTACTTAATTAAAGACAATTGTTTTATTTTTAATATTATGATAATTAAAATAAGTAGTTTTATCTTTAAATGAGTGTTTAAACCTCCACGATCATTAACTTAAACTAAGAATGAAAACACCCATAATAGGAAGTAATGTAAAAGAAAATTAAAACATCTTGAATAATTAGAGTAAAATAATATTGGCAAAAAATGTTAAAGGGATACTGAGAACATATGTTTTATGAGGTATTTTTCTTTTAATAAATTGTATAAAATACAATCACAAATATTAATTTAATTTTTTTGAGGGTTCATATATTTTCCTGTTCATTGTTTATGAATAATGAAAGACACCACTTTCAAATATATGGGTCCCCTTACTTCATGTGTTTCTAAATCAGCAAATGTATAATACACTGGGAGAAAAAAAAGTAGGATTAAAAAATTTGTACATATTTTACGGTATTTCAGATTGACGAATACAGTAAAGATATGTAGGCTTCCCTTTCTGAAAAGAAACAGTTTAAATCCATTATTTTGCAGCAGGAAAGGGAACATTATTTTGATGTTATTTTTTTATTTTTATAATTTATATCTTTTATGACTGTTACTTATGAAAATAATCTGAGGTAAAATTGAAACTAATCATAATGGCTTTGTTTGAGTGAATACTACTACACTGCATTCAGAAAGTCGCTGTCCAGTATGTTTTAGAATTATGTGGTGCATTTTGTTCTTTCGTTGTTAAGTTGGTTGTCCTGTAGGTACGTTACTACCACACATAAAACTGTAAGAAAAAAATTCAGAGTTTTCTCCTATAAAGTTACGTGTTTTTAAGAACTGAAACATACAGATCATGACAAAAAACTAAATTATTGTCAATTTAAACGTTTTATTGTACAAAATCCCATAGGTATCCTCGACATTAGGTTTTTTACAGATGAAGCATGGTTTCATCTGAAAGAGTAGGATCTTTTTCGGAATTCCCCCCCGCCCTAAAAAAAAACACAAATTTTTAACCAAAGAGCCAAAAATCGGTGTATTTTTAATATCCAATAAGAATCAGTTGGGAATATGTATGTTTCAAAACAGCAGGAAATAACTCAAAATAGCAGAAATATTGACATTAACAGTACAGGTTGGATAAATAACCCAGTAATCCGATAACGTACGAACATGCTACTCTTTTATACCGGTCATTTTAAAAATTCTCCATGTTAACATATTTTACATATTAAAAATATAAGTATTATTGCTTGCAATTATAAATTAAAAATATAATCAACCAAACTTAACCTACCATCGCTAACGTCGACTAATTAACAGTAATGTTTTGACTATTTAAATAATAAATAATTGCAATAATTACTGAATTTATTAATGTAACCAAGCTTAATCTACGCTGCTTTCTCTCGCTGACGTCGACTAATTAACAGTAATGTTTTGATTATTTAAATAATAAATAATTGCAATAATTACTGAATTTATTATTTAAATATTCAAAACATTTCCGTTAATTACTAAGGTTAGCGAGCGTAAGTTTGGTTAGATTATATTAAAAAAATAAATAAATATAAATGGTTATAAGAATGGTAATATAAATGGTTATATCTGGCTATTGGGTTATTTCTCCAACTTGGTTATTGTTAATATCAATATTTCTTGCTATTTTCAGGTGAAAAACAAGGTAAATTTCTCCAGGTAAATTTTTATTTTTTATTTTGAAGCATGCAATCCCTACCTAATTCTAACTAAATATTAAAAATACATCGATTTTTGCCAGTTGGTTAAAAAATTAAATGTGTTTTTTTTTGGGGGGGGGAATTCCGAAAAAGACCCGAACAGTATATTACTTTACAAAATACACGACTCTAGTCGATAAATAACCCCCCATGAATTACACAAACAATCTTTACACGAAGCGAAAATTGGAGTCTGTGTCGGTGCGAGTCGAACGGGCATTATGGGTCCAATATTTTTTGAAGATACTAAAAAGTATTCTAACAAATCTAATTAGTCATTTAACAAAAGTGGAATCAATCACGACTAGTTCCAACAAGATGGCGCCACACCGCACACAGATAGATAGGTCAATGACCTTTTACCGAAATGTCTTTGGTGAACGAATCATTTCGAAAAGTTTATAGCTTCTACGATGACCCGACCTTATTCCCTCCCAGTTTACGTTTTATGGGTGGCAGTGAAACAAGCAGTGGTATTACAACAGACCACCTGGATTGACGGACTATAAATCGCAATGACGGCTTATGTGAAACATTCTATTACACCAGCTGGTGAAGTGTTTGCAAACAAATAGAAACTTGTGCAGTGTTGCATTGTTGTTGGAGGAGGTCATTTTCAACACCTTTAGAAACTACTCCAGTTACTGTTATAATCTTTTCTATAAAATAATGAAATAAATATTCAGAGTAATAATTAAGAATGTTTCGTCATTAAACTTCCATAACTCCAATGCAAACAACTTTCTGAACTCACTGTATAATTAAAAACATTAACCCCTCCCATCCCACCACTAATACTCAGATATGAAGCTTTTTTTTTTTTAAAGAATGGCTACGACATTTTGGAAGTAATTTATAACCGTTTATTTATAGGGCCTAATACGCGTAGGTACGGCAGAGATAAAATTAATTTTTTTTTTTTCAAAACGACAAAAAAATTTATTTGAGTAAATATTTTTATAAATATCTTTTCCTCCAAGTATTCATAAATTTGTTATCGAATAAGATAACGTATTTAAAAATGAGAATAAATGGTAACAACGGATTTCATTTTTATTTAAAGCTTTTCATATTTATTTTGAAGTTTGTTTAGTTTCACAAAAGGCATTACAACAATTACAGTTCAATATTGGTTGATATTATCAAGCTTTACCAACAGGAAAAAATAAATCTAGTAAAAAATTTACTGTACTACTAAATGGATTTAAACCGAGTTCATTCAAGTTTTGCAATGATCAAAAATTATTTTTTCTCAATCGATTTATAGAACTAGTTTTAATGCAAAATTATAATTTTAATGAATACACCTAAGAATAGAAATGGACTTGTAATTAGCCAAACGGTAACTCACTTCCATTTAAAGTAAACAAATTTTTGTCTAATTTTTCAACTCAATTTTTTTTTTCAAATCTTTTAAGATAACCATTGTCATGAAGGAGACAGTAACACCAATACCCATTTTTTCCTGTAAAGAAAAATAAATTTAAAAAAATATATAAAAATAAATTTTTTTATTTTTATTTATTTTCATAAAGAAAAGAAAATTTATTTATAAAATGGCTTACATGGTATTTTAAAAAAGAAATTATGGATTGTTTTAAGTATCGCAAATTCACGGATCTTCAAAACGAGGTTGATGCACTTCTATCTATTAGCCGGATGAATTTTTCACACGCTAACACTTCGAATTTTAAAAAAAATGAAAATTTGAAGTTAGTCAAAATCATCTTTTAGAAATAAATCAACTATACTTCATGAATTTTAATAGAAAAAAGAAAAAAAAAAGTTTTCAGAACTTAGATTAAGCAGTTATTGTAATTACCTCAATTTTTTATCTTAATATCGTAATTTCGTTGTAAAGAGAAAGAAGCAGAATTTTTACAATTCATCCTCTTGTATGCTCCGCAGAATAACAACCCTAATGTTGTCAATATTTGTAAAATGGTAACAAGTTTAAACAGCTATCCCCTTTCCTCTATTTCTTTATCGTATTAAAAAAACTCATTTCTTACAGTTTCTCCTTTATTTTTTCCTTATACAAACATTGTCCATTTCTTTTTTTTTCTTTATAATTTGAAAGCTCCCTGCCATACTTTAACGATCACGCAATAAGAATATAATTTCTTTTTCTACTAAACAAAAATGTGTGAGTGTTTGTATGAGTAAAGTGTACGTTTTTTTAGTAGTAGAATAAAATGAAATTAATAATGAAAAAACAAGCAAAAGGACGAGAAAATTGAATCAAATAATATATAAACTGTGTATAAGAGACAAAAGCTGACAACGAGGTTGCGAAAATTTTCCTCTTGTCTTTATATTTATCTCTTCATTCGTAGTTTTCAACATTAATGAGGATGATCATTTGGAAAGTGTGACAAAACACATCATGCCCCCACCCCCACAGCTTTTCATAATAACTGCAAATGATGTGTTCTTCATTTTTCTCCATTGGAGAGCTAAGAAGTATGTATTTTTCAAATTATACTCTTTTCCTCTACTAGATCTAAGAGTATGCTCTGAGGCTTCTAAACAAGTTTTTGTGTATATTTAAATTTTTAAATCAAGAAAGTGAAAAAGTTTTAATTTTATTCTGGTGTGGATTATGCAAGAATAGAAGAGTTTTCAATCTTTCTTACACTATAATTAATAGTTTTGAAAAGTCTCCCAGTAAAATATTCAAAAAAGTTTACCTTTTCAGTCTTTAAATTTGCTATTACTTAGTAATGAATCTATTTCAAGCCAATAGTCATCAGTTAAAGAGAATTATCCTTTCCCTTAAGGCGATTTCCAAAATAAATTAATAGCATCGATGCCCAAATATATGTCACTATATTAAATTTTATTATTATATGTTAACCAGTTCCAAAGATATTATGTAAAACATTTTATAGTTTTTTCAAATTTTTAGATTCGAGAACATCAAAACTTCAAGAAATGAAAATAACCCGGTAATAAATATCAACCGCTGTAATACTTTCCCTTATTATTATTAGTATTCAGTATTACAGTGGTTGAGAAAATATAAGGAGACAAAAAGAAGATTGAAACACAAACAAAACAAATTTCGGAAAAAAGGAAACGAGTTTCTTACGACGAGTTTATACGTGGTTATGATCACGCTACAATAAACTATTAGCTATTGACAACTTTGTTAGGAGTGGAGCTCATTCCTCCACCTTTAATGGTCGTAAACGATCTCACCGAATCTGTATCGCTCACTTCTAAATGTTGCCATGATTGTTATATGACTAGTAGTAAAATAATATAGCTGTTTGAAAGTTTCTCTTAAAAAAAAAATGTGTGTGTTTGTGCGCGTGAAGTGAACTTTTTTCTTAGCAGAATAAAATAAAATTAATACTGAAAAAATAAGTAAGAGGACTAGAAAATTAATCAAGTAATATATAAACTACATATAAGAGACAAAAACTGACAACGAGGTTGCGATAGTTTTTTCTCAACCTCCTTAATTAATTTATCAGCGCATTAAATTATAAATGCGTTGATAAATTTATATCGTAAGGTAGTGTACATCAGGCATATCAACTCTAAATTATTTAAGACAATGATTCTTATCATTGAAGAAATTTCTGAGAAAATGTACATTGAAATTTTTTTCTACATAAAAAAAGATAAATGTGAGATCTTTGTGATATCAAAATGTTAAAATGACATTAAAAATTGGCCCTCTTTTCTCTATGATTTTAATTAATCCAACGGTGAATAGCGGGGATGAATCAAATTAATTGTATTGATTCACAGCTAGTTTTAATTTTTAGTTCTTTTAATCAATTGAACAGTGTGGAAAAGAAATACGAGTATGTTATGAGTGTTGCAGATTGAACCTTAATTTAATTTACATAGAAGTTCAGCTCTTGATTAAATACTACAAACTAAAGATTCTTACGACATCATACGAGATTGATGAAATACCCGTTCTATGTTAAATTATAGATTGGTATGCAATTTTAAGAACACTTAATACAATTTTTCATATTCACATTACTTTCATGCTTTACTGGAGTTTAGGATGTAGATACAAATAATTCAAAATAATATTCTCGCTTATTCTTTTTTAAAGTTTGTATTAAAAATATTACTTTATTTTAATTTTAGAATATGTTTACTTGTTTTTCAGATTTTTTAAAACGTACTTTAGAATGTCCTGGTTTTTAATAAAAATAACAAACGAATGAACAGGTAATAAGTAATATTTAAAAATTTTAATTAACTATTAAATGTAACTATAATAATAGCATATAAAAACACATATAATGATGCGCAATAAATATTACCCTAATGTTGGCAACATTAAAAAATACATCACGATTTTAGGAGATAAAACATTGGCAGTGGTCCTAAATAAAATAATAATAATAAAAAGTTTACATTTAGTTGCTCGTTTCATAAAATTAACATGATATGAATTTAGTTTTATTATTATTATTGTTAAATTTACTTTATTGATTATTATTTTATAAAATTAATTTCTGTGCAATCAATAATAAGATAGTCACAACAGTTTCATACGCAGAGTACACTAGTCAAAATGTTTATTATTTAAAAAAATGGAAATCAATTATTGCAGATGTTATACTTCAACGTAATGTAAAACGAATTATTTGAAACTAAACAAGAATAAAAATACTTCAAGGAAGATTTTGTGTGAACAAAAGATTGTTAAGTTGACTTACGTTTACATTAACACGTAACCCTTAATAAGTATACAGAATAAGCTGAAAATTAAAATAGATAATTGAATGAATTTTCTCTACATAATCTTACATTAGAATGATTGTATATAACATGTGGTATATATGATATTTGTAATTTTGTTAAGCAAGGTCCGTTGACATAAGTATATAATTAAAGTTAATATACAGAACATCCGCTTTCCAACAACAGAATTTGAAGCGTTCCAAGAGCTTTTGGAATTAAACTCCATGTTTACGAACACTCATATTTGTTCTATTTGTAATAGTAACTAAAACTACACATGCAAATTATAAAAAATCGTGATATTTGCTTAAAACATAATAGTGGTCGTCATATGTTGTAAAATTATGTCAACGTAAACGGTCCTATCAATTAGGTGTTCTCAACTGTTGAAAGAACAGTTGAGAATTAATATTATGTTTTAAGCAAATATTACGTTTTCAATCTTGGAGAAATGCTATTCCAAATTCTTCGATACTTGAAAAATTCCAAATATCCACTCAAAAAGATCGATGTAAAAAAACGTCTTTACTAGTCGGTATATACCAATCAAATAATCGTTATATTTTGAGTACATAGAAAAAAAATTATGATGTCTCATTGCAGATATGGTACTCTGTTGAATAAAAGGAAATTAAAAAGAAAAGCTTCATTTGATAGAAATAATTATTTTAAGATAATGCAAAAGTAAATGTTGTAAATAAATCAAACGAAATCATTAAATATGCAAGGTTAGAAATGTAACCAATACTCTTAATATTTTATAAAGTAAAATATATTACAAAATGTTTATTTAAACAACAGAAAGAAATAATCTTGAATTAATTCAGATTTACACAAGATAATTCATTCTAAAATATAAGAAAATACATAATGCTCCACGTACCGTTGAAAAGTGATCTATGGAAATAGAAATGAATTTTTAAGTAGCTACGATTTATGAACTACATGTCTTTATATCATCATGTGTTACTACCATACGACTATCGCGCCAGTATTGGCTTATTTAATAAGAATTCAACACATTTTTGAACAAATTAATGTAAAATTTCATATCTAAACATTTGTTTCGTGGAAGTTGGACAACTATCGAATAATGGTGCTCTCTTCTTTTTTCTATAGAAATTCATCGTTGAAAAGTAACCCAAGTATTCTGTCTAATTTAGAACTGAAAAAGTTCTATGTCATTCGTCATTTGCGAATTCAATTCCACGTTAGACTTCAAATCGCTTTATAGGGAAAAAAAAATTTGTTCTAAGTCAAATATATTTCTTGAGTCATGAAGGAAAATTAGTATTAATCTCCTTAAATTAGTACAGAATTCATGACTATCTTCATGAATCATCTGCATTAATCCCTCATCATTTTTCTTTTATTTAATAATTTTACACAATGAACCAACATATTTAACTAAACTGTCTCTCTAACTGAAGTGTACAAAACACATAATACTTTATACTACCTTTATAGTGTTTTTCTTATTCTTGTAATATAAGTAAAGTTTCTAACGTACAAGATAAATCAGCCAAAGCTTGATCAAAAAAAAAATTTTTTTGTAAGATGAAAAGCAATATAACATTTATAAAATCCTATTCCCGCCAATACATCTTCAACAAATCAAATGATTATTTAAAAAATTCTCTCTTATTGAAAAACCACCATAGCAAAGTCATAAATGTCACACGATTGCAAGTTTGCGTTGAAATATTTTTCAAATTAAAATTTCTCAATAAAACGCCCAGACAGACTTGTAGAGAATTTTACAACCAAGAATTTTGGTACTTAAGATCTTTGAAAAATACAGAAATCTCGGAGTAAGTAGGAATTTATTAAACCATAAATTAAAACTGCTTTCCCTGTGTCATATAATATATTGTCGTATCGTACTATAACTTTGCCGGGTTAACAGTATTAATTATTCATTAATGTTATTGAAGAAATAAGGTTTATTTTATTTGTAATATTAAAGACCTAGTATACCTTGTCCAAAGTACATAGGCTTTCTACTTCAACCGACGATGATATCAACCAATCGTTGGTTGATAAGAATCAACCAACGCTTATAACTTAGTAATAACACCGAGTAATATAAATAAGAAATTTAATATATATATGAATGTAAATGATTATAATGATATGTAAACTATTTCTTATAATTTATAAATTCCTTTTATTTTAAGATTTATAATAGTAAATAATAAGGTATCTCATTATTTTAAAGAATCATTAAAAAAAGTGAAAAAAATACTTTTTTTTGGTTAATGAATTTTTTAATAGAAGGCAATTAAAAGAACAAAGGCTGTTAAATAGATGGTGGAAAAAGTTTCTTTATCGCAGTTTTCTTCTTTTTTTTTAGACCACTTTACACCATCACCTTTTTTCATTGGTACGTAAACAAGAATATACTTATCTAAAAAAAATATATAATACTAAAATACGCATTTTAATAGATTAATTTAAAAATATTCTATTTAATTTAAAGTACTCGCTTATAATGCGATAATTATTTCATCAATTCTCCCAGGGAACAATGAAGGTGAAATATTGTCACTTTCGCATATTTTCATATTGACATACGTCATCTTGACATATCTTTTTTTTACAGCTATAGTAAAAACAGTTCAGGTAGAAGCACTAATCGTATTTGCTTTTTCAGGCAGTAACGATGTTATTTATAAACTAATTTCTTGTGATGAACAAAGTGACACTTTTAATGTAAAATATTATCTGCATTTTGATGGAAACGGCCAGCTAATACCCAAAAGTAAGTTATATTCAGTTAAGTTAAAGTAACGGGAAACTACTTCACGTCTCAATTTTATTAACGAGTCAGGAATGGGATGCTTGCCATTTTTATAATACGTAACCTATTTATTAGCGTTACTAGAGTCAAATATTTAACTATATTTTTGTATCCATATTTAAGCGGAAAGTTTAAAAATTAAACGTATTACAGAGATTTCTAGTCTCCAAAAAGAAAGACAAAAAAAATTCTTAAAGAATCAAATTTATTTTCCCCTCATTTTTATTTCCTTGTACAAAGTAAAGGAAGTATTGTGATCGGAAAACTTTACGGTGTTCATCAAATATCCATTTTGACTATCCCTGAATCCATTTTGACTAGTTTCAGCGTGACGTCTGTACGTACGTACATATATATATGTGCGTATTTATCTCGCGTAACTCAAAAACGATTAGACTTAGGCTGTTGAAATTTTGAATTTAGCACTGTTGTAAAATCTAGTTGTGCATCTCCCTTTTTGATTGCACTCGAAATTAAAATTAAAATTTTAATTAAAATTGGATCTTAAAGGAAACGCACATAGGTTTGAGTCAGACTTCATCTCCTTTTGTTTTTTATAACTTTTTTTATTATTTATTTTTTTTAATTTAAATATACTGATTTGATAATTATTAACCCGTGATGGTAAAAAAAATTACAATAAATAATAATTCAATAGTAAAAAAAAATGAAATAAAATTTTATGTACTTTTAAAAATGTGCATAATTTAATAGTTATTACATATGTGTATATGTAACAGATTTTGTGAAACATCTGATTATTTATTATTAACTGAAAATTATAATTTAGAATCGTATTATTTTTGGATTTTCTAGTTTATTTCTGTTTAATTTTATTTAATTATTGTGGAATTTTTGTTTAATTTTACCTACATTAAAGTTAACTACACAGTGACTGAAAAATAGACCCTCACAAAAACAACATATACACTGAGGCATAAATGATCGATCTTTTATAAATTGTAAAAAAATTCTTATCTTTTATTTCATCACTCCACTAATATTGTCGTACAATGTTTTCTCTAAGTCGGAGTTGATCATCATCGTTTATTTGTTTTTGTTTGCCAATTATTTAATCGTTCTTTTGTTTGGTATAATTCTTCTTATCTTAATTTGTGTACACGTTCTCTAGTTTTAAATTTTTTTCTCTCTTTATCTTCATCATCCTCTCTTATTCTTCTTATTCTTTCCTTGGTATTAAGTTTTCTTCCTCTTTATATTTATCATATTCTCTTCAATTTTTTATTCTTCCCTTCTTCTTAACATTTTCTTTCCCTTCATATAAACTTCTTGCCGTTTTTTGAGATGTATTTCTTCATTTCGTCTTTCTTTTTCCTGTATTATTTCTTTTTCATTTTTGATTATTTACAAAATAATCCAATAATAAAAACCGAATATTTTACACCGTTAGGTCGAAATTGACATTTGTAATCAGTATACAGGAGTTCACTAAACGGAATAGCTTAATTATTATTAACTTTTGTTTATACGTCACACCAAAAAGCTGAAACTTTTGCAAATCAGCAACTCGCGAAGATAGGAATAACACTGATTTAGTAATACGAGTAATATATGGACTTTTACTCTATCCTAATATTTCATGTAAGATTATTGATTTAATAATAATTGTGTAAATATTTAATATTAATGAAAACTAATATTTCAGCAACTGTGTAACTGTCCACTCTATTAAAGAATTGGAGGATCTCACTTTCAAATGAAATAAGTTTTAAGTGCAGAAAAAAGTGTGTATATGTAATTTACAGATCATCAATTTTTTTATCTCAAGATTATGCTTGGCTTACTAAAGCGCATCAGTATTTCGATTTAATGGCAAAGGCATAGGGAACCACTTCATTCCCTATTTTTTCCATTAAGCCTGGCATAGGGTATTGTCATTTTTGGCTACTATTATGCTATTTTCGGCACTACCTTGTTAGTCAACTCAGGTTAGTAGAAAGTATGAGTATAATTCCTACCTGACACACCTAACTTTCCTACCACAAAGAACTAATAATATTGTGTTTAGGGCAAGAAAAAAATTATTAACAGGTTGAGTGCTATGAGAGACATATTTATCTCTGGGGGAACAAATCCAAGACTGATTATTCAAAAAAAAATTTTGGGTCATTTTTGCTGAATGTTTTTTTAAATATTTCAATTTATTTTAAAGTAACAATTAATCAGAAATATGTAAAGTATTATTATTGTGTTTTTTGTGCTATTTATAAACAAAAAAAGATGCGTATGACAAAGATGTTTGAAAAAAAATTGGGGGCCTACATCAAATATTTAATGTGAATAGGCTGAAGAAGAAAAATTATTGAGTTACGGTAGATAACACGACTTCAATATAGCTCCGAGTGTAATCCAGAGTTCGCTGGTTCGAGCCCTGGCTTAGACTAACTGAAATTTCAAACCTACATATTACTGATATATAATAATAATTCTGACCAATACTACAATCTAATAATAATATATTATGTTCCCCTTTTAGTCATCTGGTGCTGCTACCTAGCGAACGCTACAGCTTCCCGGCAAGCTCTGATTGTACCATATTTTACTCATGATGCCGCAAGGAGCTGTATCGTATATCGTATAAGTAACCTGTATTCATTTCGGCGTCCGAATCTTGCAAAGAACAGTCGTATTTTTCATTTCGTCCGGATGGACAATTAGTATTACTAGAAATATACTTGATAATGTTCAAATCTAGTTATGTTGATATTTATTATTGTCAATTTAGTTTGTCATGTTAGTTATTATGTCAAGAGTAACGACATATTAAAAATAAAAACTCAAAGACAACAAGGAGTTGTTTTATTTCATCATCATCATCTACAGTCCATACTCGCTCTAAAATCTATCACAACATTTTATGGTTTTCACGGGCCGCATCTAACAATATAATCTAATAATACAATTTAATGTATAACATGTATCTCATTTATACTATTAAGGAAGATAGTAAGAGAGATGCTAACCGTAAGAAATCCTAGTATATCGTAGATTTTAATAATTTTTAGATAGTATTCATCATACAAAGAACTGCTCCTATTTAGAAATTTTTTGCCAAAGATCAACTTTTAAATACGAAGTTATGACTACAATTTCTATGTAATAAACTAATGCCAAACGTGAGCTTTAAGTACAGAAGTACGGCTACAATTTCTGTATAACACATACATCCGTGATAATTTTATCGTTACCTTGAAAAATAATAACAAAAAAATATGTTTATTTTAGTGAAGTTTATTAGCAACAAATAAACAAACTAGCTGTTTCAGAATGACTTGATTGGATTGATTGGATTAAGTGAATTATTTTTTTAAAGTAGAAATTTTTAATGTTGGCAGTTGAAGGTGATTTAAAGATAGAATTAGGGTATATTTTAAGGGTTTTATATTCTAGAAAATAAAGTAAATTTATTAATAATGTAATTGACTCGTAAAGTTTTACCGTAAAATTAATGTCTGTAGTATTTTATTTTCCTCAATTTCTACCTGATATCTTTGTATCATTAAAAATTTAGTTTGAGAACAAAATTGTAACCCCACTGAGAATTTAAAACAAAATATTTTATTGCAGTCAGTGGAAGAATATAGATACAATTTTTTATATAAAAATATATTATACTTATTTATGTATGTGTGTGCGCGTGAGAGAGAGAGAGAGAGAAATATATCCGTCTGTAAATAAGAATAGAAAGAACAAAGTTTCAACTGGAACAGAACGCACGTCTTAGACGTCGTGTTTTTTAACAGATATACAAAAGTAGATATTGCTTGCGGACTGCGGAATGGAAAAAGTAGTGTGTGTGGAGGGGGAGTTTGTGTGTTGTGTGTATGTGTGATATGTGAATGAGCGTGCGCGTGTGAACGACTGAGTGAGAACAAAATAAAACTTGGGATGGAATAAAGTGAATAGTTGATGGGAGATGGGACTGCAGGTTGGTCTGTGTTCCCCCTTATTTATGTTTGGTTGGATAGGGTTGGGGGGGTAAAAAATAACTTTGTAACAAGGAAAGAGCTAAGTTTGTCAGTCGGTCATGAATTGTCAATGAAGTCGCTAGATATAGAAGCTATATCGATGTATTTTTGCTTCTGACTGTCTTGTCTATTCTTTTTAAAGATTAATTTATAATTATAACCTAATATGCACTGTTTTATCGTTCAGATGTAATAAATTAAAAAAAAATATCTTCCTAACATTTTGTGCAACATTAAGAAATAACGGACATGTCATATGAATTTTATGTTGCTGCAGGTCCCTGGTTGGAAAAACATTGAAGTAAAAGTAAAGTTAAATTTATTTAGAATTAATGGTATCCTTCGAGTATAATACAGACCTTAGGGATTAATCTATTCTCTAATGCACTAAATGAAGACAAGATTAAACTATTTGTTTTGCAAAATAACTGGTCGAGATCAAGGTAGATGTAGCGATTTCATACATCCATTATTTTTCCATGAAACGAGATATAAATTAACAGATTTACTTTTTAAGAGTACAAAATTTGATTCAAGAAATTATCATTTTGTTTTTCCCATTAAAGAGTAATATTGAAACCTGCATGTGCTGAAAAAAACAGAAGGAAATTAGTTATCCCCACTTCTTTTAGTATCATTTCAACAGTTAAAATTCTAAGACTGAAAAATTTGTAATAACATATACTGATAAAGATTTCAAGGACAATTTTATAGTATATTTTTAACGATTATGCAACAGTTGGCATAACAATTCTATTTTTAACAACATTTATTAGAACTATGAACATATCAGCCATTGAACATACACATAAGAAAATATTCTGGAAGCTATTGCGTACTCTCACAAAATCGATTAAATCCCGTTCATAATGTAAGTAAAATATACCAATAATACTGTAAAACAAAAAGTGAAAAAATATTGCAATAAAAAAGTGTGGGTAAACTAAAAGGTAAACACCCTAAGTCAATTAAAGAACACGAGCTAAGCCTAGCAGATAATTACTCTGTAAGAACACAATTTCTGTTACTGTATCACTGTGGGAACTTTTTCCCGTTATGCTTTTTAATGATTTGAGGTAACTGATTCCAGCCAATCTGAAGTGGAATTCGCCTGTTTCATTCTCATTATATATATATATCGTCATATATTTATTATAATCCAAATAATTATATTAAAAATCTAACAAAATTCATATAATATTTTGGCATTTGATTTTGAAATTAAGATTTATGAGTCAGATACACTGTTGCAGACAACTGATGTTAGTGTATATTCTGCGGTACAGACTTAAGACATATTTTCTCATACTCAAGATTCACATATTATTTTAAAGACGTAGTTCTTCGATATTATCACATAGTACTATTAAAAAGTACTATTAAAAATTTAAGTGGTATCTAACAAAATTTTTAGAAAGTATGTAGACATGAAATAGTATTCAAATAATAAATTTTAAGAAAATTTCAAAAATAATCTTGTAATAAAATTTTTAATTAAAATGTTATAATTTAAAAAAATTGCTTATCTCACTTATTTACAGATTTTACAAGTATTTATCCCGTACCTCCGTAACGGCTGCGTTTAGAGAAAAATACCGAAGAATAAAAATGTCTTAAAATACAATTTTTTACCTAAACATTTGATAAAAACATGAGGTTTCGATATTAAATAATGAAATTGGTCACCATATCGGAAAAAGGGGAAGATTTCAAAAATGGTACTTGCGTATTAACGCCACCGCAGCTACAGCTTTATTTAAAAACAAAGTAGTCAATCGGATTTCGGTGGAAAATAAACAGTCTCTTTATTCATTTTAATAAATGGTTATTTATATTTATTTATTTTATAAATATAATTTAACCAAACTTAACCACGCTCGTTTCGCTCGCTAGCCTTGACTAATAAACAACGTAATTTTTTGAGTATTTATTTAATAAATTCAGTAATTATTGCAATTATTTATTATTTAAATAATCAAAATTCTATTGTTAATTAGTCAAGGTTAGCGAGCGTAGGTTAAGTTTGGTTAAATTATATTTATAAAATAAATAAATATAAATAACCATTTATTAAAATTAATAAAGAGACTGTTTATTTTCCACCGAAATCCGATTGACTACTTTGTTTTTAAATAAAACTGTAACTGCGGTGACTTTAATACGTAAGTACCTCAAAAATATTAACAGTGTATTATTAATGTAGGGAAAAATCTATAGAATGTTTCCCATTTAAAGTTTCTCATAAAAGTAATAGTTTCTGAGATCCCAGTAGCGGTCATCTTGAGCTGATCACCTATATATGTAAATATAAATTACTTCTCGGGCATCATTCCCTCTTTAAGTTCTTGGTAACAGAATTTCTAGCAAACCAAGATTTTTATTGCATTTCCCTAAATCAGTCTACTTCATGTAAACCTAGATTTAACAAAGTTGCATAAGAAATTCAGTTTCCTGAGTTTCTTACAAATTAATAAGCCAATGATAAAAACTATTCTAGCATTTACAAAATGGTTATGGTCGCCGACTGAAAGCGATTTCTGTGTTATTTTTTTATTAAAGTTCAGTAACTCATGATGCTAAATTTCATTTAGTTTGTAAAGAGAAAAAATATGAATAAAGATAAATTTCAACCTTTCGAATCCAATCGGAATTTATATATCCGTCATTATAAATCGGATAACAGTCATTAATGATTTGCGATAACCGATTCCAACCAATCGGAAGTGGAATTCGTCTGTTTCATTCCCATTATATATATATATATATATATATAATATCGTTCCAACTCCATAAAACTAATACTATTTATTATAATCTAAATGATTGTATTAAAAAAATAACAAAATTCATATATTTTAATATTTGAATACCAAATATTTTGGCATTTCAATTCATTTCTATTAACGGACGAAATCCTCTACCTGACTAATAATTATTAATTTATCATTAAAAATGTTACAGAAATGGTACTTCTTACAACACTATAAATTTTTGGAGGATAGAAATCCTTAACATCGTGCGCAATATTGGAAAACTACCGTTAGCTGCTCCCCCTGGAAATAAATAAAGTAGGATATTTCAAATGATAGTGTGCGCGGAGCCTCTGCGCTATTTATTCCTCCTTTTTTCACTTCTGAAATATCGTATCAACCATGTGCGTCTAGAAGCCGATTTTAGTTTATACGAAATTAAAACGATAATTTACTTTAAAATGTTATAATCGAGACTCTTGTTATATTCGAGCGATTCGACCGTCATGAATCCGAATAAATTCTGGAACGTTACTGAAACGCTGTTTTTAACTGCGCCAATTATTATAGGTATAAATCGGTTAGATTCTTATTGCAAATAAACCTCTCGTTTTACAATATATTCCACCAAAAATATATTGTTGTGGCCATATCTGTCCTTCCCTCATGTATCCATTTTTTCCTCTACCTCTATTATGAAGCCATCACTAAATTCTTTTTAGGAGTCCCAACGATAAATTTACGGGTACAAACCTATTGCATGTAGGTATTTTGATTGATTGCCAATCTAGTGTTACATCAAGCTGTGAGTTATAATAAGGTTCCTTACTCCGCCTGAAGATTAATCAGATGACAGTTGCAAATGGTACCCGTGATCCATCGAATCGATTACTGACGTAATTCTTCACTTAAGTTTTACATGTTTCTTCGGCTACGGCATAGATACAAGCATTCACCAAAATATAATTTAATTTTAAGCCCATTCCGATAAATTCTATTAGATTAAATTATATCATAATCTTACAGTAACCGACAGGCAGTTTCCTCCAAGGTCGGTAACTTCCACAATTACATTTTAAAAAACATAACTATCACTTTAAATAAAACAGGACGCAAAACGAGTCACAACCAAAGAAAAAATAATTACAATTATTACAGCTAGCTGTAATAGAAGTGAAACGTTACTAAGAAATCATAAAAACGAAACGTATTGAATATATTATTAATTGATAAGACTATCGTCACAGAACAAAAAAAAAAAATGCAAATAACATGTTCAATTTTAAAACATATTATAGCTAAATACAATATAAAACTAAAATTAAATACAAAGACTAAAAGTTACTTCCATTGGTAAAAACACAGAAAGTATGACAATCCTAAAAAAATTCTTGCTCAGTTCCGCGCAAGAAGACCGTTTTTTCGTTCCCGACGCCCTAACTATGTCGCAGTCAAAAACCCACTTATTTTCAGAGCTCAACGCATTACATACGTTCGATTAACGAGTAATTAACACAAGCATCAAGTTTCTACTAACTCACCACTGTGACAATGAATTAGCTCGTTGAGAATTACAACGCTACACAGTCAACATAACCTCAAATTCAGATAATATTGTCTGTTGCTGACCTTAAATAGAGCGTAACTCATACACGATTCAACCAATCTTAGCCGGGCCTGGTGGATCCTACTCTGGAGGTTTGAGGCAGGCGCAAAGTAAGATCCGACCGGCGGGCCGAGACGTGGAGGCCCGTTAGAGTAAAGGACACTCCCCTGGTCTGTGTAATATTTAACTGCAGGATCCGGCCCGGGGGAGAAGAAAGAAAGAAAAAAAACAAACCAATCTTCATCAATTTTTCACATGCACAACTTCAAATACACTATTATTAAATTTCAATGAAATTAGCCTGGTAGCTTTGGAAATTTTCGTGCCTCAAGTTTTATACGTACATAAGTCTATACAATTTTCTAGTAAATGTGGTGGCCGTGTAATTTCCATAGATATGTATTTAATATTTCCATGTATGTTTAAGGAAATTATATTTTAATTGAATGGTATTTTCGTATTTCTCATACCTTAAAACATAAAATAAATTTATTTTCCCTTTCCAGTCCCACCACGGGACCGAAAGTAATACCGTACCGTTAAAAAATGCAGTTAAAAAGGATGCTGGCAATAGAAAAAATACTAATATTTCTTACGTAAAATTTGATTCCATTAAAAGCATAAATATTCTATTAAATTTATTTATTATTGTATCGTTTACAACAAATTCATTATCTTGCGCTATTAAATTATATCGGTTGAATTTCCGTATTTTTTTTAAATTTCATCGTACTTATTCCGTTAATAAAATGTGTACAAAACATTTAATAAAAGCTGATGAAATGTTACAAACATGCAAATGATTAAATCAGTTCCATATATAAGTGAAATGATTACAAAAAACGATGAATACATGTTTATTGGCATAAGCAAACTTTTGTAGAAATACATTAAAAACTTAATTTTTTACACATTTTTGTGCCATTTTTCTATAATTTGAAGCATTTCCTATCCTATGTACCAGTACATATTTCCTTACCATCGGTTAAAAAATATTAAAAAACAAAATAAATTGAAGTAATTACATTTTTAGAAAGTATATAGAAGTGATTCCCAAACTGTTCACTTTTCACAGGGACGCTGAGAAATATTGTAAATTTCATAATTAATTGAACGAAGACATTTATAATTATTAATTTAATGTTAATAAAGTAAAAAAAAAAAAGTTAAAATTATAAAGATACACGACTTTTATTTAGAGTAGGGCGCCATGCAAAAGTTTGAATTGAAAAAGGGCGCCGCGAGTCAGAAAGGGCGTTGCGACTCGGAGAAGTTTGGGAACCACTGATAAAATAGTAGTATTCAACTAATAAAGTTTAAGAAAATTTCATAAATAATCTTGTAATAAAATTTTAAATTAACCTTTTATAATTCTAACAAATTACGTATTTCATTTATATACAGATTTTACAGGTGTTTATCCTGTAGCTCCGTAACGGCTTCGTTTAAAGAAAAATACCAAAGAATAAAAATGTCTTAAAATACTATTTTCTACCTACAAATTTGATAAAAATATGAGGTTTCCATATTAAATAATGACATTGGCTACCATATTGGAAAAAGGGCGTATTGGACTTCAAACATTTTTATGGTGTGTTATTAATGCAGGGAAAAATCTAGGGAATGTTTTCCATTTAAAGTTTCTCATAAAAGTTATAGTTTCTGAGATCCCAATAGCGGTCATGTTGAGTTGATCGCCTATATATACAAATATAAATAGCCTACTTATAATTTATTCTAGTTGTAAATATTCTCCCTTAATGAAGATAGCTATCGACTATTAGCAATATCATCTTCGTTTTTTATTTCAATTTTTAAACGAGTTCGTATATGATTAAAAATATATAGGAAGGTTTTTATTACTATTTGGCCTACACGCACAAAATTAATTTTATTTTTTAAATTTCAATGAAAAAGATAATAAATATTAAATGGTACAAGAATTATTTATTATTATTAACTTTGGTTAAATATTTCTGATTAAGATTTTATTGCTACTATTTAATTTGAAGAATGCTGTAAACATTACCTTACTTTCTTGAAATACTGAACTCGCTAAATAATTAAATAGATTCCATCTACTACACTATCGTGTTAATGTAATAAGTAACATTATTTAAGATAGTAAAATTAATTTAAATCACCTTAGAATAATACAAAAAAAAAGAAAGTAGAATGTTATTAAGTTACTTGGTGATATTATTCAAATATAATCTAAATGAGATCTGAAAACATATTAAGCTCTACATAAAAAGAAAATTGCAACTGTCATTCAACGTGATTTAACTGAAATTCAATAAAGCAACTCAACGACAGATTAGTATAAAAAAAATAAAGGAAAAAAGATAACAGAAAAGTGCTCCGAACGAAGCTCGTGATTAAACTAATATAAATTTAAAAATAATAAACTTATATTAAAAAATGTATAATATATATATATATATATATATATATATATATAAGTAACTGAAAAATTTTGATTAGAATTTTTAAAAGTAGGCAAACTACTAGTAGACTAAACAAAGTTGACTGATTTTTTTAGTATGAATAATTTTTTTTTTTCTTGTTTAACCTCCGAGTCCACAGTTAAGCATTACTTCAGAGGATGAGAAGAATGATTTGTAGCGTGTGTGAAAAATGCCATGCCTGACCGGGATTGGAACCCGGGACCCCTGGGTCAGTATGAATAATATTTACTCTGATAATACGTCACACACTTGCTTATTTCATCTTTCTATTTCATAGACCGATTTTTTTCTTACTCACTTGTTGTCTAACTCTTATTCACGTTTAACCCATACATTTCTACAATCACTTCCATTTGAATAGTAAAAAATGGTAGCTTTTTACCAATCCCCCTCCCTATTAACAATCTACTTTATTACTTTCCTGGCATCACAACTCTAGAGCAATGTTGCAAGAAGGAAAGTGTCGAAATCAGTGAAAAAATAGGGTACTGTTTTTTTGCATTTCTTGACGTTTCATACTGAGACCTCTCAAAAAAAGTGGGGGATAGTTTTCATTCATACGTTCGTATGCATATGGATTTGGCGTGTTTGAATCTTACTGATAACAGTAGCTTACTGGTACCTTTTGACAGGGTAAACTGATTTTGATGAAATTTTGTACAGAGACCCGTGAATATGGGGAAATTCTCCAGGGAATAGGGTAAATAATTTCTTTGGGGTAATATTTCTCCACATTTGCAAAACATAACCCCACTTTATATTAAGCTCAGTACTTGCTTATCTCTTACAATTTTTAAAAAAGTTTGTCAAAAATTTCGCCCTTCCACAGAAATTGAAAAAAATCTTTTTATTTATTCCATATTTTTAAACCGATTTTTATTTAATATCTTCGCAGGCATAGGAGTAATGCAAGTGACCCAAAAAAAAATTATAATTTTTTAGAGTTGGAGGAGCCGATCAAAATTAAAAAAATCTTTTTTGAATTTTTTACAACTTTTTTTATTTATATAAACTTTTAAATAATAATATTACAATAAAATTTTATCATAATTCACCTCCCACCCCCTAAAAAAAATCTTGGGTAATTTTTTATTGGTTGTAAATTTTTTTGTGGAATTTTTTTTAGTTTCTTTCATTTTAAATAGTAAACGTAGAAAAATCAAAACGTTTCTTAGAAGGGAATTTTGGATGTGGTAGATCAGAAAAAGATTCATTTAAAAAAAATTTTGGTTTATTTAATCATATATGATAATCTTAGAATAAAAAATTTTCATAAATTACCCCTCAAAAAATAAATCTTAAGTAACATTTTCTTGTAACATTATTTTTCCGCTACATAAAAATAAATAACCAATGCCAGAAAAGTATTATAATTTTGTTGTCAGCTTTTTTCTTTTAATTTAATTATAATATGCTGATTTTTAATTCTAGTATAGTTAACTCAAGGCTAGCCATTACCGTTAAACTTTGAGAAAAATCAATAAATATAAATAAATAAGAATTTTTAATTAATGATTTAAATAAATGAATAACAATTTTATATATATATATATATATATATATATATATTACACATTTTTGTACCTAAAAGATATTTTTTAAGTTTCTGATAAAAGACCTAACTAATAAATAATTCTATATTTATAAGAGAAGTTACCTTGACCTTTCCTTTATAAAGAATGGGTCTGAACTATCAACGAATACATTCCCTTACTTCTCCTCCATTCCCATAAGTACAAGTACGTATATTCGGGAGTAGAATTTCCCAAATTGCAATTTAAGCCTACTATAATAATAGTATTTGGTCACGCTATTTAGTCACTATTCATTCGTATACATTTTTTCTTTAAAGGATTTTTCGTACATTATTACTATTACTATTACGAAGATTTATTATGACTATCTTTGGAAAATGCTAAGTATTTACTACCGTGATCACTTATGTACAGTAAAATATTAAAAGTATTTTATGTTTATAAATATATACATATAGAGGAAGGGGGAGAGAGAGAGAGAGAGAGAGAGAGAGAGAGAGAGAGAGAGAGAGAGAGAGAGAGAGAGAGAGAGAGAGAGAGAGAGAGAGAGAACTGTAAAACTAAAACTTAAAACTATTATATTGTTTTAAAAAATTGTGATATGGTTACAAATATTTTATTTTTTATACGTGTAATAGTAACACACATTAAAAAAATAATCAGTTTTTAATTCTAAATTCAAGCTTTTATTAAATATTTTTAACTTACTGAACTATAGTTTGCTTATATAATAATCGTTAGCGCTTAAAATATTAAATATGATATTAAAAGTTGGCTGAGGAGAATCAGAAATATTTGTGATATTCTGTGGGTTTATAAATTCGAGTATATTTACATTCCAATGGATTTTTACGGTCGACACTAGTCCTCTTAAACAAACCTAAATTTTTTCTTGTTGTAAAATATAATATCTTCGTAACATTTTTTTTATCTTGGCTGTTACAGTAAAAAGCTAACAGTGTATAAAGAGAGAAAGTAATCCTATTGATCAAAATATGACCACCTCTATAGTTTTTACATTATATGTCCTCTCAGCTTTTCGCATTTCACGACGTTTCGAAGTTTCCTGAGTTTAAAATTTAAAATCTATGTAAAATTGAATATGCACCTTTGTTAGCAATTTATCTATCTACTTTATCAGAGGTTAAATTCACGGAAATAAAATTTTGTGCAGTAGATTGTGTTTTAAGAAGTTCATTACTTTTACAGGAAAGGAAATAGGTACAGAATATAGAAAATCATGAGGGGCGCTAATAATAAATAATTTTGCAGAGTACTAATAATAATTAAAAATAAATTCATGAGAATACCAATAAATATTGTAGCGTATTAATAAATAACACGTTACAGTTTTTGGAAAATAATTTCACAAAACTCCCAATCCTAAAAGTTTTAATGAATTTTTTTAGTTTGTTTTATCCAATCATCAACTTGATAACTTTTTATTATTTTTTTTCAAAATGAGTTAAAATCATCAGAAATATTTATAACATTATCAGAAGGATAGTAAGAAATAAAAACTTTAAAAATATGAATTCCATATATCATTTCTAGTGCTAATAATTTCACATTTCTCAAAATGAGAGGTGGTCAAGATGAAAACAGTTTTCAGACATTTCTTTTGAAAAGTTAGTCTGTTATACGAACATCTCAAAATCATGCCGCTTGAGGAACATTTTATAATTGATTAAGACAGATTACATAATCACGGTTTGAGCTCAAGCTTGGTATACAACTATTTATTTTAACAAATTATTATACAGGATTTTATAATTTTTGTCTTTTAATAAGATAATAAATATGTAAGGAAATTTGTAAGGATAAAATGTAAAAATTATTTTCAATTTCATCACTAATTAAAAGAGTCAAATTTTAAACCTTTTGCAAATATAATATCGTTGAAAGATATTTAATTTTCCTCTAATAATGGTATATTTTAATTACTATTTATAGATTTTTATTCAGTTTATCAAGAAAATATAGGTTTTTTCTAATTTTTAAAAATAATTATTCTTAGCTGAAAAAGCTATTATTTAAAACTGGTTGAAACCGAAAATTCCTCTATTCAAAAAATTTCAAACAGGATGAAGAAAAGATATTAGTATTAAATTGATAATAATAAAATATTTAATTAGGATTTTTTCCTCTTGTATCACAAGGATTGTAAAGTCAAATCGAAATGTAGTCAATAAAATGTAACCTTCTTTTATACAGTTTTTCTTCAGTTTTAGAAAATATAATTCAGTTATTAAAAAGATTCATAAGTTACCCCCTGCGGAAAAATAGATGTTGGGGAATAAAGAAGAATCGTTTCTTAGAATTCAACTTTCAATCGATATCGACCCACGCAACGCTTTTCCCTTTTCTCACACTCGTCACTCGTTTTTCCTTTTGTCAACTTTTCTTTAACTGCGTCACTGGGAATATTTTTTATCAGTATAATAAGATCGGTATATTCAACGATCTTTTGCCGTTCAACTATAATTATAATGAAACCAAACGCACCTGCAATCGTTCTAAACCAAAGTCTGTGTCCGTGATCGTAGTAATATCGTCTCCCCCATGACAGGCGAAGTGGATAATAAACATCAATTTAAAAATTTTTACTCTTTATTAAATGTTAACTTTTTTATTTAGAAATAAATTAGTATTTTTTTTTTTTTTTTAATAGAATTTAATTACTTTAATGCAATAGAATTTTTTTTCTTTGATCTGTAGTACAAATAAAATTAATGTTATCAAGTATAATTACAGTAGCGTTTGATGAAGTCAGTTTATAGTATTTTCATCAAAATTAGATGAGCATAAACATTATTGTTCTTAATAATTTATTACTTTTCGTTACTTTAATAAAAACTTCACGAATTTTAATGGTTTAGTTATCAATCAGTGCAGGATTGGATTTATGTTTTACTGGCAGTTTATATAAACGTAAAATATCTACGAAAGTTTTGGAATTATTAAATATGATGTATTTATTTTAAACAAACTATTTTTACAAATAAACAAACAGAAATAACCTAATTTGAGTAAGTACAACTTTTTTTTTTTTTTGGTTTTCTTCGGTGAATACATGATTCGAGTATCAATGAAACTAATGCAAAAACTAAACCTTTTAGAATTTTTGGCCAAACTAGCCTAATTTTTATCGTAAATTTAGGAGATTGAAACTAAATCAAATCTATACAAAAAAACGTTCGACAGTGCTGTAAATAATTTTTAGGTAGTAGTAGTTATCGTCAATTTTCACTGTTCCGTACTTTTTTTAACTAAAATATTTTTACTGTTCTTTCTGTACAGTATTGAATTTATGTTGTAATAATACAATTATTCATAATAGCTATAATTACAAGTACATTTAACCTGAACAATTATTTCTTTGAATAATACAAAATAAGAAAAAATTATACGTATTCAATGTTTGATAAGAAAAGACATTAAAAGTCAGCATAAATTATAAGTAGAACTTGACACAGCTAAGTCTTTGCACGCTGTCTTTGCACAACTAAGTATAATTATTATTTTTTAATATCCCAACTTAAATTTTTTTTAAAATCCAATATCACATTCAATGACTAGTGATCATCAACATCGGGCCATTTCTTAATATTTAAAACAACTACTCCTAAATTTAAAAAAAAATTACTTACATTTTTAAAGCAAGTCCACGTGTTGTCTTTCAGTTTAGAATTTTAATTGTTTTTAATAATTTTAACACATTTTAGGTACAACGCACTGATAATGAAATGAGTTAACTGATTGCATTTAAGATAATCAAAGAAATGGTTACAATAATAATTCCTTATAAGCTATCAAACGTTTGTTAAGGACATTGTGTTATATTCTCTTGTTCTGTTTAGCCTCCGCAACTACCGTAAAAGTATGACTTCTCAGGATGAATGAGAATGATATGTATGAATGTAAATGAAATACATATCATCCTTGTCTTCTTGTGCAAGTCTCAGAGCAAACCATTCCTGAGATGTGTGTTTAACTGAAACCCAACCACCAAAGAACAACCGTATCAACGACTGAGTATTCAAATCCGTAAAAAAGTGACTGCCTTTACTAGGATTTGAACCTTAAAACTCTTCATTCCGAAATCCGTTGAACTGCGATGACGAGTTTGTTAGCAACAGTAAAAATAAAAATTTACAGTAACAGGTTTATCATAGAGCAATAAACTAACTCACACTCATAAAATAAACTTGTGGCAATGAAATATGATCAAGCTTATTACCATATAAAACTATATAGTATTTCATTCTAAACATTCATCGTCCCAGAATACAATTTAATATTTATACATTAAATAAAAAACATCCCTTTCGGCACGCCGGAGGGTGGAGGTAGATTTCACCAGCACTAAATAGGGGATAAAAAAGATTTCCACATTAAATTTAAGAAAAACATCAAATTTACTCAATACGAAAATAGTTGGTAGTTAAAAAAACTTTCACATGTTTAGCATACAACAAGCCCCATCCATGTTCTTATAGTTCCAGCAATATTTTGGTCATACCTTACCGCAAGGGTTGGTCATATGAAAAATAGTTTCAGACAAAAAGTTTTAGGTAATGTTTAGTGAACTAACCACCACTTTAAACCGATTCGATTCTGTACCTATTAAGGGTATTAAGGGCGGTATGATTTATTTTTCCTTCAAAACCCAATTTTTTTCACCCCCTGGGCCAATGGTTGGTAATAACAAAAAACCTTACTTACATAAGATTTAGGCCTTATCCAAAGAATGGTAGGAATTTTAAATGAGTTCGATGTTTTACTTAACAAGAAACTTATAGCAATATTTTCTTTTTCAAAAAACCCCAAATTTTCACTTCCATGCTCCGATTTTAGCCGTTAACGAATTCAACCGAGATTTTGAGACGAGTTATTTTTAAGAAACAATTTGAAAATGATTGGCGTAAAATTACGGCAGTTATCGTGTCCACAAGAAAGTGAAATCATATAAACTTTTCAGCTGACTTTGGTTTTGGGGTCTGGGGGATGTGAAACGCGAAGATATGTGAAAATTTTCCGGAAGTCAAATCATGATACACATTACAGTAGGTAGCTTTCTTATGAAATCTACCTAAAATACACCTTCAGGTATATCCTGGATGTTAAAATATATTGTAATAGAACCAGTATAAGTGACCAGATAATCGGATTTCTTTAAATTAAGAAGATAGAAAGAGAGAATAATTATGAGAAGAAGAATTCAGAAGGAACTAAAAGGGATTCTTTTCTCCGAATAACAGGTCCATTTAACAATCAGTTTTTTTAATTAAGAAGTGCCACCTCCTAAAGCTGTTCTTCTACCAGAAGGGTTACTGGAGTATGAATTTATAGATAAATATGATAAGGCGCGGACGATGAAATTTTTACGCTTCAACAGTTAAAGCGATGAGGCTGGTACTGGTTCTGCAGGCTACGGGATATAAATATAGCAAGGGACCAGCGAATAACAATGAGTAGTTCTGCAAGGCCGTGTTCAGCGTAGTCATGATAACAACCGTACTTTGCGGTTGCGTTCACGGCGATATCAGCAATCGTGTGGTAACGACGAGTGAAGAGTACGTCATGAATATTTCAAAGTGGGCAATGGGTGAATGCAGGAAGTTGTTCGGCGAGTTATTGGTAAACAATAGAGAAAGTGACAGTATTCTACTTATTCATAACGAGTAGCGTAGTTCTATTTTAAACAATAATAGTAATAATATTTGCTAAGAGTAAATTGTATGAACTTCAAATTGTTCTACTGTATATTGTTTTTAATGCAATATTAGGTTCTAGCGGTCATTATAACATTTTTAATAAATTAGACTGTAATCTGGTTTTTATAATTTAAAAAATATTGTCCTTATATAAATTACTATTTATAAGTCACATATTATTATTATTATGTATTTTATGTCCTATGTTTTTAGAGTAATAAATTCTATTTATAAGAAATTTTTACTTTGATAAGCCCTCAATATGCTTGTCGAATCCCGAACATACGATAATACATATTAAAACCCTAACACATAGGTTTTTTCTATAATTTATAATTAATTAGATAACCAAGCACACAGAAAACCAACAACCACACAAAACTTAAATTAATGTAAAAAAATAATTAAGCCAAACTAAAACCAGGGTGAGCTTACTCGACGATAGGTTATAAATTTGAATTAAAATGAGAATTGCGTTTTGTCAGTAGAGTGTGTTAGTTTATACGCGTAAAACACCTAGGATTATAGACGGAATGTCGTATAATCATCCTAATTTTTGTCTGTGGTAGTACCTTTTACTATAAGTTCAATTTTTTTGTATTTTTTGTTTTTCATATTTGTTGTGGATGGTAATCTAAAACATTGAATAACGAAAATGAAAATAATTTGATTTTTATAGATGAGTGTATCTTTATAAACCAACCAGGAAATTTTTAGCTGTATTCTTTTACTTCCTTGTCGGAAGTAAAGGAAGTATTGTAATCGCGAAAAATTTCAGTCTTCAGATTTTAACGGAAATATCCATTTTGACCATCCCAGAATTTTGATTAGTTTCGGTGTGACGTCTGTACGTACGTATGTATCTCGTATAACTCAAAAACGATTAGTCGTAGAATGTTGAAATTTTGGATTTAGAACTGTTATAACATCTAGTTGTGCACTTCACCTTTTGTTTGCAATCAACTTGGCCAAAAATGCTCAAAAAAGCACAAAATTCAAATTTCTTTTTTTGGACTCTTCTTAACTGCAGTAGTAAGCCCTCATTGAGAACTTTTCAATGGTATATCATAAGTGGTACTTATTTTCATTGGATCCAGAGTTATAGGGAAATAAAATTTTAATTAATGAAATATTTGGATTTTACAAGGAGAAGACACATCGGTTGGAATCCAACTTCATTTCCTTTTTTTAGCTTTGATTTTTTAATTTAAATTTATTTATTTATCAATAATTAATAATCTGAGATTGTAAAAAAGTTTTACAATAAATAATATTCAATAATAATAACAATAAACAATAAAATCAGACGTTATTAGTGAAATAAAATTTTATGTACTTAAAAAAAAAATGTGTAAATGTAATTTAATAGGCGTACAAGGAAGTCATGTAGTGTCCACATCAGATTTTTAAATATATATATTTTTTTTAATTGTTATTTTTATTAATATTAATTTATAGTTCCTGTATGCAGTTCAAAATATAGTTTTGTACTGAATTACAAATGCTTAATTGTTCGTAACAGTTTTCGTCCAAAAACGAATAATTCCAATTAAAATTGTAGAATGAGTACTTTAACAATATAGTAAAATTTAGATATTATATTCAAATTATTTATATCTTATAAATTAATATAACATCTTTTTCTCTATTGAAAGCCGTAATTTTATTAATAGAGAATAATTAAACAAAGATAAAAAATTGTACTCTGCAAAAATATAGTAATTTTTACTGATGGTAAGTTGATCGGCATCATTGATAACGTTGTTTATTGCACAAGGTTACAAAAGGGGGTGTGGTAGCAAGTTGATCGTTACGACACAGGTATTTAACAATTATTATTAATTGTTACATTGCGTGAATGTTGCTGCTGACGCAATTTGATCGTAAAACAGGATCTAATACCAACCTCCATTTTTAATTCTTTTAAAAAATAAACAAGGAAGGAGGTTTTCTCATTCGACCATTTTTTGTTGTCTTTTTTTTTATATGCGTTAAAGCCTTAACTCAGGAAAAATTAATCAGTTTCGATGATTCATTTTTTATTTTGTAATGGAAGTTTCTGACTCACACCAGATTAAGTTTCTTCTATCTAAAATCAGTAGAAATTTTGTTAAAGAAAAAATATATGGTCAGACTATTTAATTTTTTAATTCACCTTAAATGGTTTTTTGAAGTCTGGTTTTATTTATTTCTGTTAAATTTATTTAATTAAATTTTTTATTTTTTTATTTAAAATGTGGAGAAGTTTGCGGGAAGTTATACTCCCGCAAAAAAATAATACTATTTTTTACTTCTGGATAGTTTCGCAAACAGTTTTTTGAACTACAATCTGAAATATTTGAATACCTGAACGATGTGAGTGATAAATTATTCATTAAGCAATAAAAATGTAACATTAACCAAAAAATTAATTTTTCTTTAATGTTGATTTTTTAAAGTTTGCACCAGTTAATGGTATTAAAGGTTGTTTTTAATTTAAGGATGTCTTCAAAAAATTAAAATTTAAAATTAAATTGGAAAAGTTTACTTATTTTTAATTTGGTATTATTAATATTATTATTTTTATTACTATAAGGGAACTCGTTTCAAACTAATAGGATAGAGATAAAGTAATTAGTAATAAATCGAAGATAAACTAAATTTTATTAACTATCAGAAGGTATTTAACATTAATTGAATTAAAGTACTGAATCAATATAAAAAAAAAATTTAAAGCCATTAAATGTATTGTTTCAGTTGGCTATTAAAAAATAATAATAACAGAATAAAAAGGCTTTTAATACTCGTACATTCTAAATACGGAAAATTCAAAAGGCAAACACATAATAAAATTTTATTGTTTTTTCTAATTTCCTATACCCGTAAACTGGTATGAAATAAAAATTCATTTACAAAAATTCACATAGTTAAATTATTATTACTAAAACCAGTAATTACTATCTAAAACTAGTCAGGCTTACTTTCTAGATTCACTAATTATATATCAATAATTTTGGATAGAACAATTACTGAAATGAGATTGTAAAATATTATTTATACAAGAGAAAATAAAATTCGTGGCTGAAACTTACCTCTTACGTACTAACAAAAAAAAATAGAAGTGGTTTATATTTTTTAGGATATTTTAGTGAATTTAAAAAAAATTTTTTTAAAGGAATAGGTTTTTAAGGAAATTCCAAAACAAACAAAATATTAGTCTTGAGTATTGCTCCAGTAAGTATACCTAAAAAATTTCAGTATTAAACTAAGCAAAACAATGTTAAAATTCAAACTAAGTTACACTAGATTATTTAGAACTGTGGTGAAGTTAACGGTCCTTAATAGACTGGCAGAATATCAAACAAGTTTTTGTAACTTTACAGTTTTCTACTTTTATTATATTTATGAATTTTGTTCCTAATTTTAATAAATTTGTGATGCAAAAAGTAAACCAAAATTTAAAATTTATTGACGCATATTGAATGTAACACAAACATACAAGTTCAAAAAAAATTTAATTTCCGTTCGTTCTCACATAACATCAGACTGCCAGGAATAAATGTCAAATGATAAACGGTAGAATGTTTTTTTTTTGTTGGTAGAATGTCATTTGAAAAAATAAATATATAGAATAGACTAAAAATGAAAAAAATGTTCAGATTTTTTAGCAATTATGAATAAATAAATCACGTTTTATTTTACTACAAATTACTAAGATTGATTCAGTAGATTACCATAATAAATAACATTTAATATACATAAATATACATTTAATCTTTCGTAAATAAATACTTATACAAGCTGCTCTTCATGTGGATATGAAATAAAGTTTTAATGCCCCTTTTAAGTAGATTTCAAAAGAAAGCTACCTATTGTAATAGGTACCATGATTAGACTTCCAGAAAATATCGACATATCTTCGCGTTTCACATCCCCCAGACCCCAAAACCACCGTCAGCTGAAAAGTTTATATAGACATTTATATATATATATATATTTATATATATATATATATATTTAAATTTCTTGTGGACACGATAACTGCCCTAATTTTCTGCCAATCACTTTCAAATTTATACATAAAATATAACGACCCAAAATTTCGGTCGAGTTCGTTAATGGGTAAAACCGGACGATGGGGCGGCTTGTTCGAAAAAACAAAATATCGTTATAACTTTCCTATTAAGTAAAATATTGAATTCGTTTAAAGTTCCTACTATTCTTTGGATAAGGGCCTAAAACTTATCAAGTGCAGTTTTTTGGATATCACAAATCGTTTGCCCAGAAGGCCGAGAACATGAAGTTTTGAAGACAAAAAATATCATACCTCTCTTAATAAGCAAAGTATCGAATCAGTTTAAAGTGGTCGTTAGTCTTTAAACATTACCTAAAACTTTTGTCTGTAATAATTTTTGATGTGACCAATCCTTCCGACACGGAATAATCAAAATGTTGCTGGAATTATAAGAAGATGGGACTTGCATCCTAAGTATGTGAAACATTTTTTCACATGTAACCATTGTCGTATTGAGTAAATTTGAAGTTTTTCTTAACTTTAAGATGGAAAACTTTTTTATCCCCTATTTAGCGCCGGTGAAATTTACCTCCGCCTTCCGGCGTGCCGAAAGGAATTTATTTGTGTGTCTTGCTCTTTTGAACTCAAAAAATAATATGAAATTCAATTTATAACCAGAATTTATTTCACGTTAAACAACTCTTCTTCACACGGTTTTTATAAAATGTTTGAAGCACAACTAGATTGCAAACTGGAAATGCAAAACCATTTTACATAGTTTCAACCTTAGTTTAAATATATTTTATAGCGAAATATTAAATTATAATTTCTGAGAATTTCGTAGTTCTACATTAAAAATACTCATAATGATTAGGAAATCCATATTTATTCTTATTCAAAATTTTAGGGAGTCATCAAAAAGGAAGACTCAACTATTCTTTAAACGTATTCAATATGTTAAGTTTAAAGCCGAATTTCAGCTTCTGTCACTACTGAATGGTATAATTTAATGGAACTCAACATTAATTTAGCTTTCCATTTTTAAACGTTTTTTTTTTTGGTGGATTCATAGCTTCTATCATAATTAAAAAGATATATGAAGGTAATAAAAAACAGTTTTCATACTAAACCTCTTAAAAAGGTTTTTAAGGAAATTATAAAACAGACTAAATATTAAGTCTGGAGTACTGCAGCAATAAATATACCTAAAAACTTTCAATGTTAATCTCAACTGAAGACTAGTTATAAAAAATTGATTTGCATTGCTTTTACCAATTTTGAGAAGGAATAAACAAGAAATTTTTAATTAGTTGTAATTTGCTACCTCAGGGAACATCACTTCCACGTTTTAAGTTTTCAACTCTTTCGGCTATCCTTTTCAATTTAACGTATCAGTAGTTGTTAACGAAAAAAAATTATTTCTTAAATGTCCTAAAAACCTTCTTTGGTATTGTTGTACGAAACCCTATCACCTAGCTGTTCGGAAAAATGGAGGGATATTAATGAGTGAAGGATTCATAAATTTGCAATATAACCTGACCAGTGATTTTTATTATAATATACTGAATTCCATAGCCTAATCAATGAATAATCAAAACATACTTGCAAACAAAGTTTTTCCTTAAAAAATTTAATTAAATTATTAGTTCCATGAAAGTGAAAATTCAAAGTGATTACAATGAAAAATGCTACGTTTAATTTGTAATTTTCAATTAATCTCTTCCATAAGTCAATATAAGTCATCGAAAAATCATATTTTTATCAAAGGTAAAAGCGTTTTTCTTCAACAACGTTACGGATGAATATTACAAAACCTTTGAAAATTAATCTTAAAAGATGTTTAAGATATCAAATTAAACATTGGATTAAAATGGAAAATCAGATCAGAAGCGTCAAATAAAAAAGGGCAACCTGTAGTTGGAATTGTAGGAAGATATTTAGAAAAAAGGGATAAGAATTTAAACTAAGTAACTACAGGAAAACCATTTGCAGAAGGGAGTAAAACTTGTATTTACATAAATTAGCATTAAATGGAGTGCTAACTACCACTTATATTTTCTCCGAGTTTTTTTTTTGTAATTTACTAGCTAATGATTAAAAAAAAAATTTCAAGTGAAAAAACTTGAAATAACTTTTATATAAAAAAAGCTTTTATGGAATTTCAAACAGGTCCTTAGACAACTCTTAATAATTTATAAAAAAATTAAACGGAAAAATTTTATTTTCTATACGCAGGAATAGATATTTTAAAATATATCCAATTAGTTTCAGTCCCCATCGACAAAATTATTTTTAAAGATTATTTCACTAAGAATGTTTTTTGAGAATTATTTCAATGGAGAAATAGTATTGTTTAAAATGTAGTTTTAAATGTGGTAGCGTCTCGGCCTTTCATCCGGAGGTCCCGGGTTCGAATCCCGGTTAGGCATGACATTTTTCATACGCTAAAAAATCCATTTCCATATCCCACGCACAAGCATCAAGCATATGTAACAATATCATCAGGAAAAAAAAACAACTCTTAAAGAATTTTTAAATCTGTTTCGTCTACCAATATCAGAAACGTTTAGTCATTTGTTTGGCTGGTTATGAATTTTATCAAAAATCTCGGAATATAAGAATTAATGCAAATAGTAATTGAAAAAATTGATTGAATGATATTTATTTGAACTGTAAGTGAAGGATCCGCTCGGGATAATAGCCATGAACTTTTAACGTAAGAAAGACGAAATAATTTAGTTTCCCTTTCAATCTGATTTTATAAAATCAAAAAATCTGATGTGGACACCATATGACTTCCTTGTACGCCTATTAAATTACATATACACATTATTTTAAAATTAAAAGTACATAGAATTTTATTTCATTAATCACTTCTGATATTATTTTATTAATATTTATCTTAAATTTATTAATAATTCATATATTTAAATTAAAAAAAAAGTTAAAAAAAAGGAGATGAAGTCTGGTTCGAACCACCGAAGTGCCCTTGTAAGATCCAAATATTTCATTAATTAAAGTTTCATTTAGCTATAACTCTGGAACCAATGAAAATAAATACCACTTATAATATATATATATCTCGAAAAGCTCTCAATGAGGGCTTATTATTGCAGTTAAGAGAAAGTTCAAAATCCAGATTTTTAGATTTTGGGCTTTTTTGGACACTTTTGGTTTAGTAGATTGCAATAAAAAAGGAAGCTGAACAACTAGATGGTACAACAGTAAATTCATCCTAAATCCAAAATTTCAACATCCTACGGTTAATCGTTTTTGCGTTATGCGAGATACTTACGTACGTACAGACGTCACGCGGATAGTCAAAACAGATTCAGAGATGGTTAAAATGGATATTTCTGTTGAAATCTGGTAACATATCTCGAAAAGCTCTCAATGAGGGCTTATTATTGCAGTTAAGAGAAAGTTCAAAATCCAGATTTTTAGATTTTGGGCTTTTTTGGACACTTTTGGTTTAGTAGATTGCAATAAAAAAGGAAGCTGAACAACTAGATGGTACAACAGTAAATTCATCCTAAATCCAAAATTTCAACATCCTACGGTTAATCGTTTTTGCGTTATGCGAGATACTTACGTACGTACAGACGTCACGCGAATAGTCAAAACAGATTCAGAGATGGTTAAAATGGATATTTCTGTTGAAATCTGGTAACTAAAATTTCTCACGTTTACAATACTCATACAAGGAAGTAAAAAATTAGTAAAGAAATTTACAATAAGGAAATATAATCTTCTAGCGTGTTTTTTGTAACAATTATATTTAAAAAAATGAAACTGAAAATAGAAAATTAATTAATTTATGAAAAATAATAATTAAAAAATTTCCCAAAAGGTTTTTTATTTAACTTTTTTTTGAATCGGCGCCAGTGATTTGTTGATAATATTATTAAAATGGTGTCGTATTCTAAAAGCTGAAATTTAAAGAACTGAAGATATATTATTTTTCAACGTTTTGGAGGTTTATTCATGAATTTTGGTTATATTTATTTATTTATTTTTTTGTATTAATACACAGAGTGTACCTAAAATGATGGGCTGGCTAAATATTTTAGAATTGTACATGTCAAAATGACCTATAAAGAATGTCAATTTCCCCTTCGTTTTCTTTCTATCCGCCATTATGTTTACATGCAGTCTATTCATTTTTCAGGAAAAATTTCATGCAGGTAATCTTTTACCAACTTACTAAAGTGACCTGGACTAAATCAATTAAATCAAAAATCTGATTTAAGAAAGGAGGAGATAAAATCTGGTAGTAAATTGCCATACATTTTTTCTCTTAAGTTTATTATTTGTCTGCCGATTTTCAAAACTATGGTATCATTTTGTTCAAAATGAAATGGATAACATTTATGAAAATAATGTTTTTATATAAAAATGAGGATTACTCTGCTGTAAAGGATTGCAGAATTGAAATGGCTGCCATTTTGTAATTTGTGTACATGTATACACTATTGTATTATTAATTAGACAACGCTAGTAAAAATGTGTGTACCAAATATTATTGTGATGCGTCAATCCAATCTTAAGGCATACATTTTTCATTAATAAACACAAAGTGACGGACAGCAGGAAAATGAAGGGAAAATCGATATTTTTTCATAGGATATTTTTTATTTATTTTTATACGTAGAATTCGAAACTGTATTGTCATCCCACCATTTTATGCACACTGAATATTATACAAATTTTATCACTTTATATATAAGTTAAAAAATTATTTTGCTACGGTGTAAAGATATTAACTACAAATGTTGAAGCAGTTTATTTTTATCTGTGGAGTAATACACGTACTTTGTTACCTGTTTACGGTACAGTTATACACCGATCGGATAAAATATTTATTTACCCGAAATATATATCTAAATTGTTAGATTAAAAATAGGAAAATTAAGCCGCAACTTTCAATCATTATTATCTAAAGAGTAGGATTCTCTCGTGCTCACTATAATATAATCCAGCAGTTTCCTAAAATATAACTGTACGATGAACTACTAGTATCTATTAACATACAAGGAAAAACAAACAAAAAATTCTTTGCAAAAAGAAAAGACTTCGAAATCTTTATTTGTTTTCTTTTAGTAATTAATCTAGATATTTTTGTTGTATTTAACTTACTGTTTTTTTTTTTTTGGCACTGTAGTCAAGAAGTACGTTAAATAATTTAACTCTTACATTTTAAATAAACTACGCTCGACTGCAAAGTGTAAATAGACCATTTAATGATGATATTTTCTTTTTTATAAAACATGCAAGCTGACATCTCAAAATACTGCACAATTACTAATGAGTAGTTACACTAACAACAATAATATTAATATTAAAATATTAATAATCATGTTTTTCTTTGAATATTTTTCCTTGTTTTTAGCCAGTCTGTTTTCATATGTGTTCTATTTAAAGTACCATTTACTTGAAATAAATTGCCAAATAAACCAACGCAAATGTGGATAATAATTATTATATGCAGGAATTAGGATTTTTACGAGAAACCTACGGCCAATTGTATTAATTATTTTAATCATATTTGTTAACTAAACTTTTATAAACTAAAGAGTATTTTAGATATAAGAAATATACATTATTATATTATTATAGTATTAAAATAAAATAAAAATAAATATTTTATTACTTACACCCATTTTACTATTAAAATTATGAAGAAAAAGAAGTATTTACCTGAAAAAGAAAAGAAAATTAATTAGTAAAATGTTTTTAAAATTTTATATAATTAAACTAACAGCTCTAACAGTTAGTTGAAAACAAAAACATCATACCTCCTTTAGTAGGCACAGTATCGAATCGGTTTAAAGTAGTTGTTAGTCCTCTAATCATTACCTAAAACCTTTGAAACAATTTTTGATATGACCAACCCTTACGGCAAGGATCTGCAAACTTTTGCTGGAATTATAAGATGGGATTTGTATGCTAAATATGTGAAACTTTTTCTCACATGCAATCATTGTCGTATTGAGTAAATTTGACGTTTTTCTTAATTTTAAGGTGAGAATCATTTTTATCCCCTACTTAGCACCGGTGAAATCCACCTCCGCCTTTCGGAGTGCTGAAAGGAATTTTTTTTTTTATAAGAGTTAAAAATGTTTGATGTGATACTCAGTTAATTATCTTTATCATATGTTTGATAAACACATTTTATAATGAGAATGCCAAGTTATAGATATAATTTCTGATTCGTCGTTATTAACGAAATTAGTATTATATCTGACTATAAATTGTTTCATATTAATTAAATATACCTTTCAATAGTATTGTACTATTAGTGTTTGAAAACTAATAAATCTGTATATTTTTAACGACCAAATTTTAATTTTAATATTTTCTAAAGCATATTGCTTACAAAATACATTATATATGAAGTGGAGTACGTTTTATTTCCGGGAAATAATGAAAATCGATTAATACGTAAAGCTAAGCTAGCTTATGCTACACTAAGTTTGTTTTATAATTTTAATGGCTATTTTCTTCACCCCAAATTCTATGTTGTTTCTGTGCTACTCCAGTAAGTTTTAGTTATGCACAAATGACGTTTTCAAAAATATATGTCTTTTTAAAAATTTTTTTCATTACGAGTTCGATTTCTGTAATCCCATTAATTTATATTTCATACAGATTTTTAGCTGTTCTATTCTAAATCAATAATATTTTTATTGTAATGCAAAACCAAATTGTAGTATTATAAATAAAAAATAGTTGAATCATAAAACATTTTCACGGTTAAATAGACTTTAAATTTACCCACCAAAATTATAATTCAAGAATGAGATCGAAAAAAGCCTGTATAAAATATTTAAATTTATGTCTGAAGTATTCTGATAGCCTAATATAAAAAAATACCAATTGGACAAAAATAAATGAATAAAAATACTGACAACAAAATAAAATTTATTATTATTCTTAAAATGAAAGTTGAAATCTGTTCAACTAGTGAACAATACCCTGCCATGGCCCACTGATGTGAATAGTATGTATGCCATGTAAATGAGGTGTAGTCTTTACAGACTCAGGCCAACCAATCCCAAGACGTGCGGTCAACTGAACCCCAACCCCCAAATTCACCATAAAAAATTTAAAATAAAGATTAAAAATGTTATTGTTACCCCAATAAAATTTGCATGCAAAATAAAAGGAAAGTGATAAATAATTAAATTACAGAAATTAAAGATTAAAAGGAATCTTGCTGCCTCCATTCATTTTTACTTTCTTGTACAAAATAAAGGAAGTATTCTAATCGCGAAAAATCTCGGTTTTTCAAATTTCAACGGAAATATCCATTTTCATCTCTGAATTCATTTTGACTAGTTTCGGCGAGATGTACGTACGTATGTATTTCACATAACTCAAAAACGATTAGCCGTAGGTTATTGAAATTTTGGATTTAGGATTTTTGTAACATCTAGTAGTGCTCCTCCCATTTTGATTGCAATCGACTGGACCAAACGTGTCCAAAAAACCCAAAATCCAAAAAAATTGGATTTTGGACTTTTTCTTAACTGCAATAATAAGCTCTAATTGAGAGCTTTTCAACGAGTTGTCCGTAATTGGTACTTATTTTCATTGGTTCCAGAGTTATAGCCAAATAAAATTTTTATTTATGGAATATTTGGATCTTCCAAGGGAAAGGTACATCGGTTTGAACCCAACTTCATATAGATATTTTTTTTCAACATTTTTTTTTTAAATTTAAATATATTGATTTATTAATAATTATTAACCTCCGACTGTAAAAAAAAATTACGATAAATAATAATTCAATAACAATAAAAAAAATTTGAAAAAATCAGAAATTATTAGTGAGATAAAATATTATCTACTTTTAATTTTAATTCAACAATTTTTACAGAGGTTATTAATTTTTAATAAATCAATATATTCAAATAAATAAAAAAAGACATGAATTTGAGGTCGGATTCGAACCGAAGTGTGCATGGTTACGAATCTGATACCTTCTCACTTACACGACATAACTACTTGAGCGACGCAAAACAAGATTAATATATAAACTAATATAAAATGCTGATACGGGCACCAGAAAATGTGTGATGCAATGTGGTGTCTACCACAATGGAATTGTGTAATTGCCGACTTCATTAAAGAATTGGAGGAACGAATCTCACTTTCAAAAGAAATAAGTTTAAATGAAGTGCACCAAAAAACGTATATATGTAATTTAAGAGGCGTACAAGGAAGTCATGTGGTTTAAAATTCATCCGAATTTTTAAACTTATTGAATTAAAAGAAATAATAAAATATAATTAAAATTATACAAATAAAGAACTTTTTTTTTAATTCTTATATCTATTAACGCATCAACAATTAATGACTTTAATTGTTGATGCAATTATAGCGACTTATCAGTGCAATGCAACTCAACAGGTAAGTTTGTAGTCTTGATAAAACTCAGGTTGACTAATTCTGAGAGGTGTGGTTAACTGAAATCCAACCACCAAAGAACACCGGTATCCACGATCTAGTATTCAAATGTCAATAAAAGCAAGTACTTTTATGATTATTTGAACCTTAGAAGTTTGACTTTGAAATCTACTGATTTGCAATGACGAGTTTACCACTAGACTAGCATGGTACGTTAAAAAATAATATTTTAATTAATATATTAAGTGTAATAATAATAATAATTAGTTTTTAACTTCCGTTTAAGTTCAGTTTTTGTAGTAAAACACGTGGAAAAAAAGGAAATTAAAAATTCATGTTTGTATGGTTATAATTAAAAAATCCACCATTCATTTATACAACACATGACTAAGCTCTAAATCTTGCGCATATATTACGTAACTTTGACTAACATAAAAAAGGAAAATACAGCACGGTCAACTAAAAACAAAGCACGATGAAACAAGGCACAGTTTATCTTAGCTGAGCATAGCTTTCTATATGAACCATCATTAATACAGCAAAAAAAGAAAAGAAAAAAGCTGTCATGTTAATAACACGACAGCTTTCTGGATGAATCCTTCTTAATTTTTACGCATAAGGATTCCATTTTTAACCTTTTACAGATAGTTAATCAGAATAATTATTACTTTTCATAAAAAACCGTTTATCACAATACGTTCAGAAAATAGACAAATAAGAGATCAGAGAATACAAAGTTTATCATGTTTTCTCTTTTAAAAACGATTTTAACATACTTAGCATCACATTTATGAAACGTGGAATAAGTATGTATTATTCTGCATATTACTAGAGTAATACTGAGTATTAGTATCATGTCCGTTCCCACATGCTTGCACGAGTCGGCGGTAGCGATGAGGCACGGAGACTCTCGCACCCCCGAGCGAAAAAGACCGAGTCCCGGCGGGAACGCCCCACTCGGGGTGTCCCCGTTAGAAGCATTTGCATAAAGACCAAATCCCGGGTCCTGGAGTGGGGACCGAGGGACGGCATAGCCGGGCCTGGTGGATCCTACTCTGGGGGTTTGAGGCGGGCGCTAAGTGAGATCCGACCGGCGGGCCGAGACGTATCTCCTGGGCTGTGTAATATATAACTACAGGATCCGGCCCGGGGGAGAAAAAAAAAATTACTACTACGCATTAGCAGTAGTATTTTTTCAAAAATTTAAATTTTATCTCATAAATTTTATAAGATAGGATGTTTTTGAAAAACAGGAAGTAATATCAATCAGTTATTCATATCATTTCACTTATAATTACTTAACCTTAACGCAACAAAATAATGATTAAAAAAAATAGATTGAAGTATTTTAAATATAAAAAGTATTTATATATAATAAAATAAATGAAAATTCATCCTTACCAAAAAATCGTCCATGTTTTTTTTTACAAGTACTTTCGGTCATTCGACCATCATCAGGAAAATGTTTTTACTTTAATTTAAAAATATTAAAATTAAATTAACAAAAACAGTTTAATAAGTTAAAAGATATTAAAATCATAACCGGTCGTCATAGTGTAAAAATAATTACGTCCGTTATGTAAAAAGGTCGTATTCGATAGTTCCAGCGTTCAAGTCCTAGTAAAGTCAGTTATTTTTACACGGATTTGAATACTAGATCGTGGATACCGGTGTTCTTTGGTGGTTGGGTTTCAATTAACCACACATCTGAGGAATGATCCAACTGAGACTGTACAAGATTACACTTCATTTACACTCATACATATCATCCTCATTCATCCTCCAAAGTATTTTCTGAAAGGTAATTACCGGATGCTAAACAGGAAAATGAAAGAAAAGTTGTTATGAATGTTAATGGTTAAAGTGAAAACACAGGTTAGGTATCTTCTTAATTATTTATTTGAATAAAATATGATCCTCGAATTTAGTTGGTTAGTTGATTAATTTATTGTTATAATAATATGTATTAAATTTTTCAAGGAGGCTGGCTGGATTTATAAAAATAGAACCAACTAAATTCGAGGATGATATTTTATTCAAATAAAAATTAATAATTATCAAGATGCCTAACCTATTTTCACTCAAACCATTAAAATTCGTAACAAGTGCGACTTTCCTGCGTAACGGACGTAATTACTTTTATACTATGTCGACCGGTTGTTATGATTTTAATATTTTTTTTTAATTTATTAATATATTTATGTTAATTTTTATATTTTTAAATTGAACTAAAAACCTTTCCTGATGATGGTAAAATGACCAATAGTACTTGAAAAGAAAACACGGACGAATTGTTTCTAAGGTTGAATTTTAATTTGTTTTATTTATACATATAAGTTTAAATATACAACGGGGCCATCATTGAAAAATTAAACTTATAATAATAAAAAGTAAATTTTAGCAATTTTTTTTATTTTATAATAACTACTATTTTACAAAATATTAATTATTAGTATAACTGAAGTAAATTACCAGTAATTGAAAAAGTTAGCGTTTAATTTATAAAATGTAACTGGTATGTTTATATTCTGGATTTTGCGCTTTCATATATCTTAATTTTATTACATTTAAATTATACTTTCCCAGCTTAAAATTAAAATCTTTAATATTTAGCTAGAACTCCCTCTACCATTAGGTTCTCATTTTAGGTATTATTATTTCTTGAAATTTTTTTTTTTTTTCTGTTAACCTCCGGGGCCGCAGTTAAGCATTACTGTACAGAGGATGAGATGAATGATTTGTAGCGTGTGTGAAAAATGCCATGCCTGACCGGGATTCGAACCCGGTACCTCCGTTGTAATTATTATATGTTTGGGACACGGCTGAACGTTTTGTATTTAGTTGTTACCTGTTTAAATATTATAAACAATGAGGAGGGGATTATACACAAAAAAAAAGAATATTTTGTCTAAATAATAAACTTTTTTTTACTGATAAAAAAGTGAAAATTAATTAATAGTAATTAATTAAAAAAGTGAATAAACTAAAATAACGTCACCACTTGTCACTTTTATTGTACATTTCAAATTATATTTACAATCGCTTTCGTAGATTAGAAACTGATAAATAAATTTCATTAAAATAATCGAGTTATACAGGAGTTTCCCTTTGAAACATCTTAATTTAATACATTCTAGACATTAACAGTAAATCATTAACAGCATATGTAATGAACCAACCAAGTAAAGTTCAACCAGTAATGAACTAGAAATCATAATATTGTCCAATACTAAGAATAAAACTCGCCGGGTTAGTCTAGTGGTTAAACTCGTAACAGCAAAATCAGCTGATTTTCGAAGTCGAGAGTTCTAAGGTTCGAGTCCTTGTAAAGGCCAGGATCTTATATAGATTTTAATATACTAGTCTGTGGATACCAATGTTCTTTAGTGGTTGTTTCAATCAACCACACGTCTCAGGACTGGATCGATCCGAGCCTGATCCAAACGTTTACCGGTACACTTAAATTGCACTACATCTGCAGCTACGTTAGGCCTGGCAATCCGGTAGCGGTAATTGCATTTGCCTACACACACGGTTGCCCGCTCACACACACAAAACCGGACCCGGTAGTAGCTAGAAAACTGGTTGGAGAAAAAATTACGAATAAAACCATAACGTATAAAGAGAAAATAATAAAAAAGAATAAATAACATTAGAAACATAAATACATTTGTACATTGTGCCTCGTTATTGTCGTCACCAATGGTTCCCACGGGGACGCATTCCCGTCGTCTAATGCCGGCATAGCTATAGTGCAAATTCTGAGTTGTATATATTATTAATTGTAATCGGTGTCTGAATGTATTATGTAAATATTGGTGTGAATGAGAAGTGTGCCTGTGACCGCGGGTGGTGTTGATGTTATGATTTACGTCAATTTCGGCATCACCCTCGGCGTGAGGGAGTGGATCCCACCGCATAGGCGGTGAAACGCAGTTCGAACTTGAGATATAAATTATTATATAAAAATAAAAAAATGGTGGATAGGGGGAGAACGAAGGAGAAATTTCCATTTTCTTAACGATACTTTTTATTTAGTTTTACAAATAGAATTCGAAAAAGAATAGTCAACCCACCATTTTAGGAACACTCTGTGTATATTTAATTTTATAAGTAGAAAAATAAAATAAAAGGAAATTCATTAAGTTACAAAAAATACATTTTTACTGGGCAGTAATGAATATTTTATTAAAATTATGATAATAATAATAATAGCAATATTAAAATTTGATAGTAAAGTTGTATAAATCTATTTTAATAATATAACACGAAGTACTTCTCTTACATTTTTCATAACTCAACTCACGAACCACATGCAATAATCAGTATGGGGGATGTAGTACATATCGTGACAATTGTGAACAGCGACAATTCCGCAGTGGGTGGTTCTAGTAATTCTAGTCAGCTATACTTCAGCTAGCTTAAAAGTTTTATTTTTCAGTTTTTATTATTTTTTATTTACATTTTTTTTGCTTTATTTTACTACATTGTTTTCATTTTATACTTATATTGTACACAGGTTTTTTTTTAATTTGTAGAATGCTACCAAATATTCTCTAATTTTTGTACATAAAACATCATGTACTTAAAGGATAACTGTCCTAGATATATCACATGATGAAATAGTTATTATGTGCAATTATTAATAAATCATATATTCTAATGAACTTCAAAAAGGGACATCATAATCTGACAAACTTGATTTAAATTAATCGTAGAAAAATGTCTACAACTATTAATGTAAACCAATTAATAATAATCACAATGATTACATAAAATATATTATTTTTATTTGTTCAAATTGTTTAATATGTAAATAAATCGATATTTTTTGTATTGTTATAATGTAGATCCGTAGAGGCAAACAATGTTTAGGCCACAATTTCATCTTAAATTAATCAGTAAATGTAATTATCAACGATAAAGAATTAACATACACAATATATCTGAAATATTTCTCGAACTAAATTTCTGTAGTCGTTACAATTAGCGCCATTTCTCGGACAACCAAGTAATTATGTAGTACGATGTCTGACGAGTGTGTGTACAAAATTTCATCACGTTTCGTCACTCCAGTCTCGAGTTATATTCGGCCGCGTATGTTGTGTTCAAGTGACCTTCTGCGAGCTCGCGACATGGAACAGAGAAAGCTCGATAAAATTTTGTGTTCGACTTCAAAATTCTTTGGTTGAAACTTATTCTATGATACAGCAAGTATTCGGTGATGAAGCCGCGTCTCATACGACAACATACACGTGGTGGAAGCGGTTTAAAGACGGTAGAGAGTTGTTGGATGACGACGAACGAAGCCGAAGGCCGTCAACAGCTGTTCATGAAGAAAACGTGAAAGTACCCAACTGATCAAACCGTGAATTATAAATTTTATTTCAATGTAATGAAACGCCTGATGGGTCGCATTCATCGAATCCGGCCCGAGTACCGGGATCCGGGAGTTAGGCTCTCTTGCACGACAATGCCTCGGCACATATGTCAACAGTTTTAACACGTTATTACGTCGCAAATCAAATTACCGTCTTATCAAACACCCGTCCTATTCACCCGACTTGGATCCAGCAGACTAGTTTTTGTTCCCGAAACTCAAGTTGAAGATGAAAGGCCGTTTTTTCGTTGACATTCCGGCCATACAAAGGGCTTGCACCGAGCAGTGGAAGCCGATCACACAATGATTTCTCCAGAGCGTTTGATGGGCTCTATCGGCGCTGCAACGAATTTATAACTAAAGATGGATTCTATGTAGATGGCTGATGTGAGCAAATTTGTTTATCTTAAAATCTGTATTTTTATTTTATTTAGCTCGGGAACTTTTCAGATATACTGTGTAATTTAAATTTCGTTTGTATAAATATTTTACTCAAATAATAAGTTTCTATTACTTTTATAAAAATTAGTATTTCATGTCGTGTTATGTTAACATGATACACATGATGAACAAGTACAGTTTGACTTAATATATTACAGGTTTTCAAAATTCACTGCTATGAACGATGTCTAAAATAATTTGTGTACTGGATTCTTCCTGGACAATTATTGTAAATTATATACAAACTTTTTCAACTTATAGGAAATTTAAACTGTCTTCTCAAGTAAACCATCTCTAATTATAATAACTGATTAATTTTATGTTAGTTTAATGTTCAAAAATTAATTTTAACATACCAATGAATTATCATTAAATATATTTTTAAAATTTTCTTAAAACCTATTCAAATAGAAAATAATTTTATTAACTCCTGCTAGATAGGAGTACACACTATGTTTTAGAATTTTGTGGTATAATACTCTGAATAGAATACTCTGTGGTATAATTAAACGAATAATGTGAGGTTACTGATCTCCGTGGTGCAGTGATCGCGTGTTGCTATTTCATCCGGAGAACCCGGGTTCGAATCAAGTCAGGCATTGTATTTTTTCAGCAAATTTCCTTTCTCATATCCCACGCACGTAATACAAGTTTATATGGCGATATAAAAAAAAATACAACGAGATAATACGCTTATCACAAATTATGTTTATTTAGATGACCACACCTGTACTCATAAGAGCTGATTTATGAAATCAAGCAAAAATTTCGGATTTATTTAAAATAAAAATTTTATCATTAACCATGATTTTTTTCAAGAATTGTGATTTCTGGTGTAAACGATGTAAATTACATCCACGTTTGTGAACATAGTATGTTAATTGATACTCTAAGAAAAAAAATTTGTAAAAGTTTGCTGAAGTTTGTGTGCTAAAGATAAAACAAATTTTTCCTTCTATAGCCGGCAGTTCACAAAAAAACGATGAAAAAATAGTAACGAGGAGTTAGCAAATGAGGTTATGATAACTCAGAGAATATTACATCATATGCTGAAGTGCTATTATGTGTTATAGTTGTAAAGGAGTTACTGTAAACAACGAAAGAATGTGGTTCCAAAATGGGAAATCTTTCATTTAAAAAAAAAAAAATATTGTACCAAAAAATACAACAGAAAATTAGTTTTACTTAAAATAATTTATAAAACTATGTATTTTTAAATTCATTTTTATTGTTATTTAAAAATAGTAAATAGTAAAACGTTTTAAAATTATAAAAAAAAAAATACTAGATAAAACTTAACGTTACATTTTAGTTTATGATTTAAATTTTCTCGTAGAGTTAATGTTTACCATGTTGATTTAAATCATCGATGACTTCGTGCAAATTCAGATAGAAGACGACAGCATTTTCCTTTTATTAAAAAAAAATTCTGCATTAATTTGTATCCTTTGAAATATTTCACTATAAGAGTAAGTAACTCATAAAAAAAGCTTGTTTTTTAAAGAAATGTACGAGGTTAAAGTCCCATGTAAAATTTAAAATAAAAACTTTTCCTTTTAAAATTCGTAATATTATTAATGGTTATCAATAATTTGTTTTTTATTTTTTATATAAAATACAATGAAAAGGAATATAATCTTTTTTTAAGAAGGTTGGACTACTCTCTAATAAATATTGTTAAGATATAGGTAAGTTTTTAATCACGGTTAAGGAAGGTCATACTTTAAGTTTTGATAAAATTTGAGGACCAGTTTTGCCTGATTAATAAAAATAAAATAAAATTCTAATAAGTAGGTTGTTGCATTAATGCACAAAAAAATTAATTCTATATGTAATTTACATATAGTAAACGTTATAAAAATAAATAAAAAAACACGTCTCTTGTTGACCTATAAGAAAGATGAAATAATACATTTTTCTATTAACATACAGTAATTTCCAGAACGGACAGCCCAGATTACACAAACGAAAACTCAAAATGACTAAAGACTATTCTGATTAAAAGAAAATTCTTATTTTCTTCTGAATTTCTTTTACGGGCACCAAAAAGCTATCTTTCGTATTACGTGATGCCGTTAAGTCACTACACAAATAATTATATTATAAAATGTATCATTTAAATAAATGAAAATATAATTAGTGGTTAGGACTTTAAGTTACTAGTCCTGGAAGGAATGAACACCACTGACGATTGCTAAAACGTGGTTCTAACAAAATTAATTTAAAATAACAAATTTAATATAACAAAATTAATTTAAAAAAAATTAATAAAAGTAGAGGAAATCATGGAAAAAATAACAACAAATTTAGCTCTTCGGTTTCAATTTGTTTATGAAAAGGAAATTTCGTTTTTTGTATAAAATTCATATATCTATATGGGGTACCATTACCCTACATAGTGCTGAATTCAATACAGTTGTACTCCTATAGAGAAACGTTTGTTTTAACTTTATCCGCATGAAATTTTACTTCCCCGTTTTTTTCCTTATTCTTCATATTTACTCTTCTTTTCATACTTTTTCTCTCCGTTTTCAATACCGACTATCTCTTTACTTTATAAAAAACTTTTCTCTTTTTATAATACATTTTCAGAGAAAATATAAAATTTCTATGGCAGCTATGGAATCTTTACAATACACAAAGCAACTTTAATTTCTTTTTCTTTAGTAAATGGACTACAAAATTTAAAATATACATTTTATCTTGACACAAGAAAAAACTCGTTTTAATAACAAATGTACTCAGAAATAACATAGATATTTCCTTTTATATATTCTTGTTTTAAACATTTTTTTTTCTTATTGAAAATTGTAATCTATGGTAATAGTGATAGAAGCAGACATTTTCCTTAGGTTTTCTGAGTAGGATTCAAATATAGAGTCCTTTATTCAACTATTGTTGACAATATAATTTCTTTGTACATTCAAGATTTTTTTTTAAATCTTTAATGTACAAAGAATTACAGATATGATTAATCGTATTAAGAAATATATATATATATATATATATGTTTCTATATCAGTAAACATTTTTTTATATATGCATGTACAATCTCGTCTTTTCTACTTTTCCCAGGTTTCCTGAATCCAAAAATATGAAAATATTTGTTAGAAAATTGGTAGTGTATTCGGATATTTGCATGCATTGGTGTATGTTGTATTCAGAAAAATGTTCAACCAACAATCATTAAATCTATTGCTAATCTTTTTTTAAGAGGAATTGAATCTGTTAATTAAAAAAAATATATATAATAATATATATTTTTAATATATATTATTAATATATATTATTTAATATATATTATTTAATATATATTCCAAGTAATAACTTGGAAAAATTATTGGATGAAAAGATATTGAAACTCCGTTAGAAGTACCATTGAAAACAGTACAACTGAAAAAAAATTTTAATAGTCTATTCTTAAAACTAAAATTTATAAAATATTATTTTTTACATTTTATCGACGTTAAAATTTTTTTTTAACTTTTAATATATTTGTAATTTTTTTTTCTAAACGATACATCATTAGAATTGGAATAATTATCAACCTAAATAAAATACAGTAGAAATAATTGTCTATTTTATAATACATGAAAATTGCATTTCAAATATAAGGGCCATAAAAATTTCATCATATTTTTAATTTCAAATTCGATATCAGTTAACAAGGTTCATTGAATAAAGAAAATAAATATTAATTTAGATCTTCTTCATGTTCCAAAAGTCCAAATACTATATATTAATTTTACTTTAAAACTTTATTTTAACAATTTGTTTCTTAATGTAACCTTCAGATATTTATTATCCCCAGGAGGTAAAGAACAAAGGTAGGGTGAGTTAGAAGCAAATAACCGAAGCGAAATTCAATGAACAACCTTACCTGTATTTTTACTTTAGATTTTAACCATATTAAAATTTTTGTGGCATCTTTCATACAAAAAAAGGTTTGTAAAAAAATTAATTAAAAGACTTGACTTATATTAAGAAATATAATGAATATAACAGAGATACGTAAAACCTTTAATTTTTAGCTAGTTCGATTAAATATAGAATAAAAATTCAAAGCAATTTAACACCATAGGCCAGTCCTTAACAGAATCTTAATTTAGAGTTTTATAGCATCGAAAATACTTTAATACAATTATCAACGATTAATCAGCTAACCACTTATTTGACCAGTTTGGTCAGTTAATCTAATATATAAAAAGGTCGTCAGTAAGAGAAAATAAATGGATAAATCCTCTCAATGATTCACTCAAGACATGAAGAACAGAAAAATATAATTTTGAGTTAACCAAACGCTCATAAGGAATTATTAATCAACATTTTAATAGCAACTAGATTACGAATTCCAAAGAATCTAGATCACTACCAACTGAAGGCATAATCTTAGATTTCCTCCAATTTTATTTATTCTAGTATTAAATGAGTATGACATCATTATATTTTTATGGGAAGTGACGGAATTTAACAAATTATAAAATATTTCTACTTTTCACAATAATCTATATAAGAAATGAGAGTAGTACAGAAAAGGGGAGGTAAGAAAGACATTCATCACCTTTGACTAGGTGATTATTAAAAAAATTGCTTTCAGATTTTTTCTCAGTTTTATTTGAAATTAAGGTGAAATATGAATTTAATATCAGGATGATATAAGATATGGAACCATGATTAATTAATGTTAGATCTTTTATCTTAAGTTAGTTGTAACAGCGTAACATTCTTCTTATAATATCTTTAGTAAAAGTCATGCTTATTATCTATAATCTAACAAGATTTTAAGAAAATCTTATTATTCAGTACTTTGACCTAGAAATTGTTGGTCAATAAGCATTGTAGCCATCTGGCAGTCACTATGAGCGTCAATTGGTGGAAATCTGGATTTAAAAACTAAAACAAACTTCAACAAAAATGGTTAGATATCATAGAAAACTTTTACTATATTTTTGGAGTCAGGCATGAAAACGTGCCAGATACGTACCATATAATTTACTGTAATGTGGGAATTAGTTTTTCCTTTTGTTCATAGAATACGCCAGCAATGATCTAATGCGTTAATCTAAAAAAATTAAGAATTATATACATTTTTTTTTTTTTTTAACCACACTAGGCAACCGGTAACCGCCTAGAAGGCATTGCCTCGGTTGACCTTATGTGACGCGGCGATATCTAACCACCACCATCTTTCAGCATTGTCCACCCACTGGATCTTCGCAACGGGATCCCTTTTGGTTCATTGAAGCAACACGACCTTCGCTTCTGGATACCGTGATGCCTCACCCTAGGAGGGCTACCCTCCTCGTCCCTATTCTAGTCGGGGTCTGAGTATGACCCCATGCATACCTACCTCCTGATCCTCGCGCGTCCACCCTTAAACCACCGAGGGTCCTTGATGTTTCATCAGAGCGTCCCGACCCAGTCACTCTTGCGCGTGACCGGGCCAAGACATCCTCAGCAAAAGGGCTATCTCCCTGGCCCTGCACGGTTCCGCGCTTCGACCGCACAGGATACATTATTTTTTTAGCCATCTTCCAGTTTTTTTCTTTTTTTAAAGAATTATATACATTAAAACGGAAGAAACACACAACTTGCTACAGTTCGGATTAATACATTTAGTAATTCGTAAATAAAGGCATACAACGCAGCATATAGATGTAATTGTGATACTTTGTAAAGCATCCACAATACCGGGTTATTCAAAAAAGGATTTCACTACTTTAAAAAGATATAAAAATTCATTGAAATAACTTACAAATTCGGTTTACGTCTCACTTCATAGAAAAACTCATTACTTATTCCCCCAACATTCACTTTGGTTCGATATGGTTTTCGTTTATAATGCGACATACATCCTACCTGAAGTCGATTTCATTCCAGACTGTATCCACAAGTCGGAAGTTACCTCTGCAGCTGTAGTGTTAATTCAAAGTCAGCTCAACCAAGATCAGCAGGCAAAGATAAAACCGATCCTTAATGAAATCCCACTAGGAAAAATCTTGCTGGGTCAAATTTGGAAAGCGACATGGTAATGCAATTGGACTTTCACACCAATACACCGACCTGGAAACCGAGGATAAAAAAATTTCGGACTTCTAGACGGTAGTGAGGTTGTGCCCGTTTTGCTAATAGTAATGGTGATCATCTTGGTCATGATTGTTTAACTGTGAAATTGGAGAATTTTGAAGCATATCCAGATAAACGATACCATTTACAGTTGCCATCTGGAAGAGAGGAGGTTCTTTATTTGTTTGAAACACAAAAAACCATTGATCCTTACGGTTATCACGAGTGTGCTGCAAAGTTTCATGAGAGTTTACGCTACCCCATATTCGGCAGTTATGGGTGTTAACCTTGCCACTGATATGAAACGTTGATGGATCACTAAAAATTATATTGTCTGAAAAAGTATCGTTGTCTGTAATTCTATCCATCACTTCCATACAAAACTGTAGCCGAGTAACTTTTTTCGTTATCTGTAATGATTTAAACTATGATTAGTTTGTACGGCTTCAAGTGCAATCGTTTATGTAATACGTGCCAAACAGTGTAATGGAATGCAAATCTCACGTGACACACTTTGATTTGATTTCTTCGGACTCCGTGCAAATCTTTCTGCGAGTTATTCTACAGCAGCTTCAGGAACGCTTGGACGTCCTGGTGATTTTGTATGTTTAACAGAATAACCTGTCTCAACTTAGGTTTGGTGCCAAGAGTAGATTGTATGCGTACTAGGAGGCTTCCTACCACCGTACTCTCTACGAAAATTACGTTGAACTTCATTTGCTGATTACAAATCGTGAAACCAAAACACACAGCAAGCACGTTCCGCACAAGTAAATGTATCCATTTTTAACAACACTGTTGACAGCGCTGGTGGCGAAATTTGGCACTAATTAACTTGGTAAGTCAAAATTTGGTTTATTTTGCTATGAAATGAATTCTCAACCGAATCTATAAGTTATCTAAATAAATTTGTATGTGCCTTTAAAGTTATGAAGTTCTTTTGAATTATCCGTTATTGTGAATATGTTACAAAGCATATAGTGAAAACTATAAATCGTGTTATCATCCGTTTTCTTGTTCGCAAAGCTGTTTGGATAGAAAATGTAAGCAAATAGTATGTCAGAGTTTTTTAATATATTTTTAAATTTCTGTTTACGTTATTAACCAATATTATAACTAGTCTATAATTTTCTACAGTTTTTAGAAATAGATTTTACTTTTTTTTACAATGAGATCAAGGTGTAAATTTTTGCTTAGATGGTGTGCAATCAATAATTCTTTCAAGATGCATCCAGTAGTTAAATTTTCAATAAGTTTTTGTATAAAAAAAAAATGAGTTTTAAATTTATTTTATCCTATCGCTTTCCATACCAAAACAAAGTTTTCATTTTCATTTTCTTTCAACATAAAAAGTATGGAGTAGAAATCGTAATCCTCAGAATTACCCATTTAAAATCTGTTATATACATTAATTTCACGTCAGACATTTGGACTGGATCATATAATATAATTGTGTGTCAAATTATTGAAAAATATTCTCTTAAAAATATCCTATTGATAACAAAAATAGTTTAAAACGAGTATTGAATATAATTAATTTAAATAATCGAAATTAGTCAAAATTTGAGTCCCAAGTTAGGTGATATTGTAATTTAAAATGTTTAAATCATTTTGAAAAAAATTGTTTAATATTTTTAACAAAAAACGAATAGAGCGACACAGAAGAGATGAGGAACCTGTCCGAAGTCAAATCAAACTGATGTAATAGTGGTCTCCCCTCGACCACTATTACATCAATTTCATTAAGCAGGACATTATCATAAATAACTTTAAATTAATATAATATATATCAAGTGTAAATATAATTTTCAGAACTTGATTAAGTCAGCGTTTCAAAATATAATTATACGAAAAACGTAAAATACGTTCATGGTTTGTGCAATTCGCTAAATTACGAAGTTATCTGGATAAATTCACATCTAAAACGTCCTCTTAAAACGTCACATCTAAGTTCTCTAAGTCCATCTAAAACATCCTCTGAGAATCCATTATTCAAATAAAACTTTCTGATTTTTATAAAAAAAAAGATTAGTATACGGGTCAACACGTATGTATAGCACGTAAGTACATAAATGCGTTAATATTGTAACTGATAAAGAAGCCTTCAGAAATATGGAAGAAAGAGAAAATAAAAAAAGAAGAATATAGAAGGAACGACAAGGGATTCTTTCTAGAAAAGGGCTTATAGAAAAACGTGAAGGCTCGGACATCCCAACCTCACAGGGGAGGACATCCGCCTTGTGACGCTTTCGATCCCCACACCAAACGCCCCTCGTTCTAACCCTGATAGGCTTTAACGGGAAGAAGGCTCGGCAATAGAAATTATTACGCTTGAACGATCAAAAGAATGGTCGGGTACTGGGACTACAAGTCAGGAGATGTAAATACTGCCGGGGGCCCGCGGAGTTACAGTTAGTTGTTCTTCAATTTCGAGTTTGGTACAGTGTGTGATAAAAGCAATAACAATAAGTGTCTGGTAACGAGTGAAGAGTCAGTCACGAGTATTCAATTTTGAAGAGTGGTTGAAAATAAGAAGCTGTTCGATGAGTTATTTGTGAATTGAAGTAAAAGTGACAGTATTCTATTTATTCATAAAATGTATGGTAGCTCTTTTGTAAACAGTCAAAGTAAATAATACTTGCAGAAATGAATTGTACATTTTTCTATTGTTATCTTATTGTTAATTAAATATATTATTCATTATAAAGTTTTTAGTAAATCGGAACTGCAATTTGAAATTCTTAATTTAATTTTATAAAATCTATTTTGTTTTAACTTGAATAACTATTTTATATATTTATTATTTTATTTTACGAATTTGATAGTATAAAATTGTATTTATTAGAAAGTTTGTTTTGTAATCTTTCAAAATCATTGTTGAACCGTGAACAAGCGACAATATGTTAAAAATTCAGTCATAAAAAACGGAAATCAAAATCGATATCATTTTACCCGAATTTTGACTAGTACTTACTTCATCTGATATGATTTTTCATGTCTCACAGCTATAAGAATGACTGGGATAGTACCAGTAATAAAGTAGTAAATCAATGTACTCCTTTTTGAAAAATATTAAATACCTTCCTCTACTAGTTAGTAGAATTCCTCTTAGTTAAGAGGAATTCATTCCAGACCTAAAAATGTTTTGTCAGGTACCGTTCTAAATAGAATATATATTTATTTATTTCAAAAGAGTTATTTATTATTTAAAAAAAAATAAAACACAAGAGAGAATATCTTTAATAATAACACAATTAAAAACAAATACCATTAGATATTTAAATTATTTATAGATCGATAAATTAATAAATGATATAAAATAATGAAAGCATAAAACAAAAAAAAAAAAACAAGATAAAATGTGAACCAAATAATAAGAAGATTGAATGTTGAATGCCGGGCACGCACAAGGACGATTTATCTCTTCGGGGGCCGCAAGCACTATACTACATTATGCTCCTGATAAGAATTTCTTAAAATATGTATCCAAAGTGCAAGATTCACTAGTCCGTTACAAGACTGAGAAAACCACAACACTACACAAACTACTGTAAAGAAACAATAACAACGAATTATCTTTGCGCGCGCACATTATACACACCTAGACATTTTCACACAAAATCACGAACCGTCCGTCCACCCTTTCAATAAAATTTAAAAACTGTTGGTTATAATGAAATATTAATTCTTGTACGATAGACTCAGTAAATGTACACTGTAACGTACTGTATATTTAACAGTAAACCTCTAATCTTTTCCCCTACATTCTAAACTACAAAACTAATTCCATTAATAGTTGGGTTACCCTGTGGTTGCAACTCAACAACAACTTCTTGACAAAGCATTTTAGGTTGGCTTACTTCCAAACCAATTTATACATATATATATAAACACACACAAATATATATACTGTACATCTATATATATATATATATATATATATATATATATATATATATATACAACCTAAGGATAAGAAAAATATGATTTATGGACTTCCAGATAAAAGCAAATCTTCTTGAAAACTTTTATCTTTTAAATATATAAAATATTGTGGAATATAAACTTAAAATGAGAAAACATTATTAACATATCCTTTTTTATTTTTATAATACCTAAATAATCTTCGTTTATACATTTATCATCTTTAAAGATAAAAATTCAACCACATAATAAAACTGTCCATCGTAGTCGTCAGTAAAAATGGCGTGACGTAATATGATGTTGTAATATATATTTGATAAGTAAGAGCTTAATATTTTATTATAAAAAATGTAAAAAAAAAGATAACATAATAAGTTACTCGCATATTTATTGATTAAAGCAATTCTTAAAAAGTATAAAGTATGAAAAGATGTTATTTTATTGATAGAAGTTATACATTTATATTATTTTATCAGTCATAAATTAAGCATGATAGACGTATCTCTATTTCTCAGTATAAAATCTGCTCTAATTACTTCACGGCTTAGCGTCTTCTGAATCGAGAACTAAATACTAAGTACATTCATATCTCCCCATATTGATTGTGTGCGCGCGCGTGCGCGTGAATGTGTGTGTATACATATAAAAACACGAAATTCGTTTTTATCTATATAAATAAAAATGTAAATGTTCGTTTGTTCAAAATCTTAAATCTCCGAAAGTTCTTCACGGATTGCTTTGAAATTTTGACACAACTTTGCATTCGAATATGCGCGTATATACTTACTATTTATATACCTAAGATGTCACATCTGTGACAGATAAAAACATGATTTTTTTCCAAAAACGAAAAATTAAATTAAAAGCTGACACAACTATGTCGTTGAACTTTCTTGATATATTCACAGAGCTTAAAATTTTCCCTTTCCTCCAAGAAAAAAGTAACATCAAGAATTGTTACTTGCCTTACGACCTTAATTATTTTCTGTTTACTTATTAACTCATTTTTTATCAAATTAAAAAAATTAAAGCAGAATTCCGTAGCGTATTCGTCTTTATCTGTTAACTTCTTAATTTCAATTTTATCCCTCTAATAAGTTGGCATCATGTAGATTATCCGGTCTTAACATGTCGCCAGATATTAACTCTTTTTATCGCATAAAAATGGGCATAAAAAGTAAAACTGAAGAGGAATAGTCAATTTTATTACATAGCCAGATAATTTTTATTTTCCTACATAAAGACACGTTTTAAAATATTTAAAATAAGAACATGAAATGTTTGTTTGAACTTCGCTACATTATTTTCTAAGTGAACTTATTAATTTTCTGAGCTTCTAACCTGCCTCGCTCAAATTTTTTTTTATTTTAAATTAAGCAAAACTCAAAAACAACTCAACCAATCTTCATAAAAGTTTTCCCATGTACAACTTATACAAAAATTGTACAACCAAACCCAATATACAACCTTTACGATGATAAGAGTAAATATACAACCTTAGAGCTAAACTAATAACATAAAAGAATTGTTTTATTAATAAGGCATTGGAGAATGTAAGGCGTTAATTATTTTTTAGTTTACAGAGGAGGCGAATTTTTTAAGTACAGTAAAAATATTGACATATAATTAAACATTTGTTATTTTCGTTCAATTATTTGTAAATGGATGTCCTGCATCGAATATTTTTCTTTCTACTCGAGTACACGGTTATAATGCAAGATTCTTTGTTAATTATTTTTTAACAAAACCCGTAGTATTGTTTTACTTGTACATAAATATATTAGAATGCTAATACGTTCTTCAAAACTTGATTGTCTCAGATTAAAAAAAAAAAAAAAATGTTATTTTAACTATAATTAGGAAATTTTATGTTATGCATTGTTACGATTATATTATCTGTAAGTTCCAATTCGTACTTTGCATTTAATTTGTTATTGATAAAATCCATATTTTATTCGTATCATTACGTGTTACTGGTGAATAGTTTGACTTACTTAGAAAGAGTGTTCTAAAAGTAAAGCAGGTTTTAAATTTACAAAATAAACCTTCTTTATTTATGCATGAATTGGCAAAGTTGTGGCATTCTTTGAAAGAGTAAACACTCAGATTAAATATAGAAAATATTAACCGGAAAAATTCTCCACATCTCATATATTACTTGCGAAATTTTTTGAAAAAATTTTCAATCACATTTTTGCAGACATATGGGTCAATTGTTATGATAACATTTTCATATTTCTTCTTTAAGTTCAGTAATTATATGCATTTGCTTATACCTTGGACTTTATAAATTCCGAGACATAAAAGTCACATAGTTTAAGATTGCTTGACCTTTGTGGCTAATTGTGATGACTGTTGCGCGAAATCAGCAGCCACCTATGAAATTTCTCCAGTAACAAACCAATGGTTTCACGCATCCCTTGACACTTAGTGCCAACCTGCTAGAAGAACATCTCATCTTCAAACTCAAAGTTCATGGCTTTCGACTGAGGCCACAAAATAACTGTTTCATCTCGCAATAACGTACACCATTGACAGTTACTGCACTTCCGGACCAAGTGCTCATGGCGGCAATGTTTTCGGCCGAGCGTCTGATACGAGGACAACCACTTCTTTTGCTGTCTGTCACCGAACCTGTTTTTTCATCCTTTTGAATCACTCTTCTTATAGTCGTTCCGTTCGGCGTGATTTACCACCCAAACATACTACGCAATTTTCGCACAATTTCAGCACAACATCCTCCGTATTTGTAATATGTTTTCACGATAGTTATGCGATCCTGCATCGTACATTTCTCCATCATGATTAGCTCCGGCATGTAATTACTTTAAAATGTGCTTCAGAGAACATTGCCAACCTACCGGAAAATAAGACGCGCAATTTAAATCCTGTATTAATTTCGATACTCCCTATTGTAGCATTTTACCCATTTACAACCATTCTTTTTTATGTTCAGCAGTTTATTATAACAGTATGCTAGGTTTATTTTTGGACCTTGTTATCACTCAACTATTTCTTCTAGTTTAGTTTTCCTTTTACTCCTGTGTTTTGAGTGATAAGGAAGGTTTAAAAGGGTGAGATAGGTGGATATTCATTAAAATAGTATTTCATTTTAGTGGACCGGAATGTAAGAGCCGAAATGAAAACTACGAGGGAGTGGTGACATGGAGGATAAAGGAGTACATAGTAAGATAAGAAGAAAACGAATATATGCTAAAGAGTGAGTGAAGTGTTTGGTAAGGGGAAGAGAGTGAAAATTCAAATGTATAAATGAAAAATGAGATACTCGGTGATATTAAGTGTGTTTACTGAACCCGGAGGACGATATGGATAGATGAAGAAGGGATAACTGTTATATCGCTGGCCCCACAAAGAAAAAGACTAGGATTTAATTTTATTTTATTAATTTTAATAATGTTATAACTCGTATGTACAGTACAAAAGCATTTTAATTGTTACAAAAATTAACATTTTCTATCTCTTAACATATAATAAAAAATTTAAAAAAACGGAATTCTTTATCTATCAAGAATGTTATAATATATATATATATATATATATATATATATATATATATATATATATAACTTTTTTGGTGGTAAAATATATTAAGACATACACTCTGTCCCTCGAAGAGGTATATGTTTTTGATTTAGTGTCACTCGCCCATCCTCTCAATGATTCTACTGAAACTTTTAACAAGGGTTTTAAAAATATTCTGTGAATATTTTTCACAGTCCCAGGATTTATAGAAACAAAATGGCGGATTTCAGACAAAATTTCAGATAAACCACATTTTTTATTCATTAATAAATAGCTGGTAAAAATAATTAAAAACAGATTCTGTATTGTTGATTAGCCCTTCAAATTGAATAAAACAGTTAATAATTAGTTATAATTATGACTAATTATCTACTGTTTTTAATTATTCTAGTTTTAATAATTATCTGTTTTTAATCATTTTTACCAGCCATTTTGTAATGAATAAAAAATGTGGTTTATCTGAAATAAATGTTTTTGTTTGAAAGCCGCCATTTTGTTTCTATAAATTCTAGAAGGTTGAAATTTTCACAGAAAATTTTTAGAGCCATAGTTGAAAGGTCTAAAGTTTCAATAAAATCACTGGGGGAATGGGCTAAAAGTGGTACTAAATCAAAAACGTATACCTCTTCGTGGAACACATTGTATGTTACTAAGTACTAATAAAAATTCTAGTCCTAATAAAGTTTAGAAATTATTTCCAACTGATAACGGTTTATAAAAAATAATAACAATAAGAAAAATAAATAGAAATAATATTATAATAACGACAGGTAATCAGTAAAAATCTGGGAAATATTTATGAAACTCCTAATTTCAGGGATGGATTTATTTAAATTCTTAAGCCTAATAACACAAAAGTGAAGTACAATATTCTACAGTGTGTAGTATAGTGATTTAGCTAACACAGAATATATGTACGTTGACTTAAACATGAATATTATCGCATATATATCAAGGCAGTGTTGTTGCAGAAAATAAACAAACGGTACATCGTAAAATACGATACATATATCATAAATTTCTACGCTTAAATTACTTTCAATAGTAAAGATACCATTCTGACAGAAAATTTCCTTTCTGAATATAAAACGAAGTATGGTATGATGCAGTATATTAAAAATATAAAAAAAGTCACACTATTTCTTTTTGGACAGTCTGTTGTTTTGTTTGATGGATGACTTTTTCTTAGAATCTTACTTCGCTTTAAATTATTTCCTTTTTTTTTTACTGTAGAAACTATTGTGAATTTTAAAAAAAAAGATTAGTTATAATTTTAAATTATAAAAAATATACACAACAGTTAGGAACATATAAAATTTTAATGTAAAGTTATAAAATTAAAAATAATGAAAAGTTTTGATTTGTAACATATAATTACGCTTTACTATTGTTATTATTATTACATTTTTACTAAAATAGCTCTTAAATAAAGTTTTAAAAATTTGAAAAACTACAGAGTATTTATAATTTTACGTTTACAACTCAATTTCTTCCAGACTATTTCAATGACATATAATTATTTGGATGGTGATTTCTTTTTTCAATTTAATAATTATAAAATAAGATTCCTCAATTTTTTTAAGATATAGTAATATAAATCAAACAAATTTCAAAGAATACCGTCTTAATATAAAAAACAGTAACCAAACGGATGTAAACAACCTGATGTAAGAGACAAGTCGATATCGAAATGTCATGGCCGTTCTGAAGAATTACAAGTATTCCATGGCAGTTTTACAATAGATAGAGAGAAAATAAACAATGCCTTGGCATTGTTTCTCTTCTTATTTCAATGGCTAATCCAAGGAAACACCATTGAAATAATCAATAATCGTACACTAATATGAAGAACGAGTTGATTGTATAATTTTTTATTTATTTTGGAAACCGTTGAACAAGATCAATCCAGTTTATCAACATAAAAATTTTCCCCGCTTAAAAATATACCAAAAAAACGTTTTACACGTAAGATAATGTTGTACAGACCAGTTAGAAGAAGAAATGAAGAACGATGTTTAAAAAGGTGGGTGCCAAAAGAGGTTGCGTAATGTATTTGTGATTTAGAAATGAAAAAAATCAATTCACCAAGTCCACCAGAATGCGAGTTAATTTAATACTACACCTTCATTCTATTCACCATAACGAATAATTAAACAGTGAATATTAGTACTATCGGGAAATATTCTATTAACATACCTTTAATTGTATCGTAACCATAATAAAGACTGAGACGAGTAATATAAAGAAATAAATTAATGAATGTCTTCGTTTCGAGGAAAAATCTAATATAAATACTAGTTCTTAATAGGAAAACTGAAAGAACACTGGATTTTGTTTACCGCATTTTTCAGTCCCCCATTTTATTTTATTTTTTTGTACATTTTTTTTTAACAACACGATTCCTATTTGAAGATCGATTATTGTTACACCACAATTTTAATAGGCGCCATAATGAAAGATTCGTTATACAGTGTAACCCCTCTATAACCCGGTTATCGGAGGACTTACGTGACACCCGCATTATAGGCTAACCGCGTTATTCGAGAAGTAAATTTTAAATCACAAAGGAGATCAATTAAAAAAACAGGCAAAAAATCAAGCAATAATGGTTTAATAGAAAAAGCCAATACAGTAAAATGTGTACTTACATAGAAACAAGTTAAGTGTGGAAGATATGATATTTTTTCAGATATTCAAATATTTTTTGAGGGACAGGTTATAATACGCGTTATATCCGTATTCGCGGTACATCGAGCCGCGTTATAGCGGGGCTGTACTATACCTAGAAGTGTCAAAACTATACCCAAAAACAACTATTTTATACCAGTCACAATAAAATAAGTCGGTAGATGAAATGGTTCTCCATTGATGCTTTCTTAAACTAACCGAATACATTATTGTACACTAAAATTAAAAATCCATAAAAATATTTTTATTATTCAGCATTAACGAAAGATTTTCAGTCTGCTCATTAGACGAATCAATTATATTTATATCATTAATATAAGATTAAGTAAAACTATCCTGCGTTTTCTTGTTCATCTTTTAGAGTTCGGAAAACAACATACGATAAATGAATATGTAAATAAAAATTAGTTAAAACTAAAAAGAAAAAAATTTATTTTAGTTATAAAATGAAAACCTCTCTCCGATCGACCACAAAAAACTTTTAACGAGAAAACGTATTTAATCAGAACCTCATCAGAAAAGATGATGTATTACTTTTCAAATTCAATATTTCAAATACTTGAGTCACTTTTCAAGTAAATCTTCATTGTATAATTTGGTCAACTAAAGTTTTACCACTTTCTGCACATCTCTTTCTTGTTCAGTAATCATAAATTATGTCTTGAAAATAAAAATATAAAGATGCTTTTAGAAACGTTGGAAAAGTTTTGAGATGATTTTAAAAAAAGAAAATATTTAGGACATGGTTGTAATGTAAATATTTTAAAAAGTTAAAAAATATAATCTCTAAAATAATCAACTTTTTTGTCATTTATTATGATTTTTTTGAATAATGTATCAATACACCGAAAAATGACAACATCATTTTTTTTCTGGACTGGACATTAAATGTATGTAATCTTGTAATTATTCATATGTTATCCATCTTGGCACACTCTGTGGTAAAGGAACATCCATTACTCATAATCTTAGGAATTAATACCGTATTCAATCCTTCCTAAGTTTTTAAGACTTCTGGTAACGGTGTTCAGGATAAAACTAACCTCCAGTAAAAAGTATATAAATGATTTTTTCCGTCCAGTTCTTGAATGATAATCACTATTTGTTTCTAAATGGAGAAAAATCAGAAACCTACTCATAATTCTTGATTAAATATTCCTTATCTCTGTTTAAAATGCTTTTTATGTAGTTTAATTTCTATAGTGGATAAAATTAGACAAGTAGAATAATAATAAATGCTACAGATTTTTGCGTATGATTATTTCTCTAGTAGCAATGGTAGATGTTTTCCAAAAACTCTTTTAATAGCTATAGATAAGTTTCAAGTTTAATGATTTTATTAATTAAATCCATTTTACATTTAATAAGAGGTATTTAAATTATCCTACTATTTTATAAATAAATAAATACGAATGATTACGAGTTTGCCTTCTCAAACGGGAGGTCGATAGTTTGAGGCCGACAGAATCAGTTAATTTTATCATTAAACAGTTCCTCGATATTTACTCTAGTCAGAATTCTGTTACTGGTTTCTAATTAACAAAACATTTTGATCCAGGTGTAACAAGCTGCAAGAACATTAATTTCACAATCCAGGGACACAGCAGTCCAAGGCCACGAGTCAAAAAACTAATCCAAAATTTAAAAAAAAATCTAATGTGGACACCATATGACGTTCTTGTACGCCTATTACATATACACATTTTTTTCTGCTCTTCATTTAATGTGATTTCATTTGAAAGTGAAATACGATCCTCCAATTCTTTTATAAAGTAGAAAGTTACACAACTGCTGAAACTAGAGAAGGTGTACACAAATTAAGATCAGAAGAATTATATCAAACCAAAGAGCGATTAAATGATTGGCAATAAAAAACAAATAAACGAAATGAAGATCAACTCTTACTTAGGGAGAATATTGTTCAGCAATATCAGAGGAGTAATGAACTAAAAAATAAGAATTTTTTGCAATTTAAAAAATATCAGGCATGTATGTGTTGTGAGGGTCTATTTTTCAGTCACTCTGTAGTTAACTTTAATGTAGATAAAATTAGACTGAAATTCCAGAATAATTAAATAAAATTTAACTGAAATTGAAGTACAAAAATTAAAAAATAATACGATTCTAAATTATAATTTTCAATTAATATTAAATAATCAGATGTTTCACCAAATCTATTACATATACACATATGTGATAATGCCTATTAAAATACATATACACATTTTTAAAAGGACATAAAATTTTATTTCACTAATAACTTCTGATATTTTCTTTTTTTTATTGTTATTACTGAATTATTATTTATTGTAAAACTCTTTACAATTACGGATTACTAATTATTAATAAATCAATCTATTTAAACTTCATATATTTAAAAAAGTCATTTAAAATCTATTTAAACTAAAAATCTATTAAAATAAAAATAAGTTAAAAAAAGTTAAAAAGAATAAATGAAGAAAGAAAGTTAAAAGCCAAAAAAGGGAGATGAAGTCGATTCGAACCGATATGTCTGCCCTAAGTAAGATCCAAATATTTCATTAATTAAAATTTTATTTGGCTATACCTCTGGAACCAATGAAAATAATTACCACGTATGTTACATTGTTTGAAAGTCCTCAATATGGGCTTATTACTACAGTTAAGAAAAGTCCAAAATCCAAACTTTTTGGGATTTTGGATACTTTTGGTTTAGTCGATTGCAATCAACACTACTAGAAAGTCGTAGGGGAAGTCTAGTGCACTACTAGATGATGTTACTACAGTCCTAAATCCAAAATCTCAACATCCTACGGCTAATCGTTTTTAAGTTATGCGAGATATATATGTACGTACAGACGTCACGCCGAAACTAGTCAAAATGGATTCAGGAACGCTCAAAATGGATATTTCCGTTGAAATCTGAAAACCGAAATTTGTCGCGATCACAATACTTCCTTTACTTTGTACAAGGAAGTAAAAAAAAATCAATAATAATTAATTTCATAATCAATATTTTTTATCAATTTAAGTCAATTAGTAATACTAGTATATCAAAAACGGTCAATTTTTGTAATAGTAGAACAAAAAGTACAATATTAATCACAGCTAAGGCTCTTTTGTAGTAAAAATCATTTGATTAATGTTATTATTTTTCATTTCATCTTTTAACACCAATCACACAACAATGCAAAATGAGGCAATTTAAAAACAAATATTTTTTGAATAACTCCGCACGAAAACAATGAAATTTCATAAATTTACATATATGTAAATAAAATTGATTAAATCACGCGCGCGCGTGTGTGTGTGTGTGTGTGTGTGTGTGTGTGTGTGTGTGTGCGCGCACGCGTGCAATCTAATATTACCTGAAATTATAAGTTTTATTTACAATAAACCCATTTGACAGATTATTTTATTTAGTAAAAGAAACGAAAGGAGTTATTGTTATTTTCTAGATTAGAAACCAAGTAACAATAATTAAATCTATTAAAATAAATTTTATTCATTGCAAACTGAACCAAAGTAAATACGGAATATTCAGATTATGTAAGATAGATTTCAAATTTAGAATTTAGTACGGTGTAGAATAGATTTTACAATATAAATTTTAGCTGAAATTAAAAGCGGAATTTTTTCTTTTAAATAACTTTTATGTGTACACCTTTTTTAGATTTCAACGAGAGAATTGTGTGACAAAGACGTTTCTAATTTGTTTTTCATATTTTGATGATATATTTCAAATTAATAATCTTATAATGAATATAAGCAATGTATATAGCATTGTTTTTTGTTTATTATTAAGAGAAATACATTAATTTAATATCTGAAGAACAAGACAAGTTCTCTGATGTGTTCACTTGAACATTATTACTACTACCAAGACTGGTCATGAAGAAAATGACTAAAAATGACCAATCATGAAGAAAATAGAAAGTATCACTTCTAGGGCTGCATATTTCGGTGGGCTTAACATAATGTTTTGCCTAACATAAGTGAAAAACTCTAGTTTGCTCAATGAAGAAAACGATGGGAAATCACTTCACTACTCGTTCCCCAAGTAAATCTGCCTTTTGTTTTATTATATTTTATATTCTTGAAAAAATTACATTTTCGGGAGTTTCTTGCGATTCATGTTAGGTAGCTTATAAATAATTCAGTTACGGGACTTAATATACATAATCTAATTAGAAGATAAAGTTATATTACCGTTACCTAAGGCAGTATCCAAAAATAAAATAAAAGAAAATGTTTTATTTGTATTTAATTATAACCTAATAATTGGAAACATGTCCTTTGATCAACAAAATAATAAGCAAAGAAAATATATTTAAAAAAATAAACAAAAAAAAACACTATACAGTTAAATTACAAAACAAAGTGTTTGATGATTTAGGAATTAGTACTGTGTTAAGTAGAAATGGGCACGTCATTAATTTATTACAAAAAACCTAGAGACAAACCATAATAATGATGGAATGAAGAATTTATAATACACATAGACAGCATATACGTACATAGACATTTTGCGTGTATAGACATAGACATTTACGTTCGTGTCTCATGTTACTCCGTTCCTAAAAATGATATCGTTAATTTATAAATAAAAAGTCATCCAAATATAAAGCGAATAAGATTTGCGAGAGCAAGAAACTTTGTCTGTACTATTAAAAGAGTAAGAACGTTTTAAAATGTAAGACAAACTAATAAAGAATTGAGGCGCTGAAGTTCGTGATTTTACACATGTGTATGTGTGTGTGTGCGCGCGCGCGCGCATGTATTTAACGTTGAATGCTCTAATGTTTCTAAGAAAGAAAAAAAATTGTAAAATATTTGTAATATTATCATTTATTGACAGATTAGTTTACTTAATCACTCTTAAATTTATATTTATTTAAATTCGGTTTTAAATAAAATTTAAGTACCGGTACTGCTTATACTTGTTAACGTGAAACTTTAATTACTTGCAAAAGTACATATGCTTATTTACTAATACTGAATAGCGTACTGGTATATAGTACAGTTATTATGCATTTGTTGACAGACAAATGCCATTTTTGATATTTTGCCAAACAGTTTGGCGTTTTCAATTTGATGAAGTGTCTCAGGTGGTGTTTAAAATATCACCTTTCGTTTAACCTAATGACTTAAGTGTCTACAACTTATTTATTCCTATCTTATTTAGGATTTATTGTTTAATAAAAGTAATAATAATTCTATATTTATAGGAAAAACAAAATTATACATTTATTTAATAAACTAATATAATAATAATAAATATACATCAACACACTCTATTAACGTGACAAAATAAATTTAAGTCCAACAAAGTTTTGTAAAAATATTGATAAAAACGTTTTTCTTATTCAAACAGTACAGTTTAATATTTTTTTAGTAAATATATCTTTTAATATCCAAAATCAAAAAATGACCCACATCATTAAGGCACCAGAAAGTAATTATGGCGATCTAACGTTCACTTCCGAAAACAGCACAGTCATTCTCACGAATAACAAAAAGTCGTACGTAATTCCAGATTTTACTTTTTTAAACGGTTTGTGAGCTTTTAACAGATTATTTTATTCCCAAAACTATTCAGCATAGCTTATTTTTTTTTTACGTAACAGATTAATTGACGAAATAAATTTTATTTTATCAAATTAAATTCCAACCATTTTTCTATGAATAAATATTAATAAGAGACGTAACAAATTATTAATATGTATTTTTTTTTTTTTGTTTTGATTGAACATCTCATAAAAGAGTACAAAGAGTTTAATATTTAAAGAAGCTTACGTTCGTGTCTCATGTTATTCCGTTCCTAAGAATGATATCGTTAATTTATAAATAAAAAGTCACCCAAATATAAAGCGAATAAGATTTGCGAGAGCAAGAAACTTTGTCTGTACTATTAAAAGAATAAGGGCGTTTTAAAATATAAGACAAACAACTAATAAAGAATTGAGGCGCTGAAGTTCGTGATTTTACACATGTGTATGTGTGTGTGTGTGTGTGTGTGCTCGCGCGCGCATGTATCTAAACGTTAGATAAGCTACACAATCAAGAAGGAGTAAATTAAACAAATTGTAATCTAACGCATAAGGAAGTTTAATTTAACTGCATATAAATCACCAAAGAAAAAGGTTATCTTACAAACAAGTAAATATAAACAATTTAGTTTCATAATGTATTAAAACTTATTATTTTCAGAGTTATGGTTTTGATTTGCCATTTGTTTGAGGAAAAGTTGTAGAATAATAGAAAATTTTAAAAGATAGAACAACGCAAGGAAAGAGCAAATATTAAAAAGCGACTTTATACTTCTCTAACTAATTTTCAGCCGTTTTATTAGAAATTCTTTCACAACTTTTTTTCAATTTGCGGTAAACTTAAATGATAAAACTACGTATCGTACGTATTAGTGCTGTTAATTTAACTAGTACAGTGTAAAAGGAAAAAACTTTATCTTTACAAAGAATCCAGAAACCCATTTTTTATACAACTATATACCGAAATCGATCACAGGGAAATTTCCATTAAAGTACTAGTACGATAGAAAAAAAGTCTTTAAATATACTTAAATACTGATTTTTTAATGTAATATTTCAATAAAGTGATGAAACATTTAAATTGTACCACTGGGAAATCAGGTGAAAAACGAAGTGACCTTTTTTTTGTATAATGAATGTATGTATTTTCTGTAAGTTTTTTAAATAAATCATGTTTATAACAGTAACGCAGAAAAGAACAAGTTTTAATATAGTACTCAACTTTTCACCAAGTGGTTAACAAGACTCTTCAAAGACAAACTTTTTTCTTTCGTCATACACACACAACACACACACACGCACTCCAACATAATCTACTTAAAACATCATAAATTACATCATTATATTAAAAAGATCAAGTTACATGCTACAGAAAAGAAATTTATCTGCTATTCAAATTGCAAAAGTTATACTCGTTAAAAATCCTGTATTAAAAAACAGCTCTAAATTCATAACCGACAAAGTAACACTATTCAGAACCTCGGTACTACAAGAAGATATTTTAATAAAAGATAAGTAAAATTTTGTTCAAAGTTCTTGAATAAGAAACCTAAACTATCATCAATCAAATTAGACAACATAGATATAAGAAAATAAATAACAACCGAAGAAGTTGAGTATACATCAAAAGATAGTGCACATTTGAATACAAAAGTTCACCTCTGGTTTATCGTTTGTATGTTTAATTTTTTCCCACGCGTGCTGTAAGTAAATATATATCAAATTAATTTTTGTATTTGTAAATCTGCAAACTAAAATTTTTCCAGGAAAATGTAACGAAATTAAACATCGAAAAATTTAAGAGGTTTTTCAAATGTTATTATCAGAATGTAAAATAAATTAATTTCTTGCAACAGCCTATAATACTGCCTATTGTAGCAAGTTTAATTCATGAAGATTTTAATGAATCTTTCTTAAAAAGAAATGCAATTCAACTGCGTATACGTCACAAAAGAAAAAAATTGTCTACATACAAATGATTAAGATTCATAACGTATTAAAACTTATTATTTCTGAGTTACTGTTCTGAGTTATCATTTATTTGAGGACAAATTTTTTTGAGGATTTTGTTTTGAGAAATTGTAAGATTAATGGAAAATTAGAAAATCGTATAGTCATAGCAGACCTATGCAAGAAAACAAATATGTGATAAATTTTGTAATTGTTATACTGAATAGTTTTTATTTATTTATTTCTTTTTACTATAATTATTCTTCTATGAAAAAATTGGCAAATTTTTTTTCCTGTGTTAAATGTCTTTTTATGATTTTTAAATAATTTATATGCAATCTAGGTATTATTAAGAATAATCATGTTCAGAATGATTATTTGCTAATAACTGATAAGTAAATATTATTCAAATATCCTTCTCATCATTAACATATACGTCAACACATGTAACATAAACTTATAAGTTAACGTTAACATACAACATTAACATCCACGCAATCAAAATTATAATTATTCAACATAATCTTTTTTTTTATTGACAAATATTTTACGAACAATATTTTTTTTTTAATCATTAAGAAAATCTCAAGTTAACTTGGATAAGATGCCTTGTCATTTAAAAAAATAAAAGGTTACATTAGCGCCTGAATAATTGTTGATTCCGATTTAGAAAGAAACATTTACCAACGCTGTAAACTTCCCTCAAAACTCTCTCATCAGATACCAAAATCAATTAATGTTACAAAAAAAAAAGTATAAAATTATAGTCTTTGTATTACACTATATTTTATTTTTGTACATTTTAATCGTGGATTATAAAACCTGTCTTTTAGGTTTTTAATTGTAACGAAATATTTGGTCAGAAAAACCAGGTAACATTTTACGGTAAGAAAATGAAATATTATTTCTAGATCATTAACATCTATATATCCAGATATAATAATTTAATGTACCTTCAATTTATTCATATAAAATTAAAATCGACAAATTTAATTTTTTTTTAAATTTTCAGTTTATACAGTGATCAATTTGAAATCTATTCGTACTATTTTGTAAACTTTAACGAAAACTTAGCTGAAAATGATAATAAAAAAAAAGCTGACAACACAGTTGTAGGACTTTCCTGTCACGCGACTTTTTTTTATGCACGACTTACATACACATACACACAACTTAATTTAAAATATTTATCATCTTATTTAAATAAAATATTTTTTTTTGTTTATTTAACGCAATGATTCTAACTAAACTGCGTGCGCGTACCGTATTTAAATCACAAGAAGGTGCCAGTATTAGTGGCCCCTTTTAATATCTTTTTACACTTTAAATATTATTCATTCATTTAATTCTACCGCTCATCTGGGACGTCACAACATAGCGGCCGACTACAATAGCTGTACGTCAGTGCCACACTAGCGCTCCTTGTGATGAGAGGGGATAATATTGAAGCAGTATACTTCCTTAGCTTTATTTAGGTTACTACTACTTCAGCTAATTTTCAGCTGCTTTTTTTTTAGCTATTTAGCTTACTCTTTTAGTTTAGATGATTTTTTGGGATGGTGGTGCGATTTTGCAAAAACCTTTTTTCGAAAATATTATTATTTTTTAATTGTTTACAAATGTGACTAAGAAAAATAAGACCTAAATTAGGTGAAATCTCGAGATACTGAGGGTGACCTTGCTCTACAGCAAAACTCCTTTGTTATTTTAAGTTGAAAATTTAATGGTATCAATGCCCCATATACAGAAGTTCTCTGATCAAGTTTGATCAAAATCGGTCCAGTAGTTCTGAAGATGTAAGATGATGTAGGATGTGTCACCGAACACACACACGTATATACGAACATATGGAAAATTTCCATCCGGTTTTTTGGGTTTCTTAGGTGTCAAAACGTCAAGATCCGATGAAAACCGCATATGCCCAAACTGGACCGATTGCAATACTTTCCCTCCTGAGCTGTAGCTCTGCTATAGCGTTACACGGGAAAGAAATAATTTTACATTGTACCAAATTTTTAAATTTATAAATGTAATTAAGTAAACTGTTGTAAAAGATGTTATACAAATAAAAGAAAATATTCAAATATACTCCCAATATTTTCATTTGTTTAAAATTATTAAATATTTAACTTAGTTTTCAAGTTAACAAAATCTTTTATTCCAAAGTCTTTCTTAAATAATTATTGGCTATTTCTACACGCAGTTGTTGGCAATGTGTTGAAAGTTTATGAAACCCTTCAGTAAGTAATCGAACAATACATTCGGAAACCGGAAAGTTCTCGGCCTGATAAAGAAAACACAAGACTTTTCTAAAATTTCTATTTCTCAACAATTCGATACATTTAGACCAACGGCTTTCCGACATTTTAACACCCTCAATAGAATGTAATTTTTCCAACTCTGTATAATATTTAGTTGTGAAACATATATCTTTATAAAGAAAATAGAGTTTTACAGCAAAAACCCGAGAAATGTGTGCAGGCGCATTATCGTGGTGAAAGACCACTTTCTTTTTGGCCAGATGTGGACGTTTAGCCTAAACAGCACCCTTTGATTGGTCTAGCAATGAAAGATAATACTCCCCAAAGATGGTTCTGCTTTTTTTAGCAAATAGTTTATAAGTACAACATGGAAATCCCAAAAACCGTGACTTTTCCTGCAAATGGAACCATTTTCGATTCCTTTTGTATACTTTCACCTATTCCCACCCACGATTTGGAGTGCGCTTTTGTTTTTAGCGTGTGATAGTGAATCCGTGTTAATCTACTGTTATTAATTAACAAACAAACTTATTGAAATTTTGTTTCATTAAATATAAACACCACTGAGAAGTGTTCGTCGAATCCGTTTTGGTCCATCATACGGAAAGCTTTTTCATACCCAAAACATCAGGTAAGATGTAGTAGATACGGTCTATCAAGATTTTCGCTAACTTAGAAATCTCGTGTACCATCGTCATTCGTCCATCATTTAATATTAATAGGAAATTTTTAGATTTTTGAGAAAATGTAGTCGGTCATACCGATTTTTTGGAGTCCCGAGCGTTAACAATGTTTAATGAAGGTACGGCCACATATAAAATTCAGCAGCTCATTTTTTTACCGACGAAAACAAGTGGAAAAAATCCTTTAAAGTGAAATCTAACTCTTTTTGAATATCCGTTATAATTTAAAACAAAGCACTTTATACTAGTTCGAACTTCGATTTTATCAATTTTATTGAAAAATGTCAAAACTTGTTTGCTTTATTCGATCGTCTCAAACAAGCAACTAAATGTAGGCACATGACATCATAAGGATCATACTTTAGAAATATCATGGTAATTTGGTCATACTTACGTCATCTCTGTGTCAGGCCAAGAACTTTCCGAAAGATCCTAATTTATTCTATTTTTTATGATTCTTCGTTTAACATGCTATATTTGTCGGATTTATTGTGATTTTAAATTTCATATCGTTGTGTTTTAAATTCAGGCCGTATATTCATAAAATTAATATCACAGCGGACTCGATAAAACATAATACATACGAACAGACTAAATTTAACTACACCACTTTACACGAACAAAATCAAGAATAGGAGAAAATTAACAATGAAACCGAATACTCCACTGAAGCCGATAATTAGTTCCAAAAAATTCTTTGTAGTTAAACTCCCCATTATTCTAAAATAGATTAGTTTATTAATTTAAAAATTGTATCATGTTATGTTCCTCAAAAAATGTTGTTATTTAGTGATAATTCAATCAAGGAATCGATCAAAAATCACATCCTAATAAACGTCCATACAAAATTTGGACAGAATTTTATTGTTTTAAGGAAATCATACAAGATAAATAAGAGTGCAATTTACATGAAAACTTTGAACAAAATATAGTATAAAATGTTTCTTAAAATCAATGACTACGTACTTAAATTATACTACCCAAAAATCAAAAAGATAAAATGTTTAAATGTAACGAATGCTTAAAGAATAAATCAATGAAAGATCTATTTTGAAAAGCAGGGATGGAATTCCATTAATTTACCTATTTATAATCCAGCATATGATTTTTAGAAGTAGTTATTGTGATGATTGACCGAAGTTTTACCCAACTCACTTTAACCATTAGTGATCAGAAATTCTCAAATTAGAATCTCGTACACGTCATCCAGTTTTACGTATTTTGTTATAATTTTGTACATAAACTGATAACCATTCTCCAGAAAAGGTTCGTATATTTCTGTTTAACTTTAGTAATGTTTTAGAATTGTTAACTTTTGTAATGTTCCAGATATGAACTTTCCAAACAAAGTCATTATACTTTTTGTTTCCTGCCCTAAACCCCTGGACCGGATCTGCAGTCAAGCATGACTCAGTCCAGGGGTGTGTCCTTGCGTCTGTAACGGGCCTTCCGCTTGCTGGTAGTAGGTCTGGCGTGGTAGGTCAGCCCGCCGGTTCTTGATCTTCTTATTTTAATATGCCTGCCCCTAACGTCAGAGGCGTGGGTAACCGGGCCCGGCTATACCGTTCCCGGGACCCCGCTCCATCCAAAACCCAGCCGAGACTGGATCTCTTCTCCAATTTTTTTTTTCGACTCGGGATGTTGGGAGTCCCCGTCGTGCCTTCTCACTGCCGCACACCTGTGCAAGCACAGACGAACGGCAGCTCAGCAGGGGGCTGAGCTGCCGTTCGTCTTCCAACTGGGCTTCAGTCAGTCCCTCATTTCTTGTCATTATACCTAACGTGAACAAACAAACTTTAGGGATGGTTCAACAAGCAGGTTTCATAAATTTAACTTGCAAACACAATAAATAGGTTCTAACTTGATACACAAAAAATTAATTGAAATAAGTTCTAAAATAAATTGGTGCAAATTACAAGAAAGAAGATAAAACAGATTAGTTGAAAGTACAGAAATTACGAAAAGAAAAACCAAAAGCACTTCTGCAGCATTTTACGTTAACGATATATGCTTACGTAGAGTTTTAATTATCTTAACCTTTTGTATTGTAAATATTTTTTTCCCCTACTCTCCTGGGCCGGACATACGATGAAGTAAAGCTCAGCCCAGGGGCGTGTCCTTCAAACTCAAACGAGCCTCCAGTTCAGCTCGCCGGTTGATCTTTTGTGATCAACGCCTGCATCAAATCGTCAGTGAGAGGTTAACCAGGCCCGACTACGTCCTTCCTGGGCCTCCCCCTAAGTTTTAATATTCTAATAACAAGTTTAACCTAATAAAGATAAAAAAAGTCCAACGAAATTCTTTAAATTTATCTAGTTTTTAATCTTAAAACTTAGAAATCTTCCACAGTGACTAAATTATAACGTAAATAAACCTACGTTTTCTAATTATAAAAACTGGTTCGGTTAGCAATGTTTCAATTGAAATCGCTGTTTTCTAGAAAGAAATCCTGACGGTAAACAATGACTTATTGTATTTTTAAAATTCATACTTACATTTTTCTTTATCAGACATGTTAGTACTGGATCTAAAAATCGATATGGAACATAGAACTGTTCATCCAGTTAAAGCAATTAAAATTTTAAAAGCAATCGATCCTATAATGTTATACTCGAAAAAGACTGAATCTAGCTAATAAAAACACATTTCAACTCAACTACTAATTAAAAGTAGTGTACGTTAATATATTATAATCCATTTGTTTACAACAGAAAGGGATTCATTAATTAGATACGAGATTTTATCAGGAAAATGTATAAAGTAATTTAAGTACTTTTTTTAATTATAATGCTTTTTATCAATTAATAATCAAAATTAAATTAATTCAGAAGATCCTTTTAAACACAACAGTAAAACTTAACTTTTTACTTCATTTCTTAATGACGTTTTTTATATTTCTTCTTTTATACTTCTTTTTAGAGTCTTTCGTTTTATGTTTCCACAGAAAAATATAAATGGTTTTATCTATAGTCTAAACCATTTGTAATATCTGTCATATACTTTCTGTATATCAATAAATTATAATAAAAGAAACTTTTTTTATGCTTTACTGTTGTTGAAAACAAAATTAACATACTGTTTGTCAAATTATATAATCGAATGTTTATCACATCAACCGATTTAAAAAAAATACATATTTTTATAGTCTACCTATATTTTACATAAACTGAATAAAATGAAAGCCATTTTTATGATAATGTAATGTTGGATAACTCAATCGTTCTTTTAGTTTTATTAATACTCAGTTTATTACAAGATTTTTAATTAACATATATTACAGAATATTAGCTTTTAAATACTTCACGTACATTTGACTGGTTTTGCCACTCATTATAGTCATTGTAACTGCTACATCAAATTATAAATAAGTAGATTTACAACTGCATGCTTCACTCGAAAATTTGGAAAGATAACACAAACTTCTTTGTCATCACCATAGAAATCAGTCTTAGAATAAACTTTTTGTTCGATATTTTTTAAACAAATAATAATACTGATAAAGTAATGTAATCGTATTAATCGGCCGGTCGAATGATGAGGCTCTTTAGATATAGCCTCTGAATCAAGAGACTATTGGTTCGATTCTCCGGATAAAAGTAGAATATTTCACGATCATTATTAAGTTATAAAGGTTCTCTGAGCTTCTTTATAAAAATTATTTTCTTTTATTATACAAAAGATTTTATACTGTATATAGAAAATAATTTTATAGATAAGCTAATGGTTTTACTATCAAGGAAAAATATCTGAAATAGAAAACAAACCGCCTTAACAATCAAACTTTAATAAATAAATCTGGTCATTATATCCAAAATAATATTTTTAATCTTCATGAATGAACAAAATATGTAAACTAATTTAAAATTAAACATAAAATTAGATACTATCGCAAACCAATGGTTAAAACAGTATCCTTAATGATTTATGTTTCAGAAAAAAAATTTAATTAATTATATACTTCTCAAAATAGAATTAAAAAAAAATATATATATATAAATATACTTAGGTATTTTTATAACCAATCAGAATAACGTAATTAAACCAATGACAATACACATTAATCCCAGCATATCGCATTTCACACTTAAGTTTTCCCGCCCCAACAGATTACTTTAGTAAATAATCAATCAGAGTACCGTATTTTCCTAACCAATCGAAAGTACGACAAGATTGACCGATCAAAAGTTACACCTTCAAGCAATCACAGTTATGAAAGGAACTGACAAATTAAAATTTCCAACCAAATATAATCCCTCTATTCTAACCAATCATAAGGTGCGAATTAAACGTACCAATAAGAAGATAACGAATTTCGACCGATACAATATCTACTGTCCCTGAATGCTGTTTAACTCTACATCTTGCACAAAATCAAACTTTACCTTTTTTCAGGCATTCAAATCGAGACACATCCGGACAATAAATTAATTTTTCCAAACAGAAGCGTGAAAATTAACATCAGCATTCTTTTATTCGACAAGCGTATAAAAATATTATGTAAACAATCCAAATCTATTTAGGATTCAATGTTTAAATATGTATATACAGCCCATTGTTTACGTATTTCTCAAGATATGATTTTAATATGCGAAACGATCTATTTCTATAAATAATTTGGTTTTGAGAGATTGAACCAAAGATATGTACCAATATATTCCAAATTCGCAATTTATATTTTATGTACTTTTAAAAACAACAACGATAAAATTAACAATTTTTTTTTGTTGTAATTTTTATATATGTATCTAGTATAACTCAAAAACGATTAGTCATAGGGCGTTCAAATTTTGGATTTAGGACTGTTGTAACATCTAGTTGTTGTGCACCTACCCTTTTGATTGTATTATCCATTACCCATTACCAGTATTATTGATTGAACCAAAAGTGTCCAATAAAGCCCAAAATCCAATTTTGTTTGGATTTTTTCTTAACTGCAGTAATAAGCCCTCGTCGTTGAGAGCTTTTCAACAATATATCATAAGTGGTACTTATATTCATTGGTTCCAGAGTTATAGCCAAAGAAAATTTTAATTAATGAAATATTTGATCTTACGGGAAGGCACATTACGGGACGGTTCGAATCAGACTTCATCTCCTTTTTTTTAATTTAAATATATTGATTAATTAATAATTATTAGCCTGTCCTGTAAAAAAAATTTTACGATGAAAAATAATACAAAACAAAAAAAATATGAAGAAATATCAGACGTTTTTAATGAAATAATATTTTATGTACTTTTCATTTTAAAAAAATGTGTAAATGTAATTTAATAGGCGTACAAGGATTAATGTGTTGTCCACATCAGATTTTTATTTTTATATTATTTAGGAATAAAGTTATTTTTTTGGTAATCAATATACATGGACATCTTTGTACATCCAAAAATATTTCCTCTAGATTTCTCTTTAATAACAAGAAAGAAAAATCCAAATAATAAGGATTTTAATGCATTTTCTACGTAATGCGGTGAAATAACTTGGTGTAGTTTGTTAAAAATTACTTTACAACTTAAGAAAATCTACAAAAAATATTCAATCTTTTTAAATCACTACACATGTATCCTTTTACGAAGTTGTATATTATGCCTTTTCAAATGCAAGTAATTTTTTATTAGTAATGGTAGAAAAAACGCTTACAAAGATAATAATTTTAATACGATATCTTATAATGACAGAGACTAAAATAGGAATATGTAAAAGACTATGATACGGAATTTATTATTGTTTAATTATAGTGCAATTAGTAAATATTTGTTTATTATTAGTCCATTCATAACAATCACCTAAGCTGAGAAGAAATAATGATACATGACGCAAACCCTATGTAATTTTTCCAATACAATGCCGATAAAAATAAACCAATGATAATACACTTCATCCCAGTATATCGCAGTTCACACTTAAAAAACCTCAAATTACATAATTTAAAGTTCATTGAAAACACTTACGAATTAAAATTCTAAAAGTTTACGTAATAAGAAGGTTTAAAAATTGTCAACAAGGTCAACTCAACATAATGAAAAAATAATAATATAAAATATATTAAAAAAAAAAATCTTTAAATTTCGACATTATAAGTCAGAATCAGTTAAAAAAACAACTATCACTATTTCTTTAATTTGCTACTGACTGATTTCCGAAAGTCAAAATTTACTCAAAAATTGAACAAAGAGATTATTTTATACTTTCTAATGAGGTTTCTAATATATTTTTATATTGTTTTTATAAAATTTATATATAACAATTCCGACATAATAATTCATGTATTAGACAATTAGTAACAATACTAAACAATCATGATGAAAAAAGGTTTAAAATATGTTCAATAAAATTATTTATTTAAAATAAAATTAACTTGTAAAACACTAGAACAGAAATATAAGAAAAATCTTCTCTAAAATATACTAATCAATTTAATGAAACTTAATCCATTACATGAAAATTAAGATTTGAAAATTTTTCTCTCCGGGGATAGGCCTTCCTTCAAGGACCACACAAATATCATTTCATGTAGCTTCTTTCTTTTTCTTCCAGAAGTTCTTCATTCTTTCAAATTGTTTAGATATTCTTTCTTTAGTCTAATTTCTTCAGTTGTGTTTTTTCTTTTCACCTACAAAAACCTTTGATTCAAAAATATTCTTTCTGCTTTCTTTTTCATCGGATAGTCTTTTTCTATAATTCCGCTCTTCTTTAATTTGTTTAACATAGCCACCTTGATTTTTGAAATTCCAGATTTTATTGAAAATCTGTTTGTTTAGCCTTCTTCGCCTTCTTTAAATTACATCTTTTTAGATCTTTTTGCACTTTCTTTCTTTTTTCTTCTGCTTTCCGTTGTTTCATTATTTATCTGGAGCTGTTCTTTGGGTTTTTCTTTTAATCTAGTTTGAAATCCTAAATTTTTTCAAAAGTCTATTTATTCTATCTGTCTTCATTTTTTTCCAATATTTATTTACTTATTGTAGGTTTTGAATTACTTACAGTGCCACCCTATCGTTGTTTTTTTATCATTATAGTTAAATAATTGTTAAATAAATCTATTATCACTCATTCCATACATATAGCCAAAAACCTCATTCTTTTCCACTTTTCCTTTTTCTAAATTGTTTATTTCTTGATAAATTTCTTTATTAAATTTTAGCTTATAACCTTCCTCTGATCTTTTGATTACAAAAAACTTTCTTAAGTATTTTCTTTCTTCTTTTAAAATATTTCTTAAACTTATTAAAATATTTTTTAAACTTTCCTAAACACTCACTTGCATGTAAGGATTTGGAAAACTTACTCTTTCGTAGTGTCGTGGTTTAGCTTTACACAGCTTAATAATGTCAGCTTGCAAGATTGTCAGACATCGGCTGTCAGTCAATAAACTGTTTTCATTTTACGAATCCGACTTTTAATTCCTTCTTTTTTCAGTACAGTTGGAGGTATTATTTCCCCAAAATACTTAAATTTGCCTAATTTGTGTATTTTATGTTCCTTTTCAATGATTGCTTTTTCTTCACAGTACTTACTGGTTATAAATTCTGTTTTTTCATACGATACTTCTAAGTTTTTTTTTCTTTTTTGCTGTTTTCTGACAATAGATGTACTTTTAATTACGTTTTTTTTCACAGCTGAAACCAGGTTAACTATGTCATCTGCGAAGGGTCATTAATGGCCATTTGTTTTTGTAATTTCTTGTTTAGCCTGGTTTTTATAAATAAATAAAAAATGCATAAATTAATAAGGAAGAATGAGTTAGTTAAATTGAGAAACTCATTTTTTATATCCGTTAAAAACATCAAACATTTTATAAATTTTTTTTTTCATTAAAAATTATGTTTTACATGTCTGTTTTTAAAAAAATTTAAAAGGTTTTAAAAAAATTCAAAATATCTGTATTTTTCAATTTTTAACGATTTCCCTATTACCAGTATTGCCCCGAAAGTATTTGTTGAGTCTCATGCACTTTTATTATGCGCAGAAAGACAAAACAAATTGGTTAAAGATATTAAATAAATAAAAAGATCATTTTTTTGATTTTTGGGAAAGAGGGAATTTTGAGAAAAATTTCCTTAAAGTTGATAAGAAAAGAAAGCACGCATGAATTGAGCTCAATATAAAATGGGATTATGTTTACACAATTTTGAGAAAATTAAGCCCAAACTATCTACTCTACTCCCTGGAGATATTAATCCCATGTTTAATCCCAAATGTTTAAGTAATTATGCTTCAAACACACCAACATACGTACATATGTACGAACATTATTCCCTGTTGAAGATCGCTGATTCTTTTAAATAAATTAAGCCTTTATGTAGTTGCGTTTATAAACTATTTTTTAACATAAATTGTAATTGCCATTCATATATATATATATATATATAACATTATTAAACTTGTAAGTATATATGTAACATCATGCAATTAGCGCATGTTGAGTTCTTGGAGACTGATTGAAGACTGACTATAACCTACTTATATAGTAGTACGGAGCCGTGAATCTGTCAGGAGCTGCGTGAACTGTACGGAGCCGCTGAATCGTCAGGAGCCGAGAGCATCCAAACAGAGCCTTGTATTCGTCAAGAGCTGTGTGAATCCGACGACCGTAGCCGAGTACAGCCGAACGGAGCTATCCGAAAGTTCTTTAAATTTTAAAAGTCCTATTTTAAATGAAAATTAATGTTTTTCATTAATAATGGATAAAACCTGAGTCTATACACTCCCCACCTTTTAGTTTTTTGAAGTTCCTGGATCATTAAACGTCAAGAAATACAAAAAAGAAACATAATCCATATTTTACCTGGTTACCATAATACCCTTTTTGCAAAAACGTAAAAAAAATTCCAGGAAAGGAAAGTAAAATTTCAGGAAAAATGCGCTTTAAAGGAAAGCTTATTTTAATTTAAAATCGTAAAATTTTAAATTCAAAAAACTTTCTGATTTTAAATAAATAACGAACAATATCATATAAATGGTTTTGAAAATCTGCCAAATTGAAGCAAAGAAAATGTTTATCAACTGAATGTATATGAATGTCTCTTAATTTTTCAACGGTAATAAACACCTTTTTGTGTAAATGGAAGAGGATGAACTTTACTGAATCATTATTATTATTAAAAAGTAAACTCCTCGTTCAAAACTACACGCGATGAACAGAGAGAGTAGTGTAACAAGTAGAAAAGAAGGGCTAAGTTCGGTAGAGTGATGTGTTCAGATTGCATGTTTTTAAACGGCCATGATATTCCATTTTGACTAAGAAAATATTATATCATCCAATAAAAACGCATAAATTAATAACTTTCACTTCTATCATGTTCGGAAACATATTTTTTTAATTTCTTCACCCGTTGTTCAAAAAATATTTTACTACAGGGAAACCGTAATTCTGATATTATAAAAAAAGGGACTCGATATTTAAATGGCATTTATGCTTTATTTGCTGCATAGGTAAAACTAAATAAATTATTCATTATAAAAATAATACTTAACATAAATAAAATAAATTTCCTTGAATATTTTATTTATGTTAAAAACTAAACATATTATCCCATAACATAGCACGACAAATGGATTATTTAAAAAAAATCGTGACAGAAGTTACCTACTTATCGTTTTATTTTATGCAAATTTATAAACTACATACACAAATAACATAAAAATAATATGACTTTTATTATTGAATAGAAAATAATAAGGATTTTTATTACAACGAATATATTACAAAAAATAATAAATATATAAATATAAAAGAAATTGTACAGCAAAAAAAAAAAAAAAAACAATATAAAATAGAATTAAAACTACCTCAATAGAAAGTAAGTATCTATAACCAGTATATTTTATCTGTAATAATACAAAGTTAGTGTTTTAATTTTAGTAAGAAATACTGAACGTAAGTTCACGATATAATCCAAATAATCTTTAAAAACTTTAATTAAATTTGAGAGTAAAAGTTTTTGCAGATGAAGTTTCTTTGATCCAATTGTAATTTTTTATCATATAACCTTTTGGAAGATTTTTTTAAACAGAATATTATACCGCGCAAAACTCTCATAATTTGAATATATGAAGAAAATAATTTTCTTTTTTTTATCATTGTTTCTTATGTAATTATTGTTGTGTAGTGAAATGTCATAATCTGTTATCTTAATACTTAACTAATTCGCTCAAAATATTCCTGAAAATTATTTTACAAATTTACTGAAACAAGTAATATATACTTCCATGTTCCATAGGTAGGGAGGGTCCTTTGTTCGCACTTTATAATTTGTACTTTATTTTTTCTGAAATCTTTCTCAATTTTATCTAAAAGGAAGTTTTTCATCTTTCAGAAAGAAACCCAACTTTCAGACGGGTTTTTCATGCAGTAGCATTATTTTATTCCCTTTTTTTAGATTTAACCTTGCTTTAAATACAAATGAAACTAAAAATTGTTAAACAGAATAAATTAAAAAAAAAAAATACCAATAAGTAAAAATAATATGTTTCAATTGTTTTTAAATTTTGATTATTTGTAATCTGCACCAAATTAAAATCAAAAAATTGTCAATTGTAACTTTAAATTTTTAATGTTAGAATAATGGAGAAAAAAACTGACCCTAAAGAAAGTGGCGGAGAGATAAATTTCAGATTTATTCGATTTCAAAATATTAGAATTCCATTAGAATATTTATTCAATTGAAGAAACTGAACTCTAGAATGTTTTATGGAAATTTACCGTACGCTTTATTCTGAAAAGCGTCTCGGATTTTTTTTTACCGATCATTTTATTTACTTTATCTTCCTCGATTTTTAATTTGTATTTTCCATATTACAATTTAAGACATAAATTACAATTTATGATAATAAAAAACCTTTTATTCATGGTTTTATCTTTATAGATGCAGATACAAATGAAAATCTCAATTACATTTAAAATTATTTCGGAGAAAGATAAGCACCCATTTTGTTTGCTTGTTTCAATACCTAGTAGTCAAAATCTCACTTAAGTAATCGAACCAAGCAGTATAATAAACGGTTTTTTTTTAAGTAGATATATGAGGATGCTAACAAATATTAACTGTGGAGACCTTTTAAATATTCATTGTTCTTTTTTTTAAATTACATTATGTTTGACCGTTGCAGAAATTAGTACAGTCGGAAGAGTTGGAATAGCTATATATTCCAGTGATATTTTGTTAGCTCGTTTATATTTTTGTGTAAGGATTTGTTCTATTTTTTTTCCTTTTTTGATGGCTACATTAAAGTAGATATTTTTTTAATATGTGATTTTATTTTTTCTCTCTGTTATGCACGTTAAGTGATGTACTTATGTAATTTTGTTTATCTTTGTATTTATTAATTTTGTGTAGGTGTTTGTCAATGAACGTGTCTGTGCGAGTTAGATATTTTGTAGTGTTGAACTCTATGCTTTTCTTGTGACAAGAGTGTTCAGGTAGTCTATGAATAATGCTACTAAAAGCAGATAGTTTATATGAGATCAAATAGTTTGAGATGTTGCGAATGAGAGTGTCTATCATTATTGCTGTTAATATATTTTGAAATAAGTATTTTAAAGAAGTTATATAACAAAATTTGGTTCAGAAGTCGTTAAAAATATTTTAATTCTAAAGTAGATTTAGCAAAATAATCTTAAAATAATAAAAAACCAAAATAGTCAGTTAAATTGGATAATGATTAAGAAAAAATATGTTAAATCATGACTAAATTTATTTATATCCAAACTGATAATAATGAATATAATGTGTGCGCGTGTAATCGAATCTATATAAAACTTTAAATATTATATATATATTATACATTCTATACAGTTTTTATTTATAAATGCTACCGAATTTACGGTAATTTTAAATTAATTAAATAGATCTTATAAATTCAAAGGTTTAAATCTGTAAGATAACCTTTCAGGTATCTCCACTTGATTGAATATTCTACCAATAATTTGAAAACTTTGAAAATTAGATTAATCTGAACTTTATTCTGCCACCATTTTTAATTAGGGCATCTAACTGATTTTTCTTTAAAATTGTCGTATTAGCGATACCTTCAAAGTATCGTGCGTTTCAATTTTTTTTTTATAATTTTTTATTTCTCATTCAAGAGGAAGGGCTCTAGTCCATTTCTAATGTAGAAGATCTGAGCAATTGATCCACAAAATATCATAAAATGCTTAAGTATCTTGGAATAGTTTAAATATTGAATAGGGGTTCTAGTAGTACTTAACCGCATTCTATATAATTATTCCTATTTGAACATCTAGTTTTGTTCGATATCCTACTTGATGAAAAAAACAGTAGCAGTCATTAACCATATTTTTCTTCAAATAACCATGTATTTAATATCGTTATCCCAATTAAGATGGATCGTTTGACACATATTTCATTAAAATCAATTTTTTAGAATAATGTTTACTCAAGAACGATAGATAAATGAATACTTATCTAACCAATGATCTGTCAGTCAATCTATTTTTACGCGAAGATGCAAACAAAAAACCGATTTTTACAAAACTTGATACAGATTAGTTAGTTCCGTGATTAACTTCGGCTAAGATTCCAATTCAATGAGATGCCATCCTTTCTTTTTCTGATTTAGCCTCCGGAACCACCGTAAGGTATTACTGCAGAGGATGAAATGTATGAATGTAAATGAAATGTATTCTTATTTAATCTCAGGTCGACCATTCCAGAGACGTGTGATTAATTGAAACCCAACCACCAAAGAACACGGTATCTATGAGATGCATCCTGCATTTGCAATGTACGGACGAAGTATGGTTAATTATTACGTAAAAAAAGTAATTAAAAGTATGAAATAAAAAACATAATACAAGCTAATAAAAAAATAAAATTTATACTACTTATTTAATAAGGCCATATAACAATGTTATTGAAATAAACAATTATTTATTGTTTAATGAAATAAATAAGTGTAGTATGTACTATACTATCTCACTAAGTATGTAGTGAGATATTCATACTGTATAAGTAAACAGAAAATAGACGTAAAATAGTTCTTACAAAAGCTGAAATACATATTTATTTTTTATAATTTTAATTGTATTTTATTGAACAGTTCAAATAAAATGTTCTTAAGAATGTTATTGAAGTTATTTTTTGATTTATGTTATAAACAAAAGAAAAGTAAATTAGTTAAATAAGTAAGTTTACGATCTTGTTTGAAAGAAATGAATAATTTAAAATAAAAAAATTCATCCCCGTAAATATTTTTTTTCTATTTGAAATATTTCATTTAAAAATTTTAGTTAGTTTTAAGCAAAAAAAAAAAGGCCAATTGTAACTGATAAGTTTTAATTACGTATGGTAAAATTTATCAAAAAATAATACAAAAATAAAAATAAAAGCTATGTGTTATATTGCGACAGTTTCCTGCGTTTTACACCGAGTATTATAATTTGTTCCACTTCATATCGATAACATACATAACAATGTACAAATTAATACTATCGATGTAAACATATAAATCAAAATCGATTAGGATTTAGAATGAATACGCATTAAATTAGAATATTAAAAATAAATATTTTTTAATACTAAGGTATTAAGAAATATTTATTTTTAATATTTTCGGCTACTTTTAATACAAAGTTAAAAGAAAACTTTTGACCCGTAGTAACCACACGAACAACAGCAGTGTTTGCACCAATGATACTTTTGAAAAATTTTTAAATGTTTACCTGACAGATGGAGCTGATGAGCCACTTGCAATTTAACTTTACTCTCCTAAATAATCATTATACCAGCAAACAAAATTACGAGGAAAATTTACAACCAAGTTGACTCTGCTATCAAACGGATTTTAGCTAGTCAAGATGAATGTTAAATAATCGCGGTGATATCGGATATTCTCTATTTTTTCCTTTATTTACTCCGAGCAACCATTTTTTTCCATCTTGTAATATTAATATTCAATTTATAAAAAAATAATTGCAAGTAAATGAGTTATCTATCTCTTTTCAACAAATCTTGGAATAGACACTACAGTAAAATAATTATTTAAAAATTATTTAAGAAAAAATGAAAAATATGGACGTAAATTGTTAAACACCTGTATAATTTTATTAACTATCCTCTAAACCCACAAAAATACACTTATGTGTGTTATTTTAAGCAACGAAAATCGGACATGTGCTGTGTTTAAATTACTATAAATTTTGAAGTACTCTGTAAGTTTGTAACGCTATTCTGATTAACAGCGAATCGATTTATTAGTAACTTTTTTCTAAGTTTATATATAACGTGGACACTTTGTATATAAATTTAAAATAAAAGATAAGAATAATTCTTGATCTTTATTATTGGTATAATTAGTTTTTGGAAAAATTTTAGTTATAGTTAATAAACAAAACAGTGCTTACCAACAATTGAACTTGACGCGTTCAAGAGCTTGCGGAGTTAATCTCCATCCTGAGGAACTTACATTATTCGTCATAATAGTAAAAATAATTAAAACTTCACGTGATAATTGTACGAAAGTTGTGATATTTGCGTAATTATAACAGTTGGTCGTCGTATATTTTAAAATTATGTCAACGTAAACGTCCTGCCAATTTACTGGTCTCAACTGTTATCTATATCTGTTAATACATATAAACAGTTCAGACCACCAAACTGAAAGGACGTTTACGTTGACATAATTTAAAAATATACGACGACCAATAGTTATAATTTCGGAAATATCACAACTTTCATACAATTAACACGTGGAGGTTTTAATTATTATTACAAATATGATGAATAGTCTGAATTCCTGAAGATGAAAATTAACTCCGAAAGCGCTAAAACGCGTCAAACATTCAGTTGTTGGTAAGCGGTTTTTTGTATATTAACTATAACTATATACTTATACCAACGGGCCATGCTTAACAAAATTATTACAGAATTTTAATGTTAATATTTTCTACAAATCCCTTGGTTAACAAAATTAGTTTATTTTTACTACTGATATTGGTAGAAAAAAGAAAAAAATATTTTTTACAATTTAAGGTTAAGAGAACAGATACTTCTTATTGGTTCGAAATATTTTCACAAACGTAGGAGAGTTATTTAAGAACCTCTAAACAAGTTAAAAATAAAACATTTTGTAAAAAATAGAGGAAGTAAAAGATAAGGAAATAAGATTGGACGTTTTTTCTTACATACAATAACGAAGACTTATAGAAGTAAAAGATAGGTGGATTGAATAAAAGCAATCGGTTATTACAAACAATAGAGAACAGGGAAAGAATTCGGTTAAGCATTTTTCAAGAAACAAATGCTTCTTGAAACAATTAACGGTTCATAGAATAGCAAGAGAAATAAAATGTAGGTGAACAAGGAAATATCATATCAGTTATAAAATAATAATCAAGGTTTAAGAGAAATATGAAAAAATGAAAAGACACAGAGAAAAGACAAGAGGCGAAGAAGACCTTGAGAGATCCCATAAAAGAAGACTCGTTATTACCATATTGAAAATTGTTTAATCCTGAAAATTCCAATAAGATGAAATATTTTACTTACAATATGTTTGCTCCGGCAATCTAGAAATCAAAAACGAGTACAATGTGTGGTGTATCCATAATTTGTAAAATAAGAACTGTCCTTACAGAAAGTTTGATGATTTCAAAAGCAAGTTTTATATAAAATACTAGCGTACCCCGTCGCGACTTCGCCCACAATATAGATGTACCTTCACTCGCAATGCTTTTTTAATATAAACAAAAAATTTATTTCAATCCCAAATCTAGCATTCCCATCGCTGCTTCGTCAGTGCTCTATGGTTACTTGAGCTTCCCGTCATGATCAAGGCTTGCTTCGTTCTCCCTTTACGTTTTCTCCCGTTTCTCTTTCCCTTACTTCCTTTTCCCCTGCCTCTTCCCCCATTTCCCCTTTCTCCTTCCTCTTTTCTTTTTTCTCTTTTCCCTTTCCATTCTTTTCCCGTTTTTCATTTTCCCCGTTTTTCCCCTTTTTCATTTTTCCATTTCCCCTTCTTCCCTTTTTACCATTTTACCTTTTTTGATTTTTCCTTTTTTCTTTTTTTCCCTTTCTCCCTTCTTCCCCGGTTTTCGATTCCAGTTGGTTTTCATGAATTTCGTTATAGGTTCATTTTGCCGCTAAGCAGAAATCATGGTAAAATTCTTTGTTATTCCTAATTTAAAAACAAAGCCTTTTCCGGACACATATTTATTATGAACTTATTTCATTATTTTAAACAAAGAAATACAGCTGTAAAATTAACGGCATTCTTCTGGAGCACTCACACACTCATTCTGTCGCTCTGCGCGCGCACACGATGTATTAATATTACTTATTTGACAGATGTAATGAATTACTTCATTTCCATGCTTTGCCTACGCTTTTAATCTCAATCATTTTATTTTCATCTGACATCTTCAATTATTTTTTTTACACATTCCAATTTTCAAATTTAATTTAATATTATTTTATTTAATTAAATTTATTTAATCCCCTTCCTCTCCCCCCATTTTCCTTTCCCCTTCCTCTTTCCTTTTTCCATTTCCCCCTTCTTACCTTTTTACCTTCCCCTGTTTTTTTTTCTGGAAATGTTTCCAGAAACCGAAGGTTTCATAATGGCGATTCAAGATCAGGTCATTAGCACAAATAACTAAAAAAATCAAAAAATCAAAGAGAAAGATGACAAATGCAGAGTAAGCATGAAAAATCAAGAAACTATCCAGCGTATAATCACAGGATGTAAAAAGCTAGCTCAAGAAACAGTATATCAAAAGATATAATAATGTGGCAAAAGCGCTGCCTAAGGCATTGGTGAGAAAATACACAAAAAAAAATTGAGCCATATTAAAAATATGAACCTGAAAAAGTAACAGAAAACAAAGAAGTCAAAATACTGTGAATTGGGCCAATAAAATAACAACAGATGAAAAAACACACCGAAAACAGACCAGATATAGCAACAGTATATGAAAAGAAAACGAATAAATTACTCCCGATTGATATATCTGTACAACGCACCAAGCACCGAAAAGATGACAGAAACGGAGAAGGAAAAATATAAGAATCTGATCTGAAAAAAGTAATGGAAAAAATAATTGCGGTTGTTGAAACAATGCAGAGTAGCACTATGGTCACAGTCAAAATTATACGTAAGGTTCTCAGCTGAGATGTGCCCAGACAATCTACAGCCTTGGTCGCAGAAGTACAACCCCTATAGGTTAAAGCTATATTAAAATCTCACCTGTTATCAGGGCGTGCGATGGGGAAATAAATAAAATATAATATATATAAATAAAATTAATTTAAATATAAAACAAAATTAATTACAACTATTTTATTATTTCTTCGATTTAATTTTATTTTTTATTTTTTTAAATAAATAAAAAAGATAGATTTGATCAAACTGTATACGAATAGTGAAGTATTCTTTTTTAATAAAATGATACTCAAATCAATATAAAATTTTATTATCAGTTTTAGAGTAGATTGTATAAATGCTATAATAAAAAATACTAGTAATAATAACTTTTGGTATAAAAAATAAATCTCTGATAATATTAAGATGCAAATATTACCCAATGATGTTATTATATATATATATATATATATATATATATATATATTATTTTATATCACGAAAGCTATAGGCTAAATATAGCCATGTAAATTCTGTTGTATATTAAGTAAAGAGATTATTTTAAATACTCTCTTTCTCTCTCTCACTATGTATCTATCTATCTATCGCTCTCACTCTCTACAACTATGTGTAGACTGTGGATGTGTACTCGTATACATGCGTAAAAACGAACGAACACGCGCTCGATACACACGCAATATTTTATTAGAAAAGCGAGCTTCCATAAAATCACTAATCGTTATTATAAATACTATAAATTTCCGTTCTTTCAATACTTATTATACCTACCTTTACCTCTACACTTTATATTCTGAAATGAAGTGCATAGTTCAATTTAATGAAGAAGCCTTTGGAAAATGTAACTAATGATAAAAATAAATTACTAACGAAAAATTTACAGAGGCAATAAAATGACAATTGATAAATGAATTAATAAAAACGTATTTTAAAACAAATTATTTTGGCAAAGCAGATAAAAATGTTACGAAATATAAGTTACATATGTTGGTTGTTATATACTTACGTATTGTAAAAAAATTAACTTCTAAAAAAAAGCAAAATTGAATTCAAAACCCGGATTAAAAGTTAGAAATAAACCGTTTTTAATTCATTTTTACTTCCTTGTACGAAATAAAGGAAGTATTTTTATCATGAAAATTTTCGGTTTTCAGATATCAATGGAAATATCCATTTTGACCACTCCTGAATACCCATTTTGACTGGTTTCGGCATGACGTCTGTACGTACGTATGTATGTATCTATGTAATGTAATTGTGGATTTAGGACTGTTGTAAAGTCTAGCCCAAAATAAAAAAATAAAAAATTGGATTTTGGACTTTTTCTTAACTGCAGTAATCAGCCCTTATTGAGAGTTTTTCAAAGATATTTCATAAGTAGTACTTATTTTAATTGGTTCCATAGTTATAGTCAAATAAGATTTTAATTAATGAAATATTTGATCTTACGGGAAGGCACGTCGGTTCGAATCAGACTTCATTTCCTTTTTTTTTTTACCTTTTTTTAATTTAAATATATTGATTTATTACTAATTATTAATTTTTTTTTACCTCTGATTGTAAAAAAAAAAGTTTATAATAAACAATAACTCAATAATAACAATAAAAAAAAAATATGAAAAAAATCAGAAGTTATTAGTGAAATAAAATTTTATGTAGTTTTAAAAATGTGTATATGTAATTTAACAGTCGTACGAGGAAGTCATATGGTGTCCATATCAGATTTTGTGAAACATCTGATTATTTAATATTAGTTCAGAATTGTAATTTAAAATCGTATTAAAATTTTATATACTTTTCTTTACAAGATAAAAAAAAATGTGTATTTGTAATTTAATAAGCGTACAAGGAAGTACTCATGATGTTCTCATCAGATTTTTTAATTTAAATTGTTTGAAGTTGGTTCAAATTAAAAACAAACAGATTTATTTTCTTTTATTTTAGTACAAACTTTTACAAAAAAAACATTACGATAAATTGAAAAGTATTAACTTAATTAATTGTTTTGTATTTTTGTTTTTTTCAATCAGTTTATTTTAAAATACTGATTTTAATTAAATTTTTTAGATTTTCTTTTTATTTAAAATATGAACAGGATTATAAAACAATTTTCTGGATAAAAAACTGTTTACAAGAAAATCAAGGTCAAAAAATCTCCATTTTAATAAAAATAAATATGTCTATCGCAGTATGTCAGAAGGGCGGATTTCCGGTTAGTTAAGAAAGAAAGGATGTTGTACTGCTGTAATGATTCTTGAAAACAATACTGCTTTCGGTGTTTTAGCTAGGTTTCTTAATTTTTTTTTGTATTTCATATTATGTTAGTATATTCTTTTATAATATTGCGAGGTACTGAGTATACTTTTTTCTTCTTTTTTCTGAAAACGTCTCCAGAAACCGAAGGTTTCGTAATGGCGATTCAAGATCAGGTCATTAGCATAAATAACTAAAAAAGTATAAATCAAAGAGAAAGAAGTTGACAAATGTAGAGTAAGCATGAAAAAAATCAGCATTATACGCTATCCAGCGTATAATCACAGGATGTGAAAACCTAGCTCAAGCTAGTACGTAATACCGCCGAACATACGCTGTTCGAGTGCCATAGATGGGCGCAACACCGCCAACGATTAGTAGATGAATGCATTATGACGGGAAATCTTGTGGAGTGGATGTTGGCCTCTGAAAATAACTGGAAATGGTTCGCAAACTTCGCGAGAACAGTTCTCCGTACGAAGGTGGAGGAATATCGACGCCGGGGTTACTAGAGTGCTAAAGTGTAGGGAAGGATGGACAGCCCCGTCTCGGAGGACCCGTATGCTTAAGTGTACGGGTTCCTGTGAGGGGACGGGGACTCTATGGGAAAGCCTTCGCGAGGGGTTAAGTTAAGACCGAGACCCGGCCGAGGGTGTTGGTTTTCTGGGGGTGCTTGCGCCCTTGGTTTGAGGTAAGGCATAAGACCGAGACCCGGTTCCTGGTGGTGGATCGGGGAACGGCATAGCCGGGCCCTGTTTCCCCCGCCGGGGATTAGAGGCAGGCACAAAAGATCCAGAACCGGGGGGGGAGGGGTTGACCTGTCGTGTCGGATGTTAAGCCGGTGGATGGGGAGACCTCCTTAGAGTCGGAAGGACACGTCCCTGGGCCGAGTATACTTAATTGGATGTCCGGCCCAGGGATGTAGGAAACAAAAAAGTACGTAATACCGCTTAATACATTATACTTGTGTATTTTCGATTTGTCTTCTTTCTTTTCACATATTTGTTGTATTGTGTCTGCATCAATAACTTAACATTGCTACTTGCCAACTCATTTTGATGCTATAACCGATAATTTGTGTAATTTTGGAGTCGTACTCACAAAAAAGAAAAGGTTCAAATTGACCCAAAACGATTAAAATTTCGAAACTGACTTTTTGGACATAAACCCCTTTCCTTTATACCAAATTATATTAGCTCGCTTCTAGCGGTGCTAGCAAAATTACAATTTTGTTTTCATACATAACATTTTGAATTTGAATAATCGCGAAACTATTTTCCACCTTTTAATCGTATTTGTAGGCAAAATAACTAATTTTTTAAAAAGTTCTTGATTAATTTTGTGGAAATATCTAACAATTTCCTCTATAAGACAAAATAAAGGTTATTGAAATCAATCTATTTGGGGACAAGTAAAACTGGAAAATAATGTACAAAAAAAATCCACGTAGAGTCAAATTGAGAACCTTCTATTTTTCTGAAATAGGTTAAAATGTTTGATATATTATTATGAATTTTATCGCAAATATTATCATTTTTATTTATTTCATAAAAATAAATTTTAAAGAATTACATGAAAATCAATAAATAAAAAATTTAATAAAACGAACTTATGGTAAAAAACCGAAAAGTTACTGTCTAAATGTGACGATTATTTTCGGAATAGAATAATGAACACAATAAACCAATTAACTTTTTGACCCAACCATAACTAAACTAGACAATAAACATAATTTCAAAATATACAGAAAACCAGTACAATTGACATCTTCAAACAGCACAAACACGCAGCAAAATTCATGTTCCAGCTTAAACATGTTGCATCACTTAATACACATACCCGTACTCTCTTCAGTGTAGCCGACATCTACAGTGTAACCGACAGGTACACTGAAGACCTCAATTTTTATAAAATTTTCTGTACAAGCTAATAACATCTACCTAACCTATAGCTAAATTTTACACAACATATATAACACAAGTAATAATATAAAATACGTAAAATTAATATACATTAAACTACATATACATAAATTTCCGTTTTTTTTTAAACATAGTTACAGAGTTACTTTAAGCAATTGCTATCAAAGTATAAAAGATCAATCAAAAGATAAATTGAAAAAAGAAATTACAGGAACCCAGTGCATTAATTAAAGTGCACAATTGTACTGAGTATAACAGCAAGCAAACTTGATACGCATAGATTTACGGAGCATACAACCTCATTAAATAACACAAAAAATCTTTAGAAATCACTTCATACAAACAGGACAGATATATGAAAATATTAACTAGAAAACTACTCAACATACTTCAGTAATTCAGAATTTTAAAAAACATTAACTTTACAAAAATAGTTCATTATATGAACAAATTCATCACAAATCAATTCTACTATTTAAAAACATATTGTGAGCCCAAACCATTTCAAGATGGGTGCTATTAATCTGCAGTTCTATTGACAAAGCAACTGCGTAGTGTACTAGATCTTTTGATAACACAGTATATTTGTATTAACCGGTAGGGGTTCCGCCTCCTGGATCCGCAGGGCCTCGCAACCGACACCGGCTCTCCCCGGGACCCCTAGGACTCACATACAGCTTGCTTGACTTGCCGCTACCGTCTAGGTAATGGTAACATGTCTAGAGAACCCCGCCCCCTGCAACCCTCATGGTCTTCGTTACCCTCATGGTTGAGAGAATAATATTGACAACTAACAATTGAAATATTCAGGCTTTATAGAAACAAATTACAAAAGATAGAATCGTAGTAACTATGGTAAGTACACAGAACTTTGACAGGAAAACTTCACAACTTATTTCCGTTGCTACGGTGACAGAAATATAACAATGAAATATAAAAAAATATAACAGAAATATAATAATTTTTTTTCTTTAATAAATATCATTAATTGACAACTTTACCCTCGAAGGGGATAAAGCCTCGATCTACGGCTTAAAACCTTCCCTGGGATAACACGAATGTATTCTGAAAATTTGAAAGCAATCGATCGGTTTATTCTCGCGTGATGCGACAAAAAATAAACAAACAAATATACACTTCGGCTTTATGGACGAGATATACTCGTATATATAATTTATATTTTTACGTTTTTCTGTAATGAAAATGACATTTTAACGCTAATGAAATTAAACATAGGCATGTCATTTACGGCTAAATATGTCAATTTGATCAGAATGAATCAAATCTCTAAATACTTTCACAAAAAACAAAGTGTCTCTATAGTTTTATCAGCCTATTATTCTCTTTATACTTAAAAAAGTTGACAACTGACAATTATAATCTTAAACCTTATTGGTTATAGAGTTAATAAATTTATATTACGACTACTTATTTTATGTTACTTTTACAGCACTGCTCATTTTTTTGACCAAAATTTTCCGCGTAATGATTGTTCTCCGAGATTTATACTAAAAATGGGACAATATATAAGCGTACAGACTTAAAATCGTCTTACGAATGAAATACTAAAATAGATTTTACAAGCAATTTCATAGGAAACTAGGTAAAAAAAAAAACTCGTTTGCCAAATTTCCTGTCTATACATTCGTGGCAATCCCACAAAAAGGAAGTATAATAGAGCTTAATTAAAATTATTGAAATTTTTATAACTCTACAATAATAAATCATAAATGAAGCACAAAGCTCCACAAATAATTCATTTTTTTTTTTTTTTAATTTTAATCCAGCAGTCTATTTATCAATTGTACAATATCTTTAAAAAGGTACAAATAAAAAATAAAAGTAAAATATTTATTTATTCAATGCCCAATCTATTCATACAAAGTCATTATATTTCTGATCTTCCAGTTCAATTCCATCAGACATGTTTCTATGATCGATCAGTTATTTAAACACTCTTAAATGTTCCCAATTTATAACAGAACTTGTGCAGATAACATACACAGGAGATGCAAGGATTTTCATCCTGAAAAGATGTTCTGCAAGGCAGTCAATCATGATCAGTAACCATTCTAAACACTGCCACAGATTCCCTTTGAGAATTGTCAGGAATTATATTCTCGCCATTAATAGAGCTAAATACTCTTTATCTTCCATCTGAGTTGTTAGATAATTCAGGAAAATTCGTTTAAACCTTTGATTTATAAAATTTTTAATAGAGTGGTTAGACGAGTTGTATATGTTTTACTCATCATTATTTGGGTTTCTCGCTTCGCCAAAGAGTCAGTTCCAGTGTGAAGTGATATCCATCGAAAGATGACTGAAACGTCAACATCACCTAATCAACCAACTGCTGACTAAATTCAGCTATTATTGAGATTATTGGGAGATGAAACGATGATATCTCTTGGAAAACACATTTAAAATCACAAAACATTATTATTTTCTCGAAATTTCAAATTTGGCTAGCAACTGTTTTAAAACGATGTTAATTGCCTCCAGATCAACATTCAAATGAGTTTGATGTCATCCTATGGATAAAAAAACTGAAAACAGAACCACAGATACCAACTCCAACGCACCCTCCATTTTTCGTCGCAGAGTCTTTAGTATAAAGATGCGAACATTTTGGTACAGGATAATAACCTTGTCTTGTATAAACTTTTGAGGGATGATCTTCAGTGGTATCCAATCAAGATCATCAAGATCCGATTTTCTCAACGGCTCATCTAAATCCAGCCAAGCTTTAATGTTGAATGTACCTTAATGGACATTCTGAAAGTTCAAGATTTTCTATGCTGCAAAGGGGAAAAAACTTCTGGCTTATCTCCTTGACTTCTGTTTAAAACCCTTTCGAGTTTTAATCGGCATTTATGCGGAGCATATCTATCATTAAATAAGTAATGAGAAAAGATAAATGTGTGCGCCTGCGAGCGTGTGCCATTTATTAAGCTGATCAACATATTGGAACAGGACCATTATGACGGATTTGTTCTAATTATGAAGAAAACGAGAAAATATAATCAAAAGAAGAATCCAGAAGGAACTAAAAGGGATACTTTTCTCAGGCTAACAAGTCTGTTCTTTGAAATACAGATGATGGTACCTCCAAAAGCTTTTGTTCTACCAGAAGGGTTGTCGGACTGAATAAGAATTTATAGAAAAACATGTTAGGGCGCGGACGATGAAAGTTATTACGCTTCAACGATTAAAACGATTAGGCGGGTACTGGTTCTGCTGACCAGAGGATATAAATAGTGGCAGGGATCAGCGGATAACAGTAAGAAGTTCTGCGAGGCCGTGTTCGGCGCAGTCGTGATAACAAGCGTAGTTTTGCAAGCCCGAGTTCGATGCGGTTGCGGTGACGGCGACATCAGTAAGCCTCTAATAACAACGAGTGAGGAGTAAGTAATGAGCATTCCACTGTGTGCAGTGGGTGAATGCAGGAAAGTTATTGGGCGAGTTATTGATGAACAGTAGTGAAAGTTACAGTATTCTACTCATTTATAAAATGTAAGGTACATCTATAAATTGTAAGCAGTAAAAGTAAAATATTTTAGTAAAATATTAAAAGTAAAAATTTTCTTGTGATCTTGTTAAAGCAATGTCAGGTTCTAGCGGTAATGTTAACGTTTTTAGTAAATTAAACTGTATTTCGGTTTTTATTCTGGAATAGTTTAACTGTTCTTAAACAAATCTTGTCCTTTTTGTTTGAATTACTATTATGTATGTTATATACACTTACTGAAATTATTATTGTTGTTATTTTTATCACTTATTCTGTTTATATGTCTTTAAAGTAATAAATTGTATTTATAAGAAATTTTAATTTGTTAGTCTCTCAATATCCTGGTCAAACCTAGCTATATTCTTTATAATAAAGAACAATTTTCTGTGTATTAAACTATCGGTAAAACAAATTTCAACCAACTCTCGAATTTTCCCTGAATAAGCAGTTTGATTTTACTGCCGAGTTAAAATATTTTTGACTCACCTTTAATACAAACAGAACACAACATTATTGATTGGAATGTATAACTATTGAAATAGTTTTAACATCTAAGGAACCCAAAAACCGGATGGAAATTTTCCGAATGTTAATGTTCGTATGTACGTGTATGTGTGGTTTTGGCCTCTAAATCACCTTTTTTCGATCTCCAGAACTACTGGGCCGATTTTGACAAACTTGGTCAGAATTATACCCTATATATATACCCTTGGTCAGAATTATATACCCTATATATATATAGGGTATTGATGCCATTAAATTTTCAACTTAATAGGTCAAGGGGTTGAGGCAGTAAAGCATACCCGCAGTATCTTAAAATTTCGTCTAATTAACCTCGTAACTTTCTTAAGCACATATGTTACCAATTAAATAATAACAATATTTGCAAGAAAGAGTTAAAAATTGCATCCCCACCCCAAATAATGCTGTTTTCTTCGGCTGCTATATTGTGATGTCACAGGAGAGCGGTAGAATTAGATAAATGAATAATATTTAATGTGTAAAAAGTAACTCAGTTTGGCTGGATCTCGAATTCGATCGCTTTGTTGATTCGGTAACTGGTGCGCTAAGCTTCGCGGCTAAATCAGTTGTCGACCATACGAGCGAAATTTGTTTTATGTAAGTTATGAAATTACTACTTACTAAGATCGCTGCTTTAGTCACGTGATGTGAAAGTCCTACAACTGTGTTGTCAGCTTTTTTTTTATATGGATATATAAAACAATGAATTGTTAAATTTTCTTTATAGGACACCAAAAAATGTACGTATTTAACAACTAACATTTTTGATTATAAAGATAATTTTTTAAAGAAAAATTAATTTATTCAATACATAAAATTTTGTTACTAGGTATTAACATTTCTATTTACATTGATTGCTGGGACCAGTATTCCCACGTGGGGGTGCGTTAAGTACCTCAGCATGTGATTGGAGAGGAGCCGAAACTACAACGTCCACCTTTAGCAGACCTTGCTACGTGGTGAGACAGTTTTTGATAATCTCGGTAAGCTTATGCGTAGCCACAGAGGTCCTCGTGCTTCTAGATAACGTGTAGTATTGACAGTGGCTTCTTCTATCATATTTTATGCCGTCCCTGCGTGGGTAAAGGCCCTTGAAAAGAAAAGTAATGTAGATAAAATATCATCGCTTCAAAGACGTGCTGCGTTGAACATTGCGGCCTCATACAAATGACCTGACACTCAGGCGAAGAAAGTGACTTGAAGGTGAATGGGCGAAAGACAGCCCCCTGTGGAGCCGTCGTGAGTCTGCATTTGTGTGGATGGGCGACGGTGATGAAGCACGGGGATTCTGAACCCCTGGACCCTAAAGGCATCTCCTGGGCTTGCGCAATGCTTAGACTGCAGGACCGACCCCGGAGGAGGAGAAACGGTGAGATATGAGTTTTAGTCGGTAGGGTGCGGGTACATATAGGCTCTTAATAACATCTAACCGAATCCGTGCAAGTCCGACACTTCCCCATTTATGGGGGGTGCGTAAATGGCATTTCTCAGACTCATCTATAACAAAAATAAATTTAAAAAATTGAAAACGCCTTAAAGTTTAGTAGGAACTTTCTGCAACACGTTAAACATATGTGCAACAGAATTTCAAGCAAAAATAAATCTTTATTCTAAACTGTAGAAGCACATTTAATAGGCTCCAAGCCCAAAGAGGCTACAGTACACACAATGTAGTGGTCATGACGAATAAAAAAGATCGTTTTCAGAAAAGAGAGTCGCTAAATTTTATTTTTTTTATATTTTACTATAGAGTAACTATTTTAGAAGAAAGTATAGAGGCAAGGGAAGAAATTTTAGTGCTCCGATTAATAGTGTAAGGAAGATTAAACAAAAACAAACCAACATATATGGCATTTATAGACTCAGAAAAGGCATTTGATAACGTAGACTGGAATAAAATGTTCAGCATTTTGAAAATTTTAAGGTTCAAGTAGAGAGATAGAAGGATAATTGCTAATATTTACAGAAACCAAACTGCAACAGTAATAATTGAAGAATATAAGAAAGAAGCCGTAGTAAAAAAGAGTGTCCGACAAGGATATTCCCTATCCCCATTACTTTATTATAATATTTATACAGAATTAGCAGTTAATGATGTTAAAGAACAATTTAGATCCGGAGTAACAGTGTAAGGTGAAAAGATAAAGATACTACGATTTGCTGATGATATAGTAATTCTAGCTGAGAGTAAAAAAGATTTAGAAGAAACAATAAATTGGCATGGAGACGCTCTACGCAAGAACTAATCAAGAACAAAACGAAAGTAATTATATTTAGTAGAAATAATGTAGATGGACCACTGAATAAAAAAATAGGAGGAAAAAAGATTATGAAAGTAGAACAATTTTGTTATTTGGGAAGTAGAATTACTAAAAACGGACGAAGCAGAAGCGATAAAAAATACCGGACAGCACAGCCGAAACGAGTTTTCAGTCAGAAATACAATTTCCTTACATCAAAAATTAATTTAAACGTCAGGAAAACATTTTTGAAAGTATATGTTTAGAGCGTAGCTTTATATGGAAGTGAAACTTGGACGATCGGAGTACCTGAGAAGAAAAGATTAAAAGCTTTTGAAATGTGGTGCTTTTGGAGAAAGTTAAAAATTAGATGAGTGGAAAAGTGACAAATGAAGAGGTTTGCACTCCTCTTCACTCTGTACTGTCACTTGCATTGATGAAGAAAGAATTATTTGGAAATATATAGTTAAAAGAAGAGACAGACTTATAGCCCACATATTAAGGCATCCTGGAACACTAGCTTTAATGTTGGAGAGACATGTAGATGAGAAAAATTGAGCAGGCAGGCAACGTTTGGAATATGTAAAAAAAATTGTTAGGGATATAAAATGTAGGGGGTATACCGAATTGAAACGACTGGCATTAGATAGGTTATCTGGGATAGCTGGATCAAACCAGTCAAATGACTGAAGACAAAAAACTACTTAAGATCTAATTTTGAAACCAGCAGCAAAAATAATAAATGTGTGCCATTCTGGTTAGAGTTGTAGTTCATGGGTTTTTAAGCCAAACTTTTCGTTTTTAAACGCCCTTTAAATTGACTTGTCAAAACTAAAATTTATAAATTGTTAACCTTTGAGTTACTAACTTAAAATTGTTAAAACTTTAATTTATTAAAATCTTTGAGTTTCTCTTCCAGAGTAGTATTTCGGGTGGGATGGTTTTCTGCCCAAAAAATGATCATATGTGCACACACACACACACACACACACACACACACATAAACACGCACAAATCATATTTGTCACCAAAAACAAAAAAATAACAAAATTCCCAAAAAATTAATTCATTCAAAAATTGATATAAATATATTTGCTTTGATTTTTCCCTCCTTAAATCGTATACCAAAATTTATCCATACCAGGTAAATTAAAAATAATAATAATAATAAATAGTTCACGTAAGACGGTGGAAGAAATCCCACTTTATACACAAATTAATTTTTTTTAAATTTGATTACTTGGACTTTTTGGCTAAAGCATATCCTGAATATGTAAATTATAAAACGTTTTATGAATAGGGCAATCGCTTTTTAATTTTTTTTTTTCAGTATAATTTATATTAAACACTGACATTTAAGCTCAGCATCCCGAACAAATAAATCCCAAAAATCTATTTTTCATCAAGAGGGTACTAGCTGGTAAATATTTCAACTACAGAAACAATAGACATTACTAAGATTTAAATCCCATAAAATGACATTTCAAATTTCAAGAGTTCATTCCTCATTTCGTTAAAACAGGTTAGACCGTTCAAGTATAATTTCATACAAATAGGAAAGCCATAAATCAACATAATGGGAACAAATGATATAAAATCACTGAAGCAAAAGCCATTATGTTTTCAAAGCTATTATAACATAAAAATTATAATCTTATTAAAATCCATTATGATTTATAGACATAACTTCAATAAATAGAGCACATAGCTAAAATTATGTCACGAGCTTACTTACAAAACAATATTGGTATGGTAAAATATTATTAGATTAGGTAGCAAATATTTTGAAAGCAGTTTACCCGATTTCTTATAAATGAAACACAACATTTTTTTTTTTTTGCTAACTATTTAATTTACTAGAACAATGTCTCTATGTTACAAAATGTGATTTAATCAATGACTTAAAATATTACCACAAAAAATGCTCTAAAATACCGATCCTTTCAGTTCAAATTATGTATTCAACAACTAATGGGACTACCTCCATAAATTTGAATCTAGCATTTAAATACATACGATTGGTAACAGAATCATTCTGATGGGTCGAGTTGTAAGTAAACACTGGTATATAAAAAATACAAACACATAAACATGTGTTTGTTTAAGTGGTACTAGAAAAATTATTTTAACTGAGGTTACTTCACAAGCTATTTTAAATTATAAAAGTGGCGAAAAAAATTCTTAATTTTTTTCACAAAAAATTAATTAAAAAAAAAAATTATTAAATCTACAATTAAGGTTTCAACTGTTAAATCATAATCAATAACAAGCATAGTGCTGCTCTTTATTTTAATATCTGTTAAAGATTTTTATACAAAAGAATTTTTATATGAACAATGATAGCTATATTGCTATCATAAAAAATTATGATGACAAAGGATCATGTTCAGTATTAAAAGTAATTAAAATCAATTCAGTTTTATTCCCAGAAAAAATATAGGATAATACACTATTTTATTATACGATAAATGAAAAAAAAAGGAAATCAGGTCTTGTCAGTGACCTGACAAGAAATCAGGTCACTGATTATAAGATAAGTCACGGAAGCAGTAAAAAAGATAAGGACGAAAAAAATTCAGTTTTATAACTCAGAAAAAAGGGAAGTAAAACAAAATTGAAAAAAAAAAACACAAAAAACTTATACACGGGAAGAAAACAATTATCAATATTAAACGGAAACAATAAGATTTTTTTTTAGTAGTTGTCTATATCTTTTAATTGAAATAAAATTGTAGATATTAAAAATTTATCAGAATTTAGCAATCTTCTTTCATTATATAAATTTAGTTATAATTCTTCTCCATTCTAATTAAGTTTTATACTGAAATATTCAATAGATATTAAAGTAAAACCATTTTTTTTAAATCAGAAATTTGAAATTAATATATTATTTTAAAATAAAATAATGTAACTGTCAAATCTTTACTTCCTTGTTCAAAGTAAAAGAAGTATTGTGATCGCGGAAAATTTTAGTTTTCAGATTTCAACTGAAATATCCATTTTGCTATCCCTGAATCCATTTAGACTAGTTTCGGCGTGACGTCTGTACGAACGTATGTATCTCGCATAACTCAAAAACGATTACCATTAGGATGCTGAAATTTTGGATTTAGGACTGTTGTAACATCTAGCTGTGCACCTTCGCTTTTGATTGCAATCGTCTGAACTAAAAGTGTCCAAAAAAGCCCAAATACCAAAACATTTGGATTTAAGAAAAAGTCCAAAATCCAAAACATTTGGATTTTGGACTTTTTCTTAACTGAAGTAATAAGCTCTTCCTGAGAGCTTTTCAACGATATATCGTAAGTGGAACTTATTTTCATTGGTTGCAGAGTTATAGTCAAATAGCATTTTAATTAATGAAAGATTTGGATCTTATAAGAGAAATGCACATCGGTTCGAATCAGACTTCATCTCCTTATATTTTAATATAAATATATTGATTTATTAATAATTATTAACCTGTGATTATAAAACATTTTTTTCGATAAATAATAATTCAATACTAGTAATAAAAAAAATAGAAAAAATATCACTGGTTATTAATGAAATAAAATTTATGTACATTTCATTTCAAAAAAATGTGTATATGTAGTTTAATAGGCGTACAAGGAAGTCATGTGATGTCTACATCAGATTTTTTTCTTATTAATTAATAAAAATTAAATTAAATTTTTTAATTATAATAAATAATGTTTGTTTTTTTCTAATTAAAAATATTTAATTTTTTAGTTAATTTTTTTTTTTAGAAACAAATCATAAACATAATTATTTTGTTTGAGTTTCGTAACTTTTTGTTTATTGCAAAAAAGAAATCCATGTAGAGTGATCCAACTCAAAAATATGTGTAAGTTGCGAGCAACTAACAGAGTTGGATAAAATTCGAGTTTGATAAAATAAATTTCATATTTCTGTGAGATCTCATCTACCTAAAATAAAAATATCATAAAAAGAAATATTTTCCTTACACGAGTTGAGAAAATATATATAACGCTTTCTTTCAACTCAAAAAGGTAAATTAGTTTGTTACTTAAAATGATCTGTCCCTGTCTTTCTTATGACTGACAAACATTTACGTTACAAAAAATGATTATCATAACTATTTTCTCTGAGAGTAATGATATTTGCCATGTAAAAAGTCACTACGGTGAAAGAGTGTACACGTCGCCGCTTATAGAATTATATATCATCAGCATTTCGGTGACGTCGGCATGCTAACGTGAAACCGCACGTTTAGTTTATTGAAGACGGTGAAGGGAAACCAATTTAGACTTTATGCTTCACGCTTTTAATCGTGGAATATAATGTGTTTTTTTTTGTTTTTTTTTTGAGATGTGCGGGCATCGACTTTTGTGATCATTTAGCCCGAATCGAAATTTGCAGCGTATGAAAAACGCCATGTCTGACCGGAATCGAACCCAGGACCTCCTCCGGGTGAAAAGCTGAGACGCCACCACTACCGCCACGGAAGCCGACAATGATTGTTATATTTTTTATTATCTTTATTTATTGTTTCTGTAAGTGGTTATAACATTTTTCGGAAGTGAATTCTGAATCATATTAGGACACTAACGATCATTATGGTTACGGCTTTAAACCGCCTACATACTTTTATTTTATCTATAAATGAATTCCTTCATTAAAATTGCTATAGTTTTATAAGAATCGAATATTATATTATAGCTTAATTTAAACAGAAAGCAAAACAAAAGATCGTTGTGTAGAGTAGATAATGGCTGTTTTAACAGTTATGGTATGGCAAAGTAAATTTATATCAATTTAATTAATAAAGGTTTTTCGAAAAGCATATTTAACTCTGATTTTTAATGTCATGGTTAATATTTATTAGTATATCAACGAATAAAAGAAGTCTAAATATTAATTAATTATAGTTGTAGCAGAATCTAATATAATACGTGAATTTAATTTTTTTTTAATATATCAAATTATTAATTAAATCGGTAAAAATATGGTGGTCAATTTATTTCATTCCTGAAAATTTTGAATTATAAATTTTATGTTATAGATACCATTGATTGATTTGTAATACATAATGTATCAGTCAAAAATTAATAAAATGCAGTTAATTAGTTTAAATCAGGCATAGATGTTATCTAAAAATCACGTTATCATTCAGAAAAATAGAGAATAAACGGGTGGCAAAGATATCTACAAATAATTTAATCAATAAAAATAACAGAACTTTATTGTTAGAAAATCATAAATTTCTCCCTTTGTATTAGTAAATCGGTAATACCAGAAAGTAAACCTGATAAACGTCGAAAAAAATTCGTGAAACAAATTTTGAGGTAAACTACGAAACAATTATGAGAGAAAAGTAATAATTCTTTTTAATTTTATCGTAGGACTGACGAAATAACATCGTATTATGCTGTAAAATATTAAAAACAAAAGTATAATGAATCTTTCAACGAAAAAACATAAAAAGTATGTTTCGCTTAACGCGAATAAATCTAATAAACAGCTAATAATTAACAAGTTAAGTCTTTTGTAACAAATAATATAATTTTATAAGTTATTGAATAAATATATTAATACCTGTTTAAAACCACGATACATAACACGTATTTCCTGTCGAGTGAATTTAGTTTGCCGGCAGAGATCCTCAAGTGCGACGGGGCGGTGTTTTGGCACTCTTGAAGGCTCTATCTCATAGACGACTTCTTCAATCGGACTATCCGGAGGAGTTGCCATTATTTAAGCGGTACAGAATTAACCGTAGACTCGTAACAAAGACAAACGAATAGATGTTTTAAATAAAAAGACTAAGGTGATAATAATATTAATAATAATATTGACATGACTCGACGAAAACAGCGCGACACAAACGATCGGACGGAGAACGGCTGACTGGCAGACTGGCTGCTCCGCTATAGAAACGAGCCAGGCTTTGCTCGTGGGCTCCCTTGGATGCTCCGGCCCGAGCCTGCCACGGGCTGGTCCGGGCATGCGCATTTTTTAGCCACCGATTCCGCCGTCGACCACCATGCCATCACACAGCACACTGCCGCACACCGCTATCCGCCGTCCCGTCCGCACTCGCAGCCTAATTTATTGTTTACAACACTCCCCAGTTCGAGACTACTACTACCGAACTGCCCTTGCGAAATGATAACGCCTCAATCACTGCTAGATACATTATATTTGTACTGTGTTTTTAAAGCTTTATTCTACTATTACATACATTCTAAATACATAAAATAACTGTCGGCCATTAATTTTAGCTACCGATCAATTTATCGTGCATAAATTTGACATGCAAATATTTATGTAAATTTTATAATAACTGTTTAATGTTACACAATTTATATTCATAAGCAAATCATTATTTCTGTTATCGTGACTCAGAATATTTTTTCAATTAAAATTCATATTCAAAAATGAAAAATAAGGCGCTTTTTCACTATACAAATATAAATTTATAAATAGTTTCTCTTTAGTGAAGCTATCTAAATACTTATATACTGGCGGGGTGAACTTCGTTATTCAGAATCCCAATAGTGGCTAGCAGTACAGAATCGGACATGAAAGAACTTGTGAAAATATAGATTTACAGTTAGTCTGTAAAATAAAGAAGATATTCTACGTTTTCTAAGCAAATAATAAAGTAATATTTTAGCCTTGAAATTAATTACAACCTTTTTACCGACTTTTCGAATAAATCTACGGCATTACTTTCGGTAACACTGCGTGACTGGGGGGTGATAATGAATTTACGTAACGTTTTGAGTTTATGAGGAGTTTGAAAATACTGTCCACTTCAATTGGGGGTTTCCTTATGTATATATAGGCCTACAGTTTTTGTGGGTCAAAAACCTCCAAAACTGCCGGATCAATTTCATTAAAATTTAAATATTCTGTGGTAATGTATCTGAAGTTGTGCATGAGAAAAACTGATGAAAATTAGTAGAGTCGTTGTTGAGTTACGCTAAATTAAAGTTTAACAACAGACAACATAACCTCAATTTGAAGTTATGTTAATCAATTTGATGTTATACTTCTTAATAGAATGTATCTAGTGTCCGTTGTACCCTGAAAATCAATGCGTTTCTGACTGCGAAATAATGAGACCGTAGGAAATGAAACGTTGATCTTCTTGCGCAGAGTTGTACAAGAGCGTTTTTTTATTAAAATATATATAAATCGTAAATATTTCGTTCCATTTCCACGACTAAAATATTGTATGAAGTTTGATGTAAATTTATTTTGCGAGAACTATGAACCTTATTTGGTGTTGAATACAATTTGTAAAATGTAATATCGATCATATATATATATATAAAATTGTACATTTAAATAAAAAATTTGAAAAAAAAAATAATGAATTTAAAAACTAATCCTATTATTATATGAGTATCATAAAGAATTAAACTTAAAAATCTAGCACACTTTGGCGGATAGGCCTTAAATTAATTTTTTTACAACACTTTCCGAGAAATTTTAGTATACATTACAACAAAATGGGCTCTTTCACGTAATGAAATTTTGTATGTGTTACTTAAATGATTCGACCACAAAACAAGTTTTGAGTTTTTTTTTAAACAAAGAATAATATAGCAGATTCATAAAAAAAAAAATATTACCTAAAATGTACTTTTTAAATAAATATACTTACTAAATAGGAATAATTTATAAACGCAAATCATAATACAATACAATACAACGAAACGGTGCTGAACGTGTAATTCAAGAAATTTTTTCTCATAACTATAAGTATTTAACTAAATTATATTGTGTTAATAAATAATAAAAACATATCAGAATATACAAAACTATTTCGTATTCTGCGGTAATATAAATAGAATTCGATGAATATCCATAGTGGTATTCACCCCCATAGCACAACGAGATGAGGATGATTATGTGTGGTATGGTAATGAGGTACAGCCTTGTACAAACTCAAACCGACCATTCCTGAGACGTGTGTTTAATTTATAATTGAACCCCTACCACCAAAGCTGACACAACTCTTGTTTGGTCATTACTGCTTCAGTAAGTACCTGTTTAACAGAAAAAGGAGGAGGTCAGGTCGATGCATCTACTGCGAGGAAAGTGACTCGGTGGAATACGACATTTTACATTGCGATACGTGGAATGAGGATAGAACAGAGGTCATTGCGATAGTCGGCAAGATTACGCCGGACAATATAGTGGAGGCTACGTTGCACGGTCCTAGAAATTGAGTTGAGCAAACAACAAGATATTACCTATATTGAAAGCGAAGGCTTTTGAGGAGCTAGCGTACTAGGAAGCTGGTAGATAAAAGCGGCTGCAGGAGAGGAGCAGGATACTTGAATAGGACGGGGATTTACAAAAGACCACAGACCCGGTGGGATTCCCCTTTGGGGGACCACCAGCTAGAGGCGAGGCATGAGAAGACCTAGTCCCGGCTATACGGGTGGTGCTGCTGGGAACGGAATAGTCAGGCCCAGCGTGGCCACTAAGATGGTTTGAGGCAACGGCACAAAAGACCACAGACCCGAAGGCTATAAGGGTAAACTGCTATACTGCTATGAGGGTCCGGCCTTGGGAGGACGGGTTCAAAAAACCACCAAAGTACATCGGTATCCACTACCTAATATTCAAATCCGTATAAAAGCAATTAACCTTTATTAAGATTTGAACCTCAGAATATTTCCGATAGGATTTCTTACATCAAATAAGGTAATTTAATAAAGAATAAACAAAATTTAATAAACAAAATTAAATATTAATAAGATGTACGATGAAAATTCTTAATCTATTTTTATAATATAGCTAATATTTTATTATATTAAAAGAAATACAATTAAAAATGATATTTAAATATTTTAACTTTTTTCACAAAATAAAGATAGAATTATGAACTTCGAATCATGATCCATACATCTCAAAATCTGTTTTTATAATAACTTTCATGTTATTTTAAGGTTATTAAAAAAAAATAAAAAAATAACTTAAATTAAAAAATAACAGATATAAGCATAGTTCATAATAATCAACAACTTTTTCCTAAGAAATAAATACGATTTAGGTAATAAACAATATAACTTTTAAATTTTGAGAACTTTTGTTTTATATGTAGTCTCTAGATTAAACCCTTTCCAATAATTAGAAGACAAAGATTTAACGCAGGGACATCTGATGGAGATGTTCTAGAATAATGGGAATGGAAGTTAATTATCCGTATCTTATCATTATTGAGAAGCAGCCTATTTGCTTGAAACCAAGCATTGATTTCATTCAAATCAGTATTCAACAAACAACAGATACCAGCTTAACCGTTGTTTGAAAAATGCATTATACTGTTGTCATCTGTTTACATAAACAAATTAGATCTTTGTACAAAGTTGGTTATATTGCTAATATTCTGGTACATTAAAAATATGCCAATTTAATATTTTTGTGGCGATTGAGAGAAGAATCGATTTAGGTTGAATCGATTTATATTTATTTCAATAGTGTATATAACTGTTTTAAAAGAAAAACGAAAAATTTAATAGAATAATAATGAAACTGACTTTCAATAAATACTTTTTTAAATTTATTTTCGTAATGTGTACGTTGCAATCTGTTCAGCTGCTGAACAGTAAGCAAAAAAAAAAATCATCTCGTTGTGCCACGAGGCACAACGAGATGAGGATGAATGACATGGTAATGAGGTGCAGTCTAGTACAGACCCAAACCAACCATTCCTGAGACGTGTGGTTAACTGAACCCCAAACACCAAAGTACATCGGTATCTGCTGTTTAATATTCAAATCCGTATAAAAGCACTAGGATTTGAACTTTATAACTTTTGACTTCAAATATCAGGTGTTAAACAATTGATTTGCGACAACGAGTTAACCACTAGACTAGCCCGGTGGGCTAAAAATATTTTTTTTTAAATTAATAATACAATTCAGTCCTTTAAATTTCGACTTTATGAAATCAGCGTCGTATTAAGAACAAACAATTAACAAATTAAGGATTATTAAGCCAAATTAAAAAATTTAAACTAAAAGAAAAGTTTACTTTTTTACTATATTTTTTAAAGCCATTAATACTATTTTAAACGTATTTTATATTTTTCACTTATATTTTTATTAAAATACGTACATATCAACAAATTACTTTCCCTCACATAAGAAAATTTCTTGCAAGTTTCCAGTAAAATTTTTTATAAATAACAACAGAATGACGTTAAGCTGTAGCCTAGTGATATGTTTATTATTACGCTATTAACAATCCCATACTATGTAATGACTGATAATTTTTTTTAAATCTTAAAATTGTTTATTTAGGTAATGTCATTTAAATGTCAATCAAAAAAATTTAAGTTTTCTGGGAAAAACTTATAAAAGATCATCAGAGAAGTTATCTTTACGAAATAAAAAATAATCATCAAAACTGGTTCAATTTCGAAAACAAGAGACAATGAAAACTGGTTATCTCGTAAAGTGATAAGATTAAACAAAAAAAAAGAACATATGAATAGATAAAAACTCCTTAAGTTCATTAAAAATTAAAATTTTTCAAGTAAAATTAGTTTAGGTTTAATTTATTATCAATTGAATAAAAATATTGGATAGTTCACTCATTAATATTTTTCGGCTTTTATAAATTACAATTCATAAAAAAAGTAATGTTAACTAGTTCCCTTATAAACCTTTATAAATCAAGCTTACTTCTGGTCTTTTATTTAAATTATTTACAAAATTATTGCTGGAATAATTTTTTACCTTTCCTATTTACTATAACAAAATGAGATATGCGTTTCGTCCTTTGACTTAAATTTATTTTTGTAAAATAAATTTTATATAGTTTAATGTATAAAATTTTAGATTTAGTTTAGTTGAAAAAAAAACTGCGTATTAATTTCTTCTTTCCTAATAGATTTAATAATTCTTTGAAAAATATCATGGATACAAATCAAACTTGGATAAAATGCTAGAGAATATCAAGTCAGAAACAAAATTCAAAACAGTGAGACTATTGTTTTGAAAGAAATTTTTATTAACAAAGTTATTTTCTTTAAATATTTTGTTTATTAAAATTATTACCAATTCTGTAAATGTACTATAACGGGGAAATTAGGGACAAGACCCTCTCTAAATACATTTATTTTGAACGCTAGTTAGATAAAAATTTTACATATACTTAAAACATCTTATTTCTTCACCCCCCATTTGCCTTGAAGAAAAAAGAACGAAAATAAAACAACAAAAATACCTCAAAACTTCACGTTTAACTTCATTGATATGGTTTAAAATAATAAAAGTCAAAGCGATGACATTATTATTATTATTAGTTGATAGTTTTTTCTTTATTTTATTAGAACTGACAAGAATAATATAGGATCTTATCTGATTTATGAATTATATTATGCGGGATAAGAAACAAAACTGTTAATCAGATTATGCTAATTTAAACTTCAATAGTCTATCTTAAATGTAAAATTCCTAATATTATATTACTAAGATACGAAACAGACAGCTACTGTCAAAGATAAAATATATTACAGAATGTTCCAAACTAATGACAATGTCCTGATACAATAGCATCGTAGACTATTTGTGATAGTTCCGTTATCTGCTGGTAGTAAAGTTGTAATATATAATCAGAAGAGAGAATTTCAATATGACTGAAAAGATGTCCAGTTTATGAATTTACATTAAATATCACAATCCTAGTTTTCATCACAGTAATCCAAATTATCTTTCTCTATATCCAATAAATTTAATAACAGTAATAATTTTATTTCACATCAAACAAGATTGAAACTGTCACAGTATAGCAATAAATCAAATAAATAATAATAGTAAAATAAAAATGACAAGTAATAAAACCATAGAATGTACCTAATAATAATTGGAAGTTTACCGTTAAGACTTCATAGTATTTTTCAAATTATAACATTACATGGCAGGTAGAACTTATTTCAACAATAAAAATGCTACAAATAATGTCAAAAAATTAATAATTTTAAAACGTTTATCCATTTATTTACCTAATACATATATATATATATATACTAGCAAACCCGGTAATGCTTTGCTATTGATAAATTTGAATGTATATATATATATATATATATATATATATATATATATATAAATTAAATTAACACAATTGAAAGTTTGTTAAACATTAACTAAATGAACATTACGGAACTTCAAAATATTTGACTTATCCCTTTTTCCCTTTTATCCTTTTCCCCTTTTCCTTTTCCCCCTTAACCCTTTTCATTTTCTAATTTTCATTTTTACCATATTCCCTTTCCTTTCCCCCATTTACCCTTTCACTTTCCCCGTTTCCTCTTTCCTCCGCCGTACCTCCTTTCCATATCCTATATGTTCTATCCTTTCCCCATTTCCTCCTTTCCCTATTTCCCTTTCCCCTTCCTCTTTCTTTTTTTCCCTCTCCATTTCCTTTTTCCGTTTTTCTTTATTCCCGTTTTTCCATTTTTTGTATTTTCTCCTTCTTCCCTTTTACCTTTTTCTATTTTTCCCTTTTCCGACTTTTCCCTCTTTCCCTTTTCCAATTTTTCCCTTTCTCCCTTTTTACCCGCGCGTAAATCGCTCCAGTAGTTTTTTAGTCTAAAGCGTTTAGTCTAAAGACACACATATCGGAAACATTGAAATGGAATGGTAAAATATTTAGTATAGCGTGTGCTGCTTTGACGTCTAACAGCTAGCGCTGTTTTTACCTGTCACAAGTGTGACATCTTAGGTATATAAAAACACACGCATATTCGAATGCAACGTTGTGTCAAAATTTCAAAGCAATCGGTGAAGAACTTTCGGAGTTTAAGATGTTGAACAAACGAACATTTACATTATTATATATATATATATATATACAAGTAGTCCATGATATTTAATTAAAGACAAGTAAAAGTTAGTAGATATGGATACACGTAGAATATACTCGTATAAAGGAATAATTTACAAAAGTATTATTTTAAAAGTACACATCAGAGATATTTTATCATTGAATATTCACACATAAATTCTATTAAAGGACATTCTTTGACATACAATAAATGAAAATATATTATAATTAACTACTAATACAGTTTAATACATATATTTAACATTAAAAAAAAATTATGAAAAATAAAATAAAAAACTTAGAACTTAAATTTAAAAATTAAGGTAATTACGAAATTTTTAAAGAACAAACTAAAGTGTAATCTTTTTTGGATAAATATGTAATGCTAATGAAATGTTATTAATTTTAAACTACCTGTAATAAAATTATCATGAATATCGGATTTAAAAAAAAATGACGTTTTTTTTTCATGAAGTAAGCATTGATAAAGACAAATTGATGAAATAATCAAAATTTAATTTGATTTTATAAATGATGATTTACAATGTGCTAAAATATTCTCGCCAAAGATTAACCGGGCAGTTTTGTTTTTTTGAGAACATTTTTTTTACCGAAAAATAATTGAGGCGAAGTAGGCTCTACCTTGTTATAAATTTGAGTGAAGCTGCGGAAAATAAATCGTCTTAAATAATACATTATCTACAAAAAAATATTAACTGAATACAACTCTAACCGCAGTTAAACACTCCTTAGATATTATATCGATAAATTAAGTTTTCTACCCTTGGTCAGATTTAGTCCATTTAATTGATTTAATCCATTAAATCGTTTATGTACTTTCTGTTTAGGTATAAAATTTTTTCAGTAATAAAAAAGTAGGAATGGAAAGTAAACCAATTCCTTTAGATATTACATGTTGAACATCAGTCAAATCATTTATTTCTATATTTCTTAACTAATAGCTAGTTGTCAGCAGATAGATTACCATATTCTCATCAATTAATTTCATTGCTAAGTTATTAATGTATGAAATCAAAAGTAATAGTCCTTAGTACAGAGTCCTGTGAAAAATCTTACGAGTAGGTCCATAATATTTTTTTTTTTTTGCTCAATAACAATTATAATTTCTATCAGCTCTCCTGCGGAGCCATAAGTAAGTTTCCTGACAAAATCACGTGATAAGAAGGTCCTTAAGGAACCCCCAAAATAAATAATACACAATAAACAGTTACAAGCAAACTTAAAGTCAAATATGAAATATCAAGCTCAGTCATAAACCACAAACCATTAATTTCAGCACCATATAGTCCACAAAACAAACATTAATAACAAATAGAAAGAAAAAGAAAGAGAACTAACAAGAAATTAGATACGACACCACTAAACTTGACGGTGTTAGATTCCAAACTGTTACGCAGACCCTAAGTCGAGTACATGGGCTCGTTTCAACCTTCGGACATCTCTGCTGTTATCGAGTAGATTAATTGCAAAGTGGTTTACACGATTCTCAAGCCTCTGTAGGTATATGTCATTGCGCTGTTGTACAATCTCACGAACCGATGAGAGCTCCAGATAATCCTGAATCTCATCATTCCGCGTGAACCACGGAGCTTCGGCAATTACCCTCGCTACTTTGTTCTGAAATCGTTGTATAATTTCCACATTATTATTATTAGCCGTTCCCCACAATTCTACACCGTACGTCCAGATTGGGCGCAGGATAGCCTTGTAAATTAAAATCTTGTTGGATAATTATAATCCAACAATTATTAATCACCATCGAAGTACACACCAGGACTCTCCGCATGGGGCAAATGTGACGTGCCCAGACTTACCTTGATTAACCTTAACCCTCCACTTTTTCTGCACACGCACACACGATCCAGCGCCATCTGTAGGGCCTGCGAGGCTAGGCCAGGGTTTCCGTTAACGGCCAGGATAGCAGTGTCATCAGCGAATGTGGCGACGATGCAATCTCATCCAGGACCGGAATGTACGCAGCGAATATGGAATACAACACAGGGCCCAGCACAGAGCCCTGAGGGACACCCGATCCAATCTCAAAGAACCTTGAAAACTCGTCATTACATTTCACCTGAGCAAAACGCCCCTCAAGATAATTCCGCAAGACTAGGAAGTAGGGTTGAGGAAGTTGTAGGTTTAACTTGTAGATTAAGCCAGGTATCCATACCTTATCAAAGGCCTGTTGGATGTGGTTCATGATTTGAAGATTTTTTATTATGTTCACTTTGATACGTCTCATTAAGATGAAATAAGAGAACCATTTTTGTTTTAAATTTATATTACGACAATTTTTTAATAAGAATAACATTAAATATTGAGTTAAACGCTTTATTTATACAACTTTGTTTGTGCAACTACAATGCATAATTCCCTACAGGAAGAAAATAAGGTATATGACAGAAGTAAAAAAGAAATTATAAACTAAGTAAGTATACTTGTTTTATACTAATATTCTTATAATTATAAAATCAAAAAACATTACTACCGATAAATTTTTATTTATTCTACTAAGTGATTTTTTTTTTTTTTTTATTACACATAACTGCTCTACTGATCTAAACGAAATAGTACGAGAATCGCTTGGAAATTTCTATGGCCTGACAAAGAAAAAGTTTTCAGATTAGTTTTTTATTTTTCAACGTAATCAATCGCCTTGCAATTCGATATATTTGATTAACGATTTTTCAACTAGTATAATGCGATTTTCTAACTCTACAAAATAATTGGTTGTTTCAGTTTTGACTCATCTTGGGATGAATTTTTTACCACCCACCACCCATTTCTTCAGGTTTGTGAAGAAACGTTAATCGCTGGAAACCACATTTGGTAAATACGGCGCATATGGAAGCGAAGGTCACTTAGTTTTACAGCAACAACCCGTGAAGTGTATGCCAGAACATTATTGTAGTGAAAGAGTACTTTCTTTTTGCCTAGATGTGGAAGTTTATCCTGAATAGCACCTTTCAATTGATGCAATAGTGAAAGAAGTTGATGATGGTGCTTTTTTCTGTAGACTATAAACATCATAACAAGAGGTTATCAAAAAAACCGTAGCCGTGACTTTTCCTGCAGATCCGTTCTCGGATTTTTGGCGTACTCTCACCTGCTTCCATCCGCTTTTTGGAGTTTGGTCTTTGGCGGGTAATGATGAATCCATTTTGTATCTACTGTTATAAAAAATTAAAGAATTTCAGCTGAATCGCGTTTTAGTCTAAAGACTCTCGAGAAGTGTTCAATGAAATTTTTTTCTGGTCGATTGTTAACAAACAGGCACCCATCGAGCGGAAAACTTTTTCGTAACACAAAACATCGCGTAAAATATAATAGACACGATCTATCAAGATGTTTGCGACAGGGAATTATGAATTTTTTCGACAATTTCGTCATTGATAACGATTTTGGGATCCTGGGTGGTATCTTTAATGGATGTATAACGATTAAATTCGGACACCACTTTTTTACCGATGAAAACTAAGAGGAAGAATTCTTCAAAGTAGAAGTTAAATTTTTGTATGTCTGTCACAGTTAAAACAAAGTACTTTATAACAGTTCAAATTTCATTCATCCATTTTCATTTTATCCATTTTTTTTTTTATAGAAAATGTCAAAGGTTGTTTTCTTTTATTCGTTCACCTTAAACAAATAACTAAATGCAAGCGTCTGAAACTTCATAGTACGCCATCTAAAATATTATACTTTACAAATATCATAGCCATTTGGTCCTTCTTGCTCCATTTCTGTGTTAGACTGAAAACTTTCCGAACGACTCAGAGTATTATCATGACCGCAATCAAATATTCTGGCTGCATAATAAAATACATACTCTCCATCAGTATATGATGAAAAAACAATGGTTTACATTTTTTACCTAATATCAAGTTGTTCGGTAGAATGACACCAGCGAGAGTTTGCCCGACAGCGGAAACATCGAAGACTTATTTACTCTGATCAACTAGTAAATCGACATTTCAAAATTTTAAAAATTGTTTAAAATATATTTAAAAAAAATAATTTTGATAAAGTAAAGATACATATCATCGCAGAAATAGATGTTCTAAATGAATATAGGTGGTGTTTTTTCGATAAATATGTGATAATCTTCGTAATTTCACGTTTTTTAATTTGAAAATGTTAATTTTTTTTTTCTAACTCTGATTTTTTTCTCCTAACCCGTTTACAAATCGCGCCGCTAGATAGCAATACTTGATAGTACTAGATAGCGTACAAAAACTTGATAATGTATACTTGACCTAGTAGAATTTAAAAGAAAATATATTACTACAGCTTGTTTTAATAGTAAATAATACTCTTATGTAAATGAAAGTACTGAAGATGAAATAATTTTTATAGTCCCATCACTTCATTAAAAAAATAAATAAAAGTATTAGTTTACAAGAGATCACACTAGCTTTATTAAAAAAAGGAATAAATAAAACAGAAATAAATTGGTAAAAATTTTATTTTACTATTACAACTATTTGGTGGCGCTGGGATCGTGATATTTCGAAAAATTGTACTTGTAATGTATATTTCTATGTGTGCATAGAAATATTATGTGTATATATATATATATATATATATATATATATATATATGTATATATACACACATTACATATACATACACACGTATATACTTATATACACACTATACTTATATACACACTATACACACGTTAAATACACACGTATATACTTTTATGTCCATACAAACATATATATTATTTATTAGAAGAGTACGAAAAAGTCTCTTAAATAATCGGTGAATCATTAGAGTGTTGCCCTATTGAGGCCGTTGAGGCAATGAAAGATTACAGAGAAATTGACAACTAGGAAGATTTTGAGATGGACAATATTCTTGCAAAATAAATGAAGATCAGAAACGGGCACTTACGTATTAACGCCACCGCAGCTACAACTTTATTTAAAAACAAAGTAGTCAATCGGATTTCGGTGGAAAATGGGCCGAAACAGATTCAAAACAGAATATAAATGGTTATTTATATTTATTTATTTTATAAATATAATTTAACCAAACTTAACCTACGCTCGCTTCGCTCACTAACCTTCACTGATTAACACCGTAATTTTTTGAGTATTTATTTAATAAATTCAGTAATTATTGCAATTTGATTATTTAAATAATTATATGTTTTATGTTAAACTCTATATCGGCCCATTTTCCACCGAAATCCGATTAACTACTTTGTTTTTAAATAAAGCTGTAGCTGCGGTGGCGTTAATACGTAAGTACCCAGAAACGTATATTTAATACAGTAACAAAATGCATTGAAAACGATAATGATCAAATTTTAAGACTTTTCGATAGTGTTGAAGGAGAGACCGGTACAACTTTTCTTATCCACGCAAAAATTGGACAAATTGGATTGAAGCCAATAATTTATTAATAGCAAAAAAAAAAAGTTGGCCATGAAATTCCAAAAAACGTTTATGTTTTAGTTGTAGAACAAATTTGATGCTTTATTAGATGTGTGAATACAATCGACAAAAATTTATTAGCAAACACACGACAGATACCAGAATTTTTATAAATATAAAAATAAAAACAGTTTCAATTTTACGAATGAACTGAAAAAGAGATAATATCAAAACTCCCAAAACAATAAATTTTTTAAGGTTTCGGCGAGAGTTCGCCGTCAATTGAAAACATCAAAAATCGAAACTCAAAATTCAACAATTTATTTATTTATAGATCTTCAAAAAGACACTGTCCGAATCAAAAAAGTACAGATAGATATGTATGAAAGGCGAGATAATAATTGATATATATTTTTCCTACTTCATTTTCTTAAACACAAAAATAAACACCGTTAAACATTTTCTTCCTGCTCTACTAATATTTAACTAAAATGATAGAAATTTTTTAATACCAAACAAATATGAAATCATCGAGAAATAACTGAAAATAAACATTTTTTTTTTATATAATTGTATATATACTTAATAACACAAATCATATAATAAAAAATTCGTCAAATTTTCTCAAAGATGGACAACGTCTTTTTGAAGTACTATAATTAAATAAATTGATGAATTTTGATTTTCAATTTTTGATGTTTTCAGTTGACGGCAAATTCTCGCCGAATCCTTAACAATTTTATTGTTTTGGGAGTTTATATTTTAATGGAAATATCTGATTAGAAAAATAAAGGCTGTTAAAATTTTCGCAAATTTAATCTAAAACTACTTTTAGAGTTCTGAATAGAGATTTGAACAAAAAAGGTTTTTCACAATTTTTGGAGAATTTAAAATCAAACAGAAACCTAAAATTCAATTTTTCATTAGTCTGATTAAACTAATTACATCTTGTAACACGGTTTTAAGCAGTCCTACAACATTTTAGATCGACAATAATTCAAATTAGTTGCTCAGAAACTAAGCTAACTTGTTAATAATAATAATAATTATAATAATTTCTAAATAATAAAACTTTAGGATTACAATTTAAAAAAATATATTTGCTTAATAAATGAAATAAAGAGTAACATAAATATCACACGGTTCTTACATGAATAAAGTTTTATATGTAGCAGTACAACGATTCCAGCGCATAAAATTTTACAATCTTTTTTCCGTAAAGTTTAAGGTTGGTTTACCTTTGTAAAGCTCAGTTACTGTATGAATGAAGAGGTTTTGAAGCCTCCCTCATCCATCTTTCTTGTGAGAGCGTTTAATATGACAACTACTTCTAATGCTTGGGGCTGTTTACTTGGAATTCCGAACAAAATTTATTTTTCTTTAATTTAACATATTTGGATAATTTATTTTTGGTTTATGAACGTAATGTGAAAAATATAAATTAATCTTATTAATTATATTAATAAGCTAACAATTATAAAATAGTAAAATATCTTTAAAAATAGATTTCTTTATTACGGTGAAATTTAATTGGATAAATTTCATTCCGCTTAATTAAAATACTTAATAATTACTAAGTAATTACTTATATTTATTTATTATTTTATTCAAAGCTATAACTGACATTCATCCTTGAAGTATAAAGTTTAAAAATCTAAAAATGAAAATTACTTAAAAATAATACAAAATAGTGTGCACGCTACTGTAGTTATAGTTTTATTTAGAGATATAATTATTTAAATTAATTCAACATAAATTTGGAGCTTCCGTTTAACCTACTTATCTAACATTCCTCTTTTCATTTCCATAAATATAGAAATATTAATAATATATATAATAACTAATAATATGCTATAATATATGTAATTACTTCCATCCGCTGTTATATTTTCGTAAAATTTTTGTGTTTTTATAAATTAATTATTAGTCTAATTTTGATAGTTTTATACGGAAAAGTACACTGTTTTTTTATTCATCCAAAGATACATATTTTATAAAATATAAATAGAAATTTCACAGCTTTTTATTTCCATGGAAAAAAAACAGTTACAATAAGTCCTCAAAAATAAAACAAGTTAAAATTTCTGCGTGTTCTTATATTAATCGAAGTTAAATTTTTTAATTTTCTTCGAAATTGAATGCACAATTTGCGAGTTTCCAGCAAAAAAAAAAAAAATACTCCAAATCAACTTGCACAGTCAGGCAATTATTTGTTAAAAAATTAATTTAAGTATTAGAACCAGCCTATACCCTCCAGTGGGAGTTGAATGTTGTTTATTTTATTAAGTTACTTCCGCACGCAGTTATAGCGGTTGTAGTCGAGGGTTTCCCTTAGGGAAGTTTGAGTCTGTTATCGTGCGTTTCTTTCTGAGGGAAAAAACAATGTTGTAGTGTTTGTCGGGCTTGGGAATTTGAGAAGGAAAAACAAACACTTTTGATAATTTGTGATTAACAATTTTATTTACTGTTAGAATTAATCTTACGGTTTTATGATATCAATCTGCTGAATCAATTAAATTTCTTACAGACTTCGGAAATGCTTCTATTTAACCTACAAAACCTAATATAATTGCATATAAAAATAAAACAATTATTAATTATAACTTATAACAGTAAGAAATTGCAATTGTTAATTTATTATAACATTATTATATTTATTGTAACATTTACTATTGTTAAAATGTCCCAACGTTATTGTTATTGTAACAATTACAATGCAATTCAGTTGACAATATAAAATAGTGTCAACATTGTAGGTTAAAATAATAACAGGAGTAGTGCAGTAAAGTAGGCCTTTAATTGTAATTTATATTTAATCATGAACCAGTTTAACTAATTAAATTAATACCGTTTTATTATTCTAATAAGACAGAAATTTTATACTTTAATATAGTTTAATACTATTAACCTAGAAAAAATAAAATAAATTGCAACCAAGAGTGCAAAGAAAAAAATTACTAAAAAAATAATAATCACTTTTAGTAGTATTTTTACTTATCATTTTTAGTTAATATTTACTTTTAGTTTACCTTTTCTTTTTTTTTTACTTATCATTTTTAGTAATACTTTTCAAGCCAATATCCTATAAGACACAACTTTTATATTGGTTTATTCTGCTTTGTTGCACTGTAACAATGAACGGTATTTTGACCGCTGAGCAAATATTGTTATATTTTCAGTACATTACTTCCAGACATTCGTTTAATTCATTTTTCTTCGATTCTTTTACCTCTTGAATTTTACTATTACTATTCTTATAATTTTCCACATGTAATTATGTAGGACATATCTATCTCATCATGTCATCTCACAATTATATAAAGAGGAAACATTTGTTTGTATATTAGCAAAAATCTCAGGAACCGGTAAACAAATTTTAACAAGCTTCATTATGTTATCCGAAGTGTCATAGGCTATATTAAGATGAAAAATTCTTTATTAAAATTTTTAAATTGTAAATATCCGTTACGGTGCTAAACTTCTAATTTGAGCCCCTAGGTGGCGAACCGCTAAATTCTCATACGGTAATTTTTGTTTTTTTTTGCCACCCAAAAATTCTTGTCCAAATCAACTCAAAATCACTCAAAAAAAAATTGTTATGTTGACAAAAGCAATTGTTAGGCGAGAAGAAAGGTAAAAGTTTTTTTTTGTATCTACGCTCGCTAACCTCGACTAATTAATAAAAATATAATAGTAAAAATTTTTTTTTACCTTTTTTCTCGCCCAAAAATTGTTTATTTTTAAAATAATCATTATTTTTGAGTAATTTTTAGTTGATTTAGACAAGAAGTTTTGAGTAACATAAAACGAAAAAGTACCTCTCACGCTCTTTTCTTATGGCCAGCCGCTCCCGCAATTGAATAAACACAGAAAGTCTTTAGATACCGACCAGTTATTTTCGTCAGTATATCTGATTTTGAAAAATTCCATGTTTAAGAGATAAATTTTGATAACATCAAATTTTACTGTTTTTGAATTATATTACAATCTTTTCAATTTATTATTAAAAAATTAAGGCATCAACTTGATTTTTGGTGTGTGTAATCTTCATGTGAATATCTTAAAACCGATTTATACATTTTATCAAATTCCTAGTTGAAATTTTAAAATGGTGTTACATTAAATTTTATTACTTTTTTTTTAATTTCTCTCTTAACAAATGAAGATATCATCTTGATTGCTGCTGTATTTAATATTCAAGTGTATATCTAAAAATCAATTTAAATTTTTTTAAATTCGACCTTGAAATAAGGTGAAGAAAGGTTAAAAATTTCGAACAATGATTGAAAATTTTCCCCATTTTGGATTATATTATACGAGTTATTTGCTCGATTTGGGCTTGCAGATACTTTTCAGATAAATATCTAAAAACCAATTTCGGATTTTTTAATATTTTACGGAGTAAAATCATAAAATATTTTTTACCATTTTACGCTACCGCTGTTGAATCAATCTTTATTAGATTTGCTAACATTGTGGTGTTAATTTATGTCTGTAATTCTAATTAAGTATTTCGCTCTGAGGATTGCCAATCCTTTGTTAGCGGTCAGCTAACCATCTCTTTTTAAATAAAATATTGTTTTTATCCTATAATTTCCCTTCGGAACGTAGTAAAATAATTTAATGTTAAAACAAATTTAATTTATTAAAACTAAAATAAATACACAAAAATTCGTTGATGAAATATTACAACAAATTTTAATCATTCGTTAAATTTTCATAAACATAGAATATTAATAAAAAAGTAAATTAAGTGCTATCAATTAAGTTATTTATGTTTTATAAGTATGTTACTAATACGATACGTACGATTCTGCAAGCAATAAATCGTTCTAACAGTTGGCTGTTATGCAATTTCAATAAAGTAGTACCAACATAACAAACTATAAATCTATTTTATAAACTCATTATATTGTCTTCACATAATATATTATTGTAATAAAACAGCAAATAACATGATTTTATTAATATTATTACTATTAAACCTAAAACGAAGTAGTGTACTTTGTTTACGTTTTTTTTAATATTACCCAGACTCAGATTAAAAAAAAAAATTTGCAGTATGGCTTGTAACTTGATATAAATAAACTTTTAATCATTTCTTAACACATAAATTGGTTTATTTACATAAATTATGCAGAAGACTTTAAACAAAAAAAAAAAAAAAACATTTTAATGTTACCTTGGAAAAAGAAAAAAATGGATGACTACTTTGGAAGAAATTAATATTACAATATGACAGATCTCTAAAAGCTCTACCGCATAGAATAAAACGTTGACAACATAATATTAAGGTTATTATGCTCTTTAGGTGAAATATTACGGGATATTTAACACAAATTAGTATGTAAAATTATGAGACTGGAAAATGAGATGTGATGCATATTGGATGAAAATAAGTTCGGTTTCATAGCGTGAAAACAGGAAAGGAAATTTTAGTTAGGTCACCAATTAATTTTAAAAGTTAAGGTAAGGGAAACAAAGATTTACATGGAATTAACAACCATTACAGATCGAAGAGAACGGTTTATTAATTTCCATAATCGATAGAATTCTAGGGATTGGTGATAGTTTTCACAGTGTAGAAGACTGGTTTTATTCTTTTGTGACATTTTAAAATCGAAACTAAAAAAATTGTATTATCATATCTATTTAAACTGATCAACGCAAAAAAATAGTTCATAAGTCTGTCTCGTTTCAGAGAACATTTGATGAAAAATCTGTACCTTTCCCATTTTGATTCCTTCTTTCTCAAAATGCTTTGTAGACTTTTTTGGATGCCCACTTGATCAGTGCAAACAATCTGGTGATCTTAATACTACTGTGAAATTTTATAGGGGAAGCCTTAAAAGGCTTTAGATATAAGGGAGGAATAAAATCTTTCGTAAGTTACCGTAAATCGGTTTGACAAATACAGAATAATTGTTTAAAAATTCTATCAAGAGCTGTGATCAATGATAAGCATAAAATATAATGAAAAGTTTAATTCAGAAACAAGACAAAATATTGTTCGTTACTAGTTTTTTCAATTATAATTTACAAGAAATGGATGTAAAAATTTAAGAGCAAAGTAAAATTAAAAAAATCTGATGTGGGTACTACATGACTCCTTCTATGCCTAAATGACATATTTTGCGTTAAATTACATATATTTCTCATATATATTTTATATTAAATATTTTTCATTAGTTTTCTTTTTTTTTAAATAAAAATTATTTATTATTGAATTAATGTATTATTAAATATTATATTGAATTATTATTTATTGTAGTTTTTTTTTACAATCAGACGTTAATATTAATAAATCAATATTATTAATTTAAAAAAAAGTTAAATAAAGGAAATGAAGTCGGATTCAAACCGATGTGCCTTTGCCTTGTAACATCCAAATATTTCATTAATTTAAATTTTATTGGGCTGCAACTCTGGAACCAATGAAAATAAGTACCACCTAGGATATATCGTTGAAAAGGTTCAATGAGGACTTATTATTGCAGTTAAGAAAGAGTCAAAATCCATATATTTTGGATTTTTTGCGTTTTTTGACACTTTTGGTCCAGTCAATTGCAATCAAAAGGGGAGGTGCATAACTAGATGTTGCAATAGTCCTAAATCCAAAATTTCAACGTTCTATCGTTTTTGAGTTATACATACGTACGTACAGACGTCACGCTGAAACTAACCAAAATGGAGTCAGGGATGGTCAAAAATAATATTTTCGTTGAAATCTGAAAACCGAAATTTTTCGCGATTATAATACTTCCTTGTACTACAAAGTAAAAAGATAGAATTAAAAACTATAGGAGGGCGAAAATATTTTGCTTTTAATTATAAATAAAAATAAGTTACAGGATAGAACTTCTAAACTCGGGATAAAGATAAAACGGGCAAGAATGAAGCATCTGAATGGTGTTATCGTACGAGAATGTTAAAAAATAGATAGTTTAGTAATGATTTATATAAAGGAATTTGGTGAATTATATGAAACTGCCACTTATAATGTAGGTTGGTTTAGAATTCTCAGGGACCTTATGTGAAAAGAAACTGAGAGAAACAAAGGACAAAATTTCTATAAATTTATGACCATATTTATACACCAAAATATATCTTTAAAACAATTTATATTTTTCATAAATCTCATATGCAAGAGTTATTATTTAAAGTAAAAGGTAATTTTTTCAAAAAGGCTTATAGTGTTTGATAAAAAGAAGTTGTAGTGTTCTGTTAAAATTAATGAAAAATATGGTTTCCAAAATTATCTTGCTATGGAAAGCAATCCACTACACTATGGAAAGCTTTAAAGTAGTGTTTTGAAGTTGAAACTATATGTTAAACAACAAACTGTAGATGTCCGTCAACTGTCATTTTCGTTTCAAGTATATGTCATTTAATTCTGAATTCAAAATATACTGTTAAATTCAAGTTGTTTTGTTTATTCCTACGATATTAAACTTGATTTAAAAAAGTATATCCTGCTATTTTAATGAAAAAATAATAACTAAATTTAAGATGTCAGAATCAAGAATGTCACAGACGTAATCTTTCCCGCGTTTGATATATATATATATATATATATATATATATCGATTATTACGCTTATACGTTGTACCATATGTATATACAATTAAGTAAAATGTAAAGTATAAAATAAAAATACTTCATCGTAAAAAATATGGTTAAGTGTAAATTTTATCTAAAGAAAGATTAGAAAATAACAGAGAGTAATTTAACATTTAAAAGTTTTACAAAGCTCGGGTGAGGTGCAATACCCGTTTCTTCCACTAAATTCAGTAGTCTGGATATTGATTTCTCATTGATAGATACTTTTAAAGAAATGATATGTAAATACTCGTATTTATAGATGTCGTAATTATAATATTGAATCGATTGAAAGAAGAATCGAGTTCGGATCTTTGTAGATCTAAAATCATTTTCATATTATTTTATAGTTTTTCAACAGAAAGTGCCACTCATCATTTATATCCTGTACGTAGTATCATTTTTGTTCATGCTTTGAAAGTTATTTCGGTATTAGGATTGATTATGATCTATCAGAAGTGCGCATGACAGGATCCTAAATTCTGTTTACCTGTACACTTTCTGATCATAAAGAGATGTGTAGCATTCAATGAAGGTAATACATTTTGATTTGAATGTTACATCATTTTATGTGAAAGTCTATTATTAGACAACTCCCAGCTTTATATAAACGCTCCTGTAACGCTTTTCGCGTTTATCATTTAAAAAAATGCGTAATAACATTCTTTTTGCAAAAAATGGTAGAATAATAATTAAATATTTTTCAGTGAACCAATTAAATTTAACATAACTTGTATATATGTATATAATTAAATTTAAAAACGTAATATCGTTCAAAATATTAACTGTAAATTGAAGTGATTAAAATTTAAAAAAAAATGTGTCCTGCGATCCAATACCAACACCACAATACATCTTAAGAAAGCACATTCGCAGATAGTTAATGAATTGTATCTTATTCTAAAAGGTTAGTAGAAAAGTACGGCTGTCGCTACCGAAACACCAAGCATCAAGATTGGTTGCGTCGCATGTATATAATTCTTTATTGGCAAAAAACTATCTTTTTTTTTAAACCTCCACGACCACCGTTAGATATTGCTTCATAGGATGGGATGAATGATTTGTATCGTGTGTGAAAATGCCATGCTTGACCTGGATTCGAACCCGGGACCTCCGGATGAAAGGGCGACACGCTACCAATCGCGCCACGGAGACCGGCAACAAAAATCTATCTACATGTTGGATTTGATGTTGAAAGAGAGATAAAGTGGGTGAAAAACACGGACTCCAATATTATTCAGGATTTACAAATGAGCAAGTTTGCGAAAATGAAACCTGTAACATCTCTGAAGAGTGAAGTAAAGTTTCTAGTTCTAACTTCATTTTTAAATGTAAAATAATGAGTATAAAAAAACCGATATACTCGTATTTACAACATCGTTCATTTACTTTCCATCAGGAATTATATAACAGGATCGAAAATATGCTAATTACTCGTATATGGGTTAGAAACTTGATATGAGAAAACTTTGGAAAAAAAGAACAGTTGACAAGAGACAACATGATAGTTTACTGACAATTGAAGTTGATTTTTATATTTATAGGATCTATACAAGTACGGGTAAGAAATGTGGAAAATAGAAAAAAACTTAAAAGTAAAAACAATTGTTACGAAAAATTTGGAACCTAGCCTAGATTTGTCTGGTCATGTAAGAGATTGGATAGAATAAGGTTATCAAAGACTTTTATAAAATGGCGAGTAAGAGAGCGATGAAAAAGTGACAAAAAAGTGGACGAAATACAACAATATAACTCAATGGTTGATTTTAATAGAATAAAATCGTTGTACAACAAAAGACGAGGTACATTATAACATTAGTGGAGTAAGTGGATATTCCCTGTTTCATATTTTTCAATTCGTTACCTTTGGTCAGAGAAACTGTCACTTAAGGAACTTCTCAAAAATTAACAATAAAATATTTAAAACATGAAACGATTTGGCTTAGGAATTCCTACATGTTCAAGAAAACCTACAACGTTTGTTATGTAAATTACCTACATATACCCTACATGTAATATCAAACTCTGTTTTAGGCATTACGTAATGCCACTTACAGTAATATGAAAAAACTGCAGATCTAATCTACTGTACTAATAACGTATTATGATACATATACAGTACATTTTTTATATTATCTCTTGTCACATTACCGATGCTTTGCTAGGTTTTTCGTGTTAAATGAATATTAAAAAAAAAATCAATAGCTTAGTAACAACTATGACAGAGTTTCGCATTCAATCACTTAAAAGGGTACGAAACGAAATAATTTTATTTCAAATTTCAGCAATGAAAATGTCTTCAAGCTGAATGTAAGTAAATTAATCAAAATGGATAATTTATACTAACAGACGTATTAAAATTGAGAAGATTAGATGGTTAAAGTAAAAGAGCATCAGTCAGAGATGATTTCTTTCAGAGTAATGATGTTAATTTTCAGATTGTCCCAACGGTGAACAGAGTAAAACTATCATGTCACTTCTACGCCTAAATATCAGTTAAATATCGTTGGGATTTTCGTGATGGTATTTAACAACAGAGTCCGCTTAGTGAAGCCAATTTTAAAAAATACCTCACTTTCCCTATTAAACATGTAATCGCATTTTTATTATTCTTGAGAATGTTTGATATTTTTTAAAGTGGTTTGTATCCCATGTTTAGTTGTACAATCATAGGTCATCTACATAACTTCTACACACCACCAACTAGAGAACTGGTAGTACATCTCTACTATTTTTTGGTTCAAAACCCAATAAGGCTTAGATTGTTATCACCAAAAATTTCATTTTTCATCATAAAATTAAAAACGAAGTTTATTGTACTTGGAATTCAGTCTGTGTACTAAAGAGAATAAATAAATAAATATTAAGTTCAGAAATGAGTAACATTTTCAAAAAGATTTATAGCTTTTTACTTAAAATATTCGAGTGTACAAAAAAGAATACCAACTTTTTAATTTGATGTAATATCTCTCAAATAAGGAACACAGCGTTGATTTAAGGCTAGAATCAAAGACGTAAAAGAAGAATTTTAATTGCGCGCAAAGCCGTAGATTGATTCTATATCTTTCGGCTTGTCAGCACCACTAGCAAAGATGGCAACTCCTGAACAGAAAGTTTTTTGTGTTTTGCAGTTTGCTAAATGTGAATCTATAGTTACAGTTCAACGTGGATTCCGTAGAAAGTTTAATTTTCATTCTCCAAATGACAATAACATTTGACCAGGCATAATCAGTTTGAAACGATCGGATATCTGTGTGTAGGGAAGAGTGTGGGAAGAGCGCGGGTATCTGAAGAAAATCTTGAACATGTCAGGGAGTCTTTCCTGCATAGTCGTAAAAGATTTGTTAGGAAGGCCAGCCTCGAACTAGTAATCCCGCTTATGACAGTGTGGAATGTTTAAAGGAATCTCTTACATATACGTCCATAAACTCACAGCTGTTACAGGCTTTGAAGCTTATCGACTACGCTGTGTGTGCCAACTTTGCAATCGAAGTGTTGCAGCATGAAGAAGACATCGCTGTTTTGATTGTATTATATTTTGTGATAAGTCAACGTTTCATCTTGATGGAAAAGTTAAAACATGTAATGTCCCTATCTTGGGGGTCAGAATTTCTCCATGAATTCTTACAATACGAAAGAAACTTCCCAAAATTAAAATATTTTCTGTGCTATTTTCCGACGGTAAATTTAGGAGCCAGCGGAGATGAAATTTCTAAGGAAGGGCCTCACAGAATGAAGAAATACGAAACAAATGGATATTTACAGCTTGAATGAAACAGCTTGCAATCGATGGAACAACACCTGGAGAGAATGTCTGATAACAAGGTTCCTAGCCAAACACAAAATTATCAGCTATGCGGAAGGAGAGACACTGGAAATCCACGTAAAAAATGGGAATAGCTGATTGTGAGTTCGAAATAGGCACAAAGCCTAATCCTTGAGTGTAAAAAGAAGACATGCTGCGTACTTGGCACTTACCTCAACTGCAAGACGGACCAAGGAACCGTGGATCGGACCCCTCGCTCAGTAGGACAAACTACGCCCCAGACAAGCGCTCGTTGAGTGCCCGAGTTCATGAGTCCTGGACGGGGACTCGTTAAAGGTCTGTGAAAGGTAACATTATATATTTTATAATAATAAACTCCAGCAAAGTTAAGGAAAAGACCATGAGATTTTAGTTGAAACTTTGTTGCAAGGTTGTCAGCCTAGGATCAACAGTGCGGTTTGGTACTGACACCAATCCCAACTTATGAAGAACCTCAGGAGGCTAGTCTAATACCAAAGTTGAACGACCTCAAGGAAATCTGTGGTTCATTTAGATGAATAAGACGAAATCAAGGAGATCAAACCTTTAAAGAAGCAACCACCAGACGAACCCTCACGGTGGTCGAGCTGAGGGAAGGATGTACGCTGATCTTCTCAGACAGGTTAAGGCAAAGGTTCGGGGTGATGCTGAAATCTTGTCGGCGATGACCTCCGGATCAGGATCAAGGCTGTCCTGCTGATCAGGGATAAAGACTCTAAGAAGGTCCACTGAACAAAGTATCAAAGAAGCAGATGCCAGGCTGACACGAGGGTCTGAAAAGGGCCCTCGTGTCAGCCTCGAGGGCCGCATGTGTTTTATCTCACGATAAAGATGAGTTAATCTTTCAGGAAGCGGTGGAGGACGTCCTGAGTTATGAAATTGGCAAGAAATCTGTAAAGTTAATCTCTAAGTGATCAGTTACTGTGTAGTTGCTATGATACTACTGTGTAGTCGCAGATACTGCCGTATCTGCGAGATACGTCCCTTCTTTGCTAAAAAAAAGGACGGAAGGATCCTAAGGGTAGAATGGATCTCCTGTCGGGTGACCTCAAGATTGGCAGAGGATCATTGTTTTAAATGTTGGTTGCCGGGGCACTATGCCTCTCGCTGCAGCGGTACCGACCGGAGTAATCTTTGCTTCAGTTGTGGAGAGGCAGATCACAAGAAGGTCAACTCACCGTGTTGGTCTAGCGGTGAACTTCTCATCGCAAATCAGCTGATTTCAATGAAATTCATCGCAAAAAGAATTTAATGAGATACCTCTCTTTTTCTGATTAGCCTCCAGAACCACCGTAAGGCATTACTTCACAGGATGAATGAAAATTATATGTATAAATGTAAATCAAATGTAGACAATGAGGTACCTAAAAAGCTGTTTCAGTAAACTATGATATACTTTTCTACCGCTAGATGGAAGTACTGAAGTTCAGTTAATACACTATACTTGTGTGAAAATTATTAAATTATATGAACTATGATGGACACCATACCAAATGTCACATGGTAGGAATGCATTTATCTATAATTAATTAATTTTTTTTAAACCACAGAAAATATTTGATCCGTAAATACAGTATTAATATATATTTTTTATAGTTTTCCATACATAAAATTAAATCATTTAAATAAATTAAAATTATAAAAAAGAAAATTAAAGTCGATCAATATTATTATAGTTACAACAAGTAACTAAAAATTATCATGGATATTTAATAATAGGAATTTTTAAAAATCACATTTTTTTTTACAACAGTCTCTGATAATTGGAAAAAAGGAACTTTTTTTTACATTACAAAATAATAAAATTAAGTATAATTAATAGCTGATTCACTTTTCAACTGGAAAAATGTAGTACCAAACATTAAATACACTAATAATTTTAAAAAAACTTTTTTTTACAAGAGATGTGTGAATAATTTTTTCAACAGATCAGTTTTCAACAACCGTATTTTTACGCACGGTCATAATTTTTGTCTGACCTTTAATCTGATACCTGGAACGCTACAAACGTTTTTTTTTATGTTTAAACTGTATTGTTATATTTATTAATAAATTTTTTTAAGAATTTTTGTGAGGGTTAGCCACAAAAAAAAACCATCTGAGAGTAAAGACCAATCTATGAAAAAACACTGAAACAGTCAGATGCTTACTTTTGAAACCACACTTTTTAATGCACTTTAGAAAGGACGGGGTAAGAATGCCGCGAATCTTAATGTTGTAAATTAAGCCACCCAGAAGCAATTAATTAAACTTTTTTTTTTTTTAATAGAAATTAATGTATTCTGAAACATATAACTAAAAACATAAACTGACTTTCTAAATAAATTTTACGGTTTGGAATTTTTTAATTAGTTTTTCTTTGTTACACAAACTTTAATTGTATGATCTGGAAATATAAGAGACTCATTTAATCTTCAGAATCAATCTTAAGATATTTCAAAATTTTTTTTATAAAAGAATTGTTTATATGTGAATACCAATATTATGAACTCTGCATGGAGAGTTCGGCTTGCTTAAGGACGATCCAAATCACTCAAACTATATTTGTATTTATTTTAAATTAAATTTTATTTGTAGTGATCTTATTATAATAAATTATCTCTCTTACCTGTACACAATAGGTAGCAATAACTAAGAATTATTTAAAATATTTTTTTTTTTACATTATTTCTGTTTTTCAGAAGAAAAATGAACGAGCAGATTATAGTATTTAACTAAAAATAGTTAATTTATACATAACTGAAGAATTGAACGAGCAATTTACAAGAAGTAAAATTTAGAAAAATGGAGTGGAATATTTAATTATTACATTGTCTAATTAGCTTTGCGGTTGATTTCCCCATTTCCTCCACAATAAATTTAAGAACACTGAAATCAATGAATCTCATTTGGGTTCCAATTTCTGCAATTAGATTACATTTTAAAATATATTCTACTAGTGTTCGGTAACTAACAAATCTTCTAAGTCAATTACTTTTCAGTCAGTCGTCGTCACTCACTCCTGCAGATGTAATTTTATGGTTTCTTTGTAGTGTATTTCTTTCTAAAGAAATATTTTTAATTAAAAAAAAAAAAAAACCAACAAATGTAGAAATAAGCTCAATTTATTTTGTTCATTTTATTTTTTTATATTACAAATTTGCTTAATAAGGGAAGCAAAATTCACTTTAAAAAAAATAAAGTTTTAAATTAAATTAAATGACAAGGAAATTATTGTGAATAAAAGTAGAAAAAGATAAATGCTCAAAAAATATTTAAAAAAATTATAACATCATCTGCGTTTTGATTGTTAAATAATTATCAGTAAAAATAAACGAAACCGTAAAAATAAATAAACATGATTATAACCGTAATACAAAATGGATAAAAAACTTATAAAATACTACAAAAAAAATCTTCTCTTAATTTATTTCAAATAAAATTATAAATTTTCTTTCACAAAAACAGTTTTATTTTGTCAATGAATTATTTAAAAAATAAATAAAAAATCCTGAATGTAGTCATTCCATGCAACATGATCATGAATACGTGTTTAAATAATTTTCGCAGCATTGGGAATGTAGAATTTTTTTAGTTATATTTTTATATTTAATATATTCATGTTATTTAATATCTTAATATTATATTTGAAATAATTATGAACTTTAATCACGTCTGCTTTTTATTTTATAATTAACTAGCCGTTCGGGGCTCGCATCGCTCATCCTACCCATTTGGCGAGAGGCTTCGTCCCCCCCGGCCGAGGAGTTTGTTATCCTCATAGATGTGAGAATAATATTCATAAATGACAATTAAACCCTCCAGAGCTCTCTTTTCCACAACGTATCCCTCGTTCTAGACGTAGCAGATCTGATACGCGTCTTGTATAGTCGAAGCAACGGCTCAAGTCTGGGCGTAGCGCTCTCAGTCAGCAGCTAACCGAGAATAACGCACTTCAGCTGTTTCAGAGGACCGAGTTACTCTCATTTGTTTAGTAGATTTTGAATAATAAGAGATAAATTATAATAAGAAATTTATTATAATAAACCATAACAAAAAAAAAAAACAAAGTTGGACTGAAAGACTTAATAAATTATTTAAAGTGCTATAAGTAACCAAAAATACTTACAACAAAAAATCGCTCTCGATTAACACTAAAATTAGACATTACAAAACTGTTGTTAAACCAGTAATTACTTACGCGAGCGTGACTTTATTTAGATTAAATCAGAAAAATAGGACTGAACCTTTGCTTAAAGTTGAACGCAGGATTCTTAGAACCTGCATAAACAAAAAATATAAACACGAAAATCAGTACAGATTATTACCTAATAAATTTCTGTACGAAAACTTGGAATCCTTAATCGATAGTATGAAAAAGAAGCGAATTTCTTTCTGTGCACACTTGTTAAGATTACCGTAGGATAAGATTACTAAGAGAATTATCGATCGATTTTGGTCTTTAAAAAATCCGCCATTATGGATCAAAGAAATTAAAGAAGACATGCAAGAATTAAATTTGACTTACGAAGATTTACTTAATAAATCCGAAAAATAAAAATTTCTTATTAAAGATCCAAATACCGACTTTAAAGTAAGAACTTTTAATTAAACAAAAAGGGTTTATTCAGAAGAGGATCGTAAAGCAAGATCATTAAGAATGACTAAATATTGGAAGAAAATAAAAGCTAAGTACTTAAAGGCCAAAAGATCGGCAAAAGAGACTTGAATTATTCTGACTAAAGTGGTCCTTTGCGGCCTTAAAAGTATAAAAAAAAAACCATAACAATCAATCATAAATAATATAACATTCTGGAGGATTGATATATTCTCCCATTCATACGGAAAGTTCGAGGTTCGAACTTCGATCAGTTTTTTACTTTTTACACATTTATTTCTCAACACTGGTAACTGTAATTGGATTAATTACATGTCGATCTTGATTAATAAATTAACAGTTTTTGTATAGGCTAAGAAATTATAAAAGGCATAATTGACTTCAACCTTCTGTAATGTTTGATTATTATTTTATTAGAATTATACATTTAACATAAAAAAAAATAAATAGTTTAATTTTAAAATTTTTCACGTTAATTTGAAAGAAAATATATTTTAGAATATATATATATATATATATATATATATATATACTTTTGGTGTTATTCAATATCTAAAATTGTAAGGAAAATCGTATATCGACTGGCTTCTTTTCTACCAAAATATTGCGTGGTATTCCCTCGTTGGATATTGTATAAGTTAAGCTGTTGTAAAGCAGTCGTATTCAATATCTTTTTTGTATAAAACAAGAATATTTATGTTTTACGAATTCTCAGTTTATAAGAGCGTTGCGTGCGCTCTCACACACACACACACACACACACACACACACACACACACACACACACACACACACGCACACGCACACACACACACACACACACACACACACACACACAGAGAGAGAGAGAGAGAGAGAGAGAGAGAGAGAGAGAGAGAGAGAGAGACACTTAGTCGACATGAGCACCCATGTCGACTATTAAGCTACAGAATACATCAATATGAATCAATATCATACAGAATAAAAAAAAACATGCTTTAAATTCAATTGATCACAAATTTATCTTCATAAACAATGAATCATTTATAATAATAAAGGAATACAAATCAATATATCTGTCTGTAGTTTCTCCTTGGGCGTTTTTATCGATGATCACTTCAATTAGACGAGCCACTGTTACAGTCTGAACTTTTTTACCTGTCTTGAACCTTTATAAATACTTTATATTAAATAACAAATAATTTATTTATTTGCTTATTTTTTATTTTTAAATTTGCCTAGATTAGGTGAGAAGTATGACAAACCAAAAAAAAACGCTTAGAAATTAACAGTTATTTTTAACTGTTTTTTCTACTGAAAAAAAAATTAAAAACAGTACATCTGTTAATTTAAAAAAATATTAAATAACTTACCCAAAAGTAAATATGTTACTAGCTTATCACTGTGAAACTTACGGCAAATCAGTGAAACTTGTAATGTCATATATATATTTTTTAATTATGTTCGTAATAAAAATTTTAAAATTCTTATCCTACGTTATTTACCATAAGTTTTGGTTATGACGCATTTGAGGTAAACTAATCCATTCGAGACGTTTCATATTAATTATACCGTACATCATAATGGGTCTCTTTCCCAGAGCCGTGTCCCATACGTGGTTCTAAATTCCAGAAATTTGGGTATACAATTAGCTATTGATCTGCCTGTGAAATCTGTCCAGAGATTCTTTTTCACTGATGGCAGTTTACTTCCAGTGTAAATAGAATTAAAGAATCCAGTCTGTAAACCAGTTGAGGTTTGGATACATGGAAATACTGGTACCTTTATTTATTAGAGCAAAGAAGAAGGTTGTAATTTTTAAAAAAAGAAGCAGGCTTTGCTTTAACCTAGTAGTCTTGTATGATCATATTTAATAAATAATCCGCCATCAGGCTATGACGTTATGTGGCTGTGTTATCTGGCGGGTGACGTTAAATGGCTTCATCTCTCATACTTGTTGGATGCTTTTGTCAGAGTTGTGCCACGCGGGATGAATTGAATAGAGCCTGATGATTATATCACGTGCAATTAACTTTTTTCTTTTTTTTCTGTTTAGTCTCCAGGAATCACCGTTAGGTATTACTTCAGAGGATGAATGAGGATGATATGTATGAGTGTAAGTGAAGTGCAGTCTTGTACAATCTCAGGTCGACCATTTCTAAGATGTGTGGTTAATTGAAACCCAACCACCAAAGAAAACCGGTATCCGCGATCTAATATTCAAATCCATATAACGTTAACTGCCTTTACTAGGATTTGAGAATTTGAACGTTAGAACTGTCGACTTCGAAATCAACTGATTTTCGAAGATGCGTTCACCACTAGACCAACCCGGTGGGTCAACGTACAATTAACTGGCTGTGCTAAAATCCACGGAAATCTCTTACCAAATCCGCCCCTGAGAGCAAAATACCTTACTTTTGGTGAGAAAGAACTTCTGCATATGAGGAAACATGGAGCGTGAATGCTGAATTTTGATTTAAGCATGTGCATAGAAACGTCACCCACAATAAATACGGTTTGAAATACGTGTGATGACAAACATGTATGCATCGTTATGTCATGAGATGTGTGTCAAATTTATAGTGCTTAAAACTTATGTGGATACGCATATTGCGGAAGCGGAATAAAGGTGTTGTCATTAAATACGAGGTTGATGATTATGTTAGTGGGATTAGACCTTAATAGATGGTATATAATTTAATCAATCGAATCGGGTTAGATTCAATTTGGAGCAAATGATTAACACACCTTATGACTTGTACTGCAAACTCCTATAAAAGTTGTACTGTATGGGTGCACTGAGGTACGGTAGGTAATAAAAAATATTGTAAAATAAAAACCTATTCTTATCTGATGTTGTTTAGAAAGCGATATAATAAACAATATTTTATAATCAGTTTTGTTTTTATTCATTACAAAACTGATTTTAATATTTAATCTACACGGACTTTTTCATAAGTAATATTTTTTGTTTTGATCTCTATTAAATATTTACCAAGTAATAAAATAATGAGACTTAATTATGAATTAATTATATACCTTCAACTTAAAATATTTAAAGTATTTTTTTTTTGTTTAATATGAATAACGATTCTATATATACTTGTAATACCGAAAATTCTCAAAAAAATGTCATCTATTGAAAGTATTTTTTGTGGAAGATTATCGTCACAACAGGTATCACTACTATATTGACATAAAAATACTACAAAAAACTGCATACAAAATATACCTAACACGCAGGACTATTAGTCACTACTTTTTCTGTGATTGTAGGTTTTTTATTTTATCACAAAATCCGCAAAACATATACGAGATAATTTCATAAATTAAATCTGAAATTTAATATAAATTACAAAAGGAGCCGTTTAATTAGTGATTACTATTGATGTAATATATATTATGCTATGAATTCTGCATTGATTGAGAAAAGAAAAGCGCGTTAAGACACTAAAAAAGGAAATTAGTAAACAAGTAAAGTAATGTTATATTTATTACTGTAGATGAACAGGTTTGAAGGATCATGAAGGTAATTTCAACTGAAAATGCAATAAAATCTAACTGTAGACGCAGAAAGATTCTTACATCAGTTAAAGTAAATCACAATAATATTAGGTTAATTCTAATAGTTTATGTGGAAGTATGCTGATAATATATCTGATATTTCTAGACATGTATGCAAGATAATATTTAAATCTAACAAATTTCAAGCAAGTTAATTGAATTAAATATTTTGTATTAATCGTAAAATACTAAATAAAAAAAGTCATTCACCAGAAAACATTCCTCTCTTTTTCTCTCTCATTTTCTATAACAATAACCAAAAATTTAATTAATATACATACATAGAGTTAATTCAAGAATGAAATTACATAAAATTTTATATATATATATATATATATATATATATATATATATATACACACTATATACACATATATATTTTGAAATAATTATTTTATTATATTTTCCTAATATGTACGTTGCTATCTTTTCAATAAATGAATAATAAGCAACCCCCTCACCACCACCCGAAAGCCTAATGAGATGAGGATGATACGTATAATATGAAATGAGGTGTAGTTTTGTACAGAATAAGGCCAAACATTTCTGAGACGTGTGGTTAACTGGACCCCAACCACCAAACTATAACTGTATACATTATCTAGTATTCAAAATCCGAACATTTTACTAGGATATGAATCTCAGAACCTTCTTCGACTTCGAAAATCAGCTGTTAAACAATTAATTTACGATATACCAGCATTGCATGAGTTAAGCAACATACCAGCCCGGTGGACTAAATAATAATGCTATTTAACTTTTAAAAAAAATTTGATGTGGACATCACATGACTTCCTTGTACACCTATTAAATTACTTATGCACATTTTTAAAAGTACATAAAATTTTATTTCATTTATAACTTCTGATATTTTTTCACATTTTCTTTTTATTGTTATTATTGAATTATTTATTGTAAATATTTTTTACAATCAGAGGTAAATAATTATTAATAAATCAATATATTTTAATTAAAAAAAGTTAAAAAAAAAGAAAGGAGATGAAGTAGGATTCGAACCGATGTTCCTTCTTCTTGTAAGATCCAAATATTTAATTAATTAAAATTTTAGTTGGCTTTAGCTCTGAAACCAATGAAAATACCAGTTATGACATGTCGTTGAAAAGCTCTAAATGAGGACTTATTACTACAATTAAGAAAGTCCAAAATAAAAAAAAAGTTGGATTATGGTTTTTTTTGGACACTTTTCGTTCAGTTGATTGCAATAGGGAAGTGCACAACTAGATATTACAACAGTTCTAAATCCAAAATTTCAACATCCTACGGCTAATCGTTATTGAGTTATGCGAGATACATAAGTACGTCGAAACTAGTCAAAATGGAGTCAAGGATGGTCAAAATGGTTTTCCGTTGAAATTTGCATACAAATCTGAATATTTTAGCGATCATAATACTTCCTTTACTTCGTACAAGGAAGTAAAAATTATGCTAACGTGGGAAGTTTTGTGTACAAAGTTAAATTATTTTAACAAATAAAAGATTATTTTATATTTTAAAAAGGGACACATAATGCATCAGAAGTTTTACTTACCGTAATTCAGTAACGGTAATTCAGTAATTTTCTTTTTCTTTTGACAATTACATATAAAGAAAATTAGCTTAAAGTTCTCATGATATATTTTTAAAAACTTATTTAAAAATATCAAATCAGAATAATTTAGCACAATACTTCTCCCTACCTGATACAACCTCAATTTATATTTCCAGAGCTAATTTTAATATTTTACTGATTAAATTATTATATTTAAAACAGTTTCTTATTCAAATATTTTAAATTAAATTTTCTTTAAAAAAAATACATGTTACTCTTTTAATAAATGAATAAAATATATTAATTTTAAATTAATACATTTTCTGCGTCTTATTAATCATGTATATAAATTATTATAATCGAATTTTTCACATTTTTATTTATTTTTTTACTAATATTAATGGTTAATTATTTACCTTCAGATTTTTATTATATAATTACTACATAATTGCCAGCTTTATTATGTATTTTTCTGAATTTCGTTTTATCTCGGGAGAGATAATTCAGGAGAGTTGTTATCTTGGATTGTACTTATTTCAAAGGAAATAAGCGCTATACTGAACCGAAAATTAATAAAGAAAGAAATTATGCCTGGACGTTTCATTTGCTTAGAGACCATAAATAGACAGCAACAGAGACTTCTGTCACGAAGGTAATAGCAGTATGCTCAATCATCAGTTAACACATTGCAGGCTAAGGAGATAAGCTACTGCTGCAGAAGAAAACCTTTAATGAAGTTCAAAATAGAATTACAAGAGAAATGATTAAAGTGCTAAGAATTGCATACTATTTCACTACTTTGGACTCAATCGAAAGAAAATAGCACTACAGGTATAGACACTTGAGATGAATATCTCAGAAGAAGAAAAGAACGTGTGAGACCATAAGTTTATGGAAGCTCAAAATTTATGATGCAATGGGAAAAAGACATACTAAAAATACTCTGAAATTACAATTAAATTAAATTAAAGATAATTGCGAACGACGTTGTAATATCTCCTTATAAATAAATAGTGCCTTACCTAATAAATAGTACCTTTAAATTTCATATATTTATTTATATATAATTTAATCACCTACTTTTTTTTTATAATTCTGTATTTTATAAAGCAGCTCAGTTTATGTTTTTCCCAGTATCCCATGATCCTTTCAGCAAATATTACTAAGATAGTTAATTTCCGTGTTGTAATTATGTAAAGCCCTGAATTAAAGATTTACTTAATCGTATACAAAAATTAAATTTCTATTTAAATAAATTATTTATAGTTTAAAGCACGGTATATTTATAACATTTAAAATATATTAAATTTAGAAATTACATTTTTGCTATACCATTATATAAAGGTTACATACATTTATGTAATTAAATAATGTGTATGTAAACGATAATAAATAATTAGGCATACATAATAAATTAATTTTTTAATAACCAGCCGATAACCATCGACAATATCTTAACAATAAATTATTTGTTCAGTGTATGAAAAAATGCGCAGACGGAATGGAATTCAAAACTAGAACCTTCTGCTTGAAAATAGAGATGTTTACACTTTGCCAAAGGTTCAAAAGAAAAATATATCGATACATTCAGTGTAGGAAAGAAACGATAAAAACTTTTATAAGTGCTATGTAGTCCATGTTTGTATCTTAGTTAAAGTTGTCTTGACTTGTTTTATTTCATTTGAAAGTTTTGTCTATAACCTCAACTAAACTTTAAAAAGTAGATTTTTAATAAAAAAGACCTCTATTAAAATAAAAATAAAAAAAGTAATAAAAATAACAAAATATGAGCAGTTCAGTTGTTCATTAAAAACCACTCGTGCAATTGTTAATGTACAAGATAAACGTTTATACGAGTATGTAGCCTAAATATAATATCACCTCTTACCATTTAAAATATAGCGTCTTGTCTTTCATCAATTTTATCTGTCATATAATGACTCAATGAAAAATGTAGAATATCTTATTAAAATTGTTCTTTTTTAATTATTCTTGTGATTTTTTAATCTCTTCTGTTGGAATATAGCATTTTTAATTCCTACCTCGACTCTGTATAGATTGTACTTTTTTCCAATTAAAAAAACTAGTTTTACAAAATCTATTAAGAAAAACCTCTATTTTTGAGTATACCCTAATCTCTTCACGTAAGCATTGAATACAGTACAAACCTCATATTTTATTTAATTTGTACTTAATTCAACAATTAAAGTCATTAGCGACTTACCGGTTTAATGTAAATGTACCGGTACATATATATATAGTCTTGAACAAACTCAGGCCGATCATTCCTGAGGCGTGTTGTTAATTGAAACCCAACCATCAAAGAACACAGGTGTCCACGATGTAGATTCAAATCCGAAGAAAAGCAACTACATTTATTAGAATTTGAACCTGATAACTCTCGACTTCGAAATCGGCTGATTTACGGCGACAAGTTTTCTACTAGACCAGGGGTCGGCAACCTTTTGAGTCAGAAGAGTCAAAAATTAATATTTACAAAATTTCAAAGTTTTTAAAGAGCCACAATATTTTTCGAAAATAGGTTTATTAAATAGCAATTTATAGGTACTTACACTTATAATTATTATTTTAACTGTAATTTTTAAATAATAAAATAGGTAATTTATTAAATATATATATTTTAATAAAAACACTTTCGCGGTAATATCCAACAGTAGTACTTGGTTTCTTTTTTGACAATTCTTATTGACTTCAAAAAAGTAGTTAGGTATCTTATTTGGAAAAAATATGTATAATATGTATTTTAAAAATATAATACTTATTATGGTACCTATCTTTACTTCGGTTTTATTATTATTATTATTGTATATATGTACATACGTAACTTTGAGAAGATTCGCTTCTAACTCTTTTACTTGAAACAACAAACTATACGTCACAGCCAAAGCACTGGTGAAGACGCCAAATTGCCTTGCGTCAAAAGCGAATTAAAACCTACATAGAAACATCCGACGACGGCGTCATTCGAAAGCTTCTGACGGACTGACGACAATGACGACGCGTGTCACGGGGAAGGGGTGCGGTGAAAAGCGAGTACAAGTGGCAAAGCGATAGAATCGGTGCCTAATCCTCGTTAATCGATTCAGAACGATTTTTAAATGTTTTTTTTTTTTTTTTTTTTGATAAAATAAATAATATTTTCGTATGGAACTAAAGAGCCGCAGCTTCACATCCAAAGAGCCGCATGTGGCTCGCGAGCCGCAGGTTGCCGACCCCTGTACTAGACCAAACCGGCGGTTACAAATCTCATACTAGTCTCTACTTCAGTGATTCTCAACCCCTGTGCCGCGGCACTTTTGTGTGCCGCCAAATTTTAAAAGTGTGCCGCCAAATTTTGTAAATATATAATAATGTTTATATTAAAAAATTATTTTAAAAAAATAAAAATATATTTAACATGAATATATATTTAAATCCACAAAAAAAAATTATTTTATTATTTACTTTGCAAGGCATTTTTTCTTAGTGCCGAATTGTGATGAAGTGGCATGCATAGCAATAGGAATTGTCTTCAGTTGGCGCACGCTTGTCATTTCTGCGTATAAACGTGTTGTTTTAGTGATAGTTGGAATTTACAAGGTGTTGCATAGTAGTTACTGCACCTTTTATTTCGTTAAAATTAGCAAACGTTATTATTCGGTTTATTATTAATTAATTTGCATATAGTTTAAAATTATAAATTTGTAAACTTATTAACTTTGCAGTACACATATCCATTGATTTACAACGTCTCCTTTTTGTTTTTATCGCACTCTACGAAATACTACTGTGATTGAATACGTTCTCTGTGTACACATCTCTCAAAAAAATCCCGAGCTTATGTGCTGAATTGCTGCACGCATACAGTGTCCGCATTTATTCACATAAAATTTAATTTTTATTTACGGAAAATTGTATTTGAGTGAAAGTTATACAATTTCAGAAAGGTTAAATTTTCCATATTCATAAATTACAAGTTATTGCATAATTTTGATAATTATAAATTCAAATGTTATATTTGAACCATTTTTTTTTAATTTTTCGACAATATTTTTTTTTATTTTTTCAGACCCTTCTAAAAATGGACAAATGGATAAAAAGAAAAAAGTGTAATGATGAAAATAGGGATAATGATGACGTTCACGACCAAGTTAATGAACCAACCCCCGAAACAAGTAAATATACACCTTTCTCAAAAAAGTACGTTGTCCCTCGGAAATATAATGATGATTTTTTAAAATTTGGATTTACCTCGTCAATGGAAAATGACATAGTTGTTCCCGAGTGTGTAATATGTGGTTTTAAATTATCAAACAGTGCTATGGTTCCTAGCAAACTTCAACGTCACATGGTGACTAACCATCCTTCGCTTTCAACAAAAGAGAAAAGCTACTTTGAAAGTTATTTATCATCAAAACTTAAGCAAGGAAAAAATTTTTAAAAACAATTATGTGTGTCTGAAAAGGCTCAAGTCGCTTCTTATGAAATCGCTGAATTGATTGCAGTAAAATTAAAGCCTCATAATTTGGCAGAAGAAATTATATTACCTGCGTGTCGTAAAATTGTTAAAACAATGATTGGTGGATCTGCTGATATTGAAATTTCCAAAATATCCCTTTCAAATGATACAATACATCGCAGGATAAAAGACTTGTCTGAAAATATTGAGCAGAATACTGCAAAAACTCTTGCAAATTCGAATTTTGCCATACAAATAGATGAAACAACCGATATTACAGGAAATTCTCAATTAATTGCATTTGTTAGGTTTATTCACGAAAATGATATTATTAATCAATTTTTATGTTGTCGAGAGTTATCTGATTTTACAACTGGTAAACATATTTTTAATGTAATCAATTCATATTTAGAAGAAATTAAAAGTTTCTTGGAAGACATGTATTGGAATTTGCATAGATGGTGCTCCAGCTATGACTGGACATATAAAAGGATTTGTTGCACATGTTAAAGAATTAAATGAAAATATATTAGTTACCCGTTGTTTTTTGCATCGAGAAGCACTTGTAACAAAATTTTTGCCATCAGATTTAAAAATAGTTCTGGAACAATGTGTAAAAATGGTTAATTATATCAAATCTAGACCATTAAAAAGTAGATTATTTAAAGAATTATGCCAAGCAATGGAAGCCAAGTACGAATCTTTATTACTCCATACAGAAGTAAGATGGTTGTCCAGAGGAAAAGTTTTATCTCGTGTTCTGAAATTAAAAGATGAAATGAAAATTTTTTTTGAACAAAATAAAAATCATGAATTTGTAAAACTGTTGGAAGATAAAATATGGTGCACTAAACTGGCTTACTTATCAGACATTTTTGTTATTTTTAACAACATCAATTCAAGTATGCAAGGGCCTAATGAAAATATCTTAAACTCAACCGATAAGCTGGTGGGACTCAAAAAACAAATAACTTTATGGAAAAATAAAGCTCAAGAAGGCAATTTAGAAAAGTTTGAGTCAGTCCCTAAAGACAGTTATAAAACAATTAAAGTAATTGTTCTTGATCATTTGACAGCGTTAGAGGAGAGAATTGTTCATTATTTCCCAAAATTAGATATTAAGAAATTTGATTGGGTTCGTAATCCATTTCTCATTACGGACACTTCTGTATTTGACTTAACTTTGAATGAAGAGGAAGAACTTATTTTGCTTTCCAGTAATCGAGATTTAATTTTAAAACATTCAGAAGAATCAATTAATTCATTTTGGATTAACATCAGATGCGAGTATCCAATCATAGCCAAAAAAGCTTTATACATTTTATTACAATTTTCCACATCTTATTTGTGTGAATTCGGATTTTCAGCATTAGCCAACATTAAAACTAAAAAAAGATCAAGATTGTTAAATGTAGAAGACGATATGAGAGTAGCATTGTCATTTTTACGACCAAATATAAATGAAATTATCAAAAAACATCAAGCTCAAATTTCGCATTAAAAATATTTTAATTATTAGCTTTTAATTTAATCACGTAATAAAGTTTAGTTATTTTGTAGTATGTATTAGTTTCATTTGCATATTTAACAATTTGTCATAAACTGTATTTATTCAGTGTGTTGTAATAAGACAATAGTTTTTATTTTTTTCTTTATGTGCCGCCAAATTTCGAAATCGTTTAAAATGTGCCGCAGCAGAAAAAAGGTTGAGAACCACTGCTCTACTTATTTGAACATCCTGACCCTGTAGGGGAAGCCATCCCCTCTCTTCCGAGCCCTTATGGACTTTACCGAAGATCATCTTCGAAACCGCGGCTTTTGACATATTCCAGTCAGCCTCGACCAGGATGCCACCGATGCGAATACTACGACTTACGTTCCCATCGGAGTACTACTATTTAATGAACTCAAAACAGAACACATCTTACCGAGTCTTAAGCAAGACTGAAAATACGTAACTAAGCAAAGGAATTGAACTACCAACCCGTAGAAGGTAAAAATGAGTTCAACACACAACACGAAACATAAAAATATTACACGGAACAATAACAACACAGTAACATTGAAACAAAACAAAGGACAAGAACAACAACAAAAACATAATTTATAAAACAAAAATAGAATAAAAGAGAAATCTAAGCAGAGCTCTAGATCTCCTCAGCAATCCTTTCCTTTGCTAGGTACACTACAAAACTCTCCACTATTGCCCTTAGGCCAGGCTTCTCCAATTTACACGGAGATTCAACGCCGACCCGATAAGATCAAGCCGACTTATTTGTACAACATTTAACTGTATATAACTGAACCATTCACTATTAGAAAGCTGAATTTGTAAGGTACCGTAGTGTGAGGTTATAAAAAAATTAGCCTGTTTGAGAGATAGATTTTAATACACACACATTGTCACTTTATAAACTTCACTTCCTTTCCAACCCGTAATATATAAAATATGCGTATCCTATAGAATTAAATAAGGAATTATACCCCTACACAGTAAGCATAACCTCGAATTAAGGTTATGTTGTCCGTTGTCGATCTTAACCGTAACTCAGAAACGATTAAACCAATCTTCATCAAATTTTCACATCCACAACTTCAGATACACCATTACAGAATACTTCTCTCCCAATTCCATCGTTCAACCGATGGAAGTAGAATATTATCGTAATTTTCCTCGATGAGTCAGTAAAAAGAAGAACTAAAAAATGTGTATAAGAATACTTATCAAGCAGCCACGTATAAATGTACAAAGAGATTATGCAAAGAATTTTTAAATGGATCTCAGTGAAATGAAAGCAATAGACGGAAATGAGTTTTAAAAAATACTTACGCGTTCCTACTTATTAGCTTAAATGTTTATATATATCAATATACAGTATCCATACTGTATATACAGTATACAAACATTAAAACTCAGTAAAAAAACTTAGAAATTATCTTTCATTAAAATGAATTCTACACTTTACTAGTTTTAATGAGATGAAAAGAGTATGTTTCTCCAAAGGAGGAGTATTGATTTTACTGAAGGGGTTACAACTTATAATTAAACTATAAATACGGATTATGCAATTAAACAAAAAAAAACCAAAATAAACACAAATTTAGCGTAATATTAACCAATAAATCACAGTTAAGAAGAAATAGATTTTTACGTAAAAATACGATAATCACACATTCAGCAACTAAAACATAACTCGGACATAACAACTCTAGGCAATTTCACGGAACACTGAACTGTAATTTTCTTTGTTAACCGAGCTGTAACTGGTGTTTGTAACCCTTGACTAATTTTTTACAACATATTGTAAACAACTACAGTCGAAACTAAATTTTAAAAAACTTAGTTATAATTTAGAAAAATTTATTTATGTTATATCTTTATTTAAAATATTCTTTTAAATATCGCATAAGGCAGTGTATATATCTTTACAATCTGTTTCATTGAACTAGTTAAATAAATAACTTTAAGAAATCTACTATAGAAAAAAATTACAAATAGATTGATGAAAAGCTGGGAAAAATTCTGTTTATCTAATGTGCCATTTAAATATTAAAAAAATGTTTCCACAATGGTAACGATTTTAATCCTATAAAAATTAGAACGATAACACAAATTTAATTACTTCATAAAATAATGTTTCATTAATGTAGCCCATTATTAAAAAAAAATATATATATTTATATATAAAATAAACATTTAAAAATAAAATAAAACAGATATTAATAATTACAGAGGTATTTCACTTCTACCAGTTCCGTAAAATTTCTGCCCAAAGCCTTGCTTAACAGAGTACAGCCGATAGTAGAGAAAGAGATAGGCAATTACCAAGGAGGATTTAGACCCGACAACCCATAGTCTTTCTGAGCAATCCTCCTAAGTTTGTGAATCACTGAGACGGCGTCCGCCGCTACTTGCCTGATGTGGTTGCTAAACAGCAGCCTTTCATCAAAGAAAACACCTAGGTACTTATGAACTCTAACTCGGCTATTATACAGCCTTTATGTTTAATATAGAGGTTACGACTGTACGATAATTTGTCTGCATCGAGAAGAATAAACTTCGTCTTGGGCACAGAAATCTTTAAATTTTGAATGTCCATCCAGCCCTCTGCGGTTGACAAGGCCGCCTGCGCCCGGTTTTCTAGCTGTGGTCGTGAATTACCACGAACTAAAAGGAGACAGTTACATGCGAAAGCCTGGGCCGTGACCCCTTCTGGAAATGTCAATCCCAGAAATCCGTCGAATACCAGGTTCCACAGCAGGGGACCGAGAACGGAACCCTGCGGTCTTCCCCTGGTAACAGATTTTTCCACAACTAGGTGCGCATCCTTAAACAGAGTCGTATGGTTAGATAAATAGTCACGTACTACGGGCTGCAGGGCTACGGGAACATGCGTTAGACAAGGAGACGGATTTTCTCCGATCCTCTTTAACTGCACCCTACAAAAATAAATTACAGAATGGAAAAAAGAACTCGAAAAACTAAATATTATATAAAAATAAATTTATAAAATAACCTTTGCAGATTATATCGCGATATTTGCAAAAAAACATGGACGAGGCTCGAATTAAAATAATAAAATTGGCTTACAAATTTCTTTCAAAAAAAAACAAAATGGTTCTCCAACGATAAACAAAAAATTACGAACACAAAAAATTCACGAAAATCAGGAAATTAAAAGAGTATAAAAATTTAAATATCTTTGAGACGTAATAACGCCAAACGCGCCAGAAAGGACGCGCTAAAAGAGCGAAAGTAGAAAATGGAGTTAGCGTTCAACTTAACACGGAATTTATATAATAAAGACCCTTTTCGCATAATGCTAAACTCCGACATTACAAAACACTTATTCTTCCGGAGGCGTTATATGCCGCTGAGTATTTGCAAAAATTTTCGGATAAAGACCGTTTTAAAATAGAAAAAAGAAATTTGAAGAATCATATGTGGATCCAATTGCCAGAAAATAATTTATAAATTAAAAAGTGAAATAGAAATTTATAGAAAAACCATTCGGAGAAGAAGATTACAATTTGATGGGCACTTATACACAATAAGCGAACAGATTAACAAAACAAATATTTAACAGTAGAACTATTAAAACAAGCTGGTTTAAAGAAGTAGAAGACCATCTTAAAAGTTTAAACATTTTTAAAGAAACCTGTTTAAATAGACACCAATTTAAAAAATTAACAAAGGATCTAAGTTTCCAGAGGAGAAGAATAAGAGAAGTATAGGAAACTTCCCGGGTTGGTCTAGTGGTGAACGCGTCTTCCAAAATCAGCTGATTTGTAAGTCGAGAGTTCCAGCATTCAAGTCCTAGTAAAATCAGTTATTTTTACACGGATTTGAATCCTAGATCGTGGATACCGGTGTTCTTTGGTGGTTGGGTTTCAATTAACCACACATCTCAGGAATGATCGAACTGAGACTGTAAAAGACTGCACTTCATTTACACTCATACTTATCTTCCTCATTTATCCTCTGAAGCATTATCTGAGGGGATAATTACCGGAGGCTAAACAGGAAAAAGAAAGAAGAGAAGTATAGGAAGAAAGTGGACCGAGGAAGAAAAACAACAGGGGGAAAAAATGAAAAATATAGGGAAAACAAAAGAAGTTCCAAACAATTATGCAAATGTGATCCTTAGTGGTCCGGACGAACAAAAAAAACATTTATTTAAATAATGAGAAAAAATTTATAAAATATTATTTACAAAATATTTTTCTTAAAGACATCTAAAACTTCATTGTTGCTTCTGAAATTAATTTAACATTATGTAAAAGAAAATAAGTATATATATATATATATATATATTGTTACCACATATATGTCTAATTTAATATCGGCGGGCGATAACGGTAGCAACGATGCGAGCGGGGAGCACAGTATACGGACGCGTTGATGCAAGCATCACTCCCACCGCGCAGTTTTCCTACCATAGCGGCGGTGCTGCCCTACCACTATCAGGCACCAATAAAATAGCGTTCACCACGAGAGTGACGGCAATACATCGACCACCACCTGACGAAGAAGTTAGAAGAACAGAAGTTCCCTAGCTGGCTCAACGTGGAACCTTCCGGCGGATGCCAACATCCCCACCGGAGCAGCAGGCCTGGCCGGCATGCCGAGGGAGCCGCTGGACGCGGACGCTACCTTCACGCCCCAGCTCCAGCTCACCGGGCTTCAATTGCTCTGGCCGGCGGACTCGGCAGCAAGAGCCGGCCCAGCTTGGGATCGCCCGGGGAGAACCACCTCGGCCGCGCCGGCGAAAGACGACCGATGCTAACCCGACACTGTGGGGCTACCACCGCCACGCTATAGTGAAGAACAACTGCCGCTGAGGGGTAGCCCGGTTGGACTTCAATGGACGAGCCGCAACTCCCCGTCTTCGCCGGAGACCAGCTTCCAGACCCAACAGCTCTTCTCAGAGCTAACGTTAAAAAAAGGCCTCAAGGTTATGAATTACGTGCCGTCGACGCCATTCGGCAACAATATGTATATATACTTCCATCTGGAGTTCGACGGAGGATATATTGAATAAATTTAGAAATTTCGCCTGTGGTGCAGAAACTTTCGGACTATCTAAGATTGGTTAAAAATTTATCTCAAAAAAGACAAAGATTGTATCCTCTTATTTATATATATATATTTTTTTTTAAATATTTATATATAAATAAATGAAAAAATAAGAAATAATGAGAAAAGAGAGTATTACTTTATAAAGTATACTATCAACCGTTGTCATTTTTGGCAATCGTAATAAAAGCATAAACCTTAGTTAAAAACCTTTAAATTACTGCACTAAAGTCTAAATTCAGATTGCCTGCCACGAAGTAATACACGTCTGTCATATACAGGTCCGAAAAGTCCCACACTATATATGAAATTGTAATACTTCTGTTTTATTTGGTCTGGTTGCAGAATGATGCTGTAGCAGGAAGAACGTGTGGAAATCATCTGTTGTGTTGTCGTGAATGTTATTGACATATTGATGTTAATAATGCGTTTAATCGACGTCATCCGGTATCCCCAACCAGTATCAAACAGCATTGTGGGAAGATTACTAGACAATTTTAAGGTGACGGGAATGTTGGTGGGAATCTATGTTGATTGGGAACCCCACTGTCAGATGATGCAGATAAGAAAAAGCTGTAACTGCCAGAGGTTTACAGCAGTCCAAAAGTCAATCCGGCGAACCAGTCTGGAATTGAACGTTTCTCGTTCGATCGTCCAAAATATAATGAGAAAGGAAAAATTTCCCCCATTCAAACTCCAATACCTGTAGTACTTATTATAAAATGATCCTAATTTTTTTATGGAAATGTCTGGGTAGTTTTTGGACAAGATTAAGAAGAATTCGAACTTCCTATCCTTTGTACTGTTTTCGAATCAGGGTACTTTTTACATTTAAGGTGAAACCAACAGAGAAAATCTGCGCTATTGGTTACAGAAGAACCCTCATTAGTGTAGCGTAGCATCTGGAATGATCGTACCATTGACCCGTACTTTTCTGTAGGAAATATGGACGGCGGAAAAGTTTTTGCAAATGCTTAATGATTGACTAATGCCCATATTGATATCACTGGAGAGTATCCTGAATGGTTAATGCAAGCAGCCCTACATTATATGATTGCTGTACGTCACTGGCTGGATGAAACTTTTCCTGAATAGTAGATTAGTCGTAAAGGACTTGTTGAATGGTTATATATTGCTAGGTTTGAATCCTATGAAAATTTTCATCCTCGGAGTGTCTTCTGGGTGTACAGTTTGAAGATTGGGGAAGTGGTCTACCTATGTACCAGGATTAAGAATGAATGTCATGCCATAAACAATCAATATTGTCCTAAACTGTTAAAAACCCTGAAATTCTTAGGAAATTTTGAACATCAAATTGTCGAGAAATACAAAAGTCAAGAGGAGAAGATACTTTTTTGACCGATAGCGGTAACTTTATTGAGGGCCGGACCTGACTCTCATGGCCCATATCGGTCTAGGATTCCAGAAGCCAATTCAGTGGATCCTTAGGGCCTACACCTGGGCCGCTCACTTCGCTCGCTATTTTCGTGTTGCCAGGTGGACCGGCGTCCTGGACACCCTCAGCGCTCACTTCGGTCACCATTCTCATCTACCCACAGGGCTCCACCCCCTGAATCCCCTCACTGTTCGTTATACTCATGGTTGTAAGAAAAATACTGATAAAATACAAGTAGAGTATTCAGGCTTTATAGAAACCTGAAAAAAACTAATTTACAAAACGTAGAGTAATAGCAATATAGTACCTTTGTCGACGAAAAATTCATAACTTATTTCTTTACCGTAGTGGCATAAATAATAATGAATAATAAATAATGAAGTAAAAGAATTAATCCATTTTTTCTTAATGAATATCATTAATTCACAACTTCTCCCTCCTTAGGGATGATGAAATAGTAAAGATTTTTAATATCTTAATATCTTCAAGGGAGATAGGGCCTCAGCCAATGGCTAAATAGCCTCCCTGAGATAACACGAATGTATCCTGCAAATTTGAAATCAATCGATCAGTTTGTTTCCGCTTGATGCAATAACAAATAGACAAACTTTATATATATATTTTTTTTAAATATCACTATTGAAAAATATCTTGGGAGCGGCTCTCCAATAGAAAGGAGCTTGAGAATTTAGCGGCTCGAATGAGAAGCGCAGCATCGTGTTTCAATAAATAATTTTTCAGTTTAATATGAAATTCCGGATTACACAATCAAGCTACAGTTAAAATTTTGTAGAGATTATTTTAGCAATTCTTGAAATTTTTTCCAACATACAAACCAAGGTTTCCTTTTTATATAATAGAGTTAAAACCCGGCAAAGTATGTAAGTAATAATAAAATTTGTATAAATAGGAAAAAAATAAAGAATTTTTCAGATTAAAATTACAGTTGATTTATAAATAAGAAAGAAACTTACTAACAGATAATCTTTAAATGGGTAATAAAAGGAAGAAAACGTTTAATTCATGAATTCATTTACGTGTATCTTTCTTTCCGTAACTTTTGTTTTTTGTACGATTAAACTCTTAGTGAGTACGGGTGAAATATGTTTATATATATAAAGACATCACTATTTTGTGACCAAGAAATAAGTTTCTTAATTTTAATTAAGTTTTCTTATCCTCTTTTCTTGTTTTATACGGCAGTATGGTTTCGTTTCCTAAATAAAAAAATTAACTGTTTCCTGACTTTTCTTATATAAAGTTTTTCTAGATTACACCAGTCTATAAACACTAACGGATATGTGTGTACATGTGCACGCGCGCGCGCGTATATGTGTGTGGACGGAATAAACATATATGTATAAAGAAATATATATATTTATATATGTGTAAATTTACAAAGTAATTTTAACATGTGTATCAGCTGATTAGTTCCATATCAAGAAAAGCGACTTCGAAGCTATATTTTTATTCCCTAGAGTTTCGAACAGCAACCTTGCGATAAATCCACTGAAAGCAAGCTCGTGTAAAACAACGAAGGAAATATATTTCCTTTATAGACTAACCTTATTTTATTTACTTCACCTATATATTCGGATTTATCTATTTACTGTTTTAAACAATTTAACAGATTTAAAATTTTTAATTAATTTAGTAAGATTATAATAATTTTTATAAATAATAAAATAAAGCAGAAATATTACACTAAATATTTCGTATAATTTACCTCACGATATTAAAAGTTATAAAATTTTTAACAGCTTATTCAAAACATAATTAATTAGCCATTCCTAATGAATGATAACAGCTGAACTGATCCTGTATAATCTGACTGAGTTATTTTCAAATTTAAAATTTTAATGATTTGTATTTCCTTGTACGAAATACTGTGATCGAGAAAAACTTCAGTTTTCAGATTTCAACGGAAATATCCATATTGACCATCCCTGAATCCATCTTGACTAGTTCCGGCGTGATATCTATACGTACATATGCATCTCGCATAACTCAAAAACGATCAGCCGTAGGATGTTGAAATTTTTTATTTAGGACTGTTATAACATCTAATTGTGCAACTCCTCTTTTAATTGCAATTGACTAATTGACTGAACCAAAAGTTTCCAAAAAAAGCCCAAAATCAAAAATATTTTGATTTTGGACTTTTTCTTAACTGCAGTAATAAACCCTCATTGAGAGCTTTTTAACGACATATCATAAGTGGTACTTATTTTCACTGGTTCCGTAGGTAAGACAAATAAAATTTTAATTAATGAAATATTTTTATCTTACAAGGGAAAGGCACATCGGTTGGAATCAAACTTCATCTCCTTTTTTTTAACGTTTTACTCCAGTGAAGTATAATTGTAAGAATAGAGTGTGTTAGACAGTATCAATCGATGTATCATGCTGGTCAGGGAGCGATCTTTGAATAGATTAGATCTTACCTATAGCGAAGAACCTTCAGAGTACGAATTGTTAAACTGTCTAAGGCATTTACGGCGACATTTGGTGTCACAATCATCATAAAAATCAGATGGGTGGATAAAGTGACAAATGAAGAGGTGTTGCGGCAAATAGATGAATAAAAAAGCATTTGGAAAAATATAGTTAAAAGAAGTGACAGACTTATGGGCCACATACTAAGGCATCCTGGAATATTCGCTTTAATATTGAAAGGACAGGTAGAAGGAAAACATTGGAATACGAAGGAAAATAGGAAAATAGGAAGGAAAACGTTTTAATATGTAAAACAAATTGTTAGGGATGCAGGATGTAGGGGGTATACCGAAATGAAACCACTAGCACTAGATAGGGAATCTTGGAGAGCTGCATCAAACCAGTCAAATGACTGAAGACAAAAAAAAAACAATCGTCACAATATTGTACCTAGAGTCCTGGCATTCGCAAACGACCTGAAAATTTACTCAAAGATTGACAACTATGGAAGTATAATGGTTTTATAGGATGATGTTAACAGAGTCTATGAATGGTCGGTAAGGAATAGTTTGCCTTTGAACCTTGAGAATACCTCCATGATTACTACTTATTAGGATTATAATCCTAAAAAAAATAAATTATATTTAAAACATTGTAATTATATAAAATATGTCAAATTTACTTTACTAATAAACTAGTGTTTTTTTCATAAAAATTTCATTTACTGTGACTAAAAAGTATAAAATAAAAAAAAAATGTTTAAAAAATATGCTTTTCTATAAAACTGAAAATCTAAAAAAATAAACATTAAACATCTTAATAAAACGTATAAAATAATATTTTTAAAAGTAAAACACTACTGAAAAATTGTGTTTAGCATATGAAATAATTCAATTCACTTCAAGGAAAATTGATTACCCAGTAAACACAAATAGGAGATAATCTTGTTTTACAAAATAATATGTATAAATTTGTCTAATTTCGCAAGACTACAATGAAAGCATGGGGCACGCTTTCATATTCAATATTTACATAAATTCTTCAAATATGACAAAGGTTTTGATGCAAAATGGAAATGATAGCTTCAATATACAATATCTAGTAAATCTCTTTGGATGAATTAAAGATATGATGCAAAATAGAACTGAGGTCGTGCCCCGTGCTTTTCAGTGTTTTCTTTGCAAAAATAATCAAATAATGAATAACTATGCTCTCCAGATCAGTTGAAGCAATGTATATTACAATGCTGATATAACAATTATTGCTTTACGCAATCTATCTCGACCTTTCTTATAAATATGAGACGTTTAAAGAACCTGGAGAACAAGAGGCACAAATAATATATACTTTCTTTGAGTGTAGTGATGTTGACTATATAGCCAATTCCTGTAGTGTCGTCAATTATAGGATTGGATATCACCTGCATTTGGTGGGCTTGGCTATCTGATATCCCACCTATATTTCATTCGTTGAAGGAATCAACGGAAATTACTTCATTTCTCATTTTTCCTGATAAGCTTAGTGTGGGATGTTTGCTATTCTATAAAACTGAAAAATAATTTTCAGAGGTTTTTTCTTCTAATGTTAACCTTGTCTACAAACATTAATGTTACTATTGACATTAAACATACATACAAGCAGTGATAAAAAAAAATATTTTCAATGTTTAGCCAAGTATCGTAATTTTTCGTAAAAATAACAATTTACCGGTCGAGTTGAAGTAAGTTAAAAAATTGCGTAAGAATTAAAATATTTACATCCTTTTCCTTATTTGGGAAGTTAACTAAAAATATTAATTCTAAAATTACAATTTTGAAATTACATTTTTCTATAACATAGATAAAAAGGAAAAACTTTTTATATTATACCGATATTACCAGAAAGTAACAATAGCAACACTACTTGTATAAATAAATATTAAATAGAAACAAACTTATAATAGAAAATGTTTACAGAAACATTCCTCAGTGACTAGGGTCTCACGTAACCTGGTGGTGAACAGAACTGTATATCGATTTTAAAGTTCAGAGAATGAAAGCGAGGGAATGGGGAGTTACTAGTCTGGTCTAGTTTGTCAAAATTCTGCAGTTTCATTTAACTTTTTGCCTTGGATTTTATAGTTGCTTGAACGTTAGGAGAAAACTAATTACATTACATGGGATTTTTTTTTGCAAGTTTATTGTCAGTATTGCAATTACACATAACGTTATTTCAAACAGACGACTGTAATAAATACTTCATTTACTATTAACTAAAATATATAAATTATTAGTGATTAAAATTAAAAAATACAATTACTCATCTCTAAAATTTAAAAACTTTCCTGAACGATTATCGTTTAATAAAACATATATTAAATACATTCACTAAATGACATAATTATTAGCGTTTAGCCATGTAAATGTTCCTATTAACGATACTATACTAATTGAGAAGATGTATTGATTAATTTTGTCGTTTTCATTCCAGTAATAATAACATTTTACTAAAAATAAACCCCTTGTTATTACATACTTATGTAATTTTTTGTTGTTGAGGAAAATACCTTTTTTTGTGAAATATAGGTAAGATACAATCATGAAAATAATTACATAATATTTTTTATAGATATATAATTAATAATTAAAATTTTAAAATAAAACTTAGAAAAAATACGTGTAAATCATGGGAAACTCTTAACGAATTAAATTAGAAAAATGGGGCAGAAAATTAGTACCGAAACCAAAAGTCCTGGATGTAAGTTAGAATCGATGTTCCTCTTTAGAAAAAAGCTACCATTACTAAACGATCTTTTTGTTACTTCTCCTTATGACTGGAGGAAATAAAGGAGCGAACCTATCTGTATTATAAATAAGAAAGTTTACATTGATTAAATCCACAATAATTTTTTAGATTTCTCGCATATTTCGAAAGATGAAATTGTGTCATGGCGTATCATAAGGAAAAATTGGAAAAATATTTTAATTCGCAGCCCTATGAATTTAATTAAAATATAATCGAAAAAGAAATGCCGAGACCAAAAGTGTTGAAAATCTGTAATCTGGCCGATGTATTTTCCTTAAGTAGTTTTTTTCCCGTTAGTATTGATACAAAGTGGTTAAAAAAATTCATAACACTTTTCTGTTAAGTTTTGTTTATAATAATAAAATTTGATTTTTGTTTTTTTTTCATAAACTTTTAATATATAAATCTATGAAATTAAATTTGGATTTGAGGAAGAGATTGGCAAGATTTTTTATCTGGAATGTTATGCTTTATGGTGCAAAAACGTGGACTTCAAGAAAGGAAAACAAACGACGAATTGAGGCATTTGAAATGTGGGTGTGCGTAAAATAGTAAACGTCTGTTGGCAGGATAGAGTAACAAATCAGATGTCGAGAAGAGTAGAAAAGAAAGGAATATGTTAAATACAATTTTAAGTAGGAAAAGGAACTGGCTTGGACACTGTATGAGAAGAAAGTACTTACTAATAGATGCAGTTAAAGGATCGATAGATGGAAAGAGAAGAAGATTTTAGTTTATTGATGGAGTTGCGGAAAGAGGAAAATATACGGAAACAAAAACACTTGCAAAGGACAGGTACGAGTGGAGAGCAATCATGGAAGGACCTGCCCAACTGGCAGAACACAATAAATGAACGAATGAATTAGAATTGAATACTCTATAAGTTTTGGTAGTAAAATGTACGATTGATTAGTCATTTAACAAAATTATGTACTTCAAACTTAAAAAAACTTGTTTTCCCTCAATGAGTTTTCTGCTTTACGTTTTGAAAACTTTGGAAGATATAGTTCTGAGATCTGTTTTATTCGATTTTTCAAAGTAGAAACCATCAAGCTTGTCTCATATAGCACCTTAAACATTTTAGTATGACCTCTTCTCTGAACTGAAACCCGGGCGAAGTCTTTCGTTAGCCGTAAATCGAAAACAAAGTGTTTTCGGATATATAACTGTGTGAATTTTTTTCTTTATTTAAAGGTTAAAATCACTTCTCAAGTTATTTCCCTTTCCTCCTGAATCACTCTGGATATTGAACACTTTCTATGAAGATTTAACCTATCCAACTAAGTTGCATTATGCTAAAGGATTGTGAAAAATACATCAGTAGTAATACAATATTCTAAAAAAATAGATATTCTAAAACTATAATTTCTTGCCAAATCACTTTCTTGAAGCATGGATTATAAAATAAACTGGAATGTATGATTCTATAAAAAAATTAATCCTGTATTATTGCATTTATTTTGAGAATTAGGTTTTATTTTGTTTTCCTGCTTTATTTTCCCTCCCCCGGAGCCGCAATTAAACATAAACTGCAATTAAACATAAACTCGGCTCCGAGATGTCCCATAGCCTCTAACTACCTCGTCGGGAATATAGATATCCGGGGCTCTGTCTTGTAGGCGCCATGCCTCTAATGAGGGACCCCAAAGAATCCCCCACCAGGATGCGGTCTTTATGCCTTGCCTCTAATGGGTAACCCCCGAAAGGATCCCTCACCGGGACTAGGTTTCACTTTTCCCCCAATCCGATCATCGTAAGCGAGAGACCGAGGCCTCCCACCCCCTCATGGATGGGGCTGTCCCTCAGAGATACCATGATTTTTCTACGAAGAAGCAGTTCCAGATACTGATGGAGCCATCTTACATCCCTGCACCCCGGGCGCATGACCATGTGACTTGCAGTATAAGCATCTAGGATCCTGCTTGCAGTCCTTGCGTAAATGGCCAGCTTTACCACATGTAAAACAGTGGCCGCTTCTGTCTGCGCCAGAATGGAACTTAGCCCTGTGACCTGGATTCCAACATCTGAAGCAAAGGTCGCCGGATATACGCCGCACAACTCAACAGGCCACCCACCCACTACGAATTAGCCCATCAGACAGCAGTCTATCCGCCAGTGTAACCGCCTGAGTGGATCCGTAAGTCGGACGCATTGACAAGACATCAATAGTGACCGGCTTATCTATCGTCTTATGAAACTCCCGAAGAAACTCGTCCTGTGACGTAAGGGCATCCACGTCCTTCACCAGGACGTGACCTATATGCCCCTACCAGTCAGGGCCGTGGTATCACCCTCCACCTGTTCGGCAATATCCTTGCTGAGTTGGTCCGTCTCGCCACTCTGTCCGCCCGAACCCCTTGGTGGAGGTTGTCCCCTTGGCTCTGCCGGATGAAGAGGAATCCGATTTACCCCCTGATGAAACTGTCCCGTTCACCGAGCGGAGAAGCTCTGCAAAGGTCCGCCCCTCAGCCTTGACCACAACTGTAGTAGTTGGCGGACCGGCGGGCCGTTTTTTACCTGCCAGCATCGATGATGGTGATGCCCGTGTCAGATGAGCGAGAAGGGGTTTCCCCATCCTTCTTCCTATGTACTCCACGGACTGCCGTAAGACTTGTCCGACCCGCCCTTGTGGATCACAGAAGCACACCCGCCGATCTTGTCCATTTTCTAACGACCAGTGGTATGGATCTGCAAGTAGCAAAGGTCCCCACTATCCCCCGCCGCAGACTCGAGACCAGAGCTGCTACCCTCTTCGGAGAGGTCCTGAGTAGTTGACTGCAAAAGGAGGACCTGGTCAGGCTTCAATTTCGTTCCTCTTGAGAATTAGGTTTTTTTATGTTTAACCTCCGGGACTATCGTTCGGTATTGCTTCAGAGGATGTAATGAATGATTTGTAGCGAATGTGAATATGCCATGCTTGGCCGGGATTCGAACCCGGGACCTGCGGATGAAAGGCCGAGACGCTACCACTCGCGCCATGGAGGCTGGCATTGAGAATTAGATTACATGGAACTAAGTTTACAGCAATTAAAAAAATCAATATTTAATTTAATTACATATTTTTAACCAACGAATAATTAACGTTACACTTTTCTCTAATAACCATCAATAGCCTTTGTGGAAATAGTATAAATATATATATATATATATATATATATATATACATTAAAATCCAAATATTTAAAATAAAACTAAATACAAAACAATAACGCAATGGTTCGCCTTCAATGCGAGGGTTTGTTTTATTTTAAGTAATATCATAATATTGAAAAACGGTTGATTTTACCAGAGGAATTATAATATGGAATACGTGTGAACTAAATATTTTATCTGCGTATTTATAATTATTTGCGTAGTGACTTACTTGGATCTTATTATTTTGTGTTCCCGTTATTTTAATATCCAACCAAGTAAAGCTATCATTTATTATTATTGTTTTATATATATATAATTAAGAAAGAAATTAACGAGCAAACAACCAAACTGAAGCAAAACTGGGCAAACTGAAGCAGTATAAATACTTATTTTTAAGCGCTTTTAACGTATGACTAAAACTAAAAAACAATTGTTATTGTCGTTTTAGAGAATCTCGGTAGAAAGATAAATTTTTTTTTCGCTAATGATCCCTTGTCATTTTACAACAGTGAAGTATCATTGTTTGTATTTTACTTTATCATTACTGATAAACCAAGTAGGCCTTTTCATTAAGAATATTTCTTAAAACTATCGTTTTCTAATTTTATAACCTATTTTTATAATTGATTTAATTATAAATCAAACAATATTGATTTATTTCAATTATTAATGATTTTTTTTTAATTATTTGAAAGTCGCAATTGTTGCACCTCAGGATCAATATTTTAATTTTGACAATATAAATTAAAATTAATTAATATAATTATTATAATTAATTATTATAATTTTGTCAATATTAAACTAAATTCCTTCAAAAAACATACATAAAAAATAATGAAAACGCAATTAATGAACAAATAAAATTTAAACATTAAGACACGTTTACGAAAAAAAATGAATTTAAATTATTCGTAATTTAAATTTAAAAATAACTAATTACATATAGGACCAAAGTTAATAGTTTCATGAAATAGGAGCAGAAAAATTTATTTACGATTTTATTTATTTTATTTTATTTCATTCCAATCATTGAGATAGTAAATAAATAATTGGAAATCGATAGAAAAGTCTTCATCTGCTACGTAAAAATCAAATCTTTTAAAGGTAAACATAATATCAAGTAGTTTCCTATGGTTTCCTAGCCTTCCAATAAGAAGACTTATTCCTGTCCTGATGGAGATGGAGGACAGGAATCGGCTCGGTGTGGATAAGGAGGCTTGTTATTGATGTCAAAGAGTGGTCGGCTAGAGGCCATGGCGACGTTGGTTTTTATACCACACAGATGATCAGTGGCCATAGCGCTTTTGAGGAGTATTTATTCAGATTTGGTAGGCGTGTCATTCCCCAATGTATGTTTTGCTCTGGGACTAACACGGCGGAACATACACCTTTTGCGTGTGTTGCATGGAATTGTCTACGAAATGCACACAGTTTATCTGCTTTGAATATTGATAACTTGGTTCAGCACATATTGTCTGCGGAAGAAAGGTGGAGGGTGTTCAACGCGTTTTCTACGGCGATAATCCGCGCTAAGAATGTAGAGAACCGCTCAAGGGTTTTAGGATAGGGCAGAGTGGACAGCCCCGGTCGTGAGAGCCAGCATGCCTAGGTGTGTCAACCCACCGGGTTCGTCTAGTGGTGAACGCGTCTTTCCAAATCAGCTGATTTGGAGGTCGAGAGTTCCAGCGTTCAAGTCGTAGTAAAGTCAGTTATTTTTACGTGGATTTGAATACTAGATCGTGAATATCGGTGTTCTTTGGTGGTTGGGTTTCAATTAACCACACATCTCAAGATTGGTCGAACTGAGACTGTACAAGACTACACTTCATTTACACTCACACATATCATCCTCATTCATCCTCTGAAGTATTATCTGAACGGTAATTACCGGAGGCTAAACAAGAAAAAGAAGAAAATGTGTGTCGGTTCCAATGAACGGCCGGGACTCCATCGGTCCGTTAGGGTGACGTTTAAACTAAAATAGAATACCGATGCAGGCACCATTAAAGGTATAAACTAATGTATTAAGAGAAAGCAGAGAAGTGAGAGAAACGAGTGAAGAGAAAAATGAGAGAAGAGAGGAAAGAGAAAGAAGTCCTGAGAACATGGTCTAGCAAAATCATAAACTGATGTAATAAGAAAATAGAGGAGTAGCACAGAAAAGAGAGAAGAAGAAGATAAAAGAGAATGAACCCCTGAATACAGGTGAAGAACTGACCGGAGAGTTAAGGGGCGATAGACAGCCCTCTGTGGAGCCGTCGTTCGTCCGCGTTGCGAGGATGGGCGATGGTGATGAGGCGGGGGGGACTTTTAACCTCCAAGCTCAAAGGCAACGCCGGGTCGCGTATTGCTTAACGGCGGATCCGACCTCCGGTGGGAGGAACGGTGAAATAGAATTTTTAGTCGGTAGGGCACACATAGGTTCTTAATATCAACATCTAGTGGAACCCGTGCGATTTCTACACTCCCCCACTTGTGGCGAATACATAAATGGTATTTCTCCGCAACACCGTTAACAAATGAAAAAAAATCGTTTCCTATGGTGCTGACCTCCCTGGCACGATTGGTAGCGTCTCTACCTTTCATCCGGAAGTCCCGGGTTTGAATTCCGGTTTGGCATGGCATTTTCACACGCTACTTGTGGAAAAAAATTGAAGAACTAAAATTTCCTTACAATAGTACCATCGCACTGTACGATTTTATTTTATAAAGTGATCCAAACTTTAATATTAATTATTAAAAGTAATATTATTCAAATTTGAGGGGAAAATGTTAAATATTAAAAAAAGACAAAATTATTCAAAGCTGAATTATTCTTATTTTAAAAAGTAATGATTAAAAGATCAATTAATTAATTTTTTCTAATAAAAAAATACTTTTGATCAGAATACGGAATTTCATTTAAAATAAAATCAACTATGGTATTTTAATAAATTAAAACCCCGATATTCTTTTTGTATACTTGGTATGCGTTTACTATATATAAAAAAACACACACACACATTCTTTTTTTTTAATTAGTCAGCAAAGGTTCAAACTTTTACATTACGGAATTAAAATCAGTTTAAAATAAAAGCTGGCAATACAATTGGTGAAATTTCCCGAAATTTATATATGAGATAAAAGTTAACCACTCTTCTTATAAAATTAAAAATCACTATCACCCTTACAACCTTATTTGATTTTTCTTTGTTTATTTACAATTTTGTTTTTGTAACTTCAAAATAGCAAAGTTTTAGAAAGATTTTTAAATGAAATAATTAAATCCAGTGCCATCTTAGTCGTTTGAGTAAAAACAAATAGAAAATCATATTTACACCTTCATGAAAACATTTTGACGAAATTGACAAAAAATTTTCATTTTAAAACCTTAGAATTTATCAAATACTTCAGATAAACAGTTGCGAGTTCCAAGTTCCAAATCAATAGGTGGAAAAAGATCACCGAGAAAATAAATATATAAAAATAAATGCCGGCCTCGGTGGCGCGAGTGGTAGCGTCTCGGCCTTTCACCCGTAGGTCCTGGGTTCGAATCCCGGTCACGAATGGCATTTTTCATACGCTACATTTCCATATCCAACGCACAGGCTTCTAGCTTATTGTAGACATGTCATAAAAAAAAAATTTTTATTATGGGTACTTTTATAAAAATTATTCAATATATTTTCAATGCTATTATGTCCAGTGATATTTATTATGGCCCAACTTCGATCCCCGAAAAATCATGGGGTTCATTTATTGACGATAGTGGTTCTTATCATCTTTTATCTATTATAACAACTGCGAAAGTAGAAATTTATATTTCCGTTCCCAAAAAGAAAGAAATAAGTTATAGACCTGTAAGTTGGCAATATTCTTCACAATTTCACTATAATAAAGAAAGGTAATTCTCTAAATAAGAATTTAGTTGTTTTTTTCTTTTTTATTTTTAATTCAACAGGATTTAATGCATTATAGTGTGATTTGTATGTACATCGTGTACTCAGATTTGATTGCATTTCTTAAACCGTGGTCTTGAGCCACCCACCAATTACGTGTTTCTTTCATTCTATAGATGCTTTAAAAGGTTTCAGAAAACCCCACAGGTGTACTAAAATTCACGGAAAGTTTTAACTAGCAACCTTCATGGCAGAACTGTTGTATCTCCACTTTTTATTCGAAAGGTTCTGAATTGAAATTCCGATCAGGCTTGGCATTTTTCGTACACTATATAAAATTCATCTCATCCGAAATTACATACGGTAAATATAATTAAGGAGCAGCTTATAATTACTACATGAATAAATGAATGAACTGCAAATAACCAAAATTAAAGAGAAAGAACCCTGTCATCAAAAGATAACAGTGGTTTATATCCGGTTAAACAATTTCAATTATTAAAATAAATTAAATGGATAAACTAAATTTTATAGTAAATTTAAATATTATAATTATAAACAAATTGTTAAATAACTAATTTTCTTTGAAATAATTACAATTTTAATAATAGAAACAATATACGAATTACATTAATATTTCTCGTGGAAATCAAAAAAAAATTACAAAAATATTTTTTGTTTATTTTATCTAGTTTTATTCTACATTTAAGTTGTTTCAGATACCATATTCAGACTTTGATGCAAATTAAACATTAAATGATTACAAAATAACAGAGTAAATTTTCTTTCGAACTTAACGCAAAAGTGGATAACGTACGACAAAAAATAAATTTTACAAACAACATTTGACGAGAATTTATCTACGCATATTCAAACTGATTTAAAATATGTCTGAATAAGAATAATAACAAAAAAGAGATCGAGAAATTAATGGACAAAAAATAAAGTAGAAATAAAAATTTAAAAAAATAAATAAATCAGACTTTTATAAATTTAATTCAACATTTTAATAAATTATACTACTGTTTATAATACAAGCAGATTTGTATTTATGGTAAATATTTAATGAAATCCTTAGTTCACCTTTAAATATGACTTAACGTAAATAATTCTTAGGAAAATTTAATAACGCATAAAATTTACATACTATTAAGATTGTGCACTTAAGCTTCAGCCAACTGGCAGTAAATCAAGACTGAATGTTATAGATAAATCCTTGTTTACTAATACACATTACATATACACGTGGGTCATATGTACCTAATGTGTATTAAATGTACGTGTCAACCCAGTAAATGCGATGAAAAATTATAATTTATAGTGAGTAAGTAAACCATTATACAAAAAGTAATTAGCCCCATTTTTAGGTAGATTTCATAACAAAGCTACCTATTGTAATGGGTATCATGATTCGACTTTAAGAAAATTTCGACATATTTTCGCGTTTCCCAGATCCAAAACCACCGTAGGCTCAATATATATATATATATATATAAATTTTTTTTCCTTCCTTGTGGACACGATAACTGCCGTAATTTTGCGCCAATCACTCTCAAATTGTTCCTTAAAAGTAACTCGTCTTAAAATCTCAGTCGAGTTAGTTAACGGCTAAAATCGAAGCGTGGAGATGGAAATGGAGGGGGGCTTTTTCGAAAAAACGAAATATCGCTATAACTTTCTTAAGTAAAATATCGAATTCGATAAATTTCCTACTATTCTTTGGATAAGGGTCTAAAACAAATCTAAGTAATATTTTTTTGATATCACCATCCATTCGCCCAGAGGGTGGAAAAAATCGTGTTTCGAAGAGAAAAACATATCATACCTCCCTTAATAGGCACAGTATCGAATCAATTTAAAAAGGTCATTAGTCCTCTAAACAGTACCTATAACTTTTGTCTGAAACAAATTTTGATTTGACCAACCTTTACGGCAAGAGATGACCAAAATATTGTTGAAATTGTAAGAAGATGGGGCTTGTCGTATAGTAAACATGTGAAATTTTTTCGCATACAACCACTGTCGTATTGAGTAAATTTGAACATTTAGCTGGAAATGTTTTTTATCCCTTTTGGGATAATACCTTTTGGCGTGCCAAAAGGGATTTTTTTTTAACTTTACATTTTCAACTAAATAAAATTCAAAAATATGCATTTTGCGTGGAGTTTCTAAAATATAACTATTCTATATAACACAGATATAAAACTATTTTACGTATTCTATATAACATAGAAAAATTCCTTTCGGCTTGCCGGAAGACGGAGGTAGATTTCACCGGTGCTAAGTAGGGAATAAAAAAGATTTCCACCATAAAGTTAAGAAAAACTTAAAATTTACTCAATATGACAATGGTTGCTGAGAAAAAATTTCACATGTTTAGCATATGACAAGCCTCATCTTCTTACAATTCCAGCAACATTTTTATCATCCCTTGCCGTAAGGGTTGGTCATATCAAAAATTAGAGGACTAACCATCACGTTAAACCGATTCGATTCTATGCTTATTAAGGAAGGTATAATTTTTTTTCCTAGAAACCCCAATTTTTTCACCCCCTAGGCCAATGGTTGGTGATATCAATAACTTTACTTAGATAAGTTTTAGGCCCTTATCCAAAGAATAGTAGGAATTTTAAACGAGTTCGATATTTTACTTAATAAGAACGTTATAGCGATATTTGTTTTGAAAAAGCCCCCATTTCAACCCCCATGGTCCGATTTTTCCTATTAACAAACTCGACCGAGATTTTTGGTCGTTATATTTCATTTATCAATTTGAAAGTGATTAGCTGGAAATTATGGCAGTTATCATGTCCACAAGAAAGTGAAACTATATATAAATGTATTTATATATATATATATATAAATGTATATACAAACTTTTGAACTGACGGTGGTTTTGGGGTCTGAGGGATGTGTAACGTGAAGATTTGTCGAAATTTTTCGGAAGTCAAATCATGGTACCCATTACAATAGGTAGCTTTCTTATGAAATCAACCTAAAACTAAAGTTAGTAGTATTGATAAAACGCCCTGAATTTCAGCGCAAACGCATCATTTCGCTTCCCGATAACTCCCGTTTTGATCATGTGTTATAAGCTTCATCAAATAATTGAACAAGAGGTTAGATCTCATCAAATAATTGAACTACTCAAGAGGTTAGATCATTCAAATAAAACTTTTCAAAGATTTTAATCAGGAAAAAAAGCAGGACTATTGGTTCGTACCGTGTCAGAAAATATTTCTATTTAATGAGAATGCAAGGAAAATTTTATTTCGTTTTACAATGTAAATCGATCTTTAATGTTGATACGTTTTCTTTTTGTCTACTTTGTATGTGTATTGGTGTGTGCGCACTCGCATCAGTCATGTTTATATATTTAAATTAACGATAAAACTAATAATTATTAAATACTCATTTCAGTTTATTTTATTCATGCGGCTAATTTATATTATATTATAGAATTAAATAAAATATTAACATATTTTATTTCTACAAAGCTCGTAACAAATATCTAAAGTAAAATATGATTCAATTTTTCTATCATTTTTTTAAATTAATTAAATTTGAACACTATAATGATCAAGGTGTTAATAATTGTGTTAACAAGAGATTAATTAATTCTATTTGAATAAATTATTTTGTTAATATAATGTGCGGGTTCAATATATTCATGAAATTCCTGAAAGTGTTTGTAGTAATAAAAGTAAAAACATTTAAACTAGAATTTGAAGAATTATATCTACTAAAATTCTTAAACAAAACTACTATATTTCTGTACATTATGATAAAATAATTAAAATTATTTATATGTTATAATGCTTTTTGCCAAATAAGAAGGTCTTAGGTACACTATTCATACAGAGTTGAAAGAAGCTCTCCGTGTAGTTTCTTTCTGGGACAATGTGGTTCTCGAATGTTTTAGAAGCTTTATAAAATAATTTTGGAAATTTTAGACATCATCATATAAGTCATAGTGTATGTGAAGCACTTGACTTGTAGTTATGGCAGATCATTTATGAAAGTCGTCTAGGTTTTTTCAGACGGCTGATATTTAAATTCACGCTAGTAAAACATTATGCAAGATAATATTAGTACTAACAACTATGATTGCCTTTCAGGAACATATAACTAATTTATTCATTCACTTAGTATTTCTGATAAAACATAATACTACTATTATTTCAAACATAAAGAAATTGTATTTTTATTACGTTTAAACTATTCATTTTATCCTGTTTATACGATAGCCTTTATATCTTCTTATATAATAAACCAATCATTCATTGTATTTCATTCATTACTTTCAACGAGAAATTGTTTTGTTTTTTGAAGTTAAATTTCTTTTGGCGCGTTAAAAGAAACTGATCAGAGTGTATTTTCAGCAAGTTATGAAAGTTGCGCGCGCCGATGTAACATACCATGAAAATTTGCGCAGGCCAGGAAGGATCAGTTTGCATGCACATGCTTGTAGTGTCTAATTCAGTCAGTCTTCAATGTAATTAATTGATTAGCACGTGTTGTAAACATTAACAGATATTGAGTCGTAATAAATATATATTTAAATACACGGGTTACTGAAGACGAATATTTTAAACTGTGAATATTGTTGTTCATATTCATAAAACTTTATTTATATTGCAGTATATATATATATATTTTTTGTGAAAATTGTGTATCAAGATTTGAGGTTATATTTATGTAAGTATTATTTTTTTATGAATAAAATTATATTTTTTAATGATACAGAAAATAGCACACATCAGATAAATTCTTAATATTGCATAAAAAAATTTTAATTTACCAAAAACAAAATGTACTAAATATACTAAATGATAAAATATACTATTACAAAAAAAAAAATTATATGTATCATATTTTTTATGTCATAAGCCGCTGATAACCCTCGTGCCTATTCAATCGTCATCCGAAGAATTAATGGAACTAAACTAATCGAAATATATTCGATGAACTTGTTTTATATGAAAACGAATCTTCAATACTTTTTAAACTGTATAAAATAAATATTATTTAATTTAATTTGTTATTTATTCAAAATTTTATTCATGGTATTTAATGTAGCCTATCGATCGTTTGACTCAGTTCAAATTTGTTTAAGTGTATAAAAAAATTATTTTTTTATTCACGCCAAAGAAGTATAACTTCTTACGTGCGAACATAAGTACACACGAGTATTTTTTTCAGGTTTTTTTTTTATTTCTGCCTTAAAATGATTTCGGAAGTACTGCTTGTTACAATTATTTAAATAATGCGAACATTATACTAGTATATAACTGAAAACATAACGGCACATAGTTTTTCAATACATTAACCCCTAATCGTTTCTCAATATCTTTACTTCATTCAAGAGAACAATCCTATTATAAGTATCACAATTCCTTTAAAACATTTTTATAAATATAATAGATTTTACAGTTTATTGCTACCTGCTCTTTAAAATTTATAAAATTTTTACCGCGTCATATCTTTATAATTAAATTAATAAAAAATTGATTTTATTATCACACAATTTTCTTGGGTTTTCATCATATATTCTAACATTTCTTTTATAGCCTTCATTTTTTTTTTAAATCTAAATTCCTTAAAAAATATAATTATCACTTAATATAATGTCCTTCTGATTATCATTTCTCTCAAGCATTTTGTATCTACGGAAAAAAAAATTTTTATAATTTTTTGATAAGATTCTACTGCAAATTAGTGGTACATTTACACAAATTTGTTTAATTTTCTTTTTATAAAAATATTAAAATAAAATGATTATTTCCTAGCTCCTAACGCCGTTATGTTACAAAACAAATAACAAAATTTATTCCGGAAGCTATTGTAATTGGTGGCAAATCTGACAAATCCCATAACATCGAAAATCTATCGTGCAACAAATTCTCTGTTCTACTTGTAGGTTAGCAATTCCCAAGTGTAGAATGACGGTAAACAGACATGACACCTTGTTAATTGCCCACTGGCGATCTCGGCCCACACAATTTATTTAGGTCTCTTACGTTGCTCAGTAACATAGGCTACACTCAACCACGCAACCAATACTGGTAAACAGTCTGTCGATAACCTTTCACAATAATACTGTATCCAAATTTTACTCTCCTGTCAAATTTTGAGTTCAAAATGTATTTTCGAGTTTATAATGAACTTTAATATAAACATGTTTTTTACTTCCGCTGTTTTCTTAAAGGAAGTATTATGATCGCGAAAAATGTCGGTTTTCAGATTTCAAAGGAAATATCCATTTTGACCATCCCTGAATCCATTTTGACTAGTTTCGGCGTGACGTCAGTACGTACGTATGTATCTCGAATTACTCAAAAACGATTAGCCGTAGGATGTTGAAATTTTGTATTTAGGACTGTTGTAATATCTAGTAGTGTACCTTCCCTTTTGATTGCAATCGACTGGATCAAAGCGTCCAAAAAAGCCCAAAATCTAAAAAGTTTGGATTTTGAAATTGTATTAATTGCAGAAATAAGCTTTCATTGAGAGCATTTTAACGATATATCATAAGTGGTATTTATTTTCATTGGCACTAGAGTTATTGCCAAACAAAATTTTAATTAATGAAATATTTGGATCTTACAAAGGAAAGACACATCGGTTCGAATCAGAATGTCCTTTTTTCCTTTTTTTAATTTAAGTATATTAATTTATTAATAGACTTATTAACCTCTGATTGTAAAAGAAAATTTACGATTCGTAATAATTCAATAATAACAATAAAAAAAAATCATTTTCGGCACGCCGGAAGGTGGAGGTAGATTTCACAGGTGTTAAGTAGGAGGAATAAAAAAGATTTTCCACCTTAAAGTTAACAAAAACTTCAAATTTACTCAATACGACAATGGTTGCATGTGAATAAACGTTTCACAAGCTTAGCATACGACAAGCTTCATCTTCTTACAATTCCAGCAACATTTTGGTCATCCCTGGCCGTAAGGGTTGGTCATATCAAAATATGTTTCTGACAAAAGTTTTAGATAATTTTTAGAGGACTAATGACCACTTTAAACCGATTCGATCCTGTGCCTATTAAGGATGGTATGTTTTTTGTCTTCGAAACCCCATTTTTACAACCCCCAGGGCCTGTGGTTGTGACATAAGAAAAATTTACTTAAATAAGTTTTAGGCCCTTATCAAAAGAATAGTAGGAACGTTAAATGAATTGGATGTTTTACTTAATAAGAATGTTAGAGCGATATTTTGTTTTTTCGAAAAAGCCCCCTCATTTCCACCTTTATGATCCGATTTTGGCCGTTAACGAACTCGAGGTAAGGTGGATTTATCACTTTTTAATTATTTGTATTAATTCATATCAGCGAAAACCATATTTTAGAAATTTAAAATCTTACATGTCAGTTTAAATACTTACACATTAAAAAAAAGAAAGAAAAAGTGGAAAAATCAACTCTTGACGAAGAGATTTTATAACTTAAGAAAATTTTATTTATTAAAATATGATTTCAAACAACTCAGTTTTCTGGAAGAAGTAAATAAAAACTGAAATATACAATTATACAATTACAGCGCACTTTACATATATATATTTATTAAAAAAAAAAAACATGTCCTGACTGATTCATCAATGCCTAGCAAAAACTACTGAAGATAAATTAATGAAAATTTGTACGCACGCTCTTCTTACCATATAGGTGCACACTAAGAAAAGAATTTTGAAATTCAGAGTGTTAAAGGGTTAAAATTGAGTAAAAAATAAATTTATTATGTTTTTAAATTTCTCGGTAACAAATAAAGATATCAACTTGATCTTAGGTGTGTGTGATCATTATGTGAATATCTAAAAACTAATTTCTAGATTTTTTTTTGAAATTTCTAGTTTAAAGAATTATAATGGTTTTGGAATTTTCTTTGAAACCGAGCTATTTTGTTTTAACTTCTCTGTAACAAATGAAGATAAAACTATATTTTTGGCGAGTGTAATTTTCATGTAAATATCTAAAAAAAACAATTTCTAGATTTTTCGAAATTCCACCTAGAAAGCAGTAAAGTTAAAAAAAAATTGAAAAATTATATTTTCCCCATTTCCGATTATACTAAACAAGATATTCACTAGATCTGTGCTTTCATATACTCTTCCTGTAAACATCTACCATTTTCTGGTTATTTGAATTTCGATTTTCAAAGGGGTGCGACGGTGGACGGCGCGGAGGCTCAACCAACTCAGCCACTGTTATTGTATGTGCGACGTGACTGGCTGCACTTACCTCCGGTTACTTGATTAAAAAACAAATAATAAAAGTAATTAAAAATTTTTTTTAAAAATTAGAAACGAGGTACGGTCACCTAATGGTGTTTGTCGGTATTGTTATGAATCGGGCAAAATAAGTTTTACCCGTATTTCGTACAGATAACCAGTTATAACTAATATTTTTTGGATGGAGACTAGTTTGGAGTAGTAGTTTTTGGAGTAGTTAAACCCACATTCGTAGATCACTCAAAGTTTTGGGTCCTGTACCTACCAAACTGTTGTTCTTAATAGATTACAATACATGGATATTTTTTACAAATCGAACAGGCTTTAATTATTATATATTATTATTATTCTCACAAGTAAGAGTTTAGTGAAGACAGAGAGATACATGGAGCAGAACCCCCTGACTAATCAGGAAGGGCGAGTAAGCGAACCCTGACCGATTAAATATCCTGACGCGAGTAACCATAGAGCGCGGTAGAAGCCGCAACGGGCCTGCTTGTACAAATAATGTATAAAATAAAAAAATTATACAGTATGTGTGTGTGTGTGTATATATATATATGAAATGTAGTAGAAATAACAAAGATGGACCGCTGAATGTGAAAATAGGAGGAGAAAAGATTATGGAGGTAGAAGAATTTTGTTATTTGGGAAGTAAAATTACTAAAGATGGACGAAGCAGGAGCGATATAAAATGCCGAATAGCACAAGCTAAACGAGCCTTCAGTAAGAAATATAATTTGTTTACATCAAAAATTAATTTAAATGTCAGGAAAAGATTTTTGAAAGTGTATGTTTGGAGTGTCGCTTTATATGGAAGTGAAACTTGGACAATCGGAGTATCTGAGAAGAAAAGATTAGAAGCTTTTGAAATGTGGTGCTATAGGAGAATGTTAAAAATCAGATGGGTGGATAAAGTGACAAATGAAGAGGTATTGCGGCAAATAGATGAAGAAAGAAGCATTTGAAAAAATATAGTTAAAAGAAGAGACAGACTAATAGGCCACATACTAAGGCATCCTGGAATAGTCGCTTTAATATTGGAAGGACAGGTAGAAGGGAAAAATTGTGTAGGCGGGCCACGTTTGGAGTATGTAAAACAAATTGTTGGGGATGTAGGATGTAGAGGGTATACTGAAATGAAACGACTAGCACTAGATAGGGAATCTTGGAGAGCTGCATCAAACCGTCAATGACTGAAGATAAAAAAAAAAAAAAAAATATATATATATATTAAAGTAATGTAAAATTTGATAACAATTTTAGTTAATTACATCTAAAAAGTTGAAAATATTTAAAAGGTTTAAAAACATACCTTTCTAAATAGATAAAAAAATAAATAAATAACAGAAACAGAAAAAAAACATTTCGTAATAAAAAGTAGAAAATAGTTTTGTTTTCAAAAAAATTACTTTTTAAAAAACTTTCTAATCATGCATCACTAAAAGAAAAAACCGTGGGGTGCGCTCTAATTATAAATTAGTTGTACATTACAGCGTGGTACCACGTTTTTCTTTCTAGTCATGCATAATTAGAAATTTTTTTAAAGTAATTTTCTTGAAATAACTATTTTTTTACTTTTTAGTAGGAATTGCTTAATTATTATTTTTTTTTTTTAAGAAAAGCTTGTTTAAAAAAAATCATTTTAATTTATTTATTAATTCATAATTAATTTTTCATCATTATTGTCTTATCTTTATCCGATAAAAAAAGGAAAAAGTATATCTCATTATCCCGTTTTATTGCCGCCAATAAAATTTTTAATATTCCTGTTCCATTTTAGAACAGCTGGACCCGTTACAATTAAACCTGCTTTTTGAATTTATTTCAATCCTGAATTAAAAACAGTATATATTAGCTTAAAATACTAACGTTTAGTTTACATTATTTTCACTAAACACCTTAGCATGATTACAACATCCGTGAAAACTACATTTTATCAAAATATTCTTCCTCTTCTTTCTCTTCTCCCTTTTTACCTTTTCTTCCTCTTCTCCTTCCCTTCCCACTATTTTTTTCATTTTTCTACATTTCATCTTATTCTTCCCGTTTATAGATTTACGGCTTTATTTAATTGCTGAGAAGTGGAATCTACTAGAGGAAGAATTTTAAGCACGTATTTTCTTTCTCAATCAATTGGCATTTCATTTTAAAAAATTCATAATGAAATTTGTTAGAAGAAAGCGTTAGCTTCTTTATAATATTCTTTTAATATTCATTAAATAAGGTATATTACTTTCAGTCATTAATATATAAAATGAAATAGCCAAAATTACTAAAAATAATGTGGAGTAACAAAGGATCCTTTCCTTTTTTCCCTATATATATATATATATATATATATATATTTAGATATTTTTCTTCCTAAAATTTTCTTCAATTTATAAGTGGCAACTGAAAAGAGCCAAGACAGATTACAAAAGGCAGAAAAATTCTTTCAGTTGACGACAACTTCTGTTGTTAAAGCAACAATGTACGAATAATGGTAGTCTTGAAGTAATAGAATTGAATCTGGTTTTATTCTTCGTTTGGAGCTGGCGACTGATTTCATTTTATCATTAGTAAAGGAGAATAAAGATGCTTATTGATATTGTGTAGTGGGAACGAAAATCAGATAAAAAACCTTTCAATTTGAACACACAGATTATATTATATCATATAATTATTCTTTTGAATCTTAGATTCAAGAAAAATGGAGCATTGAAAAGAGAATTAAAATGTTGCACTCAAAACGTTTAGTAGCTTTCAGTAGCATTAAAATACAGGTCTAATTTTTTTTTAAATCGCGAAAAGTTCAGTCAGGAATATTAAATTTGTTCTTGTGTTCAGGAGTTAGTGGAAAAAAAGAATCCATCATCGAACCGCATTTTAAAATTTTAATTTTATGAACACTGTTTTCTTAACACTTAATTTCTGTCTTCCGTAAGAATTCTGTAATCATTATTTTCAAATTCGCCTAAACAAACTCATTTTTTTTTTCACTACTTTGTCAGCGTAACAGTCATTCTTAGCCAGCTGAGCAGGTTGGTATTCTACTAGCTCTCATTTTCACGAAACGATTTAACGTTATAATACCCAAGTCATCTATGAAATTTAGTAAAATTCTATTAAGTTGAACAACTTTTTTCAATCGGAAGATATTTTATAAAAATTCTTTGTTGAATATTACTGAACAGTTCTTGCTTCTAAATCGAAATAGGATTTTCCCGTCACGCGGCTAAAGCCGCGTTCTGGGAAAGTCCAACAACTGTGGGTTGTTTCTGATGCACGGCTTACATACACATACAAATTAAATTAAAATATTTATCATTTTGTTTAAACATATTTTTTCGTTTATTTAAGGCAATGATTCTAACCAAAGCGCGCGCGCATACCGTATTTAATTCGCGCGGGTGTGGTGGCATTAACGGCGACGGTAGGCACTAACAAAATTAATGTAATTTCATAACTTACATAAAACAAATTTCGCTTGTGCGGTCGGTAGATTGGTGTAGCCACGAGACTTAACGCACTAGGAATCGACTCAACCGGGCGATCGAGTTCGAGACTCAGTCAGACCGAGTTACTTTCTACACTTTAAATATTATCAATTAATTTAATTCTACAGCTCACCTGTGACGCCACAACATATTAATAGTTTAGAGCATTTTTTGAAAAAGGGTGCGATTTTTAAAAGTTTTTTTGCCGATATTGTTACGTTTTAATTATTAACAAATGTGCCTAAGAAAAATATGTCCTTAACTAGGTGAAATGTCGAGATACAGAGGGTGACCTTGCTCTACAGCCTCACTCCCTAGACCTTTTAAGTTGAAAATTTAATGGCATCAATGCTCTATATAAAGTAGTAATCTGACCACGTTTGGTCAAAATCGGTTTAGTAATTCTGGTAATATAAGGTGATTTGGAGGCTAATACCGAACAACACACGTACATACGAGCATTACCATCCGGAAAATTTTTCATCCGGTTTTCTTGGTTCCTTAGGTGTCAAAACGTCAAGATCTGGTGAAAACTCCCTATGCCTAAATTGGACCGATAACACTATTTTCCCTTCTAGAGCTATAGCGCTATCTAGACGGGAAAGTAAAAATTATGGAAAACCAGAATTAACAATTTTTAAATATATATATATATATATATATATATATATATATAAAGCACATGTGTAAATTAGCAAGCAAAGTAAAGTAGTGTAAATAGAATCATTATTACATGAAAATAACCCTAAAATGGAGTATACAATTGATCATAATCCGAAAACAGAATTAGCTAATGCCAAAATTATTAATTATATAGATTTACTTAATAAATATCCTAGAAGAATATGTTTTGAATTTACGTCACACAATTAAAGATTGTACCTTGCGCTACGTCACGATCAATAAGGGAATTAAGGGGGATCGATAATCCGTAGAGGTCCAAATAGAAATCCTGATCAGGCTTGGCATTTTTTACACTCTATAAAATTTATTTCCCACAATAAAAAAACATATAGATTGATAATAATGTGGCATCGAATAAGTCACCGAAATAAATAAATAAATTAAAAATATTATGGTGATTTATCACACAAATCAGTTACGTTATCTAATGGCAGTAAATAATTCGGTACATTATCAGAAGTTATAAGAAATCTTTCTGTTAATTTAGCATATCCTAAACACGAAGAACAATATTTCGAATTGATGTTCCACGGTAATTAATTATTCTTTGATATGTTGCAGACATCCAGACTTCAAATAGACATCCAGACAAAAAGATCTCTAACCAATGTTTTATTAAGCGGGTATAATTGGAACTGACAGCACTGTGGGCAGGTTACTTTGGTAGCAATGGCTATATCAACTCGTTCAATTCCTGGAGTTCTTACATCAGTAGAAATCCAACAGAACGGACAGCTGTACTGCGATTACAGAGAGCTGAGATAGACGTATAAGTAAAGAAATTACAGAATGATTAGTCAATACTTCTAGTATTTATATAAGTTTTTATATTAGGTGTATGTATATTTATGTTATTTAATGAAAATGTGTATATAGTCTGTTTTATATATACATATATATAAAGAGAAAGGGAGAGCTGAATAAAGAACAGTGTTAATTTTAAAGAAATTTAATTAGAAGTTAAATATAAACCAGCAAAAAAATCTGCTTAAATTCAAGACGACTAAAAGTTAATAGTTAAAAAGAAAAAAAGGAGCAGAAACAATTTCCACTAAAAAAAAATAAATAAATAAAACTAAAGAGTAAACTGGTAGTTGTTTAGCTAGCTAACAAAGTAAATTTTTATTGCAGGCTTATTTTATTTTGTGTATTATTTCAGCATAAAGATGTTGAATAAAATATTTAACTGAGTTATCAATAAACTAAATTTTTTTAATTCTAACAAAAAAAGGAAGGATTTATTTTTTGATTAAAACTTTAGAAAACATTAATCTTTTTTTTGTTTTTTAACAAAAATTACGAATTTGACCTTATATTGTAAAAATTGACTATATACTTTTATTTACCTAAGATAAATTAAAATAAAGATCATGTACATTAAAATAACTAAATTTAAAGTAAAGTAAATCCAGTTTATTTATAAATTAGTTAACATAATATTTTTAAACAAGGATAAAATTCTTTTCTTGATTATAATAATAATAATAATCTATTTATTTACATAGTAACACAACAGGGCTTACGCTCTCTTAAAAAATAAAAAAATAATAATAAATTAAATATATTAATATTAATATTAATTAATATAAATTGATTTTGTAGCGTGTAAAAGATTTCATGTCTGACGGGATTCGAACCGGGGATTTAAGGACGAAAGGTCGAGGCGCTACCACTCCGCCACGAAGATAATAATGACTGTAATTATTATAATACGAAAGAAAATACTAAAATTCTATGGTAATATGGTTAGAATGAGCCCTTCCAAAATCACCAAACAAATTTTTAAAAAACTATTAAACATCAAAAGAATGAGAAGGTACAACAAACAAATCAAAAAAGAACTGCAAAAGTTTTAAATTAATGACAGAGATGAGAATTTAGAAAACGCATCAAAAAAATTAAAGTTTGTGGGAGATAAAAAAAAAAACACGCTGGTAACGAATGGACTGAAGAAAGGAAAGCACTTCACTCTAAAAAAAATTAAAAACCCATGAAAAAGGAAGAAAGAAGAGAAAAGAGTCAAACAGAAATGATATTTGTGTGGTTCCTAGTTAGCCTGTTCGGAACACAAAAAAATTATATGACAATTTATTTAATATCGTATTTTTTAAAATAGGAATAACGCAGAATGAATAAATGTGTTACAATGTTACCAATTACTGTAAATCTTATACTAACAGTGCTCAATACAACTGTTTAGTCTCAGAAACTATTTTTATTTAGTAAAAACGCAAAATAACTGTATAAACATCAACAAATAAATATATTCACATTTACTGGCAAGCATGGTACAACATAAAGAGCACTGTTTCTAAAATAATATGGGTTAACCACCAAGATTAATTGAAAATTTAAGATAATACATAAAAGGTTGCATACCGATCGATAGCTGCACTGTTAATTACTCATACGTTTACGAACAATATGTCACAAACAAGGCTAGCAGTAGATTATTTAATGCGATTATGTAATATTTATGTTCTTCCCGTTTTGGGAATTTTATACAATGACAAAGGTAAAAATATTGCTATCGGTCAATAAACGACGCACTGTTTCTGAAGTTTTTGTATCTGTTAATGTTTTGAGATTCCCTTCAGTCCAAATCATAAAATATCGATTTAAAATTCGATATTTTCAAATTTTTCGTACAGATGTGTACTGTTCGCATTTATTTTGGTTCTTATCACAGACACGTTTATCCTAAAATCACTGCGGGTTGTACGCAATAAAATTTGCCCTCTATGTTAATTTTTGTTTTTTAAATACGTTTAAAATTTCGGCTAAATTAAATTTAAAATTTTAATATTTCCTGTTATATTAAATTTTTTATTAAAACCTAAGAAGAAATTTATGATAAAACTAATCGATGCGGTATATAAATAGAATTAAGATAGAATGAAGTTTTATTATGTAAGCGCTTTGATGAATAAATACAGATTCAACGAATAAATTATAAAAATTTCTTTTTCTTTTTTTAACCTTCGGGACCACCTTTAGGTATTTCTTCAGAGGATGAGATGAATGACTTGTAGCGTGAGTGAAAAAATGCCATTCCTAACCGAGATTCGAACCCGGGACCTCCGGATGAAAGCCTGAGACGCTACCACAATATTATAAAACTTAACACAAATTTGCTGAGACAAAAAATAAATCCATTAAAAAATAATTGTATATTGCAAATAATAGAGAAAAATATAAAAAGTTTAACTCCCATCACTACTTATTCTTTACTCATCTTGTACCTTTTTTATGACATACGGATTTGATACGCCCAAGTTTCCATATTATTTTAACTTGATACTTAATATCATAAACTGATAAAATTGAATATAAAGTTTTCTACTGAATAAAAATTAAATTTGTAATGAACAGTTAAATTTCTAATCTAAAATTATTTCTTAGGAATGATTTTGCGATTTGGAATTTAACGTTGCGTCACTTCAAAATTGTTAGCTGTTTGAAATCATATTTATACAAACAAGTCAAATGTACAAGTTAAATATACAAAACTAAAACTACATATTTATCCATTTTGGTATTTTTATTTAAACATTTTAATTCGAATTGAATTCTATATGAAATGCTATATTTTTTCATAACTGGAAAAAATACATCTATTTAAATTGGAGGACAGGATTTAGACTTGTATTTTCTGATAATTTTAAAAGTAATGTACGTAACATCATTTGATCGACAATTAATTGCCTAATAACTAGAGATGTAAAACAACTCAACTGTTGAATCTTTCTCAAATTAACATCCTTGCTACCGAGCTGGTCTAGTCGCAAATCAGTTGTTTAACAGCTGATTCGAAGATTTTGAGTTCAAATCCTAGTAAAACTTAGTAGCTTTTATACAGACTTGAATACTAGACAGTGGATACCGATCTACTTTTGTGGCTGGGTTTCAATTAACCACACTTCTCAGGAATGGTTTGCCCGAGTTTATAAAAGACTACACCTCATTTACAAGTTACACATATCATCCTATCTAATTAGGCAGTTGGGGGAAGAGTACTTATTGTTTGCTAGAGGAACAGATTGAAACGTACACATTAGGAAAAAGTAATAATAAATATTTGGACCCTAGAGCAGATGTGTTATATAAGTATAATATCCGTAGAAAGTACGCGTTGAGTAATATAATTCAAGATAGTTCGAATAATTGGCATGGATTATACAGGTAGTACGCAATAATAACATCTTCGCAGTTTAAAATAATGTTTTAATCTTATATGTTCAGTTAATTTTATCTAACTTCTTATATTTTTGCGTGTGTTTTAAGTTTCGATAACGCCATACTCATCTCACGTCTATACAACGCATCGTTTATCCAGCTCATAATATCTTATCGAATTCATCGTCGCATTGCACACTTCAACACCCAACGATATCCCTTCCAACGATATCCTTTCAATTACGATATCCCTTCCTGGATATCGTAATTAGTGCTACCAATTACGTTTTTGTTAAAAAGGATTCATATGGTGCATAATTTTTATTATTATGTGTTTATAATTAACAAGTTTAGCCGACTGAAGTATGAAACAAAATTAATTAGGGGTATTTAACAATATACTACAATTGCATACCGTAACTTCATCAATAAACTTTTATTAAGATATCTCAGTCCGATATTGACATTCATTTTTGTTTGAAAACAAATATACAAATGAGTAACTGCTGGTATAAAATAGAACTTTTTATACAAATGTTTTTATAGTGATATAAAGCACAAACTCTTTTTAAAAGGAGAGTAGTTGAAAATAAAATTTATTTTGCAAATAAAAGGTATTATAAAATTAGTCTTTCTGAAGTAACGAATGGTTATTTTTTTTAGATATAAACGTAAAACAAAATTAATTATAATATTTTTTTTAAGTTAAATTAATATTAAAATGTTATAAATATATTGTTACCTACATTATGTTATATAAGTTTCTATATGTTAAAAATAAACAATATTTCAATTTTACTCTTACTCGAAAATCACAGGTAACTCTTAAGGTTATTAAGGAAAAAAATAAAAATTGTTTTCTGTTGTCTTTTTCATAGCCGATTGAAATACAGTCGGTATTAAACTCTACTAATGATAGAATAATGTTCAGCATAAAACAATTTTGTATTTGTACAAAACATATGCATATATTCTGGATGATGCAGAGATTTAAACTCGCGCGCGCACACAGAGTGAGAGAGAGAGCAAGAGAGGAAGAGAATACATATTATCAATATAAACATTATTTAAGCTATATGCAAAGGAAGAGATATAGAAATAAAGAAAAACTCGTAGTTAAAGATGAAAAAGAATTAAAAAATATATAAAATTACACGTAGTTCTAAGAATATGTTCACAAAAAAGATTTTAAGAAACTTTAAGTGTAATGTATAAAGGTCAGTTCAAGTAGCTACTTGAAAAAAAAATAACACACCATGTAAAGTATAAAAAATAGAGTATGGAATGAAACCCATCTTATGTAAGTATTCTATTCTCCAAAGAAAATATAGGTTATATTAGTAGAAAAGAAGTAAAATGAAAGCAAAATAAAATCTACACAAAATGGTGTTCCCTCTAAGAGGAGTGTTTAAAGATTATGAAAAGAAATGACATAATATAATATGAAGATTAAACAAATCATAATAAAAAATGGGTGTAATAAAAAGTCGTATATAAAAAAAGACGAATAAATGCTGTCTTTGTTTTTTTCAAAAACTTAAAATAATAAATAATTATAAGCGGGCAAAGATGTTAAAAGTCCCTGCCGAAAACGATTATCAATCTTTAAGAATAATTCAGCTTACCAAGCTTACAAAAAAGTAAGACGCGAAGTAGCCTTCAATTGATCTTCAGTAAGCTGAATATATTGTATATCCAAGTAAATCTCCGAGGCTGTAACTGCGCTTTTATTACAAAGGTCTTGGGTCCAAACCCGGTTGGGGTTGGTATTTATCTAATTCATTCAAAATTGATTCGAAATCCATTACTATGATGTAAATAACAATAAATAAAAAAAAAACAATGAGGCAAACCGTTTGTAGTCAGTTACTATAATTAGTATCTGGAGGGCATATCGGACCATAATTGGATGACACAGTTTTTGCGTTAACTAGATATGTCTAAACAGAAACATCAACTGAGCAGAATATACAGAATATTTCTAAATTAATTATACAAAAGTAATCTTTAATAATGACAAAATTAAATAACTTACAGAATCGTTTGATATATCACTGAATACAGAGTATCTTTAAGTTTCATTCCCGCCTAACACTATCAGTTCCCAACGTTCTCAGTAGGTAGCGCGCATGAATGAATAATTCTATCAGTCATCATGGAGTCGGATACCAGCGCAGAGCGTACTTTATGTTTTCATGAATCCAAATCGGCTACAACCGTTCGGAGAAAATTCATGACTTAATATCACAAGGAATCATCTCAATAGTTTTCTGTTGTTGCACGGTGCAATCGTATCATTTAAAAAGGTTTTTACGACGCCAGGTCGGGTAGACCTTCAGTTTCTCAACTGGCAATCGGACAAGTGCCGCAGACATTCATTCGCAGTCCAGGTAAATCAACGGGACGCGCCAGCTTAGAATTGATTATTCCTAGAATAATCAAGGGAATTGCGTAATCGACTGTCGTTTAAAACGTACAAATTATAACTGATACAAGCTTTAAGTGAAGGTGATAAAGAAAAACGATCCAAGTTTTGTGTAAACATGTTAAACAAAAATGAGACTGAAGATAATTATCTTAATGAAATTGTGTGCAGTGATGAAGCAACCTTCCATACCAACGGTAAAGTGAATCGACATAATGTTCGGATACGGAGTGAGTGGAATCCACGTCACACTGTCGAACATGTAAAAGACTCGCCCAAGATAAAATGTTTGTTTTTTTTTTAACTTCCGGGACCACCGTTAGGTATACCTTCAGAGGATGAGATGAATGATTTGTAACGTGTGTAAAAATGCCATTCCTAAATGGGATTCGAACTCAAGACCTCCCGATGAAAGGCCGAGACGCTACCACCCACGCCAAGGAGGCCGGATGTTAGATGTCACAAAATTTACGTTTTTTTTTTTTTCGAGTCAATTGTAACAAGCATATCGTACCTGGACGTGCTTGAACATTATCTAATACGGGCACAAAATTCATTTTCCAGCAAGATGGCGCGCCCAACATCATCATCGTGCTGTTGCCGCATATTTCAATAACAAAACTTGGATTTAACGTGATGAAACAATTTCTGGCCACAACGTTCTCTGATTTAGCTCCAATGAACTTCTCTGTATAGGGTTACGTTAAAAACAGATAGTTTTTTCCTCCGTTTCCAGGAAATGTCGACAAGCTGCGGTTCCGGATAACACAAATAGTTGCCATCATAGATCAAGGCATGCTTCATAGGATTTGGCAGAAAATTGAAAACGTATGGGACATCTACCGTTTTACAAAAGGTGATATAAAATTGAACATTGTGAATTAAACTTGAAGGCGTACTGTGTTTAGTGTTATATCAAACATTTCTGTAAGTCATTTACTTTTTCATTATTAAAGACTACTTCAAATATAAATATAAAAAAATATATAAAACTATAAATAAAAAAAAAAGTGTTTGTTTTTTTAATCTCCGGAACCACCGTCAGGATTACCTCAGAGGATGAATGAGAATGATATGTATGAAACTAAATAAAGTGTAGTCTTGTACAGTCTCAGATCAACCTTTTATGATGTGTGGTTAATTGAAACCCAACTACCAAAAAGAACACCGGTATCAACGATCTAATAGTATTCAAATCCGTATAAAAGTAAATTGCCTTTACTAGGATTTGAACCTTAGAACTCTCGACTTTGAAATCAGCTGATTTGCAAAGACACGTTCACCATTAGACCAACCCGGTGGGTTCTAGATACACTTAACTGCGTGAATGTTCATTTTATATAATAAACAACCGGTAAAAAGGTATTTTTTCCTCAATCTCGTAAGTAGAAAGATATGGAAACAGATTTTTTTCAACTGAGTTGCTGCTACGTTTTTAATATTACTCTAAGTACCGAAATTTTTCTGACAGCTATTTTTAAAAAAATTAACGGGATTACAATTTTATTTTCTGTATTCCGTAAATATTTTCTGAATCGTTTGTGTTTAATATCAGTGATGAAAAAAATTAGCGGTGATAATTTCAACATTCTATGAAAATTCATCTAAAATCTCCTTCTATATCAATTTATAGATGATAAAGGTGAATTATAGATAGATTTAAATATAATTAAAAAACTAGCTAGAGTTGAAAAATGAATTGAAATAGAATATCTTTAAAAATTTTGCATTTATTAAGTAATAAATTTAATGAATACGTACTTTTAAAATTTCCGTTTAATTTGTTAACATACCTGAAATTGGAAAACGGGTTTTTAAAAAACCTAATGTGAAGGATAAAACATTAACTTACGGTATTCATATATTCCGTTCACAAACTGAACTCTTAATTGACTTAACGTAACAAATTACATGTTAATATATATATATATATACGAAGGAGGAGCTTAGAATTCAATATTTTTTTATGTAAAAATGTATATCTTCGGTTAAATTAAATATAAATATAAAATGGATAAAATATAACTAACATCATGTTGATTTTTTTATTGTCTTTTGTAAAGAAAAAGTATAATAGACATTCGATGTAAGAACCTACATTGAAAAGAGAAGGCTTTCTCAATTGTTACAGCGGCAAAATGGGTGTGAGAACAGCGGAACTTACTCGTATTGTAAGTTCTAGTAAGATCTTGTCAGCAGATCTTCGTAGTTATAAATTATAGTGAAGTATCAAAGCATAGCAAACGTTCACTTCTTGATGGCAGGAAATTTGGCACAAAGGGGCTGCTTTTTGTATTAAATAAATTATGTACAAGTTAGTTTGCAACATCCATATCTGAAAAATAATACCCTGAAAACGTTTACCTCAATCATTTCCTAGCAATATGTATGAAAATATTTAATAAGTAAACTTCTACGACTAAATGAAAGAAAAAAAATTATAATACAATTTTCTTAAAAACAAGATTTGAAATGTTCTCAAAATTATCAGCATCATAATAATCCATTTTATTTATTATACGTGTATGCGGAATTTTATGAAGTTATATTAGACATCGATTTTGATGAAAATCTCTAAAATTTTCCTTTGACATAAATGACTGCCGATCGGTAAAAAAAAAATGTGTATAAAAACCGACTGCCGATCGGCAAAAAAAAAAGTGTATAAAAACCATTTTTGAAGATTGTTCTATAACAAAAGGAAATAACGCGATTATTTTAACACAAATTGTTTTAAAAAATAATCAATTTACGGTAAAAAGTTTCAATTTTGATAGTTTTTCTTTCAAATGGAAAGTTACTGATTTTTTTTTAATTTCTTCTAAAATCTGTCACAATATATAGTAAATATCCTCTCCGGAACAGTGATTTGATGACATAACAGATTTCACTGTTATTTTGTCCACAGCTCAAAATACAAATGCAATGTCAACAATTTTCACAAGTTTATATCAATTTTATTATATATATATATATATATATATATATATATATATATATATATATATATATATATTTGATAAGACATCTTAATTTTTAGAAAGTCTTTGCTATTTTTTAGGAATGGTATCCTCCCTCTGGCTCCATGATGGTTATTCCAACTAGTGCATTTTGAAGAGAAATTAATTTTGAACGAAGAATGTTTATGAGATGTTTGATAAAAATTTTTTTCTGGTTATTATTTTCCAAGAAGAAAACCAATTTACATTTTTTAATATTAAGTTTATAGAAAAAATTCTCTTTGCATAATTTAATAATAATTTTTGTTATAGTCATATTTCTAAAAAAAAGAAAAAATTCGGGTAGTATTATAACTAATTTTTAATAATGCAGATTTAAAAGGTAGAACTGACATCTATTGGCAATACTAAAAACTAATAAGAATCTTTTGTTTTCTCAGTTAAAAGAAGCACATCATGATGTAGTAATTAAAATACAACTTTCTATGCTTTGTTAATTAAATTACAACTCTTTTTTTCACGTAAACAACAGTCAATTAAAGATATTATTCAAATTATTTTTAATTTTATGAAAATGAGAGTTAAAAATAAAAGTAATTTAAAATGTTTTTTTTTACTTCAAAAATTTTAATTTCAAATAAAAATTATAACTTCTAAAAAAAGATTTAAGTAAGCAGTAAAAATCTCTGACAATACTAATTAAACCAAACTTACTTTTTTTACTGTTTGGACTTTCAACCTTAAAAAAACATATTATTATAATGGATGGAAAAAACTGTATATCAGAACAAATAGTATGACGTTTCTCCGTATAGTATTTTTAATATATAAGATTTATTTAAAAAACACAAATGGCTATTATTAACTAAGAAAATTAAGAAAACATAAGTCAAATTTATCTATTAAAATGTTAATATAATAATAGGTAAATAAACAATGATCGGAAACAAACTTGAATATTTACATCTCAATAAAAGAATTCATTTACTTATATTTTATAAACAGAAATGTATTTCGAGTATATAAAGTGTTAACGCAAAAATAATTAATTTTTTTTATTTCCCGATCAGTTTTCGGGCATGAAATATTAATTTATTCCTAAAATTTCTATTTGAAAATTGAAGAAAATGAATAGAAAAAGGGCATCTTTTGAGAATTATTTAAATTCTGACTTAACCAAAAAAAGATAATACTAATTTTTTTAAATTTTTAATAAAGATTATTTTAATCAAAATCGTTAATTCATAGAAATGGTCAATATCCGGAAACTTTTTCTCATTTTGCATCGACGTAAAATGAAGTTAGATTAAAAATCGGTAAAAAAGCGTGCTGTTCTTTAGTTATGTTTTAATCTTTTTTTTAAACCTACAAAACATATAGAAAAATAACAAACGAGCTGCAGACAGCTCAGAAGTTGTGAATTGAACGTGACATGACAATCTAGAGAGTTTAATCTATGTAGACAATATTGCTGGGTTGTTTTCTTTCGTCTTATTTTTTCTTTAGTTAAGTTATATTTTTTCAACAGATTTTAGTTTGTTTTATTTCATAAAAACAGGAATTTTTTTTTGCTTCTAGAAGTTAACGAATTTTGTTATTGATTTGCTTTTATTTTACTTATTTATCTTGTTCTTTTTCATTTTTTTAATATTTACATTTATTTTAGTAGGTAATTAAAGATCGAATTTAGGATAGAGTTTTAATTCTAGTTATAAATTTTGATTTTTTTATAACAGTTCTTGAGTCTTCTTTGCTATTTTGTTTAACTCATAACAGTTATCAACAACGAAATTTGTTCGCTTTTGAATCCGCACATGAAATTATTGTGAAGTGTAATTTCAAATTCACGTACTCACATATATATGTTTTGTACGCGCGCGCGCGTGTGTGTGTTCAAATAAATGTCGCCAATTCCATAAATAATTTACAGTGTTCTTATCCAACACAGAGAAAAGCGGTTGTATAACGTTAGAACTTTGTTAATTAATTCCGAACTGGCGTTCCAAGATAAATATGTTTATATACTTAATACAAACTAATATATTGTATATAAACTCTCAATAAATACATGTATACAGTACATATTTGTGGATAAAAGAGGTAGAGAGAGCGCGGGGAAGTGAGACAGAAAGCATATAATATTAATGGATAACATCGACTTACTACAATAAATTTCGGTAACCTAAATAATCAGTAAAGTATAAAATCTTTCTAACGATCTTCATCTGAATTGTAATACGTTTAATCTTAATTTGAATTCAGAACCAACTAAACGATTAAAATTATGGAAAAATAAAAACAAACGGTGTTTAGTAAATATTTTTCATATTTTTAAAATTAATTAAATTTTGGTTTTTCTACCTTTGAAGAAAGAATTGATTTTGATGACGATTAATTTATTGATAAAGTGAAAAATAGCATCAAACACATTACAACAAGAAAAGAAGTTGTTACTCTATCGAAACCCACAAACGGTAATCATTGAAGGTAAAAATATAGTTTCAGAGTTATACACAATCAATTACCTGGAAAAATAGATATGTCGGAAATCACAGCTTACAAAACAATATTGTATGCGTTGGACCTGGGCATGTTAGTACGTATAAAAAATTTGAATGTAATGAGAACTTGCAATCAAATTCGTTTTTAAAATAATTAAAAATGAACCAGTACTAAAAAAATGAATGTATATTTCAAATTATATGCAAAAATATGCGGGCGTAAAATGTTGCGTATAGGTAGCCACACATATATTTCTACATTGTGGGATTAAAAAACAGTTCGATCTCAAGTCGATATACTGTATATAAAGGTGAAAGCGCTCATTCGTTGTACTAGATCCTGAACCCGTAGGTCTGGGAATTGACATTGAAATTTGACATTTTTGGAGCACTAGTGTAGATTACAGGTATCGGAGAAGATATATTTTTAAAATTATTCTTTAATTTAAAGGATCTCAAATCTCTATTATACGGTAAAAGTCATTTTTCAGTAGCCATCCACAAGACACAGAATTGTTTCATTAGGAAGATTGGTATGGAATTATTGATGTCTGATTATTTCTTGTCAGTTTCAAATAATCTGTTTCAGGGAGAGCTTTTTTTCAGGAATCCTTAGTTGACATTCTCATTAGAAATGAAAATTTTCTTCTATTAGGGTAGACAAAAAATCATGAGTATATGCTAGTTATATTAAATGAATAATAACAATAATTTTTATCAGATTAAAGGTGTAACGACATATTTTTAGGCGCTAAAGACCACAGTTATTTATTTTGAATTTAATATTTCCAGGCAAGTCAGAAATACCTAAAAACTAAACAACTGTACAAGTCCCGTAATAAACTGAACGACGTTACTAAAACTGATTATTATATTATTTAAAGAATTTATTTAAAATTTAAAACAGATCTATTATATTATTATTGTTAAAAAATAAAATTCGGTAAAAAGAGATAACAAATTTGTACCGTTAGGCTACTGTAATTACAAAACAAATTTTCAAATGAAATAAAATTATTTTAAAAAGTTAGGATACTGAAAAATTATGTACAGTTATAAACTGTTAATTAAACTTAATCCGTTATTTTGATTATTTTAACAAGCTGAACCTATGAATTCAGATGAAAATGGAGTTAAATAAAAATGAAATAAAAGGTTATTCGTTAAAAAATATAACAAATAAAATACAGCGATTGGATTATTGTGTTTTGACAAAATTAAGGCCGTTTTACATAAAAAATAAGGGTAGTTACACGGGATGGTCTTGTAAGATATATTATTCTAAGATGTAGCAGTCAAAATGGAGGATATAAATTCTACGGATTCCGTGTAACGCCAGAGCAAGAAAACGCTCAATCACCGTGCGATTGTGTTAGTAATAGAAATGTAGCGTTTAAGGTGGAATGCCCATTAGGTTAAGCGAAAGTTAATTCACGATATATTTGTATGTTATTATTTAAGGAAGACATGAACGAAATGAAAAAAGGAAAATAATTAATCGAACAATGTTACTTTTGTTACAAGACTGCTCAAAAAGGAGTGTAATGTATTTACGTTTGTTCCACCGTAGCAGCTCAACGGCCAAACTGATTTGGATGTACGATCCTACGTTGGAATCCTTACGTTACCGGGAGTTTCATATGCTATATATATATATATATTTTTTTTTTTTTCAAATAAATTGGAAACATTTGAAAACAAAATTATACTATATACAAATACTATGTAGAAAATTGTCACCCGCACGCTTTTTAATTATCCTGTATTAAAGACAGACCAATGTTTTTTTGTCAGTCGTATTTTTTTAATATTTATCTCTCGTTCATTTTAATGATCGCCTTGCCTTATCGTTATCGTACTATTAGTAAGGCATCATAAATTATAGAAGAGTTAATTTATGTATAGAGTGAATAACATAAGTGCCTGTGTATTAAAAAGTCACGTTTTTAAGTTTAATTACTTCAAACACTCAACACTTCCAAACAAATAGTTTAAACAGTATGTCGAAACTCCTAGTAAAGGCAGTTACTTTTATACGGATTAGAATATTAGATCTTGGATACCGGTGTTTTTTTGGTGGTTGGGTTTCAATTAACCACACATCTCAGGAATGATCGAACTGAGACTGTACAAAACTACACTTCATTTACACTCATACATATCGTCCTCATTCATCCTCTGAAGTAATACCTGAACGGTAATTCCCAGAGGTTAAACAGGAAAAAGAAAGAAAGAAAATATGTCGAAACTAATTTATTAATTAAAAAATCTGATATGTACACCACATAATTTCCTTGTACGCCTATTAAATTATACATACACGTATTTTAAAATGAAAATTTTATTTCATTAATAACTTCTGATATTCTTTCTTTTTTTTTTCTTATTGAATTATTATTCATCGTAAATTTTTTTTACAATGAGAGGTTAATAATTCAATAAATTTAAATTTAAAAAAAGAGTTAAAAAAAGAAAGAGAGGTTAAGTCCGATTCGAACCGATGTCCCTTCCCCTAAGATCCAAATATTTCATCAATTAAAATTCTATTTGCCTATAACTCTGGAACCAATGAAAATAAGTACCACGTATGATAGATCGTTTGAAAAGCTCTCGATGAGAACGTTCAGATAAGAAAACGTCAAAAATCTAAATGGTTTTGGATTTTGGGCTTTTTTGGACACTTTTGGTTCAGTCGATTGCAATCAAAAGCGGAGGTGCAGAACTAGATGTTACAGCAGTCCTAAATTCAAACTTTCAGCATTCTACGGCTAATTATTTTTTAGTTATGCGACATACGTTCATATGTACCTACTGAAGTAACCCGAAACTTGTCAAAATGGTTTCAGAGATACTTTCTTGTGCCGCATATTTTTTTTAAATAACAAAGTTATTTATTTATAAATATAAATTATTTAATCACGGATATTATTTTTAAAATCTCATTAATCTCCTAGTATTTAACGACAATTTTGCATTCGTTTGTGGTGCTAGAAAGAATAAGCTGCTGCGTGGACTTAATCTAAAGCAAACCACATAAAACTTTCCGTGAGAGAAACAGTTCTCTCTTAAATCAATGCTTACCAACTTACCTGCTTACCAGCTATTGCCTTTGAGACTTATCGTCATTTTTTAGCATCATCATCGAGGCTTCGCCCGCACTGTATGGTTACTCGCGTTTCCCGTCACGGTCAGGAGATATTCAGCCGGTCATGGCTAGCATGAAAAGGCGAGCGAAGCGTCGTCCCATCTTAAAAATATTACTTATAACTAGTTATCCGTACATCGTACGGTAAAAGTACATTTTGCCCGGTTCTTAGCAATATCCGACAAACACAACTAGGAGGTGACCATACTGTTTCTTTTTTTTTTTTTTTAATTTGTTATTTACTTTTATTTTATGTTTTTTAGTCAAACAACCGGAGGGAGATACATCCACCAGTCGCGTCGCACATACAATTACAATGGCTGTGTTGGTTGAGTCGTCGTACCGTACACCGTCGCACCCCTTAAAAAATCGAAATTCAAAAAACCCGAAAATGGTTTTTAGATATCTATCTGAAGAGTATTTGCAAGCACAAATCTAGTGAATATCTCGTTTAGTAAGTCAAAAATGGGGAAAATTTGCAATAATATTTCAAATCTCTTTCCATTTACTCACCTCTTTCAAGGTCGAATTTCAAATAATCTAGAAATTAATTTTTCGATAAATACATGAAAATTACACACACCAAAATCAAGTTGATATCTTCATTTATTACCAAGAAATTAAAGGAAAAAAAATGGCCGGGTTTAAAAAAAAATTAAAAATATCTTTTAACCTTTTAAACTCGGACTTTAAAATAAAAAATTGTTAGTGTGCAATTACACCGTAAGAAAACATGTATAAAAATTTCATTAATTCTTTTCCGTAGTTTTCGCTGGGCGTTGATGAATCAGTCAGTCAGGAAAAGTTACTTTATAGGTACAGATAATATATAATTTGTAATATTCAAGAACAGCCTAATTCATGCAAGTATTAAAAATTACCTTTACTTAACTTATTTTAATTTTTTACTGAAATCTTTTTAATTAATTTTTATTTACTTTCGTTTCACTTTGTGATGCCACATTAATTATTAGATAAAATTGTAACACTTATCTACTTTAAATGCTTTTTTTGGTTTGTGCTTTGTTAATAGCTTGTATTAGAATTATGTTAATAGGGGACTTACTGATAAGACTTATGTCTTAGCGGGACCCAATATTGTACAGTCTTTGAAAATTATTTTTTTTTTTCACGGTAAAAAGGATTCTATATTTTGCATTAGTTGACTCAATTATGATATATGGTCTTACATCGTATGGTTTTGCACCGCAGAATACTTTAAATCCGGTCGAAAACCTTTTAATTCGAATTTTTTAAGTTTTTTCCCACACTAATCATATCACATACTGATATGATTAGTGTGGGAATTATGAAGTACATGATTTGATTGTGTATATTGTACTTTTGAAGAACTATTTTGTTGACACTTATAAAATAACGAATTATGAATTAAGAGAAACAAGTATATTTTTTAATGTGCCGCGATATTTCACGAGTTATGGGAAGTCAACACCCAAGTTCTTTGTTCCTTCTTATCCTAATGAACTGCTGATTAGTTTGAGATCTATACATGGCTTTTCTAGATTGAAGACTGAACAGAAACATCACTTCCTGGTATTAGCCGAAACTTTCACTAAAACCTTTGTTCCATCTGTCAAAATGCAGAGTTTTGATTCTTATGTGAAATTAGTTTATATTCATGTTCATTTTAGACACTAAAATCCAAAGAATTTTCTTGTAAAGACAAAATTATTATAACATAAAGAGAAATTTTATTCTAATAAGAAAATATGTAAAACCTACTTTATATATTATTATATATCATAAAATACTGTTATAATTAATGTTATAGATTAAATAGAAATATTTTTGTATGAAATTCCTCAAAAAAGCTTATTGTAGCTAAGAGGAAATTTTATTATGAATGTAATACAACTCAATAAATAAATTTAAAAAAAAATTTATTATTATTAATTCATTAATTAGAAGGAAGATTAAAGAAAAACAAACCAACATACTTGACATTTACAGATCTAGAAAAGGCATTCGATAACGTAGACTGGAATAAAATGTTCAGCATTTAAAAAAATTAGGGTTCAAATACAGAGATAGAAGAACAATTGCTAACATTTACAGGAACAAAACAGCAACAGTAACAATCGAAGAACATAAGAAAGAAGCCGTAATAAGAAAGGGAGTCCGACAAGGATGTTCCCTATCCCCGTTACTTTTTATTTTTTACATGGAACTAGCAGTTAATGATGTTAAAGAACAATTTAGATTCGGAGTAACAGTACAAGGTGAAAAGATAAAGATTTGCTGATGATATAGTAATTCTAGCCGAGAGTAAACAGGATTTAGAACAAACAATGAATGGCGTAGATGAAGTCCTACGCAAGAACTACCGCATGAAAATAAACAAGAACAAAACAAAATTAATGAAATGTAGTTGAAATAACAAAGATGGACCACTGAATGTGAAAATAGGAGGAGAAAAGATTATGAAGGTAGACGAATTTTGTTATTTGGGAAGTAGAATTACTAAAGATGGACGAAGCAGGAGCTACATAAAATGCCGAATAGCACAAGCGAAACGAGCCTTTGCTTACATCAAAAATTAATTTAAATGTCAGGAAAAGATTTTTGAAAGTATATGTTTGGAGTGTCGCTTTATATGGAAGTGAAACTTGAACAATCGGAGTATCTGAGAAGAAAAGATTAGAAGCTTTTGAAATGCGGTGCTATAGGAGAATGTTAAAAATCAGATGGGTAGATAAAGTAACAAATGAAGAGGTGTTGCGGCAAATAGATGAAGATAGAAGCATTTGGAAAAATATAGTTAAAAGAAGAGACAGACTTAATAGGCCACATACTAAGCCATCTTAGTCGCTTTAATGTTGGAAGGACAGGTAGAAGGAAAAAATTGTGCAGGCAGACCACGTTTGGAATATGTAAAATAAATTGTTACGGATGTAGGATGTAGGGAGTATACCGAAATGAAACGACTAGCACTAGATAGGGAATCTTGGAGAGCTGCATCAAACCAGTCAATTGACTGAAAACAAAAAAAAAACAAAAAAATATTAATTCATAATCATAAATCAAATAATATTCGAAAAGTAATTAATTAATTTCGTAAGCGTTATAATAGAAAAATACAATCATGAGGAACAAAGTGTAGCGTATATTTCTGATTTTCTATAAGACCTGTAATACCATTCATTTCTTAAAGTAGTAATTACAGAAAATTTAACAATAGGATGTGTGACTAACATGCTAGACATTTAATATTGATGTATAAAAAGATAAAGATAAAAAAAATTAAAAGAATGTAATATGTACGTAATATTTTACACTTGCAATATTACGTCACGATATTACGTTTACATGCTCGTACATCAATAGAGTAACGTATTATTATCCTTTAAAGGTTGAGGAATGTTTTTAAAAAGAATCCCATTACAACTTATTATTACTCTTAAACGTTTTTTTTAGAATAAAAAAAAAATTATTTACATTCAGTAGCCTACATCTCAATAACTCTTCTTCATAAATAAACAACAGCGTTACAATATTGTACTTAAATTGCTACATAGCGTAGCTGCTACAATAGCAGCGTTAAATACTAGCCTGTGAGTTTGAAGGTTAATAACGTACGTTTATCGTTGTTATGAAGTCATAACAACGATAAAAATTAGTTGAGAGAGATCTTATTTTATATATTTTTTCTGATAACTGGATTTTTTCTTATTACTGGAATTACGTAAAAAAAGAAAAACTCATTTCTGACTACTTTTTAATCGAACTTTATTTTATACATAAAGTTTAAAACTTTTTAAATACTTTGAAACACGTAAAAAATAATTTTAAATAAGTCCTTTTGTCTGTCTAATAACTATTCGTTTTATAAAGTCTTAACTCAGTTTTTGAACCAACAATTTTCTGGTTTTTCCCTTTTATTTAAGTAAACATAATACGATCGTACGTTAAACTTAAATATAAAAATAAGAAAATTCTTTCCTTAAATACCCTTAGCTTTTATATTTCCTTAACTCGAAAAAAATCTTTTGGTGACTAACTGAAAAAAGCGTTTTTGGACACATATTTATTAGGACTTACTAGTCCTAACTTTATTTTATTTTATTTGTAGAGTGTATAACTAAAATATATGTTTACTCATGGAACATTCTGTATATATTTATTGTTTATAAGCTTTCATAACCAACAATACGGTACTTTTTACTTAAATATGATTTTAAAAATGTATATGAGTAATAATAGCATTAAACTACGGGTTATTGTTCTTTCTTTTATTCTATGATTATTACTTATACATTCCCATTCTATAATTATGAAAATTTATATAATGTGTGTATTTATTTTAGTGCGTGGTGTGTGTGTGTGTGTGTGTGTGTGTGTGTGTGTGTGTGTGTGTGTGGTGCGCGCGTGCGAGAGGGTATTTTATGTATGCATTATTTCTTAGAAAACTCATCCGACTGTATACTATTAGACACGAGAGCGGATACACATCCTTAATATAAAACAAAACTAATACAATAATTAAAGTAATAATATAAAATAGCTTACCTGATCACACGTTTATAATCAACAGAAAGCAAAATTCATTTCATTTCTAAAAGCGTTAAAACAAACAGTACTATTAAAACTGTAATTTTAATCGCATAATAGCGATTAAATAATCATCAAATTTACAGTTAACAAATATTTTTTCTTACGCTATAATATGTCACTCCATACAAGACAAAACGTTTATTGCGTAGCACTAGCCTGTGGTGTACAGTAAACAAACGTTTTGTACCTGTTAAAACAGGTCCGTGAGCATATGGACGGAGCGCAAGCGCGGTGTTAGTAACTACGTTGTCTGCATTAGCTGACCTCTACCGGCAAACAACATAATTATCTGATGTATAAATATAACGTACGCGCCAACTTTGAAAGTATACCTCTAAATACAAAAAATGTTGGTAATGTATTTTAACCCATTTTAACTGTTTACCCTTTCAAAATTCAAACTGCAAAATTTAATGGCAACAGAATATCATGTATTTATAAATATGTACTACAAGAACAAAAAATCTTATCTGGACACCAAATGACTTCCTTGTAAGACTATTAAATTACGTATACACATTTTTTTAAAATTAAAAGTACATAAAATTGTATTTCATTAATCACTTCTAATACTGTTTTATTTATTTTTTTATTGTTATTTTTTAATTCTTATTCATTGTAAATTTTTTTTTACTATCAGAGGTTAATAATAATTAATAATAAATCAATATATTTAAATTATAAAAAAGTTAAAAAAAAGGAGATGAAGTCTGATTCGAACCGATGTGCCTTTCCAGCTTTGAGATCTAAGTATTTCATTAACTAAAATTTTATTTATTTGCCTTAAACTCTGGAACCAATGAAAATAAGTACCACTTATGATATATCATTGAAAGGCTCTCAATGAGGGTTTATTAGTGCAGTTAAGAAAACGTCGAAAATACAAATTTTGGGGGATTTGGGGCCTTTTGGACACTTTTTTAAATCAGTCGATTGCAATCAAGAGGGGAGGTGCACAACTAGATGTCACCATAGTCCTAAATCCAAAATTTGAACGTCCTACTGCTAATCGGTTTTGAGTTATGCGAGATACATACGTACGGACGTACGTATGGACAGACGTCACGCCGAAACTAGTCAAAATGGATTCATGAATGGTCAAAATGGATTTCTGTTGAAATCTGAAAAACCGAAATTTTTCACTGTCTTAATTTACTTTCTTTTCTTCGTACAAGAAAGTAAAAAACCACAAATCTGGGAGAATTCAAAAATTTCGACTAAAACGGTTTAAGTTTAGGAAATATTCTGTAAAATAAAATCTTCACTACTTAAAAGTGGCCAAATCTCGTGACAGTAAAACTTTAATTAAATCCATCTCGAGCCGAGATATGATACCAGACCCTCTTCATTCCATCATCTCTTTGAGACCTCGACTCCAAACTTCAATAGTATCAGTTCTAGATATTTTAAAGCTACTACGACAAATTTGAAGATTTTTAGTAATTTGACTCATCGAGTACTGTATTTTTTTTAATTTTTCAATGGTTCATGTCCATCTGAATTATCTACCATTCAATCCCGATCTCCATAGCTCCAAGTGCTTGAATAGGTAAAAATAGTAGAAAGAATTTTATAAAAAATTTTAATGAAATTATGAATCCCAGTTATATTTACTGCTTAACTACAATAAAGTTGTAAGCAATTTTGAAGATCACTCATAAATGTTTTAGAAAAAAAAAATCATTTTTAACAATTACAAGCAAACGGTCTTTAGTTTTAGATAGACCTGATTATTCTTCATGTACAAAATAAAAAGTAGGGTTTTTATATTTACTTAAAAATACATTAATATATTTTTTTGAAATAAAACTTTAGATTTTTCAGATTGCGCAGGTTGAGATGCCCCAAAATGAAAAAAAAAATTAAAATCGCTTCAATAGTTGCTGAGATAATGCATTGTTGTGACTGATAAAATGCATGCCGCACACTTCTATTAGTACATAAACAATGTAATGTGTAAATTGACAATTTGAAGTAAATTTTATCTAGTTTCCAAATTTTTTTAAAAAATGTTGATCAAGTCACTTTCCAAAAATAGTGAACACTGTGCAATGCAGGTACACTAGTGCTGCAAAATGCAATTATGCAAAATTATTTATTCGGTAGTTCCCAGATTTTGCACACCTAATATTTATATTATTGACTATAATTTTGCAAAGAGCTATTGCTACAGTTTCAAAAATAAACTAGCTATGAATTTTTGAAAAACACCTTTTTTAAGGATTATTTAATTTTTCTCGCTAAAAAAAGGACCAATTAAGTTGTTCAAGGGCTTGTTTTAAAGGTATTTTATTTGTCTACAACTTCTCTTGAAGTACTGTGATTGCTTCATTACTTTTCAATTTATAAGCAAAAAACTAAAAAAATAACATTTTCTTTTTGTCTTTAAATCACAAAAAAATAGTTATTGGAAACATATAGAGTAAGATCTACAAACCATCTTACGTACTGTGGTTCAATTAGTTTCTTACGATCTTTTAATTCACCTCAAAATCTCTATGTCTTGATCTATAAAGGTAAGTTGTTTTTATTTGGATTTGAATACTAGATCACGGGTGCCAGTGTTCTGTGGTGGTTGCAGTTCAATTAATAACACATCTCAGGAATTGTCCGCCTGAGTCTGTTCAAGACTACACATTTCCGGTACATTTAAAGTTACACTCCAGTCACTAATGACTTTAATTCTTGATGTAATTATATATAAAAAAATAATAAATTTGATTATTCTCTTTTTCAAACAAAAAAAGCTATTCAAATTTATAACACGTGCGCGTGCACACACAAATTTGCAATGAAATAAAGAATAATTTACAATGAAAAAAGACTATAATAAAGATAACGTTGAAAAAAAAATTATTCTCAGCAAAAAGGTTTACACACAAAAAATAAATATTTTTTTTTTTTAAGAATAATGTAGCTACATTATTAAAAACAAACTGATGTATTTTAAAATTCTTATTAAATGTGTACTACTTTACCAATTAAACTGTTGTTATGGCTTAAGAAATCTGTCATGCATATATTTGCTATAGACAAACACCACAGAAATAAAAAACTTAAAAAAAATGGTTATCACATAAGAAAATGTAGTTTAGTGTTAGACGTCAATACTCAACACAACAATCACAATGTTTTGACATCATTTGATTGTTACTGTATTTGTTAGTCATATTCATGATACTAACATTATTGATATAAAGAAAAAGCCTGTTTTTTTTTCATATTTTATTAAATTCTTAGATGAGGAACAATCAGATTTATTTTTCTCTTATTCAAATAAGAACTAAAGAACTAATCTAATAAACATTATGCAGGTGTTATTGATTGGGGTCAAGGTGTACTGTAAACTCTTCAAAATTCTCTCAAATAAACTAATAGTATACAAATTTTATTGACATTACCAATAATGAAAGAGTTTATAAGAAAAAAATAAACAATTAAAGAGATATTAACTGTTGTGATTACAACTATTTAAAATGGCATATCCATTCTCAAGCACCACACACCAAACTTATTGAAAACATAGGATGATGTAATTTTCAGTTGCTTTTTTCACAGACCTAGATGTATTATTGTTGCATTTCAGTATTCCAAACCCGTCAAAATTCAAGTGATCCTATAGACTCTATAGTATAGAAGTAAGACATTCACTCTTTTCACCACAAGGTTTGCAGCAAAACGAATATAATTTTTCTTAGAGAAAAACAACTAAGACTAGTGTTGCTTGTTCTTCAAATACTTGAAGAAATGATAATAATATATATGAAAGACTGATACGGTTGGTGTACAAAGCAGCAGTTTCCAACCCCCAACCAGTGGTCCACAGACCTCTGAGGTCCGTGAGAGCAACAACAACTCTAAAATAAAAAATAATAATAAGAAAAATAATTAATTTTATTTTTGAAACAAAATTACTTTAAACCTCAGTATCATGTACTTAGTTTGAAAGAATAGTTTTAGTTTGTCATAAAAGTTTCCAGTGCTAGAATCTACATAGGAATATTTGTACTGTTACTTCAGTAGAGTGAAATAAATAACACATTCTTTGTCAAGCTTTTTCCAAGGACGTCTCTTCAGCCCTCAACAGATTTCTCTGCTCCTGGACAAAGGGATGACTGCGATTTCTTTGAGAGGTTTCCTGCCAGCTATATTTTGTTAGCAGTAGTAACACCTCACCTTCTACAATTTTAATTATTTTGGCAGTTTTTGGCGGAGTTTGTTTGTACTTTATAACTACTTGCCAGTATTTAAGACATTCTCTTTGTAGTATGATGGTTTGGATTTGCATTAATCGTTTCAGAAATTTAAAATGTGGTACTTGTGATTTAAAGTTAATCTCCTTTGAACTTTATGGACCGTTGGTAGAAATCAGATTCACTAAAGCATCCAAAAATTGAAAATAGTATTACACAAATAAATTAAAAAATGTCAAAAGAATCTGGATAGTTACTTGGGATTCAGATTAACATTATTAGATAAAGGGGTGGAAAAGCACAATATGTTATTTGCAGTGAATTTCTATCAAATGAGTCCATGAAACCTTCAAAATTGTGGCGTCATTTACAAACTAAACATAGTGACTGTACAAATAGAACATCTGAATATTTCTGATTTAGACCTGTACAACTAAACTAGTGTAAGGAATCAATGAAGAATTTTGCATCAAGTACAAACAATGGAATAACCGTTCTAGCTTCCTATGAAGTTGCTCATATGTTAGCTAAAAGAAGGACAGCCCCATACGATAGCAGCAGAGCCAATCTTTCCTGGAGTGAAGAGAACAACTGTCATGCGTGATGATAAATGAATGAAGAAAGTGTCTTCAACATTGTTATTAAATAACACAATAAAAAGATGAATTGATAAAATGTCAGAAAATACTTTCTGACAGTTAAAAGAGTACTTTAGCTAAATGATTGTGATCAAGTGAACATTTTACGTTGCATCTTGATGAAAGCACTGATATTTCAAACAATGAGAATTTATTATGCTTTGTGAAGTACAAATATAATAATGACATTTATGAAGACATGTTATTTTGCAATCCAGTGCCATTACATGCTAGCAGTGAAAGCAAATCTTTCTTAAATCTAAATCAACTAAATTCATTAAAACAATTTACAAGATAAATTAAGAAATAACAATATCAACATCCTTCATCTATAGCATTTTAATGAATAGGAAGTAAATCTAAATTTAAAAATAAAGAAATTTGTATAACAAGTAAGTAACCTTTACCTTGTATTTTATTTCATAAAGGATTTTGTTTTTAATTAAACACATTTTAATTTTAATAATAAAATAATAAAAATGAATAATTGGTATATCACTAATTATCACTAATTACAATGAAAATCGAAGATAACTAAAATTATATTTGACCTATTGAATTAGCAACTGCGTTCTTTTATCTTTTTTATCCCAGTTTCCTCTTATACTTTTCTGCTTCATACTTCCATAATTAATAATCCACAACATTAATAATTCCACAACATTTTTTTAATTAAGATTTAAACCATTTGATACAAAACATAAAAAATAAATATTATGAAAAATTTTCATTAATTCATTACTTGATTACAAAGTTTTATATTAAGGCTTTCTGATAACTGGAAGTCTTTTCTAGCTTCTTTGGACAGAAGATGAGGAAATGAATTTTACATAATTGTTGTAACATAAAGATTTTTATAGAAAATTAAAATTAAAATAGCGGAATTTCAAATTATTGTTGTATAATGTTAGAAAAGAGCGCATTGAAAAGACATCTGGCCTAAATATTGGTGAAAACTATGTTTTTCCCAACAAACTTTCAATTAAATCTTTAAATATCCTTAATAAAATATATTAACAAACATATAAAAATGTAAAACTTATAAAACAGTCATGTAAAATTTCTGCCATGATTAAATCGACTCAAACTCAAAAAAGTTTTATCTGTAAATAATAAATTATGATAATTTTTTTGGATTTTCTGAAAATTTAAATCAAAATTGTCATGTAGGGAAATTTTAGGGAAAAGTAAGCTAAATAACGTCTGCAAATGACATTTAGTAGAAAGGTCAAATTTAATTTTAGGTTTCATTTCATTAACACTAAAATTGCATTTTTGAGTTATGAGAACTGTTTTTTGTATTTCTTAAAATGAAGTGGTGTTAAAATATAGGTTTTTTTCAGGGTGTTCAACTTTGAAGAGTCCTCATCATCAGTTTATACTAAATGCATATTTTTGTTAAAATGCATATATTGGGGTGAGATGGGTAAAATAATGAAAGATGTTGGTATGACTGGAGTTGGTGTGGAGAACACTGTTTATTGTCTGCTCTATTTGCTCTATTGAGTTTAGCCATCCTTTGTTGAGTGTTGGTTTTGAACAAGGTTGCATAATCGTGTGTGTCAAAATGAGGTTAACTATTGAAGAACATGTATTCGTGATGCAAACTTATTTAGAGACGAAATCTCATGTTATGTGTCGGTGAAAGTTCGGCGAGAAATTTGAAATGTGAAAAGGGTTATTCAGAAGTTAGTTAAAAAATTTTGTGCCTGGTGAAACAGATATGGTATTGACCAGAACATGCCTTACACAGGTCAGTTTTAACTATGCAGGTTGTAATGTACTGGGAAAAGAACATTTAACTAGGTTCAGCCCACACAGTGAGGAGAATGCTGAAATTTTTTCTGTATTGAATGTAGGTTTTCCATGAGCACTAATCCTGATTATGCTGCTAAAAGGATTCATAACTGTTGATGGTTCAAGATCTTCATTAGAGACAACACTGGCATTTTAGATAAGTGTTTTTTAACAGATAAAGTGTGATTTCTCATTGATGGGTATGTTAACAGTCAGAACTACCAGATCACAGGTACTAAAAACCTGCACATTTGATTTGAATCTCCCATAGACCCATAAAAACAGCCGTATGGTGTGCAGTTTCAAGATGACAAATAACAGGACCCTTTCATCCTGGCCTTTCATCTGAAGGTCCCGGGTTTGAATCCCGGTCAGGCATGGCATTTTCACACACACTACAAATCATTCATCTCATCCTCTGAAGCATGCCTAACGGTGGACCTTGAGGTTAAACAAAAATAAAAATAAAAAATTAGAGAACCCTTGTTTTTTTTTTTTTTAAAAACTGGATGCTGCCACCTATCAAGAAATTATCCAAGAGTTCAGAGCCTTACTGCAAGAGGATGAGTGTGACTCATAGTTGCAACAGGACAGTGCCACTTCCCATACAGCTCACTCTACTATGGAGATGGTACAGGATTTTTTCAGTGGAAAAATCATTTGTAAAGGATTGTGACCAACAAGATCCCCCTGATCTGACTAGTCCAGACTTCTTTCTATTTGGGTTACTTAAAAAAAAGTTTACAAGAGCAATTCACATATTTTGCAGGAATTGAAGAAAAACATTACTCATGCTCTCCAGGAAATAGACAGGGTACAGCTGACAAGAGTAGACAGAAACATGGTAAAACATGTCGGTAAGTGAATGGAAGGGGATGGACATCATTTTCAACACCTTCTGTTGAAAATGATGTTACATAATTAATAATTATGTAAGTGTTTGCAAATACACTATTACGTATGAACTAAATTAAATGATAGGGCCTCTTTTAAGTTGAACATCCTGTATTTTCTATATTTTTATTTTTTTCACAAACATAATTAATGATTTTTAAGAATAAAGAAAAAATCATAGTTTTCAGAAAATGGTGAAAAACTGTTTTAATGCTCACTTTTTTATATGATATAAAAAGTGAGCATTAAGTGTGCTTTTTTACATCATGCTCATTTTTATTTATATTTGACTGTGACCGAGAAAGTCATATCCATCTTGTAATTTCCTTTTTTATATTATAACTTACTATAAGTAGTTGAAATTTAATTTTTATAATTATTCTGTCAATTGTAATCAACAAATATTATTTTAATAGAGGAATTAGGAACAAAATCCGGGTTTATACAGTTAGACGACCCAGAAGAAAAGTAGCGAAAGAAATATAATTTAAACAATTACCAATTACCTAGTCACGATCTCTCAGTTGATTATTAAACTCTTATTTATAGAATTAAATCTTATTTATAAACTCTGTTATATTTATTCTTCTTTCCAAATGTACCAGTCCTTACAAAGGATTTGTTTTAAATCAGGCACCACCACAATATTATGTGAATTAAAAGATTTTATTACATATAAAAGTAACTGCTAATTCATAAATCATTAAATTACTATATTGAAACTTGTATTTTTAACAAAACAGTTTTACAGCACATATCAGCATAACTTATTTAAAGGATATGTTATTTTACAATTTAGAGGTGAATTCTCCATCCGGTTCTCTTGAAAATTCGACTCAGATTATTATCTGTGATGTTAATTAAAAATTGTATATACATTACAAAACCATCGTATGGAATAAATTTAAATAATTGGTGAACCAGGAGATTGAAAGTATTCAACAATGAAATAATTCATCAAATAGTTTTGAGCTTTAAACAATATAATTACTATTTAAAAAATACAATATTTACATACGAACCAACATTTCTGCTTAAGATAAATATCCTATGCTTCTAAATTATTACTATATCAGTAAAATTCTATTATTAAAAATGAAACTTTTTTTTTGTTAAGTCACTTGTTTTCTATAGACTTGTAAAATAAAGTGACCTGCAATATTAAATTTTTAAAAGGAAAACTTAAATTTATGGTGTGTAAATTTTATGAGATAAACGGAATAATAGGATTTGATTACCTAAGAATAATATATTTTCCTTTTGTGCAATCTCTTTTATAGTATTGGATCATTGTAAGGGACAGTGCTACTGATGGTTTTGTGAATGAAATCTTTAAGATACAAAAATTTATAGTTAAAACAATACTAAAATAGATAAATTGTATCTTTCTTTCAGAAATCTGAATGTATTAACTGTTAGACTGATTTACATAGAAAGATTAAGTATTTATGTAATTAGAAATGATATTAATTTTAACCCAGGGTTAATGAGGTTTATACACTTTGAGAACTGATAGACCTAGATACGAGGCTAACTATTCTAAACTTACCACTTCTTGTGGGCAGTTAGTTATATAACTTCAAAATGAATCCACCATGTTCTTCCGAAAAAATTATTCATTGAGATTAATGAAAGTGAATACTAAAAATTATGGACAACTGGAACAGAACAAACACATTTTTTGAGTTAGAATTTTCAAAACTGAGTAATATTATCTTATTCTTGTTGAATTTTATAATATTTTTTTGTTGCGATAATGGTACAACTTGATTACTTTGATTTATAAGAACATTTGTGACTGTGACTCACTGCCAGCATTCAGGATTTTCTTCTGCTGGCAGCTTCAACAGTATGTTTATTTATATTAATTAATATTGTAAAGTTTTATTTATTTTATAAGGTTAAAAAAATGTTGTAACAAATTTTTTACAAAATAAAAAAAAAATGTTGAAAAAAAAAAGTTGTATATAGAACCAGACATTTTCATAACAACTCTTTTCCATTAAGGTTGGAGGACAATACTAGAGTCGTTTGTAGTACCTAAAAATTAGTTTACAATTTGGCACTTTAACGATATTATCACTAATCACAGCATTTTAATGTGTGCAGTAAACTTTAACCAGCATATTTAGAGAATAGGATGCTCTTCTTTAAGGTGATGTAATAGGTATTTCACTGATGAATAATATTTAATAGATACAGAACTGTTAAGAAAGTATACTATGATAAATCTTAACAGAAAGTAATATAATAATCTTTATCATATTTATACAGAATCAGTGAAATAGTCTGATGAATCTTTTCCTGCTTTTCATTATGTTAGAACAGTTTCAACTTATTTATCCTCTGCTCTTTGATCATCTAAATGAACACAAACCAGACTGTACCATTATCAGGACGCAGAATTAAAACCCATTAAAAGAGTGCACAGATTGAATAAGGTTCTGAGAACAAGTGAATTTTATATTAGTTCAAGCAAGAGAAGAGAAGAATGCTTCTTATTTTTTATTCAATTTCATATATAGCTTTACAGAATTACAGTTTTTTAAATTTATCTTAAAATATAGGTATTTATAGACGAGCAGTTTTCTACTTGCCAGGGTGTGGAAAGTGGATAACAGCAGACTATTCTATAATGAATGGAGAATATCATTAACCAGAAACAAAAGAGACTACTGCTCAGACCCCGCCCACTTTTGATTTTAAGCAAAATTTTACATTGTCACTACAACTAGCATCAGTCGTAATATCTCTGCGCAGTAATTTATCAGTAAATTAACCCTGACTCACTGTTCTTGATTGATTCAGCTATAAAAATATTTTTGTAAGATGAAGGGGAGAGAAAAAAATAAATAAAAATTTACAAAGTTTTTAAAAAAATTAATTAGCAAAACATAATCGACGTACATGGTAAATATAATTTATTTGTAGAGGTGATTAAAATAAAAAAGTATTTTACAATAAACATAAGTAAAATTTGTTTACATCCAACTTCAATAGCTTGGCAGAAAAGAGTTGAAGATTTTTATAAATGATAATTCTCTATATTATAACTTAATAATTTACTACATTGTTCTTTACAATAAAATAAATAATTTTTAATATAATCTATTGGAATTATAATATAAATGCAATATCATTTTTTTCGATGTTATTTGTCTGTAATTATTTCATTATTTAATAAATAAATATTATTTATTAATTAATAAATAAATGATTTACAAAAATATGATCGCGCGCTCTTACACATACAAAATAAATTCATAGCAATTAAAGTTAAGGAAAATCCCTAGAAGAAGCGTGAGAAATTACTGATAATGACCGTGAATCATTTAACCTTGACAAGCATCTAAACTCTACCCGAGTACAAGCACGCGCGTTATTACACTCACAAACACACTATAATTACCACTTTATTATTTTTTTTGTGTTTTATTATTTATTGTACTAGTAGATGTTTTGTTAATGCTCAATGTTCGTGGAGGTAATTTATTTTACTTCGTTATTTATTTATTCATTTATATATCAGTGAACATCACACATTCGTATTAGCACGGTAAGTTATATTATTTTCCTTTACATTTTTAATTAAAAAAAAAGTTGTTTTGTTTTTTTTTATTACATTAGTTTTTTCTTTTTTAATTATTAAATTGTATATAAACAACGTAGTATTTGTATTCACATAATTAATACTCATTTATACCAAACAAGTTTTCCTTCAAAGGAAGTAAAGAATTGAGACAAAACAGTATTTTTTATTAAGTTAAAATCATTTTCTTTTCAATTTTTTATTTAATATCAAATTCTAGCCTTGATTCTTGGTTGAAAAATTAAAACGTATCAAAATATTTATAAAAAGCGTTGACTTAATGAAGTATAAAAATGCGTATTTGGTTTTGACTTTGTTTCGTAATCAACCTAATATTCAGTAATCGTCTGATATAACAAGTAAGTAATATATAATAACTTCCATTTTCATATTTTTTAATCTTAATCTTATACTTCGATTTAATTTATGTATTATTTAATTAATTTTCTTTATTTACATATCATATATATTACAAGCAAGAACTTCGTACCCGTTCTTCGGAGGAGAAAATTCTGAATTTTAAAGCTCTCTTTAATACTGACAAGAACTGTTAATCAAATTAACTTTTGAGTTAAAAATAAATTATATAAAATTTCAGCTTTTTAATTATTCTAAAAGGGGAAGAATAAGTGATGAATAATTGAATGCGGATATTTTGAATCGAATAATTGATAGATTCAGTATCTTAGCAGTACATTTTTTTTAAGAATTATGTTTTTCCAGTACTTTCGAAATATAAACCGCAAATATTAAACACTATCGTTAACAGCTTTCAACTTCTTAACGATGTTTTAAACGGAATTCCCGAAATATATTTTGACAGAATTTGATAAATAGTTTCTGTCGCCAGTTATTATTTTCTATTCACCGTGTTATAAACATCACGGATATTAGGAACTCTGTACTTATTCTATTTAAGGTTAATTACCTTAAGTGTAATTAAAAAACCTACATTTTAAAATACTGTTAAAACTTTTTCAGAATTGATTTGTACCATCGATCACAATTAGACTCGTAACTACGAAATCTACCCATAATTCATCGCTATTCTTATAAGGGTACTTTAAAAGGAAAGATCCGTGATTCTTTTTGATAGAATGTGTAAATTTATCATTTGTGTTGAATTCCAATCATCTGTTCCAATATGTTTGGAAAATATAAGTATAATAGTGAATACCAATTTAATTGCGATTATAATAGAAAGATTTTAATGAAATTCCTAAATTCCAACTAGTGTTACAATAATACTGTTCGAGTAAAACTTCTTCATAAATTTCAGTGAACTGGAACAAGATACACAAGTTTTAACCAGTGATTTACACTTCTTTCCCCCTTCCGTTTATGGGTGAGAGGAGAAGCATCTTCTTAGCGATAGCCTATTACCAAAGAGGAACATCTTGTATCAGATTTCATGTTTTAAGCTCTTTTGGACTAGGTAACCCTTGTTAACCAGTATTTAATTTAATGCGTCAGGGATAATTAAAAAAAGTAATCTTTACAACAAAAAAAAGAAGAAAAACAAGAAATCATTTACTTATTTTCACAAAATTAATTTTTTAAATATGGCAGCCGTTTCGGTAAAAATAGACTTTTTCAGATATTTTTAACAGGATAATATCTGAAGAATAATAATTTTTATTATTATAATAAGAATAATAATAGATAATAAAATAATAATAAGAAGGTATGTATCGAAACAGCTGACATTTTTAAATTAATTTTGGAAAATCAAAAACCATTTTTTGTTTTTATTTTCTTTTTGTTATGATGAAGTTTCATCAAGTCGATTACTAAAATAATATTTGCTTACTTTTCTTAAAATTCTTCATACCAATTTCAGATTTCTGTTTAAGAAAAACGGAAATTAGAAACAGTGATTTAGTGAGAAATTTTTCCGTTAAAAATATTAAGATTGGTTTGTATCCATTTCATCTTATTTCAATCACATTTTAATTTTGTTTTCTTTTTAATTTGACTTCGGTGTTATCTAATTCCCATTTTTCTAAATGATACACAATCTCTTTTTTATACATTTTTGTGAAAAAAGTACCTCAAAATATAGTTATTTAAGGTGTTTTTACTTCCTTGTACGAAGTAAAGGAAATATTGTGATCGCCAAAAATCTAGATTTTAAAATTTCAACGGAAATATCCATTTTGACCATCCCTGAATTCATTTTGACTACTTTCGGCCCGAAGTTTGTACGTATATACGTACGTATGTATCTCGCATAACTCAAAAACGATTAGCCATAGGATGTTGAAATTTTGGGTTTAGGACTGTTGTTTTAATGAGAATCTTCTAAGCATATCATAAAGACATTGGAACCTTATATTTCATTTTTGAACTATGAGCAATTGTGCGCCTCCCCTTTTAATTGCAATCGACCTGACCAAAAGTATCCAAAAAAGCTCAAAATTCAAAAAAAAATCTGGATTTTGGACTTTTCCTTAACTGAAGTAATAAGCCCTTATTGAGAGCTTTTCAATGATACATCATGTCGTACTTACTTTCATAGGTTCCAAAGGTGTAGCCAAATAAAATTCTAATTAATAAAATATTTGAATCCTAGAAGGAAAAGACACAAATCAGACTTCATTTCCTTTTTTTTAACTTTTTTTTTTTTTAATTTAAATATATTGATTTATTAATAATGATTAACCTCTGATTGTAAAAAAAAAAATTATAGTAAATAATTCAATAATAACATTAAAAATACAGAAAATATCAGAATTTATTAATGAAATAAAATGTTTTGTACTTTTCATTTAAAAAAAATGTGTATGTGTAATATAATAGGCATACAAAGAAGTCATTATTCTATGACTGTAAAAAGGATTTATAGGTCATTTTAACATGTAGAATTCTAAAATATTTAGCCAGCCCATCATTTTAGGTACACGCTGTATATTAATATAAAAAATAAATACAATCAAAATTCACGAATAAACCTCCAAAATGTTGAAAAATAATGTATTTTCAGTTCTTTAAATTTCAGCTTTTAGAATATGACACTATCTTAACAATATTATCAATAAATCACTGGCGCCGATTCAAAAAAAGTTAAATAAAAAACCTTTTGGGAAATTTTTTAATTATTATTTTTCATAAATTTATTAATTTTATAATTTTCAGTTTAATTTTTTTAAATATAATTGTTACAAAAAACAGTATGGAAGATGAATTATTTCCTTGTTGTAAATTTCTGTACCAATTCTTTACTTCCTTGTACGAGTATTGTAAACGTGAGAAATTTTGGTTACCAGATTTTAACGGAAATATCCATTTTGACCATCCCTGAATCCGTTTTGACTAGTTTTGCGTTTCATAACGCAAAAACGATTAACTGTAGGATGTTGAAATTTTGGATTTAGGACTGTCGTAATATCTAGTTGTGCAGCTCCCCTTTTCATTGCAATCTGCTGGACCAAAAGTGTCCAAAAGAGACCAAAATCAAAAAATTTGGATTATGAACTTTTTCTTAACTGTCTTCATTGAGAGCTTTTCGACGATATATATAATAAGTGGTACTTATTTTCATTGGTCCCAGAGTTATAGCCAAATGAAACTTTAATTAATGAAATATTTGGATCTTACAAGGGCACATCGGTTCGAACCAGACATCATCTCTTTTTTTAACCTTTTTTTTTTTTTAGTTTAAGTATATGAATTATTAATAAATTTAAGATAAATAATAATTCAATAACAATAAAAAAATATCAGAAGTTATTAATGAAATAAAATTCCATGTACCTTTAATTTTAAAATAATGTGTATATGTAATTTAATAGGCGTACAAGGAAGTCATGTGCGTCCGCATCAGATTTTTTTTTTATAGTGTAATTTATGGTGAGATTTTATGTAAAATTATTATTATATATTTAAATAAATCAAACAAAGTTTAAAAAATTCAGAAAATCGGTTACTTTTAAATTTTTCTCTGCTTCCCCAAAAATCCAAAATCACCTTCCAAGAAAGTTTTTTTGATTTTTCTACGTTTTCTATAGAAGAAGGTAAAAAAAAATTTTTTACTAAAAAATGTACAACCAATAAAAAGTAACGTAAATTTTTTTTTCGGTGATGGTGGTGAATTATGATTAAATTTTATCATAACATTTTAATTAAAAGTTTATTTGAAATCTAAATAATGAAGGTTCAACTTACCAACAATATAAAATGTTAAAACTTGTCCAAGCGCTTTCGGATCTTCATCCATCCTCAGGGATATCCGTATGATTAAATATATTTTTTTTTTATAACATACATTTCAAATGAAATAAAATAACCAAAATTTTATATCCATAACAATTGATCGTCATGTATTAAAATTGTTATAAATATAAAATTCTGGTTATTTTATTTTATTTCATTTTAAATGTATGTTGTAAAACAAAATTATATTTAATCATGTGGTTATTCCTGAGGATGGATGAAGATCCAAAAGCGCTTGGATAAGTTTTAACATTTTATATTGTTGGTAAGCTGAACCTTCATTATTTATATTTTATACATAAAATACCAACAGTGCCGTGTTAACATTAATTTAACCTCAAAGTTTCAAAAACTTAAAATCAAACAAAATTTTAAACAAATTTAAAAATCCATATATTTAAATTTCCCCTACCCTTAATATTGCCCCCAAAGTATTATTGATTTTTTTTTTTTTTTACTTGCACTACTACTACGCCTAGGAAGACATAAAACATATGGTTAAAAAATATGCAGTAAATAAAATGATAGATTTTCCGATTTTTGGGGAAAGGTTGAATTTTGGGGCAATTATTGTTTTTTTTTTAAATGGTACGAATAGTATGCACGTAAGTACTCATAAAGTGGGGTTACGTTCGCAATATGTTGAGAAAATTGAACCCAGAAAACTATCTACCTCACCCTCTAGAAGTATTAACCCCAAAATTTTACTAGCAAATGACTACATAGTTACAAGTCTCTGCACAAGATTTCATTAAAATCGGTTTATCCAGTCAAAACTTATTATGCTTCAAACACGCCAACACACGTACATATATAGTACGTTCGAATTCCCCCCACTTTTGTTTTTTGGGGTTCCTGGATCATAAAACGTCGAGGAATGCAAAAAACCTATCCCCATTCTTTGAATGATTACCGTACTTTTCTTCTTGTAGCGTAGCTCTAAATATATGATGTCACAAAAGTAAAAATCGTTATGAAACGTTTTAAAATATTTTTGTTTTATTAAGAAAATAAATAAATACCAAAATAAATAAAGTTAAGAAGGTAATAATTTTCAACATTACTGGAGAGGAAAATTAGTTTTTAAGTAGTTTAAAAAAAAATCAATGAATACTACGAAAGTCGGCGTCCTATTAATTTTCATTTACATAGATAGCGCTGCAATTCAGATGTTAAACATTATTCATCAACAAAACTTGTATCGTCGTACTTAAGTTATTAATTCTCAATTGTTCAGTTAGATAGATTGTTAATAACGTTTATGCAGTCTTAGCAGTTATATTGTTTAATTATCTTCTCATTTATTTACAACAATCATTGTAAGTACATAACAATAATTTTAATTTAAATCATTATTTTCCGATCGGAATAAACCTTACGTGACTGAAAAAAAATAGTCTTTATTTTAAATCCTCAATAATGTATTTCATTAGCGTAACAATTTAATTGCTCTCAACTTTTAAAAATAAACATTAAATACTTATTTTAAAAACATATAATGTGGTTTTGATTCCTGGAAAAAAAAATAAAATGAAATGCAAACATCTATTTTTTGTATAGATATTAAGTTATGCATTATTACAATTACTTTTAAAATTAATTAAATCCGAAAAGAATCGTGATTTTGTACAGATGCAACAAACAGTTTGCAGTTTGAACAGTTTTAATAAAATTATTCTAAGAAGTGACTTTTTTTAAAGTTTAAATTAAAATAATAATTAAATTCTTAGTACATTATATAATATTTTTAATACAAGAAACAAGTTTTCTTTGCAGATTTTTCCTTACTGATTTTTTTTTTTTAATTTAACTTCGGATTTTGATAGTTTCCATTTTTCGAAATGGTACACACCTTGTCTTTTATAACATATAACTGTATGTTTAATTTAAGGAAGATTAGTATTTAAATATTTTGAAACAAAAAATATTCTTTATTTTTGAAATATATAATTTCGGAAATTTATTTTTTAATTAAAAATTTCGAAGTATGTTTTTTTGTCAGGTATAACATACCAAGTAAATTTAAATACTTTATCGCATGAGGACGTGCCTGTTTTGGCATGAAGAGATGGCACAAGTATAAGTAATCAATATAAAAAATTGATATTTGAAATCTTATTTTTAGTACTGAATTATTAGAAATATGTTTGTACCCTAGATGATTTTCGAATTATTTTCGGCGTTATGAGGTCTTAAACAGTTATTAATACTTTAACTAATATTGTAATAAAAAATATTAAAAGAAAGGAAGATATAATTAATGGGCATAAGCAGGTTAGTAGCTGAAGAAAGTATAAATTAATGTTACTTATTAATAATCTATTTAATATTAATAATCTTAATAGTTGTTACAGTTAATAAAAGTGATATAAAATAAATAAATGGAAATAAAATTAATTACAATTAATTAGTAATACAAAAAATTAGCTACGGAAACTGAAAAATAAGATTTATTTTATTCAGAGTGAAAGACAATTTGTGAAAAGGAAGATTTGATTAGTTTGAATATTGGAAAAGTGGATTTATAATACACCTTGGTCTGGTAAAATTTAAATTTACATGAAATATAAATATTACATGATATTATTTCTTACTTAGTGAAGACAGTATATTAAGTGGATATAATTCATTTTTCTTAAGTAAAGGAGTACATTTATTTGTACTTAATATCCGCTTCAGTCTTTCTTATGGTTTTGATGATGAAATTTTCTGAGATACATGCAGCATTATTTAGAACTGTTTTCTCTGACAATAATGATATTCATTGTGACGGGCAGTCCTTGTGATAAACAGAGTGAAAGGATCACTTGTAAAGCTTATATCTTTTATAAAAGTAATATTAAAGTAATATATTTATACTTCAGTGCTGTTATGGAACATTTTATGAAATTAATAAATACAGCATATACAAAAACGGTTTTTGAATTAAAGTTATCAGTGATAACTCTGCAATGGAGCTGCATAATTAGTTCACAAAAAATGTTCTGAAAGTTAAATTTACCCATAAGTTAAAAGTTATTAAACATTTTTTTAATATTATAAAAAATTAATGTAAATTTTAAACTGTAAAAAAATTTCACTGTACCAACTTCCATAGCAGAGTGATTACCATATTTTACCCAGAAGGAACTGAGTTTTAATGTTAGTTAAACTTGAAATTTTTACCCAAAAAAGAATTATTACTCATTACATAAAACCAGGAATGCAATGTACTCGGGCATCAGCCAGTAATTGTCAAACAGAAAAAATAAATTTATTTTTTATTTTTTCTTAATTTTTCATTAAAATTTTAGTTATAAATTTAAATTACTGTAATATAATAACTTTTTGAACTAATAAATTTATTAGTTAACTTTTATAATTTTGTATTTCATTCATTTCATTACAATTTTATTAATTTTATCCTATTGAAATAATGTATTAACGTTCTAATGACCTCATTAGTTTTGGGTCATAAACTCAAACAACAAGTAACTGCGTCTTATGTTGTTGATAATATTTTTGTCTTGTAACATTTAATTTTTTTTAATAATTATTATAAAAACACAAACATATTATAATTAATTGTTAGTGGGCGCATATTCACATATAACACACACACACACCCTCATATGTACAGAGGCTGAGAGAGTTCATAGATTCCAACTCAACCAAATAAAATATTTTAATATTTTTCTCATAAAATCACATATATTTTTTATTATCAAGTATGAGTGATGATTGCATTGCTCATTGCACTATTAATAGTGTTTCTTATGATAAAAATATCAAAAATAAAAATGTTACCTATTTTTTTTATAAGATATAAAAATTCTGAGTTCTCATTGTTTGCTGACAGATTGCAGCAGAAAAAATAATCAAAGCATTAAATAATTACAAGATAAGTAAGTACTTTATTATAGAAGTTAGATGATGCAACCAAAATTTTGAGGATGATGTTTCTTTTTGAGGATTTTTCTAGATTGAAGTGTTTTGTAAAACACTTTTTTTTTCAGTAACATGATGATGAAAGAGGATTTTTTTAGATTAATATTTAGGTTGATTATGTATAATATTTATATATTATGGAGAAAATATTAATTATGGAAAATATTTATTGCATTGAAGGAAAATCTGATAAAGAAATATTGAAATAACTTTATTGTGATGAACTAGAATGCTTAATTTACCAACTCATAAACGCACACTTATACATTATTTATGGACTTATTAGTAATAGGTAATAATTATTACATAAATGAATACATACTACATTGCAGAATCCACAAAAAAATACATTATTTATCATAAAATATATGAGGTTAAAAAGGTAAAAGGATAAGTTATTTTAAAAAAATGTGCTTCTATTTAATTCAGTAAGATAATTTGTTATAGTTTTTGCCAAATTGTTATAGTACTTGGCAAAACTATAACAAACTATGTTTTATAACAAAACTATGTGTTAGAATACCAATACATTTACAAAATTTGTTTATTTTAAATTTAACTAAGATAATGTCATTAATATTATTAAATGTAAACAACTTACCGGAGAGAGGTATCCAACATTATTTAAATTCAATGATTTATAGGAACCGGTTAAATTTTGAGTTGGTTTACTGAAATTTAATCGTTATTCTAATCTTTAATTTTCAGGATACTACTTCCTCAAATGTTCCATTCATATTGAAACCATCAGGTTGTAAGAAATGCAGTTTATAACTTATTTGAAATGAGTGTAAAAGCAAACTGTTTAAAGAAGTACTAATACAATAATTTATCACTTTAATAATTTTAATATTTATATATATATATATATATATATATATATATTTTTTTTTTGTTTTATTTGTTAACTGCCAAAACTATCATGATCGTACGTGACAGGTCATATATAATCATGATAGTAATCATTTCTGAAAATGACATAGCCTTTCCCAAGCACTCTACACTTTTATATGCTTACTACATAAAGTGTAGAGTGATTGGTTTCCTTCTTCTTGCCCTCTTCAGTTAGTGAAATATAATACTGTTGAACATCAATTTGCCAACCCCACCAAAATGCAGATGACACTCAAATTATGACCTTTTCCTTACATTTATTGTAAGACAAGTTTATATCATGTATATTATTAATATCAGAGAGAGAATTCTGAATATGCTTTTCTCATACTAATAGGCACTTTCTCATTTACATCACATCCATAAGAAAATCTAGATCAAATAGTGTAAAAGAGAAAGAATTTATTTCTTCAATAGTATTTTCTCCAGAATCTACTGAAGAGAGTCAATACATTAATAGGTAATTATTGTTTAATATTTAGTTAATATTTATTAATTTTTACTATTGCCATTCACTATCATTTAGCTTAATACAGAAAGCAACAGGAAACAACTTTACATCTCTCCTAATTAATTCTTTTTCACTACTCCACAACTACCTATCTTCAGAAGCAACTTGTATCATATCATTCAGATAACCTAAAGCCTCTTCTTATGTAATCTGTTACCAGCCTGCAATAATTTTATACAGTAGTAATTAAAAATAAATAATGAAAAATTAATTCAGGGCATAATAAATGACATGTTACAGTATTTTAAAGTAAATTTAATCAAATCTTAATCTGAAGATAATATTACTTAATTTCTCAAACATGGTATCGCTGATATGTTAAATATATAAATTAACAATTAATGTAATTCTCCTTACCACCACATTAATATGTACTCAAGATCTTTAAACTTACTTGAAGCCATCATCAGGAGATAAAGTTATTGCATCAAAGTCAAAAGTTTAAAGATTTTAACTATGATTTTTTTAAACATTTACTTTGATGCAATAATTTTATCTCTTGATGATGGCTTTCAAGTAAGCCGAAAGATCTTGAGTATATATTAACATGCTGGTAAGGTGGATTATATTAATTGTTGATTTATATAATATTACTTGCAATCTTTAAAAAAAAATGTAACATGTATAAAATAAAAAAATATATATTGTGTATATATTGAACATAACATTTTAATTGCCCCATGAACTTAAAGAAGCTGGAAAAAATTAAACATAATCATAAAACACCATGATAAAATTCAAGTAAGACCTTCAAAGGGGACCTCAAGGTCATGTTCAAGATCACCGTCGGATATCCCCTTCCTATTAACCCTCTAAAGTCATTTTTATGCTATTTCCCATAGTTTGCGAAATAAATGGCCTAGAATATAAATATTGCAGGAATATTGTATGATCTCCGTGTAACTGATATAACACTATCACCCGTACAACACTATCTTTTACAGTTAGCCCCTATTCTAAAAAGGTGGTGGTATGATATGATCAAAAAACGTTCATATATTCTAGTTTATATGTGTAACCACATATTTCAATGTAAAATTTTCTGCTCTTTTCATTGACGTGGTCAAAAATAAATCATTACATTTGAAAAAATTGTGTTAACCTTGAAATAAGGTCTAGTTCAAAGTCAAATCCAAGGTTACCATGAGCTATCATCCTCCAATCTGAGTAACCTTTATTTAGGTAATTTTTTTTGTATTTTGTGTAGTTTACAAGAAAATCACCTGGAGTGATTAAAATAAAACACTAAATATATCTGCCTCTATGAACCATGAGACCTTGCTGATGGTGAGGGGTTTCAGTGCTCAGTGAAACAGAGTAGCTGAACTGAAGGTGCAACCATATCATAGAGGTATCTGTTGAGAATCAGAGTAAGAAATGATTTCTGAAAGAAGGCAGCAATTTTTTCAATAGCTGTTAAGGGTGTAGGTCAGGAGGACTTAAACGGCCGTATTAACGTCACTTAATCTTCTGAATAATATGCAGCTGAAAGCAATGGAAAACTACAGCTGTTTTTTTCCAAGAAAATGTAGCTCCCTGCATTTTCATGTAACAAAGATGGAAGCACCTTCCTTGGTAAAATATTCTGGAGATAAACGTCTCCCATTTGGATCTCTGGGTGGGGACTACTAAGGAAGAGGTAACCAGGAAATTAAAAAATAACATTCTGCGAGTTGGAACATGGAATGATTGAAGTCTAAAAATGTTGGTAGGTTAGAAAACTTATAGAGGGAAGTGGATAGGTTAAATGTAGATGTAATAGGAATTAGCGACGTTCAATAGTTAGAAGAAAACTACTTTTGGTTACGAGATTTTAGAATAATTAACTCAGCTTTAAATAAAGAGCAGGCAGGAGTAGGTTTCATAATGAACAAGAAGATCAGGAAGAGAGTAGAGTATTTAAAAAAGCATAGTGATAGAATCATTGTAATAATGATAAAATAAAAACCTAAGCCAACAACGATTGTTAACATCTACATTAGTACAAGTGCCCATGATGATGATGAAGTAAAGTGTGTATACGAAAAAGTTTATGAAAAACATATAAAAGTGGATGAAAATTTAATAATAGTTGGAGATTGGAATGCAAATATTGGAAAAGGCAAGGAAGGAAATATTGTGGGTTAATATGGACTGAGAAAAAGTAATGAAAGAAGGTAAATTGCCAACACCCAGTTTAAAAATTACATTACAAATCATATACATCGTACATCATGTACATGGAAAAAGCCAGGTGATAGTGCAAGATATAAGATTATATTATGGTTAAACAAATATTTAGAAATAAACTCGTAGACTGCAAAGCTTATCCTGGAGCAGACATTGATAGTAACCATTTAGTGATAATGATATTTAGATTGGGGTTTAAATACCTGAAGAAAGGTGTCAGATGAATCGGTGGAATTTAGAAAAGCTTGAGGAAGAGGAGGTAAAGAGGATTTTTGAGAAGGACATCGCAAGAGGTCTGAGTAAAAAACACAAGGTAGAAAATCTAGAAGAAGAATGGGAGAATGTTAAAAATGAAATTCTTAAATCAGCAGAAGTGAACTTAGGCGGAACAAATAGTACTGGTAGAAAACCTTGGATTTCAGACGATATATTGCAGTTGATGGATGAACGTAGAATATATAAAATTGCTAGTGATAAAGAAAGTAAAAGGAACTATCGACAATTAAGAAATACTATAAACAGGAAGTGCAAATAAGCGAAAGAAGAGTGTATTAAAGAATAGTGTTCAGAAGTAGAAAAAGAAATGATTATTGGTAAAATAGACAGAGCATAAGGGAAAGTTAAGGAGAATTTTGTTGAACATAAATTAAAATCGAATAATGTGTTAAACAAAGATGGTACACTGATTTATAATATGAAAAAAGGTTGATAGGTGGATAGTACAAAAGAAAAGGTTGATAGGTGGGTGGAATATATTGAAGAGTTATATAGAGGAAATGAATTAGAAACTGGTTTTATAGAAGAAAAAGAGGAAGTCGAAGAGGATGAAAAGGGAGATACAATACTGAGATCTGAATTTAACAGAGCATTAAAAGATTTGAATGGCAGAAAGGCTGCTGGGATAGACAGTATACCTGCAGAATTACTGCGCAGTGCAGGTGAGAAAGCGATAGATAGATTTTACAAACTGGTGTGTAATATTTAGGAAAAAGGGGAAGTTCTATCAGACTTCAAAAAAAGTGTTATTGTCAAGATACCATAAAAAGCAGGAGCAGATAAATGTGAAGAATACAGAACAATTAGCTTAACTAGTCATGCATTAAAAATCTTAATTAGAATTCTATACAGAAGAATTGAGAGGAGAATGGAAGAAGTGTTAGGAGAAGACCAATTTGGTTTCAGGAAAAGCATAGGGACAAGGGAAGTTTTAGCACTCACATTAATAGTAGAAGGAAGATTAAAGAAAAACAAACTGACATACTTGGTATTTATAGACTTTGAAAAGGTATTTGATAACGTAGACTGGAATAAAATGTTCAACATTTTAAAAAATTTAGGGTTTAAGTATAGAGATAGAACAAAAATTGCTAACACTTACAGGAACCAAACTGCAGCAGTAATAATCGAAGAACATAAGAAAGAAACAGTAATAAAGAAAGGAGTTTGACAAGAATGTTCCTCCTTATCGCTGTTACTTTTTAATCTTTGCATAGAACTAGCAGTTAATGATGTTAAAGAACAATTTAGATCCAGAGTAACAGTACAAGGTGAAAAGACATAGATACTACATTTTGCTGATGATATAGTAATTATAGCTGAGGTAAAAAAGATTTAGAAGAAACAATGAACAGCATGAATGATGTCCTACACAAGAACTATCACATTAAAATAAACAAGAATAAAACGAAAGTAATGAAATGATGTAGAAATAATGCAGTGAACCACTGAATACAAAAATAGTAAGAGAAAAGTTATGGAGGTAGAAGAATTTTGTTATTTGGGAAGTAGAATTACTAAAGATGGATGAAGCAGGAGCGATATAAAGTGCTGAATAGCACAGGAGAAACGAGCCTTCATTCAGAAATATAATATGTTTACATCAAAAATTAATTTAACATCAAGAAAACATTTTTGAAAGTATACATTTGGAGTATAACTTTATATGGAAGTGAAACTTGGACGATCGGAGTACCTTAGAAGAAAATATTAGAAGCTTTTGAAATGTGGGCTATAGGAGAATATTAAAAATCAGATGGGTGGAAAAAGTGACAAATGAAGAAGTATTGCAGCAAATTGATGAAGAAAGAAGCATTTGGAAAAATATAGTTACAAGAAGAGACAGACTTCACATATTAAGGGATCCTGGAATAGTCGCTTTAATATTGGAGGGACAGGTAGAAGGGAAAAATTGTGCAGGCAGGTAAAACGTTTGGAATATGTACAACAAATTGTTAGGGATGTAGGATGTAGGGGATATACCGAAAAGAAACAACTGGTACTATACAGGGAATCTTGGAATGCTGCATCAAACCATTCATATGACTGAACACAAAAACAAATTAATACCTACCTACATTGAAATGCTGAAAACTATTGTTATAATTTGGAGTATGATATTATGATATTTTTGGCTGTATTATGTTTGGCTGAAAATTTTCATATTATTTTCCCCTTCTCCTGTTAATATAATTCAAATAATTAATTAATAATAATGTGAGTATATTAATTAATTAGTTTATAATTAATGTGAGTGCTATGTCCCCTCATATAATTAATATATTTTTCTTCTCTTCTACATTTAATATAGGCCTAGATGGCTATGCATCTATTTTTATGGGAATTTCTTCACTATTAATCATCTAAATAAATAATTTATAATATTACTTAATTATTTCAGTACACACTCTGTGAAAAAATTAATGTAAAGCAAGGTTGCTTTTTAAAACCATTCATTGAGTTACATTTATGTAAATGTACTGAATGTTTTCATACAATTGCTGATAAAATGTATTTTAGTTTTGGTTGTGGTCAAATTTAAACATTGCAGGAAAATTTCCACTTGTTAAACTAAACTTATTTTTATTCTTTTCCTTTACCTTACTAACTGTTCGACTAATGGAGACATTTGAGTATCTACTACAATTATTTTCTTAACCTTACAGTTACAAAATCTAAAAACATATGACGTGTATTTGATTTTATATCTAAAACTTAAAACCATTAACTAATGAAATTAGTTTAATTTTTAATAGTAGTAATAATAATTTTATTTCATACAGTATTTTTATTACTTTTTTTAAAAATATAATCACAGATAAATTTTTTCTAGAATCAGTAGTCAAAATCTTGTCTTGAATTAAAATTTACAATATTTAGTAGCATTATCATAAGTAACCTACACTTAATGCTAATTTGACAAGCTCTTTGGTGGAGTGGTAGCATCTCTGACTTTAATCCAGGAGGTTATGAGTTTGAATTCAATCAAACTTTGCATTTTTCCCACACAGTATAGGGTTTTGGAAAAAGATTTTTTGACTCCATGAATTTATAATATTACTTGATAATAAGTCACACTAGTTAACACTGAAACTGAAAGGAACATGTACTTAAAATCCTACAATGTTTTAAATACAAATACTGGTTTTTTGGGTTTTTTTTTGGTTTTTTTGTTATATATTTCAGTTTACTTACTGTAAATAACAGTACATTAAAAGGAATAAGTAGATATAATTAATAATTTACTTAATTATACCCAGAATGAATGTGAGGCCTTACTCCCAAAACTGTTCTTGTGGTTCGTTTCTGCAACAAACATATACTATAAATAGGTTAATTTTTACTGCAAATCTACAGATATGGAAAAATCATTTATATGGATTGAATTAGTCCAAAATAATTATAAATAGCATCATCTCCCTTTTTTTCAGACATGACTTAATAAAAAAATATTAGCTAAACTTAGTGAATGAATAAATGAATGAACCTAGTGAATGTAACTTACTGCATATATTAGATTATTTTTATAACTAGTTGTAAGAGAATAAGTAATTTTTCTTCAAATTTCAATCTGCTGAAAAGATAACATTGATTTAATCAATTCTCAGCCTTGCTCGATTAAGCCAATAGCTGATTTATTCTAAAACCTGATGTTTGTATCATCAAAAACACATCCATTATTTTCTCACTAAATGAAGAGGATCAGTTAGATAGAAAGAGAGTAACAATGAATCATATTTTGAATCTGGAATGCTCTGTTATCTATTTCAAAATATGAGTACATTTGTTTAATATTCCTTTATTGCAATTTCATAGCCAGTAAATAGAAACCAAGTTTCAAGAAATTAAAATAATAATAAAAATAAATTATTACATTTCATCATGTTGATAACTGAATACAAAAAAAAAAAACAAAATATTATAATTAATGTAAATAAAGATTTTCAACTATTATAATTAGTATTAACTGGTATTTAGCAGCTAACAGCATCTAATTCCTGTTAGTTTAGAAATTAAATAGAGTAAAATGATAAATTATAATCTAATTTATATGATAATCAGCCAGTAGGTCAAATTTGATATTTATTAGTAAATAAAAACATTATGAAAATTTTACATAGTATATTTAATAGTGAATAAAAAAATCTTCCCCCTCTGTGTATCTACGAGTATATTATTTTATAAATGAGATACTGTAAAAAATTAGTCATTTATTAAAAAAAAATAATATTGTATAGCCAGTTCTATCAAATCAGATGATAAAAAAGAAATTTTTGCATTACAAAAAATTGGAATTTGAGCCTTTAGGAAGGAGCACCATTATCCTACAATTCTAATAAATTACCCAAAAATCTGTTATATCATTTGAATAATTTAAACACAGTAATTTAGATTTCTTTTAAAATTAAAAAAATATTACATTACTAAAAATTGCACTCCTCAAATTATATAATTTTAGAATTTTAATAAACAAAATCTGAACTTTCTAATGCATGCTTAATATGTGCAGAAAGAGTTCTTATTCAGCACTAAAACTATTCTACTGTTAAGTGAATATTTATTTTATTACATTCACATATTTGTACAATTATCATTTTAAGTAATGTATTTTGAAATATTAATATGATTATAACTACTTCTTTTTTATTTATTAATTTTACATTTTATGGTTACGTTCTGATCAAAATTTTTCTACAGTTTTCTTTGATCCTTTCAGGCAAATATTTGAGTAGCTATTTTTATTTATCATGGAAAAGTGCACTTACTTATTCTGAAACTATGTACATAATAATTATGCCTATTAAAATTAAGAAAGATTTATTTATAAAGTTGTTGAAGAAAGAAATAAAATCATTAAAAGCCGTCTACAGAAAAGTATCTGACCTCTCATGCTGAAAAAAGTCTATTATTTAATTAATGATATTCATATAGAGTGCAGCACTTGGTGGTACAAAAATAGGGATAGTAAAAAATTTGGAAAGAAAAACATACAAGTTTTGAAATACAGAAAACTTGAACAGTGTTATAAGAAAAATCTGGTAAATTAAAGAATTTAATGTTATTTAAAATAAATAGGTTTTAAAAAAAAAGATAATAAATATGAAATGGTTTTAAAAAAATGTGGAAGAAATATAACAATAATTTAAGAGTTACTCAGCATTAGTTATTCCATAATTAAAAAAAGTATGGAGAGTAAAAGGTGAAAATGAAGAAATAGAAAATAGATTAAAATATGTAAGAGTTAATTGAAGATATTAGAAGTAGTAAATATGTTAAGATTTAAATAAACATTATCACAAGATGTAAAGAAATGAAGAAGTTGTTTAGTTTTGGTTTTCAATTAAAATTATATTTATAGCCAGAAAAAGAAAAAGTATCCTTTGGCCTTGTCTCCACCAGAGGAAAATTATTTATATCCTATTTTCTAAAAAAAAATGATAAAAACTGAAAAAAGTCTTTAAACTTACACTTTAATCTGTCTCTTTACAAACTGTTACTTATGAGAAAAAAGTAAGAGGGAAATTAATTTATGTAGGTGTACTAGTAAAGGATTATCTAAAAAATTTTCTGAATAAAATTTTCTAATACATGACTCCTGATGGTCATATCTTCCCACCTCCTTGACCAGTTATAAGCAAACTTAAATGGCGTTAATGAAGACTCACATTCAAAAAGTATTATAAAAACTTTAATAAAAATTTGTTAATCTAGTTTGAAGGCATTAATCAAAATAATAACTGATGAAAAAACAAAAAGATTAGGTTTATTATCTCCCACTTCTGCATAATTCAAGACCAAAAGTGACATACTAATACAATGTAATCTTCTCATCACTACAACACTTTGACTTTGGGTACAGATATGACAAATAAAGGACTTTTTGCCTCCTCCCCTTTATGAAAGTTTGAATGAAACAAAACACAATCGGAAAACTACCTGAGTATTAAATCATGTAAAAAATTTATTGATTTAGAAAAATTGTAAAATGTAGAACCTATAAAGTCCACATTTCTGTGCCCCTTTGATTGATGTATCCAAAATTAAGTAGTACCAATGTTCCATTTACAGAAATCATTATGCCAAATTTTTCATTCATTCTGGAGATATTAAATAAATAATTAGGCTAACAAACACATACATACTTTCACATTCTTCAATTAATTTTTTTTTTGTTTTGTTAGATGAGATTGTGGAACCTCAAGATCTGAAAAACCCCAACATGCAAAATTTGACCTGGCTAGAATAACTTTCCTTACATAGTATACAACAATATAACTATTTAATTGTACAGTAGAGTATACTGTACAAATTATATAACTAGGAAAGTAAAAACAATAAAACTTTTCTTTCTTATGGATTAGGCATCAAAATTGAGCATGTAGGAAATACTAGAAATGATTAATAGCAAAAAAATATATAGTTTTGATGTATAATTTATCAGCAAATAAAATCTCTAAATTTGTAATAATATTTATTAGTTGTTGGTTAAAGGTTAACATTGAACATTTATTTTAATAAATTTCTTAATCTTGTTTTTTATTTTCTGAGAAAATAAGAAACTTAAGTAAACAGATACATGTTTTAGAATCCAGAACTATATAAAATTGAAATAAGAAAAATTAGATAAATATCCAAAAGAAGTGTGGAATGAAATTATTTGAATAGTAACTAAACATAAAGTGAAAGGTAAAAGAAATAACATCAAAACTGATGTTATGAATGAATATAACAAATAAAAACTTGATGTGGACACCACATGACTTCCTTGTACGCCTATTAAAGCACATATACACTTTTTTTTTAAATGAAAAGTACATAGAATTTTATTTCATTAATAACTTCTGATATTTTTTCACATTTTTTTTTAGTTATTATTGAACTATTTATTATAAACTTTTTTACTTTCAAAGGTTAATAATTATTAAGAAATCAATATATTTAAATTTAAAAAAAAAAAGAAATGAAATCGGATTTAAACTTACATGCCTTCTCTTATAAGATCCAAATATTTCATTAATTAAAATTTGTTTGTCTATAACTCTGGAACCAATGAAAATAAGTACCATGATATATAGTTGAAAAGCTCACAAGGAGGGCTATTACTGCAGTTAAGAAAAAGTTTAAATCCAAATTTTTTGGATTTTGAGCTTTTTTGAACACTTTTGATCCAGTCGATTGCAATCAAAAGGAGAGGTGTACAACTAGATCTTACAACAATCCTAAATCCAAAATTTCAACGTACTACGGCTAATCATTTTTGAATTATGCGAGATACATACATACGTATGTACAGAAGTCATGCCAAAATTATTCAAAATGGATTCAGGGATGGTCAAAGTGGATATTTCCATTGAAATCTGAAAACTGAGATTTTTCGCAATCACAATACTTCCTTTATTTTGTACAAGGAAGTAAAAAGTAAAAATTTAAATCTAAAAAGAGATAGCTTAAGAAACAGAGGTAAATTTTGGGATAAAGACCAAGATAAATCAGTAGAAACAATTTATTGATTAGAGAGGTGGAGGAAAGATATTGTGGAATGAAAGAACTAAAAATGTTCTGAACTAAACTCATATAAGAGACAAGAGCAAGAGAAAGATTTATGCAACATTTAATCATATTGATTTATTTATAATGCTTATAATTTCACCATTGACAGATCTGGCTTTTAATTTGTACTGAACTTTATGAGATCAAAGAAAAGAAGACTCAATTTAATCCATTATGTTTAAAGATTATATATATATATATATATATATATATATATATATATATATTTGCACATTTCAAGCTTTACATTTTACCAAATTAACCACTTTAGATGTTTCTATTTTTATTTTGTTGGTCACGTTACTTACTTACTTTTGTTTTGCAGATTACTTACTTAAATGTAAGATAATTAAAAAAAAAACAATATATATATATATATATATATATTGTCTTCATATGTAATTTAAAGATATTAACCTACTGTTTTATAATCATCATTGCTTAATGTTATTTTAATGCAGTATAATGATATAAAGACTGATGTCTCTTGAATTTAAAGATTTCTACGTTTAAAAATTTTCAGCTTATTCCTTGCAGTACTCTATCATTTTTTAATATTTTTATCATGACAAAGTAAGTTTCTTCATGTAGAACTTCTTGTGAGCAGAATTCTTTATTTAATAAAATATAATTTTTATAGGTCAACAAAAAAACGTTAATAATAAAGTTATATTTTTGTAGGTCAACAATGTTTTAAATAATATATATTGTAAGTACTAGCTGGTTGGGGGCTCCACTCCCTGGATTACCGCATTGTTTGTTACCCTCATGGTTGTGAGGATAATACTAATAAATAATAATAAAAGTATTTAGGCTTTATAGAAACCTGAAAAAGAAATTAAATTACAAAAGACAGAATAATAGTAAATAGTACCTAAAGTTACACTTACGTGTAGACATTAAAACATAAGACACCAACTAAAATGAAGAACAAACTGTCTGTAACTGTTGCAACTTTGAAAGAGATTGATCAGTTGGTTCTTGCATGATGCTGTTGCAAAAAAAAATAGACAAAATTTCAGAATTATATAAAAGATTTTAATTAAAATAAACTTAAAAAATAAAAAAGATTATAAAATGCCAAAAAAAAAGTGAAAATAATACCCTTTTCAATTCTTAAAATGTTTACTTTTGATGTCAGTGTCAACAAAGTAAGATTATTAGACTGCTAGTAATTGTTTTTAATCTGATGTTTACTTTGTAAATTTGAAATTTAAAAAATTTAATTAGTATTAATTCATATCTTTTTAGTATTTTTTTAACCAAATTATTTTTATTCTTATGTACATCTCAGCAGCAATTTTCAACTATTTTTCTGAATAATTATCAGTGATTCTATAATAGTTTTTTATCCCTTTCTTATTAATTGTTAAAATTGTTTAAAAATTAATAAGAAAGGGAATTTCTTATTAATTTTTTAAGTTGTTTATTTATTAAATTAACTAGTGATATCAGATGACTAATAATTATTATATGTTTTTAAACCAATTTTTTACGCTGATTTCAGAAATGTTATCAGTTTTTGTTATCACATACATTTTTTTTCACAATTTGACTAATTGATTTCTAAGGCATCTGCAAATAAGGGAAATTGTTGGAGAAATATTTTTCTGTAAACAGGTATTTTGACACTACTTCTGCTTTACTTATCATTAGTATACCGCTTACAGTGATTGATATGACTGAAAAGTGTGCATGTTTTTTGGAGTTTTTGTTCTATTAGACTATTTTGAGAGCAGTTACAGACAGGCTGTTCTTCATTTTTATTGGTGTCTTTTATGTTTTAAATAATGTTTATATGTAAGTGCAAGAACAACCCCAATAGTTTTGTTACATTTCTGGAAATTTATGTAGTGATTGAACAAAGAACAGACACAACAGACTTTACGCAAAAAACTTATGCTTATTTTAAAGTGAAACTTGGACACCAGGAGAAACTGTGGACTTCAAAAAAGGTTTGCCAGCATCGTGTAGAAAGATTGAGGTTACTGACTAAAGGTTAGAATCATGTTTGCTCTTGGCCATCCCGATGATATGGAGGGAGCCTAAAGACCACCTTCAGGACTGTTACTTCTGTTTAGTCAATGTTAAGGGCTGCAACTCAAAAAATAAAATAAAAAAATTGTGTATTCAAATAGTCCTTCAGCTATTAGGCCAATTGCACATGGAAAACACTCACTTTACCCTCTTCCTCCAGCTGATGTAAACGACAAAGCTGAAGATTATGTTGATAGCAAAATATCCCAAACCAATTCTAATGAATGCAAACCTGATGAAGACCTTACCCCCAAAACTATTTGCTCAAGCTGAACTTAATAATCTGGTATGAGATTTGAATTTACATAAGACATTTGCAGAATTATGAGGGTCCCAACTTAAAGATAAGAATCTTTTAGCACCAGGTACACATTTTTCATGGTACAGAAACAGAGAAAAAGAACTAATTCCTTTTTTCTCACGTAACGGTTCTTTGATTTACTGTAGTGACATAAACAAGTTAATGGCTGTTCTATGGATTTGAACATGATCCTACTCAATGGAGGCTTTTTGTTGACTCATCGAAAAGAAGTCTTAAAGGCATATTACTTCATAACAGAAACGTATATGCATCAGTCCCTACAGCCTGCTTAGTTACAATGAAAGAAGCATTTCATAATTTGAAGATATTCTAGAGCTAGAAAATGTTCAATATGAGAAACGCAATCAGTTAATCTGTGGTGACTTCAAAATAATAGGAATACTATTAGGTCAGCAAGATGGATATACCAAGATCCTTTGCTTTTGATGCAAGTGGGATAGTCGGGCAAAGAAAAGACATCGATGTGAGAGTTTGGCCAGAGAGAAAGCAATTAGTGCCTGGTAGCAAGAGTATTTTGAATGAACTGCTTGTAGACTGCAACGAAGTGTAACTTCCACCATTACACATAAAATTGGCTTAATGAAGCAGTTTGTAACAGCTATACAGTAAGATGGGGCCTGATATCAATACCAATCAATGAAATTTCCTTTCATCACATAAGAGAAATTGAAAGCTGGAATTTTTTTTGTTGGATCTCAAATCTGCAAATTGATGAAGGACAAAGATTTTCAGAATACAATGAACAGAAAAAGATGCCTATATTTCTTTCAGATCTGTTACTGAAAATTTGTTGGGGAATAAAAAAGACCCCGATTATAAGGAAATTGTTGACACGATGTTGAAAACATCAAAAAGCTTGGTTGTGGAAAGAATGTTAAAATTCACTTTCTGCACTCGCTCATCAACAACTTTCCAGAAAATCTCAGTCATTTTAATAAGGAGGAAGGTGAGTGATTTCACCCAGATACAAGGGAGATGGAAAAGCGGTATCAAGGAAAATGGAATGAAACAATGATGGCCGATTATTGCTGAATGTTACATAGAGACAGTACAGAAAAACAAAGAAGTAAGAACATCACTTAAGAGAAAATTTGTAAATTAATGAACCTTTTTTTGTTTCACTGTTCTCAAAATATTAAGATAATTTTTAATAACATTTATTAATAACTTTTAGGAACAATATTTGTAAGAAAAAAAAAATATATATATATATAATAATGATTAAACATACTTATTTTATCAATTAAAGTGATCACAAAAACAATCCTCTTGTTAAATGAAATCCTGAGTGATAGGTAAAAATGAATATCATTTTTGGAATCAGCATTAAAAGTAGATGTAAGAAATCTGTTATTTTAAAAAATCATCTGACAAAAAATTTCAAAATCCAAACTAGTGTTGAACTTTATTACTTTTCATAATTTTTTTGTGAACATCCAAGAAGTCCCTGTATGTATCCATGCAATTAACATTTTGCTACTGTACCTAAAAAACATTTCTTTAGTACAACGGTATCCATGTTATAAAGATCAGACTGGACACTCACTCACTCTCTTTTTTCAGCTGCAAAGTAATGCCAATGTGAGCAGACACAAATACAGTGTTGAGAAGTGATTGATAACATGTGTAAAGGACAATGCAAAGGGTAAACAATGCTACAAAAAGTGACTGAATTTGATGAACATTTTAACAAGAATCCACCTTGTAAATTAGAGATGCTTGACTGGGAGAAACTTGCATTTGTTTCCAACAATGTTAAAGGCAGGCTGCGTGGTAGATGAAAGAAGACCCGAGTGCAAACATATATTGCCATCACCTATGCAACTAACTAGCCTCCAATTAAATCTACTGTAAATAAGCGTCTGAACTGCATAATATACTGCATCAACAATACAAAATTACATAAAAAAGCTTGAATAAGAAACTATTTCGACCAATTTTTGTAAATGAATTATCGGATGGAGACGGTGAATAGCTTGTTACAGCCTGCCATACTTACTAATCCGGTGTCCCTCAGAAGAGTTATCTTGTGATGAATGTGCAATTTATTAAAGTTCATAAGCCTTAATTATCAGTCTGTTTAAGCTTCTATTTTTCTGTTTAGTCTCTGGAATCACCTCAAGGTACTTCAGAAGATGAATGAGGATGATATATATGAATGTAAATGAAGTACAGTCTCGGGTCGACCATTCCTGAGATGTGCATGGTTAATTGAAAGCCAACCACTAAAGAATACTGGTATCCCAGATCTAGTATTAAAATCTGTATAAAATAACTGCCTTTACTAGGATTTGAACCTTAGAACTCTTGACTTCAAAATCAGCTGATTTGTGATGATGAGTTCACCACTAGACCAACCTGATGGATTCATGAGCTAGGGATGTGGTTTACTGGACTAAAGAGAATCCTCAATTTGTGTGCAATTTGAAAAGAATCCACCATACGTCATGATATTACAAGAGCCGGAATGCCTTTGTAATACTTTTTTCAGACAATATTCATTCTAAGAGTATGTGAATGGTGATTTTTATTAGCAAATGTCAGAAAGATAGTTAATACTCAACTTTAAGAAGATGGTTTCAGGGAATGTGTCTGGATAAACCAAGATGGGGCTCCAGTTTAACTTGCTCTTCAATTTGCAAAATGAACAATTTCCATACTGATGAATTGGCCTTAGTTCACAAGCATCCCCAGCCTAATGGCAATGGTCATCATTGAACAACACCTGACAACTCACTGTGGGGAGTAATCAAAGCTTAAGAATTTCAATATCGATAAGCAACAAATAAAGAATTGTGAAACAATGTAAAGGCCTTTTGAACCATAATTCTGAAGTTACTTCTCAAGTACGTCGAGGAGGATGTAGAGATGCACATAACCCTGTGGGATTAGCACGATGGTGTATATACAGGTCCAGTGGCAAAATAACTGGTAAATACAAATGTATATAAATATTCAAATAACATATGTACTATGTCTACAATTTTGTATAGGGGTATGAGAGCATATTTTGAACATATTGAAGAACATATTGTGTTTATATGAGGATGTATATAAATTTGAATAAATATTTTTCATGCATGATATTGTTTAAACCCTATAATATAAATAGTATTATTAGATGCTGGTACATGTAGGGTCCCATCAGAAATGAACATACTTCATGGTGCATTGTACAGGTCAAAATAAAGGAAAAGGTTTTATTAAAAAATTGCTTTCCAGTTATGACTGCTAGATGACTAAACTAAATTTCTAGTATAAATGTAAATTAATACCACATATTTTTTGACAATAATTAAAGGTAATTTGTGGGTTTTAAGTGTATTTTGATACAAAGTATTTAAAAACTGGGTACCAAAGCTACATCCCCATTATTATTTGACAGTTTTTTCATATAATGCTCAATAAACAGGTCAAAAAAGTATTTTTATGTTTGGAGTAAAAAAAAGTCATTTTGCCAGTAAAAAAAAATGTTTAGATAATTTAATGTTTAATAAATTATGTAAATAAAAATCAAATAAATATTTAAAAAATCAATTAATATTGAAAGGGGAACAGAAAAAAATAATACCATTGTCTTCTTAAGAAGCTCAAATTCGCTCAAAATTCAGCCATTAATTCTTTATTGAAACCATAAGATGTAGGATTATAGGCTTCTTTACCTACAATAAGATTTTACAGCAGCTGAGATAATATTAATACAACCCCAATAATGAAAGCTGTTAATTAGTTCTAATATTCACAATTAAAAGTAATATTTTTTTAAGTGGATTTGAATCTGGGTCTGCAATACTACAGAAAATTCATCACAACTAAGTTTCACACTGTTACTAATCAAATGATTATGATTAATTTGTTTTTCATCAACTAATGATAATGAAAACTATGAATTATCCATTGATTTATAAATTTAATGAATATTTATCAAAATTTAAAAAATTAATTTCCACTGCACTCACATAAAGCACATTTTTAATCTCTTCGTCATATTTTTTATAACTGAATTGCATCCTTTAACTTGTAGGTAATAAGATGCTACTTAAATTTTATTTAAACAGGTTCATAAATAAATTATATACAACAATAATTATATAAATAATTTTTTTTTTATAGTTATTATGAAATTTGTTTCAGAATATGAGACTAATATCATCATCTCTGTTGTTACTGCAAGCTATATTAGTGTATTTTTCCTTTTCTGCAACTAGCTCTCCATCAAGGCCACATTATATAGAATGTCAAAGTAGCGAAGAATGTGGATCTGTTGCCTGCTGTGTAATAGGTAATAATAATTTACATAAGAATTCATTAAGTAATGATTATCCATTTTACTATATCACAGAGAAAAAATATACAGAAAATTTATATTATTATTGTATTAGTATATTACAGTATATTGTATTAGTATTATTAAAATTTATAGTGTATTATTGATTAGTACTGGGAATAAAGAAGAGAGGTAACACACTAGCAGGAAAATGTTTAACAAATTTAATAGCTAAGTAAGAAGAGGAAAGGGTAATTTGATGACAGGTAACATTTCTTTTGAAACTATTAATTATATAAACATCAAATCATATGAAACTATTAATTATATAAACATCAAATCATATGAAATATCTGGCTTTTATTTTAATTCTGGGAAAAATGATAACTATCTTCTTAACCACTCTAAAATATAAATGATGCATACAATATTATTAAATTGAACAATGAGAATAATGTATAGTAAATTTAATTAGGTTTTGCATGATATTTGAAAAAAGCTGATATAGTCATTTGACCCTAAATAAACTCACAAAATAAAGAACTTCCTATAATACTTTCTCAGAGATTCTGAACCACAAGGCATATTCTTGTCTTATTTATCCAGGGAGATGGGATGAAGAAAAGGGAATGAGATAAGTAAACAGCGTTAGGGTTACTAATAAGAGTGGTTTATCAGTCATGCGCTTTTAAACTGCTTCCTACTAGTAGAGAGTACTTATTTTTTTCAAATTTATTCGTATACAGAAAAGCTAAAATGTATTTCAGACCCAAAGAAAAGGAACAGCATTATTATTATTTTAGCTAATGTATATGTTGAAACATGTTTCTAAAATATGTTAAAATTTTGATAAGTAATATACTTGGTAATCAATCATTGACGTATTATAGAAATGTCAGATTGAACTGCTTAATATTTAACCAAGTTGGAAGTTGGTCACTCAGCCAGTTCCAACTGGAGAATATGTGAGCTAATTTATTCTAATGATCTATTACATATGATATTATGCTACCTATGGTTACACTTTGCCATTATGTTTATAGAATCATCCCATGGCAGAGTTTTAAAATTTTCACTTTTCAACCAGAATGGTCTGGCTGGGAATCCTGATTAGGCTTAGCTTATTTTTTTTGTTTGTTACAGAATTAATTTCTTATCATAAAAAAAATAAGTAATTCTAATTAGCTATCATCAAATTGTTGCTAAAAGAAAATATATGTAGAATTTGTTTGTTTGTTAGGGATAATCCAGGAAATATTAAATTGAGCTTTTTCACTATTTAATATTTTACTTTTTACAAATGAGTATTGTACATACATAGTCTTCATGTCATCATCACTCTCTCTCCACACTCATTCTGTTTCTTTCGATACCTTTTTTAGTAATATAAATAGATAAAAAAAATTGTTTGTGTGAAAAATGTTATCAATTTTCAATTAGCATATTTTCACCTTTCATAGAATCCAAATTTTAGGATTATCATGCCTAGCCCAGATAAAGGATAATTATTAGGTTCAGTGAGAATCCTGCAACTTTTCCCTGGAATCCTCTTAAAATATACAGGTAAAAATTGAACTTTAGTGACATCCAAAAGTTATTTAAATTTTTTTCTACATTCAGGGACAAGTAATTGGTTTTCATACCAAACATATGTGCCTGTCAATTATTTTGTTCATTATGCAGTCTTAGTGAATGATTTTAACAAAACTGACTGGTGTAGTTGATTTTAAATTCTTTTCTGAAATAATTTAATTGCTCACAGTTGGATTTAACAAACATGAAATCAAACAAGCAAAATCAAATCACACAACATTTCAAAATAATTTTTAAACATCAACAGAATTTTAAACATCTACACATCCTTTTTTCAGTGAAAAAACTTCTTTTTTTTATTTAGCCATTAACAGAGTAATTCACTCAAAAATTGGATGTAGAAAAAATAAAAAATATATATATAACTGTAACAAAGCCCTCCTGACAACAATTTTATTTTTTTCAATTGTAATAGATAGAAGAATCTATTACAATTTTTTTTTTAATTGAGATTTAGCCAGATAACTTTACCATTAGTATAACTATTATTTTTATCAAATAGTGTTATTTAATTAAATAATAGGGTTATTCTTCAAAATCTGAATCAAAAAATCATGTGCCAACGTAAGTATCTGCTCTTGCATTTTCATTTAAAAATATACTTTCAGCAATACTGAATTAAATGAAAATTAGTTGATGAATTGTTTAGAGTAGTTAAATCATAAAAGCAGGTGTTTGTTTAATATTATTTACATTTATTTCTATGTCTCTAACAATTTGAATATTTTTTTCTTTCTAAGGTAATGCAAGATTTAGTCTTCCATCATGCAGAAGCCTACTTCAAGCTGGTGACACATGTATTTCCAGGGCTTACCAGCCATTCAATACAACGGTTATATATCCAGATGGTGCAGAAGTGAAATTAACAAATGTGTATAGAACATTTTGCCCATGTGAAGCAGGTCTTCATTGTCGACATGATGGAATATGTTTTGATCCTACACTGGTAGATAACTACAATTCTTTAGAAAATGGAATTTACAATTAAAAAAACAGCATATAACTGTAATTTACAATAATGCTGTTAAAAACTATAACAATTAAATATTATTAATAATAATTAATCATCTATTAAACTAGTAAATAAAATTTTATTTATTTATTTTTTTTTTTTTATTGCAATACCACAATGTTATGTCTTTAAGATAACTGTGATAAGTATTTTTAAATACGAACATTATAGAAACAAAACTGTACTCAAATTATTTCTAATTACAAGTAAATAATAGTCATTTTTTTATTTTAATCTATCATTAAGAAACACGTAGCTTTCTTAAGTTGGTTTACATGAATTTTATATTACAGAAGAATCGTCCATTCCACTGATTTAAAACCACATACCGAGATGATTATGAATCAAGAATTCCATTGCTGACAGTAATGCGTCGAATGAAGAAGTAATTAAAATACTCAACTGCTTTCTATAAAATTTCTGCTTAGGCAGCCCTGTAAATAGCTTTATTTTTTGGATTACTTCCTGCATGCTTAAGATTTTATTACGACACTATAAAATAAATGTTTTTAATGATTATGTTTGATAATATGCTAACAAGTTGTCTAAGTTAAGAGTCAAATTAGCAGAAGTGAAGAACAATATACTTGTAACACTGATAAAATGAAATTATTAATAAATTTTGTTAAAACTCTGAATCGATTTATTTACATTTTTAGTTCCTTTTATTCTGTTAGAAAAGCATTGTACTTAATAAGTATGTTATATATTTTTTCAAATAATAAATGTGGAATTTTTTGTGATAAATCCTAGTTTTAATCTAGTTCTTAAACATTTATTCCTCTCATTCCTGTACTGGAATAAGAACATTTTTTCAGCAGAAAATAAAATAATAAATATTCATTAAAGCTTAACTTTGTTAAGTTGTTAACTTCATGAAGTTATCAGAGTCTAAATATTAGGATAATTTGGGAATAACTAATAGTTATAAAAAAAAATCCTTTTGTGAGAGATTTGGTTGAACTGTTTATCATTCAGTTAGACACCTCTAGATATCATAATTCTGAGGATAAGAATGTTTTCCTTAGGGAGCCTGAGCTAATCGCAGGCGATTCTTTAATATCTGTTAAAATATCAACTTGCTACAGTAAATATTTCATGTAATAAATTAAAATTTGTTAAGCAAAAAATATGCTAATTTCTCTCTGAAGAAAAATAACCAAATGTTCTGGAGGATATTGAGCAATATGGATGCCTGTTGTCTGAAGGGTGTTCGAACATTTCTTGGGTACTTTTAACAATTTACTTTGCATTAGCATTCTGTTGAGTTTAGTTTGATTCTCACTGAATCCTTGTTAAAGATGTATGGGATTTAGAGTTAATATGTCAATAATATTTGTCTAATTTAGTAGGAACGTGCCACCTAAGGTTTTATCCAAAGACTTTTATCACATTAAGTAAGCATACTGAAAAAAAGCATGACCTAAGACTGAAGAGATTATCACGTAACGTAAGGCCTCCTATGCCTATGTATATGTGTGATAAAATATAGACATTGATGATGAAATACTAAGGAACATAATATAATGACACGAAAATTTTGGAAGAAGAGGAGGAAAATTGTATCTCCAGACAAACTGTTAATTTCTATGAGAAAGGAATTTAGATAAGCTTAGGAAACACTGGAGGTAAAATAAATGATGCTAGAGTAGGTCTTGATTGGCCCTAATCCATGACGTAAAGAAATAAAAAAAATCTTATATATCTCACCTTTTACACAAAATATTTTATTTATGTTTTATGTATGAATGTAAATCACAATAAATAAATATTCCAGCAACTCGAAATAATACATAAAAATGGAGGATAATCTTCATGTACCCTATGTAATTAGCAAAACATTTTTTAAAATTTTAAAAGATTACATTAATTACTAGCAAAAGAATTTACTATCATAAATCTCTAAATGTTATCAAAATTTAATTGACTGGACCAGTTGTAACAGCCAAATGAATGGTAAATGGGGCCTCGATATTGGGCACTTTGTTTTGAATGTGAGGCACATTATCACTCACAATTTTAGGTGCTTTGGTTATTTTCCAAAGCATCACCAACTAATAAGGATTAGTAAATTAATGAATCAAGCTGCAGTATAAGTAATCTATAACTTCAGTTTCATATTAAATCATAAATACTATTAGTGTATTCAACCACAGCTGCTGTTGGGTTAAGCAATTTCTAACTTTCTAGCCAAATATGTTTTTAGAACACTAAAAATATGCATACACTACACAGTGAAAAAACACTTTTCAGTAACAGAAAAAAAATCGCAAGTAATGTTTACAAATTACCTCTCTTCATGACTGTCTACAACTACCTTCATTCTTACACATTTAAGGATATGAACCTGTTTCAACCTTGTTATGGCCCACCTCCTGCATTCATCTTCTTCTCTCTCTTGATATCCTTTTCAACTCTTTACAAAATTTTTACCTTAATCTATTGTATAAGGAATAGATAATAACTGGATATTTTGCAAGTAGCAGTATCCCATTTGCATTTTGAAAGATAATAAATGATAGAATTCTGTGGCTTTCTACATCTGTATTTGGAGAAATGCATTTTAGATCACTCACACTCACACCTCTTACACATTGTTTCACGCAGCCATTGTGGGTCATTAAGAGAATAGTCGGCTGTCAAGAATCAGTGACTGCAAAATTAGTTTTAATTTGAATATTACACATCAACCTTACTTAATATGTGTCGTTTTACCAGTTCAGAAAATTAAGTTCTTATAACTTTTTAGGAAAATATAGTATTTATTTGAAATGGTAAATTTATCTGATAGAAAATTGAAATTTATGTTTTAAAAATGAAAGGTCTGAATTTCCATAAATCTGAATGCGTTACAAACTGTATTGGAATCTCACCATTCTTTAAAAAGTCAGAAGTAAAAAGCACTAAGGCTAGATTTAGTTGAAAAACCGAGCATATTTATTTATATTACACATATTGACCTATTAATAATAAAAATTTAAACGAGTAAATTTGTTCTGACATCAGTATACTAAGCTCAAAAAGGATTAAAGTTGATTTGAATTTCAATCAGTCAATTTATTGTTCATGGTCAACTTATTGCAATGAAACTGATTAATTCTGACAATTGGGCATGTCAATCAATTGAAAATGATTGGCAATAAATAAATTTAATCAGGTATAATTGACACTAGCTATATCAGTTTTGTTTTCTATTAATTTATTTCTTCTAAGGAATAACCAATTTATAAACAGTTTGTTTATATGTGTGCACATGCAAAATTTATAATTACATATTGACCTTTACATTATATATTATGCATACCAACTTTTTAACATTCATTGAATGTATTTTGAGCATAGTTTAACAAATATTATTCCCCACACAAGACATTATTAGCTTGAATCATGTTACACTAAGAGATCATCTTACTTTTGAATATGGTTTCTTGATTCTTTATTTCAAATTCAAGAAAAACCTTTTTGTATCCTACAAACTTTGTTCTGATTTTTACACTTATTTGTTTTCTGTTAACCTTTCATAAATATTATGTAGTTTTTAAAAATTAAATAATTTTAACATAATTATTTCTCTAAATCAGGAAACCTTATGGTGAGAGAGCTTGTCTTTGTTTGATATCACTAAGGTGTGGCTTCTATGCTAACTGGGTATTTGTGGTAAAGCCAAAGGAGTGCTTCCTAAAATAAGGAGGCAGTCCTTTAAGCAGTTGCCAACTAAATTATGGTTGATATGACTTAAACAACAAAAAATTATATTTATTTTAGATTAGTGTACAGTTAAAAGCAATCTTAAATTACAGACATATTTTCTGTGGAAATGTTTTTCCTCATTACTGTTCTTTTATAATTATCATAATTCCTTCTTATAAATATTGTCAAGTGCCCAGTGGAAATATTGTAATGTCTGTCAGATGAATTTTCAAGGACTACTTAAAAGGAGGTCATCCTGAAACTAGAATAAAATATACAAAAAAAAGGCTATATGATAATTTTTGAGTGAGTGTGAATATTAGAAATTTAAATAAAAGTTATAAGCTATGTAAATTATTTACTTTACTTTAGTTCAATCTACAGCCATTAGTAGGTCTTGGTCTCCTTAAATATTATCCTGACCCTCATAAGGGAAGACACCCCACCTTCTGACGATCCCGATTACCACACCACTTCCTCTATTCCTAACCATGATGGGCTTGGTCAGAGATCATCTTTTAGACCCTCTACACCTGAAAACATATCAGTCAACAATTTGGCCTCTGTCAGGATCCCAACAATGAAATACCTTGGCAGACATTTCCATCATGCATATACACAACCTACAACTGACTCCATGCGACTTCTTCCAACCGTGACCACCTACAATAACTTATAACCCTCAACTATCAAATTAACCAACTTGCAGAAGTGCAATCCCCGTCTCTAACACTGAAGGTTTCACACAAAGACTCTTCCCATATTTAACTTCAGTTAGACTACGCACTAAGATCACTACTACATTGGGTTTTTTGAACATCAAAAATACTATTCTCATACCAACAAAACAAGTATTGATCACAACAATAATTTTTTCCTACAACCTAGATTACTTAAAGTCCTCTTGAATAACTCACAAAAATCAAGAAACAAATTCACAAATTTAATAAGCTTCCAATGAAAACATATCTATCTCTCTCTGCTACGGTCTGCTCTTGGAAGCGAGATCAATACCATAGATCCCCAACTGCAGTACTTCACTGATTTCTCAACACATCCATTCTCATTCTAACAGCGAATATCTCAGCTATTCAGGGATTGATGGCAAAATCCCTATCTTGGCAAAAGTAAGCACCCAGAGATGCTCTAGCCACCTGGTTGCTATTCTATCTATACATCCATAACAAAGTGGTTATCTGGGGCATTTCTTATGGGGCCACCCTGGAAAAGATAAAAGAGAGGAACTGACCTTGCTCGGTTACGAGGCAGTTTCAGTTAAAAAGCTGACGACGAGGGACGGAAGGGAGACCCTCACGTGCCTCGTCGCCTTAAAACGAACGCCACCCACCACAGGCATTTATGACCTGGAAAAACTTATTCTACTGTAGAATTAAGGTGACCACATTTGTGTCTCGAGGGGGTCCGCCCCAATGCCACAGATGCCAAAAGTTCGGCCACTTGTCGAACTATTGCCGCAGGGTACAACTCAAAAAAAAAAAAAAAAAAAAAAATGGGTACAACTCTACGTGAAATGTGGTGGAGACCACGAAACGGCGACTTATCTGAAGCCGCGCGAGGAGCCTGCCTCGTATGCAAATTGCAAGGCGCCGCACCCGGCCAATTACAGGGCTGTCCTTATTATAAGGAACAGCTGAACAAGTAAAAGGGCACCCAGAAAACGTCCGCCGTTACTGACGGACGTAGCTGAGCACGAGTTGCCGGAAGGGGAAAACCGAGCCCACAGCCACAGGTAGTTTTACCAACGGCAACGGTGACGGTGGAAAAACGGGAATCACCTATCCCCACACCACCCAAGCCTAAACCGGCAGTAGTTACAGAAAAGGTGGAGGCAAAAAATCTGAACAAGCCTGCGACGTAGCCTACTCCGCATGAAAAAAGTCAGCTGAACAATCGGCAAAATCAAAGAGGGCGGGTGCCAAACCCACAACGTCTGGCATACTAACCAAGGTCCCAGAATCCCCACGCCCCACCAAAAAGTCGATAACGACCCCCGGCAAAATAAATATAATCGCACCCCCGAAGGTGAGTTCCGGTACGGATTTCTTGTCACAAGTGACAATTAAGGATGTCCTACCGGAAATTCTAGCAATATCGCCCCGCTTGCTTCAAGCAAAATCTCTGAAGGACTGTATTCAGTCCATCATTGACTGCCTCATGAACCTGCTATCTGGGTATGGTTAGGTAAACTCTCAGACTGCTACAGTGAAATCCTAATTCAGTAGTAGGCAAAAAGGCAGAACTTTGCTGTCTGGCCGAGGATCTTAATAATAGACGTGATACTGTTGTCTGAGACGTGTCTGAACGCGAACAAACAACTGACCATTCGGAATTACTTTACGTATAGGACGGATAGGCCAGTACGACCCGGACGCCCTGCCAGTGGCGGAACCGCAATTTTATTCCACAGACGCCATATACACACGTGGGTCAACCTCCACACTAACGTGATGGAGCAGTCTTGTGTACATGTGGAGCATCTAGGCACGGTGTATGGGGTGTATGTATCGGCTTATAATAAACCAAACTCAGCGGTACCCGGCGCAGATCTAGATGCCGTGCTAGAAAATCGGGATGATATTCACGGGCGACCTCCACGCTAAGCACGAGTCTTGGAATAGCAATCTGACATGTGCAAATGGCAGGTTGCTACACGAAAAGGCACGAGCACGCCAATTAGTCGTCATAGGCCCCGAGGTGCCTACCTTCGTTCATCGAACAGGCAGATCGAGACATGATGTACTCGACATCGCAATCATGAAAGCGATAACAACTCCGGTCATGATTGAAACGATAGAAGACCTCAGCTAAGAACACTCGCCTGTCTTAGTGGAGTTGAGCCAAGCAGGGGGCGGCCGAGACCCCCGACTATACCACGAAGGTCAGTGAATTGGAAAAGGTTCTACGAAACTTTCCAACGGGATTACAAGTCAGCGCATCCTGAACTCCGTACCACACCGTTTGAAATCGACGACACGGTCGAACGCGACACAAACGCATCAATGACCGAGGTCCTGTCAAACTACAGAAAAGACCACGAGACCTATCCATAATAATCTCCCACCTTACATCTCTGACGCTATAGCAGAGAAGCGCCAACGAGTAGGAGATACCGAATCACCCTGACCCTCGATGATAAAAGGGCTTTTTATATTCACACGGACAGAGAATAACAAACAATAGACCCATTTTTATAAACCAATGAACCCTAAAACCAAAACTATTTCAAAACTCTTCAACTAGGGTATCAAAAAATAAAATTGTTTAAAAAGTGGAATTCAAAAATACTATATTGTTGTGTTGCAACATTATGCATACAGAATAGCTAAAAAATAAAAAAAATATCATTCAATGAAATCACCAAAAGTTTCACAAATTAAAATAAATTTGAAGATGATTTAAGAAATTAAACATTCACCAACATATTTGTTCGAGTAGAGCATCTATGTGTTTATACTAGAAAATTTATATTTCAGTCATATATGGCAGTTTCCATTGTGCTATCCTTTACTATACTTTCTTTCTTAATTTGGAAAGAGGAAAACTATCTAGTGGTAAAAATTTAACCAAATCAATCTATTGCCAATTCTTAAATAACTAGCTAAAAATTCATTAAAATAGAAATAATATTAGGAATGTATGAAATAATTATTTTAAATAAATTTTAATTGAATCAATCATCAAAAATTTTTTGAAACTGGCCTTGACAAAAAAAAAGGAAAAAATATGTTATGAATTTGAAAAAATAATAAAATTAATTTGAGAGAGATTATTGCCCATATAAGATTTTTTTTCAGTTTAGTGGTCTAAGTTTCAATTTAAATTTTTTTTTTTCTATTGATGGTATTGTCATATAAGCTTGAATCTTGTGTGTGGGATTTGGAAATTTGCAGCATATGAAAAATGCTATGCCTGACCTGGATTCAAATCTGGGCCTGCAGATGAAAAGCTGAGACATTACCACTCCACCACAGAGTTCGGCTAAAATTAACATGTTCAAATTTACAAATATTATTTCTTAATTATAAAGACATATTTCAGATCTAAATAAATGGGTACTAAAATCAGACAGCTTTCTTTTCCTCTCTTGCTCTGTCAGTCTCTCTCTCTCTCTCTCTGTGTGTGTTTTCTTTAATGACAAATATATTATTATTATATTGTTAACTTCCTATTTATTTAATAATAAATTTAAAAAAAGAACAAAAAAGCTGTGTAATTTCTTTTACCAAAGCTTAAGAAGAGTAAATGACCTCTGTGACAGATGTTATAATAAAACTAAAACATTTTTCTTCTGTTATTTGAGTATTTGTTAAATTAAATTAAAACTAAGAATTTTTAAATATTTATACCCCTCCTAAATTTATCAGTCATTTATTATTTTAACAATCGTCTAATTAAAGAAATATATCAGTAATTACGTAAACAATTCCATGACCCAGATTAACCTCATATTAAAATAAGAACAGAATTAAAAATGAATGTATGTACATCACTGTAACTATATTTTAATATCTGTGTCTAACTTAATGGTCTAATTAGTTTAATTGGATACTATAACATGTTCACAATTTTTGGGCTGACAACACTTTTATGGAGGTAAACTGAAATCTGTTCTCAGGTGAATAGTATCCGAAGAAAAAATAATTTTTTTTTTTGCATAATTAGCTGTACGATTCCGCTCTGGCTATAGATATGTCAATTGTTAGGAGATACTCCCTGACTATAGGAAGCTTTGAAGATTTCTTTGGCTGGTATTTCATAGTCCTTCTATGGCAATATTAACCCTTACTCACCATTTTTCCTTTGATTCTTGTCCTTTATTTCTCCGTAGTAGTTTTTAACCAGATACTCACTAGACTGGTGCAAAAGATGTGATTATCTGTTCTTATTGTAGCCAAGATGTTTTTGTATAAAGATTTCTTTTTATGGACCTGTTTAGGGATATATTTTTCTATTCAGTAGTTAAATAAAATTCCAAATCTTATTTCTTATCAAGTTAAGCTAAGCCTTTCTAGCATTTTGTATAAAACCCACTGGGTTGGTCTAGTGGTGAACATGTCTTCCCTAATCAGCTGATTTGGAAGTCGAGAGTTCCAGCATTCAAGTCCTAGTAAAGGCAGTTACTTTTATACGGATTTGAATGCTAGATCACGGATACTGGTGTTCTTTGGTGGTTGGGTTTCAATTAACCACACATCTCAGGAATGGTCGAACTGAGACTACAAGACTACAATTTCATTTGCACTCATATATATACTCTGAAGTAATACCTGAACGGTAATTCCTGGAGGCTAAACAGGAAAAAAACTTATGTATAAAAGTATAATATCTATATTATTTTTGTATATATATTTTATATATAAAATTATATGTTACACATATATTACATAATTAATATCTGTCTACTTTACGCTGAGACCTGAAGTAAACAAAACACATGCTGAGCAAGGTGGTATGAACTGGGTAAACACAAAATTGCATGACAACTACTGCACGCCTGATTTATATTTTATCGGAACAATAATATAAGTTGCTTATTGCTTGGAATATACCAAGCAATAGGCAACTATTTCTTACTTTAATGTTTATTAAATTGTTAAAAATACTGAAGTTATCTTCGATGCTAATTTTGTTTTGCCATTACAGCATTAATTGTCATATGCTGTTAGCAGCTGCACAAATTAATAATGGTTTAATGAAATGATAAACCTCCTCTATGAATCATGAGACCTTGCTGTTGGTGAGGGGGCTTGAGTGCTCAGGGATACAGAGTAGCTGGACTGAAGGTGCAACCATATCGGAGAGGTATCTGTTGAGAGCCAGACTAAGGAATAATTCCTGAAAAAGGGCAGCAGCTCTTTCAGTAGTTGTTAGGGGCGTGAGTCAGAATGATTTAAACGGCCATATCAACATCACTCAGTCCTCTGAGTACTGCGCAGCTGAAAGCAATGGAAAACTACAGCTGCTTTTTTTCCAAGAAAATGTGGCTCTCTGCATTTTCATATAGCAATGATGGAGGCGCCTTCCTTGGTAAAATATTCCGGAGGTAAACTAGTCCTCCGTTCGGATCTCCGGGTGGGGACTTCCAAGGAAGGGGTCACCAGAAAATTAAAAAATAACATTCTACGAGTCGGAGCTTGGAATGTTAGAAGTTTAAAACCGGTTGGTAGGCTAGAAAATTTAAAAAGGGAAATGAATAGGATAAATGTGGATGTAGTAGGAATTAGTGAGGTTCGGTGGGAAGAGGAAGGCAACTTTTGGTCAGGTGATTTTAGAATAATTAACTCAGCTTCAAATAATGGGCAGGCAGGAGTAGGTTTCATAATGAACAAGAAGAAAGGGAAGAGAGTAGAGTATTTCAAAACGCATAGCGATAGAATCATTGTAATAAGGATAAAACCAAAACCTAAACCGACAATGATTGTTAACGTCTATATACCTACAAGCACCCATGATGATGATGAGGTAGAGTGTGTATACGAAGAGATTGATGAAGCAATTAAACACGTAAAAGGAGATGAAAATTTAATAATAGTTGGAGATTGGAATGCAAGCATTGGAAAAGGCAAGGAAGGAAATATAGTGGGTGAATACGGACTGGGCAAAAGGAATGAAAGAGGCGACCGACTTCTACAGTTTTGCACGAAGTATAATTTAGTAATTGCCAACACCCAATTTAAAAATCATAATAGAAGAATATACACTTGGAAAAAGCCAGGCGATACTGCAAGGTATCAGATAGATTATATCATGGTTAAGCAAAGATTTAGAAATCAATTCGTTGACTGCAAAACTTACCCTGGAGCAGACATTGATAGCGACCATAATTTGGTGATAATGAAATGTAGATTAGGGTTTAAAAACCTGAAGAAAAGGTGTCAGATGAATCGGTGGAATTTAGAGAAGCTTGAGGAAGAGGAGGTAAAGAAGATTTTTGAGGAGGACATCGCAAGAGGTCTGAGTAAAAAAGATAAGGTAGAAGATGTAGAAGTAGAATGGGAGAATTTTAAAAAGGAAATTCTTAAATCAGCAGAAGCGAACTTAGGTGGAATAAAGAGAACTGGTAGAAAACCTTGGGTTTTAGACGATATATTGCACCTGATGGATGAACGTAGAAAATATAAGAATGCTAGTGATGAAGAAAGGTAAAAGGAACTATCAGCAATTAAGAAATTCTATAAACAGGAAGTGCAAACTGGCGAAAGAAGAGTGGATTAAAGAAAAGTGTTAAGAAGTGGAAAGAGAAATGAACATTGGTAAAATAGACGGAGCATACAGGAAAGTTAAGGAAAATTTTGGGGTACATAAATTAAAATCTAATAATGTGTTAAACAAAGATGGTACACCGATATAATACGAAAGGTAAAGTTGATAGATGGGTTGAATATATTGAAGAGTTATACAGAGGAAATGAATTAGAAAATGGTGTTATAGAAGAAGAAGAGGAAGTTGAGGAGGATGAAATGGGAGAAACAATACTGAGATCTGAATTTAAAAGATTGATGAATTGATGAATTTAAAGATTTAAATGGCAGAAAGGCTCCTGGAATAGACGGAATACCTGTAGAATTACTGCACAGTGCAGGTGAGGAAGCGATTGATAGATTATACAAACTGGTGTGTAATATTTATGAAAAAGGGGAATTTCCATCAGACTTCACAAAAAGTGTTATAGTCATGATGCCAAAGAAAGCAAGGGCAGATAAATGTGAAGAATACAGAACAATTAGTTTAACTAGTCATGTATCAAAAATCTTAACTAGAATTCTTTACAGAAGAATTGAGGAGAGTGGAAGAAGTGTTAGGAGAAGACCAATTTGGTTTCAGGAAACATATAGGGACAAGTGTAGCAATTTTAGGCCTCAGATTAATAGTAGAAGGAAGATTAAAGAAAAACAAACCAACATACTTGGCGTTTATAGACCTAGAAAAGGCATTCGATAACGTAGAGTGGAATAAAATGTCCAGAATTTAAAAAAAATTAGGGTTCAAATACAGAGATAGAAGAACAATTGCTAACATGTACAGGAACCAAACAGCAACAGTAATAATTGAAGAACATAAGAAAAAAGCCGTAATAAGAAAGGGAGTCCGACAAGGATGTTCCCTATCTCCGTTACTTTTTAATCTTTACATGATAACGTAGACTGGAATAAAATGTTCAACATTTTAAAAAATTTAGGGTTCAAGTATAGAGATAGAAGAAAAATTGCTAACACTTACAGGAACCAAACTGCAGCAGTAATAATCGAAGAACATAAGAAAGAAACGGTAATAAAGAAAGGAATCTGACAAGAATGTTCCTCCTTATCTCTGTTACTTTTTAATCTTTGCTTAGAACTAGCAGTTAATGATGTTAAAGAACAATTTAGATTTGGAGTAACAGTACAAGGTGAAAAGATAAAGATGCTACGATTTGCTGACGATATAGTAATTCTAGCCGAGAATAAAAAGGATTTAGAAGAAACAATGAATGGCATAGATGAAGTCCTACGCAAGAACTATCGCATGAAAATAAACAAGAACAAAACAAAAGTAATGAAATGTAGTAGAAATAACAAAGATGGACCGCTGAATGTGAAAATAGGAGGAGAAAGGATTATGGAGATAGAAGAATTTTGTTATTTGGGAAGTAGAATTACTAAAGATGGACGAAGCAGGAGCGATATAAAATGCCGAATAGCACAAGCGAAACGAGCCTTCAGTAAGAAATATAATTTGTTTACATCAAAAATTAATTTAAAAGTCAGGAAAAGATTTTTGAAAGTATATGTTTGGAGTGTCGCTTTATATGGAAGTGAAACTTGGACAATTGGAGTATCTGAGAAGAAAAGATTAGAAGCTTTTGAAATGTGGTGCTATAGGAGAATGTTAAAAATCAGATGGGTGGATAAAGTTACAAATGAAGAGGTATTGCAGCAAATAGATGAAGAAAGAAGCATTTGGAAAAATATAGTTAAAAGAAGATACAGACTTATAGGCCACATACTAAGGCATCCTGGAATAGTCGCTTTAATATTGGAAGGACAGGTAGAAGGAAAAAATTGTGTAGGCAGGCCACGTTTGGAATATGTAAAACAAATTGTTAGGGATGTAGGATGTAGAGGGTATACTGTAATGAAACGACTAGCACTAGATAGGGAATCTTGGAGAGCTGCATCAAACCAGTCAAATGACTGAAGACAAAAATAAAAAAAGAAATGATAAACATAAATAGGTTTGTAAATAATTTTTTAAGTGTTTTACACAAACCCTGAAATACTATTTACATGCGTAAAATAAACTAATATATATTTTATGATTTATTACCATTTTTTGTTGGTTTTTCTCAATTTCTTATGGTGAATCACTCGATAAATTATCACATATACTCAACTCATCTTCACCAACATTACATTTCAAGGAGTCATTTTTGAAATTACTAATGAGTTTATCCATTTCGATATAAATAAAATAATCCATCTTCAACATTTTTTCTTCTTCTGGCAAGACATGTTTAACACAGTTCCACCACTTATATGCTGTTACCTCAACAATACGTTTTCAAGGAAAACCCTTACATCCACTATTTTATAGTTTTGTTATTCCAAGCTACAAATTCTTTTACTTAACTCTGCACTAGTTCAATTGGATTCAGATTGCAGCGGCATGGTGGAAGCTGTAATAGTGTATGTCCATTTGCTTCAGCCATATCATCGATTACATATTTGTCAAACTTTTGCTAATTTTTTTAACCACTTTTAGTTCAACCTTTAAAAATGTTGAATGAAATGGGATTTGTTTTTCTGTCAGCCATGATAATATAGCCGCTTTTAGCCATGATGTATTAGGGATTTTTTTATAATTTTACACTATGGTATGGTGCATTATCCACAACAATAACACTATTTGGCGGAATTAATTTCATAATCGTATTAAACCAGTTTAAAAAAAAAATTACTATTCATATCTTTATGGTAATCACCCTTTTTATTGGATTCAGAAAATAATGTGTACCGTTAACAAATACATTTTCATTCGCTACATGACCTACAATCAGCTGTTTTCCTTTGTTAATTGCCAATTTTATACTAGAACTTAAGTATTCTATACTTCTACTTAAACCAGACAGAAAAGCCTGTTTAGATGTCTTAATGAAAGTGTCACACCAAAATTTATTGACTGAATGACCTTCATTCACCCAAGTTACATCCAGAAAAAAAATCTTTTTTCTCATTTTTCTAAACTGTTTAATTTGTTTCAAATATTTCCTTCGCCAAATCTTTATGTCATATCTATCGATGATATTTCTACTTTTTCCTGCAAATTTGAAACCTATCAATAAACGAAGTTTATATAAATTAGCTCGACTAATTTTCAGTAAATCCGAATCGCTTATGACAACTGGAAGTACCTTATTGAATGTGGGAAATTCACTTTTAAAAGTGAATTTCCCACATGAACTTTGGATCAGACAACATTTTTATTGACATTGTCCAGTTGGTCTAAAACGTGTTATGAAAGTTTTCTTTAAGAATGATAATTTCAAATGACAATATTGATGAAGAATCTGAGAGTGAAATTGAGAAATCAGATGAAATGTATGTGGCTGAACCATTATTTATACATTTAATCTTTTCAATAGATTTATAATTATTAGTTCTAAATTAAATATTTTCTATGAAATAAATAAAACATAACTAGGTAAACAAATAAAAATAAAATACCAAAACAAAATAAAAAAAATACATTAAACAAGTTAAACTTATTATGATTATTATGATCACATAAATATAAAAAGGCACATCTCAGAAGACAGGTTTCTGGTGCCTGAAATAAGACAAACTCACTCAAGCGAGTTTTACCCCATGTTTGTGTTTTACCCTACATTTTTGTCGCTGTAACAGCACGCAACTAAAATTTAGCAAATCTTCTTTGCGTCATCATTGCCATTAAACCTCTTATTGCATATTAAATCCGATAGGGCCAAGTAAGGGTAAGGACTGCGACTTCGAAATCAGCTGATTTGCAAAGACGCGTTCACCGCTAGATTCCTATATTCATTCTGGATCGTTTGAAGAATCACATCAAGTATTCGTAGAAAAATTTCCGAATGCCTATATCCCAGCGAAGAGTAGCATACACGATTTAGTTAAAAAAAATGGCGTAAAACAAGTTCGGTTTCAAATGCAAACGATATAGGCAGCCTTATATTAGGACTCCACACGCCATTGCCGATACTGAAAGGAGAATTACTACCGGTCCAAAAAAATCACTACGCAAGTTATCCCAACAATCTGGTATTAAATACACATCTTGTCGTAAAATGTTTCATAAATTAAAATTGAAACCATACCGCGTTAAAACTGTACAACAACTGAAGTAAACAGACAAACCGAAACGACTTGATTATTACAACTGGCTTCTCAAAAACATTGTTGATGGGACAGATAGACCCGATGTCGTATTTCATGTCAGATGAGGCATGGTTTCATTTATCCGGCCATGTTAATTCACAGAACACCAGGTATTGGTTGGCGAGGGATCCTCACGAGATATTCGGGCGTCCACTTCACGATAAGAAAATTGGTGTTTGATGTGCCATTCCGGTAATCGTATAGTGGGACCAATACTTTTTAACCGAGCTGTCAATACACAAATTTACCTTACAATTTTCGTAGAATTCTATACGCAATTAACTGCTTATGAAAAAGAATACAGCTTCTTCCAACAAGACGGAGCAACGCGTCACGCACAAACGTTTCACTGAATCACGTTCACAAATAAAGAGCTGTCAGCAAAGGACGGTGGCCTCCACGTTCCCAGAGTTGTCTACTTGCGTTATTTTCCTTTGGGGCTACTTAAAGGAGAGAGGTTATACATCTAATCCCCACAATATTTATGAACTGAAGGTGAACATTCAACGAGAAATCAACGCAATTGACAACAACGTTTAGCGTCAAACGATTCATAATATGATCAGTTAAGCACAGATGTGCAATACCCAGGGTGGTTACTTTGAACATCTTTTGTAACAATAAGGTTAATAAATGCAATATTTAAATTACATTTTATGTTTTTCTTATTTATCTGTACCATTCATAAAATTTCAAACCAACATAACCTACCAATTCATCAGCGGTTACATTATGGGTTCGGTTTTATGTTGCTCACTTTGTACTATTCTGTCCTTTGTGATTTAGTTTCTTTTTAATATATTAGTAAAGACAGCTTTTCGGCCTTTAATAGTTATTTATCAGTATTATTCTCACAACCATGAAGACAACTAACAAAGGGGGAGCTCCGCCCCCAGTTGTCATATACAATCTTCCCAACGAGTCATAAACTTTTAATTATATAATCCCATTAGGACAGATATTGACTTATTGTCTGATCAGTATAATATTTTTAATTCATAATTTTTACATGCATAAAATAATAATCCATATTCCAGTTTTGTCACATATTTAATTTTGCGAATAATAATTTGACATGTATTTGTATCTAATAACTTTATATACATATAAAACTGTTAATATTAATCATGTATTTTCTTTTTCTTATTTGATATAATTGTCTTATTTTCTATTTATTATTATCACTACTTCTAATACAACTATTAGTTTCAGTCTTTATTCTGTTATGAGCTTTAGGGTTTTACCCTGTTTTGAAAAAATATAAATTTATTAACATTTACATGCGTGATTATGTAGTATTTATACGCTTGCATACATATATAAATATACACAAAAATGTATGATTCTACATTTCAAGGCTTCTAAATATGGAACTCAATATCACCAAATGACATAACAAAATAGTAATTTCATACATAATATTTTTATAACTACTATGTTCATGACCTAATGATAACAAAACACAAGGTCAGTTTCCTCAGGGGTTTATAATATCTTTATATACCCACATAATCTATTATATACTTTACTAAAAATAGTATTTTTTTTTAAAATAAGTAGTGGGAGAAAATTTTCCTCTATAATATTCCCCTTCCACTTAATTACAAATTAAAAGATGTAAGAGGATATGGTTGTATTAAATGTATATTCTTAAAGATTATATTAGTGTAACAGAGTGCAAAAAATAAAAAATAAAAACATTAAAACTTTTGAAATTTATATATTTACCATTCCATAATAAAAGAACAGAAATCTATAATCATGAAACAAATTTTATTATATTTTTTATTTATGTTTTTTGTATTTATCACACATGGTAATTCAGATTCCACCAGGTATGTTTAAGTTATTGATAAACTTATTTTTATTAAATTCTTGATTTAATTAAAAATATAATTAAAAATTTTTAAATTATAGAGAACTATGTTCAACATTTTAGTTTAAATTAAATTTTGTTTGAAATTGTTGCTTTAGTGGCATTTTATTACAGTATTTATAAAAAATAAAGCAAAAACATTCAATAAATTATTAATGCTCATATATATTTACCGACATTTACCAATATGTTTATTTTTCAGAGAAAAATATAAAGTAATTATTATTGGGGCTGGGATATCAGGCATAGGAGCAGCAACTCATTTACTGAAAAACAATTTTTCTGATATAGCAATTCTAGAAGCATCAAATCGTCTAGGAGGTCGTGTCTACACAGCACCATTTGGTAATGGGATATAATATTCTCAAAATCACAAGAGAATTACTTATAATGTATTTTATAATTTTAATGAATGTTATACAAGTATGAATTACTTACAAACAATATTATCAACTGAATTAATGTGCTATAAATATAGTTTAATCATCTTTTGGACTTAATATTCCAAATTAATCTGAGGTGAGATTTAATAGCACTTTTCCACCTTCCCCTGATCAATCACCTCTTTTTTTTATATTTGGCATACTGAAAATTTCTAGGTATAAAGTGAAGCGCTAGTATAATGGAAGTTATAAATTTCTTATATAAAAAATTGTAACAAATAGCTTCAAGTTATTTATAATTTTCTTTTTCTATGTTCTTGACCATGACGTTAAGTGATGATATTGATTTCAATTTAAACTTTTTTATTAGCACCCTGAACTAAAATAATCTCAATTCTCTACGACCCTCCTCAGTGAATGGTTTATTGTTATTTTCATGCTGGCTTAATTGTAAATATTAATTATGCCAGCATCGTAACATTTAACTCTGTTACTCAATATTTAATGTATGAAGAATATATTGATCTAATATTAGTACTCTTTCTGAATTATTTGGTGTTAAATTGAGTAACAGTTAGTTACAATTTGATTTGCAATTTATTTGATACATTTCTATATCTACCAGATCAAACAAAAACTAAATTTTTGAAAAGTTTTATTACATATATCAACCTCTTGAATAAAAAAGTTGTTTAAGACTACTAAATCTTTAGTATAGTGGAATTATTTATCAATTGCATTTTATAAATATATAATTGTAATCTAATTATCCAAGATCTTTATATAACACCATCAGAACATAGAAGGTTGTTTCATGTATCTCCCTTTTGGCATTTTGTGTTTTCACTATTGGAATCCCTTAGCTACTAACTAGAGCAGGTATTATTATAGCTAATGGCATTTCACTATTAGATCATATATTAATTTCTCATTTTTTTATTTTTTTTATAACAATGTACCAGATAGTTTTTATCTATATTTAAAAATATATAAGTGATTGTGTATTAAACAGAATAGGTACATTAAAACTGATTTTATTACTCTTCATTTGATGATTGATATTAAGATTATTAATACAAAAAAAAATTAATATAATAAAATTCACTCAATGAAGGATTTTGTAGTAAATCCCAAATCAAAATTAATTATCTAATTTTACAAATTAAGCATTATAAATCTATATTTTCAAATTTTTTAATGAGAGTTGTTGATAACAGCAAAGGGTTGAAAACTTTCTTGACATATCTTTTGTTTTGGCATCTTCAAAACTTCAAATAACTTCATAGTATATGATAATTTACAATGTATAGACTAAGTCTACAATTTATACTCTTCAACCAACCCATTAAAAAAATAAATAACAATTCTTACTCGCACAAGAAAATTTGAAATAATTCTTTCTTCATGAGCACAAAATGGTTTTTACTTCCATAGACATTCAAATAACTAAGGTGAATAATATGGCTAACATTTTGATAAACAAAAGTGTTGAACACTATAAGTGCTAAGTAAAAAAAAAAAAAATTAGACCTTATCAATTCTGCAATAAGGTCATATATATATATATATATATATATATTGCCAGCAATTGAAGCCTGCAGTTAAAAATGTTTCCTGAAAAAAATCTTTTCTTTAAGTAAGTCACAAAATTTCCATATCATATTCCTATACAAAAACTTTAAAAAAGGTGCTGAATTCAATGTATTGGAAAAAAATTATTTAAAATTAAAGATGCTTTTTAATTTATAACTCTTTCAGAGGTTGGCTGAAACAAATCTTGCTTAAAAAATATGTCCCAATTCAAATTAAAAAAAAAGATTTTTCATATTTTTTTAAAATTTTACATACAAATAATTATTATTTTAGATTGTTCATTTAAATATATACTAAGAGAGAATATAAAAAATAGTAACCAACTAAAAAGGAGCTTCCTTACATTACATTTAAAAATACGTTTTTATTAATGAAATGTTAATATAAACCATAAATAAAGAATTAAATACTTTTTCATATTGTTTTCAATAGGTACATAGTTCTTCAATAGCTTTACAGTTCTTTACTCAGAAAAAATTACTAACAGTGAAGAGTGAAAATGCACCAACCAATCATTTTTTAACTTAGTCATTTGTAGAAATCAGTCAAGATTATACATGGCTGATTTGAAGAAACAGTCAAAAATAAAAAAATCAACTTATTTGGTTTTTTTACACAAATTTTTAATTTCTTGCATTTTTTAACAATATTTTTTGCAATATACTTAGTATGTTGTTCAGTTTCAAAAATATAACTCCATTGTAGGAATTTTTATTGTAATTTTAAATGGTGAACAGCCTACAAAAAAATTACTTGATACCATATCTCTTAAATATTGTGTTAAAACCTTGTAAAATCAAGGTTTTTGGGGATTCTTTACATTCTTTCTATAAATTGGGAAACTGTAATCACCATAAATGTATAAGTATAAATCCAGATTTTTTTTTAAAGAGCATTTTGGAGAATTGTAAAAAGAGATACATAATGTAAAATAATGATTATCATTGTACAACTATAGAATAAATATCATTTATTTTAGGGCAGTATTAGTAGCAGCTAATTCAGTCAGCTTAATTTGAATGAACTACTATTTAATTACAAGTTGTGATATTTGTTTTTAACAGTGACAAAAATTGATTAAAAATTAATATTCAAAATTTGAAGACTTTTGAAATACAGATGTTAATGAACAAATTAATGTTAATAAAGATTACATAAAAATAATTTGTAAAACTATTGACATTTATTAACGCTTTTTTATAAGAATTTAAGTTATATTTTCTTTTTTTTGACAATAAATAATTGTCTTGATTTCAGGTGATTTTTTAATAGAATATGGAGCCCAGTGGGTTCATGGGCAAGATAGTAATGTTGTGTATGAGATAGCTCAACCTCACAATTTTTTTTATGTTCAAGCTTTGGATTTCAAAAACAGTTTTGTTAAACATTCAGATTCCAAAGTAAATCTATCAGTTGTAAATAATTGGCTATTTGATGAGGCATTAGGATTGTTTTATAATACAGATGATTTGATTTCATGCAATTGCTCAATGGAAGATTATTTTGATAACAAGTAAGTAATAAAAATGTTTTTTTTTTTTTTTAATATTTCCTGATTTCAAATGAATGAAATCAGGTTAAAACTGAACTATCAACTAACAGAAAATTGTTCTAACAACGTAATGGGGTCATTAACATGGGTACTTACTTCATAACAAAAAATTATGAGTAATGTTTTTTAACACCTGTAAAACAAAACAACATTAATATAAGTATTAATAATCTTAATGACAAAAATACTAAATACATCATAAGAGAGCAGATTACAATTTCACAATATTAAATTTAATTACAATATTATATATAAAGGAAATTGATAATTGAAGTCACATAAGTAATTTGACAGGATCTGCAAAATATAAGTACCAAAATATAGAAAGTTATAGGTTGATAAAACCACTAATCCTTCAGTGAAAATTTTAAAATTTGTTTATGATCTAATGGTTCTTCATAATTTTTTTAAAAATAAATTGTTGAATTGTTAAAGTTCAAGGATACTAATAGGTCGGTCTCTGTGGTACGAGTGGTAGCATCTTGGCCTTTCATCCAGAGGTCTCAGATTCTGTTGCACTGTTTAGCACTAGTAAATTCAAACATAATTTGTCTACTGGAAAAAATAAAAAAGAAAGCTCATACAAACATAGGTTCAGAAATGCATTGTTAGCGAGTGTCGACTGGTGAAAGATTTTGCCCTGATTTCTGCACTTTCAGTAAAATTAAGAAAGACTGTTCCTGCGACCCAGGAAACAGTATAGTTAAGGAGTAACTTTACTAGTTTTATATGAAATTTGATGTGAAAATTTAAAAAATAGGTTCCAGAACTGAAGTTTTAGTAGTTTTCAAGAAATGTAGGGTAGAAGACAAAAGATTGTGGTCGAAATACTTACTATTTTATTGTTAATATAATTTTGTTTGGCGTAATATAATTTTGTTAAATGGATAATAAACAAATAAAGGTTAAGACAAAACATGTAGAGAATTTTATTCTGAGTAATTGGTATGAATAATGTCCACGGAAACTACATTTAAATGTATAAATTTTGAAGTTTATTAAAAACAAAATGCATGTTTTATTTAATACCTAGTTAAAATGTGCCATATTTTGATATTTTTTTAAACCATTTGCAGCTAATTACATAGTTTCTTCTTCATTGTTACCAGAAACACTAATAACTCCAGTGAAGATTGCTAATGTTGGCCATTTAATACCTACTAGTATGTAGTAAACAATGCGTTCAATTTATCTTAAAATTGTTCATTCTTACAATCAACCAATGCGATACCAAATCAACCAATCAAACATTACAACATATATGTACAAGAAACCATCAACATCATGTAGTAACCACTAAAAACAACACACCTTTAGAACCCAAAATGCACTTTCACAAGGCATTAAAAACAGAATTAATTACATTAAAAGAAAAAAACTCACTCAGTTTGTTCACTCATTTCTGATCCACTAGGTGAAAGGTTTTCATAGTATTTCTAAGTCTCTCCTGCTACATTAAACAATGAAAACAAAATTAAAAACAAGTATTTTTCTAGCATCTCTGAGTTCATATCATATTCCTGCTGAAAGAAAACATAAGACATTTTTATACATTCCTCACATTTATCAACAAATTATACCTCAAATGCTGTGTATTCTTCCTTCTTTGTTTTTTAATAAAGTGATTTTAAAAATTATTTTTCTTTTTCTTTTTTCTTTTCAGTCATAAGTTTATACTTTTAAAAAATAATAATAAAAATAATTAAAAAATAATTTTTAGTGTTAATATTTTTGCATTACATCCCATTTTCAATCAAATAAGCATACATTTGAAATTTAGTCTATAAGCTTAACAGAAAATTTGTGAAGAATTTGATTACAACATTTTGACTTGAGTAACAGAAAGGTGGAGTTAAATAAAAGCTAATATAAAAATGTTGACCATATTTAGCTTAATAAATTACTTATGCTTCTTCAAACCATATTCTAAACAGTATGTGTTCTTCAATGAAGAAGACACTTTGTGTACATAGACTTATTTAACATATGCTCTAATGAGTCAGTAAGTGCATCAATTAATCAGTAAAATGCTGGAACTGCAAGCTTTTTATTAATTAAAAATTTAAAACAGTATTTCAGACTTGAACATAACATACTCTAGAATGTATACCTTGTTCAAGCTCTGTCATTATTGTCATCAGTTACTTCAAGTGGATTTACTTTGATCGGTTTTGCATTCTACTTGCCATTGCATTAAATTAATAAAGAGAAAATAAAAATAAGGTATAAAATGGAATTTTCAATCGTAATTATTTGAGGAATGTTTAGTGTATGTCAAAACAATGTTATCGATTAATAATATGGTAAGCATATACTATTACAGGAAATGCTGAACAACAATGAGTGATGATGATTAAGAGCTATTTTCACTATTCAATATTTTTTTCAAAATATTCTTTTAAACATCAAACTTACATATGGAATAGGTTGTGCCATGAGTGAAGGAGAGATTATGTATTGGTGGTTTTGTGATGGAAACTTCCCCTCTACCATAATTTTCCACCAGTCAAAAAAAAAAAAAACATTTAATTTTCAAATGGAAAATATCATGAAAAATCTTTACAATACATTGGTCCCACTTAGTAGCAGAAAACGTACAGAAAAATTTAACAAATTAAATAACATCTGCCCACATCATCACAAACAAATGAAATAAATAAAAAAATAAGTTAAAACCTCTTCTTAGGGGTGGTTTTAAGGAAGATTTTTATACTTGGAATTTGTGGTACTGTAATGAGTATTATTGAAAAAAATCTGACGAATTGCAGTGTTTTGGAGAAAGATAATTGTTTCTGAATCCCACCTCAATCACTTCAGAATGAGTAGAAAACTCTTTATAGTGGTATTCTTTTCTTAACCTTTTTTCCCAATGGATATTCTCCTTAATATCTATATATTTTCCTGAACTACAACAGTAGTTCAGGAAGTAGTAGCGAACATTATAACTTGTTCTTATGATATGGAAGATTTTTTTGGAATTTTTCTTTTTACACAGATACCATATATTTTCTATTTTTTTTTCCATTGTAAATAGATTGCTTTGATTTTGGTCGTTTACCATACTTTCTTCTGAAACAAAACTGCAGAATTGTTTTGGATAATTCCAACACACAAAAAAAACATTCTTTGCAAAAGTAGCAGTCATCTTTACAGACTGGTAATGCCACACAGAAATCACTATTATTGTCAACAACTATTCTACAAACTTAAAATTATTCCCTGTAAAACCATGTTAGTTATTGCATTTACATATATAAATCACCAAACATATATTTCATTTGTAATCAATCTGTATATATTTTGAATATATTCATTTTTCCAAATGTTTTTCCAGCACCTTTATACAATATCCCACTTGATCTCAAATAACTACTTTGAGAATAATTTGAAAAAATTCTGTTTTACTAACCACAATTTTTCATCCTCAAATCATCATACATTTAGTGTTATTACACAATTAAAAATAATTTCTTGATACTTATTTAAATAAAATTGGTAGTCAATTTAAATAAAATCAGAAATTACAGGGTCACAAACATAACAACCTAACACATTTTGATCCTGGCATAGTCAAGGTAAATAAATGTATAATTTTATCAAATAACAAATATCTTAAAATTAATCATCATAGTAAATTAAATACTTATAATTTAAATTAAATAAAAAATTATATAAAATCTTAAATTTGTTAATTTTGTATTGTTTATTTAAAATACTTTACAACTGCAGGTTCGAAGAGTTGATTAAAAAAAAAAATGTTGATGAATACACAGCACAAGCAGTAGCAGATCATGCCAAAAAAAGTCAGGGTGTTCACGATGGAACTGATAATTTAGAAGAAGAAGGATCTTGGGGGAACTCGCAATTTATAATAATCAATGGAAGTTTTACTGTGGCATGGAAAACCGGTTATCATTCCTTTATAGATATATTAATGGTCAGTTACAAATAGCATGCTTGAATGAATATATTTGGATTCTGTACAACTACACTTTTTGACAATTATTCTGGAAACTTTGAGAACACATAAAAACAAACTAACAATTTAAAATTTCAACATTATTAGTTTTCATTTTAACATTAATAAAACTTTACTACTGGTTACATTACCTAAATTTTATGCTACTGGTTTAAAACTAACTGTACCAATTAGGAATAACTAAACATTGTACATTTATACTTTACTACTAACTACACATCTCGGTGACATAATTTTTTTTTTTTTAGGTGCCTTCAAAATAATTTGAGGTTCTCAAAGTGACATGTACTTTCTTGTGAATCTTCAAGTCTTACTCTCAACCTTAAATTATTCTCTTTTATTTTGTAGGGGAAGTTTCTTTAGTTACTCTGTCATAATATAACTTAAGTGGAAGATTTTAAAATATTTCATCTAAAAGAAAAATACACATTAAGCAGTAACACAAATGTTACCTTCTTTTCATGAACTTAAGTCCTGGTTTGTAATTTGACTTACTCTGTACTGCACCTCCATTCTTCTCAATTCACATTCCTTGAACAAGTCCTGATGTGCAAATCCTTCAAGCCCTTCAAAACATCCTACAAACCTTACTTGGTATACCGATGCATGAGACTAAAGACCTAAGGTGAAAGACACAACTGCTGGAATCAAAAATCAAATATAAAAAATTAATACTGATACTTTCTGTAACAAGCTATTATATTTTATCAAAATAATGTTAAATATTTCTAGCTGTAATTATATATTCAAATATTATAAAGAAAAGTTACTTATAATTTACAAAACAAATATTAAAAAAAAAACAAGCTTATTTATTTAAGAACAAAAGTATGATTAATTTTGATACTTAATAGTATTAGGGATCCCCAAATATTTTTCATCATTACAGAAATGTGTTTATTTACAAAAAAAATGGTATACTGCAATATAAGTTTGTTTTTGTTATTAAGCATTACAAAAACACTGCAAACTTTGGGAGGAGATTTTCCTGCTCGTTCCTAATTAAATAGGAAGGTACCAATGTCACCAAATTTTTTTTTTCTTCAGCCATTTGACTGGTTGATGCAGCTCTCCAAGATTCCCTATCTAGTACTAGTCGTTTCATTTCAATATACCCCCTATATCCAACATCCCTAACAATTTGTTTTACATATCCAAATGCTGCTTGCTTGCACAATCTTTCCTACTTACCTGTCCCTCCAATATCAAAAAGATTATTCTAGGATGCCTTAAAATATGGCCTATAAGTCTGTGTCTTCTTTGAAGTCCAAATGCTTCTTTCTTCATCAATTTGCTATAAAACCTCTTCAATTGTTACTATCCAACCCATCCAATTTTTAACATTCTTCTATAGCACCACATTTCAAAAGCTTCTAATCTTTTCTTCTCAGGAACTCCAATCATTCAAGTTTCACTGCCATATAAAGCTACGCTCCAAGCATATACTTCAAACTGCTTTCCTGATGTTTAAATTAATTTTTGATTTAAGCAAATTATATTTCTGACTGAAAGCTCATTTCACCTGTGCTATTCAGCATTTTATATGGTGGTCCATCCACTTTATTTCTACAATTCATTACTTTCATTTTATTCTTGTTTTTTCCATGTGGTAGTTCTTGCATAGGAATTCATCCATGCCATTCATTGTTTCTTCTAAATCTTGTTTACTCTCAGCTAGAATTATTATATCAGTAAATTTAAGTATAGTATAAGATTAAGAAGTAACAGGGATAGGGAACATCCTTGTCTGACTCACTTTTTTATTATTTGCCTCTTTCTTATGCTCTTTGATTATTACTGTTGCAGTTTGGTTCCTGTAAATGTTAGCAATTGTTCTTCTATCTCTAGACTTGATCCCTAATTTTGTTAAAATGCTGAACATTTTATTCCAGGCTATGTTATCAAATGCCTTTTCTAAGTCTATAAATGCCATGTATGTCATTTGTTTTTTTTTAATTTTCCTACTTCTATTAATGAGTGCTAAACTTGCTTCCCTTGTCCCTATACTTTTCCTGAAATCAAATTGGTTATCTCCTAACACTTCTTCCATTCTCCTCTCAATTCTTCTATACAGAATTCTAATTAAAATTTTTAATGCATGAATAATTAAGCTAATTGTTCTGTATTCTTCACATTTATCTGCTCCTGCTTTCTTTGGTAACATGACAATAACACTCTTTTTAAAGTCTGACAGAACTTCCTGTTTTTCGTAATTATTACACGCTAGTTTGTATAGTCTATTTATCGCTTTCTCACCTGCACTGCAAAGTAATACTGCAGGTATCGCATCTATCACAAAGTCTTTTTCCCATTCAGATCCTTTAATTTAATGCTCAATTAAATTCAGATCTCAGTATTTTATCTCCCTTTTCATCCTCTTCTTCTTCTATAACACCAGTTTCTAATTCATTTTCTCAATATAACTCTTCAATATATTCCATTCCATCCATCTATCAACCATTTCTTTCATATTATATATTGGTGCACCACCTTTATCTAACACATTATTAGATTTTAACTTATATACTGCAAAATTCTTCTTAACTTTCCTGTATATTCTGTCTATTTTACCAGTGATCATTTCTCTTTCCACTTATGAACACTTTTTTTTAACAACGTTTCTTTTGCTAATTTGCACTTCCTTTTTATAGTATTTCTTAAGGTCAGTGGGTCATTTTCCTTCTTCATCAATAGCATTCTTATAATTTCTACGCTCACCCATCAGCTGCATTATATCCTATGTTATCCAGGGTTTTCTACCAGTTCACTTGGTTCCGCCAAAGGTTGCTTCTTCTGATTTAAGAATTTCCCTTTTAACATTCTCCCATTCTTCTTCTATATTTTCTACCGTCTCGTTTTTACTCAGACCTCTTGCGATGTCCTCCTCAAAAATCTTCTTTACCTCCTCTTCCTCAAGCTTCTCTAAATTCCATGGATTCATCTGGCACCCTTTCTTCACGTCTTTAAACCGCAATCTTTATTTTATTATTACTAAATTATGGTTGCTATCAATGTTTACTCCTGGATATGCTTTGCAATCGACGAGTTGTTTTCTAAATCTTTGCTTAACCTTGCTATAATCTATCTGAAACCTTGCAGTATCGCCCAGATTTTTCTATGTGTATTCTTCTATTATGATTTTTAATCATGGTGTTGGCAATTACTCAATTATATATACTTTGTGCAAAACTCAATAAGACAGGCCCTAATATACACATAAACACATTAACAATTGTTGTCGGCTTAGGTTTTGATTTTATCGTTATGCTTTTTGAAATACTCTACTCTCTTTCCTAGCTTCTTGTTCATTACAAATCCAATTCCTGCCTGTCCTTTATTTAGCACTGAGATAATTATTCTAAAATCACCTGGAACCTAGAGCAGCTTGGAAGTTGTTCCAGATCCAAATTTTCATAAAAAAATCACTTTTAAGATAAGGTTCATGTTTTACAAACAACCAAAATGCTGTATTTAGGGTGGTACTAATTCACAAATGATTCAACATTGACCATTACATCAGGAAAAACATTACTGTTTGGTGTACATTATGAGCTGATGGCATCATTGGGCAATTTTTTTCCAAAAATGAGCAAGGAGATGCTGTTACAGTAAATGGTGAATGCTATCAAGTTATGAATTGAAACTTTTTGTTTGCAAATTTGGAAAATTTTAATTTTAATGAGGTTTCAATTGGATAGTGCCACACATAGGTGCAAAAACAATACACTTTTTGCATCAAAAATTTGGTAATTCAGTATTTTAATGAAATGGTAATATCAATTAGCCATCAAGATCATGCAATTTCACTCCCGTAGATGTATTGCTCTGGGGTTATGGGTCACTAGTCAACAGCAAGAAAGCACAAACGATTGATGACTTGAAAGCAAATATTAGCATGTTATTGGTGATTAACAAGCTGATTTGTGCAAAGTAACACAGAATTTTATTGGTATATTTGGCTATGTCAAGCAAAGCCATGGAGGCCATATGAATAATATTGCTTTTTGAACATAATGTAATGTTATAAGCTTCAAAATAAAATAAAATCTCTTTCAGCACACCAGAAGGCAGAGATAGATTTCACCAATGCAAAGCAGGGGATAAAAAAGATTTTAACCTTAAGAAAAGCTTCAAATTTACTCAATACAACAATGGTTGCATGTGAAAAAAGTTTCACGTGTTTAGTATACGACAAGCCCCATCATCTTATAATTCCAGCAATATTTTGGTCATCCCTTGCCATACGGGTTGGTCATATCAAAAATTGTTTCAGACAAAAGTTTTTGGTAATGTTCAGAGGATTAACGACCACTTTAAACCAATTTGATACTGCACTAAGGGAAATGTGATTTTTTTTGTCTTCAAAACCCCAATTTTTCCATTCCCTAGGCCAATGGTTGTCAAAAAAAATCAAAAGATTTACTTAGATAAGTTTTAAGCCCTTATCCAAAGATTAGTAAGAACTTTTAAACAAATTCAATATTTTACAATTAGAAAGTTATAGCGGTATTTTGTTTTTCGAGAAAGTACCCCCTCCCACTCCATTACCATCCCCCCTTGGTCTGATTTTGCCCATTAACAAACTCAACCGAGATTTTGGGTCGTTATATTTTATGTATCAATTTGAAAGTGATTGGTGCAAAATTATGGCAGTTATCATGTCTACAAGAAAGTGAAATATATATATATATAAACTTCTGAATTGACGGTGGTTTTGGGGTCTGGGGAATGTGAAACGTGAATATATGTCAAAATTTTCTGGAAGTTGAATCATGGTGCCCATTACAATAGGTAGCTTTCTTAAGAAATCTACCTTAAAAATTGTTGGTTGATGTTACATATCCTTTCTATTTTATTATAATTTTACTATTTGCACTAAAATGACCTGTTCAAATCTGTACAAATAACTAAGATAGTGTAAATTTATTCAGTTCATCCAAAAGTAACTTCTCTTTGAAAAGGTAGAGCTTTATTCATCACTATTATTTTATTAATTACTCTAAGAAAAAAAAATCGTTTTGTTTTCTAAACAGTGTAGACTCTCTGATGAAAGTAAGTTGTGTATACTCTGATAGTAATTTTTCACATTTAATTTCTTTTTTGTCACTTATCGAAAAGTTTTATAATCATTCAGATATAAAACACTCAGAAAATTAAGAAATGCCAATAGATACTCTGCATAAGTTGTGAACTATTATTTCATTAAAACTCAAGGCAGCATTTACAGAACTCATAATCTAAGTACTGTAGGATGGAGTAATGAATTACATCAATATTATGAAAATGAAGATTGGCATGGAAAACCGATTATCACTCTGCAATTGATACGTTATTGAACAGCTAAGAATCTACATACTAAAAATAGTATTGTTTATATTGTTTACTTGTTGTTGACATGTAACAGTACAATTGTCAAGTACAGCTGTTATTTTTTTGTTGCAATTTAAACTACAGATTTACAAAAATAAAAAGCTTACAGCATAAGAAAATGTTAGCTATTATTTTTTAATAATTATTATTCTATTTTATCACATTTTATTTTTTATGAAATCTAATTATAATTTTATATTTAAAATAGAATATCAAGAGGGCAAAGAATTATATTTTGAAAAACATAAAAACCAATGAGAAACCATAAAAACATATATTTTGGCATTCTTCCATATCATTATTTTGTCAACCAAACATTTAAAATAAAATTAACAAAAGTATATTGATATAATTTTTTTGATCATGAACAACATATAAATGCAAAATTACATCCAGACAGTAGCAAAGGTTGACTTTTATCACTAGACCTGCCTTGAAATACAATAATTATGTAGTACAGAGTGATCAAAAAAACCACGCAATCGAAATAGCCTACACTCAAATATCAGATTATGATCGTCCTTCATTTAAAATTTATAAATACACGATTACTTTATTTCTTTCATCAAAAAATCTAACTATTTTTCACAGGAACTTATCAAGAGTTGGGCAATTAAAACAATTAAACAGCCTGAGAATTTTCTATTATTCAAATAAAATGAAATTTTTCTTAAAAACATAAACATGAATCAGATACAGTATCATTTACTTGTATTTCTGTTAAAATATAAATTTTGGATAAGAATGAATTGTGAGTAATATAAACTGACCTATTTATTTATTTAAGAAACTTGTAAGTACAATTATAGTTTGGTATACCAATAATCGCTGAAGATGAAAAACCAAGTAGACCAAAAGTGAATTTTTATTATCAGTATAAGTTCTAGAAGATTGAATAACTAGTGTGTGCATGAATTATTTAAACAAAAAATGTATAAATTTATTTCTATTCTTATATCATCTGTAATCACTAATAATTCATTGAACAATTTACACCTAGTAAAACATTTAAATGATTGTTAAACCATTTAATGGGGCGCATCTATCTGTGCTGCATTTAATATTGATTGAAAAAAAAGTTTGTTACATAATGTACCTTAATGTCAGTTGAAGCTAGTTTACTTTGTTGATAGAAAAAATTAAATACTTTCTTCTCAGTAGTTCCGGGGAAGAACTCTGAAACTGAAACTGTAGAGCTGTTGAACCTAAACTATACATTACCTGAACCACAATCTATGTCAAAGAAACAATCGATGATATTACCAAGGAAGGTGTGCTACCTTACAGTTACTATGTTGATAACATCTGATTAATTTTCTAGTGCAGTATTTTAATTGTCAAAAATAAATAGTTTTAGTTTTTTGGTTTTTGCAGATTTTGGAGTTATAATTAAAGAGCAATTCAATAAATAGAACTATGACTTTTTAATCTTTATTTGAATTAATCAATAATCAGAGCTGAGGAAGATCTTCTTTTTCTTTTTTTCATATGTAAAAGCTCTGAATTGTTCTGTCATATTTTTTCCTACATTTCTGCTGATATTGTATACCGAAACTAATAAACAATTTACATTTTTCACAATTTTACTTTTCAATACTATCTTAGAACTTATTTGCTTATTAAAAGCTATTTTCTCTAGAGTTATAACAAATTAAAAAATGTTGGCAACCATTGTTTCAAGTTCAAAAAAACATCTCTGTACACCATCTGCACTGTTTTATATCAGCAAATAACACTTCATCATCAGCAAATAGTACAATCAAAATGTTTGACTTTTTCATGTTGTGATGATTATATAGAGTAAATGAGACATTATATTTCACTTATAGATATCATGAAACCACAATAAGTCCAACCTTTCTATCTATTCCATTTCTCTACAGACATATTTGTTAGAGATGATACATCTCTTGTTGTTACTGCAATATCATCAGCTAAACCACAAATCTGTACAGACTTAAAACGTATGTTTCCTTTAAGAGTTTCTTTGAAAACAACTTTATTTCAATGCAAGATGAAATAGAGTTGATGATAAATTAACTCTTAGCTTCAAACTTGATTGGTTCATAAAAGCCTTACTTACTTGGCCACTCATTTTCTTTTTTGCTTTAGTGTTATACAGTCTTTTTTCCAATCCACACCCATTTATTGGGAATTCCATTCATCTAAGGTACCACATCTAATACTGACCTATCAATGGTATCAAAGCTTGTTTTGTAATCAAAAAGTGAAGTTTTGTAAAGATATTTGGTTCAAAAAGGAATCTACACTATAGAAAAAATTAAATATTTTAAAATTTAATTACTTTTATTGTTAATGTTGTTTGTTAGTTGTGTGATTTTTTTGTCATATTGATATCTTAACTTTTATGATACAGAGTTTTAGTGTGGAAATATTGGATATTTTTGTTACAAAAGTAATGGTAAATTATATTTATCATTAAGATACAGTCCGTTAAGAATATCAAAGAGTAGATACAAATAAAAGTTACATATAAAAATATGTTAATTTTGTGTGGATAATTTTTTTTTATTTACAGGGAAAATATGAAGGTAAAGAACTACCAATTATACAAAAAACAAAATTCAATAAAGTTGTTCAAACAATAAATTGGAAAGGAAATGAAGTTGAACTCATATGTGAAGATGGTACTCATTATTTTGCTGACCATATTATTGTTACAGTCTCTTTAGGAGTGTTAAAGTTTTCAGCTAAAACAATGTTTAATCCTCCACTACCTGGTAATAAATTAATTGCCATTGAGGTAAGATAATTAGTTTAATTCATATTTGTTTGTATAAGAGGATGAGACTGGTGTAAATTTAGAATGTTTAGCTTGTATTTTGTTAACAGGCAAGCAGTTACCCTGAAGAAAAACACTCTCAGTATTATGTTGTTTCTGTGACCTTCATTTTATACATACCTCCTTAAATTGATTAGAATCACCTTATATCAGATATTCCTAAGATTCTCACTATTTTTCACCTTTCTTCATTAATATTCTTCATTAATATTAATTGAAATTTTTCTTACCAGAAAACCTCTGAATAACAATTAAAAAAAATCCTCTTAAAATTTATATATAATTATAATGTATTGTTTTTTCTTTCATTATTTTTATCTATTTTTTACTTTCTGAAGTCACTAGTTATTTTACTATAAACATTCTTTTAGTATTCAATCTCAAAGTTATCTGATTTAATAATACACTTATCCATTCCTTTAATCTTGAAACCAAACACTTGGCCTTCTACATAGATTTAGATTTCATATATATTTCAAGCTTTGTCTTCCTCTACTGTTTTTACTTTCACACTTCTTTCTAAAATGGAATCCACTAACCTGCAGTGCCTTAAGTACAACTTGTCAAAACTTCTGCTTTTGTCTTTCTGGCTACATATTACGATGTTTACCTGTCCTAAAGCAAAATGCTCTACACAAATATTAATGAGCAATTCTTTCTAATTCCAAAATCTACATTTGATACAGATTTCATTCCTGAATTAAAATTTTTATGGTTTGTGCAAATCTACTGCTTTTGATACCTTCTTCACTTCATACATCTTTTCTAATTTTGCTATCTAAGTATTAAATTCTGCAGCTTCTTGTACATCATGACCTTCCCCTACCTTAATATTAACATCTCATTATTCTTCTTTCTTTCACATTTTAGTTCTTTTGTTTTACTTTTGTATTTTCAGATTGAGTGTCTCCTCCAAAAATAAATCCATACCATTCATTAATTGTAACTTATTCTTATTTTCTGCAATATTACATTTAATGGAACTTTGATTTTAGTATTTTTCCATTTGCTTGTTTGATTAACCGATTTGATTATTCCTAAATGGATAGTCATTTTTACTGGTTAACTGGTTTTTTACTGGTTATGTAAGTTTCTTTCTAACTTATAAATACATACTCAAAGTGCATATTTTAGTATAAAATATCTAAAGAAATGTCAACATGATACTTACATGAATAAGATTTTAATTTAAATGATATACTGGAAGAAAAGGTAACTGATATCCGAATGACACAGACAACAGAAATCAAATTTCTTGCTTTGTAGAGTAATGCCCTACAAAGCATTGTACAGCATTCCCTACAATGCAATTACCCATCACATTTTTTTTAAATTTTTATACTGAAAATAACATCAGAAAAAAGATGACAAATATAATAAAATGTGGTCAATTACGTAACAATTGATCATGTATTTAACCATCTAGGAGTGAAAAGAACTTGCCTGATTAAATGAGTGAATTTTATGATATGATTCCTGTGGATTGACATCGGTTGCTTGCATTGTTTTACATGTGCTGGTAATTTTTAATGGTCACAACTAAACAGTCTTGGTCACAGCCAATCTGGCTTGTATTCTTCCTATTTTTATTTTTTTTTAAGAGCTCAGTTCTGAGAAACTCCAAATGTGTTTTTCAGCTTAAAAGGAATTCAGTTTGCATCTTGTTCAGGACGTATTGCTAATGATAAAGTTAATGAAGGTTTATTTACCAAATATGTATGTATGTGTATGCATGCTCATGTGGATGCATGTATATGTATGTATATTGATTTATTAATAATCTGCAATCCTTGTTGTTAACTTTTTTTCAAGTCTCTTGGATTTGATATTGTGGATAAAATCTTTATCCAGTTTGAAACACGTTGGTGGCCAATGAATTTTGAATATATGATTAATTTCCTTTGGACTAATGAAGATAAGCAAAGGTTTAAAAATGAATCAAAATATGTAAGTTTTTGGTATTTAATTATTTTCTTAGTCAATGCTCAGAATATTGTAGACTGAATTAATATTTTGATCTATGTTTACTAATTTTTAATTCTGAAAACCTGAACAACATTATCTGAAACTATCAGTTTTAATTGGGGTGCCTATGGCAAAATACACTGAACAACTGCATTTTCTATAGCTTGTGCATCTAGGGAATATTATAGTGCTGTCTGGCTCAATAATATATATAAATCATAACTGGACGTATATCTCAATGTGTATCATTATATGTACATGTATTATATTGTTCCTATTTGTAATGCACAAATCTACAGTAAGGACTAGACCAACAGAATGACTTCCTATTTTAGTTAACATTGCTGCTCTAGATTTAGAATGGGTGCTTTACACAGGATGTGGAATAATATAAAAAACAAACTTATCTTACTTACCAAAATTATTGGTTTCTGTGTAATGGCCAGTGCCTTCTGACAAACCTTCATAATTACTAGCAACTCAACTCGAACACCAAGAATATAAGTGAAGTTTCAACAGAAAAATGGAGTACCAATATTCCAAACACAAACCTCTGGCCTGGCTAGGAAATCACATGGTTTTTCATTACCTAGGTTCATTAGAAAAAAAAGAGAATTATCACTTACAATAGAATCTGGAAAGACAACAAATCTGCTTTGGCAAAGCTGGGTCCCAATCCTACTAGAGTTCACATACAGATTATTAAGGATCTACACAGTAAAACCTGTTAAAGTGGTTAAAGTTTTTAAATGTTTTTATCTTACAGAGTAAGGTAATCCATTTGAGGATTTTAAATGCTTTTATTTTGCTTTTAAAACTGTTAGAGGAATTTTCAATAAATATATATTTAAAGCATTTGGAAAGTCAGTGTGCAGTAAGCGTTAGAATTATGTGGTGCATTCTGTTCTTTTGGCATTAGGTTGGTTGCCCTGTGGATTCATTGGGCATTGTAAGTAATAACAAAGATGTCAGTTGTTGAGTTGTGATTGAACATGCTTCGTTTCGTTCATCGGAATCAATAGTTGTGAGTAATGCAATGTTTCTTTTGATGGAGAAATGCATTTTTCTTTGTTGAACACGTCTTTCGTGAAGGTAACAACTATATTGATTTAATGAAGCACAAGTTTCCAAATACTCCTTTTCCTCATCGCAATGCAGTTCAAACTCTTATCAAAAAATTTCAAGCAACAATCTCTGTTGAAGACTATGATCACAGTAGAAGACCACAAAGAAGATGCTTGATATTTCAGATGCTAAAGCTATACACCCATCAAAGTCAATACATAAGTTAGCACAGCAGCAAGATATTGGACTTGTTACCACGCATAAAGCTGTAAAAAAATATCTCAACCTTTTTCCCTACAAAGTAATGTGTGTTCAAAAATTGAAACCTACAGAACATGCCAAAAGAATAAATTATTGTCAACGGTTTAAACATTTTATTGAACAAAATTTCTTAGCTATCATCGATATTATCTTTTTTCCAGATGAAGAGTGGTTTCATCTGGGAGAATATATTAATTTTCAAAATATACAACTGTGTTTGACAACTAACCCCCATGAATTAAACAAAGTAAAAATTAGAGTCTGGGTTGGTGTGAATAGAATGCACATTGTGTCCAATCTTTTTAAAAATAGAGTTAATAGTGAATGTTATTTTAACAAACTTCATTAGTCAGTTAAGATAAGTGGAGATTAATCACAGTTGGTTCCAACATGATTGCGCCACAGTGCACACAGGTACAGGTCAATAACATTTTTTTACAAAATATCTTTGATGAACAAATCATTTTGAGGGGTTTATAGCCTGCAAGATTCTCTGATCTGACTCTCCCAAAAATTACTTTCTATGAAGACAGTGAAACAAGCATTTTATTGCAACAGACCAACATGATTAGCAAACTTAGAACCGCAATAATAGCATACATAAGAGACAATCCAAAAAATGTGTTTGAAAATAAATTGAAATCTGTGCAGTGTTGCATTGATGTTTGAGAAGATCATTTTTCAATACCTTTTATAAAAACTACTCCAGTTATTGTAATATCAGTTTCTGTAAAATAATGAAATAAAAATACAAAATAATAATTAAAAATATTTTATCATTACAATTCCATAATTCCAGTGCACAGCAACTTTCCGAATGCACAGTATAATAATTTATACTGAAATAAAATGAATAACATATTCCTATCCTAAACAATATGCCTTAGTCAATCAAATGCATCAAACAATACGTATCAATCAAGTGTGGATGTGAAAAATACAATTAAAAAAAAAGATACAATATTAAAGATTGTTTGTTAAAACTTTATCTATGATTCCAATTCATCTAAATCCTATAACTCAATTTAAATAAGTATTCCATAAATAGTTCCATAAAAATTAGCAGAAGATAAATAGGCTGCAAGGACATGTGAAAGTTGGAATTAAGCAAACTACTAAATGTACCTGAAAACTCCATCACTTCTTTTATGCTCTAAAGGATGGCAAAAACTGCTTAAATAAGCATCATAGTTCTTCCACTTCTGGTAATGCAATAAACTGCATAATTACAAAAATGAATCAACCAACCCTTCAATAAAATTTTTCTAATTAATAAAATTCACTTACCTTGGCAGGAATGCTGGTATATGATGCGGCAACTTTAAAAAATATATAAAAAAATTACCAATCCGTTAAAGCCTCGCTTTTTAAACTGTTAATTAGATCTAAGTCACATTTAATGGAAAAATATGGTGGTTGATGTAACTTTACTTTTTTTTGTATAATTTTTTTGTTGAATGTTAAGCAGAATTCTACATTTGTTGTATTTGATTAGCTGATTATTGTATTTTTTGATGCAATATGATTTTAGTATGGCTGGATCAGAGATAAATAGTCTGAATTTCTCCTCAGAATGAACAAACTATTGCTAGTGCTAATAATCTATTTAGTTTCTTGAATGAAAGCAAAAAAAGATACTTATTAATTTTAGCATACAATCCTGTCTCTAATATTTGTGAGCACCAATTTTTTTCTCAATCTGACAAAAGAAAGGATATTTGTAAAGACAATAATTACAATTTAAGAAATGTACAAAAACTTATATATAGGTTAAAACAAAAATAAAAGAGGATTTGGGTTACTGTAAATATAGAATTCTAGAGAAATTAGCTTTAAACCAACATACTTTAGAAACTACTCACAAAATTAATTTATGAAAAACAACAGTTTAAAGAATGTCTGTAATAAACAGGAATTAGATTACTAAGAAATTTAATTGATCTATGTTATAGAAACTTCAATATTGAATAATGATAATTGACAGATATCTAATAACTTTTCATACTTAAATTTATTTCTAACCCTTTTTAGGAAAGTTTTCTGTCATAAAAAATTAACAAACCCTTAAATTTTGTTCATGGGAAAATGTATCTCTTTAAATGATTTAAGGTTCATGGTTTCCCTACCTTTCTTAAGATATTTTTTTCTTACCCTCCTGTATAAAAGATATGAATTATGTTTATCAACCTGAGTTGGAAGTCTCTGTAGTTAAAATGACTTTAAGCTTAATTTATGCTTTCAACTGGGATCGCCTAAAAAACTCATTTTTTTGTATTTTTTTTATTTTATTTTAAAAGAGTAAAATTATCATTAAAGAGTGTTTTTAAGTATTGTTTATCTTTATCAATGGATAAGTATTATTATTTCTTTTCATTTATTTAATGTTTATACTATTTCCTCAGCATCAGTATCAGTAGATGCTTAGGAACAATCAAAATGACAAAGTTTTAGATTTTAAGAAAAAATTCTATAGTTTCTCCTTTTTTTATTTAAATAAGCATTTAGCATAGATAATTTTCTGGGTTTTTTAATATCTATTTGTTAAAATTTACAAAAAATAATTAAATATTTACAGGGAGGTTGGGGTACTGAAATAATTGGTTTTCATTTTGTTGAAAATCAACCAAGAATATTAGAAGGTTGGGTAATTGGTGAAACTGCTTACTTATTGGAAACGCTTTCTGATGATGAAATAATTGGTGCTGTTATGGAAGTTCTTAACTGGTTTGTTGGTAATGAGTACACATTTTCTCAACCAATAAATATTACAAGGTATATAGTATTTTTATATTTAAATAATTTAGTTTTTCATTATAACTTCTTGAGAAAAAATAATACTTGATAATTTTGACATTATAAATATATATATGATGATAGCATATTTTCTGAAGATTTTTATTCATATCTTTCACCCTAATATATTTAATTCTATTCCCATAGAGAATTTTTTAAATGATTCCATCATTGTTCACATGAGTTTTATATGCATCTGCTAATCTTTCTTCAAAAAAATGAAGCTGATAAAAAATTTTCCAAGTAGAAAATAATACCTTCACGCAAAATAACATTTGTGAATGACTACTAAGGTTTAAAGAAGGATAACTGTAAGTCTATTGCTCATTAAAAAAAGCTGATGAGTGGAATTTCTTAAATACTGATTTTTGGACTTTCCTTACCACAGTTTTATTCTCCTCCATCAAATAATATGCAATCAACTTTACCCAGAGTAGCAGCTACATTTGCCATCAGAACAGTTGTTAACACCCTTCATTCTGACTTCAGGTTCATGGTATTTATAATCTTATCAGTTTAACTGTCAGTTATATAATGAAAATAACCTTTCTTGATCGCTTTTACATGATCACAAAATGTTATAACTTACATCAAGCAGTTGGATTTGGCAGGTCTTAATGTGATCAGAAGATTTATTCTGTTTTTCAATACTATACAATTCAAAAAGTCTCAGTTATAATACCTAATTTTTTTTTGTAGATGAATCAATTTTTTCTTACCTATTTTTCTTTTTTTTCTCCATTCAAAGTAGTTAAATCATCTTAAAATCATGGCAATATAGTTATGTCTATTAAAAAATATTGTCATAAAATAACTGAATATTTTTTATACTTATTGCAACATTAACAATTAAAAAAAGTAATACATACAATTATTAAATAATTTACTACTAATGTATTTTTACAACATAGAAGATCAAAAGACAAATAAATTTCATAAACAACTTCTGTAACCAAAAAATACTTAAATTTGTAGACCAAAATACTGCTATTGGTGTAACTACAAGTGTAGTGTTTGTTTACTATGGTAAAACAGAATTAAAACAATTTAGGACTCCTTTCATCCAACCTTTCATCTGGAGGTCCCGAGTTCAAATCCTGGTCAGGCATGGCATTTTCACACACTACAAATATTGTCAATCATTTCATCCTCTGAAACAATACCCAACGGTGGTTCTGGAGGTTAAAAAATAAAAAATATAGAGCTCCTTTACCAAAATAAATAAATTGTAAAATACATTATAAATAATTATGTAAAATTATTGACATGTTATGACTTCTATCCAATATTTAAATATAAGATATGTTCATAAAATGAAAGATCATGTTAAGAATATGAACCTATAAGCCATTAATAAGAACATTATAAGTACCATCAGCTATGCAGTATTCTAATTAATGTTATAAAAATATTCACTGTTTTTCATTAAATACAAATAGTAAATGTAATAATAAAATAAATATGTAAATATAAATTGTATAATAATAAACTGTTAAAAATGAAAGATTATTCAAAAGAACTCCTGGTTGCAGAAGGTTAGGTAAGAATATGCTAATATAGTGCAATAATTTTTAGTACAAGATGAGGGATATAGTTAAAAGACCAACATATCATACATACTACACGGTGAAAGAAGCCATTCCTAAACTAGCAGCTGATACAAGGGTAAATATTGTTTTAATAATTGAATTATAGTTTAATTCCTAACTGGTTTGAAGATCTAGCAGCTGATTTCTCATTTCTTAACACAGAAGTGAGTTTGTGGGTGGAAAGTAATGATGTGATCATTTACTAAACGTAAAGAAATCATAGAATTAGCATAACATTAGCTGAAATTGCTATATAACAATGGATCTCTGTGAATATAAAAAACATTGGAAAATCAATATAAACAAACCTTTAAATAAAAGAAACCAATGAATATCTCCTCTTACATTGACAGATAAAGTCAAAGAGAGTGAATAGCTTTTTAACTTGACACAGCATTTTCAGTATTAATTTTAACTGTAGGTTTGTTTAAAAGAAACAAAATATAGATTTTCCCTGAATGTTCACTCTTAGAATGCGAAACCTTCAAAAACTGAAGGAACATAAATTTTTTAAATATATTCTCTTAGCAGAAAAGACTTATTTTGGGGGCCAGGTTCTGAGTCATGGTAACAACATAAAACTGGGAAAAAATGAATCAAAATGGTAGAACAATAAATAACATCTTAAACTTAGGAGTACTGAACTACAACTGCTATCAATACACTAACCCTGACCTACTATACTGCATGGTTTGATGAATTCTGACTTATAAAGCTGATATTTTAAACCTATGTCAGTTTCTACATTATAGTTTTTTAGTTTTCATATTAAGCTATTAGAATTTCTATTACTTATTTTCACAGATATTTATTTTCTTGCAGATCAGCCTGGGCTAGCAATCCATTTGTTCGTGGATCATACAGTTTTCGCACAGTAAAAAGCGATCGTTTGGAATTTACTTCAGCTGACATTATTGCTGAACCTCTTTCATTCAACCAAACAAATCCGGTAAAAAGTTAAAAATACAAAATTTGGTAAATATATATTTTAATCAAATCAGTTCATTCAATCAACTGATTCATACCAAAAAAAATGAATTAAAACATAGTGAAAAAAAATGTATTGAAATCATTGAGTAGCATGATGAGATGTGATAAGCCAATTTAAAAAAATAAGTATCGTGCCTTCAAATTGTGGAACTTCTTTTCTAAATGCCTACTGTAGTTAATTATCATCCTAATCAGTGGAATTTCTAGTATTATTGGTTATGTAGTCATTAAGTATTTTACAACTACCTCTGGACATCTGCATATGACATTGTGAATACAGAGTGTAATCAAAAATACCTAACAACAGAAAATACATAACATAAACAAAGCTCAACAAGGTCATACAAATTGTTTTATAAATTTGCAAACATTTTCAGGAATGATGATTACTATATTTCTTTCAAAACAATGCATGAACCAAAAATGATATAGAGTAAAAAAGAAAGCGTAAATTGACAAATACAACAACCTAGGAGTATACAAATCAAACTGTAAGGATTACACTAAATATTAGATGTAACAGACTGGATGGATGAACAATCATTCACAAATGTAAAGAGCTTATTTAAGCACTACATAAAATAGTAGAATCAACTTTTGCTAATAACTATCTTGAAACAATTCGCACACAGACATTAACCACAATTTGAAATTTATTCTGTCTGAATCACTTATAATGAAGCTTTAATGAATATCAGTTTTACATCATTCTGTACCCCTACATACAATTCCTTTTCTTGATTCTGTTGTGTACAATGAGGAGTTATTACTTCACATTAACATTCATTGTCAACATTCTTTCACTGAATAAATCATTAAAAAAAAATCATCTTCTTAAGCACATTTTCCGGGCGATAATAATAAAAATAGGAAAACAACATTTTGTTTTTAAATTCCAGAAAAGTGATCATTTTGATTTATATATTTATTTACACTGCAGCCACATGTTATATACAAAATTACAGATTAGCATGATGCCTGATGACTCATTCAGATAAGTTACTTAGAACTAAATTTAACAGATATATTTAAAAAATAAAACATAACAATAATCATTCTGAGCCTTCATCAATAATTTAAAATTAACCTCACGATTAAGCAACAAATACAAATATAAATTTTATTTCGGTCGAAAAGAGGAAAAATACATTAAAATTAAGGGAATCAGTTAATAAATTAAATAGCTATGAAATGTAAATTAGTGTTCGATGTTAGTAAAAAAAGTGGTTTGACAAATTTACAGGAAAAGTGGCATTCATATCATTAAAACACTAGGTAAGATTACAAGTTCCAATGTTTCAGCTACTAAAAACTGCCCTCATCAGCAAAAAAGACAATGGAAGAGTCAGTTATATACAAAATGAGCTAAACAGAACACTCAACTCACTTGATATTCAAGTTAATGAAACAGGCTTCTATTTGGAACAAATGCTTCAAAGGAGAAGCTGAAGAAGAGTCAAAGAAAAAAAATTATCACTCAGTTTAAAATCATAATAAACCAGTTAACTGTTTTTTAATGAAATATAAGTGCAATACAGACTGAATGTTTGATTAAAATATTATCATTTAATCTTACATAAAAAAAAAATCCTGAAGGAGAATCAACCTCCCTCCTCGCATGTTACAATTACTTGATCAAATCATAACAATCACACATATTTCAAAATACAACCTGTATAACGGCATTTATATTTAATGTCAATTGAAATTCATTTTATGTTCTCAATTTGGCATAAGATGTTACTTTTCATACATAAATTTTATTTACTTTCAAGAACATTCTTTTACTTCATATAAAAAATATTTTTTAAATGATGCCAAATAAATAAGTATCTTACTGAATTACCTCAAACAACAAATAATAATTTGTAACTTACATTTTTTCTCACATATTTCAAATTGTTAATCCTTTATAACATATAAATATTATTAATTTCATTAACTCATTTATTTATTTTTTTCTAGGTCATTTTATTTGCTGGAGAAGCAAGCCATAATAAATACTTTTCTACTGTACATGGAGCTCTTGAAACTGGATGGAGAGAAGCAAAAAGAATTTTAAATTTCTATTTGCACCTATAAAAATATTTGTTTTTTCAAATAAAATAGAATTTATAAAAAATAATAAAACCAACTGAAAAAACACACTAAAAGATGTAAAATAATAAGTTTACAATCTTTCTTTACTAAAATAGAAAAACATTTAGCTATTAAGGTCTAGATAAACAGTAATATCAGAAACTCCAAACTTAAAAAATATAAAAATAAGAACATTTTATTATATATTTAATATTTTTTAACGTTATTTAAAAATTGTTTATTTTTAAATATAGATAGGACTAAATAAAACACTGCACATAGAAAAGTTGCCCACAAACAACACAACACTAAAAATATATGTTGCCCATAAACAACACAAAACTGCAAAAACCTGTTCCTTGATAAAAATAGTAAAAAAATATTTATCCTAAAAAAAATATATGTCAAATTGAAAACTTCCTGGCTTTTTTAAGTCAATTAAAAACTCACTAAATTTAAAGTATGAAATTAGTAATATGTAATGAATTGTGTATCCAGTTAATTGATATGTAAATATGTTATTTTAGTGGACATCTGCTTCCTGTTCTTTAATAAGTTTTATCCCTAATTTTAGATTTGTGGAAGATATCTTTTACTATAAGCTATATATATTGTAATTTATAATTTTCTATTAAATACTTTTTTTAATAAATATTTAATATTATTATATATATTTTTTTTTTTAAATCTCACATATTGTATTGTAGTTTTATAAATGAATTTATTTTATTTTATTGAAGTTCCCCATTTTATATCTTGCAATAAAGTCAAACTGTACTGTTGACTTTAAGTGTTTTAATGAAATGTTAAGCTTATCATCATCATTAGACATTTCTTATGCATAATGTACTCTTTAAGGGCTTACACAAAGTCAAAACAAGTTCTCAAAATACAAAAATGGATAGTCAGAGAGCAGTTTGGTATCTACAGATATGAACTGTATAGACCGATATTTAGAAAATTAAAAACATTAACATATACATGATTTTTATATATAAATGAGAATTTTTTCCTAAAAATAGTAGCCACTTATTCTTAACAAAATCTAATTATTTTAAACCAGACAACATAATGGTTTTCATGAAGATTAATAAAATACTTCAGCTGACATGAAAGAGACTAACTATGCTTCATAATAAGGCCTCATTATGCTCATTATCATTTTTAATAAATTACAACTATTTAGAAGTTCTTCACAAATTTATTTAAAATAAAATTTAACATTTTTTGTTTTATAGAAAATCTATTAAATATTACTTAGTTAATGAATTTATAAATACTACTAATTAAAAAAATAATAAACCCTGAATTTTCTTCACCTCTGTTCAATCTAAAAATTTTCATTACCCCCTTCTTAATTGTTATTTTGTAGATATTTTTATACATTTACTTTCTTCTTACTTACTATTTTTCTAATTTGTGTATTTTGTGATGTGCTCAGATCAAGATTCTATCACAATTTCTCTTAATTCATCTAGGTAAATGTTAAGTATCCAGTACCACTTTTTCTCCATTAAGCATACTTACCCATTCAGATATGTTTCTATTTTATTATTACATATTAATCAGAATAAAGATTTTTTTTCGATAGCTTTTCTCTATACATTGATAGATAAACGTCCTAAGAAGCAGAAACTATTCTGTAATAGGGAATAATACTGAGAAAAAAGACCACAAATCAGTATACTGAAATTATTATTGAGTTAATGATGTTTTTTCTAAGTGATTTTCCTTGTTAATATACTAATAAAGATTAGAGATTAATTGGTTTAGGATACAGAGACATAATTTACATCCCCTCATTTGGGGGGGGGACTATGAGCTAAGTGACAAGGAGTACTACGGTACTCCTTGCCACTAAGGCATTAAGGTATGCCTTAAGTGAATTTTTACAGGATTTATAAAAGGTGTGTAGAACAGAGTACAGGATCTACCTCTGACTGGACAGCATAATATTTTTGCACAAGACATGTATGCCTATTAGTTTTACGCATTGATTCTATAACTGATGAAATTATTTGCCCCAAACCTATCTAATATAAATATTCTCCTGATATCATATAGTAATTTAAAATGTGTCATTGTTCAGTCATGGCTCAATTAAACCAAAGGACATTTTTCTAAAAATCTCAAATAAAGTGGGTGTTTTTTTTTCACAATGTACACTGAGAAATCTACCAGGATTAAATTTAACATGCAAAAGAATAGCGATGACTTTCGAGAAAGATTTTGCATACTGCGAGGCCTGTTGGTTACTTGCAGCCAAATATTATTACATAATACTTTAGTAATAATAATTTACCAAAAAGAGATAAATGTTTTAAATACATTTGTAACATTTCCAGTTTTATCAACCACCATACTAAAAGAGAGCTTACGGAACTTCTACAGCACACTGTATAAAAAATTAGGAAGAAAGAAGGAACTTCCTCAAGAAACAGATGACATCAAGATACCAGAGGTTCTCCTGGATTAAATAAGAAATGCAATAAACAGCATGGCGAAGAACAAAGCTGCAGGTTATGATAGCTTATCTATTGATGTGTTAAAGCTCACTGGAGATGAAACAGCAAAACGTTTGGCAAAAATCTTCACAGCGTGTCTACAAAATTCTAACATACCACAGAGCTAGAATAAAGCAAAAATAATTCTGCTCCATAAGAAAGGCAACATACATGATATATGGAACTATCGTCCCATCAGTCTGCTATCTGTTATCTATAAGGTTTTCACCAAGATCTTGATGAATCGCGTCAATGATGTTTTGGACAGTTCTCAGCCAATAGAACAAGCAGGATTCTGGAGAGGATACAGCACAATATACCACATCCAGAGCATTCGGGAAGTCATTAGTAGAGCCAACGAGTACAAAATGCCGCTGTGTTTAGCCTTTATCGATTTTGAAAAGGCATTCAATTCTGTTAGTCATCTTACAGACATGGAAGCTGTAATAAAACAAGGAATAGACCAAAGATACGTAAAAATGCTACACAATATCTATGAAACTTTGACAGCATTTGTCAGCATTGGCTAACCAACAAAAGAATTTTCTATCGGAAGGGGATTCAAACAAGGAAACCCCCCATATCTCCTAAATTATTCACAGCGGTCCTTGAGATGGCTATGTCCAAAATTGAATGGTCTAAAAGAGGTATCAAGGTAAATGGACGGAGACTGAAAAACTTGCGGTTTGCAGATGATATTGTACTTTTGGCTAAGGATGTTGATGAACTGCAATCGCTTATCGAGGATCTTGCAGGAATATGTGGAGAAGTGGGTCTGAAAATGAATTTGAATAAATCAAAAGTAATGTACAACAGATGAGCTGCTGCAGGAGAGATAGTAGTTGACAACAACATCCTAGAGGAAGACGTCTACCTGGGGCAGCTAATAAACAACAGAGGGGACATCAGACCTGAAATTTTCCGGAGAATCAGGATGGACTGTAAATCATTTGGAAGACATTCAACAATGTTCAAATCTAACATGTTAGTAGTCTTGAAAAAGGCCGTGTTTGATCAGTGTGTTCTTCCAGTACTCACCTACAGATGCGAGACCTGGACTTTGAATGAGTTCGTGAAAGGAAAGCTTCGGACAGCACAAACAGGCATGGAAAGTTCAATGCTAAGCTATACAAGGAGGGTCCGGAAAAGAGCAGAAGACATAAGAGCCATAACAAAAGTGCATGACATAATGAAAACAGTGAAAGCTCTGAAATGGCAATAGGCAGGGCACATCGCGAGATGTGATGGAAGGAGGACAAAGGCGGTCCTTGAGTAGAGTCCAAGAGAGCAACAAAGGCCAAGAGGCAGGCCACCAGACTGGTGGGACATTGGCATTAGAAGGGTGTCTAGAACTGGAAGAGGACGGCGCAGGGCAGACAGGCATGGTGAGAACTGTTAAAGGCCTACCTGTCGAACTAGACTTAACGAGGAATAACCTGAATCTTGTAAAAGATTGAAACAACTGTATAATAATATATATACATATATATAAATGTATATAAAAACTTTTGAGCTTATGATGGTTTTGGGGTCTGGGGACTGTGAAACGCGAAGTTATGTAGAAATTTTCCGAAAGTCGAATCATGGTACCCATTACAATAGTAGCTTTCTTATGAAGTCTATCTAAAACATTAGATTGTCCAAAAATCTAATGAGATAAACTATTTTGTAATTTGGAGGATTTTACCCATTCTCAACCCCTTAAAATTGGATAATTCATTCTGTTTGAAAAATAGATATTTTACATAAAAATAAAAAAAATAATTTACTTTTAATTATTAAAAATGTTTTACTGATTTTGAATAAAAGTCTGTTTAAAACCATGACCTTGTTTATATTAGAGTAAACACCACACCTTTAATTATTAAATATCACGTCATTATTTGCAAGTCATTTAAATATAAAATGATAGGTTGATATTAAAGTGTAAGCTGCCCTATCCTATTCGTATTATATTATAATATAACTAGCAGACCCGACAGATTTGTCCTGATGTGGCACTGTTCTGTAATAAATTCACAACACATAAATATAAGTAACTTATTTAAGTTAAAATTAGCAGGAATGTGGACGAAATTTCATTAATATGACTATTATCAGTTTGTGATTGTTGTATTATTGTAATGGGTTTATTGATTAATTATGTGTAGAATGGTTAATATTTATTTTCACAAAATATTGAGATGTCTGATGAAGATTGAATTAAAAAATCGAAACGTCATAAAATTAATAATTAGTGTAATTAATAAATATTCATCCACATTACTGCTAATTTTCACTTAAGATCATTCTAAAAAATACCTCCTACATTTTTTTATTTTTATTTAACAATTTTGAAGTTTCATAACTATGTGATAGCTTAATTAAAGTGCTTAATCAATTAATAAAAAAAATTTATTAATCAATAAAAAAAAAAATTAAAGCACTGTAAAAAAAAGCAACGTAGTTAAAATCTTTATCATTTTTCTCATTCTTTATTTATTCTCTCATTCTTTATTTTAACATCTATTTTACCATATTGTAGATAATTGTAAATTAAAAACAATTTTAGAAATTTTTTTTATAAAATTAATCAGCTACAAAAATTATAACTTCAATTTTTTAAATATACTTTAAACTATAATTATTATAAATAACTTATATTTTAATTTTATAAACGTTATAATTTATTTTACAAACTTACATTTTTATTTTCAAAGAGCCGTTCAATATTTCATAAGTTGCATAGAATCAAATGAGAATTGACAGTTAAATTTGTATGTAGGTTGACTGTTACTGAATGCATGTGTATACATCATTAAAATTCATGTAAAATACTCACTTCAATACTGCACCTTACAAATTTGCACGATGTATATTTTTTAATTACACTAAAACATTATTTCATCAATAAATAATAATATAACATAATATTCTCAATAAGCGCGCAATTCTATCATACTCGGCAATACTTCGCTATTGCTAGATTTGAGTATACATACAGATTAAATGAACACAACTGAAAGTTTCATAAAAAACTTAAAAAACTGAACATTAGGAACTTTACAAAATTTAACCTTTCACAGAATGTAAATAAATCCAAATGGCAAAACAACAGCACTACCTGTCGGATTTAATTCAAACTGCTCTCTAAACAGATTAGCCCATTAAAAATACGAATTTTAATGTAATAGATTACAATTAAGCTACGTCGCAAGTAACTGATATGCGAAAAAGCAACAAACTAAAAAAAATCCCTAGAATCCGATCGCAGCACCAACTACTGGGTCTGGCATAAACCAAAAAATTTCTAGATGAAATGTTTCATCTCCTTAATTTTTTAATAGATAATTTAATTTTTAAATAGCAAACCTAATAATATTTTTTATTATTTTCGTCCGGAACACCGGACGATATATATATATATATATATATATGCAACCTTTTACTTCAAGGTTATTACCTTTTTTTCTGTTTAGCCTCCGGAACTACTGTAAGGTATTACTTCAGAGGATGAATGAGAGTGATATTTATGAATGTAAATGAAGTGTAGTCCTGTACGGTCTCAGGTCGACCAATCCTGAGATGTGTTGTTAATTGAATCTCAACCAACAAAGAACACTAATATCCACTATCTAGTATTCAAATCTGTAAAAAAGTTATTCTTGCCTTTGCTAGGATTTGAACCTTAGAACATTCGACTTCGAAATCAGCTGATTTGTGATAATAAGTTAACCACTAGACCAACCTGATGAGTTTAACAATTAAGCCTGCTACTCTTCAAGATCTGGAAAATCGAATTGTTACAGCAGTGAATTCAATAACCAGGGACCAAGGGACCAGGGTTTGTATTTAGTTGATTTCATTTTAGACTGTCAGCAAGTCAGGTGTTACCTCTATAGCTGCATTGTTAATTTGAAGTCTTAGCCCATCAAGATCAGCAGGTAAAGCTATATAAACATGATCTTTAATGAGACCCCAGAAGAAAAAAATCTAGCAGGATTAAATCTGGGGAGTGAGGTGGCCGTGCAATTGGACCTTCACAATCAGTCTACTGAACTGGGAATAGAGTATCAAGAAAATCTTGAACATCAAGGTGGGCCCTGTCTTGCTAATAGTAATGGCATCCATCTAGGTCATCATTGTCTAATTGAAGAATTAGAAAATTTTTAAGCGTCTCCAGATAAAAACTATATCATTTACGGTTGACTCCTGGAAGAGAGGAGGCTCTTTGTTTACTTAAGGCACAAAAAACATTGACTTTAAGGCTATCATGAATGTGCCGCAAAGTTTCATGAGGGTTTTTTGCAACCCGAGCAGATGGGTATTCACCTTGACACTGACATGAAGTGTTGACTCCTCACTAAAAACTACACCGTCTAAAAATGTATCATTTTCTGCAATTCTATTCATCATTCCCACATAAAACTGCTGCAAAGCAACTTTGTCGTCATCTGTAGTGTATTAGTTTGTATGGCTTCAAGTGTTTACATAATACACATCAAATAGTCATTTGTGGACTGCCAGTCTCATGTGATGCACATCAAGTTGATTTCTTTGGAATACATACAAACCTTTCTCTGAGTTGTTCCACAGCAGCTTTTGGGAAGTGCGGGCATCCTGGTAATTTTGTATATTTAACTGAACAACCTGTCTATCGATGAAGGTTTGATCCCAAGGGTAAATTGTATGCCTACTAGGAAGCTCTATACCGTACTATCTACGAATATTATGTTAAACACCAGATGCTGAATGCAAATCGTGAAACCAAATCACACAGCAAGCACATTCCGTACCAGTACGGAATCCATTTTTAACAACACTGATGATAGCACTAATGGCCAAATTTGTTGTTAATAAATTACATTAGTCAAAACTTGATGTGATTTGCTACGAAATGAGACCTCAACTGAATCTGTAAGTTATCTAAATAAATTTTTATATGCTTTTTAATATGTGAAGTGTTTTTGAATAATCCGGTGTAACTGATATTGTTAGATTGCTACGCATATCATAAATAATAATATCAAATTCAGCCCAATAAATATTAAATTTCATGACAACTAGGTAAAACATCAGTCAAAAAAATGTTCTTTTTTTAAATGATATTTTTAAAAATTATTTAATTTTATTAAGTAGGGGATTCTGTTTAAAAGTTGCATAATTAAAAGAGTAATATTTAAACTTTTTTTGGGTTTATAAACTCAAAATTTTATTGTAGAACCCAGCACAGATCTTGTACTTTTCTGTATGTAATACATTTTAACCAGATTATTTCTCAAGTCATTTTAAAGGAACCCAGATGAGAAAATATAATTAAAAACAGTTATAAAGAGTCTGTAAAATAATTTGATTCCTAAATGCTTAAAATTTTGTTAGAGGACACATTTGAAGTCTTTTGTAATCAATAAAAACCATGAAAAAAGATGGACAATAGGCTGATAGAAGAAAGTTTTATTCAATGTTCAATTTTCTAAATCTTCCCTAGGTCTCCCAGACCGAAAAAATGCAAAATATGGGACAGTTTCTGAAGTATTTAAATTTCTTATGAAATAAGAAATATTTATACTTTGTATGTAGTAGTAACATTGGAAGTAAGGGAACGAAGTGCTGTAGTCACAGATTACGGACTAGGTCAAAGAAATCAAACAGAGACTAGGATTTCAGAATTTGCACTAATGATTATAACACTGTTTTAAAAAAAAAAATTATGGAAGATAAATGTTTGAGGCCAAAATATTTAAAGATTTTTATCATATAATGTAGTCACTGGATTAAAAAATTTAATTTTTTGCTATTAAACCTATTCAGGAACATATAATGATAACAATCACAATTTAACTGACAAAAAACTACAATTTATGACAAAAAATAAATTAAAGTTTGGGATATTAAATAAAAATTTTGCAAAAAAGAAGTGAAATGAAAGCAAATTAAAAAAAGTCTATACAAGATTTTCCTTTCTCTTCCCCATTGCAGTCAAATTAATCTAAAATAATGATGTTTTGTATTTTTATTGCTTTTGTCAAATTCACTAATTTACTTTTCATATTCATTGCCCTCATATTCAACATTCCAATCCTCATGCAAATATTTTCCTCACATTGCAAGTTAATTAACATGTTCTTCTAAAATAGTAACTACTCAAAGTGGACAGAATGAATAAAAACATAATTTCTTGTCAGCACTGAAATGAGAAAAACTAATAAAAATAAGTAATCTTATTTTACTGTTACTAATAATGTAATGAGAAAAAAATAGTGAGTAAAACACGAATGTTACTTACTAACTGCAATTTCTTTAGAAAAACATTAATTTTTACATTTATATGGACAGGAAGAGATTTTGGCTGAAGCTTGTCTTGAGTAGAAATTGTCTACACTGAAGGATTAAAAGGGAAAAATGGAAGGGAAAAATGGAAGGGAACAGAAAATAAGGGAGAAAAAGGAGTGGGATGTTTGCAATGAATGGATGAACAAACATAGAGTGAAAGTTGAAACCTATCATAAAACAGATTCATCAGAGATTTGAAGGAAAAATTTAGGTACATTCAAACACTCACATATAAATACACAATCAAACACTTACTAATGACTGCTAAAGTAGATATTGTAGAAACTGAACACATGAATTTTCTACAATAAAATTGTAGAAAATTTATCTACAATTCTATCACTCTATCCTCGGCATCAAGTATCCTTGTAAGAAACATCACTACAATTATTTATTTTTTTTATGGAAGGGCAGCATTAACAGCTATGGTCATTAACCCAGTGGAAATTGGCACCATAAGAAAAGATGCCATGCCTTACCAGAATTTGAACTTGGGACCTCTGTACAAAATTCCAAGACAGCTATCTACTCAGCCACAGAGGTTGCCTGCTCTTTATTTAATGCTGACAAGAAATTATGTATGTTTTTTAGTCATTCTTGTGGCCATCTTCAAAAACTGTTCTGCTGTTCTCATCATAGCATTGGCTAGTGTTATTCCTAGCAATTTCATTTTTATTCTTTTTTTATTACTAACCAGCTAACCAACTACTTAGAATACAATAAAAAAATTGTTGGATTTCAATTGTGTTTATTAACTTAGTATATCATTGTTACATATTTTCAATGAAATATTTTCATAATGTTTAAATATTTATGATTGGTTTATGGTTTGGTTTAAATATTTTTGTGTATGTATAAAACATCTAGATTGTTTTATTTTCATCTCTGAGGTGGATAAAAAATTTTATTCTCTGCAGCAATGGAGAAACCTCTTAAGTGCTAGATCTCATTTGACAAATGTAGCACATTGTGCCATTTGAACAGTTAGTTTGCATAGTCTAAGAAACACTGTGCTGTGGTATTGTCACAGCACATTTGGTTGTTGTTTTTTGTGGTCTGCTTTTTTTTTGTACTAAAGTCACATTTTTTTAAGGCTTTTTTACATTTCTGGATCACTTTCTCTGTTACTATTTATTTTTTTAAATTTAAATATAATATTTGTTAAGCATTATTTTTACTGATAGTAACTTTGTAAATGACGTGTAAAATTCCATTGTTTAATAAATCTATTTTGTGAATGATAAGTATTATGTTACTCTTGTCCAATTCATAAAAACATTACAAAAATTATGCAGCACCAATTAACAACAATTAAAGACATCATTAACAAATCTTTTTTTTTCTTTTTAGCCTTTGGGAATAACTCTTCAGGTATTACTTTAGAGAATGAATGAGGATGATATGTATGAGTGTAAATGAAGTACAACCTTGAACAGTCTCAGTTTCACCATTCCTGAAATGTGTGGTTAATTGAAACACAACCACCAAAGAACACCGGTATTCATGATCTAGTATTCAAATCCATATAAAAGTACCATATATAAAGTGCTATCTTTACCTTTACTAGGACTTGAACGCTGGAATTCTTGACTTCCAAATCAGCTGATTTGGGAAGACACGTTCATCACTAGACCAACCTGGTGGGTTTTCATTAACAAATCTAAATATGTTATACCTAACATTCAAAAATGTTTCCTAAAATATATGCTCTCTCCACATATTGAATAGATATGAAATAACTAAAAGGATTGAAACTGGAATAAAAGAGCCCGTTATAAACACAAACCAGAAAAGTCGACTGCAGATCAGGATTGCTTGGAAAATGATCGCAAAATTAATTTATTAGAAATCATGATTTAAGAAAAGGTAGATAATAAACAGGAATTAGATAGTTGAGAAACCTACTTTATAAACAATGATACAGTAATCTCATTATTGTGCAACAATGGGGGACCAATATCCAATAGTCTGTTTGAGGTTTAAATTTGTTTTAAATTCTTTTGTGAAGTTTTCAATTCCCATCTTTAGCACATTTTGTTCACTGGAGAAATATCTGATTGGTTTAAGGATCATGCTGCCTTTTCATTCTTGAGATACCTTTTATCTATGACATCTATAAAAGAGACACGTACTAACTGATAGTGGCAGTCTGGATTGGAGGCTAGAATGGTTCTGAAATTTTAAAACTAAATTTACTCTTTCAATTGGGATTGTCTAGTATGACAAGAGTTATTTAAATTTGTTACTTTTAATTTTTATTCTAATTCTAAAATCCTGATCTAGAAATACTTGTTTTGTAATAACTGTTTATTTGTAAATTTATGTTGCTTATAATTTCTTTGTTTTTAGTTTTATTACGTTTACTGTGTGTATATATATATATATATATATATACACGTGTATATATATATATATATATATATATATATATATATATATTACTGAAATTAATCATTTTTAGGATTCATATTATCCCTTTGTACTATTAGATTATATTTAGAATCTATTAAATAAAACACTTAGTACAAAATATTGAGATAATTCATATCTTACCTTAATCTTTCATGGAAGTACTTTTGTGGGATCCTGCATCCTCAGTCATGATTGAAATAATTCTGTTATTTATTTATATAGAGTGAGTCAAAAGCATAGAAACCCCTCACCAACTTTAAAACTGTTCCAGAAAGAATACTGGAAATTTTTAGGGTAACGTATTGGTCAACTACTTTACCTTTTGATGAAAAATGAAATTTCAACTCCTTCTTGGGAGGGTGGCCCAAGATTTGTAACACAAATATTTTAAATGGTAACATCATTTGTGTGATACACCATTTTAAAGAGAAGAAAAATGGTATAAATAAAAAATTGTTACGATGTCTGTACCCAAAATGATAGCGGGATAAATTTTGAATTTTGAAAAAAATTACATTGATAACACTGATGGACAAAAAAAAATTTTTTAATGTTTCTCTAAATGTGACAATATTTTTTTAATTACTTTTTTGTGTACATTACAGATCTGTAAATACAATTTTTCTATCACCCTTAGTTTTAAATAAATTACGCTTAAAAAAAAATTAAGGGAAAATATAGTTAATATCTGTAAAATTTATAATTTTGCATGGCTTCATTGCTTTTACAAAATTTTTCATTAGTCCTAGCTTGATATGGAGAGAGGCTAAAAATATTATTTTGGGTTTAACTGAGGACTCATGAATAATTTTTTTTCCCCATTTGGAGTTAAGTTTTCTCGTTTCTTCCACTCTTTGGTAACATAATGTTTATTCCTAGCTCGGCTGTTCCATTCACAAAGAAAACACTTGTACTTAGTATAGCCTAACTGCATGCCTAACAAAATAGCTATAGCTTTCAAATCACCACATATGTTCTAACTATGTTATTTATAATTTATTTTTTCAAAAATGTCTTTCGTCATATCATGTCTCTTTCAAATTAATACTATAAGCGATTGGTATTGAAGCATATTTGTTACCATTATGTAGTAGAACCACTTTTAAACTATACTTGGATGAATCTATGAAAAGGCGCCAGTCATCAGGTTTATGAACTTGTCCTATGTGCAACATAAGCTCATCAATATTTATGGAATAAACCGAATTATTTTCATCAATAAAGTAATGAGAAAGTTCATTTTGTTGGCTTCAAAAGTACAAAATTTTTGTATTTTTTTTAAGTAAATTCCAACTTTACAGTCTTGATCCTAATAGTTCAGCTTGATTTTTGATAAATTTAAATCCCTAACCAAGTCATTTAATTCACCTTGTGATATAAAATGTGGCTTATCGGAAGATAATTCAAAATCAAATCAATTGTTATCTACTACAGTACTGCCTGATTCTTCATTGCTGCTTTTGAAACATACATTTACAGGTGGCTCAGGAACTGGAATAATTTCACTGTGAGGTACAGGCCTGATTGCAGATTGAAGGATATTTTACAGTATTTTTAGATTATTTAGAAATTCCAGACACACTTGTTAAATAAAAGTAACAATCGGTTACATGATCCTTTGATTCACGCCAAACCATAGAGACACCAAATGGCAAAGCCTTTTGTGTACCTTTTAGCCATCCTCTTAAATAAACAGAACAATTAGTGCATACTATATGAGGAGCCCACATCTTATCCTTATCACCAATTTTACACTAAAATACAAATGATATGCTTTTTCAATTAAACGTGTAATTTTTTTTATATTTGATTTTATGCTAAACTCACCACATACATAACAAAAGGTATCCACATCATTTACACAATTTCGAGGCATTATGACAGTGCACTGTTAACAAAAGTTTGACAGCAATAAGACTTAACAGAATTAATTCATTCCTAAATCCAGTGCTTAATACAAATAACACAGCTGTGTTTTCTGTTACATGTTTTGACCTTCACAGACATGTTTAATCTTGTCCATGAAGGTTCACTCTTCAGTATTAGATATGATAGAATATGTGACTATGATATGATTTAATTCTTTGTCTAGTATTGTTTATTTGTAGCTTACAAATTATGTTAACAAAGTTAAACAATAAAAAATGAGCTAACAAAATACAATATAGGAGCTTAAAATGCGAACTATATATTGAAAAATGAAAAAAATTCTTTAATTAAAATTTAAAAATTTTTCAAAAATGTTGGGGGATGAAAGATTCTGAGTTCATATTCGTTTTCAGCATCAAAAATCATATTAAAATCATGTATTGGATGTTAGGAAACAAAAATTATGTTTATCAGTGTAATTTAACAAACTATTATTCAAAATAAACAAATTTATAAAAAATTGATTAAAGGAATATTATCGAATAAATTTATTTAAAAAAACAATTATTTATTAAGCATAAAATTTGCTTACTTACTTTCATTTCATTTTAATACTGTTCAGAATGTACTTCTGTTATTTGACAGTGTGCCAATCAGTGGTAAAAGAATTATACTCTATTATTCAATGATTCTCTAATGATACTTTGTTCAGATTCTAGAATTCTATTTCATAAATCATCAATATCTTCGGCTTCTTATAATAAACAATACTTTTTAAGTGGTCCCATAGAAAGTAATCCAATGGTGACATGCCAGTTGGTCTCAATGGTCATTCTACTTTATCCCTTCAATCAATCCCTCTTCCAGGAAAAATTTCTGAACACTGAAATGAGGCGGGGCACCACCTTGTTGAAACCAAAATGTTTTGGAAGTTGGGGTCAACAACATTTTGAATGTTTGGAATAATGTGGTCAAGAAGCAAAGCCTCATATTTCACTGCATTTAAATTTCCATCAATAAATATAGGCCTTGTCAATTGCCCACGAACAATATTTGCCCATACATTTACTTTGACTGGATACTGTGTATGTTACTAATGATGGATTAATATCAATAAAGTATTGACAACTATGGTGATTTACATTGCCATTTAAAAAAAATGTGGCCTCATCACTAAAAAGGATGTTGTTTAATAAATTAGCAGAAATATTGTGCACCCTCATTGCTTACATTCGACAAGCTGAGTGTCTCAACCAGCCGTAATGTTTACTGCTGGCTGTTAAGAGTGCTCAAATTTGTTGTCTATTGAAGCTGACAGTCAGGTGTCTGGTGACTTGATGTTGCACCACTATGATTTTCCTGCCATTCGGTTGTCTCAGTAAAAGTTTTTGTTGTGTGTAAAATATTTACAATATTTTTTAAAAAATGTAACTTGTTTGTTTAAGTTATTTCAACTAAAAAAATAAATGGACACAAAAGACTTAGTGATGTAAAATACCAAAAAGAAGTGGGGGAGAGGCAAAATAAAGTGAATGAAATAAAAAGTAAAACTATAAAATTAGATAATTTCTTTTTAAATTACTCCTAGTAAAGGGTAAACCTTTCCAATCTGATTCAACACCTTCACAAAGTTCAAGGGTTGATGAAAAAATGTATGGAATTGAAACAACTTTTGTTGATCCTGTTATGCCTACTGCCAAACAAGAGGCTTGAGTTAATGGTTAACCTAGTCTTGTATCACATTAACCAAGCTAAGTGAGATCCAAATAAAATTATATTCAATGCTGAAGAAAATGAAGTCATCCTTTTAAATCCTACTACTAGTATTACCAATAACTTGAAGCCAAGTAATGATCCAGTATTATCAAAAATTAAAAACACTACGAGAGACTATTTGTTTTTGAAACCCCCATTTCTTTATCATATTCTCTCTGGTAGTTTGGAAACAAGAAGACTATCTAGTAGTAAAAATTCAGCCAAATTACTCTTCTTCCAATCTTTAACTTAGATATTGATAAGTATTAGCAAGTTAATTAATTAACATGCTAAAAAAGAGAAATATTACGAGGATTGCAACATAATTTTTAATAAATTTTAACTGAATCAGTAAATATTTTTTGAAACTGCTACTTAAAAAAAAAAAATTTTTTTTAATTATGAATTTGAAATGTAAATAAAATTAGTTTGGGAGGAAATATTAACTTTATAAGGGTTTTTTTTTCAACACAGTAAAATGAGTTTTAATGTAAAAATTGGGACAAAATTTCAGATATTATTTCTTATACTGTTTTAAATTGTACAAATCTCAAACTTTTGTTTGGCACACACAACTTTTAATAAATCTCCAATCAAAAGAGTCCAAAGGACTGATATCTGGAGATGTATGTGGCCATGCATCCAACAATTGAGGAAAGTATTGTTCAAGAACATGGTAACATCTCAATAAAAGTGTAGTGGTGGAACAGCATCTTGTTGGAAACTGAAGCCTGCATGAATCTGAGGAATACCAAAGTTCTCAAGTATGTCAAGGAATGTGTGTTCTACCACAGTGTGCTCCTTGGAAAATACGGACTGATGATGCCATTTTTGTTCAAGTCTAACTAGAAAATGACTTTTGGTAAGTCCCTTTCATTTTTAATTACTGTAAGAGAGTTTTTAGTACCCCAAATCCAACAGTTATGTCTGTTAACTTACTCACACATATGAAAGGTTGGCTCATTACTGAATAACAACATATCAAAATAATTAGGATTGTTTTCAGAGCATTACTTTTGCAGAAAACTGATATTATAGGCAATGATCATTTGGTTTAATGTGATAAATAAGTTGTAACTTGAACTCTTGCAAACAGAGCCACTTATGAACAATGTAGTGAACAGTGGAATGAGGAACTAGTAGTTCTAACTAGTCTGCCTAATTGATTTTCCAGGACTAGCAGTGAATGCATCGCGTACAGGATCAACAGTCTCATCACTAACTGAAACTTTTGGATGATTTCTGATTTGTGAAACCTAGCTTCCAGTCTCTTTTAAAGTCCCACTGATGAATAGACTTGAATGTAAGGCAATCAATATTCCACTCAATTTATACAAGCTGTTGAACACACATAACTGATTGAAACTCAGCTAACCAAAGCACAGAATGAACCTTCTGTTGTGGAGTCCACATTTCTGACTACTGCTACTACAACTGCATTGTGAGTCGACTTGCCTGTGCATGTGTATTCTGCTGACCTCAAGAATATACAAAACAAATTGTGGAGATATTTCCTGTCGATTGAGATTACAACTATTGGTTTTCTAAATATAGGCCATTACTTTTCGATACTTTTAGTCTGGACTCCTTGTGTTTCAAATATAAATTAATGGGCACTAAAATCAAACAGTTTTCTTTTTCTCTCTTCTCTCACGCGCTTTCATTTCCTTCATGACAAATATTTAATTTTTAACTTCCTATTTACTTAGTAATAAATTTAAAACATGAACAAAAAAGCCGTGTTATCTCTTTTAATGAATCTCAAAACAAAAGAACAGTAAATGAACGTGGTCAAAGATGTTATAATAAGACTAAAACAATTTTTTTTTGTTATTTCAGGATTTTTCATTAAATAAACTACGACTGAGGATTTTTGAAATATTTATATCCCTACTAAATTTATCAGTTCTATATTGCTCAATTTTTTTTTTTTTTTGTTATTTATTTATTTTAATTAGTTATCTAACTAAAGAAGTATGCCAGTAATTATGTAACCAATTCCATGACCTCAATAATAAATAACCTTATATTAAAATAAGAGTAGTATTAAAAGATGAATCTATTATTGTACATCAATATAATTGTATTTTAATATTTGCATCTTGTTGAACAATTAGGTTAGATTAATTGGATACTTCCACACATGCACTTTTTGGGGGCTTTTTGTGAGGGAAACAGAAATCTATTCTCAGAAGAATGTTTAGCATCTGAAGAAACAGTAATTTGTTGCATGTTAAACTGTATGCTACCATCCTGACTATAAGACACGCCAATTGCCCAAATATTTTTCCTGACCGTGAAGTTCTCTTTGGATGATGTTTCATAGTCCTTCTACAGAGAGATCAACCCTATCCTTTATTATGGGTTTATTTTTGTAAAAAATGTATTTTTATAAATCTGTTCAGGGATTGCTTTTTCTATTCATTGGCTAAACAAAATTCCAAAATTTATTTTTAACAAGTAAACCTAAACTGTTTTAGTTTTATATAAAAGTATAATGTCTACATTATTTTTGAATAAATTTTATATACATATGCAAATATGTACACAGTTTAACAAATTGCATCATGTTGTTATTAAGACAATAATTATTGTTATATCTTCTGCTAAGAACACTATGTATTTCTATGAGGTAAACAGTACCTCAAAATAGAAATTTCATCTTACCTGCAGAAAACAATAATCTTGTTAAAATTAAATAAAAATGTTTCACTTACTTCATTTTTTTTATGACTACTGTAAAGTATTTTTGGAGAGGAACTGCCTCTTCAGAACAATTTTTTTTACAATAGATTAATTAAAAATGTACTTTAAAATTGTAGAAATAGGTATTTGCTATCTCAATCACTGAAGTAGAATAATTATTGTAATAATGATAATGAAACTACTTTTTGGTACTATATTTAAATAATTCATTAATATTAATATTAAATTTTCCATTGTATTCAAATTTTAAATAATTATTATTGTATTTATATGCTACTTTTTTAGAATAAGAGATTTAAATCTCTCATTAAAGTGACAGATCAAGTTCTAGACTTGAAAATGAAAAAATCTGTTATTATCTCTAGTTACCATATTTAAATTTCTATTTATTTATTACTACTGCTTATACACTTATATATATATATATATATATATATATATATATATATATATATATATATATATATATATATATATATATACTGTTTCTTTGCAATGAAGTCATAAAACGGAATTTTAAGGATTTTGGAGCCTTATCAGGCAACAGATGAAATGAAAAAACCCTGGGATTTTCCCCTTTTTAATGACCGGTAATCTATTTTCAAAACTGATTTCTATAGGCTGTTTCTAAATGTGCTGGTCAAATTTCACTATGTAATAGTAAACATTTCATATGCCAAGGTTTATACCTAAGCCTATATTTGTTTTTGTAAGTAAAACAATTCTTTGTCAAAAAGAAAAAAAAATTAAAATTATCAAAATAAATTTTTTCTTAGAAATATTGAAAGCTAATTTAAAAAATATATATATATATAAAACCACTGTTCTACTTGAGTATAATTACTAGATTTTGTTGAAAATAATTTATAAATTGCAAGTGAATTTCTACATTTGACGAGTTAGTTAAAATTTAATCATGAAATTCACTTTGTAAAATTTTAAAAATTATTATTTTAATAATTAGTTATTGAATTTAGTAGATCTTAAATGACTGTCATTTTATTTTAAAATTTTGGGGGAAACTACAATCATCCACAAAAAACAAACAATGTTCACAAAGTCATAGCTCATGATTACTACTAAACAATTCCATTTTTTTATAAGACAGCAAAAAAAAACTATTCAATTTCATTTTTTATTTATTCATTTAAAAAGATAAAGGATAAATGTCTTTGTTAGGTATAGTTTTTTGATTATAGATAATTATAATTATGAAATACATTATGAATGTTTATTATGTTTGATTTTTTTCAATTAAATCCCTTTATAAAAGGCATAATCTTAATTTCATCAGATACTCAGAGGGAAATTTGCCACTAAAATTCTTGATAAATAAAATTTTATTGCCCTAATGGTTACCAGAAGATCACTTGAAATGTTTTCATATAACACACATTTTCAGATGATAGTGTCTCGGCTTGAAAGGTTGAGACATTATTCCAGGTTTGAATCCCGATCAAGCATGACACTTTTCATACGCTACTAATTTCAATTTTCTATTTCCACATACAAACTTCTCTGTAAGGTTCTGTGGTGAATTAATTCTTCAAACAAAAAAATTTCCCAATGAATCATCTACTTTAATTGCATAATTTCATTAAGATAAAATTATACAATTAATAAGCAACTTATATTTTGTTCGGTATAATATTTTCAATACATAATATTAAGACATAAAAGTATTCATATCCATCTGTTTTCATTTTTGTCACACATTTAATTTTGCTAATAATTTGACAAAGTTTATGTACATATATTATTGATACACTTTACACATAGATAAAACTATTATAATCATGTATCTCTTTTTTCTTATTTGATTATGATTGTCTTCTTTTTTAGTTGTGATTGTATTATAGCTACTTGTAATGCTACTATTATTTTCAGTCTATATTATGTTGTGTTAAGTGAAGGTTTTAGCCTTTTCATCAAGCAAGAAAATCAAAAAATATAAATTTTTTATTAAAATGTATACACATGTTTATACTGGATTTATACACCTGCATATATGTTTGTTTGTTTTTTTATTCATCTTTTCAAGGGCGCTATATAAGACTAAATTTTTCACCAATTATCAAAACTGTAATGAGATATTGAATGAGGAGCACCTACAAAACTATAAGACTATAAAATAATAACAAAAAACATAATGATAATATTAAGTTTTTACTTAATATTTTTATACTACTAAAAGTTCATAACCTAATGATAACAAAGCACAAGGTCAGTTTCTCAAATTTTTTAATATCTTTTTATAACCACATAAATTATTATAGTACTATATCAAACAAACAAAATATTTATTTTTTATTTTTTTTTTAAATAAGTAGTGGGAGAAACTGTCCATTATAATATTCCTGTTCAACTAAATTCATAATAAGACGTAAGAGGAATTGGTTGTATGAAGTATATGCTCTTAAAGAATATATTAGTGTAATAGATAGTGAAAAATAAAAAACATTAAAATTTTTATAATTTATGTAAGATTTACCATTCCATAATAAAACAACAGAAATCTACAATCATGATAAGATTGTTATCATTGTATTTTTTGTTTATGATGTTCTTAATATTTACCACACATGGTAATTCAGTATGTTCACATGGTAATTCCACCAGGTATGTTAAGTTACTGATCAAATTGTTACTTTTTAATTAATTACTGCTTTTGTTTTTCTTCCATTTTTAATATTTTTGCAAAGATCTACGCATCATCAGAATTTCTTTTTTTTAAATTTAATTTAAAAAAAAGTTTAAAATATTAAAATTATAGAGACGTATGTTCAACATCTCAGTTTAAATTAAATTTTGCCTGAAATTGTTATTTCAGTGATATTTTATTACAATATTTGCCAAGCATAAAAAAAAATTAATAATTTGTTATTACTCATATATATAATATATATTTACTTGTATTTACCAATATGTTTATCTTTTCAGTGAAAAATATAAAGTAATTATTGTTGGGGCTGGGATATCAGGCATAGGAGCAGCAACTCATTTACTGAAAAACAATTTTTCTGATATAGCAATTCTGGAAGCATCGAATCGTCTAGGAGGTCGTGTTCACACAGCACCATTTGGTAATGAGACATAATATTCTCAAAATCACTAGAGATTTTGTTATACTATATATTTTATAATTTTAATGAAGGTAATATGAATTATTTAGATACAATATTATTAACTGATTAATGAGCTATTAATACAGTTCAATCGTCTTTTGGGCCCAATATTCCTGATCTAATGCATTTTATAATTGTAATGAATGTTATACAAAAATTGTTTAGATACAGTATTATCAACTGAACTAATTAACTAATTATTCATACCGTTCAATTGTCTTTTAGGCCTAATATTTCAGATTTATCAAAGGTGAGTATGAATAGCACCTTTCCACCTTCCTCTGATCCATCACTTCATTTTTCTTTATATTCCCCACATTAAAGATTTTCAGGTGTAAGGTGAAATAGTAATGTAATGAAAGTTATAAATTTTTTATGAAGAGAATTTTAGCAAATAATTTCAAATTATTTATCATTTTCATTTTCTATTTTTCTTGTCCATGACATTCAATGATGGTATTTATTTCAGGTTAAACTTTTTTAACGGCACCCTGAACTAAAATAATTTCATTTGTTAATGACCATCCTCAGTGAATGTTGTTATTGCTATTTTCACACTAGCTTATTTGTAAACATTAGTTTTAAACTCTGTTACCCAGTTCATAATGAATGATTACATCAGTCTAAAACTAATGTAATAATTACTTGTCGTTAAACCAGTAACAATTAGGAAAAATTTAATTTGCAGTTTATTTTTTACACTTTTATAACTACAATATATATATATATATAGAGAGAGAGAGGAGGGAAGAGTCACTCTTCCTCCCCCCCCCCCTAACTCACTCTCACTCTCTCTCTCTCTCTCTCTCTGTGTGTGTGTGTGTGTGTGGGGGGGGGGGGTGCAGAGGGGGCATGTGATGTCATTGTCATATACCTTTTTTTAAAATTGCATTCAAATTATTGAGACCTGTATCTCACACGATAAATTATAACAAAGTAATTTTTTTTATAATAATGTATCACATAAATCTTATCTGTGTTTTAAAAATGTAAACACCTGATGATGAAAGTACTATTAAAAGCGATTCTGTATTAAGTAATGTAGGTACAATAAACTGATACTATTATTCTGATTTTACTTTTGTACATCAATATTATTATTAATAATAATAAAAATTTGATAGTGTAAATGTCATTCAATCAAATATTTTATGGATAAATCACAAAACAAAATTAATGGTCAAATTTTCCTGGTCAAATATTCTTGTAATGTTGTTTGTTCAAAAGAAAACAATCTATATTTTTCAGATCTTTTACCGACACTTTTTGATAACAGCAGATAAATGAATAATTTTTAACAAATTTGGCATCCTGAAAACTCAATAACTGCTTAGTCCTTAGTACATGATACACATGTAATTTAGAAATTAATTTTTCTCATTTGATACTATAAGCAACATTAAAAAAAAAACAATTTTACTTAAACAAATTTAAAATAATTTTTTCCTTTTTGAACACCAACTGGTCTTTACTGTCATACAAATTCAGATTTCTTTAAGTTAAAAAGATGGCTAAAAAAATGTACCTACCTTATCAACTATGCAAAAATTATATATATATATGTATATAGAGAGAGAGAGAGAGAGAGAGAAACTGTATTAACATTTATAATTGTTTCTTTATAAGAATTTAAGTTATATATATTTTTTTTTGACAATAGATAACTTTCTTAATTTCAGGTGATTTTCTAATAGAATACGGAGCCCAGTGGGTTCATGGGCTAGATGATAATGCTGTATATACGCTAGTTCTACCTTACAATTTTTTATATATTCAGGTCGTGGAATTAAAAAACAGTTTTGTTAAACATTCAGATTCCAAATTGAATTTATCAGTTATTAATGACTGGTTATTTGACGAGGCAGTAGAATTTTTTTATAATACAACTGATATGACTTCATGTAATTGTTCAGTGGAAGATTATTTTGATAAAAAGTAAGTAATAAAGAAATTTGTTTTATATTATTTTTTTAATTTTTCCTGATTTTAAATGAATGAAATCAGTTTAAAACTGAACTATTAACTAACAGAATTTTTCTAACATCTCAATAGTTATTGTATAATAACAAAGTGAATGAAATTACTCTTTGCATTTTAACTTAATTTAATTAGTTTTATTTATAATTATACATAAATGATAAAAAATAAAAATGAAAACATAATTTTCTTTTAGCTGCCTTCAAAATAGAAATACGTTCTCAAACTGAATGTACTTTTTTATAAAAAATTAAAGCCTTACTCTGAACCAAATGGTTTGATTTAAATTTTTCTTCTTTATTTTGTACACAAAGTTTCTTTAGTTACTCTGTAATAATGTAACTGAAATGGAAGATTTAAAAAAATTCCAAGTAAAAAATGCGTAGTAAATAGTAATAACACTATTATCATCTTCTTCTCATGAACTTAAAGACCTGGTAGAATTTGGCATCTCTATATTGCATCTCCTTTCTTCTCAATTCACTGTCTTTGAACATGTCCTGATATGTAAAACCTTCAAGCTCTTCAAACATTCTACAAACCAGTTATACCAATGCATGAGATTAGAGACCTAAGTGGAAGACACAGATAACAGCTGGGACCAAAATTCAAATAAAAGAAATGAAGTCTGATGCTATCTGTAACAAGCTATTATATTTTATCAAAATACAGTTAAATATTTCTGGCTGTATTGCAATATATAAAAATACTATAATACACTTACTTTTATGTTTATTTAATAATTTAGCTATATCATACATTATTTTTTAATAACATATATTCATAAATTCTTAATAAAATTATTCATAATTCATAAAGCATATATTCTTTTAAAAATACTTATTTATCCAAGAATAATAGTCTAATAAATTCTGATACTTCAATATTTTTAGTGGTCTCCAGTATTATTCATCATTTTATATATATATATATATATATATATATATTAAATAACAGAATTTAAATTGTAAAATAAATATTTGGTCAGTTTGACTAATGTCACTAAATCACATCGTTTATATAATTTTTGAAGTAAAGTGTACACATATAAGTTATGTTTTGACTGAATATAAAAAAGAATATATATATATATATATGCAGAATGAGACAAACTGTACACAACCCTAAATTCAAAACCCACTGGGTTGGTCTAGCGGTGAGCGCGTCTTCCCAAATCAGCTGATTTGGAAGTCAAGAGTTTTAGCAATCAAGTCCTAGTAAAGGCAGTTACTTTTATATGAATTTCCATACTAGAACGTAGATACCGGTGTTCTTTGGTGGTTGGATTCAATTAACCATACATCACAGGAATAGTTGAACTGAGACTGAACAAGACAACAATTCATTTACACTTATACATATCATCCTCTGAAGTAATACCTGATCGGTAATTCTCGAAGGCTAAACAGGAAAAAATAATAATCCTAAATTTGAGCCTACCTCCGTGGCGCGAGTGGTAGCATCTCGGCCTTTCATACGGAGGTCCCAGGTTCGAATCATGGTCAAGCATATCATTTTCACATGCTATAAATCATTCATCTCATCCCCTGAAGCAATACCTAACGGTGTTCCCGGAGGTTAAAAGAAAAAAAAAAGCTAAATTCGAAATCATATTGCGGGGATATTTAGTTTTTTGCCGGCGGGAATGTGAGTGTTGTCAACGGATGACATTGTGGTAGAAGACCAGTAAACGATAGCCAAGCAATTTCTCCTTTTTGATGACAGTAATGAGTAAGCTGTGAGCGGACAAACACGCGTTTTTTCCAGACTCAACGTACGTTCATTGTTGAAAGTTACTTTAAACCGCAATCATTCTTAAAATGTCAGGAAGACTTTAGGATAACTTTTCCTGAATGGCGGGTGCCTAATAATTCATCAATTTATGCGTAATCTCGCGTTTTAGAGAAATTGGTAAAGTTTCTCTGGTCAAGTGATGCGTCCATGGAAAGTATCCGCTATACTTGTTACGTTTACCAAGGAAATCGATACGAAAACTGCGTCAACAAACCGGAATATCTTACGTGATTGTTCGCAGAGCCACAAAGAAGCTGAAATTACGTCCGTATCGCATTCAGCATGACCTTCGAGAACCTGATGGGGATAAAAGCTACATTACTGTCAATGGTTTTTGCATTTTATTTGCAGCAGTGTTCGGGTATTGGATTATGTTTTCTACTCTGATAGTGGCTACGTAAACAGCTAAAATAACAGATGCTAAAGTTCAGAAAACCCTCGCATTTTCCATGAGACCCCCGTTAGATTCACAGAAGGTTGGAGTTTGCTATGTGATTTTGCGGAAAAGAATTGTAGTCCCGATCTTTTTCACGGAAACGATGACAGCTGAACATTACCAGAACATCATCACGCAATTCTTGGCACTGTTAAAAGCTGATGAACGAGACTGCTGGCTGCAGCAAGACGGTGCAACGGCGCACACAGCGAATAGCACAGTGATAATGTTGCATAAGTTCTTTGGGGAATACATCATTTCACATGGACTGTGGCCGCCTAGATCACCAGATTTAACTCCCCTGACTTTTTTCTTTGGGGACATCTGAAGAATAATATCTATAAGAACAACCGTCACACAAGCACAACATCGAAGATGAAGAAATATCCCGCATAAGTGCAGCGAACATCTGAAAAGTTGCAACTAACATAAAAAACGTGTTGAGGTATGTGTAGCAGCGGACGGAGGATATTTCCAGCATCTATTGTGAGGAAAATAAGTAAATATAAATACTTTTTTTTGCCTACAAAATACAGTAGAGTATATTATGTTAATGAAGATTTTTTAAGAATATTAATTATTGGGTTGCGTATCTTTTGGCTATATATATATATATAAGTTTTAGCTGACCAGTTTTGAAGAAATACCGACAAACTTGGACCAGAAGAAGTTCATGAGCTTGGTTTTTTCTAAAAACTGAACTTCTTTTTATTTTTTTAACCTTCAGATCCACCGTTAGGCATTCTTCAAAGGATGAGCTGAATGATTTGTAGCGTGTGTGAAAATGCCATGCCTGACCGGGATTCGAAACCGGGACCTCCGGACCTAAAAACTGAACTTAGTTAATGCTAAAATAATACATAAAAATATGCTGCTAAATAAGATACAATGCATTAAAAAACACTTCCACATTGCATAATACTATAATTTTCTTAATGATATTAAGCATTATGAAAATGCAGCATACTTGAGCAGGAAAATTTCCTGTTCATTCCTAATTAAATACGAAGGTACCAATGAGCCAATATTGATATAATATGCAATTGGGTCAGAAAAATTATATATGGTTATTTAAAAAAATATCTTAAAATCAAATACACAATGTCTGGTTCGAAACGTTATAACAGAACTAATCAGTGATCTATTTAGTTTTATTTTCTTATTTTGTTGATTGAGATTTCATTTAATAAGATATATGGAGTCTTGTTTCCAGCCATTTCTTCTGGAAGTTTTCTTCTTTCTATGCCTTACTTTTTTTTTCACTCAGACTCCAAATTATAAATCTCTTGACCCATTCAATTTCTGTTTCTCTTACAGTCGCACTTCTAGACCTTCGCTTTCACCCACCATCTTTCTATTTTTTCTGTATTTAAATCTCAACTTTTTACTCATGCTAAGTAGATTATTGAATATCTGAATATTTCTGTCGTTGATGTGCATGTCATCTGAAAATTTTGTAAGATTTTTATCTAATATTACCAATTTCATTTATGACTTGGATTGCCTTATTCTTTCTTTCGTTCTGTTTAACGTCTGGAAACACCATAAGGTATTACTTCAAAGTATGAATGAGGATGATATGTATGAATGTAAATGAAGTGTAGTCTTGTACAGTCTCAGGTTGAACATTCCTGAGAATAGTGGTTAACTGAAAACTAACCACTAAAGAACATCGGTATCCACCGGATCACCTTATCCAAGAATAAACAAAAAATATAGTAGAAATTTGAGAAAGAATTGATAGAAATTTTTCTTGTTTGACTCTGATAAAATATTAAGTAACTGGCTTTGTTTCATTCCTTCTGTAACTCTTATATTAATAAGCATTAACATAATTTTAACAAAATAAAAAATTCTCTAGTGATACCACATTTTTCCAGCACTAGTGGCAAAATGCTTGACCTATGCTATCAAAGCCTCTCAAAAAAAAAAATAAACAAATAGAAATTAAAGGCTAATATATTAACCTCAAAATGCACATACTAATAAATATTATTGCATTGCAGAGAACCTTAGCTCACATTCTACACTATTCTTTTTTCATTGTTTCCATGGTTTATTTATCTTATGCCATTATCAAGAAACAGGTTTACCAATTACATATTTCTGAAAAAAAACCACTTCAGTTCTTTGCAAGAAAACTCATAAAACTCTTCCCTATCATATTCAAAGATCTTTTCATTTCAAATTTTAGCAACCATCTTAGTCTCTCTAAATTTCAACATCCTCCTGTAATACTATATCAAAATGGCCTTATTCTTTCCTCTCTCTTTTTTCTATGGTCCTTGTTTAAGTATCATAAAAATGTAATCATAATTTTTTGTTAAAATTTTACAAAATAATTATTTACTAATTATTGATTTACTGCTAGTTTAAACTTTTTAATTACTAATATAAATTAAAATAATAATAATAAAACAATTATTATAACTTTATAAACAAAAAATGAACACATATTTAATCACTTTAAGCAGGCTTTTGGGAATTATATAAAGACATTATATTACAAGTTGATTAAACCGCAAAGACTCAGACTCATATATAATATATATATATATATATATATATATATATATATATATATATGAGTCTTTAATATATAAAATCTTTTTGTTTTACTGTAATACATTTATTATTTTTTATGTCTTTGCCATTTTATCAAAGGGGATGGGTACGTATTAAGTATTAGAATATGAAATGGAAATGATACTACTTTATTCATTACTAATATTTTATTAATTATAAAAAGTGCATTCTAAAGAGTGCACATTCTTCGATGAAGCTAAATTATGTATTTTCTAGTTTCCGGTTATTTTTCACACAATTTTTTTTTATGTCACTTATTGAATTGTTTTGTAATTCTTCAGGTTTAAAGAAGTGATAGAGTTAAAAAATATTGACAAATACACTGCACAAGCTGTGAACGATTTCTTCAAGAAAACTCAAGGCAGCGTTTATGGAACTGGTAACCTAAGTACAGTAGGATGGGGTAATGAATTACATCAGTATTATGAAAATAAAGATTTAGCATGGAAAACTGGTTATCATTCTTTAATTGATATATTATTGGTCAGTTAAGAATCTACATACTAAAAATATTATTTATTTCGATTTTTTGAATCTATTGATAAACCTACTTGTTGTTGAATTTGTACCAGTACAGCTGTTAATTTTATTCTGAACTTCCTGCTGCATCATCCTAGCTACTAGACAAAAATATATTCTACATCTTTCTATCTCTGCAGTTTTTATTTCATCATTCCATAATCTTAGTCTCTTCTACAGTTATTTCTTTGTATTTCTACCAGCAGGTTCTTCACTTGATTTTTTAATTGTAGATTTTTCTCTTATAATGCTTCAATGCAGCTCAATATCATCACTTGGCCAGAAAAATTATATTCATGTCCTTTCAATTTTAATACAGATTTTTAATGGGTTCTTGTTGAAAAAAAAAAATGCACTATTCATAAATATGCTTCTTTAGATGGATTTTACTCATGATTTTTGCATTTACCTATTGCTTTAATAATTTTACATTAGCAAACAGTATATAATGATTTCTGCATCCATAGCTTGCTCTAAAAACCTATTTATTTATAAAGACTTTAAACTTACAAATAATCAGAAGAGCTACATTGACAATAACTAATAAGAAACAAACTGAGATTGGATCTTATATGTTTCTGCTGCCTGAAAAATGAGGTTTGAGGGAAATTTAAATAAATAAAAAAAAAAAATTAAAGGTATTTGGTTCAAAAAGCAATAAAGATTCTAGCTATAGAAATAACTACTTAATATTTAATTATTGTGACTTTTAGTGTTAATATTTTTTTGTCGTGTGATTTTTGTTATGTTGGTATTATAACATTTACAATATGAGGTTTAGCTGTGGTGACATTAGATGTAGTTTTTGATATAAAAATAATAGCATCCTTTAATTTTATATATAGAGCTAATACACATAAAAAATTATTTATAAAAATGAGTTTATTTTGTGTAGATAATTTTTTTATTTACAGGGCAAATATGAAGGTAAAGAACTACCAGTTATACAAAAAACTAAATTCAATAAAGTTGTTCAAACAATAAACTGGACAGGAAATGAAGTTCAACTCACATGTGAAGACGGTACTCATTATTTTGCCGATCATGTTATTGTTACAGTCTCTTTAGGAGTGCTGAAGTTTTCAGCTAAAACAATGTTTAATCCTCCATTACCCAATAATAAATTAATTGCCATTGAGGTAAGATAATTTGTTTAATGCATATTTTTTTGTCTTGATGTAAACTTAAAAATGTTTAGTTTGTTCTTTTTTAATTCACAAGCAGTTACCTACCCTGAAGAAGACTGTTTTCAGTTTATAATGTCTCTGTGTTCTATAATTGAGACATACCTAAAAATGATTTTATCAGTTATTTCAGACATTTCTAAGACTCTCTCACCAGTCACACACATTTTAATTTGTATAATTAAAAATAACTTTATTAACTTATCAATATTTTTTACATCATTAATGTGTCCTTGCTAAATGTAAATTGAATCTTTTCTTTACAGAAGAAAAACCTTTGTATAACTATAAAAAAAAATGATCATAGGTTTCAAAGTAAATGTATTCTTTTTTCTTTGATTTATTTTTGTCTAATTTTTACTTTCTGTAGTCATTAGTTTTAGACTGTCAACATTTTTTATTTATTTATTATACAGTCTCAGTCATTTGATTTCATGAACTCATTCCTTTCCTCTCAAAACCAGTCTTTTAGCCTTCTGTATAGATTTATATTTCATATATATTTTAATTTTTGTCTTTCTTTACTGTTTTTGCTTTCATTCTTCCTTCTAAAACTAAATTCATAGATCTGGAAACCTTAATGTATGGCATTATAGCAGTTTATTTCTCTAAATTATTAGCTGTTATTATAGGAATGTTATTCTTGAACAAATTATAATTAACATACGCTAAATTTATTATTATTTTTTAGCTTATGTGTCGATATCATCAAGCAAAAAAAAGTGATTTTATCTATTTATACTTCTCTTAACTAAATTGTTTACACACATATATTAAACAGCAAATAGTTTACAAAATTGGTTTTTGCAGTTTTATTGGACCAGTTTTGTAGATTTCTTACTTAAATCTGTGTACAGACTAGCATTTTTTTTAGTGTTTTTTCCATTTGATTGTTTGATTAATCCTTATGAATAACTGGTTAACTGGTTAACCAGTACCAGTTTTACTGGTTAACTTTAATAGTTTATTAACTTATAAACTTCATATTTAAAAGTGCACACTTTAGCATAAAATCTAAAGAAATATCGACATGGTACTTATGTAAATAAAAATTTTAATTTAAAAGATATAATGGAAGAAAAGGTAACTGATGCCCTAATGTCACATTAAATAGAAATAAAATAGCTTTATTTTTCAGGATAATATATTTACACACAAGTATCTAAGTTTTATACTTAAAATAACATCTGAGAAAAGTGACAAAAATAAAATGTGATCAATGACTTAAAAACTGGTCATGAATTTATTATATATATATATATATTATATTATTTCACTCCATCTAGATGTGAAAGGAACTTGACTGACTGAATGAGTGGCTTGTCATTCACTTCGTTTGTCACCTGTAGCATTGTTTTACATATGGTGCTAATTTTTAATGGTTGTAACAAGATAATCTACTTTATCACTACTTGTTTTCTTAACTGCTCCATCCTAAGAAATTTCAAGTGTTTTATTTATCAACTGGTAAGGGATTCAGTTTGCTATCTTGGTCAGGACATGTTGCAAATAATAAACTTAATGAAGTTTTATTTACCAAATGTGTGTGTATGTGTGTGCATGCTCATGTGGATGCTTGTATGTGGATTCATTAATAATCTGTAATCCTTGTTGTTAACTTTTTTCAAGTCTCTTGGATTTGATATCGTGAATAAATTTTATATCCAATTTGAAACACGCTGGTGGCCAATGAATTTTGCACACATGTTTAATTTTCTTTGGACTAATGAAGATAAGCAAAGGTTTAAAAATGAATCAAAATATGTAAGTTTTTAAAATTATTTTCTTATTAAATGCACAAAATATTGTAGACTAACTTAATATTTTTATGCTAAGGTTGCTAATTCTTAACATTTAAAACCTGAACTTGCACATCTGAAAATTAACTCAAGGAGCAATATTATTCTGAAACTATCAATTCTGAGTTGGATGTCTATGCTAAAATACTTCAGACTACTAAATTTTCTTTAGCCAATAGATCTGGGAAATATCTTAGTGCTATCTGGCTCAATGATATATATAAATCATAATTAGACATAGCTAACTGTACATCAATACACATGTATGTATTTTAATGTTCCTGTTTTGCTGTATACATGTAAAGACTAGAATCACAGAATGACTTCCTGTGAACAACTTAGAATGGGTCTGATTACCATGATTACCTGATTTATATAATTTTGGGCGGCAATATAATTTCAGTATTGTTCTGAGATTTAGTTCTTGAGTATTGTTCTGAATTTCAGTATTGTTGATCTGAGATAATTAGTCTGAATTTCTCCTCAGAATCAACAAATTACTGCTAATGTTAATAACTATTATAACAATAATGCTAAATTATTATTAAAAAGTAATTATTAAAAACATAATGTTAAGAACTATAGTTCCTTGAATGAAAGCAGGGTGCTTATTACTTTAAGCATACAGTCCCGTCATTTTTTTAACTATGTGTTTTTGTGAACCTGACAAAAGAAAGGGTATTTGTAAAGACAATAATTACAATTTAGGAAATATACAACAAACTTAAAGAAAAGTTGAACAAGAATAAAAGAGGATTTGAGTCATTATGAATATAGGACTTTGAGAAATGTAGCTAAGCTAATTTTTTGAAATGTAGCAACTTATTCCAGAAACTAATCACAATAATTTTCTACGAAAAACTAGAGTTTAAAAAATGTTTATAATTAACAGGAATTAGATTGTTGTGAAATTTAATTTATTAATGTTGCAGAAACTTCAATACTGAATAATGATAATGAGCCAATATCTAATAATCTTTCAGACTAAATTTATTTTTAAACATTTTTATGAAAGTTTCGTACCATTAAAACGTTAAATGATTACACGACCCTTAAATTTTGATCATATGATTATGAATCTGTTTAACTGATTTAAGGTTCATTGTTTTCCTTCCTTTCTTGAGATAACATTTTTTTCTGTTCATCCTGTAGTGTTTGTTAACCCAAGTTTCAGGGGTTAAAATGATCTTAAACTTAATTTATGCTTTTAACTGGTATTCCCTAAAACAAAAATGAATTAACACTAAAATTATCATTTTAGTTTTTTAAATGTTGTTTATCTTTATCAAAAGACACCTGTTACTATATTTTTCATTTATTTAATTTTTGTATCTATTTATTAATTTATACTATTTTGTCAGCATCTTCTGATAGTGATTGTTTAATAATTTAAACGACAAAGGAAAAAGGTTTTGGCTTTTCCTCTGTTTAAATAAACGTTAGAATAGCTAATTTTAAGCTTTTTTAAAATTATTTATTAATTTATTAAAAAAATATTAGTAAATTAATTACAGGATGGTTGGGCTACTGAAATAATTGGTTTTCATTTTGTTGAAAATCAACCAAGAATATTAGAAGCCTGGGTAATGGGTGATACTGCTCGTTTATTGGAAACATTATCTGATGATGATTTAATAGGTGCTGTAATGGAAGTTCTTAATTGGTTTGTTGGTAATAAGTATACTATATCTCATCCTATAAATACTACAAGGCAAGTATTATTTTTATATTTAAATAATTTAATGTTTTGTTAAAATTTTACAGAAAAAATAATATTAGAACTTTGTCATGATAAATGCGGCTGATTAGAATCTTTTCTGAAGATTGGTATTCACATCTTTCACACTAATATATTTAATTCTATTCTTATAGAAAATTTTCTAATTGATTCTATCATTGTTCATGTGTATTTAATATGCTTTTATAAAAATATCTGTTTTCAGTCAGAAATGTCTGTCTGTCAGAAATGAATCTGATAAAAATTTATTGGTAAGTAGAAAATAATACTTCAACGCAAAATAACATTTCTGAATGGCTAGCAAGGTTTAAAGAAGGATATCTGTAAGTCTACTACTCAGTAAAAAAAAAAAAAAGAAACTGAAGACAGGACTTTTTGAAGTACTGATTTTCAGTAATTCCTTTATCACAGTTTCATTCTGCTCTATCAAATAATATGCAACCAACTTTCACCAGAGTTGATGCTGCATTTGCCATCAGAACAGTTGTTATCACTGCTTGATTCTGAGTTCAGATTCATAGTATTTATAATTTTATCAATATAATTGTCAGTTATAAGAAAATTGAAAATAACTTTCCTTGATCTGCTCTGTTTACATAATCACAAAATTTGTGGCAATTAGCAAATTAACTTCCAATTCTGAATGTTAAGATTGCTTCATCCAGTGGGGTTTGGCAAGTCTTAATGGGGATCAGATTTATTCTGATTTTGAATATTATATTTTTCAAAAAGTTTCAGTTATAATTAATTAATTTTGGTTGTTTAATACATTTTTTGATTAGCTTCTCATTTTTTTTATTTCATTCTAAAGTACTTAAATCAGCTTAAGAGCAACAGATATGGTAATATCTGTTAAAAAATTTGTTCATACAAGTAACTATGTAAATTTTTTTATAATTATTATAAGATTAATCACTGAAAAAAGTGATACATGCCACAACAATATCAGAACTTTGTAAATACAGTCAGATATACAGAATGTAATAATTCTATGAAAACATTTGCTGTTTTTGATTACAATGTAAATATCAGTTTTATCTGCGAAAAACACAAAATGGGTAATCAGTGCGAGTGAGAAACTTTAAATAAAATATTATCATTCTGTACAAAAAAGAATAGTGCATAAGTTTGTTTGTTTGATGTATGGCCTCACACTTTTATTTTAGCTGCTATTAGTACATAGTGGACCACGTGGTACGCCAGGCTGCTGGGCAGCTATGCGCAGCACATGTTCAATTCATTTGGTTGAACAATTTATACTTCTTTAAGCAAACAATTTATCTAAAATTAATTTGTGTTTTGGGGATAAAAATGGAAAACATTGGAGTTAGAGCTGTGTTAAAAATCACAACTAAAGAAACAGCTAAAAATGTTCAGAATTTTGAAATGTTTAGTTGTAAACATTTTTGTTGTTGTTAGTACACTAAATTCATAAACACTATTTAGTTACAGTTGGTAAAAAGATTTAACAAAATCAACTGTAATGAAACGTAAACCATGTAACATTTTCACGGCAGGCCATAGGCCCTCCTTTTTTCTAATAATAATAAATTGTTACAAATGAAAGATTATTCAAAAGAACTACCAGGGGGAAATATTAATTTTAAATATGCAAAGATAGTATAACAATTTTTATTTCATTCATTTTCAGTTTAAAATTATCTTATAACTAATGGCTACCTGCGGCTTCACGCATACTTGACATGCAGCTTGAGCCCCTTGACACTCATTTGTTTGATTTTCAGTGTTGGCAGTTCTGATTGCTGCTTGAAGTTCAGCTTGTAGTTTTTTTGTAGCCTATATGTTTCTCTTTAAAATAAGAAAGAAAACAAAAAAAGATTCATCAAAATCAACATAATCATTGCTTTCCATTGTAGCAACATTATTTACTTGTTATATTTTTGTAAAATTAATTGCAAAATTTGAGGTTAATTAGACGCTACAGTCAGCAAGTAAAAAGGAAGGTGGGGTAGATTTTCAAAATGAAATGGAATGTTTCCTCTGCTTTAGAATTGTTAGTGTACAAAATTTCTTCACAATCTGAATAAAACTAAGTCTGTATAAAAGACAAATATTTTATATATATATATATATACACACACACACACACACACACACACACACACACCACTATGCTAATAAAATCCAAGGAACAACAACTTAACCGCTAAACACAGTAACAAAAAACCTAAAAAAACTATTACCAAAAGTAGACTTTTGTGAGATCTGCATCATTAGTCAGTACATAGTTCCATAATTCAATCAACAAATAACAAAAAAGAAATAAAAATGTAAAAATTTAGAAAACATAACACTAACAACCACAAAATTTGTAACAACTACACTGCCATTATTGGAATCTAAAAAAAAATTTTCAAAGTGAAATTTAGATTTTTCGTTTGTTTAGAATTGTTAGTGTGCAAAATTTCATCACAATCTGAATAAAACTGTAGGTCTGTATAAAAGAAAATGGACAAACAACACTGTGTATATATATATATATATATATAAAACTTTTTGAAAATTAAAGTAATTCATCAACATAGCAACCACTGAACCACTGAGCCAATTAAATTTTAAAAAAACATTAACTATAACCATGTAACCACCAAACATGCAACAAAAATCCTATAAAAAATTAATACCAATAGTCAACTTGCACAGGATCCTGCATCATCAGTCAGTACATAATTCTACGTAGTGTTCAAAAAGTGATGCAACCTTATGGAAAAATGTTTCCTTCTTTTGTTGCAGGTTTAATTGTGGATAAATGGGTTACACAATGCAGCAGAGAATATTCATTGTCTCCCAAAACATTAGATGTGACAGTTATGCTCAGACCCAGAATGCCTTCATAGAAAAGTATGGTGTGGATACACAAACAAGTCCTTCATTTTATGTGTCAATGTAATTAAAGAATTATATACTGACTGATGATGTAGGATCCCACAAAAATCGACTATTGGTATTAGTTATTTTAGGCTTTTTTTTGTTATTGTGTTTGGTGGTTAAGTTGTTTTATTGAATATATATTCAAAAGACCATACTATTTTATTGTAGCATATTTAATTATGCTATAATTAATACAATCTCAATTTCAGCTGGATAAAAAAATTCCAGCAAAGAAAAGTACTTTATGTGCGATCATTAGTTAAAGGAAAACAAATTATACACCCTCTGGGATGGGAGAAGCCATTTCCAAGCTAGAAGCTGACACAATTAAAGAGTAATTTTTTTAATTTTGGAATTATAGTTTAATTCCTTACTAGTTTGAAGATCTAGCAGTTCATTTCTCATTTCTTAAAGAGAAGTACTATGACAAATTTGTGGTTGGAAAGTAATGAGAGGACTAATTTTCTAGCCAAAAAATGGTGCTAAAAATAATCATTCACTAAATGTAAAACAGCCCAAAGAATTAGTTAACATTAGCTAAAATTAATGTATAAAAATATGTATCTAAATACAAATAAACACTGGAAAATCCAATGTAACAAACCGTTACACAAAAAAATCAATGAAGTTGTCCTCTTACATTGCACAGGCAAAATCAAAGAGAGTGAATAGTTCTCTAACTTGATATAGCATTTTCAGGATTAAGTTTAATTATAGGTTTTTTTAAAAGAATCGAAACACAGATTTTGTCTACAATTCAGTGAATTTGTTAGGCAAACTCCTTGAAGGTGAAATGTTTAAAAACTGAAGGAAAATAAACTATTTAAATACCTTCTCTTAGCAGAAAAGATTTATTTTGTGGGGCAGGTTCTGAGTCATATAAAAACATAAAACTGGGAAAAAATCAAAATGGTAGACAGATAAAAAAAGCTTTTTAAGCTGATGAGTTTTAAATTAAATTTGCTACCAACATGCTAGCCCTGATTTACCATACTGCATGGTTTGATGAATTCTGATGTATAAAGTTGATATTTTAAACCTGTGTTAATTTTTGTTATAGGTTTTTAGGTTTCATATTAAGGAATTAGGATTTCTGTTACTTATCTTCATATATATTTATTTTTCATACAGATCAGCCTGGGCTAGCAATCCATTTGTTCGTGGAGCGTACAGTTATCTTACAGTAAAGAGTGATCATTTGGAATTTAGTGCAATTGATGTTATTGCTGAACCTCTTTCATTCAACCAAACAAATCCGGTAAAATGTTATAAATAAAAAAAATTTGGTAAATGTGTATTAAGTAACCATTTAATTGAATCATATCAGATATATATTGAAACAGGAAAAAATATTCACTGAACATATTAATAGATTTGATGTGACATTTTAGAATTATTAAAAATTGTACTGTAGTATGTGCAAATTAATTCAACACAGGGAATTTTTTGTTTATTTTTATGTTGTGGCTACACTGCTTAACCACACCAATCTTTTAAGTTGTCTGCATAATGTGAGGTTTTTGTTCTTTGGTTATTTAACAATTTTTATGTTATAAATAGTGGTTTGTGAAAGTTTATTTCATTTTATATTATAAAATCATATTTTCTTATTTTCTGTTCTGTATGTCTTGAATATAATAATGGACATAACTCCTGGAAAGCGTTTGAAAATTGTTTCTCTTTCTGAGTATACCAGTATGACAACAAACAACTTCTGAGTTTGGTGTTGCTCTAGGGACAGTGAATGCTATTTTAAAACTGGTTCCTTTTCCCCTCAAAGGAAAGGCAAATGTGGCCGTAAAAGAAAAGCTCCTTTAACACAGGATCAGTTATAAGTAATAAAAAGTAAACAAATTATCTGCTGTAGACTTAAATTGAGAGCCAGTGAAACAGATTTACATGTGACAACTGCTGACTTCTTGCAGATGGACGGAAAGCTCATCAACCAGCTAAAAAGCAGCTTTACCAGCATTGTGCAAAATATAGGCTCTTGTGGACCAAAGCACATGCTAACTGGAAAAATGTTGTGCTTTCCAAAAAGTCACATTTCAATGTTCAGAAGCAAAGGATTCCATACATAGAAAAACATCAGATGAAAAAACATCATCAGCTCACATCCAACAGTCAGTTAAATATCCCCAGAAAAAATTGTTTCAAATTTGAAGGCCCATTGCTCAATGCTTCCAGTAAATCGTATGTTGAAAAGTGATGGATATATCAAAATTATGAAGATAAGGGTTATGATACAACTTCAAAACAGTTTTGCACAAGGTAAATGAATGTTCCAACAAGATTTGGTGTCATGCCTTACTGCCAAAAAAGTTGAAATTAAATTGCTTCTGTGACCAAGCAACTCCCCAGACCTAAACCCAAATGGAAATCTTTGGCAGTAGTCAAAAAACGTTTGTCAAAAATGAACTGAATGTACAAAAACTGATCTTAAAGCAATAATATTGGTGTAGTTCGAAATCTAAAAAAAAAAAATGTAGTACACTTGTTGAATTGATGTCAAATCATGTATGTGAAGTGATTAAGGATAAAGGAGGACATAATCACTAGATATTCACAGATTGTACAGATATGTTTTTTCCACAGTTACTTTTTATTAAATAAATTCTGTGTTCGGATTAATTTGAACACTACTGTATATGAGTTGCTTTCAAGTTATGAAACTTTTTTTCTAAAGGTCATTTTTTTTCTTGTTTAACTTCCGGAACTACTGTTTGGTATTGCTTCAGAGGATGAGATGAATGATTTATAGCATGTAAAAATGCCATACATTATCTGCCATTAATGCCATTGAATATCTGCCTATCCAGTCTATTCAACCAATATTTAGAGCAATCCTTACAGTTTGATTTGTATACTAAAGGATTGCAGTATTTATGAGTGTATGTCCAGTTTTTTACCATAATTCTTGCATATTTAATGTATTGTTTTCAAAGATCGTTTCAGGAACCATCTTTCCTAAAAAATGTTACCTGTTTAAAAAACAATTTTGTATGACTCTTGTTGAGCTATGTAAAGGTTATGTATAATCTTTCACTAGGAGTATTTTTGATTGTACTCTGTATTCACCATATCATATGAAGATGAACAGAAGTAGTTGTGACAACTAATGACTAATAAACTTACATGACCAATGACACCAGAAATTTCACTGAAGGTGCTGATAATTATCTCCAAAAGACCTTTAGATGAATGATTTATAGCATGTAAAAATGTCATACCTGACCGGGATTCGAACCCGGGACCTCCGTATGAAAGGCCGAGAAGAAATGCCATCTCGGTCAGGCATGGCATTTTCACACATGCTACAAATCATTCATCTAAAGGTCTTTTGGAGATAATTATCAGTACCTTCAGTGAAATTTCTGGTGTCATTGGTCATGTAAGTTTATTTGTCATTAGTTGTCACAACTACTTCTGTTCATCTGCTTATGATATGGTGAATACAGAGTACAATCAAAAATACTCCTAGTGAAAGATTATACATAACCTTTAGATAGCTCAACAAGAGTCATACAAAATTGTTTTTTAAACAGGTAACATTTTTTAGGAAAGATGGTTCCTGAAATGATCTTTGAAAACAATACATTAAATATACAAGAATTATGGTAAAAAACTGGACATACACTCATAAATACTGCAATCCTTTAGTATACAAATCAAACTGTAAGGATTGCTCTAAATATTGGTTGAATAGACTGGATAGGCAGATATTCACCCACAAATGCCAGGAACTTATTTAAGCCCTACATACAACAGTTGAATCATCTTTTGCTAGTGCATTAAATAGACTCACATAAAGGACATTAAGCATAACTTGCAAATTTTACACAAACCACACATTAAAGTAAGATCTCAATATCCATGAACTTTAAGGAATTTAAAACATTCTAAATCTGACAGAGCCAAGTTATCAACAAACACAAAATAATTTGAATATATTATTGCATTATAGTCTGGAAAAAATGAATTATAGTTTAGTTGGAGAAAATGCATTATAGTTCAAAGAAAAAATGGTATTAAATTTAAAACAGTAGGCCCCTGATTTAGAAAACTTACTGTTAATGAACACAGTAATGTACCTAAAAATAAGCACTTGTTGGATCAGAAAAAAAGATATGTTCATTGCTGTCTTTTAATGTGATCTTAGTGTAATACAAGAAAATGTTATTTTATACCCTTGATCAAAAAACTTGTACTTTCCTTCTGACTGAATTTATTATTTCAACGTAGCCTAAAAAATGTCAGTTTTATTGTATCTTTCACTCAAAAATAAAGTCATTTTCTTGATTCTCTTGTATGCAATGAGGAGTTATTATTTTATGTTACTTTACATTCATTATAAGTATTCTTCCTTTGAATGAGTTATCAACAACAATAATGTATATCTTATAAGCACAAACCGTTTTTTACTAATTAATATAAAAATATGAAATGAACAATTTTCTTTGAAATCCAATCAAAGTGATCATTTTGATTTACACATTTACAATGCAGTCACATTATGACATATACAAGATTACATATTAGTCTTATGCCTGGTGACTTGCCAAGTTAAGTTACTTAAAACTAAATTTAACTAATATATTTAAAAAATAAAATATAGCAATAATCATTCTTAGCGTAAATCTATAATTTTAAAAATTAACCTTAGAGTTAAGCAACAAAACAAAACTTCAAAGATAAAAATTAAGAGAATCAGTTAAGAAAGTATACTAAGTAGCCATGAAATGTAAATTTTCACATTCAGTTTCGTATAATAACATAACAAGAGCTGGACAGATATTTGAAAGAATGGAAAGGAATTTTAATTGATTGATTAATTAATAAAGATAGTCAGCTCTTTGGTTATGAAATTACTATTTTTACAAGGATATTATCAATATTTTAATAATTAAAACAAATTCGATCTGAAACTGTGAAGTGTTCTGTGATATTAAAACAAAAGTTGGTTTGACTAATTCAGAAGAAAAGTTGGGTTTATAAGATTAAATACTAGATGAGATTACGAGTGCTCATGTTTCAGCTGCTGACGATTGCCCTCATTCACAAGAGTAACAATGGAAGACTCAGTTATAACCAAATGAGCTGAAAATTCAATTTATTGAAAGTTAATGAAATAGGCTTCTATTTAGAATAAATGGCATCTCAGACAAAGGAGAAGCCAAGCAGTTAAAGAAAAAATTATGAGCCATAATATACTGTTTTATGCAATATAGAATCCAAACATCTAAAAAAATAAAACAATGTTGAAGCAAGATGAATCTGCTAAAAAGTAAATTTTCAAGTAATACCCAAATAAATAGTGAGTACCTTACAAAACTACCTTCAGTAAGGCACATAATAATTTGTAACTTATTTTTTCTTCATTTATTAATTTGATAATTCTAAAAAATTTGAATCTGTTAATTAGAGATTATTAATTTCATAAGTTCATTTGATCCGTTTGTTTTTTTAGGTCATTTTATTTGCTGGAGAAGCAAGCCATAATAAACACTTTTCTACTGTCCATGGAGCTCTTGAAACTGGATGGAGAGAAGCAATGAGAATTTTAAATTTTTAATTACATCTGTAAAAATATTTTTTTTTAAAAATAAAATAAAATTTAGAAAGATAATAAAATAAGCTAGAAAGAAACATTAAAAGTTTTTTCCAGGTGGTTTTTATTATGTTATAATACTTTTATATTTTTCTTTAAATTTCACCATTTAAAAGTGGTACCAAATTAAAAACATTTAACTAATAATTTTAGATAATATAAGTTTTACATGATATTATAGTTTCATTACTGAAATCTTATTTTCTCTTTTTTAATTCAGTTAACTCTTCCTACTCATCAAATATATAAAATTATACACTTTTATACAATGCAATAAAATCAAAATGTACTGTTTGGTTTGAAGTGTTTTATTAAAATGTTAACCACATCATCATCATTATTAGGTGTTATAAAAAATAACAATTTTTATTTCTATCAAACCAGATAATATAACTGTTTTCATACAGCTCAATACAACACTTGGGTCTACAAGATTATTATGCTTTATAAGACTCTTACGATGTTGATCTATAAGACCTTAAGAAGCAGAAAAATTGGTACAATCTGCGTTTTATAGATTGCAATAGGAAAATAACACTAAGAAGGACTAAAAATTTGTATACTGAAATTGCAATAAGTTAATGAATCTGATAAGTGATTCTCCTTGTTAAATTGTAAATAAAAATTAGAGAATTATTTTCAGAGGTATAACTTACACCTCACAGTGGGAGGCCAGTTGGCACAATGACTAATAGTGGTGGAGGGGGGGTTGTTGGCATGATGACTAGGAGTACTATATTTTACATTGAATTTTTACAGGATTTATAAAATGTGAACATAACAGAGTAGAGGATGTACCTTTCAATGGGCAGCCTAATGTATTTGCATTAGACTTAGAAGCCTAATAATTTACTTAAAAATGATTCTGTAATTGATGAGATTATTCAACCCAAACCTATCAAATATAAATAATTTCCTGATTTCATAGACAGTAATTTAAAATGCATCATTGTTCAATCATGTTCTATATAAACAAAGGACATTTTTGTAAAGATCCCAAATCATGTTTTCCTACAAAGTACTACAAGAAATCTACCAAGAATAGATTCATTGTTATAAGATAATCGTATATAGAAATAGTGATTTTTTTAAGAAAGACTATGTAATGTAAAGCTCATTAATTATTTGCAGGTAAATATTCATTTCATCACAATAATTGAGTCAATGGTGTTAAAAGGCGACCACAAAAAAAGTTTGGTGCATGAGACAAGTTATTTACATCTTCAAGCTTATGCTGTTTTAAATATGTGGAAAAGAGAAGAGAGAACTGATATTAAACTAAAAAGAGACTTGGAAAAGAAGCAATATTACTTACTCTGGCTTCAAATAGTCTTGAACAAAGAGACCAAGGGGAAAAGTTGAAAAAGATTGACATACTAAGCTATTTGGCAAGAAAGCTCTTGTTCTATAAGCTCTTGACTCTGAGGCATTCATGTTGTGAAATCATGAACGCTCTTACACCAGCCACTAGGATTAATCATAATTGTTAGATTAAAGTTTTCTATTCAGAATAACAAAGGTTTTTAAACAAAATTAATCAGTTTAAAAATTATTACTACTCAACTGAATACTTCAACAGCAATATGTTTTGTTAAGTAATAGCAATCTATGTTTGAGAATAACTACTTTCTATTGCCAGTATTTATTATATCAAGTTGGGGAAGAAATAATAGTTATTACATCCTTATATGTAAATAATTAAGCTGTTGATTTATAACATAAAATGAACATGGGCAAATTCATAATAATTTATTTTAATTAAGTAAGAAACATAAACAATTTATCAGAAAACAATAATCTTTTACATCTTCAAAAATATGTGAAGTAAAGAAATTGTATTTAATCATGTCCTTAGACAAATGGGTACTATTTTTATTAAGATCAGTTTTGACCGCATTATTTTTTAAAGATTGCAAAGGGTAATTTAGTACCAGGGAACTAGCATTTAAATGATGGTATTGGCATAATGCATATAGTTAGTTTGATAATTTCGATTTCAAATGATACTGAAAAAGTGTTATAAAAGAGATGAAAAGATTTCACAAAAACTGCTGGCAATCTCAGCTGTTAGAAAAAAATATAATTGTTTTGTAATATACCTTAAGCATAATCTTTTTTTCTATTATGTTTGGTATCAGCTTGAAAGCACCTATTTTTATACATGTGTTTGGTTGCATTTGACAAATATGTTACCATTGTTGAACTCATAATATACTTCTTGATTCAGTTGGATAGGGATTGCTTGACAACTTGTTTCAGAATATTATAATGTAGAATAGTAGTGGCTCAGAGTTAAAATTACTGGAGGTAACTTTATCACTATAGTTCACTATAGTAAATATTTGTAAAAAAAAAATTTAATTGAAGAATGAAAGTAAAAATAAATTTATACCAAAGCAGAATTAGAAATCCAGATAAATCTGTCACTATTTATTAAAGGTAGTTTTACAACTTTTATGTAGTTTAAGAATCATTTTCTATTAATAAAAAAAATTCAGACTTATAATAATTACATTATATATGAAATTTTGGTATACTGGTAGAAAAGGATCTGCATACTATATGGAGTATATAGTGCCTCTCTAAAAAGAGGGAAGAAAGCACTTCTCTCAGAACATATCAGTCATCTGCACTTATATATTTAAATTTTTTTTATAGTTTAAATTTCATGCATATGATTGGCTAACAACTTTATAACTTGTTCTAGAAATAACACTTTCTTTCAAATACCTTGATTTTTAATTGAAAGGAATTAATTATTAAGTAATCCACTTTAGATCTTAAAAAAACTGCATCAATAATTTCTATAAATAAATAAACGTATATATATATAATATAATTCTTTATACAGAGCGTTTCATAATGTTCTTCGGAGTTTCGAAAATTCATTAACAAAAAACTATTTCACTCGTAAGAATAAAACAAGTACTGTACGAAAGAGCACTTCAAATAGTTTTTTCCACATATACTAGGCAGTTAATAAACCATTTGCTCGCTAGGCGTCGATAGCAGAGAAAATGGCTGCCACAGGAAGCGAGAAGTCGTTTTGTGTGTTAGAATTTCACTTGTCAAAGTCAGTAATTTCTGTGCAACGTGCGTTTCGGTTGAAATTTCATAAGGAGCCACCAATTGACAATTCAATTCGTGTATGGTATAAACAATTCAGTGAAACTCGTTACTTGTGCAAGCAAAAATCAACTGGTCGTCCATCAACCTCTGAAGTCAATGTCGAACGTGTGCGTGCAAGTTTCATTCGCAGCCCGTCAAAATCGACTGCGGCTGCAGGCAGAGAATTAGGAATTCCGAAAACAACAGTGTGGAGAGTTCTCCGTAAATGCTTATTATGCAAACCGTCCCATCTTCAATTAATCGTCTTTCTGATGGAGATAAAACACGTAGGCTCGATTTTTGTTTACAGTTACAGGAAAAGATGTTAGATGAAGGTTTTCTAAACAAGATAATTTTCAGCGATGAAGCTACTTTCCATATCAGCGGCAAAGTAAGCCGTCATAACGTGCGAGTTTGGGAAACTGAAAACCCACACGCTTATGTGGAACACATTCAGGATTCTCCGAAAGTAAACGTTTTTTGTGCGATCCCTCGTGAGGCAGTGTATGGGCCGTTCTTTTTTTGGAAACTACAGTAACCGGCATGATATACCTGGATATGTTAATTATGGCTTATGCCTCAGCTACTCAACGACTTCATTTTCCTGCCCATTTTCATAACGAGGTTCAACAGTACCTTAACACAACATTACCTCGGCGCTGGATAGGACATGCGTCTGAAGAAGACCAACACATTATGATGTGGCCACCAAGATCACCAGACCTCACGCCATGTGTTTTCTTTCTCTGGGGTTACGTGAAAGATACGGTGTTTCTCCCACCAATGCCGCACAATATCACTGAGTTAAAGGATCGCATAATCAATGCAATCAACTCTATCGAAAATGACATGTTAGAACGAGTTTGGCAAGTTTTCGTGTTGATGTGTGCTGTGTCACCAGAGGAGCACATATTGATCATTTATAGATTTTAACAAAAAAACTGTTTTGAGTCCTTGCATCACCTCGTACAACTTTCATTTAGGTAAGTGAAATAATATTTTTGTACTGAATTTTTGTTACTCCTAAGAACATTATGAAACATAATGTACATAATTCTATATACAGATCTTAATTAATAATAGATTCTGAATCAAGAAAAGTTGGATACATCATTCCCAGATTATAAGCATTACATTGATAAGGTAAAAAAAAAATAAAGGTATGATTTTCATTGTTGATATATATATATATATATATATATATAGAGGGAGAGAGAGAGAGTGTGTTGTGTGTATGTGTTTCATTTTAATCACCGTTCCAGGCAATTGTCTTGTAAAGTATGCACAATACAAAAAATGACCTAAATAGACATTACTCAGATTGGAAGGAGATACCTAATGGTAACCTTGAACTTGACCTTATTTCAAGGTTAACATGATATTTTCAAATGGAATGACCTATTTTTGACACCACCAATGAAAATAGTAATAATTTTACATTGAAATAAATGGTCACACATATGAGCTTGGAAGATATTTACAGCCAGTGGTTTCTAAGTTGTGAGAAGAAGACTACTATCTTCTCACAACTGGAAGACTACTATCTGGTACTGCCTTGAGTCAGTAAATTGTGTTAATTGGATACCATATGTGATTAACTCCTAAACCAAATTTATGGCTGCATGATCTTCAAAAAAGTTCCAAGGTCATATGTGTGACCACATATACCAATGTAAAAGTTTATGTTCTTTTCATCGGTGGGGTCAAAAATAGACCATTCTATTTGGGAAAACTGTGTTAACTTTGAAATAAGGTCAAGTTCAAGGTCATCATGAAATGTCTCCTTCCAGTCTGAGTAACCTTTGTTTAGGTCATTATTTTATATTGTGCATAGTTTATGGGGCAATTAAAAAGAATATATATAAAACAGGAATACAAAATATTCAGATCCAAATAAGTCACCAAGCAAATAATAGAAATAAACATAAATACACAGATAAAATATTTAGAACACAAACATTCCATATCATAATTCTTCGGGTAAAAATAACCATACAATATTACGGTATTATTACTTAAAAAAAAGAAAATACAAAACATTAACACAATGTTTTGCTTTTATTGCTAGGCTTTATCAAGTGCAACTGTATGTTATTATACAATTAAATTATAAATAAATATTATTTATTTACTTTCTTTTGTATTTAATTTAATTTTTTTGTTGTCGTTACTATTATCATTATTCATACTTAATGGAAGATAAAAAATAATTCAATGGCCCCTTCTGTTAGAGCAAAATTAAATAAAAAAACTTAATGGAACACATCCAACAAAATAATACAAAATTGATGATAATTTGATAGTAATTTATATATAACATACTAAACTACTATCAAAAAGCTCTTAACCTAATGATAAAACATGTATTATCAAAAAGTTCATAACCTAATAATAAAAGTATTTGTTTTTGTAACAAGGTCATTTTTTGACATTATTGTAAGTGCCACACTATTTTTATTATCTTCTATAACAAAATTTTAAAAAATTAGTGGGGAGAAATTTCTATCAAAATACTACATTTCACTAATATTTAGAGTAAGCAACTGTTTTAATTGTATAAGTCCTTGATTATGAATACATAAAATGTCTGAAGTGACAGAATTCATCAGTGTGACAGAAAGTATAAAACACAGAGCATTTACATTTTTTTAATTTATGAAATATTTACTGCTGCATTACAACATGTTAAAATAACGATAAATATTTATTAACATCATGGAAAGAATATTATCTTTGCATTTTTTATTTGCAGTAATGTTTTTTACAATTACTGTAAATGGTAACACAGAAAATGCATCTACTAGGTATGTATATTAGGAATATATATTTGTATTTAATTATAAACATTTTTAATATTTTAATTTTATAGATTATAGGTAATTATTTGTGTCTCTGTATCGATTAACATGTAGTTACTGATATTTACATCAATGCCAAACAGTTTATAAGTTCATTTGCAGAACACATCACATTAGTAAATTGGAGACATTACTGTGACAAGTAAAAAACTTTAAAAATGCATATCCTAGGTGGGTGGTTGAATGAAAAGAGAAGAAGGTAGCTTTCAGGAATACTTTATTATAAGGGTATAAGGGATACTATTTATATTCTCCAGCTGTGTAATCACATGATAAGTCGTTGATGAATTTCAATTTCTTAAGAACAAAGTTAGGTTTAGCATCTTTTGTTTTTGTTCATTTTAAACATTATTGTGTTTTCCAAGGGACCAACATTCTTGGGAGGTGTTCATTGGGCTTCCATATTTTCAAGTTATTTTTGTTTAGCCATTTGGTTTGTTTATGGTACAACACCAGTGGGAATTGTGCCTATTGAAATCTGCCAAAGGATCTAAAATTACATCCATCCTTATTCATTTCCTTGACTTCAGATAGGATTGAAATTGATGTCATCTATTACTTTATGTATAAATATGAGTAGTATGACTGATTTGGACCATTGAACTATTCCAATCTTTAATTGTTCCAGTGCTGATATTGGATTTCCAGTGGGGTTATGTCTAAAAGTACATAGAACTATTGGATTGGGGAAGTTAACTTAAGCATTCCTATTATTAATATTATTATTGTTACAGAATTGTTCAATTGAGTGTCACTATTTTGATTGTTAGTTTTAATTTTATTCTACATTGTGCTGTGTAAGGGAATAAAGATATTAACGGTAAAAAGCTGACAACATTGCTGAGTTTTGAGTAGAGCTTGAAATTTAACCCCATTCAGTAATAAGGGTTAAAAATGCTCATATAACTTACCAATTTCATATTTATTTATGTATTTTTCATGAGAAGAAGAATAAAAATATAATAAAGCTAGAATGATTTGTTAAACTACAGTTTAAAAAAGATATTACAAATTAAATCTGATAAAGTCTATTTAAAAATAACTCGACTGTTGAATGGCGAATATTTAACTCTGAAGACCCTTTTCCTGGTTGTATTAAGAATAGATCATAAACAGGATTTCTCAATAATATTAAAGCTATTCGATTAACCAGATTCTTTCAAACTGAGGACTTACTTGGTAGAAAAGTTCTTTATCTCTACTTCTATTTTAATTTATATTTCTACGTCTACCTTCTGTTTCACATCATGAAGTTCCACACCAAATGCTGAAAAAATCTATCTCTTATGTTTGATTATAAATATTTATTATTTATATTTTATATTTATAAATATAAATTATAAATCTATCTGTTATGTTGAAACAGCTGATTATACCTGATAACAACTGGTTATCAGCTCATTTAACATCTCATTATAATATCTGATGACATGCAGTGTTACCAATCTGCATGTTACACCATAGAAAGAGATCTAGTGGTCTAGATAATCAACTTATGCCAACTAATCTATCATATTATAAATATCTACGTTAGAAGAGTAAGAAAACCTTTTAACCATTACACTTTAATTTGAAAACCTAACTCTGATGTATGTAGTGACTGTATATCTCCTAAGGGTGTGAATAAATAATTAAATACTATTGGTTGAAACTGTTAAATAAATTAATCCCTGTATATCAATGATGTTAAACAATGCTTGGAGTAGTTTGTTTGATTTTGATGGATAATATAGGCAGTTTTTGACCTTAGCAGTCAATAAATTAATAAAGTTATTGTGTTGCATAGAAATTAAATGTTTTGTGAAGTCTTCCTTTCATTGGTTAAGTATATCCACAACTGTAGCAGTCAATTGAATTTTAATGCATCTGGTTTGCAACTGTAAGGCAATAAGCCTGTTTTACCTTCCAATCTTGAAACTATTTTCTTTTATTTTCTTTGGACATTCCAAACTATTATTTTCTGCTGTTATTGTTCACCTAAATAAGAAATTCATTTTAGAGATTTACCTCTTCTGTGCTTTAGCCATCTCTGTCTCTATCGCCTTTACCTTACCATTCCGTTATTGAGTACTAAGTTTTTGTCACACATTTACATTCACCTATTCAGTTATGATACATGTAAACCCAACTCCTAATCCTAGGAACTTTATGCTTCCACTTCCACTTTTTATAAATTAAAAAATGAATGGGCATTTTTCATAGACAAATTTACATTAGTAGCAGTCCTGTTTTATTTTTTCCTTGGCTATACCATCACTGATTTAATATTCCTCATTCAAAGCATTCCAAAACTTCTCAAATCTGATTGCACCATCTCTGATCAATAGTAACAGCTGTACTGTGATCAAATCAGTTGATTTCAAAGTCGAGAGTTTTAAGGTTCAAATTCTAGCAAAGGCATATACTTTTATACTATTTGAATACTAGATTATGGATACCATGTTTTTTTATGGTTGGGTTTCAATTAACCACACATCTCAGGAATGGTTGACCTGAGACTGTACAAATTTACATTCATACATATTATCCGCATTCATCCTGAGGTAATACCTTATGGAATTTCAGATGCTAAACAGAAAAAGAAGCTGTTCTATGATAATCCAGAACCCATTTAACGAACAATTATTTTTAAATTCATTTAAATACAAATGTTTATTAAATAATTAGTAAAGGTCTGTAGCCACGGTATTCAGTCATTACTGCCACTTCTCAGTACCCATATCAATATTTATTAATTGTTTCTTATTTTCAAAACTAATAATTTAGTGTATATATATTTTATTTTGTTTGCAAGTGTTCAGAAAATTTAATTGCATTACTGTGAAAGCAAAATCAGTCTAAAACTGTTATATTTCAAATTATGCCTGTCTTATTGGAAGAAGTAGAGCCTGTTGTCATCAACAACTGATTGTAGTCATTTTAAAAATGAAATAAATGTTTTTATAATGAGGAGCATGCTAATTTACTTACATGGGTGTATTAGCTAGCATTCAGTTCGTTAGTATGTAAATTAACATATTTACACAACCCAAAAATTTAGTGCATCATAGTTTTTGTGTGTAAAGCAAATCATAATCGTATTCTACTTCTATCTGAATATAAAACAAATATACAAACATAGATTCTTGAATTTGACATCTTGCATGTATGTCTGTAAATGCCAAAATCATAATAGTCATAGCAATCGATAATAGTCACAAGTTACTCCTGAAAATGACAACAGTTATCTAAAATAACAAGCAGCCCATTCCAGGATTAATGGGAAAATGAGGAATGAGGTGATTCCTTATTGTCTTCTTACTGAGACAATTAAACAGTTGGATATCAGTATGCCAAGCCCAAATGACACCTACATTCTGTTCACTACAGGGTTATAGTGAATATAATTATTCTCAGGGAAAACAACTCTGATTAGTAATAATTACACCTGAAGTGCTTTATGTATGTCACAGCTATAACCATTATAGCTGTGACATACATAGCATTGACATTATAGCTGTGGGACTATTGCAGATGGTCTAAAGCATCAAAACCCTGTGAAAGGTAACGTCACCTTGTGACGTTACCGGTCGCCACACCACCTCCTCCATTCCAAGCCTTGAGGGGCATTACCAGAGGTTATCTTTAGACCCTCTAACTGATTACATCTCACAGTCATCAGCCATGCCTCGGTCGGGATGTCACCGATGTAAATGCCTCGGCAGACATTGGCATAAATCAAATTTCGCCTTCACATAGGCCCCAAACGCACATCTTCACATCCAACATAACATTATTCCCTTAAACTAACTGACCGAAACCGCGGAAGCGCGAACCCCGCGCCTAGTCCAGATTTGACAGCACCGTTCGTGACTGTGAATGCCTCAGAAAATGAACGAGTTTAAAGTTAAATCAGTGCTACACTCATACCAATCAAAATTATGTCTTACACAACATAGAAATTTAGACCTACACCCAAATAAGTTAACCAATTTAGGTCAACTAACAAGGGGAACGTAACCTCATTCCGATCCGCGCAGGAGCCGGGGACAAATTCATCACCTTTAGTATGGCATCCTCAGTGATCTTGCCCGTTCGGAAATCATACTGGTTGTCCATTAGCAAATGATCAGTGGCCAATCTAACATTAATACGCAAATATAGAACCTTCTCAAAAACCTTACCAATCACGGACAAGAGCGTTAGTGGACGCTAAGATAAACGAATAGTAGGATCTTTGTCGCCACCTATGAACAACAACACTAAGTCTCCACGCTTCCAACACGCCGGAAAGTGGCCGGCGAAGAGCAACTTATTATATAGTCTAGTTATAGGACCAAGGACTACAGGAAGCGTTTGGACGAGGAGCTCCACTGGGATACAATCATATCCGGGAGCCTTGTGGCGTGCCATACTACAGATCACTGGAGCACCTCCACCTCAGTGATCTCAGAAGATTGTAAGTTGATCTCGAAAATCGCGACTTCCCGCCTGACACGCCGGTGGTATGAAACCTTACCCACCATAATGTCATCCGGGAGCAAATCATTCAGCAAAATTAAGGACACGGTCCTTATCAATAACCACACCCTCGCGGGTTTATAAAGCTTACAAGAAGACGTCTTTCCTGCGCTTATGTCCAAGGGCTCTATACACAACGCCCCACGGGTCTCTATTTCCTTGCTTCTGAACGAACGAGCGCCAGCAATTACGCTTGGAGGACTTAATGCTATGAAAGTACCTAGCCCTCCTTCTGCGGTAATTTGCAGTTAGGTCCGCTCGCCGATCGGGATCACCCTCTCATTTCGCAGCCCTTCTGAGTCGATTCACAGACCTTTTCATTGTCAGATTTCGATACTACCAACCAGATATACGTTCCCGGCCAGTGCCTATAGGAATGGCTGCTTTAGCCGCCTCCTCCAACGCAGAAGTGAAATTTTCTACCAGGACATCTAGTGGAAGGCCGTCAAGGTCTCGAGAAAAAATCTCCAGTCTGTATTCCAACAAAGAGGAGAATTTCGGCCAGTCCGCCTTCCCATGAAGGAAGCACCCCCAGTAAACAGGAAAGTGTCCCTCATGGCTATCGCGCAGCTCATCCGCTATTTCAAAAAGTATCAATCGATGGTCGCTAGAACAGTCGTTGACCACAGACCAGTCAACGACCCTGCCAGGGATGTCCCTACCAATGGTGATGTCAATATTTGTACCGGAAAAGGCCCTTCGTCCGTTAACCGTATCGATGTAAGTGGCCAACTGGTCTGCAACATTAAATACCTCAAAATTGTGCTGCGCGATGAAACTGTCAGTTAAGCCACCGCCATGATTAGTGATCCCACTGCGCCAGAACGACGATCGGCACCAATAAGGATTGGATCATTACCCACAATACGAAGGATCCTATCCCATCTCGCTAGGTGTTCCTCAGTGGGATCCCTGTATTGGAAATATGAATTAACAACTGTAAGGTTCTGACCGCGAATGGAAAGTCTGACCACAACATGATGCGCGTCAGAAACCTGCCGTATAAAGACACTATTAAGCGACTTCCTGCACAGAATAGCAGACATAGAGGTATGCCCTACAAAAAACTTTGTGAAACCCTGGCAGATCACTCCTAATTACATATAGGTGCTGCAGAAGAACAACATCAAGGCTCCTTCTCTCTACAACCTCACCTAACTCAACCTGGACTACATAAGCACCCTGGGCATTTAGTTGACCGAACCTAAACCATCTAAGAATTAAAGTACAGCGCAACGGCCCCTACGCAACAGCCACACTCCTTACTAACAACTGGGTGCTCATTATTTTTTTGCAACCTCTTACAGTTAGCACAGGCCAGACACTCAGACCTATGCGAACAATCGTCATGTTTGTGGCTCTTCTCGCCACAATGGGCACAAACCAAGACAAACTTACAAAATTTAGCCCTGTGACCATATCTGCAGCACTTGAAACATCTTTGGACATCCACGTACTCTTTTAGTCGGGAGGACCTTAATCGATAAATAGTCTGCCTGCAGACGTAAATTTATGAAAGAGACCAGAACTTACCTCAAAGACTCCGTGTATTTCTGGGTATCACGCCTACCCATTTTAAAAACCAACCTGCAGTCCCGCCGGAAGGCGGCTTCATCGAAATCAGTGTTCTGCTCCCTAATGAGAGACAAGACATCTTCATCGGTGAGGTTACGGTCAATATCATAGACTATAATACGGAGCCTAAGCGTTCTCTTCGGGTCTATTTTCACATTCAATCGCTTAACTGCCGTGGAATCTCTAATTGCCTGAATGGTCTACCACAACTAATCCCTTGCCGGTCTCTGTAATGTTCCTCATTTTAAGATCTTTCGGGTCACCACAATGGGAAACCTGGAGGTCTTTCTTCAGCTGACTGCTGGGCACAGTCGATCCCTCTCCCTTGCTGACAAACGCAACCTTAGGTTTTTTGGAGTGGCTGGTTTCACGTCCGTCCCTAACCACCTCAGCACACCTACGCGGCTGCATTGGGGCCGGGGCCAGTTTATGAACTGCAGTTACTTCCTTAGGTTTTGAGGCAAGATTTTCAAAACCCTCGACGAGAGCTGTGAAATCCGCTCAGAAGAATTCGATACGAAGCAATAATCTCTTGCTAGCTGCACTAGTACCCTTAGGGTTTGCTAAATAGGAAGACAAGCCATCTATTTCTGCCAAAACATCATGGGCCAACAGGGTAGAGCTGCCAGACCTGCCCCCAGCTTGCAAAAACTCTTCAATGAGTGGGTTCATACCTTCCTGGGTGGTCACCTCAATATCTACTTTTGTACCATCATTGTCAGAATCAGTGTTTGAGGAGGTCGAAAGAAAAAGCTCCAGTCCCCTCCTCCGGCTAGGCTTCTTACCTACCTCCTTAACATCGGTCATGGTCAGAGATTACCTAACCTAATAGTATATGAACAAAATGCTCGCTGTATTCCTTCTATTTAGTGATATTGGGCACAAGCGTGCCACAAGCAGCTGGAGATCTTCTGTATTCTCTTGTCACTCTTTGCACCTCTTCACCACTACTGGATCAAATGCATGAAATCAGAGATTAACACACAGATACAGATTACAGCTCCCACTCTAAAAGAGCGCGAGCAGGACTAAGGGTAAAAGCCCCTGTGCTTGTAACAGAGACTTGCGACCAGCAGTCATTGCCACTCTTTTCACCGCAATGAGGCAGGCGCTCGAACAAATTGTGCACCAAATTCTCTGAATCCTCTTGAAAAGGGTATGAATCGTCTTAACAATAAGGGTGCAAAACCATTGTAAGAGTTCTCAGAAAGCAAGATTGTGAAAATGGGGAAGGTACACACTCGAAAACCAGCTCAAAAATAGCACTGAAAAAGACTTTATACAACGCAAATTTCTGCTCGTGAAAAGAGACCAGATATTATGGTCTAAAGCAATAAATTAACTCCTGTTTGCTGTGAAACTGTGCATTATAACATTGTTTCAGCTTAAAAGCAGTCATTTTTCATATTATTTATAAAACATTGCACAGTAATGTACCAGTGTATATTGGTTTTCATTCCAGAGATTATAATTGCTTCAAATTTTAATTGAGAAGTATATTTATGTGAGGATACAATGTAAGTAATTTTAAAACACATAACCTGTAGTTCACACTCATAGGATATATCCACTTATTTTATTATATAAATTGTTGAGACATAGATCCTACAATTTTCAGGAGTGCTGCCTGCACACGTGCCTTCAGCATAATGCAGTTCAAGTGCAATTTTTATGGTAACTGAATACCAAATACAAAGAGAATCTTTGAAATATCTTGACTACCCACTGTGGATACAGTTCACTATTTATATCTGAAATTTAGATTATTCAGTTCTATAATGTTTGGTATCATTCAGAATAAATGGAACATTTTTATTAAGCCCAAATGTAAGTACAAGCAAAATAAGTTGTTCATTATTAACTAATTTAAATTGAGCAGGATTAAAAATGACCGGTAATCCAAATACTAAACAGATACAGACCATACAACTTTTTTTTATTTCCCTAGTAAACAAATTTTTTTTTTTTTTTTAATATTTAGAGCTGCAAAAGATCACTTCAGAATTAAGCCTAATATTTTTTACCAAATAATTTTATAGTTGTAGTCAAATGATTCTCATGAATAACATTATAAAAATTGAGTAATAGAATTTAAGTACTCATGTACAATATTTACTGATATTTTAATGTCTTTAATTTTTCAGAGAGAAATATGAAGTAATTATTGTTGGTGCTGGGATATCAGGCATAGGAGCAGCAACTCATTTATTAAATAACAATATTTCTGATATAGCAATTTTGGAAGCATCGAATCGTTTAGGTGGTAGAGTCTACACAGCACCATTTGGTAATTTTTATAAAATATAGTATTCTCATCATCACAAATTATTTAGTTAGGATAAAAACTATTTATAGATTAGCTAAGAGTCTACTAAACTCTTAGCTGGGAAATAGCTTTAATGGCACTTCGTACCTTCTTATGATCCACCACTTTTGTATGCCACTGTACAGAGGAAATTTTCATTATGTTTAAGATTATGATGTGCTGGAATATTTTTAATAATTTTAATGGATCAACAGCCAGAGAGAGTTTATCAGATACTAAAAGCAATTTTTTTAAAAATCATGGTTTTTATAATAAGATTGTAAAATGTAATTATCATAAATCGCTTTACTATATGCTAAACCACCAGACATTCTGAAGAATTAAAGAAAGATCTGTCATATAAAATAGAGATTAATTATTATAAATATGTAAATACCACTTTGTAAATGGCAATATACTTCAGAGTATGACAGCAGCAACAGTAACCTCAATTTATTTTATAACAAATAGTAATTTTTATGAACTGAGTGTAGAATTATTATAAGTATCTGATTACTTTAACCGATAGTGTAATTTACTTTATTTTATTATTTCATTAAAATCATAAAATACTAAATGTGTTTCTTTCTAAATTTATTTCACATCATTACCAAATATTGATAGTGAAAAATATACTAATATTGGATATTGTTAATGGCATCCATTTTAATTAGTATTTGAAGAATGTAACTTAACGTCTACACAGTAGAACATTATGTTATTTTCATTTTTGCAAAAACAAATTAAAAACAAAATTAAAATATTCAGAAAATTAATGGTACCAAATATAAATGAACAGATTACAAGTATTTGTTATGCAAAATAATAATAGTGATAATAATTAAATTAATATTTATTATACTGCAAAATTATTCATGTTTATGAATTTCTTTGTTAAGAATTGGGGTTACATAATAACTGTTTTAAATGAGAATAATTGTCTTGATTTTTTAGGTGATTATCTAATTGAATATGGAGCCCAATGGGTTCATGGACAAGGTGGTAATCCTGTATATAAGATTGCTGAACCCTACAATTTTTTATACGTTCAGACATGGAATATAACAAAAGGCTTGGTTAAACATTCAGATTCTAAAATAAACACATCAGTTGCAAGTAGCTGGCTATTTGAGGAAGCCTTAAGATTTTTTGACAATGGAAATGACATGATGTTGTGTAATTGTTCACTGGAATATTATTTTAATAGCAGGTAAGTAATACAAGAAATATTTTTCCAAAAAATATTTTTTTAATGAAAAGTAAGTAAATAAGTATTTTAATAAAAAAAGATGTAAGCACCTTTACTAAAAAATACTCATTTAGAAGCCATTTTCCTGATTTTAAGAGTGAAATCATTTAAAAACTAAACTATCATTTTAAAAATTTCCACACACTAATATCATTAAAATAAAACAGTAATAATTATATATGCTAGAGTTATTAACATAAATGCTATATAGAAGTATGTGTTACAAAATACATAAATATGTGTATGTTTAGAATGCCGAATTTTATAATTGTACAATTTAAATGTATATAAATATTATTTATATCTGTGGCTCGGAGTTAAGTACACCATGTCCAATTTTGTAAAAAATCAGCTTTTGAATACATTTTATGGTACACTCTGCTTTTTGGTGGTATACGACATTATCTCCAGTTCTGAATATGAACACATAGCTGCATCTATATTTGTTTACTTCTGAACAGAATAATATTCTTGCCTACCATGTTTACTAGGGTGGGCCCAAAAATAAAAAAATAATGTTTTGAAGTGCAATACCATGGAAAACTTGCCTCTAGAACATTTATGTATAAATAAAAAATGCAAATTGTATTATCTTACACCTGATGGTAGGTAGCACATTAGCCTGAAACTTTGAGAAAATACTCAAATCTTGTGCTTTTTCCAAAAAATAAAGTAGAGATAAGAACTGCTTCAATCAATTATAATTATCAGCTCATTTTAGTAGGACAACATGAAGTAAGGAAAATAAATTGAAAAATAATACATTTTACTTTATTTTATTAGTAAAATTAAGCTTCAAAAACAACATAAAAAACTAAAATTGAAATATTTTAAAAGAAACAAATAAAAGTTTATTTTCTGTCATTTGGAATGTTTAGTTTGCAAGGCAATGTAGTCTTTTACTTGTCTTATTCAGGTAATTTGAATTTAGATTTGCTTGAAAAACTTGGCATTGATGATCTTGAAAGAAGTGTCGTTCTTATAAAACCATCTCTTGACCTAAATCCAGCTGCCTTTTGAGATGCCTCGATGACAAGCTTGACGCATTGTTCTAGTGCTTGGGTATGACATGGGAATTTGTTAAAGTTCCATTCAGTTAATGTTCCTCTTGATTTGACCTTAGATCAAATCTATTGATTGGTGACTCTTCGCAGCAAAGGTGGTGGTGAAAGTGTAGTAGTGCCCCAGTGAATCATTTTGATGTGGTCCTTAGCTTGGAAATTGATTCTGGGTGTTTGGAAACTATTGATTGACCCAAACTATTGATAGAAGCTACGTTTATAGCCCCTATAATTCTTCTATAACCTAACTCTCTTACATGATCCCTTTTATCTACTTTCATAGTTAAAAGTAAGCTTTCTGGATGGGCAAAAATGCATTTCTCTCAATCTTGTTTTAATTTGAAACCATACAGGCATATATAATTTTAAGATGAAAGAAGCTAAGATCTTGTGTTCCTCCGTTGGGTTTTTGATACTTATTTACAATCGGAGAACTCTGTTCGCTGTTGTTAATCACCTTGAGTGGGAAAGTGGACCAGGTTCATTAGCAGATAAATCTTCAGGGCAGTTACCTACTTTTATAGCACAACTAATGTCCAACAGAAAACGTTAATCTCTGCTTAGTATATTTTGGTCAATATCTGGAATCGCACACTCAACATTGTCAAAATTTACCACCAGGAGTTTTTCACATTTACTGAGTTCTGTGCCAATCAAACCACTAATGATTTTGGTCCCATTGTTCCACCATCTAAAACTTGAAACAAATGCCAGAATGGCAATTCATTAAAGTGTAAGAGACACACCCCCACTGTAGTGGTCTTTTAATGTGTTGTTCAATTTTACGCATGACACCTGTTTTCCAACCCGTATTAGTAATCGTGCCATCACATCCAACTACGTCCACTTCCTGAAGTGAAAATCCAGTTTCAGTTAAATAAGAAATAATGCTGTTAGCAATGTCTTGAGCAGAACCAGAAGAGGGTGAAACACGGCTGATGTAAACAGAGCCTGGTTCTTTTAAAATCGTGTGATGCTCGTCTTTTATTTTTCTTCGAAACTGCTTTGAGTTAACTTTTTCAATCACAAGAGTGTTATCCTTCCTTCCATCAAAATACAGTCCTTGAAGTGGGTTGTGCTTTTCCTTGTTTTGCATTTGAAATGCTGAACAGTTAACAATTTTTTTCCATCTAAGTTTATTTTTGTCAACAACAAAGGTATTGTCTTCATCGGTTACAATACCAAAATCCTGCAACAGACTTGAAGCCACAACTACCGTTGCTCTATCTGACAATCCAAAGTGATCACTAGTCAGCGCAGTATTTTTCAATTTAATGTGCATCTGCCTTGGTGGCTTAATTTCAGACATTGGTAATTTAAAATCTTCATCGCTATCATTTTCAGTGTCTTCAGACAAATTACTTACTACCTCTTTTGACAGATAAGTTTCTGAATCTGTTTGTTTTGAGCAAGATGGCTGTGCTATCGCGTCAGTTATGGAATGAGTTCTTTTATGTTCGATTACCTTTCTTTCAGGAAAATTACTCAGTAATTTCTTTCTAGTAAAAAATTACTCAAATTCATTGAGTAATTTTTTTTTTTTCCTTTACGTCCACACTCCCAATTTTTCTTATGCCATGTTTTCTTTACAAGAACATGAATTTTAGTTCAATTACTGGTATATTTTTTTATTTTTTCGCATGTGCAGGTAACAGACACAGAGCATTCACAAACTTTAGTGGCCTTTTGGCAATTGCAGTCTAAAGTTATTTTGCACTTACAAGCAGAGATATCAAATAGTAACAAAGATTTCTGCTTGAATTCCTCAACTCTCTTTTTGAACTTTTCCTTTTCCTTATCCTGCTTATAAGAATTCATAAGATTACAGTGCCTGTTATGTGTGCATTAATTAACTGAACAATTCTGTAAAGCATAACTTGGTATTGAAACTTTATCACACACAGCATTAGCTTGTGGTGCCACAATTTTCGAAACCTGAGAAAAACTTACTGACCTGCTGTTTGCTTTCAATGCCAAATTGTAATGTTAATGTTCCTTTGAAAAACATATGAGAACGTCTTCATACGTCGAAAGTTTACTTGCTGATTACTCCTTTGGGTAACCGAATAATGGACAATTAAACTCACTGCGAGTAATTTTCTTAGACACAGCCATTAGGACACAGTAATAAAATAATGTTATAAACAAACACTATTAAAACAAACACACTTATCACTTATAAACTAACATTATTGAAGTAAACACTACTCTAACACACCTTGTTCAACACTGGTCATTGCCTTGCTCAACACTGACATATATTGTTGTGTCACAGCGCACAAATGGTGGGAGGCGCAGGGCTTTGCCATACATTGTGGGTAAATTCCATAACAAGGTGTTGGGGTTGGTGCAGTATAGGTGCAGAGCAACAACCAGAACTCTAGAAGTGGTGACGGGCTACAATAGACACCGTTGCACATCTCATATGGTTCATAAAAAAGCATTAAATTACAGATTTGTAATGCTTTGCGGTATCCAGAATAAAATAATTTTTATACTTATCTTAATCCAACGGGTTTTTTTTCATTACATTTAAAGCTTTTTCAATGTAGCAATTTTTTATCTTGTATTTTTATAGGGTTTAAAGTCTAAGATAATCTTGTACTTTTCAATAAATTTCAAGTATTTAAGCACAATGCGCTACCGGTAGATGTGATATTTTTTTTAATTTCATCTGCATTTTACTTATGTGCCCTAAGTAAAAGTTTTTTACTTAGCTTTAAAAACAAAAATGTTATAAAAATTCGGCCCACCCTAATATTTACATAGTGTTCTGTGGTTCTGGTTAATACTATTATGGGTTGGATTTGGAATGTTGTTGTTCTAAATAATAAGTTGTATAATGACATAATTATACAACATTAGTATACCCATTTAAAAATGCATTGTAGCATGTTAAAATAGTCATGATATATTTCCAAGTTATTAATGTTAACCATGAACTATTAATACAGCTTACTGCATTCAGTAAAAAAAAAGATCTTCACAGATCTATTATGTTATTCTTACCATCAGGTAGGATTGAAAATCAAAGTCAATTTTAAAAACAAGATAACTTCTAGATAAGATCTTTAATAATTAAAGTTTTAAAAAATTTTACAGATAAAATAAATAAATCTTAACCTTCCAAAAGTTAAGATCAGAGTGAGAAATCTAACATGTATTTATACATGTTTAGTGTGTAATCTTTTACAAAGTAATATAAAGTATATTGAGGTAAGAAACTACGACTTCAATTCTGTCCCATAAGCACTTTAATTTCTAAACTTAGGCATTAGTGTTACAATTTCAAACTCTCTGGTCTCGGCATCACAGCTTTAGAAATTAGAGATTACTATCATCCACCTTCCATTAGGTTACTATTTGTAACTATAATTTGTTTCTTTTTTTAAAATAAAATTACAAATTTTCATAAGATTTGATCTTTTTTTCATTGATTGTGAACATGTGGAAAAATATTTAAAAACTTAAAATTCATCAAAAGGTCCATGATTTAATTAAACAACTGGAAAATGAATTAAATTTTATTAGCATAATGTGTTAATGTAGATAAAAAAAGTTGCTTCAGAATGGAAGCTCATGGAGCTAGTCTTCAGAATGGATGAGTGATGAGTAATTTTATGAGGGCTTTCCTAGAGATACCTCTTTTCATTTCCTTAGAAGAAAATATCCTTTTGTAGCATTAGCTCTCTGTCTAAGAGAAAAACACAAACCAATTTTTAAGATTTAAATTCTTTGATTTCACCACACGCTTTTTTTTCCTACACCCACGGGCCGGATATACAATGAAGTAAAGCTCAGCCCAGGGGGGTGTCCTTCAAATTCAAACAGGCCTCGAGTTCGGCTCGCCGGTTGGATCTTTTGTGATCAACCCCTGCCTCAAATCGTCAGGTTAACCAGGCCCGACATTGTTCCTGAACAAGGATCGGGACTCGGTTTGTACATTTTCTCGCCTACTTCTAACTATTAGGAGGGGTACCAGGGCCAATTATATCGTTACCAGGCCCCACCCAGCAACCGGGACTCGGTCTTTTGATTCCGCAATCTACATACCTCAGGAGCCCCCTGCTGATCATCGGAGCTGACACATCTCAGCATGCCGGCCCTGTCCTAAACTAAAATCCCCTTCAACGTCCTTCATCATCTTTTTCCCTCAAAATCATCCTCGCCAAACCATCAACAGCTCTCCAGTTTGCCACTGAAGCCAGCATATAATCTTCTAGTAGAGTGGTGAAATATCTCTGAGGGATGAGTTGAACCTCATCCCTCAATCTCTTGTGGGAGTAGCTCATCGTCAGTTACTTCCTACTGTAGAATGTTATTGACATTCTACAGGGCCTTTTTTGGCTCCTCTGTCGTTATCAGTGATGATGTTTCCGATAGAGCCTTAAGCCCATTAAATATCTTTGACAAGGCCTTCTCATGCTGCCTTATAAACCTAGGCAAGCCGGACCCAAGATTCTGTTTTAACACTAGCATTACCAGCCCAAGCTGTTGATTAATGGTCCGCAAACTATCTGGGGCTGGGTCCTCCTCCTCCGAGGTCACCGGCCTAATTCGTATTATACCCTTGGAAGTCAGCTTCATTTTCTGAGAAGTTTGTTTCTCCGATTTTTGAGATTGCACACTTCCAGACATAGAGGTACCTTCTCCGACTGATTGCTCCAATGGGAGTGAGCGTCTTCTCGGCATTATTTGATTTCCTACTTACGGGCCAAATCCCGCATTCAAGTAAATGGGTTTTGGCACTCAATGGGTTTTGGGGGTAGTCGGGGGTTATTTTGGGGGGGGAGAGGTAAAATGTGTTCCCCAAAAATCGAATAAATTTTGTGAGGGTAAGGAAGGTGTATCCCCTCAAAAATCAAATAAAATTTTTTGGGGAAAGGCTAAATTCCCCCAGAACCGGAAGGATTTTGAAATCGGGGGAAGGGTTCAGAAGATACGGATGTTTAAAGATTCCCCCTTATAACTGTAGCAGTTACAATAATTAAAACACCAGTAACCGTACCAAAAAGCCGGAAGGATTTTGAAATCGGGGGAAGGGTTCAGAAGATACGGATGTTTAAAGATTCCCCCTTATAACTGTAGCAGTTACAATAATTAAAACACCAGTAACCGTACCAAAAAGCACTTTAATCGCAAAACGAAAATACATACGTCAACTTGATGCGGAGTTTAACCACACCTTAAATAAATTTAAGGTAACCCTTTATCAAAATATTTTTCTTATTTTTTTTACAGGCCTGCTTGAGAGTAATTTTGTCAAATGACTACTTTCTAGTTATATTGTAAATTAGTAATGAGTGAATCAATTATGTTTTTTTTTTTAATCCACTTTTCAAGTAATCTCCACTTGATGTGTGTTTCAAAGGATTTTAGTTCTTACTTTTGAAAAAAAATTTTTACTATCTGTCATTTTCTTTTTAAAACAAACATATAGTGTTACTAATGCAAACAAGAAATTGTTCAAACCTGTCACTAAAATTGATAGAGCTACAAAGTTAAAGAAACAAAAACAAACAATCATACCTCCTAAAAACACCCTTCTTTTGGCATAGTTGAATAAAAAATATAATTAACTTCAAAAACTTAAAACTTCAAAATAATAAATTATTGAAATTGGTATAAATTCATACTGCTATTTTTTGAATAATTTACAAATGCAGGTTTAACGAGTTGATAAAGAATAGAAATGTTGATGAATACACTGCACAAGCAGTAGCAGATCAAGCCAGAAAATGTCAGAGTGTTCAAGATGGAGCTGGTAATTTGGATGAAGAAGGATCCTGGGGAAATTCGCAATACTTTGTACCCAATGGAAGTTTAACTGTGGCATGGAAAACTGGTTATCATTCTTTTATAAATATGTTAATGGTTAGTCATGAATAAACAGCAAATTTGAATTCTGTATTTCTATATATTTTTTACAATTGTTTAAGGTTCTAGAGGTATTGTTGTTAACTTACAGAAGAAACTAATAAAAACACTAGTCAACATGTTACACAACTTTGTTTGCTGTAATTTGGTTGGTAAATTAAAATACGTTATTGAAATTGTGTTACCATATATAAAGGTTTTACTTAAATTGTAAATGTAAAAGTTTTTATAATAAACTCATATTGATCAACTACCAGTTACAATTAAGAATAGTTTCCATATTTTACTTTTAAATAATAAGTTTAAATTAATAAAGAAAAAATAAATATACACTCTCATGAGAAGTAGACATGTACAAACATGTCTGTATGATGTCATCATACAGACATCTATTGTTGCCTATTACAGGGCTTAAAATCTTATTCAGTCTAGCTTCACTTGTCTATATTGTTTGTTGTGTTTCACAGTTTATGTTGTTTGTGTTTCACAGTTGTGTTTCACAGAATAGTGTTTTGCTATATTTTCAATTTCAATTGTCACAAGTGTCAGATTGTCTCAAGTGACTTTTGTGTCACACGTCACACTTGTCAGATTGATAATGTTTTATCTCATCATTCAGTGAAAAGTTCAATAAAATTAGTATTATTATTGTTATTTGATGGGGGGGAGAAATTAACTGATACAATTGATACAAACTGGTAATCAAGCAGGCTTTTTGTATCAGTTTTTTTTTGGAAAAGACCTCGGAAGAGAACAACAAAAATATGATTTTCTAGGCTTTTAGATATCTTAGATGGATAATTTATTTTAAACATTTAAACACTTACTAGTTTTAAAAAAAAAATTTTGAATAACTCAGAATTATTATTAATTTATTTTTTTACATAATGCACTAGTTTCGATTATTTTTTTTTTCAAATACTAAGATAAGAGAGGAATATATATACAATAGTTTAATTTTATAAGCATAAATTTAAATAATAATTAATTGTTTCTAATAAATAAAATAATTATTTAATTATTATGGAATATTTAATAGAATTAATATATAAAGTAATTAATTATTTACTAAATTTGATACTTTATTTTCGTTATGGTCATCTATTCAAATGATCAAAAATACTTGCATTACTTTTTTGAATTGCTTATAAAACGTGTTATATTACTTTAAATTAACTGAGTTAAATTTTGATTTTATGAAAATCCCTTTCAATCCTCCAAGTAACTTTTATTTTATATTGCTGTTTGTCTGTTTTTTATATCTCAGAATCAGTTTTAATGGCTAATATGATTTTTACAGGGTAAGTATGAAGGTAAAGAGCTACCAGTTGAACAAAAAACAAAATTCAATAAAGTTGTTCAAACAATTAACTGGACAGGAAATGAAGTTGAAATAACATGTGAAGATGGTTCTCATTATTTTGCCGATCATGTCATTGTTACAGTTTCTTTAGGTGTGCTAAAGTTTTCAGCTAAAAAAATGTTTAATCCTCCATTACCTGATAATAAATTAACTGCCATTGAGGTAAGATAATATTATTTAACTGATGTTTGTAAGTCTAACAGAAGTAAATGTGATTTAGATATGAAGAGTTTAAATGTTTAATTAATTTATTAAATAGTTACACCTCGAGAAATTTCAGGTTGTGTAATCAAGGTTATGTAAAGAATTCTGTTTGTTTCCTTGGTTAGGAGGTGATGTGTTAGTTTTATTTATGTCTATTAAAGATGTACATGAGGGAGATTTATCCAGTAATAATCTATAATCTTTGTTATTGAGTTCTATATTTAACTACTTTTGAGTCTTTTCTTTTTCAAGTCTCTTGGATTTGATGTTGTGAATAAAATCTTTATTCAGTTTGAAACACATTGGTGGCCATTGGATTTTGAGTACAATTTAATTTTCCTGTGGAGCAATGAAGACAAGCAAAGATTCAAAACTGAATCAAAATATGTAAGTTTTTTTTATAGATATAATCTTAGATAATGATAAGAATAATGCAGCTAATCTTACTGTTTTTATTGTATTTTTTTTTGTTAAGATCAGTAACACTTAGCCTGTTTTCAGTACAAGATTACAAGCTCACTTACAGCTCAAAATCTTAAATCAAAGAACAAATTTCAGAAACTAGCAAATTTGATTAATTGGGATACCCCACTTTTCAATGTGCCTTAGATGTCTGCAATTTTTTTTTAGCCTGGTAGTCTTTGGAATGTTGCAGTGCCATCTGATGCAGAAACCTGTATATATCAAAACTGGACCCAGAGATCTATGTGTATATCATTTAAGCACAATAAGGGACAGACCAAGACAGTAGCTTCCAATCTTAACATAACATTGCTTCATCTCTTAAAATACAGGAATTTTATAGAGAACATTGGCTAGAATCAAACATGTACTATTAGTAATGCAATATAGTTTATATAATATATATATTTGTAAGGTATATTTTGTTCATTTATTTTCTATAAACACATAATTCACTGATATTTTACTTTTAAAAATTAGTTTTTATCATTACTAAATTGTCTTTTTTTTAATGAACCTAAATTCTCTAATAATTAAACATCACTTCTAAAATATACATAATTTAGGAACAAAATTAATTAATTCATTGTATTAGTACTTAATGAAGAATTATAATATAATAGCTTTTTCCAAAACCTGGTTGTGTAATGAAATTTTTGATAGCGACCTAGTTTGGGGCTAATCATCTCATATTCAGATTTGGGATAAAATATTTATCTGGGGCAAAATTAAATATTTGGGAAAAGAGGTTCTCTCTTGGCCATAAACACGATTGATTCTGACAACTGATGCACTCTCATGCCAAAATACATTATGAATCATTTATTAGTAATTAATCTAAATATTGGGTAACATAATTTATTTGGTTAATATTTATTTTCCCTAAACTCTAACCTCCAGATTATATCTATATTTTTTATTTTATTGAAGGTAATAATTCAATATCTTCCATCAGCCCATTATAATTTATAATTATAATTTATTTATTAAAAGTATGATTTAACAAAATGATTACAGGGTGGATGGGCCACTGAAGTAATTAGTTTTCATTTTGTTGAAAATCAGCCAAGAATTCTAGAAGGCTGGGTAACTGGTGACACTGCTCGTTTAATAGAAACACTGTCTGATGATGAGCTAACTGGTGCTGTTATAGAACTTTTAAACTGGTTTGTTGGTAATGAATATTCTATATCAAAACCCATAAATATTACAAGGCAAGTATTATCTTTACAATTAAATAATTTAAAAAAATATGTATTTATCTAAGAAAGATTAAACTTAAATAAATATTAATAGGAATCATTTAAAAAATCAGAAAGATAGATTATTTTTATTCAGTGAATCTAGTCCGCATACATTCATGGAATCCAAGATGTTTCAAACTGAAGGAACATAAACTTTTTTTATTTTAATAAACTTTTTTTTTTGTAAAAATGTAATTTTACTAGCAGATTTTGAATTTTGTTAAGGACATGAACTGGACTAAAAGAATTAAAACAACAGGAATTACGAATACTCTTTTAAGCTGATGTGCATACTTAGTCTTCATAAATAAAATAAAATATAAAGGATAGTAAATTTCCATATTTTATGAGTAGATATAGATCCAGCCATTGGTTTAAATAAAAATATTTCAGTATTTTGTGAAGTTCCATGATGATTTTAATATACTACTCTGAAGGTCCTATGCTGGATAGTTTGGTCTGAGTTTCATAACAGATACCTATTACTAGTATGGTTAAATGGCTACAGAACACAAAGGATTTTATAAAAATATTATTTGTGTTTTGTCAACATTAGCTCTGTTTAATAATGGTTAGTGCATAATAGTATTTAGTGTAATGATGGCTAAGGAACCAATGGGAATAGGGGAAATATTTAGTATATGATCTAAAATAATAAATATTAAAAATAAAATATTTAAAAAACTAAAACTTGTGATTAATATCATAGATAAAATAGCACTAAAAGATTACTTAGAACTTAGAACTTACAGTCGGAATAATAATAAAATAAATTAATTTAAAAGGAAACATAAAAATAAAAAAATAAAATTTATAAAATTTAACAGTCTGACAGGAACATAAAGGGCCACTCTCTGATAACAACAATAATAAATAACTAACATAAAAATCTAACAATTAACAGAGCAAAAAAAAATTTAATTCTACATAATACATTGATCTGTTGGAGAAATAACAACACCCAGTATAAAAATTTCCTTCTCATTGCCCAGGATTTGTTGAATGTTTGTGGCCAATTTAAATTTACAACATAAGGCCACATAACATATACAATTCACAAGGATGAGGGGCACAATCAAGTGGCATTGTATGCATAGTGGTGCGTTTTCAATAGTAGCTCTCATATGTCCTAACTGCAATTGGCAGAGAACCACTTCCGCTTGATGAACTTTTCTGCATGAAGACTACCATGGCAACACACTTTTATTTGTCGGAGTGTATTTACTACTCTAGCAGTCCACTCACCTTCCCACTTTGCATGAATAGTGTATTTTACACAATTAATAAAGTCTAGCTTAGTAATACAAGTGGTGAAAGATGGTTGACTACATGCGTCTTTAGTAGCAGAATCTGCATGTTAATTACCTGGAATTCCTACAGGGCTAGGGATCCAGGAGAAACTCACTTGTGTGTTGCGGTGGTTCAACTCAGGAATTGCATTATAGATCTTGCTAATGAAAGGATGGTTAGAATACAAATCTTCTAAAGCTTGCCAAGTACTACCCAATTCACTGCAGATAAGGATATGGCGGTATTTTGGGTTAACGATATTCAAAGCCTTATTGATAGTTCAGAACAGTTCGAACAGTTCAGTAGTAAGTACACTTGTAATATTAGGTAGACCAAACATATAGGCTCTGCCATTAACAACAAATGTGCATCTAGTGGTATCATTCTATTTCGATCCATCTGTGTATACTACTGCATTTGGGCTTGTCTTGGACAGAAATTGGTGAAACATTTGCTGAAAGGCAATAGATGGTGTTGATTCTTTATTGTACATGATAAACTCAAAAATAGAATTTATAAGGTTGATTCTCCACAGAGGATATGAACAGGAATACATTGAAAAAATAGAAAGTATGTTCAACATTTAAAAGGTGTAGTATACGTGATATACAAATACCCATAGATGCAGTATAACATGGATGATCTTCATACGTTTGTAAATAAGGATTCTTAAGGATTGTGTTAAAAGCCTAGTGATTAAGTTGCCCTTTAAGACAGGCAAAGTAAGTTGCTAGAAGTTGATTTATTTTAATATATGGGCTGTTCTTGTAATCGGCTCCCCAATTGGTGTTGCTAAGGATGTACAGCACATCTAGAAGTTTGCTACATTTAGTTCTTAATTGTTTGATGTGTTTGACACACATAAGACAGCTATCAAAAAATAAACCTAAAAACTTAACAACAAGATAGCAGTTAGCACTCTATTGAGAAAGATTTGCAGAATGAAAAGGTCCCACAGGTGAAAAAAGACTTCACATTATGTTTTCTCAAATGAAAAGATAAAATTGGTAACCTTGGATCAAGCTTCAAGACGAGATATAGTGTTCTGCAGTAGTCTCTCTGCTGTGGCCGTTGAACAGGATGTAATATATATATATATATATATATATATATATATATATATATAAAAATCATCAACAAATAAAGAACATGAAACAGACAGCTGCACACATTTAATAATACTGTTGATACCTACAGTAAACAAGGGGCACTTAATACACTTCCTTGAGGCACTCCATTCTCCAAGGTGGCGCTATCCGATAAAGAATCTCCAGTATGAACACAGAAAGTTCGGTCATTTAAGAAACCCCTAATAAAAGCAAACATATTGACCTTGACTACCCATTCTTTAAGGGTGTTTAGAAAACCATGTCGCCAGGCCTTGCCGTTCGCCTTCCTGATATCAAAGAAGATAGTGACGAGGCACTGGCGGAGTAGGAAAGCGTTTTGAATAGCTGCTTCCAGTGACACTAAATAGTCAATGGAAGATCTTCCTTGGCAGAAACCACACTGTTCTGGAGATAAAAGGCCACGTCTCTCTAAGTACCGTGTAAGCCTGCAGTTCACCATTCTCTCCATCACTTTGCATAAAATGCTTGTAAAGGAGATTGAGCAATAGCTTGAGGGACGTGCTTTGTCTTTACCAGGTTTAAGTACTGGTATGACAATGGCTTCTGACCAGATGGATGGGAAGACTTGTGTGGAGAATAAACCATTATAAATACACAATAAATGTTGTAGCGCCGAAATGGGAAGGTGTGAGAGCATACTGAGATGAATGTTTTCAGGTTCAGGGGAGGTGTCACATGAGTTTTTTAGTGTGTGACAACTCTTTAAATGCAAATGGAGCATTTAATTCACCAACCAAATCACCAGCGTTTAACGATAATACTTCCATCTGTAAATTGTACCTCTGAAATTCATTAGTGTATGATGAGGTAAGAGATACTGAATGGAAACAAGTTAGCTGCCACTGCAGAAGAAGATGAAAGGAGTTCTTCGTGGATGAGTCCGAGAATAAATTGTTTCGATGATCCGCAAATTACTTGGAGCTTCTTCCACACTGTAGATGTGGGAGTAATATGTGGGAGTGTATATGTAGATGTGTATATGTGGGAGTAATATAAGATGGTGTCCACATATTTCGTCCATGACTTCCTCTTAGCGTCTAAGAATACCCTTATAGTATAAATTTAGATGTTTATTTGTAGGCCTGTGGTTAAATCTGTGCAGTGCCTGCCATCATTTCCTAAAAGTGTTTTGGCAGTCATCATTCCACCAAGGGACGTCTAGGTTTCCAGATGTTGAATACATAAATGTGGAATATTCTATTGGCATGTGATCCATTGCAGTTTGCACATTTTTCATATTTTTGGTAGTTAATATCATTGTGGTCTTCCTTTACATATCGAGCACATATCTTAGTTTTCAAGCAAGATGTTGTAGTGTGGCCACATGCTTGACATTTGAAACATTGTCGTGGTTGGAAATGAAAGGTTGTACTCAAACTAGCAGCTAAATTTTATTTTTTCCAGTAGTACTGGAAGGCTGAAAGTCAATATAAGGTTGATTCTTCCATTCTGCTTTGCCATTTTATTGTACGTTTCACTTTTACAACTTCTTGGGAACGAAGGTCATCAGCTATTTCAGTGACGTCCATATCCATTAGATCCGGCTAGTATTTAGAGTGTATTTAGTATTTAGAGTTTTACACTTATATGTATACCATGTGTGTGCGTGCATGCATGTATGTTCCAGTGTTTGCGGTAATAGTTATACCAATAAATATTTATGAAAATGCTATATTAGGTAGATGCTTCCCTTATAGCCCACAATAGCTGTCTCTAGATAATGCATTTTGGTAAAGACTTTAACTAACTTTTATGGAGCTTATGAAAATATTTCAAATAAATAAAATGTGTTAAGTATTTTCAGTGATCTCACAGAAAATAATCTGTAGGATCATAGAAAAATATAAGGATACTCCTTTAGTATCCATACTTACTATGTTAACCAAGGTACATTTTAGTTACAAGTTTACTGGAACACTTTTAACGATTATTAGTGAAGTAGTAATGTAAAAAACAATTGAAAACTTTCCTCACATCCCTTCTCACCACAAAATATACATCCCCTCACCCCTTCTTGTAAATTTAAAAAAAAATAAATTTTTCAGAATTTTTATGTTCAAAATTTTAAATTATAAATATATAGAAAGAAGGGTAGAAGTCAGAGGGGCAGCCTCTTTTTTACACCTTGATGTTGTATGAGATTTAATTAAAAAAAAAACAAAAAAACAAAAGCAAAAAAAATATATTATGACTACTTACATATTTATTTAAAAAATGATGTAATAAATAATAAGTACATAAATAAATAATGCCCAACTGTTAATATATTTTTTAATTTATCATTACAGAAAAGATTACATAGTAACCTAAATGCAAATGCCAGGAAGTTTAATCAAAATCACTGATAGCTGTTTATCGTTACTCGTTATGGACTATTCTAGTGGGGCTTGTGTACAATGAGCTGGTATTTTATACAGTCTGTCATCAGCCTCAACAGACTATACAGCACATTATTCTTGAATATAAGGCCCCTGAGTTGAAGCACTTCCATATTTTTTGGAGGTATCTTTCAAGCAGTGTTAGCATTTTTAACATAGTTAGGAAAGTTGTGGCAAGTATTCAAGATGCAGAACTGATATGATTAGCTTTGTTTTTCTAGGAGAGCTCACAGCAAGTCTTATGTATGAGATAGCTTGGGAACATGTTCTGGCTTTTTCTCCAAAATAAAAAAATGTTATGATAATGACAATTTTTAACTTTTTTTTTTATTTTTACAATAAATATTTTTCTCACTTAAAAAATGATATGTCCTTAAAATTTATGAAATCCTATGATATAATTGTTTACTTGTTCATATTCATAACTGCTTGTATTATAGGTCACAATAATACCAGTAATACACACTATCCATTCGTATTTAACTTCATTCTACATGGAAAATTCATAACTGATCAAACTGTAATATTTAATGGATTCCAATGAATAAAGTTAATATTTTAAATCTAAGTTATATATACGTATGTATTTTACATCTAACTATTATATTTTCTTGTTATTTATCTTTACAAATATAATCATATTTATTTTTATTATAGATCATCTTGGGCTAGTAATCATTTCATTCGTGGATCATACAGTTTTCGGACAGTAAAGAGTGACCGTTTAGGATATTCTGCTTCTGATATTCTTGCTGAACCTCTTTTGTTCAACAAAACAAATCCGGTAAATATAATGAGATAGTAATTGGTGAATGTGTGTTTTAGTTAACAAATAATTGAATTTTACAGTAAAATCGATAGATAAAAATAAAATAGGAAAAAGTTTTCTATCTTATTGCAATCAATATTAAAATATTTTTAAAAAAATACAAAATAAATCATTATTAAAATGTGTTAATAAAAATTATTTGAGCACGTATTTATGCATATGATAAAGAGTAATGCAGAAAATTTAGAGTTTTTTATTTAATTAATTACCATAACAATATTAAAATATTAATCAATAGAGTAATATTTTGAGATATGAGTAATTATCAAGACGTTCTTCAGTTTCTGGTACAATTTTATTGTAATGTGGAATCTCTGCACTGTTATAATGGTGTTCGATTTATAAATGTTAGGAAGTCCATTAACGTAATAATATGTTTTTTTTTTTTTTTAAGATAGTGTATTCATAAATTTCATTTCTAATATTTAAAAAGCATAAAACTAAACTACCTCTATAAAAATTGATATTTATTAATTTATATTTAGCTAATTTATCTCTACTATTTTGATTATAACATTAAGATATTATTTAATTTGAGATTTATTCTCAACTTTGTATCTTATGTATAGTGATATTAAAATTTCATTGTCATCATTTACATAAAGAAAAATACAGAACTTCTGTAAAGTGATGATAACACTTATCAGTTATTTAACACTTTCATGGTTATTAATTTACCATATGCTATACCTACCCTCCTTTTTTTTATTTTTATTCTTGCTCACTTACAATTCTGTTAAACAGAAAAGTAATATTTCTTGGATCTGAGGAAAAAGGATATCAGATTAATTTGCTTTGTGATCAGGTTTGCTGTTTGGAATAATATGATGGATCCTTTCACGAGGTATTGCAACCTTACAAAGAATGAGGTGTCTTGGAAAGGGTATAATAATATACATTTAATCAAATATATTATTAGTATAATCACACCTTGTAGATCTTTTACTGTGCTCATAATAATGTTTTCAATTATGACTACAAATAATGACTCATTAGTTATTCCTGAAATACATAATATATTATGAGATGAAAAAATATTAAAAAATTAACAAAGAAATAGAAATAAATTTAATAATATTAGATCTGAAAAATGAAAGAAAAATTCATTGCTGTTTGATTAAACTATATTTACAGTACACTAATTGTTGAGGAGGTTAGACTTTACCCAACTGGCACTTCAACCATAATATTTATTATACAACTACTGTGAAGGAAACTGAGTCCCAGATATGATCTGTAGATATCCCCTACAGATATCAAAATTCCACTGGATCTTAAGGTCATTGAGAGAACCAATTAGGCTCAGATATGCATCTGCAGAATAAATAATGTGGAAGAAGAAAACTGTATAAATAAAACAGGTTAATTGTGAGGAAGGATGGTCTACCTGTTAGGGTAGTATAAGTAGTCAATCGATTAGCATAGGACAAATTCTCAGCATTAAAATAGAAAAATTAACACCAATGAAATAAGAAAAATTAATGAATGAACATTATTTTTTACATAATTTATTGTTAACTAGAATGATATCAAACTTCCTTAATAATAATAATTTTAAAAACTGGCAACCAATGTTTGAAATTAATATTAAAGACATATATTTATTTTTTTAAAAATTAACTAAGAAAAACAAAAAGCAATTGTTATGGAAAAAATGTAGCTTGAAATTTTCTGAGATTTTACAAGTTTATAATGTTTTTTTGTGTAAATTTTAGACTTGTAATTTTCCTATTTTTTCAACTATTCAAAGATCTCTTAAACATGTGGTGTATAAACTAAGCAGTACATTCCTCTATGTCATACACTAAGTTACAAGGGTATGAACTAAACCAAATCGAAAGATACTGCTGAAACATCATATGTGGTTTTCCTTTGAGTGGCGCATAACATGCTTTATTCATCGCAATCATTTAATACCAGTGGTATACATCATTATAAAAGGCTAGGTGTCAGTGCACAATAAATATAAAATTGCTATTTCCATAAACTAGCAGCCATAAACCAATGTGGGTTCTGTTTCATTTTCTACCTCTCTAAAACTGCAGTTGCTTTAAAGATAATAACTATTATAAAATAATGATTTGTAAATATAATTACAAGAAAAAAAATTAAAATATACATTCCACAGCTTATAAAAAATAACATTTATTAATAATTATTTGAAAGAGTGGATACTTTTATTGATTTCTAGAAAAATAAAATTAGTGCCATTAATGTATAGTGTATCTAACTAAATTAAATGATCTCAAATAATAATTTTATCTGTCAAACCATACATTTTCATTACTAATTTTATTTTCTCTTTTATGATAATTATTTATCCCTTGCACAGTTACTAATTAAGTTACAGTGTGCTACCATTCACCTGAATTTATTTTATTCACGTTTACATTTATTTCTATTACACAGAAAAATATTGTATAATCACCATTTTTCTAGGTTGTTTTATTTGCTGGAGAAGCTAGCAATGATAAATCCTTTGCTACTGTACACGGAGCTTTAGAAACAGGTTGGAGAGAAGCTGCAAGAATTTTAAATTTTTAATTATAGATGTATAAAATGTCTACCTTAAAGATACCAAACATTTTAGGTTATAAGATTCTGAAATTTAAAGGTTCTGCAATTGATTGAGAAGAATCACAAATTTGATAATTAATATTTTTTTGAAAAATTCTTAGCGAGTTAAATTTTTTTTGTAATTTGTTTCATTTTATAATTTTTCTTTAGGGAGTTATGATTTTGGAATCTGTAATATTCTATTAGTCTATTTTTGTCCAATAAAATTTACTGAATATTTCTTTCAATGTTTATTGTACATAAAATTTAAATAAAGAATGAATGCCAAGAATATGTGTATTTTATTTGTTACCTGTTTGTTTTATATAACCATTTATTTTTTGTTAAATATTAAACAACTTCTTATCATCATTACATTTTTATTATTGGTTTGGACTCTAGTTATTTTATCCTTACATCATATCCTTTATTTCCAGGGTTCTATCCTGAGAAAAATATCAGACTGCAATATGTCATATTATGGGTCCTGTCAAGAATCTCATAATTGTTAATTCTATTTTTAAAAAAAATTCCAGTAACAAGTTATACAGAATGTCAAAATAGTGTATACTGCACAAAATTTCAACAGTACTGTGCAGTAATGCAAATTTGAAATAAATTCAAAAAGAATATTTACATTTTAGTATTTTTTCTTTAACTGACACTACTCTTAAGATTAGGTGACTTATTAAAGCTAAAATATAGAATACAAAGCAAGAAATGAGGCAATCCTGAGGATTGGTAATGTAGGCGATACCAGCTTATAATTATTTATCTTTAAATAACTTTCTTGTTATACAAAATATGGAATATTTCTTTATGGGGTCTTAGAGGAAATAGCCATCAATCTTAAATTATAATTACTATACGTGTAGTTATATGAGTATTGGCCACTTTTGATGTAAAATATTTCAAGAACTTCATGAAAATATAAATATCTCAGTGGATGGAATCGTTTCTCCCTAAACAAAAACAGTGAGGGATCATACGAGATTTTTTAGCTGTTGTCTGTATTATAAATTTCTGACCCAACATAAGTGGTTTAATTTCTCCCCATACCACAATCCCATACTGAAGTCTTCTTTGAACTAACTCATAGCATAACATATTTATTACGCATATTCATTACGTGGGCATGAGCCACTTTTCATCATATGCTGTAAATTAAGTATAATTTACAGCATATGATGAAAAGCTCTTTTCTTAAATGTGTAATATGGTAACTCCAGTTCAGTTGGGAGTCTATTGTTATGCCAAGATATTTGACAGACAGGCTTCCTCAATCACTCCATATCCACAAGCTGCTGTTGGGCATCCAATAGTGTGCATTTTGAAGATTAGTGGCTGGTCTACATTTGGCCTTAACTTATAGGAGGGTAGTTAGGTTTTTCATACATTTAGACCATATACCCAGTGCATTTATATAAAACCATAATTACGTTTTTGAAGGCTCGCACACCAAATACAAAAGAAGATCCCTATTATCTGCACTGTAACTCAGCGCCGTATCATCAGCAAAAGCTGTGAGCTTGCCATTCAGTTTTCCTTCACACAGGTTATTGCTGAAAATTAGGAATAATTCGGTGAGAGACCTGAAGCCTATAGTATCCCACATTTCATTACACCATTGGCATTCAATGTGTCCAAAATATGAACTTGTTGAACCCTCTTTGACAAAATGTTTGTGAACCAATCACTGCAGACCACTCATACACCAGCATTATTCAGTTTATTTAAAATAATATCGTGACTTACCATAGTATTGAATGCCTTCCTTATGTCAAGGAAGTGGCTTGCAGCCTTCTCATTATTATTAATCCCCTCGTAAATAGTTGCCAGATTTAACATTGCTCCTCTGTCTGAGCTCTTTGTAAATCCAAATTGCTTTTTACTAAAATAATTAATTTTTGTAAGGCAACTAGATAGCTGTATTCTTACAAGTTTTTCAAAAGTCTTTGCAAAGACAGGTAGAAGAGAAATCAGTCTATAGTTATTTTGACAATCTCTGTCTAACTTATGTATTGGAACAATAATGGTTCTTTTTCAGATACTGTAACCCCTTTAGTCATGGTAATATTATAGATAAATGCTAGGATTTCAGAGATTTATTCAATTACTACCTTAAATGATTCAATTCTAATACCATCAATACATGATGCCTTTTTCAATTTTAACAATTTTAGAATATTTTCGATTTCATATGACGACTTGGGAAAAAAGTACATTTAAGAAAGATAACCTTTATTTTGACCAAATAATAAAATATACTTGATGAAATTTTTTTCATCTAAATCTATGCTTTTATCAGAAAACTCATTAATTACATTAAAAAATTGTCATTAAATATGTTAACTATTTGTAACTTATCAGTTGGTCACAATATTCCTGTTTTTTTCTTTAACTTTTGTATTTCTCTTTGTTTTTTAATGTAATCTATCAGCTTATTAATTAATTTCCATCCTTACCTGTTGTTTCTTTTACATTTAAAAAGGTTTCCTCATAGTAATGGTTGCAAAATCAGTTTTTAATTTATTCTGGAATTTCTTAATGCATAATGAATTTTTTCCAATGCAATTTAATAAATACACATACAGTAGGTTGAACTGATAATCTCAATCTTTATATAAAAAACCAGCTGAACAGATGGTGATAGGATAGAAAAACATGATGATACTTATGTTTCAAACAGATTCAACCAGTGGCTGCAAATCACATGTAATGATAATAATTATGTCATAAAGTATGTTTAATAAAAGAGTCCTGCTAGTTTTTAATAAAAATGGAAGGAAAGTAACCTAAGGAAGGAAAATGGAAGGAAAGTACATGTACATAGTACATTGGAATTAGTACTAATTCCACAATCCAATCTTAAATATAAAATTAATATAATATATATATATATATATTTTATTTTTATTGAAATATATAAAATCTATATATACATTTATAAAGAAACATTTAACCTTTCTTTAAAAAACTCAAAATTGTGGACAGAAGAAAAACAAAGTAGAAATTGTCATTTTATAAAACAACATTTTTTTGTTCATTTTGATATGTAGAATCTGAAATCCTGTAGAAGCCAGATACACTATTCTGACATATTGTATACACTGTTAGTGAAAATAAATGTGTAAGAATAGGAGCAGAAAATAATGAGATTCCTGATAAAATGCCCTGATTCTTAATCCCCTTATAACAAGATTTCCAAGGGATAGAACTATGGAAATGAAGGGATGAAGTAAGGATAAAATAATAGGAGTCTAAACCAGTTTATTACACATAAAATAATGATAAAAAGCTATTTAATATTTAAATGAATATAAATGATTGTGTAAAATTTAAGTTCAACAAAGAAATAAAATATACACATTCTTTGAGTAAGTTTTTATATTTAAATTTTATTTAAAACAAAATACTGAAAGAGATGTTCAATAAATTAAAAAAAAAAAAAAAAATAGTGTGTAATAAAATCACAGATTCAAAAAAATATTCCTATCTAAAGAAAAATTATTGAATTTAACTTTACAAAAACGTTTATTCCTAAAATCTAAAATTGCAAAAAATTTTTCAATTAAATATTAATAATTGGCGTTATGATTCTTCTTAACAAATTGAAGAACCTTATGATTTCACATAATCATTTACAAGTTTATTAGAATTTAACATTTCTTGTAAGTGGATTTTTAAATCTGGCAGCATTTTTTAAGCCTACCATTTTATGCATAAAAATAAACAAAATTTTAAATCAAATGAAATTAAAACAAACTTAAAAAATTAAGCACAGTTAAAAGTATATAATAAAATTTCTTTAACTTTTTACTTTTGAAGTGAGCCAAACGTTATTAACCTGATAATAGTTTTTAATTTTATAAAAACATAAAAGTTTAAATTTAAAGAAGAATTATTAAAAACACAGTGGTTAATACCTCTTGGTGGGTAATTTTTACAGTTTTTTTATTTTTGATTTAATTATCCCAAAAATTTAATAGATAAATAGTATTTTTCAATATAACATGGCATAAACAACTTTTTCTTAAACATTTTGGTATATTTATGGTAGATATATTTTATAGTTGTAATTATAAATTTAAAATTCTTGTTGCTTCTCTCCATCCAGTTTCTAGACCTCCTTGTACTGAAGCATACGATTTCTCACTTGTAGCTTCTCCAGCAAATAAAACAACCTAGAAAAACAGATGTAAAGAATTAGTTTGCGTAATTATTATTTAAAAGCTAAAGAGCAAAAAATGACATAAGTAATGAAAAAGTAGTGGAAATTATCATTTGAGATTACTTAACTAAAATAGATGTTATATTAATGCCACTAAATGGTGTTTTTCCTATAAATCAATAAATGGATCTACTATTTTCAACTATATAAAATTTTGGTGAGCTACAGGAAGTATATTTTAATTAATTTTTTCTGTTTAGATGTACACATCATAATTTTATAATAGTTATTACTTTTAAAGCAATTCCACTTTTAAAAAAGTAGAAAATAATACTGTACCTATATTGGCTCATGGATCTTACTTTTCGGAAATAACAATTTTATATTTAAATTATTGTAATCAAATAGGCTTTCATATTGTACACCTTATCTGAAACAATTTTTATAATACTAGATGATTAAGGTATTAATTTTTATTTTCAAATGACTTACATAAATAAATTTGCTGTTTAATTTTGCATGAACTTTAGCTATTCCAAGAAATAAATAATCTCTCACCTATCATCTTCCAGAAAGGATAAGTATAACTTTATGTGTAAAAATATTACTACTGTAAAGAATAAATTTTCATGTGCCAACCATGTAATGAATAAGTATCAGATGCGAAACAGGTGAATTAGATTTTTTCTATTTTCTTTTGACTGACTGACTCTGATCAACTCACAGCTCAAATTTTTTAACCAAGGTAGGTGAGTTTTTCTGGGTACACTGATTTTATTATATCAACAACCACTAAGGAAATATTTCATTAAACTCCATTTATAACAGGTTGAAAAGGGGGTTGGAGCAATTTTTTTAGTGAATATTCTATATTTCAGAAACCAGAGGTGTTACTGTCAAGAAGACTGATATTTAGATTTCTCTTTGAGAAAAAAAGGCATGCATATATTTCACCTTTTTCAAAGATTTAATTTGGGGGCAAGAAGGCAGACCAAAAATTTATATAAAAATTCTAAATCTCAACAATAATGAATATACTCTAGAACAAAATTATGGTCCACTTTTTTCTTAAGTAAATATTTATATATGCATACAAAAACAAATTATATTTTATATTTTACTTCCTATGCTGTCTATTTACGAATTCAAAAAATATAAAATCCATACTATAAAAGATAATATTTGTACTAAATTTTATTTTATTTATGATTAAAATAAAATTCTTCTGTTTTGCTTTATTATATTGACAATAATATCATACGATTGAATTAATGTATTAAATATAATTTTTATATCTAGTATAGAAATTATTATTATTGTTATTACTGTATTTTTTTTAAGTTTTAGGGCATCGACTACCGTGGTATTTAGCCTCTTACATCATCAAAGAAAAGAAAAAATCTTTTTCCCTTCCAGATAAAATCAATAGTAATATAGTCTAAAGTATACTATCTTGTCATGACAGATCATCCAGAAGTTAAAACTCCAAATAAACACAAGAGGGAAAAGAGCCCTTACCACTTAAAGCTAACACACTAAAAAAAAATACTTCAAATATTTTAAAAGCACTTCATTTCTAACAAAATTTGTCAAAAACAATCAAAATAAATTCACAAAATATATATCAAGCCTTGTTAGTCCTATAAACACATATAAACTAATTTTATCTTAAATTTTATCACCTAGGTTTACCCTTAGACCATTCTTTCATTTTTCAAGCGAGTGGTTCTCCAAGATAAGGGTTTTTACGAGGATCCTCTGCCACGGAAGTTGTGGAAGTAGATGCCATAATTCTATGTTTCACCAGTCAATATGTCACAAGTTGCGGAGGGAGAGACGGTTGGCGTATAGTACGTATATATATGTATATATAATATCAATTTTTTAATAATTTTAAATCTTTCTAGACAGCAAATAAGTTTTCTTCACAGAAAAAGCAAACTTGACTACTATAATAGTTATTTATGTGTGCTATCTATTAGTGGTACTTAATACACTATTTGAAATAAAAATATTCCTTACGTGCATCATCGTACATTATCAAAGTATAAGTCAAAATTTCAAAGTAGAAACTAAAAAAATTTTTTTGCTCATACTAAAAAGAAAAGACGGATGGTTTTTGAATAGTTTTATGCAAAAATTGCCACAATCATTTTTAATTTGCTAATTTAGTTGATGTAGTGAAAGTGTTAACATACGTTTCATTTAGTACTACTAAAATCATATTACAAAATATAAATATATTATATATTTTAAACAAATATAAAATACAAATTTTATATTTGAACTTTTATATATAAATTTTAAAAATTTCATTTTAAGGCTTATCATATTAAATTGTGCTCAAAGTCATAATTCTCATAATAATATGTAACACTATAAATAAAGTGATTTATAAATAATTTTCTACTTACATTTATCGACTGGAGTTTTCATTTTCATTTCCTAAACTTTATATTTTTTTATTCGTATTACTTATTAAACATAATCATTAAAAAAAAAAACTAATGAAATTTTTATTCTTTAACTTTTATAAAAAACACTACAATGATGTAAAACAAATCACAACAGTTAAAATAGCATTTAAAAACAGTATTTTGGTAACTAATAATACAATTCTGGTAACATACCATACTCGTAACTAATATCATTCATGATGGTATATCCAAAGTCATGATTTTGGTGATCACAGATTCAGAATGTTAGAATTTTGTAATCTTACATGGATTCTTCACCAAAGATTCTTTACTTTTGTGATCTAGAAGAAAAATTGTTAAAATTTGTAATATCTTAAGAACCTCATGCTGGAGTTTTTATTCATAAGAATTTGCTTTTGTAATCATTGTTATTATTACAAAAGTTTTTTATCATTCTAGTTTACATTACAGTATGTAAAAAAAGGCTTTCATTTACTTTTTTCATTTCACAGGTGTTGTATTTTTTGTTTTGAAATTCTATTTTTTGTAGTTGGATTCTGAACAAATCAGTAAACCAGCTGTTTTATCTTGATAGATAAAACAGATCATCCTTCCTCACCATCAATCTGTTTTCCATATTTCCTGTTATCCTCGTCTGTTCTTTCCCATAATCTATTCCATGGCTGCTTGTCTTATCCTAATAGTTTATTTACTAAGATGTGAACATCCAGTGTACTCTTGATATCCAATGTGGTAGAGAATATCTAGTGGAGTCCCTGATATGGTTGATCTCAGGGACTCTGTTTTCTTGTCTAGTGAGTGCATAATAATGTTATGGCTGAATTTAACATTTCTTTACCTAAGAATATGTTACATGTGTCTTAATGATTTGTCATCATAGTATTAATAAAATATTTATCATATATATAAAATTAGATAAACTAGAAAAAAAACATATTGAATGGACACATAATTCACTATAATTCACTATATAATGGACATTGAATTCACAAACACATAAAATATATTAATTACTTTCTGAATAAATTGGTTTTCCTAACCTTTATTATTCAGATGCTTCTGAATAACAGTGCTACCAAAAACTCCACTTAAGCTCCTTATAATTAGTTTCAAACAGCCTTTGCAAGAAAAAGTTTCATTAATTTTAAAGTGAACCATTAAACATTTTTTTTTTATAATTGTACTGTTAACATGAGATACTTACAATCAGATAAAAAAATGAGTGTCAAATCATTGTTTGATGATAATAAGTATAAATCTTGTAGAACAATATTTTAAAAATTAACCTTGTTACCATATCCATGTGTTTATATTTATGAATAAGTAATCTTTGCTAAAGTGAATAGTCAGTTATTCTTAAAAATGACAATATCCACCTATGTCAGACCAGACATCAGAATTATAAGCATATAACTCAACACATTACACTGGCTTAGAAGAAAGGCACTTATTATTTTTCCACTGCCATTTAAACTATAAATTTAATTTAATTTTTTCATTAAATTATTTATTCATTAATTATTTCAATGAATTTTTTAATAATCTAATTAATAAAAACAAAAAACCCTAAAGTTTTTCTGCATCTCACTTTATCATATGCTTATATATGTGCTTGTATAATTTATAATATTTTTGCAGTTCATTTATTTATTTATTATTTTTTTATATTTAGTAATATTTATATACTTACATTAGAAATTATTTCTTGTGTTTACATTTTAAATAATTCATATATTATTTATTCATATTTATTTTTTATTTTAAAATAAATTGAACATTTAGTGATGTTGTTTTATCAGATTAATTAATGTTTTATCAGATTTTCTCTTTTAATCCACTCAGGCTAATGTCAGAGCAATTCATTTTTTTATTCAATAAGTATCCACCCATTTTTTATGTAATTTATATAATTCATTATTTATTCTGTACTATATTAGAATAAAAAATGTATTCTTTTTCTTATTTTATCTCGCTATTCATAAAATATTTTTTCTATGATTCTATCTATTATATTTTGGAACTGAATTATGTAATCACTAAAACATACATTCATCGATTACTAATTTATTATTTTTACCGGAGTTTGATTGAATAAAATAGGTTCAGCAAGAACATTAGCAGCAGAATATCCCAACCGATCACTTTTTACAGAGGGAAAACTTAATGATCCACGTACAAAACGATTACTAGCCCAGGTTGATCTGTAATAAAAAAAAATATATTATGTTTGTAAAGATAAATAATAATAACATTTAATTGTTCAATATAATATATATATATATATATATATATATATATATATAATAACTAAGACTTAAAATATTAATTTTATTCATTGGGACTGACTAATTATACAGTGTTATAGGCCAAGAATTCTCCAAAGCTGAAACATAGTGTATATGGGTTATTGTGCAGCTATATGGGCTGGGAATAAGAACAAAAAAATAATGTATGTGTGTGTGTGTGCACGTGCGCGCGTGTATGTGTGTGGCGGTGGAAGTGAGTGTGCTTGGTGGGGGTTCTGGTTTTTTCATGTGTCATGTGTTGGTGGAGGGCTATATGTATGTTTTGAGTAATAAAAACATTTATCATTGAGTTAAATGTTCTGTTTTTTTGTTTCTTTGTGTTTTTTTACTCAACATATTGTATCAATGTTATCTTATTAATTATGTACTCAGATCATGGTGTATACAGACACGATAATAATCATTGTTACTTATAGAGTCAATTGTGATTTTATATTTTAATGTTTTTAATATTATTACAAGTGATACATTCCACTCAAACCAGCGACCTACTGTCATTATTTACCAAATAACAATGAATATAATAACAACAATAAGTATTTGATAATAAACTATTTGTCTATTTATTAATGGTTGACAATAAAAATATTTAAAATGAATTATTAAATAAAACATTATTTATAAAACAATTCTTTAAATCACCTTCGGAATTTATTTGTTATTGTTAATTATGTCTGAGGGCATTCATAAATTTTAGGTAGGACATAAATTTTTTAAATGAAAAAAAAGATTACTGTAAAAGTAAAGCATAATTAATAATTGCTGTTACATTATAAACATTTTTTATTATAGAAGGAAGTTTGAACACCCCCAATGCATTTCAGCTCAAGGCTTGTTGTGCACTCCTTAATAAATTGCAACTACACTAATCAGACCAGCTCTGCACCTCTAATACCTGCGAAAGATTTCCTAACTTGGTTGAAAATGATCTCACTACTTGAAAGGTAAGCCAAAAAAAGACATGGAAGTACTTCCAAGTAACATACATTTTCACATCTGCTACATCTTCAAAATTTCCACACTAAAGTATTTACCAAAATGCATCTAAATACAGATAAGTAATCATGAGTTAAAGAAAAATCATTTCACCCAATCTATCGTTTTTCAGAAAAATTTATTATCACTATGAACCATACACTTGTCACTACACCACATCTTGATCAAATACTCATCGCTCCAGAGATATTTAACAAAGTAGGCATGAACACACACACGCGCACACATGCATATACACACATATACAGAATTGTGGCTTATTCTTTTAATTGTTGTACTCATCAATATTAAATCTTTGAAAAATGCAAAAATTTAAAGACCCAGATTTTTCACCCCTTTCACTCTATAACTGGCTTATTTATATACACAATACTTCTTTTCTTTATTATCGAATTGTACATTATGAAATCCTGAAATATCATGTTGTCAAGAAACTCCTATCCAACTAGACCTAGGAGTACATAAAAATTACTTCAAGAATGGCAATAGAAATAAAACAATTTTTTTATATTATTATTATCATCCTCTTATTAAGATAAATTGGCTTTATCCACCATTTGCAATTTTGATTGACGAATTTGAGTTCATCAATTTGGATGCATCCAGAGTCACAAGGAATTATAGTCTTGGCAATTACCAGAGTCTCTGCGCTGAAATTTCTTAAATAGCTTGGAGCATTGTTTTGCTTAATATCAATGTTGACACAGCAGCAGTTGAGTTACAAGATATAATTGCTAAATCTATAAACAATAATATTCCTGTCATTGAATCCTGTACCAGCAATTTTCTGATTTGGTTTTCTAAAAACCTTATTAACCTGATTAAAAGAAAAAAGAGAGAGCACTCTCATTCAAACATTCTATCTTTATTGCTGATTGTGTGCAATTTTTGCGTTTGAGGAAATTAGTCAAGCATAGACAGGATAAGTTGATTTATGCTCAATGTGCAAGAGTGAATTTCACAATTTTTGGAAGTTTTTCCTGAAAAATAAGGCTGATACCAACCGTACTGTTGCTCCAATTGTCAAAGATGAAGTCTTGATGGATTCTCGAGCAGCATGCAAGGCATTTGGAGAACACTTTGAGTTAGTCTACTAGAAGTTTTGCCTTACTGACAAAGAACGTTTTCTGGCATTTTCAGCTTTAAACATTACGGAACTTACATTTCTTTCTATCTTGGCTAGTGACATAATTACTGCAATAAAAGATATCAATTGAAAGTCTGCTGTGGATATTGATGGTATTCCGGCATTCATAATTAAAACCACTGGTGACCTCATAGCTCCGGTTCTTGCATCTATTTTTTCCTGGAGCCTCACAAGTGGTTCTTTCCCCTCCATATGGAAAAAAACTTTGGTCACTCCTATCCCTAAGCACGAGATAACTTTACTGCACAATCACTGTCTTATATCAGTCCTTTCTACTATATCTAGCATCTTGGAGAGAATTGTCTCTGGAAACGTCTAACAATCTTTTGCTGATGAAGCACGGTTTCAGAAAGAGCCAATCAATATCATCCAATCCAGCAACATTCTTGGCAACAATAGGCCCTGCAGTCCAACAATAAAAAGAAGTGGATGTAATATATTTTGATTTACAGAAAACCTTTGATAATGTACCCGATTATTTGCTGCTTGCTGCTTCAAAAGTTGCCAAACTTTGGATTTAGTATCCAGTACGTCAACTGGTTAGTCTCATCTTCAAAGTAGAACTTTTTCATTGTGCTATGTTGGCAGAATTTCTCATCATTTTTTTCTGTCTTTCAGAGTTCTCCAAGGATCAAATCTTGGAGCCTTGGCCTTCCTTTTATTCATTAATGACATTGTTATATAACTTATTGCAAATTCCAACTGTATGCAGACAACTTGAAATTATATAGTACAATATTTGCTCAAGACGATGGGCACGAACCAACTTTATGCCTCTTAACTAGGAAAAACTCAGGTTCTATTATTCTCAAGGAAGACTTCCAACTCATATTACAGCTACAGCATTGAAGATGAACTTTAGTATATGAAATGTGGGATCAAGGAATCTTGTTTGACATAAGCTTCTCTTAGTAAAACATATGAAGAAGATAGTCAGTAAAGCAAGGAGAACCCTTGGTCTCTTACAATGGGTGGCGCATAACTTCAGAAGTGTAAACACCTGTGTTTTTCTGAACAAGTCAATTATGAATTCATGTTGAATATAGCAGTCATGTGGAATCATGACTGAGAATAGTGAATAAAAATAGGGTTCAGGAAAGGTTTCTCTTGTGGTTTGAGAGGAAGTTTAATTTCTCATCTGTGAAAAAGAAGGTATCTGTCAAGCATTCGACTTTCCTCTTCTTGATGATAGAAGACATTTCTGGGATACCCTGCATTTTTATCATCTGCTGCACAGTAAATCTGTCCAGGAATCAGATATTCAGATTTATGTACCTTGTTCCTCATTAAGGAATTGAAGATTGTTTTTGTATGATTGAAGGTGATCTGTCACCTAATGAGCCATGTAAAGAGGTAGCCAATGCTTACATGAGGAAATTGACTTCTTTCAGTTCATTGAAAACATATTCAAAAGTAAAATTCTCATAGGTAATATGCCCTGTTCTGATTGGTTGTCTATATTGATTATGCAATAGGCCAAGGCTAGAATAGTAAACGTAATAACAGACCTTTACTATAGTAGTATTGTTTGTACTCAAGCTTTTCTAATGGAATGTGTTTAGTAATGGTTGTATTTGTTTTCATTTTTCAAATTATAGTATTATCTGAAACTTTTTTTGTTGAATGTACTATATACAAAAGCATAAGAAGCTGTTATGTTGTACTAAATAAATAAAACAGATACTTGCCTTGTAACATTTATAGGCTGTGATATAGAATACTGATTACCAACAAACCAGTTTAAAAGTTCCATAACAGCCCCAATTACTTCATCATCAGTCAATGTTTCCATCAAACGAGCAGTATCACCAGTTAACCAGCCTTGCAAAACTCTCGGCTGATTTTCAACATAGTGAAAAAAAACTATTTCAGTTGTCCATCCACCCTGCAATCATTTTGTTCACTTTTATATTTTAATAAACAAATTATAAAAAAAAAAAATATTTTCTATAAATGACTAATTATTATAAAACACTGAATTTGTGTTATAATATGATTATATGCTGACTGTTGAGCAGCTAAATTACAGGACAGATTTTCTAATTGACAAGAAAAATGTCATCTGCTGAATAGTATGTGCAATTTGAAGGAGTAAAATTTAATCTCTACAGTTTGTATGACTGACTTTTGATGGAAGGGTAACAATTATTAGCCTATTGAAACAATTTTCTAAGCAGAAAATATGTGTCTGAAAAATCATTAATTAAATTATTGGCAAAAGTCTGTATATTCTGCATATTTCTCTTTAAAGATAATTTAATAATATCTTATTATTTTGTAAAGCAATTGCTATCCTATTGGTGTACATCAATCAAATAGATGAACTTTGACAGCTGGAATAAAGACCATTTTGCTGATGAATTTCACATTTCATCTACCATTCACCAATCTGTTACCTACATTTAAAATATCTTGTGTCCTTGATGATGACGTGATCAGCAAAATATGTCAAGAATTTGACAAATTTTAGTTCTATGAGCACTATTTGTGTGAATGAATAAAGACAAGTATTATGACCATTAAAACTATGTACATTTGGATCTTAATTTAGGACATGTTTTACTGTAAATGTTTATACATTATAAAATAATAATGATAAAAAATACTTGTCTTTATAAAAAATAATTATCTTTAACGAAAGGAAAAATGTAATCCTGGAATTAAGATAAAATAAACTATGTTGCTTCCAACATTTAGATTAATTACTTATTACTAATAATATACTGTGGCATGAGACTGCATCAGTTGTGCAGAAAAAATCATATTTATGGTTATCAGAACTCTATCTCATCAATATTTACTTGTCTAAATATTATCAATTAGTGACTCCATTAACCCCAGACCTGAATGTTATGATCATGAACACATATACATACATATTTATTTATTTAGTAGGTTTAATTAACTGGAGTACTCTCCAGTTGCTATGTACCTTGCATATCTGCATTTGCTTTGGCCAATGAAACTGTGAAATATTGCAGTGCTGTCTGCTGCAAGAACCTTCACACACACACACACACGCGCGCGTAGATACGTAGATAGACAAAAGGTAGACTGGCGAGGACCGCGATCACGTCGGGGCGGCGCAGGGTCAGACCTCGGCTCCGATCTTTGGAACGTCGTCTACAATGGCTTTCTGAGACTAGAGTGCCAGAAAAGTCGGTCTTGGTTGGGTACGCTGACAACATTGCGCTACGTGTTGCAGACCGCGACGTCGAACGCACACAACTGAGGCTCAGCCGAGCTATGCATAGGATCAGCGCCTAGCTGGGCGACCATGGATTGTCTCTAGCGCTCAGCATGACGGAGAGTGTGGTTCTAACGAAGAAGCGTATTGACACTCTCCTCCCCTTGCGGTTCGAGGATGAGGTTGTTGATACCAAACTGGGGTTGAAGTACCTCGGAATAATTGGCCGGAAACTCAGCAGCTATAGAGAGCCGTTGACACAGCCACGAGAGCCATAACCGCCCTCAGACGGCAGGGCCAGCCTTAGCGTTTTTTCCGCCGTAGGAAAACTCAAAAAATGCCGCCCCAAGCTTCAAAAAACTTTAAAATAAAATAAAAATTATAAAATCATATTAACAAAAAAAAAGTCATATAACTGAATTAAGACAATAATATTAATACAGATTTACGAAAAATTGTTTTATTGTAGAACAAAATTTACATTTTTAACAGCTGACGACAACGAACCTATAAACTAAAACTACTACCTACTATTTTCAGAAATAATTTAAATATACTTTTAAAATATAAACAAAACTAGTACAATAATAATATTATTGTACTAATAAATAGTAAATATTATTTTCTAGATTCAAGTAATCGAAATGCATTTTTGTGGTTGTGTTTATTTTTTTGCGCTCTAGTTTAGGCGATTTTGCCGTTCCTAAAGTTTGCCGCCGTAGGCAGTCACCTACTTTGCCTACCGTCTAGGGCCATGGCAAATGTCGGCGGATTGAAGGTCAGCAGACGGCGACTGCTGTCCACGGTGCATTCCGTCCTGTTATAAGAGTAAAAAGTGTGGGCACAGGTGCTAAGAATTGAGAGAAAGCTGAAGCGGCTTACACAGATGTAACGCACTGCTGCCTCGCGAGTTGCTTCCACGTATCGGATGATTTCCGAACCTGTCGTTCTGGTGATCGCCGGCGTCATACCCACTGGTCTATTGGCAAGGGAGTCCCAGGCGGCCCACAGGAGGCAGCAGAGAGGCGAAGATCCGACGACCCATCACAGGGGAGGAACGGACTCCCACGTTCCTCGCTTGGCGAGAGACTTGGGACCGCAAGACCAGAGGGCGATGAACCGCATGGTTTATCCCTCCGGTCAGACCATGAACAGAGCGGCAGCACTGAGAGAGACGGAGTATTATGTGACCCAGTTTTAAACGAGTCACGGGTACTTCCGTGATTATCTTTATGCTATAAAGAAAGCGCCGACCCCCGATTGCCTGTACTGTCCCAATGCAAAGGACGAGCCGAGCACATCTTTTTCGAGTGTGCTCGTTGGGCGGCAGATGGAGGGACACTAGAAGCGGATCTCGATGCAGTGAGACCCACAATGTGGTTATGAGGATGCTCCGGGATCCGAGTAGCTGGGAAAGTGTGGCCTAGGAATAAGTGTGGCTCCAGGAATCAGGACCACATTCTCCATTAGGGCCAAGAAGGGCGACCTGAAGCGTGAAAACTAGGTAGCTGCCTTCTCAGACTCGTATAGTAGGACTTGGCCTGAAGTAATATGTAAAACGGATCCGCGTCGAGTTGAGTCCTGGTAGAATTTTTACACGGACTTGAATACTAGATCGTGAATATCGGTGTTCTTTGGTGGTTGGGTTTCAATTAACCACACATCTCAGGAATGGTCGAACTGAGAATGTACAAGACTACACTTCATTTACACTCATACATATCATCCTCACTCATCCTCTGAAGTATTATCTAAACGGTAGTTACCGGAGGCTAAGCAGGAAAAAAAAATAAAAAAAAAATAAAAAAATAAAGAAAGGGGGGTGATTTTAGCTGGTAGTCAGAGAGATCCCGGCACTCCATGCGTAAATGCATTTCCACCTCCCTCCACAAAAAAAAATTATATTATTATTATTATTTTATTTTTACATTATTTTTTATATTTAATATTATTTTTATATATAAATATGTATATATATATATATATATAAAATTTGAATTATCTTTTTTTCTTTTTTTAAGTTGCAAGGGCATCGTCTGCTGTGGCCATTAGCTAATTCCACATAAAAAAAAATTCTATCTCTTCCTATTTAAATCACTAGTGACATAGTCTAAAGACTAGTCCTGTCATCACAAATCATCCAGTAACAGACATGTCGAAGGATATTAAAACCCAACTTGATGATAAGGTAACCCCCTACATGTAACACATGATGACAAGGGTGTAAAGGACCCTTGCCATTTTTTCTTCTGTTTAGCCTCAGGAACCACCGTAAGGTATTACTTCAGAGGATGAATGAGGATGATAAGTATGTGTGTAAATGATGTGTAGTCTTGTACAGTCTCAGGTTGACCATTTCTGAGATGTGGGGTTAATTGAAACCCAACTACCAAAGAACACCAGTTTCCACGATCTACTATTAAAATCTGTATAAAAGTAACTGCCTTACCTAGGATTTACACCTTAGAACTCTCAACTTTGAAATCAGCTGATTTGGGAAGACGCGTTCACCACTAGACCAACCCAGTGAGTTGACCCTTGCCACTTAAAATACTTAAAACACTTCAAATTATGATAAAACATTTAAAAACCATTCACCATTTCTAAAGAAATATTGCCATAAACATTTTTTAAAGCACAGTTAGTTCTATAGGCATGTATAAACTAATTTCTCCTTAAATTTTATTGCCTAGTTTTACCCTTTGCCATCCTTTCTTCTATATTTTTCCATCTTCCTGAATGCTTCATTGTCGAAGTTCAGGGTGTCAAAGGCTTTGGAGATGGATTCTTCTGATCCTCCACACTCTCTTTCTTTTTCTGTTTAGCTTCCAGAACCACTGTAAGATATTACTTCAGAGGATGAATGAGGATGATATATATGTAAATGAAATGCAATATTGTACAGCCTGCCGGCATCATATGATACCGGTTATGATAGAATGGTCAGCTGTGCATCAGAGTTGAGACTCAATGCACTTCCTGCTAGAGCATGTGGGCGGCCCAAGTACTTGACCTCTCATTTTAATTCAATTCAATTTATTTGTATCTTTTACAATAAATATAGAAACCAAAAAAAAATAATATACATAAAATATTTAAAAATAGAATACAAAAAATAAATACATAAAATAATACATAATATAGCGCCAAGCTTTTTGCTTTGCTAGCAACACAAAAATTCTTGTGCGCTAGCAGAGAGTACAATCCAGCCTAACTACAAAAAATGTGTCAATCTACAAATAAAATAAACATAAAATAAACTATAATAAAATAAATCTTAAAATAACATTGAAGTTAATTATAAAAATGGTATGAAGGCCTCCTTGCTTTCAGAGGCTCCATTGATAGTCTTTCAAAATCTTTTTCTTCTAAAATCTTTAATTCCAGCTTCTTAGATTCCTGTGTGGGATTTTCTCGATCTGAATTTTGATTTGCATTGTATTTGACTCAGATTTATTTTGAGCTTTTGCTTCATTTGGCTTCCCATTAGAACTGGTTGACGACCCAATCCTTTGTGGGGAAGAAATCCTTGTTTTAGTAACATCCGCTACCTTCTGCAGTGGTTTATGACTCACATCTTTAACTGGTTTTTTTTTTCAATTTTTCACTAATGATGCATTTGACCATGTTGACTAATACTGGTGCCACTTCAGACATCACATCTCCTGTTTTAAAGGGAGTTGCTGGAGCAGTAGCAACCTGAGCATAGTAAGCAATTTTCAGTGATCTACTGGTCACAATTTTCTTCATATCACAGTAGCTGACTTTCTGTATGATCTTCAGTTCCTGGATAGCAGCTACTTCTTGTTTATAAACTGGACAGTTATGGAATCTTGCATTGTGATGTCCGTGGCAATTGACACACACACACACACACACACAGGTGGAACCCTGCAAGCCACCGGGTTGGTCTAGTGGTGAACGCATCTTCCCAAATCAGCTGATTTGGAAGTCGAGAGTTCCAGCGTTCAAGTCCTAGTAAAGCCAGCTATTTTTACACGGATTTGAATACTAGATCGTGGATACCGGTGTTCTTTGGTGGTTGGGTTTCAATTAACCACACATCTCAGGTATGGTCGAACTGAGAATGTTCAAGACTACACTTCATTTACACTCATACACATCATCCTCATTCATCCTCTGAAGTATTATCTAAACGGTAGTTACCGGAGGCTAAAAACAGGAAAAGAATGGTGGGACCCTGCAAAGGCATCAGGGTGCAATGGCTCACCACACACACAGATTTGTTTTCTTGTACATCCTGCTGTTGTGTATCCAAATTTCTGGCACCCAAAGTACTGCAACAGAGTTGGAATGAATAGACAAACATCCAATCAATGAAAACCAGCTTTATCTTTTTCAGACACTAGAGTCGGTTGAACATTAGGATATGTGACGCAGAAGTTAAAACTTCTCTATTGTGTCATGTGTTCAATCTTCAACATCCACTTGTGGATGAAGATCATAACAATTTCTTCTTCTATGCTGTTTAGTAAGTCTCTGCACAAAACAACACCCTTGGAAGTATTTAAACTATTATGTGGGGGACCTTCAATGTCTATGAGTCCCATCTTCTTTGCTTTGAATAGCTGTGACATCTGAAGGTCATTGACAGTCTCAACAAATAATCCTGTTGCAGTCTTCTTGTATCATTCACCAGTCCTCCAGTCACTTCTATGATGCCTCAAGCTATTATGAAAGGGCTAATCTTTGAAAAATCGCCTTCCTTCTTGATTGCAAGATATTTAGCAATTGGTCCCTCACTCTTTGACTGAAACTTCGTTCGATCCTTCATTCCCAAAACTTTGCACCCTTCTTTGTTACTAAACTCAACACTTTTCCTCCTTTTTTCTTCTGAAGAAAGAGAAATTAAAGTTTCTTGACTGTAAGTTCAACCTGTTGAAGGAGTTTTATCAAGTATTTGAAAGGTTAGTAAAAAAGAATTTATATACTTATATGTATAATTAGCTGGATCATTCTGATCATTAACTAAGATTATATTTATAGAAAAAAACTTACATATTTTGATTGATTTTTGAATCTTTGTTTATCTTCATTAGTCCAAAGAAAAGTAATCTTGTATCTGAAATTAAATATCCACCAGTCTTTTTCGAAATGGATGAAGATTTTATCCACAACATCAAATCCATGAGCCTTGAAAAAAGGAAATAACTTACTTTAATTAGTTAAATAATAAAATTAGTTGTAACACAAATTATAAATAAGCACTAAATCATCACGCACATATATAACTTTAATAAATAAAAATAAAATGCACATATCACCTCCTAACCAAGATAAGAAAATTAATTCCTTAGAAGCTGATGATTACAAAACATCTGGAATCTCTCAAATTACAACTCTATGGAAATAAAAACATAGTAGAAATAAGGTAGTTGTCTGGCTGTAACCATTTAAAAATTTTATTATGTAAAACATCATGAAAAACAAAATATCAAACATCAAGCCAAAGAAAATCATCCCTAATACACTCATTCGATTAGTCAAATTCCATCCATTCTTACTCTCTCAGAATCCATGACCACTTTGTTATACAATGGTAACATATTGTTTTTGTCATCTACATTTTCAATGTAAAACTTAAATATATGTGTAAACATTATGTCTCATGTCATTTATAAAAATAAATTAATAAATTGTTTAATTTTTTAAGCTATGATGGCACAGCTTTTATTCTCAGTTAGTTTACATCAGCCTAACAGCGTTAATTTCAATAACACGGATGGTTCACAAGTTTTCATCGAAGGCAGAGTAAACAGGAGTAATAAAAGAGCACAGAGCAGCCAAGTATGTTAGAAGAGAAAATAGAGGATTGGGATTGCCTGATTTTTTGCTTGGAGGGATTTTTCTTAAATACGCTGTATCAATATAATGGTAAAGCAAAATTAAGTGTAGATCACAGAAACAACATAATGCTGGGAATACTTTTCTTTAGGGGAGGTGATTGCAAACAGATGGGATCAGTCAAGAAAGAATAGACGGACCCATAGACTGATCCAGGACCTCCACAGTTGGGTCCACCATAAGCATGGGGAGCTGAGGTGTGAATCAATCCAGTTCCTGAGCATTCATGATTGCTTCAAAACTTATCTGTGCACACAAGGTTTGAGATCATCCACTGAATGTTATTACTGTGGAATAGAGGATACTACAGACATATGGTCATCAAATTCGGCAGATTCTTGCATTACAACACAGGGAAGTATGAATGATAGAATTCAACATGTTAATGCCCATCACAGGGACTACACTACAGAATAAATTGGCATAGCAAGCGGTGTTGAGGATATTAATCTCAATTGTCTGAACTAAGATGGTGGTAAAAGTGCAGGGATGATGGAATACTCCCTGATTTCCTTTTGGCTCTGTGTTTGTATGTAAAGCAGGTCCACTGCTGAGGAGAAGTAACAGAAAAAAAGATGATTGCAAGCTAATAACTTTAGTGGTTGATGACTGACTTGATGCCAATTAAAATTAAAGTAATTAAACTTTTAAAATCTGCATATCTACATCACATTTATATCCTGTTAAACTCGCAAACACCAGTTAAATAATATTATCTTACCTCAATAACAGCTAATTTACTTTCAGATAATGGAGGATTAAACATTGTTTTAGCTGAAACTTTTAGCACGCCTAAAGAAACTGTAACAATTACATGATCGGCAAAATAATGAGAACCGTCTTCACATGTAACTTCAAGTTCATTTCCTGTCCATTTAATTGTTTGTACAACTTTATTGAATTTTGTCTTTTGTTCAAGTGGCAGCTCTGTACCTTCATATTTACCCTGTAAATCACATAAAATTATCATTCAAAATCTGTTGTTACTATACATGAAAAACAGGCAAACATTAATATAAAATAAAATTACTTAGAAAATGTGAGGCATTTTCAAAAACTCAGAATCTAATTCAAAATGTTTTAAAGCAACCACACATTTCAAATCTTATAAATATACATAAAAATAGTAATTTTTAAATATTAAATGAATAAATTTTTATATTCACATTTTTATGTAAACATAATTTGGAGATGTTTAATAAAAAAATAATGCTAGTATTTCACTCATTTTCATACTGAAAAAAAACTCAAATTTAGCAAATAATTATTTTATTTATTAATTATAATAAACATTTTATAATAATTGAATAATTATTTTATTTAAAAGAAAATTAATTATTATTGAAATCTACGCTTATAAAGTTTGTGTTAATATTCCTCAATTGAAAAAAATAAATGCAAAGAAGTCATATCCATCTCATTTTTTACTATCTATATCAGCTAATTTTCTTCTAAGTTCAAAAATTCAGCAGTATAGTTTTATAAGGTCTTAATAGTTTCATTAAGACTTGTATGATAAGTTGGTTTTCACTATGTAAAACATGATTGATATAAACAATATATTTAGACATGAAATAATTGTGCGCCCTCATTCCCTTACCTAACAGTTTTCAAATGATCCTTCCTGCACATAATAAAAATGATATTTTTTTTAGAATTTTTTATGAGAATAACATTTACATCTTCTATGAGTTGCTGATGGTATGCAATAAAATTATTACAAACATAATTAGTTAATTTTCTTCTTTCCTCAGATGCTTTGTGTGGTACAATAACATTATCAAAGATTTTTTTTTTTAAAGTTAAAGTAAGTAAATAATGTGAAAGTAAGTAAAGAAAATTATTATTTATTTAATAAATGATTAAAATCACAAATATTTAAACTTTGTTTTAAATGATTTTTATTTTTTATTGTATATTTTAATAATCTAATTTTTTAACAAACTGTTTAAAAGCTGTAAAAACAGCTAGAGTAAAAAAATAAAATACACAATCTGCATATACCTCAAAAACTATTAAACTAAGTTCTTACTTCTTCCAAATGTCACACTATGTATGATAATTATGTCAACTACCTACGTTCCTCTTATTATACCCTTTGAACCCCCTTTATGGTAGCATGATTAATAATATATAAATAAAATATAAACTATGATTATGAGAAAACTGTTTATTTTTATCCACAAAACTGTGGGATCTTATTTTTAGGATCCGGGAACAGCGCATTTACCTTATTTATTAAGGGGTCAATAGTCATGTAACCCCTTTCCACAATAACCACAACACATACTTGGTTCCCCTAATATTCCTTGGTCCCTATCAAGAAAGAAAAAGTGTAATTCTGAAAAATATTTTCTAAAAAATATTTTTTTCAAAATATTAAGTGTTCCAATTTTTAAAATACATTATTCATCAAAGATATTTAAAATCTCAGAGAATCAGATCTTTTTTCCCCTCCTTAATCTCTTAATAAAATGATAAAAAACCCATTTATCAGTTTGTTTCAATTCTATTATTTGATTTTATGCTCTATGAAATTATAGCAGGATTACAGATTTTATTGAATGTTTTTACCAATTGATGATGGGAGTGTACATAACGAATTTGACAAGTGTGACTTCACAAAAAACATAATTTGAAACAGTTAAGTGTTAAAAATATCTAAAAGTTAAAAAGTACAAGTGAAAAAAATATACAGGAAGAATAAAACACTAAACAATAACTGAAAACAATGCCAATATAAATTTGATTAAGACCATTTCACTTAAGACCAAAATTTAAATCTACAGAGCACTGATTAGATATTTTTTAATATATGGAAACAAGATGTTAAAGGTGCACAAAAAGGACGAAAATGAATTAAGATATTTTAAAAAAGAATGATAAGGAAGAGTACTGAACCAAGCAGAATAGAATGTAATAACAATAAGAGGCAACACTGAAATATTTTGTTTTCTTGAAGATATTGTGCGCTTCATTATATCCTAAATAAATCTTGGTTAGCACAACAAGGAATGAGGGGGAGAAGGATAGCAAATTTTTCAGGGAATGAAAAATAGAGGGAAATCCTGAAGGAAACACTGCAAAATGTTTTGTAAGTTTGCAAGATTTTGAGTGGGAATCTGACTGCTGGCAATAAGGAATCAAGAGTTCAAATGCACTACTAAGGAATTCAAGGTATACCCAGACAAAAACCAGTAAAGAAAAAGAACATAACACATTTATTGTTACCTAAAATGTATTATTTTTTACTTGAAGGTGTCCACTTAATCTCAATGGAATTTTGAGAGAAATATTTGAAATATTAGATAGGCATTAGATTAAATACATCATATATTACAACAATCAAATATTAAGCAGTAATGAACCCAAAAATTTAAAAATATTTTCAAAATGCATTCTATATGTACATCAAGCAATTTTTGTTAAAAATATCTTCTGCTTAAGATAAATGGAAAAAAGAGGGAACCACAAAAGAAATTTACCCTACAAATGAAAAAAAATCATCAAAATCTGTCTATTCAATGGAATAATACTTAAATATTCCTTAAAAAATAATAAGGAAATGAGTACAAATCTAAGTAGACTTCCTTTTTTTTGGAGGAAATGAAAAATTGATTATATTATAGTAATAAGCAGTAAGTCATAAAATATACACATAAGCCTAGTTTTTAGTTATTTGATTAACATTTTTCATTTTATAGCTATAGCATGAATTTAGCTGAACTGGGTCCTAAAATAATACTATAAATTGTATTAAAGAAAGCTTAAATCATTACTATTATTGTAATAGTAAAGCTTAAATCATTGTTTGTGTAGGATTTTCTTTTTTTTCCTTTTTTTTGTTTGTTATCAGTAGCTGTAGAACCTTATATAATTGTAAAAAAATATAGATTTATGCATTCAAATTATCTATACATTCATACTAACCATTAACATATTTATAAAGGAATGATAACCATTTTTCCATGCCACAGAAAAACTTCCATTGGGCCAAAAATATTGCGCACTTCCCCAGGATCCTTCTTCATCCAAATTACCAGCTCCATCTCGAATACTCTGAGTCCTTTTTATATGATCTGCTACAGCTTGTGCTGTGTATTCATCAATATTATTATCCTTTACCAACTCATTAAACCTGCAGTTATAAATTATTTTAAAAGTTACAGAATAAAGTCACATCAATTTTAGTAATTTTTTTTCATAGATTCCCAAGTTTTTTAATTTTATTTTATTTATTTATTCTTCACTCAACTTACCAGAAACAAAAATAGTATGTTTAGAATATATGTTTGTTTGTTCATTTAATTCTAGAATGACTCCCCTTATTTCAGTGACATAATTTTATAAACACTTGTCTCAGTAAATTAGAAATAGTTATGTGCTTATTTAAAAAACAAAAAAATAACAGACAGTAAATATCCTTGTTCCAAACTAAAGAATTAAAATTTTTTGAGAATCATTAAATGGAAAGTGCTTGAATAGTAGATTTAAAAAATAAAACTGACATCACTAAAATTCTACAATTTTACTATCAACTAGAAAACTAAGGTAATAATAAAAATAATCAGCTAGAAACCTGAGATTTGGTACAGTTATTCTCAAGCAGGCCTGAAGAAAAAATAAGGGAAAACTTTTTAAATTAAATTTATTAAAAGGATGAATTATTAAAAAATAAATTTACTTTAAGGAATCATGAAACCAAAAGAACTTAAAACTTGAAAATTGGCTTGTGTTTTCATCTTATAAAGAAAGTTACTGCTGTAAAGGATATTTTCTTCTAAGGAAATGAAAAGGGGTAAAAATTGATCTATGGAAAATCCTCACTGAATAATTTCTCACTCTTTTATTCCAAACAACTTTAAAGCTGAGATGTCAAAATTAGACGATTGAAACTTGTAACCTAGCATGAATGTTCTCCTTAGACAGTAAAATATTACTAAGAATGTCTTTTTTACCCCTCATTTATATGTAAGGGGTTTGACCAGCTTTGCAAAATGATTTTTCAAAACCAGCCTATTTCCTCCAACTGAGAAAAAACAACCAACATTTACACCTATAATACAGTAATATTTAAGTTTAGAAATTGAAGTGCTTCTGATAGAGTTAAAAGGATTACAGCTGAATTTTCTACCCTTCACATAATTTTTGTATCTATTGCAACAGAAGTTTGAAATTCAGCAAAAATGATAACTCCAGCCTTTTATAAAACACTACTTGGGGTATTTTCTTTAAAACCCCCCATTTTCTTTTGTGGAAACTTATGTGGACATGATGACAAAGATGATTCAGTAAATCCAGGGGGTATTTAGAGGATTAGTAAATTTTGCAACTAAATTATTCAGATTAGAAGAATCGCTTAGAAACCAGTGAAGTCTTTAAAGGAATTTCTAATACCATTCAGAACGTGATACTTGACTGCCTGCTACAAACATACCATGAGGAGATAAGGACGGAAATTAGAAAAGCTAATTTCCTTTGTAGCTGTCACAGCTGAAGACACAACAGATGTTTTGGAACAAACTCAAATGGTCCTTATTCTATGGTACATATTAAATGGAGAAATATTTGAGTGTTTTTGGGGATTTTTATTCAGAAAATCAAACTGCAGATGGTATATCAAAATGTATTTTAGAACAATTGGACATAATCCTTCAAGGAAATGGACAAAAACTCATAGCTCAGTCATTTGATGGTGCAAATGTCATGAAAGGCAAAAAAGCAGAAGTTCTAGCAAAAGTAAAAGCAGTTTATAGTAATACACATTTTATTTAGTGTTATGCACACCAACTTAATTTAATAATGAGAAATGCAGCAAGTATTAGACAAAACACAAGAATATTTTTCATTCTGGTTATTCCAACATTCTTCTCAAGATCATCGCAATCGCAACATGTGTCCATTCTCAAGAAGCATATGGATGTCAGAATTCTACGTCCACATCTACAAGGTGCAACTTCAACATACAGACTATAAACAGAGTTCATGAAAATTTTCAACCTTTAAAAACCTGCCTTACTGAAATTCAGTCAACATCAAATGCAGTTCAAACCAATGCAGAAGCAACAGGAATTTAAAAATACCTGAATGACTGATAATTTCAAGCGATTTCATCAGATTATGCCTCATGTTGAAATAATTTACAGCCCAAATTCAATCTCAAGAAATTAATGTGTTTAAGTTAATGAATATATAACAAATTTCAAAACTGCTATTTTAAAACGAAGTAACTCAAAGTACTGTGAGAATTTGTGAAAATTATCTGTTGATATACTGACAACGCTGCTAATTTTATCAAAACATTTTCTGCTCTTGTTCAGTCAGAAAATCTGCGACCAGAACAAGTACATAACGCAGATGAGACAGGATAAAATTTTAGAATGCTTCCATTGAAAACACTAGCTATAAAATTAGTAAAGAGTCAATAACTGTTCTTGTCTTCAGTAACGCTAGTGGTGACGACAAGTACCTCTTCTTGTCGTCTAAACCAAGGGCTTCAAGCTGCTAAACCAAGGACATTAATAGATTTAAAATTAGATTCACTGCCTGTCAAGTACGCTAAACAAAACTCGGCTTGGATGAGTACAGTCATTTTTGAGAATTGGTTTAACCACAGTTTTATCCCACATGTGAAAAATTATCTACAAATAAAGAAATTACCAGAAAAAGTAGTTCTGTTGTTGGACAATACACCCTGCCATCCATCAAATTCTTTTCACCAAATGTGACACCAATTTGTCGACCTATGGATCAGGTTGTAAGAATTCAATCCATCAAACAACAATCAACAGATCATTTACAAAAATCTAGCCAGAAATTCGACACGTTAACAATCAGAAAATTTTGGTACTATGGCATCGAATGAGGAGTTTTATGCTTTGTTGAAGAATATACCATGATGTGAAAATGTAAAGGAAAATGAAGTGCAAGACTGGTTAGAATCGGATTCAAGGGAACCAAGACTTAAAATTTATGATGATGACGAGATTGTAAAAGTTGTGACAGAAAAGGTTAATGAAATCTCCAGTGATGAAGACGAACCGATTGATGAAAAAGAAAAAAGTAATTTTCTCATATTCTAGCATCAGAGCTCTAAGTTATCCTCGCATTAAAGGCATCGACCATAAAACATGCAATTTATTTATTGGCAGAATCATAGAATTCAATTGATCAAACAAAAATCTAGCCAGAAATTCAACAGGTTAACAATCAAAAGATTTTGTGTACTATGCCATCGAATGAGTAGTTTTGTGCTTTATTAGAAAATATACCAAAGAGCCACAACAAAGAGACTGTATTTCTCACAAAAGCCCTCCAATATTTAGAATAACAAAACGATATTCCTTTCCTTGACTTAACAGTAGTACAAAACTGGCATGTTAGCGCTACTTTACTACAAAACTGGCATGTTAGCGCTACTTTACCATGTTAATCAGTAAAGACAAAAAAAGACAAAAAAGACAGACATATTCACTAAAAATATCAACTAAGTTTTTGTGGGTTGATACGAGAGTGATTAGTGACTATTGATTTTATTATAATAAATACAATAAAATAAAATAATGATGTTGTTATAATCATTTTTAATTCGTAGCTTATTCTGCTACCAATTCAATATTAATATGGTTTGTTGACCAAATTCAAGAACGAAACTTAAGGTCTATGTTAACCGTGCATTCCGTTATCTGAGCTGGCAACACCTCCGATTACCTCGTTGAAGAGAGGTTCTACTATACATATTGGCAATATGAGGTCTGTTGTCATGTATATATATATATTTTTCTACATTTGTGTTTTGTTTTTTTTTGTTACATGAATTTGGTTATAATAAAAGTTGGTATGGGTTTCTTAAAAGCAAGTAAGTGTTACAACAATAACTTTTTTTATTAATTTAAGAATTTTTTATTATTATATTTAAAACAGTGGAGTTCAGAGTCTGTCTGCTCTATCATGTAGATGAAGTAGGTGTCTTCACCTATGGTATCATAATTTTAAAACCATTGAATCATTTCTACTTTTTATTAAATTAATATTCCTTGTAAAAAATATTTCTTGAATTACTTACTTGTTATTAAAATAATGTTCCACTGAACAATTACACAACATCATGTCATTTGCATTTCCAAAAAATTGAACAGCTTCTATGAATAGCCAGTTAACAGCTGACATGTTTATTTTAGAATCTGAATGCTTGACAAAGTCTTTTCCCATATCCCAAGTCTGAATATATAAAAATTTGTAATGTTCAGCAATCTCATACACAGGATTACCACCTTGTCCATGAACCCATTGGGCTCCATATTCTATTAGAAAATCTCCTGAAATCAAGATACTCGTAATTATTTCTCAACTAAAAACAGATAAATACATCTTTAAAAAATCTGGTTATCTTTTTTAATGCCAAGTTGATGAGATGTAATTTATTTTTACTTTTATAGTATTCACACATAAGGTGTACTTTTAACAAAAGAATTATTTAATAACACTTACAGTATTATTTTTTAATAACCAACTGTCTACCATCTTTCTTTGCCAACCAACAGTTTTATTAAATTGGCCTGCATAGACATCTGGAATCTAACATGAAAGTAAAACCATTTCTTATAATAAAAGAAAAACAATTGCTATTTCAAAAGTTGTTATTTGTAGATTTTAATCATAACTTATTCTGTATACTACAAATATGCAGTTATTTGAATTTTCAAGATGTCAAAGCCAAAATACATTAAAGAATTTCTATCTTTTCCTATCAGTATCAACACTATTATATGTTATCAATATCAACACTCACAAATCTGAAAATATTCACTCAGTCTTAATATTACAAGAATTTCTGATTAAGAAAAAATATTTGTGGTTTAAACACAAAAATCCTTTACTGAAAAAATTCTAAATTATAAAAAAAAAGTTTATTATTATTTAAATCAACAGAGTACATCTTTAAAATTTAGTGGAATACTGGTATATTGGCTATCAATTTTAAAATAAAAATCTATAAAAATATTAATTTGTTTTATGATCAGAATATATTACAAGTAATTTTGTTTACCCTCTTCATATAAAATTTTGACATCTGAAATGTTCAAATTTTAAAAACATGTGGTATTTTAAAGGAAGAAAGAAAAGATACATTTCAAAATTTTATTCAGAGTAAATCTGACACAATGGCGTCCAGAAGATGGTTGAACTATGTCAAACTAACAGTTAACTGGACCCAAATTAGCTCATTAATTCTATCTTTTGTATTTTAATGATATATATTATTTCTTAACAATAAGTAATTTGTGATAATGAGATTATATTTTATAAAAATTACCAAATTCTGCTGTGTAGACTCGACCTCCTAAACGATTTGATGCTTCCAAAATCGCTATATCAGAAAAATTGTTTTTTAGTAAATGAGTTGCTGCTCCTATGCCTGCTACACCAGCTCCAACAATAATTACTTTATATTTTTCTCTGAAAAAGTAAATACACTGTTAAACGTCAGTAAATGTTGTTATGAGTACTAATAATTTATTGATTGTTACTAAAATATGTTAATTTTGTTTGTTAAACTGAGTCCATTTTTAACAAATGTTATAGCAAAATATATAAAAATGTCAAACAAAATTTTGATGCAGCTAATTCTTTTAAATGATCTATTAAACAAAGTAGAATAGAAAAATATACCTAATTAGTTAAATATTTAATTGATAATAAAATATATTTTTCTTAACTCCTTTCTTGACTATGTACAATTTTGTGCATAAAGTGAATACAGTGATTTATTTAATGAACACATATAGATTTAGTCTGATACCCCATCAACAATTCAATCACACACACGCACACACACACACACACACACACACACACACACACACACACACACACACACACACACACACACACACACATATATATATATATATATATATATTGTATGCTAAGTCAAAGGTAAAATTCAGAGGTGAGCTCTCTGAACCATTTGAGACCAAAACAGGCTGTGCCAAGGAAATGGACCTTACTACTATTATTCAATTATGCTCTAGAAGTGATAATGAGGGAATGGCTCAAAAACTCCCCCCTAAAAGTAAAAATAGGTCAAAAAATCAAGCAAACTGCCTTGGTTTTACCAACAGCTTGGCAATGCTAGCAAACAACATCGACAAAGCTAAATCACAGATATTAGAAATTCAAAATATTGCAAATAAAATTGGTCTCAAATTATCATTTGAAAAGACAGAAATTATGTCCCAAAAACAGAAATGATTAAAAGAAGTAAACATAAAAAGTAATAAAATTAAAATAATAATCCAATTTAAATACCACAGACAAATAATATCAAACAACCTAAATGAAAAAATCTCAATCCAAATAAGAAGAAATGAACTAGCTAAAGCTGAAAAATTAACCTGGTAAACTTACAATAAAAAAAGATTATCAATAATGCAAAAATAAGACACTACAACACAATTATAAAACCAGAAACCACTTATGCAGCAGAAACGTTCTTTCACCTGAATGAACAATCAAAGACAGACAGACTCCAAAAAATCAGAATAAGAATTGGAAGAACCTTCATCAATAAAAAGTACCAGAAAGATGGATAGTGGTGAATTGTGCCCAACAAAGTCGTATACAAAGAGTTAGAATCCATCACTGATACCATGCGTAAGAGGAGACTAGGATTCTTTGGACTTATCATGAGGATTCAGGATTCAAGACTTCTGAAACAGCTAGTACAATATAATATCGACTCAAAAAACACCATGACAGAATGCAAATGGATTAGAGAAATAAGAGAGGATCTGAAGGAAATTGGCCTTATACCAGAAGACACAACAGATAAGATAAAATTAATCAAGAAAATTAAAAACAAAAACTCTTGCTTCACATTCAAAAGAAAAATATTCACAACATGAACATTTTCAACACTAGAAAGGGCACAAAGATCAGAACATATGAAAACAAACTGGGAGGACTGCAACTATATTACTATATATATCACTATATTAAAAGCATATGTAATTAATTATGTTACACTTATAAAGAGAAAAAAATATCTAGGTTAAAATATCATCTTACATACCTGATGGAACCAGTTTCTGTGGTACCATGTGTGGTAATTACAAAAAATATTATCATAAGAAACAAATACAAGGATAATATTCTTTTCATGATGTTGATAATGCTTTTTGGTTATTGAATTATGTATTATAATGCAATTGTAAATGCTTTAAACTATAACAACTTTAATTTTAATTGTTTTGCACTTTCTATTTCACTATTATTATACTACACTATTATTTTCTTTAATAGTGTACATTTTATACATCATACAACTGCATTTATATCTCTTAATTTAAAAGTGAGTGGAAGGAGAATACTCAGCTGTTGGAAAAATTCCTCCACCACTTAATTTTAAAGAAAAGATATTATTTTGTATATGCTGTAATAAATACAACAAAAATACAATAACTATGTGACTACATTTGATAATTGTCAAAAAATGAGGAGTATAACTTTGTGTACAGGGTCAAATATACATTTTTATCATAAGGTTATGAACTTTGATAACAAACATGCTGCTTACAAATTATGTTTGACATTGTTATCATTGATTACTATTTGTATTCTCTAGTTGTTGTGTACACCTACCAGCCTCATTAAATAATTTGATATTCTTTGACATTTTTTTTTTAAATTACAGAATTTAATAAATAGAAAAAATCACAAGCAATAAGGTAAAGGGACACACAATTAATAATAACAAAAATTTTATACAAATTTGTCACATGTTTATAATTATAAATGTTCCCTGAGCAATTATCAGTTTTATAAGCAGCAATGCTAAATCAATGTCTGAAAATTATATTATTTTATAGTTGTTTATTCTATAGATTATGAACTAATGGATTTTAAAAGCCAATTAAGTGATTTGGTTAGTTTCATACAAGCTTGCTTATTCTGACAGTATATCACAGTTGTTTTTTATTAATAATACAACACTCAATAACAGATCTAACAAAAAATTATACTATACAAGTGTATAAATATTAATCAATTAATTTTAATTATTAATTGAATTAAATAAAATGTTATAAATAATCATCAAAAACAAATTTTAATTTATTCAAACGTTATTACTTGAAAATAGTGTACAATAATAAAAATAAATCTATGTCTGCCACAAAAAGATTTTATAGATAAAGCATGCAATCTATGGATAATATTCCAACAATTTGTAGATTTGTTGGAAGGTTTTGGGAGCAGAATATGTCTGAAAAGTTTATTAGCCCAAATAAGAATGTAACTTTAAAACCACAAAAAAAAGTAATAATTTTTTTTTTCAAGTTAAGATGACCAAAGTATATGTTCTGAAAGGATGATCCTGAGGACTAGGAAAACACCTCTGAAAAATATATTTCTGAGAAATCAGAAACACAGTAGATGATTTTTAACGGTACAATATATAGAAGTGTATATGCAAATTGTGTGTTTCTGTTTTCGTCAAAATTTATAGAACTAATAAATATCCAGCAAAATTTATTCAAAAATATCATGGGTAAGACAGCATAAACATATTTTCACATATTTTACACCAATCTGTGAATGTCTACAAGCAGTAAGCACCCCTCTTGAACAAAATTAACTGGCTAACTGGGTAGGAGCAAGCAGTACATTACTAAACAATTATTTTGTGCTGACCAACTTAGGCTGCAAAAAGAGCTTTTTTCTTCAGATACTCAAAGAGAAACACAAGAACATTATCAAACACACTTAAAACAGCATTACCCCCAGAAATGTGTTTTATGTGAAATATATTTTGAGGTAGTATAAACTGTTCAGCTAGAACATTTTATAATCACTCAAAATTAAACATGATTAAATACAAAATTATTAAATATTTTTCTCACTATACTTATATATAAGTATGAGGTTATTATTATTTAAGTTAAAGAATTATTTATTTAATACACTGATAAATTTCTTAAAAAAGATAAGATTGATAAATAAAGAGAGAATACAAAGGTTATAAAATTTCTGAATATTAGGATAATTAATGAAAATTATTTCATTTATAATCAATTCAATTCACAAAATCTTCTTTTTTTTACTGTAATACCTTTTTCCAAGGTCATTCCTTGTGTTTTGATATACTCTTAATAGATAGGTCATAATTTTTTTTTAAATCCCCATTGTAATCTTTCTTTAAAATTACATTTCAGCACATTTATTGAAAAATAAATAAATTTTTAGATTACTAAGTAATAAATAACTTTTTAAATATTTTATAAATTTATTGTGTTACCACTTTTATCACGCAGTTCACAATAATAAATAAAATATTTACTACCCAAACAAAAGGGAAAAGAAACTTATTTTAATTTGGTCATTTCTTCAAAATATAAATGAGTGTAAGCGTATTGATAATCATAAATAATATTTTTTTTTTTTTTATTTTTAATTTGGTATATACTCAAGTGCACCTTCAGAAGTGAAGAAAGGGTTTGATACATAAAAATGTTTTATTTTTGTAAAATCGATAATCTCCAAAATATTGATTAGTTTAAATTTTGTCTTCATACTGATGCTTAAATTTTATTATTTTAATTCTTTATTTTCTTCCATATAAAGTATTTTTTTTAAGGAGTCCCCTTTCTTTCCAATTTTCCATAAAGAATTTGGAACACTAATATTTTACTGTGTAAAGATACACCATGTCTGGCCAATATTTAAATTCAGAACCTTCAGATAAGATAGAGATCCTACTGTTCCATTATATGGATGGAATGGTTATTAATTTATTAAATGATTTTCAAATTTACTTTATTGTTTTTATTAATATCTTTAACTAAATGATCTTTTTTAAGTACTTTTATTATTTACTTTTACTAATCTGTTGAAGAGTTTCGAATAATTTGTTTTTGTTTATGGTGTATTTTCTGTCATTTTAGAGTTTTCAAACAGTGTCACATAAAACAGTGTCACTCATTTAGAAGAAATAAAACAGAATTTGATATTTATTTCTTGGAAGTTAGTGCAGCTGTTCTGTGTTATAGTTTTACAAGCGTAATTGTATATGCCATGTTTTAAAATTACAGAAAAAGTTTTAATAGAGGTTACTTTCCTTACATATTTGTGTAAAAACTAATGAGGCCCCTTTTATTAAGCCTACATTACCAGTTAAAAATATTATAATCGTGATATTTAGTTTGCAACCACTGTCTGAGCATATCTGAAACATAAGCCTCACAATTTCTTCCGACTCTACCATCACCTCTGTTCACAGCATCCTTTCATTCCTCCCACCTTTACATACACTCTTGTAATTCTTCAGTTTCCTGTTACTTAATCTCCTCCTCCAATTATTTACTTGAATTTCCATCTCATACATCATTCAAGTTATCTCCAATCCTCTACTTTCTTTGTATGATCATACCATTTCACTTTTGATTACTGCAAGTATCTTCTAAAGTTTCCTCCTCTAATATCAATTGATTCTTAAATCCCTTACTCTGCTTGTGCTTGTAATTCCCATGATACTTTATTTATCTTCATTTCATAATGCTTAAAAGCTTAAAAAATGTATTCTTATGTGTTTTGATGATGTCTCTTCTTCAGCTTACATCGGATCATCGCTTGATCTAATGTAAGCTATTTAAGCTCGCATTGATTTATTTCACTCTTAGCAATGTATATATAGTCCAGTGTTTAACGGTTGTTTGCTCATAATTCTTTCAGACAAAACCGAGTAATGTGAAATTTGGAAAGTAATTAGGAAACAGCTCAAGGAACAAAATTTATATAGTGCCGATGTGTCCTTTTCTCTGGAGGTGGATGCCACCCCTTCTCGAGGGTGGAAATTATTACATTCAAAATAACTGCAGAAATCGATTGAGTTATAAATTCTAAGCAAAAAATGTTCTATAAAAATTTTTTTGTAGAGTTAATACTTTTTGAGTTATTCATGATTGAAAATGTTGATTTTTCATCCAACTATTGAAACGTTTTTCACGAATAACTCAAAAACCTAACGTTTTTTCGAAAAAATTATTATTAGCAAAAATGAAGCTTATAAAATACCGAAGATATTATTTTTTATTTATTTCAGTAGATGCAATACGAACCGAGTTATTATTCGTTGAAGGTAACTTTTTTTTCACCGAAACTGAAGTCGAACCTTTCAACGTTAAATAACGAAAAAACGGAAAGTTTTTCGTGAAAAACTTATAGAATATTTTTCAAAGTACTTAAAAAATCTTTAAAATTAGCTCTGATAAAAGTCATTATCACGAAAACTAACGGAGTTATGATAAAAATAAAGTAGTTGTCACGCTTTTTCGGAGAAAAAATCAGCACAAACAAATGACTTTTCCGCAACAATTGAAACTGAACGTAATCCTTTTACAATTTACTTTATTTAAGTACTAACAATATGTTCTAAAAGGTTTCCGGATTGGAATGCCTAAATTTAAAAAATGTTTTGAAATTTTTTTTAAAATTTTCATTTTTTCACAATAATTTAAAAACTAAAGAAAATACGTAAAAAATGCTAGAGTATAAAAATTTAGTTTTTTTCCGCAATATAAAAACTGATTGAAATATCACCGTTAAAAGTTTGCATTTGAGTGCGAGAACCACCTTCCGCAAGCCTTTTAAAAAATTTCAAAAACTAAGTGCTCAAGGAATCTGAACTTGCATTGCAGCCCTTAAAAGCCCCTGTAAAATGGTTTTTTAAGGAATTGGATGTCTTAAAAATTAAGGAAGTTATCTTGAAAAACCAGTTATCGTTGAAATTTTCAGATCGTGCAAATGTTTTTACTCTCGATAGTTTCGGAGCATTTATGAATACATGTGAACACATATAACTATCTACATATGTATAAGTATATACACTCATATCTGTGTGTGTGTGTGTGTTTGTCTGTGTGTATATACTCATATTTATATATAGATGAGAGTATAGGTAGGAAAAGAAAAGTAAAGGAGCACATCATAGATGAACACCTGCAGAAAAGTTTGACTTTTTGTATTTTTTATTTGTTCAAGATAAAATGTATTTAAAAGTAAATTATTGTATTATTTAATCTTTTAATTTTTTGAAAATCAAAATCTTATTAGCACTGAATTCTGAAGGCTTTGAAACTGTCATTCTGATGGAATCAATGAAATATTAAGGGGTTAATACATTTTTGGTAATTGTTTATACTTTTTGTTTGTGTCAGTTTCAAAAATTCTAAATTTTAACTAAGAATTGAATACTTTAATTTGTTACATTTTAGTAGATTATTTGAGGCTAGTTTTGTAAATTTGTTTTTTATAATTGTTATTACTAATATATTATTAAAGTTATTATTGAAAATTACAAAAGATTATTACAATTTTTTACACAACTCAGATAAATGGAAACTTAATTAAAGCTACATCCAAATAATTTTATTTTTGGTTCATGAAAATCAATACATTGTGCAATTGAGCATCATTTATAACAAATAGGTTTGGAACATTTGGAATATGTCATAGAAATGAACTTAAGAGAGAAAATAAGGATGAATGCTAACTGTAGAAGTAATATTCCATGAATTGGTTCCTGTAGATTTGTGGTTCTAATTCTTTTTTCATTTTTATGATCTTAGCTGCACATTTCAGTAAGTTACACCCTCCACATAAGAATAGTAATTTTGATAAGTACAATATATAATTCTTATATTTGTTAACTTCGCATTCTTATATTAAATAATATATTTGTATTTCAAATTATATATGTTATTTCTGAAACTAAATGTATCAAAAATTGAATTAAAAATGAGATTATGGATAATATGATAAATTGCTTTCTTACAGTCTGATAATTAGGATAGAACCCTGGAAATGAAGAATATGAAGTAAGAATAAAATAGTAGAAGTTTAAACTGCTATGAAAAAATTTAATGGTGATAAAAAATTGTTTAACCTTAATTACTAGAATGGGTGAAAAGTCACCCACACTGATGGAAATCTGGTTGCCATACATTTGTAACGTTGTATATAACTTTCTCCTTCTACGTATTATCCTAATTGGCAGTGCCCTGCATGGCAGTATAGAGAACAGTTACCAGTTGTTTGTCCGTTACTCTGTATGGAGACTCACTGGGTGAATTTTCACTCATCTTAGTAACAACAATTTTTTATTATTATTGTGTATTAGTAAGGATCATGACCCAGAGGCTTCAATTTTTATCTTTAATAGTCACAATAAATTACAGCTTGGGTCTTACTCACCAAAAAAGGGTAAAATTGTTCTTGTGGTGTCATCCATGGATGATAGAGCAGCTTTAGGTGAAACAAACAACCTTTCTCAATTGAATACTACAACTGCACTAAAGAAGGTTTTTGACAACTTATGTAAGACATATTCCTATAGCAGAAGAACACAGCGATGGCCACTAAGTGTTTTTTTATAGCATACTGAATGCTAGTGGAATAAATGCCTACATTGTATATGCCTACAACAAGGTTGCTAGAAATCAAATAGCAGTCAATCACCTTCAGTTCCTGTATACCCTTGGTGAGAAGCTTATTCAACCACATATATGAGAAGACTACTATGGAGAAACCTTCAAACTCAGTTGAGGCACAAGATGGAAGAAGTCCTAAAACTAAATGAAGAGGAGTCAGCTGCAGTTCTCGGCACCAGTACATCTGAGAGCACCACAGCACTTTCAAGATGTGCTCAAAACATTTGTTCAACACAACACAATGCTCAAAATGGTATAACTTCGTTTGTTCTGAACACAAGAAGAAAATTTGTGAATTCTGCTCTTTATAACATGTTAATATTCTACATTTTTATAGTAAACTATACAACTATACATAGAATAAAATTATTAAACAAAATATTAAATAAAAATGCATTTTCTATTTTCCCCTCTCCAAAAAAATGCCAAATCAGAACATGGTAAAAGTAGACTTTTTGTTTCTTATGAAAAAACGCACGAAAATATTTTGTTAAATATTGAATAATATTATTAAAAGATACGTTTTTAGGCAGACAATAAAATATATATATATATTGATAATAAATATAAATAACATATAAAGTGACAATATACAGAAAAAAGATTTCCGGGTAAAATTTCACCCATTCTAGTAATAGAGGCCGATAGGAACATCCTAGTAATTAAGAGTTAAAAAATTAGAAAAGGTTTTTAATTTTTTTTTATAAAAAAACCATTTTTTCAGCAAATTCCAAAACATCAAGACCCTACAGGGGAACTTTTCCGTGAATTCATTTTATCAGTAACACAGATGAAAAACAAGAGAAAAACTCACTTTCAGTAAAATTGCTACTGTTCTAACCAAAGGTCTTATTTTACTAGTAAAAAGAAATCAGGTAGTAGGATTGAAGCTGCTACTGTGTGAAGGTCAATGTTTCACCACTCGCCCCTTCGACAAATATCATAGGATTGTTTCACAAACACCTGAAACGGTAAAATTTGTCCTTGGCCAGCAACTAACTATACGTACAATAACAAAGAAATTCCCGAAGAACTGTTTTTCTAGGAATTATAGCTTGTCAAACTGATGGGTCTAACATTCCCAAACTTTTTTTTTCTAAAATTTGCCTGCAAAACTTGGAGGGGGGTCTTATTTTTGAATAAATAAGGTATATATTTTGGAGAGTAAATGGCAATATCATAACATTATGATAGTCAGGAAACTTTTACTAAATTGGTGGTCAGGAAAAATCAAGAAAAACAAATCTTAAAATTCGGTGGAAACCCTGTGTATAAAAAATATATTAATTTTTTTTAATATATATTATTTTTTTAAATTATATATTATTTATTTTTATATATATATATATATAGGTTTTAAGGGAGTAGATAGGCGTTCCCACCCATCAACCTGGATAGTACTCCCCACCACACTTGTGTAGGTTTTAAGGGAGTAGATAGGCGTTCCCACCCATCAACCTGGATAGTACTCCCCACCACACTTGTGTGGTGAACAGATTTCCTACACCTTTTTTCTATTTTCCTTCTTACTCTTTTATAATAGGTTTTCAATGATCAATGGGCTTTGACAGTGGTTGGGGAGAAATTCCCAACTGTGAATTTTAATCCCAGAGCAAGTTCAGAGTTTTTAAGATGACAGCCCCATCACTGGACTATCCTACAAGGTGTTGGTAGCGTCTTTAGGGGAATTAAGAATTACTTGCAAATTTCAAAAGGAAAATAAACCGAACAGGGTTATGGATAAACACAAATCTAGTGCAATTTGGCTTAAAGGACAGACTTATTTTGGGGATGTGGAATGTTAGAGGTTTGAATAACAAAGAAGTGGAATTGGTTCATCAATTGAGCGAACACAAGGTGAACATTGCAATTGTAACAGAAATGAAGAAGAAGCCCAATATCACAAAAGATCAAAAGTTATATATTGAGGTATAGTGGCATTGAGAAAGGGAAAAGAGCTTGTTGTGGTGTTTCAGTGCTTGTGAATATGAAATGGAAGAAACATATTTGAGTTATACATTTATTAACAAAAGGATAATCACTGTACGCTTGAAAATAGATCGAGGTTACCCAACAGTAATTGGCATATATGTGCCTGAAGAAGGGAAGAAGGACGAAATGGAAGAATTTTATGAACACCTCCAAATTTAAGTGAACAAATATCATTCAGACTTTTTGATAATAGTGGGAGACCTGAATGCTAGAGTAGGTAACCAACCAGTTCCAAATGTCTTAGGATGTTTCAGTGAGCCTTGCTTGTATGAAAATGGGAAACTACTAAGAGATTTTACAACATACAATGAGCTGATGATCACTAATACATTTTATAGAAAAAAAGATAAACATAAATATACATGGTGCGCAAGGGGCTATAATTGATTATGTCATCGCCAGTAAAAAAGTAGCTCCACAGGTATGTGACACTGGGGTGTATAGAGGAAATAATATTAATAATAGTGATCATTATCTGATTGTTTCTGAGATAGAGCTATTGGTAAGGGGGAGGAGAAGTTTAGCAGCGAGGCCAGATGATCTTTAAAGTGTATTTGCTCCAGGAAGAAAGTATTCGTTTACGTATCAGCAAAGGTTGACACAACTGCTTACAGAAATTCCAACAATAGATGATGTAGATGAAGAATGGAAAAATTTAAGGATTGCAGTGAGGAAGATAGCCTATGAAACAGTAGCGAAAACCAGAAAATATAGATATAGAAAGGATGTGAAGTTGTGGGACAACAATAGAAAGATAAAAGGCAATAGAAGATAAAAGGAAGGCATATAAAGCTATGATACAGAATCCTTCAGACAACAGTATAGAATTAAAAGGAATTATGGTAAAATCATAGCGAGAAGAGCTCATGAAAAATCATGGGACAATTTTATATTTATGATGGAGAAAGATGTACATTGCAGACAAACAATTAACTATAAACTCATCAAACATCTAAATAGCTCAGAGAAAGATACAGCAGCACCATATATTATAGGAAGGAAGAATGGATAGAACATTACAAAGACTTGTGGACGAAGGATCTATAATAGAAAACTCAGAACCTATTGAAAAAAGATTTGATATTGATTTGATAGAAATGAAAGAATTGGAAAATGCTTTGAAAACAACAAAAAACAGAAAGGCAGTAGGAGTAGATAGCATTAACTCTGAGCTCTTGGTGTGGATGCACATTATTTAAGCTGCGCTTTTTACACTTAATATATGTTGGATGAGTTCAAACATCCCTAGGGAGTGGAAAATAGCCAAAGTAATATCCCTTTTTAAGAGAAGGGATAGAAGTTTGGTGAAGAATTACAGAGAGATAAGTTTGTTACGCACTTGCTATAAGTTATATTGCAATATTGTCAATTGAAGACTGCAAAGTATTTTGGAAGTAGTTTTAATGGAGGACCAGGTGGGTTTTTGGATAGGCCGATCGTTCATGGACGGTATATTTTCTCTTCAACAGATCACTGCAAAAAGAGTAGAGTTTAATTTGGAGACACATCTCTCTGTTTTGTAGATTACGAGAAGGCCTTCGATAGGGTACTCAGAGAAAAATTATGGTACATCATGATGAAAAGAGGGATTCCACAACATTTCATAAATATGATTAAAAGTATGTATACAAAGATATCAATAGTAATCGTCTGTGATGGGAGGATGACTGAGGAAGTTGTGATAAATAGATATGTATGGCAGGGTTGTCTTCTTTCTCCCTCTCTGTTATATATATATATAAAACAGAGTTATATATATATAGAGTGGTAGTGTAGAGAGTGGAAGAGTGTATAAGCCAAGGGATAAAAATTAACCCTGATGTATCCATCAATAACATCTTATTTTCAGATGATCAGGTAATCCTTCAAAGAATAGAAAATGATTTGCAGAGGGCTGTGTTCTATCTGAATGGTTTAAGGTCTCAATATAATATGAAGATATCCCTGACAAAGACAAAAATCATGGAATTTGTGAAAAAGTTTCCTGTTAGATCAAAAATCGTTCTAGGAGATAAGATTCTTGAACAGGTGTTTCATTTTAATTACCTAGACTGTGATGTTACTTACAAGAACAATAGCAATTCCGATAAGAAGATCATTAGATTTCAAGCTATTTGTAGAACAATAAGAACACTGCACAGGAAGGTGCTGAATGAGACTCAAATGAAGTTTTATAAAGTGATGGCTGTTCCTACTATGTTGTAAGGCTCTGAGGGTTGGGTCTTATCAAAGAGACAGCTCAGTAAAATTCAGGCAGCGGAAATGAGATACCTGTGTTTGGTAAAGGGGTGCACTAGACAAGATCATTTTAGGAACGAGGATATCAGAAGAGAGTTAAATGTTTTACCCTTGTGGGACACAATAGTAGAGAATAAGGAGAGGTGGAAGGACCATGTTAATAGGATGGTAGACGGAAGGTTCCTCAAGGAAATAATACACTATCGACCAACGGGCAAAAGAGGTGTGGAACGGCCAAGAAAGCACTGGTAACCCTTTGAAACTGGAACAGGTGAATCGCCTGTACCATGATGGAAGAAGAAGAAGATCATTAAAATAATCTAAAAAAAAAAATAATTATAAAATTAAAATAATTTGGTTTTTTAATTATTCTATTTAAAATTTGTTAATAGTAACATATCATTTAAAGTTTTAGTATAATTTACCATAAAGCCTTCTGCACAATGCTAATTAACTTTATACTAATCGAACTTGTCGCGAGCTATCAATCCTTTTGAATGTATCAACTACTCTAGTTTATTGTAAAAGGGTGTAATCGTGCAAGGGAACTAGTAAAGGGTTGAAATCCAGTCGACACAGGAGAGAGACGATATCGAGTTTTGTGTGTGTATGTGTTCACACACAGACATGTCTGTACATGTGAATATGGAAAAAGAGAAAGAGCTTACTAAACAGAGACAATTAGAGGATGAAGAAAAGAGATAGTATTACTTTAATTCTGCGGTTGTAATATTGAATAACTGCACTGTACAGTATATCTATTGTATTTCTTTTATTTTTCATACAGTTCTAGACAAAAAAGTTACAATGAAATTGTAAACTGTATTGTAAGAGTCTCAATGATATCATTTCTTCAGCTCATAAAACAAAAATTTCAGTAATATAAATAAAACTGTTATTAACAAAACACCGTTTTTACTGATATCAAAAAAGGTAAGACACTACACATTTCTGTTATGAAAATCTGTCATTAATTTAGAGTTCTGTTTAAAAAAAAATGCGTGTTAAATATATGTAATAGAAAATAGGTACACAATAATAGATAATAAACGATTTTTAAGTGTTTCATATAATAAGAAAAAAAAAAAATTCTTACAAAACTCTTACCGGTCTGATTTCATTTATTAAAAAACTAATAATACATATCACATTTACAGAAATAATACATTTCTAATGATTATGGCAGTGCGAGGCTCTCACCCACTAAAAAACTTCCGCCTCTTATCACGCAGGGGCCGGATCTTAACCATATGCTATTTACAGCTCCTGCATGATCACCCAGGTACTCTACTATCCGAATATGGATGACCAGAAGGCGTCCCCAGGGGGCGATCGACGAGTCCGAGGAGCCGTCACCGCCCACCTGCAGAAGCTGGCGCCCCTTGATCACCTGTCATCGAACTCCATGTCTCTATCGATCCGCTTCTCCTCAGCCTGTCATCACCTCTCCTCATTGGCCTTCTCTCCTATCACTGATCGTAGTCGAGACACAGTTCCATTTGTCGCTATTGCTGAGCATCACCTCGATTATATTGTTGAGCCCCACCATACACTGATCCTCGAGCACTACTCGGTTTACAATTTCATTGTAATTTTTTTGGAAACCATTACGTTTTGTAAGATTATTCTTTTATTTTTTTATGAATTACTGATTGTAATCTTATGGATTTATTATTAAAATTTATCGCCTTTCTAGAACAAACAAACATTCATGTTTTGAACTTCACGACTAATTTTTTTTGTTGATAGTCATATCATTCACTTCATACCAAATTTTTTCTTTTTTAATAAAACTAGTATAATCTCTTGTAAAATAATAACTTTATTTTTTTAAGAAGTGATGGGAATTAATAAAATAGTTTCATCTTCAGAACTTTCATTTACATAAAAGCATTTACTATTAAAACAAGTTGTAGTAAATTTTCTTTTTTAAGTACGTCATTAATTTTTCGTATGCTACCTGGTACTATTAAGTACTGCTATCTAGCAGTGCGATTCGTAAAGTCACCGTAAAAAAATGGCATATTCGAGTCCCGCGGTTCATCAAATAGAAAAAACATCGTTGTCTAACAAAATTAGTAATATCTTTCTTTATTACAAAAATAATTGAACTGAAATATAATGTTTTCAACTTAATTTTTTACATCTCTTTCTCATTTTAATTTCACTTTTAAGTTAGGTCATGTTTAGAACTGTAAACGTAGTTCGTTGACTTCGCCGTCTGCTGACTCTTATCGGCGAAGTTCTAACGAACTGCGTGATAGTTAGATAAAACATACAAGCAAAAACAAATAAACGGCACTCATCCCTTGAGACTATTCTTTATTTAAATTCTACTTACAGCAAAACAATATTTTACACTTACAGCAATTAATATTTGGTAAATTTTATTTGAAAAAATAAAATGTAATAAAATGACAGGTTCCTAAATAAAACACTGCTCTCTAAAGAACAATTGTAGAACAAATAAAAGAAAAATTATTTTTAAAATCTAAAATTGGTAAAAATTTGTCAATAAAATATTAATAATCGCCTTAATGATTCTTCTTAACCAAGTGAACAACTTATAATTAGTATATGCATAAATAGGTTTATTGGCATTTGGGACTTGTGAATAGATATTTTACACAGGCAGCATCTTTCTTCTACTGCTCTGTTCATATTTTGAATACAATAAAACAAATAAAATTTTAAACAACATTAAAAATAAAAGTGAAACTAATTTAAAAATTAACCCCAACAGAAAGTAATAAATAAAACTTCTATAAATTTATACTTTTTAAGGTAGTACTGAATTACAGGTTAAAGTCTACATTTTTAAAGGAGAATTAAAAAAGGAATACTTTACTCGTATATCTTTCAGTATAGTTTTTAATATTTTTAGATAAATTCTTCAAAAGTTTAATAAATGAAAAAATATTTATAAAACTCAACATACCATAAACATTACTTAATATTTTTTAATCTTTAAGTAGATAAATTTTACAAAAATTAAAAATTTAAAATTCTTGTTGCTTCTCTCCATCCAGTTTCTAGTGCTCCTTGCACTGAACCAAAGGATCTATCACTACTAGCTTCTCCAGCAAATAATATAACCTAGAAAACAGATACATTAAATAAGTTTGTGTTATTATTTAAATGGTAAAGAGGGAAGGTATGAAAAAGAAGAGAGAATATGAAATGGTAAAGAGAGAAAATGGTAATGAAAAAGTATAAAATACAAATTATCATCAGGGATTATTTAATTTAGAAACACGTTATTAATGTCACTAAAAGTTTTTTTTTAGAAATAAATAAAAGTATCTGCTGCTTTAAAATAATTATTGATATACATAATTTAATTATGACAAACCGTATAATATAGATACCATAGGATGTATCTTTTGATTCTTTTTTTTCTTTTAATTATATTTACACATCAAAATTTTGTAATAGTTATTACCTTTAAAACATAACTCTGCTTTTGTGGAGGTAATAAATGAAATTGTGTCGATGTTGGTTTATGGCTTTGGAAATAGCATTACAACTGCATTATTGAAATCAAAAGATATTTTTTGCATTTTATACTTTATGAAACATACTGAAACATTGTGTACTGTATTAGATAATTATAACAGTATTAACTCTGCTAATTTTAATTTTTCAGAGACTTACATATATAATTTCCTATTTAATTTTTTCATGGGGATTAGCTTTTCCATGAAATGAAAAATCTCTAATTTATCAGCTAATATGAAAAGATGTGTACAAATATTTGTGTAAACTCAATTGTTACTGTCAACAATAAATTTTGAAGGGAGAACCTTGTAATAAATGATATCCATCTGAAACATTTTTTTTTATTTTTTATTTTTTTTAACAATTTCTGACACTAAGAGGAGGCAATGTTTATTTTATTTCATTACAGAAAGAAGTGTATGAATTGTTTGTTGCTTTACAATATCCATCTCTCAGTTATATCAATAGAGTACATTAAACACCAAAGGTGTAAGCCACACCAGACCAAAATTTTCTATGTGGGTAATGATATTTACGCATCATTGATTTGCACAGCTAATCAGTGCAATCGACAAAACGAAGATGTCACTGTGAATCAGAGTAAAGGAATTTGGCTTGCAGTAGGGTAATACCACAGATAATTATAATGATGCTCATTTTGTTTGTTATGAATGGTTTATAAGTAGCAATAAGATCATAGAAGACCTTCTCTTCTGTAAAAGTATCATTGCTAGCCCAAAGGCTTAAGAGTTGTTCAAGATCTTTGATATTTTTATATCTGAAAACAGTTTGAAGTAGACAAGTGCATTGGTATCTGTACTGGTGATGCTCATTCTATGTCTAGCTGTTATAAAGGATTGCAGGCTTTTATTCAAAGGATAGCTCCTAAAGCACTATTGACCCACTGCATTATTCACATAGAGGCACTGGCATCAAAATATCTGAGTCATACATTGAATCAGATCTTAGAATACATAGTAGATGTAGTAAACTTTATAAAAACTTGGCCATTGAAAGCAAAACTTTTCAAAAACATTTGTAAGGATATGGGATCTAAACACATGTCTTTATTGTACTATAGCACTTCATAATGGTTTCCCCACGGTAACATATGTTTGAACTGCAACAAGAAGTTTATATTTTTCTTAAAGAGGAGGAGTTTGTTATACAAGTACACCAAACAATTTGTGAATGAAGATTTTTTGATAAAACTACTATATTTATCTGACATTTCTGAAAAGCTGAATGGTCTGAATTTCTCCAGGGAAGCAAGAAGCACCTTTTAAAGTCAACAAGCACCTTTTAAAGTCAATTGAGAAATCTTTCGATTTTATAAAAAAGACTAAAGCTGTTGTAAATATAAATCAATGATGACAGAGGCAAGGAAGGTTACCCCTTGTAACAATTTTTGATCTCCAGTCGAATTTCGGCTGAGGTGTGAAATCCATTTTGAAGGGCACTTATCACCTGCTTTAAGAAATATTTTTAAAATTATAAATTTTATGTAGTTGCATTGATTCAAGATCTATTTACTTCCATAGTTCCATCTGAGTTTACTGCTGCCGAAGAAGAGAATGTGATTGTTTTGTAACAATACATTGAAAAAAAAATTTAGCAGCATGTAATTAAATGAATTTTGGATGTCAGTAAAATACGAAATATCAATTTCTTAGTGGTAAAGCACATAGTATTTTAATTCCATTTGCGATCTCTTATTGAACAATTACTGTGAAAAAATCTAAGTATCGCGTGAAAATCAATACGAAAAAGAAATCAGAGTGGTTATTTCCGGTTTAAGTTCACTTTTCAGAAAATGTCTAATGATCAACAGGTTCATGCATCCAACTAATTATAATTATTACAATTAGTTGAATTTGTTCAACTATTTTTTTTTGTGATCTAAAATGTATTTTATTTATTTTTATTCAACCTTTGGAAAAAAATTGTTGGCTATTTCACAAAGTGTACTTGTTAGATTCTGACATAAAGTAAGAAAATCCAAATTTAGCAAGGGTGGCGAGAATTAAAAAGGAATGTCCTGCTTTTATTTTACCAAGTGCTTATGAGATCTTTTGTTGCTTAAAATAATAAGAAAATCACCAGCCTAAAATTTACATTAAAAAAATTTTGATAAACTGGCAACATCCCAGAAACTTGATGGTACTTTTTTTTTCTTTATTAGAATTGCTTTTTGTTCTCAATCATGAATTTTTTAAAATAAGGGTTTATGTTTTCAATATTAATTTCAAATATTGCTTAACTATTTTTAAAATCATTATTATTAAGTAAGTCTAATATCATTCTAGATTACAATTAATTAAATAAAAGTAGTATTCATTCATTCATTTTTCTCATTTCATTGGTATTAATTTTTCTATTTTTATGTTGAAAATTTTGTCCTAGGCAAATCAGTAAATTATATGTACTATTTTAAATACTAGTTCCTTCCTAGCCATTAATCTATTTTTCTTATTCTGGCTTCTTCCATATTATTTATTCTGTGGACATATATCTGATCCTAATAGGTTCTCTCAATGACCTTAAGATCTAATGCATTCTTGATTACCTGTTGATCACATCAGGAACTTAGTTTCCTGCCCAGTGGTTGCATAATAAATATTATGTCCAAAGTGCTAGTTGTGTAAAGCCTAATCCCCAACAACCAACATACTGTAAGTATAATTTAATGAAACAGTAATGAAATTTTGCTTCCGTTTTTCATATTTAATATTAAATTTAGTAATATTCTTTGATAATTTTAACATTTTTTTTTCAACTCATATATTTTTGAAGTTGATGGTTCTGAGGTTCAAATCCATATAAAAGCAACTAAGCTTTTATATGGATTTGAATACTAAGCAGTGGATACCAGTATGCTTTGGTGGTTGGGGTTCAATTAACCACATGTCTTAAAAATGGTCGGCCTGAGTCTATACAAGACTACACCTCATTTACATGTTATCCATATCATCCTTATCTCATTGGGCCACAAAAGGGGTTGCTTATTTTTCACTAGTTGAATAGATTTTCCATGTACACATTTGGAAAAAAATTAAAAAATATTATGTATTTCATATGCCTAATGAATCATTATTTGCAGTCTTATGAAAAACAATAATTTTAACATAATAAACAAGTTCAGCAAGGTATGATTATACTTATAATACATTTGGTTAAAGTATATTATTATGTTCTTTAGATACCTCATCCTTTGTAAGGATGTAATACCTCATGAAAGGATCCATCATATTATTCCAAATAGCAAACCTCATCACACAACAGATTAATTTGATATCCTTTTTCCTCAGATCCAAGAAATATTATTTTTTTGTATAACAGAATTGTATGTGAGCATGAATAAAAAAAATCAGGAGAATGGGTAGCATGTGGCAAATTAATAATAATAAAAGTGATAAATAATTATCAATACGTAAAACAAATTGTTAGGGATGTAGGATTTAGGGGGTATACCAAAATGAAACGACTTGCACTAGATAGGGAATCTTGGAGAGTGCATCAAACCAGTCAAATCATTGAAGACAAAAAAAAAATATCATTACTTTACAAAAGTTCCATATTTTTTTAGGTATGAAAGATGACAATGAACTTTTAATATGACTATTCATAAGATATCAAATTGAAAATAAAAATGTCAAATTAAAATGTATTTTAATGTTATAAACAAAATATTACAGATAAATTAGCTAAATATAAATGAATAATAATCAATTTTTACAGCTACAGTTTAGTTTTTATCCTTTTTTAATATTATTAAAAGCAGAGATTTACCTGAAGTTAAATTTCTGTGAATATCTTTTTTTAAATTATACAAATAAATTTTCAAAATTAAAGAATTTGATTCCTTTTATCATATTAACAAAACAAAAAAAATTATTAAAATTTGCAATGACTGAATTTCAAATTAAAAGGAATTTTTCTTACAGAAGTAAGGTTTCAATCAAGATTTCAACTACTTCAACTATATGAAATTTATGAATACTATCTTAAAAAATCATAAATAAACAACCGTAACAAACAGAAAATTATTTTGTTACATAAATAATGGGTTTTCTAATATTTATAAGTCATATTCCATTACATATATTCCATTAACAGTTTGAGTATTCAACATTATAACAAAACTCTACCAAAAAATTAAAATGAATCTGATAATTATCCCCAATAAGTTTTTGTAAGAACCAGTTAACATTAATTTGATTGAAGTCATTGTTTGATTAAGTATGAGTCATATAGACCAATATTAAAAAGTTAATCTTTTTAATATAGCCATGTGTTTAAATTTATGAATAAGGAATTTCTGTTAAAAAAATAGTACCTTATTTTTAAAAAATAACACTACCATTCCTATCATACCAGACAACAGACATTTTTTCATGTAATGCCACAAAACAAAACTTTGAATTACGAGAAAGGTTCTGATTATGCTTCCATTGTCATTTTTAATTAATTACCAAACCATTTAAAAATATTTATCACCAATTTATTTTAAACACAATTAATTTTTTTTTCTTTTACAGAAACAATATTATTTTTTTAATGAATTTTAAATATTATCATTTAATAGAATAAAAAACCATAAATTTTCTGTATCCCCCTTCAACATGTGCACAAATATGTACTCTAATGATTTCTATTAACATGTTTAATAATGATTTATTTGCACTTATTTTTTAATATAAAGAATTTCAATAATTATTAAAATAAAACAGGGAAAACATTTTCTTTCTATGAATTTTACATTACTGTAAAATTGAATTATGATCACTAAAACACACATTCACTAATTACTGATATTTATTTTTACCGGATTTGTTTGGTTGAACAAAAGAGGTTCAGCAAGAACATTAGCAGCAGAGTATCCCAAATAATCGCTCTTTAGTGAGCGAAAACTATACGATCCACGAACAAAAGCATTACTAGACCAGGCTGATCTATAATAAAAATAAATATAATTATGTTAAGTAAATTTAATAGTTATATATAAAATACAAAAAATATATAAATATCATTACTTAGGTATTAAAATATTTACTTAATTCATTAGAATTCATTTACTAATACAGAGTGATAGGTCACAGATTCTCCATGCTAAATGAAGTTAAAAAGATGTTTACTGTTACTATATTTATTTATTTATTTTCTACTCCTACACATTAAACATTATATAATTCTTAAGTGACATAGTTGATGCATTGACAATAAAACAAGTACAAATAAAAAACAAAAAACAAAACAATAAATATCAAAATCATATAAAAACACGTACAAAAGCTCATAAAACAATAGCTGCATTTAATAATGCACCATTCCAGCTGTATCATTTATAAATTCATTTGCTGAATAATACATGCCTTTTATGAGTAAGTCATCAGCATTCTGTTTAAACTTTTTTAGGCCAAGGTTTTTTATCCTTTCTGACAGTTTAGTATAAAATTTAATCCCTCTATACTGAGAACTTATCATAAAATGATGAATGATGTTTTGGGAGTTGTAGATGTTTTCTTATATTATAACCATGTTTAAAACTAAACTTATTTTTTTTTTAATTCTAGATTATTGTAAATATATATTAATGATTCAAAATGTGTAACCTAGGAAAAGTAAGCACTTTCAAGAATGAGAATAGAGGCCAATTTGAAATGTTAGAAACTCTTTTACAAATTAAACGAATAATTTTTTTTCTGAGTCTTAAAAACTCTTCGTCCTACACCGAACCTCAACACTTCCATAAGATAGAGCTGACTGAACATAGGCTTAATACATAACAAATTTTGTATCCAATGAGGTGCTCTGGGAAACCACAGAAAATGCAAAACATACAGAATTAATTCTTTTTGTAACGTAGTCAATATGCACACCCTCGTTTAATTTTTTGTCAGTCAACATTCCCAGAATACTCTGTTATTCAACCAGAGTAAAACCATATTCACTCATTGAAGGGACCATTTTTTTCCATCATTTTAAAATTAATAATCTTGGTTTTGGACTCATTTATAAGGAGACTATTACTAGTAAACTAGTCTTTAATGCAGATTAGGGCACTCCTAAACTAATCACTCAACTCCAGAATCATCCCATCCCCAATCAATACTTTTGGTATCATCAGAAAAAAATATGATATCCTCACTGATGATTTGCAGTTGATAAGGAATTTGTAGATAAGGAAGAGCAGTGGACCAAGAATGGACTCTGAGGACCCCATGTCTAATACACTTCCAACTGGAGTATGTCTCAAGTCGTTTCCAACCACACATGCCTTTGCATAAGGTTAGCTAAATAAGAAGCTAATAAAGTTAGCTAAATTCTAGAGAAAATACATAAAAATAATTTATGTATTAAAAGCAAGTGATCAAGACAATCAAAAGCCTAGGACAAATTACAGAAATATCAGCTACCTTTGAGAGTCATCCATAGCAGATGGCACCCTATTCACAAAATTACACACAAAGCAAGCTTAGTACCACATTTCTTCCTGAAACCATATTGAGAACTACTAAAATAATTAATTTTTTTCCAACTACAATCCCATATCAGACACTACTTAGTATTGGTATGTAAGTACGTAAGTATTGGTCTTTTTTATCTTTTTTTTAGGCAGAGTTATAAAAAGAGAATTGTGATCCAAAAAACCTGAATCTACACTGTAAACAAATATGTCTCCTATGAAAAAAATCTGTCAAAACATCAATACACGATGCACACTGTTTGCTGTTATTTTTGTAAGATCCTTAAATTTATCTTAAAATCGTAGGTATCAGTTAAATCTATGAACTTAGTTACATGGCTGTTATCTCTCAGTAAATCAACATTAAAATCTGCTGCTACATAAATAAAGGTTTTCCTTCTTGCTTTTAAAAAATGAAGGAAGTCAACAAAAATCTTAAGAAACGCAGAATCTATATTAAAGTCTGATATAATATAAGTGGACCCAGCTAACTTATTTAAAATGGGTATTTCCACGTAAGAACCCCCAAAAAAAATCCTTATTAAATCTGTAGAGATCAGTTATAACTTTAAAATCTATACTGACCTTTACTAGTGAACACGTGTAAAAATCTGAAATCTTAAAGCCTTTTAATTTATTTAAAATGGAAATATTTGTTGCATCGTCATTATTTATTAGTTTAAATTCTTATTAATCACTTATTCCTGATAAAAGTAAATTCATTAAAACTGTCTCTCTAACAAAAATGTCTCAACTACATTAAAAAATGTTCAGTCACATTCATTACTATCATAAAAGCGTAACATTAGGTGGCTATTTATTATGTCATTTATCATCTTCCCAATAGTTTACCTTCCCCATGAACTGAGTGAAGCCCATGAGATGTGTGATTACATCTACATAGCTTATGGAGCTTCATCAGACTTACATTTCCAAAATGAGAAACCAACTTCCAAATCTGATCATTAATCACTTTAACTTTTATTTTTAATACTATATTCAAACATGTCAAAACTGAATGGTATAGTTCGAATAAATGACATTGGTGTGTTTCAACCGGGCTAAAAAATGTCTTAATAGTTCTTTAATACTATAAACTGAGGATTCCTTATTTGTTATGTTATTAGTATCACCAAACAAGACAGTAAAATCCCCCTTAGTTAGCCCATTTAAATCCCAAACCAAAGCAAACCAGTGCCTCAATAGAGGCGTTCGGCATCACAGTTCCCATTACTGTAAAACTGAAAAAGGAGTATGATCTAATGTTCTCCACAAGCTACTGTCCCTGACTGTCAGAAAAATTTCAATTTCACTATCCTTTATTTCTAGCATACTGTTTTTACATGAAGGTTCTCTGTAAATGAAACCTTCATTAACCTTAAAATACCTATCCTGATAACTCATTATTTTCCCCATTACCTTTCCCAATAATTTTACAACTAATATTTTTACAGCTGTTGTAATGAGGACACCTGAAATACACATCATTAGACTTATTTAAATAAGTTTTCTCCATTAGAGTTTCCAAGAGTTCTGTTTGTGTATTATGACATATCTTATCAGCTACATTGATTATCTGACTTGCCTGCTTATTGGATAAGTCTCTAGAGTTACTGTTATAGTGCAGCTGTAATACAAGTAGGTAGTTATGAATATGAACAAACAAATAATTATACAGTAGGATTTTATCAATTTTAAGTAGGACTTATCATTTTTGAAGTAAGAAAAATACTTACTGTAAAAATTAAATAGAATTAATCATTTTTAATATCTTGTAAATCTTTTTTGTTTTGGTGAAGGAAGCCTGGACATGCTCCCAAGGCATTTCAACTATAAGAGTTACTGACCATTCCTAAAAAAAAAAAAACAAAGCTAAGCATACAAGCCCTGCATACTTGCCACAGCTTTCCTAAATAGGTTAAAAATGATCACACTGCTTGAAAGGTAGCCCCAAAAAAATATGGAAGTGCTTCGATCCAAGGACCTTATGTTCAAGTATGACAAGCTGTAGAAGCTGGATAACAGACTCTGTATAGGATACTATCAGCCCATTATACACATATCTCTCCAGAATAGTCCATAACCAGTTATTATAAAAGGTTATCAATAATTTTGCTGAACTTTCCTGGCATTCGCAGTTAGATTATAATGTAATCTTTTCTCTAATGTTAACTTTTATTAAAATATAATTAACAACTGGACCTTATTTATTTAAATACTTATTTACTAATGAATAATAACAAAAAGTTTCATACATGATTTGTTAAATAAATAAGCAGTAGGCATAAATAAGCAATAAACAACAGTCATATGCTGTTTTTTTTTTTTTTTTTTTTTTTTAATTTAATCTCTTCAAGCATTCAGGTATAAGAAAGAAGTTATGCCCATCAGGCTCCTACTATCTTCATTTTCTATATATTTTTAATTTAAAATGTTGAAAATTTAAAACTCTGAACACTTAACTTTTTTTTTAATTTACAAGAAATGGAAAGGTTTCCATTTAAATGTTTTATTTTGTGCATGGAGGGATGTCAGGAAAGTTTTTCAATTTTTTTACACAACTACTCCACTAATACTCTTTAAAAGTGTTCCAGTAAATCTTTAATTAAAGTTTACCTGACATTAGCATGATAAGTATTGACCCACCGGGTTGGTCTAGTGGTTAACGCGTCTTCCCAAATCAGCTGATTTGGAAGTCGAGAGTTACAGCGTTCAAGTCCTAGTAAAGCCAGATATTTTTACATGGATTTGAATACTAGATCGTGGATACCGGTGTTCTTTGGTGGTTGGGTTTCAATTAACCACACATCTCAGGAATTGTCGAACTGAGAATGTACAAGACTAACACTTCATTTACACTCATACATATCATCCTCATTCATCCTCTGAAGAATTATCTAAACGGTAGTTACCGGAGGCTAAACAGGAAGAAAGAAAGAAAGAAAGAAAGCATGATAAGTATTAATTGAATGAAATTTCTCAAATGCAAACACAACAATTAAAATGGGTGCTTTGTAACTGATATCAAGCAATAGAAATAAAAATAATGTTAAGCAAACAGAAGATTCTGAAAAACGGTATATTACTTTATGTATATGAAAATACATAAATTTATTAAATAACAGATTTTGCCACTTCTGCTGGCCATCTGCTACAACTATTTTAAATGTAAATAAGCTTTTATCTACTGATGATTCATTTCAGTATATAAAGAAAATAAATTAAAAATTTATTTTAAAAAGCTCTACATATGAAAAAATAAAAAAAATCAAATTTGATCAATAAAATTTCAAACATATTTGATAAGGAGTTGTACCAATTTTTAATGAATGATTTTATTTTGTATTAATTACTATAGCTGGTTGAAATACAACAAAAAAAAATAATAATAAACTACATATTTGTAATTTTCATAGATGAGAGAAACACATTTTTTCTGAAAGTTTATGTACTACCAATGCACTACACTTTTGCTTACAAGGTTTTTTTCTAGACCACCAAAATAAGAAGTTAAAAATTAAAAATTTTCAGAAATTCTCACATCCCCTCAGAATGTGTGGATAAAATTTTAACATGATAAATACCCAATAGATACCTACTGACCGAATTTGAATAAAATTAATTCATTCAATCTGAAGATACTTAGCAAAAACGTAGTGTTGTAAATACAAATGTTTGTACATAAATACATACATCCATCCAGAAAAATATTTGTTTTTTTGTTATTGACTCCTTAGGGTTTGAATTGTTGAGATTTATCAAAAGTCCGATATGTGCACTTTTATGTGCGATAATTTATTTCTTCAAACATCATATCAAAGAATACTAGATTATGATAAAAGATGAATGAACGATTTGTTTTATGTTATTAACTACAACCTAGCATGTCAAATAAAAGTTATTGTGGAAATATAAAATATTTCCCCTATTCACATTGCTCTTTCACCATTGTTATATTAAATACAGTTAATATTCATAAAATACAAAAAATATTTTAATATAATCCTATTGAGTTTTATAGCCATTTAGCCATACTAGTAATGTTTTTAAGGTAATGATTTTTAAGGGCTGAATTCTCCAATGTTTATCTACTTTCATAGAGACCAATTGTTGGTTTGAAGTTTTAGTTGTTAGTATTACGTTAATACTGGGTTCAGTAAATAGTGAAATCACAATTTTTGGCCAGAAATCAACTTTCTTATTTTCCTCCACCTGCAAGTGTCAATGCATCATAATTCTTTCCAGTTAAAGAATGGGGAAACTAACAGCTATTTATATTATTCCCAGCGCAGTAAAAAATTAAATCAATTATCCTTCCATAATCCTGTTTAAAGAAAATTCATGATGGCTATTTCATTTCAATTTTTTTTATTTGAACAATGCAGTGCATTTTTATTTTTTTATTTGATAGTAAACCTCTTATTATTTATATCAAGTTCATTCTTCCTGTAAATAGAAATCTTATGGAAAAAGTTTGAAATTCATGTAAACAGTGACTGAATCATTAAAAAAAAATTTTTGTGAATTCAAATAAATATATAAAGATGTAAGATAAGAGTAATAAACTAGCAAAAAAAACGATTATTATATCTTACATTTGTCATGACATTTGCAAACTAATTTTACCTTTATATTTTTTAATAATCTACATAAATTTAGTCTTCTTACACAAATTATTATCTTTTTATTATCTAACTATAAAGATAATACTTGCCTTGTAACATTTATAGGTTTTGATATAGAATACTGATTACCAACAAACCAGCTTAAAAGTTCTATAATAGCCCCAGTTAGTTCGTCATCAGGCAATGTTTCCATTAAACGAGCAGTGTCACCACTTAACCACCCTTCTAAAATTCTTGGCTGATTTTCAACAAAATGAAAATAAGGTATTTCAGTAGTCCATCCACCCTGTAATCATTTTGTTATTTTATAGTTTTCAAGAAATAAATTATAAAAAAAAAATTTTCTATAAAAGATTAGTAATTATTAATATGGTCAGCAGACTAATTTGTGCTATAGTATGAATTATATACTAATTGATGAGTAATTAAATTATGTGACAGATTTTTATAACAAACAAAAAAATCTTATCTTTTGAACAATATATAAAATTTGAAGGGATAAGATAACTTACTATGCATATGAACTGTTGATGACAGTCTCAACAGTTTTCCTGTTCAAAGAATTTCCTAAGCAGAAAATATGTTGCTGAAAAATCATTAACCAAACTGTATGTTAAAGTCTTTGCACTCTGCTTGTTACTCTGTCATTTTCATAATTTCTTTAAAATAATTTTCTTATTGTTTAAAAAAAAACAAAAATAATCTTATCGGAAAATTAACTTTCACAAATGGAGAGAACAATTTTACTGATGAATTTCTCATTTCATCAACCATTTGCCAATCTGGCTTCTAATTAAAAATATTTTGGAACCTAGATGATGAAGTGATCAACAAAATATGTCAACAATTTAATATACTTTTGTCCTGTGAGCATTATTTGTGCATATGAACAAAAGCAAGTATTAGGATATTACAAACTATAAAATTTTGATCTTGATTGATGTTTTCATTTTCTACATTATTAAATAATATTAAAAAGTACATTATACTATAACATGTTACTATTAGTAGAACCAAGGAGCAAAATTGTAATCCAGTTATATCACAAAGATAAAATTGAGTGAGCGAGCGTGCATGTGTGCATGTGTGCATGTGTGTGTGTGTGTGTGTGTGTGTGTGTGTGTGTGTGTGTGTGTGTGTGTGTGTGTGTGTGTGTGTGTGTGTGTGTGTGTGTGTGTGTGTGTGTGTGTGTGTGTGTGTGTGTGTGTGTGTGTGTGTGTAGAATGCAGACATATGGGGGTACAATGGACTGTTGGGCCCCCTAACTAATGAAATCTGCTTGTGTCTAAAAATGTTTTTTTATTTAAGCATCTGGGGTGTAGGTTCAATTTGTAAAAATGACTAATAGCTCTAATTATCAACAGTCTTAGCAAAAATAAAAAAAAAATAATAATTCTGACTATTAGTTAAAATTATATTTGATAAAAAACTTACATATTTTGATTCATTTTTGAATCTTTGTTTGTCTTCATTGGTCCAAAGGAAATTTATCATGTACTCAAAATCCAATGGCCACCAACGTGTTTCGAACTGGATAAACATTTTATTCAAAAGACCAAATCCAAGAGACTTGAAAAAGAAATGAATCAAATTTAATTAAACATAGAAAACTATAACAAAATTTATAAACTATTACTGAATCATTCTCCTACAAGAAAAAACTTTAATAAATAAAATTAAAACATACACATCGCCTACTAACCAACCAAAATCCAACAAATGTTGCAATGGAATTCAGCAAAATCAGTTCCTTATAAGCTAATGGTTACACAATACTTGGAATACCTCAAGCTTCAACTCTTTAAGGTATTATAAACAGCACAAAAAAGATAGTCATCTGGCTGTATCCTTTACATATTTCCACTACATGTAAAGAAAAACAGAAAACATGATACTGCAGAAAATTACATCATAGCTGAGTCATTCAGTTGGTCAAGTTCCTTCCACACTTATTTTCTCAGAATTCATGAACAGTTTGCTATATTGTAGCAGCTTATTGTTTTTGCAAACAAATATTTTTAATACTAAACTAAAATATCTTAAAATATATCATCATCCAGAGTCAAATTATTTTATTTCTGCTGTTTGCAAAGTTCCTTACTTGACTTTCCAATAAGTAAGCATTAAACTATGTGGTTTAGTGGCAGTTAAGTTGTTCAAATTGCATATATCTCATCAAATTTCAAGTCATTTATAAAAAATAAATTTAAAAATTGTTTAGTTTTTAAACTCAGGTAACATTGCTTTTATTCTCAGTTTAGTATCCAACAGCCTAACAGAGTTAATTTTAATAGTATAGAAGGTTTATACATTTTCATGGAAGCCAGTGCAAACAGGAATTATAAAAGAGTACAAAGCAGCCAAGCAGGGAAATTGTGTTAGAAGGGGAAGAAAAAGGCTTGGAAGTACCTGATATAATCAGTAATGCTCTGAATGTTTTTTTCTTTTCTTTTAATAAGTTGTATTACTATAATGGTCAGAAACAATTAATGTAGATCATAAAAGCAGCATAATGCTGGAAGTAAGTTTCTTCAGAGCAGATGATTGCAAACAGAAGACATTTTGTGACTGATGACCCGAACTGAAGCCAATTAAAAAAAAAAAATTAGTTAAACATTTAAACTCTGTATATCTATATCACAATCATTTCCTCTCAGACTCATGAATATCAATTAAATAATATTAGTCTTACCTCAATGGCAGTTAATTTATTATCAGGTAAAGGAGGGTTAAACATTGTTTTAGCTGAAAACTTTAGCACACCTAAAGAGACTGTAACAATAACATGATCGGCAAAATAATGAGAACCATCTTCACATGTGATTTCAACTTCATCTCCTGTCCAGTTTATTGTTTGAACAACTTTATTAAATTTTGTTTTTTGTTTAACGGGTAGCTCTTTACCTTCATATTTGCCCTGTAAATCACAAATACTATCATTCAAAATCCGTTATTATACATGAAAAACAGGCAAAAATTAAAATAAAATAAAGTTACTTGAAAAAGAAAGAGGCATTTTCATGAAGTCAAACTTTAATTCAAATTATTTTAAATCAACTATACCTTACAATATTTACAAATATACATAAAAATATCTCGTTTTAATTATTACATTAATAAATTTTTGTAGGCTTTTCAATTCTTAAATTGCAGTTGTTTTTAATATTTTCTGCTTCTATGAGTTGATATTATCAAGGATTTTTTAAATTATTAAAATTAAGATAAATAAGTAACGTAAAAGTAAGTAAGAAAAAATGATTAGTTATTTAGTAAAATATTAAAACCACACTAATAATTAAACTTTTAGTTTTAAATGATTTTAATCTGCATTTTATAATCTAATTATTTAGTAAACTTTTTATTATACTAGTAAAAGCAGCAAGAGTAAAAACACTGTTTATTTGTATGTTTGTCAGAATGTTGGAGGAATATGTCAACTAATTCCTTCACTGTTTAAACCAAACAGAACTTAGTACTTCTTCAAAGTATCGTAAGATATTTGAGAATTATGTAACATTTGCTCCCCTCTAATTATGCCTCAATGAAGCCCCTTTATGTTAGAAGAACTAATAATATATAAATAAAATATAAGGTATGATTACAAAAATAAAAAAACCATTTATTTTACATCCACAAAACTTTAGGATCTGATTTTAAGGATACAGGAACAGATAAATATTTGGTAAGAAATGTAAATCCAGTAGCCCCATCACACTTACTATGAAGGTATTAGAATCTCTCTTATAAAAACTAGGTATGCTATGATAGGTTCTATCAAGTTAGTACCTGGTAGTACTTAAGGAATCTGAATTCCCAGGTAAAAGTAGATACCTAATATTCCTTAGTTCCATTAACAAAAGAAGTAAAATCTGAATTATTCAAATTTTTCTTAAACACATTAGCATTCAAATTTTCAGAAAATATTATCTATCAATATTATATTAAATGTGATACTCAGATCTTCTTATCTTCTCTTACAGTAAAAAACTGTTAAAACAAGCCAGCTTGTTTACTATTTTGTATCAATTCTATACAAAATATAGAATTAAAATTTTAATTTAATTTTTTCCCAATCAAATAACAGTAAAAATACTGATTCTATTGAACAGTGATGAGAGAAAACAGTAGGTGTATGACAAGTAAGACTTTAAAAAAACTGTTAGAATAAGTGAAAGTTTTAAATATCTATGAATATCATTCAGTGGAAATAAACACATGATATTGAAAGAAATAATCATTTAATAGTAGGTTCAAATAAGGCACAGCATACTAATAGAAATCTGCTTAAACCAAAGCTCATTCCACAAAAACCAAACTTTCATTTATAAAACAATGATTGTTATAACATGTCGAAGCAAAATATAAAATATGTATATGAAGAATGAGAGCATAGTAAGAAATTTTAATATGAGTGATAAGGAAGATTATAAGGCCAGTCAGAGTAAAATAAAATGAGATTAAGACAATAATAAGATATTGGTTTCTTGGTAATGAAAATATTGTTCAATTCATTAAACCTCCCCCGACCCCCCAAAAAAAAAACAACTTAACTGAGAAGGGAATCATGGAATGGAATTGATGAACAGCTGAGGGAGAAAAAGTAGAAGGGGACCTTCTTTTTCCGTTTAGCCTCTGAAACCACCTAAGTAAGGTACTACTTCAGAGGATGAATGAGGATGATGTATGAATGTAAATGAAGTGCAGTCTTGTACAGTCTCAAGTCAACCATTCCTGAGATGTGTGGTTAACTGAAACCCAACCACCAAAGAACACTTATGCATGATTTAGTATTCAAATCAGTATAAAAGTAACTGCCTTTACTAGGATTTGAACCTCCCAAAATGAGATGTCGAGGTATGTTTTGAAAGACTTCAGGATTTTTAATTTTAAAAATTGACTGGTAACAAGGAATCAAGATGAGCCGAAGAGCATTCAACCAAGCAAATCAAATTATACCCAGGTAACCAAAAGAAAATAAGAATACAAAACATTTTCATTGTTACCTAAAATGTATTATTGTTTTACATGAAGGTTTCTAGTTATCAGAATGACACCAGATAATACACAATATTACATGCTACAACAATCCAATACTAGATAATGATAACAAAAATTAAAAAAATATATTTTAAATATGCTCTATATAGCGCATGAAATTTGGCATTAAAAATATCTTCTACTTAAAATAATGGAAAAAATTAAGCTCTACAAATGAAAACAAAAAAATATTAACCATCTAGTAAAGTAAGACTAAATTAATTAAAAAAAAAAAAAAAAATACATAAATGAGTACAGATCTAAGTAAGAACTGCTTCTGTTTTTTGGAGTAAGTTAATAAGTGAATAAATATATTACAGTGATAAGTAGTTACTCATAAAATATGTACCATAAGCCTAGTTTTAGTTATTTGGTTAGAATTTTCGTTTAATCTAATAGCCTAAGTTTAGGTGAAGTGAGTAGTAAAACTTTATGTTTAAAATACTGAGAAAAGCTAACATAGCTAAAACATTTGATAATATGTTTCAAAAGCACATCTACAACCTTACATAGTTGTCAAAATATATAGATTTATAGTCTCTAAATATAGTCATTTAAATTTGCTGTTCATTAATGCTAACCATTAATATATTTATAAAGGCATGATAACCAGTTTTCCATGCCACAGTTAAACTTCCATTAGGATTAAAAAATTGTACAGTTCCCCAAGATCCTTCTTCTTCTAAATTATTAACAGCATCTTCAGCTCTCTCACCCTTTTTGGCAAACTCTGCTACTGCTTGTGCTGTGTATTCATCAACATTTTTATTCTTTATCAATTCATTAAATCTGCAATTTAAAATATTTTTAAAATAATTACATGAATTCACATCAATTTTAATAATTTATATAAATTTCCATATTTTTAGAGATAATATAGATAATTTTACTGTTTTTTTACTTCACTATGCCAGAAGCAGGTAGTGTATGGGAGATATATTTGTTTCTGCTCCTTTAACTCTTGAATATTCCACAAATTTTACTGACAGGATTACAAAAATTTGTTTCCTTTGCATTAGTAACATTAGATGCTGATTTTAAAAAGAAATGGCACAGTAAATATCTTTTTTCAAAAGGGAAGAACTAAAAATTATTTGAGACTCATAAAATAGAAAGTGCTTGAAAAGTGGGTAAAGAAAAATACAATTAGTGCATTCATCATTAATTCTATCACAGAATCTGCAGCTAGAAAGCAGGCAGTTGATGAAGTTATTCACAAGCTGGTCTGTAGAAAAAGTAAGAAAAAAATTTTTATAAGTGTTAAATTAAATTTATTTAAGGGGTGTTGAAACCAAAAGAATTTAAAACTTGAAAATTGGCTTCTGTTTTCCTCTTAGGAAGGAAGATACTGTGGATACAGATACGGTTACTGTGGATAAGGAAGCTAATTCTTAGATTCTGTGGATACTGCCATAGAAGGATATTTTCTTCTAAGGAAATAAAAAAGTTATGAACTGATCTCTGGGAAAGGCCTTACAAAATTACTCATCACTCTTGAATTCTGAAAAGCTGTGATGCCAAGACCAGAAGAGTTGGAACTTAAATCCTCTTCCTAGATAGTAAGATACAAATAAGAATGCCTTCTAAAGGGGTTTGACAGACATGCAAGTTAGAAAGTAGGCTGCTATCTTGCTCCAACTGAGAAAAACAACTGAAATTTGTCATTAATATTTACTCCTGTGATAATCACACTAATACTTAAGTTCAGAAATTAAAGTACATCTAAAAGAGTTAAAACGATTGAAGTTGTATTTTTTAACCTCAATATACTTCTTGTACCTTTGTAAAAGTTTATTCATTAAATATATACACAAACATGTGACAGCATTTTCCACTTTAAATTAAGCTTTTTTGTAGTGTAACAGCTTTTTCAGATGTAATTTAACCTTCTAGTGCTAACAGACAGGTGATAGATTTTTATAAATTTTCCATTAAAATTAAAGAGTACTGTAGTTAATTTATAAAACTTTTCATTATTAAAGATTTATCAGAAGTTGTAATCTTAGTTTTAACATTTTCTCTGATATCTCAATCCTATCACAACACTGGTAGAGGAGCAATATACTAGAAATGAGAAAATCTTCTGAAGCACATATTTTGTATAAATAAATAATAGGTGTACTCATATTTATAATGTGCTGCTTCTGAAGCACCAAAATTTAGGATCAGAGTCAATTTTCTATATTTACGAGTATTTTGATTTTTTTCTTGTTGAGTACATTTGTTGATGTCTGTATTGGAGCATCCATCACTATTGGGAGCACTGGATGTCCTCATATTAAAATAAAATTTAAAAAAATTCAAATTGATCAAGTTTTGTAAATATAAAATGAAGAAGCTCTCCTCTTCTAGCTAGTAAGGTTATTGCCTGCAACTGCTAAAGTTTATTAAAAATATTGAATAGAAAAGAAATATTAGTTTTGTATGACCCTCAATTTTCTGTATAATATTTAAGTTACACAGTTATGAAATTCTGTAATCTAAACATATACATAACATGTATATTTAGTATTTATGTTATTAACTCCAGTAATATACAAATATTACTGTTTTTTGATGAAATATTTTATGTTTTTGATTACACATTTAATATGAATGAAAATAATATGATCCTTGTAGTTACATAGCTCAGGTTTTAACTGATTTCACTCTCTTGAAATCAGGAGAATGACTTCAAAGGAATTTTTATTAAAAAAAAAAAAAATTATTAATCTTTTTCATTAAAATACCTACTTCTTACTTTTTACTTACTTGCTACTTACTTTTGATTAAAATAATATTCCTAGTAAAAAACAGTTCTTGTGTTACTTACTTGTTGTTAAAATAATGTTCCATTGAACAATTACATAACATCATATCATTTACATTACTAAAAATGTCATAGGCTTCGTCAAACAGCCAGCTACTAACTACTGATATGTTTATTTTAGAATCTGAATGTTTAACAAAATTTGTTGACTTATCCCCGTTCTGAACGTATAAAAAGTTGTACGGTTCAGCAATCTCATACACAGGATTACCACCTTGTCCATGAACCCATTGAGCTCCATATTCTATTAGAAAATCACCTGAAATCAAGACAATTATTTCTCATCTAAAACAGATTAAATTCTTAGCAAAGAAATTTTTGAATAGAAATAATTTTGCAATATATTATACATTATATTTAAAATTTGTTAGTATTATTAATACGTAAAACAAAAATAATCTGTTCATTTATATCTGATTCAATTACAATCTTAACTGTTAAGGATTGTTTTTTTTTTTTTTTTTAATAATTTGTGTTTGTAAGAAAACAAATAGCACAATTGTTACTATGCAGACACTTAGTTGTATTTCTTTAACACTCAAGATGGTTGTCATTAACAACAGTACTGGTAATGAAGTATCTTTAGGAAGAAAAACATTCATATTTTAGAAATGTGAAAACATGTATTTTAGAAATGAGTGATTTAGTATTTTTTTTAAATTTTAATGAATAAATAAAATGAAATAATATTATGTTATTAGTTTACAAAATCAGATGCTTATGATAACTGCATTAAACTCATAGAAGAGTCTATTTATTATACACTTTTATGTTTATGTTATGTTGTAGACTGTGAACTTGCTCTCAATTCTGCTTTACCCCTAAAATAGATAATATTTATTACCATTTACCATGTGATAATGATTAACCTTTATTTTATATGATAGATATTGTTTTAATCTGACAGAATGTCCTTTATGGTGGTTTGACTTACAATAAAATGATTTATAGTAATTACATTTTATAATTTTATTAAAAAAAAATCATGATTTTCTAAAGAGCTTGTTTTTTTGCATCTTATAATAATCTCTCTGGCTGTTTAATAAAGTCTACATAACACAATCCTTTTAAATAACTGAACTTTTCTCAAACATTTGCATATGAAATTGGTGGATCATTGGAAGGTATGAAGCTACCGTTTAAGGTCCCATCCAACTAAAAATAAATAATTTTATATTAGCCAAATAATTTTTGATATAAGAATATTATATCTAATAAAAATTACCAAATGGTGCTGTATACACTCGACCACCTAGACGATTTGATGCTTCCAAAATTGCTATATCAGAAACATTGTTACTCAGTAAGCGAGTTGCTGCTCCTATTCCTGATATCCCAGCACCTACAATAATTACTTTATATTTCTCTCTGCAAAAATAAACGAAATAAAACATCAATAGACAACTTGAGTGTTATTACTTACTTTTTATAAATATAAAAAAATATCACTGAAGTAACACTGTGAAATAAATGATGGTAAAAAAATATGAGGCTAAATTTTGAAATGATCTTCTGCAGGTCAAAATAAAAAAAAAATGATTATTACTTGGGAAGTAAATTAAACTTATCACAGAATATATGTTGTTGAGGTTTGGAATGCTGTTACTTCTATCTTTGCTCAATTTAAATCTCCTAATAGTGAACAATTATTTTCCTTGGACTTAATAACTCTATTCTACAAATTTGAAAAAAGTTTTCAGAACAGAAACACCAATAAGTGAATTTTATTCTTTTTTGTGCACTAAATCTAAAAATGAAGTCAGTTTTTCTTCATCACTCATCACATTTTTGTTAAGCATCCTTCAGAAATTGTTAAATAGTATGAAATTTGGGAAATGAACACATTTATAGGTATAATAAATTTTGTATTGTGTTACATATGTTTCCAAATTCATATTTTCTTCTGGAAAAAATAAATATTTTTTCTTTTGAAAATATGAAATACTCATATATTCTTTTTTTTTAATTAAATAAAAAAAAAACTTGTAGAATATAACTATAACAGATAATTATTTCTTCCTTTTCTGTACAGTAGGGTCCTCTCTTTGTAAAAACCAACCAACAGTAGTCACTCATCATTGATTCATCCTATCTACCTTGGAAATGCTATTTTGTAAAGCTACATTGCAGACCAAGACGAAGACCAATAATTTTGAGCTTACCACAGGTATGCCACAAGTGAGAATTGTAAATGACTGATTTCAAAATTAATGACTTTCATACATTTTTCATTCCAATATCATGTATTACTGGTATAGAAAGATTCTTGTTTGAATTATACTGTAGCACTGCATTTAGCGTGTTTTTGATGAATCAATGAATTACCACCAATCATCGGCATAATAAACAATAGCCAAATAAGACATCAAACCCTCTATATCACAAAAGGAATACATCAGATCTTACACAGTGAAATATTTCATGAAGTGTTTATTTCTTTTTTAAAATATGAAATTTCAGTAATAAATTCCACTATTTTAAATATAAACACAGAAATTCTGCTTACTGTTTTCATAAATTCAATTTGCGTATCAAATCATTAAGTCTCACTTATAAAATGAGATGTGGATCACTACTTAATTTTTCTGGAATGAAATCCTCTTCAGAATCTGAAATCTCCTGCCAATAGCTGGGGCTGTCAGTATAAGAAAATCACCTCTATGAGCAATTGGTCTCAAAGCTAATGCAACATTTGGGTACACAATTTTATTCTTATTTTTTGAAGAAAAACCAGTGGTATTTGTTAAACAGAAATAGCAGTCATTATGACTTATTAGTTCACACCAAACCATAGGTATAACAAAAGGAAAATTCTCTTCCACTAACAAAAGGAAAATTTCCCTTGTAACCACTGCATGAGCTTAACATAACAGTAAAAGTTATATGCACCTATTGTATAACTTAACTTCCCAGTAAACATCTGAAATAAAGCTCGTAAACAGTTTTCATCAATTTTGAAATTGGCCTTCACTGACTCTTTGTAGTGAACTCACTTCAGACATAACAAAAACCACTTGGAGAATTTTTACAAGAACGTATTTGCCAGCTCATTTTTGTAAATATAAGCTGATGTAAAAAAAAAAACTATTTCAACACTTAATTTATGAAAATAAATTGAAATTGATTAAGTGAAAAAGTTAACTGACAATAAATAATTCAGATCACACAATTTAACGTGTATTATTAAACACAATTTTAAAACCACCAGTACTTTTAGTTGCACTGAGAAATTGAGTGTTTGAAAAAGAGAAATATTATTCAAGGATAACTAATTAGTTTAATTAGGGTTAGGATGAAGTCATACATTTGACAATTAGTCAAATTTATTTATTTCACAATTAGTCACCTTTTAGTCATATTAGGCATGTTTTGTAACATAATGCATGAAAGAACAGAATGTGTCTATATTTGTATCTGTATTTTCACTAAAAATTTAATAGGATGCTCTTTGGTGGTTATTTCCCTGTTTTCTGGTAAAAAGTTGTTCTAAAATTGTTGTTTAATGGTGGTGACAAGCACCTCACAGTGAGCTCCTCTTACAGCCCTTTAATTCTCCTGCTAGTTATTGGAAAGGTTTTTGAAAAGATATAGCATCTTCATATTACAGATAGATTTAATTCTAGAAAGTTTTTGATAGATGTTCAGTATGGTTTTTGTCCAGGCAGGGGCACAAACGATGCTATTCTTTATTCTTAAGGTTATGAACATTGTTTCTTCTAGTGAGTCTGAGTACGTCTTAAGTATCATTTTGGACATATCAGGGGCTTTTAATAATTTGTGGTGGCTCTCTGCCCTGTTTCAGATGCAGAAGCGTGATTGTATGCAGAATGAGCTGAATGTTTTATCTAGTTATTTCAGCAATCGAGGTGTTGTTTTTCGAGATGGTGTCTCAGAAGAAGGAAAAATGCTCTCTAAAGGTTGTCCACAGGGGTAGTGTTTTAGGACCCCTGCTCTAGTATGTTGAATTCAGTTCTTTGATGTGGTTGAGATTACCTAGTGGTGCCACAACATAACATATGCGGATGATGGGCTTTTGCTGGTTAAAGGAGATTTGAGGAATGAGATCAAATTCAGGGCAACCCAGGCTTGCAAGACACTCCCATTGGGGAGTTTGTAACATAAGATGATGTTTAGCCCAGAGAAAACAATGATGATGTTACTCAACGACATACTAGCTGTTGCACGACGACCTTGTGTATCAATGGCAGGTCACTGAATTAGGTATGTCCCGCTGCAGAAGTATCTAGCTGTTATCTTTGATGAGAATCTTCAAGGATAAGGATAAGGATAAGGATATCTTCCTAATCAAGGAGCACTTCCAATATGTTGCCAAAAAGACTTGTTCTACTTTCTTCAGTGTTTGAGGGGGGCAGTTCACCTCGATTGGGGGCTTAATTTCAGAACCATGCATGTTCTATATAAGGGTGGATGTGAAGCTATAATGCTGTGTGCTGCACCTGTCTGGGCTCATCAAATGAGGTACAAATGTTATAAGAATATTTTGTTGAGAGCCCAACATCTCCTATTGTTATCTGTGATTGATGCTTATAGGACTGTCTGTCGATAGGCAGTTCTTCTTATTTCTGGTATTAAGTACATTGATAACCTTGCAACTGAACACCAATTATGTTATGATGCTAAGAAGGTAGGCCAACTTACCTTCGGGCGAATAAAAGAAATAGACAACCAGCATTTCCATTAATGGCAAGTCAGGTGGACTAAATCGCCTGATGGCCATTACACGCATGGAATTTTTCCTGATGTGAGAAGTTTGGATTTCCCCAAATCAGCATACTACACAGCTTCTTTCTGGACATAGAGCTTTTCAAGATAAGTTGGACAGATTTAGTTTGATTAATTCTGCCTTGTGTCTGAAGTGTAGGGCCACTGATGATGTGTGCCATGTCTTACATGTCTGCCCCAGGTATGAAGCTCAGCATATCAAAGTAGCAAGAAAGCTTACAAGGATCAATTGTGGTTTTGATCTGCAAGTTAATTGAAAAGCCAAAACGGAATGGAAAGTAGTTGTTGGCTTTCTTATATTCTTAGCCTTGCAGAGCACGGTTGAGAGGGGTCTGATGCTGTTATAGATGTATAAACAGAACAGCAACCCATGTGGCTAGGAGCTAGTCTGGATGCTTACTTCGCCAAGATAGACATTTTGGCTTCGAGCCCCAATTATCTGAAATATTCGCTGTTAGGATGAGATGGATGTGTGAAGAACTCTGTGATGGAGCTGCAGTGTGGGAGGGGTAGGCATTGACCTCACTCCCAAAAGCAGACCAGAGCAGAGAGAGGTACAGTATGTTTTCATTAGAGGCTTATTAAATTTGTGAATCTGTTTAATGATTTTTAAATAAATCAAAAGGACTTTGAGTTAATTGAATTTTAGGGCAAAATTTTTGCTGCAATCAACACTTGTTTTATTGGTATGAGGATAGTATTTTTGGTGTTAAAAGGGTCAATCAAGCAATAATCTGAATGCATAGTCTAATTAGTTAGATATAGGAAGAGTTTTTTTGTGAAACCTTTGGTGTTAAAGGAAGGTCCAGGGATCGCACTTCTGCAAATTGGTTAATTTGATAGTTAAAGGTTGTAAGTAACAGTAGGTGGTCATAGTTGGAAGAGGCCATATGAAGGTGACAATTGATTGTGTAAATACACTGATGGAAGTGTCTGCCATGGCATTTGCATTGATAACATCCTGAAAGAGGCCAAACTGATGACTGTGTTGTGTTATCAGGTGGTTTAGTGGGTCTAAAAGACGCCTACCAATAAAGCCTATCAGGGCTAGGAACGAAGGAGGTGATGTGGTGACCAGGATCATCACAAGGTTGGGTCTTCTGCTGTAGGGGTCAGGATGTGTCGAAAATGATATAATTGGGATCTTTAAAATAAAATAACTCAAAAAAGTTATGTTATAGAGCATTTTTGATTACATTTTCTAAAATTAATCTAAATTTCAATAATACATGGTGTGGTGAATCGACAATGAGGAGTCAGTAGGATATCTTGAAAATTCTCTGTACATTTGGAATTTACTTGCTATAAAAAATTACACTATGTACAGCATTATGATGAAATCACTGATGCAGGCAGTACTCTTAAAATAATGTAGGATGTTATTTCACCAATTTATATAACAGAATAAGTCATATGAATATATCCTGAATACAGACAACAGGTAAGTGCATTAAAACCTCTTAAACCATATTCTCAATCCAGAAATGAAATAAATGCTGTTACTTATGGTATAAAAAAAATCATATTTCTTAATTAAAACTTGAAGCAATTATCAGCTCAGGAAAGGAAATGAAATAAACCAACATTATAAATGTGAAGATGTATGTACACTCTGTAAGGTATTTGTTGAACAGAGTGGATCGATGTATAAAATATATTAATATTATAGAGATTTTAACCACCTTTGAAGCATTTGGTATACCAGCGTACAGGCATTTAATAAAAGAGACAGTCAAAAGGGAGCATTTTTTTTGTACCTAATGTACAAAAAAAAATTTATAAGACAGCAGTTATAATTAAATAATTTTATGTAAATGTTTTTCTACATTTGCTTCATGTTCAAAATTTACATTTTTTATTTATTTAGATTATATAGGTTAACAACAACAAACTTTTTTGCTGAGCTTACTACAACTGGTGTAGTGTTAATTCAGTCATGTCTGAGACAGTGAAATTAATTGATTCTGAAATAATTAAACTATTTAATTAATCAGTTAACTTGGGTATTTTAATAAATTAAAACATTACTGTAACTTTAATAAAATTTTCTATTAACTTTTAATAATTGCAAACTTTAGCAATTATAACATCAAATCTGAATAGGAGAAATGCAGATGTGCGACAAAAACTTAGAACTCAATAATGGAATTATACAGTGAAGGGATACAGAAGAGATGGCTAGTGCACGCACATAAGAATATCTGCTAAAACAATTTTATGCTCAGTGAACAATAACAGCAGAATGAGTAAAACTTAGTATTCAATAATGGAATGTTAAGATGAAGATGGTAGAGACAAAGAGGGCTAGAGCACATAAGAGATACCTCTAAAAAGAATTTAATATTTAAATGAACAATAACAGGAGAAAATAGTTTGGAATGTCCAAAGAAAAGAAAATAAAAACAGTTTCAAAATTGGAAAGTAAAGCAAACTTATTGCCTTACATTTGCAAATCACATGCTTTAAAATTCAACTGACTGCTGCAATTCTGCATGTACTTATCCATTCAAAGGAAGACTTCACCAACACTTAATTTCTCTCTAACTCAATAACGTTTTGAATTAATTGACTGCTATGGTCAAAAACTGCCTGTGTTTCCATCCAAATCAAACAATCTACTCCAAGTATTGTTTAACTTGATATATGATATATGGGGAAGAATCTATCTAACATAGTTTCAACCAATAATATTTAATTATTTATTCATTCAACCAATAATATTTAATTATTTATTCATCTCCTAAGGAGATATATATTCACTGTATACGTCAGTAAGGTTTGGAAATTAAATTATGGAATTAAAGGGTTAGGGTTTCTTTACCTTTTTAACATGGGTGTTTGTAATATGATATGTTGGTTTCTCTAAGAGTGATTATCTACGGAGTAACATACATGGAGTAACACTACAGATTGGTAACACTGTATATCATAAAGTGATTGGTAAATGTAAATCAGCTGTTCAAATCTATCATTCAGCTAAGTGATAAGTTTGATATAAGTTGATGTTATTTTCATATGCTATGAGAACTTTGATTTGTGCAATGTCAAGTTAAAATAAAAGTGTGTATTATTCAATTGAATTAATAGTGTTTACTAGGGTTTGGGTGCTTGTGTGTATAAATGCAAATAAAAACTGTGAAAACATAAGAAATAGATTTGTTCAGTTATTTAGAAAGGAAGCTTCATCAATAGAAACTGTCTGGAAATGGAAAAAAGAAACTTTTCCATCAGATAAGTCCTCAATGTGAAACAATTTAGATGTCATTCCAGTCAACTGAGTAGCATTGATGCTGTTGAGAAATCCTATCTAGAATCTATATTTAAGACAACCAGAAAAAGGTCTTCAGAACTAAATATTCCCCATTCAACAATACAGAAAATAATTTAAAAAAATGTTTGAGTTTAAACCCTTTAGGCCTAGTTATGTTAATGAGCTTTCTCACCAAGACATGATTATTACCTGATTTATATCATTCTTCTTCCTTGATGTAAAAAACAAAAAAACAAAAACAAAATCTAAAAGCAGCGAATTATATCCAATGAAATTGTAAACAGTACGATAAGAGTCTCACAGACATCATTTCTTCGCTCAAAATGAAAAATTTCTGTAACATAAATGCATTTCTGTAGTAGACAATAAATACACAATAATAGATAATAAACAATGCTTAAGCGTTCCATATAATAAGCAAAAAATAGAAAAAATTGTTACAAAATTCTTACTGGCCCGATTTCATTTATTAAACAACAAATAATCATAAGAATTGCATTATTTATGTAAATGTGATATGTATTACATATAAATGAAATCAGGCTGGTAAGAGTTTTATAATAATTTTTTATATTTTTAGCTTATTATATGGAACGCTTAAACAGTCATTGTTTATTACCTATTATTGTGTGTCTATTGTCTATTACAGAAATTTATTTTTATACAGAAATTTTTGTTTTTTGAGCGGAAGAAATGATATCTGTGAGACTCTTACTGTACGGTTTACAATTTCATTGTAATTTTTTTCTCGATATCACTGCGTTTTATTAGATTATTTTTTTTTAATAATTACTGATTGTTATCTAATGGATTTAGTATTAAAAATTATTGCCTTTCTAGAAAAATAAATATACATTTGTTTTAAATTTCACGGCCAATTTTTTTTGTTTATAGTCATATCATTCACTTCATACCATATTTTTCCTTTTTTTAATAGAACTAATGACTCTCACGAGTCGAAGATGCAAAATGTAATATTGCACTTATTATTATGTAAGTGTAACCCTCGATTTTTATCATATCTGTGGACCCATGTTTTATATTATTATTATTAAATGAACTTTTTTTTTATTTCTCCATCAATTAGTTTAAATAGTTCTAATTGTAGAATAAAAATATTACCAATCGAATTTATTTCTGTTCTAGGTAATAATCCTCTGTTGCCACATTTGCTTTGCAACACTTACCTGCTGTTCGTGTTATTAGCAGCTATAATCTCTTATAAACTAATACTTTTTATTCTTTTTTAATGAAGTGATGGGGATTAAAAAAATTGTTTCATCTTCAGTATTTTCATTTACATAAGAACATTTACTATTAAAACAGGCTGTAGTATTTATCTTTTAAATTTTATTATTTCAAGTGCACTATTAAGTTTTTGTACGCTACTTAGTACTATCAAGTACTGCTATCTAGCGGCGCGATTCGTAAAGTCACCTTTAAAAAGTGACATATTCGAGTCCCGCGGTTCATCAAATGGAAAAAAAGGTTGTCTAACAAAATTCCAGGTATTTTTTGAAAGTATTCTTTATTACAAATCTAATTGAACTGAAATACAATGTTTTCATGCTTACTTTTTAATTTTTCCCCATTTTCATTTCACTTTTAGGTTAGGTTATGTTTAGAATTGTAAATATAGTTCGTTGACTTTGCCGTGCTGTCCAGTTCTGCGGGCTCTTATAGACAAAGTTCTAACGAACTTCGTGATTGAAAATAATAACTTTCAACTCCTATTACTGAACAAGGTTAAATTTTAGACTCTGAAATTCAAAATGAAGCAATGTTGTCATTGTTTATACCTCTATTTCCTTACCAATCATAGTGAGTGCTGTGTTTAATATACAATTACCATATAATAATAGTGATAGTTGAAAAATTTTATAACTATAATAATATTAATAACAGGAATACCTAAATCAATCCCAATCCTACAGTTCAATGTACTTTCAGAGGTATTTCAATCAGGATGGAAGTAAGTTTAGATCATCCAGCAGATTACAACAGACACAGCACTGGAAGAACCAAGTGGATAAACAAAAACAAACTACAAATATAGTAGCCCCAGTAATGTCCTAAGAATGTTGGTCCCTTGGAAATCGCAATAATGATCAAAATTAATAAAAAAAACCTTGCTAAATCTAATTCTATACTTAAAACATCGAAGGTAATCATTGGCTTATCATGTGATTATAGAGGTGGAGAAAATAAATGGTATACTAGTGCCCCTATATGGTGTCCTTATTTGTGTCCCTATTTGGTTCAGCTATCCACCTAGGAAATTGATTTTTAATTTTTAATCAGAATGCATTTAAAACATTAAAAATGTATGTAATTATTATTTACCAACAACAAAATTTATTATTGTTTAATATGTACACTATGTACTTTTACTCATAGTATAAAATAATAGCATACCTAATTAATTAATTTTATTTCGTTTTCTGAAATGTATTATTGTATTGTTGATCATGAAAATTACAAAAAGAAAAAAATTCAAAATCTTGATTAAATATAAATATGTCTAATGTACATACCTGGTGGATCCATCTTTGACATTACCATATACAGTAATTGTAAAAAATGTTATTGCCAGTAGAAAATCCAAAGATAAAATTCTCTTCATGATGTTAATAAATTCTTATTATTAATTTTACTGTTTATTATAATGCAATGTTAAATACTTCATAAATTACAAAAATGTGAATGCTCTATGTTTCACAACATATGTTGCACTGATACAATTAAAACAGTTACACTTAATTTAAAAATCAATGGGAGAGAACATTTTGAAAGAAAATTCTCTCCCACTACTTTAGAAAAGGAATTTTTTTTACAGAACATAATAAAAATAAAGTGCAATACCAACCTGATATTCTCAAAAAATGACCTTCTTAGAACAATACTTTTTTATAATTAGGTTATGAACTTTTTGATAATAATATAGTATGCTATATATAGATTACTAAAGAATTATTATCAATTTTTTAATATTGTTGGATGCACTCCTTTAAATAATTTGATATAGTTTTGGTATCAATTTATTATGAAAAAAACAACAAATTATTTTTTGTGCTCTTTAACAAGATAACCATAAAATTATGCACCAAAACAAAATAAATTTTCACAAACTTACTTAGTATAAATAATAATAATAATTATTATTATTATAATTACAAATAGCAAACTAAACATAGTACTAAACATAGAAAAGAACCACACACACACACACATATATATATACATATTTATTTGATTATATTTATATATATATATATATATATATTTGATAAACCAATTATTTCAATTAAAAAATAAAAATATTAGACTGTGAAATATAGAATAAATCATAAAGTTTGCTGTGCCAGATGAATGACTGAAATTTAAATTCTAGAAAATATGACTACACACAACTGACATCATGCTCTCAGAAGTACAGATAGTTTGTAGTTCCTGTTTCAACCGGTTTAGCTCCAAAATTTCAGGTATAATGTAATTATTAAAAATTTTGAATTTTTTCTATTATCAGAAAAAATTTTTAAAACTACATAAAAATTGTAAAACTACCTTTTTAACAAATGGTCACAGCACAAGATTCATCCTGTATTTCTAAACCTGCTGTGCTGTAAATTGATTTTTACTTCCTTTCTTCAGTTATAATTTTTTTAAGAGACATGAAGTGTAATGCATGGGGCACACGGTTTATGAGAAATGAAAGAATTACACACAATTAAAATCAGTTAATAATTATATACTCTGTTTTAATTTAGGTAATTTCAAAACATAAGATTAAAATTAAGTAAAGTGATTTTGCATTTTGATTATGTATTATATAGCATTTTTTTATGACAAAAAAGTATTGCAAGACATTAAAAGCAAATGCAGTATATGAGATGTTTTCATAATATGTGTATTTCTGCACTGAGCAAATTTTTTTTAAGTATTTAAAAAGACATGTATACATTTGAAGCAACTGAGTTATAATCTATTATATAAAAAGCATTACCACATGAAAATTTTATTTATTATAGTATTTTTGATGATGATGATGATGATGTAGTATTCATGATGATGATGAGGTAGAGTGTGTATACGAAGAGATTGATGAAGCAATTAAACACGTAAAAGGAGATGAAAATTTAATAATAGTTGGAGATTGGAATGCAAGCATTGGAAAAGGCAAGGAAGGAAATATAGTGGGTGAATACGGGCTGGGCAAAAGGAATGAAAGAGGCGACCAACTTATAGAGTTTTGCACGAAGTATAATTTAGTAATTGCCAACACCCAGTTTAAAAATCATAATAGAAGAATATACACTTGGAAAAAGCCAGGTGATACTGCAAGGTATCAGATAGATTATATCATGGTTAAGCAAAGATTTAGAAATCAACTCGTTGACTGCAAAACTTACCCTGGAGCAGACATTGATAGCGACCATAATTTAGTGATAATGAAATGTAGATTGGGGTTTAAAAACCTGAAGAAAAGGTGTCAGATGAATCGGTGGAATTTAGAGAAGCTTGAGGAATAGGAGGTAAAGAAGATTTTTGAGGAGGACATCGCAAGAGGTCTGAGTAAAAAAGATAAGGTAGAAAATGTAGAAGAAGAATGGGAGAATGTTAAAAAGGAAATTCTTAAATCAGCAGAAGCAAACTTAGGCGGAATAAAGAGAACTGGTAGAAAATCTTGGGTTTCAGACGATATATTGCAGCTGATGGATGAACGTAGAAAATATAAGAATGCTAGTGATGAAGAAAGTAAAAGGAACTATCGGCAATTAAGAAATGCTATAAATAGGAAGTGCAAACTGGCGAAAGAAGAGTGGATTAAAGAAAAGTGTTCAGAAGTGGAAAGAGAAATGAACATTGGTAAAATAGACAGAGCATACAGGAAAGTTAAGGAAAATTTTGTGGTACATAAATTAAAATCTAATAATGTGTTAAACAAAGATGGTACACCAATATATAATATGAAAGGTAAAGTCGATAGATGGGTGGAATATATTGAAGAGTTATACGGAGGAAATGAATTAGAAAATGGTGTTATAGAGGAAGAAGAGGAAGTTGAGGAGGATGAAATGGGAGAAACAATACTGAGATCTGAATTTAAGAGAGCATTAAAAGATTTAAATGGCAGAAAGGCTCCTGGAATAGACGGAATACCTGTAGAATTACTGCGTAGTGCAGGTGAGGAAGCGATTGATAGATTATACAAACTGGTGTGTAATATTTATGAAAAAGGGGAATTTCCGTCAGACTTCAAAAAAAGTGTTATAGTCATGATACCAAAGAAAGCAGGGGCAGATAAATGTGAAGAATACAGAACAATTAGTTTAACTAGTCATGCATCAAAAATTTTAACTAGAATTCTATACAGAAGAATTGAGAGGAGAGTGGAAGAAGTGTTAGGAGAAGACCAATTTGGTTTCAGGAAAAGTATAGGGACAAGAGAAGCAATTTTAGGCCTCAGATTAATAGTAGAAGGAAGATTAAAGAAAAACAAACCAACATATTTGGCGTTTATAGACCTAGAAAAGGCATTCGATAACGTAGACTGGAATAAAATCTTCAGCATTTAAAAAAAATTAGGGTTCAAATACAGAGATAGAAGAACAATTGCTAACATGTACAGGAGCCAAACAGCAACAGTAATAATTGAAGAACATAAGAAAGAAGCCGTAATAAGAAAGGGAGTCCGACAAGGATGTTCCCTATCTCCATTACTTTTTAATCTTTACATGGAACTAGCAGTTAATGATGTTAAAGAACAATTTAGATTCGGAGTAACAATACAAGGTGAAAAGATAAAGATGCTACGATTTGCTGATGATATAGTAATTCTAGCCGAGAGTAAAAAGGATTTAGAAGAAACAATGAACGGCATAGATGAAGTCCTACGCAAGAATTATCGCATGAAAATAAACAAGAACAAAACAAAAGTAATGAAATGTAGTAGAAATAACAAAGATGGACCACTGAATGTGAAAATAGGAGGAGAAAAGATTATGGAGGTAGAAGAATTTTGTTATTTGGCAAGTCGAATTACTAAAGATGGATGAAGCAGGAGTGATATAAAATGCCGAATAGCACAAGCGAAACGAGCCTTCAGTAAGAAATATAATTTGTTTACATCAAAAATTAATTTAAATGTCAGGCAAAGATTTTTGAAAGTATATGTTTGTAGTGTCGCTTTATATGGAAGTGAAACTTGGACAATCGGAATATCTGAGAAGAAAAGATTAGAAGCTTTTGAAATGTGGTGCTATAGGAGAATGTTAAAAATCAGATGGGTGGATAAAGTGACAAATGAAGAGGTATTGCGGCAAATAGATGAAGAAAGAAGCATTTTGAAAAATATAGTTAAAATAAGATACAGACTTATAGGCCACATACTAAGGCATCCTGGAATGGTAGCTTTAATATTGAAAGGACAGGTAGAAGGAAAAAATTGTGTAGGCAGGCCACGTTTGGAATATGTAAAACAAATTGTTAGGGATGTAGGATGTAGAGGGTATACTGAAATGAAATGACTAGCACTAGAAAGGGAATCTTGGAGAGCTGCATCAAACCAGTCAAATGACTGAAGACAAAAAAAAAAAAAAAAATAGTATTTTTAGCTCTGAAAGGTACTTTCTCACCATTTAAAATTCCACTTCCTTAATCAAGGTGTTTTTTTTTTAATTTCTTTGTTTTCTGGCATTGAAGAGAATTATTATATTCTAATCATTTAATTCAATTAGGTGGCTAGCTAAAATCATAGAGATCAGCACTGTAGAGTAAGGAATTAAGCATACGGTCATCTGGCCAAAAACAACTTGGGTTTTTAGGATATGTTTATTAAGGATAAGAGTAATCAATGCTAAATACTAAAAATGTTAGAAAATAGGTCAGTACCATCTGACTTATCTTTTTTATCAACAAACTGAAATACATACTGCAAAAAATTGTTATTCTATAAAATATTGCCAAACAACTTAAGAGCATTCTGCAGTTTTCTAAATTAGGGCATTGCCATCCCTAAAATGTATGGTGTGCATAAGAATTCAAACAAACTTCTGTAAACTATTTACAGCATTATTAAACATACTATAATATAAATAACACAGTTATATTATAAAAACTACATAAACTTTTATAATATCATTCTGTTTACAGTATATCATTTTAATATTGGGTTCATGTTATTGTATGAAATATTTTCTTACGAAAATATTAAAAAAAAATACTTATCAGTTTATTGTGATTAGTTAATTAATTTGTGAAAAAATCAAAAGATAACTTTTTTTACTGTAATCATATAAGGTCATTATTTTTGTTAATATTGAATAGTTATCATTAAAAGAAGCAGGAAATTAAACAAAAATTTCATTTATTAATTAATTATACTTCAACAAGTTACTAAAAAATATTTAAAATATTTCTAAATTATTAAATGTCAAATAAATTATGAATTGTTTAATAATTGTAAAAGGTTATCATGTTTCATTATCCTGTTGAAAGATAAATAAAATATTTCTTACGAAAAAAACATGTAAAAAAAAAACTTTTTTTATTTAATTTCTTTAAAAATATAATGGGAACTTTAGCAGTATTAAATAATATATGTATCATTTTTTAAATGTTATATACTTGTAATCATTCATTGAGAGAAAAGGTTTGATACCTTGATTAAACATTTTTATTTTTGTAAAATCATTACTGCCTTAAATATTATCATTTTTTATTTATTAAATTTGTTCTTTTCCCAGGTCTAGTTTTCAAACCTGAGAATTATATTTAAAGAATTTCTAATGGTTTTGGCCAATTTTTATGAATAACATTGGAGGGATTTCATTTAATTTATACATGCAGATAGGTGGCCTTTGAATTTCTAACTTAACAGGAAAAATGGAGTACAAAAATTCTTAGATTGTGAAAAAATATCACCCTTAACTGAAATTTAAATCTTGACCTTTACATATAATAGACATACGCTTCTACTGCAGCACAAAATTTATAAGGTTGCTAATGATCTTAAAATTTAATTATTAAATTTTTTTAAGTTATATAATGTTATATGTGTATAATGACGTTTAAAAGAACCATACAATATTTTTTTATTCACTCTTTTCAAGCACTTTTATTATTTGATTCTCTAGTTTTGGTTCATAAAAATAATGTCTATCATTTACAGATTTAATTTTCCATAAAATTCAGCAAAACTGAAAAAAACAATTTTATGAATTAATATATTTTAAAGTTACTACTGAAAATCTATAATTAAAACTACCCCATTTCATATATTGATTTAAGATAAATGGTATAGTGTATAAGAAATTAATTTAACCTAATTCCCAATCATTTTGTTTTTAATTAATGAAAATCAGTTCATAGGTTTTAAAACTAAAAGTCAAGATGGGAAACTGCATTTTTTATAACTGACTGGATTCTTCAGAAAAAAAAAAGAGTTATGCCTAGGTTGTCAAAGAGTTATCAGGATGAATGCCTGTGATAGTTGTTATATTTAATAAACTAATTTCCACAGATCAGAGCTTTTCTGATTGATTTAGAGATCCTAACTGGCAACATAGAATTTAAGATTTATCATTTATACTACCATAATAATTTTTAGATGCACCCTGCCCACCAAAGTAGAAACATAGTATCAACAATATTTTTAAAAATGACTTACATATACTAACCTCTATCGGGGAGGACACCCTTGTGACGATCCCGGTTGCCACACCACCCCCTCCATTCCTAGCCCAGATGAACTTTACTGAATGTCATCCTGTAAACCTGATAATATGTCACAGTCATCAGTTTGGTCTCTGTCAGGATGCCACTGATGCGTAAGACTTGACAGACATTTCCATCTGTGTATTTACAAAATTTTACTAACACCTTTGTATGGAATCAAGAGGGTTATTGGTTTTGGTGTACATATTGGAAATCATTGCAACCGCCACATGTTCCTTTTTCAGTGAATAGGTGCATGTCATTATTGGTTAAAAGTTCTAGTCTCTCTTTTATGTCTTTTAACAAAGAGTTCAAAGTAAAATGGGAGGATGAGAAAAAATGGCAGGATCCAACCGATAGGAGTTAATAGATGTATCGTGAAAACTCTCAATGACATCTCTAGAAGTAGGACATTACACAGAAGATAGGATCAAAATCCGTTTTATGCCATAACCCCGCTTCCGTGAGTTAGTTTGTTCTTAGATGATAGTCCTTAGATCGTGATAGTGACCAAAAGTACGACAGCGGAAGTATTCCAGACATTTTGGGTGTGCTCATATTGTTGTTTAGAGATATTCTCTCTAGATAGTTTGCTGAAGAATATGTTTCGTAGGAGTAGGGCGGTTTCATCATATTTACGTTCGTCAGTTACGTACTTATACGGATAAATCCCGTTTCGTATTAGGTCATGTTAGTTTTGTTCATTTCTTTACGCGCGGCCTAATAAAAAGAAAAGACGCGTCTAGCACCGAATACATGGTATGCGATATCGAAACAGCCATTACACAAGCTGCTTAGTAACTTGTCTGGTCCAAGGTCATCTCTCAGGAAGATAAATGCTCATGTCATAAGTTCAGTACTCCTCTATGCAGTCACGGTCTGGGATATTGCCCTAGAGAAGGACTCGAACAGGCGCATCCTGGAAAGGGTCCAACGGAGACTAGCCCTCAATATCGCGTCTGGAGGAAAAAAGTAACTGCTCGGTCGGGCATCATACGAGAGTGGCAGAAGAGGTGGGATCTCTCATCAACGGGGCGTTGGACCATGGATTGACCGCAAATTTGACTAACTCAATTTCTGGCTAACCCAGTTCTTACCGGGGCACGGGATCTTCAGATCATATCTTTTCGGGAGGAGGAGGGCTATCATTTCCGAGTGCCTATATTGCAGAGACTTTGACTCCCCTGAACATATTGTGTTCAGGTGTCAACGGTGGATGGTCGAAAGAGGCATCTGCTAACAACTAACTGGACCCCTCGATGTGTACCGACAATGCTATCTGCAAACGACAAATTCAGGGCTGTGTCAGAATATATAACAACGATACTACAGCACAAAGGCTGGAACGACGAGGGAGCGAGGGGGTGATAGACAGCCTCCTGTGGAGTCGTCGTTCGTCCAGGCTTGCCGGGATGGGCGGCGACGATGAGACACGGGGACTCATTCCTCGAGCTGTTAAGACCGTTCTCGCCCTCGAGCTGTAAGACCGAGACCCGGCTGGGGCCCCCTCGGGGAACTCGGTTAGAGGCAGGTAGCTGTTAAAAGACCGAGACACGGTGTGGGCCCCCTTTTTGGGATACTCACATTGAAGGCAAGGCATCAAGATCGAGTCCCGGTCCCTGGGGTGGGATTCAGGAACGACATAGTCGCGCCTTGATACCTTTCCATAGTGGTTAGAGGCAGGCAGTGAAACGATCCCTTAGAGCGGTACATTCCCCTGGGCGGTACTATGTTTCACTGTGAATTTAGCTCAGTTAAGTAGAGAAACAAGATAAAAATAATTTCTGTACCTGATATATGTATGAAAACCTTTTTTTTGGTCTAACAGTACGGACTGTGCTAAATTTACAAATACAATGAAAAGTATAAATTGAACGCAAAATTTAAAGATATGAACCTACAGATAGCTGATAAGTTTTATGAGCTATATTAAATAGCTGGTAAATAGATTATAAAGTTAATGGTTGATATTCATGAGGAAAATTCTTAAAAAGTAAATTTTGCCGATTTGACTCAATGATACATCAATGAAACTAAATATGGAATTCTTAGCTTTTTCCCTAAAATCGCGAGAGTATTGACACAGAAGAAGAATACTTAGCATTTAGGCCGTAAACGCAGCCCGATTCAATGATCGCTGGTATCAGTATAATTACGTATAAACAAGGATCACCAAGATTAAAATTTGTAGTCTTATTTGGTGATGGGTAGCTAACAATATAAACATGATAATAAAACTTATTATCTCTTTCAAAGCTTGTTAATAACAATTTGAAAATAGTTTCGGAGTTTGGTTTTCCCAGTACCTGAAATTTTACTTTTTGAACTTGACAAGAAACATGTGAATATCAATCGGTATTAGAATATGAGTTTACGTTTTTATCGAGTGTCTAACAGGAAAATAGATCGAATATTTGGTAGGTATATTGTCACATTGTCATAAATCAATGTTTAATGTAAAAAATTTTCACGGCAAAAAATTAAGTTAAGTAACAGTTTCATATATTTTCAATATTATTAATTTCCTTACTTTCATTTGCAACATATCCTTTTTTAACCCCTTGTCACCCGCTGGTCACTATATTAACCACTGGTAATCAATTTTTAAAATTCAAATTTCTCATGAACTATTTAACATAGAAAAATGATTTTTATATGAATTTAATCACAACCCCTTGAATTATGAGAAAATGCAATAACCATAACAGCCGTGTATAGTGTAGATATTTCTCAAGGAATCAAACACACAGTACTTTTTTTTTACTGACGTCATTGTTTAAGTGATAGTATTTTGGTATTATTTTTTTTTGTTTATTTCATTCTTACATATATTAGCGGTTTGTTATCTTTTATATAATTGCTATGCAAACGTAAATTCAACAGAATAACGAGTGAACGTGACTTTTATGAAAGGAAGCAATAATTTTAAATTATTTTTTTAAACCATACTTGTTCTTTATTCAAAATATTTTTATACATATATCAAAAGCAAAACATTTATATATATATATATATATATATATATATATATATATATATATATATATATATCAACGTTAGATTTTATACTGGTACAATAACAAACGTACGCATGTATACTCCTTTACCTTTACCGAAATCTCAATTTTTTTTTGTTACAATTTTCTGAAATGCAGTGTTTTTTTTTTTAATTTATTTATATAATCAGTTTTTATCGGGTATAAATAAATTTTACGTCAAATTAACCAGAAAAGTCTATAGTTTATATAAATATAAAAAACGATCAAAAACTAAAAAAATAATTGTAATGTTTTTTTATACCATATTTGTGCGCGCGCAACATAATCAAATACTAACAAAATTAATTTTTGTTGAACAATATAAATTAATAACGCATTGTTAACATACCCTAATTTTTTCAGATTTTTTGGATGAAAAACAATTCAGTAATACCAAGATAAACAAACGTTTACCGAAATCTCGATTCGCGCGCGAAATAAAGCGAGAGGTTAAGGGTTAATCGAATAATATAAAGCTCTAATGAAACATCCAATCTCTCTAGTTTCTATTGCTTCACAGATAGATCACAAAAGTGAGTGATTTAATTGCGAATCGCATCGGATTTGGTTAATGATATTTTCATGAATGAATTAGCCATACCGACTGAATATTCAAAATAATATCTCTGGATGCGCCTGCATATTAGAATACGAATGTTTTATTCATTTTTATAAACATAGGAATTCAAAAAATTGTTTTATAATTAAAAAAACATGGCGATCTGTAAAAACACTGAACCACAACCTCATAAAGTTATGTTTAAAAAAACAACAAATCACTTGATATATTATTTGTTATGTTCAAAATCATTGTAACAAAACAAACGGTATAATTTGATAATCATTATCTGATAAATTTGTGAAATATTGTTCTGAAATTTATATAAATGAATTAAATTCAGTGCCCTTTAAAATTTTCTGCCGGGTAACTTTACACGTATGTTATATCATTTTCTTATGAAGTGTATGTATGATTTTAACGGTAATTTTAAAAATACATGCGCAAGATATTATTTAGTTTTGTACAAAAACTTGTTACGTTATTGAACTTAAAAATCACTGCTGCAACATTTTGGAAACAAAAGAATTTACTAGAAGAATTCATAGATCTTAGGATAGCAGTGATATCAAAATCTTATTGTGAAATGAAGGAATCAGGCAAAACAAATGGTGCAGGCTGCTCTCAATGGCTAATAGCCATTGAAAATACATAACCTTAATCTATAGGCCACTCAAAGGCTTTAGTTGTCGGTTCAAATTGGAGATTTTGTATTGTTACTCCTATAATCTGGGACTTGGCTTGAATACCATTTCTTTGTTAAGATGAATATCTGTTCAGTTAATCAGTATAATGAAACTAATGAGGGGTTCATAGATGGCACAGTTCTACAAAAGTTGGTGTTGCAGTGCAATAAGTGTCTGAGAGTAAAAAAATGATAATGGAAAAATGTAGTTTGGGTAAAATTGTAAGATACAGTGATATAAGTAATAAAATATTTAGACTTTTTTTTTTTACCTTAATTCATGTGTATGCATATTTGTCTGAACACTGTGTAGAAAGATCTTTTCATGATAGCTCTAGATTTTTACTATACAAAAACATGTGAGTCTTTGTCCATTTGTCCCAACATTACATAAGATCAGTTGACCAATTTTACTTATAATTAGGAATTATAGGGGACCACTGTAGAGGGACCACTGTTCATAATTTTCAATGAATGAACAGTTCATAATTGAATTCAGTATGTATATATGTGTGAACACTTTTGTCTAACATTTTGATTTTGGATTCAGATTAAGCATTGTTAAAGGATTACAAAAATATACAAATAGCTGCAATTGGTCGTTGGATTCACCTCAAAAAGGCTACCAAAATTCAAATTTTGTAGTAATCATTACTCAATATTGGTGTAAGCTATCAAGTTGATTCAAACCCATAAATGTAAGGTTTACTATAATGCATAAAATATATAAATATCAATTTTTTAAATTAAGTGTAAGACCTGAAAATGGTGAAAAAACTAACTTTTAAATAATTAAAAAAAAAAATAAACATGCCATAAAACTGCCAAAACAAGAGATAAATAACTTATATTAACTTAGCATATATAAGTCCCCAAAGTAGACTTATTAGAACCATAACAAACTCATTTACATTACATACAGTTTTAAAAAAAGTTTTTAAATTTTAAATTAGAAAATCAGTAACTTTTTAATTATAATAGATGCAGAAAAGTAACCAGCATCATGTAAGATGTTAATCATAGTTATCAAATTATGATTAACATAATATGCGGTTACTGATTTGATCAGCCTTCAAACCTGAAAAAGTAACTAACAAAACTTTATATCTATTTTCATTAGACTTAACCTAAGTAATATTATTTTAAAACTTATGTTGAATCTGAAACAGAAACATACACAAAAGTACATTTAAACAGAACTCTATAGGGAAATTCCTATCAGTGGACCCTACTACGACTGGAAACCTATCTTATTTTATCTTAATCATAATATCAACTTAAAACTATTCAACTTAATTGCAACATGCAATCTTATAATATTAAACAATAATAACAAAAGTAAGTACCTTTAATTGTAAAATTGTCCTATTGTAAAAGGGAGTACCATGATGTAAGGAGGGCCACTTACATAACAACTCTCCTTTAGATTTATATGAACCATTGAGTTACCTGAAACAAAAGAAAATAAAACAAATTCTATTACTGGCTGTTGATATTTATATATATATTTTTTAAATTAAAATTTTTTTAAAATTATGATAGTACTGAACTTTCTAACAAAATCATTTAATTATTTTGTCAAGAATGATTAGATGGTGCATCTGCATTTGTCAAATACTTCAGCCTGAGGTAGAGCTTTTTATACAGTTACTTTTTACAGAACTACAATCACTATCTAGATAGATTGATAAGAAAAGCCATCCCTCTTCCAAACTATATAGATACCAAGGATACTGAATTTCTAATATCCTTAGCATACATCCAGTGAAATTCAGCCAAAACACAAAATAAATCAAGGCAGAAGGAATAAAGATAAAGCAAAAATGTAGAGGCTAGAAAAACGTAATCCACAAAAGGACTGTTAAACAAGACAAGGTTGGTCGCAGAAATGTTTCTAAGCTCCTTTTAAAGCAGTGGAGATCCATCTCTCACAAAGACTCTTGCGAGATAAGAGTGCTTTCATTACCAAGAATAGCAGTAGAAAAATTATCATTTACTTATTTTAGAATAAGCACCTCAGGTAAGGATGGTAACAGATTGCTGTATTTCCAGATATTAGTCACTTTAGAATATCAACTTTTCCTGATCTTACAGAGAAGAAGGACAAAAAAAACTGTTCCTTATCCTTATGAATGTGTGATATATGAATGTACCCAGTTGAGCTAAAACATTCTCAGGTGAAGGGTAACAAAAATCCATCAGTACAACTGATCTTCTATTTACTAGTTTTCTATATTCTTAGTGTTTTTCTTAACTTAATCTTACTTAACTTTTTTGTATTAACAAAAAACTGCACTGTATATTTTTCATGGTATTTTTTTTAAATTTTACAATTTCATATATTCTTCCAGTTGCTTTGTTTGCTCTGGTATTTGAAATTAATGAAATTTTTATGTAGTATCTAGTTCATAAGTATATTCTACAACAATTTTAGACAGAGTTGTGAACACAGATTCTTTATATTTTCAAACTGATGCCAGTTGAGAAATTCATTAATTCAATTGAGAAATTACCTAATTGAGAAATTCATTAAGCAAGCAAAGCAACAATGGTCTAAATAAAATTTCAATTTACACAAACAGAAAAAATCTGATGTGGACACTACATGTCTTCCTTACAAATCTCTATTAAATTTCATTTACACATATTTTTTTTAAATGAAAATTACATAAAATATTTCATTAATAATTTCTGGTATTTTTCATATGCTCTTTTTATTGTTATTGCTGAATTATTATTTATTGTAAAAATTTGTTTACAATCAGTTTACAATCAGAGATTAATAATTGTTAATAAATCAATATATTTAAATTGAAAAAAAAGTTAAAAAAAAAAGGAGATGAAGTTGGATTTGAATCGATGTGCTTTCTTTTTGTAAGATCCAAACATTTCATTAATTAAAATTTTATTTGGCTATAATTCTGGAACCAATGAAAATAAGTACCACTTATGATTTTCGTTGAAAAGCACTCAATGAAGGCTATTTACTGCGGTTAAGAAAAACTCCAAAATCCAAAATAATTGGATTTTGGACATTTTTGGTCCAGTCGATTGCAATAAAAATGAGAGGTGTACAACTAGATGTTACAACAGTCCTAATACAAAAATTTCAACATCCTACAGCTAATCATTTTTTGAGTTACGCGAGATACGTATTTACAGACGTCACACCGAAACTAGTCAAAATGGATTCACGGATGGTCAAAATGGATATTTCCGTTGAAATCTGAAAACAAAAATTTTTAGCAGTCTCAATACTTTCTTTATTTCAAACAAGGAAGTAAAAACAACTGAAACTACTTTTAAAATTGCACGTACTTCTATTAAAAATATTTTAAGTGAAAATATTGATGTGTTTCATCTATCAAAACCCTTTCTCTAGCAGTAAAAGTAGTTACATAAAATTTATTTTTACAATAATTAAAGTTTAGGGATATCTACATGAAAAGATCCGGCATGCTAATAATTTGATTTTTGTTTCACCTTTATTTTATGTGATGCAATCTCGCAAGATTAGGAGCTTTTCATGCTCAGGAGCTTTTTCTGATAAAGCAGAACCTGTTATCACAAGTCATGGAGACATTACATGAATGGATGGAGCGTTTTAATGACTACAAATATTATCATTATTTATATATAAAGCATAAAACATATAAAGCATTTAATAAAGCATTTGTAATATCTTAATTTTATAACATTTGTCTCCACAATTATACTCTTATCCCCACAGCTAATCCAAAGATCAAATCCATTGAGCAGTTGAATGAATCAGTCAATATAGTACTCTGAAGCTAAAAGATGCCATCAAGTGAAAAGTTGTAGAGATCTTGAACGTATAGGAGTAAACAGTACAGTTTTACAGGTCACATTTTTATTTATAGATTATATATTTTTTTAGTGAGGAAGATAGTATTAATTTCACACTTTGATCTTGATCACACTTTAATTTCGCTCATTATTTACACTAATCATTTTATTTCTCCCCCAATTTTAAAATATGTACAAGATAGAATAATTACATTATAAAAATCCAGGATCAGTTCATGCCTTTTTAATGTGCAAGGCAAATGTATTGCATCTAAAAATGATTAAATTTTGAAGTAATTTGGATTTCTGTTATGCTAGATGGATTTTTTCAAATAATCACTCTACTTAAAATAATGGTAAAACATAGTTTATGTTGCAAGTTAATTATTAAAAAAAAAAAAATTAGTGAATAAAATGAGATAATTTATTATGGCACCTCTAAAATCAGCTTATCCTAGTTTTGAAAAAACTAACCTAACATGCAAGCATGCATCTTCTTTGAAGCAGATGACAGATGGCTGAATGCTGAGTAGGGAAAGCAAAGGGCATTCAAAATTTAAATTTTTTTATGATAATAATTAAATAAATTTAAGATTACTCTGTGAGATTTATTTGTTAACTTCCTACCAAAAAGATTTAAGAAAAGGTGTAAATAAAATTAAAAAAATTATATCAAAGCAAAACAAAAAAAACACTGAAGAAATTTAATATAAAAACTACAAAAATAAATATATATAATATTCTGTCTGAATGAGATTTAAAAGTTTTGTTTCTACTTTTTTTTAAACATACATCTAATCAAGGAATTTAAATAAACTATATCTTTACTTATTTTTTAAATCTCTTGAAGTTATATTTAATTAAGAGCCTAATTTGTAATTTACTTAATAAAATGAGTAAAATTTAAATAGGTTTTGAAGAGTAATAATTTTAAAAACCCAATAATTACAATTTTGAATAAAATTAAAAAAAAAAATTAACTAATAAATATATTTTTAAGTACACTGTGGAAAACTATGAAAAAATAAATAAATGAAATAGATTTACGAGCTGGAGGGAAGGATTTCAGCAACTGATAGTGAAGTGATGAGCTGAAAAACCAAAGACAAATAAATATAAAATTAAAGACAACATAAATATAAATAAATTGAACATAATTATTTGAAGCATCAACATATAAATATCACCCTCCTCCTCAACCACAACCAATATCAATGTTAAGAAGATGAAAGACGGACGCAACATGGTTGACGTGGTACAAATAATTTGCATACCCAGCACTCCAGAGAACTATTTATTGCATATAACATAAACATATACAATGAGAGTAAAAAATAAAAAAATTATATTTATAAAAAAAGTTATCATATTTGTTACCTGATTAGCAAGTATGTGAATAATACACCACTTAATGCATCATTACATGTAGAATTTATTACCTTTAAGCTAGATTCTGAAAAATACACCCTGAATTGAATCGGAGCATATAAAATTTGCTACCTATTAAGCAAGAATTTAATAATACAACCTGAACTGTATCAAGACGATATCCAGTTTAATACCTGCTAAATAAAAATATAAGTAATACACCCTGAACTATGTCAGCGCATATAAAATTTGCTACTTCTTAAGCAAGAATCTAAATAATACACCTTGAACTGTGTCAGACCGCATCCAGTTTGCTACCTGTAACGCAAGATTCTGAATAATACATCCTGAATTAAGTCAATGCCGACAAATTTACTTCTGTAAAGTTAAAATCTGAATGGTATACTGAAATATGTCAGAACATATGAAATTAATTATGCATGTGAATAACCTATTAAATAAGAATCTAAATAAATAATATAAAAAAATGTATTACACTCCAAAAAAAGTATTATACTCTGACACAGTTCAGAGCGTAATACATTTTTAATCTGTATATTCATCAGGTATATACAAACTCCCTAAATTGTATTTTTACAAAAATAGTTTTAAATTGTTATCTTAAAAATTAAACCAATTAGATCTAATTAAAAATCTTTGAACCATGGGAATATACAAACTCATCCAGCAGATTTTATTATTTCTTAATGACCAAAGAAAAATTGTTAAGGAAGTGGAAGAAATTATAATTTTCTGGCGATTTTTCTATCACTCCTGACATTAAAACTGCAGATTTTTTAATATAATAAATCCTCAGAGAGTTTTCAATCAAAACGGATTTACTTCTATTTTCCATATTTCAGTTATTTACCTTTTGTATTTGTGCAGCAGTGTGCATTACCTCTTAATCACCCTTTTTATGATTTTCTTCAGAATGCATTTTCTGTGTATAATATGGCCAATCCAGTTAGGAATTGAAAAAAAAGATTTCTCTAAATTATACTATTGAAATAAAAATGAAGAAAAATATTTTTTATAAATGATTAAAAAAAAAATCTCTGAAAAATTTTAAAATGATAAATATATATAAGTTTTTGATAAATAGAAAGTACAATCAATATGTGACTGATGAACTAGAATATATGATTTTAATGGAAAAATAATACATTTAAGCAATGGAAGTGAAAATGAGTTATTAATAATACAAATACTAAACATCTATTGAAATTATCTTTACATGTAGGACTATAAAAAAAGAATTAAATGTTATTCAGTTATAGATGGAGAAGTACTTATTCAACAAAGTTGTGAAGTAAAATTACAAGGAAATTGTATATCAGAGATAGGTGCAACATGATTAAAATTAGGCGATAGGTACTCATTAAAAGACAAATTCTAATTTTTTTTAATAAAAGAGCAGGTACTTGAATTCAGTTTCATATGAATTGGAAAAATAATTTATAAAGCATCTACATTTACAGAAATAAACTAATAATTACAGTGGATAGACAGCAGGCAGCATGTATGTACTCTAGGGGACTAAAACGTGAGGATTGGTCTTGTATCTGCAGTTGCATGTACAAAAAGATTTTTAGATTTAAGATTCCTGTAAAAGGTGACAGTAAAGTGCCTGAAAAATATAACTAAAATGATTCCTCACCAATATACTATATAGTTCCTTGATGCTTCTAGGCAGGAGACCAGAATACTTTCAAATACTGTTTACCTTAATATTTGATGCTGTCAAAAATAGATTTACGTAATGCCAAATGTTTTTAAAGTACTTAAGGCAAGATTGAAGCTCATTTTAGATGGAAGCTAAAAAATCTGATTGAATATTGTATCCTTAAATTTGTTTATAAGTAGATAAACAAAGGGACATATTGGATTTGATTTTGTAAATAAATTTGATTTTTGAATTAAGCAATTATCTAAACTATTATTAGATATAACTATAAAAATAGAAGTGACCATAAAGAAAAATAATATGAAAGGCTTTTTTAGTGTATTACAGAAATATGTGTAATAATATGATTGAAAAGACCAGTACTAAAAATTAACAATCACACATTTCTTCTCATTTAAATAAACATGCAAAAAAAAACAAAGGTATAATAAATTAATATTATCCTTTTCTTTTAATGATAGATATTGCACTTCGCACATTGCTAGATTAACCAGCAAAAATATTGAAAAACAGTTTAACAAATGTAAAAATCTATAAAAAAAAATGCTGATTTCAATCTGTGAACAATCATCTTCAGATACAGAGGAATTAGTAAATGTGAAGATAAATTCAAAAGAAAAGCGTAAATGAAAAAATCAGTAAGTTATAGTGTTAACTTGGCAACTCCTTAGTTACCAAGGGTTCACCATCAAAAAATTAATACTTGGAGGAAAATTATTAATAAGCTCTTAAATCAATAGCCTTGTGGATTCGCTTTGACATACGTCTTTCAACCTGCATTATTATGTATTATTGCTTAAGGAAAATTAAGTTTATTATCTCGCCTTAACAAAATTTCCCAAGTACATAACTAAATTGTCAACTAAAGGAATGAAATTATCTAATTAGTTGATTTTCAATCCAGCAAAACAAAAAAGAAAAAAATTTTTCCCACAGCACTTTATGTGAATTTGAATAAGACCAAACCAAAGCTTCTAAGAGACATTAAATTATGTGAAAGTAGAATTTTGTATTACGGGACCTTTGAGGTTCCAATCTTCCTTCCCCTTCACCGATTGTAACCAAAATTAAATACTTTAATGGCCCATCTACAAAAATCATTGTGCAAAAATTTAATCCAAATCGGCCCATACAGTCTGCAAATATTAAGTAAAAAACAGGTCAACATACAAATATACTTTCCTACTCCTTCTGGAGTTATTCAATGCTAAAATTTTGTTGTACTTTTTTAGTAAATAGGGATCATGAAATGTTTACAGCTGCAAATATGCCGACGTGCAAAATTTGACCGTATAACCTATATTCCTTCAGTGTAAGCTGTACAGTAAAAAAATTACATAGCCGACAAAGTAATTACAATTGAAAATAATTCCTTTTGACATGCCGGAAGGCGGAGATAGATTTCAACGGTGCTAAATAGGGGATAAAAACGATCTCCACCTTAAAGTTAAGAAAAACTTCAAATTTACTCAATATAATAATGGTTGCATGTGAAAAGCGTTTCACATATTTAGCATACAATAAGCCCCATCTTCTTACAATTCCAGCAATATTTTGGTCATCCCTTGTTGTAAGAGATGGTCTTATAAAAAATTATTTCAAACAAAAGTTTCAGGTAATGCTTATAGGACTAACAACCACTTTAAATCGATATGATATTTCCCTATTAAGGGATGTATGATTTTTTTATCTTCAAAACCCAATTTTTTCAATCCCCTGGGCCAGTGGTCGGTGATATAAAAAAATTTACTTAAATAAGTTTTAGGCCCTTATCCAAAGAATAGTAGGAACTTTAAACGAATTCGATATTTTACTTAATAAGAAAGTTACAGCGATATTTTGTTTTTTCGATAAAGCCCTTCCCCATTTCCATCCCCCATGGTCTGATTTTGGCCGTTAACGAACTCGATTGAGATTTTGAGAGGAGTAATTTTTAACTAACAATTTGAAAGTGATTGGTGCAAAATTACAGCATTTGTCGTGTCCGCAAGAAAGTCAAATATAAATTTAATATATATATATATGTTTATATAAACTTTAGAGCTGACGGTGGTTTCGGGGTCTGTGGGATGTGAATATCGAAGATATGTCGACATTTTCCGGAATTCGAATCATGAATCCATTACGGCAGGTGGCTGTCTTATTAAATCTACCTTAAAATCTTTTTCCACTAGGATCTATAAAAAAAAAGTTCCAGTAGAAATGAAGTAAGCTCCTACTATAATTAATAAATTTTTCTCAGATATTTATTTAATTTGAAAACCTGATTGCTGTGTTATACAAACATTAATAAAACATTAACCTTTTTTATTTATTCACAAATAGCGAGCTATAAAAAACTGTTATTGAAGTAAAATCGCACAGAGAAAACAAGTAGGAGATTAAAAAATCTAATGCATAATTTAATAAGATTTAAAAAATATATATATCTGGATATAAATGCGTAGATTCAAATAGAAAAAATATTGCAATAAAATTCTAGCCAACTCAGCGCATTCATTGGGCCCTACAATGCCTTGACTACGAGCACGTTGTACTGATTTCAGCTGGCGATATTCATCATCTGCTACAAACCAATAAAGTTTGTGGGGCAAAAAGACATATTTAGAGGTTAATGAAATAAGAAAAATAAATAGAAAATGACGAGGGATATTTCTACTTAAATCAACTTAGGGTGTGGCTACCGATAAATTAAATATATTTGCCAAATTTTTAGAGTATAATAACCAACCGACTATAACAGCGCAAAAACCTTTGTCGCAATAAATGCATCAGGAGAACGGATTTCCGGTTTTACTTAAGAAAGAAAGAATGTTGCACAGCTGTAATGATTTTTGAAAATAAAACTGCTTCCGGTGTTTTTTTTTTTTTTTTTTTTATTTCATGTTATGTTAGTACGTGTTATTTTATAATACTGCAAGTTACTGTGTATTGTTCCAATAAATACATTATACTTATATTTTTGTGTTTTTTCTTCCTTCTTTTTACATAGTTTTTGAGTTATGAGTAGGTCAACCGCCTAACACTGCTACTTAGCATTGACCCACTTCGATACTGTTACCCATAATCTGTGTGGTTTTGGAGTCATACTCATAAAAAATAAAATAATATCTACCCAAAACAGATCCTAAAAGATTAAAACTTCAAAATTGATTTTTGTGGACACACCCTTTTCCTTCATACCAGATCACATTTTGGATTATTACAGAAAAGTGCTACAGCGAAACTAGCTCGCACCTGACTGTGTTCGCAAAAATCTGATATCGGCTTCAAACAAGATATTTTTAATTTGAATCACTGCAAAACCAGCCTGGTGGAAAGCAAAAACCTAATTTTTTGCTTTCTAACAAGACACCCTTCAAAGTTACAATACGAAAACCTTGAAAACATACCCAAAAACCCATTTTTTTGCTTTTAACTCTGTTTTCTGTGAACCTATTCGCTTGAAAATGAAAAGGGGTCTATTCCCATACATCCCTCCACCAAGTTTCGTCAAAATCAGTTAAGATTTTCACCGGTAGAGCGGATGAAAAAATCTTATAAATATATACATATGTACTTTATACATTATATTGTACATATAAAAATTTCAGAATCGTGTTCAGGAGACTCAAAAATGTAAAGAAAAGGTGGTCCCCTCCCTCCAACACCTCCTTAGAAAATCTGACTGGGCACAAAAGCGATTTCTACAAATACTTTGATAATCTGCTAAAACTCTTCAAGTTCTCCACAATAGGGTTTATAAAACTGCATGCGGGATGCGGTTTTCCAATATTAAACAATCATCAGCGGAAAGGAGAATTAATAAAAATAAATATAAGAACTCTTAAATGGAACTGAAAACATTTAAATTGTAATTCAAAAATAACTGATCTCAGAATATTATATGCACTATCAAACGTAACAATATACGCACAGATACGTATAACTCTACAATCGGTTTTTCAGACGAAAAAAAATACGGTAGTATAATTTTTTTTTATGGATTTTAAATTTTATTTTCCATTTTTGTAATCTAACAAATATATCAGTAATTGTTCCAACCATTAGTCGCTTTTGTGTCTCCAAAGCAAAGACTTTTGATTTGTTGCGTGTATATGAATGTGTGTGTATATATATATATATATATATATATATATAATATAATATAATTATATAATATATATGTGTGTGTGTGTGTGTGTGTGTGTGTGTGTGTTTAAGATAAGCGAACGCGCTTATCTCATGTTATGTGTATTAATCATTTTTTTGTTTGTATTTAGCTTGTATGATAATTACGTATTCGTTACTGTTCGTGCGCGCGTGCGTATATACGAGAGAGGAATTAAGAACAAACTAAAAAAAGGCAAAGGCAACTAAAGTATATTCTTAATTTTATTTTTATAAATGTAGAAAAAAAAAGCTTGCCTGCTATTTTCTCTGCTGTATTGATGGTATCGATTTAAAACAAATAATGCCGACTAGTTAATGTTCAAGGACAAAAATAAGTACGTGCCGCAAGAAATAAGACTCATACTGTAGCATAATAAACAATACAAATACAATGAAAGCGATGACGGAGTAAAATAAAAACGAATAAGTATGGGTAGAAAGATGTGACTATTTAGACTAACTACAAGTTTAATCTTTTAAATTGTTTTGCAGTAGAAATTGTTCAGCGGTGCTATGAAGAATAAACAACCCTTGTTATTGTTAAAAGTTAGCTTACTCACACATGCACGAATACACGCATGTATATAAATTTTTTTTTTTGACCAGAAATAATTAATGTATTTTTAAACACAATTATTTGTGGTTTTATTTTATGGAAAACAGTATTTTTTACGAGATAGTTATTTTTAAAAATAATATAATTCTGTTATTAAACATAAAAATATTTTAGTAATAATGAATTATATTTTACGTTACTGTTTGCTATTTTGTGCAGTTTCATGAAGTTTTTGATTCAGAAAATCAAGACACATTCAGAATTGTATACAGTAATTCTCAATTTTTACTAAATTTTATTAATTATTCATCATAATGATTAATAAAATGCACCATCTATAATATTACATACAACATTGTATGATTGTTTGTGATGCACCTATCAATGTATTCATAATTCAATTTTAGCTGAAAGATCGTTATTTGGTGCCCATTAGTCGAAATCGTGTAGATAAATATTTAGAAGAATTTTCCCCTGAGTTTATATTTACAAACGTACAATGTTTGCTAAAAATAATAGTCATTTATTCTTCAAAAATAAAAATATACTTCTCTTCCAAACTGGACGACGGACTCATATTTTAATATAATCCCAACACAATATTTCGGCTTATGAGAAAGGGCTTTATTATGTTTCCGTCGCCATTTTTAATTGATTGATGAACCGTTTAAAAATACGTACAACAATTTATTTGAAGTACAGTTAAAAGATTTTTCTTTCACGGAAACAATATTTCTCTTATCTAATTTTTAAATAATATTAATTTAAAAAAAAATAATTTTCTGCACCCAACATATACGCTAAAAATAATTTCCATTAATGTTTTCAGAACTGTGAATTATTTTGTAGTAGTTTTTTATATTTTATATATTTACCTTACGATTATTACGTATGCTTATATTTTAATAATTAATATGAAATTTAATCATATCTATTTTTATCTTATCATTTATGTTTTTATATATTTATTATAAATGACATTACTTATATAATGCATTATTACGTACCGATCAAAATGAATATCTATTTATTTACGGCCTACATCACCCAACATAAAAAATGACAAAAAATAAACTTAAATTTGTATTGCTAGGCAGAACTCGAATGTTTAAATTAAATTTATAAATTCTATTTAAAATTCTGTAAGTAACTGCGCAGAATTACAGCACATTTTAATTGCACGACTAAAGAGCAAATAATTTGATCAAAATTTAAAAAAATAAAATTTGAAAACCAAAAAACTTGCTGTAATTTAGCCGTAATATTGAAGTTATTAATTTATTTGGTTGTTTTACTCATATTTGTTATTGTATTTATATGATACTGATACAATCGGTCACTACATACTATAAATGTTCCTCCTACACGTCCATACTGCTCGCGTTCAAACAGGACCGTATCTAGCCGGTTATTAATTACCAACTGAAAATATCGTCCAGCATTACTTTTGCTATTTGTCGGTTATCATGAATTTTGTGCGATTATTTGAACGCCTGGCACTCTTTCGGAATTTCCCCCCCCCAAAATTTTTCTATTTTTTTTATCGGTATATACTTGTAATATTGTGCAATATCGTAATTCATTAAATATGCCTGTATTTTAATAATTAGTTAAAATTATTTTGGCGAAACAAGAATATAATTAAAAATTTATATATATATACTCGTATATATTTTTAACATAACATGTATTATAAATTATAATTAAAATTACTTTTATAAACGCAGTACAATACTTATTTTTTAACGACAATTATATTACTGAATGAAACTAATTATATGTTGTGTCAATTGAACAAATCTTCCTCATACTTATGTCGGTGACGCCATAGAAATTCATATAAATAAGGATCCAGCAAACTTCTGTTAGCCATCATTAAGATTGCATCATTGTTGGTACTTTTTTCGTTTCTCTCTCTCACCCCCCCCCCCCACCACCGTTCTAAAAACTATATTTTAAAACCCATATATAAAAACTACATAAAAATTAGAACTGTTACATCGCATTTCAAAATTCACATTTAGTAGGTCTGAACAAATTGTGATCAGCATCTGAGTTGACCATGTAGTGAAACCATAGAACACTTAAAATTTTTTAATTAATCTGTTAATTTTAATATTTATCTATTAAAGTAATTTTTTACTTAAATCGTGGTAATCAATTGATCAAATTTAGGAAATTTAAATCACATTTTGTAGGTCTGTTATTGGCATCCAACACTGACAATGAGCAAAACAATTAAACATTTAGATTTTTTTGAATAATCGGTTAATTTTAATATTTTTCTATAAAATAATTTGTTTTTCAAATGTAGGCCACATAATTTGTTGAAATATTTAAATAATTTTTAAGAGTAAACTTTGGTGTGAGGTCAATAAAAAAAGGAAAATAGAATAATTATCGATGCAGAGGAGTTATGCAAGGAATGCATAATTCCTTTTAATTCCATGTTTCAAGTGAGTAATCCTGCATGTACTGTAAACTGCAAAACCGAATAAAACATACAAACATGAAAACATGTCAATTACTAATATCATAATTTGTTTCCTTATTGTGTAAGCAGATGTTCTTTCCAACAATTGGGAAACATTCCACTTACTAAACATACAATAAACAGACATTGCCATAATGGAGCAAAATATTCACCCATACTTTTGATTATAAACATCCAAATACCATCAATACCAATACAGCTCTAGGTCTAAGAGAGTGTGGCTCTTAATAACCTCCCATCTGGAAACAAAAAATAACACTATTTCTGTATTGTTACCTCCAACAAAGAGTGTAAGTAATAATGATAAAAAAGGAATGTTGAAATCAGAAACATCATTGCCAATGAAACATTCAAGAACACTGTGTATGGATCTAGTATTTCTGTAATATGTCTACTATGAAGTGGCTTATAATTCAGTGAATCAATTTACTGAAAGTATGCTTGATATTAAAAAGGAATCAGACTTCATTATGTAATTTAAATTTTTACCTCCTAAACTTTTATACAAATCTAACATTCATTAAAATGCATAAACAAATATTTAATTACTCTATCAGTGATTTAGTTCCTTCAAGCATTACTTTTAGAATTTTGGTTCTGTTATTTTCTTTACTCGGTTATTTATAGTTTTCTTCTTTTACTTTTTTCTTCGTCTGATTGAACTTTTTTGAGTTTATAGCTACTTATATTATACTGTAAAAATTATCAGTTCATTAATAAAATTTAATTTTTCAAAACTATTACCACTAATCCCAAAAATTAGTGTTATGTTAATATCTAATTTATGTAGTTCAGGTTGTACTTATGTTATTATAAAAAAAATTGTTACTAAACTTTAAAAACTTACTTTACTGTATAATTAGGGGCTAATTAGTTTGAAATGAAGAGGTAATTAGATGAGGAGAGGAGAGAAATTAGAAGCAAATTAATATAGCTATGATTAATTTGGTTAAACAATTTTAGAGGTAACAAAAATCAGATTATACAAAACAAGTAGCCAAGGGTATAAGATATAATAATAATTGATGTTGAAGCTAAATGATTAGCATAGAACAAAAAGGAATGAAGAATAATATCAAACAATTGATAGACTCCAAACAAAATTAATCTATACCCCAAAAAATTTCACCCAAAATGGCTATAGTTTTAGTGTTCCATTTTGTTGCTAACTGTAAATATAACTTACCTACATTGATGAGAATAATAGTTAAAAATAGTCAGAAGAAGTATTTATCACCTGATACTCATCTAAATAATTTAAAAACTAATTTTTTAATTTTAACAGAAACATCTTTATTTAGTCTAGCTTTAAGCCTATATAATATTGTGGAAGAGTACTTGATTTAGGGAAATCTTTAACAGAATTCAAATATAAACCTTTTTTTAAATTAAATATTGTGGAATAGTTTTAAACATATTTTATTTATCAAGGTTACAATGAATATACAATAGATAAGATGAATTAAACTGAGTAAATAATTTTTAAAGGTCATTTTATAAACCAATAACTATGTTAAGGACCATCATTATAAAAGCCTAACAATAAAAATACAACACTTACTGGGGTTAAAAAAGAACAGATATTCATTTTCATTTTCTTTAACCTTTACACTTTTTTTTAAGTTTTTTACATTTTTTTTTTTACTATAATTAACGTGAAAAAACTACAAATTATTCATAATTATGGAGACAATACAGATGTAATTGTTATGTGAAAATATATTGTGAACTGCGTCTTATTTTTGTAATCTTTAAACTCCGACTAATATCCATTGAACTTAAATTATTGAACACTATTACAATAATAACTGAATAAGTAATTTTGTAATTGTATCTTTAAATTCTCTTTCAGTTTTTCTACAGAATCATGATAAGTGGGATTAAAAAGGTAAAATTACTACATTCTGATCATAAATACAACCAAACTTAAAGGATTACTAGTCTTGTTACACTTTTTATCCAGTACTGAAAAGATTTGGATATACAGGCTTACTGGTTGGTGAACTCCTTGTCTTTAGTAATTACTATTACTTTCTCAGCAAATTTTTCTAGAATAACTATTTTAAAGGGGAAATTGTGGTGATCATGTCAAAAATGGGGTATTGGTTTTTTGTAAATCTTTATGTTTTAGCGTTCAACTAGTTCATCTACACTAAAAAAAAAATTATGTATTTGTATATGAGGATACATACATACAGTACTTACATATGTATGTCACAATGCTTTTAGCCTTATATCTCAGGATTGACCAAACCTTAAAATTTAATTGACCAAATTTTCTTAAAATTTGGCTCAAATATTTCTACATATGGGTTACTGATCATTTTATTTTTCAAAATTCATTCATGGGACGTGGAATATTGTAAAAAGCAATCTCAAATTTCTTCAGATGCACTTAAGAAAAAAATGTTGAAAAATTAGTAATCTACATGCATGTATAAAATAATACAAAAGATTTTTTCAAAAAATCAACCCCCACCTCTTAAAATTGAAATATATGTTTTTTGCTTTATCAAATCAAAGAATATATATCAAGGTTATATGGTTGTGATGTAGAAATAGAATTTCACGAAGTTCAACATCAAGAGAACCCAAAGGGCTGTAGATTATTTTCAGTGCCATTTTTAAGATGTATTTGCTTCAGTAGGAAAATGAATATAAGATGTTAAAGAATAAAAAATTGTATCCATTTAAAACATTTTACTTCTTTAACATTTTATCCATTTAAAAAAAAATACTTGTACATGTTCCTTTGGCTTTAAAATTTTTTTTTTTGTATTTTAAATACTTATATTAAATAGTGTTACCAGAAAATGTTTACAATTTTCCAAAATTATAAACCCCAAATCTTAAACACAAAGGTTTCATTGAAAATTTTTATGTTCTTTTTTAGACTTTATTGGAGAGCCCATCACGCTGGTCTAGTGCTAACTCGTCATTGTAAATCAGCTGATTTTGAAGTCGAGAGTTCTAAGGTTTAAATCCTAGTAAAAGCAGTTACCTTTATACGAATTTGAATACTAGATCATGGATACCGGTGTTCTTTGGTGGTTGGGTTTCAATTTACCTCACAACTCAGGAACAATTGGCCTGAGACTGTACAAGACTACACTTCATTTACATTCTCACATATCATCTTCATTCATCCTCTGAAGTAACACCTTACGGTGGTTCTGGAGATTAAACAGTAAAAGAAAAAAGCCTTTATTGGAGGGGTTGTTGGATTTAGAGAAAATTTTATTTAAGGTAATTTTTTAAGCTTAACCCACAATATGAATATTTTTAGAAAAATATTTTTTAATTTATTCTCACTCTAAAAAATATATTATGTTGTTTGGCTCTCACTCTTTATTTACATTGTTAAAATAAAATGTTAATTTTGTTGATACTTTAAGGGTGATTAGAATGTAATTAGGCCTGGCCCCCTAAAATATATCAAGGGATATAAGAAATTATTTTTTCCATTAAAAAATAATCCACTAAAAATGAGACACGGTATCTTTTTTCTTTCTTTTTTTTTTTGCTGCTATATTTAATTTACATTCTGTTCCAATTTACTGGAACCATAAGTAAATATGAATATAAAAAAATGACATGCAGAAAGGGGTTTCCGTTGAAAACCCTGAGAGAAGGAAATGTGTAATTATATTTTAAGTAGATATATATAGGCATTGCAACGCTTTGTATTGGGTAGTATCCCAATGGTGGTACTTCACTTGGATAAGCATTTAGATTATCATTAATTAATTAAAGAAATAAATTTACAAATAAACTTTGAGGAATTATAATAAATACATCCCTAAAATACCTTTTAGAATATTTTTTTTTATAAGACTCCTATATATCTTTCATCATATACCTTTATGTGAAAGAAAGAAAATCAATAATTTTAAAGATTGATCAGTGGTGAAAAATATTAAATATGGAATTTATTGTAAAGTTAGTAATCAAAAAAGATAATTTGTTTTTCTGCTGCAGTAAATTTATCCCATGCATCTAAAATTTACTGTATAATTTTTAGTTTTAGTTGTTGAATGAAGAGGTAGAAAATTATTTTAAGTAGAGAGGGTGTAACATGGTGGAACAAGAAATAATATCCTTATAAATAAAACATGAAGTTCTCTATGAACATGTACTCACTCTTCTTGATAAAACTGATTATATTTTTGAAAATAAAATCCATAATTCAGTATGATAAAGTGAAAAATTATTTAGTAAAAAAAATATAATTAGATGAGTGAAAGTTTAAAAAAATATTAATTATAGAAATCTTAAACTTCCAGTTGAACAAATCTAATTCACAAATGAATATTACACAGTAAAATTATTTTTAAAAAATAATAAGTTTTTAGGATAAATTTTTGGCAATACATTTATGGATGTAATTATGAGTAAAAAATTAATGATTAAAGCTAATTTGTTACACTAGAATTTATTTATTTATTCTCTCTTTCTAACTAGAGACAGTGTTAAATTATAGTTCGCTACTTACTCCTTTTATCAAAGAAATTAATTTGTGGTATATGAAAATATATTAAGACTGACTGGAAAGTGAAACTTGGGATAAAAGGCAGAGAAGCTACCACACCAAAAGTTGATGATATTTATTAATTATCAGTTTTGGAAAATCAAAAATAAAAAAAAACTTACTAAAATTTTAATTGTTTCTGAAGAAAAAATATAAACATAAAAAGCATACCTGAAAAATGAAAGGTATTAAATTAATTTAATATTAATTTAGTACCATAAAAAGATTATGGAGGTAGAAGAATTTTGTTATTTGGGAAGTCGAATTACTAAAGATGGACGAAGCAGGAGCGATATAAAATGCCGAATAGCACAAGCGAAACGAGCCTTCAGTAAGAAATATAAACATCAAAAATTAATTTAAATGTCAGGAAAAGATCTTTGAAAGTATATGTTTGGAGTGTCGCTTTATATGGAAGTGAAACTTGGACAATCGGAGTATCTGAGAAGAAAAGATTAGAAGCTTTTGAAATGCGGTGCTATAGGAGAATGTTAAAAATCAGATGGGTGGATAAAGTGACAAATGAAGAGGTATTGTAGCAAATCCATGAAGAAAGAAGCATTTGGAAAAATATAGTTAAAAGAAGAGACAGACTTATAGGCAACATACTAAAGCATCCTGGAACAGTCTCTTTACTATTGGAAGGACAGGTAGAAGGAAAAAATTGTGTAGGCAGGCCACGTTTGGAATATGTAAAACAAATTGTTAGGGATGTAGGATGTAGAGGGTACACTGAAATGAAATGACTAGCACTAGATAGGGAATCTTGGAGAGCTGCATCAAAGCAGTCAAATGACTGAAGACAAAAAAAAAAGAAGAAATTTAGTTAAGATACCAATTAATTTTTACTTTCCTGGCATCATAGCTTTATAGCTGTTCTACAAGAAAGTAAATTGGGGTACTGGAATTTTGCATTTCTCGATGTCTCATGACCCAGGGACCCCAAAAAAAAAAACAATTGGAGCTAATGTTCATACATATGTATGTGTATTGGGATGTTTGAGACTTAATAACTTTTGATTTGATTAATCAATTTTGATGAAATTTGGTACAGAGATTCATGTATATGGGACACTTTTTTTGATAAAAATTTGTTATCAATATCTCCAAAAGGTGTGGTAGATAGTTCCTTTTGGGTCATTTTTTGCTCAAATTTTGCAAACATAACCCCACTTTATATTAATCTCACAACATGCATAAATACTTAAATTGTCATTTTAAAGAAGATTTTGCCCCCAAATTCTTCCCCTTCCTCAAAAATAGAAAAGCTATCTTTTTATTTATTGCATATTTTTAACCAATGTTTTTTTGTCTTGTTAAGCATGATACTAGTATCATGTGTTAAGCATGGTACAAGTGGCCAAAAAAAAATACTTTGGGGGCAATCTGGGGGGGAGTTCATAAAATTTTAAGAATATAGATTTTTTTTGTAATTTTTTAGACCTTTTTTCTTGTATTATTATTATTTATTATTTTATTATAATTATTTTTCTTTTATTACCATTATTTTTCCACTATATGAGAATAAATAACCAGGAAAGTATAACAACTTTGCCACCAGATTTTTATTAATTATTCCACATGCTTATTCATGTTCACAGAATTAAAATCATGTTATGCTCTATAAACATAAACAGTTTTTTTTTTGGAAAAGAAAACTGGAAACTTTTTTAAATTTAATTTGTTAAAAAACAAATAATATAAAAGCCCAACTATTTTTTAAGAAAAAATTCCTAGAACTTCTGTGACCTTTAAAAATTAATTAATTATTTATTTGTGATGCAAATAGTATAGATTACTCTGTAATCTATTCAGGTGTATTACATGAAAATGTATTAATTAATACAGGTTTATTATGTGGAAACATATGATTCAGGTCAATGGTAAAATAAATTATCACGAGCAAAGTTTTTCCACCTAGTGATGTATTTTTGTTATTATGATAATTTTAAACATCTAGGTTGTCTTAAAAGTAATACGAAAGCTTGGGGATGTTTTTAATTTATCATGATATTTTTAAAAATGTTTTTTTGTTTTAAATAAATTCCTTGTTGGATTATAACCTAAAAACGACGAGTTGTTCTTTTTTTTTGTTTGGCTTTTTTAAAAGTCTTATAATCTTACATCCCAAGGATGACAGCCCATTAGATATAATCTAAATACGAACGTTTTATTTTCACTAAAAGGAAAGTAAAACTTATCTTAATGTTTATGTCAACAAATAAAAGTAGAAATGACTTCTGTAGTAAAACCCGTACTTTAGTATTTTTGTAAGGTTTTAAATATTTGCTATTTAAATAATTTTAAAGATAAATATAACTGTTTTACAGTTGAATGCAATAATCAAAAATTCAGTTTAACTTTATTTGAAGTATTCAGTAATTTTAAATTCAAACTTATCCTAAAAAAAAAAAATTAACTCTAATGTTGAATTAACCACTATTACTTTTTAAACGACATTGTTTTATTTATTAAGAAAAAAAAATAGATAGAATCATTGGAAAAAAAGTTTACTTGCTTGTACGCAGTAAAGGAAGTATTGTGATCACGAAAAATTTCGGTTTTCAGATTTCAACAGAAATATCCATTTTGAAATATCCCTGAATCCATTTTGATTAGTTTCGGCGTGACGTCTGTAAGTACGTACGTAGCATAAATTCGCATAACTCAAAAACGATTAGGCGTAGGATATTGAAATTTTGGATTTAGGACTGTTATAACATTTAGTTGTGCACCTCCCCTTTTGATTGCAATCGACTGGACCCAAAAATGCCCAAAATCCAATTTTTTTTTTTAATTTTGGACTTTTTCTTAACTGCAGTAATAAGCCCTCATTGATAGCTCTTCAACGATGTATCATAAGTGGTACTTATTTTCATTGGTTCCAGTGTTATAGCCGAATGAAATTTTAATTAATTATAATCCCTTAGGGGAAGGCACATCGGTTCGAATCAAACTTCATCTACTTACTTTTATAACTTGTTTTTAAATTTAAATATATTGATTTATTAATAATTATTAACCTGTGATTGTAAAAAAAAATTTACCATAAATAACAATTCAATAATAACAATAAAAAATAAAAAATATCAGAAGTTATTAATGAAATACAATTTTATGTACTTTATGTTTAAAAAAATATGAATATGTAATTTAATAGGTGTATAGGTGTACAAGGAAGTCATGTGGTGTCCACATCAGATTTTTTGTATTTAATAATTAAGCGGAAAGTTGTTCGGGATTATTAAAAAAAATTAGAATTTTGTTTTTACTCAAACTTTTTCCTTTTTTTTTGTAATTATTAAAATGGCTGATAAGGAAAACAGATTATGTTGTAAATGGTGAGCGGTGGATAGATAACAAGAAATCGAAATATTATTTGAATTCTGTAAAATTACGGAAAAATAAAAAAAAGAAGTAGGAAAAACGATTCCTCAATCTTACTTGGACTTTGCTCTGCTTGGGAATATTAAAAAATCGTTCAAAATTAGAATGTGGTTAATGTAATGTCTGTTAGGGTTCAACTAAAAACTCTACTTTCAAGTCCAGTCAACATCAATTGTTCTAACATTCTCGAGCTAATAGTAAGACTATATTTAAAAAATTATATTTAAAATAAATCATTGGAAATTGTACTATTATATTTAACTAATCAACTCAAGAAAGCAGAACAAAATTGCTAAAACATTAAAAATAATAAATAAAATGACAAAAACATAATCTAATCTTTGTAATGTAAAAAAAAAACATAATGTAATGTAAAAAAAAAACAAAAAAACATGTAATGTAATTTGGAAAAACATAATCATAATATAATCTTTGTAATGTTAGTAACTAACTGAGATCTGTATATTTCTCTACTACGCCGAGATGTCATGTTTAAGTTTATTATAATATATAAAAGATGTTAAAAGTTAAAGATTTTATTTTTATTAAACTATATGTATTTTTCTTTTTTTTTTTATAACAGCTTATACTTAATTATTGTATTTTCATTCAATGAAGGATATGTACATTTTAATTTCGTTAAAAAAAAAAATTGTCATTAAATTTATAAACAGAATGACTGTATACTCTTAACTCAAGAGTAGTTGTCTGTACATAAAACTGACGTCACCTATTAGTTGGTCTAATAATTTATTAATATGCTTTTTTTTCAGAAATTGATATAATAATGAAAATAACTCTATCGGGGAAATTATAAATTTAGAAAAAAAGTATAGTTTAGCCAAAATACTTTGCGTACCTACAATTGCTTCGTAATAAAAGTATTGCTATAAATAGAGATTTAAAATTGCGTTTGATATTAATATTAAAATAACACAGTGGTAACCGAATTTTAATGAAATTTGTACTAGTAATAAGTTATGAAATTTACAGCATTTTAGCTTCATATTTTTCTATTAAAAAATTTCACATTAAATATGGTATGGTAATTTATTACCGTGAAAAATTAATAATATATTTAAAAATAAAAGCAATCAATAATTACAAAATTGAAAATTAAGTTTAAACATAATAATGAAAAGTATGTAAGCCTACCACTCAGATTATAGGGTAACGATAAAATACGTAAGTCTTCTGGATATAACGTATGTGAATTTAAATAAGGGCCATCAATCATTCGTTATCCTATCATTTCCCCCTTTAAATTAAGTTTTCTTATATATAGGCTTAAAGGTATATAACCTGAACTTAAGATAATCCATTCTTCTTAGCTACTCAAATTCGATCACCCTTCTTTTCTCTTCTCAATATCTAATACAGCTTTCTTTAAGCTATTCTTCTTCTTTTAATAAAACAAAAAAATTCTGAAAAATGTTTTCTCTTCATTTATTTTTATTTTATTTTTTTTCTAGCTAAATATTACAGTTCGGCAGTTAGCGTTTCAAGTTTCAATCGGATAGATTTTCTAAAAAATTGCCGTTAATTAAAGCCTCATAGAAAAGCAGTTTAGATCAGGTAAAATATTTAAGTTCTTAAAATTGTAACTAAATATTTCTATTCACAAATGTGTGTATCGGTTAGGTTAATTATGGATCATAACCAACCACATCTTTTTCTTCAGGACTCAAATTTATATTTAATTAAAATTAATTATAAGTTACTCACTTTTAGATAGATTAAAGCATCAAACTTTCTGACGTTATTTGTCTCTATTTATATAAAAATATATGTATACATATATATATATTATTTTTGTCTTCAGTCATTTGACTGGTTTGATGCAGCTCTCCAAGATTCCCTATCTAATGCTAGTCGTTTTATTTCGATATACCCCCTATATCCTATATCCCTAACAATTTGTTTTTTATATTCCAAATGTTGCCTGCCTGCACAATTTTTTTCCTTCTACCTGCCCCTCCAATATTAAAGCGACTATTCCAAGATGCCTTAATATGTGGCCTAATAAGTCTGTCTCTTCTTTTAAATATATTTTTCCAAATGCTTCTTTCCTCATGGATTTGCCGCAACACCTCTTCATTTTTCACTTTATCGACCCATCTGATTTTTAACATTCTCCTATAGCACCAAATTTCAAAAGCTTCTAATCTTTTCTTCTCAGGTACTCCGATCGTCCAAGTTTCACTTCCATATAAATCTACGCTCCAAACATATACTTTCAAAAATCTTTCCCTGACGTTTAAATTTATTTTTGATGTAAACAAATTATATTTCTGACTGAAGGATCGTTTCGCCTGTACTATTCGGAATTTTATATCATTCCTGCTGCTTTGTCCACCTTTAGTAATTCTACTTCCCAAATAACAAAATTCTTCTGCCTCCATAATCTTTTCTCTTCCTATTTTTACATTCAGTGGTCTATCTTCGTTATTTCTACTACATTTCATTGCTTTCGTTTTGTTCTTGTTAATATATATATATATATATATATATATATATATATATATAGTAGTGTATTATAATAAAAATAAATTAAATACTAGATACTTAAAAATGTTTTATCCGTTTTAAAACGGCTACCAAAAAAAAAAAAAAAAATATATATATATATATATACTGCCCAGAAATTAGTTTTAAGATATTCAATTCAAACCCAGCTCACAGAATGATAAAAATTCACAGTTTACAAGTCATTAATTCAGTTCAAAATTTTTCTAGATGAAATGTATTTAAAAATCTTCTCATTTATGCTATGATACATGTGTAAAAACTTGGTTGCGATTGATCGGGTAGTTTTTTTGTTTATCCCGAACAAATGAAAACCCTCTTCCTCTTTATGCAATAGTATAGGTATGTAACGAAACTGCATTTTAAGTGAGTGATATTTGTATTCCTCATACCTGAAAACGTAAAGAAAATCCAATTTTACTCCCAATCCCACCACACACCGAAAGCAATAACGTACTTTACTTCGAAAAGTCGGTATAATTATATAAGTATATCAAGTTTGAGCTTAAAAAACATAAATAATTTTTCTTTTAAATCTGCAGAAGTTTTTGCATTTAATTCTTAATATTGTAGCAAAATAAGCTTACGCAGATGTTTGTTTATGAATGCTAATTAGAATTTTTTTAAAAATATTTAATATTATAAAAAGAGACAGGAAATGATTAGAAAACAATAAGAAACCTAAACAAAGGAGAATGAAAAATTATTTTTCAATCTTAGCCGTCGAGTAATTTTATGAAATGAATAGCAAAGGAATAAAATTAAAATTTTTTCTGTTGTAATAAGGAATCGTTTTACGCAGTTTCTGTATGATTTTACGCTTCTACATATATTAAGAATATAATTCCAGTTTAATTTTTGTAATGAGTTTCCCTAAAATATATTCTCCTTTTTATTTTACTAATAAATTTGTAAGTTTAGGACTGAAAATTACGGAGATGAGTGTCTGTCAAAAATACGCAAAGTATCTTTTTAAAAGTAGATTTTTTCCACGAATACCTCATTAAAAAAGAAAATCCTTTGATTGCATTCAACCCCTACATATATTCTTTCCTAATGAAGTTTACTTGCACTGGTATTATTCAGTAGAATTATATATATATTTTACGCTAAAAGTACGTAATTACTATGTACAAATACACCATTTATTAATTTAAATGCGCTGAGAAAACACTCGCTTTGTAAAAAAAAAGAAATTAGTTATGTAAATATCTATTTGATCTTTTAATGTAAAGCAGAATGTTCTTGAAAACTGAAATGAATATAAGGAATTATGAACTTTCTCTTAAAAATTTTATTTATTAGACATCTGGATCTAATAACTTTCTGCAAATACCACTCATTTAACAGAAAGTTTTTTCCCTACATCACTAAAGATAAATAAAGACATGATATTTTCTGGCAAGGCCGAATTGTAATATAAAATAACAATCGGGCCTTCAAAACTACTAACTATATAGCTTTGAAACATCAATAATTATAAAGTTTTTTATAAATCTATTTCAATAATGTTTTAACCGATCTCCGTGGTGGAGTGGTAGCGTCTCAGCCTTTCACCCGGAGATTCCGGGTTCGAATCCCAATCAAGCATGGAATTTTTCATACACTATAAACTTTATTTTCTCGTAGGAGAAAATGACCAAAAGCAGTCGATGCCGTCTTCTCAAAAAATACATTTTTTAATTCTATTGAATAACTTGCCTTGCATGGTAACTCATGTTGTAAATGGGTTCCTAATTTTTTAAAAAGTGCCTATGACGGATTTTCAAAAGTAAACGCAGAGTGTGCATTTTTTATAAAATTATTTTTTAAGGATGTTGTACGTATACCAAAATAATTTATTTCAAAAAAGAGAAAAATGTCCTTATTTGCTATATTATAGTGATTAGAAAATAAATTTGGACAAAGGAAACACGGTTTGAAGTTAAGTTTAAGAATATTTAGGCTATAACACATTAAACAATAATAAGTAATTTCTTTGAAGAAGTGTAAATGTAACTAGAATTCATTGAACAGCGACATTTCAGTTAACATCTTTGAAATACAACCTTTCGGAATTCATATACAACTACTTTCTTGGATCATAGATCTAGATCTATGCTGCAAAAAAGAAATCGATCAAAAAATGGGCTGTAACCAGTCGAAAAATAGGGTACGGTTTTTTCGCATTTCTCGAAGCTTCATGACCCAGGGATCCCAAAAATAGTACAGCGTAATGTTCGAATATATGTACGTATGTTAGCGTGTTTGAAGCTTAATAATTTGATAAACCGATTTTGATGAAATCTGACACAGAGATTCGTATATATGAGGCAATTTGTTAGGAGAAGCCTATAACGAAGGTGTTAGTAAAGTTAACACACTGATGGAAGGAAATATCCACCGAGACATTTACATCTATCTACAGCACCCTGAGGAAGGCCAAAGTGATGACTGTGATATGTAATCAGATTTAGAGGATTTATAAGACGATCTCCGGTAAAGCCCATCAGGACTAGGAACGGTAGGGGTGGTTTGGTGACCGGGATCGTTCCAAGGCGGATATCTTCCCCTACGTGGATCAGGATGGTAAAACTTTGTGTTTTACCATCCATGGGTGGGGTATAGTTATTTCTGGGTCAAATTTTTCAAAATTTTACAAAAATTATATTCTGCTCACTTTATATTAAGCTCAGTTCATGCGTATATGATTATCTTACCATTTAGAAAAAAAATTTCCCCTAAATTCTCCCCTTTCCCAAAAATCGATTATTTGGAATTATTATTGTTATCGATTTTTAAAAAAACTTTAACAGGTAATATTTTTCCAATACAAGGATAAATAACCAATGTCAGGAAAGTTTAACAACTTTGTTGTCAGCCTTTTTACTTTCTTGTACAAAGGAAGAGAAGTATTGTGATCGAAAACAAATTTCAGATTTCAACGGAAATATCCATTTTCACCATCCCTGGATCCATTTTGACTAGTTTAGGAGTGACGTCTGTACGTACGTATGTATCTCGCATAACTCAAAAACTATTAGCCGTAGGATGTTGAAATTTTGGATTTAGGACTGTTGTAACATCTAGTTGTGAACCTCTTTTGGTTCAATCGATTGCAATCGACTGAACCAAAAGAGTCCAGAATCCAAAACAATTTGGATTTTGAACTTTTTCTTAACTGCAGTAATAAGCCCTTATTGAGAGCTTTTCAATGATATATCAAAAGTGGTACTTATTTTCATTGGTTGTAGAGTTATAGGCAAAGAAAATTTTAATTAATGTAATATTTGGATCTTACATGGGAAAGGCACGTCGGTTCGAGTCAGACTTCATCTCCTTTTTTTAAACTTTTTTTTTTAATTTAAATGTATTGATTTTTTTTAATAATAATTATTATCCTCTGATTGTAAAAAAAAAGTTAAATAAATAATTCAATAATAACAACAAAAATATTACAGAAGTTATTAATGAAATAAAATTTTATGTACTTTTCATTAAAAAAAAAAAAAAATGTGTATATGTAATTTAATAGGCGTACAAGGAGGTCATGTAAGATGCACATTAGATTTTTATATGTAGAATCCGGAAATGAATAGCAGACACACACAAACACTCGCACACACATATATATATATATATATATATATATATATATATATATATATATACAGATGGAAAGAAAGAGAAAGAGAATAAAAGAAATCAAATTTGGTTTTGTATGGAAAAATAACATAATCTTAAAAAAAGTGATTTAAAAAAAAATTCACTATAACACATTTTCATTTCTTCTTTAAATTTCGAAGCTTGCATCTTGTTAAAAATAATTAATTATAATTAACTGACTCTTAATTTGGATTCTAAAAGTAAAAACTTAAAAAAGAATTGAAAAAGGTACTATTTTCATTTCCTAGAATGTTTTTATTTTAAACTGTTATTATTAAGTTTATTTTTATTTAGAAAGTGATTTCCTAAAACTTCTAACCGTATGAAAACATTATAAGAATAACAAAAAAAAGAAAAAATCTTGTTCGATAAAAATATGAAAAGAATTGCATTGAAATAAATAAAAAAATATTACTACCAAACGTAGTAAGTCTTAATGGTGGAACACATTTCTTTTTTATCTTATTTCTTTCATTAATTATATTTAAAAAAATTAATCTCCTTCAGCTTTAACATAAACACTTTGAATACCAGCATGCAATTCGGATATATATCATTACGTTATAACGATACAATAATTCTTTAAGGTAACAAAAAAAAAAAAAAATATTCTAATTTTTGTTTACTTTGACAATTTAATTTTTCGTTTCAAAGTCATTTTATTGGAATAGTCTGAATAGAACTCACTACGTGTGTGATATACGAACAGAATAAGTTTAGCGCTGATTCTTAAATAATTAATCATAAGTTAATGTTATTATCGATTCTTTTTATATTTGAATATACTTTTGTATGTGTAAATTGAATATTTAATATATTTGAAATCTAAAGTGAAGTATTTATATATTATTAAATGTTTATTATAATTAAATTACGAACTGGAACTGTTACTGAAATGCGATCATACAAGAATAATGCGATTGCTATTTGTAGGCGACTGGCTGTAATTAGAACTGAACAAGAGTGACGACTGAAGGCTGAATAATGAATGACGACAATAATGACGATGGACATGCTTAAATAATGTTGCTGGAGCTGCTGCTTCGTCAGGAGCTGAGTGTATCCGAAAGGAGCCGTATGAACTGCCAGGAGCCGAGCGTGTCGTCAGGAATCGAGTGCATCCGAAAGGAGCCGAGTGATGTGTACGAAGCCGCTGAATCGTCAGCAGACGAATGCATACGAAAGGAACCGAGAGTACTGTAAATATCCGAATGAATCCGAAGATATTTAAATTTAAAAATTCTATTAAGTACATTAAAGCTCCAACATTTAAACGATAATAACAAAATACAAATACGTAAAGCGTATTTAAAAGTTAAAGAAACGTAAGGCCGGACAACGTGATCCATCTAAACAGTTTTTCTCTAAAAAATAAAAAAAAGAATATTTAAAATCGGGCATAAGGTAAAACGTAAGGAACTGAAAGAAACGCAAGGATGTCGGAGGGTGCAATACCCTCCTGTCTATTGCAGTATCCAGACATACGTCCTTTTCTGCTGGGTATTTCTGATGAATTAGAGTGTAATAAATAGAAAATTGACTGATATTCATGGTTTATGTGGATTTTGGGACTGCTTTTTGAACCAAAGGAGTTTTCGGTGGCAGGAGCCTCTGACAGGAGTAAGGTGTGGATGCCGAGGGTAATTTTAGAGTCTGGTCCTGTGTGGCACTCTACTGCAACTAGTTTACACTCGGTTATGGATTGTTTCGTTTCTTCTAGAATGACACATTCTAGGTTTATCCCGGTCAAAGATAGCGGGTAAGAAAAGGGCTTGGGATAATGGAAGTGATTTTCCGGAGTAATCTTATAGCCCCTTTCCCTCTTCTCTTCATTTAACATCAGCATAACCGTTAGTTCTGAAAAGAACTAAACGGGCGAGAGAACTGGCTTCTTCAATCTTCTTTAGGAGGAAAATATTGGTTAGAGAAAGTCACGGTAGAAGCGGTTTTTGGCACAGGTAGCAATACATGGACTGATTATACATGGTATGTGTATGGTGATTAATTAATAATTCATGTAACTAAACGCGACTAAAAGATAAGGATTAAACACATATTTCAAAAAGCCGGAGGGTTAAATAACTTTTCCGAGTTTGCACTTGACATATTATTTTTTCAAACACAACATAAGAATTTTAAACATTATTGACTTAGCAAACAATATTAAGTGTACAATTTTGAAAAAGTTAAAAATGTACCGAAAAAACCAAAAAAAAATCTTGATTTAAACCCCTTGACCAAATACGATTTTATATAGTATTATTAGTATAACTGAGAAAAAAATAAAAATTCTTAGTAAAAGATTAATAGAACAAACTGAAAAAATAAAAATCCAAAAACCGATTCGTTTTATTCCTTTGAATGAGTTTCAAAAGAAAAAAAAAGCCTAAAAACCCCATGTGTTTTTGGGCACGGGCTTGACCTCTGGTCATGTTTTAGTTGGTCCAGTTTGATGTAACGATATTCAAGACTAATTTGTTTTTTTTTTTTGAATCGAAATCGATTTCTGTAGGACCACGATAAATATTTTCACTTCTTAACATCTTTTTCTTCCGTTTCCAGTACCTTTCATTTTCCGTGAGCATTCTTTTCACCTTTGCTGTCCTTTCTGTTCAAATTCTTTTCTTCTAAAATCGTTCACATCTTTTGAGTCTTAATCTGAGCATGTCTCTGATTTGTGAGTTATGTTATTTCATGTGTTTCCATCTTTGCTTCTTTTATATCTTCTCTGATTTGTTTGAATCACTTGGTAGTTGTCTTTTTGTTGTTTCCTTGGTCAAAAATTTCCTTGGTTAGACTGTTTTTGTCCATTCTCATCAAATGTACGTAGAAAGCAAGTCTGAGTTGCTTAATCGGGTCTAATTATTTGCATTACTTTCGGTAAAGTTAATCTTTTTTTTTAATTCCCAGCTATCTTTTGCTTTTATGGGTACTTATATATATAGTCAAATATTTGTATCAAATTTAAACGTATTTGATCAACATATTTTTGAGATATGAGTCAAAAAATATTTAGAAATCATGTTGAATATTTCCCACCTCTAAATCTAATTGATTTAAAACCTTGATATTTTAAACAATTAATATATTGTACTAAAGCCCAGTTTTCTAAGACCATTATAAAAAGTGTAAAAAATTCAAAATTGTGAAAACTACCTTTCTCTTTTTTTGGTCCAAAATTTTATGCCATCAATGCTCAAAAATATACATTTTTCAGCCATTTTTGAAGAATTTCTATTGAGCCAGTCCGGAGATATTAATCAAAATGCATCCCAACATACAATTACGTATACACATCTTCTGGAAATTTCTGTAACTTATTTTGTGTGTGTGTTTTTTTTTATACTACAGGAGACTTAAAACACCGACATTTTCAAAAACCCAGATATCCAAAATTTTTGTTGAACGTTAGACTTTCTCTCTGTGGCAGTACTGTTGCAGCCGAAGTATATGATACATTAAATACATATAAATGAATGATATACTATTACTGCGTAGGTCAAAATAAGAACCTTATTTCGGATATTTTTGTAGTGGATGTAGCTTGTAAACATGTCTCTCTCTCTCTCTCTGAGTGTGTGTGTAAAAGCAGAAGAGAATAATGGGTACAATAATTAATGCCACTAAACCATTCAATCTGAAAATTCCTCAATAGAATTATGCATAAAGAAAATAGACAGGATTTTAATCATTTTTATCTATTCCTTTTTAATATCATGTTAATGAAAGTGTTCAATTATTATTTTTTTAATAGACTCGAATACCAGAAACTAAAAAAAAAATTACTAATGAGGTTTGTAAAATTTATTTTCTCATAAATAATATCAGATAAGTTTTTTAACACAAACACACACACACACACACACACACACACACACACACACACACACAAATTTAATGTTTTTCACGTAGTTACCATACGACAGTGATAAATAAAGTAATGAAAATAGGTATATGTAGGTGAACTAATAAAAACTACCCGATTGATACCAGTATAAGATACATTACAGTATTATATTAGATATCACTACTTTAGTTTCTTCACATTATTTGTGTAGAGAATAGGAAGAAAAAGTAGGGAGGTTTGTAGAGTACCAAGTGTTGCTTTAGAATTTATGACCTGCTAGCAGTTTATACGACACAGACTTTTATTAAAAACCAACAACAGAGTAAATTATGAAGGAAGAAATTAAGAAAGGGATATATATAACAAAGAAAAAGAATGGAAAAGAAAAACATATAATCTAATCTACCAACTGGTACTAATATAAACGACCGAGAGTTAAGATGCGCTCGTAAGTGCAAGCGCAACAGGATCGCGCACTTATCTGGTGCCAAAATGAAAAATGCTGGGTTAAAAGATGTTATGCTTTACAGATATAGGGATGACGAGGTTGAACTTTCTTCGTTGTATGAGTGAGGTTCAAATAATAATAAAACTTAGAAAACAAAAACAGCTTCATCATTTTCTTCTTGTAGTCATCTACACTTTTCCACGTACTCCCTTTTCCAATTACTTTTAATTTTTGTAGTTTCTTCCTCTTCTATCCTCATCAAATTTTTTTTCAGTGTAAATTTTCTTTCTGCATATTATTTTTTTCTCATTATAACCAATATTGCTTTTGTTGAATAATTATTTTTTATTTTTTTATTTTTTTTTTATTAGATATTATGAAAAACTTATATTAAAATTCTATTTTTTTAAAAATAATGTGTTCTTCAATTAATATTTTATTCATAATAAAAAAGAATTTAATTTACGTAAATTATTATTTGTAGATAATTTTTTAGATTAAAAATTGTATCCTATAATCGCAAAAACTTTGTATGTACTTTATTGTTATTATTTATTATTATTATTATTCTGGGAGTCTCATTCATCGAAGAAAAAACGTCATCAGTTTCCTAATGGAGCATAACAGATTTTTCCTCCTCTATAAAAAAAATATTTTTATTATTATTATTATTATATTTATTAGTTAATAATTTTCAAAAATGTTGAATTATTTTTATTAATGCTTAAATTTGCTTAAATTTTACATATAAAAACGCTACGATAATATGTAAAATTCATTGTCTTAAAAATAAAAAGTACAAAATACTATCAGTTAAAGAACCCCCAAAATATTTTTAAATCCATTTTTTATTTCGATATTTCTTATTTATATTCAAGCCATACTCATTGTTTGTATGATTATTATTATTTATATTTTAGAGAAAGTTCTAATGGTTTAAGTAGTAAATGTTTTACAAATAACTCCATAAATAGAAGATATTTAAAACAAAAAATTACGTTACGGTAACACATTCATAAATAATCTTAAAAAAATATTTTTTTGTAATTATTGTATGGAATTTTATGTCTTAATTTTATATAACCTGATATATATTTTTATATTAGAAATATTCTCACGCAAAGATTTATCAAAATTAGTTGAACTATTTTCCATTTACAGTAAGCAGAATTAAAAACGATTTGAAAAACTTGTTGGTGTATGTATATTTTGTATGAATGTGTACATATATAAACTTATGTATCCGAATTCCAAAAACCTTACATCACTCTCCTCACGTTACTCTATATCGCTTCTTCATATTCCTTTTCATACTCGTATTTTTATAAACTCTTAACGTTTTACTTGTTTTTTTTTTTACGAATAGTTTTGTTATTGGCTATTTTTTCGTAGTCCTTCCTAAATTATTAGTAGATAAAGACTTGAAACCAATAATATTGAAGTAATACAAGCGTCTCGAAAAATAAAACTGATTTATAAAATAACACGCTAAAATGTTAACGATTATCTTTTCAATTCTTTAAATTTCAATGTTTTAAAGTCAGTATAAAATTAAAAATTAATTTTTGTAGCTGAATGAGTAAAAATAAGTAATTATAAAAAAAAAAAAAAAAAATTGAAAATTTATTAGCTTATAATTTTTGATGGCAACTTATTTTTTTTTAAGTCGGTTTAGTACATCATTTAAAATTTATTTTCCACTTAACATTTATGTCTGATTAAAATTCTTTAATATTCTCTAAATACAAAAATAAGAAATAATCAAATTAGGTTTTATTTATTATTTTACAGAAAATCTTCTATAATAAACTTCACATATCTTTTAATTAAAAAAATAAAAATGACCTGCCCCATAATAAAGTATTAAGCAAAAAACTTCATAAGGTTTTAATTTTAATGCTGACTAAAAAGTATTCATTTTCGTTTCTTAATAAAAGCCGATTTTCTTATGTTTTTTTTTTAATAATTTTATAGTTGTTAAACAAACTATTGATTAAAATATTTTCTAAGCTTGTTAAAACAAATTAATTCGACGAAAAAAAGAAATATAACTAAATAAACTAGTATAAGTTGGTTTTAGCTTTCACGAAAGTACATTTTAAAAAGGTTTTTCAATACTTCATTGTGTAAGATTATTCCTTTTTACTACGACTTGGCGTTTGGTAAAATTAACAGAAAGTTCAAAATAATCTATAGAAATATAAACAATTACAAATTATATTGGAAAAAAGTTAATTTATTTGAAAAGCTTTCAATTAGAGATTTATCAAGATAACGTAAATTCTTTTGAAAAAGTTGTGATTAATACGATACAAAACCTTTTTTTTTTATTTTGAATACTCGCAGAAAAAAAATGAAAAGTTAGGTTTTAAATATAAAATTATTCGTAATTTAAGATTTCAGAGTTCATTTAAGTTAATAAATAGAATTCAAACGTGTTTTCTTCTTTATTTTAATAAGAAACTAACTTTAATGAAAGTTTAGCAGTGTCAAAAAACTTATATAATGATAAACGAAGATATTTCACAAAGTATAAAACGGTAATTTAAAGAAACTAATTAATTATATTGAAAATTATAAAAAAAACGTCAAGACTAAACTTTATAATTTGCTTATAATTAAATAGAGAAAATGTAGGAAAAAAAGTCCTCAATTAATGAAAATATTTATATAGTCACAACATTTTTAGTCTATTATTTTATAAAAAATACAATTTATCAGATAGATATTGAGAAACATTGATTAATGTTTTACCGCCGGTAAATTTATTTCTTTGTTTACTTTCCTGAAGTAAATGTATATTATAACCTCAAATGTTTTCTCTTGAAACCTAATTTAAAGGGTAAAAGTAATCAATAAAAGGTGAATAAAATTACTTATCATCCTTAAGAACTATTTATGTAAAGTATTAATAAACAAATAATTGGAAAATAAAACATTTCCTACTTCGTAGTATTTAAAGGTTTTTTGATTGAGAGATTTAGAGGCGCGATATCTCTTTGGAAAACAGGAAGGCGTAAACCACTTCTTCTTCCCCTACATAATTTTTTATTTTGATTTTATTTTCTTAATGTGCGCCTTACAATCTGTTAAATTAGTGAACAAAAAGCCACCCCCTCGCGGCCCAATTTGATGAAGATGATATGTTTGACATGTAAATGAGTTATATCTTGTACAGGCTCAAGCCGACCATTCCTAAGACCTGTGGTTAATTTAACCCTAACTACTAAAATACTTCAAAATCAGAAAATTTCGAAGTCAAAAATCAACTACCAGGGTGTCCCATATAAAACGCAACCCATCAATCACTCATCCATGAAATTTCAAAAGTCAAGCTTACTCCCCTACTCGTTACTGAAATGGACTCTCCAACATCTGAACATCGCGGCGACGCAGTAGAACACTACCGATAGTAACAACAATGCAATCATAACGTTCAGTGTATTGCTAGAGACAAGATGGTGTTTTCGCTAGATGAACGTGTTTTCATTGTTGAGTCGTACTTCAGTACGAAATCAGTGGTTGCAGTGCAAGATTTGTTTCGCCATAAGTACCCGGATAAACCAGCTCCTAACAAAACATCAGTATTAAGGTTAGTTGCAAAATTTAGAGAGACCGGTTTTGTTAATAACAAGGAACACAAAAGATCTGCGTCAGTATTGAATACAGATACAGTCACTGAAATCAAAGACCGATTACTCGCCTCGCCAAATAAATCGATCAGACGTTCGTCTGCTGAAATTAATTTGACTAAATCAACCGTTCATCGGGTGACCAAACAATTACAATTACGACCTTATCGCATTCAAACGGTTCATCAACTTCTTGAGTCCGTCAAAGAAAAACGGCTACAATATTGTCAACGGTTCCGTCCATTTCTGCGTGAGTGAATTAATGTTATGGATTCGTTATTTTTCACAAATGAAGCACGGTTTCATTTTAATGGCTACGTAAACAGCCAAAACAGTAGAATATGGCGTGCTGAAAATCCCCACGTTTATCACGAAAAACAATTACACCCGCAGAAGTTGGGCGTGTGGTGCGCGATATCGCGGAAGAAAATAATCGGTCCTATTTTTTTCGAGTACACCATTAATGTGGCTACAAGCCTCGGTCGAGGCTTGTGGCCACCAAGATCTCCAGATTTGACTGCGGCGGATTTTTTTCTATGGGGTTATCTCAAAAGAAAAAGCCTACAGCAACAAACCACGAACACTTGAAAGTCGATATTGAACAAGCTGTATTAAATATCCAGCCACAAACTTTGAAAAAAGTTACAAGAAACGCTGTAAAAAGAATTGAAGCTTGAATTCAATAAGATACCGGCCACTTCCAACATTTACTCTAAATGTAAGGTAATGGATGGTAATAATAAAAATTACATTTACATTTACACATGCCTTTTTATTATTTCAATACCTACCAATATAAGGTTGGGTTGCGTTTTATATGGGAAACCCTGTATTAAGCAACTGATATGCGACAAGTTAACCATTAGACCACCCCGGTGGGCTCCTTTATAATTAAAAACATTTTTTTAGTTAGAACACATTTTCAAGAATACTAATTCGAATATGATATTTAAATTTCTGTTAATTAGGGACTGGCAGGTAGACGTCCATGGAAGTAAGAAAACCTAAAACTTTCGACACAAATATGTATTTTTTCTCTATGGTAAAAAAATTTTAATTAAAATAAATTTTAAATAAAAAAAATAAATAATTCTGAAGGTACATGACCTCTCGAAAAGTCATGTAATTCGAATCGAACCGTTCGATTCGATATTCAAACCGTTATTATACGAAAATTTCCATTTTTTTATATTTGGAAGGCCAGAGAGTAGAGGCTTTTCAAATTGAAGAGGATCGTTATTCTAGAACACCATTTATTTTCTTTTTGAAGATACAACATATTTTGTAAGTAAAATTTTGATATTGCAACACGTAACTGTTTATTATAATCGTAGGGAGGATTGGGATAGAAGGGCTTTACGGGGTAAGAAGGCTTGAAACCTTTCTTCTCCTTTACAAAAACTTTTTATTTTTAAATTAAATACGTTTTTTTTAAAAAAAAAGAACCGTTCGAATAGCGTGACTTTCAATTTTTGTTAATTGAGTGGAAGGAGTTAGGGGCATGAGCATTCTAGGGAGCAAGATGGCATGAACCTCATCTTCTCTTGTTTGTATTATACTTTTATATGAAGTACATATTTTAAAGACAACACTTTGAATATCACTAATTTTAATCCTTTTTTTAATCGAGGGAGTTAATGGAGGGAGGTTTGTTAATAGGAGGCAGAAGAATTACAAACTTATAAACTCCATTATTTAACTTTCCCGGCATCATAGCTCTAGAGCTGTGTTGAAAGAAGGAAAGTATGATGATAATCAATCAAATTATAGGGTAAGGGTTTTTTGCATTTCTTGACGTTTAATGACCCGGGGACCCCAAAAATAAAAATAAATGAGCGATAATATTCGTACGTACGTATACGTACATGTTAAAAAATTAATACATTATGACTGGATAAACCAATTTTGTATAGAAACGTGTTTATATGGGGCAATCTGTTGGTAAAATATTGGCCTCAATATCTTCCGGGGTTGAGGTACATAATTTTTGGAGTTAATTTTGCCAATACTTTACCCCACTTTATAATAAGTTCAGTACATAAGTGCATGCTTATCTTACCATTTAAAAAAAAAATTGCCCCAAAATTCTCCCCTTTCCCAAAAATTGAAAAAAGTTATCTTTTTATTTATTGCATATTTTTTAACAGAAATTTTTACTTCTTCCTAGATTTTTTTTTTAACAGTGTTGCGGAGAAATACCATTTACGTACTCCCCCATAAAGTGGGGAAGTGTATCGGACTCGTACAGGTTCGACTAGATGTTATCAGAACCTATGTATGCCCGTACCCTACCGACTAAAACTTTTATTTCACTGTATTTCCCCACTCGAAGCCGGATCAACAGTCAAGAATAGCACCACCTCGGAGGTGACTTTTGAGCTCAGGGGGTCAAGAATCCCCGTGCCTCATCACCAGCACCCATCCGCTCAGGTGTTGACGAGTGATGGCTCCGCAGAGGGCTGTCGCACTCTGTTTAGTTTACGTCTTTTGATGTTCCCATCCACCAGTAGTGTATGTTACAGGTCAGTTCTCTGTTCTGTTGGTTGCCTTTAGCTCCTAGTGTGAAGTGGCCAGGTTCAACTATTACATATTTTCTTTACAAGAAAATACAGTACAGATAAACATGGTTTTTACATATTATTTTTATCTGTCACAACAATTATGGAATACATAGGCATTATCATGATTTATCATGAAAAATACAATTTATCTACAAACATATATCTGCATTCAATAGAAGATATATAGACATTATATTTCATGGTTCAGTTATTCTATTTACACATTCTTCCTAGATATTTTTATATCTAGGAAGATAAAAAATCAAATAAAAAAAAAATCATTCGGGGCAATACTGAGGGTGGAGGAACTGAGCATAGTTTTAAAAATACCAATTTTTTAATCTTTTAGAATTTTTTTGGTCTATTTAAACATACAATGATAAATTTACAATAAAAAATGATAAATTGATAAATTCATCAAAAAGTACCCCCACCCCAAAAAAAGAAATCTTAGGTAATTTTTTTCATGTATCATTTTTCCACTATAAAAGAAGAATAAATAACCAATGGCAGGAAAGTATTACTGCTTTGTTGTCAGCTTGGAAAAAACTTAACCTTATGATTTAAACAAAAAAATTATGGTTTAAGAACAGAAAAAATAGCTTAATATCAAAAAGAAGATCTGTATAAGATTCCACAAAAACATATCAGTGTAATTAAAGCAATTAAAACAAAAAATTATAATAGCAGAATAAATCATCAGGCAGCAGCGAATAGAGACAGACCCGTCTATTACAGAGAGTGAGTGGATCGTTGGTGTGATGAATTTGCGGAGTGGGAAACTTATAAGCTGGCCCCCGTTTTCACCTCTTTTCTATTAGTAGATCTGCTATGTGCCAGCTCGCAGTTACCTGTGTACGAGACATTTTCCTTCATCTCGTTATCGTACATTCAAAATCTGCTGACATTAACCGACTTCATGTTCAATATTTTACATTTATATAAAATTTTATGAATAATATTTTACAATCTTTTTTAATTTTTTTGAGTTTCGACTTGTAATGATTACAAGGAAATTAAATAATCAATTATATAAAATCAAAATTGTTAATAAACATTGTTCTTTATTTTCTTATTGCTAAATCGAAATTATAGAGTCCTAATCTAATTACCCTAAAGAGTTTTTCTAAAGTGGTGGGCTGGCTATACTTTTTCGGATTCTACTTGTAAAACTAAACAAAAAATATCCTAGGAAAAATGGCAATTTCTCCTTCGTTCTCCCCTGTCCGCTATTTTCTTATTTTTATATAAAAATATATATCTCATGTTCGGATAAATGAATTACATTAAAATTTGGTAAGCGTCCTGGTAAGAAAGTTTTAAAATTACCAAAAAATCAGCACTTAAATACCTTCCCAAATTACAAACTGGCGGCCATGTTTATTTTTCAATCCGTTATATCTCCATAAATATTAGTTTTATCAAAATGTATGTTATTGGCTAAAATATTAATCCTTTTATCTTGAAGAAAATTACATTTTAGTTTTTAAAATCGGTTAACAAATAGCCGAGTTATGGCAAAAAATTGATGTAATTTTGTGTCTGTTTTCATGTCCTCCACTTTACGTTCAATTCTATGAAATCAATTCTATGCAATATCATTTTAAAAATATTAATAAAACTTTCCTTAAAATCGTGTACGTTAACAGCATTTTTATCCTTATCTGAATTATTTTATGACAGTTTGAATTTTTATAGTTTATTAAAATAAAATTTGTAACAAAGCATCAACTAAAAACGTTTTTTCACAGAAGCAACTTAAAGTAGAGTATTGAGTTTGTGAAGGAATTTAGCTAGTAAAATTCAAATAATGTGACTAAATATTAGTATTCAGAACGGTTACAGAATTTGTTTGTTTGCTATACATATATTGATGGCTTTCCTAAGTTAATGCAAAACATACTTTTACCATTTTTCATTAGTATTATATGCAAAGAAACGAAATTATTTAAATTTATTCTCTAGATTTACATTGCTAAAATAGCATTTTTTTAATTTTTGGGGATAATTTTTCGTAAAAGATGAGCCGTAAAATTTGTTCTGCACCATCATATAAAAAAAACGAAAGTGTTTTATTCAAAATAAATTTTTCAATTTAAAATTATCATATTTTAAAATGTACATTACGAAAGGTAGAATCAATTATGATTATTCAATTAATGAAATAAAAATAACTGTTATATTAAAAAAAAATGAAAAAATTTTCATTCGATCGGGTGGGTAGTATTACTGATTTTTAAAACAAAAAAATATTAAATAAAGGAAACTGTGTGATTTAAATATACTCTTTATCGCACTTTTTCGACTTTGAAATAGTTTTAATTAATTAATCTATTAATCTAAACTAAGGTGACAGTTAATGAGGTTCTTATCGGTTATCTTCCCGCCTCCGGGAATTACCGTTCAGGTATTTCATCAGAGGATGAATGAGAATGATATGTATGAGTATAAATGAAGTGTAGTCTTGTACAGCCTCAGTTCGACCATTCCTGAGATGAGTGGTTAATTGAAACCCAACCACCACCAAAGAACACCGGTATCCACGATCTAGTATTCAAATCTCTATAAAAATAACTGCCTTTACTAGGACTTGAACGCTGGAACTCTCGACTTCTAAATCAACTGATCTGGAAAGACGCGTTCACCACTACACCAACCCGATGGATAAATAGTAACACCTACAGCTCTATATCTGTAACCAGTACGAAATTTCGCCAATAAAAATCTAAAAAAACCTCTAAAACCACCTCTAAAAAAAATCTTCCTCTACCTCTAAAGAAAATAAAAATCTACCTCTAAAGAAAAATCTGTAGACAATTATATTTAACAAAAATTAATTTAATTATACTTGTATAATAAAAAAAAAAAATATTTGGAATTACCTGTATTAATTGATTGCGGAAATAATGAACGAACTGAAATTAAGCAATCAAACAGAGAGAAAATTTATTATAAACTTCAATAAATAAATTGTAAAAAAATTATAAATTACATCACACACACGCGCGCGCGCGGTCACACACACACATACTAAATTTATTCCCGCTAAAAAATAAGCTTTCAATGTATAGGATCTTAAAAAATTCTGGATAGATTTTTAAGATGATATTTAATACAGTAACCGTTAGAAATTAAAAAATCTGATGTGGACACCATATGACTTCCTTAAACGCCTATTAAATTACATATACACTTTAATTTATTATATATACATTTTAATTTTTTAATGAAAAGTACATGAAATTTATTTCATTAATAACTTCTAATATTTTTTTATTGTTATTATTGTATTATTTTTTATTGTAAAACTTTTTTTACAATCAGAGGTTAATAATTTTTAACAAATCAGTATATTTAAATTAATTCCTTTAGCACAGGCGAAACGAGCCTTCATTCAGAAATGTGTTTACATCAAAGATTAATTTAAACGTCAGGAAAAGATTTTTGAAAGTATATGTTTGGAGCGTAGCTTTATATGGAAGTGAAACTTACACGATCGGAGTATTTGAGAAGAAAATATTACAAGCTTTTGAAATTTGGTGTTACAGGAGAATGTTAAAAATCAGATGGGTGGATTAAGTGACAAATGAAGAGGTATTGTGGCAAATTAATGAAGAAAGAAGCATTTGGTAAAATATTGTTAAAAAAAGAGACAGAATTATAGGCCACATATTAAGACATCCTGAAATAGTCGCTTTAATATTGGAGGGACAGGTAGAAGGGAAAAATTGTGCGGGCAGGCAACGTTTGGAATATGTAAAACAGACTGTTAGGATGTAGAATGAGGGGTATATGAAATGAAACGACTAATACTACATCAAACCAGTCAAATGACTGAAAAAAAAATTAAAAACAAAAAAAAGGAGATGAAGTCGCATTTGAACCGATGTGTTTTCCCTTTTTAAGATCAAAATATTTCATTAATTTAACTTTTATTTGACTATAACTCTGGACACGATGAAAATAAGTGCCACGTATCATATATATCGTTGAAAGCTCTCAATGAGGGCTTATTATTTCAGTTAAGAAAGAGTTAAGACTTTTTTGGACACTTTTGGTCCAGTCTATTGCAATCCAAAGAAGTGCACAACTAGATGTTACAACAATACTAAATCCAAAATTTCAACATCGTGCGGGTAATCATTTTTGAGTTATGAGACATAAATTCTCATATACGTACGTACGTCACGCCGAAACTAGTCAAAATGGATTCAGGATGGTCAAAATGCATATTTCCGTTGAAATCTGAAATTTTTCTCGATTACAATACTTCCTTCGTTCAAGGAAGGAAAAAAATCTGAACTATTTTATAATACTGGATAAAAAATAATATATTTATAAAATTGTAGAGAATAAAAATTAAGAAATATAACGATTACGTCTATAAATGTTGAAAAAATTAACCTTCCAAACATGTTGAGAATAGGTTAATCACAAGACCAATAAAACTCAATCAATATAGATAATTGACAGCAAAAACAGTTTAAGTAAACGCTAATAGTTTACTAAATAATAGAAAAAAATTTCTAGTTAAAGGAAATAATTAAAAAAAGAGTGTGGAAAAGTTATAAAAATTATTTAAAAGTAAAAAATGATTTAATTATAGTAACCCAAAATAATGAAAAACAGATTATGAGTATATGAAACAATTACGTACATTAGGAAACAACCTGATACAATATGATAAAAAACAATGGTTATAAAGAACATACGAGCAATAGTTTCAGTTAATATACACAAAAAACAAAACATTTCTCAACTGTACATGACCAGTAAATGATAAAGATCAAAGCATATTTTTAAAACATAAAAGCGTCATTATCTCTCAGTCTTTGAATTAGCAAACGGTTCGACTAAATAAAAAAGCTAACTGTTTGATAGATAAAACATTAGAATGAAATTAGTGCCTTTAAAATTAAATAAAAAATTTTTTTTAAAATGTAGTCATAACATCACAATAAACTCAACACAAATGTATTTATCTAAACAATAAAATAGATATTACCAAAAACAGATGATGATGATGTTTTTATTAAACGAATAAAAAAAAACTGCATACTTTACAAAACACATGCGTTGTACTGACATTAATTATGAGAGATGGTTGCTTTACTGTAGTGAAACGACCAGTTGACGATGAAGACAAATAAGTAACTTGTTAGTTTATATTCTCGCGTGCACATATAGTTTTCTTTTCCTTTTAACATTAACTAAAACGGTTTAATTATTTTTGCTAATATACAACTAATTGTGTAAAATTTCAAAAGAGAAATAAGTTGTTTAATTTTTTATTATTTGTAAAAAAAAAAATAAATATAGATGCTCGTTTGATAACGCATTCAGTTGTACTGGACAAGATTAAACAGGTCAGTTTTTGCTTCTAGATCAAATTGATAGTGTGTTAGTTGCGTTGGTTGTCACCGTCTAATGTTTTAAAAATGGTAATTTCGTTTAAATCTAGTTTATTAATTTTAGTTGATTCATAGTTTAAATTTGTGAATTAATACAATTTATCATAGGTTTACATTTGATATTATATTTCGTACAAATAATTGCCAAAATACTTACAAAAGAGTTCAGTTTAGTTTGGTTTTCATAAACCAAATTGAGGTAAATTAGAAAGTAAATTAGAGGTAAATTGAGAGATGTAAATTACATTTTACATCTCTTTAAGGAAAATATCTCTTCAAAGAAATTTGATTACATTTCAGACTAAATTAATGGTACTTACGTATTAACGCCACCGCAGCTACAGCTTTATTTAAAAGCAAAGTAGTCAATCGGATTTCGGTGATAAATGAACAATATCTTTATTAATTTTAATAAATGGTTATTTTATAAATATAATTTAACCAAACTTAACCTACGCTCGCTAACCTTGACTAATTAACACCGTAATTTTTTGAGTATTTATTTAATAAATTCAGTAGTTATTGCAATTATTTATTATTTAAATAATCAAAACACTCCTGTTAATTAGTCAAGGTTAGCGAGCGTAGGTTAAGTTTGGTTAAATTATATTTATAAAATAACCATTTATTAAAATTAATAGACTGTTTTTAATCTATGTTAAACTCTATATCGGCCCATTTTCCACCGAAATCCGATTGATTACTTAGTTTTTAAATAAAGCTGTAGCTGCGGTGGCGTTATACGTAAGTACCAAATTAATTTATTGTAATACACGAATACTGTAATTTTTTATCCATTTTTATATTTATATACCCATCGGGCTGGTCTGATGGTTAAACTCGTCGTCGCAAATCTTCGAAGCTACGTAGGTTCAAATCGTAGTAATTGTTGGTTGCTTTTATACGTATTTGAACGCTAGACAGTGGATACTGGTGTACTTTTATAATCAGGAGTTTAATTATGTACACGTCTCTGTAATGTCGGCCTGAGTCTGTACATCTTATTTACATGTCATATATACCATTCTCATCTCATTGGTAAATGGAGGGGTGCTTATTGTTCACTAGTTGTGCAACGTACACATTAGAAATAAATAATAAAACAATAATTTTTTTATTAATTGAAACCAGCGTTGACAGTTTTTCAAAATGACATATCGGAATTTCAGGGGAAAAAACAAATTTAACACCTGGCAACCATATTGGTAACCTGATTACAAATATATATATAAAAAAAATGATCAAACTTATACCGTGTGGAATGATTCATACTTGTAGCAAACTTCTAAATTGATGTAAAACATTAAACAATAAGATTATTTTATTTATTTAAGATTATTTTCATGCAATATAGTTTAATCTAGATTTATTACAGCTATCTAATTTTATAGTTATCGTTATACGTAATGTGATATTACGTTGTAGTCTTGCACTCGACTGACATTAAATTTGAATTAATTTTCTTAAACGAAACATAAATTCAATTTTATATTTATTGAAACAGTTAAGCACTGCTTCAGAATTTCCACCCCAAAATTTTTCTATTTTTTTTTTTTAACGATATATAGTTGTAATATTTGTAATATCATAATTCATTAAAAATGTTAATATTTTAATGATAGATAAATTATTTTGGCGAAACGAGAGAATAATTAAAAAGTCATATAATACATTTTTTAATACAACATTTATTATAAATCATAATACAATTACTTTTAAAAACACAATACAATACTTTTTTATTAAACGATAATTATACTACAGGATGAAACTAATAAAATACAATATAATTAAATATGTTGAAGTATCAAACTGAACAAATCTTCCTCATCCTTATGTCTGTAGATGCCACAGAAATTCACATAAATAAGAATCCAACAAACTATTAACCATCATTAAAAAAATTGCATCATTGTTGTATATAATTTGTATATTTAACTTTAATTTTAGTCGAGGTTAGTGAGTGTAGGTTACATTAATATATATACTTTTTTTTTTGTCTCCAGTAATTTTGTTTTTACTTCCCAAATAACAAAATTCTTCTACCTCCATAATCTTTTCTCCTCCTATTTTCACATTCAGTGGTTCATCTTCGTTATTTCTACTACATTTCATTACTTTCGTTTTGTTCTTGTTTATTTTCATGCGGTAGTTCTTGCGTAGGACTTCATCCATGCCGTTCATTGTTTCTTCTAAATCCTTTTTACTTTCAGCTAGCTTACTATATCATCAGCAAATCACAGAATCTTTATCTTTTCACCTTGTACTGTTACTCCAAATCTAAATTGTTCTTTAATATCATTAACTGCTAGTTCTATGTAAAGATTAAAAAGTAACGGGGATAGGGAACATCCTTGTCAGACTCCCTTTCTTATTATGACTTCTTTCTTATATTTTCTTTAATTATTACTGTTACTGTTTGGTTCCTGTACATGTTAGCAATTGTTCTTCTATCTCTGTATTTGAACCCTAATTTTTTTAAAATGCTGAACATTTTATTCCAGTCTACATTATGGAATGCCTTTTCTAGGTCTATAAATGCCAAGTATGTTGGTTTGTTTTTCTTTAATCTTCCTTCTACCATTAATCTGAGGCCTAAAATTGCTTCTCTTGTCCCTATACTTTTCCTGAAACCAAATTGGTCTTCTCCTAGCACTTCTTTCATTCTCCTCTCAATTCTTCTGTACAGAATTCTAATTAAGATTTTTGATGCATGACTAGTTAAGCTAATTGTTCTGTATTCTTCACATTTATCTGCTCCTCCTTTCTGTGATATCATGACTATAACACTTTTTTTGAAGTCTGATGGAACTTCCTCTTTTCCATAATAGATTACACACCATGGAATTTGATGGAATTTCCTCTTTTCCATATGGAGATTACACACCAGCATGTGTAATCTATCAATCGCTTCCTCACCTGCACTGTGCAGTAATTCTATAGGTATTCCATCTATTCCAGGAGCCTTTCTGCCATTCAAATCTTTTAATGCTCTCTTAAATTCAGATCTCAGTATTGTTTCTTCCATTTCATCCTCTTCAACTTCCTCTTCTTCCTCTATAACACCATTTTCTAATTCATTTCCTCCGTATAACTCTTCAATATATTCCATCTACCTATTGACTTTACCTTTCGTATTATAAATCAGTGTACCATCTTTGTTTAACAGATTATTGGATTTTAATTTATGTACCCCAAAATTTCCTTAACTTTCCTGTATGCTCCATCGATTTTACCAATGTTCATTTCTCTTTCCACTTCTGAACACTTTTCTTTAATCCACTCTTCTTTCACTAGTTTGCACTTCCTGTTTATAGTATTTCTTAATCGTTGATAGTTCCTTTTACTTTCTTCATCACTAGTATTCTTATATTTTCTACATTCATCCATCAGCTGCAATATATCGTCTGAAACCCAAGTTTTTCTACCAGTTCTCTTTGTTCTGTCTAAGTTTGATTTAAGAATTTCCTTTTTAACATTCTCCCTTTCTTCTTATACATTTTCTACCTTATCTTTGTACTTAGACCTCTTGCGATGTCCTTCTCAAAAATTTTCTTTACCTCCTTCCACCGATTCATCTGACACCTTTTCTTCAGGCTTTTAAACCTCAATCTACATTTCATTATCACTAAATTATGGTCGCTATCAATGTCTGCTTCAGGGTAAATTTTGCAGTCAACGAGTTGATTTCTAAATCTTTGCTTAACTATGATATAATCTATCTGATACCTTACAGTATTGCCTGACTTTTTCCATGTGTATATTCTTTTATTATAATTTTTAAACTGGGTGTTGGCAATTACTAAATTATACTTCGTGCAAAACTCTGTAAGTCAGTCCCCTCTTTCATTCCTTTTGCCCAGTCCGTATTCACCCACTGTATTTTCTTCCTTGCCTTTTCCATTGCTTGCATTCCAATCTCCAATTATTATTAAATTTTCATCTCCTTTTATGTGTTTAATTGCTTCATTAATTTCTTCGTATACACACTCTACCTCATCATCATCATGGGCGCTTGTAGGCATATAGACGTTAACAATCGTTGTCGGTTTAGGTTTTGATTTTATCCTTATTACAATGATTTTATTGCTATGCATTTTGAAATACTCTACTCTCTTCACTATCTGTGAAGCTGAGTTAATTATTCTAAAATCACCTGACCAAAAGTCGTTTTCCTCTTCCCACCGAAGCTCACTAATTCCCACTACATCTACAGTTATCCTAACCATTTCCCTCTTTAAATTTTCTAACCTACCAACCTTTTTAAAACTTCTAACATTCCACGCTCCAACTTGTAGAATGTTATTTTTGAATTTTCTGGTGACCCTTTCCTTAGTAATCCCCACCTGGAGATCCGAACGGGGGACTAGTTTACCTCCGGAATATTTTACCAATGAAGGCGCCTCCATCATTGCTATATGAAAATGCAGAGAGCTACATTTTCTTGGAAAAAAAAAAGCAACTGTAGTTTTCCATTGCTTTCAGCTGCGCAGTACTCAGAGGACTGAGTAATGTTGATATGTCCGTTTAAGTCATCCTGACCTACGCCCTTAACAACTACTGAAAGAGCTGCTGCCCTCTTTCAGGAATCATTCCTTAGTCTGGCTCTCAACAGATACCTCTCCGATATGGTTGCGCCTTCGGTCCAGCTACTCTGTATCACTGAGCACTCAAGCCCCCTCACCAACAGCAAGGTCTCATGATTCATAGAGTGAGTTTAATATACATATGATTCGTCACATATCGTTCAAATAAAAAATAGCGTAATTTTGGAGAGAAAATTCCGAAAGAGTATAAACGGTTATTTTCCTATATGAAAAATTAAGGCGAGTGTTCCCCTTTGGATAAAAACCATGTTTTTAAGGAAAATTTAATTGGTCAGGTAACAAAAAATTAATTTTAAATTAAAAATAATTAAACGTCAAAGCAGATATAAAAAAATCAGTTTGTAAATTTGATGAGTTTAAAAAATAATAGAAATTTAAAAGAAAAGAGAAATTTATCATAGCTTCTTATAAATTTACTAGCATTTTCTATAATTTTTTTTTTTTTTATTACTTTCTCACAAAAAATTTCATTAATTTTTTTTTTTAATTTGAGGGACTTAAAACTGAAACGAATTCCTTGAAAAAACTTTTCTTCGTTTTAGATTCTTTACATGATATAAACGTAATTCAAAATTTGTATTCAATTTACTTTTACGTAATCTGTTTGTTAGATCGATATTTACTTTTAAGATAAGCTGACAACACAGGAGCCACCATATACGCGTAAATAACTAGGTTCTGCTTTAAGTTAAAAATATTTACGTTAAATGTCTAGTTTTACATTAATATTTAGTGAAATGCTGTAGTAAAATAAAACTAAACACAGGAAACAAGACGAAAGATTTGGCAAAACATAACGTAAAGTTATTTATAATAAAGTTAAATAAAGAGAAAAGGTTTCTTCCTTGTTCGAAATATATTAATAAATAATGGCACACATCTGAAATATTCGATCATAATTCAAAAGTTTTTTTCTTCTGAAAACTTACGAAATGGGATTTATATTACCTTACTTTAAACACCATTTTTATAATAGTTTAGGTTTATATGATTTTATAAAGTATTTTATAAAATTTTGTAATATATTTTAAATTGATTAAACCTTACTTGTAAAGAAGTCTTATCAATATGCATCCTTGAACTTCACGACTTTGCGCGTTTCACGCTCAGTAACATTTGACTTCCAGTTTATAAACTATGTACGTGAAACACACACACATATATATATATACAGTATGATAGTAGGAAAATCCTTTTCACATCATACCCACCAAACTCTGAAATTTGTTTTTTTAGGTTCATTATCAAATCATTTACACATTTTATAAGGATTAAAGTTCCCAAACACCTAAAATCTATATAACCTAAAACAGAACAAGTTGAAATAGTAAAATATTTAAAAAAAGAAATGTGGTCTATCTATAAGAGCACATTAATAACATCATTTTTAAAACAAATATATCTGCTTCTCTATCAGAGGACCAAAAACGATATCTTTTTATAAATTGAATATACTTTAATTTTTATTTATTATTATTATTCTCTCAAGCACGAGTTTAATGAACATAGGGAGTCCAGGGAGCCAAGCCTCCGGGCCAGACGGAATGGTCGAGCGATGACCGGCTAAACATTTCTTACTGCGACGGGAAACGCATTTAACCATATAGCGCTGGCGATGCCGCGACGGGGATACTAATAATATTAAAAAAATTGAATTCCTGTTATAAAATCCTAAAATTTAAAAAATGTTTTCTTGAGGTCCACTAAAACAAAAGGTTTAAATTTATTCCACGTGTAATTTACTCTTCGTGACCTTTTGTTAAGAAAAAGTAGTATTATTGTAAAAGTAGACTTTGTACAAAAAAAATTGTAATTAATTATCACTCCCCTTTTCAAAATTTTATAAGTTAATTTTTTGTTTATCACGATACAACAGAGATTTCGATTTTAACGAAACTTGAATGCGAATTTAATGTTAACAATAATATTTTTGATGATTTTTTTAAATATTTAAATATATAGAACAGCAATATCCTTTAAAAAAAAATATTTCTTATAATTTAACCATTCATAAATTAAAGAATAAAAAAAGCAGATAAATTTTACTTTAACAATGGTGGGAAAATTTATTGAAAGTCTTCTACCTTTTAGTAAAATCCAGTTATTAGTGAAAAGTCTAATAAGACTTTCCCAAACGAACATTACTATTATTATTATTATTATTAATGTTCTCTCAAATATTAATTCATTCCTAACAAAGTTATTATCTCTAACTTCTACTTAACTTAGGTATTACTGATTGCATATTTGAATAATATATTTGAGTATTACTGTTTGATTTCACATACTATGTTAATCATAATTTATAGTCTCTTATGATGTTGGTTCCTTTTCAGTATCTGTTACAATTAAATAACTACACATTTTTCTAATTTCAAATTAAACATTTTTTTTCAAATCTGCAGGTGGTGCAATGTTTGAAAAGGTTTTAATAAATCTCTCTTGGGACCATACATACGCTAATATGATATAATTTATTTATTTCGTGTTTTGGCGGTCATGTGGCATAATTATTTTTTTTTAATCATTAAAAAGTTAGATTTTCCGCCATAAAGGGATTTTATACTTTATTTAAAAAATTGGGTACTTGCATATTAGCCCGTCAACCGTATTAGCTTGTCCTCCATAGTAGGAAGGTCCACGTCCTTTTTAAGGATGTGGACTCTCCTACCACCCCTTCCAGCTAGGGCTGTAATAGCGCTCTCCACTTTTTCAGCGATATCTCTGCTCAAATGTTCGGCCGCACCACCATCGGCTCGCACCCGGAGGTGAAGATCCTCCCCCGTGGCCCTTCAGTACGGAGAGGATCCCGGTTTCACCCGGCAACACTGCACCCTTCACGCAACAAATGAACAAAATTCCGCTTCCATATCCGCCTACAAGTATTCTCAACGGTGTGCCTTAAAATCTGACCGATCCGCCCAGGCGCCCCTAGAAACAAACTGGTCGACTCTGTCCATCATTCAGCACTTGGAGAACTGATCTGCAGATGACAGAGGCCATCCCACGATCCCCAACCGTCGAATCGATTACTAAAACGTAATCCGTCCTTCCAAGATCTATCTTACACGCATCATCTCCGCCAGATAAATCGCGGATAGTCGATTGCTCAACAAGGAACTGACCCAACCTCAGTCTGCCCACACGAACCAGGTCCCGAATCCGCGGAGCCCTCTTTTCCGCGGAACATCATAGCATTTTTGAGGGTTGTCGACCCCAACCGCCATATCAATAATCCAAACGGATCCAACACCTTCTTCCAATTTTGTAGCATGCTCTATCCGGGCAGAAGATTAGAAGTCGTCTTCAGGCCAGCCCCTCAAAACTAGCCGTTGGAGGTCTGCCCCGGTGGCCCTATCATCGATCGCCCGCCTTAGATCCTCATCCAAGCCATGAGCCTCGTCCAAGCCATGTTCTGGCTTGGACGGACTATACCTTCCATATTGCGGGAGCACTCCCTTATTTCCAGCTTAGTGGTCGCGTTTTGGCGAACAAGCTCAGTTTTTGACGTACCGGAATAAAACTTCCGTGTTAAATGCCAAGAACTTCTTCCGTTTCCGAAGGTCCGCACCTGCACCACCCTCCGGTTTCGGTTCCCCTGGTCGACCCTCTTCTATGCGGGAAATAGAACCACGTTCGAGAGTGGAGGCGTCTTCCCAGGAGCACAGGAAACTCCTACTGCCTGCCTTGGATTTTTTCTTCTCAGATGTTGGGGGGGGGGGGGAAACCGCAGCTTGCGTTTCCCCACCGTCACCGAAAGTCTCGGTCTATCGTCCTCAACGTTTCCACCCAACTTCATTTGTAGGGACGGGAAATCTCTCTCAAGGGCCCTACTACCCGAGGCACCCACAGAGGCCAGAAACGTCCCTCTGCTGTTCTCTTCTGTCGCCGAGTCGACGCTTTTCCCTCTTCGTCTCTTTTCGCCTAGTTACCAACCGATCTGCACGTTGAATCTCCTATTACCATCTCCGCTAGGCTTTCACAGCCACTACTGTCGGAGAGGACTTCCCGCACCTAGACACGAGAAGCTCCCATCCTGGGAGACCGTCGCCCCTTTACCGGAGAAAATCCGTCAACATCGGGTCGAATTGCACCCTCTGACCGTTCTGGGTCGCTCATGATTCCAAGCAAATTAAAAGAAACCAAAAATAAAAACGAAAATCAACAGTAATTAAGTGAAAAAAGTAAACCTTAGATTAGTGCGTCTGAACCGAACTTGATAGCTTACATCTTAATAAGTAACAATTATTACAAATGTTTTAATTTTGTTATTAAGGTGAACGCGAAGCGACGACCATTCGTGTATTTTTGTAATCCTCTAACGGTGCTTAAGTCGAATCCGAAATAAAGACAAAAATTCGTGACAGAAAATGATCACATACATTCATACTGAATTTAATAGAAAACTGTGTTGATTTTTTGAAAATTTACTGAAATGTGAAATAAAAAATTAACATTCCTAAAATTTGAAATAATGTTTCCAGAAAACTTTTTTTTTATTCTAAGGAAATACTTCAAACTGAGAGTGATAAAACTCAACGAAAATTTTATTTTTAAATCTATTTAGTTGTAATTATTATTATTGTTATTATTACAGTAATATTTGTCTCTCTTCCGATGATGGAAACGAAGTATGACGACCATCCAGGTAAAGCTAGGTACTCCGTCTTACAAATCGATACTCACCAGCCTGATAAAGCTAAGCCTTCCCATCTAAACTTTTCGCATCTCGCGAATAAATAATAGCTTTATCTTACTAAATTTTTAATTATGCCTTTACCTTTTAACTAATTGTTTTAGAATTAAATTTTTCAAATAATTGATTTTCTACCTTTTTTTATTGTCATTTTTTTTTTAATCTTCATACTGATATTTTTTTACTTATCTTTAGGAGTGTTACATGCCACTACTGTTTTCCATGTTTTTTCTTTTAATATATAAGAAAAATAGTCTATTTTCTAGTATTTATAAAGCGCTTTTTATAAAATTTAATAATCTCACAATCATTCATCCGATTTCGATGACTTCATTCTTAAATGTTAGTAAGATATTGGTCTGCTCTCTTTAACATTGTAAAATTACATGAAAAAAATAATAAAAGATTGTTTTTGTTTTAAAAACTATTGAGAAATCATTTATCGTAAAAAAACTGGTATTTAAATTTTTAAAGGAAAGATAAAAAATACATTTTAATGAAAGTTTAAAGATCTATGAGTGTAAAATTAATATTGGTTGTTAAATGGATGCGATACAAATCTTCAAAACTTAGAATAATTATTTTTTATTCACAATTGATAGCTTGGAAGTCGGTTTTATTTATTTATTAAAAAAGTTTTTTTTTAATTTTCAATTTTCAAACTTTTTTATTTTTATAAACCTGTAAAATGTGAGTAAGCCTACAAACACTACTTTCCTTAGAAATACAACCATTAGTGGGAAATGTACTAAGTGAAGAACTCGTGGATACCGGTGTTCTTTGGTGGTTGGGTTTCATTTAACTATACATCTCAAAAATGGTCGACCTGAGACTACATTTCATTTACACTCATACACATCATCTTCATTCATCCTCTGAAGTAATCCTAATTTTGGTTCCGATGGCTAAACAGAAAAAGAAAAGAAAAAGGTGAATAAACGTAGGAGAAAACGCAGAAAAGATATCGTAAAAAGACGACTACCGTGAATAAGTTGTCTGATATACGGGAATATATTTATTTTTTACGTTAGGTTTACACACGTTTATTTTTACAGAGCAGAAAAATGGTTAAGGGGTTTTTCAAATCAATTCTTAAATTAATTACTTCCTTTTACACTGTACACATACTAACGAAAATGTTCCCACCAACTTCTTTAAAGTTTGTTTATCTACCACAGAAATATCTTCTACAAAAGGTATCGAGATTAGTAATTGTTAAAAATGCACTGGTTAAGCCGACAACGTTTATAAAAAAATATATATATATGAAGGCCATCGTTAATTAGAGATATAAATAAAATAAAAATATTTTTAAAAATCATACAGTACATTTACTACGCACTTTTTAATATCACTGATTTTACAAACTTTTTTCGGTACTTACGTATTAACGCCACCGCAGCTACAGCATAATTTAAAAACAAAGTAGTCAATCGGATTTCGGAGGAAAATGGGTCGAAACAGATTCAAAACGGTTATTTATATTTATTTATTTTATAAATATAATTTAACCAAACTTAACCTACGCTCGCTCGCTCGCTAACCTTGACTAATTAACAGCGTAAGTTTTTGAGTATTTATTTAATAAATTCAGTAATTATTGCAATTTGATTATTTAAATATTGTAATTACTGAATTTATTAAATAAATACTCAAAAATTACGGTGTTAATTAGTCAAGGTTAGCGAGCGAAACGAGCGTAGGTTAAGTTTGGTTAAATTATATTTATAAAATAAATATTTATTTATTTATGTTAAACTCTATATCGGCCCATTTTCCACCGAAATCCGATTGACTACTTTGTTTTTAAATAAAGCTGTAGCTGCGGTGGCATTAATACGTAAGTACCCTTTTTCTTTTTATAGATTTACTTATATTTTTGGAAAAATTATAAAACAAAATTGTCTCATCATTTTATAGCAATTTAAAAAAAATATAACGCGATCATTTATTATTTATCTCAATAGGATATCCCTGGTAGACCGTTCTTAGTCAAGGGAACAACAACTCAAAAATTAGTACGCATTGTGTCTGCAAAAGATAATTTATTTTATAATTACTCTTATTTTATTTATTTACTTATTTATTCCGATTAAAATTACGTTGTGACTGTCTTGGTGGCACAGGTAAAGGTGAGCTTGCCTACTTTACCGTAGATCACGGGGTTCGATTCCCGGCTAGGATAAGACAAATTTGTTAATAATCAACTTCACCGTAGTCGCTAATAGCGTCAAAGGTTAAGTTTATTCAAAGAAAACAATAAAAAAAATGTATTTATTAGCATAACCTAACATTTTAAATTATTTGATGGGTTATGAAAAATGGTTTAATTTTCTTCTGTATTCGGTTTTGTAGATATCTACTGTATAATCGTAAAATTTACTTTGATGTCCAACATAAAAAAATCGTTATTTGTTTTACAAGAATTTATAGTTAACATTTTTTTTTTTAAATATTTGGATGTGTAATTGGAAACAACTTGATTAATTGCGCACAGATAAATAAACTCAAAGAAATAGAATGTCCTAAAGTATAGAACTAGCTACCGTTATGAACTATAATCTAGGTACGGTAAGGAAGTTGGAAAACTTCAGGAGATGCTCATATTGAGGTAATCTCTCTTCCGGATTATAAGAGAACCATCGTTTATTTAATTTTTTTAGGGCTTAATCTAAAAGGACATATTTTATAAAATTATGACTTTCTTTTTGATCTTAAAAATTATGTTAGGAACAAAAATATTTGTCTTTATACAATTTTGTATTCCTAAACATTTATTTAAAATTTTTCAACCCAGCAAAAGTATTTTTTGGGTGTCATTTCTAAAGATGTCTATTTCTTTTTACCTTATATTCCTTAATAAGAGTACTAATTTTCATACCTCTCAGTAAAATAATAAATTATTACAAAATTCTTGTATTTTTTAAATTTTATTTATATAATTTTTTCTGTGAAAAATGTATTTTGACATTGAAATAAAAAGAAATTTTCTGTTAAAAATTACGTTATCTTGTATTTGTTAGAATTTTTTCAACTTTTTGTTACACTCGTACTCTTAAACAAGTTTAAACTTACCTTCTAATACAAACACACACACACACACACACACACACACACACACACACACACGCACACACACACACACACACACACACACACACACACACACACACACACACACATACATACACACACACACACACACACACACACACACACACACACACACATATGAACGCAACTGTAATTGTATAAATAAACTTTCTTGTTCACATAAAAACAAACTATAACAAAGTTTTATTTGAGTGATGCCTGGGCTGCCTCTGTCTAGAGCAGTTTACTTCCTTGAAGACTCTTCTCTCGTTCCCGGCATCAGACGCGCAAACACACACAAAACACACTTTTCCACTTACCAGTTGACATTTATGACGAACAACTTGAAAAACAAAATATATCACGTCAGTTATCTATGTATATAAGTATACTGTTTATTATAAAATGATTAAATTCGTTTATTGAGGCACGTTTTCCCCCTACGCTCTGTAATTAAATCAAAGGCTTTTCCGCAAATATTTAAATTTAATTAACGTTTTTTCATTATAAATAATGTAAAGAAAATCATACTATAATTCATTTATAAATGCTTAGCGCTACCATAAATAAATCAGTACAAGAATACTTATAAAATTTTTAAAAAAATTTCATTTATCTATATATTCTAATATCTAAAATATTCGGTATTCCTTCGACGTGATCCTGAGACAAATAATAAAAAAAAAAATTATAAGAAACTTTTTCAAATTTCACTTGCTTTTGTTTTTCACCCGTTACATGAAGTCCTTCACTAAAATTCAACCATAATGAGTAAATCGCAAAAAAATTTATTCTTTTAAGGTGGAGGGAAGAATTCCCTTTGAAATTACAGAAATATTTCCATGAAAGTTGAATGTAGTTGTACTCATAATTTTCTAAAGTACATATTGAGCATGTAAATTAAAAAAATTCTATCAAAAGGATAAGTTTAATGTTTTTCCTATTTTTTTAAAAATATCTTGAGTGAGTAAACACCGAAAATCTATTTATTTATTTTTTATTTTTTTTCTTAATGGAGAGGGTCAAATGATAATTATTTCAAGTAAAAAATAGGGGATATTGCTAATTTCAAATATTTTTATTATATAAATTGCTTTTGTGGTTAAAATAAATTCATTTTTCAAGTATTGTTAAAGTATGTTATATATAATTCATGAGCAATCCCGTAAAAATAGTAAAAATTGAGCCCATTACACAACGAAAACAGAAAAGTAAACCCCCTTTTTCTTTTCTTTTACATAACTATATATTATGTTTAAACTATATATTAAACTGATAGCACTTGTTACAAAAAATTATGTAAATCCTACCTATGACAATCGTGTAACAGTTTTTTCTAATAAATAAGTGATATTACTGGATTTCATTAAATGAAATAGCAGAACAAACTTCAGACGTTTTTACTTTCTTGTACGAATTAAAGGAAGTATTGTGATTGCAAAAAAATTCAGTTTCCAAATTTCAACAGAAATATCCATTTTGACCATCCATTTTGACTAGTATCTGCGTGACGTCTGTACGTACATATGTATGTATGTATCTCGCATAATTCAAAAACGATTAGCCATAGGATGTTGAAATTTTGGATTAAGGACTGTTGTAACATCTAGTTGTGCACCTCCCTTTTTGATTGCAATCGACTGAAACAAAAGTGTCCAAAAAAGTCTAAAATCAAAAAAAAATTGGATTTTTGACTTTTTCTGCAGTGACAAGCCCTCATTGAGAGCTCTTCAACGATATATCATAAGTGATACTTATTTTCATTGGTTCCAGAATTATAGTCAAATTAAATTTTAATTAATGAAATATTTGGATCTTATAAGGGGAAGGCACATCGGTTCAAATCTGACTTCATCTCCTTTTGTTTTAATTTATATATATTGATTTTATTAATAATTATCTGCCTCTGTAAAACAAAATTTACGATAAATAATAATTCAATAATAAAAAAATGTGAAAAAATATCGGAAGTTATTAATGAAATAAAATTATATGTACTTTATTTCAAAAAAATGTGTAATTTAATAAATGTAATTTAATAGACGTACAAGGAAGTCATGTGATGACCACATCAGATTTTTTTTTACACGAACCATATGATCTTTTGCAGAATATGATGTGTGTAGTATGAGAGCAAAATATTAATATATCAAAAATTATGTTGTAAAATTCTTTACACATCCATTTTAAGCATTATTACATATCTAAAAATGAAATTAGGATATGCGAATAAATTTACATTGAATCCATTCTCAAATGTTAATGACAACAATAGTATCTTATACTATTGTGTAATACATTTGACCGATCATTTGGATCGGGCAAACGATTCTTGTGTTTTCAGCGAACATCGGTAGACACAACTTATACACAAGGATGCTGATTTATATGAAAAGATTTATCTGAACATTTTTTTATCGTTTGAATGAATCAAAGAGAAATTCAGAGCTACTTTTCATTTTACATAAAATTACAAAAAAATACAACACGACTAGTACATCTGCTTTACTTTGTTTAATTTATTAATCGGTTGAAAAATAAAAGTAAAACTTATGTAGTAACTGAAAGGAAATAATCTTCTATGTTACACAATTTAACTGATCTTGGATGTATTAAAACTTCGATCCTTGGATTTACGTTCTAATAATTTGCTTTCAAATTTGGGTAATATTTATTAGCAATAATAAGTTTTTTATAAACTTTATTAAATTCGTTATAATAGATTTTTAAAACTTTAATACTATTATCATTTACAAATAAATAGAAAATTGTGTTTATCCAATTTGTCTTAATATATAATAGTATTATTATTTACTGGTAAATAACATTAGAGCATTAACAGTAAATTGATTAGCAATAGCTAATTGACAAAGTAGAAGGAATTTGTAGTTACTGTGTATCACGTTAAAATTTTTTATTGGTTAACTACTCAGAAGTAATTTATTTCGAATAAAATTAAAACGATTAATGAAAGAACAATCTTAGTGTTTACTGGTTACATGAATTCATGATAATTAATAAACAAATACAAATTTATGTGTATGTATATATATATATATACACGAGCTCGCGCATACGCGCGCACTCTCGCTCACTCTATCTCTCTCTCGTGCACACATATACACGGATGAACGCAAACATACACACAGACGCTCAAATATTACTTTATAATAAAACATAAGAATGGTTTTCCATTAACGGTTAAATTGTAATTTACGTTTACATTACCAACAAAACCCAATATAATTTTGGAAATATTTTACAGTTTATTTTGTGTGTTAGTTATAGTAAGTTCGTAGGGTAAAGTCGAAAAAAGAAGTTGTGAGAAAAAATAGGGATATTCAAATATTGCAGTGTCGATATACTTTTCTGGCAACGCAATTCGGTATATATCTTGTATAAATGGTGTTTTGGTGGTGGTGGAAGGAATTTTAGTGCTACTATCCTGTATCCTTCACGAACTCAAATACAAACACACACACACACACAAATACATCGTTCCATCCGCAAAATTCGCCTCCACCTAATTTTCTCCCTTTCGATCTTTACGAGGTACTTTAACTTTGCCCCTTGATCCTACTTATTTGCCCTTTCCTGTTTCTCACTCATTCACTAACACCTTTTTCTTTCATCTCTTTCAGCTCCTCTACTTCTCCACTTTTACTTTCTCTCATATTTCCCAACATTCTCACAATGTATTAGTAAATATATGTATATATATGACTTAAAAAGAAGACCCGGGTCTGCGATCTGAGAACAATTTGTTTCCAATATTTTCTCAGTTATTTTTGAAATCTAATATTCCATTTTATCCTACCAGCTACCACCATATGCAGCTGCATAACTCACCATTTAAAGCCTAAAACGTATCTCGTGTACACATTGAAGAAAATAACCTTACTAACTCTGCCTTACTTTATTCAACAAATAAATAGTAATATTTAACATTTTCAGCTCGGAAATAACACGTAAAAAAATGTTAGTTATATACGTTGATTTATAAATCTGGTGTGCACACAACTTTATTTTTCATTATCAAAATAAATTAATTAAATATAATTTAATTAGAATTAAAAGTACATTTTAAGGTTTTGATTAAAAACTTAATATTGAACTTTAATATTGATCATTTGTGAAAATTATACATCAGAGAAACCAATCGTGACCGAATATTAGTAAGAAACTTCGTCATAATAAATTTATTAAAATAGAAAGCGTTAAAAATTGTCCGTAATTGACAGGAATATTAGTAGCTAGGAAACTTACATTATCAGCTGCGATATGAAATTAAATAATTAACCGTGTAGGTTTTTACAAGAGAAGAAAATTTTTGTAGTTGGTTTACAAATTATATGTTTTTATCTTAAATTTTCTATTCTTAATTTATGTTTAATTTTTTTTTTTCTAGAATAATCTCACCTTCTGTCTGTTTTATATAAAGGTTGTGGAAGAGTTAGTGGCGGCCATTGCAGATGGAGTGTTTACTTAGTGTGAGTATCCTTTTTCTTTTGACTTGTACTATTCACAACTAAGTAAAGTATATATAAATATTTACGGAATACATAACATGTATATAAATAAGGAACAGGTCGTTAAACATTCATAATCAAAGCCCAGCAAAAACTACTGGAAATAAATTGATGAAAATTTGTGTACACTTCTTCTTACGGTGTAAGTGTACAGTAAAAAAGGACCTTTTGAAATTCCGGGGTTAAAATGAAGTAACAATGAGATTTTTTGAATTTTTCAGTAATAGATGTAGATATCAACTTGATTTTAGGGTGTGTGTAATGTCCATATGAATATCTAAAAAAATAATTTCTAGGTTTTCTGAAATCTTACCTTAAAAGTGTGAAGAAAGGTAAAAAAATGTTGAACAATGATTAAAAATTTTCCCAATTTCCGACGTTATTGATGCTGTGCCTGATGCGGTGAATGCAGGTACATATACGGAGGTGGATTCGCGGGTGGCGTCCACACAGACTCCAGTGGAATATCATCATATTCGCCGTGTGCTGGAGTGAGATGTGACTGATGAGGAACTGATTGAGGTAGTAACTAGGCCCTGGCCAAGTGGAGTCATGAGGACACTTGTCCGTGTGGAAGATACTTCGGGTGTGAAGGCCTCTACTTGTCGTTTTATAGACTTATCAGAGCCTTATCCTCAAGAATATGTGTTGTGACTACCTGAGCCTCAGCCCGAGGATGTGTTGGAGGACACTTCCCGCATTTTAGGGAGTCACCGATCTTTCTGTTGATTGGCGGTTTTGTTTATTTTATGATTCCTCGATGGATGTCCGCGCCACATTGGGGGTGATTTTGACGTCTCTACGACGGATATGCAGCGAGACTCCACATCCGCTGTTTTTCTTTTTGGCTGCTGCCTGGAAGGTAGGTGTTTGTTTTTGGACGATGGGGTCCCCGGTTGGGGTGGTGTTGCTCCAGGCCTTTGGTGATAAACATGGAAACGTGGAGCTAGATTCACGGCATCCTACCCCGGCAGTTATTGACAGCGGTACTGTTGAGATTAAGATGGTTGCGAGCTCTTACGCCGAGTTGCTCAAGACTGTTACGGAGACAGTAGCGAAGGAGGAAGTGGGTATTGCGCTGTCGGTAAAACAGGTGCCTGCTGGAGATTGTCGTATTCGAGTTGAAGGCCCTGATAAGGCGATTGCGTTGAAGGCAGTTTTTCAGGATAAGGCCAAGGACTTGTATGTCGACATGGAGACGAGAGGTGGTCGCAGGTCGGTGGTACACCTGCGTGATATTGAATGTACCTCGACTGAGGAGGTGATTACTACTGAGGCTATACGCAGGGTGGTTGGTGAGACAGCTGATTTTTGAGTGTCATCAGTTCGTCCGGCTTATGGGGCGACACTGAACGCCACAATTGTGACTACGTACGGTGTTGCGAGGAAGCTGATTGAACACCGGTTAGGATCAGCTGGGTGAATTGTCGGGTTTCCGTGAGGGATCCTGATGGTAGGTGTTATCGCTGTAGGGGCCCGGGCCACATGTCCTCGACTTGTCATAGGAGTGATCGCTCGGCGTCGTGTTACAATTGCGGACAGCCTGGTCATCAGTGGGCTAATTGCGGGAACCCGCGGGTATTCGTTATTTGTGGGAAAGCGGATCATCGGACAGATGAGTGTGCTGCTCGCGGGTGAGTTGCTGTCCTGCTGTCTACAGGCTGTGGAGAGTGGTTTCTGTTTAATGTTTGGCTTTCTGGTTTCTCCTGTTTGGGGGAATTCTGGTTTATTTCGGTACCGTGAAGAGTGGGGTAGCGATAGGGTGCTGGATAGCTCCTTGTGGAGTCGGCGTCTGTCGTGTGAGTGGCCGTCGGTGATGAGTCATGGGGTGCCCCGGAGCTGGTAAGATCGAGTCCCGGCAGGTGCGGCCGCGCTTGTTAGAGACAGGCACTTGAAGAACCGAGTCCCAGCGAAGGTGTCCTTTGGGTTGCCTCCGTTTGAGGGAGACAATGGAAGACCACTCATCGGATTGATCCAGTGGTGAACGGGTCTTCCCAAATCAGCTGATTTGGAAGAAGAGTTTCAGCATTCATGTCCTAGTAAAGTCAGTTGTTTTTATACGGACTTGAATTCTAGATCGTGGATACCGGTGTTCTTTGGTGGTTGGAATTTAATTAACCACATATCACAAGAATGGTCGAACAGACTTTACAAGGCTACACTTCATTTACACTCATACATATCATCCTCATTCATCTTCAGAAGTAATACCTGAATGGTAATTCCTGAAGGCTAAACAGGAAAAAGAAATAAATAAAGATCTTTTGGCAGCATTGCAATCCTTAAAGCCATTACTCTATCATCCAGAAAAATTATTTTTTGTACTCTTCTTGCTACACTACTTTTTTACAGTTATCTTATTTAATTTTTTCTTCTTTCAATTCCGAAGTAAAATAAGGTAATTTCACCACTTCTCAGCTCTCCTGTTCCCTCCCATCTAACCTCGCGTATTCCTACATATCCATTTTATTTATTTTTATCTCTCTCTTCAAAATTTCCAAATTACCAGAGACAATAATATTCTCACATTCCATGCACCTTTTCTCATTGTTTTGTCTTTTTTGTAGCATTTTTGCTTTCTTTAGAGATCCAGATTGGGAGTCATTTTATCTCCAGAATATTTAACAAAAGAAGACATTACCATGATGACTGACTAGGAAAACGTAATACAGTGATATTCCATTGCTTTTTGTATCCCAAGGTTCTTGACTTCCTATAGAAGTTTCTTCTTCTTTTAGGGCTGATTTCTCACCCCCGGGGCAATAGAGTGCCCCAAACCCTTATCACTCATTCCACACTCTCAGTAAAGGCTCACTTGTAAGGGTAGAGCTCTTTTCCTGGAAGCTGTTCACTCCCTTCATTCATTAGCCACTTGCCCGCTATAATCATTGTCCGCTCTCTGCTTAGGAAGGTGAATTTCAGGATTTTCCCTTTATGAAATCTGACCTAATTGGCATTTCTTAGATTTTCTAGTTCTTTTAGAGAGGAGAAACATACCTAATTAGTAATTTTTTTCTAGTAAAATAAAAATATGATAAAGTTTATCAAGTCTTCAAAGGACTTTTACTTTTATAAGCAATGTGAGACTCTGATGCTACATTTTTCATTTAACTTATAATTAACTCTGAAAATTGACTTTTTAAAAATTCTTTCCCGAAGATGATATTTGTTAATTTATCTGTATATGCTAACTCATATTTGATATAATTTTGATTAAATCTTGATTAAAATTTCCAAAATTTTTTATTACTAACCAAGTTAAGTATTTTATATATGTAACTTCTTAGATCTTGGAAGCAACTGACATTGTTCCTATATAAAAAGTAACTAAAGTAGAAATTAATTTACTTGCTTGGATATGACATATATAATTTACAGAGTGTCATATGATTAGTATAACTCTTGAATAATCTATAGATTACTGAACTAATCACTATTCAGAAATGGGGATCAGTAATGTAATGGGAAACAGGATGGTAATGATTACAAACACAAACAAATGCACATTTGAATATACAAATGCATAAGTGGTTGGTATATGTATACCAACCACATATTGAGTACTGAAATATTTTACTTATGTGTGTGCATATGTAAAAATACATTGTAGTCTTTGTAATAAATTGTTACTGAATCTTAACTAAATTATTATATATGTCAAAAGTAAAATAATAATCGAATTCAAATCGCTGATATTTTATAATACTATATTATTTTTTGTCATAAAATACAATATAAATTGTAATTCTATTGAAAAGCTTTTAAAATAAAAATATAAAATATCAGCAAATTATTGTATATGCCTATATTGTTTAATAATAGTTTCCAAGATTTATTAAATCACTTCATTAAAAAAAGTAAAAATTTCATTCAGTTGATTTTGATTTTAAATATGAAATACTTAAGTTACATATTATTAGATATTTAAAACTTGTTAGATCCATTTTTATTTCATGAGTTGTTTCTAAAGGAAAAAATACCAGATATCCTCTTTTAAAACAGTAGATTAAAACACATTACTAAATAATATACTAAGGTTTTTAGTAAACACAGAATGTTATTAGAACAAATATACATGATTATATATAGCTATTAAGGTGAGTTGTAGTAATTTACATAAGGTTGGCTGTGAAATTATATAAATTTGTGTACCAACCATTGTTTACTGGATTTTCCCGCTAAGACTGTTTGCATTTAGTTTTTCCATTGACAACTTTAGTCTTAACACATTCTTAACACTAGTTTTTGTACATTTTCATTTGAAGCTGATTTTTTAAAATGCAGTTTAGCATATAGAATTATGTGGATTATCTAAATTCTTAATGTAGTAAAAATTGTTTCAGTAGTAAAATAATCCCTATTAATACATTTATTTAGTTATATGTAATACATGTTTTGGTGTAAAAGAATCTGTAGGGGATTACAGTTAGCATGCAAAATTAAGGCTCTTTTCTCATATAATGATTTGCCTTCTTGCTGTTTCTTTTACACTTTAAACTGCTTGTAGGATACACAATGAGGAATAGGAATCCCTTCCTAATTCAGAGGTGCTAGGTCCTCTTCTGATATGAGGCTCTGGATTGGAGTCAGATGATGTGAGCTTGGATTGATTAGGATTTGTGCTACTTCCTAGCTAACGGCCAGTTGGAGGTTTGGAGGTTATGAATAATGTACAATGATATATCACAAATATCTTTAAAAGTGTATTAAGTGCATAAGTAGAAAAGTATAATATGTTGAAAAGTACACAAAACATTAAACAAAAATAAACTGGTTGTACTTAGTGTTTATATTATAAATAAATTAAGTTCACTCAAAAAATGATATGATATTTTTACCACTCTCTGACCTCTTGATATAGTAGCAGCATTGCCTTTCATCCAAAAATTTCTGGCTTCAAATTCCTGTCATGCTTTTCTCATATATTATAAAATTCAACTTATCATAAAACTAAACTAAAACTAAAATAACTAATAATATTAGAATAAAGTAATTAGTCTATTACTTCTAAATATAAATAATACTTAAATACCTCATTACTTTGAAGAAAATTCTACAATTAGTCATAAGTAGTATAAATATAAATTCAACAAAAAAAATTAAATGTAAATTAAGAATAGAAATTAATAGATGTAGTAGTAGATCAAACAATTTCATTTAAAGTTGGTGAACTTTCCTTTTTGTTTTTCTTCTTCACAAAAAAGGGTTACATAAATTTTTTGTTTACACATATTAAAGGCTTCATTATGATTGCAAGGCACATAAGAAGTACAATAGTTAGCGTACAAGAGGAGTATTTTCTCAAAGAGTTATGATGTTCACTACACGACCAATCCCTGGTTGTGAACAGAGTTAAGGTGTTCTTATAGGGTTGAATATTGCATGTATTTAGGTGAACTTGACATACTGATCTTCAGTAATACATTATGCTCAATGAAAAAGACAATAAGAAAACCACGTTAATTAAAATCAAGTTCTAAAAAATTTTAATTTTGCATAGTTTAATAAAAATTAATTTGCATACAAAATAATTGTATAATTATCTACAGGTCGTAATACATAAACATATTATAGAAAATTTGGCAGGCGTGTTACTTTAATTACTGTTAAATTTTCAGTGTTTTTGTTGATTTCACAGAAATATATTATTGAAGACAAAGAGGTGTTCAAATTGCAAATGCCTAGGTTTATAATTAATTTTGAATTCTCTCTTATCAGTAATTTTCTGTCTTAAAATCTGTTGCATTGAAAATAGATTTACTCCTCCCATATTGTATGAATTAGAGAATAATTTTGGCGGAATGAAAACAAAATTTAATTTTAATAGGTTAATGTAGAAAACAACATTACACGGTTCTATATAATATTTATGAAACCTCTTTGTGTTAGTGATGTTTTGACAGCACAGATCGAAGACAATAAATTCATTATTTTTTGGGTCAGTGTAATAAAAATTTAACTGAAGAAAATGATTGGCTATTATTTATTACACATTAAATCTGTTTTATGTAATCAACAGTTAAAAAAAAATTGAATGTTATTGTAAGTTATGTTATAAAATTATTGTGATGTAGAAGAGAAATGCTTGGGTTAGGAGATGATTGAGGCTACATAAAAATTAATTTTGAATACTGAGTAAGCATTGTGTACGTTTCATTTCTGCTTTTTTTAATACAACGTTTTTATTGTGTATATGTTGTCTTATCATCATAAAGTTAAGCAAAACTATATAATGATTGGTATGTAAGTATATGCAATATAAATTTTCTCTGGTATACAGCTAAGAACCTAAAATTAGTGTAATTAAAAAATGCATTCTGAACAAGCCAACAGGCTTGAGAATTAATGTAACATGAACGTTTCAAGTATATCTGGTCTGAAGTTAGACTCCTGAGTGGATTTTCTCCCAATTAAAAGAAAATAATTAGTTCAAATCCATGAGGAATATTGATGTATAATTCAAAGAACCATGTTTGTGCACGCATGCACGCGCGCGCACACACACACACACACACACACACACACGCACACACACACACACACACACACACACACACACACACACACACACACACACACACACACACACACACACACACACACACACACACACACACACACACACACACACACACACACACACACACACACACACACACATACTCACACAAATAATAAACAATCTATATAGCCAACATTAATTTTTAAATATATAAAATTTCCTTAAATTTACTCAATTTTCCTTATAGTTTGTTCTCTATTTTTTGTTTTTATCGTTTCTTTGCAATTCTAATTTAATTCAGAATAAGATTGATGTAAACAATAAATTATTTACCTCACTGACTGGAGAGTGTTTGTTATAAATGTATTGTTTCCCACAGAAGATTTACTTTAATTTATTTTATTGCCTTTTGACTCTTCATTATAGCTGTGATGTATGTAATACTTCTGAGATTCAGATGGCTCTAGTGAAGAGTTGCTTTCTGTGAGAGTAATGATGTTTAATTTACAGCCAGTTTATGTGGTAAACAGAGTGCAGGGATAAATATCAGTTAAATTTTGCTAGAGTTTTCTTGCTAATATGCAACAGGATATTTAGCTTGGTGAAGAAGGTAGTGGGAAACAATTTCACAATTGTTTGGCATGGGATACCGACTATTCATGGTAATGGTTGTACCACTTACAGAATCGATTAGTGTGTTAATTCTGTAACAGGTTGTTTAAAATCTTATTGTTTTTGTAATGGTACCTAAGAAACAATTTATTAAATTTGAAATGAAAATTTTAATTATCTGATATTTATAAAGTCTGTAACCCAAATTATTGATTGGCAACTTGTTTCTACTAGTTGAATAGGACAGACATTCCTGAGATAGTGCCTTTTATTAAATTCTGAAAACTAAAATGCATTAGTCATTTGACCACCAAAAGGAAATCTAATTAATAACATTTGATTATGTTATTGATTCTATGTTCTCTAGTATCAAACAGAAACTGTTATAATAATTTATTGGTAATGTTATTGATACATGCCACTATCAATTAATTTTAGTAAAAATATATCTAATATGTTCACACGTATAATCAATACTTATTACTGACACTTCTATAGGCAGGTATTCCTTTCAAAAAAAGTGTTAGTATTTTAAAATAATTTGAACGTTAAGAAAAACCTAAAAGATGGAGTATTAAAAAAGCAAGGGTCATTAACTGTATGGTGGTTGTTTGCATTGTAATGGTTTGAATGAGTGGTGTGATGACTTAAGATGAGGGGGTAATAACAACTCATACAGTAAAACAAGGAAGCCATTCATGTCAGGATGAAAATGATCCCTGCTACTTCCACCATCATCTTACTCTTTCTCTCCTTTTTTATCCTTTATAAAAGGTCATGTGTGTGTGTGTTTTTGTGTGTTTGAGTAGAGTTTTTAACTCCAACCCTCTTCTTGAATATCACCACCACCACCACTAACTCTGTTCTTTAAACAAAAAATTCATCTCTGTATTTTTTTTCATTAAAAAAAGAGCAGTGATTTCCTTATGGTTGTAAAAAGGGAAAAGTAAAAGCAAATATTATGAAGAAAGGTCACTCTAAGCCTCGTTTGTTGAAAACCTCTCTCATCTTAGTCCCATCACATTTATTTTTTTATAAAATGACTTTTATTTTGAAGCTTTGCCTTTCCTTCTTAAGTCTGTGTTTTTATGTACAGATGCATGAATGCATTTTAATGTTAAAATAAGGTAAATAAATTCTACATTCAGCTTAAAATTTTATTCATTCCAATTTTCTTTTTTAAAATTTATCTGTTGAAGGCCATCTAAAGTGAAAATAATAAACAAACTGTCAAAAGGTGTCATTCATTTTTTGTTTGTTTAAATCATTTTAGAAAACTTTCACCATGTATTACACAAAATTAATTTAAAATTTTGTAAAAGATCTAATTAATAGAAAGTAAACGATTAAAGCATAATGTAATTTGACTTGCCTACACAAGTACAATTTTTTTTTATTTTTGAAGCAGCAGAAGTATATTAAAACATACAAAATAATGTGAAATGTAAAATTACCTGAATATTTCTAAGTCAGAAAATTGAAAGTAATAAATGATTGTGTATATTCAATTTTATTTTAGAAAATAATGTTTTTTTGTTATTTAATGGTAGAAAACCTTTTCTAAAATATTTTATTAACCACATACTGAAGATTTGAAAAACAAAGGATATATCAATAAAAATGTGATTAAAAACTAATTTTGTCTATCATTTTTATGAAATATATCAGATTCTGCTTTGAATATAATAATTCATATGCATGTTCACGTGTGTACTTACAGAAATAATGATACTACTCTAAAATACGCAAATAATACAAATGATTCCTTCTATCGTGTCATTTGCTACATTCATGTAAGGACAATTGAATGTAATATTTTATTTTTTTTACTTTACTTGCATGTGCTTTATCCCTGTCATATATTGCAAGAAATTATAATATGATTTTATTCCATAAATTTTCAGTATAATTTCAGAACTGTCAGAAGCTGTTTCAAATATTAATAGAAATATAATGGAATTTTAAAAATGTATATTTTATATTACATTGTATTTAACATAATTTAGATAGATGTAATGAATACTTCCAAAACAAAAAAATATGCTCAATGATTGTAAAACAATAATACAACATTATAATACTACAAAGGTTCTGCCCATAAGACCACGATTAGTGTTTTCAAAAATAATTCCGTTTGTTTATGATATGACAAAATTAGACTGTGGTAAACTACTGTATTTAATGATTTTGTTTGTGTAGAAATACATATTTTTTAAACAAGAAATACCGAATAGTGAAAAAAATAAAATAAAAATTTTAAACCGTGATAAAAAGTTTTCGGTGGTAACTCCATGAAATTTGCTCTTATCACTTTTTATTTTTTGTTAATGCATGTATTATACAGTATGTTTTTAGTACATTTCTTTTTGAATTGTTTAAAACTTGCCTTATATCTATTTAAAATCAGTTAAAACTTTATTTGTTATTTGTGAGTTGAGATTAAATCTGCCTTACACATTGCAAATGTGAATGAGTTAATGAAAAACTTTACTAATTACTGATAAATCATCTTGATTTACAATATATATATAGTAATGAGATGCAGTAGTAAATTTATATTCATTTATAAAAGAAAGAGGAATTACTCTTATATGAAAGTCAATTTTAAACCTTATGAGGAAGTTCCAACTTCAGAAATTAAGATTGTTTTTTTTAAATTTTATGTTTAATATCTATATTTTTAAGTCCAATTTTTTTTGTTACATATATTAGTATAAACAAAATAATGATATTGGGGATATATTTGTTAATTTTTCTTAATTTCTTCCTCGTACTACCAATTTTACAAATACAAAACTCTTAGTAAGAAAAAATAGAGATCTTTTCTAGTGAAATTTTAATCTTAAAGAAATACAGGTTTAATTTTAATCTTAAATACAGGTTTCAGAAAATAAAAATTTTCTGAAACCTGTATTCATTGAATAAGATATATTCATTTAATTATTAGTAGTAATCTCTGCTGGAAATATTTTTTTCAAATATTTTGTAAAAATATCAAAATATGGATAGGTTTGTAATTTATTGACTTCAAAATTTTATTACAAAAAGATAATCCTGTGACTTATCTATAATGTACAGAATTTGAGGTATAATTTAGTATAACTAAAAATTATTCAGTTAAATAGACACAAAAAAAATACAATGAAATTATAAACTGTGTAGTAAGTCTCACAGATATCATTTCTTCCATTCAAATAACAAAAATTTCTACAATATGAATAAAACTGTTATTTACAAAATGATACTGTCAAAAAAGGTAAGACACCACATTTCTATTATCAAAATCTGTTATTAATTTAGAATTTTGATTAAAAAAAATACATGTTAAATTTGTGTATAGGTAATAGATATACAATAATAGATAATAAACATTGTTTAAGTATTCCGTATAAGCAAAAAGTAGAAAAATTTGTTACAAAACTCTTCCCGGCCCAATTTTATGTATTAAACAACTAATAATCATAAGAATTGTATTATTTCTATAAATGCGATATGTATTACATATAAATGAAATCGGGTCAATAGGAGTATTGTAACAAATTTTTCTATTTTTTGCTTATTATATGGAATGCTTAAACAATGTTTATTTTCTATTATTGTATATCAATTGTCTATTACATATATTTAACATGTTTTTTTTTTAAACAAAATTGTAATTTAATAACAGATTTTGGTAATAGAAATGTAGTTTATTACTTTTTTGTCAGGATCACTTTGTTAAAAACGGTTTTATTTATATTACAGAAATTCTTGTTTTTTAAGCGGAAGAAATAATATCTGCGAGACCCTTCGCGTACGGTTTGCAATTTAATTGTAATTTTTTTAAATATCACTGCATTTTGTTAGATTACTCTTTTATTATTTTTTTTATGAGTTACTGATATGGATTTATTATTAAAATGTATTGCCTTTCTAGAACAAACAAGTTAAATTTCACGGCCAATTTTTTTGTTGATAGTAATATCATTCACTTATACCATATTTTGGCTTTTTTAATAAAACTAATATAATGAATGACCTTCACGAATCGAAGATCCGTGATGTAATATTGTACTTATTACTTTGTTAAGTGTAACCCTCGATTTTTATCGTATCCGTGGACACACGTTTATATTATTATTAAATGAACTTTTATTTTATTTCTCCATCAATCAGTTCAAATGGTTCTTGTAGAATAAAAATTTTACCAATCGAATTTATTTCTGTTTTATGTAACGAATCCTTGTTGCCACATTAGCAACACTTTCCTCCGTTCGTGGTTTTTTTTTTGTGTTTTATTAGCAACTAACTACTTTTAACAGCTAATAATTTTTTTTTTAATGAAGTAATGGGAATTAAAAAAATTGTTTCATCTTCAGTACTTTCATTTACATAAGAGTATTTACTATTAAAACAAGCTGTAATTTACCAAAAGTATTTACTTTTAAAATCTTTAAAATTTACTTTTAAATTTTATGATTTTCATTTTAATTTAAATTTAAATTTTATGATTTCAATTATATTATCAAGTTTCTGTACGCAACCTAGCAGTACTTAAGTACTGCTACCTAGCTGGGCGATTCGTAAACACACCTTTTTGAGGAAGAATCAAATGAAAGAAATCAAATGAGGAAATCAAATAGATTTCGCGGTTCATCAAATGGAAGAAAAAAAACGTTGTCCAACAAAATTCGAGGTATTTTTTGAAAGTATTCTTTATATCAAATCTAATTGAACTGAAATATAATGTTTTATTGCTTATTTTTTTAATTTTTTCGTCATTTTCAATTCACTTTTAGGTTAGTTCATGTTTAGAACTGTAATCGTTGTTCGTTGATTTCGCTGTGCCGTCCAGTTCTGCGGACTCTTACCGGCGAAGTTCAAACGAACTTCTTGGTAATGTTAGTGATTTTTTTTTCTCTTCAGTCATTTGACTGGTTTGATGCATCTCTCCAATATTCCCTATCTAGTCCTAGTTGTTTCATTTCGGTATACCCCCTACATCCTACATCCCTAACAATTTGTTTTACATATTCCAAACGCCAGCCTACACAGTTTTTTCCTTCTACCTGACCCTCCAATATTAAAGCGACTATTCCAGGATGCCTTAATATGTGGCCTATAAGTCTGTCACTTCTTTTAACTATATTTTTCCAAATGCTTCTTCCTTAATTAGCCACAACACCTCTTCATTTGTCACTTTATCCACCCCTCTGATTTTTAACATTCTCCTATAGTACTACATTTCAAAAGCTTTTAATCTTTTCTTCTAAGGTACTGTGATCATCCAAGTTTCACTTCCATATAAAGCTGCGCTCCAAACATATACTTTCAAAAATGTTTTCCTGACATTTAAATTAATTTTTGATGTAAACAAATTATATTTTGAATGAAGGCTCATTTCGCTAGTGCTATTCAGCATTTTATATCGCTCCTGCTTTGTCCATCTTTAGTAACTGTACTTCCCAAATAACAAAATTCTTCTGCTTTTGTAATATTTTCTCTTCATATTTTTATATTCAGTGGTTCATCTACACTATTTGTACTACATTTCATTACTTTTGTTTTGTTCTTGTTTATTTTCATGCGGTAGTTCTTTTGTAGGACTTCATCCATGCCGTTCATTGTTTCTTCTAAATCTTTTTTTACTCTCAGCTAGAATTACTATATTACTATCAGCAAATCATAGCATTTTCCACCTTGTACTGTTACTCCGGATGTAAGTTGTTCTTTAACATCATTAACTGCTAGCTCTATGTAAAGATTAAAAAGTAATGGGAATAGGGAACATCCTTGTCGTACTCCCCTTTTTTATTACAGCTTCTTTCATTTTTCAATTATTACTGTTGCTGTTTGGTTCATGTAATGTTAGCAATTGTTTTTCTATCTCTGTACTTGAACCCTAATTTTTTTTTAAAATGCTGAACATTTTATTCAAGTCTACGTTATCAAATGCCTTTTCTAGTTCTATGTTTGTGATATAAATACTATATAAATTTGGGATCAAGGCAGCATGCTTTGTTGTGATGTTTGTAACTAAAGATTTCTTGTGTGATAAGTTATCTTCTGCGAATTTTTTCTTTTTGCATTATATGTACACTATACATAATATATTTGGTGTATTAAACACTAATACTTGGCTCAGAAACCTTCGAAGTAATATATTTTTTTCTAAAATTCAGCAGTAATTTACAGCTGATAAACATTTTTATACTTTTTTAATTAGAAAATAAAAATGATCAAATTTATTGACAGAAAATAAAACTAGTTATTCTGTCAATAGATAATTAACAAAATTAATTAAGGAAATAATATTTTGTTTAATAAAAGAATAAAAATGATGTGAAAATTAATTTAGACATTTCTAAGAGTAAGAAGAGTTTTAAAATTTTCTAAATTCAGTGAAAAAAAAGTAATATATCACTCTATCACTCCAATTGTGAATTTCAGTTTAAATCTGCAACTTATAATTTTAGTTTCTGTAGGATTTATTGTAAGACAGAATGAAATTTATGGTTCTAGGTGTATATGCATGGATGTATTTAAATAGTAATTAAAAAAAGTCAGCCATAAAATTTTTTTGAATATAATTTATCTGTCTTTAAAATAGCATTAGTAATAACTTGAGTAATAATTTACATTTGTTGTTATTTTTCATAAAATATTTCCTCTATGTAAATAAGTTATGTCTCAAAATAATTTAAAATTGTTATAAATTAATTATTATATTTTTTTAATTATATTTTTTTTATTTTTTTTTAGACAACATGTTACCTGTAAGTTTTTTTTATTAATCTTAGTCTGGTAAGATTAGGAATAGTTGATTTATTATTTTTGATTGCGTAAGGCGGACAAAGGAGCACCTGCAATCAACTGTTTAATCTTTTTCAATCACTAGGTATTTCTACTCTGATTACTTTAATTTTTGTAGAAATCTCTTTGAAGTTTATTAACTGATTGAAAATAATGTTATTTGTGAGTATTATATTAAACAGGATTGTATTTACTGAACAGCAGACCATCTATGGTATAAAATATAAATTAGCAGCCCTCTAATATAAAGCCCCTCTAAGTCTGCCTTGTAAAGTGAATAATAAAATAAAGTATAGAAATACAGTAGTTTATTATTTTAGTCTTGGTTTATTTTTATCAAGTATATCTTTTGTTTGGTATAATAATTAATTAAATTAATGTGTATTATGTTACAAATTGTAAAATATTAACTTACCATAAGTAATAAAAAAATATTATTATTCAAGCATTCACACCGTCATCTGATTAAAAATATTGATTAATTTATATTTCTGTTCAGTGGAAGTTTTTAATTACTTTCACGATAAATCTGAAAAATTATTAATTTTACAAGAAACTGTTATATAAGGGTAATCAATATTCCACTTTCAATTTTTATGAATTAATACATGTTGCTGTAAATTTTGAGAAAAGTATGGACGTATAAATATAATTTGATGAAAATTAGCGTGAAGGTTGAATAATGGTTTGTCAAAGTTAGTATTATTTTTACTTTGATGATTTCTAGTTTTTTCCTGGGTCTTTACGTTTCTTTTTACTTAAAAAAATAAAGTATAGTAATTACCTTTTGAAAGTTATTTGGTAAATCAAAGATTTATTTAAAAAGATAGAAAAATTCTAACTTCTTTTCTGAAAACAGTCAGTCTGTTGTCACTTTGTCATAATTTTGCATTCTTTTATTTGAATCGTACATATGATATGATAGTGCAATGAATCCTTTTTTCATTGCAGTACGTACCACTTATTAACCTAGTAATCACTCCCAGTTTGTTCCACGGTAGTTGTCTTCATTTGGACTTACACATTTCCTTTCCATAATCAGCATCTACTGTACTGTTGTGAGAAGAATCCATTCCTCCTTCCATTATAATGTCCATTATTCAAACAGAATGTGGGTCCATATGTACAAAATATATTTTGGTATAAATGACCAGTTAATTATAATCATTTCTTAGCTTTTTTTTTGTTCTGTCAAGTAATTATTATATTTCTGTTGGATTGCATAAATCGTAACAGTAATATACTTTATTTTATGATTGGCCAAAATGCTTCTTGTTGGTTGGCCTGTATGCATCTTCACTTTGGTAACACCATGATATAGTCCATCAGCCTGGAAATTGTCACAATTAAACAGTTAAAAAGTCAGTAATAGCGTATTATCATCCATACTTCCATTTTATATAGGTTGTTCTTTAACACATTGATTGCAATACTGGTTACAGATGTGTACAAGCATTCACAGTGAGGCATCCTGTTCTTCCCTTGATTTCTCTTCTGTGTGGCAGCTGTATTTTTTCTATCTCCCAAATTTATTTGTTTTTTTATGTCATACTGAGTAATTGTAAAGATTAAATTCTGATATTAAAAGGATTAAATTTGTACCGGACCTAGGTACCCAATACCGTATCATTCGAATTTAAATTTTATAAATATTTCTATTACAGGCAGACAAATAGTGATAGAATAGGCAAAAACTTCTAAGATACAGATATCCTGTAATGCATCAATGTAAATGTAAATACTGAAGATAGGAGACATGTATGAAAATGCATTTAAAAAATACTGTAGCCAACTTTATTTTTGTTCAGTATAACTAATTATTGCTATTATACTATTATTGATTGAGTAATTTGTACATGCAACTGCAGTAGACCAAGAAATACTACATTTTTTTATACATGCAGCTGTTCAACATTCCATTCACTTCAAACAAAAATGAAAATAAAGCCAAGTTTATAAGCTATAAGATTAAATAGTTCAAAAAAAATATATATAAAAGTAATAATGTCACTATCACAGTAGTAGATAAAAATACTGCAGGACAGTCATTTGCTATTAAAGTTGTTAGTTGTAATATTTGATCACAATCTCTTTTAGAAAGCTCAAAAAGCAAAATAAGCTGAAATAACTCTATTTGCAGGCTCGATTATAAATTGATGAACACAGTATGTTAAAAATTGATAATTGAGTTTTGGAAATCAATGTTTTGGAAAACATTGTAAAAAAAATTTAGAAATGGCTTTTAGGTTTCATAAGTTACAGAAGTTATAAAATTCACTGTTATTTCCTGTTATCACTTTGCACCATCACTACATGCTACAATACATTTTGTCCAATTTATGTTATAGTTTTTAATAGCTTCATAAAAAGCATCAAAAAGACATTGTTCTGTTGCATGACCAGCTTTTGATTTGCAAAACAATATATTTTCTTTGACTTATCTGTCCCTGTTGCATTCATATCTCATACAACATAAGAACTAAGAAAAGTTTACCACATCTATTGATTCATCAAATTGAACGTAAGTCAATTTACGTTCATCAACGCAAGTCAAGGAGATTATAGTTAAAGAGTTCTGCGTCTTAGAATGAAGTCTGCGCAATATTCAATTGGAAGACCTGATAGAAAGATTTTTTCTGGCCTTCATCAATGCCACTGAGAATTCAGTTTGCCATAGTTTGGGTCGAGAGAGAATTGCACTTCTCTTTGGATTAGACAGTTGTCTTTGCTGAAACAGTAGTGCGTGAACCATCTCAGAAGAGCTGCTCAGTGGGAGAGTGATCCTGAAAGATGAGCAGTTTTGGTAGATGACTGTCGAAGACAGAGGTCTGAATATTTTCATTTTGGCAGGACATCAAAAAGGGATTCTTAGTGTTCTTTTCTTAGATAGCAAGGAAATAAGGATCCTTGGGGTATTATGTATAAAGTCCTAGGGCATAAGCGTAATAAAAATATTCTTTTGTCAGCTCTTTCAATACAGCAGCATGTTGTGCAGCATAAAGCTGAGATTTTAAGCATTTGAATGAATAATTTATTGCTAGCTGATGTTGTGACTAATGAAACCTCGTATCATCTGCGAGTTCTAGAGGAAGTTGCTGCATTTTGCTCTGATGTTTGATCTGTGGAAATTAGAGGTATGTCAGGTAATTTGCAGTTGTTGTAGTAATAAAGCCCTGGGTTTCAGTGAAATCATGGTGGAGTTCCTTGTCCGTTCTATCAGAATTTGTGTTGGTACTTGGACTAGAATTTTTAATAGGGTGCTCTTTGTTGGCTATTTCTCTGTTTTCTAGAAAAAAGTTGCTCTAAATTTGTTGTTAAAGATGGTAAAAAGGACCCCACTGTAAGATCCTCTTTTAGGTCTTTAATGCCCCTATCAGCTGTCGGAAAGGTTTTTGAGAAGGTATTGTATCTTGATATTAGTGATAAATTGAATTCTAGGAAGTTGTTGATTGATGATCAATATGGTTTTCACCCAGAAGGGGCATGGCTATGAACATTGTTTCTTCTAGTATGTCTTATGTATCTTTTTGGACATATCAGAGAAGTCTTAATAATTTGTGGTGGGGCTCTGCTCTGTTTCAGCAGCAGAAGTGTGATTGTATACAAAATGAACTGAATGTGTTATGTAATTATTTCAACAATTGAGATATTCTTTCAGACAATGTCTGAGAAGTAAAAAGAAAGACTATCTAAAAGCGATCCATAGGATAGTGTTTTATGACCCTCTGAGTTGTTATGAGGCTCTGAGTTGTTAAAATTCATTCTATGATGCGGTTGAAGTTACCCAGTGACTGATGTAATTTCGCACAGTTTCTTTCTGGACATTATGCTTTTCGAGATAGGTTGGTTAGATTTGGTTTGATTAATTCAGTCTTGTATTCAGAGTGTAAGGCCATTGCCATCGAGAGCCACATCTTATATGTCTACCCCAGGTATGAAACTGAACATACCAAAAAACCGAGAGAGCTTGCAAGGATCAATTTTCATTTTAATCTGCAAGTTAATTGGAAAACTCAAAGGGAATAAGACGTAGCTGCTGACTTCCTTAGATTCTTAGCCCTGCAGAGGATGGTTGAGGAGGAGTCTGTTGCTGTTATAAATGTATAGGTAGAATAGCAACCCAGGTGGCTAGGGGACCGTCTGAGTGCTCATTTTGCCAATATATCCGATTCGGTATCAAGCCCCGGTTAGTTGAGATATTCACTGCTAGGATGTGATGGATATGTGGAGAACTCTGTGATGGAGCTATGGTACGGGAGGGTGTAGGCACTGATCTTTCTCCTGAAAGCGGATCAAAGCAAAGAGAGATAGAGTATGTTTTCATTTGAGGCTTATTAAATTTGTGAATCTGTTTCTTGATTTTTAAGTAAATCAAGAGGACTTTGAGCAAATTGAACCCAAATTCCTGACTTTGTAAAATTAATTTTTGCCCAAATGTTGTTATTGTGATCAAAACTTATTTTATTGATATGAGGATACTATTTTTGGGGTTTAAAGACTCAATCAAGTAATGATCCGAGTGCATAGTCTAATTTAAGTTAGATATAGGAAGAGATGTTGTGTGAAACCTTCAGTGTAAGAGGAATGCACGGAGATCACACTTCTGCGAATCAGTTAATTTGATAGTTGAGGGTTGTAATTTACAGTGATCGTGGTTGAAAGAGGCCAAATGAAGGAGTTTGTAGGTTGTGTAAATAAACTGATGGAAATGTCTGCTGAGGCATTTGTATTGGTGGCATCCTGACAGAGGCCAAACTACTGATGACTGTGTTGTGTTATGAAGTTTAGAGGGTAATGATGACCTCGGGTAAAGCCCATCAGGGCTGTGAACAGACAGGGTGGGATGGTGACTGGAATTGCACAAGGCAGTCTTTCCCTACAGGGATCAGGATGTTATTGTACAATCTTGTCTTTTTACCAATCGATTCGTGGATGTGGATGGCTCACTTAGTTTTTCACAAATTTATCCATTTTGCTTAAGAATCTATTGAAAAAAAAAGTTTCACCGTTTGACCAAATTCTAAACAACCAAAACCTCAATTATTATTATTTTCAATGAAATTATGCTTTTAAAAACTTAAATAAAGGCACTAGATCCATACTTCACATTCGAAACTAAAATGACGTTCTGCTATTCCTTACGACTCTTTTATTATACTGGTGAGAATGTTCAAACATTTCATATGCATGTTTGAACATACTGCTCTCACAATGAATATTATGCAAGCAGATCAAATTACAAGGAGCACATACACATCAAGTTGGAACTTGTAAATTTCTCTTGTTTATACACTTCATACATGCATGTTCATACCCATAGTTGTTAACACAGCTAAATAGTTTTAACTAGGTTTCGTTGGGTTGAGAGTTGGGTGATTGCAAAATATTCATTATATATATATTTTTTACTTTTTAGGGGTTGTGAGCTAAAAAGGTTGAGAACCACTGCATTAGAAGAAAGAGAAGAACGTATTACAAAACACAATAAAAAATTAAGATGCTTAAGTTTTCTGATAATATGGTAATTCTGATTGTATTTAAAAGATTATTAACAGCTGTGAAGGAAGAAATAAAAGCGTATGAAATAAAAATAAAAATAGGAAAACTATAGTGTAATGAAATTAAATATAAGTTTAATATAATGATTTAGTGATAAGGACAACTGAAAAAAAAGACATACTAAAAGATTACAGGTATTTGAGATTATGGTAGTGTAATGAAAATAAAAAGAAAGACAGCAATAGCAAAGGAAGCCTTCAGTAAGAATAGGGAATTACTTTTATGTAGTCAAAGTCTGGACTTAGAATTAAGGAAGAGGTGAGCCAGATGGAGTGTCTTGTCGACTGGGAGTGAAGCATGGATAACAATGAAAAGGGAGAGGGACTGGGCAGAGGCTTTTGAGGCTTGGGTATGGAGAAGGATAGAGAAAATAAGATGATGGATAAAGTGAGGAGTGAGGAAGTAATAACTAGGATTAAAGAAGAAAGAATACTTATGTAGGGCAATCAGAAAAGAAAAGGAAAGTAGTTAGGTTATGTGTTTAGAGGAAGTGGAATTTTGACGTTTGCATTGGAAGGGTCAGTAGAAGGAGAAAGAAAGCGAGGAAGAAGAAAAACAAAGTTATTAGATGAAGTTAAGATTAGAAACTACATTGAGGCAAAGGAGGAGTCTTGGGACAGAAATATATGGCGACGGAGGAGCACAAGGAACCTGCTGCCAGGCAGAACACCTGATGGTGATGATGATCCTGTTTATTTTCTTCTTGGTATTTAATAATAATATTTATCACTTTCTAAAGTATTTCTATACATTCCCTAGTAATCTTTATATAATACTAACTGCTGGTTTATTGAATACAGGAAGTGATAGAAGTTGAATCTATATTCAGTTCTAAAACTATAAATACCTATTATTAGAAAGGAAAAAACTCTTCTAAGGAGTAAATTTTAAGTTAATGATTTTAATATATTATGAAACAGTTTTTTATTTTCTATTAGGTTATTTGATAATGTTTTCGTGAACTGTGACTGAACTTAAGAAAGATTATTGCATTCATATAATGGGGTATGGAATTTTATAAACATCCTTTTGTCATTTTTTCCGTTAAAATAAAGTAGAATAAAATTTAAAAAAGAAGTCCTCATTTTAAACAAAAATATTAATTGTGGTAGTAGAAAATCTAAGGACTCCATATAACTAGTTTAATGAAGGAAAAAAATGGGTTGTTTCTAATAGATGTAACCTTGACACAAAATTTTATAAGTTCACAAAGGTTAAAACCAAAAAAATATTCGACTAAATTTCTTTGAAAAATACATAGCATAAAAAATATTCAAAAATTTATTTAAGGTACTGGGATGCATTTTTAAGAGAAATATTAACTGATTTTTTTATTATGTTATTTTCATTAAATATGGATTGAAACGGGACTAAATAAATCAATTTAATATTACATCTCATTAAACATGATATAGAAGCAAAATGTGTTAATTTAATTATCAAGTCTGTATCTGAAATGAGCGTTAAATTTGTTAATTTAATTAAGATCAGCAAAAAAGAAGTAATATTTAAGATATAACTCTTCATATAGAAACTTGGATGGACTCAATGATAGATTGATTGATGAAATTCAATTGATTGATTGATTAAGTACAGGAAAAGGAGTTTCTTGGATTTTCCTATGTCACTGTAGCTACTAATTTAGCTCTCTTTGCAACAATCCCAAAGTAGTAAGCAAAGTTTTCACATAGTTTACAAGGACACAGAGTCTGGGTTGTTATGTCACTAAGTTAGACTACAGAAGTGGCTGCTGTAAATTTGAGACTTTGTAAACTTCGTAAACTCTGGAAATAAATACAGAAAAAAAATACTGTATAGATAATAATATTATACAACAATAATTTATTACAAATGAAGTTCTTAATAAATAATCATAATGTGTCTAAGAAATAGATTATGGTTCCCTGAAATAAGTTTAAAATATTGATACCTTAACAACAAAAATTAACGAGTAGGCTTATTAACGAAAGTAATTAATGTAGTAATTATATAGCACTGTCATAGAAAAAATGCTGTTTTGAAATAATTGAGGAAGTAAAATTTGTAAGATTTTAGATGATACAAGAAAATGGAAGTAATGAAATTTCAACTTGTAATAATCTTTTAGAATCTTTACAATCTTCCCTTCATTACTTATTTTTCAACAATATTTATAGTAATTAAGCAATTTTTTTTTAATTTGGTGAGAATTAAAAAAAATCTTATACCTAGTTTTTAGTTTTTTAGAAAAAAAATAGGTTGCTAAAACATTCATTATAAAATGTTTAACTGTGATTTGAGTCCTGTTTATAGGATCATCTTTAATGTTTCTTCATTCTTCAGAATTTATTTTCTGTAGTTGTTTTTATCGTCTTCAATTCAAGTTTACTGTCTTCTCATTCTTTTAGGTATATTGAATCAGAATAATCATCTTAACTTTTACATTTGTATTTCTCAATGTGAATTGGCACTTCTCATGGTCTGGGTACCATTTAGTCTAGTATAGGTAACCGTAGCAGGGAGAGGAGCAAGATAGGGTGAGCAGAGACTGCTGCAAAGACCAGTTGCCTTGGGGGTGCTTAAAAAATTCATGGAGGTTGTTGACGGATATGAGGGTTAGTGAGGAGGCAATCCTTAAAAAGAAAAAAGTAACCTTATCTAATATTCAGAACCGTTTTCTAATTAAGTCAAGCTTATTCTGAATTTGTTTGTTTATGTTACATTATATAACATAAACAAACATAGATGATGTTTCAGTACACTAGCTTTTACCTGAGTAACTTTTGCTAAAAGCCTTCTCATCTCCTTTGAGAAAATACTTTAGGATAAAATATGTAAAATATTCAGTAGGGCATTAAAACTTAACTCACATTAGAATTAATATAAGTCACTAAATCATCACTACTATGTAATTACCCGAAGATGGAGGTTAAACAGGTTAAAACCTGTTTTTCTTCTTTTTCAGCTTATCCTTTTCTTTGAACCTATAGGTAAGCCATAATGAAAGTGCATTTTGTTTATGGTTAAGTGGGATTTACCACAATCTATAAAAATGATTGTAATTACATTTTATCTGTTTAATATGGAGCCCTTTCCTCTTAGCTCGGTACTTTTTGTACAGAGTTTTGAGGAAAATTTTGTAACATACCTGTTGCTTATTACTCCTCGGGAAATTCTTATCATAAATTTTCATTTCCATGCAAAATCATTTTCAATCATTACAAAATAATCCTGGGAAAAAGCGATTTAATATTTAAAGGATGTTTATACTCATTAGTTAAAAATTGAGAATATAATTCCAGCAAAATAGTAAATAGTAAGATAATTCTTGCAGCACTGGCAGTTAAATTTAACCTTGTCCTTGAGTGATCAAATGAGCGGAATTGTTGCCAATAGTTGGTGTAAGTTGTCAAGGACAAAGCATGATAATTTGTGGCTACTAGTGTGTACCTTATGTTTCTATAAGTAGAAATAACTTTTCACGAGTTAACTTTATCTTCAATTTTTTTATTTTTTCTTCTATTAACATATCTAAGTAATCAAATAGAATTAGCAGGGTACACTTATCATTTTTTTTTTTTTTTTTTTTTTTTTTGTCTTCAGTCATTTGACTGGTTTGATGCAGCTCTCCAAGATTCCCTATCTAGTGCTAGTCGTTTCATTTCAGTATTCCCTCTACATCCTACATCCCCAACAATTTGTTTTACATACTCCAAACGTGGCCTGCCTACACAATTTTTCCCTTCTACCTGTCCTTCCAATATTAAAGCGACTATTCCAGGATGCCTTAGTATGTGGCCTATAAGTCTGTCTCTTCTTTTAACTATATTTTTCCAAATGCTTCTTTCTTCATCTATTTGCCGCAATACCTCTTCATTTGTCACTTTATCCACCCATCTGATTTTTAACATTCTCCTATAGCACCACATTTCAAAAGCTTCTAATCTTTTCTTCTCAGATACTCCGATTGTCCAAGTTTCACTTCCATATAAAGCGACACTCCAAACATACACTTTCAAAAATCTTTTCCTGACATTTAAATTCATTTTTGATGTAAACAAATTATATTTCTTACTGAAGGCTCGTTTAGCTTGTGCTATTCGGCATTTTATATCGCTCCTGCTTCGTCCATTTTTAGTAATTTTACTTCCCAAATAACAAAATTCTTCTACCTCCATAATCTTTTCTCCTCCTATTTTCACATTTAGTGGTCCATCTTTGTTATTTCTACTACATTTCATTACTTTTGTTTTGTTCTTGTTTATTTTCATGCGATAGTTTTTGCGTAGGACTTCATCTATGCCGTTCATTGTTTCTTCTAAATCCTTTTTACTCTCGGCTAGAATTACTATATCATCAGCAAATCGTAGCATCTTTATCTTTTCACCTTGTACTGTTACTCCGAATCTAAATTGTTCTTTAACATCATTAACTGCTAGTTCCATGTAAAGATTAAAAAGTAACGGTGATAGGGAACATCCTTGTCGGACTCCCTTTCTTATTAGGGCTTCTTTCTTATGTTCTTCAATTGTTATTGTTGCTGTTTGGTTCCTGTACATGTTAGCAATTGTTCTTCTATCTCTGTATTTGAACCCTAATTTTTTTAAAATGCTGAACATTTTATTCCAGTCCACGTTATCGAAAGCCTTTTCTAGGTCTATAAACGCCAAGTATGTTGGTTTGTTTTTCTTTAATCTTCCTTCTACTATTAATCTGAGGCCTAAAATTGCTTCCCTTGTCCCTATACTTTTCCTGAAACCAAATTGGTCTTCTCCTAACACTTCTTCCACTCTCCTCTCAATTCTTCTGTATAAAATTCTAGTTAAGATTTTTGATGCATGACTAGTTAAACTAATTGTTCTGTATTCTTCACATTTATCTGCCCCTGCTTTCTTTGGTATCATAACTATAACACTTTTTTTGAAGTCTGATGGAAATTCCCCATTTTCATAAATATTACACACCAGATTGTATAATCTATCAATCGCTTCCTCACCTGCACTGCGCAGTAATTCTACAGGTATTCCGTCTATTCCAGGAGCCTTTCTGCCATTTAAATCTTTTAATGCTCTCTTAAATTCAGATCTCAGTATTGTTTCTCCCATTTCATCCTCCTCAACTTCCTCTTCTTCCTCTATAACACCATTTTCTAATTCATTTCCTCCGTATAACTCTTCAATAAATTCCACCCATCTATCGACTTTACCTTTCGTATTATATATTGGTGTACCATCTTTGTTTAACACATTATTAGATTTTAATTTATGTACCCCAAAATTTTCCTTAACTTTCCTGTATGCTCCGTCTATTTTACCAATGTTCATTTCTCTTTCCACTTCTGAACACTTTTCTTTAATCCACTCTTCTTTCACCAGTTTGCACTTCCTGTTTATAGCATTTCTTAATTTCCGATAGTTCCTTTTACTTTCTTCTTCTTTCTTCTTTCTTTCTTCTTCTTTTACTTTCTTTTACTTATCATTAGCTTTTTAAAAATGATATGATAATAAGATTGATATCTAATTTAATAGACTTTAAATCAGTATAGCCTACATAATTATAAGAATAATATAAATTAGCTTGTGCAGAGTGTTTTCCTGATAATCTAGTTCTATAATTATGTTCGAGTTTTTAAAAAAAATGATTTATGTAATATTTTACCAGCTGTACTAGCAATTTACTAATTGTTTATTTTCAGTATTGTTTTTTTGTTACTGCTTTATTAATCATTCAACTACGTTCAAAACCTAATTTTTTTTTTAAATATGTTTTATATGTTCTGCTGAGTTCAGTAAATTTTGCATGGATAATTTTTTATAGATGATTAATTCATGAAATTAACTTGAAATTTGTTTACTGTGATATGGAATGGGAACTGAAATGTATGTATAATGCCATCCCTGACTGGGATTTCAACTAACTGGGTTTAAATTATCTTTTGATTGTTCCTAAATTTTCACAATGATTTCATTTTATTTTTTCTCATTTATCTTATATATCAGTATTTTATTTTATGAGTTTTATTATATCGCAAGAGGTTTTGCAGAATATTCTGTATATTTTTCTTTCTTCTGTACATTATTTGTGTTTCAAGTATCCAAAAAATCTACAATGAAATTATAAACCGTACGGTAAGAATTACAGATAACAAAATGATACTGATATCAAAAAAGATAAGAGACTACATTTCTATTATGAAAATCGGTTATTAATTAAAAATTTTGTTTAAAAAAATACATGTTAAATATATAGGCAACAGATATACAGTAATAGATAACAAAAAATGTTGTTAAGTGTTCCATATATAAAAAAAAATTGAAAATTTTTTTACAAAACTTATCGGCCCAATTTCATTTATTAAACAAACTCATATTATTACCAGGAGTAGTACAAAGTCATTACTACAATTTTGGTTAAATTTAACAATTATAAATTTGCTGTCACAAATTTATCATCATTAGCGTTTATATTGAATGTTGACTTATTAGTGACATTATCTTTTCTTCAATTACATATTTGTTTTGGAAGTAATTTTCACCTTATATTTCACTACAATTTATATTGTTTTATTTTATTCAGCATTATTTCTTTAACTTTTGAACGTGATGAAAATTCGATTTTTTCATTGAATACATGTTTTAACTCAATGTTTTTACTAAAGGATATAGATAGGAAAAAATCAAGTAAATTCGTTTTGCATTACTTTTTCATATTCTGATCTTATTTTTTAGCAACATATGTATTGATTATTTATTTACCTAGTCTTACTTCGTTAATTACCGTATTTTTTTATGTATAAAAATACAATTTAGTAATACGATTTCTCCACGCTTCAAAAGAAATTAGAAGCCGTCCAAACCATAGCGTTGCGGACGATATTTGGAGCACCGTGGTTCGTCAGAAACGTCACTCTTCGCTACGATGCGAGAGTACACACCGTATCCGAGGTGGGAGTGGCGCAGGCAAACAGACTGTTCGGGAGGGCGGCCGTGTCCGAACACGGCCATCTCCAGGACATCTGCCGAGAGGACCGTACTCCACATGGTATAAGAAAACGGCCTCATGGCGTATTAAACGAGCCACCGTGAAGAGGCGGTACGAGAGTAAAAAAAAAGACAAACCAGGCTTACGAGCCTCTATATCGCGTAACCTATAAATGGAAACCGCACAAAAAATCCGGCCGCGAAAGTGCCGTTTTCCCAATTAAATTTTGTTAAAACTATAAAAAGCTAGACATCACCCCACACCGTCCCACGATGAGACCACAATTTCATTTAGTCAGCATATGCCACTCCCTCCGGAGAACGGGGCGCATTTCTTCCTCCAAATAACTAGAGGTCCGGTAGGCGCACTCCTGCTAGCACATAATTTCTGGTACCGAAAGTACTTCAGCGGATGGACTGAAGGGGAATCTCGCCGGGATTACTAGGCTCAAAAGCTTAGTCTATCACTCAAAACCAGTAAATAAATTACACCATGGTCCATACGGATAGGAACGCAAATTACCAAATCCGTCCATAAACAAATCTTAAAATTTATAACCGCTAGTAAATAACCGATGAAATCCGCTCGATAATAGAAAGATACAGCAGGAAGGGACATTGTCCAGGCTCTGCGATCTGTAGGGAGAAATATTGAAACTCACGCCAATCTTGCGTTCCGTTCCGTTATACGATTTAGTTTCTTTGATGTTCTGAAGTGTTATATGATAAAAAAATGTAATATGTAATACATATCACATTTAAAGAAATAATACAATTCTTATGATTATTCTTTGTTTAATAAATGAAATCGGGCCTGTAAGTATTTTGTTATAAATTTTTCTGCTTTTTGCTTATTATATGGAACGCTTAAACATTTTTTTATTATGTGTTATTATATATCTATTGTCTATTACATATATTTAACATGAATTTTTTTTAAACAGATTTTGATAATAGAGATGTAGTGTCTCTCCTTTTTTGATATCATTATCATTTTATCTGCGGGTCTCTTACTGTACGGTTTAAAATTTCATTGTAATTTTTTTGTATATCACTGCGTTTTGTTAATTATTCTTTTATTTTTTTATGAATTACTGATTGTTATCTTATGGATTTATTATTAAAATTTATTGCCTTTCTAGAACAAACAATTATACGTTTTTTTTTTTAATTTCTGAGCCAATTTTTTTTGTTGATAGTCATATCCATTCACTTCATACTATATTTTTACTTTTTTAATAAAACTAGTATAATGACCTTCACTAATCGAAGATCCGTGATGTAATATTGCACTTATTACTTTGTAAGTGTAACCCTCGATTTTTATTCTATCCGTGGACACATTTTTTTTTTATTATTAAATTAACTTTTTTTATTTCTCAATCAGTTAGTTCAAATAGTTCCAGTTGTTCAGACTCGCTTTCATTGCATGTTATTAAAAATTTATTTAAGAAGGACTAAAATTTAAAGGTCTTTGGATCAGTTCACACAGCTCCTTTCAGATGCACTTGGCTCTCGTCGGCTGCGCTCAGATTCGGAAGCTCGCACAGCTCCTGACGGTTCACTCGGCTTCGTACACACTATATAAGCCGGCTCCGTACTACATTCATTCAGTCTTCTTCCAATAGTCTTTATGGACTCAACGTAACATTACATATACGGTTTACAGTATTACATAAACGTGTTACACAAGTACGTTTATTTATTACATAAACTTACAAAAAATAATACTAATGGTAGAATAAAAATTTTACCAATCGATATTTCTGTTTTATGTAACAGCTCTTTGTCGTCACATTTGCAACACTTTCCTACTGTTCGTTTTTTTGTGTGTTTTATTAGCAGCTATAATCTCTTGTAAACTAATATTTTTATTTTTTTTTAATGAAGTGATGGGAATTAAAAAAATTGTTTCATCTTCAGTACTTTCATTTACATAACAGCATTTACTATTAAAACAAGCTGTAGTATATTTTCTTTTAAATTTTATTATTTCAAGTACATTATAAAGCGTTTGTACACTACGTAGTACTTATCAAGTACTGCTACCTAGTGGTGCGATTCGTAATTCCACCTTTTCAGGAAAAGTGACATATTAGAGTCCCGGGGTTCATCAAGTGTTACATGGATTTGAATGCTAGATCGTGGATACCGGTGTTCTTTGGTGGTTGGGTTTCAATTAACCACACATCTCAGGATTAGTCGAACTGAGAATGTACAAGACTACACTTCATTTACACTCATACATATCATCCTCATTCATCCTCTGAAGTATTATCTAAAACGGTAGTTACCGGAGGCTAAACAGGAAAAAGAAAGTAAAGTATGGGGTTCATCAAGTGGAAGAAAAAAACGTTGTTAACAAAATTCGTGGTACCTTTGAAAGTATTCTTTATTACAAGTCTATTTGAACTGAAAACAAAAGTTTACATGTATATTTTTTTTCTCATTTTCATTTCATTTTTAGGTTAGGTCGTGTTTAAAATTGTAAGTATAGTTCGTTGACTTAGCCTTAGTTCAGTTCTCCGGACTCTTACCGGCGAAGTTCGAACGAACTTCTTAATTGTGTCAAGTTTTTATCAGTTCTTTTAATTATCTTGTGCACCGTATGTTCTGCCTATTTTTATAAAATTTATTATAAACATATTGTTTTCTTTGCTATTCATTTTATTTATCTAATTTCTACTTCAAACGTTTTTCAACACCTTAAGCATATATACATATTTTTATAGTGTTCACCCTAGTATATGAGTAAAGTGTTACATATTTACAATGATATATATATATAGTTTTACTTATATATCTACCTTGCATATAGGGTATTTTTTTTTAAAGTCATTGATAATAATTTACAATTTCCTAATATTTATTGAATATCAGCATATTAGAAGATACTACTGACTTTTTTTAGTAATGTGTAAAGGTGTAAAATAACTATTATAAACTATTCCAGTAATGAAGATCTGTTCAACTTACCGTGTAATCCCTAATAGAATTTTATGGCTTGTTCAATAAGTAATCGTTTTATTTAAGCACATTTGCAAAGTGTAGTAAATAGAAAATCCATCTCGCCTCAACTGACACACTCATCTGTAACGCATTCAATCGCTCCATCCAACAGAAACATGCAGTATTTCTACATGTTACTTCAGCTACTATTAATATACAAAGTGTTAAATTATATATGCGATGGTTTTTTTTTTTAATATTGAATATTGTAGCGTTACACTACTCATTGATCTGGGCTACTGCCAAATTTTTGACAAATAACGTACTTAGCTACAGACGTATATTTCTCAAATTATATAAAAAATACAAAGCAGAAATTCCTATTTCGTCCTAGTCTTTTAGTATTTACTTTTTTCTAATTTATTAACATGTAACGTAAAGTAATGTCATTGGATTAAAAGGAATGTATTGGAATGTCGTTTTGAGAATAACACAAATTATCATTACTTGTGAGAGAATTTTAGATATCTTATTTGTTCTAGTAAAATAAGAGAGCCAGGAGTTAAACGGAAACGATAACTTACACATTCCCGTTACAAGTTACTCTATCGAAGGTACATCTGACAAGTAAGCAGTTGGACGGCCTCCTTTTCGCGTAGAATACATTTATTTATTTTATTATAAACCTATATTACTTTACAATATGTAGATTATTGAATTATCTGGCAAGAATTAATTGGAAATAAAAATGAAAATTGGTTGGAATTTATAAGGTACAATTATATAAGTATGATGACATCACATTTTTATTTGTTGCAAAATGAAGAGACACTACATTACCTTTTAACATTATCTTCAAATTATTTTTTATTATTATATATATTAATCGGAACGGAGAAATAATGTTTGGTTTAAGTATGTTGGCCAGTTGGTTATCAGTTACGTATTTTATCTCAGGCTGATTGGAATAAGTTAAATTGTATTTAAAGCAACAATAAATATTTTTCATGGTAACGGTGCTAAAAAAATTATATTTATGGCTTTTTAATAGTTTTCTTTAAAAAAATATAAAATTTAATATTATTAACAACCTACGAATCTGAACATCCAGTTAGATCGTAGAAGTGAAAGATTTACGTTTTCAAATTTTCCGGACGTGGGACATTTTAGTACTTCCCGTTATAATTTTTGATATGTATTGATAAATCTTGTTTTCGAAAGTAATTTTTTTTTGATTTCATTCAAATCGATATACCGATTCTTATCGATTGCAATACAGATATGAAACACATATTTTTATACAGAGGAACCCGAGAATAATGAACTCGCTTGCAACGAGAACTTGTTTGCAATAAGCAAACTTCCGGGATTTGTTTGGTTTTCTATCTCATTAATGATAAATTAACTTTCTTTTAACGAGGTATCGACACTTCATAAACTTTGTTATTACGAGCATTTCCATTTTATTTTTAAATACTGTAATTAAAAAAAAAGTTAAATAACAACCAAATAATTTCAACGCAAGGGAAATGCCGTTTCTTCATTTATGAAATATACATTTACGACTTATTGGTAAAGTTTATGACATTTTATCTTAGGCTTGTTCAGATCAGGTTTGAAGGATGAACAAACCGTTTGTAACAGGTCGTTTTTACAGTACGTACCATTCAAGTACGTTCAGTATAAGTTCCATTGCGGTATTACAAAGACTGGTAGTTATTTTTATTACTCGGATTTTTCTGTTTGAAAAATTCCAGGAAAGAACGGACCAAACAATGATCCGTCAGAACCGTCCGAACAGGTTCATGGAACCCTATAGCACATTTTAAACGACTTCAGTGAAAGTCTGAAAAAGAGGGTGGTTAAAGATAAATTCTGCCTGTCCTACTCAGTGGTAAATTCAGTAGTCATAATTTTCAGTTTAAAAATAGAGTACTGTACCATAGAATCAGTTAAACAAACGGTATTGCGTTAAAGTGATCGATCGGATACCCAGTAGTCAAATACAATTCAGTAATACAGTAGTCGCGTGTGAATGCGTTTTCATTTTAGTGTTTCTTGCTAAAAAACTACAGTTTTTTTTTTTTTGAAAAAGTGTACTCTATTAACCGGTTCATTTTAATGAACGATATTGGCGTCAAAAGGAAACAGCTGTCCGTGAGTGATAAAATACAAATTATCCAAGAACTGGAACGAGGCCTATCAAATTCAGATGTTTGCAAAAAACATGGACTTTCTTCATCCACAGTTTCAACAGTATGGAAGAGTCGCGAGAAACTTACGACTGCTTTTGAAAAAAATCAGACCCAAACAAAAAAATTCAGGCTACGTGACAAAGTCGACTTAGCGTGCTCTTATCGTGGTTTAAAGTGAAAATGTGCCTATCAGTTTTAAAAAAGCAGGCTGAAAAATTCGCTGTAAATCTGGGCTACGTAGATTTCGTTTGTAGCAACGGATAGTTAGACGGTTTTAAAAATAGACATCAGCTTTTTTTTTCCAAAAATTAATGGGGAAGCTAACAGCGTAGACAGTTCAAATATGAGCAATTAGGTGAATGATAACTGACTATTTATTAAATCGGGTTGTAATGAAGTGAGCATTTTAATGTCGACGACTCCGGCTTTTTTTATAAATTAACCCCCAATAACCTTTAAATTTAAAGATGAAAAATGAATTGGTGAGAAACAAGTCAAAGGTCAGGTTAACAATTTTGTTATGCTTAAATTCGACTGGGACAGAAAAACGGCAACTTTTAGTAATAGGGAAATCAAGAAATCCAAGATGTTTTAAGAATTAAAAAAAAATTCCCCGTCGATTACGTGTCAATTCTAAAGCACGGATGACTTCAATGATTTTCGTACAAGAAATTCATAAATGGAATTTAGAGTTGCAAAAAAATAACAGAAAATTTTATTATTGATCGATAATTGCCCCGCTCATCCATCACTGCACAATTTAAAAATATAAATTTTGTGGTCTTAGTACCTAATACCACAGCAAGACTGTGAAGTTGAAACTGAAAACGAAGATGAATCTACTACTCTACCAGTAGTATCAATCATTGACGCCAAAGAATGTAGAAAAAAATTAATGGAATTTAGTGAGATTAGTAATGTAAGTGATGAATTTATGGAGTATATCAATATACTAAAAAAACTGTTTTGATGATTACACAAACATACGATTATTAAACAAACAAAAATAAACGATTATTTTAAGGCTAATTAGTTTGTATATGTAATTACCTTTTGACGTATTCTGTTAGAATGAAGAAAAAATAGATAAGAATGATTTTTTAGATATAAAATACAGTTTGTACGTAAAACCGTGTGACAGAAATTTTTGTTTGATGTTCATTTGTTACTTTCCTCGATGATTTTGGTAAGTTTTACCAAAATTTTTTTCACCAAAATTTCACTTCTTACCACAATTTTTTTCCAAATTCATTGAACGGTAACAGTTTTGGTTAAAACCAAAACGTATTAGCGTCTAAAAATTGTGTTACATGTAAATTTTATTTGTTAATCTATAATACAAAACACATCGATATTTTATTTTAAAACAGATTCTTCATATTTATACAGTATATATTTGTATTATAATAGATAATGATGGCGTAAAAATTTACGGTTACGAGGTGGCAACACGAAGTACTGAGCACTCGACTGTAACGAGCATATTTGATCGGCCCCTTGAATCTCGTTATAACCAAGCACTGTATTTTACTGTATTTTCATATTTGCTTCATTAACGTTGTTAAAATATATATATAAATATATATACATATATATATATATATATATATATATAAATTTCACTGTCCTGTCATAATTTAATTGGAAATGTTTATGAAATAGAAAGATGATGGGTAAAATTCAAATATCACTGATAGACAAGAAAAAAATTTAATTTTTCTTTAAGTGTGATACCATTTCTTGAATTGCTTTTTTGCGTACATTACATATCTGTAAATACAATTTTTCTATCACCCTTTGTTTTAAATAAATTTCTTTAAAAAAATTAAGGGAAAATATAGTTAAAATTTGTAAAATTTATAGTTTTGCATGGCCGTACCTGTGTTAGAATGATTTTGCTGATGCTTTTGTTTTATAGATAGCCTCAAGCACATCTCAAATTAATGTCTAACAGTAATCGGCTAGCATGTTAATATTCCATTTCCCTTTATAGCGGCTTTCAATCATCGAAATATTTTGGTGGAAACGTTCACTGTGCTCATCACACGTCTCCGATGTTTTCTGGGAAAAAATCCAAATGCGAGTGGAGGAAATGTATTTTCAAAGACATGTTTCATCACATAGCTCTGTATGAAGTATGAAGTTGATTAACAATATCGTGGTAATTTTCGGATTTTTGTTTGCCGAGAAAAGTTTTGCAAACGTCTTTAAATGAAGCCCAAGCTGCACTTTCTAAATTATTTAACATCGAGTTAAATACATCATCTTTGACCAACTCACTTATTTGAGGACTAACAAATATTCCTTCTTTAATTTTTCCTTCACTTATATTCGGAAATTTCTGCCTGATGTACAAAAATCCAGGACTATCCTTCTTCATTGCTTTTAAAAAAAAATTCATTAGTTCTAGCCTGATATGGCGAGGGGGTAAAAATATTTCTTTGGGTTCAACTAAGGACTCGTGAATAATATTTTTCTCATTTGCAGTTGTCTCGTTTCTTTCACTCTTTGGTAACATGATGTTTATCCCTAGCTCGGCTGTCCCATTCGCAAAGAAAACACATCTACTTAGTATAGCCTAACTGCATGCCTAACAAAATAGCTATAACTTTCAAATCACCACATAACTTCCAGGTATGTTTTTTATAACTTATTTTCAAGAAATTCTTTCATCACATCGTATGTCTCTTTCAAATTAATACCATAAGTGATTGGTATCGAAGGATATTTGTTACCGTTGTGTAGTAGAACCACTTTTAAACTGTACTTGGACGAATCTATGAAAAGGCGCCAGTTCTCAGGTTTATGAATTTGACCTAACATAATAAGCTCATCTATATTTGCGCAATAAACCAAATTATTTTCACCAATAAAGTACTGAGAAAGTCTTCTTGTAGGCTTCGAAAGACCGAAATTTTTGAAATAAATTCCAACCTTGCAGTCTTGATCCTAACAGTTCAGCTTGATTTTTTGATCAATTTAAATCCCTAACCAAGTCATTTAATTCACCTTGTGCTATAAGATGTGGCTTATTGGAAGATAATTCAAAATCAAATCCATTGTTATCTACTACAGTACTGCCTGATTCTTCATTGCTGCTTTTGAAACATACATTTACAGGTGGCTCAGGAACTGGAATAATTTCACTGTGAGGTACAGGCCTGATTGCAGATGCAATGAAGGATATTTTACAGTATTTTTAGATTTTTTAGAAATTCCAGACATACTTGTTAAATAAAAGTAACAATCGGTTACATGATCCTTTGGTCCACGCCAAACCATAGAGACACCAAATGTACCTTTTAGCCATCCTCTTAAATAAACAGAACAATTAGTGCATACTATATGAGGAGCCCACATCTTATCCTTATCACCAATTTTACACTAAAAATACAAATGATATGCTTTTTCAATTAAACGTGTAATGTTTTTTTCTATTTGATTTTATGGTAAACTCACCACATACATAACAAAAGGCATCCACATCATTTACACAATTTCGAGGAATTATGACATTGCACTGTTAACAATCTTAAGACAGAAATAAGACTGAACAAAATTAATTCATTCCTAAATCCAGTGCTTAACACAAACAACACAGCTGTGTTTTCAGCTACATGTTTTGACCTGAACAAACATGATTAATCTTGTTCATGAAGGCTCACTCTTCAATATTAGATGTGATGTCATAAAATTTGACCATGATAAGATTTAATTCTTTGTGTAGTACTGTTTATTTATAGCTTACAAATTATGTTAACAAAATTAAATAGTAAAAAATGAGCAACAAAATAGTATATAGGAGGTTAAAATGCTAACTGTACGTTGAAAAATAAAAAATAAAAAAATAAAAATTTGAACATTGATAAAAAATGGTGGGTGATAGAAAGATTCTGAGTTCATATTTGTTTTCAGCATCAAAAACTAGATTAAAATTATGTATCGCATGTTAGGAAACAAAAATTAGGTTTATCAATAATACAGTTTATTAAAGCAAGGATGAATGACAAAGTTGTTTTTCTATTTAAATTTACAGCCGAAAGGAATAAAACTGTAGTTATCCCATTTCAATACTGTAAATTATTATGTCAAATTAAAGTAAATTTATTCATTATGCTAATATTTAAATAAATAAATCCTGAATCAAAAATATGTTTTTGTATTAGTTACTGCACAATTATATTATTTGTGACAATCACTTACTTCATACGAATCATAGATAGCGCTCACTACGTAAAATTATTTCACACGTTTAGTAATAAAACAATATTGTTTTTATTACAATATCGATTATTTTCAACCGATCAAAAGTAATAACATATTTTACGAATCCTACGTAGATAATACACACAATTATTCGTTCTCTCTTTTTCACAAACACACACACACACACACACTACGTGCATGAAAATTCTGTATTCAAACTTATCAGAATAGTAATTTTTTATCAGCGACTAAAGACATTTTATGTTGAAATGTTAATTTGTCACTGTTTAATATTTGTTTGTTTTAACTGTAAAGAAACCATTGTTTTAGTGATATTCACTTTTTTACTTCCTTGTATGAAGTAAAGGAAGTATTGTGATCGCGAAAAATTTCGGTTCCCAGATTTCAACGGAAGTGTCCATTTTGACCATCCCTGAATCCATTTTGACTAGTTTCGGGGTAACGTCTGTACGTACGTATGTATCTCGCATAACTCGAAAACGATTAGACGTAGGGTGTTGAAATTTTGGATTTAGGACTTGTAAATCTAGTTGGTCCACTTCCCTTTTGATTGCAATCGACTGAACCAAAAGTGTTCAATAATTCCCAAAATCCAAAAAAAATTTGGATTTTAGACTTTTTCTTAACTGCAGTAATAAGCCCCTCATTGAGAGCTTTTCAACGATATACCATAAGTGGTATTTAATTTCATTGGTTCCAGGGCATAGCCAAATAAACTTTTAATTAACGAAATATTTGGATCTTAGGGGAATGCACATCGGTTCGAATCGATTTCATCTTATTTTTTTTACCCTTTTTTTTTTATTTTAAAATATTGATTTATTAATAATTATTAACCTCTCATTGTAAAAAACGTTTTACGATGAATAATAGTTCAATAATAACAAAAAAAAGAAAAAATATCAAAATCTTTTATGAAATAAAAATTTATGTACATCATTTTAAAAAAAATGTGTAAATGTAATTTAATAATCGTGCAAGGAAGTCATGATAAGATTTTTAAAACGCATTAGTATGATTTCTGTATTCAATAATCTCCTGATTTTGATTTTTATTGTCGCCTTTGCAACATACCTATTAATTAGTATTTAAAAGAAAAACAACGCGGCCATTAAAAATAAATAAATAAATTACACTATGTATATTTTTGTGTTGGTTATTAACGTATTTATGTCCGATGATTAAAGTGAAATGTATTAAATATAAAAGTGTATTTTTGAAAAGTGTTTTTCGATTAAAAAAGAAATTGAAATCAAATGATTTTACGGACGTTATACATAAATGTTTTTTTTCTTAAAATATTTTTTTTAAAAATATGTTTATTTTTAATCATAAAACCATGTTAATATAATTGATTTGAGTGATATTTTCTTCTTTTCCGAGCATTATCATTCGTTGTTGACATGTTTCGGAACACCACCATTTTCAAAACTACATGTTAGTCTTCCTGAGTTGGGATTGTCGAATAAGTAGCGTTTTTAAGCCCTTCCCACAACCCATCCCTATTGACATGGCCTCTTCTGCTTTGTCCCTCCTACTCTAACGGTGCTATAACTTCTGAAATTAATATTTTTTTTACAATTTTATATTTTTAAATATATTACATCGGATTGGATGTTTATTTGTTCATTAATTATGTCCTGTCCTTTTAATTTTAGCTTGAATATTTAAACGTTTCCTTTTTTGCACAATGTAACATTTATAAAAGAAAAAGAAAAACCTTTAAATATTCTAGGAAATATAGAAATATTCAAGCAAAAGAACAAGAACTAACCCGTCAACTACGAACTTATGACAATATTTGGAAAGGCAGAAAATAACACAACAATCAGTTATGAAATCGTAGCGGAAATATAAAATACCATGTTAACCATTAGGTTGGTTTTGTGTGAAAATCCTGATGCAATATGAGATTTATTGACATATTCTGATAGCCATAAATTGTTAAGTATTAGAAATAATGTTAAACTGTTACATCTCTTAAAATCGTAGGCGAAATTTTTATTTGCAAGCATCGATTTTGACGTATGGGCTTAATAAAATGCAGTAATGAATTTTTTATTGCTGGTATTCATTCTTTGTTAAATTGTTGAACCCGTGATATTTTTACTACATCTTACTTTAAATTTTCTGACGCATAAACTTTTACACTTAAAAACATAAACCATAGATATGTAAAACCGTAATAATTTGTGTATGTACAAGTATATGTATATATACTTATGCCGTATATAATAAATGTGTAACAACAGAAAAATTATTAAGATACCAAAATTCACTAACTTCAAAATCAAGGAGATTTAATTAATAACATATTGACATTTTGTTCCTTTATAACAGTGAATAGTTGTGCAACACAACAAACAAAATGAAATGTGGTCTAACCATGACAAATAATTGAACATCTTAATCTTGCATGTCAAGATTCAAAATATTATAATGTTGTAGCACTTTTTTTAGCTTTTATTTATAATTAAAAATTAGCTGTAATAATTTTGGTAAACTTATGAATAAGGTAACATTGGTCAAAATAATAGCATAATGTTTTTTTATTAATTTTATTTAGTAAATTTTATTGAAAATAATTTTTTACCAGTGACGTAGAAAATACAAAATATATATATTTTTTTTGTTCTTACCTTGAATTTATTGCAGTCATTTTAAATTACACAGCCTCAAAACAGGCTTCAAGCCCAATTAGATTTTTACAGTTAGTCCCTGGATTGAGAGTTCCAGCGTTCAAGTCCTAGTAAAGTCAGATGTTTTTATACGTATTTGAATATTAGATCATGGATACCGGTGTTCTTTGGTTGTTGGGTTTTAATTAACCACACATTCCAGGAATGGTCGAACTGAGATTTTGCAAGACTACACTTAATTAATACTCATACATATCATTCTCATTCATCTACAACTAATACCTGAACGGTAATTCCCGGAGGCTAAACAGAAAAAAGAAAAAAAAGTCCATGGATTGAGTAAAATTAATTTTTAAATTATTTAAAACTAAGACAAGATAACTTCAGAAAATTATTCTCCTAAATTTACTCCTTTATATTTTTCTTCATTTACATCCCTTAGGATCACTTCACCATAATATACCCCAAAAAATAGTATCTACTGTAATTCCAATTTCCTTTAATTTAGATTCAGAATTGCTTGATTAAGGAATTTCAATTTATTCGAATTCAGATAAAATTATGTTTTATCTTGTTTATTATATTGTTCCAGTATTTTCCAATTCTTTTCTAAATATTTAACACTTCTCTGTTAATCTGTTCAACTGGTTTTTAAGTGATGAACTGCTAACATGAAAAGATCCAGTACAACCCAATAATTTGTTACAATTTTTACTATGCAAGTTAGTTATTCGACTATCCGACCTAAAAAGATGACTTAATATAAAATAAATAAAATTACACTTTTTGGGTACTGGGGCTAACATTTAAAAAAATATGTTGTTTTATTTTTAATAAGGTTGGTGATATCAAAAAACTTTACTTAAATAAGTTTAAGGCCTTCATCCAAAAAATAGTAGGAACTTTAAACGAATTCAATATTTTACTTAATAAGAAAGTAATAGTGATATTTTGTTTTTTCGAAAAATCCACCCATTTCCATTCCCATGGTCTGATTTTGGCCGTTAACAAACTCGTCCGACATTTTATGACGAGTAATTTTTAAGGGACAATTTGAAAGTGATTGGCGCATAATTACGGCAGTTAACGTGTCCACAAGCAAGTGAAATATATATATATATTTATGTATATTAATACTGTTACCAAATATATGCCTAATTTAATATCGGCTGGCGAATACGGTAGCAACGATGTGAGCTGGCGCACCGTATATGTACGCGCTGACACAAGAATCACTTCCACCGCGCAGTTCTTCCACCACAGCGGCGCTGCAGTCCCACCACTCTCAGGTTCCAATAAAAGAGCGTGCACGAGAGTGAATTTGCAATTCATCGCCGACCACCACACGGAGAAGACCAACAAGAAGAAAATGGAAGAAGACAGAAGTTTCCTGGCTGGCTCAATGTGGGACGCGCTGACACAAGAATCACTTCCACCGCGCAGTTCTTCCACCACAGCGGCGCTGCAGTCCCACCACTCTCAGGTTCCAATAAAAGAGCGTGCACGAGAGTGAATTTGCAATTCATCGCCGACCACCACACGGAGAAGACCAACAAGAAGAAAATGGAAGAAGACAGAAGTTTCCTGGCTGGCTCAATGTGGGACGCGCTGACACAAGAATCACTTCCACCGCGCAGTTCTTCCACCACAGCGGCGCTGCAGTCCCACCACTCTCAGGTTCCAATAAAAGAGCGTGCACGAGAGTGAATTTGCAATTCATCGCCGACCACCATACGGAGAAGACCAACAAGAAGAAAATGGAAGAAGACAGAAGTTTCCTGGCTGGCTCAATGTGGGACCTCCCGATGGATGGCAACATCCCCGCCGGAGCAACAGGCTGGCCGGCCCGCCGAGGGAGTCGCTGGACGCGGACGTTACCCCCGCTCCAGCTCCAGCCCGCCGGACTTCAATCGCCCTGACCGGCGGACTCAGCAGCAGGAGCCGGCCCAGCGTGGGATCGCTCGGGGAGAACAGTCTCGGCCGCGCCGGCGAAAGACGACCATCATCGACCTGACATTGCGGGGCTCTGGGAGCCACCACTGTCACGCTGTAGAGGGGAGCCAACTGCCGCTGAGAGAAAGCCCGGTCGGACTTCAATGGACGAGCCGCAACTCCCCGACTTCACCGGAGACCAGCTTCCGGATCCAACAGCTCTTCTCAGAGCTAACGCAAAAAACGGCCTTTTTCAGGGTCACCGCTATGAATTACGTGCCGTCGAAACCATTCGGTGACAATGTATAACTTTTGAGCTGACTGTAGTTTTGGGGTCTCGGGGATGTGAAACGCGAAGATTTGTTGAAATTTTCCGGAAGTCGAATCATTACCCATTACAATAGGTTTACCTAAAGCATTAGGTTATCCAAAAATATAATGAAATAAACTCGTTTGCAATTTGGGGGATTTTCCCATTTACAAGCCGTTAAAATTGGATAATTCATTCCGTTTGAAAAATAGATATTTTACATAAAAATAAAAACAATAGTCTATTTTTAATTATTAAAGATCTTTTACGGATTTTGAATAAAATTCGTTTTAAAAGCATGAGCTCATTTATATTAGAGTAAATATCGGACCTCAAATTATTAAATATCACGTCGTTATTTTCAAGTCATTTAAATATAAAGTGATGCGTTAATATTAATGTGTAAACTGCGCTATCCTATTCATATTGTATTATAATATAATATAATATAAAATTAAAACTTCTTTTCATATGATAATTTATTACAAGTGTATTATTCGTATTTTTTAAAATAAATTTTGTATTTTAAAAGATAAGCATTTTTAATATTATTACGTTCTGTTAAATGAAAAGTTTTATCTCTTAACATTTTTAAATAGTAAATGTAATAATATGATTTATTACTTTAGACTGGAACACTCGTTTATAATTCTCTTTTGTAATATGTCGACATTAGAGTATAAACAACAAATATATATATGTAACCTTTTACTTCAGGGTTATTATCTTTTTTGTCTGTTTAGCCTCCGGAACTACCGGAAGGGTAGTTCTTCAGATGATGAATGAGGATGATATGTATCAATGTAAATGAAGTGTAATTTTGTACAGTCTTAGATCGGCCATTTCTGAGATGTGTAGTTAATTGAACCCCAACCACCAAAGAACACTGGTATCCACTATCTAGTATTCAAATCCGTAAAAAAGTTATTCTTTCCTTTTGTAGGATTTGAACCTTAGAACTCTCCGACTTCGAAATCAGCTGATTTGTGATGACGAGTTAACCACTAGACCAACCCGGTGGGTTTTCCAATTAAACTTACTACGCTTCAAGATCTGCGAAATCGAATTGTTACAGCAGTGAATTCGATAACCAAGGACCAGTTACCAATAAAAATAATTTGGGACCAATTAAAATAATTAACTGTTATTTAGAAACCTCGATTTTTAGATTCTTGTACGAAGTAAAGAAAGTATTCCTGATCGCGAAAAATTTCGGTATTCAGATTTCAACGGAAATTTACATTTGACCATCCCTGAAACCATTTATACGATTCCGGCATTTCGTCTGTACGTACGTGTGTGCGTGTGTATTCTGTATAACTCTAAAACGATTAGGGGTAGAATGTTGAAATTTTGGATTTAGGACTGTCGTAACATCTAATTGTGCACCTCCCTTTTTGATGGCAATCGACTTGACCAAAAGTGTCTAAAAAAGCCCAAAATTCAACACATTTGGATTTTGGAGTTTTTCTTAACTGCAATAATAAGTCCTCATTGAGATCTTTGTAACGATATATCATAAGTGGTACTTATTTTCATTGGTTCCGGAGATATAGCCAAATAAAATTTTAATTAATGGAATATTTGTATCTTACATCGGTTCAAACCAGATTTCACCTCCATTTTTTTTAAAGTTTTTTTTTTTTTTAACCTAAATATTTTGATTTATTAATAATTATTAACCTCTGATTGTAAAAAGAAAATTACAATAAATAATAATTCATTCAATAATGACAAAAAAAAAAAATGAAAAAATTAGAAGTTATTAGTGAAATAAATCTTTATGTAATTTTAAAAATGTGTAATAATACATAAGTATTAAGTGAACATACATTTTCACACAGATATTGTCTAAGATAATTCAGATTTATTTCCAATAATAAAGTGGTCTATCTAATGATAAATCATCACCTGAAAACAAGTAAATGAAAGAAACAGAATGGTTGTAGAAAATTTTAAATTAAGAAAATGTTATGTAGGTTACGTTAGAGTTGTTGGATATTTTGACCTGTCCAAATCTTTTAGATGCAAGGCAGCAACTCCTAATTTTCATTTTTTTTCTTTATTAACGAGACAATTAAATGAAATTTTATTCAATAGGAGATTTATGTTAAACATGTTTTAGCTACGCTTTCTAAATTTAGGAGTTTATCACTCCTCCATGGATAAATTGTAAATCTATGTTAAAATAAGGTTTTTTGTACAGTAAATATTTATAAAAATTAAATTTTCTTCCTTTACCATTTTAGATTATTTCCCTATTCTGGGGATTGTTGGATGCGCTATATATTATATGAACATTACAACGTATATGTAATAATATAGATATTGGTTTATAATTATGACTGTTAAACTTTGAATTTAAAGAGAGTAAATCTTGAAAATATTAATTTAGTCTATTAAAATTTGTACTTTAAAATAGATTTAAATATTAAATACTGAATGTTAGACCATATTAACTTGATTTATTAATTTATTCAAATTAATTAGTTTTACTTTATTAAAAACTCCGTTTCGGCACGCCGGAAGGCGGAGGTTGATTTCACCGATGCAAAGTAGGGGATAAAAAAATTTCCATCTTAAAGTTAAGAAAAACTTCAAATTTATGCAATACGACAATGGTTGCATGTGAAAAAAATTTTCACATATTTAGCATGCGACAAGCCCCATCTTACAATTCCAGCAACATTTTGGTCATCCCTTGCCGTAAGGTTGGTCATATCAAAAATTATTTTAGGTAATGTTTAGAGGACTAAAGACCACTTTAAACCGATTCGATACTGTGCCTATAAACTATAATCGAATTCGATACGTAATACGAAAGAAAGTTATAGCGATATTTTGTTTTTGGTTTTGGTCATCCTTGCAGTAGAAAAAATTGTTTCAGAAAAAAGTTTTAGTGAATGTTTAGAAGACTAACGAGCACTTTAAATCATTCAATACTGTGCTTATTAAGGAAGGTATATTTTTTTTTCTTCAAAACCCAATTTTTTTCCACCCCCTGGGCCAATTCTTAATGATAACAAAAAAATTTATCTAGGTAAGTTTTAGGCCTTTAGCCAATAAATAGTAGGAATTTCAAAGGAATTCGATATTTTACTTAATAAGAAACGTATAGTGATATTTTGTTTTTTTCGATAAAGCCTTCCCATTTACACCCCATGATCCAATTTTGACCGTCAACAAACGCGACCTAGATTTTGGGTTGAGTCATTTTTAGGGAACAATTTGAAAGTGACAGGCGCATAATTACGGCAGATATCGTGTCCATAATAAAGTGAAATATATATAAACTTTTGAGCTGGCGATAGTTTTTGGGTCTGGGGGATGTGAAACATGAAAACACGTCGAAATTTTCAAGAAATTAAATCATAATACGCATTACAATAGGTAGTTTTCTTATGAAATCTACCTTCTTTTTTCCTGTTTAGCCTGCGGGAATTACCGTTCAGGTATTACTTCAGAGGATGAATGAGGATAATATGTGTGAATGAAGTGTAGTCTTGTACAGTCTCAGTTCGACTATTCCTGAGATGTGTGGTTAATTGAAACCCAACCACCAAAGAAAACCGGTATTCACGATCTAGTATTTAAATCCGAATAAAAATAACTGACTTTACTAGGACTTGTACTCTGGAACTTTCGACTTTCAGATCAGCTGATTTGCGAAGAAGCGTTCACCACTCGACCAACCCGGTGGGTTTTATGAAATTACCTTTTTTTTTAACCTCCGGGACCACCGTTCAGGTATTGCTTCAGTGGATGAGATGGATGACAGTTTTTGTAGCGTGTGAAAAATGCCATGCCTGACCGGGATTCGATCCCGGGACCTCCGGATGAAACACCAAGACTTATGAAATCTACCTAAATGTTTAAAGTTTACTTTCCTTCTAAAAAAAAAAATGTGTGATTTATTTAAAAACGTTTTCGTTGGTCTGTCTCTTAACTCTCAACCAGTTGTATTTTCTTGTTTTTCAATAGGATCTTTGATGTATTTTGAAGGAAATTAATGTTTACATTAGAAAAAGTGAACTTTTTCTCTAAGTCAATGTCTTTCCTTGTGAATATATAGATAGCATATAGACCAAAACAGGTTAGAGAACGTATTAATTTTTTTTATTTATTTGGAATGACGTAGAGGTTAAATCCTTTTCCTTTTTTCGAATTTAACAGACCCGTGATTTACCATACCGGTTAATTAAAGAGTTTATTTTTAACGACTATTGTTAATCAGTTTTAATTTCCTGGTCTCTATTTAGTTACATTTTAATTAGTAACAGATTACTGCTTCGAAAAACTAGCACGTATAACAGCTATAAGAACGCGAACTAAGGATACAATTCTCTTTGTATACCGAAAAATAAAGTGCATGAGATATACAGATTTTTAGATTATATTTCAATTCACTCACTCAGTTAGTTTTTATTTAATAAACCTTCATCAATAAAATATTTTTCTCTTACAAGGGAAAGGTACATGGTTCAAATCCGACTTCATTTTCTTTTCTTTTTTTTAAATGAAAAGTACATAAAATTTTATTTCACTAATAACTTCTGATTGTTTTATTGTTATTATTGAATTATTATTTATTGTAAAACTTTTTTTTACAGTCAGAGGTTAATAATTAATAATAAATCAAAATAATTAAATCAGAAAAACAAAGTTGAAAAAAAGATTTTACCGGTGCTAAGGTGGAGATAAAAAAAATTTCTAAGCTAAAGTTAAGAAAAACTTCAAATTTACTCAATACGACAATGGTTGCATGTGAAAAAATGTTTCTCATGTATATGCAGTTTAATATACGTACGTCTGTTGTTCACATCACAGTTTTATTATTTTATAAAATGTAATTTTATCATACTTATGTATGATAAAATTACATTTTAAAATGGACATTTTTAATTTTCTGATTAACAGGAAGATAATTTTGAAATTGTGTTCAGTGGTTAACAAACGGTTTTATCATAATTTCTTCCAAAAGATATCGATTTAAAAATATAAAATTCTCAAGAAATTGCCTGAATGAAATTTAGTTAATATACAGTATACGTTTTTATAAATTTAATCATCCGCGTTGTATTGTGCCAAATGCAATACATACTAGGTAAAATATAAGCGCTTTTCTTAAAATTAAAAGCATACATTTACTGCAGGGGAATAAAAGGAAATGAAAATTTAAAAATTAAATCCATCCCTGTAAAAAGAAAACAAAGATTTTAAAATTGTCGACTAAATATTTAAGTTAAACATTGCTTGAAATGATTAAATTTAAAAATTCATCTGATGTAAAAAGATCTTTTATTGTATCTCTTTTTCATTTAATTATGGCTTAAATAAACTGTTTTTTTATTTCTTTCGTTTTTGATGGATTCTCTGCTAGAAATATTTTTTTTCTTTGATACATACCCATATTCAGAATTCAAAATTTAAATGAGTGTTTAATAATAAGTAATATCATTACATTAATTGAGATCTAAAGTCTTCTCATACATTCTGTTAATAAATATAAAATAAGGTGTTATTAATCGTAAAATTTTAGAAATCGTAAACAAACAAGTCCGCAATAGTTCTACCTGTAGTGTCTGAAGTTGTATTGGCACCGCTAAAATATTATAGTAGGGTTTATAATTTACTGCAACAAAAAGTCGTAAGTAAAAAGAAGTTAGTCACCGCTCCAGTAATCCTCAACCTTGTCATCAACTGAGCTTTGTAATATTTGACGAGTAATATTTATTTCAGTTGTGTTGGTGTTTCTACTATAGAAAGAACTAAATATTTTATATAGTAGAATTTGGATATACGTTATTGTTGCAATTTTCTTTTACTTTTTTATCAGGGAAAATCTCAATTTTCTTTACCCTTGTGTTGTTGAGCTCCTTGAATTTCCACATTTTTATATTTGCAAAATTTTTGTTATTTTAACAATAATATTTTATCTTGAATTCTAAATTTCAGTTTTATTTAATGCGATTTTATCAATTCCAGGATGTAACGAAATTGATATATCTTGAAACGATTCACTTAAAAAAATTAATGGAACGTTTTCTTCAAAAGGTTTACGAAATAATTGTTAGCGCGTTCTCTACTGGAGTATCTGTTAGTATTTAAACTGAAGAAGGTACGATAACTTTAAAAGTCTTTCTACTTCCTTGTGCAAAGTAAAAGAAGTATTGTGATCGCGAAAAATTTCGGTTTTCAGATCTCAACGAAAATATCCGTTTTGACCAAACGATAGGATGTTGAAATTTTAGATTTAGGACTCTAGTTGTGCTCCTCACCTTTTTATTGCAATCCCTTTTTATTGCAAAGTGTCCAAAAAAGCCCAAAATCCAAAAAAATTTGTTTTAGACTTTTTCTTAATTGCAGTAATACGTCCTCATTGAGAGCTTTTCAAGGATATGTCATAAGTGGTACCTATTTTCATTGGTTCCATAGTTAAAGTCAAATAAAATTTTAATTTTGAAATATTTGGCTCTTATAAGGGAGGGGAAAGCACATCGGTTTGAATCCGACTTCAACTCATTTTTTTAAATTTATATATATTGGTTTATTAATAATTATTAACCTCTGATTGTAAAACAAGTTTTACAATAATAACAATAATATCAGAAGTTATTAATGAAATAAAACTTTATGTACTTTTAATTTTAAAAAATTGTGTATATGTAATTTAATAGGCGTACAAGAAAGTCATGTAGTGTCCACATGAGTGATTTTATAAAGTTCAGCATATCCGTGGTATGTTATACAGCAAAAATTTGCGATTTCTTCATAAGTGAACATATCCAATTACGAGAAATTTCATCTTTCTATTTGTCTGATTTATTTAATGCCAAAAGATATCGGCCACTCTAATGTTTGTATATTCAGCACAGATATTATGGTCTTCAATGTTGGTAACGGCGCGCTCGGACGGCTCATGTGTTTTGTAAGTCAACAATGGGAAAGTATTTCGGAATTGGCATATTACAAAAATACTTTTGATAACAGGTATGGACAGATGCAATAAAACGGTGCATGTGATGTTTGCGATTGTCTTTTAGAAGACTGTCCTTGTATTTAATTAGTGTTTTTTTTTCTATTGTTCTGAATTATAATATGATTATCACAATTTTTATGTACTTTGAAGACAATTTTTATGAAAAAATGTGCGACAGTCTTACTATTTAATAATATAGTAGTGTCCATAAAGCCTGTCAATGTTGATTTTTATTACACAAGAATATTATGGAGGTACGCTAACTTATTCTTTTAACTATTTAAATAAATAGAATGTACAAAATTAATACTCTTTTGTTCTGTTTTCAAAAGTGAACGTATTTTGAAAAATTAATAAATAAATAAAAGTATGAAAGTGTAAAAATAATAAATAAAAAAGCAAAAAATAAATTTAAGCAAATAAAAATATTTAAAAAAATCGATATAAAAAATAAATATATGAATAAAGATATCATTAAGGCATATAATAAAGAGAAACAAATTTGTTCACCCTACAGTGCACTCACGGCATGTGTTGTGGTTGTTAAACTGTGTATTTGTGTTAACATTCTTCTTGCCTCCCTCCTGATCCAGTAATCCATCCTTACTTTTTATATAAACTAACTTTTCTAAACTTTAATTAGTAATAGATAGCTGCCCTACCTACGGACCAACTCAGAGATTCCTTTACTTGAGCAGTGGCTGCACAATTAACTTAAGGCTTAAGTGCCTATTGGTTAAGCCAAGCTGCTAATGATTGGCTGAACCAAGAATTGGTTGGTTGGTTAATCAGGACGTAGGAAACAACTCATTGATGGGTGAAACTATTTTTCATGTATCAGGTTTTGTTAATAAACACAATTTTCAGTCCTCAAAAAAACAGTGGGACTTCATATGAGACAACTTCAGAATTCAAAAAGGTACTTTATGATGATCTTTCCTGCAAAATATTTGAGTTTTCTGTTTTTAAAAGGGTAGACAAAGGGCTGTCACTTAACATTAGAGCATTTTACATTCACTTTTTAGATATTTCAGTTCTTGAACTTGCTTCTCATCCATTATAAATGTTGTTTAATAAGATAGAGCTCCTGACCCGCATACGGGAAAACACACTCTGCCACCCCCTCCATTGCGAGCCCTCATGGGCTTTACCAGAGGTCAACTTCAAAACCTTAGCTTTTGACATATTCCAATTTGCCTCGGCCCAGATGCCACTGATGCAAATGCCGCAAGTGTACTACTATTTAATGAACTCAAAACAAAACACATCTCACTGAGTCTTCAGTAAGACTCAAAGGACCTAACTAATAAAGGAATTGAACTACCACCCGTAGAAGGTAAAAGTGAGTTCAGCACACAACATGAAACAAAAGCAACACAGTAACATTGACACTAAACAAAAAAAACAATGGACAAAAACAACCCCCTGAAATAATAAGATAGAGCTACAAGCCACACCATATAACAGTTCAAAACTTAATTTGTGGAATTCTCCTGTATCATGTCGAATCCTGTTATGGGAAAATGATGTGGCTGGTCAGGTCACCTGACTTTTCAGCACTCATTTTCTTTGTAAGGAAGTTTTGTAAACTCAAATAATCAGAATTTGAAACGTTGAATCGTACTGGAAATTAATTTAATTCTTGTGGCGATTCTGCAAAATGTGAAGTGAAATCATGACTTGTTGGATATTAGATTTGTTAAAATTTTAACTTATAAAGTTTTTATGTATATATACATATATATATTAATCTTATATATATATATATATATATATACACACAAATGTGTGAGTCATTGTGTATAAACATGACACACACACACACACGCAGGGTACATACAGTAAATATCATTCTAATATGTTGAACATAAATTGCTAATTATAGGACTGTATGCCTGCTGCAGCCACATTTATCTCGCCATAAAATTTACTTTCATGTTCACTTATACCCAAGGCTTAGCACATGAAGTGCACCTCATTGAACAGTGCATCAATTACAAAAAAACAAACTTGTTTGATGTTTGCATACACTATTGGTAAGCTTTCCTGTATGCTTCAATGCTCTTATTAAGTTTGCCCTTAGGAAATGGTTGTTTTATTTTTGTGCACTACAAGCCGTTGTTTCATGCTTCCACTACATCTTTAACTTTAGTTTGTAAAGGTATCTTGATTTAACTTTCAGAACAAGTTACTATATTTTAATATTTTTATGTTTTTGTTTCATTATCTATTCAAGTGTTTTTGTAAGCAAATTTAAACATCTTTTTTTAAATCTTTTTTTTAAACGTCATTTAACCTGGTTTTATGCTACTCTCCTCTTTGTTCTGTACTCATTTTTTAATCTTAACACATAAAACTTTATCAGCTACCTTTTTTCACATACTCCAGTCTCTTTTATTTTTTATTTTTTGTTTTTACTCTTAAGTGGGTTGTCCCTATAAAAATCAAACGCTATTTTAAAAAAGATTTATTTGTTAATTAATGTGTTATTCTGCCTTATCTTCCTCAAAGCATTTTCATTCTTTCCTGTACTGTTAATGAACTTCTACCAGCATTTTTTTTATTCTGTTGGTAAGATTCCAGGAACCTCTTTGTGTGATAAAGTAGAGGCCCTGTAATGAGTTTTTTTAATCTGTTGTATTGTTTTTAAAATTGCAGCTAAGGTTTATTTTACTTTAAAAGAGTCTACCAAAGTCAATTTTGAAGATTAAAAAAGCTGAGGTATAACAGTTAGCAAAATATACTTTACTAAAATCCTGTTAACAAAGAGCACATGAATGGTAGGTAAAGCTTAGTAAAGCATTTATAAATTGTTGTCTTATTCCTCTGCCCTTTTCTTCCTCACAAACTTCACATTATTGTTAGATAAGACTGTTTAGTCTCTTGAATGGATGAAATAGGAATATGAAGGTAACACGACCTCAATTTTGGAGTGTCATTTTTATGCTACTTTTTTGTTGAAATGATGATTTTACCATTTCTGCAACAATTGTGGTCTAGTTTATATGTCGTAAATGTAAACCCATGATTTATCCCTTACTAAAACATTTTAATAAAAATTTCTACTGTCCTTCACTTATTGAAAAATTCCGATAGACAACATTGTGTTTTTGTTTCTTGTTTAGCAGCTGTAGACAAATTTTTTCTCATTATGATACATATTCACTTTTTAGATCACCAAATGAAATAAGTTTTAGCAATTTCTTCTTCTGATATGTATAGACAGTTGATCAACAATTGTTTTCCTGATAACATGCATGTTTTTTCAGTCATTGTTTACAATGTTCAACATATAGTTTGCTCATAGGCCTGCAAATATATATTTGTTTGGATATTCCTCTTGCCTCATCACTGATCCAGTAATCCATTCCTATTTTACACATAAACTGAAATTTCTAAACTTTGTTGAGTAATATATACTCTTACAAAGGAACATCTGTACCCCCTAGGAGAATCACCACACCTTGTGGTGATTCTGGTCACGACACCATTCCCTCCTTTCTTAGCACTGTTAGGAGATCATCTTTTTCACTATCAGTCACTGATAGATTGGATTCATATACCTCGGTCAGAATGCCACTAATGCAAATAACTTGGAAAATATTTCCATTGATGATTTTTTACACGGTTTTACGCTTTGTTTTAGGCTTCTTCAGACACCTTTACTCTTTTTAACTAGCTAATAGCCATCACAACTATTAATTGTTTCTGTGAAATTGATCTGTGCCTTATTCTACCAAAGGAGACTACTTAATAATAATCAAAAATTCATACAAAAAGCTGTAACAAACTTTATTCATTTTGAGTCTTTAAAGAAAATAGAAAAGAGGCCTCAATTTTATACCACACAAATAATCTCAACACAACAATGGAATTTTGGTACACGGACCACCAGTTAATTATTTAATTTCCAACTGCAAACCTTAACTGATTGTAAATTCCTTCCACAAATGTCCATTAGAGGAAGGTTTCCCCCTAACTTTAATTTAATTGAGTATAAGCCTCAAGTCTAGTAAGATTTTGAGAGCAAGATCAGCAATGCCTTCACCTTACCATTGCAGCTCAATCACAGAGTTTCCTACTATTAAGTTTATTTTTCAAAGGAACAGTCAAACAAGAGACTGTCTTCAGTTTTAGCTATAAGAGAGTATTCCTTACATTGGCTCAGAAGAAAATTTGAGATTTTTCAATGGTAATTTCTCATCCAAGTCATTGTGATTATAATAGGTGTTTTATGTGAATTTGTTGTGAATAGTTGTTTTTATAGTCAAAAGTTTTGTTTTATTTCAGGTTTTCCATGGGAAATTGCTTTAACTGATGAAGAAATAAACACTGTTTTTGACAAAAATGAGAACAATGAGAGTGATCCTGATTATGAGGGTTCTGCTGAAAATTCTTTAGGTATTGTGTTTTAATTTAATCTTGTATTGACTTGTTTTAAGAAGAATCAAATCATAAATAATACTCTTCTCTTATCTCTAATGTTCATCATATGATGCATATGATTGATGATCATCATTAAATGTAATTTATAAATCTTGAATTAAAAAAACATTAGTGCTTTTTCATGCATAACTTTTAAAAATCATATTATTATTATAAATTTTATTCTAATTGTGGATTGATTTCAAAGTAAGTTATGTTCAGTACTGATTGTACAGTTTTTAGAAGAAACAGTTATCACGTAATTTGCACACTAAGACTTAGTTTAACCATAGAAAGATGCTATGTATAAAATTCTCACACTAAAATACCTCTAATGTAAATTATAAACTATGCATTTGTTTAATTCACTTTTTAAAAATAAGCAATTCCCAATTAATGAAGAATTCCCAAATATTTTTAGCTCATGAGATTAAGACAGAGATTTATGTGTAATTAAAAGGGGGATCTTAAATTGAACTGAGTCTTTAAATTTAGGGGTGGGTTGGAGAAAAAAATTCTTACAAAACGGTTTTAAAAAAATATAAAACTTTGAAGAAAGGACTTCTTTAAAGACGTTGAATAATATTTATAAAATGTTACATTTCACTGATATAAAATAATTTTAATAAAAATATAAATATTCAATTTTTTCTTATTGGCGAGTTTAAATTTCTGGCTTCTGAACCATCCAAAAATCAATTTATCCCGTGACATAATAGTGGTTCTTTTACTTTAGTATTCACTTTTTCTTAATCAGTTTACAAAAACAAACATAATTTTTTAATTTGTAAAATTAACTGCTTGTAGACAGAAGGACTATCACTTCGTAAATGGTTGATATAAGGAAATCTGCTAAGAAAAAATACCTAAGTTTATTTAGGATAATGAAAAAAGATTAGATATTAGGCATCACCAGGTGTAATTTTACGGTAGATGTTAGCCATAGTCCTCTCCAGGTATAAGCTCAGTGGTTAAACAGATTAATCTAGAAACGTTTTTCATTAAATAAGACTTTGCAACAGAAAATAATCTTCATTATTATCATCATGGGAGGGGAAAGGACTAAGTTTTAAGTTATATTCAAACGTAGGAAAAAATCCGGTATGTAGCTGTTAGCTTTTACTATATTGCACTTTTATTAATAAAAACAAATAGTTGTATTTTAGTTTAGATTTTAATACTATGACTTCAATCAAGATTAATATAAGTAACAGAATTAAATAGGATTTGTTAAATCTTCTTTATTAATATTGTCGTTAATTCCAGATATATAGATAGTACGTTGGGTTGGAAAGAAAGTAGTTTGGGTTTTTTACTGTGAAATAAAAATTAATTATTTTTATTCAAAGAATGAACTTAAATCAATTATATATTTTTCATTTTCTCCGATAATATTTTGCCGTATTTCTGCCAACTTAATAATTCCGCGCTTATAGAAGTTCTGGTTCTCATCAGAAAAAAATTGAACCAAGTGAACCAAATGGAGGTAACCTTTATAGTTGTTTCAGTTTTATGTTAAACGTAAAATAATAGAAACAAAATTTGTCCAATAGATTAAAAATTATAATTTTATATTAAGAAATAAGATAAAATACATTTTTAGGTCGACATTTTAACTTATGGTCATGGAACATGTAACTTGGCAATGTTAATTTCTCAAATTTAATGTTCCTTTTCCTCAGCTCCCAGAAGGACTACAAAAATGAGCTTTTGCATAAACCTTTGTCCTTTATAAAGGTAAGAGTTTTTTGAAACAAATTTCTTGGAAACTATTTTCAAAAAAATGTTTTTTCTAACGTTGTTTTCAATTGCCATATTTTGCCGAAAAATATTTATAATTTATTTTATAAGTGGAATTTCTTGCTAAAAAACAACTCAGTAGGTATATCTACACCCTATAAAACTACTGTAAAGATTTTATTCATCTAACTTCAATCGTTTTGTTAGAAAAAAGAAAGATAAATAGGGAATCTCTAAATTTTTGGAAAAACGCGGATAATATTATAACATGATACTTTTTCACTTACCACAATACTAGAATATTCCTGCCCCATAGAAAGCTCATCAGGATATTCCTCTTTATCAGCAGCTTTTATTTTCACTCTTTTCTTGTACAAATCTTGTGCTTCTTTGTAAGCGTCTTTCAAACGTCGGTCATCAAATCCATTACAGGCCCTTACCCTAGCCACATCCGTGAGTGGTCGCATGCTTAGGTGTGCGGCCTACAATGATCGGGTGGGGATTCCAGAGGCCAATAGGTGGGGAAAAAGTTAATTCCGAGAACCGGCTGGGGGGGATGCTGGGAACGGCATAGCTGGGCCTGGTTTTCCCCTTCCCGTGGTTAGAAGCACGCAATGCTAATGGCCGAGACCCGGTCTCTGGCGTGCGGGCTGGGAACAACATAGTCGGCCTAGTTACCGCCCGCTGGGGATTTGAGGCAGGCAACAGACGATCCAACAGGGGGGGGAGGGGGACCTGTCGGGCCGGATTTTTAGCCGGTGGGTGGGGAGGCCCCTTTGAGTTAAAGGACACGCCCCGGGCCGAGTATACATAATTGGATGTCCGGTCCCGAGGAAGTAGGGATATAAAAACAAAGGCCTTACAGTGTTTATTCCGGATTTAATCCAAATCCTTCTATAATTTTAATACGCCCAGCATTCCCATCATTAAAACTTATAACAGCATCATATACTCCACATGACAATGCTATCAAGCCAGCAATTACTGTCTTGGGTGTGCGTGACCACACAATATGATTGAAGGTCTCGTTTGAATTTTGTATGAGTCCAAGCAAACATTTCAGTAATAAATCTGGATCGGCTAAACTTTTGAATGTTGGCTTAATTACTTAACCTATTGCCTTTGATTAACGGTTTTTATGAACATAGTTTTCATTATTAATTTTACATTTATTATACTTGCACCAAGGTGTATCTCCAGTGGGACCGACGTTATTTGCTGGCTTTTCATCCGTCGAATTCCAGTGAAAATAAATGGCCCAAACAGCTCGCTTCATTTGGTCTGCGGTGAAACATTTTTTTCTCATGGCATTACCATAGTAAGACTCTAACTTATTTATTTCCTTGTCTGTCAGTCTACCTTTACCAGACATTTTTTTTCCATCTGACAGTAAAATATTTTTATTATCATTGCGTAATTTTCTAAGCCGGGTGCCCATATTTTTTATGGATATGCATAACTCGCAGCTTATTTACGTGAATAATACTTCAAAAGCCGGCTTGACAAGGCTGCCAACTCGTACAACAAAATATACCATATAATTTAAAAAAAAAAAAAAAACGTGGTAATCTATGCAGAAATTTCAAAGTGATGCCACTTTTCGTAAAGAATAGGATGTTACTAAGGAAAGAAAACATGTGCAGGATTTTTTTTTAAATTACGTAAAATGAAATTTAGTAATTGGACTAATCGAATATAATATCCCAATCCGTCCAGAAAACCCTGCTATTTCAATTGGTGGTAAAAACAAAAAGAAAATCGAAAAAAAAATTATTTTTCATGGTACCACTTGACCTTAAGATAAAAACCGTTAACATATTAGCCATCATTTCTTTCAAAATTATTAGAGGTTGTTCAATTCATCCGCGTGGATCATAACATAATTTTATTTATGAGTATGACCTTAGTTTCCCCAAGTGAGCGACATATCATTTTTTTGAGTAGATTTATCCTTTTTAATAAGGGTGTATTTAGTGTGTATGCATAACATAAATTACACGAGCTAATATTGTTTAAATAAATATCTGATAAAACTCTATTTTCTTGTGATAATAAACTTTTCTCATGAAATTAATTCCAGTTTTAAAAGTTATTACCGTATAGCATATTACAAAGTAAGTAAATTTAATGTTTTGTTTCAATAAATTTAAGGTTAAAATACGATGTAATTGACATATGTCAATTAGAATTTGTTCTTACAAATTTTTAACAAGTCACAATACCATAATATATTAAAAAAAAATTGGCAATAAAAATTTGATGATACAGTTAAATATAAATCTATGCTTACACACAATTAATTAGAAACACACGTATATTTTAGGGAGATTTTAAGTTTGCCTGTAATAAATTGGTAATCATACGAGTCGACTATCACTGATTACCTAACTGCTCACCTCACTTAATCACTTACAGCCAGTGCGTGTGTGTTCACCCATGTTGTAACATAATAACTGAAGACCAGTTACTCATATGGGGTCAGAGGTCACCCTAAATATCCTCTCGTATCCCATACCTCATACTAATAACACGCCAATTAAACAATCACGTTAAATTTTCTCTCCCTTTAGTAGGGTTATTAGTATGGTCACGAATCATAATAAATTATTATGTGTAACGAAATAGCTCTATTTCATTTTAGGATTATGCGATTGTTACGAGCTTCCATCGCTTTAATCTAGACAGATGAGTCCTTATGTGTTATAGATTTATAAATATTTTATATAATAAATTAACTTTCTGATTCTGACGTTTTAATTGAGACAGTTTTTATTCTTTAATTTTTTTTATTTTAAACTCTGTATTTTAAAACGTAACAACTACATTACTTTGTAAATTTTTATTCGTTAAATATGTAAATATTTTCTGTTTATTTTGTGATAGTTTTAATACAGTTTTTGCAGTTTTAAAATGTTGTTGCATTAACAATATTATTTTAATAATAAAAAACTTTATGCATTTTTTTGCTTAGATAAGATTAACTGAGTTAAAAAAGATTTTTAACTGAGTTATCATCTCTTTATCTAGCAGAAGTTTTCAATTTTTAGTTTCGGAAAATATTTCTATATTAATTTTTTAAAAGTTTGATTTGAATTATATGTGTCTGTAACATTTTTTTTGTATTTCATTTATTTATTGTTATTATTTTTTGTAAATTATGCAAAGTATTTGATCATAAAAATATTATAACATTTTTTTTTGTAGATTCTAAATCCAGGAAACTGGTTTTTCAAAACATGGAATAAGTATCGAGTTTTCTTTGTATCACAACTTTAATCTAAATTAATGTTCAATAATACTGTCCTTAAAGAAATTTTTTTTTTGTAATTATTTTCATAACTACGTATTTAAGATTAAAATATGATGATTTTAACGGGAAGTAAAAGTTTACAAAAGTAACTATCCCCGTTAAAAAAAGAAGCTTGTTTGAAATATATACTTTTCAAACGTTTCAACGTTTGTATGTTCCCACGAGGCTGAAGAGATGGTTCGATTTTCATGCAGTTATTTTAAGCAAAAGTAAATTTTATAGCAATGTATTTCTTGTATAAATTTCAATATTTTTGATTCGTCAATTCAGGTACTACATTCAATTTGTTATATTGATTTTCTTTTTGAAATGGGCAAAGGGAAATTGAAAATATACTTCTTTTTCTGAAGCATATCATAAATAAATATGAATAAAAATGGTATTATTGAATTTCTTGTGTTATAATTCTGCATTTAAGCTCTCATAGTAGTTTTTTTTTTCTATAACAGCAGCTTATCCGGGATTTTCTTAGAAAAAACCAACATCGTGTAATAAATAAATTAAATAAAAACATACTGAGAAATGTAAACGTTGGTCCGAGTTTTTTAAAAATATTAATTTTATCGTGTGGGTTTCTTTCTATGAAGATATTTAGTCTCAATACAAACTCTTTGAAGATATAATAGCGTATCGCGTCATGCGAGTTGAAATATGTTTCTATTATTTTTTTTATTTTTTTATAAGCGTGTCAGGAAAATTTAATTTACTCCGTTCCTACAATAGTAAAAAATTATTTTCTATTTAATCTAAAAATTAAAGTTCACAAAATATTGGCTATTTTTTTTTTTTTTTTTGCCAAGGATTCTGTTAATTGTTACTGCTTATAATTATATTTGAGCAATTATTCTGGATCGAATAAAATCTATACTCGTATATATCTTATATGTACCGGGTGATCATTTGAAAAAATATTATATTTATTATTTAACAGCTATTAGTCGCATAGTATTTCTGTTTGCAGCCATGTATATCATTCTCGGGAGAAACTGTTTTTAAATTATTTTCAAAGAGGTAGAACTCACTCTCCTCGCTACACCTGTCCCAGCTGAAAAATCTTAAATGGCAATAGTAAAATTTGATTACATTACTTAACAACCCGAAGAAAATAATGAATTTTGCTGAAAAGAAAATTAAAATTCTCCCGCCCCTTTGTTCGGTAGGTTCGAAAAACTATTTGGAGTAGTAGTATTTTTTTTTTTATATCAGTCCAACAAAAATAACTATAAAATTACATGATATAACTTCTTAAACCAATTGAAATAATCGTAATCTGTGGATTAAAACTGTGAAAATTATTTTTTTAAATTACCAACACAAAATTTCGCCCTTAAATGTTTTCTAAATTTTCAAGGAATGAAAACTTATTTTTTTAAAATGAGACTATATAGCTTGTGACCTCATTCGATGGCTCTTTGAATGACAAGTAATTTGGTACAAATAGAATAAAAATTGGTTCACTGGTGTTGAATTTATATACCATCAAGTAATAAATTACAAACAGATATTTTGAATAATAACAGCTTCAATAAAATCGTTAAAGTAAGTCTTTCTACAACATATTAGTTTGTAGCCCATAAGGCTAGTCTAGTAGTTAACTCATAGGAGATGTAATTGCCTTTGAGATGTAATTTATTTGTTGTAATACATAAATTCTTTTAATTTGCTTATCCACTTTTATATTTATATACCCACCGAATGGTTAAACTCGTCCCAAATCAGTTGTTTTACAGGTGATTCTCCAAGTCGAAGTTTCTGAGATTTAGATCCTAGTAAAAGTTACTTCATGTTTTACGGATTTTAATAGTAGACAGTGGATAACCGGTGTACTTTGGTGTTTTTTTTAATTATTATTATCGATGTTGCGGAGAAATACCATTTACTACCCCCCGCAAGTGGGGGAGTGTCGGACTCTCACGGGTTTGGCTAGATGTTATTAAGAGCGTACGTGTGCCCGCACCCTACCGACTAAAACTCCTACATCATCGTTCCTCTCCACCTTGAGCCGGGTTTGCAATTAAGTATAGCATAACACCGAGGGGTGCCAAAGCAGGGAGGCCCAGAAGTCCTACAGCTTCACCACCGCCGCTCACCCGCGCAAGTACGGAGAGACGACCACCACCGAGGGCTGTCTCCTTCCCACCTGGACTATTGAATACACTTCTGACTACTGCATTACGATCTAGAACTGCAACTGTACTCACATTGAAACTGATACTTACATACTTGTATATCACTCGACACCTCAGTTGGGATACTGGTTCTACTCGACGCTTGCTCAGGGGTTACCGGAGTCCCCCCACTTCAACACCACCACCCATCTGTGTAAATACAGACGAGCGACAGCTCCACGAAAGGCTGTCTTTCACCCCCTTGCATCATGCACCTTCTTATACAGCACACTGTATACAAAGCTGGACACCGCGGAGAATTTATCACTGTCTGCTAGCATTACTCCAATGACATTTCCTACGTCTGTCTTACCTGTAATCACCATACATCTTCTTTTCTTTCTCTTTCCCATCTAACGCATTGGAAAAAGACATGTTCTGCTGGGTCCCTGCGACCACAATATTGGCACTCCGGATTATCTACCTTGTGTCTTCTGAACACAAGGTATAGGTAGGCTCGGAATGAGTCGTGGCCGGTCAGGAATTGGGCGAGCCAATAATTCTACTTACCAAATCACCTCCCAATCCACGGCTCGATCTCACGTATTAAACGCCGGGTCCATTCGGCTTTTCGTGAGGTGACCCACCTTGTCTGCCACTCTTCTATTGACTCACGTTGCGCGTCTTCCTTAGTCATCCCTTCATCAATTTTTACGCGAGCTCGAGCGATCTGATGTATAGGTAACACCCCAGTAATTACAAACAGTACTTCAGTAGACACCGATGAATAGGTAATGCTATTCGTAACGCTATTTGTCGTTGCACTCCCTCTAAGTACCTCCTATTCCTGTCACTTCTCAAACCCTGTGCCATACTGTCACACCGTATAACAATATAGATTTCACCACATGTGAGTACAATTTCCTAATTGAGGCCCGCAGTCCAGTAATTGTTCTTAATTTTCTATTTTGACTTTGTACCACTTATTCTGCTTTAGTACGAACCTCCTGTACATGAAAAGTAAAGGACGTTCTGTGGTTTAGCCACATTGCCAGATATATTGTATTTCTGACGAAGTGGACCGGGCCTTCCTCAGTCACAATCGGAATATACCTTATAATTCATCTCCCCGTCAAAGAGATCGCCACCGTCTTATCGTACGAGAGCCGAAGTCCTCTAGTTTTCATCCATCTATTCACCACATGTAGTGCCTCATTTGCTACTCTCGCTACGTCTTCCTCCATCTTTGCAGTGACCACCAGTCACATGACCAGTGGTCATCAGCAAAAGCTATTGCTTGCACTCCTTGTGGGTATTCTAAGAGCAAAATTCCATCGAACGTAAGATTCGATGGGATTTTGGGACCATAAAATGGGTCCCAAAACTGAGCCTGAGGCACTCCACTTGACACTTAGAATTCAAACTCACTACTGCCTATTTGGTATACCAGAAATCTTTCTTGTAGGTATTTCTGTATCATTCGTCTGAGATGTGGTATATTGACCTTCTTCATCACTTCAAATATTGCTTCCCACCTCAGGTAATTAAAAGCATTGTATACATCCACAAAGATGACTACAGGAATTCGGCGCGTGCGCCATATGCCCTTTGGCGCGTTAACAACCGATTTCATCACCTTCTTCACAGCATCCGTCGCTGATTTCGCTGATCGAAATCCAAATTGCTACTGGCTAATACCACCCCTTTCTCCAATATAGGCTCGCAACCTTGCCTCTAACATCCTTTCTAATAATTTACAAAAATTGTTTGTAACACAAATTGGTCTATATGGAATTGCAGCTTCCGACCTACCTGGTTTGTTTATTAAAACCAGTCTTCATCGTTTCCATGAAGTCTAAAAAATCGCCTTTCAGCATATTGCTCATTACTTCCAACATTGTAACAGGCGCTTTGGTGGTTGGGGTTCAATTAACCACACGTCTCAGGAATTTTTGGTCCGAGTCTGTACAAGAATACACCTGATTTATATATCATAACATCCTCATCTCATTCGGTCATGAGTGTTGTTCTTATTGTTTACTAGTTGAAAAATTTCCAACGTACACATTAGGAAAATTAAAAAAAATATGAGTTTTTAATTTTTTTTTCTACCATAATTTTATTCGATCTATTTTCGTTGCTTTTCTAAAGCTAAAGTTAATTTAAATAGTTTCATAGAATTAAATAATTGAAGGTATGATTGCCATTTAATCTCTTTAGACACAAAACGCATAATCGATTATTTTTCATTAAAAATTACTTGTAATAAACGAATTTTTAATTTAATGTTCATTTATAAATATTACATCAGCCGTAAATATGTTTATTTTTTTTAAGTTAGAATTTCTCGGTTCAAGCATTTCCACGCAGTATAAAGATTTCCTATGTAAAAAAAAAAAAATATTAAAGGAGTTATTTAGTGCCCAGCTGCATGCACAGGCGTAGCTTTTTCTGTGAATCGAAGTACCCTTACTTTACATTCGTACTCTACTTGTAGAATAAAATCCTATGAGAGAATTTTCTTACGAATTCTACCCCATGAAAGAAACTTATTCATAAGGTAAGTTTAAATATAAATATACACTTATTTACTCTAAACATGCAATAACGGGACCAGTTGAAGTAGAAAAATTCAAGTAAAAATAAAAATATGAAATAGAAATTCAATTTCTCTCTATTTTAATAAATAAGCTTTATTTTATTATTAAAAAAATATACCAGTATATAAATGACCGGACTATTTTGAATATGAAAGAAAGGCTCTAATTCAAGTCTTTAAAACACAGTAGGTTAGCTTATAATTTGTATTTAATCGTGATAGGATATTTAACATTACGTTATTTTACCTTCCATTAAGAATATAACTGCACATATTGAAGTATTTAATTGTATCTGAATAAAACATATTAAAAGAGATTTATGTCTATGCAAAAGTACGAACGTTTAAAATTTCAGAAAAAAAAATTAAAGCGTCTATTTTGAACTTTTGAAAATAAATGTAATCTTATTGAACGAATCGTCCAAAATAAATTAAATTAGTAAAATTTATATATTTTTTAATTATGTGTCCTGAAACACTATCAGATGGAAAACATCCTGTAATCTGATTATAAAATAATATCTGCTATTGTGCAGGATTCTGGACTTAACAGTTGATGATTTGGTTTCTCCTTTTGAATTGATCGCTTTTTTTTAAATGTAATTCAAAAATTATAAGAATCATGTATACATAATTAAATTAGTTAAATATTTCTTGAAAATTCATTCTACATGTATGACATGTGTTCATGATTTAATTTATTTGTATTACATTGTTGAAAAATATGATGTGGAAACACATGACGTCCTTGTACGCCTATTAAATTACATTTACACATTTTTTTTTAAATGAAAAGTACGTAAAACTTTATTTCATTAAAAATTTATGATTTTTTTCATACTTTTTTTTGTTATTATTGAATTATTATTCATCTTAAAAGTGTTTTAACAATGAGAGGTAAATAATTATTAAAACATCAATAAAAAACATTAATTAAAATTAATTTAATTTTAAAAAAAGAAAGGAGGTGAAGGAAGTCTGATTTGAACCGATTTGCCTTCCCCTTGTAAGATTAAAGTATTTCATTAATTAAAATTTTATTTGGCTATAACTCTGGAAAAAATGAAAATAAGTACCACTTTTGATATATCGTTGAAAAGCTTTCAATGAGGGCTTATTACTGCATTTAGGAAAAAGTAATACAAATGTTTTTGATTTTGGGTTTTTTTTTGACACTTTTGGTCAAGTGTCAAGATATACAATTAGATGTTACAACAGTCCGAAATTCAAAATTTCAATATTGTACGGCTAATCGTTTTTGAGTTATGTGAGATAGAAACATACATACATACGTACAGAAGTCACGCCGAAGTTATTCTAAATGGATTCAGGGTTGGTAAAAATGAATATTTCTGTTGAAGTCTGGAAACCGAAATTTTTCGCCATCACAATTCTTCCTTTACTTCGTACATGGAAGTAAAAATATATATAATTTAATGCATGTACATGTCTACTGTATGATGTGTCAATTTTGACTAAAATGAGTCTTCAAACGATAGATCGAAACTAGAATTAGACGAGACGAGACTGCTAGATTCTAGTGCTGATCCGGCTTATATAGTGTAGATGGAGCCGAGTGAACCACCGGGAGCTGTGTGTGAATCGTCAGGAGCTGTGTCTCAACATACTGCCCGCCAAAATTTAACACATCTTGATAATATAATAAGACTGAATCCAACAACCTTGGCGACTAGGCCGTATCGTATGGTTGCTTATTATGAACTAAAAATTAATGAATAAACACACGTGTTTAATAAAATACAAACAAATTATGTTGATAAGAAAGAAAAAGTAATATTTATTATCACATGGTGCCAAACAGCAGTGATGCCTGAACAACATGTTTTGTGAAAAAATAATGTCATCAGGAATAAACGTATTATTTGTTATATTTGAGTTTCAATAACATATCATCACACTAAAAGAAAGGAATCGTAAAACGAATTTAAACTTAGATATTTATACGTACTTAATTTATACGTATTTAATTAGCTATTACATCTATTAATATATTATACTAATATCCCCGTCGCAGTTTCACCCGCGCTTTATGGTTCCTTGCGTTTCATTTTTATTTTTATTTTATGTTTTTAGTCAAGTAACCGGAGATAGGTGCAACCAGTAGCGTCGCACGTACATCAATAGTAGCAGTGGCTGTATAGTACGAATCTGTAGCGATTCGTATACTGCTCTCCAAGCTTTAGAGGATCTATATTCCAGACATCCTGTTGTCACCGAAACACATAATACAATCGCTGAATTAAATCGTTATAACACACGGGTGTTTTTCTATTGGATCCCAAGTTATGTGGGAATCACAGGTAAGGTGTGGATTCCGCTGCTAAAGATCCATGCAGTCTTTCTCATTTGATTTGGATTTCATTTGATTTCATTGAATTTCATCAATTCCATTAAACATACACTTCGAAAAAGGTGGTGAGGTGACTGGAATGCTATAACTTCAAAACATAAAGGACACGGTGTTACGGTAGGACTCTTCATGCAGCATAATTTGCCGAGAGGAAGTGGTCCTGTGTCGATTGTGATTTGGGCATATCAGAGCTACTCACGGACACCTGAATGTCAGCGGAGAGCACATCTCTGTGCGTCCGATGAGATTGCCGCTTGACTATGCACCACATCCTTGTGGATTACATATGCTATGGTCTCTTACGTCGCAAATTTAAATTGCTGAGGAACGTCCGGCGTATCCTAGGAAATGACAAGAACATATTAGACTGATTATTATTACTTCTAAAAAGAATTATTATACTTAATAGGATTATACCAGTCAAAATTTTAATATTATTTTGTTATTCACGTTTCATGTATTATCCTAATTATTGCGTTTTTTACTATTTCAATTTTATTCCTATTATTATGTTAGTTTTCAGCATAGTTTCAACCCTATTTTGCTAATATTATATATCTGAGAAGAAGTGTTATTATTTTGACCTGGCGATGATAACGCGAAAGCGTTTTTCGCCCTCAAAAAAAGGAAAAAAGTGCATCGTTCATCCGTCGCATCCCTTAAAAAATCTAAATTCAAAAAAACCCAAAAATTGTTTTTAGATAATTATCTGGAGAGAATTTGCAAGCACTGATCTAGTGAATATCTCGTTTAGTATAGTCGAGATTGGGGAAAATTTGCAGTCATTCAAAATTTTTTACCGTTCTTCACCCCTTTCAAGGTCGTATTTTGAAAATGCTAAATTGATTTTTTAGATATTCACATGAAGTTTACACACATACCGAAAATCAAGTTGATATCTTCATCTGTTACCCAGAAATAAAAAAAAATAAAGAGTAGCTGGATTTTAAAAATAAATTCAAAATCCATTTTAACCCTTAAAATCGGAATTTCAAAAAATCTAGAAGCACATTCTTAGTGTACACTTACACTTTAAGAAGAACATCTATACAAATCTTCATCAATTTATCTTCAGTAGTAGTAGTTTTTGTTGGGTGTTGGTTGATGAATCAGACAGTCAGGACATGTTCTTTATATATATATATTTGTAGATTCAAACTTGTGTAATAAAAATGTCTGAAGGGTAAAATGTTTTAGGCAAACTACGATTACAGAGAATTTGTTTAGGAATTAGCAAGAATTGTTTGTTAGATGTTTAGATTCGTAAATTGGCCTATGAACTTTCGTGTTAAAAACAAACACCATAAAGTAACTCTGAAACAAAAAGTAAATAAACAAGAAAGCATTTTTTTAATTAATTATCTAACGGACAGTTAAATAAATAGAGCTGTGATGTAAACGAAGAGCGATATAAAAGTGAAAAAGGGAGGTATACAGTAGAAGAGTAGCTACAACTCTCAAAAGGGAATCGTTAACAGTTAACTGTTGTTCACATCTTAATCTATTTAATAGAACGAAATGAACAAACTAAGAAAACAAGTTGTGAGTTGTAAGCAAGTTGTTTAAATAAATTGTTTCACATTTAAAGTTTACTATTAAACAACAAATGATGACGCAGTCTATTAGAGTTACATCGCTTTTTTATGATGATAATGATGTTGATGATGGTACAACATTAAACTTTTAAAGTTTTAATTTACGTAGACTTCATCTAAGTGGAAAAAGTTCAAAAACGGTTTCTTAATTTTTACATTAGTTGGAGAAGAGACGATTAAATAAAATAAATGAAGGAAGGAAGAAATTAACTTTCAAATAGGAAATTACTTAATATAAGACGGTCTTGAGATAATTTTAGAGTTCAGTTAAATTTAAATGGGTATGTAATAACTGCTTACTTTAGAGGAATTTTAGTACGTTGTTTGAAAATTCTAATAACATAATTTAAATTTACTTGCTGTCTAAAACATCTAGAAAACCTTTTTAATATTCTACTTAACTATTACATAAGATACAGATTCTATAGACATTAAAACAAAATGTAAAACTCTACACTACTCTATCTTCTGAATAAACATAAAAAAGGAAATGAAATCCCTTTAAATAAAGGTTTTGGATATTTTTTATGAATCTGACTACGTTTTAGCCAAGATTATCTGTAAAATCATGGCATACACTAATAAATTTCTATAAGGCACTACACTAAATAATTACTGTAAGAAGTGGACATCATTTTGTCTTTTTATCAGCTAGATAGATTGGATTCTAAGAGGTAGGTTGTCTTTTTTCAGTTCTTCAAATCTTTCAATTTTGGAAACAGCACCATAAAACCTGATTTAATGTATTAAATTACAGATAATTCGAGGAATACAAGAATTATAGAGCTTCTCAAAAATGAAAAAGAGAGTAAGGATATTTGAGATGAATGGTGTAATGTTGGAAAAATATTACGTTCATCAGTAGGAGAAACCCTAGAAGCTCCTTTACCTTATGAGATTTTTAATAAAAATACTTGTACGAGGTCCCCTCGGGAAGTTCTCAGTCTGACTAAGAAAACAAAAGGTTTTTCAAAAATTCTTTTTTTATTTTTCCAATTGATCAATATACAATTCGGTACATTTAGACCTTGCCAACATTTTATTACCCTGAGTATAGTGAGATTTGTCCAACTTGGCATAATAAGCGGTTGTCTCAGCTTTGCCCTGATTATTTGATGTAAATCTTCATTCGCGAGTCATCTCTTTAGGTTTTGGGAAAAAGTAATCGCGTGGAGAAAAATCCGACGAATAAACGTCGCACTTTCAAACGTATGTGTCAAAGTGTATAGCACTTAGAAACGTTGGTAATGGGGTTTTGTAACAATAACCTAAGAGACTTGTGTGCAGAGACATTATCGTGGTGAGAGAGAGTTTTTCTTTTTACCCAGGTGCGGAGGATGATTAGTCAGGTAATACTCGTTAGCCGGTCCAGCGGGAATTATAATACTCTCCGTTGATGATCCTGTCTTTTTCCACGTAGACTATGGACCACATCAGGAGGCTAGTAAAGAAACGGTAACGATGACTTTTTTTGTAAATGGATCTTTGACACTTTTTCACTTATTCTCACCCATTGTTTTGACTGTTGTTAGATCTCTCTCGTGAAACGGTGAGTCCATGTTTCATCTAGTGATAGGAAACGTTAAAGAAGATAAGTGGAATGTCGTGTTTAAATTAGTCTATGCGCCTTTGAGTATGTTCAATCTAATGCGTTTTTTGTCGACTGTAACAAACGCGGTGTGTACTGAGCGAAACGTTTTTTTCATACCAAAAAAAAAATCGTGGAAATTTTGTAGACACGGTCTATCGTGATTTTTGCAATGTCAACAAGGTCGCATATCTTCAACAAGCGATAAATTAATACAGCATTGTGAATTTTTGTTGACGATTTCCTGTACTGAATGGATGTACGACAACGTTTAAATTTAGAAGCCACTATTTTACCGGCGAAAACAATGGAGAAGAATCCTTTAATGTGGAATCTAGCTCTTTTTTTATGTCCATTTGGGGGTGAACCTTTTAAAACAACTACTTTAAAACAGCTCGAACTTCATTTTATCCATTTTTCAGTAAATTTCAAAACTCGATCGTTATAAACAAGCATCTTAAACGCACACTTCGAAAATTTTGCAGCACGCTATTTAAAGGATCATATTTGACAAATATCACGGAACGTTTGGTCATCTCTGTTCAGGCCGAAAACTTTCTGTATGGTCTTGTGTTGTACGAAGTTAAAAGCTATGATTAAAGTTGTTCATAATTAAAAAATAATTGAAGTAAATAAATTTAGTCTCATTAATGTTTCTTATTTATTTCATTTATTTATTTATTATAAAAATAAGAGATTTAATCTCCGATGCTATAATAATAATAAAAAAAGTTTACGAAGATCAAAGATTTTTATTTCTATTTTTTTTTCTCTCCTCGAAAAAAAAAATTTAAACTACTCTGTTGCTGGAAATGAAATTAAGAAAGGGGATCATATCAGAATAAAAGAGACAGAAGAGAACAATACCGCTCAACATCCTTTGTAGGCCACCGCCTGTCTACATAGAAACTCTTACATAAGATAGAATTAAGGTTTACTTCTTCTCCTTCCTTAACAAAGGTGTACAGAGTAAATATACGAGTATATATATATTTTTTACTTGTTTTTTTTTATTTTTTTTTTGTTAAAGAACGTTTGTTTTACAATCTTATATCTTACAAGCATATATCTAAAGTAGAAAAATGAAATACTATACATAGAAAAAAAGAAAAAAATCCAAAATATTAAACCGAACTTTTTTTCAAATAATTTAAATTATTATCTCTTAAATTTGTTTAATTATAGTTTTGGGTATGCTTGGATCTTGTAACTCAAAACAGAATTTAATTTATAAAATTTTTATAACTATTAGTAAAAAAAAAAAAAAATACTACTTTAATTTATCTTTTTTTTAAACGAATTATTAAATGTAAAAATTGTTTAATTTTCATCATGGCGGGGAAGGTAAGTTTTAAGCTTCTTTTCACATACTGGGAAAAATTATGACTATTGGCTGGTACATATTATAATAATAATAATAATTATTATTATTATTGTATAGTTATTGATTAATTATCGGGCGAACATTTTGAAAAATTTGTTCTACAGTACATACATCTCAATTTTTTTACTATAACTGAAATTATTTAAGGAACAGTAATTAGCCATTATCATGATTTTGGAACGTTAGGGTTTACTTGTAATAGATTTACCAGGTTCTATCCGGGAATCTATTCCACTTTAGAAGAAAAGCACATACCATCTTTGTCCCTGAGGCAGTCAATAGTATTTATAATTAAAAAGAAAATGATATATCCCGTTCTCCGTGGCTGAGTAGGTAGCATCTCGGCATTTCATGTAGAGGTCCCGGGTTTGAATCCCAGAAATGAAATTGTCATCCTTGCAAACGCTACCAATTTGCAAAGGGTAGTAGCTGTTCATGCCCGCTTTTGATAAAAAAACAATTATGTAAAATTATTTAAAATTTTATTTCCTACTTTTTGACATGAATTTTATAAAATTGCTTAATTTAATTCTTTAAGAAATTTTATTTTATACCTAATTAGGTAAAGTTTAATGAATGAGCTTTCATCAAAGTTTCTAGGAAAACGCTACCGGTAACAAAACTGTCTAAAGTTTTAAAAGTTAATGTCATTTGAAAGAAAATTAATATAACACCTAACCAAGTAAACTCAAAAGTAAGTAAAAGATAATACGATTTTAATAATTAAATATAAATGATAATTTTAAAGATTTTATATCCTGAAGCAAAGCTTTTAAAATTAAATCGTTTAATTTTTTTTTTTTTTTTGAATAATTTTAATTACAAAATAATTTTATTTGAATGGGGAAACACTTTGAATAAATTTGCCAGTGATTCAGAAAAATATAATAAAGATTCAAAATCCTTTCAAATGCCTCTTGTCAACCGAAATAGATCTTAGAAATACTTGTGTAACAATCTTAGTTCTAAGTATCTATATAATAATAATATGAGAATTAATTTGGTTTATGATTAAATTTCTCTTCTTGTAAATTACAAGAATAGGTTTTATTCTATCCTAAAATTCAGTTCACTATATTAGGATATGCAATAATTTTTACAGTATTTCATGCTTTAATTATTAATTTAAATTAACCTGTTACTCTAATTGTAAGGTTATAAACAAATAAATCGTGAAAATTTTTCAAAATTGGATAAAAATTTTATTAATATTTTGATTAAATGAGAATTATTTAAAAAATTAATTTATGTTAGTATTAATTCGCAAATCTGAATTTATAATTAACATTTAAATAGCATAAATTAGCTACACTTGATTTTGTGCATATTTTAATATTTACATTTCATGAAATTTATAACAGTATACTAGTATTTGTACGTATGTAGATGTATGTATATTCATGGATGAGCTACTGCGTTGAAAATGATTTCTCGAACGCTGAGAGAAGATGTGTTTTCGTATAGTAATTTGTAGAATATAAAAAAATCTTCGTGCGTACAAACAAAAAGAGAAAATTGTAGTGTGGACATTGTAGTGTGCAACCGAATCAAAGCATTTCAGCACAATATATGAAAAAAGTTTGAGAATCAATGCTTTAGATGAAAAAGATACTTTGATTTATTTAAAATTATACCAAAAATATTTAAACATCGAAAGTTGGTATGTATAAAAAATAATATCAAGAAATTAGCAAATGATGATATGCGACAATTTTGTATATACAAAAAAAATTAGACAATTACGTTGAAATTAGAAAATAATATATTAGTGACGAAAGACTTGTTTTAAAAAATGCACAAAAAACTGAAAAATATGAATTTATTTCTTTCAACGAAAGTACAAATAATATTCTTCTTATAGAAGAATAAGCAGTAAATATGGTTTTTCTCAACAGAAGCTAAAATGTTTTTAAAAAGTAAGTGGCCAAATAGGGAGAGACAAATATTAAAATTATTTAGATCTGAAATTATTGCATTCCCGGAACAATGCTAAATTTAATCCTAAGAAATTGAAATAATATCAGATCGGAAAAGTATTACGAACTTGAAAAGTGAATAATATCTCCTTTACTTGAAATAAATATAGATGTAACAACTCGTCCTACTGGAAAACTTGAATTGTACATGAAAGAAGTGAAAATAAATAATGTTGAAGAAATGACAACCGGAAAAGTACTTAGATGAATAATTACAAGTAGGTATCAATCATAGGGCATAACTGATTACATGTCAACAAAAGTCAATTTGTATTCACTTGCTGTATTTTATTTATTGTATATGTTTGAAAAAAATCAAGAATACAAAACAATAATCCGTCCGTTCAACTTTTATTAAGTACTCCATTAGTACAGAAATCAATAGTCTTTTTAGGTAGATTTCATAAGAAAGCTACGTATTGTAATGGGTACCATGATTCGACTTCCGGAAAATTTCTACATATCTTCACGTTTCACATCCCCAGACCTCAAAACAACCGTCAGTTCAAACATTTATTTATACATGCATGCATATATATATATATAAAGATATATATATTTCTTGTGTGCGTGTGTATGTCACTGAACTCCTCCTAAACGGCTGGACCGATTTTGATGAAATTTTTTGTGTGTGTTCAAGGGGATTCGAGAATGATTTAGATTCACAATTTGGTCCACTGGAAAATGTTTTTTTAATTAATTTTTTATTTTTAAGTAGTTGTTGAGTTTGGAATGTTTTACATTGGATCCGGCAGACTGCGCTACCATCGTAGTATCGAATATTCAATAATATTCTATTTTAATTTTAGTTTGTCCCGACAGTTGGTGCTGCGATCAAATTGAGAAAAATATTTCGTAATTTTGTGTTATTTTGTTTCAAAAAATCTCGAGAAAACAGTTTTTTAATAAATAAGAGGCTAATAAATCAGATGGAAATGTAAACAAAGGAAAACCAATCAGATCAATGCAAGATGGCCGCTGTCAAACACAACGACCAATCACAAAGAGCCCGTATGGCCGTTGCCAATGTAAACAAAATCACAACTGATAAGTAACAAGTAGGCAGCACTGCGATCGCGTTTAGAATTGTGCGCGTATTGAGAAATATTATATTATATTATTATTTAAAGTGAAATAACGTTTTAAAGTGTAATTAAAAAATATACTTTGTAAGGAACAGTATTGAAGTGAAAATGTTTTTTTAATTTATTTATGTGTTGTTGATCTTGGGATGGTTAAGGTTCACAATTGGGTCCGGTAGGCAGGTGTAGATCCGGTAGGCAGAGCTTCGAACGTGTTTTAGAATTTTTTTTTAATTTTTGGTTTATCAGTCAAACCGGGTAGTTGGTGCTGCGATCAGATTCTAGGAATTTTTTTTATTTTGTTGCTTTTTCGCATATCAGTTACTTGCGTCGTAGCTTAGTGTTGTTCTTACATTAAAATTCTTATTTTTAACGAACTACTGTGTTTAGAGGATAGTTTGAACCAAATCCGATAGGTAGTGCTGTTCTGACAATTGGATTTATTTACATTCTGACTTTTTATAAAGTGAAAGGTTAAATTTTGTTAAATTGCTAATGTTCAGTTTTTTAAGGTTTTATGAAACTTTCAATTGTTGTCATTTAATCTGTATGTATACTCAGATCTAGCAATAGCGAAGCATTGCCGAGTCTGCTAGAATTGCGCGCTTATTGAGAATATTATATTATATTATTATTTATTGAAATAACGTTTTAAAGTTTAATTAAAAATTGTACATTGTGCAAATTTGTAAGGTGCAGTATTGAAGTGAGTATTTTACATTATTTTTCATGAATTTTAATGATGTATACACGTGCATTCAACAACAATCAACTTAACCTACAAATTTAAATTGTCAGTTCTCATTTGATTCTATGCAACTTATGAAGTATTGAACGGCTCTTTGAAAATAAAAATTTAAGTTTGTAAAATAAATTATAACATTTATAAAATTAAAATATAAGTTACTAAAAATATAGTTTAAAGTATATTTAAAAAATTGAATTTATAATGTTTTAGCTGACTAATTTTATAAAAGGTTTTCTAAAATTATTTTTAATTTACAATTATCTAAAATTTGGTAAAATAGATGTTAAAATAAAGAATGAGAAAAATGATAAAGATTTTAACTACGTTGCTTTTTTTTACAGTGCTTTAATTTTTTTATTAATTGATTAATTAAGCTGTTACATGGTTATGAAACATCAAAATTATTAAATAAAAAAAAAAAATATATTTTTTAGAATGATGTTAAGTGAAAATTAGTAGTAATGTGGATGAAAATTTATTAATTACACTAATTATTAATTTTACGACGTTTCGATTTTTTAATTCAATTTTCTTCTGACATCTCAATATTTAGTGAAAATAAATATTAACCATACTACATATAATTAATCAATAAATCCATTACAATAATACAACAATCACAAACTGATAATATCATACTAATAGTCATTTTAATGAAATTTAGAACACATTCCTGCTAATTGTAACTTAATTAAGTTACTTATATTTATGTGTTTATTACAGAATAATGCCGCGTCAGGACAACGTCTGTCGGGTCCGCTAGTATATATATAATTTTCTTCTGGACACGATAACTCCCGTAATTTTACGCCAATCACTTTCAAATTGATACATAAAATATAACGACCCAAAATCTCAGTCGAGTTCGTTAATGGGCAAAATCGGAAAATGGGAGTGAAAGGAAGTGGGAGGCTTTTTCGAAAAAACAAAATATCACTATAACTTTCTTATTAAGTTAGATATCGAATTTCTTTAAAGTTCTTACTATTCTTTGCATAAGGGCCTAAAACTTATTTAGGCAAAGTTTATTGATATCACCAATTATTGGCCCAGGGGGGTGGAAAAAATGGGGTTTCGAAGACAAAAAAAAATCATGCCTCCCTTAATAGGCACAGTATAAAATCGGTTTAAAGTGGTCGTTAGTCCTCTAAATATTACCTAAAATTTTTGTCGCTAACATTTTTTGTTATGACTAACCCTTACGACAAGGGATGAACAAAATGTTGCTGAATTCTAAGAAGGTGAGGCTTGTTGTATGCTTTTTCACATGCAACCATTGTCGTATTGAGTAAATTTGAAGTTTTTCTTAAGTTTAACTTTGAAACCTTTTTTATCCCCTATTTAGCACCGGTGAACTCTACCTCCGCCTTCCGGCGTGCCGAAAGGGTTTTTTGTATTTATTTATTTAACTTTTATCTTAAAATTAAAAATGAATTTTACAAATTTTTTTATTATTAAATTAAAAACGTTTTATGTTTCTGTCTACGATCAGTGATTTTTTGTTTGTTTTTCATTTAAGAAGTTTATAGAATTTTCATTGAAATAAATATAAAATAAAGATTACGTTAATAAAATTTTATAAAAAATCAAGAAAATAAAAATTCGTTTTAATTAGATTAAATGTACTAAAATTTATAACATAGATTAAAGATTAAATTTCAAGGAATGATACCATAGGATACCTGAAAAATAACTGGTAATATTCTCTCATTATTTATTAACTAGCGTACCCCGTCGCGACTTCGCCCACCATATAGATGAGCTTCACTCTCAATGCTTTTTTAATAGCAAACTTATTTTTTTTATAATTAAAAAATATTTAATCAACAATATTATATTTAGATTTTCATTAAATCCTGATAAACGGTGAATAAAATCTTTTATGAAAAATACTGAAGGAATATACGATAAACAATGAATTGTTACCCAAAACTTAAATAAAGGAAGATAAGAAAATTGAACAATATTTGTTCGACAATCCATTTTATGAATGAATTAAAATAGTTCAATATAAAAGTCCAATAAAGATAAACAAAAAAAATATTACAATCCCAAATCTAGCATCCTTATCCCGGCTTCGTCCGTACTCTATGGTTACTTGCACTTCCTGTCACGATCAGAGTATCATGGCTCGCCTCTCTCACTCTTCCCATTTTCTCTCGTTTCCCTTTCCTTCTCCCGTTTCTTTTCCCCGTACTTTCCTATCCCCTTCCTCTCCGCCCATTTCCCTTTCCCCGTTCTCTTTTCTTTTTTATCTTTTCCCTTTCCATCTCTTTTCCCCGTTTTTCCTTTTTTTCCATTTTTCCCTACGCTTAAATCGGTCCAGCAGTTTTTTAGTCTATAGTGGACACACATATCGGAAAAATTGCAATAGAATCGTAAAATATTTAGTATAGCGTATGTTGTTTTTACGTCCAACAGATAGCGCTGATAACACAAAATTTAGTTTTTTATCGATTTGAACCCCTTAAAATCAAAGTTTCGCAAAATCCTTTCTTAGTGCACGCCTAAAGATAGGAAGGTACCTGAAAATTTCAAGTCGCTACCTATAATAGTTTTTGTTGTATGTTGATTATGAATCGGTGAATCAGTCAGGATATTCTCTTTTATATTCGTATAAGAGATATATGAAAATTAAGTACAGTAGAACTCTTTTGTATGGGAACTTGTGATGAAGAGGGTAAGGTTAGATATTTATAAAAATAAATGTTGATCATTAATTCAAATTTTATTTACTAAATAGGATATAATGTAAGCAAGTTGGCAAGGATTACCAAAATAGTTTGGCACCATTTCATATACATTACTTTTCCTTGAAATTATAACATGATTTTAGAAAAAAAAAACTTTACAAATTTCGCACTATTTTAATTTTTTTCTTTTTTAATTGAGCGGGTTTTTTTACTGATACAATTATTTTTATGATTTCCTTTGTATGTACGGAGAACTGGATCCTCAAGCGTGTATAAGATACATGTTAAATGGTTTTCTCGCAATCAGATTTCTATTATTTATCTGCGTATATTATTAGTATTATAGTTAAGAAGTGCAAACGGGGTGAAATTATATGATAAATGCATATGTTTTATACTAAGTAGAAATGAATAAACATTTAAACAGTGAAATAATTTTTAAAATATACATATTACTTTCTTTCATTACCGTTCAGAAATCAACTGTATTTGTTTTTATTACAGTGTAAATGCAAATCTCGGTAAAAATAGAATAAAATAAAAATAGTTTTCTAGAGAAAATATAAATAAATTATGTTAAATAATTACTTGTTCGCTAAAATGTATATAATTACGATGCAATGTAACTACACTGAATATTGTTGTCACAGACTGTTTGCTGTGTAGGCTCAATGAGTCGTCTACCTGTCGTCAGCACGCGCACATCACAACCACTCGTGCATCGTTCGTCTGCGCGTACCGCTTTGTTTAATTGTAATTGTTTAAATGAATGCTATGTTAAATCTTAATTAAACATTTAAATTACTTTTTATAATTATTACTTTAATTTTCGCTAAAGATTCAAGCTCTATGGAATTTCATAAGTTTAAAAGATGGATATTATAATTAAATAGAGTAATATAATGCAAAAACGAAACCTAAGTCGCTTAATAACTCGGTAAAGAAAACAATATTTTATAATTAATTGTTTAAAATAAAAGGAAATGTAAAAGATGAATACAGAAGATTGTGGATTACTGGAATATTATTTCACCGATTTGTAACAATATTGATAACGGTAAAAATTAATTAATCTTTTTGTAGAAATTTTGTTTAATTTTAAACAAAATGCTTATGAGTAATTAGCGCTCATAAATCTATTTGTATTATTCTATTTAAATGTTTTTTATATCTTTACGTATTTGATTAATGTCCATTAAATCCTCCGGCTTATTCTAAGTTATGCTAAAATAAAAATAATTAAAAGGGACTTAACTGCTTAAATTTTTGAGTGACGAAGAATTTAAAATAGGATAGACATACAGAAAAATTCCTATTAGGTATTGTTCTTAATTAGTTGATTCCTTTGTTCTTACATTAAAGAAATTGCAATCACGGTCTTGTTCATGTTCTCTACATAAGCATAATCTGTAATTACTAATAAAATAAACAATTATATATTATATAGAACAAGTATTAAGTTTTAATAATTGTACACGTTAGGTTTTGGTAATTCTGATAGCCTTAACCCACCGGGTTGGTCTAGTGGTGAACGCGTCTCTCCAAATCAGCTGATTTGAAAGTCCGGAGTTCCAGCGTTCAAGTCCTAGCAAAGGCAATTACTTTTATATGGATTTGAATACTAGATCGTGGATACCGGTGTTCTTTGGTGGTTAGTTTTCAATTAACCACACATTTCAGGAATGGTCGAACTGATGCTGTACAAGACTACACTTTATTTACACTCATACATATCATCCTCGTTGGTAATATCCGGAGGCTAAACAGGAATTAAAATTCTGATAGCCCTAATTTTATTTACAGTAATGTAGAAAAATATGTTTTTAAAACTAAGAGAAATAAAAAATTAAAGTAACGTAATTTTTTGCAGCCTCATTTTTATCAAATTGATATTCATAGTTTTGTTGAAAACTGAAGTACTGTAAATTTAATCTTATTGCTGTTTATAAATATATATAAACGCGCGCGCACAAAAAGTTTAATATATACTGTTTAAGTGAGACCCTTTACCGATTGATCTTATTAAATGTAATCCAAATGAGCTCCAGTTAGACTAGATTAGCCTTTCACTTTTAGCCAAAAAATTACCATCCGTTGTAGAGGTCGTTGTAGATTGCTTATGGCCTAGTTATAAAGCTAGGTGAAATCTATGAGGTAAATCTTAACAGACGTTCTGGTATTACGGAAGGCTATCAGCCTATTGTGACATTCGGAGATAACCCGTAGTGTCTACCGTTTCCAGCAATTTGGAAATGTATAAATAGCAGGATAGAGAAGGCAAGTGTTAATTAAAAAAAAAAAAAAAACATACAATAGAAAATTTAAAAAATTAGTACTAGATTAGTAAAATTATTATAATAACAAGAGAAGAAGTTATGAAATGAATTTTTAGATATACTGCACGATAAAGATAGCAAAACGATTAAAATTTGAAAAAGCAAACTCCTGTAAGTTAAAAAGTTTAAAAACATTTTAGAATACTATATTTGGGAATAAAATGAAAAGAACATCGTATTAAAATCAAATAACTGTCTGTAGTTCTCATCCTGGGTTTAGCTTTCCTTGATAAACCTGGAATGAAAAAGTCTGTCTAAAGCAGAGAGAAAGTGAAAATCGTAATGGATCATTTGAAAATGCTCAAGTACAACATTTATAAAGATACCACATTGCATTTGAAGGTCATTTACTCAAGTTTTTCCACTATATAATGTATTACGTAACTCAATAAAAATAAGATTAAGTGCTGATAAAAATAAATTCCGTTTGGCGCAGCACCACAGGATCTTTTAGGCATTCACAAAAACCTTCTCTCGTATGGCTGAACGTTAGTTACCGAAAATTTCGTCACCTTTTTCATCATGGCAACCGGTACTGCCCTCTCAAATTTTATGCTATGTATAAACGACTTACACAATGCTTAGTTGGTATAGATACAGAATAGAACTTATGTGTCGATGAATACACAGTTTTGTACTATTAACAAAGCTCCTTTTAGGCATAATACGTTAAACAAGTTTCTGTTAAATGCATTAGTACATGTAGTGTGTACTTTAGTAAAAAGTAATGTGGCCTCACACTCTTCTACAACTGTTGTTGTAGTTTCTCTAGACACTATGCTTTGTGTAACTGTTGGTTGGAGTAGTGAGAATGGAACTTTCAAGCCTTTGTGCTGATAACATGAAAGTTACTGATAACATTAGCGATTTCGTTTAACAATTTCTATGCCTTTTTATTATTGATCTAAACAGTTTTCAGAATAAACGACTAGCTGTAGGTATGAGAAATTAATCAGATCTGTTATACCAATAACTGAATGGCCATAATCTCAAATTTTACAATTTTTAATTTAGGTTTGGATTATTAATTCATAAAATAAAGAGAAATTTTATTTCTCTACATTGATTATTACCGGTCTTAATTTTTTCATAAATATTATTTATGAAAAAAATAAAATTTATTTTCATAATAGCTGCAGGGCGTTCCTATGGCACGTCTCCGCAGCTATCCCCTCCAAGCGGGTTGCGTCTCGGAATGGATTATTAGGTGTCCAAAATTGATTACCTACTGTGCAAAAAATTTTTTTTTTTTGAATGATGGAAATTGATATAACGAAGTTAAATAAGAAATTTAACTCTAGAAGTTGATACTAACGAATCGGAATTTTCCGTTAGTGATCGGTACATTCCGGTGCCTACATTTTGGTTATAGTTCATTATTTTATGAAGAAAAACAATCTCATAATTAAATAAAAAATGCGTAAAAAAAAATTTTAAAACACCACTCTTTAATGCGTGTTTGCATTACACTCTTTAGGCCATTCATAACGCATAAGGAAAAATTGGCAAAAATATCAAATTTTTAATTTGAAGATATGAATTTCACATAATCATATATATCACCATCAAAACTTGTTGTCAAATCCAATTTGAGATACCGTCCTAAAATTATTTTTTACCTTTAGTACGTTTAATTTAAAAGTGGTATTTAAATTTTGTTTTTTTCCATATTTTTCATTTATTTATGTGATTTTTGTTTTATACATATTTTTTTATTTTCTACTTTATAGTGTATTTAATATGAGTGGTTTTTAAAAAGTTTGTTTAATACATTTCTTATGTTTTACTTCATAAATTTATACTTTACATCTGCGCTAGTGCACAGGTTTGAGCGTATTTAGCAAAAGATCGGATCGGTACGTTTTACGGTGGGTAAGTGCAATCAAAACATATATCTAAACGATTTAATTTCCGGATAACCAAGATCCAATTGATTAAGCGTGTACCCGATGCGTTAAACAGTTAGCGCTTAACCTGCTGATACATACTCCGTTTGAATCGTGAAAATCAGACGAGCGGTTGCCGAGATATTACGGTGGCACCCTATCGCACCCCTCCACAATTTACGAACAGCGCCCCGGGAGCACTTGAAAATATTATCATCTGACAGGTACCACCCACTGGAAGCGGATGGGGTATAGTCGTTGTGGGTCAAACAAATTTTCAGAGCGCTAAGACCGACCATTTTTGAGATATTTGCGATTTTCGATATATATATCTATACTAGAGTGGTCCAAATAGGGCAAAATTTTTGTCGAAAAACGTGCACCCCTTGATTTAAAAGTACTCTCAAAAACAAAATTTTTGACGCGTTGATGAATCCTTTCCGCTCGAAAAAAGTCATCCCCCCCCGACACTTGAATTTTAAAGGGGATTTAACATGGGTTTTAGGTTATTTTCAAGTCGTGACGATATAGCGCTAGTATGTTTCATCACAAAACTTCAAAAATAACGTATATAAGGGTTTTTGGGGTCGGAGAACACGAATTTGAAGTCAAAAACTTATTTTGACACATTGTAACTGTCAAAATCGCTGTCAATCAATTGACAACTAGCGTTCTTATGAAGGAAAATCAATGTTAGACATTACAAACAACTTTAATTAGGGTTTTTGGGGTCGGAGAACACGAATTTGAAGTAAAAAAACTCATTTTGGCTAGGTACGTTAGCTCTTTTTGATGAAGATATCTCAACTGAATTAAAACTGAAAATGGTTGAAAAACTAGCAATTTCGGGTGAAACTTACGAAAATTTATTATCTGCGACAGATGATGATTGTGATTATGATAACGAACCTTTTTCTTTTTCTTATTTAGCCTCCGGTAACTACCGTTTAGATAATTCTTCAGAGGATGAATGAGGATGATATGTATGAGTGTAAATGAAGTGTAGTCTTGTACATTCTCAGATCGACCATTCCTGAGATGTGTGGTTAATTGAAACCCAACCACCAAAGAACACCGGTATCCACCATCTAGTATTCAAATCCGTGTAAAAATAACTGGCTTTACTAGGACTTGAACGCTGTAACTCTCGACTTCCAAATCAGCTGATTTGGGAAGACGCGTTAACCACTAGACCAACCCGGTGGGTTTATGATAACGAACCTGGTCACACGAAACGCTACGAAACTAAAAATGTTAACGAATTGTTAAACAAAGAAATCGACTTTTTTGTCAACACGGAGTCCTTGAATTTTTTTAAACGATTCGAACTTACGACTAGCTTTCTAGAAATTGATCCATGCAAGTGGAGCGAAAACGAAGATTATTTGGCTGCTTTGAATTGTGTTAAAAATCTAAAGGTCGTCAATGACTGCTCAGAAGAATGGTTAAGTTGGTGAAAGAATTTAGATGTAAATTCACTAGAGATGAAAGTCAATTGCAATATATACTACAAATTGTAAATGATCATCGCAAAAAATATCCAAATGTATATAATTACATTACATATGTAATGTAATTTAATAATAGAAATAGAAATCATAAAATTTTAACAACATTATTTGAATAATTATATACATGAATATAGAATATTTAAAATAAAATGAGAGTTGATCTTTTTGAATCTATCCTTCAGATTTGTTTTAATTGACAACGACTTCAACAGTTTTAATGTGTCAAAACAATGTTTTCACTTAAAATTCGTGTTCTCCGACCTCGAAAACCCTTATCAACGTTATTTGTAATGTCTACCATTGATTTTTATACATAAAAACGCTAGTTGTCAATTGATTGACAGCGATTTTGACAGTTACAATGTGCCAAAATGAGTTTTTTTACTTCAAATTCGTGTTCTCCGTTCCCAAAAACCCTTATATACGTTATTTTTGAAGTTTTGTGATGAAACATACTAGCGCTATATCGTCACGACTTGAAAATAACCTAAAACCCATGTTAAATCCCCTTTAAAATTCAAGTGGAGGGGGATGACTTTTTCGAACGGAAAGGGTTCATCAACGCGTCAAAAATTTTGTTTTTGAGAGTACTTTTAAATCAGGGGGTGCACGTTTTTCGACAAAAATTTTGCCCTATTTGGACCACTCTAATCTATACATATATACGGTATATCGATATATAATAATATAAATATACACCTGTCTACCACGAGACATGTACTAACGATTCGGGATTTTCCGCTAGTGAACGGTACATTCCGGTGCTAAGCTAATAGGGACGTGCGCGCTCACACGCACACACACACACATATATACGAGTATATATAAATTCCGTTTAGTATGGTAGGACACGTGAAATATTTAAAAGGGTTAGATACTCCAAAATTTCAATAATTTTAACGATTTACTTTAGGTGACAATTATAAATTTCATATAAATTTGTAACTTATTAAAAAAAAAATAAAATAAATTGATTTGAGATTTTCTTATCTACCGGTATTTTATATTTTATTTAACAATTCAATTGAATGAAATTAGTTCCGTATAAACTTCTTTGAGATTTTATCAAAAAGTTGTAAACTCTGCCAGATGGATTTTTTTTCCTTTTTTTTATCATCACTGAAACGTGACTAACGTTGTTTCATCAATAAAACTTTTGTTCGCTTCAGTTGAGCTTTGATTGCTCAAAGTCTGTCTGTAAGGTGTTATTGAGTTCATTTTGCTCTACTGTTCCTTTCCCTTTCCATACACTAGACTTTGTGTGAACAGGAACGGTGTAGAGGGTGAGCCTCTCGCAGAGTTACCTTTTTATTTTTTCTTTCTATTCTATTCAACCCATCATTCTAATAGGCAACTGTCTCCCTTCTTCAATTTTCATATTTTTCAACCGTTAAACTATTTCGTAGTTACATGCAAATTTAACGAACGGGAAAAAAGCGATTGGTGGAAGGTAAATTTCATTTGTATAAAATTTCACCTTCTCCTTGTTTATGAGCTTAATAATAAATAACGGAAATCATTTCTCACATTTTAATCTATTAAATATTTTATTCTCTTAAAAGTTGATTTTTTTGTTTTATTTTGATGACATAACAAAAAAAAAACTGGAAAACCATCTACATTTTTCCAATATACACAAATTGAATCTATTACTCGAAGTAAATTATGGTTTTGAAGCAAATCAACAATAAATTAGTTTATTTGAATATTTAATTCATACTATATAATCTATTTATTCCAAAAAAAAAATATTTTTAATAAATTATTTTTCACACATTTATCAATAATTCTGTCAAGTTATTGACAAAGAGTAAATAAAAAAATAAAAATGAGAATTGTAGAATTGTAGTTTTTTAAAAAATTAGATCTTAAATTTTCAAGTTCATCGCAAAATCATTTTTCAACGCGTGATAAAGATTACACAAAACTTACATTTTTCATAATTCAGTTTTTTTTTTAATCGTACAGAGTAAACAAAAAACAAGTTTACAAGAAGTGTTTTAAGCTTTAAAGAAATGCTAATTAATTATTTATTCAAAATCAATTTTACTGCAAAATGAGATTCGTATACTACAACGTCAATGTTAAAAGTTTGGTTCAACCTACACAAAAAGTTAATTGTAGTTATTGTTAATAAATTAAATGCTTTAAAAAAAAGAATTATTAAAAGAAGTATATGTAGGTTTCCTGTTATAGTGTTCATGTTGAAGTTACCAGAAAAATATTACCCCTCCTTGAACGTATAACACAAATTGAACAGACTCGTTTTAATTGATCGAATATGGTATTAATTTGATCAGCAACGTTATTGTGCCTAAACTTTGTTATACACTCTTGTATACGACTCTGCAGTATTGTAGAGGCTTATAATTCAAGTCCCAATTCTTTCTCTCGTCCAGCAGTGTATTTGTACCGATCATAGTATTTCTTAATTATATTTCATTAACTTTATTCTGTTAAAAAAATACAGTATCATTTATTAAGAATAAATATTATATTTAATGAAATTGTAATAATAATATTATTATACAAAATAAATCAATAATAAATATGATACGCGCGCGCGCCCACGCAGATACATATATGTATTTACAAACGTATTCGTAGATTATATTTTAATATTTGCTGCAGTTTCTTTGTTTTAAATGAACAGTTTTAAATTCGGAAAAAAACGAACATTGTACTATTTTAATAAAAATAGAGTAATTAGTTCAGTTTTCAACTTGTTTATTCAGTTAGAATGATGTATATTATGAACAAATATATAATGAATAAAAATATATAAAATTATATATATATAAAGGTGAACTTCTTTTATTTATACACAACTAAAAACGAATAAAAATATTATCTACTTATTTCACAACAAAAAACAAACTTTGAAGTTTATAAACAAATCTCATACGAGGAGATAAACGTATCCATTTAAATTGTGAAATAGTAAAATAAAGTATATTTTTATATTCAACATAGTTTTTTCCATTTGCCTTTGATGTAAGCATAAAATTTATTTTAAGCTTCGTCTCACTTTATACGGGTGGATGAAAAGTAACTTACACCCTATAACTTTTTTTTATAATTGAGATAACTTAATGCAGCTTGCGCCATTCTTCCTTGTACTAAGGGGCTACTTTAATGGACATTAAATAGTCAAATTTAAGTTTTTTGATTTCGTTTTTCTTGCTTAGCAAAGATCTTTAAAAAAAGGATTACATTTCACTCTTTTTGATTTATTTTAAAGAACTCATTGATACGAGTAGAGTGATACAATTAAAACTAAATTCTGATCGCGTAATCCAAAATTGCGGTCAAAAATGTATTTGTTTCAGACAGCTGTATGCTGTATACTGATATATACTGTAACTACGGCTGTATACTCCTCTTTAATTTCTTTGTTATTTAAAAGGTATCCCGATTTTCTCTTTGGAATCTTCTCCTGTAAGAGAGGCTACTCATTAGCCCCAATTTACAATATTCAGCCTTCAAGGGGAGCGGAGGCCAAAGGCGACTCAAAAATTTTAAATGGGACATATGGTCATGTGATCCCTCTTTTTAAAAGTCTTGTGGGACAAGCAAAACGGTACTGAAAATTTTAATTCTGACAATTTAAACCAAAAATGTTATTTTAATTAAAAATTGAAAAAAAATTAATTATTAAAATATTTCAAATACTTCTTTCAATTAGAATAAAGACATACAAAGGAACAGCTAATATATTTAATGCGCTACATCCTAATCATACAGTTTCTTGGATCGCAGTCACAAATTTAATAGAACAATTTTAACGCACTGGTAGTCGGCCGGACTTTATCATCTAAAAGAGATGATAAAGTCTGGCCGACGCAGTACAAATGAAGTTATTGATGAAGGAATATTAGCATAAATTTCTGTTAATAATTGGATACGGCGACAGCAATTGTACGAAATATTAATTTATCTAGGTGGTAAGTTCAAAAAGTATGAAAAACATAGTATCTATGTTTTTCCGTATAAGATTCAGTTAAATGAAATTTTGACAAAGAGATTAACAGCAAGAACTATTTCTTGCTTCAACATATTGTTCACTGACGAAGCGTCATTTACTTTATATGGGGCTGTTAACTGACACATATTAGGTACTGATCCCACGAAAACACTTACTTATCGTGAAAGTTGTACCCAGCATTCAGAGCGGTTAAATGTATGAGCTGGAATAATAGGCGACACCCTTCTTGGACCATTTGTCATTAATGGTAACTTAGTTGATGATATGTGTACTATATTCTTTGCTGAACGAGCAAATAATTCCAGCTCTCAACAATTTGATTAGAATTAATTACACATGGAGAAGTAATTAGATTGCGAACGGTTATTTATTCCGGTTAAATAAAATTTAAAAAAAAAAAATGCTTTTTTTTTTATTAAACTGCTTTTTGATTAAACTGTAAGTTTAATTAAAATACGTATTTGAACAATTTTAATAATTGATTCCAAAGCGTGAATCCGAATACCTTAAATATAAATAGATTAAACAGGAATATACAACCGTAGTTCTAGTTATCTGAGACAAACACATTTTTACCGTCATTTTGGATTGGGTGATCAGAGTTTAGTTTTAATTGAATCATCTTCCTAGTATCATTGAGCTATTTAAAATGATATATCAAATGACCATTGGTCCATTTGAAATTTTGAGGTACCCTGCACCATCCGCCTCCAAAAAATCAAAAATATTTAAATATACGTCCATTGAAGTAGCCCCTCAGTACAAGGAAGAATTCCACAAACCGCACCCAGCTGACTCAATTATTAAAAAAAAAAGAGAGGGGGTTGTAAGTTACTTTTCAGCCACCCAGTACGTAAATAAGTAATACCATATTTTTCATATTCTGAAGTTTTAAGGCAGAACAACACATTTTGAGTATGAGGTAAAAGGTACGTTGTTGAGTAACTACTTATTCCTACTGGTGTATAAATCAATGTACAACTACCTTTGTTTATTAAGCTTTAATATTATCTAACTAGACGTTCAGAGGGGGCCGATTGGACCCCCTCTTGTGTTCGTTATCATTCATGAAGGCATATTTTTTTTAACTTTTGTGAATCCAGTATCAACAGCCAAATTAAACAATTAAAACCCATAAAAGTTCGCAAGATGTGCTAATTATATATATATATATATATATATATTTATTTTTTTTTGGGGAGATGGAAATGCATTTACCCAAGGAGTGTCGGGCTCCCACTACGGTCTTATCCAAACACCATCAGCAGTTTATCGAATAAAACCACCCTCCCTTTTTACCAGGACTTTACCCGGAATCGATTTACACATTACTTCAGGCCGAGACCTCCTACCCTAGCCTGAAAAGGCCGCTACCTAATTTTCACCTGGCTCAGAACTATCCAGGTCGCCCTTCTTGGTCCTACAGATGCTTTCGACGTATCGGGCCATACTCTTCCGGGTGTCCAGGCCACGGTTCATCATCGAAACCAAGTTGTGGGGCATAGTGCTCTGAGATCTGCCTCTAGTGTCCCTCGATCTGCCGCCCACCCAGTACATTTGAAAGAGACGTGCTCAGCGTCGTCCCGTACACCGGGGTAATAGAGGCAGTCGGGGGGACGGCACTTTCCCTACGGCATGGAGATAAGTGCGGAAGTACCCGTGATCCGTTAAAAACTGTGTCACGTAGCACTCCATCTCTCCATTCCCGCCGCTCTGCCTACAGTCTGACAAGTGACCAGAGGGATAAGCCTTACAGTTCATCGTCCTCTGGTCTCGTGGTCTAAGGTTTCTTGCCAGGCGAGGAACGTGCGAGTCCGTCCCTCCTCGACGATGGTCTCCCGGTCTTCGCCTGCTCATCGCCTCCTGTAGGCCGCCTGGCGTTCCCTTGCCAAAAGAGCAGTGTGTATAACGCCGGCGACTACCAGAACGAAAGGCTCGGAAACCGACTCGCAAGGCTGCGGTGCGTTGCAACTGCGCGAACGTAAGGTTTCTCTCGAATCATAACACCTGTACCCATACTTCCGCATCGTATAACAGGACAGAATGCACCGAGGACAAGAGCAGTCGCCGTCTGCAAGCGCTAATTACAATAAAATAAAAATAATAATAATAAAATGTTAAAATGTTCAAAAGTATATAGATCTGAACTTAGAGATCATTCTTTTACCAAGGTAATAGAAGTATTAAAATAAGGATTAATCTTTTTTCTTTAACGAATTTCTTTAATATTTTAACCACCATGAGGAAAATCGTGATAATTATCATTGAACATATAAATCTGTAAAGTTTTATTAAAATCTATCCACTTGTTTTTGGGTGAAGCGCGCACAGGAACGATCCTAGTTATCTTTTTATTATATATGTAGATAGATAATAATTTAAAAGTCCTGATAAACTCCAATGGCAAGAATGGAAACGTTATTCTTTACATTACGTTGTATAAATAACAATTTTATGATATAAATTTAAAAAAAAATTGAAATGAGCTAATATTATTTTTTAAATTTAAAAATAGTATGTAAAAGATTTATCTTATACTTTACAACACATAACCAACCATAATCTATTTGGTTTAGAAATTTTTGTTTCTAAACCATATGGTATATCTGTTGTACTTCATACCACATTTGTCAATCGTTTTTGTTTTTAGTTTGATTGTTACAGATGTACACTAAGATTATATAGTCTTTCAAAAGGTGGGGTTTAAAAAGACTTGTACGGTTAGGCAGTGCCAGTAAACAATCGCAGTTAAACATTGTAATAGTAGTTTTTCCCCCAATTTTCAACTACAGAACGCACCCTGCGGCCTGCTGCTATAATCACTAATGTGATTAATAAGTCTTAAGAGAAAAAGTAATATAATTTTAAGTAATTTGAAATTAATATAATTTCTCATACTTTGAAAAATTCTTTCGAAGCAGTAACATTGACGAATATTTTAAATTATCAAAGTTATGTAATGTAAACGATTATTTGGATACTAACCCCTCCATGTTTTTTTTTATGAGTGGAGATAATTTTATATATATAAGGCTCAAAGAAGTTTCTGTTTACTTTATTGACGATTCATTTTTCCAACGTCACATATGCATCGTGACAACACAAAAAATTTGAAATAGAAATTGCTTTCTTTCAATTTGTGTTTTCAATTTTCAAATCTCGTTTTGATGTACAATTTGGAGAACCCATCCAACTCTTTCATAAGTTTTTGATTCGTTACAATTATAAATTTTATTTATAATAACTGAAAGTTCATCCGGTGGATTATAGTTTCGTTTATAAATTATTCTTTAATACATTCAAAGTATATTACATTATATTCGTCGATCAGAATGTTGTTGTTGACTTTTAATATTAAAAGTTGTTTATTCTGTCGCCAGTCCCAATTCATACGTTTGTTTATTTATTGTATTAATGAACGTTAAGGAATTCTCAGAAAATAATAACTCTAAGTTTAATTTTTATACAGAATAAGAGAGCAATTTTCACTAGGATATTTTGTCTCTAAACGAATTTAAATGAAAAAAAAATTACTTAGATCCATTTCATTTCATTTATGGGACGTATATAAAATAGATGTCACTGTATCTGAAGCTTATTTATTTTAAATCTGTTTTACATAAAATTCCTTTCTTTCTTATGTTTTTCGATGATGTATTGGTAAGAAAAATGAAGTAATTCAAGCAAAGAGTCATTTCATTTAAAAAAATTATTATAATATTATTATTTGTTATATGAGAATTAGGTTAATAAGACAGTAGTGTCCAAATATCTGTTCCAACTTGAAAGCAGCTAGCAGATGTGTAACTTTATTTTCGGCTATGTCGTGTTTTATGTGTGGAGAGAATATAGAATTTTTTATTTATTTTATAATGTGGTTTTGTACATCTACGTGTTTTTAAAATTATGCAAAAAGTTTAAAGCCCTAGATTTTATTATTTTCATGTGTACAAAATGAAACAATGTAATGTTTAATATTGTTATAATTCAATTTTTCAAAGTAATCGCTGCCGGGATGAAAATATTATAATTTTTGTTATTTACAGTTGAAAAATACATCTAATGTTATAAAACTTAAATAATTTGGGTTGTCAAGACTGTTTTTAAATGTACTTGATTTTATAGCTCAATTTTTGAGCTATGAATACAAACAGTTAGTAATAGGCGATTATGTCGAAAAACATAATGAATTGAGTCGTAGATATCCACTTTAGTTAAAAACTTTTTTTTTATTTTTAACCTTTTGTAAATTTTAGAAGAGAAGTATTATAATAATATATATGTTACGCATTAGATTTTATACATTTATTAATCAAAGTGAAATTTAGGATTTTTCTTGTATTTGAAGGTAGTGGAGATGTATTTTCATTTTGTAATTGAAAATTGACCAGGTCGCCCTTCTTGCCGACCTCCGTGGGGCGAATCGTAGCGTCTCGCTACCATTCGCTTTCATCCAGAGGTCCCGGGTTCGATGAATCCCGGTCAGTCATGGCATTTTCACACGCGCTACCATCATCTCATTCTCGGAACGGTGGTCCCGGAAGTAACAAAAAAAAAAAAATTCGTCCTTAATCCTGAAATGACTAATTTATTTTTTGGAAAGGCTTTCTTCTAAACTAGGAACGAATTAATCTATAGTGAAAAAATAAATTTAAGATTTAATTTTGTTTGAATACTCCGAAAATAATATCAGTGAAGTTCAAAAGCTTGAATATTGTAATTGTAAACAAAACTTTGGGTTTATCCAGACCTTATGACAAGACCTTGCACTCCAGACCTTGCACATCCTGACAAATTAGTCAATCCCGTAAAGTCCAGCGGGACTTTTCCGAAAAGAGACTGCGTTTCGGAGAAAATGCATTGTCTTTGGTTTTTGAAGGTTATGAAATTTTAGTGTGCTACTAATCTAAAATAAAATAATATAATGTTAGAAATATTAAGAAAGAGTTAGTAGTAAAATTAAAATAATTTAGATAATAATATACTCATAACTAGCAAACAGTCATGAATAATAAGTCAAAAATTAAAATAATGATTAATATTGATAATATTAATATTAATATTAATATTAATTAATACTGATTAATAATTATTTTAATTTTTTGACTTAATTTTATATTATTTTATTCTCCTGACGATGGTCTAAGGACTTAAAGATATAAAAAGACATTTAATATGTTCATCAGGTGGATTTCACTTTTTTAATAATTTACAACCTTTGAAGGCTATTCTTGTAAGATGTCATGTTACAACCACAAATTCTCTTTATTTATAACTAAAACTATGGTCTGTAATTTTGATACTTTACGTACAGTGTATTTTACTTAAGTATTTTATACGGTTAAAAATAATCAAAGTAATAACCTCGTGTGAATTCATAATGGCAAAATAACGGTGTTACTCATTCATATAAGCTTTCAGAGCACAGCTAAACTTTTTTTTTTATAAATATTAAATATTTCTTACATTTAAATTTGATTTGATCAGCCTTAAAAGATATATATATATATATGAGGGTTTTTTTTTACGCTATGACAAATGTCTAAATCGGAGTGGCGACTATGTAGATAAATAGCGTTACTATTTAAGTACTTGTTACAAATAATTTTTTTTAATTTTCACTGTGGTTTTAATTTCGTGACCGATCTGACCTTGAAAAAAAATAACCCTCATATATATATATATATACGAGGGTTATTTTTTTTTACGTTTTATATATATATATATATATATATATATATATATAGAAGAATGTTTGTTTGTTGGGTTGTTTTTTTTATGTACGAGTAAGAAGATCTACAGTTTTATTCAGATTGTGATTAAATTTTGCACACTAACAGTTCCAAACAAGACGAAAATTGTTATTTATAATTCATTTTGAAAAACTACTTCCACCACCTTTTAATTCCGTCAGGGTAGCCCCTAACCTACCTCAAATCTTGTGATTAATTTACAAATGTATAGAAAGAAAAATGTTACTATGTTAATCGACGATTATTGAAAAAAAGATTTTCGAGTAGCAGGGCAGTTAGAAGGAGAAAAATAATAATATTGGGGAAGTAATTATGCTTAGCTTTAGAAAGGATGCCCACAGATGAGTACAAAGTATTCATATACGTACCGTCAACCCGCCAAAACGATGCGACGGAACGAAAGATTTATCGAAAGAGAATCTGTTGCCCAACATAAAATAAGCCAGGATCGATACGGGGAGAATGCCACGAGAGAAGACGTATTTATCCTTCGCAATCCGTTTAATAACCAGTGACACGAGTATGCCTTTCAAAGATTGTAGTTTCTCACACGGTTTACATTCGCTATCGGTATCAACAAGGCACAGGGACAATCATTTTGTGTGCCAGGCATATACTCGGAAAGTTCATGTTTTTCGCACGGCCAATTATGTGTATTTTCTCGACACGCCAAATAATTTATTTGTCTATGCTTCGGAAGGACAATTAAAAACGTATTGTGCCGTCACGATTTATAATAAAAGTTTTGAGATTAATAAAATTGTTGATATGGCATCTACTAACCCCTCACTTCACTTCTTATTAAACATAAATAAAAATATTTAAAAAAGCCTCCTTACTGTATTCCGCGCAAAGCCCGGGCAACGCAAGGTAACGAACTAGTAATTATATAAATTATTCGTATATAACGAGAAAAGTTTTAGAGGACCAGTTTCAGTAATCCCTTGCATGCAGTTAGTATTTTTCAATCATATTTCATTCATCTCAAACTGTGTAATAAAGTCAAAATTAAACTCGATAGAAACCTATGTGAATGCAAACCCGTGATTTGAATAAAAAAAGTTCTGCGTTTCAATTCCAATCAAGTTTAATCTCTTCTGTATTGATTTTATTTTTTATCAGTAATGCGGCAAAGTATTTAGTTTTTACAAAGTTGCAATAAAAGCGTTTTATACATTAAAATTGCATTCTATCCGTTAATACTGAAATAGTTTTTACACACTGTCTGCTCTAAAATGTTTTAGAAATTACCGTTAAAGCGTTTATATCATTTTAATTTTACATCAAATGTAAATCGTGTAACGTTAATAGCAACATTATTTTAAAAGGCTACAGATGAGGTCAAAATAATCAAATTATAATAATCGTTTAAAATTATTAAATATTAAATTTATCTTAACGTTATTATGTTATTAATTTTAAACGGGCTTAAAAATTAATAGATGTTTTTTAAGGGTTTTCAGAGCTTTCTCAGTTGAATACCTGTAAATACTTTCCATACTGATAAATTTGATAATTTAGTTCCTAAAGGCCTTCAGAAAAAAGCTAAATAATTAAAATTATATAAATTAGATCCATTTAATTATTACAAATTAATTTTCATACTAATAAATTTTTATCCCTGCTATTTTATCCACCTGAACAGTAAAAAAGTTAAAATAAACCTTATTTCATCACCTACAAACAAGGTAAAAGTAATTTTCCCTATACAGTTGGCCTACGTTATGGACGGTTTTGAGTTTTTTGTTTTTATTCGAAGTTGGACATTAAAGACGGTATGAAGTAAAATATTACATATTTTAACACTTGATTGAGTTAATATGACAATTTTTATTTGAAGGAAGTGGCAAGAATCCTTTTACTCTTTCTTGGTTAAATACATTTAGGTAAGAGAAAAATATCGTAATATTATGTACAGATATAATAATAAGAATTAAAGCATATTTGTATAGTTCACTATCAAAATCTCAATTCTCTCCTATTATCAGATAAACTTTCAAAATTCCGGTAGCCTCCTTCATTGCAACATTTCAAATTTGCCAAAATTCCTCCTCCATGAACACTTCAAATGACTCGAGTTATTCGTTTTCTGTTGCTTTTAATCTTCTTTCTTAATATCTATAGAAATTCACTCAAAATATAACATTTCACGAAACGCTTGTTCAACACTAACTGCATCATAATACATACTTCGAGTTTACTTCCGTATCATTTTATTCTTGCTTTTATTTTGTTTGTACTGTTGCAATCTTTTTTTAACGTCGTATCTAAATAGGTGCATTACTTTACTCAATCACTTCTTCCATCTTCTGCACAAACATTCATTGATTTATTAATTTCTACTTTTTTTGTTAGCGTTGATTTTCATTTCATATTCAAATTATAATAGTGTTTTATCATTTTGATATCAGAAAGGATAATTGAATTTTGAAATTACAAGTCAGAAGATATAATAAAAAGTATTTTACAGTTGTCTATGTTATAGGAAAAAGGATATTTTGTCTATTTTTGGGGCAGCTGATCTATAAGCAAAAAACAAAATACCACCGCCTATTAACTTCTCCAAGTTTTTGGATTATGGCATAGACTTATTCAAAAAATTCCGATTTGTCAAAAAAATATATATTTCGAGAAATATAAAATTTATTCCCATTATTTAATCTTAGATATTGCAACAAAAAAAGATCGATAGACTTCTACCTTGCTAGAAATCTCAGGGAAATTTTGACCTATATCATGAAATTTTGTAATGGGCAACGAGAGGCGTGAATTCTATTGATTGTCTGTTTTTATCCAGACGTGAAGGTTAAAAAATATTGATAAAAATGTCTTAAAGGAATGGACTGAACGTTAGTTTCATGAACGGGTCCAGGGGATGAATAAGGCTTGTTCAGATGAAGTATCGCTATCCAAAAGCGGTTGAATAGCAAAGTTAGATTGTACAAGAGTGCAAATTGGAATCACTGTACTCGATACGCTCCACGTACAATGAAAAAGAATAATGAAACATAATACGGTGTAATGTCTGGAGATAGAAATTGGTCGACTGGAAGTACTAGCATTAGAAACGTTATTCGACACGTAATCAGAAACATTATTAGTAAAGAAACACATATTTGATCAAGCCTCGAAAAGAGAGACGGTGAAAAAAAAAAAATTGTTTTTTATGTTTCATTATGTTTTTTATGATCTTAAGGAGCATGAAGCTATGAAAATTCATAGTTGGAATCTTTATGTTTTAATTTTTGTTACGTGTGAATTAAAAATGAATAATTGTTCATTTAATTTTATTACTTGCTGTTATTTTAGAGACTACAATGAAATAACATGATTATTACTAGACTTTAAGTGAAATAAATCTTTTGTATCTGACTAATGTGTTTCCATGACCCCCTCATGCAGTTTCTCATTCTACATGAATTGTATAAGTGTGTGTTTGTGCGTATGCGCACGCACATGTTAGTATCTCTGTCGTTATGTGTACAACCCGCGAACTTAAATTTTAACGCTGTGAGAAACAGTGTAGAATCTAGTGCAAAGGAGGTGGTTAACTACAAACTCATTTCTCTTCGGAGCACTCCTTGTATCTCTGACTTTCGGTATCTCCTTCTTCTTCTTATACTCTTTCTCTTTCTTCATCCCCACTCTCCCGTCTGTGTGTGTGTGTATATACACGCGTACATACACATACTAACTGTACGTTAACACGTACACACATATCTCTAAATGCGGAACTCTTCTGTTCTAGCTGCTACTGTTTCTGTTTCACTCTCACGCTCTCTGTGGGCTCACTCAGCCATTAAATTCTTGTTAGCAAACACCTTCATGACTTTATCCAGTCAGTGTTACCCTTTCTACAAAACTATCTCGCACTATTCACTCTTACTCTCTTTGTTTTACACTAGACTATTCCGTATGTATCTATCTTTTTCTTATTTGGCGCAGCTCATCCATTACACACGTCATCAAACATTGCCGTTAGAGAGAGGAATGTATTCTCATTAATCTTACTTCTATTGAGTTAGATTACACCCCGGTGTTGGTTAGATTAAGTTTGTTTATAAAAAGTTATGCAGTTATAGGAATTATACTATAAAGTAAAATACATGCGCACGCGCATGCATAAGCGCATAAACAAACAAAAACGTCATAAATTAATTGAAACAGATTTAATGTTTCAATTAATTTGATTTATTTTATTAATTGAAAATTTTTTTATTTTGAAAATTGAAAAATTTTGTTTAGTTGAAAATGATTTTATTAATTTGATTTATTTTAATTGAAATATAGGTAAAAGTTAAAGTATAGTATTTTTTTTTTATCTTATAGTGATGTAATTAGGACGTATAAATAATATAATCCAGTTTATTTGTTGTAAATATAAACCACCCAATTAATTATATTATATTAATAATAGTTTTTTCTTGGGATTAGGCCAACTATGGACCACGAAAATGTCACTTCTTTTGATCTATTTTTGTTTTCTTCTATATTCTTTCATTCTTTCTGCATATTTAATCTGTCTCTCTTCCATTTCACTTAGGTGTGATTTTTTTCCTTTTTCACAGTTTCAAACTCAACTTCGTGTATTTTTTATCTGAATAGACAAAAAATTTTTTTTCTTTTATTTATTTTTCTGGATACCTAGGTTCTGTAATTCTTTCTTCATTTGTTTTTTGTACCCGTAGTTGTATTTTGTTTCTAAAGTTTAATGAGTATTTATTTATTTTGTCTCTGCTCATCCAATCTGTACACGGCTGAGAATCTCAGTCTTCTTCTTCTTCTTATCGTTTCTTCACTATCCTCTATTTCTTCATACAGTTCTTGGTTGGATTTCTGTTTGTATATTCTTGTTGTTTTCTTTCCTCCTAGGATTGTTCTCAGTGTTTTTCTCTCGATTTTCTTTAACGATTCAAGGTTTTAAGGTGTAACGATTCACTGGTCTTAATACTATGGCGTAATGTCTGAGTTGGCCCTTTTTGAGAGATTTTATTGTAGGTATCTTTGATTAGGAACTATAATTTAGGCTATTTATCTCTTCTGTTTTCGATTTCCTCCTCTATCCGAGTATTGTATTTTATTGTTTCGCCTGGACATACGAAACTTAATAGTTTATTTATTATTTGCTAATTTCTAGTCAAAATAAACGTACTATTTGATGGATAATTTCATGACTATTTTTTTTTCATGGATGATTATATTTCGTTAAAAGTTACTTCATTTGTCTACTCGTGTTTAGCGGCTAAAATTAGTGGTGAGGTAAAGTTATGAAGAAGAGAAATTTTAAAAAAAGAAAAAAATGTTTTTAGAGAGATTTTTTTTCTTTTCCTTCTTAATGAGGCTTAGATTTCGAAAAGTCGGAAAACTGATCGAGTCATTTATTCATGTTTTTTTTTGAGAGAAAGATCGTGGATTATTTTTTCCCTGTGATCGGAAGATGTGATCTTTATTTTATATGGAAGAGAGAATTTTACAAGAATAAATTTCAAGAAAGTTATTCTAAGAGGTGAATAATAGTAAAATTGGTTTTTTAATTCTTTGAACTTGTCGACACTAATAAATTCTTGAAAAAAAACCAATAAAAATTTTTGTACGTACAAACGTGAAAGCTTTTTATTACTTGAAGAATTTTAAAACTTTATTCACTAGATTAATACGAGTAGAAACAATATATATTTAATATAAGTTAGAATTTAAATTTGAAAAAAATTGCTTTGGGGAAGTTAAAAAGTACATTTATACTTATGTCTATCATATCACATATTTATAATCTATCAAAAGCTATAATACAAATACTAAAGCGATAAATACAAATTAAATTTTCGCGTTAAACAGTAGAAATAAGAGAGACTAGTTTATAAATACCCGAATAATTGCTTTCATTAGAAAGATTATATAACGTGGTACGTTTATGATTCAGACACAAGTAGATTGTGTCTTTATTTTAGAATCGATCCTAATAATGAAGTAGATTGTAACCTATTCTAATTAATTAGCGTAAATATACTAATCAAAAGAGTAAATATAATATTTATTCTTTAAAATTTTATAGCGTTTTTAAAATGCATGTACACTTACAAAATTATCAAAATAAAAATAATTACTTGTTTATAATGATGCTTAAGTTATTACAAATCTCCTTGTCTACAATATAATAACAGAAATACAGCTCATAAATCTTATTTTACATGTATGTTAGCAAATATTTAATACGAGTAACTAAATACAGTAGAAATAAACTACAATAATATTCTAAACAAGCGGTGTAAATCACAAAGTGGATTCTAAAGTATGTGTAAGCACGACAACTAGAGATAATATTTCGCATTAATTATATTTCATGATACTCGTATTATATACGCGTAATTTTATTTATGATATAAATAATCAATTTTTGCTTGATCAGTATTTAATTCGAACAAGTTGTGCATATAAAATAAATTTAGGGGCTGCAATTGATGAGACTGATGAATTATTCCTAGAAAACTTATATACTTAAAATTAATAAAATTACGTAAAATCGGAGTTAAGAAAATTTAAAAAAAGTATTTTTGTCAAATTTCTATTTCTAATGTAATTTTATTCAATCATTAATTTTATAATTCAGAAATAATAACAAAATAGTTAGGTTATTGTAAGAAGAGCTGAATCAATCATCTATCCAGTCTACATTTAATCCTTAAAACATCGCTTTCAAGGGATTGATTTGTTTATTAGATTTTGCAGTTTTTACTTTCCTGGCATATCTAGAGCTCGGCTGCAAGAAGGAAAGTATAATCGATCAAAAAATGCGATAGTTTGTATTTATGTACGTGTCTCGGCGTATTTGAAGATTAATAATTTTTGGCTGGATAAACCAAGTTTGATATTTTGAAATTTGTGATAGAGACTCGTATATATGGGGCAATTTGTTGGTAAATTTTTTGGGTCAATTAATTTTAAATTTTGTAATTATAACCTCTACTTTATATTAAGCCCAGTGCATGTGTAAATGTTTATCTTCCTATCTAAAAAAAAAAAATTGCCCCCAAATTCTCCTCTTTCCTCAAAATCTAATAAAGTTATATTTGTATTATTACAAATTTTTTAGCCGAATTCTTTTTATATCTTCCTAGACATAGGCGTACCGCAAACAACCAAAAAAAAAAAACTTGGGCGAAAAAACTTTTATCAGCTCCCCTAATTGGCCATTTAGGGGAGCTGATAAAAGTTTTAAAATATCGATCTCAAGATTCTTTCAAAAAGAGACATTTAAAAATTACCTCATCAATCTTTCACTTTCAGAAAGATACACTACTCTTTGTAGAAGACTACGAGGATATTTCAATGATCTTTGCTTCGATTCCCTCCTGTTAAGAAATCGGGTGAATCATGGGCTAGGTGACAGTGAGAAGCCAACCTGTTCACTAGGCACATGCGGTCTGTCTTTCAACCGGCTAACATCCACGGCGCCATGAAAGAGTATATTATGAACTTCATTGATAGCTCAATTCCGATGAGTCTTCGATTAAGCCTTTCTCACTTAGAGAAGTGCTGGAAGTAGTTGAGAAGGAGCAAAAGGAGTAAAGCACCTGGATTTGACTTAATTACAACAAAATGCTCGATATGTACCCGTTCAGGCTGTAAATTAAATCATTCAGCTGTTAAATAACACGTCATTTCTTTGTGCTACCTGTCAGAACGGAAGCTATCCCAAATAGTTACTGTCACTAAGCCAGGCCAGTCAGCGTATGAGGAGTCCTCGTACAGGCCAATAAAGCTTATTACATCCAAGGTATTCGAAAAACTATTTCTTCGGAGATTGAGGCCAGTTTTCGGACAGTACAAGTTACTCCTGACCACCAGCTCGGTTTCCGCAGAGGTCACTCCACCGTTGAATAGACATACAGGATCATTCGTGTTGTCCAAAGGAGTAAAAATTTTGTTCTGCTTCCATTGTAAATGTTCAGAAAACGTTCCATAAGGTCTGCTACCTACCTGGTCTGCTATACAAAAAAAAAAAATAATAAATATACAAAAAATAAGACTACCTCAACTATTCTACTACCTAATATTGCGTGTTTACTTGGACGGTCGTTTTTTCCAGATTAAATATAAGGAAGTGTTATTTGATTTCTTTGATATTATCTCAGATGTTCTCCAAGGTGCAGTGTTGGTGGCTTATTATCTATTCCGTTTTCACTGCGGCTACTCCTGTTACGGATGATACCACTGGTACGTCGTTTGCAGTACACGGCGATAAAGGGCATACATGTTGATCAACTGATGCCTCAGCTTGGCAAGTTGGGATTAAACCTTGTACCCGATCGGTTTAGGAAATGGAAAATACCGGTGAATCAAGCGAAGTCGATTCATATGACTATTTCAATGAAAAGGATGCAGCCCAGGAATCCATTTAGATGATGGTTATATTTCATGAGCTCAGAAGTACGGTATTAGCTATTCACCTAAATCAACGTCTTATTTGGGAGGTTCATATTTCAAGAAAAAATGAAGCAAGTAGATATAAAATTTAAGGTAGATAAACTACTACTGTACAAAGTGATAAAAAAACCGAGTTAAACGCCTTTTCAGCGTTTTTAGAGTAAGATTGTGAGATACGTAATGCAGGCGTCATGGTTTGCTTGGAACACCGAAATCTATGAGTACTTACCGTGGTACAGTTACCGTTTGTTTGGCAAACTAAACCGTTTGTCAATAGATTGGCAACAAAGTACAAAATAAAGCTTAATGAACGTGATCCATCTCGCTGTTAACTTCTTGGACAATGGCAAAGATGTTAAGGGGTTAAAGCGGCTACATATATTAGACCTAGCAACCCAATAGTGACAATCAGGAAGAGGCTTCTATCTTGAGTTGTGCATCATTGAAGTATTTTAATTAATGTTTGTTCTTACGTTTTTCCCTTTCACCTTACGGTTTCATTAGTATTATTGGACTTTTTATGAATTCTAGTATCTAGTTGTGTTGTTGACTTTGTCACTGCATATGATTTATATGCAACTTTGATTTACTCTATTAATGTTTTATAAAACATTTAATTAAAATGCTTCAAGGAAACTCCTTTGCACTTGCTTATTGTGATTAAATTTAGTTATGGTTACCTATGAAACTGATTGTAAATATGATTTGAGAGGAAAAAAAAATAGTTAGTTTGAAGTAAAAGTAATTCATGATTTATAATGAGTGCAATTGAAATAAAATACTGTTGGTTTTATTAATTCGATGTTAATCCGTATTATTTGAGGTTTTTTATTAGTTAATTTATTTAAATAAACTAATTAGTTAAACGAAGTATAGTTTGTATCTTCACGTTGTTCTTAGTTAACGATCTCTATTCAGAACCCATACATTATTTATTTGAGTTTGAATGAGGATAATGGTGTTTCTGTCTTATCAGTAGAAGTATGAGTAGGTGTAATGTAATGAATTATTAAAGATAGTAATTCTCGGAATTAGCCTTTATAATTATTGTATTACTATTTTAGGAACCGGGATTTTGATAGACTGTCCAAAATTGTAATCAGTAATATTATATTATAATCAGTAGAAATTTCAAGTTTTAACGTCAAACTAGTTGTTCATATACTCGTATATGTGTTACGAAATATGAGGATATACCTAACAAAAGGTAATTTTATCATACAAAAGGTTTTTTTTAAATTTAGATATGTCTTACTTTCGTATCTCAATTCCTCACAGTATTTTAACAATTTTGTTTATTTTTTTGTGAGACGATAAAATTTTTTGATGTATTTTAGAACCTGCAAGTATTTTTCACCAAATTATAAAATATAATCTGTGTCCTTTTTCAACTTAAAATACATCATATTACTGGTTCCAATTTTAACAAAATTGGTTAGAGAGTTCATATTAATTTGTTGTCGAATTCTTACTTGAAATAATACATTAAAATAAAATTAAAATCATTAATAAAGTAATGCTTCGTAGATGAATACCCAAAAATACTCTTTTTATGTTAAAAAAAATATATATATTTTCATTGTATAAGATTATCTAAAGACGTTATGATGACCTTAGATTTGATCTTGACCTTATTTCAAGGTTAGCATGATTTTTTTAAATGAAATGACCTATTTTTGTCTCCACTAATGAAAAGAGCAGAACATTTTACATTGAAATAAATGGTCACACTATGATTTTGGATCTTTTTTGAAGGTCATACGGCTACCCATCAGAGATAATGTAATCATTTTTATGCTCTTTCGCATAGTTTGCTAGTTAAAAGGCTTGGAATATAAATATTGTAGGAATATCCTATGACCTTCAAAAACGTGTAACTCAATGGTTCCCAAACGTTTCCGAGTTGCGGCGATTTTTTTGAAATAAAATTTTTCCATAGCGCCCTACCCTAAGTAAAAGTACGACTACTTGTAAGTAAGAGATAAAATTAAATAAAACTTATGTATCGTCATTTTTTTTTTTAATTTATTTACATTAAATTAATAATTATAAATGTCTTGATTAATTATAAAGCTTTTACAGTATTTTGCGGCGGCCCTGTGAAGAGGCTGCGGTTTTCCAAAGCGCCGCGGCCTACAGTTTGGGAATCACTGTTGTAACTTGTATAACACTGTCACCCGTATAACACTATCTTTGATAGTTAGCCGTATGTCCTTAAAAAAAGATTCAAGGTCATATGTGTGACCTTATTTCAATTTAAAATTTTCTGCTCTTTTCATTGGTGGGGTCAAAAATAGGCCATTCCATTTGAAAAATAGTGTTAAGCTTTAAATAACAGTCAACGTCAAGTTCAAGATTAAATACGAGGTCACCATGCGATGTCCCTCTCCAATCTGAATAACGTTTGTTTAGGTAATTTTGTTGTAAAGGCAGTTAAACAGAAAAAGAGGTAATTTTGTTGTATTTTGTGTGGTTTAGAAGAAAATCGTCTGGGCGATTAAAATGAAAAAGTGTATAGGGAAGTTACGGTGCTACCATAAGTAAAAAAATAAAAAACCCATCGTTGAATGGATAACTTTCTCGGCTATGCCGGTCAAGTTATGCAATTCATTTCTCTGGCTATTCATTTAAAACAACTTTAAGAACATGCTTTTTTACTAAAATTTAAAATTGTAAAATTTCTTTAACTTTCCTTTAAATTTGTTCTTCTGACAAATTTAAAATGTTTACTGTAATTGACTTTATATACATTAAGTTTTTTTTAAATTTGGGAGCTCCCCAATCAAGGGAAGGGTATAATTTAATTTACGGAGATTATTGTTTAAAAAAATACTTTTTAACCTTTAAGAATAATATTAAATTGAAAAAAATATCCATTCTCCGGGCTCCCATATTCAAATAATCCCTAAGTAGTGATAATAAATTAAAAAAAACGAATTTTTTAATCTGTTAAAAACTAAATATTCTGACATAATTTTAAATAAACACAATTGTAATTTCTAGAAAAGAGAAAAACGTTTTGGCAAACTTTTTTTTCAAGAAATACTGAAGACTAGGGGTTATCAAAATATTAAGATTTGTATACTTTAAATGCAATGGGTAACTTGCGAGATGGGTTTAAATTTAAAATAAATAAAATAATTTTTTTTAATTAAAAATTTATCTTTGGTTACCTCGGACCATTAGATAAAAATGTTTAATAGTGGTTTGAAAGCCTATTGATGCAGAAGACCTACAGGCAAAAAAATTTCTATACTTCTTTTCTGAAGCGAGCTATAGATAAAGAAAGAAAAATATATAAAGTCATTTTTTTTGGGGAGTGGGAGAATACTAAATAAAGATTTTTGGTAATTTGTAATTTTGATAAAAAAAACTTCAACTTTTGTAAGAAAATGTTTTTGCTTAAGTACCCCAGAAAGATTTTAAATTTGATTTCGGCCAAAACATCCCCTACCCGTTTTTTCCCATTTTTTGAAATATTAATATAATATTTCCCCCCAAGATAGTACATGTCTACCAAGTTTGAACATATCGGTCAACGGCGTCCAGAGTTATAAGACCAAATATACGTCACCACACTTACGTACCACTTTACGTACAACGTTTGTGCACTTACGTGCACAAACGTTTAGCTGACAAAAATAGATTTTTGTTTTACTTGGGTGTATTAGAATATATTTTTTTTTTACAATTTATTTAAATCAATCCTTTTTGGTTATTTTATTATTTTTTTTTTAATATCTCATTAAAGCAAAACACTAAAAATGACAATTTCTTTTTAGATTTTTTATTTTTACCAATCTATATACTTTTCCGTTATACTTGGCTGTAGCAGCATAAATCGCTACACCCGAGAAAGTAAAAATATTATCATATTGCCAGTAGACCGGATCCTTTCACCGCATGTACGTCTCAATTTTCTCAAATTTCCAGCTTATTTTTCCTAGTAGCTCCCATTTTCTTTACATCTTGTATCATTTTTAATCTGTCTTTCTCCTCTTATAATTTATTATTCCAGTCATTAGCTTTCAAGTTTTGATTAAGCTATTCTCGTCATCAGTTCTTCATTTTTCACATTTTCTGTCCAAATAATCTTCAGTCCTCTCTATTCTCACTTTTTGAATGCCTCCAATCATTCGTTTCCATTCACTCTTAGCCTCCATATTTAACACCTATATCAAAATTCATTCAAAGTATAGCATTCTATGAGACACTTCTTTAGACGTCACTTCATCTTAATAAATAACTATTTCTTTTGGCTAAAACATATCTAAAAAGTATCTTCCCTGTTTTACTTGTTCAATTGACCTTTATTTTACGTAAACATTCATTGGATCATTGATTCCTAACCTCATTAATTTTGCTTTTCTAACGATTATTTTAATTTTATATTGTAGCGGTTTCTAATTTTGAGATCAGAAAGGGAAATCTTTTGATTTTGAAATTGCAAATTAAAACAAGAAAATACAATTTCCATTATATTAGATTATGTAAAGATTAAAAACACTCCTGAATGCAGTGATTTATCAGACTAGTTTATACAAGAAATTTATGGAATATTGTAAATTCCAGTTTTAATTTTAACATTAAGTTATTAACGTTTAATAATAATAGTATGGTAACACAAGTCGTGTGTGAGTATTGTACGGTATTTCAATTTAATTTTCCTTCCTTCGTAGGTAGTCCATACACGGTATACATTTACATAACATTAATATATATATAATTAAATTATAAATATATTATTTATATATATAATTATATTTTATTTTTCCAATTTTATGACTAACGTCGGTGTCACTTGAAGATTTATAATGGTACAGCTGTAAAATTGAAATGGAATACCGTCCATTGTTTCAAATGAATTTACTTGTGGGGGCAGAAAGTTGCACAAAACAGTGCTTTTCCATTAAATTATTAATCAAGTTTTAATGTTTTTTTTTTTGTCGGGGGATTCATTTTATCTCTTTGAATAACTTATTAAATAATGAAATTGAATGATCGAGTGCAATCGGAGATCAGAAAAAGATAAAACGTAAGAGAAAAGAATCGAATTGAATTTTTTTATTTAGAAACACCTGCCAGAGTTAAAATTTAAGTATTTTTTTCTTCTTAATAAAGTTATAAAATACAAAGTTAATTGAAATATACCGTACATAAAGTTAAAACCTAATAATTAAATCTAGGGTAATGATATACTTCATGTCTATATTTCCAATTGTAAATCATATTACCGTGTTTTAAATCAATGCGATTTCATTTCCATCTAAAATAATAATTAAATAAAATGAGGTTTTATATGATAAAAAAAACCATACCATGTCAACAATAATAAAAAAAGATATATTGGATTATTCTATCAAAATTATCAATTTTTTATCCATTACGATCAGTAATGAAATTCAAGAGAACAATTAATTTTTTAATGTCAAACCGAAACAAATTTATTTTAATACAATTTTTTTAAACCTACGTCATGAAACAACAATCAGTATATTTTACGATCGTCTTCAGTGATTATTGGTTTCAGTTCTGATGAAGGTTTTCTTCAGTTAGAAAAACACAGTACATAGCAATTGGTCTAATGCATTAGATTGAAAAGACATTTAGTTCATTTTTATATAATTTTATATTTACACATTTTTTTGATTAGCTGCATGAAAGCGTTATGAAATAACTATATTCGTAGCTGTTTTTCTTTTGTATCTTTTGAAATTTTCCTTTTGTTAGTTGCTTTTTGTCATGCTAAGGTCAAGAATATTAATTTTTTTATTGTATTCATATTCATCTGTACAATTTAATTTATGACGGCTTTTGTTTTAAGTGTGTTATTAATTATATCGTTCTCATTGTCTTGTTTTGTGTTCGTACAAAAAGGAGATTCATCAACGTACCTGCGTCCCTGTATTATTTTCTGGAAATGTTTGTAATTTGTACTTGTTTAAAAAATTGTTTTACCTATTATAAAACATATTAAATTTTCATATATTTTACAGTAATAAATTAATGAACTCTTTATTAATTTTAAAAATTTGAAAATTCTATTATAAAAATATGTTTGTATATTTAACCGGTTAAATGTTTTTTAACAGCAAATATATATATTTTTTTTTTATTTAATTTACTGAAATAATTATAATAATACAACGATGAAGATAAAACGAAAATAATTTAAGTAAATGAAAAACATTTAAAAATATATAAATCTGGTAATAATAATGTTAACAATAAAATCAGTAAGAAATTCTGTCTTAAATTATATTAAAATCTTTGTTATATATGTTATATAATTTACTTTACCCGTTAATAACAAAATAATAAAAATATAGAAACTAAAAGAAGTTTTTTCTTTTTTTATCTGTTAGCATTTACAATTTTTACCTCATAGGTGACCGTAAGTAAATTTGATTAATGTTAATCGCGTGAAGAGAGGTCCCCGATGAAATCCCTTATTAAAGCATATAATGATTCAGCACCTCATATACGAGTAAAAGCATTTCGTACAGCAAAATCACTTGTATAGGTGGTCCAAGTTAAGTTCAATACTTACTACAGTACTAGAAATAAATCACAGTTAGAAAAGATTAAAAATAAAAACAATGTCATCAACACAAATATATGAAAAAACCCTTTAAATAAATTAAATATTCGTCGGTAAATAGAAATAGGTGAAACTCGTAGAGTATCAAACTGACGTTCATTGCACAGTGGACAAACTCATCCTCTGTTTCCATTCCTAGATTCCTTCTACTGCTCACTCCTCAGGTTACATCTCTACGTTTTAGTCGTCTGATCTTATCGCTGTTGTCCAATAAAATTACTCCCTGATAATTTACATGTTTGCCTAACTTTGTACTGCGAGATAATTTTTTGAACGTGTTCGTAAACAGAAGGTAATCGTAGATAGTAATAAATTTCTCTACTCTAACAAATCATGGCGCTTCTGTTAGTGGTCCTAGTAAAATTAATTTAAAATCTCTGAATTATATCAATATAATTGTACCCCATACATCCAGATAGGTTTAAGGATAACTCTGTACATTAACAGTTTATTAGATAACGATAACTGTGAGTTTCTGCCCGGCAACCATCCTGATCCGGTAGGGGATACACCCTCCACGTAGCAGTTTCGGTCGCCACGCCAGCCCCTCCGTACCCAGCCCTTATGGGCTTTACCGGAGGTCAGCCTTGTTTTTGTTTTAGTCAGAATGCAACCGATGCGAATACCACATTATATTCCCGACAATCATTCTAGTTCCCAATACTTGATGTTAAACTGTTTCCTCTTTTCTACCACGCGGCCCTTCCACGTCAGGCGAAGATCCAAGTGTACGCCAAGGTATCGTTACCGATCCGTGCGAGGGATGTAGACGGGCCGTGGACAATCAACCCTTTCATCATAAATGTCACATGGTTCGATTTCTTCTAATTCACTCTTATTATCCATTTCGTTAGTCACGAGCCGATCTCGTCTTACCCTGATAGCAAAGGCTTGATTCGGATCTTCATCGTTGGCCAGGATTGCTGTGTCATCTGCAAACGATACGACAGTGCCGGAGCAGGAAGGTCTGATGTAAAAATCGAATACAGAGCAGGCTCCAGAACAGAGCTCTGAGGAGCTCCCGTCATCGAATCGAAGAACCCTGACAATTTCTGATTGAACTTTAAGCTGAGAAAAACGCCCATCCAGGTAACTCTGCAGGACTAAGTAAAGTGGCTGAGGGAGGCTCTATTTTATCTTATACACCAGACCAGGCAGCCAGACCTTATCAAAGGCCTACTGATCATCCAAAGACACTGCTGATTTGTATTTACCCTCCAAGCATCGGTTATGATGGTAACAGCTCTATGGGTCTATTCAGAGCTGTTTTTATTAGAAAGAGACTCATTAACGATTTTTATGGAAGGTATACCTTCAATACATTTCAGTCGGTTAAACAACATTTTTTTTTTTGTTATGAAAGAGCGGGCATCAAACGCTAGCCCAGTGAAAATTGATAGCGTAAGAAAAGTTGCCTTGCCTGACCGGGTACCGAATTCAGGAAATCCACACGAACTGCCGAGCGTTATCTAATCAGCCATGAAGGTTGGGAAAAAAAATTTACTTTAGTAAATTTTATAGCAGTATCAGTCGTGATCGAAGTATATTTTTATAACTGTTATTTTCTCATTAACATCATGTTTCTATATAAATTTAAATTTTCACTATGTGAAAGATTCTTAATTTTTTCATTCATAATTTTACTTACATTATATACTGATGTTATAAATTTGTAGCTAATTATATATATTTCGTACGAAGTCATACTTCATAGTCCCTTATATTCTTATGAAAAAATTCAGTTTATTTATTTTACTAAATACATAAATTTTGTTAATGGTTTTTTTCCGCATTCTATTACACCCTTTAGTTCCAATTACAATACTTGTATTATTAGTACTTTTTAACGATATTTTAGATTATTTACTTAAATTTGTATGTTGTATTGTAATCGGTTGAATCTGAAGATTGGTGTGTGATGAGAGGGATGAGACTTCTCACCTCGTTATTGTTCTACATCGTTCTACTGAGGATTATTGAGTGTATTATGTTTAGTTTTATTATACAATTTGTTTTTTTGTTTAATTCTTGTTATTTTATTTATTATTTCTTATTATTATTTTGATTATGTTACTCATTATTCTATTATTATAATCTCTCAGTGTGTATTGTTTTTCATATATATAACGCATACTATTACTTGTTTGTATTCATTCGAGCAGTTGCACGGGATACTTTTCTTTTATGTTATTATTTTGTTATGGTTTCAATGTAGTGAAATTGATTGTAAAAAAAGAAAGATTGCAGCAAAAAATTATGTAATTTTCATTTTTAATCTATAATTTTATTGATAATTTAAAATTTTATTATCATTTTAATTTTATATAATTTTCAAGTCGTTAATTGTAAACTATAGCAAACTATAAAGATAATTTTTACGTTCCCGGCGAATATAGCTAGAATAATTATATTAAAGAGGAAAGTAAGGTGATGATGTCAAAAATGGGGTTCAGGCTTTTAACATAACTTGCAAGACATTTTATCGTTATTTCTTATTTCATTTATTTATTTTTACATATTTTTTCTCGGTGTATAATTCAACAGTCAAAACGGGCAATTAGTTGTAGAATTTAAGTAAAATATTTATAAACGATATTAGAAGGTAATTGTTTTAATTGCATGGGGTAATTAGCAATGTTGATAAAACTAATACACATACGTGGCTGAAAAACCCAAACAAGCATAGACAGCGCTAATCATCAAACCATTAATTACGCATCTGAATAGAGAAACGTACAACTATCTATCAAACAGCTTCAAGTTCCTGCTACTCTCTTTTCAGTCAAAAAGAAGAAACACCAACAGAGTAATTTTATTTTCAAAATTATATTAATAATAGTTAATATTTAGCTATTGTTTGGTCAGTTTCTAAGCAGCTGTTATTTAATTTTTAATTCAGTTCTATTAGAGTCACTGATAGAATTACACATATTTAATCTCTGCTGCCTGACTGAGATCATTTGAAAACTACATCAAAAGAAATATATTTAAATATATAAGAGAAAAAGAAGAATTGTAAAAGAAAAAGTCAACAGACAAAAACAGGTTTCAAAAACATAAAAAACCGCAGAATCAGAAGGAAATAGCAATACCATCAGCAAACGAAAGAAAATCTCTTAATTGAAATTAAATAAACTAAATAAAAAAAAATTATTAAAACAATAAACAAGGAAATAGAGTAACTAATATTAATAATAAAAGGTATTTATAAAAAATTAACTTTAAAAAAATAGTAGTAAACATGGTTGAACCATAACCTTACCGGTGGAGTGGGAACAAGCGAGGTGGGGAGGTGGGTCCCCATCTCAATTTTTATTACGTCAGAACATTAAAATATAAATTTCTTTTAAAATATTTAATTATGAAGATATTAAGTCGAAGAATAAAGCAAATTCCTTCGGTTACAAAAAAATGCAATTATTAATTGATAATGAGTTAATGATTACGGATGGACGACGTATTTAAATATGCCATACATCAGTCGATTTCATAAAGTCGGAATAAAAATTCAGACTGAATTTAAAGTTGGGCAAGAATTCTAGCCCATTTATTTTGGAAAAAAAATTGATTCATCTCGTTTTTACAAATTAAGAATACGATGTAAAAGTATGCACGCTGCCTACTACTTACTAGACTGGGACGAAATGCGTTGAATTTTTTAATGTTTTATGTTACGAAGAAATTAATCGTTGGGCTATCATTTTTTTTGACATAAACATTTATAAAGTAAATCCTCATTCAAAGTGCGTTATATTAAAAAAAAAAAACCGGCGATGTTGATAATAAACCACGTTAAAATGATTTACATATGTTAAAAATATATTTTAACGTAATTATCGTACATTTCATGTTATAATAAATAATAGAAAATGGATTAATTATTTTTGTAATTGATTGTACGATATTATATTCAAATTATGATGTTAATTATATACAAAATAAGAAAAATATACGCAATAGATTTTATTTTTCCAAATTTATAATAGTTTTTTTTATTTTATTAATATTTTAATATTAAATGACTAATTAGATATAAAATTATGTTTTAAAATAAAAAAATAAATTTCACTATAGTGTTTACTTCATAAGTTGGCATCAAATTAAAGAAAAAAATTCACATCCAACTGTTCATAACAAAAGTAAGTAATATTAAATGATTAATAACACTGGACAACATGATTTTTCAATAGTACCAATAGAGGAGGTATACGTAATACGTTGTTTTATTCTGTTTTCAAATATGTATTCGGAATTTCTCTTTCACCCACAGTTTTGTATTTTTTTTTTTTTAATATTTTAAAACGTTTTTCATCCATTTGTCCATTGTCAAGTAAAAGCTCCTAGAGCATTATAAATATGATGGAACCAAATGATCTACTCAAACGATAGGATTGCTACTGCTGTTCAGGTTTAGATTTGTATAAACATGTACAAACGTGATCTAGTGAAGCACACATTCATTAGAACGATGCCAGTTGTGAGATATTAGTGAACGAGTAAACGCGTCATTGTGAATGCTTTGTGTGTCTGACTTATTGTGTATTACATAGTTATAACTTTATTTCTTTTAATTAGTCGATAGTTACAAAATGCCTAAAGTTTGTTTAAATCATCCTAACAATTTTTATGTTTGCGGTGATGTGACGCTCAAGTACCAAAGGCGAAACCTTATTCCATTAGTAAAAGCGTGTTATGGACTTTGTTTTTGGTGCAAAGTCGGAAACCAAACAAGGCCTGGGCCCCATATATTGTTGTTTATCGTATTCTACGCTTCTCACTGCATGGAAAAATGGCACACACCACATGCCATTTGCTATCCCTATAATTTGGATGGAACCCAAAGATCAGTCTTCTGACTGTTATTTTTACTTAAAAATCATGTCGCGTCAGGTCGACCGACTTTTCAGGGCCACCACAAGGTTATGAATTACGAGCCGACAAAGCCAATCGACGACAAAAACGGCGCTTTTCAGGGCTACCATAAGTTTAGTAAGTGCCACGTGGCTTCGAAGCCATTCGGCGACAGCTTCAAGATGCAGTGCATGAATGGAATATTTGTGTTGATTTTTGAAGGTAATTGCATTTATTCTTGGTCTGCAGCTTGGTTACAAAAAGTACTGTGAATTTTTGTGTAAATGGGATAGTAAAGACAGAAAAAAACCATTTCATTAGAAAAGAATGGCCTAAACGCGAACTACTCATTCCTGAACAGAAAAATGTGAAACATGACCCGTTGTGTAAATATAAAAATGTGTGTCTACTTCCGTTACATATCAAAGTAGGATTAATGAAGAGTTTCGTCAAGGCCACGGACAATACTCCTGGTTTCATGTATTTAAAACAGAAGTTTCCTTAAATTAGCGATGCAAAAATTAAAGAAGGAATATTTGTGGGTCCACAAATACGATCACTAATGCATAATGAAAAGTTTAAGGAACTGCTGTCTCCACGGGAGAAAGCAGTTTGGCAAGCATTCAAAAATATTAATCAAAGCTTTTTGGGAAATCGAAAGGCGGAAAATTACCGTGATGTTGTCAACGATCTTATAACATCATATAAAGATTTGGATTGTATTATGTCATTAAATGTACACTTCCTGCACTCGCACCTAGATATATTCTCAGAAAATCTTGGCACAGTGACCAATGAGCACGCGGAACACTTTCATCAGGAGAATTCAGGTATGGAAAAGAGGTATCACGGCAAATGCTTTCCTAATATTCTGGCCGATTATTGTTGGGCCATCAAGAAGGATGCTCCACAGGCAAAATTTAGCAGAAAATTAAATTTATTACTTTCTAGATGAGTCAGATGTTTGAATATTGTATAGTTAAGAATGCAGAAAGTATTAAAATGATTGAAAATATAAATTCCTGTCTCTTGGAAACCTTGCGTGATGGGGAAAACCGATATCATATTTGAATTCAGGGAAGAAATACTCTCAGAATCACATATTTTTCTTCCTGAGACAAAAAAATTATTTTTTGTTTCCCAGTTTAATTACAACAATCTACAAGGTAATATTCACCTACATATATTTCACATCATTCCACTGTGTAGTGGTGGTTCTAAACGAGCATGTAAAACTATTATTTATGATGATAAAATTTCATAGCAGTAGATTGGTACATTTTTACCTAAATTGTTGATTTTCCGTTTTCAGGAAAATAATAATATTTTGTTGTTGTTGACATTGGGTGCTGCTTCAAATTTATGGTTTTAATGTTGTCAAGGTGCATAAGAATTTATTTAAATCCATTTTACCATAATTGTTTAAATTGATTTTATTCTTATTAAAAATTCTTCTCACACAATTATAGTAACAAGAATATTTAATTATTAACTTTTTAATTATAATAATTGCTATAGATATTCTTCCTGTAGTTTTGATTCGAATTCAATCAACTCTGTGGGGATTTTCATAAGAGACTCCTTAAGAGGGCAAATTCCTAGAGGCCAGAACCTTCATTGTGATCTAATTATGCCGACGGACTGCTAACTTTTTCTATGAAACTGGGAAAATATTATATTGACATTACTCTGGTAACAGATAACGTAATGTGTAAGACCTCTAATTGGAATATCTGACCCGAGACTATTATTAAAAACAATCAGCTTATAATCTATGAAAAAGCTCATGGCGTCATCCAAGGTAAGCCAAATAAGCCGAGTCGCTACTCCCTCACGGCCACTGCGGATCAAGAAAGGCTGATTAATGATGACATGTAGTGTCCAAGCTTAAGGGGAGAGAGGTAGCAGCTTCGATCCCACAACAGTCATGCCCGTTTTCCCTCAGGTACTGGTGAAGCATGTGTCATACACACACTCACAAACACAAACATTGTCGTGTTGTCGTAGTGTACAACCAGGTCTGTCTTCTAACGCAATAGTAGAAGTGGAAGGTCCCTGGTATTTCTCAATTTGCACAGATTTGAACATGCATCATGCAAGTGCTGGCGCCGCCATTTCATAATATATTTTCAGATTTAATAAGAACTGAAATTAAACATATTTGAATCTATTATGTGAAGTATTCTTCGTTGACTGAGTTTACTATTTACGTGTATTCGTAAAAATACTACCAAGGTTTTTCCGTTACACATAAATACGGTTTGAAATTCTATATTTCATGAATGTAATATCACTGAAAGACCTAAATTTATAATGAAAGAAAGGGATTTTGCAACATTAAAAAAAATAAATAAAACTGTATATTAATAATGTTGAAATAAACCACGGAACAATTATATACACAATTACATACACAACACAATTATAAATAAGTCAAGAGCACGTTATACTGTTTAAAAAAAGAAAAACCGGACGATAAAGTTGTTATACTTTCCTGGCATTGGTTATTTATTCTTATGTAGTGGAAAAATAATAGTGCATGAAAAAAGTTTAAAACACTCAAAAAATTAATTATAGAAACCTTTTCATTTTTAATTTCAGCAAAAACTGTTTGCGTATATAAAAACTTACCTTAAAATTCCTCCAATGCGTTATTTATTTGTGTCTGTGTGTGTGTGTGTGTGTGTATGCGTCCGCGTGGGGATGCGCAATAACAATAATATAAAATAAATAATTTTTTTTACATATACACTCCGCCGATGTACGAGGTGGGGTGGTCTCAGTCTTTCATCCGGAGGTCCTGGGTTCGAATACCAATCAGACATGACATTTTCCATACGCTAAACAATTTTATTTACTTACATATTTCACAAGCTTCAGGTTAATCAAGCCAAAAAAAAAAAAAAAAAATACATATCGTCTCTGGAGTCTTTTTTCTCTGGACATCAAGGATTTTTTTGTTTTTTTTGTTAGGAAATTTATTTTTTGACTATTATTGTCTATAAAACCAGTGCTACGAAGAATGTTAAATACTATAAATTCAATCAAATTTGTAGATTATTGATCTTATCCAGTACGTAGTAAGCAGTTTGCCCGTTTCGATTTCAAAAAAACGTCACCAGCGGCTTCATAATCTTGCCACACCTCTCCTTCCTACAGGTCAGTAAAACATAAATGCTTAAGAAAATCACGTTTATCCGTTTATCCATTGTATCAACATATTTTTAATGCCTTATGATTGTTTTATTAAGCGATTTATAGACTCAAATGTTTAATTCCTAACAACATTGTTGTATTGTACAATTTGTACAACATGTATTGGTCGGAAGGCACCTCATTTTGTTTGCTTGAACTCTTTTAAAAACCAGGATTCACTTCATACACATGTGTAAACAGTTTTTTTTTTTACACATTGCGATTAATAATCACACACATTGTCTGTAAACTGAAATTCTGGTGTAGTCTTTTTCAAAAGTAACATCACCCTAATGTATCTAAAATTAGATAATAAAGTTTTATCACCAACCACAGGTTTTTACGTAACTGGAAATTTACCGTAGGATGGTTTCCCAAGTGGAATTTTTTTAATTTTAATCAGAAGCAATAAGATTTAAACAAGTAATGGATCTTTATAGAGATAACCCTTTTATATATACGGACATATATATATATAATGCTACCATTCATAAAATGATTTTATTATTGTTTACGTGTAAAGTTACAGGTTAATATTTACATATTAACTCCCTTTCATATCACCGCGACCCCTGGGTTGAGAAACTGTGATCTAGAACAAAAAAACATGTGTACGAGAATATACGCATGTGTTTTACACTGCATTTGGTTTTGTATTTCAGAATTACCAAACGGATTTTCTTCAAATTTGGTTCAAATATCTGTATATATTATATATAGGACATCGATCTTTTTTTTTTCAATTTATTGAGGGGGGATCTCGCGAAAAATTCAGTTTTGATTTTCGTCAAAAGCATTTTAGAAAAAACTATTAAAGCAAATTTTTTATGTACAATGAATATGTAAATAATAATAATACATTCTTTAAAAAAAAAAAATCAACTTACATCTCCTGAAATTAAAATATATATTTTTTATCCATTTGCTGTATCTACTTTTAGTTTAAATATTTTTCAGATTGCTTTTTGAAAGTTTATACTTTATATATAGAGCTATCAAGAAATGCCTACAATTTTTTTAAATTGTTGACCCCGAACCTATAATCCAGAAAAGTGTTTTTGAAAATTATCTTTTCATATTTTAGCCCTTTTTGAATGGGTTTGTGTGGGTTGTTATATTTAGAGACTTGACTAGCGTAGCCGGGATAGTCTTGCAACACCTTTCCGGCCTTTTTTTTAAAATGACAACTAAAAAAGAGGTAATTTTGTAATACATTGTATTAAAATGTAATATTTTCTTTAAAAATGTAAATTTTTATTAATTAAAAAAAAATTACTTCTGAACAAATTGATATAAGTAAATGAGACAATCATCAAATAAATGGAAACATTGTAAATAATGAATTTGATAATTTTAATGAAATAATATTGATCATAAATCAATTGAAATGAATTATTGATTTAAAGAGAAATAGTGAGCGGGAGAGAGAAAGAAACGTAGATTGATTACTTTATTTAACCAACTGACAAAGTTACGGATCATTGCTTCTCTCTTAAAACTTCAACGCTAATGTTTACTATTATTGATGCGCATTATAAAACACACAAAATGATATCAGTAGGTGAAATATAAAAATAATAAGTATTAGATGAAATTCTCTTTGATAAAAGTTCTAATAAAATAATCTAAATTAATAAAATTGAAAAGTAATTATTTTTTGATGAAATAAAATTTTTGTAGCTTATGAAAAATTCCGTTCCTAATAGGAATTCAAACCCAAGACCTTCGGATGAAATGCCGAGACGCTATCACTCCGTTATAAAGATTAAGATTATCTTAAGTAAATTTTTAAAATTTATTATGCAGTATTTTCAATCTTATAATACGTGTACGGTCAAATAAAGATCGTAACATTTAAATATTTTTTTAACCTTATACGCAAACCAGCCTCCGTTGCGCCAGTAGTAGCGTCTCGACCTTTCATCCGTAGGTCCCCGGTTCGAATCCCGGTCAAGCATGCCATTTTCACACGCTACAAATCATTCATCTCATCCTCTGAAGCAATACCTAACGGTGGTCCCGGAGATTTAAAAAAACCTTACTAATTACCTTCTCTACCCAAATAAACTAATTGAACTAATATATAAACTCAGAATCTACAAAAACATACAGATTTCATGAAGGGAATTTTTAATTTTTGTATATCGTGATGAAAAAATAATTAAAATCTAGCTACTTTTTCTTTTTAATTTCCATCATTGTTTAAATTTTACTTCATTCTTATTTAAAATAAGTAATAGATCTCGTAATGAAAGTTCATTATATAAAAATTTTATGAAATATTTTTCTGACGTTATACGACATGAAGGTTTCATTTTTATCAAACACGGAATTTTTAAAATTAAAAAGGTCAATAGATGGTGTTTCAAGTTTTAAAAAAAAAAGAAATATTTTTTTTCTTTTTTTATATTTATTTTGTGTTTAATTGAACCACTACATTACATTTGAGCAACTTAAGTCTACTGATTTTTTTCTAATAATCAACAGGTCTTCCACTATTAAAATATTTTTGCGATTCTATTGATTATTTTATTGGAGGAAGGTTTGGAGGAAGGAATATTTTCTAGTATGCCTTTGTGTAGAGATAATTCAGCAACGAAAATTATAAAATATTCAAGTGCCATGTAATTCAATTACTCTTCATCTGATTATCCGAAACTTTACAGTTGAATGTTTTCTTTTATTGGCTACTGGAGTGAAAAATAAATTAAGTAGGTAATATTGTTTCAATCTGATAGCAATATGACCCTCTAACGATAAATTATAATTTTCCTTATCACGAATATTTTTTTACCACACTATTCTTCTATTCCTTCTTATTTGCCCCAGTATCTATTCGTTCCGAATTTTGTAGCTTTTATTATTTATGACGTTTTAGTCATGATTTATCATATTTTATAAGCTTTCTCTTTTAAATTCACTTGTTTACTTTTAACAGCTTTTATTTAATATGCTTTATCAGAAATTTGTAAATAAGTAATTCGGTACCCGATTAGAAAATTATAATTTGATCAGTATCTATTTATTATTTATTAATAATACCATAATAAATAATAATTGATTAATAAATACTGTAGTAATTTTCTAAAACCAACGATTTACGTGTTAGTATTTAAGATTCCACGGAGTGTTATAAAACCTGATTATTTAAAATAATTCTTAGTTTTAAAGCAAACAGTTTCATATAAATAAAAAAACAAAGAATCATGCAACAGAAAATATTTTAGCGATTTCATTTTAAACAACAATCAGTGGTTAATAGAAAACGTACAAAATAATTTGAAAATTAAATGTTCATTTTGACTGGTAACCTGGTATCTTAAGTACTTAAAAGGGGAATGATTAAAAGTAGTTAAAATTTTTTAAATCTGATGTGGACACCACATGACTTTCTTGTACGTCTATTGAATTACATAAACACATTTTTGGAAATTTTTGAAATTACTCTGCCATTTTGGTTTGATTTTTTTTTGTTTTAGTCTTCATTGCCTAATGTTTTCTCTATAACGTATTTTCAAGTTTTTAAACTACAAAAACTATAAGCGGCAAACCCCTTTTCACCGTTCAAAAAAAAAATTAAAGAGCCCTGGAAAATAGTTCAAATTTTATTATTGTCCGATGAAGCTATTGTAATTATTATGCATCCTGAGCGTTTAAAATAAAATAAATTTTACTGAATTTAAAACGAATTTCATTTTTTCTACATTACGCTTTAAGTTTTTTGTTGTAAGTGCATCCTGAGCTAGTAAATTCTAACAATTTTATCTTTTTCATCAAGAAAGAGTGACTTATTCCAAAATATTTTAATTGTAGAAATAAACAACAAACGTTATAAAACTAAGTATTTTTAATTAAAGCTCTTACGCAATTTTATATGAAGCTCAAAGGTATATGAAAGTAAAACGTATCGCTCCACTTTGTAAATTCAGTAATAGGTAGCATTTACTAGAAAAATTACGCCGCTTACCAGTTTGTTGATAATATTTTCTGTTTAATTACTGATGTCCGAATACAGTTTATCCAGCTTTTATATATAAGATATAAAAAAAAATTATGTTTTATAAATGTCACTAATAGAAACTATATAGCTAGCTACCTGTCAGAGTTGATTATTTATTCAGGGGCTTAGAGTATTACTAGATGAAAAATTACGTCGTAAAATACAAAAAAGCTCTCCTATAAAACTATATTAAGTAGCTTAGTGAGTCTTGTCACTGAATAACGGAGTTACACGGATAAGTTTACACCTATAACAATTCTCAAAGTTAGAAAAAAAAACTCTGGTAAAAGAATGAACCAGACCAACCCTCTTAATAAATTTTAGGCAAACAATATTTGAAAATAAAAAAAACAACAAAGAAACATGCAAACATATAATCTGATTTATAAACAAAGATATTGGAAAATACTTTTACAGATTTAAAAATATATATCTTCTTTTTTTTTATATCTCGTAATTTCTGTATTCTCTATCAAAATTATTTTTCTATCAAAAATTGGTGTTCCTGTTACGTCATCTTATGGATATATAATTAAGAGTCATCATTACTGTTGGTTATTTTATTGTCACTAAAACAAAACATAATAGAATCTCTGTTACATCTTCTATCTATACTATTATATAAAGAGGAAGAGGATTTTTGTTTGTTCGGTATAAACAAAAAAACTACTCGATCAATTGCAACCATATTTTTACCCATTTTTTCTTGGCATAACTGAGAAGGTTTTTTAGATTTATTTCATCTCGAAAAAAAAATATATATCTAGTAGCGAGATTTGCCTATTGAGGCACAAACTTTAATGAATTGAATTAATGAACTGGGAATCTCTTAACACTGTATGAGCTGGGTTTGAATTGAATGATTGGAATCAATCTAATGAATAATATATTACAAAAATAATAGTATTAAATTTACGTTAAATAAAATAGTAGTAAATAAATTAAAAACATTTCATCAACTAGTAACAAACGGTGTGCCCGTGGGATTTGCAATGAGGTGCTCTTATAATATCTCTGCAAACAATCGTTCGATTTTCAAAATTCAAACTGGGTATTTGTTGGTAGGTTGAAGGCTAATTTTTGCATGCAGCAGGTACACTTTCGATCTAACAGATCATCTAGAGATCTTAATAAATCATCATCACCTCTTCTTTGCTATATGCGGCTCCGGTATGGATCACTGCAACAAACGTTAAGCGTAATGTTGCGAGCCTTCAGGGAGTTCATAGGAGTGTTCTGCTTGGTGTCATCGTAGGATATCGTACGGTCTCGTAGGAGGCGACTTGCGTCCTGTTGTCTGTTTCTCCGATTGAGCTATTAGCCCTGGAACGCACGTTCTGTTTTGACGGTGGACAGGGCTGAGGCCGCAGATGTAATCCGTAGAAAGTGGAAGGAGAGGTGGCGGTCAGGACACCGAGCAGGCCGGACCAAACGAATTGTCCCGGATCTTAACCTTTGGCTTGACAGGCGGCACAGTGAGCTCGGTTATTACGTGACTCAGCTTTACGAGGCACGGTGCTTTTGAAAGTTACCTGTACAAATTCCACAGAAGCTCCCCGTTGTTTGTATTGTGACGGGGAGGATGACGCAGAACACACCATATTTGTATGTAATGAATGGCAAAATCAGAGAAGAACGGCCGGGATTAATGGGCTTCAGGTAGAGAATTTTTTGACATTTATTCTAGGGTCGGAGGCCAACTGGAGGAAGTTTGAGACCTTCGCGACTGAAGTCCTCACCGCCAAGGTCGTAGTAGGGAAGAGAAGAGGGTTCTAGATGATGTCAGAGTTGGGAAAGGAAGACAGCCCCATCCGTGAGTGGTCGCTTGCTTAGGTGTGCGGCCTACAATAATCGGGTGCGGACTCCAGGGGCCAATAGGTGGGGAAAAAGTTAATACCGTGACCCGGCTGCGGGGGAGGGGGGGGGAGCTGGGAACGGCATAGCCGGGCTTGGTTCTTCCTCTTACCTTGGTTAGAGGCAGGCAATGCTAATGACCGAGACCCGGTAACTGGCGGGCGGGCTGGGAACGACATAGTCGGGCCTGGTTACCGTCCGCTGGGGATTTGATGCAGGCAGCAGAAGATCCAACCGGGAAGGCCGACCTGCCGTGCCGGATTTTTAGCTGGTGAGTGGGGAGGCCTCCTTTGAGTTAAAGGACACGCCCCCGGGCCGAGTATACGTAATTGGATGTCCGGCCCGGGGATATAGGGATAAAACAGAAAAAAAGGTAATCTAACAAATTTGGAAGTTTTCTGTTGTTTGTTATTGCATCACGCGAGAATCAACCGACTGATTACCTTCAAATTTGCAGGATACATTCGTGTTATCCCAGGGAAGGTTTTTAGCCGTCGACCAAAACCCTAGCTCGCTTGAAGGTTAAGATATTAAAAACAATTATTATTTCTTCGTCCCCAAAGAGAAGAAGCTATGAATTATAGATATTCATTAAGGAAAGAATAGATTAATCCTTTTACTTCATTATTAGTATATCTCTGCCACAATGGCAAAGAAATAAGTTTTGAATTTTTCTTCGTCAAAGGTGTGTGTACTATAGTTACAATGGTTACTATTATTCTATTATTTTAATTTATATTCTTTTTCAGGTTTCTATAAAGCCTCAATAATATAATTATTATTTATCAGTATTATTCTCAAAACCATGAGTATAACGTACAGTGCGCCGATTTCCCTGGCAAATTGGGAATGGCGAGCGAAACAAGTTTTCTCTGGGATTTGCCTGGGCTGACTGAACCCCGAGTGTCCACGTTCTGGGTAGTACATATAAGGGTGTGTGTGTGTGTGTGTGTGTGTTTAAAGAAATTATTCCATACATGTTTGAAGATTATTTGAAAAATTATTATTTATTTGAAAAAAGGTTAAACTTGTTTTACTACACTACTCTTAATAATATATATAAATAATATTTTTAATAATGAATGTAGAAGAATTTCATACTCTTAAAAATTTTTAATTTATCAAAAAGAAAATGAAACATATAAAAACAAGATTTTACCTAAGATGCCAAGTGCATACTGATGAGTGCATAGCATTCTTAGCAGTACATACTCATCGTAAATTCTTTTTAAGTCTTTTTTTTAATAAATAATAATAAGACATGTTTATTTTTTTATTGTTGAGTTTGTTATGTATTTATTTACTTAATTTTTGTTAACCGAGTCTGATAATTACAAAAAAATAAAAATAAATAATAATATTTACCTTATTAAATCCAGACTTCTACTCTGAATGAAATTACTTGTCTTCTATTACACTAAGCACAAATCTACTGATAATTCGTCAATCAAGCGGTTACGCTAACCTTACTAAAATAATCAGTTCTACTTATAACGTGCGACACCATGATTAAGAAATGTTTTGTATTATGAACTTATGAAATTCTCAATACTTATTTAATAAGTCATACAACTTTTACATTACAACTTACAATATTGTTACGTGCAAAAAAGGCTGGTTGCTGCTCAATTCTGTTGTTGGCATTAGATATTAAACAAGATAAAGGTGTTATTGGGGGAGTATTTTATGCTACTGAATTAAAATTTATTTGGTAGGTAATCTGCTTCTTTCCCAGTAGACTAGATTAGTCAGCTGGTTACAAAAATTGTAGAGTAGGGGATTTCACTTGAAAGAATTTTGATCATAATGTATTAATAAGTTTATTACTATTTGACAATTTCGGTACTGTGAATTTGTTGTTTATTACCTGATAAAATTTACATAATCTGTAACAATTTTTTTTGGGGGGATTATCAAGCCGAAAGATCTTAAATTCCAAAGTCACCTTAATTTCCATGAATTTTTAAATAAAATTTATTGTCTGGGAAAACATTTAAACAGTTCCATTTGGAGATATTTTTAGGCTTTCTTCTTTCCTTTAGTTTTGATATTTCACTAAGAAATTGTTTATTATTTTCCAAGTGAGGAAATTTGACTTTTCAGCTGGGAGAAAGGAAATTTATTTTGAAAGATTTTCTTAAGCTCTTTAGATGAAGAGTAGCTCATCAAAACTAATTAAAAATAAGAGGATAAATGCAATATGATCTAAAATATGGATTTTAACACCAGAAAATAACTAAATAAATTTACATTATCGGTAATAACAGTAGTTATTTATACGTTCATTTTTTCAGTAGTTAATTATATGTTCATTCATTGATAGAATGAATAATTATTTTTTGATAATTAATTAAATTACATTAGCGAATAATATCGCTAATATTAATTAACTGTGATTTAAGAGTAAATAAAAACAGGATATGTGAAATGAAACTAATATTATTATTTGGTTTGGCGGCATTATCATCATCAAAGTACAGGAAGACACGTGATACTAGATGGGATAGTCGGTTTCAAGAATACGTGATAGTTACGTACAGGTGGACAGGGACAAGACAGTCTCACAACTAGCGGATGGCGGCCGGTTTAGATCAAAGGCAGAGGAGCGGTTTTGCTATCGTATAATGTCTGCTTATGCCAAGGGCAGACACGATTACCTATTCCGCGGAATGTCAAATGCACAAAATAGCGATGCGGTCCTCTTCACCGTATCGTATGACAATATAACCGTATAACTGAGAATTTCACAGATAGAGAGACAAACAGAAAACGAGAGAGAATGAGCGATGAGGATAGAGAGGGAAGTTCGGGAAAGTGAGAGAGAATGAGAGAGTTTGTGCTCTAATAAACGTTGTTATTAATCTATGTTACACAATATTACATTCCTGTTTAAGATAAAATGACAAATATTAATGTGAACGGTCTATCTTACGACAGAATTTCATAATTCCTTGCGTGTGCGAATAAGAGTATTTGTATATGAGTAATATTAATTTTAATTCTTTTACTTATGTGAACGGTCAAATTTTGATATAAATGTGAGTAATGGGGTTTTTTATTGTAAAGTTCATCTCACAGTTTTTAGAAATTCCCAGAAAAAAATTTTTTCTATATTATATGAAGAAAGTTAAAATTTCTTTCATAAAATCTCGTTTAAGATATATAATTGCTGTTTTTTCTTATATATTTCCAATATAGTAAGAAAAACTATAAGCAATATTGGAAATGTCTTCTTTCGTAATTAAATTGTTTAATTTTTACGAATTGGATACCTGGCATTTTTCTTAAACATTTCATTAAATATTATCTAAAATATTTGCACATTGAATATTATTTTAATAAAAATATACAAGTAATTATCGATTTTTATTTTGGTGGAATGGTAGCGTCTCTCCCTTTCATCCGGGAGTCGCAGGTTTGAATCCCGGTCGGGAATGGCATTTTCCATTCGTTACAAAATTCCATTTTCCTTTTTTCCACATACAACCTTTAAAGTTTCTATGGTAAATTAATTCATCAAGAAAAAAAATTAAACATTTTCTTACACAGATAATTAATAATCGCTTCAAATCAATACTTACCTACTGTAAATTTGCTTTTTCTGATTATAAAATCTGGAAAAGTAAAATATTTATTTTCAACAATAAAATAATGGATATCTCTTCTTGCTTCCCAAGTTACAAAAGAATTTTACTTATGCACAATCTTGAACGGTCGCTTGATAAAATTCTTATTTCGGTAATTCGTGTATAACTTTTTTTTAAATTGATAACAGTGATGGATCAAACATGTGTGCCGAAATCTTTAGTATGAATCAAAAAAGAAAACCTTGCCTTTAATTATACTAAACAAACTTGAAGAAGAGATCGAGTTTTATATAATTATGTTTTGTTTAGCAAATAATGCAGAACAACACACAACAAACACAATCACAAACAGTCTATTATGGAATTTAAAATTTCGGCACTATAAAACTGTGATAAAGCCGAAAACACTGCAGAACCCCTAAGACTGTTCAACAACAAAGATCTGTTAGAAAATTTATAAAAAAAAAGAGAGGAAAATTATAAGAAAACTTTTAGGTCCTAAATTTCAAAATGATCAGCTAAAATTAATTCCAAATAAAAAGCTTTACACTAAAATTGAAAATCTGTCGTATTCGATATGAAAAAGACAAATTGGATTTTATTCCAATTTATTTTAAATGAATAACAGTAGATCGACTAAATAAATTTGTTATTACTTCTAAAGTAAAAAAAAAACTAAACGCAAATGGTTCACACCAGTTCAACAAGACTTAAAGACCTGAAGAAATTATAAGAGAATCAGAAATTTTAAAGAGAATATTAAAAGATGGAAATGTCAAAGGTTTCAAGAAACGCCAGAACGCAAGAATTTTTTTTTGTCATCAGTCATTTGACTGATTTGATGCAGCTCTCTAAGATTCCCTGTCTTGTGCTAGTCTTTTCATTTTAATATACCCCCTACATCCTACATACCTAACAATTTGTTTTACATATTCCAAACGTTCCCTGCCTGCACAATATTTTCCTTCTACCTGTCCTTCCAATATTAAAGCGATTATTCTAGGATGCCTTAATATGTGGCCTATAAGTCTGTCTCTTCTTTTAACTATATTTTTCCAAATGCTTCTTTCTTCATCGATTTACCACAACACCTCTTCATTTGTCACTTTATCCACCCATCTGATTTTTAACATCCTCCTGTAGCGCACCACATTTCAAAAGCTTCTAATTTTTTTTTTAGGTACCTCCGATCATCTAAGTTTCACTTCCATATAAAGCTACGCTCCAAACATATACTTTCAAAAATAGTTCCTTGACGTTTAAATTAATTTTTGATGTAAACAAATTATATTTCTGACTGAAAGCTCGTTTCGCCTGTGCTATTTAGTATTTTATATCGCTCCTGCTTCGTCCATCATTCTACTTCCTAAATAACAAAATTCTTCTTCTTCCTCCATAATATTTCTCTTCCTATTTTTACATTTAGTAGTTCCTCTTCATTATTTCTACTACATTTCATTACTTTCGTTTTGTTCTTGTTTATTTTCATGCGGTAGTTCTTGCGTAGGACTTCATCCATGCCGTTCATTGTTTCTTTAAAATCTTTTTTACTCTCAGCTAGAATTACTGTCATCAGCAAATCGTAGCATTTTTATCTTTTCACCTTATAGTGTTACTCCGGATCTAAATTGTTCTTTAACATCATTAACTACTAGTTTCATGTAAAGATTAAAAAGTAAGAATAACGGAAGTAAACTTTCTGAAGATCTAAGGAAAGGAATATTAGAAAGAATGAAGAGGTACTAAGCAGAAGAAACACAGAAAAGAAACAAATGCAAATAAATAAATTACGTATTCTAAGGTGAACTATTATTCGGAGAAAGAGGAAAAGTACATATCTGGATATTTTAATTAATATTCTGCAAGTTATTTTTTTTTGTTGAGATTTTTATAGAAACAAAATTACTTAAATCTTTTTTTAATTATTATTATTATTATTATTATTATTAAAATAATTCTAATAATCTATCATATAGAAATATAATTATTTATTGATATAGTTAAATCCAATCCTTTGTAGGTATTCAATTTTTGTCTTATTTCTTCTCGACGATAGATGATATCTTTTTTATTTATTTCATAATATTGCTTTGAAATTTATTTCAGAATTGAATTTTATTGAGATATTAAATACTTAATATCGTACGGTAAAACGTTTATTCTGTATTTCTTTTTGTTTGTTATTTTTTTTATTTTTTTTAATTAGGAGTAATAATGCTCATAAATAAGGGGGTAATTACTCTTAAATTGAAAAAAAAAAATAGTATAATTGTAAACAAATCGAAGGAACAAAATAACATAAATTCTTACGTTCGCGTAATGTAATTTTAAAAATAAAATGTGAGAGTAAGGGATTTACAAAAAAAGAATCTAAATAAGTTATATTTAATTAATCACATGTTAATTTTCTTTAACAAAAAACAAATATTTTTTAATTTCGTAAAATATATAATTTAAGTATATTGCGAAAAAATGTATATGTGAAAAAAACAATTGTATACAATTAATTACAGTATCTAAATACATATAAGTATTAAATTTTGTTTTGTTGCATTGCAGCTAATTTTATTTGCTTTTAAAGGTTTATGTAAATAGTAAGGGTATAATTTTAGCGAATATTTCATTATACCAGGAACTTTTAAACCCCATTCTACTTTCGGTTACCACATAACACGGTAAATAGGATTAAATTTTTGTCTGCGGTCAAATATAACGATGTAAAAAGAAAAGTTGTTGGGCAACGTTTTAAATATTAGTTTTCTCTGTTACTTTAAACTTTCATTGTTTTTTTTTACATTATAGATTTTTTGTACACGTAGGAAAAATATGTAATAAAAAAACATACACATAAATAATTATAAAGTAACTGAAAAATATATTCACAGGTTTCAGTCCAACTATACCGATATGTATCGATTCGGATACTGAGTAGGGTTAATAACTACTCTATAAAAAAGTTATATCCGGTTTACTCTCCATTTGTTTGTAGATAAACCATCTATTTCTCAGTAGAAACTACTTTCGGGGCGCATTCGTATCTAGAAATAGGTAAGGGTTTCTCTTAGATATCTATATCCTGTTTTCATTTTCTTATTAGTGGCAAATAAATTTTCTGCGGTTTATATTAGCTAATCAATTCAGAATCACTGATCAGTAATGTGCTGTTCCAAAACTGCGTAAAAATACCTGATCCCAGAGAATATGAGTAAAATAATGCCCCTTCCCATTGGATGAAAGAAACCTTTAGATGACTTCGTTTTACTCTTTTCCTGTCCCTCGTTTGGTAAATCATAACGTTCCCACTTTCCAATCTTTTAATTTATTATTGAGTTCTTTATATTTGGTGGTATGCTATTGATTTTAGCCGGCCGTCCTCTGGATCCTAATTAAAAATGTGCGAACTTTTAGAGTTGAATCGTCTTATTAGCCTTATTTGTGTGATCTTTAGTTGTGAAGGGGTCGCTTTGATTACGTATCAATCCAAGAATTTTTCTTCTTCTAATAGTTGTAGAAAAAACCCAACCTGGAACTATGATGCTTATCAGGAAAACCAATGAAATATACTGGTAATTTTTGTTATAAAGCCTTAATTATTTGACAGTATAATTCAGTAAATCGTACCGACATCAACAGGAATATTCGAATTTACAAAATCAAGATTATGAAACATTTATGTAATATTTATAATTATAATAGATTTAAATAATTAATTATTTAATTTAACTATTTAATTAATTAAATAATTAAAAAATTTATTATGATTCCTTTACAAAATGAAAAATTTTATATAACGTTTACTTTATAACTTGATTTGTTTTCGTAAATCCACGTTCCTCGTTCATTTTCTGAGTCAACCTGAATGGCGTTTTGATCAAGCATACAAACAGTGTAAAGTATCTGGGGGCCTTCACCTAGATCGTCGCTTGACATACTAGTAGATGGTAGACTGACGTTTTCTGTTCGATTTATTTATTATAGATTTTTAGAATTATTATAAAATAAGTTCATTAATCACAAATCAATCATTAGAATAAATGACATTAGAACTCCATAGAATTAGATTTACCAAATACATTATTATACATTTACCAGTTATAAAAATGTTAATTAAAATACACACACACACACACACACACACACACACACACATACACACTCATATATATATATATATATATATATATATATATATATATATATACATACATACATACATACATACATACATACATACATACATACATACATACATACATACATACATACATACACACACACACACACACACACACACACACACACACACACATACAGAGAGAGAGAGAGAGAGAACAATCACAGACGTATGTATATTCAGTTTTAACTAAAAATTTTTAAAGAAGAAAAAATAAACAGATTTATCTGTAAACAAATAAATTGATATAAGTCTGAAATTAGATTACATTCAAATATCTTTAATTAGAATGATATGATTCAACGTAATCTCACTGTAATCTCAGTTTGGCTGTTGTAGACCTGTAGAGACTAGATTAGCAGGAAATTTAGTTACATCAAAATCAAGAGTTTAAGTTCTGCAATATAATTGAATTGTAAGCATTTTGCCTGTCTTATTTATGAATGCATGTTGTATATACTGGTATACCACCAGTTTTGTTAAATAATGTCATATATTTCATTATAATATAATAACTTTTAGAAAATAATTATTAGTTTAATACATTAATTGGTATTTAATATGTCAATAGTTCTGTTGATTTTATTATTTCATATCTGCATTTTGTAGAATATTAATAACAGAATGAAAACGATCGTAAATAAAGGATGCTTGTTTTTACTGGCTGTGATATAGTAATACATTTTTGGTTGAGAGTGCAAAATAGCCTAACAAATTAATTACTTTTATATTTCATGACGATAATAATTTTTCATTGATATCGTAATAAAAATTTTTAACTTTTAAATTATCTATTTAAAAACATCTATTATCTATTAAACAACTATCTATTTAAAATAACTATTACAAATTATCTATTAACAAACAAATATATATATATTTCTTTCTTTTTTTTTTTTAAGGTTTATATTTTCTTGTCCTCTTTATATTAAAATATATACTAAAAGTTATTTTTCTGAAGTTACATTCTGAGATTTGAGTTGATTTTTTTGACACTGTACTCTTCTGTTTTGTCTTTCTTTTTTTTTTTTTTTTTTTTTTTTACTTTTTTGTGACTAATTATAACTTATCTGGCTTTAATTACATATGTAGCAGGTCTTCTTTTTTAAAGTATTAATTTTTTTTAGTTTATTTTAATATTTATTTTAATTATTTACATTTTTAACTTTACACAACGTTTGTTTTGTACAGTAAGAAAAAATAACAGTGTTTATTTGTGTGTTCAGGTCGTATTATGTTGTTTGTTTAAAATTAACTTGGACGGTTAACATTAAGAAATTGTTTTTATTGAATCTCTTGCTATGTTTGGTGAATAAGTGGTTATCGATCATGGTTCTCCCTCACCGTACTTTGTTCGAACACTACTCAATTTTTTTTTTTTTTATGTCACTGATGATAAATAAAGATTTTAATTTCGTTATTAAATTTTTTATGTATAATCTAATTATAACGAGTGAAGAACTTAAAACGGAACCCCTACAGACTAAACATAATTACAAGGTTTCACATTTTAAGAATGAAATGAAAATAAGCAACCGTGAAATAAATTAAATCCTGTACTTATATTAGCAGAAGTTTACTTATTTATCATTTTTACAAAAGATATTCGAAGTGACCGATCTCTACGCAGGGTGTACTTCTGTGCTCGAATGATCATATTGAGTAACCTGAGGCAATACCGTCGATTTCTTATTGAAGGTATGCGTTCAGTTCATCAATAGTGTGGGGATTTGATTCATAAATTGTATCCTTCAAATAGCCTCAGGAAAAAAATTGCAACTAGACAAATCGGGGGAACGTGGAAGCCGTCACCCTATCCTGACAGTTCGTTCTGTATAAAAGCCGCATGAACACCTGCTACTGAATCGTATAACGCGTTTCTTCCGACTTATTGGAAGAAGTTGTACTCTTTTCCACGATCTGTTAATTTAGAATAAAATTGTTTCAAAACTGTACGGTCAAAATATATTGGCCCCACTATACGATTGACGCGAACAGCACACATCGATTCGCCAACACCGACGTGGTGAATCCGATTCACCATTTTCTCATCGTAAAATGGACGCTCAAATATCTGATAGGGATTTTCAGTCATCTGATATCTGATGCCATATAAATTAACATGCACAGATAAATGAAGCCGTGCCTCATCTAACAAAAAATACATCGTCAGATAATCGGGTGTATCTGTTCTTCGACAATGTTTTTGAGAACCCAACGGTCATAATTAAAAGGTTTCGGGTTGTCTATGGTCTTAAATTGTTGCACAGTTATTACAAGTTATGGTTTCAAATGTAAATAATGAAGACTTATGAAAAGATGTGTATTTTAATACTAGTTTGTTGATGATAATTTAAGTACTGATTTCTTTTCGGGCTGCACAAATTCTTTATTGATTATTGGCTATGGCTTCTAGAGTTTTACTTCTTTCTTCGTTTGAAACCGAACCCGTTGTACGGCATCTTTTAACAAAATTGTGTATACTACTGTTTGTTGGGATACTGGGATTTCGAATTTTTTCTGCGAATATTTACGCGTGTTTGAAAGGATCCAGAGCCCACATTAGCTTCACAATAGTAACTCTTTCCTCGATGTAATAAAACATTTTAGAAAAACAACTGTGAAGAACAAAATTATACTGCGTTGAAGAATGAAAAGTTTGCTACCGACAGAAATAAATGAAAGTAGTAAGATACACAAACGATAGTGGCTTGTAGTAGAAGCGTTAAGGGAACCCTCAAATTTTTAACCGCAAATCGAGCCGGATTGGTTTTTAAGTTTAAATATCTTTGGTTTAGCCGGCTCGTTTCATTACCGGTCACCCGGTATTTATAAGATTGATGTAGGAGGGGTGACAAACTTTTATTATTTTTCTTACATTTTATGTGTTTCGTACTTAATTTTATTTTGACGTGAAACGTCTCTTTAAAATCACACCGAAACATACGGGTGCCAGAACAGAAATTTGTAAAACTACAAAACATACGGGTATCCAAGCACGACTACGTCGTTCCTGGACCCCACTCCAGAATATGGGACTCGATCTTGACGCTAATGCCTCTAGTGAGAGCACCCTATGCAGGGCACTCACACCGGGTCTCGGTTTTTTCCCGAAGGGATTTCAAATTACAATTGGCCAGTTGTAACTTCACCAAAACGCAAGTTTTAAATATAAATCAATGAATGTACGAGTATATAAGTTTTAAATAAATCAATGACTCCATTCCTTTTTTGTCTCATGTTTATTGCTAGCTCACAAAATGAAAACTGGTGCCACAAATTTATTTCTGCTACACACTAGGAGGCTGAACAAAAGACCAGTGGCCTTTGACTGGAGGCAGCTGTATTATATCACCAAAAAGGAGCACCGAATAATTTATATTAGACACAGAAGATTATGAAATAATTAATTAAAAAAAAAAAAATTGAACCTACATCAAAATGCGCTAAAATAAGAAATAATTTCGTCAAATGCTTAACTAATTCCTTAGACACTTTTTTGAATTGACAAAATAAGCGTCTAGAAATTAATCTACAAAGTTTTATCTAGAAATTAATTTTCTACAAAATTAATTTCTAGATATACTATAAATTTGTTCTATAATGCTACATGCGTATTCTTCATAAAAACCAATACCGATATTACATAAGTGGAATTCATATTTATGTGCTTTGATTGCTTTTCCTGCGTTTACTACTTCTTTTTATTACATTCTCCATGTGGTCCACTCAAGTACCATAAATATGAACACTTATTTTGGCGTCGATTCAAAAAACTGTTTAAGAAATTAATTAAGTATTTGGACGAAATTATTTCTTACTATTTTGTGCATTTTGATAATGGTTCTATTATTACTTCCTTGTACGAAATAATAGAAATAAAAATATTGTGATCGCGAAAAATTTTGGTTTTCAGATTCTTTAACATATCGTGCAGATAAGTAATAATAGAAATCATATCACGTGACGTCTCTTTCTATATAAGAATTATTTGTGACCTATTACTTTCAGCGATTTTTGCAATGTAGATGAAATATCTCCTGTGGTATCCAGAAACACACCGGGAGTATCTTCATTGACATTAAATCCCTAATCTGATCTATTAATTGCATATATTTCCCTATTGTGTCGTTATATATAGTTTTAAAGTTGCTGGATTTGTCGACGATGAGAATCGTGTTCCATTATCTATCACAGAATTCATACCAAGATGAGAAGACGTCTTCTTCTATTTATCCTGCAGGATAATATCTGGTCTATTGTGTATCATCGGTCGATCCGTTTTATATGTTTTCATCATACAAGACCATGGAAACGATAATTTTCTACGACGGAATTCTTTGTTTAACGATTGTAGGGGACGGAAGCTTCAAGGAAACCGCGACTCAGTAAAATCCTCTAGTGGAGGATCCTGCACACATTATTATGGCCGAAAGAGTAATCCAATGGAGGTAGAACCATTTATTATGTGTTGGATGGATTCACTTGACTTATTAATAAAATTGACAAAAGTCCGAATTAACGTTCTGATTTCTTACAATATGCTACCTGCAGCCGCGAGTACCGATAACGTAATCCTGGACTGAAAAAAACAAGGTCATCGGTCTCAGCAATATCGTAAGCATGTAAAATAATAACCTACTTTATAATCTGTATTTATAAAGTAGGCACCGTAGAACGTATAATGGTATTAATATACCTTTAATGGAACGCCTGCTCGTATCACTCATTAATCTTGATTTCACATGGGTCACAAAGGCTCTCTGTAGCCAGAGAGCCTTTATGCCTAGAATCTGCTTTCACCACCTCCCTATGAAAACGCTGGTTTCGCAGTTTGCTAGATAATAAGTTCTGAAGTTTAGCGGCTGCTTATATTAATTTATAAGAAGTACGGAACCCCTAGTTCACCTTTAAGACCGGATAAGTGGAAGTCCTCAGTGCAACCACGAGGGTGATACACACTATGACGAGTAAAAGATACGTGGACTTCCCGCTGAATCAAAACCGTTGTCAATCATTTTCTTTTTCTTCTTTGCTATTATTATTATTATTATTATTACATTATTATTATTGTTATGAGATATTAATTTACTTATTGGATTGATAATTCTAAAAAAAAAAAAAAAAAAAAAATTCAATTAAAAAAGTTACTTTATTTTTTATTACAAAAAAGAAAGAATTACATTATTTTTTTGTAATACTTTTACTAATACGCAAAAGCCTAGTTGCATCACATTTGAAAGCAGACCGGGATTTCTGTATTAGACAGCTTTCCCCTCTCTTATAATTTTTTAAAAGTTAATTTACTTTGCTGTTCCTTTTTTCCATTTTATTCTCTTATTATTAGAATTAACATTTTATTCCTCTAGAGCTGATATAATACTACAGATTTCTTCTTTTTCTTTATTCAAAATTTTTATTATTATTTTTTTAATTTAAAATTGACTAGCTTTGTAGTAATTTAACCGTCATTAATTCTGCTATTGAAGTAATTCTTCTCTCTATATCATCAAATTTATTTAAAAAAAAAAATCATTATCCATCCACGCTAATAATACATTAAAGTTTTAAAAAGAATAAAATAAAGTAACTGTTTGTTTTTTTTATGACGATTAATATTTTGTTTAAAAAAATTTCATCTTAATTAGTAAATACTTGTACGTATATAAATTCAATTTTCTATAAATTTATAAAAAAGGTTTAATTCTCTTGAATAATACCAATGGTTGATTGTACTAAGTCTAATCACGACTGAAAAGATTTACTTGGCTAATGGATATAGGCGGTGTCCATTTCTTTTCTTTCTTTAAACTAGATGTTCATTACTGGACACTCATTGATTGTTACGTACTTTTCTTAAAAACTATTGATTTCTTCAAAAGAGATCCTGTATTCCAAATATTTTTGCATCACTCTAATGGGAATAAACTTTTCTTAGATCATTTTTCCCTCCTAAATAGTATTTTAAAATCATCCAGACGTGATGCATCATTTAGGACAAACAATAATTTAAAGTAAATGAATATCTAATAAAAAATAAATTAATTAATAATGAATTCCAATGAAACTTTCTATACTTAAAACTTGGATCTAAAATGAATAAAGTTCATTATAATAAAACCAAAACGAAGAAAGCTAGGTGAACTCAACCAAGCTTCACCCCTTTTCCCTTTTGAGATAATATCATTTGTATTATTTATTTTCAAGAATTGAATAAGTAAAACAATATAGAAACCTAGGTAATATAGTAATAGAAGATTTCAAAAGTAAAAACGAAATAAAACAAAAACACGATTGGCTAAGGAAGCATTTAGGAGAAATAAACATTATTATGTACTAAGATACCAATAGACTTGATAAAATTTATTGTGAAGTGTTATATTTGAAGTTTATATCTGTGTAGAGATAAAACGTGAACCATAAGAAAAGATGTTTGGAGACATTGGAACTGTAAGTATAAAACAGGTCTGAAATAATTAAATCGAGACGTAATGAAAAATCAAGTAAGGTGGAAGATTAACAAAAATAAGAAAAGTGGCTGAGAAAAGTAATAATTATAGACGATATAAAATAAAATGGGAGATAACACGGTCTCAAAAGTTTAGCTGGAAATAGAAAATAATGATTACAGACATGGTGTAAGGAACCTGCCTCAGAGCAGGTCACATATTATGATACTTTAATTCAAAGAGATTCAAGTAAAACGAAATGTAATTAGTTTTGGCTGTGAACTGTTCTTCTTTTTTACGAATCGATTATACTTTATTTATTTTATTGCAATTCTGAGTTTATTACCTATAATTATAGCTAGTTTTACCACTTTAAAGGTCAGTATGTACGTAATTTGTTTGAAGGTTCTTTTTTCAAACCTATGAAGAACCTCTTAATTTGAACATCAATGGCGAAAGTATCGAATTATTTTTATTCATTTTCAATATTTGTATGTTATAATACTAATTTTGTGAATTTTTACATATTATACCAAATTATCATAAAAGAATGAAGCAAACGTTCCGTATTTTGTAAAATTTAGTTGGCAGCACTTGGTATCCCACTCACTCCTATAGTTTGAATAATTGTTAACCTCTACATACAATGATTACTAATAGTTGAGATATATCTGTGTTACTTAGTCGGTTTATCTTTCTTGTTTATAGTTTGTTTTATAGCTTAAGAAAAAGTATTATTCATTAAATTTTCAGATAACGTAAACTCATAGTTGCACCTGGGTTGTCTAAAGTAGTATTGTTAGCACTTCTAACAGAACAGTGAATGACACGATTAGGACATCTTCAACACGATAGGACAAATTAAACAGCAAGAAGACCACCTCCATCCATCACCTTCCACCTCGTCAACTGGGTTTTCTAAACTTTAACAAGTAATGAAAAGTAATTGTGTGACTAGTATAACTTAAGTCGAAAATTTCAGTTAAATATGTAGTTCAACGTACGCTTAAGAGCTACCACACAAAAAGAATACAAAGCGGTGGTATAATCAGTTCAAGGAAATAAGATTTTGTGTAAAACAGAAATTGCTATTATCAAATAAAACTGTTAATCAAATTAGGCAGGTTTACATAAAGTTTCTTAATGTTTCTATCTCATGTCAAAGCCTCCAGTAAAACCTAAAAAAAGGTTATAATATTCTAAACAATACTATTCAAATGCACGCTTATGAAATTAAATTGAGAAAACAATCAAAATGAACTTTTCTGTTTGCATGGAAACTTGAACAGAATGAAAACGAGGTAATTTTAGAATTCAGGGTGCTAGTAAAAGGTTTTAGAAAACTATCCTGTTATGTAAATTATTAGTTTGCACACATTAAAGGGATTAATAGCTTCATACGTAGCAAAAGATCTATAACATAAAAATGTTTGTGCAGGATTATTTCCATAGACTATAGGTCAAACATTTATATTCCATAAGGAAAATGAGTTGTTGAAAATCTTTTGTAAATTTGAGCCTTGGAGGAGGATTCATCTTTTTCTTACGAAAAGTCAAGGAATCAATGAAGATGAGGTTTTAATGATTTATTCTTAATTATCTAGATTTTAAAGATGATACTATAATTTTTAGATGAATAGATTTATTAATAGAAATAATTCACTAGAACAAGCTTTTAGAAAAATCCTGTATTTAGGCACATTTTTTATTGAATAATCAATAATGGAAATCTTCATTTTAATATTTCGTCGTCTATATGAATTCAAAGTACTGATTTATTACCGGCAAGGTGATAAACCAAACACGTTTTTTCGAAGTAATTTTAAAAGTTTTGAATGAGAAATGTCCGGATAGACACATTTGTAGAAATGGCTCTGTATCTTAGCTTCCAAAAAATTATGACCTGTCACCTAATGATTGTTTTATGTGGGGGATATGTAAATTAAAAATATTCTCTTTTTGTCGGAAGGAAGGATTACCTTCAAGACGTACTCAATAACCCACGCTTTTACTCTAACTCCAATTCCTATGAACCGATTCGCTTCAAAATCAACAATAAGTTTCGTTTTATAATAGGTTTACATCATCCTTTTAAGTTTCATCAAAACCTGTTAAAAATTGAGCCCAGTAGAACGAAAAAACTGGAAAATGTACCCAAAAACTCCGTTTTTGTGCTCTCTCAGATTTTTGTGAACCGATTCGCTTGAGAAAAAATCAATAGTGCTTTATTCACAATACGTTTACATTCACCCCCGCTAAGATTCATCAAAATCGGTTAAGATTTGCGTCCGGTGGAGCGGATGAAAAAATGATCGTGCGCAGTAGTAGTGATTTCGAAATTTTTTGGAAACCCGCTAAAAATATTTATTTATTAAAGGAACTCGATCTATATCATTTAAAGGAGATAATTTAGGAATAAATTTCAACCGTAACAAAATATGTATTAAATCATGAGTAGGCTGATATCTTACGTCATCTAAAACTGAATATCGATTTAATGTTTCCCAAGTTACAAATGGCGTACGTAAATTGTTTTTTTGTTTATTATGTTAGTTAAAAACTAATCGAGATGATTTTGTAATCAACAAATAAAAATGTATACTTTTGAAATATTTTAAGTTTGAGCGCGCTAAACAAGGAAGATGAAATAAATGTAATAGTAGTGAAAAAATACTTTCCTTTGACGGGAACTGAATCCTAGATCACTTCATCTGTATTAAGCACACTGTGAGGATTTTTTAATGTAAATAATATTCAAAAATTCTTTCATTACTTTCTAATAAATCTATATTGAAACAAAATACTGTTTTCTTCATTAGTATTATTATTTGTATGGATGTAATTTTTTTGTCTAGTGCAACGCAGGGGAATAAGAAGCGGAAGGATATAAAAAAAATATGTAAGAAAAGGACTGATGACTATTCTGGGAGAGCGGGACAAAACTGGGATGGAGATAAATGTAATGGGAGTAGATAGGAATAGGAAATAGCGGGGTTTGTGCATACTTTTGATGAGAAGGAAAGGGGAAACCATCTGATTGATAACTGCCACAAAGCACAGCAGCAGCAGTTCCAGACATTTCCTCTGTATTTCTTTCTCGCTCGCTCTTTCTATCTCTTTCATTCTTTATTTCTTTTCTTCTTACCTGCTTTAGCAGTTACATCCACGTATTCTTGTGATGTTAGTAGCTAGCCTCACTTACTACAACGACCTCATTTCAATAATGGAAAAGAGGACTTCTGTGCAACCAACCAAGTCATAACCCTGCCACCCTATTCTAACACCACCAGCTAACCTCTTCCTCTGTCACTATATTTAAAATACGACAACGGTTCCCGTGCAACCAACTTTTCTTTCCCGGTATCTTTCTTATTCTTCTTTCTGTTTCCTTTATTTTTGTCTTATTTGCAGCACCATGTCAAACCCTCATGTTCTATCTTGATCTCTTTTTATATCCTATACATTAATCTTTTATTCTTCTTTACTCGTGTAGTGATGCAGTAAGTTTTTTATAATGGATAAAAAAGTAATGCTTTTCCTCTTTAGCAAAATGATATATGTGTTACATTAGCAACCTGCGGCACTGTTGATAAAAATACGAAGTGTTTACAAATAAGATATATAAAGTATATTTTATTACTTTAATAAAATTGTTGTTATTGACTTAGATAGGAAAATAAAGATTTTTAAACGGTATAATGAAAAAGTATATCTATTTAACGCAGATAGATTTTTAACTTGGTGAAATCGTTCCCAAATTATAAAGCTCTTCTCTGTACGTTACATGTGAATTACTTAATGAGAAAACTCTGAATTAAAAATCATATTAAATTTTGCATTTTTGTATCTCATTCTTGAAAATTTTAATTTATTTAAAAATAAAAAGGGGAAGAATTATGGCATATCAAGCATAAAACGTGACCCGATTTTTTTCATCCAATTCCTCATTTCAGTGTAAAGAAAACTATATATTATATTTAATAGTAGAATTTCTGCTTTAAAAGTAGAATCTATCATTTAGATTTTTTTAACTTTTTCCAAGAATCGGAAATATGTTTTTTAAATTGTTATTTCAGCTCTCGGTTATGTCTTTTTTTTCCGTTGAATTACGTATTTTAACAACACAATTACCATACTTTTATAACTGCATAGTATTTTCATTTGATGACAATAATTAAAAAATACTTACGAAGGAAAAAAGAATTTCCATTAAACTGCTGGCAATATCGGCCTTATGTTTAAGAAAAATACAATTGTCTCGTATGGTTAGTAGGTAGACAAGTATATCGCCAGAAAAATTGAAATAAATATTGTTCCTATTGTAATCGTGTTATTAAAATACTATTGCTTTAATTACAGGAAACTGGTGATCAGCATAAAAGATATGAATAAAAGAGTAGTCTGCAATTGAAATCGAAATACTGTGTTTCATTAAATTGGATTATTTTTACTTTTTTCAAATGAATTTATAATTTACTTTCTACAAGAAACGAAAGGTTTTTCAAAGATAATAACTCAATTGATGAAAACGAAAAAAGGACAAAATATCTGATTCCAAATTTCTTCATAAAAAAAAAAACGAAACCTGCATAATTCAGTTACCTTTGGGTTTTCCATACGGTTACAATATTAAGATTGCTTATCTGAGAAGGAGTGATTTAAACATGTTTATGCCTGTTCGATGTAAACTGATTGTAACAACCTACCAAGATATTGCAAATAAACAGATCTGTTTTGCTGGACCACAATTGGTGTTCCTTTTCTCATTGCGAAGTACACCTTTAATATACAGGATTCTTTTAAGCGACATCATTAAATTATAGAAAAAAATTCCTAAAAATAAATAAAGCAATCATTGGCCTAAATCATTTTATAAGGGTCGCAGCTAACATCACGTTGAACGTCCCGTGAAAAATAAAAATGACTAAAACAGCGAACACAAGCCATCCTTACGTGTATAACAGAAAGACAAACATGTTATGAATACAACACAAGAATAAACCATTTATAATTCTGCAGGTAAAAATTATCATATCTGGAAACAGAAAAAAGAAATATTACAGAGCAGAGAAAAATTTCTAAAACATCATTGAAAAAATGCCCTTTATTGGACGGTTGTTCATACACAATGTTTAGTAGATTAAAACAGATTACTAGACCTATTGGAAAAATATAAATACCACAACACATAATTCACTGTAAAAAATTTTTTATCTCTTCGATAGCTGAAACAGAAAAAACAATTGAAATCGACTTGGGTTTTTTTTTAAATCTAGAAACATCGGTAAAACTATTCTGAAACGTAGTAACTTACTTAAAACCGTAATTTTTTATATAATTTATATACTAAGAAAATTATGAAAAAATGAATGTTTTTTATTACCACAAAAAAAAACTAAATGGGGGTACATTTTATTTATAATTTTTCATAATACCTAAAATTTTCTTAATTCAAATTATTGAAAAATAATATAAAAAATTAACAAATTTTATATGTCGTAAAACCAGTTTTTATCTACAAAATAGTTCATAATTGTTCAAAATTATCTTCAAATTAAAAAAATTATAATAATAAAATGAAAGGTTTTACAATATTTTATTGATTAAAACAACTGCAGAGTAAGCTTCGATCTCTTTATAATATGGTCATGGAGGTTCTGATTTGAATTTAGGTAGAAAGCATAATTTAATTTCAGCTATGCTAATGTAACTGATACTAGATTGACTGATGATTAATCTCTGCTAAATAAGTATATATTATAATTACTATTTTTTATCAAATATTTGTTAATCATCATATATGAACTATTTTACGACATCAGCCTGTCTCATATACAAAAAAAATATATGTGTGCTTAAGACCGCACGGTCGAAGTGAAAACTTGTATGGGATCGCAATCTTTTGGAATTAATATATATTACAAGTAGCATATAATGTTTAAATTCAATAACCACTTTAACCTTTGACCCCTATAACCAATTTGACGCGCAATTTGAACTTGTGTTTTCCACGATTACCCCCTAAATTTTTACGCTGAAAGAGTGAATTTACTGTAGAATACATAGTAAAACACGGGTATGAGATGCCACCAAAATAACAACAAAGAAATTGGCTATTGAGCCTTCACGTCTCTTTTCACGGTTTTATTGGAATACATTAAAGAACGGCTACTTTCAATGATGAATGTGTGTTCACATGTTGAAACAGTTGATTTACTGAAATTTTCATAGTAAAACATATATTTTAACTGCAAACAGCATGATTAATTTTAAATTTATGATGATGAAGTAGGTCATCATTACTTTCACCGATGTGGGTATATCATTGATAATTTTTTAAATATATGCAATGATCCTTATTTACGAGTCAAACTTCAAAATTATTGTTGGTTTTTATAATCTAACAGCTACTCAGTTAACACTGTAAATTTATATAATTATGTTCTGCATCAATCAGTCTTCATTAATTTCAGCGAAAGCGGATGTTGTGGATTTCTAATTTGTTATAGTTGCGATAGCTAATTATTGACAGCTGATGTTATTTTATTTATATTTCACATAAGAAACGGGATTTCTCAGACTTATTTTTCGTTAAATAAAAAAAGGGTGTATCTCGAAAACGGTGCTTCCTAGGACATTTTTAACGCGATTTTGATAGAATAATCGAAAGGGATGCTTTGCGATCACCTGAAACGATAGGTCCTAGTCCCGTGCGTCTAGCGTCCACCATTCTCGAGATACTAGCGCTAGCGAAATTCGCCCCGGCAGAATTGCAGGACCAAAATATTTCATATAAAGTAATTTTTTAACAATAAAAAGCAAATTTTACCGAAAATATTTTCAAGATTAATGATTTTTTAATGCATATAAATTAGGTGTTATCCAAACTCAATAAAAAAATATTATATATCTTACACATACATTGAATTTAAACAATTATTTTTTTTATTATTATAAGCGATAGAAAGGGAGAATTATTGTGAATCACCGGCAGTTTTTTCTCCCACCTCCCATCCTCTGTTACTAAACATTGTACTAGACATTCATATATGCGTATATATATTCTCGCTCTATGCCTTTTTCTCTTTCATATATATATGCTTAGCGTCTTGCGTTACATTACAGATTTTGATTACGAGTCAGCGATTTTTTTCCCATATTCCCATGTAATTCGTATGTACAAATTTTCTGACACAACGCGCCTAAATAAGTTTTTTCACTTCAAAAATTAAACTATTGTCTCGTATAAAATGTAATTCTACCTATCTTATCGATTTATTCCTAAATGAATTAGAGGTTTTTTGTTCAGAAGATAGATTTATACTGTCAAAGCACTTTTAAGTCAATTTTAACTAATTTCCTTCAAATTTATTCATATAAAACAATACCGATATATGTGTTTGATTTGTGTGAGATGCACAAACTCATTGTTGCTGATGGACAGCGCTGAATTAAATTTAAGTGTATCTGGTTTGTTGTGAGCGGTTACAGCGGTTTGCTGTCGGGGAAACGTTCCAGTACGATTCTTAGTGTGATAGGGAGAAGGTAATTTCTTATTGTGGTTTTACTACTAACCGCGTTCCACTTACTCATCGTAGTATAAAATTAATTTCTAATTAATAATTTAATTAATTAGTACAAACTGTATTATTCTGATACAAATTATAATTTATTGGATTTTCTTAATTAAAACTGATTTGATTAATAGTTAAAATGTTAAAAGAAAAAATTACATTCTTTGACTTTTATAAAATAAAAAAATAAAAATGTCTTAAAGTATTTTTGGTTAGGAAATAAGACATTAACTTATGTTTAATTTTATAAAAATTAATTATAATTTAAGAACCTTTTATGGTAGTACTGATACGAGAACATAATGTACTGTTGTGATATTTTTACCGACTTTTCGTAAGTACGGTATAAGTTTTGGTCGCTCGGTAGGAATGGGAAATAAAATTGGATTTCTTTACGTTTTGAGGTATGAGAAGTACGAAAATAACATTCACTTAAAATGTAATTTCCATATATATTTGGCTAGGTATAAAATTTGTGGCTTGAAAATTTCCAAAACTGTTACATCAATTTCATTTAAAATTTATATATATGATGTAGTGGTGTATCTGTAGTTGTGGGTGTGAAAATTTGATGAAGATATGTGGAGTATTTTTTCATTTACGTTCAATTTAAGGTCGACAATATACAATATAATCTCAATTTGAGGTTATGTTCACTTGGTACTGGAGTATCTTCATATGCGCTTATGCAGCGAGTCACAGTGGTGAGTGAGTTTGAACCTGCTTTTGTGTAGATTCTACTCGTTAATCGATTATTAGTTCACTGTATTCTGAAAATCATTACGTTTCTGTCGGCGAAATATTGAGGGCCTTTTTGAAAAGTATTATCTTCATTATCTAATTAAATACAAAAAAATAAATTTAAATATCAAACAATTAAATTGGTTTTATTGTGGCATCATTGGAAAAAAATAAACGCTAAAATTGTGTTTCAGTTGCAGCAAGTGAAAAAACATATCAAATATCTTGGATTAACAACTGATGACAATTGTAACAGCAAAGAACATTTTAATGACATGAAATTACTTAAATTATACCTTATGTAATTTTTTTATATTACAATAAAAATAACCTCAAACTCCACAGTTGTCTGAAAAGTTCTCGAACTAAATTTCTGTAATCGATACAAGTAGCGCCATCTCTCGGACAAACAAGGAACTATGTAGTACGATATCTGACGAGTGTGTGCACAAAAGTTCATCACGTTTAGTCACTCCAGTCTCGAGTTATATTTGACTGCATACGTATGTTCATAGGCGTGTTTGTAGTACGTATGCGTACGACATGGAACAGAGAAGCGCAATAAAATTTTATGTTCGACTTCAAGAATCTTTCGTTGAAACTTATTCTATGATATAGCAAGAATTTGGTAATGAAGCCGCATTTCATACTACAACAATCATGTGGTGTGGTGGAAGTGATTTAAAGACGATAGAGCGTCGTTGGATGACGAAGCGGGAGACCGTCAATAGCTGTTCACGTCGAAAACGTTGCGAAAGATCGCGCGCAACCGGTCAAACTGTCTCCAAGTGTTCAAACCGTGAATTCTAAATTATATTTGGAAGTAATGAAACATCTGATGCATCGCATTCGTCGAATCCGGCCCGAGTACCGGGTTCCGGGCAGTTTGACTCTCTTGCACGACAATGCCGCGGCACACACGGCAACAGTTTTAACACGTTATTACGCCGAAAATCAAATCACCGTCTTAACCCCCCCCCCCCCCGCCTTGTACACCAGACTTGGCTCCAGCAGATTATTTTTTGTTCCCAAAACTCAAGTTGAAGATGAAAGGCCGCTTTTTCATTGACATCCGGGCATCCAAAGAGCTTGCACCGACCAGTTGAAGGCGACCCCACAAAGAGATTTCTCCAGTTTCTCTAATATTTATTCTCTAATATTTATTCTAAGTCGCCGCGAAAGTAATCCAATATACATTACAAAATATGGGTCTGAATGAATTAATTATGAAATTCCTGTATTAAATTTAATGCTAACTTGTTTGAATTTTTTACTTAAAATTATATAAATTTATAAATAAGTAAGTAAAACAAAAACAATTAAAATAAAAATATATTATTAACATTTAGATAATCTGTTCCCATGTCAATAGATCTGCAGCTATTATCGAATTTCATTGGCGTATGGGAACAGCCGATAAACAAACATAACATCTCGTCATCGCAAATCAGCTGATTTCGAAATCGAGAGTTTTATGATTTAATTCATAGTAAAGACTTTTTTTTATAGGGTTTTGAATACTAGATCGTGAATACTGGTGTTCTTTGGTGGTTGGATTCCAATTAAGCACACACCTCAGGAATGGTAGACTTGAGACAACACTTCATTTACATTCATAAATATCTTTCTCATTAATGCTCTGAAGCAATACGTTACTTTGGTTCCGGAGGCTAAACAGGAAAAATAAAGAAGAAAAAAGGGGAACAGCTGATAAAATTAAGCATAAATAGAATTACCTGTTAGATTAGTCCCGCTATTTAAATAGGTAAACACAAGTTGCTACTCAGTTTAACAATAAATCTATTAATGCTTTAGAACGTCACGTTTTTATATTATTTATTTGTTTTGTTAAACAATAAGTACTTAATAGTACAATAAAATATGAATAATATTTTATTTTGTTCCATTCCACTCTATAACATATCGCATAAAACAGATATATACGTAGCGGTGTAGTTGTATAGATAGTATTCGTGTTTGCAATACTGAAGCGTACTATGTCTGAATGCATGATTTATAAGTTAGTCTAATATATACATTATAATTCTGGAATAACATACATATACATGCGTATGAGTTTGTGTCTAACACATGCACGTATTGGATAGAATATGTAACATATTCAACTAGGTAATAAGGGAGATGAGCTCTTCTATGTAATCCGCTCTAGTACAGCACGGATGTCTACTGACATTCATGAATATATATTACCTCACTTTCTATTTTATAAACTGTACGAAAATATTTGTTAATGTACTTGATATAATAATATAATTGATTCGTAAGATGTATTTATATAAAATCATTTATTTAAATATTTTGTAGTGAAAGGGTAGGTTAATAAAATATTACAAAGTAATTTTTAGAAAGAAAATTATCTTAATTATAAGTTAAAATAAAATAATATGTTTTTACATAAAATGAAAGTAAGAGTAGTTTTTTCTTTAAGTTCTTTTTTTTTAAGTGAACGATTGAAGATGAAGATTTAAGGTTAAATTATTCGTTCAATTTTATGTCGTTAATTTTAAAATTATGCATCGTGCACATTTCTGTTTTTATTTTACTAAATTAGCTCAAACAAACTGCTTTATCATCTCGGCTATTATTATAAAGGATAAAAACACTGGCAACTAGTTTACCGTAATTTTTCTTTAGAAAAAGAGTTTAAAATGAATATAACCTTTTTTTCAAATAATAAATCTGAAAATAATTTATGTTAAAAATCTTATTTATTTTCTTATTATAAAAATGATTAAAAGTATATTCTAATGGTTTATTTAAACCAATAAAACAACCTTTTTTTCAAAAATAACATAAAACAGTAGTCTACGTGTTACAAATAGATGACACCTCCTCTTAACATAAGATATTTTTTTTATAATTATTTTTTTAAATGATCCATAAAACTAATTACAATAAGTTAAGAAAAAAAATTATAAAAAATAAAAATTACAGTAATAAAGAGGATAAGAAACAAATTTTGCTTTTTTTTTAAGGGAAAATTTATAATTTATTTCTTAATAATATTTTATGATATCTTTCGATAGAATTGAATTTTTATAATATTTCCAGTTTTTTAGTATAATTTTTACTGGTTTCATACGTCAATCTACTATAAAATTATCTTTAATCTTCTTAGTTTTAAAATTTAACATTGCATTTACGGCAATAGGTGACTCGACAAGAAATACAAACCATAAATTATGTATGTAATTAATTTTAATTAAATAACCATACTCAGGAACTAAATGAATTTATGGCTTGTACTATAGAAAGAGAGGAGTTTATTACAGTTTATTAACAGATTTTATTACTGGATTTTTATTAAGCCAACTGTGTAACTCCAAATCACCACGTTAAGTTTGCAGAAATCTAAGCGATACTCAGCCTTTAAGATTATTGTTATTTTTAATTGATTCATTTTTACTTTTATTATTGGTTTTTATTCTTTCGTTTTATTCTCTTACATTGTGTATATGTATATGTCTCTTTTCCTTTATTATTTATTTTCAATATATTTCTCACTTATAATTTATATTACGTAAAACAGCCGTAAAATATATCATAAAATATCTAGCTTCAACATTATTAATATTCAGCATGTACAGGTAAACTTACACAAGCGTAAACAATCTCCTGTATCTCTTTGATAAAGATAGCCGAGTATATAAACTCCCTTTCTAAGTCAGTTGGGAAACACATCAACGGCGCTAACATTATTAATAGGGGGGCAGTCGCTCTTGAAACTTCCCTCTATATACCTGTTACTTTTGCGGCCACTGGCCTGCATATTATTTAGTTTATTTTTCCATCGAAGGAGTAAATTCTCTAAATCCGGTAAATCACATTAACTATGTGTGCTTTTACTTAAAATATATATATGCATATATATATTTGCTTCAGGTTATTAATTTACTTCATAAATTGAAGATTATGCATTAGAATATAGTGAATTATATTAAGTGTTTGAAAAATGCCAATGTTTTAAGGGATTTGAACTATGAATCTATCTACTGGATTTAAGACTTGAGTTTTACCATTAAGCTACACGAAAGTCAAGAATAAAATGATATGTTGCCTGTTGGAATGAAATTTGGCATTTTTCACACTCTAAAAATTTATTTATTATCGAATCACAAAAAATAAAAGGTACTGGTATAGGGGGGCTTAAGCGTGTTGTTACTATACAAATAGATTTTTTTTTTTTGTAGAATTAATAATTTCTTGTATAACATTGATGCTTATTTAACTTTTTTTTGTCACATTGTGATTTACAATTGGTTCATATTTACGGGAACCATAAGTAAATTTGAATACTAAAAAAATGACATGCGTAATATTCGTATACACGAATAAGTACGTACAGAGTTGAGTCCAAAGAAAATTGATAAAATTTAGAACGTGAAAATCAAAGGAAATACAAAAAATAATTTTATAAATCACGCAAAGAATAGCAAATTATCAAACAAAGAAACCGTAAAATAAATCAAAGAGCAAAAGAAGTAATTGAGGAAAGGAAATGAAGAATTTTAACGATACATTACACCTAGAATTTGACCTCAAATCTTGGAGAACTTACAGGTCTAATATTTGCAGTCGCTTTAGGAGCCTTACGTCCTGGCTGTTATCCAGGAAGTTAACCGAGAGTAAGTTTGCGTGCTTGTTCAGTGTCATTTTATATCTTCTATCGAATCGCCGTATCTTATATCAGATGGTTGGCAGTCCCAGATAATTTTGTATTTCAGTGTTTTTCGCAAACCAAGGCGCTTCTGTTATATTTCTCAACGGTTTATCACTCGCCACCGTTAAAAATATAAGGCGCTGGGGCCTCAAAATTATGTCCCGAGCTTTTAAACTTTAGCCTATCCGCCCAAACAGGCGTCCGTATAGCATATTTGCCTCGTAGACGCCCTTATACAGGATACTCATGGTCTTAAAATTAAGACCCCAATCAGGATTAACCACATGCTGAATACCAAAGAAGCACTACAGGTCTTCTCCGCGACGTATTGAAGGTGCTTCTTGAATTGCATTTTCACATCGGGAAATCCCTTAAGGTACTTTTGAGCCTGAACATATTTTATGCGCAGGCCTGCCATTGAAATACGAACTTGCCGTCTCATTGCCCAACGGCCTTTGAGAAGCATCATAGTGGTTTTCTCCGAGCTGAAAGACATCTGATTTTGATGACCCCACACGTCCAGTATCCTGCAAACCTGAGTTGCTCGGAACTCAACCTCTCTCTGCGAGCATCCTTCAACCAGCAGAAGCCCATCATCAGCATAAGCCACAATCCGACACCCGCTGGGCAATCTCAGCCGCAGAAGAGAATCAAACTTCATCACCCCAACAAACACGCTGCCCTGGAAACACCCCTTGGACAGCGTCTTGCCTACCTCATGGCAGCCCTCGCAGAGCAGCACATCACGATGACTGAAGTAATTTTGCATTACCTGCAATTCACACAGTGCATACTCTTTTTTGAAGTTGATAAATGGCCGATGGACACCACAAATTTTTAAACGGCCCTGAAATGTCTAGGAAAATTATCACACCGATGGGAACGAAACATGTGGCATTCGCATCGATAGCATCCTGACTGAGGAAAGAATAAGGCTGAGAGGAGTTGCCTTTTGCCGAGTTCTTTGAAGATGACCTCCGGTAAAGCCCATAACGGCTAGATACGGAGGGGTTGGCGTGACAACCGCAACTGTCACATGGTGGGTGTCTTCCCCTATGCGGTCAGGATGTTTAGGATCCTTCCAGGTGACTGTATACGATCAAGTAAAACAGTTGATGAAGGCTCCTTTTCAATTTTTAAAGTAGGGCAGAATGCCCATTGCATAAAGCACATTGAATTTCATTATCAATGTATAAAGGAAACCAGCCGAACAATTACATAAAATTAAAAATATTTAAGTTTATGTAAGTAATTTTTAATAATATAAAATTAATGATTTTACAATATAGGCTATTTATACAATAAATTCACTACTCATATTTCTTAAAATCGTTATACGTACTTCGATTGTATGACATCCATTAGATTGCTTGCTGTAGTTCACATTGCCTACACCACAAGGCTATTTCTTTGAAATAGATTCCATTAGGCGACATTCATAATTAACACTGTTGTATTAATAGCTCACCATACTAATATAAAAAATGGTGTTTATATTAAAACAAAACTATATTTATTTAAAAATAAAATAGGTTTTGATCGGGAAATTTAGTTAAGCAAAATTTATTACAGATTATGAAATAAATTTTTTAACATTAGGAATTTCTGATTTTATTCTTCTGTGGTCTTTTAGAAGGTAATAGAAATAACTTATTTAACCGTTGTTTATATATATATATTTTTTTTGGGGGATGGTAATCGTTCAAAGTTTGGTTAATTATTTACAAATATGAATTTTTTTCGGTAAACTTACGATCAATTGCAAAATTGTGGATAATTTCTTCGGTAACTTATGACTTGATACTCGTTTGTTTATTTATTGTTGTTCTGAACATTTTAGTTATACAATGAATGACCAATTATACTTAATTTTTTTATGATAATAAGTTTAAAAGATGTAGTGCATGCACAACTTCACACCTAACGAGAATTCAAACCCAGAACATTTCAAATGTAGGCAAAGGTGATACCAGTTCACCACAGGAAGTGATATTATAAACATCTTTAAATAGTTATATTATTTCTTAAATAAAATTAGAACAGTTATATCTTTTCAAAATTACAACAATGATTTTAAATGAAATTTAATTAAAACAAGTTATAAAAAAAATTGTATAAAGTAAACTCTTTATCTGAGTAAATTTTAACGTGAGTTGAGTTTCGAAAATAATTTATGAAAGCAGAAATTATAAATTGAATAGAATAAATAAAGAAGTTATGTATATACAGTTTTATTTAACGCTAAAGTTTTGTTATTTAGTTAAAAAAAAAAAATTTGGGAGGAACTGGCGAAAAAGATTCTGTCACCAGGGGGTCGAATCGTGAACATGTGCAGGGCCAAGGAGGCAGCCTCTTAGCTGAGGGCGTTCGGGTCCAGCAGATGGCTGGATCAGGACGTTCTGATGACGCATTGAGGACCCTCAAGGTTTGTGAGGTGGGCGCGCGATTCAGGGGGGTATGCGTGGGGTGCATACCCGGACCCAGACTAGGTGATAGGGAATGGAAGGGAAGCCCCTCTTGGGGAGAGTCACCATGGCAACCGGGAAGGATGTCGTGATGTCTTAATGATCCAAGAAAGACCCCGTCGGGAGACCAGCTTCAAGCTCCACTAAGGGGGCTAGTCTTCAGTACGTCACTTGGGACCGTCCGAAGTAATGTCTTCTAGGCGGAAAAGAAATTCTAAATGCAACAAATAGGATGTTCAAATTGTAAAAAGTCAACTACTAATATAAACCTCATATTATGAATGATATTAAATAAAATATTTTAATGCTAATAACAATTAATTAACTAAAAAAATGGTGCAAAAACGGGACCACTTCTTTTGGAAATTCTTCTGGAAGAATTCTCTAGACCGGATGTAGTTGTAGAGACTTCACGAATATTAAATAATATTTACGTAATTTTTTTTTACCATTCAGAATGTGCAGTGTCATTCATAAAGCTAGATGAGAGTTTAATGGCTAATTAATTAAAATTCAAATTATTTTTTATTTTTTTAGCATAATTCAAACTACAATGTTAATATAGAATTTAGTATTGTTTTCTTTTATTTAATTTTCACTGCAATTTTTGAATTATAATTGTTTTTTTTATTTCTGATTATTTACTTTAATTTTACTTTAAATTAAATCATCATATTTAATAATTTACTAATTTATTTTAAAAACGTTTTAGTTTCTCGTAATATATGTACTTTGTATACCGAGCTATACAGATTACTAAACAATAGGATCAAATTTTTCCTATCGGCGTATTTACGTATCTGGACATTTCATGATCCAAAAAAACTCAATTTAAACTTGAAAAAATTTGAACTGCCAACATACATATGTTAGCTTGTTTTTAATTTAATATTTCCGGATTGGAGGGGCCGATTTGGCACAATGATTTCTAGATATTATAGAGCAATGATGCCCTGTTTTATTCATAAGTGGTCCAGGAGGTTGGGGGAGATTAACCACTAATTTCTTATCTCAAAATTTTACTCAGAATCGAATAATTTTTTTTCACAATCCTTTACTTTGTATACTTATTTACTTTAACGTTTCATTTAATTTTTATCGTAATTAATAGTCTCAGAGATTCTTACTCTCCCGTCTAGATAGCGCTATAGCAGAAGTATAGCTCTAGAAGAGAAAGTATTGTATATCCAGTTTGTGCATGGCGGTTTTCACCAGATCTTGTCGTTTTGACACCTAAGGAACCCAAAAACCAGGATGGAAATGTTCGTATACACGTGTGTGTGTGTGTGTGTGTGTGTGTGTGTTCGGTGTTGGCCCGTAAATCACCTTATATCTCTAGAACTACTCGACCGATTTTGACCAAACTTGGTCAGATTACTTTCATATATGGGGCATTGATGCCATTAAATTTTCAACTTAAAGCTCAACGTGTGTGTGTGTGTGTGTGTGTGTGTGTGTGTGTGTGTGTGTGTGTGTGTGTTCGGTGTTGGCCCGTAAATCACCTTATATATCTAGAACTACTCGACCGATTTTGACCAAACTTGGTCAGATTACTTCCATATATGGGGCATTGATGCCATTAAATTTTCAACTTAAAGCTCAACGGGTTGAGGTTGTAGAGCAAGATCGCCCTCAGTTTCTCGATATTTTGCCTAATTAAGGTAATATTTTTCTTAGGCATGTTTGTTAACAATTAAAAAATAACAATATTTGTGAAAAAAAATCGCACCCCCCTCAAAAAAAAAAAAAATGCTCAAACTACTGTTATGTTGTGACGTCATAGGTGATTTGTAGAATTAAATAAATGAATAATTAAAGTGTAAAAAATTAACTCGGTGTGACTGAATTTCGAACTCGATCGACCGGTTGACTCTGTACCTGGTGCATTAAGCCTCTCGGTTACACCAACATACCGATCGTATAAGCGCAATTTGTTCTTTTTAAGTTGTAAAATTACATTAGTTAATGCCGACCGTTGCCGTTAGTACCGCCACACCCGCGCGTATTAAATACGGTATGCGCGCGCGCATTAGTTAGAATCGTTGAATTAAATAAACAAAAAAAATATTATATTTAAATAAAATTATAAATATTTTTAATTAAATTTGTGTGTATGTGTATGTAAGCCGTGAATCTGAAACAACTCCAGTGTGTTGTAAACTTTTTTTTATTATTTCGACTAGAAGATACTTAAATTAAAATTCACTTTTACATTAAAAAAACGTATAAAAAAATATTATACTAATGAGACCTGTCTCAATTAATTTTGAACTTGAAAAGGTGAAAAACGATCTAATTTATTTTAAAATTTAAAAATATAAATAAATTTAAAAAAAGATTTGAGCGACTATTATGAATTTTTTATTCAGTATTAATTTATTTTTTATTTTTCTACTGTATCACAGCTCGAACAGTAGGCTAAACGTTTTTTCTCTCTAATATAAATGAAAACTTCTCTTTTAACAAACTGTAAATAGAAGTTAAAATTAGATAATAATAGAATAGGGAGGATAATATTATCCTATTAGGATAATAGGGAGATAATAGGGAGCACATATTTTATTGAAATTTTAATAATAAAACTTAATTTTTATTTATAATTCTCGTCCTAATGAAATTTCAGATATTTTGATTTAATTCTTAATAAATGTTTTTCTCGTAACACGTACAAATTAAACAAAATATAAAACTGAGAAAAAATATGAAAAGTAATAATAAAGTTCAAAGGAATATTTAAGATCGTTATGACATAAAATTATTATTTAGCAGAGTAAAAGTCTCTTACTAAAGTTGTAAAACTAATTTTAATATAATTTTTTTTTTCACTTTTCATTTAGTATAATCATATCAAGTTAAACCTTTAAAAGAATAACTTGTAGAATAAATAAAAATATACACCGATAAATTGAGATCCATGTATAATTAAATGTAAAATTGAAGCGGCTTATAATGGAGGAATTTAATTTTTTTAAACGGTATACATAGTTTAACATTTGAACTTATTTATAAATAACTTTGACTTATATCACGTACTAAAAATTATTATCTGAATGATAAAAGTTTTAGTGTCAGTACCAGTAACAGTTAAAAATCTACTTCATAGATTTGTTATTCTTTTAAATACTGTTATTGTGCGTTTTTAATTTTTAAACCGGTGATTAATTAAAACTATAGGGTGTTCAAAAAAGAATATAGGGGTTATAAACTGTCAATATCTGTTTAATTTAACTTCCATTTATTAATCACAAATAAAATGAGAGTAAGAAGTCTTACAGTTTTTCCCTACAAGGAGGACTTCTCATCATGCGGCATATATCCAGCCGATAGGAGATTTCGTTCCAATCATTAAAAAGCGTGTCTAGAATCTAGAAGCGATAACTGCTTAAATCTTGTGCCTCAAATCTTGTAGGACGGTTGGTAGTGGAGTCATATATTACATCCTTTAAGGAGAAAATCACATGGGTTCAGATCGTATTACCTTGGAGGCCACCATCGAGTTCTGTCATCGAGTCCATCCTCAAAAAACCAGCGATCGGGGAAAACGTTATTCAACCAATTCCGTACAGAGTTATGCCAGTAAAGAGGCATCGTCTTGTTCCCAAAAAAAATTCCCTTTTCCATCTTGCAATTGAGGAAAGAGACATGTAGAAACATATCCAAATAAGCTATTCCAATTAGTCTTGCTCTAGCGAAAAATAAGTCCCGTAATCTTGCCGTCACAGAAAAGTACAGAAAAAATATACAGAAAAGTAAATTTTGGTGAGCCCTTTCGCACGGTAAAAGTTCGTGGGGACTCGGATACGGATATTACGTGTATTATCCGTGTAATGAAATGTGCAATGAAATTTTGACTCATCACTACTGGGCAATACGATCAAGAAAATCATCTTCTTCATGCTGCAACATTTCAATTCCGATTTCGGCACGCACAGCGTTGTCGGTAGGCTTTAACGAACGTAACATCTGTAAATAGTCCGGACGCATACATAAGGGTTTCTTTAAAACATTCCCCACTGTCACCGTCGGCATTACAAGTTTGTAGCCTGTCTTCCTAACAGCATTTTTAAAACTCATCAGGAAATACTCCCTGACATGTTTAACATTAGACTCATCCTTTTTCATTCTTCTTTTTTTCCTGTTTTAGCCTCCGAAAATTATCGTTCAGGTATTACTTCAGAGGATGAATGAGGATGACATGTATTAGTGTAATGAAGTGTAGTCTTGTACAGTCTCAGTTCGACACATTCTTGAGATGTGTGGATAATTGAAACCCAACCACCAAAGAACACCGGTGTCCACGATCTAGTATTCAAATCGGTATAAAAGTAACTGCCTTTACTAGAATTCGAACGCTGGAACTATCGACTTCCAAATCAACTGATTTGGGAAGACGCGTTCACCACTAGACCAACCCGGTGGGTTCCCTTTATCATCCTGTATTCTTATTTCTTGTCATTTTACACGTATTTCCGGTTACTTCAAACCGTTTATGCCATCGCCGAATTTTATTGTCACCAAGAGGACCGCAAATAAACTTTCTACGAAATACAAATTGTACTGTAAAACTACAGATTCACATTTAGCAACTGAAAGACACAGGTTAGATGTCTCCAGCTTTGCTGGTGGCGGTGTCAAGTGGAAAGATTGGGAATCAATCTATGACCGTGCGCGCAACTAAAACTCTCGGTTTTTCCTCTTTGACTCTAGCTTTAAATCAACATTATACAGATCGCCCAATTTTATAATAAATTGAAACCGATAATTTTTCCATATATACATTATGTATGAGTTAACAAAATTAATACAAAAGATATTAAACAGGATTTACGTTGGAATGGCGTAACAGTTGCGCAAATATATTCGGTTGGTATAAATTAATTTCTTCTTCCAATAAAAATTATCATAATTAGTTTTCTGCTTCCAAGTAGTTTTCTTTATGTCTGTCTCCATTACCTTGTAGTTCATAAATATATACATTAAAATATCTATTTCTTTCTAGATTATTTATGTTAACTTTTTAGCAGCCTACTTTTTCTTTTTCTTACCATCCTTCTAGCATTGTTATAATTTACCCTTTTCCACGTGTTTTATCCCAGCTATCATATTTTGAATTTTTCCAATTAAGCTTTTGTTCTTGTTCTCTTTCCTGATTACACCTCCTTTTTCACTTTTCCTCATTTAATTTTTCCATTTATTCTTTTAAATTTTAGTGTTTATATTTCATGAAAGTACAGTCAAAATACAACTGTTCACAAGCCACTCTTCAATTCTAGCCCTATCTTACAAGATAATCTTTCTATAAAATATTTCCTTGATCTTTGGGGGTATTTTTATTCACTTTTTTGGCTTTTGAAATTTTTTTTTTAACGTATAATTTAAATTCTATACTGTTTTACTTATTTAATTCTACCTTACTACTTTTGTTACTCCAGATCTTAATTTCATGCTTTTATTTTGTTTATATTTTGATGATTATGGTTTCTGTCTCTGTATATTTAATTATTTTTGGCGCAGCATTTTAAAGTTTTAAATGTTTTATATTGCACATTTTTCTACGTTTAACTCGTTTTAACATTGCAGAAAATTATTGTATATTGACGATTGTGGCTTGCTAAAAGGGGAGATATGTTGGTGAGGAAAACTTAGTTTTATTTGTATTTTTAGCATTCGTTGTTACATTTTAGATATTGGAAATTCAAGAATACTTGTTACTTCATCGATTTATATAAAAAAGCCGACTGGTGATGTAGAATTTTATTATTTGGTATTATTAAAATAATTTTAAATTCCTTATGATCATTAACTTTTTGCCTGTAATTGAGGAGGAAATATAATTTATTTTTGTTACGTATTAAAACTGTAATATCTTAAATGATATTTAGAAAAAATAGTGTTATGTATTATAAATAAATAATGTAATATTTATAACATTTTCTTCATTACTAATTTATCATGTAGAATGAATAAAACCAACAAGGATAGTCGACACAACGATCCGTAAAGTTTATTTCATCCGGTTAATAAATAACAGTGTGTTTTGCGCAGTAATGATAGAAACAAAACAAATCATCAGATCGTTGTTGTTTACATCCGATCTGATAAGTTTTGTTTAATTTATATGTTTCTCTACTTTCAAGAGAATAATAAATAACTTATCTTTTCTTATAAAATATTCAGTGAACCTTCTCATCATTCTTCATTGTTTCCTAGGCTTTCTACGTCAAGTTTAGTTCAGTTTATATATTGTTTGTTGTAAAACCACAATTTGCTTTTAGTATTACAATAGAATAATAATAAAGGTGGTTGTATAATAAATGGCAAGAAGAGGTCTAGGCACATATACATATATATATAGTGAAAATGATATCATTCCGTAGTATGACATCACACGTTATCTCTTATAAATATCTGCCGCGGTGAAAGGCGATTTATTTATGTGTGTAGTAGAATAGTAGTAGCTGTAAGTGATGAAGGATGGTGGTATTAGGGGGTAAACAGATTTGCAGCTGCTAGTCTTCTAAAGAGTCTGGGGGGTATATTCTACTCCACCCCATTTAACTTAACTTACTCTGACACTTTCTCCACCACCCTCTTCTTTCACCCTTCTTTTATACAGTTTCATACCTTTCTTTTATACGTACGCATTCATACAGGCTACACCTATTCTATTCTTGCTGTGGATTCACAGTAAGATTAATATATATTTTTATTTTAGAAGGTGGTTTTATATTGGATTTTTTAAATTTAAATCGTTTACAAGGGAAATTCTTTTTTTTTAAGGTAACATTGCCTTTTATTTACAAACAATTTAACTTTTTATATATCTTTATATTACTTATTTTGTACAGTATTTCAGTCGTAGGTTCTACCTAGCTCTTTCCTAAATCATTCTATCTGTGTATGAAATTTAAACAATTTTAACTGAACTTTATAATAAATTTTTCCTTATTAATGTGTTATATGTATTATTAAATAATTAATTATCTATATCACCTTTTACCATCTCATCTATTTATAATATCTCAACAAGAAATATATCGGATAGATATTTACCTAGAAAATATTAGGAAATAACAACCTCGAAAACTGTAAGGTTTGATGTGTGATAAAATGTTTATTGAAATACCAACGATTAAATTAATATTAATGAAGTACTTTGGTATTTGTTTGGTAATACTACAATATATTGCTTAATAAAACTAAATTGTGATACAATTAAACAAAAAAGGTAATAATAGTAAAGAAGCAGTTAAAAACTAAAATAAAATCTTTGCGCAGTTCTACCCAAGTAGACCGACTTAGACTAACTTGCCCCGCTCAAAACATTTCGACCTTAACTTAAGCGTAACTCAAGAATGATTCAACCAATCTTCATGGGGCTGTGGCCGTATGTCTTCGACCTGTCGCGGGACTTATCGCTCAACGTTGTGCTATAATTGCGGACAACAGGGTCACCAGCGGACCACTTGTGGGAACCGGCGGGTATGCGTTATTTGTGGGAAGGCTGATCACCGGACGGATGAGTGTGGTGGTCGCGAGTGAGTTGCTATTATGGCGTTTACAGGCTTTGTGGAAGCCCAGTGTCTAGCTTCCACAAAGGCTTGTGGTTGCCCAGTGTCTGGCTTTTCAGTTTCTCCTTCGTGGGAGCCTTCCGGTTTATTTCAGTGCCGTGAATTGTGGGGTAGCAGTGGGGTGCTGGACAGCCCTTTGTGGAGTCGGCGTCTGTCCATGCTTAGGTGGGTGGCCGTCGATGATGAAACATGGGGACTGTGGTGCCCCGGAGCTGATAAGACCGAGTCCCGACAGGTGCGACCTGTGGGTCGCGCTTGTTAGAGGCAGGCGCTTGAAACACCGAGTCCTGGCTTTCAGGGTGGAGTCGCTGGGCACGACTTTGTCGGACCTGATGGCTTTGCAATGGGGGTTAGAGGCAGAGAAAGGAAATTAAGATCCTACCGGCGGGCCTGCCTGTCATGCCGGACTTACAGCCGGAAGGCGGGTAGGCTTATTAGAGTATTGGACACTCCCCCGGGCTGTTTTTATCTTTTACGTGGAACCGGCCCGGGGAAGGAGTTGAAAAAAAAAAAATAATAAAACCAATCTTCATCAAATTTTCACATGCACAACTTCAGGTAAACTAGTAGAGCATATCTAAATTCTACATTCCACATCATTCAGTTATAGAAAGAGACAGTTCAGCTTCCTGTTGTTTTCGATGCTTCCTGCAAAACAGATACAAGTGTCTCGCTTAATGAATGCCTCGGAGTCGGTCCAATAGTCCAGGATTATTTAATTTCAATTATCACACGCTTTAGAAAACATAAATTTGTGATGACTGCAGACATCGAAAAAATGTACCGGCAAATATTAGTTAATCCTCAACAGACAAACCTACAGCTGATCTTCTGGAGAAAGGATCCTGCTGAATCATTAGAAGTATTCAAGTTACTGACGCTCACATATGGGACAGCGTCCGCACCTTACCTAGCTAAAAGATCAGTACAACAGCAGCAATAGATTTTCAGCACTTCCTGAAGGAGCCTCAGCCTCCCTGATAGATATTATGTGGATGACATAATGACAGGCATAGACTCTATTAATGAAGCGCTCGAAATTCGGACTCAATTATTAAAAATCCTGAAAGGCGGATGTTTTAAGCTAAGAAAGTGGTGCGCAAATGATTCAAGGTTATTACAAAAGTTGTCTTATGATCAAGAGGAGGCTAAGTCAACTTATGACATAAATCATGACGACTCTGTCAAGACGTTAGAACTGCACTGGAATCCACATGTAGGTACATTTCACTTTGTTTTACAATTTGACAGTACCACTCCTAAGCATGTTAGCAAAAGAATAATTCTTTCCGAGATTTCAAAAAAAATGTTGATGCGTTAGGTTTAATTGGGCCAGTTGTGCTGACAACGAAAATTCTCTTGCAGGATCTATGGCAGCTAAAGCTGAGCTGGGACGAAAGTGTCCCACTTCACATTTATAACGAATGGCTCAGAATTAGAAATTCATTTACTGCACTTAACCATTTAAAGATACCCAGATACATCATCGCTACCGAGAATTGCGACTTGCAAATGCACGCATTTTCTGACGCCCCGGAAAGAAAATGCAGTGCCTTTGTATACCTGAGAAGTGAAGATAATCAAGGCAATATCAACGTCATACTTGTGTGCTCAAAATCCAGAGTGGCTCCCCTCAAAAGATTGACTTTACCGAGATTAGAGTTGTGTGGTGCCACTCTAGCTGCTGAATTGGCACAAAAATCTGTCACATCATTAAAGCTTAAGGCCGTCAATCAACATTACTGGTCAGATTCCAAAATTTTTTTGGCTTGGATAGCATCTCCCTCTACTAATTGGAATATATTCGTATCAAGTAGGATAGTAAGGATCCAAGAAATATCAGAATCATATACGCGTATGTGGCGTCATGTTAAGAGCGAAGACAATCCTGCTGAAATGTCTTCACGGGGCTCATCAGTTGACCAATTATCTAAGTCATCACTTTGGTGGAATGGTCCACAGCGGTTGTGTCAGAAACCTCAAATTGGAATCAACCACAAGAATCCGAATATTCTGTAAATGAATTGCCGAAGCGCAGATCAACACAATCATTTCATATTATTGACATGGAAGATGATTTTACTCGCAGATTTTCATCATTCATTAAGCTCAAACGAATAACTGCATACATTCTTAGATTTGAAAGAGAAAAACAAAGATAAAAAACAAGGACTATTACTTGTAACTGAACTAAGACGATCAGTAACCATTCTTGTGAAATTAAATCAAATAATACATCCAGCAAACTACTATCCCTGTCAGCATTTATTGACAGCAACGAGGTCATCAGGGTCGGCAGTAGAATTAAAAATTCTGATTTCACTTACGATCAAAGACATCCAATCCCTTACAAGAGTCATTTAACAAGGCGCATCGCGAGACATGAACATATAAGACAATAAAAAATAAATAAAAAAATAATATATGAATATGAAGTCGGATTCGAACCGATGTGCCTTCCCCTTGTAAGAACAAAATCCTTCATGAATTAAAATTTTGTTTGGCTATAATTCTGGAACCAATGAAAATAAGTACCTCTTATGATATATCGTTAAAAAGATCACTACGAGGGCTTATCAGTTAATAAACAGTCCAAAATCCAAATGTTTCAAAATTGAAACCCCGCTTTATTTAGAGGTCTGACTATAATCATTTTTCGCCCACTCGATTGCAATCAAAAGGGAAGGTGCAAAACTAGATGTTACAACAGTCCTAATCACAATACTTCCCTTATTTATACATAGAGAAACATACATACGTACAAACGTCACGCCGAAATTAGTAAAAATGGTTTCAGAGATGGTCAAAATGGATATTTCCGTTGACATCTGAAAATCGAAATTTTTCCCGACACAATACTTCCTTTACTTCTAACAAGGAAGTAAATATGAATCCTGAATAATATTATTCGATTCATAAGAGGAAATATTTTTTAGCGGGCAAAAAAAGAATTAAATAATACGCTGGATTTGTAACTTCTTAATCAAAGCGGTGACTTTATGTCAACTCGGTATCGAATGATACGACTCTTTGTAACTATCAAATACGTAACATTATTTGATTGGAATTTTTTTTCATTTTTCTATAGAAAGTTTTTTTCGTTATATGCCTTTCGTGTCATAAATGATTTGATTTGATGTAAAAAATATACTGTTTATTTAAAACAAATTTGTTTAATTTAATTTATATAATCTTTGTTTCAGATTAGGGTTTTGTTATGAATACAAGAAGAATCAAATTTCATATACCTAATTTTTAATAATTATTCTAAATACATGAGCCCGCTTGCGCAATAATAAGTAGTATTTCAAGGTAACTAACGTCAAACTAACAATCAGGACTGTTGTCCTTATTTCTAACTCTTTTTTGTAAGGAGAGAAATCTGTCATTAAAAACAGACGGCTCTTGGTATAATTCAGTAGATTTTCTTTCTACGTACAGAATATTCTTCGTACTATACGGTCAAAATAAAAAACAAAAAACTCAAAAAGTTTTTTATTTAATGTTCTAAAAATTTCAGTTCGTATGATTTTCATAACAGAAATATTTTGAGTTTATTCCATAGATCCTTTATTTATTTTATGAAATTACAGTAGATTTTTAATATTTAAGTAATATTTTAAATAGCTTATTTATTTATTTTTTCATTATTTTTTCCTTTTCATGAAATAAAATAGAGAAAAATTAAACTGCTTTAAACATTTTTTGTGATTCTCGAATAAATTTACTATATACATAAATATAGTATTCTATAATGATAAAAAAAAAATTACGATCATATATTGTGAATCTTTGAAATATTTAACCTATTGGTACTGAAAGATTGAAATTATTTAAATACAAAAATGAATATAAATTTTTGTTAATGATATGTTAATTATGAATGCTATTTTGTAAAAATCGTTCTGCAGTAATTGTATAAAAACGAAGCCTTTAGTCATCAATATATGGTTAGTTATTGTTTAAAAGAGGGATCCATATATTATCTGAAGTGTCATTTTCCCCTAATGAAATTTACTGTTATCGAGCCATCTACTGCGAGTAAAATAGCAATTTCGCTTTAATTGTTAAATCACCTTTTCAAAGTTGAATTTATAATCAATAAATTGATTATCCTTTTTAATTATACTAATTAATATTATTGTTGATACTGACAATATATTTATAATGTAGTTATCCCTGTCATGATTATGATTGATTAATTTTTTCACTAAAGCCTGTCCGGTGTTATAAATTGTTGTTGCAGCTTTAAATATTACTGGTCTGAATTATACATTTTATAAAAAATTTTAATTTTGAATAACGTAATTGTTCTTTGTTAACATCTTGTTCATTTAATATCTTAAAATAAATAACATTAAAAGATATTTATTCAAACTGCACTGGATATTTTACAGTTGGATTTCTTTTTATCCTTACTTTCCATTTTACTTTTTGACATCATAGAGCTATGATGCAAGAAGAAAGGTAAGAAGGTAATCAGTCAAAAAATGGGGTAGGTGTTCGTACGTATGTACGCGTGTTTGTAGATAAATAATTTTTGTCTGAATAAACCAATTTTAATATACAGACTGTATGTAGGGCAATTTGTTGGTATAAGTTTGGGCTCAATTTTCTCAAAGTCTTGCTTCTCAAAGTTTTTTTTTCTCTTTAGCCACCGGGAATCACCGTCAGGTATTACTTCAGAGGATGAATGAGGATGATATGTATGAGTGTAAATGAAGTGTAGTTTTATACAGTCTCAGGTCGACCATTTCTGAGATGTGTAGTTAATTGAAACCCAATCACCAAAGAACACCGGTATCCACGATCTAATATTCAAATTTGTATAAAAGTAAAAAAGACAAGCTTTCACTAGGATTTGAACGGTAGAACTCTGGACTTCGAAATAAGCTGATTTTCGAAGACGCGTTCAGTTCACCACTAGACCAACCCGGTGGGTTGCTTCTCAAAGTATTTTTTCTTTCTTTTTCCTGTTTAGCCTCCGGGAATTACCGTTCAGGTATTATTATTTCAGAGGATGAATGAGGATGGTGTATGTATGATTGTAAATGAAGAGTAGTCTTGTACAGTCTCAATTCGACCGTTTCTGAGATGTGTGATTAATTGAAACCCAACAATCAAAGAACACCGGTATCCACGTTCTAGTATTCAAATCCGTAAAAAATAACTGTCTTTAGTAGAACTTGAACGATAGAACTCTCGACTTTCAAATCAGCTGATTTGGGAAGACGCGTTCACCACTAGATCAACCAGGCGGTTTACTTCTTAAAGTCTAAATTTTTCAAACCCCACTGTATATTAAGCCCATGTACGCATGCGTACATGGTTCTTAAAAAAAAAAATGTTGTCCCCCAAATTCTCGTTCTTCTCAAAGACCGTAAAAAGTTATTTTTTTGTTGCATAACTTTTACCCAATTTTTTTGGCATAGTAGTAGCGCAAACGACCAAAAAAAAGAAGATTTGTGGGCTACATTGGTGGTAGGGGAGCCAATCAGAATTTAAAAATATTAATTTTTTTATTTTTTAAAACGTTTTTTGTTTACTTAAACTTTTAATAATGATATAACGATAAAATATTTTCAAAATTCACCCCTCAAAAATAGAAATCTTACGTAAAATTTTATTTGTTGCACATTTTCCATTGTAATATTTTCTAGTTTCTTTCATTTAACATAATAAACCTAGAAAAAGAAAAAGAAAAAATCTTGGGAGGTAATTTTGTCGGTGGGGAAGCAGAAAATAGTAAAAAGAGTATCGATTTTTGAAAACATTTTTAAACTTTTTCATGTAATATTATTTTTTCCACTAAGCAATAATTAATAACCGATGCCAGAAAAGTATAACAACTTTGTTGTAAGCTTTTTTTATATCACAGGAAGTAATTAGAAGGTAGCTCCAAAAATTAATGTTAAACATTTGCAAGTTCATAACCTCAAACCCGTTTCTTTTCAAAAAAAAAAAAAATGAATCATTCAGTAACTTTTTTCACATTTTGTCCAAAACTTATTTAACAGCTTTGGATAGAAACCCCAGGAAGTTATCCCGGCGTAAAATCATTCGACAGTCTTATAAGCGATCTGAATGGTCCAGACTGAAGGTAGCATTGAGATTCTCAATTTTCTGGCTTCATAGAGTTATGATACAAGAAGTTAAGTACGATAATCAGTTAAAAAATGAGATATGTAATTTTTGCATTTCTCAACGTTTCGTGATTAAGAGACCCCAAAAATAAAAGAAGGGAAGTAATATTCGTACGCGTACCTGCGAATGAGTTAGCGTGTTTGAACCTTTATAACTTCGACTGGATAAACCGAGTTTGAAGAAATTTTGTACAGAAACTCGTGTATATGTGGCAGTTCGTTGGTAAAATTATAGTCAAAATTTTCAGTGGGTAGACAGTTTTTTGGGGTCAATTTTTTCAAAACTTTGGTAACATAACCTCACTTTATATTAAATTCAATACATGCGTGCATCTTACAGTTTTTTTTTTTAATGTGCCCTAAAACTCCCCTTTCCAAAAAATCTAAAAAAACATATTTTTATGTATTACATATTTTTTAATGAAATTTTTTGTGACTTCCTAGGCAAAGTATTAATGCAAGTGACTCCCCCCTCCAAAAAATAAAATTGGGGGGCAATATTGTGCTTGGAAAATCCAATCAAACTTAAAAAATATCCACTTTTTAAATATTTTTTAAAACTTTTCTTGGCTTATTATTAAAAGTTGATATAAAAACTTTTAATAATAATATTTTAATACATTTTATCATAATTCACTCCCAACCCCAAAAAGGAAATCTTAGGTAACTTTTTATTGGTTTTAGATTTTAAAAATTTTCCACCGTTTAACACATTCAACGTAGAAATATCAAAAGTTTTTTGGATGGTGATTTTGGAAGTGGGGAACTGAAAAAAAAAAATTTAAATGTATAATGATAATTTTAAAATAAAACATTTTCACAAATTACTCCACCACCCCAAAAAAGAAATCTTAGGTAATTCTTTTCATGTGTCATTTTTTATTAGACGTAGGGTACCTGAAATGTGATACACAGTTGCTCATAACTCACAAATGAAAAGAGTGCCATAAAATTAGATTTTATTATCTAAAAAATCTAAAATTTGTTTTAGATTAAGTCACCATTAACAATTGCACATTTCTTCCAACGGTAAACCACTTTTATCATTTCGTCAATGAAAGAATGCTAACCATCTTTCCTTCTTCCATGACTTCATCGTGTCCTTCAGATAATCATCCGATGTGAAGTGAATATTCTTATTATCCCTATCTAATTGCGGAAATAAGGGAAAATCGCAGGAGGCCATCTTTGGTGTGTATGAAATAAGTTCGAATTTTAACTTAAAATTCTCTTATCATGTTGCAGAATTTTCGGCTCCTTGCATTTTTAACTACGACACAAATATTTCCTAAGTTGTTTTAATATTTCTATGTATCTTCCAGAATATACAGTCGATTCAGCTTCCAGTAGTTAGTCCCGTACACGTGTTTAGGATGCCAAATACTGTTAAGAACGGATTTTTTTTAACCAGTTGTGTTTTGATGTTTTTTATTGTGGCGAGCAATAATACCGGTATTCTATGCTCTGCTGTTTTTCTTCTGGGTTGTACTGATGGACCTAAGTTTTGCCTTCAACACAATATTGAAAAAGAATTCTTCCTTTTCACGATAACGTTTCAGAAGCTGTTTTTTTTTTTTTTTTTTTTTTTTGTTTTTTTTTTGTTAGTTTGGCATCCACCACGATCAGATTTTAAGATAGCTCGGTTGTGCTATAAGGTGTTTTCTACTCAATTTTTCGATATGCCTATCTGTGTGGCGATGGTTTATAATATGACGTGACAGCTAATTTTGAATCAATTCATCCACCTCCTTTTGGTCTTTCTCACTAGTTACAGAAACTGGTTGTCTATTGCAAAGTTTATCCTTAATAGTCGCTTTACCAGGTCCTGGTTTTTGAAATTTTGTTATCATCCGTCTACTTAAAGCCCTTCGATCAAAATTTCATCACTAAAAAACGGATTTTAAGTAAAAAATGAAAGTTACTAGCCTTCATCTTTTCAGCTGATAAAGATAAATCACTGCTCGTAATTTTAAACGCGTTGACGTAGCAGGCGTACTCGACATCATAATAATGGCAACTTATAGAAAATGACAGTCATGGATTAACGAATTTTGAGATGCCAATAGTAGAGAAATAAGATGGCAGCACTTGCCGCTTTGTGTGGTTGTTTTCCCCGTTCTGTTCATATGCATTATACTTTAGTCGCCTCGCCTAAATAAGTTTTTAATGGTATATTCCATCATGAAACCGTTTTAGTTTTTCCTGTACTTAATAAAGATAAATAATTAGGGAACTTTTTTTAATTGTTTGCTTCAACTCTAGTTTATTTTCGTTTTAATTTTTTTTCTCTTCTCAGAAAATCATTGCTTACTAAAATTTCTGGTGAAAATTTTATCTTATTATAAAAATGGTTATCTATTAATTTTTTCAATTATTTTTTTATATAATTTAACTTAGAGCTAAAAATTACCTGATATCTTATTACAATAAATACTTCCTTTATTACTCGTACTTGTCTCTTTATTCATTATTAAAAAAAGCACATATTTGCATTTTATTTGTATCAGTTACTTGACTTGTTAAACGAATTCAAAATTTTTCTTTTTATTTTGAGCCAAGTTTTAATTCCACTCAGTCTATTCATTTCTAGTAAGTTCTGCATTGTTTATATTAATTCTTGAAAACTTTGATTTTACTATTAACACTGAGTTTATTATACAGTTAAACTTATTTTAATATTTGACCCACTTTCAGCGGATATTGTAATTATAACCTGGCATCTTTTAATGAGAATTTGGCAAAGATTTTTTTTTCAACTCATCTTAAAATTTTCTTTACCTTCTTTTATTTCATCCATTCAAATACTTTTTCAAAACTCTTTATTCTTTAACTTTCTAGCTTTTTCTTTTATTTAGTTTGTAAAATATTTAGAATTTATCCAAAACATCAATAAAAAAAACTATTTCGAATATTCAAAGAACAATAAAAACCTACGCTGAATAGTCTTACGTTTGGATTGATAACCAATTTGATTCTTCTAATGTTAATAAATCATTGTATTAGAATGTGTAATTTTTAAGATTTCACCGGAAGAAGAATTTTCTTTTTCATTTTCTTCTTTTTTGTTCTCTGCTTATTTTCGACATCTTCCTTCTTTCATTATTTTATTAAATTTTATAACTAAAGTTAAATTAATATATACGTATTTATGCTTAGGTTGAGATAATTCTTCTATCTTTATTTAATTATTTCAACAAGATATTCTCTTCTTCTCTGTTTACAATTACGAAAGTAAGTAAGAAATAAATATATAAATTAAATAAAATATAATTATATCAGATAAGTAAAGATCTACGAGTTTAAATTATGAAATGAAACTTCTAAATTTATTTTCTTAATGTTTAAGAGATTATTAAAAATAGATTTACAAAACATAACAGCATGTTATTAATAATTTATATTTTTTTAGTCTTTCTATTAGTTTTCTTACTAAGTGTAAAATAAAAGATGTTAGTAGCAATGCTTCCGGAAAAATATAAAAATGTTTTTAATATCTTAAGATACCAGCATGGCTTAAAGAATATTAATAAAAATACAATTATAATAATTGAGATCTCTTGTAGGAACATAGATCATATTTAAAAAAAAAAAAAAAAATTTAATGAGAAACACGGTAGAATTTTCTAAGTTAATGAATAAAGGTTAGAAAATAATGTTGAATCTAAACAAGAAGCTGTGGCAAAAGGATTTACAATAATGAAAAAATTATTCCATTTCTTAATTACTATAAAGCCAGCCTAAAGCGGAAGAATAACAGGACAGTAATATAAAAAGCAAGTCTTATAACATTTTAAGGTATAAAAATATTGAAAGAAAACTTTTGAGTATTAAGATTTATTAAGAATAATATAAATATGATCGTGTTGTGTTTTTAAATGTATTTTTATATTACCTTCCTTAAATATATATATATATATATATATATATATATATATATAAATGAATATAAAGATGTACTAAATGAGAAATAAATTCATTTAATTTTGCATTACACGAAAATATTTTAAGCGGTCTTAACATTAAATTTTAAAAAATTTGATTTTTAGAAATCGCGGACATATCGAAAACAAGCAAACTCTTCAAGTTTACTTCCGTTTTAGCGTCGACTTCAAAAAGTTGAAATTTAAAGATGAACTGAAAGAGTAAAATAAGCTTAACTTTAAAGCGATTTTTTTTTTTTTTTGTAAGTATATCAATATGCAATTACTACTTAATGTTTCTATGATTTTATTTTTTATTTAAAATATAGATAAATTAAAATAAAAACAATGAAAAAGGAAAACTCACTTTTTCCAGTGCTTCTTAAATTACATTCCAAGAACTCTTACATTTCCAAGTAATTTTCTTAAATTGTTTCTTGATAATAATTGTGATGTAACTATGTCATCAGGCTATAGCAATATTATTTTGCTATAACTATCCAATATTATGAATGGTGACAAAAAAAAAAATATTATCGAAATCGTCTATGAAAAGGATGTAACTTTTGTGTTAAACATTTTTTTTTTGTGTTGCCTTCTAATACAGTTACCTAGATTACAACATGATCACTAGATACATACACTAGTTATAAATTAAGATCGTTTCATTTATTGAAAAGTAAGGGTGGAATATGTGCAAAAAATATATAAACGGGTCAAATTGCAAATCACCTGCCTTTAAATTAAATCGATTGTACATAAATAATAATTTTTATGTATGAAATGAAATATAAAAAAAATTCTTTTTGTAAAATTGTATTGTATATTATTGCATTTTTTTAATTACAATTTTTTTTTAAATTTCATATTGTAATAGTAATCGTTTTACTTTTAAATTACGAAAAGTTGTATCAATAAATATGTTACATTATTAAATATTCTCATAATTTTATACGTGAAATAATGAGTAAGTTTGGTTGAGAATATATGTTCAGAAGGTGTTTTGAGGATGGATACGGAACGTGACTGCCTGGCAACGTGGGAGATCAGTGGTTCCATTGGCGTTTATAATAAACTCCATCCTATATATAGGAAAGCAGTTGCTTGGGATGTGGTGGGATATCTCCTCTTAATAATGTTTGCTATTGAACACACGACATAATGGAACGTGTGATGTCACAGTAGTCTACAAAATAAATATGTACATCGGCCTACATGTATATATCCAAAATAATGTTCTTCATAAAAAAAAAAATGGTATATAAGCTTTATGAATTCTCTACAGTTTTTTTTTTTTTTTACTATGAAGTACAATTTTATTTAAAAAGGTGTTAATCCGCAAAATTAGTTATAAATAAACAGTTTTATTTGCAAAAAATAAATCATGTAATAATTTTTTTATTATTAAGGCGTCAAAGAGATATTTTTTTAATGAATTTGTAACTGAAAAAAATAGGATTTTATGAACGGTAATACATATAAAAATAAGCAAACGCTGAAATAATTGGATAAATATAGTTTATATCCAAAAAAAGTAATTTTGGAAAGCAGTTTGAAAATTTTAAATTTAAAAAGAATTGATTGAGAATACATAACTTTAAAAATCCATTAACGGGACATTTTTAACTCATTTCTTAAAATCCTTATCTAAAATCTGATTGCAATCGCGAAAAATTTCGGTTTTCAGATTTCAATGGAAATATCCATTTTGATCATCCCTGAATCCATTTTGACTAGTTTCGGCGTGATATCTGTACGTACGTACGTATGAATCTCGCATAATCAAAAACGATTAGCCGTAGGATGTTGAAATTTTGGATTTAGGACTATTGGAACATCTAGTTGTGCACCTCCCCTTTTGGTTGCCAACTACTGATTCAAAAGTGTCCAAAAAAGCCCAAAATCCAAAAAATCTGAATTTTAGACTTTTTCTTAACTGCAGATAAGCCCTCCTTGAGAGCTTTTCAACGATATATATCATAAGTGGTACTTATATTTATTGGTTCCAGAGTTATAGCCAAATAAAATTTTAATTAATGGAATATTTGTATCTTACATCGGTTCAAACCAGATTTCACCTCCATTTTTTTTAAAGTTTTTTTTTTTTTAACCTAAATATTTTGATTTATTAATAATTATTAACCTCTGATTGTAAAAAGAAAATTACAATAAATAATAATTCATTCAATAATGACAAAAAAAAAATGAAAAAAATCAGAAGTTATTAGTGAAATAAATCTTTATGTAATTTTAAAAATGTGTAATAATACATAAGTATTAAGTGAACATACATTTTCACACAGATATTGTCTAAGATAATTCAGATTTATTTCCAATAATAAAGTGGTCTATCTAATGATAAATCATCACCTGAAAACAAGTAAATGAAAGAGAATGGTTGTAGAAAATTTTAAATTAAGAAAATGTTATGTAGGTTACGTTAGAGTTGTTGGATATTTTGACCTGTCCAAATCTTTTAGATGCAAGGCAGCAACTCCTAATTTTCATTTTTTTTCTTTATTAACGAGACAATTAAATGAGATTTTATTCAATAGGAGATTTATGTTAAACATGTTTTAGCTACGCTTTCTAAATTCATAAATGGGTAAATTAATCTTAACCACACTTCTATGATTGGATGGTAGTGGTTTATCACTCCTCCATGGGATAAATTGTAAATCTATGTTAAAATAAGGTTTTTTGTACAGTAAATATTTATAAAAATTAAATTTTCTTCCTTTACCATTTTAGATTATTTCCCTATTCTGGGAATTGTTGGATGCGCTATATATTATATGAACATTACAACGTATATGTAATAATATAGATATTGGTTTATAATTAGAACTGTTAAACTTTGAATTTAAAGAGAGTAAATCTTGAAAATATTAATTTAGTCAATTAAAATTTGTACTTTAAAATAGATTTAAATATTAAATACTGAATGTTAGACCATATTAAATTGATTTATTAATTTATTCAAATTAATTAGTTTTACTTTATTAAAAACTCCGTTTCGGCACCCCAGAAGGCGGAGGTAGATTTCACCGATGCAAAGTAGGGAATAAAAAAATTTCCATCTTAAAGTTAAGAAAAACTTCAAATTTATGCAATACGACAATGGTTGCATGTGAAAAAAATTTTCACATATTTAGCATGCGACAAGCCCCATCTTACAATTCCAGCAACATTTTGGTCATCCCTTGCCGTAAGGTTGGTCATGTCAAAAATTATTTTAGGTAATGTTTAGAGGACTAAAGACCACTTTAAACCGATTCGATACTGTGCCTATAAACTATAATCGAATTCGATACGTAATACGAAAGAAAGTTATAGCGATATTTTGTTTTTGGTTTTGGTCATCCTTGCAGTAGAAAAAATTGTTTCAGAAAAAAGTTTTAGTGAATGTTTAGAAGACTAACGAGCACTTTAAATCATTCAATACTGTGCTTATTAAGGAAGGTATATTTTTTTTTCTTCAAAACCCAATTTTTTTCCACCCCCTGGGCCAATTCTTGATGATAACAAAAAAATTTATCTAGGTAAGTTTTAGGCCTTTAGCCAATAAATAGTAGGAATTTCAAAGGAATTCGATATTTTACTTAATAAGAAACGTATAGTGATATTTTGTTTTTTTCGATAAAGCCTTCCCATTTACACCCCATGATCCAATTTTGACCGTCAACAAACGCGACCTAGATTTTGGGTTGAGTCATTTTTAGGGAACAATTTGAAAGTGACAGGCGCATAATTACGGCAGATATCGTGTCCATAATAAAGTGAAATATATATAAACTTTTGAGCTGGCGATAGTTTTTGGGTCTGGGGGATGTGAAACATGAAAACACGTCGAAATTTTCAAGAAATTAAATCATAATACGCATTACAATAGGTAGTTTTCTTATGAAATCTACCTTCTTTTTTCCTGTTTAGCCTGCGGGAATTACCGTTCAGGTATTACTTCAGAGGATGAATGAGGATAATATGTGTAAATGAAGTGTAGTCTTGTACAGTCTCAGTTCGACTATTCCTGAGATGTGTGGTTAATTGAAACCCAACCACCAAAGAAAACCGGTATTCACGATCTAGTATTTAAATCCGAATAAAAATAACTGACTTTACTAGGACTTGTACTCTGGAACTTTCGACTTCCAGATCAGCTGATTTGCGAAGAAGCGTTCACCACTCGACCAACCCGGTGGGTTTTATGAAATTACCTTTTTTTTCCCTTTTTTTTTAACCTCCGGGACTACCGTTCAGGTATTGCTTCAGTGTGAGATGGATGACAGTTTTTGTAGCGTGTGAAAAATGCCATGCCTGACCGGGATTCGATCCCGGGACCTCCGGATGAAACACCAAGACTTATGAAATCTACCTAAATGTTTAAAGTTTACTTTCCTTCTAAAAAAAAAAAAATGTGTGATTTATTTAAAAACGTTTTCGTTGCTCTGTCTCTGAACTCTCAACCAGTACTATTTTCTTGTTTTTCAATAGAATCTTTGATGTATTTTGAAGGAAATTAATGTTTACATTAGAAAAAGTGAACTTTTTCTCTAAGTCAATGTCTTTCCTTGTGAATATATAGATAGCATATAGACCAAAACAGGTTAGAGAACGTATTAATTTTTTTTTATTTATTTGGAATGACGTAGAGGTTAAATCCTTTTCCTTTTTTTCGAATTTAACAGACCAGTGATTTACCATACCGGTTAATTAAAGAGTTTATTTTTAACGACTATTGTTAATCAGTTTTAATTTCCTGGTCTCTATTTAGTTACATTTTAATTAGTAACAGATTACTGCTTCGAAAAACTAGCACGTATATAAGCTATAAGAACTATAAGAGCTATAAGAACACGAACTAAGGATACAATTCTCTTTGTATACCGAAAAATAAAGTGCATGAGATATACAGATTTTTAGATTATATTTCAATTCACTCACTCAGTTAGTTTTTATTTAATAAACCTTCATTCTGTGTAATTTAGTTTTATTTTAGATCAAGACTAACTTCTAGCCCCCAAGGGGAAGTAGTAGGGGAATTTCATCGCAGGAAACAACTTCGGTCGTACCCCATCTACCCCTGTCAAATCTAATTTACCGGCTGTATAGTACTGTCTTTCGTTCTTGGCACTTATTTTTTCTATTACGTAGGGTTGTCATAGATAAAGGCCTCCGGCCGGTAACAAGATACATATCTGAAATTGATTAAAGTAAAAATATGCAGAGCAGAAATTTATCCAGTAGGGGCGTTAACGTATGGTAATTGAATTCTAAAAAAACTGATGGACATCACATAACTTCCTTGTACGCCTATTAAATTGCATATACACATTTTTTGCTGCACTTCATTTAAACTTATTTCATTTGAAAGTGAGATATATTTCTCCAATTCTTTAATAAAGTGGACATTTATACAATTACTGAAGTTTTAGTTTTTATTAACATCAAATATTTATGCAATTATTAATACAACAATCTTACATGAAATAATAGGATCGAGTAAAAGTCGTTTTATTATTTGTAGGCTATTACTAGATCAGAAAATGTTAAAATCAAAGAAAGAATAAAAAGCAAGAAAATTTTGTAAACAAACAAAGAATAAAAACATTAAGAGAAGATGATAAATATAAAGAGGAAGAAAACGTTAAGGCCAAGGAAAGAATAAAAAGAGTAAGAGAGATTAATGAATATAAAGGAGAGAAAATTTAAAAACAAGAACACGTGTACACAAATTAAGATCAGAAGAATTATATCAAGCCAATGAGCAATTAAATAATTGGCCAAAAAAAAAAAACGATATGATGATCAACTCCGACTTAGGGAGAATATTGTCTGACAGTATCGCAGGAGTAATGAACTAAAATATATAAATCTTTTGCACTTTAAAGTTCAGGCATGTATGCCTCAGTGTATATGTTTTTCTTGGAAGGGTCTATTTTTCTGTCACTCTGTAGTTAACTGTAATGTATATAAAATTAAACAAAAATTCCAGAATAATTAAACAGAAATTAAACTAGAAAATCCAGAAATAATACGATTCTAAATTATAATTTTTAATTAATATTAATCAATCAGATGTTTCACCAAATCTATTACATATACACGTATGTCCTCCTCTATGAATCATGAGACCTTGCCGTTGGTGAGGGGTCTTGAGTGCTCAGGGATACGGAGTAGCTGGACCGAAGGTGCAACCATATCGGAGAGGTATCTGTTGAGAGTCAGACTAAGGAATGATTCCTGAAAGAGGGCAGCAGCTCTTTCAGTAGTTGTTAGGGGCGTAAGTCACAATGACTTAAACGGCCATATCAACATCACTCAGTCCTCTGAGTACTGCGCAGCTGAAAGCAATGGAAAACTACAGCTGTTTTTTTTTCCAAGAAAATGTGGCTCTGCATTTTCAAAAGCAATAATGGAGGCGCCTTCCTTGGTAAAATATTCCGGAGGTAAAATAGTCCCCCGTTCGGATCTCCGGGTGGGGACTACTAAGGAAGGGGTCACCAGAAAATTAAAAAATAACATTCTACGAGTCGGAGCGTGGAATGTTAGAAGCTTAAAAAAGGTTGGTAGGCTAGAGAATTTAAAAAGGGAAATGGATAGGGTAAACGTGGATATAGTAGGAATTAGTGAGGTTCGGTGGGAAGAGGAAGGCGACTTTTGGTCGGGTGAATTTAGAGTAATTAACTCAGCGTCAAATAATGGGCAGGCAGGAGTAGGTTTCGTGATGAACAAGAAAATAGGGAGGAGAGTGGAGTATTTCAAGACGCATAGCGATAGAGTCATTGTAATAAGGATAAATTCAAAACCTAAACCGACAACGATTGTTAACGTCTATATGCCTACAAGCACCCATGATGATGATGAGGTAGAATGTGTATACGAAGAGATTGATGAAGCAATTAAACACGTAAAAGGAGATGAAAATTTAATAATAGTTGGAGATTGGAATGCAAGCATTGGAAAAGGCAAGGAAGGAAATATAGTGGGTGAATACGGGCTGGGCAAAAGGAATGAAAGAGGGGACCGACTTATAGAGTTTTGCTCGAAGTATAATTTAGTAATTGCCAACACCCAATTTAAAAATCATAATAGAAGAATATACACTTGGAAAAAGCCAGGCGATACTGCAAGGTATCAGATAGATTATATCATGGTTAAGCAAAGATTTAGAAATCAACTCGTGGACTGCAAAACTTACCCTGGAGCAGACATTGATAGCGACCATAATTTGGTGATAATACCATGATATATATTGTTCATAGCAGTATATATATATATATATATATATACCTATGGTTATGATTATTTATATTTGTAATAGACGAGGACTGTTACAACAGTCCTTAATCCAAAATTTCAACATCCTTTGGCTAATCTTTTTTGAGTTATGCTAGATACATATCTCGTATACGTACAGACGTCACGCCGAAACTAGTCAAAATGGATTCGGGGATGGTCAAAATGGATATTTCCGTTTGAAATCTGAAAACTGTAATTTTTCGCGATCACAATGTTTCCTCTAATTCGTACAAGAAAGAAAAATTAAAATGCAAAAATAAATCTGCTACAATGAGAATTTTAATTAAATTCAGATCTATATTAAATGCATTTGCATGACAAAATAAATTAAGATATTAAATATCAATAATAATTATAGACGCCCAACAACTTAACTTGGTTTCTTCAATCTTTTAATTTCTTCCTGAAAATAGATTACTGAAATTATTCATTCAATAAGAAATTAGTAATCTGAAGAATGAATTGATATAACTTAATAAATTTCTTTGATAACATTTTTCCTGTTTTCCTCTTATTTTCCTCTTATATACAGAGTTATCATAAAAGAATGGTGCGGTTTCAGTAAATCATAGGAAGATTATAGGCAAATTTCTAGGTGTTATATTGGTATCCCTAAAAGCCTCCAACCCAAAAGTTTGTTTATCAGCAGTTGTAACCACAACGTCAGTTCTTGTATTGTTGTTGCGGTGAGTTTAGTGAGTTACTATGTTCTCGGATAAAGACAAAGCAAAGTGTGTTTTATTGATATCTGAATTAAAATCCGTAATTTTAGTTCAACGTGCGTTTTGACGTGAATTCGGAAGAGATCCAGCACACAAATATAACATAACACGTTGGTTCAAACAATTCGAAGAAACTGGATCGGTTAAGAAACAGAAATCAACCGGCAGACCAAGTGTACCAGACGAAACGGTTGAACTAATTAGGCAATCGGCAATTAGAAGTCCTGGGAAGTCCATCTCCCGTCGAAACCTCGAATTAGGTATTCCAAAATCAACAGTTCACAAAGTTTTACATAAAAAACTGAAATTACACGCTTATAAAATCCAGGTACTGCAGGAATTGAAACCCGTTGATGGTGTAAAACGTTACAATTTCGCTGTTGAAATGTTGGACAGAATAAGTGAAAACGAATCATTTTTAGATGATATAATTTTTACAGACGAAGCTACATTCCATGTGAATGGATGCGTTAACAGACACAATTCACGAATATGGGGCTTTGAAAACCCACACGCAATTATTGAGAAACAACGCGATTCGCCTAATGTTAATGTTTGGGGTGGTGTGATGAAAAATCGTGTAAAAGGGCCTTTCTTCTTTGCTGAAAAAACAATTAATGGAGTTGTATATCTTGACATGTTAACCAATTATTGCTTTCCTCAGCCGGACGAACTCGAAAACATTCATCGACTTCATTTCCAACAAGATGGTACTCCCCCGCACTTCAATGCATTGGTCACGGACGCTTTGAACGCAAACTTTGGAGATCGATGGATAGGCCGGCAAGGACTCATACTTTCGCCTCCAAGGAAACCAGACCTGACACCTTGCGACTTTTTCTTGTGGGGGTACATCAAAAGCGTTGTTTATACACAAAAAATTCGCGACCTAAACCACTTAAAAAACAGGATTAATGAAGCAATGACAACCATTAACGAACAAATGTTAACCAATGTTTGGAGAGAAGTTGAGTATCGTTTGGACATTTGTCGAGCGACTAAGGGCGCACATATTGAAATTTATTAATTATGAAAAAAAAATGTTTGAGACGACAAATTTGAAAAATAAACAACATAAACTGTAAGTAATTCTGTTTTAATTTAAACCATGTTCAAAACCGCACCATTCTTTTATGATAACCCTGTATTTTACCCTAAAATTTCTATTCTACTTGGCGCGTCAATAATGATTAGTTTTACGATAAATGAAAATAATCATCTTTTTTTCTAATTTTTATTCGAAATGAATTTATTAACATCCTTTTTTTATACATTATTGAAGAGAAATTTCTTAACGCAGACTTCGGAATGGACAGCAGTCAACTGTGAAAAAACAAGCGTCACGCACTAGCATTCCCCCACTATGCCTACCGCGTGTGATGCAATATAGTTGACCATATAGTATAAAAAACACGTACTCCACCTTATAATAATGACTAAACTTCAATGTTACGTTTAAATTTTTCTATCTTTTTTGTAAATAAATATTTTTTAAAGAACGTGGAAAAAGGACGGCTAATGATCAGCCGCGAAAATTGTGCAAGGTTTATGTTACATTAAACATGATTTTGTTTTATAATTTTGCCAATTGTAATTAAATAACGTTCAGAATTTAGCGTACTAACAACACACACTTTCGCTACGAAAGCTTCAAATCCTGAACAATTATAGATGTTTCTTGATTTGTTATTTTTAACACAATGTTCTCCTTCTTAATCCCCAAAACACAAATATAATTTTAGATAAATTGTTCTTATCAAGAAGTATAAATCAGTCAAACGAATGAATCGTTCGTGCGCTGCGCGCAGCCGCTTTTATTATAGCTGCTATTTGCTAATAGCAAATAGCAGCTATAATAGAAATGTGAGCACATACAACAACCGCACGATACACCACCATTAGCAAATAGCAGCTATAATAAAAATGTGAGCACATACAACAAACAAACTCACACACCATCCCATATTTTTTACTTCCTTGTACGAAGTAAAGGAAGTATTGCAATCGCAAAAAATTTCGATTTTCAGATTTCAGCGGTAATCCATTTTGACCGTCACTGAATTTATTTAGACTAGTTTGGTGTGACGACTGTACGTATTAAGGACTGTTGTAAAATCTAGTTGTGCACCTCCCCTTTTGATTGAATCGACTAAACCAAAGTGTCCAATAAACCCAAAATTCTAAAACGTTTGGATTTTGGGCTTTTTCGTAACTGCAATAATACCATTGAGAGGTTTTCAACGATATATCATAAGTGATACTTAATTTCATTGATTCCAGTGTTATAACTAAATAAAATTAAAATTAATAAAATATTTGTATCTTACAAGGTAAGGCACATTGGTTCGTATTAGACTTCACTACTATTTTTAACCTTTATTTTAACTTTTTTTTTAATATAAATATATTGGTTTATTAAAAATATTGAACCCATGATTGTAAAAAAAAAATTACAATAATTAACAATTCAATAATATAATGAAAAAAATCAGAAGTTATTAATGAAATAAAATTATATGTACTAAAAATGTGTTTATGTAATTTAATAAGCATTAGTACATAAGTGTATATGTAATAGATTTGGTGAAACATCTGATTATTTAATATTAATTGAAAATTATAGTTTAGAATCGTATTATTTCTGGATTTTCTAGTTTAATTTTATCTACATTACAGTTAACTTCAGAGTGACAGAAAAATAGACCCTCACAAGAACAACATATACAGTGAGGTCATACATGTCCGATCTTTAATAAATTGCTTATCTTTTATAGTTCATAATATCTTTTAATTCATTATTCCTGTGTTATTGTTGGACAATATTATCCCTAAGTGGTAGTCGATTGTAATTTCGTTTATTTGTTTTTTGTGGTCAGTCATTAATCGCTCTTTGATTTGCTATAATTCTTCTGATCTTAATTTGTGTACACGTTCTCTAGTTTTTACATTTTCTCTCTTCGTATTCTCTTTTAATCTTTTTATTCTTTCCTTGTTCTTAACGTTTTCTTCCTCTTTATATTTGTCTTTTTTTAAATCTTTTTGTTCTTTCTTTGGTTTTAACATTTTCTGCCACTTTATATTTATCATCTCTTATTTTTTTTTATTCTTCCTTATTCTTAACATTTTTTCCTTTTCATATTCATCTTCTTGTCATTTTTTGAGTTATATTTCTTCATGTTATCTTTCTTCTTCCTGTATTATTGTTTCTTTTTCGCTTTTTATTGTTTACCAAATAATCCAATAATAGAAACTGAAAATTTTACCGTTAGGTAGAAATTAACATTTGCAACCAGTATACAGGAGTTCACCAAACGGAATCGTTTGATTGTTTATACGAAACACCAGAATTCTGAAATTTTATAATCAGCAACTTACGAAGATACGAATAATAACTGGTTTAGTAATACGAGTAATTAAGGGAGTTTTACTCTATCCTAATATTTCATTTAAGATTGTTGAATTAACAATTTTTAAAATTTTTTAATATTTTAGCAATTGTATGACTATTCAGTTTATTAAAGAGTTGGAGAATCGTATCTTTCTTACTTTCAAATGAAATAAGTGTAAATGTACTGCAGAAAAAAATGTTTGTAACTTAATATGCTTACAAGGAAGTTATACGGTGTCCACAATAGATTTTTTATGGACAGTGATGATTTCATTGTTAATTCATATTTCTTATTAATAAAACATTTTGTCATTTGTGTATAACGTATATACGTTATTTTATACATTAATAATTTATATAATATTGCGTAAGAAGCTTCGCTTCTGTTGTGTGTCCACGCATCGACGCACTCGTTTAAATTTTGTTTAAATTTTAATACTAGTTTTGGGATGTTCTTTTCCTAGACTTCTTTTGTCAACATTCTCATTATAGCCTCTTCGTAAAATACCTCTACGGTTATTCAATTTTTTTTTTTGTTATTGATTATCAGCTCTTGAATTTATTAATTAAAATACTATTAACTTTTGTAATTCAAATTTTTTATCGTTCTTAACGGTTTTTTGTTCCTTAAAATTTATACTTGTTACCAATGCCTCATATATAGAAGATCTTTGAGCCATTTAGCAGAATTTAAAGTGTATCCAATTTCGAGATATTAATTAAAATACAGTGTCAAGGCACGTATGTACGTGTATAACATCTGGAAATTTGTATTACGTTTTCTATTTTTTGTACTAAGGGGGTTTTAAAAGTAAAAATTTCAAAAATTCCTATTAAACGTTTGATCAGTCGCTTGTATTTGCAGCTATACTGCTGCTGCAGCAATCGACATACAGCCAGAAAATAAAAATGAGAGGAATAAAATTGAACCATTATAACCTTTTTCTATAAATGTGAGTTTATTTACAGTTTTCATTAAATTTTTTTTAATAATTAAAATTCGAAAAATAATTTTTTGTTTTATTTAAAAATGCTAACATAAAAAAATGTATTTTTTTTATTCTCAAATTTAATTACGAATTTATTCTACATATCAGTTATATTTAACGAATTTTTATTTATACAGATCACTTTTTAATATAAAGTAACTTCTTATTAAAGTATCTAAAAATGATTAAAACTATACAGGTTACCATGGGATACGCTTTCCCCTCCGATTACTTGCGCATATTAATAATTTTGAACTCTTTTTATGTCTCGGTTCTCTTTAGCTATATCTCCTATACCCTAAAAAAGGGTCAGAAAAAATATTGGTTGGACATGTTTTCATCAATGAAAAATGCAGTCGATTAAACAAGAACACCCTTTCACCATTCATGCGATACACCCTGAACGATAAAAAATGACCCTCATAAGCAAACGTGGAAAAATTTTGTTTTAATATCTACCTTTTCTAACAAAATATAATATCGCATTGCGGTGACATTGATTGCTTATTTACTGATTTCGGTGGGTATTTAAATGAAAAGCACAACCTATGTTAAAATAAAATAAAGAACCTTTTTTGTTATATTTTATACGGTTATCGATTTTATTTATTTATTCTTTTATATTTGATATTAGGTGTACAATATCTAACAAATATTTCCTTGCTTAAGTTTAAATATTTTTATTTTCGTACTGAATTGTTTCAAACCAGCAAAAAATGATCCTGTTTACTTTGGTGGTGATATAACGTAATTTAAATATTGAAAATAAATACTTGGGATAAATAAACAATATTCGAGATAAAAATTTATTTTTACTTTTAACAGAATTATCCAGCTTTGGATACCTTCTCCATAACCAGCTCGTTCATATTGGAGCATGTTATCAATATATGATCGAAATTAGTTTTAAACTCTACGTCCTAGCAGTAACGTCATAATTTCCTTAAGAGCAGCTCATTATCCATTTTATTGAAGACGTATTAAAAAGAAATAAAAATATGTGGCCTTCAAATACCTATTAAGGGTTAATATGTTTGAAATTAATCAATTAATTATGGACAGATGTCATTGAATTATGTAGTAGAAGCCGAAATTGACTTGGAGGTACATTTATCCAAATAATTCCAAAAGATATTCTACTAATTTCTGCAACTACTTAAAAATTAACACAATAACGAAATAGTTTCCACAAAAGGTGTTTTTATATAAAAACCTCACTGTAACCGTTTTAAAAGACCAAGGAGAAATTCCACATTGGAAAAATTGATTACATAGAACAATAAATACTGATTGTACAAAAGAGCGAAAAAAATAGAAAAATACTCTATACTAGCACATGATAAGTCATCAGGACTAGATAAAATCTTAAATTTTACTATTTTTACAGCTTTAAAGCTTTATATTTATAAAGGAATAATTTTGATTGTTTTTATAAATTTCAAATTCATCGCAGAAATTAGATAGCCTTTCAATATTAATCTCACAAAAACTTTGTAAACTTATAAATTTTTTATTAAACCCATCAAATCACTTTTTTAAACAGCTGATTTTCGAATTCGATGGTTCTGTTGCTCAAATCCAAAGTTAGTTATTTTTATACGGATTTGAATACAGTGGATACCGGTGCACTTTGGTAGTTAAGGTTTTTTAATTAATCACACGTCTCAGGAATGATCGGTCTGAATTTGTATAAGACCACACATCATTTACATATGATACATATTATCTTCATCTCAATGGGGCATTTGGAGGGCTTATTGTTTACTAGTTTAACAGATTTCAACGTATACATTAGGAATAAAAACCCAATCTGCATTTCATTGAAAAATTCCCTCTACCCTCTATCCCTCTTACCACAATAAGGTAAGACACTGCTGAATTTTTCTATTGCAAGCTCTATGTTTATTACACACAAAATTGCTATTAGTTTTTTGTTTGAAAATATTTCCAAATTAAGCGTAAAAAGTTTCTTTATAAAAAAATTTAATTTGCGAATTATATCTTTCGTTTTACATTTCAGTGATTCCGAATCCTCTCAAGAAGATCCCTTCTAAAGATTACATAAATTTTTCAACTCCGATCTTACCCATTTGATTTTGCTATAATTATGCTTCTAATTAATTTTTCTCATTTGGGAATGTCAAATTAAAGAAAGAAATGCATAAAAAAGTGAAAAAAGAGATAGCAAATAAATTGGTGATCAATGGTACAATTGTAAATAAGGCACAAAAATTTCTCTTCAGTTTTAACATTGTATAACCATTTCAAAATAAATTTATCAGCTGCATAAGATTGTCAGATAATCTAAGACGATGAACCAATACATCATTGCATCCAATATTGTCTTGATTAAACAGTTATCTATAATAGAAACAGAATTTTGATAAATACTTGTGTAATGCTTGATTATAAATTGAAATTCTTATAAATGTATAACAGGTAATAAGTTACTTCTCAAAATAGACTCAACTGCCATTTCCCTTAAAATCGCCTACGGCTTAAGTTATTTTGCAGGACATCGGATAAAAAACCATCAAGTTTATCCAGAAAACAAGATGAGATTACCACTTTCGGGAAGGTGAAATAAACAGAACAGTTGCATAAATATAATTATTATTAGAGCTTTTGCCTAAAGCCCAAAAGCTGCCGCATCAATTTTTCAAGTTGAAATATCTTTATGAATATATATATCACTACTCCTCCACTTCTCATGAAGGATCTTCTTGAAAAAGTCAATATAAGGTAGATGTCATTCTTAAGTGTAACAGAATTTTTGACAGTTGTAAAGAAGATAGAGACTATCGTGGGTGTATGAAATCGTTATAAATACTGCTATTTTTTTCCACATTTTATGGAATGAATTTTGTATAAGCAATCTTTAGCTTCTTTTATCCACTTGTTTTAGAGCTTATGTTACCACTTGCATACGTTAAATTATGTGAATCAAAATTTATTATTCAGTATCAGGAATAAAAATTTAGTATTAAGAATTGAAAAATTGCTACTAAATTAACCAGAGGAAAAAATTGATGGCTCAAAAAATGATTAATTAGGACACATTTTCAAAGTTTCAAAATATCTACTGTTTGGAATGACATTTTTGATATATCTAGTTCCTGGAATAACTACTATTGGTTTATTTGTACTTAAAAAAAAAAAATGGTTTTTAACCCTTACAATAATTTTGGAGTCAATATACCAGCCTATCAATACTTTTTCCTTCTTTGACATTTCCAGTTTCACTAAAATATTTTGTTATCTTACATACTTATTCAGAAAAAACAAGTTGATAATTTCAAAAAATGATTAAAATTTGTTACGTAATACACCACTAAAAGCTTAATTTTTTTAATTTTTATGGTTTTTGTAAAGGTCAGGATGTAATAACGAAGGAATCATTTTTAGTTTAACTTTTTTATTAAGAATAGGTGAGCACTTAATTTTTTCGTTTTATAATAAGAACTAGCTGCAGGGCATGCCTTTGGGTGGGTTGTGTCTCGGAGTGGGATTGTTAGGTGTCCAAATTTGATTACCTGTGTAGAAATATTTTTTTTTAATGATGAAAACTGATATAATGAAAGCTGAATAAGAAATTTAACTCTAGAAATTGATACTAACGAATCGGGATTTTCCGCTAGTGATCGGTACATACCGGTGCCTTTTTTATTTGTTATAGTTCATTATATTATGAAGAAAAACAATCATATAAATAAATAAAAAAATATGTAAAAAAATTATTTAAACGCCACTCTTAAATTAAACACACTAGAATGTAAAAAATAATTTTAGGACTATCTCAGAATTGATTTGAAAACAAGCTTTGGTGGTGATATATATATGAATTTATGTGAAAGTGATAGCTTCACATTAAAAATTTAATGTTTTTGCCAATTTTTTCTTATGCGTGACGAATGGCCTAAAAAATGGGGTGCAGACACGCATAAGAAAAAATTGGCAAAAACATCAAAATTTTAATTTGAAGCTATGACTTAGACATAACCATACATATCACCATCAAACCTTGTTGTCAAATCAATTTTAAGATACCGCCCTAATTTTTTTTTTATATTTTAGTACGTTTAATTTAAGTCGTGTTTTTAAAATGTTTTTTACACGTTCTTTATTTTCTACATTTTAGTTAAATATAAGAGTGGTTTTAATAGGTTTTTTGTTTTTTTATTTCCTACTACGTAATCTTCTTAAGTTTATACTTTACAATTGCGCTAGTGCACAAATTTGAGCCTATTTAGCGAAAGATCGGATCGGTACGTTTTACGGTGAGTGTGTGCAATCAAAACAGGGCTAAACGGTTTAATTTCCGGATAACCAAGATCCGATCGGTCAAGAGTGTACCGGATGCGTTAAACAGTTATCGCTCGACCTGCTGATATTTACGTCGTTTGAATCGTAAAAATCGGACGAGTGGTTGCCAAGATATTACGGTGGCACCCCATCGCAACCCGCCTCCAATTTCCGAACGGTGCCTCGGGAGCACTTGAAAGTATTATCATCCGACGGGTACCACTAGCAGCGGATGAAATATCGACGACGGGGGTTCGAAAAAAAATTTTCAGAGTGCTATGACCGACCGTTTTCGAGATTTTCGTCTGAAAATCCAGATCCAGTTAACAAGTACTACATTTTTCCAAAACTTCGATATATAATAATATAACAAATATATATATGACCACCACGAGACATGTACTAACCAATCGGGATTTTCCGCTAGTGATCGGTACATTCCGGTGATAAGCTAAGGGGGACGCACACACAGACATACATAAAATGCCGTTTAGAAGGTTAGGATATACAGAGTGGGCCAAAAGTGGCCTCAACTTTCTTAATAAAACATTACAAATTAATTCAAAACTTTTTTTTTCTTTAAATTAAATTTCAGTCAAAATATGATTTACCGAATTAGGTTTTGAGAATAATATCTTTTAAATACTGACTTCTGAAGCGTTCAGAATTCTAGGCTCTTTTTAATACATTTTGTATAGTTAAAACCAATGTTCTTTCCTGTATTGCCGCTGTTTCGGCTGGAAGTAGTTTTTAGCTCATCTAAATTTTGCGACATTGACATACACCTTTTCTTTCAATGAGACCCAAAGAAGAAAATCAAGAGTTGACAAATCCGGTAACCGGGGAGGTCAAAGAAAATGTAAATTTTTCGAAATCCTTCGATTTCCAAATTTTCACCTAAAGAACTCCATTGTGAGGCTGCTGTAAGCAGTGTCTCCATCTTGCTCGAAACAGGCCTCTTTGATGTTATCTCCATCAAGACCCGGAATGAAAAATTCCTCAAGCATTTGCTGATATCAATCTTAACTGCCACCGAAACACTATTAACTTAAAAAAATATTGCCCGATGATTCTTTGTTTAGAAAGAGTTCACCATACCGTAACATTTTGTGGTTGTAAAGGACGTTCATATGTAACTTGGGGATTGACAGTACCCCAAAAACGAGCATTTCGTTTGTTGACATAGCCACTAAGGTGCAACTGGGCTTCGTCATTTATCCAAAAATTAGGAAAATTTTTTTCCTAATTTATCAGTCGTTCAAGTCCATTTTACGGGCTAATTGGCTATTGTAAGGAAATATTTTTAAATCCTTGTGCAGTATTCTACCCAATGATGTTCGATTAATACCCGACTAAATGGAACATTTTCGTGTAGATACTGAGGCATCCTCCGATACACTGTTCCTTACAGACTAAATATAATCATAATTTCTGGTATATCTTGCTTGGTCCTTCCTAATCTTCTGATATCTCCCACTGATCCAGTCTGTTCAAATTGCAAAAAAAGATTGCGAGGATGGCTGCGCCAGAAAGTAATTTTCTTTTGTAAAACTTTCAAAATTTAAATTGTGTGTCAGAAACACTCCTCGAACTTTCCACCTAAAATGAGACTGTTTTTATTCTTTCTTGGAGGATGTATATTTAAAAAATGAATCTTGTTTTTATTTAAATTCAATCTCAAAAAAAAAATATTAATAATAAAAAATTGTAAATTTTTTTTAATAGAAAGTGATTTATGACCCACCAGTATTTTAGAAATAGTTTTCACTCTGAATTTTCTTTCCAGATCAATCCGAGATTCTAATAAATCTTTTCACATGCAATATTTATAAACATAATTACAAATACTACAGTACATATTGTATGTGACAACATATCGATTTTAATACATTTTCTGTTGCTTTGATTTCAAAAATTTTTTTAAAATAAAATAAAATAAAACAACAACATTTTTATTAAACTTAATTAACTTTTGAACTTAATTAAATTTTATCTTTTACGAGTACATATAACATTGAGTATGTGGTATGAATACTGGTTGGTGAGACGCCTGGCGCTCTTACAAAATTCTATTTTTATTGTTTGCGTTACGGCAGCTACAATAATCCGGGTTTAATTAAAATTTTTGTTTTATTTAAAATATTATTAAGTTATATAAGTCTACGTAATAATTTTTACTCTTTATTATTTATTAAATTCGTATTTATCTTCTAGTAGGAGATATTTAAAAATATCAGTCCAACAAATTATTTTGAATTCATCATAACGCACATACTCGTACAACGTACTATATTGCAAGGAAAAGAAGAAATTTGATGAATACAAACTAACTAGGGTCTTATTAGCTAACACAACGATTAAGAGTTTCTCAATTTTAGCACGATCAGATTAAAAAACTTATAAAATTTCTTCATCATCAGTTGTGAAAAAGCAAATAATTTACGTTGTTTATTTGTTTTTATTATGAACGAATTGAATTTTACGAATTTAAAAATCGTTTTCATTAATTTGAAATAAAAATTTTTACGAATAAAAGATTAATGTTACATAAAAGTTGTATGAATTTAACAGATTAATTACCATTTTATATAATTTCCTCGCAAGATATTGTGTCGGATTTTTCTATTTTTTTCATATTTGTCAACAGATAATGTTTTATCTAAAATTATTAGTTCAAACTAATAAGTTTAACTCAAACTTCAAACGGAGTGTTTTTTAAATAATTTATTTGCACTTCTGTATAAGTGCTTTAATTCTCTGCTTGGTATTTTTTTTCTTGAGATCTGCTTTTTCCCCCTTTTTCCTGATACTCTTTTAAAATTTTATACATACTGCATTTACTCATGTAATACTGCAGAAGTATGGTGAGCTCTTCACTTTAACTCCCTTCAGAAATGCCTGGATTTCGATTTATAATTGACAAGTATACATTCTGAAATATCACGTTCTTCAATTTTTAACTAGTAAATATTGAGTTATTTCACCTTGTGTTTATCGAAAAAGCTATGCAATGTAAACTCCACTAAACTAAAAATTTATTTAGAAAAATACCACTTATAATTATACAAACCGTTAGGCTTTAGTCAGTATAAACTTTAAATGATCAGAACTAAATTACGTAGAAAGTAAGCAAAGGTTTTTGAGTACTGGAATTTTGTTTCGTAATGTCTTAACGTAGTTTGATAATCTCTGACAAAAATATTAGTTGTACTAATTAGAATTACATGCTACAGTATATTCCACAAAAACAAAAAACTGTAATTTTTTTTGTGATTTGTGTAATTTTTTATTTAGTCTACATGTTATTTCCTAACATTATTATTCCGGTTATGTTACAAATAAAACCGAATTATTTTCAGTTCGAAATATCAGCTACACTAATAAATAACAAGTTTATTTAAATGTGCATAAGTGGTTGTGTGTGCGTACGCGCGCGCGTTTATATATATATAAACAAATTCTGTATACGCGCGGTACGTTAATATTGTCACCGGTTTAAAAAGGAATATTAATCGCTCGTTTTTTTTTTATTTTGAACTGATAAAGCAGTGTATTTATATGTTTTTACTTTTACATTTAAGAATAATACCATTTCGCTTATACGGTTTTTTATTAAACTTCTTTAAAGTGATATGTCTAATAATATATCTAAAAAAGAATATATGTAATACATCTAATCAAGAAATTTTTTATTTTTAAGTGGATCCACCCCAGAGGTAATTCAATGTTAGGTAATTGTCTATTTGTTAGGTTTTAACATTTGACAAAATAAAAATCGTTTTTAATCGTTCTGATGAAGATGGAATAAAAATGCAGGTGGACAGGAAGATAGATATTCAAAATATTATTAAAATAGCATTTACATTTAAAGAAACGCCAAGAAAAACAAAATCACTGAAAAATACTGAATTTATCTGACGGTTGTTATATTTATTTAATGTTACAAATTTTTACAAGGCACAGGTGAAGATTGTGATAAATGTGTTAAATTTCTAAAAAAAAAGTTTTTTTTATAAATTATAAATAAATAAGGCTCTATATATTATAGAGAAATGTAAACTTCAATAACATTTTTGATAAATCTTTACAGGTAGTAAAATTTATTAAAAATTATTTTTAGTTTTCGTACGGCGTAAAAAAATTACAAGTAAAATAAAAAAGCGAAATGTAGAATAAATTCAGTCTTTCTCTTCTCCCCCCTCGCCTTGTCTTTCTCTCTTTCCCCTTCACACATTCATTCACTTCATTCTTTCATTGAAATATGCCCTCTGTGTACGTTTCCATATTGCTCTTACATAACCTAAACAATAATACGCATATGTGCATATATAAATCACAGTAAAAAGTGCCTGATGATGACATTTTGTGGGTTTACATTGTGAAACACATTCTATTGTATTTTTGCGGTGTATCGTACGAAAATAACAAAATGTACAAAACTAAGTGATATGAAATATTTATATAATAATACTGTAGCGGTGAGGTAACCTATTGTGATTCTTGACATTTGTTTCATACTACGTTATTTTAAAAACAGAAAAAGAAGAAAAACGACAAAAAAAGTAATTTTGAAAACCGATAGCAGTGGTTTCATTTATTTTTGATTCTACAATAACAGTAATTAAAATAAAAAAGTAGCGTTATAGACATTATAAAAATAATCGAAAAATGTGTGTGTGTATTCGTAGTTTTTTTATATATTTTCCCCATATTCCACATTTTTAAATACAATATTGAGGTTTAGATGTTATGTACAATATTGTAATAACAATTTGACCTATTTATAAGTAATCCAGGTGTCAATGAAATTTGGAAGTCGAGAGTTCCAGCGTCCAAGTATTATTAAAGCAGTTACTTTTATACAGATTTGAATTCTAGATCGTGGATACCGGTGTTCTTTGGTGGTTGGGTTTCAATTAACCACGCACCTCAAGAATGGTCGAACTGAGACTGTACAAAACACTCATACATATCATCCTCATTCATCCTCTGAAGTAATACCGGACGGTAATTCCCGGAGGCTAAACAGGAAAACGAAAACAAGAAAAAAGGTATCAATGAAAAGTCTTGTACGTCTTACCCGAACGAACTTCGAATTATTATTACTGTTCTCTCAATTATTAATTTTAAACATTTTTAACAAAGTTATTATCTCTAACTAGTTTTTACGCTAAGTTAATATAATTTATCTTTTTTTGGCGGTTTTATGATGTATATCATTTATTTTTTTCAATTAATAAAAAAGTTAGTTTTTCCGCTATTTTGGAGGTTATTCACTTGATTTAAAAAATGTATATTTACATATTTTTATTCATTTTAGTAAACCTTAAATGAGTGCGTTTGAACCAATTTAAACTTTTTTTATAAGGTATTATTAATTACTAAATTACTAAAAGAGAAAAAGTAAAACTAGAATGGAAATACTGACAGAAGATCGGGAGGTGATTGATGGGAAGAACAAGGTTCTAAGTAGATGGAAAAGATATGTGAAAGGACTTTACGAAGTAGATAAAAGACTAGACATCCTAGGAATTGAAAATGAATCAGAAGAGTGTGAAGAGGAGAAAAGTTGTTACATCATGGAGGGAGAGGTAGAAAAAGCCTTAAAATAAATGAAGAACAGGAAAGCATGTGGAGTCGATGAAGTACCGGCTGAGCTATGGAAAGGTTAAGGGGAAAGGGGAATTCGAGATATCACAGGTCTGTTTGATTTGACATATGAGACTGGCGATTGGCTGGAAGATTTTGTGATTACTATTATGGTCCCAATCGAAAAAAGAAGAATACATTGAAATGTGAGGAATATAGGTCTTATGTCGCATAGGACCACTAGCCTTATGTCGCTTGCTGCTAAGATACTACTGAGAGTTGTGAATGGGAGATTTATGGAAGACTAGAGAGATCGATTGAAGAAAAGCAGTTTAGGAGTGATCGGAGAAAGATATACTGAAAAGCAAGGAGATTTATTTCTGGTCTTCATAGATCTAGAGATAGCATTTGACAGGGTGGGGTGGGATAAATTACTGAGAATCTTAAAGGAAAAAGGAGTCGCTTGGAGAGAACGGAGATTAATAAGAAATCTGTACTTGTCACAGAAGGTAAAAAAAAAAAAAAAGATTGGGAATGAGTTATCGAAGGAAAGTAGACTTGGGAGAGGAGTGCGGCCGGGATGTTGCCTGTTACCGACTCTGTTCACTAGCTGGAAGCGATAATTGAAAAGAGTCTAACTGGTAATAAGGTTGTAAATATTGGAGGTAGGAGGATAGAGTGCATTAGATTCGCTGATGACATGGCAGTGTTGGCAGAGAGTGAGTACATAATGAATGAAATGTCGAGAAGAATAAATCAAATCTGTGAGGAGTACGGGATGATAATAAATACAAAGAAGACAAAAAGGATGATAATTAGCAAATCAACCAAAAGAGCAACAATTAGGATTGGGGGAAATAAAGCTGAGCAAGTGGCATCTTTCAAGTACCTGGGGTGCATCATTAAGGAAGATATGAAGTGTGATCAGGAAGTTAAATTACGGCTTGCTAGGGCAAAAGAAGCATTCAACAAAATGAGGAGAGTGATATGTAGCAAACTAGATCTGCGACTGAGGAAAAAACTTGCGAAATGTTTTGTGCGCCCTTTGAAAATGGGGAGTGTAGCCCTTTATGGGGGAGACATGGACTATTATGAAGGGAGAGGAGAGAAGATTGTTCACCTTTGAAATGTGGGTTTGGAGGAGGATGGAAAACATCAGCTGGACGGAGAAAGTTCGGAATTAGGAGGTGCTTCGTAGAGTGGGAGAAGAGAGGGCGATTATTGAAATAATAAAAAGAAGAGAATGCAGTTTGTTGGGAGATTGGCTGAGACGTGACTGCCTGTTTGGTGACGGTATTGGAAGGATTTGTAACGGGAGGAAAGCAAGAGGTCAGAGACGAATGAAAATAGTAGACAATATAAAATGAAACGGAATTTACTATAAAATGAAACGGATAGTATAGAATCGAGCAGAATATCTAATCGAGAGCGGCCATGTGAAAACCTGCCTTTGGGCAGAACACTTATTATTATAATTATAATAATAATATTATAATATATTATTATTACGAAATGTTAATTTTAGCAGCCATTTTGATGTGAACCCGAAAATATTTTTTTTGTAATTCTCTAATGAAGCATAATCCGTATCCGAAATCAATCGCTGTCCAAGACAATAAGTGTTCACACGCATACATTTAGAATTCAATAACGAACTGCTCGTTCGTTGAAAGTAACAAAAATAATTTTCTTTATAATTAAATGGTAATCATGCTTGTTTTCTACTTTTTATCATGCTTAAGTTTTCTACTTTTTATCATGCTTAAGTTTTCTACTTTCAACAAATGAAATCTTATAATCTTTCATAAGTAAATTGAAAGAAAGAAATTTAGTTTGAAATAAAATAATTTATTTGTGTTATTATGTATTATTTGTGAAGACCAGTAGTCTTCACCTTAATATTCGATTAGTTAGAATATTAATACATACAGGTTACACATACAAAAGCCTAATCGAATGTGAATTATGCAAAATTCAGCAAGTAGTAAATCTATTAATAATTCATAGAATAAGCAATCCTATTGACGTAATATACGGTAGAATTAATAACGCAGCACAACGTTTCTAGATCTATCCTGGCATTGAATTACCGGCTATAAACTGATCATTTTAAATATAAATTCTGTTCAATATTAATTTTAATATAGTGTAATAGTTACAAAAGATGGCAATGACGTTGTTGAACTGGTTCGATAATTGTACAAATTTTAAACTTTTATTTTTTATCAGTAATAAAGTTAAAAAGTATTATTACCAGTATGACATGAAGAATTTTTTATGAAAAAGAAAAAATTCTGTAACGATATTTATTAATCCAGTAAAAACTTACACTAGAAAATTGTATCAAATCCAATCTTGCACTAATAAAATATCCCTTACTAAATCACAAAAGGTAATTGAAGTAATGTAAATTACTGTTTTGAGTTATTTAATTACAACAAAATCATATTTTTCAATTTGTATACTTCCACCTCTGCGCACGCACACCCTCACGCGCACACACACAAAGTTTATAGTAATTGTCACATACATTCATACATATATATAATACATACATATATATATAATGTATACACTAATCGGTCAGGACGCCTGACGAGTTCGTTATCCTTATGGTTGTGAGGATATTAAATGTTTTACAGACGTTTATTAAACGAAAAATTTAGCCATTTTACTTCATTATATTTCTGGTGCCTTGATGACAGAAATATAATGATTAATTAATTTTTTTTCTTTAATATCTTTAGTATTTTAATCCTGAAGAGGGCTAGGGCGTCGTTTTATGGCTTAAAACCTTCCCCAAGGTAACATGAATGTATCCAGAAAATTTGAAAGCAATCGGTCGGTTGGTTCTCACGTGATGCTGTTGTAAACGGACAAGCAAACAAAACCTGCCCTGAATATAGCTATACTTAAAAGAGAAGTATGGTGATCATATCAAAGATTGAAAATCGGATTTTTTTTAAATGTTTATATTTTACGGTCCAACTAGTTCATATAGATCAAAATAAATTAAAAAGTATATGTTTTTTATGGTTACGTATGGTTTAAAACTAAAAAAAAAACCTTATGTACGTATGTGTGACGCACTGTTTTTGGCCTTATATCTCAGGATTGGTCAAACCGATTTTCTTCAAATTTTACTCAAATATTCTTCCTATATTTTGGAGAAAAAACCTTCGGGTAATAAATTAATAAAAAAATAATAATAAAAATAATTTAATTTAGCAGTTATACTTACAGTCTATGTAGTAAAATGAACATATTTTCAAATTCATTAAAAGAAGTGCACATATTGAAAGTAATTAGTATTAGGAAAAAAATTAATATAAATAAAATGATAATGACAGGTAATGCATCGTGGTAGACAGATTCTACGACGATGCATTGGGAAAAACATTAAAAAAGACGGGATTTGAAAATTATTCCAAACGAAGAGATTTACAAAACGATCATCCCGATAACTAATAAATTAAGAAAGAAAAGAATTTCCTTTCTAGGACATATTTTCATAACGGAAGAGATCAGACTTATCAGACGGATAATCGAACTTTTCTGGAACAAGAAAAGTAGACCGAACTGGTTATACGAAGTACAGAAAGACATGGAGGAATTAGACATAACCCGTGAAAACCTAAAAACGAAAACCGGAAACTATGAGAAATAAAAAAATAAAAAAACAAGATTCCTATCAAAACCCAAGAAAACAATAAGCCGAGTGTATTCTGAACAAGAAAGGTCAAGTAGATCTGAAACCCTTAGAAATTACTGGCAAAAAAGAAAAGCTGGAAAACAACAAATCAGCAAGAAAAGAAAGAACTTGCCAAAAAAATGAACTAAAATGATCCATTATGGTCTTAAAAGTAAAAAAAAAAGAAGATGATAATGATAAAATAATTAATAATTCAACTTAAGATAAAAAAATAACAACAAACATTAGCCTTTGTGTTGTTTACTATGAATTACTAAACAAGCAATGAGTGCGAAATGAAACACGAATATCAGTTCGCATTTACAAAATAAAAATAATTTTGACTAATATCTACACAGACTCATTAGCTGTTTTTCCCTTTTTCTAAAAAAAAGCTCCCATTTTGCATAATTTTAAAAACGATAATTTATTTTACATACATAGGTAGAAATACTCTTTGTGTATTATTTAATTAGATATTATTACTACAATCTTTCTCTATTTTTTTCATTATCATTAGAGTCTGTGTTAGTGTTGATTCTTTATTAGCGTAACCACTGGCCGGTACAGTGAACGCGGAGCTTTGAAGTAATAGGGAAGCATACTGCCGCTTCTGTTCTACCGAGGCAGTCATATCAACTTTTATTTATTTTTACTTCGGTTGAAACATCTATTGATCGGATTGAAAACTTTATTTTTCATTTTGTTTCCTTTTCTGCCCTAACATTCTTATTCTTTGGTTAATTTCTTCTGTATCTTTTTTGGGAAAATTTCTACTCGTTTTCCGTTTGTTTTTTTTCTTAAATCTCTTGATATTTTTCATTATATGTCTGAAAGTATTTCAATTCAAAATTTCTCCCTTTCTAATATTTACTTCCTTTAGATGTTTTTTTAATTTCTTGAGACCCAATTATTTTTAGTTTAAAAAGATAATCAAAGATACTTTGGTTAATTGTTATCCTTCATTCTTTTCAAATTCCCGAAAAATACATTTTTTTCTTATAGAATCCGATATTTTTTTTTAATTTCAGGTTAATATCTTTATTTGATCTTAAGATATTTTGAGTATTTTTATACTTAATTCTTAAAATCTTTCTTTTTTAATTATTTTTTCCAGTCTCGAATCTATATATACACACACACACACGTGTGTGTGTGTGTATATATATATATATATTGCCAATTAGGAGTTGACAATATTGGAAGCATGATTGCAAACAGTAGGCAACAGTGGGTGGTTGAGTCATACAGGCAGGATGAATGGAAATAGGATTCCAAGGATTAAGTGGGATTATAGAGATGTCAGCTAAGACTGTCATTTTAGTTTCTACAGCATATAATCTATTTGATTTTATTTGTATTCGTTTTATTATTACTATTTTAGGTTTTTCTTTTATTTATATTAATGACCCTTTCTAAATAATTATTTTACAGTATTTCTAATAATAATGATTTTAACAATCGAAGTGGCCACAAGTATTTATTTTCATTTTTTACCCTCTAAAATTTTTTCGTAAATTTGGTTACAGGATCCCTTTTTTTCTTAATAAAATAAACGTGTAGTTTTTACAACCAAGCAGGATGGTTTATTAGTTAGAACCCTACAACACAGTGTTGGCCTGGGAGGGTACAAAGGAGAACTAATAGTGTTAAAATATAAATGGTTCGGCCAGTCTTTAAACTATGCATGAACTAACACGTTAGCTTACGTTAATCATCTGCGCCATGCCAACATATTTAAAGAATACAAAATATAATTGATCTTGTCTGAAGAAGAGTTAGTAAAATACTCGTAACTAATATTTCTATTTTATTTCAAAATCATTGGAAAATTGAAACGTTGCAGTTATATTATTATCTTTGAATAACTATAGATTACTAGTACAGTACAGCAGGATATGCTAGATTTAGCAATGAGCAGTATCAATACAAAATTAATGTATATACTGAACTCTGTGAAGCTGAATGAACGACGGGATGTATAGTCAACTAGAGAAGGTAAACGAGCTGAAGCAAACAAAACATAGTCTAATAAATAGAGGAGAATGTAATTTGACTCCGGATTGATTGGCTATATACATTCCCGTACACTCCACAATTCCCACCTCAACAAATTACTGTAGTGTGAATTCGTGTTATGTTGACATTTAATAAGTTGTGGGTGAGGGATATAGATTTGTGAATTTGCTGTATTAAGAGTATAATGTTAAAATTGTTACTACTAATACTGCTACTCTTGTATTGGGGCTTAAAGAGACTGATATATGGTTGCAGATAATGTTGCACATTGCAAATAACAGATAGGAGATAACCAAGCACTTCACTGCAGGAGTAAAAGCACATTATCAAAGCATCATCAGTTTTTAACTGCATTCATTCTCTCTCATTGTCTATCCATTGTTTTTGGACCATAATTTTACTCTTAATAAAAAAAAACTTACAGAGAACGTTATTATTCACTCGTTCACTGACATATGCGCGCGTGTGTGAGAGAGAGACAGATATAGAGTGTGTGTAAATATTCATACATAAATTACAATATTCAGACGTATAATCTACAATTTAAGTATCTACACATTTATAGTTTTGGTTATTTTATTTTAATATACGGTTAGATATATGTAACGAATTTAAATTAAAAAAATAATATTTCAAAACGAAATAAAAATGTTTATCATAATAAGAATACAGTGTATGACATTGCTGGTTCTTTATCTTCATGATTTTACCTTTTTTCATTTATTTTCATTCCCTTTTCCCGTCTAAAAAGCCGAGTTCCCGTTATGGTGATTTGAAATCAGTTACAAATATGACGTAGGAATATTGCCCTTGAATTTTAAAGCAATTAAAAAAAGATTATATTTTTTTTAAATTTACAAAAAAAGGAAAAAAATGTTACGAACTTCCAGTAAATAAAATGATATTTTTAAAAAGAACTTATTTTGTATTCAGAATATTAAAATTTTATATAATAATGTACTTTTACTAACTAAAATCAAATGAATATCCTTAATAATAATAATGTTGTAGAAACTAAAATTATTGGGAGATTTTCAAAATTAATAAATTAATTTGGAAAATATACATTATAAAATTTTATACGAATTTGAATACTAGACATTAAATAACGGTGTACTTTTGTGGTTGGTAACTAACCATACATGTTAGAAATAATCGGCATGAATTTATACAAGATTTCACCTAATTTACACGTCATCCTCATCTTATTGGGCCAAGGAGTTGCTTATTGTTCATAAAGTTGAACAGTTTCCTTCATACACATTAGGAATAGAATATAAAAATAAATAAGTATTAATAAAATCTTCTTTTTTTTGCTTTTTTCATTCGTTATAATTCTGTGTTTATTATTGTTTCTATATTCTATTATTCTTTTTATGCTGTGGTTTTATTCATAGTTCTGGACATTATTATCATTTGTAGTTCATTACAGGCTGGACTTTATAAGTGCTTATGCTACTATTGATTTACTGTTGATGTTTAAAATGTAATTCATTGTTTCAAGGGAAACTGTATAACTGGATTATTGTAATTATATTTACTTATTGTTTCTAATCTACGAAACAGATTGTAAATATAATTTGAAAAACAAAAAGCAAATTATAATCTAATAAGCTGATATAATAAATAAGTCTAAGTTTTCAAAAAAAAAATTATTATTTATTCTTTTATTAGACATTCATTTGGAATGTTTCATAACTAAATTAATTATAAAAATTATATTTTCTGGGAAGATATAAGGTAAATATATATGTTAGCGTATGAATTTTTGTATACATTTTTTGCTCATCACATAAGCTAGAAACTTCTCAAAAAATATAAAAATACAGTTTATTTATTTATTTTATTTTTTCAATTTTTCACCTCAGACTTCATATAAAATTATTAAATTTATTCCTTAATTTGTGTTTTCAAGAATAAAGAAGGATTAATTTTATTGAAGGCTCAAATTCAGGGCGAAATCTTTTGCCAGCCGACATTCGCTAACGAGGCATTTCCGACCTTACGTTTATATGAAACTTCTTTATTTTTCTCAGCTAAATTCCTCGTGAATCATTCTGTATGTGGATCGGTTATTATTACACGAATTTGAATACTAGATCGTGAATACCGGTATTCTTTAGTGGTTGGGTTTCAATTAACCACACATCTCAGGAATGTTCGAACTGACACTGTACAACAGTGCAGTTCATTTACACTCATACACATCATCTTCATTCATTCTCTGAAAGGTAATTACCGGAGGCTAAACAGGAAAAATATTCGATCGGTCTTTAATAGGGAGTAAATGCACTGTCACCAAAAGTAATAAAATTACTTTCTGGGAGGTAAGTTAGTAATATCATGGGAGTATAAAGCCATCTTAAAACCAGTTTGGAAGTGTGGTAACTAACGTCGGAATACGTTTAAAAATTAAAAAACTGAAATAAGTCGCACTAATTGTTTGGGCTCTGGAATTCTGCGATTCGGAAAACGTATTTCATATTCTACTGCAGCAGCTGTAGCATTACTATTACAAACACTCAAAATGAATAGGATATCAGCGTATTCCTCTGTTATAAATAAGTACGGCGTTACTTCAATGGCAAACCGATCACGTTCAAACTGAAATTCATAGAAAACGTTCGCTAATGACAGCACAGTTTACAGTACTCGTTTTATTTAATATAACTTACAGAATGTTTTAAACATTAATACAGTATTGCGCATTGCTGATCAGCTGTTGTTATTTTATTGCCAACTTTGAAATAATAGTTTTTCAAATAATTTATTGTAGAGTATTTGTCAGTAAAAAAGTATCATGTAAGTAATTTTTATTTAACAATGTTTGTGCAATTTCCAATTTGAAAAATTGGAAAAATTTCCAATTTTTTAACAGAAATTTTTATCAGTAAATTTTGTTTTAAAAGATTTATCACATTATAAAAAAAGAATCTGATTTTTGTTTAATTAAATAAGTACTTTTCTGACTAACGTAGTAATGTACTGTTTCTAAATAAATTTCGAATTTTCCAATTTTTATGTGTGTTATTAAACTTATACTATTTTGTTCAGAATTAAATTTTCTACATGTTTTGTTTAAAATTTTGATGTGTTTATTACCCGTTCAACAAAGTTATTTATTGTACATCAAACGGAAAAAAACAGGGTTTTTTACCCCGTATTTATTGGTTTTTCACTCCATATTTCTCAGACATATACGGTTCTGGAATCTATATTATTATATTTTTTCAGGTTAAGAATAATTCAGAATAATCAGTAATTCAGCTCCTTAATTAACGTTCTTAAAATTTCTGTACGACCTTATTTCACCGGGATACAACACGTGAGCTGAATGTTTGCCCCTCACCAACTGCTGCGTCTAATGTACTAGTCATGGTATTGTACTATTCTGTTTTTCTTTTATTGTATATACAAATGTGTCATGTTATTAGTAATCAGATGATATCATCTGGTTAGATAGTACAACGACCCTCGCTCTCCTGTCTCATCCAAGCCAGCCGAGGGTTCGGTTGACAAAGACCAGGGGTAAACCTTGAGGAGAGGAAATTGCTAACATACCGCAGTCCGGTAATAGATATCATCCGGTGTACTGGTGGACCAGAGAAATCGAAGACCAAAGGAAAATCATGCAGCGTCACAAAAGAACTGCTCAGAGGTCGCGAGCAAGGAATAGTAACGATGAAGAAAGTCGACGTGCTGCCCAAGACGATAGACAGGCCAGGAAAAAGCTTAACTTTCTCATTAAGCAATCTAAGAGGAATAAATGGCAAGAGCTCTGTAACGAACTTGACACTGACCCTTGGGGGAAAGCTTTTAAGATAATTACCAAAAGGCTAGGTAGACAGGTGCCAACGTTGAGTAAGGAGGAAGCGGAACGACAAGTTAGGATTCTTTTCCCTAGACCTGAAAATCTGAATAGGGAAAGAATTGTTTGTGAAGGTGGCAGATTCACAGAACAAGAGGTAATGGAGGCCATTAAAAAGTTGAAAAACCGGAAAAGTCCAGGGCCGGATGGCATACCTGCGGCCATCATCAAGACTATAGCAGGAATAATACCCTGGGAAATTGTGGATCTGGCTAGTTATGGTCTACAAAACTGTAATTCTCCTGGCTGCTGGAAAGCAGCCTGGACGGTTTTTATACCCAAGGCGGGGGTAAATAATGGATATAGGCCGATTACTCTTATTAATAATATGGGAAAGGTGGTTGAGAGGCTGATAGAAGGCAGGCTTAGGGCAGAGCTTGAGGAAAAGGGCTGTCTACATCCACAACAATATGGATTCAGAAAAGGCCGATCTACCATAAATGCCTTAGAGAAAGTTAAAAATTGGGCTTTAAATAGCAGGAGCGGTTCCTGGAGGACCAGGAAAATCCCCCTAGTGATAATGCTGGACATTAGGAACGCGTTCGGATCAGTACCCTGGTCATCTATAATTGATGCATAGCATGAGATGCGAATAAGCGAATATCTAATAAATCAAGTTAACAACTATCTACATCAAAGGTTTCGTGAGATCAAAACTTTGGAAGGTAAGGCAGTATTCCAGATGTTTGGAGGCCTTCCTCTAGGTTCTGTGCTGGGCCCAACCTTGTGGAACATTTTTTATGACGCAGTCTTCAGACTGAATTATCCTGAAGGAGTTACTGCAATTGGCTATGCTGATGACATAGCAATCCTCGTTGAGGATAGGGATGTAGATAACTTAGAACGCAAAGCCAATCTGGCATTAGGAATTATAGATGCATGGTTACAAAGAAGCCAACTACAGATAGCCCCAGGGAAGTCCAGTTGTATTGCCCTTTCCGGCAGAAGACCTATTAGAGGTATAAATTTGAATATCAGAGGAGAGCCAATTATGCAAGTCAATGAGGCAAAATATCTGGGAGTCATACTCGATACAAATTTGAGATTTAGCAGACACATCGGTATGATATGTAGTAGGGTCACTCCAATGGTCAAAACTCTGAGAGGACTCTTCCAGAACCATGGAACACCAAAAATAGAAACTAGGAAATTAATAACTGCTGCAACAACATCAATGATATTATACGCGGTCCCGGTTTGGGGACATACAATTAGTATTAAACGGAATAAAGGAAAATTGAGAAGCGCGCATAGACTTGCACTGTTGAGGGTGGCCGCTAGTTACAGAAAAAAAAAAAAAAAAATGTATGTCCTAGATGGGCTGAAAACAGGAGGGTAATTATAACAAATCGATTAACACCGGATAATCTAATTAATTGGATGGTACAAAATCTAGAGAACTGGGACTGATTCAGAAGGTTTGCTGGAGAGATCCTGAGAACTAAGGAAGAAGAGGGCGGTAGACTGTGATTAAGTTAAGTAGGGAAGGGTGGACAGTCTCTCCGTGGAGGGCCCGTATGCCCTGGTTTGCGGGTTCCTGCGAAGGGGGAGAACTCCAGGGGAGATGGGAATAAAAGAAAAGACAGAGTCCCGGCCGGCGGTGTGTCTCCCTGCGGGCGTCTAGGCGCTTTGTGGGGTGGGTACCGTCGGTTAGAGGCATAGGCGTAAAGACCGAGACCCGGTTCCCTGCGGATGGGCTGGGGGGACGGCATCGCCGGACCTTGGCCCTAACGCGGGGAATTAGAGGCAGGCAAAAAATAAAACAAAAGATCCAAGACCGGGGGGGCCAACCTGCCGTGCCGGATGTAAAGCCGGTGGGTGGGGGACGCCCCCTTTGAGTAGAAGGACACTCTCCCCGACTGTGTATACTTAAATGGATATCCGGTCGGGGAGAGTAGGGAAACAAACAATCCATCGGTTATGTCTAGTGGTGAACGCGTCTTCCCAAATCAGCTGATTTGGAAGTCGAGAGTTCCAGCGTTCAACTCCTAGTAAAGTCGGCTATTTTTACACGTATTTGAATACTAGATCGTGCATACCGTTGTTCTTTGGTGGTTGGTTTTCAATTAACCACACATCTCAGGAATAGTCGAACTGAGACTATACAAGGCTACACTTTATTTACACTCATACATATCATCCTCATTTATCGTCTGAAGTATTATCTGAAAGGTAATTACCAGAGGCTAAACAGGAAAAAGAAAGAAAAGGGATAAACCTTCAGCTCACTAATCTTTCACTAGCCGTAAATCGTAAATGAAGCCTGTACAACATATGTTTATATGTACTTTTTCCTTTATCTTCACAAGTAAAATAGGTGATAGCATATACTATCTATGTACTCTATAGGTGATAGTATATACTATGTATTTGTTTGTTCGTAAAAATATTGAGATGAAGTTTAAATTAATTGTTTAAATTGAAATTTTTATTTTTTCCACATTTAATATTTTCTAATACTCTTCATTTAAAGTCAATTGCAAATTTGACATAGAAATTAAACTGCTTAACCGCTAATTAAAATAATTGTCATTTAGAAACCGATATACCTTTTAATTGCTTTCTGTGTAAACGTTAGTACAAAAATCAATAATTTACTACAATTAAACTAATTAAGGCATTTTTAAAGACATGAGTATTAAATAAAATAAAATCTCTCATTTGTATTTAATTAAAATGTTGCGTAGGCCCGTTTAATTATTTAAAATATTTAATTTTCAGCTACATGTATATCTATTCGACAGTGTAAGCAATAAAAATAAATAGACCTTCAATAAAAAGGAATTAATATACATTATAATATAAAGTAACGTATGACTATATTGTATAAATTATACATTTTTCACGGTATTTGCTACTTTATTTATATTTATTTAACTTTTTCACAATATAATAAAAATTCAGCTTCAGTTTAGGTTTTCTGTTTTATTTAATTTAAATAAAATGTTTGTCGTTTGAGTAAATTGCTTCTATAATCAGAAATCATTATTCTGCAGTTTTATCCGTCGTTTATGTTTTTGCTTTATATACAGCCTGATTAATAATTTATTCAAATTAAAAATAAATTTGAATATATTTATTTTATATATATATATATATATATATATATATATATATATATATGTTAACCCCATATTCAACATATACATATATATTTTTTTTTATATATTGTATATTATGTAATGGTAAAAGTTATAATTTAAATTCATGGTTCGTTCTTGGTTGGAATATATTCGTTGAGCTTTACTGTTGCGCATGAAGAGACAAAGAGGGAGTGAGTGAGAGAGTAACGGAGAGTTGATAATTTTAATTGGAGGTCATTTCAGGGATGAAAAGGGATTTACTCTCCCTTCTAGCTCATAGGGGGTGGTTTAAGAGCTAAATTTGTCCTGTACAGATCTCCCTTCTTCTTCCCTTTACCCACTAATCACACTCCTCCCCATCCTCTTTTGTGCAGTGATGCTGATTCCTGAAGGGAGAATTGAAATGTAAAATTTCCCATGTTATTATTATTATTAAATATTCTTCTGAATCACATTTCAGTTTTTATCTATCCTTAAATTGTATAAATAAATAAATATATATATATACACATTTTTTTCATATCAATTATTGGTATGACTGGTCGTTATTATTTTAGTTCAGAGACTGGTTTAGACGTGCAATAATCTAAATTCAACTGTCAATTTGTCTGGACTAATGGATTAAATTGATTAGATAATGGATTTACTGAAGACAGCTTGAGATATATTTTTTTTACCTCTATATACTGAATGAAGTTATATATTGCGGTTTGTCAGAGATTCAAACTAGAAATTAAGTTCCAAAAAGTTATACACCTGAAACTTTAGTAGGGTTATTAAGATATTCAGTAAATATTATCAGTTGTCATAAACAATTTAAAAACCGTAAAGTGGCCTTTTTTCATTTTATGATTTTTTAATTAATGACAAATATGTTGATAAGAAAATTATTTATTATTACTGGTATTTTATTTGATAGGAATTAAAAGATCTGTTTAATAAATAAACATTTTAAACGACAAACCGACTCAATTTCATTAAACATAAAGTCAGAAACTTACATGTTAACTTTTTTATTTTATCTTGCTACCATTTTCAGTGACTGATGCTGCTGTTCTCAACCTGATGTAACTGATATTATTACTAGCCGTTATTTTTTAATAAATTGACACGTGTTAGGTAGATAACAAGTATTTATTTAAAATATGATTAAAAGAATGGGTCGTATTTGAATTGTGTCAGATCATCATATCTTTATTTTTCCACTATATATTTAATAATGTTCTACTTCGGTTATTACGATGTCCTTTCGTATCATGTATAGAATTTAACAAAATTTTTTTAATTTGAAAAAGTTTAATTGTTTATTGGCATTTTCTGTATAGTTTAATTTTTTAAATATATGCCTAACTATCTCAAACAAAAATAAATCGCTAGCATAAACATTAATTGACGTCAGGGCGAGATTAGTAGCACTAACATTCAATGAAAATGGATAGAAGAGCGATTGAAAATTTTTTTTTGTTATTTCAAACTCTGCTTACAATCGGTTACATTATATTAACCTTCAGTAAATTGGATCACATTCGTAATCACATACGATAAGAAGTTCCCAGCGAAACTCCTCAGAAATTACACACAAGTATTAACAAAGAACTTTTGTAGCATGCAGCACATACACTAAGTAATTATGAAAAGCTAACAGTAGAACAAAGAAAGAAAAATAATAGAAGTCATAGATAATAAGAAAAACGATGAAACAATGAAAAGAAAAAAATATTATACAATAAATTTGAAAATAAAAATTGAAGAGATAATGCACACCTCTCACAACTGAAGTTACACTTACGACAATATCCAGTCACTAAAATTCAAAACATGTAGCCGTTTTGATCTCCTAATGTCATACCCGATGTCTAGGAAGTTCACTGTTAACTTATTCACGTAGTTGTTAAGTCACATTTTGTACTTTGAACTGAAAAGCTGTCTTTCCATCCGTACTTATCGTAAACGTACATTTCTGTATTTCACTGCTTTTTTTTTAAGATCTAGGTGCTTCTGCTATGCACCTCGCTAGTTTACTTTAAAACAGGTGTAAGATGTCAATATTGTTCTGCTCTCAGTGGCCCATGGTTCGATCACACAGTTCTACTAGACAGATTTTATAATTGTTGAGTATACCATCAGCTTATTAGACAAGGAAAACATGAACGTCTGCCAAACAACCAGAACGTTTCCTTGGCTTTATGTCAGATTGCCTTCTCTTTTCTCTTATATAAACTTTCCACGTTACTTAACGGTCAAGGTGTAGAGACCTAGTTACCTCACACTCTCAGTTTGCAGAATTACAACGTCATGAAGGTGGACCCCTGAGGAGGTCCACCTTCCTCCTCCTCATTGTGAATGTCACATGGTTCGATTTTGCTTAGCTAACGCGTATTCTCCATTTACTCCTCAGCGAGAACAGTTGTGTCAGCCGTAAAGAAAGTGACAGTAATTTAATCGACAGTTGGAAGTTCTATAGTGAAGATGGAATTTAACACGGGCCTCAAGACAGAGTCCTGAGAAATCCCCGACTTGATTTTGAAGAATATGGAAAACATCCTGGTTATATTTCACTTGAGAAAAATGTCCTTCTAGATGGACACGTACAATAAGGTAATAAGGTTGAGGAAGACTCATCTTCAATTTATACAAAAGGCCAAGGTGGTAAAGGTTGTCAAAGATCTGTTGGATGTCCAAGAAGGCTAACGATCAATATTAGTTCTCTTCAAGGATTCCTTCTGCGATCAACATTGCGAGCCTGTTTGTTTGCTCGATAGTGAAGTGCTCACAACGGAAACCAAACTGATGGTCTGGAATTACATGGCCGTGCTCCAAAACAGGTCATTCGATAGACAACACACTGACTGATAAAACACCTTCGATATAATAGTTAACAGGCCTATTGATTTGTATGAAGCCACATCGAATGCCGGTTTGCCTAGTTTTGGGACCTTGACTATTTGGGAAGAATGTTGTCCAGAGAAGGCCATTAAATAAGTGTGTTACATATAGTATGGCTTTGGAAGGCACCATAAAAAGCATTTTGTTAGTGATTAAATCAAAACAAGGGCTCTTCTCTGAGTTTTCCACTTCTTGATCACATGAATAATTTCAGCTGAAGAGAAATGCTTAATAGTAAAGCCCATTGAGATCGGCTTATCTAAGAAAGTAACGATTATTTCCACACGAGGACTTCGTATTTCAAGCGGTTGAAAGACATTACTCAACTAAGACGACATTTTACAATAAAATTTGACGAAATTTTTTTAGAACTCTGTATTAACTGGCCTAAGTTCGGTTTCTTATTAAAATTTTGATTTTGTATGAAGTAAAGGAAGTATTGTGATCGCGAAACATTTCGGTTTTCAAATTTCAACGGAAGTATCCATTTTAATAATCCCTGAATTCATTTTGACTAGTTTCGGCTTTACGTCTGTACGTACATACATATGTATCTCGTATAACACAAAAACGATTAGCCGTAGGATGTTGAAACTTTGGATATAGGTCTGTTGTAACATCTAATTGTACACCATCGCTTTTGGTTGCAATCCACTGGACCAAAAGGGTCCAAAAAAGCCCAAAATCAAAAAAAAAAAGGATTTTGGACTTTTTCTTAGCTGTAGTAATAAATCCTCATTGAGCGCTTTTCAACTATATATCATAAGTGATACTTGTTTTTATTGGTTCCAGAGTTATAGCCAAATAAAACTTTAATTAATAAAATATTTGGATCTTACAAGAGGAAGGCACATCGGTTCAAATCCGACTTCATCTACGTTTTTTTTAATTTAATTATATTGATATATTAATAATTATTAACCTCAGATTGTAAAAAAAATTTACATTATATAACAATTCAATAATAACAATAAAAAAAATGAAAAAATATCAGAAGTTATTAATGAAATAAAATTTTATTTACTTTTCATTTAAAAAAAAATTTGATTTGGACACTGCATGTCTTCCTTGTACGTCTGTTAAATTTCATTTACAGATTACAATTACACATTTTTTTAAATGAAAAATATTTTATTTCATTAATCAAACTTCTGATATTTTTTTTTCTTTAATTGTCATTATTTAATTATTATTTATCGTAAAAATTTTTTTAATAATCAGAGGTTAATAATTAATTATTAATAAATCAATATATTTAAATTAAAAAGAAAATGTTAAAAAAAAAGAAGATGAAGTCTGATTCGAACAGATGTACCCTTGTAAGATCTAAATATTTAATTAATTAAAATTTCATTTGGCTATAACTCGGTCGGTAACCAATGAAAATAAGTACCACTTATGATAGCGTTGAAAAGCTCTAAATGAGGGCTTATTATTGCAGTTAAGAGAAAGTAAAAAATACAAATTTATTTTGAATTTTGGGCTTTTATGGACAATTTTGGTTCAGTCGGTTGAATCAAAAGGGGAGATGCACAACTAGATGTTGCTAAATCCAAAATTTCAGCATCCTTCGGCTAATCGTTTTTGAGTTATGCGAGATGCATACGTACGTACACACGTCACGCGGAAAATAATAAAAATAGATTCGGATATGATTGAAATGGATTTTTCCGTTGAAAAATTAAAAAAAATTGTATTTTTTTATCTTTTCTGCTCCTCCACTTCCAAAATCATCGTGCAATCGTTTTTTTTTGTTTCTACGTTAACTCTATTAATGGAAGAAACCAAATAAAGGTTCAAATAAAAATGGTTAAGAAATAAAATGTTACCTACCAATTTCTTTTCTGCTGGTAGGGGTGAATTATGATGAAATTTTATTGTAAAATTATTACTAAAAGTTTATACATACTAGTAGCTCTCAAAAACCATTATTTGATAAAATAATGGTACACTCATATTTACCATTATCCGTTGGTTGATTTTACTTCACATCAAACAATTTTTGCACTGTTTTTAACGCAAATTTTTAGTGGACTGTAAATAAATCAGTTCTTATTATGCTCTTATTTTTGTAGACCAGCTGGTCCCACACACGTTTAACATATAGAATAAAAACAAACAGAATGTAAATAGTAAACAAATAAGAGCACTTCACGATCTCATCCATCAATTATTAAGTAAAAGTTTATAAACAAAAAACGTTTTGAAAAATTAAAAAAAAAAACGGTTCCCAAACCGCAGTATTACCCCCAATTTTTGTTGTTTTTTTTTTATCACGTACCCTGCTAATATGTATGGAAGGACAGTTAAAAAAAAAATTCGGATAAACAATATGCAATAGATATAAAGGTATTTTTTTCGATTTGTGGGAGAGGAATAATGGGCAAAATTCTTTTAAAAATGGTAAGATAAGCATGCACTGAGCTTAATATAAAGTGAGGTTATGTTTTAAAAATTTTGAGAAAATTGACCTCCAAAACCCCAGCCCACCACCTGAGATACTGACCCAAAAATTTCACAAACAAATTTTCCCGTATACACGAGTCTGTGCAAAATTTCATCAAAATCTGTTTTATCCAGTCAAAAGGCTTCAAACATTCCAATTCCCGTCCCAACATACGTACAAACATTACTACTTTTTTTTTGGAATTTCTCGATCATGAAACGTCAAGAAATGTAAAAAAAAATCGTATTCTATCTTTTGACTGACTAAAATATTAATAAAATAAAATTTTAGTAGGTAATAAAAAAAATTACTTGAAGAATACTTAATAACGTAAAGAAATACGACATTTTAGTTCTTTAAATTTCAGGCATTTTAAGTCAACCTACATTAGGGATTAATAAGTTGAAAGTAATTTTTGTCTTGAATATTGAGCGGACTTCAAAAAGTTTGGCCAAAATTAAAAATTTTTTTTGAGTTGAAAAAGTTATTATTTTTATAAATATATATTTAGGAAGAACTTTCATATGATAAAAATCTCTGACAGAGATTATGCATAAAATTAAATGAAGAAAATATTGATTTTTCTTGAACTTAATTTTTTCTAGAAATTTTTATATTGTTTAAAGGAAGGATTATTTTTTCAACATTCTTCATGTTTTAAGTTTACTCACGGCTAAAACACTAATGGTTTTGTTGAAAACGTTTCAGCGGTTTTGAAGATATTGAAAGAACTAATAGTAAAGTTAATGAGATAAGATGAAAATCTATTTCGTTTGAGTTTATTTTCCTTAAAACAACCGTTAAAATAATTATAATTAGAAAAACTTCTTAACCTACCTATAAAATTATTTAAAAAGATCTTACTTTTTTATATTAGTTTTTATCACTTTAACAAGTGATAAATGATTTTTTTAAAAACATTTATCTTTGTTTAGATAATTTATAAAACACCTAAATGTTTCTTATTTTTTCTAAAAAATTAGACATGTGTGTGTGTATATATCTATGTGAAAATATATATATATATATAAATGAACATCTCCTGACTTGAGTATTTCATAAACGTCCAGCATAAACTACTGAAGATAAATTGATGAAAATTTGTATACATGTTCTTCATACAGTTAAACGCACACTAAGAAATAATTTTTCAAATTCCTGAATTTAAAGGATTAAAATTGAGTAACAATGTAATTCATTGTTTTTTTTGTTTTTTTTTTTAATTTCTTGGTAAGAAATTAAGATATCAATTTGATTTTTGGTGTGTATAATATTTATGTGATTATTTGAAAACAAATTTCTAAATTTTTTGAAATTCCAATTTAAAGGGTTAAAATGAATTTGAATTTATTTTTAATTTCGGCTATTTTTTTTTATTTTTCGGTGAGAAATCAAGCTGATGCTTGATTTTTTATGTATAATCTCCATGTGAGTATCTAAAAACCAAGGACGAAGTTCGTCGATGAAAACGTGTGAAGAACTGCAAAAAAATGTTAAATGACTGTAAGTTTTCCCCATTTCTGACCATACTAAACGAAATATTCATTAGATTTTGACTTGCAAATACTCTTAAAATAAATATTTGAAAATCATGATTTGTTTATTTTTAATTTCGATCTTTTAAAGGTGCTCAACCAACATAGCCAATGTAATATGTACGACGCCGCTGACTGTACCTGTCTCCGGTTATTTGAGTAAAACAAATAAATGAAAGTAATTAAAAAAGAAAAAGAAACAAAGTACGGTCACCTCCTAGTGATGTTTGTCGGGTAAAGCTAAAAACCGGGCAAAATACATTTTTAGCCGAACGAAGTACGAGTAACCAGTTATATTTTTAAGATGGAGGCTGACTATTTCAAATCCCACAGTCATAGATCACTCAAATTGTTGGGTTCCATATAAATCAAACTGTTGCTTTAAACAAATTACAATACACTGATAATTATAAATTATTATACTTTATTAATTATAAATTGAACAAGCTTAATTTTTATTTATCATTATTATCCTCACAAGCATGAGTCTAATAGACACAACGAGGTCCAAGGGATAGAGTCCTCTGGCTAGATGGGAAAGGCGAATGAAGCGAGCCATGACCGGCTGAATATTCCTTGACCGCGACGGGAAACGCAAGTAACCATATAGCGCGAACAAAGCCGCGACGGAGGTGCTAATGTATATAAATATACTCGTATATATAATTATATGTGTATTAATGTCTTATATTATTAAACTTGTTACATATAATTTATTTAAAATAAAAAATCTTGTTTTCATTTTATAAATTTTCTTTATTTTTCAGGTCGCTTAAAATATACAAGATCGCATTTTTTTTTCATACTGATAGTTCTTATATTTTGGGAAATTGATGTACTGAGCGCAAAATCTCAACATTTTTCCACAGCTAATTAAAATAATTAAAGTAAGTATTTTAAGGAACTCTAATTGTTTCTACTTTTAAAAAAGAAGTATTTAGAAATTACCAGTATTATATTTATCGAATAGAAAATTTTAGAAAGTTCTCATTTATTTGAATCAAATTTATCAATATATTTATTATTTAAAGATTAATTTTAATAAAGGATGGAATGAACATAAGAAAGAATTAAAAGTTTTTGGATGGAGAGATATAATGCAGAATATAAATTTATTGCAATCAAGCATTATTTTATAAATTAAAATTTTTTTAATTAAAAAAAAAAATTAATTTTATAATTAAATTTTTAAGAATATTTGTGTGGAGTATATTGTCTATATGGCAAAACATGAAGTAGGAAAACTAAAGATTTAGAGAAGAGTTCCGTAAAGCGATGTTATAGAAGACGTTAAAAGTTCCATAGACATAGAATAAGTTTTTGAAGGAAATGGGAAAAAAAAGTCCGTGATACAATCCTAATAGAATTAAGTAGGTCGTATAATTAAGACACGGTTAGTTAGTTAATTTCTATACGGAGACAAATATAAAAGTACGAAAGCAAACATTATAAAAATATTATTATTACAATTTTTTATTCGAATAATAATTATTATTAACTTATAGTTATCCAATATTTTTAATTGCCAAAAATAGTTCTACAGTTTTTAAAAATGTTTAATTTTAAGAATACGTGTTATCTTTTTAGCACTAGTTAGGTTTTCCTTTTAGTTCTAACCTCTCGTTTTTTAAATTCTTTAATACTTTAAGACCATTTTACATAAAAAAACCTGTGTGTTTTACCTTGTACCTTAGTTGGAAAACAGATTTTGTCTACATATCCGGTTGGTCTGGGTCTGGCAGTATGTTTTTGTAGAGTTAACTTGCTGGATTTCTTTACAGTGCAGTAAAATGACCAATAACATATAGTCTGATCTGTTTCATCGCTTCTTGAATATTACTTATTCGCCCTTTATTATTACTGTCTTTTTCTTTTAATTTTTGTCATAAATCACTGATTAGGTAGGTTTTAGAATGGAACCCAACGGGTTGATCTAGTGGTGAACGCGTCTTCCCAAATCAACTGATTTGGAAGTCGAGAGTTCCAGCGTTCAAGTCCAAGTAAAGTCAGTTATTTTTAAACAAATTTCAATACTAGATCATGGATACCGTCTTCTTTGGTGGTTGGGTTTCAATTAACCACAAATCTTAGGAATGGTCGAACTTAGACTGTACAAGACTACACTTCATTTACACTCAGGCAAATCATCCTCATTCATCCTCTGAAGTATTATCTGAACGGTGATTACCGGAGGCTACCGGAAAGAAAGGTTTTAGAATGGAAAATTTCCTGGTCTTTTGCAGGCCAGGGAAGCGTTTCCCTTTTATTCGTCTTAGGTCAGAAGTTGAGATTTTTATTTATATTTTTTTGAACAGATACGACAACTGACGGCACAAAGAGTTTTTAAATTAGTATGTCTTGATTTACTTTTCGGTTTTGTTAAGAGATAACACAGTCTTAGTCAGTGTCAAGTTCAACAAGCACTTAAAGAATTTATGACAAGCAAAGCGGTTTTGCCAGGAAATGACACCACTTGCATAGCGTTATTTCATTTAAAAGGGATAGGTATTGAGAATAAAAATGTTTATATTCTCGTTGTTTCTAAGGTGAGGAAGAGGCAGCTGCTGTTGAATATCCCAAGCTGTAGATTATACGCCGATTTCCAGTAATGGGAATTTATGTATGACTGCAGAACTAATGCAAGCAAGGACGGAATATACAGAGCAGTGCAGGTGAGGAAGCGATAGATAGATTATACAAACTGGTGTGTAATATTTTGAAAAAGGGGAAGTTCCGTAAGACTTCAAAAAGAATGTTATAGTCATGATACCAAAGAAAGAAGGAGCAGATAGATGTGAAGAATAGAGAACAGGTAGCTTCACTAGTCATGCACAAAAATCTTAACTAGAATTCTGTACAGAAGATTGAGAGGAGAGTGGAATAAGTGTTAGGAGAAGGCCAATTTGGATTCAGGAAAAGTATAGGGACAAGGGAAGCAATTTTAGGCCATAGATTAATAGTAGAAGGAAGATTAAAGAAAAAGAAACCAACATACTTGACATTTATAGACCTAGAAAAGGCATTCGATAACGTAAACTGGAATAAAATGTTCAGAATTAAAAAAAATTAGGGTTCAATACAGAGATAGAAGAATAGTTGCTAACATTTAGAGGAACCAAACAGCAACTTTAATAATTGAAGAACATAAGAAAGAAGTCGTAATAAGAAAGGGAGACAAGAATGTTCCCTATCACCATTACGTTTTAATATTTTTTTTTTTTTTTTTACGTTTTAATCTACATACATTACGTATTAATCTACATAGAGCTAGCAATGATGTTAAAGAACAATTTAGATTCGGAATTACAGTTCAAGGTGAAAAGATAAAGATGCTACGATTTGCGATGATATAGTAATTCTAGCTGAGAGTAAAAAGGATTTAGAAGGAACAATGAACGGCATGCATGAAATCCTATGAAAGAACTATCGCATGAAAATAAACAAGAACAAAACTAAAGTAATGAAATGTAGTAGAAATAACGAAGATGGACCACTGAATGTGAAAATAGGAGGAGAAAAGTTTATCGAGGTAGAAGAATTTTGTAATTTGGGAAGTAGAATTACTAAAGATGGACGAAGCAGGAGCGATATAAAATGCCGAATAGCACAAGCTAAACGAGCCTTCAGTAAGAAATATAATTTGTTTACGTCAAAAATTAATTTAAATGTCAGGAAAAGATTTTTGAAAGTGTATGTTTGGAGTGTCGCTTTATATGGAAGTGAAACTTGGACAATCGGAGTATCTGAGAAGAAAAGATTAGAAGCTTTTGAAATGTGGTGCTATAGGAGAATGTTAAAAATCAGTTGGGTGGATAAAGTGACAAATGAAGAGGTGTTGTGGCAAACAGATGAAAAAAGAAGCACTTGGAAAAATATAATTAAAAGAAGACACAGACTTATAGGCCACGTATTAAGGCATCCTGAAATAGTCTATTTAATATTGGAAGGACAGGTAGAAGGAAAATATTGTGCAGGCAGGCAACGTTTGGAATATGTAAAACAAATTGTTACGGATGTAGGATGTAGGGAGGTATACCGAAATGAAACGACTAGCACTAGTTAGGGAATCTTGGAGAGCTGCATCAAACCAGTCAAATGATTGAAGACAAAAAAAACCAAATATATACCGATGCACTTTTTTTAATGACAAAATATATTTTTGTGTATGGTTTATTTGCCTTTTATTCTAATGTTTTTTTTTTGTTTTTAATTAATGTGTTAGTACACCTTCCACTTTCTCCGATTTCTTTATTAGGTTGTCTCCACTTCATTTTTTTGTTTAGATTAGGTATCTTTAAACTCAGTGGGGTTTATCTTAAATGTAACATAATGTTAAATAATTATTAATTTACCATTATAATTATCGGATTAGCGTGTAATAGAAAGGAATAGATAAGTGTATCTATCAGTTAAGGTACTCATGATAATAAATGTTGGTGAAATTAAGGTAGGAATTGGTTTTTTTTGTTTCGGGAATAGGAGGAGAAATAGGAACTAGTGTTTATATTTTATTACGTTATAAAGTATTATAAGTTGTTCTTGTAATAAATGTTTGAGATAAATTATTAAAATAATAAATTTAATAAATAAAACATTTCATACAAATATAAAATAAAACATTTTGATTAAGCAAAATTTATAACAAAGGTTATATATTAAAATAAAGAATTAAAGGTTAAATTATTTAAAATAAATTTAATTTAGTTAAAATTTATTGTTTCGGTCAAGCATAATTTTCATTTTACGTTGTATTTATTCCTAACATTGTTTACATAATAAACAGAATATGTACATAATTATAACCGTTCAAACAAACAAATACAGTACAGTTCGCATTCATTAAAAATAAATAAAGCTTTACAATGAAAGCAGCATTAATCGGAAAATTAATCATATATGTAAATTATTATTTATCGAGCATTTCATAAACATGGGATACCTTCGTTCGTAACAGTGAAATATTGAAATTAAATTTAACTTACTGTATATGACAGTTATATTGTTGTTACATATTTGAACCTATAAAAGCACACAAGTTGACTGATTCATAATCAATGCCCAGCAAAAATTACTTCAGACAAACGGATGTGCACATGTTCTTCTTACGGTGTAAGTGCACGGTAAGAAGGATATTTTGAAATTCCAAGTTTAAAGAGTTAAAATTGAGAAAGATTGAATTTTATTGTCATTTGAATTTATCAGTAATAAATGAAGATATCATCTTGATTTTGATGTATGTAATCGTCATGTAAATATTTAAAAACAATTTTTTAGATTTTTCGAAATTCGACCTTCTATAAACCATTTTCGGTTTTTTTTAAAATTACGGAGTGCGATTGCGTACGACGGGGCGGCTCAACTAACACAACCAATTCCACTGTTACTGTATTAGCGATAATACTATCTCACAACCGGTATCGTTCTGATGAATGTATGCTACACTAGATCACATTTGTACATGTCTATACACGTCTGACTCTGCACAACAGTAGCAACGTTACTCTTTGAGTTAGCTCAGTTAGTTCCATCATATTTACAATGCTCTAGGAGTTTTTACTTGACAATGAACTAGGAACTAGGACGAAAACACGTTATAAAATTTAAAAAAAATTAAAATAACAATAAAACTGTGGTTGATGGAGAAATTCCGAACACATATTTGAAAACGGGATTAAAAAAACGCATAAGTACACGAATTGGTAAACGTGAGATAAAAATCATGTTGACCAGTGTTATTAATAATGGTTAAATGTAAATTCATATTTAGCAATATTTTAATTAGTTATCGGGAAATTTTCTGAAATAAATGTTTAATTATCACCAGAATAAAAATTATAATGCCATAAATAGGCCTTAAAGAGGTGTAAAAAATTTGGACTTTACGACACTTTGAAAAATTACAATTTTTAACATTTATTGAATAGTTTTTTTTTTATTCTAAATGGTACACGGTTAATTAACACCATTAAAACTGATAATTAGTAAGAAATAAAACAAAATAATAAATAGTTCCTAACTAAAAATTATAACATCAATTTTAAAACAGTAAGTCTTCCAGAGTTACCTTACTAACTAAAATTTACCTTACTAAGAATTATTGTATAGTCATTTTATGGTTAACCTGAAGAGTATTTCTTCCGATTATTTAATTTTATGCAAAATAAAACTGGAAAAGTTAAATGCATAATTGTTATCTGTATACATACGCGCCCGCGCGCATAGAGAGAGAGAGAAAGTACTTACATAAATTATGTAAGTTATGAAGTGAAAAGAGAATTCTCAATCAAACATAATTTAAATTTTATTCTATTTTTATAGATAAATACAATCTAAGCACATAACCATTCATCTTTATATTTATTTTCTTTCTTTTAATTTAATCTTTCGTATTATTTACAAGAGTTTTTGTTTTTCAAATTACATTATACAATGGTTCGGTTATAACTACATACTATGGTAAGTAGAAAATAACCTTCATCAACCCCAAGTGTAGTCATTCATCGTGCGGAAATATATTTTCCTTATGAATTGTTTGAGAGGGTAGATAGAGCTATCCTCTTCAAGAACTATTTCTCTACGATTTCTTTATTTCACGACTTTTTCTTCCAATTTTTTTGTTATTCTCTAATAATACCTTCTATATGGTTTATCCTCTTGGTCTACTTCCTTCCTCTTTTAAATCAAAATTTACCTAAGCTAGCTTCCCATGTGCATTTTCTTCAGATATTCGAACAACTTTCCTAACTCTATCCACACCAACACCCTCCCATATCCATTAATACTTTATTCTAAATTCTGTTTCTGTCGCTATAATTTTATAATTTTCTTTTGTCCCTCAACACCACGATTGTATATTTTTTATCTCTCTGTTACATAAAGAGAAAACGTTTGTTTGTATGTTAGTAAAAATCTCAAGAACCGCTGATCTAATCGCTACCAAATTTTAACAGTAGCTACATTATGTATTCCGATGTGTCATCTATATATATAGAAATGTTAAGTTCGTTTGTGTACGGCTTCAAAAACTCAAAATGTTCTGCACCGATTGAGATCAAATTTTAGCACGATATATAACCCGCATCAAAGATTGTTTTCATCTATTTTTAATAAATCTATCTATCTATTTTTGATTTGTACATTTTTAATTTGGAAATGTAAACAAAGGAAAACCAATCAGATCAATGCAAGATGGCCGCTGTCAAACACAACGACCAAATTTCTTTGAATTATATTTAACAGCTAAAACTTCTGTATTTTATTTTAAAAAAACCCTGATAAAAAAAAATTTAGCACGATATATAACCCGCATCATTGTTTTCATCTATTTTTAATAAATCTATCTATCTATTTTTAATTTGTACAGTTTTTTAATAAATAAGAGGCTAATAAATCAGATGGAAATGTAAACAAAGGAAAACCAATCAGATCAATGCAAGAAGGCCGCTGTCAAACCACAACGACCAATCACAAAGAGCCCGTATGGCCGTTGCCAATGTAAACAAAATCACAACTGATTAAGTAACAAATTTCTTTGAATTATATTTAACATCTAAAACATCTGTATTTTATTTAAAAAAAACAAAACACCAAAATAAAAAGAAAAGCCACCAAGAAGGATGACTTACAGTAAATAAATTAAAACACCCAACTTTCTTATAGCCCAGATAGACTTAAGACGATGCAAACAAAAAAAGTCGAAATAACCAAATACACAGAAAATAATATCCCTACATAATGACCAAAAAATCCTTTGTTAGGTTAGTTTTTTACATATATATAACCAAACAATAGTTTTTTGGTCATTTAGCGTTCTTTGCTATGTAAAAGCAAAGAACAAAATTCACAAATAGTAACACTAAAACCACACAACTAAGTATTCGTTTTTATTTTTGTTTTTTCTAACCTCCGAAACCACCGTTATGCATTGCTTCAGATGATGATATGAATGATTTGTAGCGTATGAAAATGCCATGCCTGACCCGGGATTCCAACTCGGAACCACCGGATTAAAGTCCGAGACGTTACCACTCGCGCCACGGAGGCCGGCAAACATATTTGTTATGAGCCGAATAAAAACACGACTTACCAATATGGAGTTGTGTGTCAAACCAATTTTATACGGACTATAATTACTTTTAATACGCGAAACCCTTTGCAATGATTGAACATTAACTTAAACTTCTTCAAAAATTATTCCTTTTGAACTAAGCCACATTTTGATATCATTGTTTTTCTATAACACGGCTGGAATTCTTTTTGTTTAATGATAAGAAGCGTTGTCCAAGACAATAACCGAATTCTCTTCCAAAGTGCATAATACACCGCTAAACTATTTCTAAATAATTCAAATTCCTGTAATTTTTTTTACGAATCGCGTTTTTATCAAAATCTCACCTTTTTCTCAATTGACCTGCGGGGTTTTGTTTTCTTTGGAGACCGTAATTCATTAGTAGATTCATACTCGAGAATCACGTTGTACACTGAAGCAGCACAACATCTACTTACGTTAGCAGTTTATTAAAATCTGAAATCAACGCCGTTTGATTATTCTGTAATTTGTAAGCATTACTCTGCTTTGGTAAGCATTTAAAATGATGTGTTTTTTCGATCGACTTAAGGGCTTTTTTCGCAGCCCACAAATCTTTATATATAAAAATGTTAAGTTCGTTTGTGTACGCTTCAAAAACTCAAAATGTTCTGCACCGATTGAGCTCAAATTTTAGCACGATATATAACCGGCATCAAAGATTGTTTTTATTTATTTTTCACATCACTCACATACCCGCGACTGCGAGAAAACAGTTTTGTTAACGGTCAACTGTGTACCAGTGACTGCGCCATCTGCCGGAAGCGAGGGGAACACTCGCCATACTACCTAACGACAACCGCAGTCACATATGAAACAATACCTGTTCCCAATTACATTGTTTATTAACAAAAAAAAAAAAAAAAAAAAAAAACGTATCCACTTGCATTTGATTCAGGTTATTGTACAATCTGAATTAAATATTCACTGCAATCAAGGTACTTTTGTGTTATCGTGTCGTGATTGAGCTGCGCCTTTCACCAAGCTCTGAATTTATTATAAAACGACCAACAGTGGGATATATGTATTAATGACGCGTGTAACACTGCACATCCAAACCAAATTCGCGCATTATTCGCAATTATATTGACAACTTGCTTCCCTTCATCTCCCACAGAGTTATGGGAAAGATATCGATCGCATATGGCTGAGGATATTTTGCATAGCGTACGCCTAGAATATACCAATATGACCATGGAATTTACAGAAGGCATTTACAACGAAGCATTGATAAATATTGAAGACAAGTGCTTAGCTATTGCAAATAAAGTTCTTATTCAATTGGGAATCCCAGCACCCACCCGAGCTGCGATTGCTTCATTTGATGTGGATTTACGCCGTGAACAGAGCTACAACATTGGTGATCTTCAGTCATATGTCCAATCAAACATTCCCAAATTAACGCGTGAACAGAAAGGCATTTATGATCACATAATGCAAATGATATATGACAGAGTTGGGGGGACCTTCTTCTTGGATACGCCAGGAGGAACTGGGAAAACATTCCTCATTAAATTGATTCTAGCAACGGTTCGATCAAAAAATGACAATTATCCTGTTGCGGAATATTAATCAGCCAAAACTCTGCAACGGCACGCGACTTGCAGTTAAGAAATTGATGAATAACGTAGTAGAAGCAACGATTTTAACGGGGCCTTTCAAAGGTGAAGATGTTCTCATTCCTCGAATACCCATAATCCCGACCGATACACCATTTTAATTAAAAGATTGCAATTCCCAATTCGATTGGCATTTGTAATCACAATCAATAAAGCTCAAGGTCAATCTTTAGAATTGTGTGGTTTAGATTTAGACACAGATAGCCTTTATATCTACGCAAACAGTGGAAAAACAAAAAAATATTGTATATTGACAAGTATTGCAAAATTAAACTTCTATGAAACGTTTGCTTTGTTTTGTTCCTCATTTCTCATCCATGCAACCAGTGTGCCACAGCGAAGCGTGGCGGGTAGAGCTAGTAAGCTATATATTCATAGCGAAGTTTTATAAGCTAAGATGAAGAATTATTTATTAAAACGTGTAAATAATAAATAATTCGTTACGGTGCTGCACTTTTCATTCGGGCCGCTACGAGCCGAACCGCAAAATTCTCATTCCCCGTTCTTACGACGAGCCGGTCTCAAGATATTTTTCAATAGAGGTCTTATTGAAATTGAATTTAAGGTTTTAAGTCTTGGTGAAAAGTATTTATGCGATTTCGGTTTACCAACACTAATTCGCGATGAAAAAATTATGAAAACCCGTAAGATAAAATGTTCCGAAATTTTTTTAATATCAATGAACTTCAGGAGTATATAAATATTAACTTTTTTAAATTAGTACCAAGTCAGTACCGGACATATGATTTCACCGCAATACACGTAGAGACAGAAAAAAAGTATTTTTTAAAAAAATGCTCTTTATGACACAGATGAAACCTTTTTGAATAATCTACTTCTCGCAAATATTCGATCGACAGGAAGATTTGCTCTCGATGTAGCTACGGCAGGCATCGCTGCGACGTTCCTCGCTGCGGGTAGGACTGCTTAATTAACTTTTTAATTGCAATCAACTGTATCACGTTCACAAAATTCAGTTCGCTGTATACGTAAAAATGGTCCTCTAGGTAACATTTTCCAAGATATAAAACTTACCGTATGGGATAAATGCACCATGATTTATCGAGCTGTTGAAGCGATTGACCGAACTCTCATAAACCTTAGGTCAAGCGATAAATTGATGGGAGATAAATTTTGTACTTGCAGGAGATATTCGTCAAAATTTTCCAGTGTGGATAAAGCCGCGACGGAGGATGCTAGTATACTATATTTTACATTCACGTTTTTTCACTAATTACATGTTTTTCTTATTCATTTATTTCTTTATGTAATAATTCAAACGTTTAAATGTTTTAAAAATCATTAAAATTATAATTAATATGTCTTAATTTGTTTTCCTTTAGTTATTCATAATAATTCAGAAAATTATCAATCTCCTTGGCGGATAGGTAGCTTCCTGACCTTTCAACGATAGGTCATGGGTATGAATACCGGGTTAGGTTTGACGCTTTTCATACGCTACAAAGTTTCCATTTCATATCCCAAAACAAGTGTTGAATAAGTGCACAAGAGTTCAGGTGATGAATTGTCCTAAGGAAAAAAATTGTAAAGAATATTTTTTATTAGTTTTTACTTCCTCGTACAAGGAAGCATTGTAATCGCGAAAAATTTCGGTTTTCAAATTTCAACGGAAATATCCATTTTGACCATCCCTGAATCCATTTTTACCAGTTTCGGCGTGACGTCTGTACGTACGTACGTATGTAACTCGCATAACTGAAAAATGATTAGCCGTAGAATGTTGAAATTTTGAATTTAGGTCTGTTGTAACATCTAGTTGTACACCTCCCCTTTTGGTTGCTATCGACTGGACCAAATGTGTCCAAAAAAGCCCAGTATTAAAAAAAATTGGATTTTGGACTTTCTCTTAGCGGCAGCAATAAGCACTCATTGAGAGCTTTTCAATCTTATATCATAAATGATGATTACGAAGAATATCTCTAAAGTAAAGACCGTTGGGAAATTTCTCTCCTTAAGGTTGGCGAACCTGTGTCGTTCATGACCAAGCTAGTAAATAATGTACACACTGCGCTGTTGTCTGTGAAATACGTGGAGTTATAGGTTTTTTAAACCATCAAAACGTTAAGCCGGCTGAAATTCATAGGCGGTTGGTTGCTGTGTAAGGTGATAATGTAATGAATGAAAGAAACGACCGATAATGATGTGAAAGGTTTAAAAACAACAGAATTAATGTGCACGATGAAGAACGTTCGTGGGAGGTCCTCGATAATCACCGAGAACTTGTTGAAACGCGTCGATGATGAAATCAGAAAATATCGTCGCCCAACGATTACTGACCTGGCCCTTCTTTTTCCTGATGTTTCAAGAGCTGTTGTGGATCGCATTGTGCATGACCAATTAGGCTTCAGAAAGGTTTGTGCAGGTTGGGTGCCGCACCTCTTAATGGGATCTGCTTTGGAATTTTTGATGTGCTACACAGAAAAAGGTGATGAGTTCTTAATTCAATTGTTACCGGAGATGAAACATGGATTTCGTATTACACGTCAGAGAGAAAACGGCAGTCAAGTGAATGGTGACATCCTCAATCACCAACCAAACCAACAAAGGTCAACCCACAGTCATTCGGACGTATGATGGCCACAGTCTTTTGGGATCGGTTTGGTATACTGCTGATTGATTTCGTGCCACGTGGAACGACTATAAATGCAGAAGCCTACTGCGAAACTCTACGTAAGTTACGGCACGCCATTCAAAATCGGCGACTTGGGCGGGCGGCTGACCGATGGCGTTCTCCTGCTGCACAATATGCACGCTCACACGTTGCGGGTATGATACGTTATTTACTGAGAACATTTGGATGGTAAATTTACGATCACCTACCATGAAGTCCGGACTTAGCTCCTTCTGATTACCATTTGTTTGGGAAATTGAAAAAAATGTTTGAAAGGTAAGCAATTCGCAGTTGACGATGAACTTAAAAATGCTGTTAATCAGTGGCTAATTGGACTGACGGCAGAAAATACGACGAGAGTATATTGAAGCTGTGTATCGCTCCGTTAAAGGTCTTAATTCATATGTGGCCATTATATAGAGAAGTACGAATAGTATACGGTTTCTTGTTAAAAGAAATAAAAAATATTTGTAAAGTTTTCAGAATAAATTCTTTTACAATGAAACTGTCTTTATTTTAGAAATTATCTCTCGCATTGTTTCCCGAGTTATAGCCAAATAAAATTTTAATAAGTCAAATATTTGGATCTTACAAGCCACATCGGTTCGAACAGATTTAATATCTTTTTTTTTAATTTTTTTTTTTTAATTTAAATATATTGATTTATTGATAATTATTAACCTCCGATTGTAAAAAAAAAATTATAATAAATAATAATTCAATAATAACAACAAAAAAAGGGGTGAAAATGAGTTTCCTGTATATTTTAAGGTATGAGGAGTACGAAAATATCATCATTCATATATAAAATTCTGTGGCTCCAAAATTGCATTCATATTTAAAACTTAATGGCTCGAAAATTTCCAAAACTATTACATCAGATTCACTGAAATTTAGATATGCTGTAGTATTGTATATCTGCAAGTTGTGCGTGTGAAAATTTGATGAAGATTGGTTGAGTCGTTCTTGAGTTACGCTCAATTTAAGATCGAAAGAAGTTGAGGTTATGTTGGTAATGTAGTGGTGTATAGTTTTTTCATACGCTAGTAAATACATAAATAAAAGAATGGTGCGGTTTCAGTAATTCATAGGAAGATTGTAGGGAAATTTCTAGATGTTATATTGGTATCCGTGAAAGCCTCCAACCCAAAAGTTTGTTTATCAGCAGTTGTAACCACAACGTCAGTTCTTGTATTTTTATTGAGTTTAGTGAGTTACTATGTTCTCGGATAAAGACAAAGCAAAGTGTGTTTTATTGATGGCTGAATTAAAATCCAAAATTTTAGTTCAACGTGCGTTTCGTCGTGAATTCGGAAAAGATGCACCGAACAAAAATAACATAACACGTCCGTTCAAACGATTCGAAGAAACTGGATCGGTTAAGAAACAGAAATCAACCGGCAGACCAAGTGTACCGGACGAAACGGTTGAACTAATTAGACGATCGGCAATTAGAAGTCCTGGGAAGTCCATCTGCCGTCGAAGCGTCGAATTAGGTATTCCAAAACAACAATTCACAAATTTTTACATAAAAAAATTGAAATTACACGCTTATCAAAAAATCCAGATACTGCAGGAATTGAAACCCGTTGATGGTGTAAAACGTTACAATTTCGCTGTTGAAATGTCGGACAGAATAAGTGAAAACGAATCATTTTTAGACGATATAATTTTTACAGACGAAGCTACATTCCATGTGAATGGATGCGTTAACAGACACAGTTCACGAATATGGGGCTCTGAAAACCCACACGCAATTATTGAGAAACGACGCGATTCGCCTAAAGTTAATGTTTGTTGTGGTGTGATGAAATATCGTGTAATAGGGCCTTTCTTCTTTGCTGAAAAACAATTAATGGACTTGTGTATCTTGACATGTTAACCGATTATTGCTTTCCTCAGCCGGATGAACTCGAAAACATTATTCGACTTCATTCCCAACATGATGCTGCTCCCCCGCACTTCAATGCATTGGTCACGGACGCTTTGAACGAAAAATTTGGAGATCGATGGATAGGCCGGCAAGGACCCGTACTTTAGCCTCCAAGGAGTCCAGACCTGACACCTTGCGATTTTTTCTTGTGGGTGTACATCAAAAGCGTTGTTTATACACAAAAAATTCACGACCTAAACCGCTTAAAAAACAGGATTAATGAAGCAATGGCAACCATTAACAAAGAAATGTTAACTAATGCTTGCAGAGAAGTTGAGTATCGTTTGGACATTTGTCGAGCGACTAAGGGCGCACATATTGAAATTTATTAATTATGTAAAAAAATGTTTGAGACGACAAATTTGAAAAATAAAAAACAAACTGTAAGTAATTCTGTTTTAGTTTAAACCATGTTCAAAACCGCACCATTCTTTTATGATAACCCTCTATATTTTTTTAAACGCATTTATGAAGTGAATCACATTGATGAGCAAGTTGAAACTTGATGTTTGTGCGGGTACTCTTTAACCGAACGTATGAAGTGCGTTTCTGGCTTCTAAATAATCTTAGGGTCGGAAAGGAAAAGTCTGCCTTCTTGCGTAGAACTGCACAAGGGTTTTTTTTTCTATATTTTTACTATAATATTGCATAGGGCTAGTTTTTAAAAGAAGAATCAACATGGAATAATTTGGTTCTATTTTTTAAATAATGTTTCGCAAAAATATTATTTTGTGGAACATTCTTTATTCTTGTTATTGAATAATGATATTTATCTTTTAAGTTGTTATTTAGATAGGTGTCTAACATCGCTTGGGAATCAATATTGATAATATTAGGATTATGTATTTTTATATATATATATATATACGGTACTTCGTATGTACTCGTACATAGTTTTCCTAGTAGCTTAAAAAATTTCTTTACTTGTTTAGTTGAAACAAATTTATTTCATATATGTATATTCCACAAACCGAATGTTTATTATTTTTTTTTTTTGCAATGACCCTGCGTACTTTATGCATGAAGATAGGAAAGCTGAATAAAATTTAAGTTTGCTTTGTGTATAAGTACGCGCGCGCTTGTGTTTGTATATGATAAGAAAAGGAAAGATTAGATATCTGTATACGTGCTTTCGTAGTTTAGTAATGTTTCTGTAAGGACTGAATGGCAATTTCATTGAAGAATGAATGTTTCTGTAGGCACACTGCTACAAAAGCTATTTTGTATTCTAAATCGTGAATGGAATTGTAGAAGGCCTATCTCTAACGTCTAAGGTTCTGTAAACCACTAAACGGTCTTGTATTATGTTAACTCATTTTTAGGACTTTTATTTCAGTAGTTGTAATATATTTTGTTCGATATTTTATTTAATTTTTAGTTATAACCACTGTTTATGAGTAACTTGAATCCTTACAGCTTGGAATCATCAAAGTTTTAATTTTTTTGAAAACTATCAATAAAAAAAAATTTGGATATATTTGTATATACTCTGAATTTAGGTGTAATTATTTATTTGGTATCAGCTCTTTTAGTTCTATAATATTGTTTAAAATATTGGTCAAGTAAATATCTGATTTACATAAATATAACTTCCCTTTAATAAATATTTTTTAAATCGCGGCAGACAGAATGATTATTTTAATGTTATATTTTTTTTTTTTTATTATTTTAACAATATTGTCCAGTGTGAAAAATTTTCTTTAGCTGTTAAAAAATGTGTGCAATCATTTAGTATACAGAATAAAAAAGCGTATTTTTAAAAATAAAAACACTATAGATTAAAAGATAATGGCGTTTTATTTCTTTGAATTTTTCTTTTGTAAATCTACTCCGCTGTGAAAATTTAGTCTCATAAAAATGCTAGAATTCAAGAAACCTGTAATAAAATAGAAAAATAAAAAATTGATAAAAATAAATGGTAGATAAACGATGTTAAGTAACTACTGTATAATTGTGAGCTAAATCTATCTGGAATCCGAATTAACTTTACATGAAATTTGGCATACATTTTCTTGTATTTTTTTAATAAGATAAATTAAATATCGTAATAATGGTATGCAGTGAAGTAATTCAAGAATTATCTCATAACATACAATTTCGCAATAGCAATTACTAAAAATTACAAAAGAGTATTATCTAACGACAACAAGCAACTAAATTGTATCTTCAACTTTTATCAAAGTATTATCAATCGGTTTTAAGAAATTTAATTTCAAAATTGTGAACTATTGAGAAAGATAAGGTTCTGTAATTCTATATCAATTAGTTTAAGGTTTAAATGTTATTGCAATAATAAAGCACTTAACAGTGTAAATATAATATTTTTACAAATTTTCCAAACAAATTTAAAGTTAATCAGCCTTAAAAAGTTTTGAAAATAATTTTTGTTCCTATTATGAAAAAGTGTTACCTCTTTCAATTGACTATTTTATTTATTATATTTTTTTTTAATGTAGAAAAAGATATTTAAGTTAATAGAAAGATTTTATAACTTTATTAATTTGATGATAAACCTCATAAATTATATTTACGTATTAACTCCATGAAAGCGTGTACGCAGTCATCTGGCAATTTTCCCTTAGTCAGATACACAGATGATACCTACCGAACTAAAATCCATGTGACTAATAATCGTTATTAAAAAAAAATTATGAAATATGTTAAATGATTGGTACTATAGTGGCACTGATTGTATTAAAATTTTTAAAAAACCTCATATAAAAGAGAGGAGGTTTCATAGAGGAAGATTATTGAATTGGACTCAATAAAATGCTTACTCAATGCATTTTTAACTTATAAAAGTTTACGAATAAATACTTCTTCATAAGTTCACTCCTAAATAAATTTTTATTTAAAAAAGTTTTTACACTTATCGAGTTAAAAACCATTTTTATTATGGTTCTATAAAATGTTGAGTTTAAATCAGGTTGAAGATATTTTTTAACAGTTATAGTTAAAAAAAAGTAATAGTTCTTCAAGATATTTAAAATAATCAGTTAAAATATTTTAAATTGTACCGGATAGCTCAAAAGTAAAACAACTCGTAAGATATTAAACAGAATAATTAATAATTAAATATTACTTTAATTCTAAAAAAGCATATTTTTAAAATTGTTTACAGCAGAATTTTATTTTAATTGTAGAAAATATCAAACGCTTGGTTGTAGATAAATTTTATTATTTTTTTTTTATCACACTTGTGAATACTTTTTTATTTAGTTTCATTATATTAGGGCAAAGTTTTTCTGTAATACCCCCAAAAAAAAAACAAAAAAAAAAACAATCTAGTGATATTAGTTTATGGTGAAGCAAAATCCTTTTGAATTTAGACATACTTCAAAAAAAATTTAAATCATATGTGAATGCTGTGATGCTACCTTGTAGGTGACAGTATTTTTTATGAGGTTTTTAAAAAAATAAAAAATATATATCTTCTAATTTTTAAGATTTGCGTTTAAAGAACTGCTAATTTTTATCCAGTAATTTCTTTCATGCAATAATTTGACCGGTTAGATGGAACACATTTCGACATTAAGTTCAATTTTTTAAGTTGTTGAACAATGAATTTGTAAGGTCTTAATTTTAAACGTCTTACTGCTCTTAAAATTGTTTAGGAATTCTGACGTAAAAAAATAGATTAGTTGATCTGTATAAACTATTACTTTTTTCTTGCCACAGTCGGTTTCTAATGTCTCAGTTACTTCTAGTGTTAGCACTGAAGGACGACAAGAACGCAAATTATCACTTATTCCACATTTTTATGAAAGCAATCAAACAACCCTTTCGTACTCAATTTATTTTACCCAAGAGGGTCAGGAAATTTCCGAAATAACTCAAACATCTGCATATAAGCGTTTTTTTAGCAGATAATATTCTAAAATAAAAAATTCCTTTTGGACTTTTTTTTACGTTTGTACATTTCTTACGTTCGCATAACAGTATGTCTGACTGTTTAATTAAAGAAACGCATACATTCTTAAGAAAAAAAAGCATTTACTGTTACCAATAATATAACAACAATTTCCTTCCTTATCACTGTTGTCAAGAGGTAATTTTCAAATACTGTGTTGCGTTACGTTTGAACCGACTGTTGTTTTTTGGAAACTTATTTCAGGATTGAATTTAAAAAAAAAACTATTGTAATGCTGTGATAAATAATTTTATTACTTTTCTTTAATTAAAAAATGTAAAAAATTCAGTATTTTAAAAATTTTTATCAGTTTTTGAGGGATAAGTTTTTGCAGTGAAATTAATAGACAAGTGGGTTGAATTATTGACAACTGCTTTTATGTAGCTACGGAAATATCACTAAGTGATGTAGAAAGTTACACGATTTATGTGATTTTAATGTCTTCCAATAAATATATAAAGTCAATTTACAAATAAACAGATTGGTTTATACAACTAATTTTTTATTTCTTTTTTTTTAACATAGTTTTTAGACTTTATTGATTAATTGAAATGTAAATTATGAGTTTTTTGTAAATTTGAAATAAGCAATTGAAATAAATTATATATGCTATATTGAAATTGTAAATAATAAAATATACATATTTTGAGACTGATGGACTCATCAATAAATATAAACTATCACAATAAATAAATTGAGACGCAATTACAGTTTCATATTTTTCATTACATTTATACAATAACACTCCGCTCTAAAATTTAAATAAAAAATAACATTTGTTTTGCATTTTATATTGTTATTTATTAATTTATTATTATTTATGTTTGGTTTTTGTTGTGGGAGGGGGGTTACGGGCATCGACTACTATCGTCATTAGCCCTTTTCCTAATCAAAAAAACAAAAACGAAAAAAGAAAACATTGTTTCCATCCCTGATAAAATAACTAGCGACCTAGTCAGAAGACAACTCTTACCAGACAGATCATCCAAACATACACCTATCATAGAATATTAAAACTTTAAAAAAGAAACGCAAGATCACAAAGGTGTACAGGGCACTTGCATTTAAAAACATACCTTTATTTCTGAAGAAATGATATCATATCTGTAAAAACGGTTGTAATAATCCCGCAATTCTTAAAAACTCATCTATCTCCTAGGTTTACTCTTAGACCATCTTTTTTTTTCTATTCTTCATTTTCCTAACGGCCTCCACCTTTGTTTTCCAGAGTATGTGAGGCATCGGAGATGGAATATTCCGATCCTCCATGGAATATTCTGATCCTCCGCAGTAAAGCAAGAAGGATATCTAGCTGCCGGCATCAGATGATACGATGTACATGGTGTGGTGAGTATTGCATCAGAGTCTAAGCTTGATGTATTCCTCGCTAAAATCTTCGGGGTGGTGAAAGAGCTCGCGCTCTCTTTTAGAGGTCTCCGAGCTTTCGAAGGTTTCATTGTTGCTTATTCATCAGTCTCTTTTCCAGCTATCATCACGTCGTCTTTTTTGCTAATTCCCTGTATGGGGATTTGCTTTGTTTCAACTTTTACCGTCGTTGCATTGTGTTTAGATTTCTTTTATGGTATAATTTCCCTTTTTTTTCACCTTTTAACTGCTCGAAGACTCATTCCTCGGAAGTAAAACACTTTTTTGTATGGAGACATGTCTTTTTTTCTGCATCGGCTTTGGACTGGTTTCTGTAATTGGCCGACTTTAAAATTTGTCATTAATAACGTTTGATCATGTTTGCTAGAGCTGGTACCAGTTCAGAGATTACGTCTTTTGGTTAAAAGGTAGCTGCAGGGGCTGCAGCAACCTGAGCACAAGGCGCGACCTTCGGTGATCTGCTGAGCACGATTTTTCTAGCTTCGAAGTAGCTGATCTTTTGAATAGTCTTTATCTTCTGAATTACTACTTTCTCCTTATAAATCGGACAGTTTCATGATCTTCCAGGCCCATGTCAGTTGACACAAACTGATGGATCCCTGCAGGATCATCCGAATGTAGTGGATCCATCACAAGGAGAAATTTGTTTCCTAGTGCATCGCGCCGCTGTTTGTCCGAATTTCTGACATCCAAAAAACTGAAATTGAGTTGGGATGAATGGACAAACATCCAGTCTATGAAAGCCTGCAAAAGTTTGTTAAATATCAAGACATGAGCCATGGAAGATGTAACTTCTCCATTTCGTCGTATCTGCGTTTCTGAGTCGTCGACATGCAAAAGGTCCTTGTTCATAAAGTACCTCTACAATATTTTCTTCTTTGCAGTTCAATAAATCCTAACGCAACTACTTCCATGGTATTTAGTCTACCAAGCGGTACAACCTCAATGTTTATAAGTCGTGACGATTGTGGTAATTGATGATTTCAACAAACAATCCAATAATAATTATTGTATTCTTAACAGAACCTTCTGCAATTTCTGCGATCCCCCACAAAAGGACTAATCTTAATAAATTTCCCTTCTTTTCTCTTTATCACCAAATATTTTGGTAACCCTTTACTACAGTTTGGTCGTAACTTAGTTTGATAATTCTTTTCAACATCACTAAACTCAGCACTCTTCTTTCGCTTCTCTTGCAAAGATAAAGGCTCGCCTGAAAGACGGTTTTTATGTGCCCTAGAAATCGCGGAATTTGAAATTTCCATGACTGAAAAAACGTCAGTCAATATAGCAAGGTATGGGAGAAGAGACTGTTGGGTATGCCCCGGATCATTCATTCCCCTAGTCGGCTGTCTCCCACAGATTAGCGTGGGCCGGAGAGTCAGATTCTGCCTGACCCGCTCCGCCGACATCCAAGGGCTGACACGTAGCAGTAAGGATTCCGATTCCTTACCAATGAGACAATTCCTGCCTAGGGCAAAGTGCCGTCTTCCGTGGTGCAATTTGTAGCGCCTCAGCCTTTCATTTGCACTCAGGCATGACATTTCTCATACACTAAAAATTTCCATTCGGGCTAAATGGTAATAACAGTCATGCCTGCATATCTGATAAAAAATGGGTCGAAGTGACTGACTCACGCTGACCAATGCAAGACTTTGTCAGAGCAAGCTCACATCAGCTCATGTGAGCTCTTGCCTGACGTTATGGATAGTATAGAACTATATACATTTAGTTGTTAATTGTTGTCGTTTTCCGCCCCGGTCGTGCGCGTAGATGCAATTGCAAATTCGTAGGGTTGGATTTTGTCCTTTGCATTATCAATTTTTTTATGCAGACTTTATTATATAGTGTTCTAAATGAAACAGTGGTGACCTGATCCGGACACAAGTTACTTCTGTAAAAAGTATAATTGTTCTCTAGATTTGGCTAGCAAAATTTAACTCTTAACTAATGCTGCTTATACCTCAAATGCATTACGTATATGTATAAAATGCATTACGTAAATTTATATGTATACAACCTTTGCTATATATATATTTATTTATTTATAAATAAAACAAATGTAAACATTATTGATCAAAAATAAACGAAGAATAAGTTGTGTTGGCCCCACGAACTATTTGAGAAAAGAAAATGTAAAATATTTTGTTTTGTCGTACCATGTTGATTAAAATTTGAAATTAGGTTACATATATTATTTTTTAAATATTTTATTATTTTAAATTACAAAATAATTTTATATTATTTACATTTTTTCCCGTCACTGTCGTAATTAATCACTGATAACTACAAAAAAGGTGAAAAACATGATATATCTAAACAAGTGGCAAATAGAAAATTTTAAATTTGTAGAGGATGCTAGATTGATTCGAGTAATACATAGCACGGTTCGTAGAAACAGTTTCCCCTTGTCAAATATGTGACAAATCTACAGCGATACCTTTTTCAAATGTTATAAATCAGCTAGAATATTGGTTACTACAAGTTGCATGTCCTTGACTTATTTGTTCTCAAGCGGACTTATCCTCAAAAAACGGTTAATACACATCAAATTGCAAGCAATTGGTAGGCGCGTGAAAAATATTTATCTTACAGTAACATTGTCAATATTTTCAACAGTTAATAATTAAAATTAGCTCATGTAAATTACACCCAGACTCTTTCTCTTTCTCTTATCACACTTCTGCGCACGCACAGACGTCCTTTATAACGCTACATATTTATAAAAATATATACATAAGCTCTATGTATTTTTTTCATCGTTTTATTAATAAATGTAATTATAATGATTATTTTTGTACTTATTACAGCTACTGTTACCCGTAAATAAATCTACCTATAAAACTGAGGTTACCTATAAATCTTAAAACTATAAAATGTTATAAGTTTTATTGGCTTGTAGCCATTTCATTTCTTTATTTTTTCCTTATGAAAATTGTAATAAATAATATTTGATTTAATGAAATTAACATAATCGTTTTTCTTTAATGAAATAGCGGGCATCAACAGCTAAGGTTATTACCCAGGTGGAAATTAATTGCGTATGAAAAGATGACAAGCATGACCGAGATTCCCGGAACCGGGGAGCTCCGCACGAATTACTGAGACGCTACCTACTCAACTACGGAGGTCGGCATGATCATTTCCTGAATTTAAGCTAGACAATCATATCTAGAAAAGGAATTTGATGTTTTATAATCTCTGTATTGTAAAAATAGCTGTAAATTTAAAAGAAAACTTTATCAAAAAGAAGTGTTTATGAATTTGTCTAATAACTGTATTGATGTGAAAAATAAATTTTTCACTTCAATGATATTTTATATATTTGATAAATTATGAAAATAATAATTAAAAATTAAATTATAAAAACGTAGTCCATGGTCTTTTACCGATCAGATAATTTTTTCATACCATTTTAAAAATTACGTAAAGAGAAAGAACTGTTTCTAAGCTTATTTTCCAGATTTTAATTGATGTTTACTTTCCCGGGTGTATTCGAGTCCAAAAAAGATTATGTTTTTCGAGAAAGAATTAACCGTTTCTTTCAACGAGCTCGGTGAATAAACGAATGCATTCTTTTCATTTATATTTAAATTTGTTATTATGGAAACTGACCATCGGTAATAAAATAGCTTAGCATTAAATTTTCATTACTTGAAAGAGTATTTTAAATATAAATTTCCATAAAAACATTTCGTATATTTTGGTTAAGGCTTACTGAACAACTGTTTTAAGATAATTATTTGTAATGGTCATTACACTTAAGAAATATAACCTTCTGTACAATGCTTTTTCATTTTTTCCCATTACTCGCATCTTTTAATATTGGTTTTAAAAATCATTGGTTGCTCCTTCAAGTCTAGTTTCTCATTATCCGCAAAAATTTGCTTTGGCCTTCCAAATAATGTTTCAATACAGAATGTAATGACAACATTAGTGTATAGTTAATCACTAGATCTCTTGGTGTATATTGTTATGATAGACATCTAACTTGAACTACAGTAATAACTGGCTGTTCATTAATCGATCATAATTTCATGTTAGTTACTCACTACGTGAGTAACTACGTTTGATGTATTTGTCTAATTTGTATTAGTTAATCAATCCATTCGTATGTAGTAAACATGTTAAATATTGAGCTGTGTTATTGGACATGTTAAATCTTGATGATAATTGAATTGATTTATAACGTAAGTAAGGTTCTACATAAAAATATAAAATTTTGAAAGATAGAAAGTACTGAAGATGTTATTGATATTCAATTTTTTTTTTATTTCAAAGCTTATTTACAGTCGGTTACGTTTATAGAAATCTATTAAATTGGATCACATTCCAAATTATGTGGTAAGGAGTCCTCAACGAACTCCTCAAAAATTACACACTAGTATAATTAAAAAATAAAAAAAAAACAGCTAAAAAGCAAGCACAAGCGTTTATACCAAGCACATACAATTAGCAATTATGATTAACACTTAATACCACTATAACAACAGAAATAAATGTAAGATATAATAAGTAGAAGTAAACAAAATATGATGAAAATTAAAAAAAAAAAGAAATGTTTATATAAGAAATCTGAAATTGAAAGTAGAATAGATAATGCACAATTCTTACATCCGAATTACTTATAGACACGTTAAGACACTATAAGAACAGTTAACTCTATTACGTGCAGGCGATTTAACCTTCTAATATCTTCTTTTTGTCTAATAGGCTTACTGGTAAGTGATTTACGTGATAGTTAAGCCGATGTTCATACGTTGAACTGAAACGTTGACTCTCCTCCCGCCCGGACCGTATTCCTAAATAATCCTGGATCTCATTGTTGCTTGTAAACCAAGTTGGCTCTGTTATACACCTCGCTAGCTTATTCTGAAACCGTTGTAAGTTGTTGACCTTGCTTCTGCTCGCGATGAGCCAAAGTTCGATTACATAGGTCCAGATAGGTTTTAGAATTGTTGCAGCTTATTAGACAAGGAAAACGAGAAGGTTTGTCAAACAACCAGAACATTTTCTCAAGTTTATCTCAAATTCCCTTACTTTCTCTCTTAAATAAATTTCCCACGCTAGTTGACGGTCGAAGTTTAGACCTAGTTACCTTAGAGTCGTCTCAGTTTGCGGAATTACAACGCTATCAAGGTGTACCCGTGGGCAGTCAACTTTCCTCATCGTGAATATCAGATGCTTATATTTTGCTTGATTAACGCGTATTCCTAGCGAGAACAGCTGTGTCATCTGCAAAGTGCGACAGTAATCTTGTTCCAGTCGAAGGTCTGCTGCAATGAAGACTGGCAAACGCGGGTGTAAGACAAGAGTCCTGAGAAATTCTCGACTTGATTTTGATGAAAGTGAGAGACAACTGCCCTGGTTATATTTCACCTGAAAGAATCTTCCTTCTAGGTAGTTTCGAGTAGTTTTGTAATATGGTTTATGAAGGTTCATCTTTAATTTGTACAAAAAACCAGAGTGCCAAACCTTGTCGAAGGTCTGTTAGATGCTAAGAAGATTGTCGAACAGTATTTTTTCTTCAAGGCTTCTGCTGTTTACGAGCCTGCATGTTTGCTTGTGTGATAGTGGCATGCCAACAACGGAAACCAAATTGATGGTCAGGAATTATATGACCATGCTCCAAAACAGGTCACATCCTCCGAAGGAACAAACCATGTTTGTTCCTTAAGTTTATAAAAGACTTATTGGCCTGTATGAAGCTACATCGTATACCGGATTGCCTGGTTTTGGGATCATGACTGTTTAAGAAGCTTTCCACTCCGTTCAGAAGTATATTGGCCGGAGAATGCCATTAAGTAGGTTTGTTATATACACAATCACTTAGCATTAAGAGAATTTTGTTTGTGTTTAAATCAAAGCTTTTCTGTGAGTGTTTTCCCTCCTTGATCACACGAATATAACCCATGAGGATCGAACTAGCGAAGAAAGCAGCGATTTCTTCCTCTGAAATGCTTCGTATTTCAAGCGGTTGAAAGACATCCCTCAAGTGACTCTCAAGTTCTCTGATAAGCTCAGTTGGAACAGAAAAATGTAGAGGTTCCTCACTACCATAGGAAAGGCTGTTTCATCCTTTAAAAATGTTATGTAGATATTAATACTACGTAAAATTGTTAAAGAATTTTGTATGAAATTTGTTTTAATCATTTTTCTCCGATATGAAAAAAAGTGTTTGTTCGGGCAGAGGCAGTCTGCAATTTTGGTTACTTACTATTTAAACACTACCATGAACAATAAGAAATCTATTTTTTACAGATTCGTAATTAATCTGAATTAACAATCTTTTTAATGTTATGGTAATAAAACAGTATGAATAAAAATAATAAAATATAAATTTTTTGTATTTTAATTAACAGATTCTTTTTTTCTTTGAACTAACTGTGATCTATATTTTAGTATAGTGGTCGATTTTAGAGCGAGGTTGGACTGTATTTTCATAGGTGATGAATGAAACCCACCGGGTTGGTCTAGTGGTTAACGCGTCTTCCCAAATCAGCTGATTTGGAAGTCGAGAGTTACAGCGTTCAAATCCTAGTAAAGGGAGTTACTTTTACACGGATTTGAATACTAGATCATGGATGCCGGTGTTCTTTGGTGGTTGGGTTTCAATTAACCACACATCTCAAGGAATGGTCGAACTGAGAATGTACAAGACTACACTTCATTCACACTCATACATATCATCCTCTGAAGTATTATCTAAACGGTAAAAGAAAAAAAAAAAGGTGATGAATGAAGACAATGCCTTGTTGCTTGTTAAATAATGGTTTAATGAATTGTCGTCTTGACAGTTAATGAAATGAATAACTTGACATATGAAAATAAAAAAAAAATATAAAATTAAATAAAACATTAAAGCTAACGTTCATCCGAACAAAGAATGGAGGCCATCCGGGCTCAGAGTATGACGTGACCGCCTTGAATCAGATTCGAGCGCCGAATACTGGTAACTATGAGTAACATTGATTGTCCATCGGACGAAATGAAAAATGCGACCGTACTACCGGACGGCTCGACGTGGAATGGAACTTATGAAAAATATAAGTTTTAAAATAATTAATTTCTTTTGGACCAATCTGCCACTAAACAATTTTATTTTCAAAATTTCAGTTCATTATCACTGTTTAATTGTCTACATTTAACTCTTTTCCATTATAACCTTAACTATTATGAGATAGTGCCGTTAATTTAATCTCATAACTACTGTAAACCGGTGAAAGGATATTCAAAATAACCTTGTTTTTATTAAGATTTATTCTTTTTACATATAGAAATACAAAGAGCTGGTATAATTACTCATTAACCGCGTAAACTATTCAACCAAACAGGTGGTAAGTGATATATAATATCTTACACACTTTTGTGATGTAAAAAGAAATAATTTTTTTTACTCACATTTAAGCAGGTTTTTTAAAATAAATTACAATTTACATATTTACTGATTCTCGTCCGAAATTAGAAATTAAAATTTATTGAAAATTACGAATAAGTGTAGTGTAATTATAAATCGAATTTTATTCGTTATTTATTGATCTTGTCCGGACGATTAATCTACTATTATAAATTTAGGAATTAAAAACATCTCAGTATTTTTTGAATAAAAATTTCCCATAAATACTAATCACTATATCGATCATTTAAATACACGTTAATAAAGTAATAATTGTTTTCCATTTATTAAAACACGTGCAAATGCATATATTAATTACCCTTGTGTACATATTTTCTTAGGCTATATACACAAAGGCCATAATTATGCAGCTGCTAAACATTATTAAGTTTAACATACTCACTGATTATCTAACAAGAATTAATCATGTAATTAACAGATTTATGATGGAGCTTATACGTAACGTATGTATGCATTCAAATCACATTTATTAGTAAATTTCAGTGAAAATATGTCGCAAATTAAAAATATATTATTAAATAAACGTATGGTTTTCGTTTCAAATTATATTTACAATCGGTTTCTTTCATTCATTCAGAAAATATGAGTATATTCAATCAAAATAGTTATGTAAATAGAGGCTTCTATCGAAACTCCTTAATGGAGTATATTCAAAAGTCATATATAGTATATTTAAGAAAGCATTTACATTAATAAAGTTCAGTGAATAATGAAGCAGTAAAAATGGTAAGTCCAACACAGCAAAAGTAAAAAGAAAAGTAACTACATATAGAAGAAATAACACTACAAACATAAAGAGAAATAAAATCAAGAAACAGTGAGAGCATACTCGATTAACCTCCGAATAAACACTTAGCACGATGCACAACACTTTTTATGTATTGAATAATCGTTTAGTTCTCTAAAGTTCTCTAAATAATAAATAGATTGTATTTTAGATCTTTAAGAAAGAAGTTTCTGAATACTTAATTTACTGCGTAATCACAGGGACCAAATTTTAGGTATCTCTTTTTGACTCTTTGTATTAAAAATAAATTTTAAGGTTTGCTATTGTTGAATTGTATGGCCTGATGGAGTTTACATGCCGAAAAATATAATATAAACATTGAAAAATAATTTAATACTACATTTGAAGACAAAATTTTCAAAATTAACTTACCAACGTCAAGTGTTATCTGGAAACGCTAAAAAAATCTAAGTACACAATCAAAAAATCATTGGTTTTAAGTTAATATATTTTTATTAAAAAAATTAAATACGAAAAAATCTGAAAAAACGAAATACGCGTTTTTATACGTATGATATTTTGTAGTAATTATGTACATAATAGACTAAATCAGAAGCATCTAATCTAAATTAATAAATGTTATATCCACGTAAATTTAAGGATCAAAAGAGGTATTTTACAAAATAAATTAGTTTAATATTGGATTAAAGAGTAAAACTTTCATTCGATATTTTTAGCGATTTAAGTATACGGAGAATAAAATCCCTTTCGGCACGCCGGATGGTGGAGGTAGATTTCACCGGTGCTAAGTAGGGGATAAAAAAAGATTTCCGGCTTAAAATTAAGAAAAATTTCAAATTTACTCAATACGGCAATTTAAGAAAAATTTGGGTTATCCAAAAATTGTTTCAGACAAAAATTATAGGTAATGTTTAGAGGACTAACGACCACTTTAAACCGATTCGATATTGTGCCTATTAAGGGAGGTATGATTTTTTTGTCTTCGTTAACCGCATTTTTTCCACCCCCTGGGTCAATGGTTGGTGATATCAAAAAGCTTTATTGAAATAAGTTTTAAGCCCTTATCCAAAGAATAGTAGGAACTATAAACAAATTCGACATTTTACTTAATAAGAAAGTAATCGCGATATTTTTTTTTCAAAAAAGTCCCCCTCATTTTCATTACCATTGTCCGATTTTAGTCGTTAACGAACTCGGCCGAGATTATGGAAGGAGTTATTTTTAAGGAACAATTTGAAAGTGATTGATGCAAAATTACGTAGTTAATCGCAGTTATCGTGTCCACAAGAAAGTGAAATATATGTGTGTATTGTGAATGTGTGTATTTAACTTTTCAGCTGACGATGTTTTGGGGTTTGGGAGATGTGAAACGTGAAGATATGTCGAAATTTTCCGGTAGTTGAATCATGGTACCTATTTCAATAGGTAGCTTTCTTATGAAATATACCTATTACATTAGATTGTCGAAAAATGTATTGCAATAAACCATTTTGTAATTTGGGGGGTTTTACTCATTTATAAACCCTTAAAATTAGATAATTCATTCGGTTTGAAAAATAGATATTTTACATAAAAATAAAAACAATAATTTATTTTTAATTATTAAAGATCTTTTACTGATGTTGAATAAAAGTACATTTAAAAGCATGCCTCGTTTATAAATAACATCGGACCTTTAATTATTAAATATCACATCATTTAAATATAAAATGATGCGTTGATATTAAACTGTAAGCTGCTCTATCCTATTCGTATTGTATTATAATAGAATATTAAATTTAAATTTGTTTTACTTATTATAATTTATTAAAAATCTATGATTAGTATTTTTTTTATAAATTTTGTTTTTATAAGATAGGCATTTTTAATATTATTATATTCTATTAAATGAAATGTTTTATCTCTTTAATTTTTAAATAGATAATTTAATTTTTAAATAGCAAATTTAATGATATAATTTATTAATTTAAACCGCAATCCTCGTTTATAATTCTATTTTGTAATATGTTGATATTAGAATATAATCAACAACAAATATACATATATGTAACCTTTTACTTCAGGGTTATTAGCTTTTTTCTGTTTAGCCTCCGGAACTACCGAAGTTATTACTTCAGAGGATGAATGAGGATGATATGTATGAATGTATATGAAGTGTAGTCTTGTATAACTCATGTCGACCATTCCTGAGATGTGTGGTTAATTGAATCCCAGTCACCAAAGAACACTGGTATTTACTATATAGTATTCAAATCCGTAAAAATGATATTCTTGACTTTGCTAGGATTTGAACCTTAGAACTCTCGACATTGAAATAATTTGCGATGAGAGAACCAATAAACGAACCCGGTGGGTTTACCAGTTGTTAACCTTGCTACTCTTCAAGATCTGCGAAATCGAATGGATACAGAAGTGAATTCAATAACCAGGGACCAGTTACCAATAAAAATAATTTAAACAATTAAAATAATTAACTATTATTTAGAAATCTCGGCTTTTACATCCTTGTACGAAGTAAAGGAAGCATTGTGATCGCATTGTGAAATCTACCTGAAAGTGCAAAAATGGATGATGCCTCATCTCGACTTTAGTTTGGCTGATCTATTTCTACATAGATATTATTATTAGTACTTTTAAAATTCTTATTTTTTGACTGGGTATTGCAAGTTTTCTATTTTTCACGCAGTATTTGTCACTTACAATTTTGAAATGCTGCAGTTGCAAATAATCGATCGACTGAAGCGTTCTGTATATTTTATTCATATATTTCAATTTATATTTAATTTGAAGAAATATGATAAGAAATCATGTCTCATTGGGTCGATTTTAATCCAGTTTTACAAAATAATGGAAGGAACATCAAAATTGGACATATTTATTTCATCTCGAATGCTGATTGGTTGAAACATTTTTCCTTATTCTTTAATATTACGATTCGTTCTTAAAATTATGTTGATTGACTGATATTTATAACTTTTGTTATTTTCCCTATAGATTTTATTGCTGTTTATAATATTTAAAAAAATAATTAAGATCTTAATATATGACATACAAGAAGTTTAATATAATATCTTATATTATCAAAACATTTATTTCAATTTCAATTTAAAGAATGAAGTAATAAAATTGTAAAAATTTCATTCTTTAGTCTCTGCATAAAAATAATAATGAAACGTGATTTTAATTTTATGAAATATGTAAGAGAAAAAAGAAAACTTGAGACAACACATCTAGTATAGATTATTGGGATTTATCTCTTTCTGTAATGACATCAGTACTATTTATAAATTTTCATCATTACTCTGACGGGTTTATTGGTTTTTATCAAATTTTGTAACATAAATAATTTAACATATAAATTGAATAATCAAATTCTGTTCAAATAGAACAATCATAGGGGAATTAGCAAACCCATGTATCTATTTCTCGTCAGTTGCCAATTAATTGAAATTTATATCATATTAATGTTTTGCTTTCTTTGCATAACTTGTTGTTAGATATTTAGTGTTTACTATTTAAAATAACAAATGAAATGACTTAGTATTTTATGATATATTTTACTTTTGTAAACAAATTACTGTTGCTCTTCATACGGAATATAGTCTATAGTAAAAATGTCACTAACGACCCATATTCTATACATACAAGAATAGGAAACTCAATGATTTTTTTTTATATGCTCCCTTTGGCGTTTACAGAATAGTTAAATCTATAAGAGAACAAAAATTAAATTTTTAAATTTTGACAGATGTCTAAATCATGAGAATACTTGATTCAAAAATATCAAGAAATATTAAATAATAAATATTCTAAAATGTTTATTTTAGAAAATATTTTTTTTTCTTTTTGCTTACGCTATGAATGCACAAACGGGTAAGGATCTGAAGAGTCCATTTTATTATTAGCTATTATCATAGATTAGGATTTAGTATTAATAAATTCAAGATATATTCACTTACATTTTATTCACTACATTGATTTTAGAGTTAAAAATTTTCAATTCTTATTGTATACAGTATAATTGCCAAAAATAAATTTCATTAGTTAAAATATTTTTATTACATCTTTTACATTTATTATTCATTTTGCAGTACTTATGCTATTTGGGCATAATTACTTAATCTACGAGTTTTTATGCTGAAAATCTATTTAATTTGTTCTTGTATCTTTTGTATGTTGCATGGCCAGTTACGTCCTTAAAAGAGAGAATTTTCCCGAGTATCATCGGTCTAAATATTTACTCAATAACAAACAAAAAAATTATACAAATTCCTTACAATGATTTTTAAGTGAACAGCATTTTGAGCCGTCCAATTAAATAAGCTCTCGTAAGATACGCTCTGACAAAAAAATTATTTTTCTAAGTACATGGGATTATAAGGCACCCACTGTACAATTACTTCCTTGCATTTTAGCTAATGAATCGTATAGAATTGCCGGTTGCTTAAAGAATGATTGTAAACAATATATGTGTGTAAGTTAATCTGTAATTTATTCGATTTGACACATTTATTTAAGACTTTTAATACAGCACCACATATATAAATTTTAAAGCGCATGCTAGTTCTGATGGGAAGTTGAAGAAAATAACCTTCAACATAATTTTTTCTTGTAGGTTTCGTAGAATAGAATTCTACAGTACAATTTCGTTAAAAACAGTACGTGTTTACTTAAATTATACAGAAATTAACACATTATAGTCTACTCATAGTCATTTGATTACACAGTTCATACATCTAGTCATTGATTAGTTTAGTGAAATATTTCTTCTCCTTTTGTGAGATTGATAAAATAACTTGTAAAATAATATAGAAGAATGGCATTAAGTGTGGAGCTAAATAGTTTGCATTTTTTTATGTATTTAAGTTCTTTATATCGCTCGGTAGATTGATACGGATCTTTCACACGCAATCACCATATGTGACAATCAACATTCTTTAGTTTTCTTCCAAATTTCAGGGGCAAAATGTAGACTATGATTCAAAATGGAAAAAATATTTAAGACTACATTTTATCTATTTTACGAATTAATCGTACAAAACTGCCGGTTGTTTAAATAATGAATGTAAAGAATATTTTTTAACCATATAAATTCCTTCTGCAAAAATTTGATTATAAAGAATTTAATTATAAAGAGAGTTAGATTTATTAAATTTAGCATCTTTATAGACTTACTCGGTTGGTCTAGTGGTGACGCGTCTTCACAGATCAGCTGATTTGGAAGTCAAGAGTTCCAGCGTTCATGTCCTAGTAAAGGCAGTTACTTTTATACAGATTTGAGTACTAGATCTTGGATACCGGTGTTCTTTGATAGTTGGTTTTCAGTTAACCACACATCTCAGGAATGGTCGAACTGAGACTGTACAAGACTGCATTTCATTTACACTCATACATATCATCCCCTAAAGTAATACCTGAACGTTAATTCCCGGAGGCTAAATAGGAAAAAGAGAGAGCATCTTTTTACGAAAACCGAAACATGTTATTTCATTGATAAGTCATAAAGACTAAAAGTAAAAAAATGTCCGTTAAAAATCTGTTGATTGAAAAGTAAGACTTTATAGGGTCGCAGGACTCTTTTCAGGATAAATTTTTACATGATTTCATGTATGTACCCTCACGTTGCAATATTAGTGCTGATACCACCTCTGTTTACCTTTCGACATTTGTGTATATAAGTATTTCTGTTTGTGCTTTTAAAGGCTACATGCAAAGACTCGTTTGTTAAGTGAAGGAGAATTGTAAGGGATATATTATCAAATGAGAAGTTTTAAATTGGGAAGTGGAAGAAAGGCTTACAGGAATATTAATACAATAGGTGTAATAACTTATAATATAAATATTTACATTCTTTACAAGATGATTTTTGAATTTACAGTCAAGTACTTTTGCCTGTGTTTGATATCAAACAATAACAGAAATAACTATCAAATACTAGTTTTCTATACATAAATTAAATTTATACGTGAATTTACATAAGAACTTTTGAATAAATTTTTTTTACTTGATTCAAATATGATTGAAATCATGATTTTGCCAAAATAAAGTTTACAATATAAGAGATAAATGAAAATAAGTAATTCAAAAATATTTAAGTATGGAAAATTTACATTTACAAACAAATATTTTACAAACTTTAAACATTGAAGTTGTCTGAAAATTATTGAAATGATTTGATCAATATTTCTACTTCATAAAAATAGGTACAACCGTTTTAAAATGATCGAAACAACTTAAGAACGGAATAAACGAACAAATATAGGCGTACTACAGTACAAATAATTCTGTTGTCACATAACCGTACATGTTTATACAACTTATTTAACTACAAATAATGCATGATTGATTCACTTTCATGTACAATTTTTCTACTCTATATCAGAAAGAAGATTGCAACGTCATAAAGAAAAAAAATTCAACTAAAAAATGAGATCAATTTACTTTGATTTATTGCTTCTTCTTGATAATGAACAGTCTTTGAAGTGATGATTACAATAACAATAATTTGAATCGATCAGTAATAACTGAAATTACTTTCTAACACTGATTTTAAGCTCTCACTAATGTAGGTCTGAGGATCACAGGATTGGCAGTGCAATTATATAATTTGGATAACAGTATAAATGTACAGAATTTTACGTAAATGAATTTGGGAAATTATTATAATTATTATTATTTACGTTTTTATTAGAAATTAATTTATTTTTACTTGAGAGTACGATATTCATATATCATTTATTAGTATGGATATTTTATGTTATCGGTATAGTAGTAAATTGGCGTAAAATTAATTGCATAAACTTTTATCTTCTTCTTAATGTTAAATATTTACATTAACTTAATTTAAAATGATTCAGTTACTATTATCTTATTGTACTATATTATTTATCGTTAGTTTTAAATATATGACAAAATCGGTGTTAAAGGTAGATATTCTTAATAGTAAAACATATTTTAACGGGCTCTTTTTCTGGCGTGAAACTTAAATGGAAAAACATTAATTGGTAGGAAGTTTCTTGCTTTTATAATTTGCTTCTAGGTTTTTTCTTTTATTAGAATAGATGGCAACTTAGCAGATAACCAAAACGGTGATACAGAATTTTAGGTATTGAAATGCATAAAACATTTGTATTTAATGAACATAGCATAGCGCCCATGTCTACTTATGAAATAATAAAGGGATATAGCAACAGGGTGCGTTGTGGCACGCTTGAGGTAGTTTTAGGGTGGGAAATTTCGGAGGTGGTAATCCCCACCACTAGCCGTCGCTTTGTATTCCTCTCCCCACCATAAAACTTCCTCATTCTCCCCCCATGCTACACTATATCACCCCCGGCCAAACAGCAGCAGTGCTCGACCGGTGAACGGGCGGTTCAAGTCGTCAGACGGTTGAATTTGATCGTACGGTACGGGTCGCGCCATGAGGGTCGACACCGCGTTGTGCGTGTGCGTGTGTGTTGGCGCGTGTACTATGCTAGTATCAGCCGGTGTTTCAAGCGGTACTTCGTCTTCATCGACATGTGATCCAGATAAAATGACTGTTTATAAGGTTGTTATGCATACATTCTGGACCAGACAACTGTTTCCTAAACACTATCCTGATTGGAGGCCACCAGCCCAATGGTCAAAACTAATAGGTAAACAATGCTTATTTTATAAAAATATTTCTTAACGTATGACTTTTTTTTTTAAATTAAAAATGGTGTTTTGGTTCTACTGTCCTCCAGTTATAAATTATAATTATAAACTTTGACCAATTATTAACCATTATTTAATATTGTTGATATTTAAATATAATTCATGTTTTAATTCTACATTGTAAAAATACGCACAAAAAACTTTCCTATGATATACAACACATTAAGAAAAAAAAAAGTAGCATTCTCTGATTTTAATATTACGTTTTCTGCACAATTATTAAAACAATAATATTAATTTAGGATTCTTTTTAATTGTAATTAATTAAACATTTAGATAAGTAAAAATTTAACCTTAAACGGTGATCTTATTTCAATTTAACTATGCCTTTTTAAATTAGAATTTACATTATTAAATATTACTGTAATTAAAAACAGGTTTATATAATGTAAAATATTCCTATTATTACAAATGAATATCAGCTGTCATTTTGTTAGGCTGATTTGGTACATTATAATATAAAAGAATCAAACGTATTAAAAAATTTTCCATCGATATCTCAGTACGTTAAAAGAGATTGCCAAAAGCTATATTTTATTATTTTTTAAATTAAAAAAATACTTTAACGAAAGTATTTTATAATTTAATAAATAATTGGTTAAAAATATTTAGTAAATAATAGTGCGCGAAGTTTTAGGTTAGTTTACAAATAATTATGTTCCATGTTGAAATCAGCTGTTTTGTGTATTTACCTGAAACGTTGAGCATAGGCAACAAAATATACATCAGTAACTGATCGTATAAAGCTGTATTAACTGAAGCAAAAAACTGTATTAACTGATCAAAAAAGCTGTATTAACTGAAACATTTTTTAAAATGTATGATATTTTTAATATTAAACATTTGCGTGTATTTCTTTAAATAAATTGGAAAAAAAATCACTATATTTATTTATCATACATTTATTAAACTGAAGGATATTGTAAATTTAAATGTAATATTAAGAAAAGAGAAGCAAACAAGAGCGGTGTGATCTTTCATATGTAACTTCGATTATCCAATCGCATTATTTTATACAGATTTTTTTTGTATGCGAATATAAATTTATTTTTAAGAAGTATTATTTGTATCTAATTTAATTTAAAAGTAATATATTTTTATTACGTTTCATCATTAAGTATTTCAAAGCGTTAAAATTTGAAATACTATTTCATTTTATTTTATTTAGAAAATTTATTATTTCTAAAAATTCTCATAAATTCTGTTAATACGAATTTAAGCTTTTAGTTTTGTTTTTATGTTAACACACACACACACACACATATATATATATATGTATGTGTGTGTGTGTTTTATAATTATTTATAAGTTAGTCTATAATTTATATTTTTTATTCTTAATCACCAATATCTGAAGATAAAATAGAAATCTGATTTATCACATGTTTCGTCGATAAATAATTAACAATAAAAATAATAGATTAACTATAATTAATAAAATACGTTTAAAATAAACTATTCTTTCATATTAAACAAAAGTAAGTGATACCGAATTTTTTTCTACATTTGAAAAGATGTAATACATACATACTAGTATTACTTTATTAAATACTTTATATGTTCACTTACTGATTGAATTATTAAACCGGGTTACATGTTGATTTATTAAACCAGGTTACATGTTAAAAATACAATCTAAAGGAAATAAATATTGCACTCCGCAGAGACAGTATGAGCATCTGTACTCAATCTGGTACGAAAAAGATACTTACAAAGTAACAGTTTTGCTGCTAAAATACATAATACAGATAAACAAGCAGGATTATATATAATATCATCCATTTGCAAATCTTAAATACATCGTTAATTCGCGATTTCTGCGTTTCTTTACAGTTTTTAGAATTCAGAATTCTAAATTCGTTTGGTAGCTTATTGGAAAAGTATATTCCATTATATTAGTGATTTTTTCCAATTTCTTTTTCCATTACAGGTAATGGAATTAACTTATTTCTAGTATTGCTTGTGCTATTTGTATATATTAAATGGAGATCTTTATAGTTGTGTGCTGTAAGTTCTAAAATATTTTTTCCCAATTTCTAGCGGTTTTACACAATTTCTATAAATTTTTCATATATTTTCATTAGTTAATTGTGATTGTTTTGAATCAAGATAACAGCAGTTATAAGATTCTCATACAATTATTCCGTTCATTACAACACTTTAATATAATCCGTATAAACCCCCTTTGAAATTTTTAGGGGAAAGCATACGATTCACCTTTGAAAAGATATATATATATTTATTTGATATTTTTTATTTGTATATAAAAATGATCAGATAATTTAAAGGTACAAAACCTAAAAGTAATGCATACTGCTTTGCTTAGGTTTAATGTTAAATTATTATTAATTAACCATACAACATTTAAATTTACGAAATTTTACATTTGTACCAACGTTTAATTCCAGTTTTCTTTGGCACGTAATAATACCGTATGGTCAGCAAACGATGTGATTATACCGTCAGCTAACCTTAAAACAAATATCTTAATATAGGCCATAATATATAGTGAAGTACTATGGAACAGCCATTACTATATTACCAATAAATACTCTTTACATTATTTTTTAAACTGACTAGTTTCATATTACTTAGATAACGGTTTATTAACTTCGTTGATAGAATTCTTATACAGAATATGATACGATTTAATTTTTCATAAAACATATTCGAAATTCAATATTGGAATTTATTTATTATAAATTTTTGTTTAAAGTTTTAGTATTTCAAGGAAATCCGACAAATAAATTCAGTATTTGTGGAGGAGACAAATAAATTCAGTGGAAAAAATCATACATAAAATACGAATAATTTGTATATTATTTCAAAGAATTTATAAATGTATTTTAGATGTAAAAATTTGTAATATTAAACTGCACAAAATCGTGATTGAGATATAGACTATATGTCCTATTCACTTTAATCAAAAAAATTATTTATATGAAAAATTCCAGTTAGAGCAACATTAATTATTTTTAAAAGTAATTACTTTGCATAAAAATTTGATTAACATTCTTTGATTATTATTAAACTTATGCAGATATATTTTATTTGTCGCTTCTACCAGGGTATTTAAAAAGCGATAACATGAATCCAAAAAAAAAAAGTTTAACCAGAAATACCATCCAGTCGTAACAACCCTTAGTAATATCAATAATGGCGAAGTGGAATTTATTATTATAATTTAAAAATAAAACGCCTTTTTTAAGAAAAATTCTATAACTAATTTTTGGCAGCTGTGTGCAAAAGCAGAAAATAAGCAAAAGTAAAAAATCTCGTTAAGACGAAGAAAACACATATGAAGACGGATGAAAAATTCAACATTCTGAAAATTCAGTATGAAAATTATTAAGAAAACAAACTTAAGTTAAATACAAACAATTTTGTAAAATACATTAAACGTGTAAATAATAATTTACGTGTGTGCATATGTAAAAAATAATGAGAAAGGGCTCATATGTAAATGGAACGTAAACAGTTAACTTAAAAAGCTGTAGTTCACTTGTATTCCCACACAACTTGTTAAAATTTTGTTCTGTTTTAACCAAATTTTAAACACTAAATTCTTTACCATTGCAAAAAGTAATTTATATTCGAATTGTGCGCCAATATCGTTATTTTACTTCAAAATCAGTAAAACTAGATCATGATAAAATGTCATTAAAATTAGTCTATATTATTGATTAAAAAATAATATATTTCCCGTTAATTTATTAATAATTATAGTAAAATAAAATCGTTAAAATTTTAAGTCACAATGATACAGACATAATTGCTCATACGCTACATATTCTTACACCACTTAACTTTGTTAAAAACGAAAATAATATTATTCTAATAATAAAATTCGTATATGTATGTATTGCCGTTTATGTTTCTATTATATTCATACGTCTAAAAAAAACCGAGATTAATATTGCATTATTCTGAAATCTATTTGTTTTATTTAAAGTAAGACAAACAAGCAATAATATATAACTTATTCTGTATTTGAGCTACTGAGAAAAAAATGTTTCAACTTGTTAGTTTTTTCATAAGTCATTTTTGTTTTAAGAAGAGATAAGAAATTTCAGTTATCATTAGATCTAAACAGTTTGGTTATACTAGAATTAAAAAATAAGTAAATAAAAACTGTGTTGTAATATAGACAGAATTTCCCACAAAGAAACTGAGAATTTTTCAGGATAAGTTCTACTGAAGAAAGTAATGAAAACAGTTCATATAAATATATAAGTCTGGAAACGCGTTGTTTTCGAGATACGGAAAACGAAAGATTTCACCTGGATTATTATATTTGGGATCCTAATTAAGGAGTAAAATTGGTGGTTTCTTGCATAATTTGACCTAGAAAATAGGATAAAATAGATCCCAGAACTGTAACGCCATTAGTTTAAGATATCTGACCTAAAACACAAAATTCAGTGTCGAAAAACAAACTTTTAGATTTAGGTTTATTAAAGTAGTTTTGTTAAATGACTACCAAATATGTAGCAACGAAATTGTAGAGATTTAATTCTGAGAAAAGTAATGTAAATACAACCAATAAAAAGTTAGTAAATCTTTTAAAAATCTTTTTATTAAAGCAAAACAGACGAAAATGAACAGAAAATGGTAATATTCTTTCTGTACCTAATAAACATTATTCTTAATATAACAAAACACAATGTTCATCATTAATACGATGATTTACTTGACGCTCAACAGCAAACTAACACATTAGAAATGACCCTTTCGTTCGTAAATGCTGATACACCGAAGATAAAGTTTTCGTTTTTGGAATCCGCCTTCCAGAAATTCTCTCCTGATATTTACGTCAAGCAGCTTCAGAATTTCCGTTAACAAAATCTATAAACAAAAATTATATCGACATATTCCTCGCTAGAAAATTGAAATGGCATTTTTACAAAACGATATAACACTACACCTCCTTTATCTGTATGATAATTTATGACAATACATTCAAACGAAATACACAATTTTTATTGTTAACCAGCTGTTAGTATTGCCAACCCATAGAATAATTTTTTTTTTTAAATATTTCTAAAGTAACATACATTTCAATTTAGTATTTTACGTAATTATTTCGTTTTACCTGTGTAAGTTATTGAATATACATAGCTAAAATAATGTTTTATAAATTTTGTATTTCTTTTAAAGTTATTTTCAATAATTAACATTTTTGTCTTTACAAAGAATGTTTGTTAGTTACAGAAAAAAATAATACGAAAAAAATACAGCTGTTTAATTATTTCACGTTTCTTAAGGTTTTTTCATCGCGGATTTTTTAAATCTTTAATTTTACTTTTTATTTATTATTTTTTAAAGATAGACTTATGCCCAACAGTGGGACTTTATAGACTGATGATGAACGTTTAGTATACTTGACCAGCGAAAATTATTTAATAATCCACACAATAATATAGCCTTACTAATTAAAAAGATCTAGAAATATTCAAAGGCCGTTATGAAGAAGCATATTCGCTGTATGCGCCCCCTGAGGGCTTAACCGTAAAAGTTATCTAAGAACCTGCTCTGAGGTGATATCTATGAATGCAAAAATCCGCATCAAAATCGGCCCACCCGTTTTAGAGAAACACATATACTGCAGCGTCCGCTTGTGGCCTATAACCGTAAAACATGTCTAAGAACCTTCTCTGAAGTGATACCTATGTTATGCAGAAAACCGCATCAAAATCAGTCCTGTAGTTTTTGACGAGATGATAACAGACGCACGCTCACACACACACACATACACAAAATCTCTTACCCCAAACGAATATACTATCTCGGTTCCGTCGTGGGTAAAAATAAATTGCAATACGTTACATAAACTCAGTTTTATTATTATTTAGTGAGATGTACGGGCATCGAGTTCTTCGATCATTTAGTCCGAATGAAATTTGTAGCGTATGAAAAATGCCATGCCTGACCGGGATTCGAACCCAGGTCCGTCCGGGTGAAAGGCGGAGACCGCAACCACTCACATAGAGGCCGGCCGTGGTATAAAAAAAAAACATTATATTCTTGTAAAAGTATAAAATTAAAAAAAAATTAAGTCTTATATATGCATTTATTTCTTGAAATCAGTATTTATCGTTTTCGATATCTAGCTACCAGCGGTAGAGCGTTTTTATCGATAATCAATACCTTGAAAAATATCTAAAATAATAATTAATATACGAGTAGATTAAACATATTTATGATTTTTATTTTGCTATAGTTTTATAATCTTTCGTATAAAATGAGTACGATTTTTTTTTTGGCCTTTGTTTAGTTTATTATAAAGTAAAAATTTATTCTAAAGTTCTAACCAACATTTTTAATGGAAATTAAAAATTTATTTAAAATGTTTTTCTATGCGTTAAAATTTGTATGTAACACTATTCACCGCATATATTTTAGGAACACATTATAATAAGAATTATTAAAAATTATTATTTCCGTAGATTAAATATTTTGCACATTTTCATGTAATAGCGCTTTTTTTAGTATACATCATTATTATCATGGGATTAAAATTTTAAATGTAAAAATTATAAAAAAATAAAAGATATTAAAAGTTGAAATTAAACGTCGTAAGCAGGTGTATAAGGTCTGCTATATATTCTAAATATTTAATCTTTTATGTAATACTCGGGAATTAATATTTTAAAACGCAATTAAGTAGAAACCAAATATACTATTTAAGTTAATGCTTTTATATTATTATTATTATTTGTTTTACTTTAAAGCTTCACATGTACACTATGTGTAATATACTAAAAAAGGTAATAAACGAAATCACAAATTTTTCTAAGAGGTTGCATTTACTTTAGATCTGCTCTTATCTTTCTTTCCTTTTTTATGTTATTCCTTTGATTTTCCTAGTTCTTTTAATTGATAGTGCAGTATATTACGGTCCATCTATAGTCTTTTTCATTGTGTTCGGAACAATTTATATGTTATTTTTCTTCCACTTTTGTTCCATTCCATACAATTACATTCATCTTTCTAATGTTTTCCTATTTCTAGTTTAAAACAGCTGAAGAGGAAAGAATTATTCTTTTATCGGACTTATACAAATAGCACATAAATTAAAATTAATGGTACTTACAAATATATTAATTTTATTTGCCAATGTATTAGAAACTTTTTTATTAATCAATTCGTAACATGTAATCTTTTTCTATTTCAAACATGCTTTTTTTTAAACTGCTTTATATAGATTGAAATATTTTACCGATATCACTTTGTAGAATTTCTATTGATTCCGTTTAACTTTATTTAAATTTTATTATTATTATTTTATTATTTATTTATTTTCAAATTTATTTTATTTATTTTTATAAACTTCTCGTGATTATTTATAAAGATCGATATAAAATTAAGTATTTTTTTAGCACATGATTATAACGGAAACAAATCAATTATTTGTACGTCATCTTAATGATTGCATTAATTCCTTTGTTTATAAATTAAAAAAAAATAATTAATTAACAGCCAAAACAAAAGAAATCTACTATCACTTACTTGATAAATAATTAATACATTTTTAATAACTTTACTTTATTCCTGAAATATTTTCAAACCATTGTACAAAACTAAAAAAAGATCACATTACATAAATAAAATTATACTCAAGGAATACATAAAAACAAAATTAAACTTTAACAATAATGTAGCCTACGTATAACTATTCATCGATCGAATAAATAAATAACGAGAATGTGGGTTTATTATGATGTACGTAATGTTGCCGACTTATCTGTTGTTACCAGCCAGTATTTGGTCATTTTCAAAAACATTTGTCTATTAATTAGATTAAATATATGTTTAAATTTAACATATGTATGTTGAAAATTAAAATCTACGTTAGCGTATCTTCAAAATATTAAGTAATAATAAAATTAATACTATATAAAATCTACCGAGATTTTCAAAATTAATTACCTTTATTTATCCAAATATTTTATGTTCTTACCATTTCTCCAAAATTTTCAAAGTGGATTATGCATTTTTTTATTCTGATTGCTAATTTAATTTCTCATAAAAAAATTTATATACAGTGATATTAAAGTATGGAAACGGTTTCATATTTCAAAACTGACAGATACTAGGAGGTAGAAACAAGTATGGATCTATATAGTTACAAAAATTACTACTTTATAGTGTATTTGAAAATTTTGTTCGCCGTCTTGAATCAGCAATATTGAATCAAACCTTTTTTTTTAACAGAAAGGTAATTTATAATTTTTAAATTGAAAGGTAAATATGTGATAGCAGAATTTTGTGTAAAACTTTTTCGTGAAAAACGGTAGCAAAAATCATTTTTCGATAAATGCCATCATTTTAGAGTTACAAATCAAAGTAACAAAAACGGAAAAATCGCGGTATGAATAAAATGAGGTAAAACACTCCGTAGAAACCATTTTTTTCGTATTACTTTTAGAATTACATCCAATAACATACTTTAAAGAGGTAATGCTGGAATTAATGACCCAAACACTAACAATAACAATTTTCAGAACAATATTACATAATAATTAATAACGTGCAACAATATAACAAATAAAATAGCATTGTTATAACGTTATACAAATTGCATGTCCTCAAGTGACAGCTGATTTATTACTCTAATAAATCTAAAATTCTAATACGTGTTTTAAATTTGAAATTTTTTTGTGTCAAGTAATACAGTGTTTCTAAACTAGTGGGCTGGCTATACTATTTTGAACTTTACTTGTAAAACTAAACACAAAATATCCTTAAGAAAAACGGCAGTTTCTCCTTCATTCTCCCACTGTCCACCAATTTGTTATTTTTATAAAAAAATTTAGATCTCAAGTTCGGATAAAAGAATCAATTAATATTTGGTAAGCGTCTTGGTAATAAAGTTTTAAAATTAGCAAAAATCAGTACTTCGCAAATTACAAAATGGCGTCCATGTTTATTTTTCAATACGTTATAGCTCCATAAATATTAGTTTTATCAAAACTTAAGTTATTTTCTAAAATATTAAGCCTTTTACTTGGAACAAAATGAGATTTTATTTTTGAAAATCAGAAAATTGATGTTGTAATTATGTGTCTGTTTTTATGTCCTCCATTTTACGTTCAATTCGATGAAGTATTAATTGTTTTTATTTATTGTTAATTCTAGTATTGTAAATTAGCATCAAATTAAGTAATGATTTTCTCACCATAATAAACCTAATAATTATGAAACAAAATTACAACATTAATTTTCTCCCATAACTCGACTATTGTTAACCGATTTAAAAAAATAAAATGTCACTTTGTTCAAAATAAAAAGCTTAATATTTTAGCAAATAACATAAATTTTGATAAAAATAATATTTATAGAGATGTCACAGATTGAAAAATAAACATGGCCGCCATTTTATAATTTGCTAGTACTAATTTTTGCTAATTTTAAAACTTTATTACCGGGAAGCTTGCCAAATATTAATTTGATTTGTCTATTGAACTTGAGATATAAATTATTATATAAAAATAACAAAATTGAGGACGGGAAGGAGAAATTGCCATTTTTGCGAAGGATGTTTTTTGTATAGTTTTACAAGTAGAATCCGAAACAGTATAGCCAGACCACCATTTTAGAAACACTCTGTGCATAGGACTGAAAACATTTAACTAAATTTTAAAATTAAGTATTGTAATAATTATAGTAAATAATAATTAAAGTAAATAAAAAAGCAAAGTAATGATAAGTATTGTAATATTAAATAAATAGTTGACCAAGCCATTTAATTTATAGTAGTAATGCATATTATTACTTATTGTTATTATTTATTATATTATATTAGTCTTATTTATTATTATGAAGGCTGCTATTATTAGTGTTTGCGCTATTAATTCCAACATAAACTGTTTGAAGTTTGCAATTGCATGTAACTGTGAATGTAGTACGAAATAAAAAGTTACTCGGAGTATTTTATCTCGTTTTATTACTACCGCGATTTTTCAATTTTTTCAACTGAAATATGAAACCGTTTCCATACTTCAATACTTAATATCACTCTGCTGATATTATATATGTATATATATATATATATATAAACTATCCAGTTTATTCAGTAAACTGGATCATAGCTTTTAATTATTCTTTGATAATAAACATTTATTCTGAAGTACGAGAAATACCCATAAAACCGCTTAACAAAAATAATGAAAAATCATGTCAGTATAATTTATTATTTTTAATAAACCAGTACTTGTGTGTATTTTAAAATTATAATAATATTTTTTTTTATATTCTGTTAAAATATTCTTTTAAAAATATGATAACCCACTAAACGAGTTTTAAAAAAAATGTCTAATCATCTGTAAATCTATATAATTTTATATTTACACGTAAGCAATATTGATCAGCGATTGCTACGATATGACTGATATACATTTCACGAAAAGTGGAAAAAAACTTTAAACTTCTAGCTTAATTAGTTAACACGTACTATTTTTAATAACCTGTTTTTTCCAAAAACATTTATATGAAAAGAATAAAAACAAGAGAAAATAAATAAACAAGAGATAAATATTAAAAATTAAAAATCACGACTGCCAAAAAAAAACCATTGCTGACAAACATCGCTTTTTAATGTAGGATAATCACTAATACAGTATTAATTAAACAGCGTGCGGTTGATTATTTTGTTTATAGTATTTGTGTATATTATAACTTTTTCAAATTTTGTTAAACTTATTTAAACATAAAAATATGACACATAGAATACACTATGACAATTCGGATAACGTAACGATTCCAACGAGGGGTCATACATCTAAATCGGTTCATCCGTTTAGTTACTATGGTGGAACATACATACGTTTACCCTAAATACATTCCACACATTTTTGGGCAGTCGTGTAATAGTATAAACCACACTGAGTAATTTTTAAAAGTAAATTAAAAATATCTTTATTTTTCAAAGATCTATATTTATTGTACTAAAAACATCTGTTTTTTATTTTTACAAATTCATAAGATTTTTTATTAAATTTGTTATTAATAAAAGTTGGTTTTGTTTGTTTTTCATAGACTTTATTAAATCAATATTCTCAGAATAAAATTTTCTATATGTTTTGATAATAAAATTTACGCGTTGATTAGTCATGGAATAAAGTTATTGAACAACAATAACTCAACAAAGTTATTGAACATCAAACCTAAAAAATGTTTTCTGTCACCGAATTTTTCTATTTCACGTTGGTTATCATGAAAAATACTTTTATTTCTTTCACTTTTAGAGAATTAATAATTAATGGAGTAATCCTAATACTAATTATAATATTACTTAACTTAATCATACTTAATTTAACATTGTTTTATAATACAATTTAATATTTATTACTTAACTTAACTTAATTATACTTAATTTATATTATTTGTAAAAGATGAAAGATTAGGTGTCCACAAAGGTCTTGCCGGTTTGGTGGCACCATCCTTTTTCTATTAATCTTTTTAGTTAGAGTAAGGGGAAAAGTAAACAGTTTTATCTTATATAGGAGGTTTGGTTTTGGTTCAATTCATGATTTACTCTGGTGGAAACTTATCTTTTCTGCAGTTAAGTATAGAGAAGATCAATCGTCAAATATTTATGTTTACTAATACACCTTTCATCCAGTGCTACCCGCTAAGTTATATATGTAAAAAATCCATTACTATGTTAAGACCAATAATATAAAGCATTATAATTAATTATATATGTAACCATAAATCACGTAATTACACGATTACTGGAAATATAGTTCTGAGACTGGTTAAAACACATAAGAAACCATCACTTTTACCCCTAATATACTAAAATTTTACCGGGGGTAACTGAAATCGGCTCGAAATTTTTCGCTAGCCGTAACTTGATAACAATGCGTTTTGGGACATATGTTTGTATGAACATTTTTCCTAAAAAAGAATAAAATTTATTCTATTTATTTGTATTTATTCTATATATATATTTATTTATTTAGCCGTCATAGGCTAAATAAATTTCTTGTAATGTAAGGATTTCAACACGGTCATACATCTAAATTGCAGTCGTTTCGAGTTATAACGGTTCACCAACGGAACGGAACGCAAGGATAGCAGGAGAAACATACATACATACACCGTAGATACGTTACACTCCTTTTTGAGCAAACGTGTAAAAATTAAAAGAGGCGTACGTAAATTCTTATTTCAATTATTGGATTATTTTTTCTAATTATATTCATTACATAGCTAAAAAAGTTAATTTTATTTTAGTATTATAAGTTTTTGACATAAAGCAATGATATATATACTTTAAATATATACTTTTATATATACTTTTATATATACTTTATGAAACAGGATGAAGGTTTTGTTTCTATATTTATGTGATATATATTACAATTTATGTTTTAATAAGAGTATATCTCTTTTTAAAACATGTATCATTAATTTTTACCTTTCAGTCAAAAACATTAATTTCTAAATATATATTTCTTCCTTTTCTATATATTCTTAATTTTTATTTACATGTAGAAAATATTTTTTGTATGCTATTTAAAATTAACGTTATAGAGTACTTTTTTCTTAATTTAGCTGATTGATTACCGAGTGCATTATAACTAAAGAATAAATACATATTTTGTTTAAATCGGTAGATTATTACCCTAGAATAGATCCAGTCAGAGATTATGTAGATTGGTTTTTAATCAGGAAATTTCAAGCTCTTCACTCTAGCTTATCAGTTTTATAAAAAAAATATTGGAAATATATTTCTAGATATCGTAGGAATATTTTTCTTCTTTCCAAGTTTTTTTTAAATAAATTATACCTATTTCGAATATAAATATAGATGAAATAAATTTTTTTTATATCAAAATCACAAAAAAAATTTATTTTTCGCTTAAAAATTTATTACATTTTATCTTTTAAAATTAGCGCACACACGCAATCGCGCGTACACCAGTTCACTTCTTTTTCTTTTTTTTTTTTAGAAGTTTTAGATCCGCTTTACATTCTCCTTTTAAGTCTTCATTTCATTTAAATTCTAATTAAGATCTTTGGTAAATCAATATCATCATCCAAACCAGATATTGTCTTTACTTTTTGCATCGATTCAAATCGCTCAAACTAAGCTAGGAGTGTATAGTGGGTGAAACACATTTAATAACTGTAGAATATGAATGCGCATTATCGTCGAAAAACATAATCCCTATTTGCATCTGTGATTTTGGATTAAGTTTCCGAGGGTTTTACAATAAAAAAAGTAACCGTTGTTTGTAGCAACTATGAACTTTACCCGGAATTCTGTTTTAAACGTCTAAAAGTGTATTACTACGTACATGATATCTTCATTTATTTTTCCATTCGGATATTTTTCGTTTGAATGTAATAAAACTGGCATAAATTATCAATGCATTGTTATTACATTGTTTTTTTTTTTTTTATTCTAAAAGTATATATTTGAGCTGGTTTATTTATTTTATTAGATCTAAAACGTAGATTGTCTTGTTTAATTTTTTAAATTCACTTTTAAAGGTAGGGTTGACAAGGAAAGTAATCGATTAAAGTAAATAAAATGAAGAAACCGGTTGATTTTTGAGTACTTTGTACACCAATTTCCACAAAATAATTAATGAACGACTGTAACTTTCAAGCGTATAGCTATGATCTCCAGATAATACGCAATATTGCTATTTTCAAGTTTGAAGGTTAAAAGTAGGAAAAGTACCTTTTAACCTTACTTACTTCAATCAGAAGTTAAAATGAATTACAGGGAATTAGAAAATTTTTTCGTGAGGCCGAACAGTCCTAAATATTTAATAAAATAAAAAACTTGTTCTTTCTAATGGTAAGTCAACTAACATTTTATAGGCTTATTGTAACTTTACTTAAAAAGAAAACATTCATTTTTTTTAAAGACATAAATAATTTGTTTTAAGGTAAAAGAATTGTTTATAATAAAATATCTATATGTTGTATTTTGTAGTTAATAAATGTAAAATGTATAATTAATCTTTAGAAGAATTTATGGTCCTAGAACAACACAAGAAGGCCATAGACTAAATTAAACAAAGAGATATACGATAAAATTGAAGATTTACAACAGTAAGAAGACTATTACTAAAAGTCTATGGATGCATGGCCCGAATGAACCAATCAAGGCTAAGCAAACAGATCTTCAATAAACTCTGCTATTATAAAGGTCAAGGTGGCTATGTTAAACGGATTAAAGAAGAGCTCCGAAAGTTCATCATTTCAGAAAAAGAATGTCTAGATCAAAAGAATAGAGAAAGAAAATTTTTGAATTAAAGGTTCCTTTAGGTGTAAAAAAAAACTCAACGAGGAGAATAAACTTAATCCATTCTCCTCGTTGAGTTCTTCTCGTCGTTTAACATAGCTCTTCTTTCTTAAAGAAGAGCTAAACAGTTCAAGAGAATGAAAAACTTCTGGAAAAAGAAAGAAAATATATGAAATGATATTTGCGTGGTTCTTGAAGACCTATCCGTTGAGCAAATAAGTTAAATGTGTAATGGCGTAATAAATTTAATTATAGCCACTATTACTTAATTTATTTACTGTAAAAAGGTCAACAACTGTTTTTTTTTAATTCAAATTTTTTGTTAAATTATTAACACCAAATTTTTATTTTTATTTACCACACTTGAATTAAATTGTTAAAATCTTCCATCTTTTTTCCATTCGAATAATTTTTGATTGAATGTTAAACTGGCATAAATTGTCAATGAATTATTATTACATTGTTTTACTTTAATATTCTAAAAGTATATATTTGAGCTGGGTTATTTACTTTATTAGATCTAAAAACTTGTTGATTCAGTTAAAATTTATAATTAAAAAATTTTCGCCTGTAGAAAAGTTTCCCTTCCAGTAGTTTTCTTGTTGGAATTAAAGAAAGTATCTATAATAATTAATCAAGTGATATAATTTATTCTGTAAAAACAGTTGATTTTTCGTTTCATTCTTTGAAATTCTAAACGTTCATTAAATATTTAAAAATACCATATATATATATATATATATATATATATATATATATATCTTCCTTTCTTTTTCTTTTGCTTACCCGGTACCATTCCTCAGTTTTAATTAACAGCCTCATCTCTTTATTGAAGAAGAATTCCGTACCCCTCGTTTTAAAGTAAAGTGAAGTAATTATCGGGCAATGAGAGAAAGAAGATTACGTGTTTTGAAATGTAAATTTTTTCATTGTAACTAAATTGGATACTTCATTGTAAAGGTAGATATTAACGAGACTGATACGTCGAATTTAATATTATATTTTTTCTTTAAAAGATCTATTTTATACAAGACAGAGAGAATTCAATTTAAGAGAAACAGGAGATGCAATAAAATGCAATTTATCTGATGCAGTACTAATTGTTTTATCTTATGGAATCGCATAAAGAAAATAAACCAAATAGTACGTTCTATTTTACAATATAAAAATCAACTCGTCGTCGTAGAAAAATACCGGAAAATTTCAGTTTTTCTCAATTTTTCCTCTTTATCCTATGTAAAGAAAAATAATTTTAATAAGCGGGAAATGCTCATCTCCGTAACGGAGTGATAGCGTCGCTGCTTTCTTTTCGCAGGTTCTCAGTTAATTCCTGATTAGGGATAGCATTTTTGTACCTTTCAATCTAGTTACAAAAATTCACTTCATTATCACCCATCGGCAGCTATTTCAAGATGTCACCCAGAATAATAATGGATATAATTGCTGTTGGACTTTCTCTATTTCAAGTCAATTGTAGATATTCAACATATCTATTGCACCGACGGAACAGACTGTATATATTTAATTGTAAAAAAAAAATTAAGAATATTTTATATTTTTTTTATTAATATCCACAATAAAAATATTTAAAAATTAATCATAGTTTTTCGGAGTTCACAAAAAAAAAATATGGGAAAAAATAATTTTAGCTGGTAATTAATTACATAAAATCATGAAAACTGAAAGTTTCATACTTTTTACCAATTTGTTTCCAACTCTAAGTGTTGAAAATGTTTAGAAATATATTTTTTATGAGAATTATTATTTTATTATTGTCTTTATAACGTTTTGTACGGTAGCATTTTTATATAGTTAACTGTTACTTAAAAGAAAAAAAAAATTAATTTTATTTCGTTTGCCTAGAAGTATTTTGGGTTGAATGAATAGGTAAATTTAATAACATGATATTGAATTTGTTGAATAAATGTTAAATGATTGAATTTTAGGAAAATTGTTCCGTATAAAAGTCTCCCATATAAAACGCAACCCAACCTTATATTGGTAAGTATTGAAATAATAAAAAGGCATGTGTAAATGTAAATTAATTTTTATTATTACCATCCATTACCTTACATTTAGAGTAAATGTTGGAAGTGGCCGCCATCTTCTTGAATACAAGCTTCAATTCTTTTTACAGCGTTACTTGCAACTTTTTGCAAAGTTTGTGGCTGGATATTTAATACAGCTTGTTCAATATTGACTTTCAATTGTTCAAGTGTTCGTGGTTTGTTGCTGTAGGCTTTTTCTTTGATGTAACCCCGTAGAAAAAAATCCGCCGCAGTCAAATCTGGAGATCTTGTTGGTCACAAGCCTCGACCGATAACACGATTACCAAAGAATTCCTCAACGAAATCAGAAGTTGAATCTGCGTAGTGCGATGTCGCACCGTCATGTTGTAGCCAGCAGTGTCTGTCTTCCTCTTCCAAGAGTGCGATGAACTGAAATAAAATATCCTGATATCGTTCTACATTAATGGTGTACTCGAAAAAAAATAGGACCGATTATTTTCTTCCGCGATATCGCGCACCACACGCCCAACTTCTGCGGGTGTAATTGTTTTTCGTGATAAACGTGGGGATTTTCAGCGCTCCAAATTCTACTGTTTTGGCTGTTTACGTCGCCATCCGAATGAAACCGTGCTTCATCTGTGAAAAATACCGAATCCATAACATTAATTCCCTCACGCAGAAATCGACGGAACAGTTGAAAATATTGTAGCCGTTTTTCTTTGTCGGGCTCAAGAAGTCGATGAACCGTTTGAATGCGATAAGGTCGTAATTGTAATTGTTTGGTCGCCCGATGAATAGTTGATTTAGACAAATTAATTTCAGCAGACAAACGTCTGATCGATTTATTTGGCGATCCGAGTAATAGGTCTTTGATTTCGGTGACTGTATCTGTATTCAACACTAACGCAGATCTTTTGTGTTCCTTGTTATTAACAGTTTGAGTTTTTAAAACTCATTATATAAAATTAATATAGATAAGTTACAGTTTAACCTTTTCGGAATTTTATTTTATAAAATAATATATTTATTTTCTCTTTTTTTGCGGCTAGACCAACTTTCGACAACGCAGCTATCATTTGTTTTGGTTTCTTTTTCTTTTCTCCAAATAATCATTCATTCTTTACGCATTCATCCTTTTTTTCTTCCGACCATTTCACTTTGGTGCGATTCTTTTCCAGCTTCACGTTTCAAACTCAGTTTCGAATATTTGTTGAATGACTTTTTATCTTTCATTTCTTGTTCTTGGATTCCTAGATTCTCTAATTCTTTATTTATTTCTTGTAGGTACATGGGTACCTACAATAAATAAATTATCAATAAAAAATAAATAATCCTCATATAAATAAATAAATAATCCTCATTTTTTAATGAGGATTTGATTTATTTAGTCTCTGTTCATTCTTTCTGTAAACATGACCTAGGAATAAAACTCTACTTCTTCTTATCGTTTTTCTCGATATCTTCTATTTCTTCATGCAGTTTTTTGTTGGATTTCAATCGTATTTTTCCAAAAAAATTATTTTAATATTTTTTATTTAGTTTTATATATTCATGTAATTTATAATATTCGTATATGTTTAATAAAGTTATTCCTATGAATTAGTCATCTGATTGTGTTGAATAATTGATTTATTTATGTAATATTCCGGAAGTCACCGAATATCTTTTGCAATTTTATTGTACGGGTCTCAGAGGTAGCTGCAATCCTTCTTCATGATCTGTGTTAGCTCTACTTCTTTCACTCTTTTATAAATAGGCTACGATGTATTTGTTGTTAATCACCACATAAAAAAAAGTTTTGTTTTCAAAAGACATTTTTTGTTTAATTTTGAGTATGAAGATAGTATTGGCTAGTTGAGAGTGTTAAATTTGGTCCCGATATTGTTAAAATAATGGTTACGGGTTAGCCTGGAAGTACCAATCTTCCGTACGGGGAAAGACAAATTTCTGTTTCAATCCGATACGCCATTAATTAAGAACCTTTTCTAAAATATTTTAATAAATAATAAATAAAAATTTGTAATATGCTATTACGTAATTTGATACTAAAATATTATAATAATTTTCTACTAAATATTTTTTCAATTGGGATACATAAATTAAAATCTAATAATGTGTTAAACAAAGATGGTACACCAATATATAATACGAAAGTTAAAGTCGATAGATAGGTGGAATATACTGAAGAGTTATACGGAGGAAAGGAATTAGAAAATGGTGTTATAGAGGAAGAAGAGGAAGTTGAGGAGGATGAAATGGGAGAAACAATACTGAGATCTGAATTTAAGAGAGCATTAAAAGATTTAAATGGCAGAAAGGCTCCTGGAATAGACGGAATACCTGTAAAATTACTGCGCAGTGCAGGTGAGGAAGCGATTGATAGATTATACAAACTGGTGTGTAATATTTATAAAAAAGGGGAATTTCCGTCAGACTTCAAAAAAAGTGTTATAGTAATGATACCAAAGAAAGCAGGGGCAGATAAATGTGAAGAATACAGAACAATTAGTTTAAATAGTCATGCATCAAAAATCTTAACTAGAATTCTATACAGAAGAATTGAGAGGAGAGTGGAGGAAGTGTTAGGAGAAGACCAATTTGGTTTCAGGAAAAGTATAGGGACAAGGGAAGCAATTTTAGGCCTCAGATTAATAGTAGAAGGAAGATTAAAGAAACACAAACCGACATACTTGGCGTTTATAGACCTAGAAAAGGCATTCGATTACGTAGACTGGAATAAAATGTTCAGCATTTTAAAAAAATTAGGGTTTAAATATAGATATAGAAGAACAATTGCTAACATGTACAGGAACCAAACAGCAACAGTAACAATTGAAGAACATAAGAAAGAAGCCGTAATAAGAAAGGGAGTCCGACAAGGATGTTCCCTATCTCCGTTACTTTTTAATCTTTACATGGAACTAGCAGTTAATGATGTTAAAGAACAATTTAGATTCGGAGTAATAGTACAAGGTGAAAAAATAAAGATGCTACGATTTGCTGATGGTATAGTAATTCTAGCCGAGAGTAAAAAGGAATTAGAAGAAACAATGTACGGCATAGATGAAGTCCTACGCAAGAACTATCGCATGAAAATAAACAAGAATAAAACAAAAGTAATGAAATGTGGTAGAAATAACAAAGATGGACCACTGAATGTGAAAATAGGAGGAGAAAAGATTATGGAGGTAGAAGAATTTTGTTATTTGGGAAGTAGAATTACTAAAGATGGACGAAGCGGGAGTGATATAAAATGCCGAATAGCACAAGCTAAACGAGCCTTCAGTAAGAAATATAATTTGTTTACATCAAAAATTAATTTAAATGTCAGGAAAAGATTTTTGAAAGTGTATGTTTGGAGAGTCGCCAAGTCGCCAAGTGAAACTTGGACAATCGGAGTATCTGAGAAGAAATGATTAGAAGCTTTTGAAGTGTGGTGCTATAGGAGAATGTTAAAAATCAGATGGGTGGATAAAGTGACAAATGAAGAGGTATTGCGGCAAATAGATGAAGAAAGAAGCATTTGGAAAAATATAGTTAAAAGAAGGGACAGACTTATAGGCCACATACTAAGGCATCCTGGAATAGTCGCTTTAATATTGGAAGGACAGGTAGAAGGGAAAAATTGTGTAGGCAGGCCACGTTTGGAATATGTAAAACAAATTGTTAGGGATGTAGGATGTAGAGGGTATACTGAAATGAAACGACTAGCACTAGATAGGGAATCTTGGAGAGCTGCATCAAACTAGTCAAATGACTCTAGACAAAAAAAAAAATTTACAATATGATTATCGTATTACTGGGATAAATTTAATGAAGATTACTGACAAATTTGTGAAAAACATTTTAACCTTTTTTCATATTTGTCCTTTTAAGTAGATTTCACAAGAAAGCTACCTATTGTAATGGGTACTATGATTTTACTTCCGGAAAATTTCGACAAATCTTCGCGTTTCACATCCCCCAGACCCCAAAACCACCGTCGGCTGAAAAGTTCATATATATATATATATATATATATATATATATATATATTTCACTTTCTTGTGAACACGATAGCTGCCGTTATTATGCGCCAATCACTTAAAAAATTTTTCTTAAAAATAACTCAACATTTCGTTCGACTTCGTTACCGATCAAAATCGGACCATGGGGGTTGAAATGGGTGGGGGGGCTTTTTTGAAAAAACAAAATATCGCTATAACTTTCTTATTAAGTAAAATACCGAATTCGTTAAAATTTTCTTCTATTTGGATAAGGGCCGAAAACATATATAATTAAACTTTTTTGATATCACCAACCATTGGCCCAAGGGGTGGAAAAAATGGGGTTTTGAAGACAAAAAAAATCATATAATCATATATACTGTGCCTTAATAGGCACAGTATCGAATCGGTTTAAAAATGGTTATTAGTCCTCAAAACGTTACCTAAAACATTTGTCTGAAAAATTTTTCGATATGACCAACTTACGGCAAGGGATGCCAAAAACAAATAAACAAAAAATCAAATTAAATTTTATTTGTTAAAATATCGAATTCCTTTAAAGTTCAGTTAAAGAAAAAAAAACATATATTTACTTTATTGTTAATGTATTTGTCACTATGCAACTGAAATAAGTTGTGAAAGTTTCCTCTTCAAAGGTCTGTGTACTTTAGTTACCATAACTAATAGTTACTATTCTATATTTTTTAATTTAGTTTCTTTTTCAGGTTTTTATAAAGCTTGAATACTTTAATTGTTTTATCAGTGTTATTCTCACAACCATGCGGGTAACGAACATTGAAGGGTCTAGGCGGTGGAGCTCTTTGGCTAGACGGAAATAGCTAGCGAAGCGGGTCCCTAAAGGCTTGGAGGCCCCTGGGGTCCAGGAGGCGGAGCCCCGACCAGCTAGTTATTATACACAACATAACATAATATATTTTTATTATTATATATTGAAAATTAATAAATAAATTTAATTTATTCATTACTTTGTAATCTAACATAATTTTAACTTATTGTTTACAATTTTACCCCTTTAAGCACAAATAATGAGACTGATACTTCTAGTTTCAGTATTAATATCTAATATTATTTTACCATAATAAGGAGTTTAATGCAGTACACTTATTAATATAGAATAAAGTAAGCTACAAATAATGAAGTTTAACCTATTTTATTAAATATAAAGCTTATTCTAATACAGTAATATTAAATATATACTTAGTAATATTATTAGCTACTTGGTTTGAATTGATCGGAAAGTTACAGGAACTATAAGTAAATAGTACTTATCTTTTAGTAATATGAAAAGTTTGATATGTAATAATCTACTTATTAAATGATAAATTAAATATCCAGGGTCTAAAACATGTATTTTCTAATAATATTAGAGCAAAAGTTATGAAATAAAGTTATAATTTTATCCTGAGATATTATATGTAATAATTTACAATTAGTTTCCTCAGTTGCCGCCCAGGCTTTTCTCACTAATCTCCATTTACTCGAAATAAGCAGCTCTATTATAAATTAAACTAAATTATTCGTAATAAATTTTAAAATCATTATTGATAAAGGTTGTATATAATTTTTAATAATATGAGTCATTAAAGGAAAAAAAATCTTTATTGTAAATATATATATATATAGAGTGTTTGTTTTAAAACGCAAACCAATTTGAAGAAAAATAATGTGCTATATTTAATGCAGTTAGTTATAAACATTATAACTTACCAATATGTTATTTTTTGTTATTTTCCAAAACAACATTGATATCCAATTTTTTATAACAAATGTTGAAAATGTCGACCATTTTCATCAATTTAGCCTTTACCCTCTTTTCATGTTCCGTCCAATCTTTCTTAGTTTACCTCTTCCAGTGTTTCACCAAAGAGGCTTCTTAAAAGGTCCATTGTTGCTCTTGCACCCATTGTGACATGTAGCCCCAATCTTGTTGAAACTACGAATCTCTCGTTTAATTTTAAATTTTCGATAAATTGCGTTACAATTTCTTGATAGAGGTCTGCATTTAAAGTGTTTTCAAAGAAAATGGGACCGATTATTCTCCGCTTATAAATTGCACAACACACATAAATATTTTGTGGGTTTAGAGATCGAGAATGGAATATATGAGGATTGTTGATGTTTGAGGAAATGAGCTTCAAATAGCGGCGGAAAAGACAAACAATTTTCGATAAATTGTGTTACAATTTCTTGATAGAGGTCTGCATTTAAAGTGTTTTTAAAGAAAATGGGACCGATTATTCTCCGTTTATAAATTGCACAACACACATAAATATTTTGTGGGTGTAGAGATCGAGAATGGAATATATGAGGATTGTTGATGTTTGAGGAAATGAGCTTCAAATAGCGGCGGAAAAGACTCAAACAATTGCTCTCTCCGGGAGAAGGCGACTGTCGCCAATCTGAGTGCGTATAGGTAATCTGCGTATCCGTACGTCTGAGAAGGTCAAATATCCCGTAATTTCCAGTACCGTAGCAAGAAAGGACGGAACGCTCAGGTAGGACGGTTGTAGTCTTAAGTCATTTAATGGCAAACTTGAGTGGTCCAAGCGCATCCAAGAAGAATGCTAGCAAGTGTGGCGTGGACCACACTGTTATACGTAGTCGTACCCTAGGAGAGGACATTAAAGTCCACGAAAGTCCTTCAAGTGATCGGAAGGCTGCAGCGCCAGATGGCGCTAATGGTGCCTCCTGTAACAGGACAGTCTCCGCGGAGTCTGTGTGTGCTGGCTGGCATCCCCCAATTGAACTGATGGAGATTAGGTTGTGTGAGCGCTGGGGAGCCCACCGGCGATCCGGACAAATGATTGATGCTTAGATGGCAAGAGCGTTGGGACAGCGCAACAACAGACAGGTGATACCACAGGCTGATACGACATGTGGGCTCCTGGGTTAATAGAGAGTGGGGTAAATTGAATTTTTAAATGACCGAGTTTTTAACAGGTCACGGATCGTTCTACTCTTACCTATTCGTCCGGAAGGCGCACGTTTGACACATACATATATTGCGGACAGTGTGATACACCGGAACATACAATTTTCAGCTGTTTCCGATGGGCCTCACAAAGACAGAGGTATATAGAAGCATTGAGACAGATTACCGCGGACAACGTTTCCACACTCCGGAGAATTGGTCGTCCGTAACGAAAATGATGACCTATCATGAAAATGAAGTCAAAAGAGGAGATACCGGCATAGGTCAGCCTGCTGTAGTAGCAGTTAGGTGTCCCGGCTTGCAGGGATAACTGCCTTTGATGATGGTTGCAGGACTCCTACGGCAGATGCCTTGACGACACACCGCAAAGGGGTCCCGAATACACCGATGATGCTGTTTAATACCAAATACAGTGGATTCTGCATCGTGACTGTGAGGGGGTTTTAGTCGGTGAGAGCCCGACACTACCCTATGTATGGATATACGGTATCGTAGTCCCGTTTTTCGGTTTTAGCTAGTTAAATATTGAATTTATCGAAAAATTTACAAACATAAGTTCTGGAACGGAGAATTTTACATAAAAAATCTTCTTCTAGTAACGTGAGAATAACTAATAAACGTTAGAATGATCCTTCCATCAAAAACAAAAAACAACTCGCGTTTTATATTAAACAATTAATTATTTTGAATTTTTTTAAGAATAATGAAATAGATGATTAACATTCAACAAGGTATATATTCTGGATAATATTACAAAGTTTAACATAAAATTCCGTTTTTGTTGAGTATTTACAAACATTTATTTACATAAATATTTTCACTGTTTGGTGCGCTCTGACGCATTTTACAAATATTATGCTCATAAAACTCAGTGAAAAGTTAAAATTTACGTAAAACTGATATTACTATCTAAAAATAAATATTTTACCCAAATATTGCTTGTTTTATATTTAATTTCGCAAAATTTTAGCAAGTTATGATTGTTTTTTTTTTGTACTCAGTGAAAGTCCTAATATACGTTTTTTTTAAATATAATGATTTTAAAATTACTAATATTTAAAATACGACAATATATTTTTCTAAGAAACTTATTAAATTCATAAATAATCAACATAAGAATATATTCGGATAGTTTGATTTTTTCAGTTTGGATTTCATTTGAAGGCCTTTGTAAAAAAATCTGAAAATATTTCGAACTGACAACATTATTCTATAATATGTAGCAAATTATATTAATCAACAAATACTGTAATAGGCACTTACGTATTAACGCCACCGCAGGGACAGCTTTATTTAAAAACAAAGTAGTCAATCGGATTTCGGTGGAAAATGGGCCGATATAGAGTTTAACGTAGATTCAAAACAGTTTCTTTATTAATTTTAATAAATGGTTATTTATATTTATTTATTTTATAAATATAATTTAACCAAACTTAACCTACGCTCGCTTCTCTCGCTAACCTTGACTAATTAACAGGAGTGTTCTGATTATTTAAATAATAAATAATTGCAATAATTACTGAATTTAAATAAATACTCAACAAATTACGGTGTTAATAAAGTTAATGAAGAGACTGTTCATTTTCCACCAAAATCCGATTGACTATTTGTTTTTAAATAAAGCTGTAGCTGGGGTGGAGTTAATACGTAAGTACCCTGTAATATTCCTAAATGTAGCAAACTCATTTAAATTTACCAAAAGTTATTCCTTTAGGTATCGGTGACATTTTGATGTTTTGCATTATATGTATATCGTAGATCAAAAGTTATCGTACACGCGTTTTGAAACGGTGCCGCCGCGTAATTCATGTCTCTCTGAATAGGCAGTAAATAGAGTACTACTGTTTATTGCGCTAACTCGTTTATTTTTGATCTGATCAAAATGTATCCATTTCCGCTCTACATTTTTGACAAAAATAATTTTTTTCTTTAAAATCAATATTTAACGACCTATAGCCCAAAGAGTGAAAAAATTATGTTCTTAAAATTTATTTTGTTTATAAACAAATGTCGAAATGGTAGCGAGGTTCTCGACTTTTAGTATGTTAATTGAACCCACCGGGTTGGTCTAGTGGTTAACGCGTCTTCCCAAATCAGCTGATTTGGAAGTCGAGAGTTACAGCGTTCAAGTCCTAGTAAAACCAGATATTTTTACATGGATTTGAATACTAGATCGTGGATACCGGTGTTCGTGGGTGGTTGGGTTTCAATTAACCACACATCTCAGGAATGGTCGAACTGAGAATGTACAAGACTAACACTTCATTTACACTCATACATATCATCCTCATTCATCCTCTGAAGAATTATCTAAACGGTAGTTACCGGAGGCTAAACAGGAAAAAGAAAGAAAGTATGTTAATTGAAGCTTAATTAGGAACCTTTTTCACCTGGTCTTTTTTTCCTGTTTAGCCTCTGGGAATTACCGTTCAGGTATTACTTCAGAGAATGATATTATGGGTGTAAATGAATTGTAATGTACAGTCTCAGTTCGACCATTCCTGAGATTTATGATTAATTGAAACCTAATTACCAAAGAACACCGGTGTCCACGATCTACTATTCAAATCCGAATAAAAGTAACTGCTTTTACTAGGAGTTGAACGCTGGAACTCTTGACTTCCAAATCAGCTGATTTGGGAAGACGCGTTCACCACTAGACCAACCTGGTGGGTTTTTTCACCTGGTCTGATCGACAGGAAAAGTTGGCCCCTGCAATCATGTTTTAAATCTGTCTGTGGCTCCTATTCTATATTAACAGTAAATAATTAAAACTACTTTTATCAAGATTCTGAGTAATGTAATTACAACAGTTATTCATTATGAAAAAAATCTTTAATTTTTTGTATGTAGAAATTTAAATTACATTGAATATTATTTTTGACGAATTAGGCAAGTAACTACATTTTTAATGGTTCGTTAGGTTATTATTTTCTTTCTCTCTTAATAGTAGTATTTATCAAGATCCAAAATACACGGTAACGTGTAAACAATATAAAATATTTGAATATTTTTACTAATGAATTTGAAAAAAAAAGTACTTTTTCAGTTGATATTTAAGATTTTTATAAAGTTGCATCATGATAGTATTTAGATTCATAATTTAACGACAGGTTTAACATAAAACTTTAATTTTGTGTTTTCGTTGCTTTGTGGGGGGGGGGGGGTGTTGCACAATCAAGGAATACATTCTTTTATTTTGTTTATTTATTCCTTTTTTTTTGTTGATTAATTTATTACATAAATTCAAAGCTGGTCCGTGGAAATATAGGATATGGAATTTTGTAGCGTGTGCAAAATGTCTGCTTGAACGGGATTCAAACACGGAAAATTTCGGATGAAAAGCACAGACGCTACACTCTCCCACGGGGGGGTCGGTAAGTTAAATTTACAATTTGTCTTTTTTTTATCGGATCGCTTTAGTTTCAGTATGTTAAATTTTCGTGCGTCTTTTTCTTACTCTGTACTTGAATTTTTAGTAAATTGGCCAATAATATTATTTTATCTTTCTTGTATCATTTATATAAACATATCCTTTTTTGATTCTTTCTTCGTAAATCCTAATCTGCCCTATCTTTTAGATTACCTATTTATCTATATAATTTTTTTCCCAATTTACCTAATATAAAATTTATATTCTAGGAACTAATTCCTTATTTTTTTTTAAATAGAGGGATGTTCAAACCGCCTCTCTAAAAAAATGTCAGATCTTCCTATTGATCTACTATTGAGAAAAGTATTTTAAACGAAAAATTTTCAGATGCCAGTTAACATATTTCTTCATTAAATTTCAAACAATTTGCAAATAATATAATTGTCTAGTTTTTTTATTTTTTATTATTATTATTTTTTTATTTATCTATGGTAACCACTAATATGATAAATTATTAAAATTACAGAAAGTATTAAATAGTATAATTACAGACAAAATTTTTGTAAGTGATAAAATATATTCATCCACTATAATACAATTCTACTAAAAGAAATGGAACCTGTGTTTTGGATAATTATTGGTGTATTCCTAGTAGTTCTGTGTTTGCCAGCAATATCATGTAGCTGCTGCTGATCGCATGAATCAACATACCTATTGACATAAATTTACTCTTGTTTAAGAGTAAGTAAAATGACTGAACTCAAATAAATCAACTGTTGTAAAGCAATTTACACATATTTTATTAGTTCAAACTGCAATTTTTAATAAGTTACTCGTAAAATGTATTATATAAAAAATTTTTAAATAAAAAAAAGTTTTATTTTAATTGTATACCAAATGCTTTAAATTTAAAGATGTCAGCTGTGTAGAATGATTACTTTCTTTTGTACTGTATGGTAAATAAAGGAAAAAAATAGTTTCATTTTATTTCTAACATACGTATGTTCTCATTTTTTTAAAAATATAATTGAATTATATTTAAAAATTTATCATGCATAAATAAAATGGATCGTTTCATTTATCGTATATAAAATGTCTATATTTCATGTATTATTACCAGTAAGTATATACGTATTATTTATCATGTATCATGTATTATTACTTTAGGTAGGAGTTATTAATACATTGATATTTATTATAATTTTTAATAGGAACTATTTATTTGATTTTATTTTATAAATAGTGTAACTTATTAATTTTTATTACTTATTACTTTTATTTATTTCATATTCTTATATGAACAGTTATTTTATTTTACTATATTGTAACAGATTTTATAAATTGTAAAAATTATGATGTTCCAGTGATGAAAAAATTATTTTTACTATTTTAAAATTAAAACGACATTACCAATTCGTTTGCATTGACATTGAAAAAAATTGAATAAATTAGCATACGAAGGATCAATCTATAAACCTAATTTTTAATTTAACAATTTAAGGAAACTGATTAAATATTTTCCAAGATGAAAGTGTCAGAATTTTTTTTGATAACCGGCAGAATGATATTCATGATCTATTTTACGGAATTATCACCGGTTAAGCTCATCAATAAAACAATTTTCGAAAATTAAAATTATTTTAAACATAAATTACAATAAGGCACTTGATTAATAATCAGTGAATCAATGGAAACAAAATGAAGTAAAAAATTATTTAATTACTTCATTATAAAATAAACAGTTACATTTGAATTACTAATATAACTTATTAAATGGTATGTCCTTCAAGTTTTGTATTTCGTTTCGCAGGATAATATGCTGCGAAAATCCTATGCTACAGAATATGTTCCACAGATAGTAACAGGAGATAAATATTAAAAAAAGATGACTATAAAAAAAAAAAATTTAACATAAGATAGTTTAATATAGGATAATTAAAGTACGTACGGTGACAATTTTGTATGTAGTATTCGTTGTATATAGTATAATTTTTTCAATTTTGTTATATTTAAACATACATACATTTATATAACCTACGGCACTTCCGGTAACGTACTGATTCCAACGCGGGTTCATATGTCTACATCGGATCAGCCCTTGAGTTGCTACAGTAAAACAAAGATATTTATATGTACGTATACATACATACGAAAAAAGCAATCAAAAAAGTATTTATTTCTGGTCTTCATTTTTTTGGCGGTTTTTAAATCTTTTTAGAGTAACCTGTAATTTAAATGATATTCCACTATTTATTGTATCTTTAATTTCTTGAATATCGCTGTCACTGAATATAATGAAAATTTTATATTCTTTTTTAGATTTATGTTAGGTCAAATATTATACACCCTAAATACATTACATTCCTTTTTTGGGCAGTCGTGCAAAGATTAGATAGGCCGTTATATTGTTAGATAGTTCTTACATAGCGCTATCTTCCGGAAACATATCTTTTGATTACAATAGGATAACTTTAAATATGTCTGAAGACGATAGAATTATCACTGGCTATAAAGCAGTGAACATTTTTACATGCTTTTCTTTAATTTACAATGGTTCAATCGTATCGTCAGACTTTGTAACCTTAATTTAAACTCATTTCCCGACGCTAAACAGTGGTGAAATTTTTCACAGCGACGTAATTCGGGTGATAATACAATTTTCCATTATTAACTGCATACATTTATAAAAAAATATAAAACCAGTTTTAAAATTAACACTTCACGGAGATATTTTATCGCTTAAGAGAATTTCATTTATTCAAATATGCTTTCAAACAGCTCAGTTCTGTGAAGTAAATAAAAATGGAGTATTATTCTGCAGAGATTACTTTAAAAGAAGTGTTTAAAGACGCCGAAACTCGGCAAGTATGCAGCAAAGGAAACAACATTCTAAAACAATGAAGAAAGAGACAGAGATCGGCGAAAGAGACGGTTAGAAAAAGCACCTCAAAAATATCAAGTAATGAAAGCCGCAAAAAATGAAAGTAAAGAAGACAAGCCGGAAAGATTAGATTATCATAAGCAATACAAAGCGCAATTGAGAGCTACTTAAATACCAATTCACGCCAGTGCGAATCGCAGTGTAGTGCACCCCAAGACCGCGAAGCTCGCATGAAAGACACATCAGTGCTATTTCGAACGTAGGGCACTAGAGAAGCCATAAGAACATGAAATTAATTTAGGGCTAATTATTAAAAAAACTTTTTAATTATTAAAAATGGTTTTCTTCAACAAAAAACAAAACAAATAGTACCAGCATGAAAAAATATTTTTTTTTTCAAGAAAGTTACTTTTTAAAAATATTCTATTTATGCTTGACTAAAAAAGAAAATCATGGGACGCGCTATGTTATAAAGTGGTTGTAAATGAGAGCACGTCTCATGCTTTCTGTTTAGTCATATATAAATAGAATTTTTTTTAAAGTAACTTTCTTTAAAACAAAATCATTTTTTACTTTTTAGTACAAATAGTTTTGTTTGTTTTTTTGAAGAAAAACATGTTTTAAAAATTACGTTTTTTTATTGTTATATAAATTACACTTAATATTTTACCATGACAGCTATCGCAGCAAGATATTTAAATTCAAATAATCTATTACAATAATAACATTCTATTTTAAACAACTTAGTAGTTTTAATTAACTCTGTCTCTTAGTGTTCTTTCCAGTTCCTTAACTCATAATTCGATTAAATGATGAACATCTGGAATTCTACGATAACTACAGACCGTTTAAAAGAATTTGGATAAAGTACAAGCCACAATATAAAATAATTTTGGCAGCATAAATTTATTTTTCATCACATCGCAATGTATAAATGTACTGATATAAAATATCGTCCAATTAATTTGAAATATTAATTATCTAAGTAAAATCTATGAAGATGGAATTATTCTAACAGGTAGTGTTAATAGAATTTCTAAAGGAATAAGTCCAGATTTACACAATTACACTCTTTTTTCTCACTATGGTGATATTACACCATTAAATTATAACCAAATATAACGTTTAATAATTTTTTATTTAATATTGAAAATTTTGTTTTGTTTAATATACAGTTAAAAATCTTCCACATTTTGATATATGTTTTGTTTTAAATAAACTTCAAAATTCTTACGTTTGTATTTTTTTCTGTTGGCTTTATTCATACCGTTTTGCTTAGAATCTCTACAAATTCTATAAAATTCTCTACAAGTTCTTTTTATAACTGTTATGAATTTATATTTAAAAAAGTTATTTTATGCAAAACATAAGAGTACGTTTTTCGATTTTTTTTTGATTTTTATTTTTATTTTTAGACCGGATTTCTCAAACAGTACTAAAAATATTTTCGTACTTTTATTTCCAATTTTTCAGATAAAAATTTCATCTAAAACCATTAAATTTACTTCTTAATTTAGGCCCAAATTAATACAGTCTCGCTTAATTTTACCGAAGAAGCAGAAACCAGGGTAAAATATTTCTTCAGTCGACACTCATTAACGAAGCGTTTCCGAACCTATGTTTATATGAACTCTTTTTTTATTTTCACTAATAAAACATGTCCTGAAATTATTTTCACATGTTCTTTGTGAATCATCCTGTGTGCGTGCGCGGATCCGTTTGCGTGTGTAATACATGTGTGCCCCGTTGTGGCGTATTCCTGCTAGCCTATGAAGCGTTAGCACCGAAAGGACTTCAGTAGTCGGTCTGAAGGGGAATTACGTCGGGAGGACAGGTTTCATAAGCCTAGCCTTCCGCGGTCGGCCCATAAAATGGGTTCGATAACGCTGGTTCAACAACGGATTGGAATGCAACTAAATCCGTCTTAAAATCACTAAATAATAAACAAAACTTAAAAAATTAGACCCGCCATTTAAAAATAACCCTTTTAAAAACACGCCCGATTAGAATTATCCAGCAGCAAGGGACTCTGTCCAGGTTCTGCGATAAGTAGGGAGAAATAAACTCCCGCCAACTTTGCATTCCGCCGTAATACATGTGCATACCTTTCATTACACTTGTACCTTTCATTGTTATCCAAGACAGGCTAATTTTTTCTGAGCAGAGTATTCAAATATGCGTGATATATAATAAAAATTACAGAGATAACGCAAATACGAAATAACAGAAAACTACGTACGTAAGCAGCAAAGAAAGAATCTTCACAACCAAAAATATAATCAAAACGAGTTTTCCTGTTTTACAGCTAAAATTGTTTCCACAGATTGGAAGGAAAATGATATTTATCAGAGATGTGATGTTAAATTTAATAATTTGTTCTTAAAATTTCAATTACTACATAAACTAATGGAATGATTAACAATTTATATAACGGTATTGCCTGGAAGTAAGAAAACTTTAGGAAGACCCAGGTGGTCGATATGAGAATGATACAATAAAAGGATTTTGGATTTGAAAAGTGAGTGTATTGTCGGCTAAACAGAAATGAAGTGGGGTTAATGATTTGAGATAATGAACTGGCTACGATTTTATCGCCATTAAAAAAATAATTGATTAGAATTAGGTTTAATTAGCTGAGACTCTATTAGTAATAAAAGCCTGGAGTAAAGAACGATTTCAATTATTTATATTCATAAATGAAATAATGTAAAATAAATTATAATTAAATTCAGTATGTTAAATATTTTACCTCATTATCGTGCATATATTATAATTATTATTATTGTGTGCTACTAAAATTCAATTTAAAATAAATGTACAATTATAAATTTATTTACTGAACCTGTGCTTTGATAGTAATACACTGTAACATAACTCTGCTGTAAACGAAATGCATTTAATAAACATCTGTTTGGTATATGCGGTATTATAAAAACGTTAAACCGGACAAAGAAAATATGATGTAGAAAGATACTAATGGAAAATATATTAATACTCACAAATGTAGAAACTAACAATGAAAAATATTTTAATACTCCCAAATTCGCGCGCGCACTCACACACGTGCGCGCGCTGGAATCAGGTATGTTTTGATTCTTGATACAGTCATGAATTTATAACTCGATCCTGCATCGCTCTAACTTGAAATTTTAAAATATACTTTTCAACTATAAACCCAATTAATTTATTTATTTATTTTTACATATCTTAAATTACGTAATGTTAAATTCAAGACACAAATGACAAACATTTTATTCAATTTAAATCGATTCTTAAAAAATTGCGCTACAACTGAAGCATAGACAATATATTGTTATGAAAGGATTAGTTTAAAACACATTCTATATACGCTACAACGAATAGTCTTCGTAATGTGTACTACAGTTTCAACCCCAACAATTGATTATTATATTTCTTCCAACAATTTATTTCTTCCTTGTATTTTAGTTTTTTCATCCAGAAATCTGTATAGTGATTTAATTGTAATTTTAAAAGGTAATTTTTATTTAAATTAATAAGAACTACAAGTAGACTGTTTCCGGTGACAAAATTAAATAAATAACTAAATCATGTATAAGCAGGAATAAAATTCTATAAGCGAATAGCTCCTCCATTCAAAAGAATTTCTGGTGCAAACATGACAAACCAATCACATCACAATGTATGTATGAACTGATATAAAATCTCGTCTAATTTTAAATATTAATTATCTAAATAAAATATATGAAGACGGATTCATTCTAACAAGAAGTTTTAATAGAATTTCTAAAAGAATAAATCCACATTTACACAATTACACTCTTTTATTCTCACTATGGTGGTATTAACACCATGAAATTATAACCAAATATAACGTTTAATAATTTTAAAACCATGAGATAGGATTTTAAAAACATAAGATTTTTAAATAGTGATAATGTTTTACAGGTATTTAAATACACGCATATACATTCGCGCGCGCGCGCGTTTATGTAAAATATAAAACTACTCTATTACTGCAAGTCTAGCATTATGATTTACGTGCCTTCTGATCTAATTAAGAAGTTATTTCTTTGTAATTTAATATCCTAATAAAGTGCCTACGGGAAAATATCAACCGATACATGAATTTTTATATGTATTTTACAAACAAATTATTTTTCAGTCGGGAGACTTTGATCATTAATCTTCCAATTTATTTAAATGTTTAGTTGTTAAAGTTGTATAATAACATAATACATAATCTATGTGTTTCGTAAATATCATCGTTTATACTCAACCAATAAAAGAATGTTAAGAACCGGCCATTTTTAATTTATCTGTTACCTTTATGTCGTACAACAAAGTATAGTAGTATAGATAAAAAATTAAGTATATAATTTCAAAAAAGATAACGAAAAAAGGGAAGAGGAAAAATACGCGAAGGGTGAGAGTACAGACCACGTATTCTTACACCTGTTACGGTAAGAAACTGAATTAGATTTAACTTAAAATGCTGATTTCTATGACGAAGTGGTAGCTTCTCTGCCTTCCATACGGTTCCGGGTTGAAGTCCTGATCAACTCATTTTTCACACAGTACCACAATTCATTATCATGCTTCACCTCAAGTATTATTGAGCGACAGCTTGTTGTTGCTGTGCACTTCATAATCACATTAAACTAAAAAATCAATCGTCAAGAAATGAAATATATTCATAAATAATAGCATGTAAAGAAGGAAATATCTTACAGTTTGTTTTTAATTGAATAAATATTAAAAAAATCAAAATCAGTTTAAGCTTTACTTAAAGATTCATGAATGTAAAAATCTTTATAAACTTCAGAAGTACACCATTCAAAACACACTAGTAAAAAAAAACTTAACTGTACTAAAGAATGGCACAGATTATAAAAATTGTTCCATTAAACCCAATTATGAGCTTGCCTGTAAACTCAAATTAAATTAATATTAAAAGTAAAATATTATCTTTCGATATTACCATTATATGTACAAAATCCCCCTATGTTTTGAAAATGAACAGAGAATATTTTAACCAATAAAAGGTATGATGTAGAATAAATAAAACAAATCATAGATTTCATAAATATAGATACTATAGGTAAGATACTTTAAGTATATATATATATATATATACTTAATATATATATATACTTAAATATAGGCCCCTTGGGGAAACCATTATACCAACATCTTTGAAAAAAACCAACTTAGGAACGAGCATACAAACACTGGAACTTGCATATCAACTCACCCGAAACATCTAGAATAAAAAGTGCATTTTAAAGTTCAGTCACTACAAGGCCGTCATTTCAACACGAAATCTTGTAGGTAGCCAAATCCCTGGTACCACTAAAAAAACCGCAACACCAAAATACTAGAACGCGAAAAAATTTAGAAAAATTCTAGGCCCAAGGAAAACGAACTCCGAACTAAAAAAGGAATTCTGCACACACTGTAAAAAACTTACAGATATAAAACGGGTCAACTACAACATGTAGTCTTAGAAGAGAAAACAAATGATCCGTTCACAAAACATGAAAATTACTCGAACAAAAAGATTAATAACCGTACGTAAAGTTGTTCACGTAGTCCATAGAGACGAAATGGTCAAAAGCCAAAAATGAGAAAATAATTATATATTTGGTAAATAATATTTACTTAATCGTATTTATTGTGATTAATGATTTGCATTAAAAGTATTTTCAGAGAATATGGGGCCAGTTATTCTTCGCGTAGAAATTGCAGACCACACACCAATTTTCTGTAGATGTAGAAGTCATGAAGTGATGGCGCGCCTCATCGTTAAAAAATACATAATCCAACACTTTAATGCTCTCCCTAACATACTGATTAAACCATCGACAGTAGTGAAACATAGCAGCATAATCAATTGGGTGTAATTCATGCGATACATGAATTCGGAATGGTTAAGCAGCAGGGAAGCTTTAGAGTCACTATACATAGATATTCCTTATTTTGTGCAAATTTTCGTAATTATTTGTTAGGTGTGTTTAAAAAGCTTATCCTAACGTCTTTCAATGTTTGCTCACAAATACTGAACGTTTCCGGCTATATCTCTGATTGCAAACAGAACCAGTCCCTCTATATTTTTTTATCAAACGATGAATTGAAGATTTATACATTCTTATCCGGGAACTGCAATTGAAAAGCTTCTTGACACAAAATAAAAGATTTAGTTGTTAAATAATTTCCCACAATAAAAATCCTTTTTTCCGTGTTCAAAACCTTTTCTTCTAAATAAGAAACAGATAAAAAAATTAAAATTTCAAAAAAGAAATAGAAAATTATATTAGCTGATAAAAAATAATAGGTATTGCTCTCAACCTCTTCATCAGAAATTATTGTATTAACTTTTATAAAAAGTATTTTGCTAGGGTTTCGTTTTAAAAAGAAACGTCCATATATTTAATAAATATCTGAGTTAAATTTTATGTTTATATCAAAACTCAATTTATTTAAATTTTATAAGATCTTAAAAATTAGTGGAATGGATATTAGATTTTCTCTGGTAGGCCCAAAGTTAATACTTTAAAATTAGTTTATTTTAAAACATTAAACATTTATGAGTAAGAAGATCTATTGGTAATCTAGTGAAACTCTATTTGCTACTCTAAACTATTCAAATTGTTGATTTACTGGTTGTCATATTTGCTGGAAAATTATTGTGAAAGCTAGTCTGGAGGATTTGACAGATAATATTTGTATAACAATAATAATACATATTCGATAAATAACAATAATATTCGGATTAGATTCAAGTTCAAATAATTAGATCAATTATATAATTATATTATATTATAATGATAATATAATTAATTTTTTTCATTGAAAACTAATTTATAAACTTTTTTTAACTTTCTAGTACAATATAAAAAATATTTACCCGGTGAGCAACTTAAATCCGACCCGATTCGGCTCGTACAGTAAATATTTGTGTGTCACCTTTACCGCTGTTAGTATTAACCACTACTATATGTAATAATCTACTTATTAAATGATAAATTATATCTACAGTTTAAAAGTATTTTCTAATAATATCAGAGTATAGTTTACATAGTATAGTTTATAGTAGCGGTTTTATTACATTAGTTTTAAATAATAATAAAATTGTTAACATTCATAGAAATTTTTCAAAAGGAAATAGTATTGCTTCTTAAAATCAAAATTACAATACTTTTTATGGATCAATCCTCTTAGGAGAACAGATGATTTATGAATCAATACAATCTTAATACATTGGTTTTGCATTTTTTACGATTAATTCATTTGGACAGATAAATATTTGGTCTTCATCTTTTATGTTTATAGTTTTCTTTTTATTCCACGGATGATATTTATTTTTTTAAATAAATAAAAGTAAATCGCATCGGTTCAACAGTAATAAAGTTTTTTATTTTAATAATAATTATAGTAATAATTATTTCATACTAGATTAAAAGAAAATTGTATAATATTCGATAATAATTATCTTTTGCTATTGCATCACATCATTATTAGCTACAAATAAAATTAATTTTTTTTGACGTGGATATAAAAGGATATCTCGTTAATATCACTTATTAAAACTAACAAGAGTTTCAACATTATAAAATTACACATTGAAGCCAATCATAATTATATAATATCTTTACGTGTATCGTAAATCTATGTTTATATAAATCTACAAGATTGCAGTCGCTTCAAAATTAAATTGGTTGATGAGTAACTGGGTCAACAATAAAAACAAATGAGGAAAATTTGCACTTCCAATGATTCATTCCACCTTACCGATTGTTAGTTAAATCTTTTTTAAAATAAAAAATATACCATTTAAAAGTTCTAATTTTAAACAAACAAGAAACATAAAAAGATAATAACAAAACTGAGGTTCAATGAGTAAATATATATTTTAAATAAAGTATATTTCGATGTTTTAATTACAATTAAAATTACAGTTAGTTTCCCTATTACCTAATACGTTTATGCCTCATAATTTAAAGGTGATGAAATCTCCATTAGAATCTATCATTGAATCTTAATATTTCTTGTTTTACTCTTTGAATAACCGCCAAAACCTTTTTTGTTTTGAAGATACTTCTATTGATTTTGGATCGGAATAATTCAAGAATTTCAATGGTAGAGTCATTAAATGTTACTCAAAATTTATATTATCAGGGTTTAAGCCCGCTTAAAACCTTTCTTCTGATATCTTCGATGTTTAATTCTTTAATCTGATTTTTCTATGTAGGTCGACCATCTAAATACAATCTAGAAATACTTCTATAGGAAATTATTCATTCGTTAAAAAGTTATACAAAGGAAGCGTACAGATCTTTAATTTTGGATTTATTATTTTTGGCCAAAATATTCTCATTTTGATTCTTTGTTGTTCTTTCCGTTTTTTCGTTCATTTTCTTTCTAGTTTAGATTGATTTTCCTTCTCTGGAAACCTTCTTTTATGAATCAACTTCGTAAATTCGTCTCTATTCTGTTTTTCGATTCATAAACTTCTGAGATCTACTTTAATTTCTGTTAACCATTTAGGTTTGGTTTTTATTTTATCAAAATAGTTGAATATTTGTTTAGTAAATCTATTACCTTCAATTCTGTACACGTGATGAAAAAATTTAGCCTTCTTTTCTTTACTGTTGGTTTTATTTGTTTTATTTATTTTTTTATTTTTATTTTCATAAATTTCCATAGTACATCTAAGTCTGTATACTTGATCTGTAATCGAAAGAAAATATTTTACTTCGGATTTTCTTTTCTAATCTAAATATTTCTTTACAAAAGATTTGTAAACCTTTATAACCATATAAGGCTTGGAGTAGAATGACCGTTATTAATGTATAATTTTTAAATTTTTAGATAAACATATTTGTTATAAATGTTACGGATCTTGAATAGAGCTTCTTCCTTTTTTCCTGTTTGTAATTAACTACTTCTTTATCTGTTCCATTTGGGATTATGATTTCTCCTAAATACTTAAATTTATTGACTTTTAAGAACTTGGTTTTCTAAAATTTTAGTTTTATTTGTTTAATTTTTAGAACGAGTTACAAAAAGAGGAACCAATTCTTTTTTCAAACGAGATTGTAGGAAAATTTAATTAATCATTTTTAAATTCTAAAATTTTGTTTCCAGCTTGTTTTTTTTGCCAATATTACCAAAATGTCAGCAAACGCAAGAACATTTATATTAAAGTTACTATTTTTAACTTATATTTTAATATTTTTATCTATTTGTAATTTCTTTAGTTTTATTTTCTATTCTCAAATTTTTCTAAGGCGCAAATAAACAAGGGGATATTCTATTTCCTTACCTGATATATTATAAAGATCCATCATGTATCGTAAAAGCGAATAAAATGTTCATTAAAAAAATGTTGCAAAGTATTCCATTACTTTCTCCTGTATTAATAACAAAAAAATAAAAGAATTAGAGCCAAAAAAAGAATATTAATTTTTAGAGGTGGAAATAAATTTTAAGAAAAATTTTTTTTTAAATATTCATATAGAGGTTAACAAATTTAATTAAATAATTCTATAAATCTAACATCTCCTTTAAAAAAGGAGTAAAATTTTAAAAATAAATTTTCAAAAAACTTTTCCACAGTTTAAGTCAAGGGTCTACAATTGTAAAAAAATTGTAACAAAGTTCTACACATGAAGTAAAACCATATTTAAATTTTATGAGATGAAGGTTTGATTTAAGAAAAAAGAATGGATTATCGGTGTATGCATTGTAAGATTAAAATGTTAAGTAGAGTATTTACAAAATATGCTTTTAAAATAGGTTTAGAAATCACAGTATAACTTGCACAAAAAGCTACTCAAAATAGTTAAACAAATAGCTTATACATAAGAGCTATTATACACCAAAGAATGGATTAAAATTTAGTTACTGGAATAAATCATTATTCCACTATGATTTTATATTAAAAATGTTCATCCTAAAACTTTACTACATACATTTTATCACTGTATTTTATAATATTTATCAGGTGTGTGTGTGTGTACACACACATAATGGAGAATATTTTAAGTGAAAATAAATAATATATATATATATATATATATATATATACTCTAGCAGACCCGGTAATGCTTCGCTATTGCTAGATTTGAGTATATATATAGATTAAATGAACACAATTGAAAGTTTGATAAAACATTAACAAAATGAACGTTACGGAACTTCGCAAAATGTAATATTTCCCTTTTACCCTTTCCTTTTCAACTTTTCTTTTTTCCAGTTTTAATTTTTACCATAATCCCTTCCCCGTTTCCCTTTCCTTCCCCGTTTCTCTTCCCCTCCCCGTTTCTCTTACCCTTCCCCTTTATCCTTTCTTTTCCCCCTCAGCTTTTCTTTTATCTCCTCGCCCTTTCCCGTTTTCCTTTTTTACCTTCTTCCCTTTTACGTTTTTTCGATTTTTCCCTATTTCCCTTTTCAGATTTTTCACTTTCTCCCTTTATCCCCGCGCGTAAATCGGTCCAGTAATTTTTTAGTCTATAGTGAACACACATATCGGAAATGGAAGTGGAATCGTAAAATATTTAGTAAAGCGTGTGTTGCTTTTACGCCAACAAATAGCGCTGTGTTTTTTTTAAAAAAGCATGTTTGTACTTAGGTATATAAACAGTGGGTATAAAAACATGCGCGTATTCGAATGTAATGTTGTGTCAAGATTTCAAAGCAATCGGTGAAGAACTTTCGGAAATTTAAGATTTTGAACAAACGAACATATACATTTTTATTTATATAAATTTTTTTTTCGTATCAAATTATATTTACAATTGATTTCTGAGATTAGAAACCATAAGTAAATTTAATCACAATAATCAAGTTATAAAGGAGTTTTAGTAAAATACAGTAAATCAAAGGTAAAATAATCAAAGGCTCTGGCAAAGTCCAGCCAGTAATAAACTAGAAGTCATAATTATGCTCAATTCTACGAATAAACCACAAGGTTTATAAACGAAAAAAGTAGTAATATAGGACAAATAACATTAAAAACATAAATTATAATAAACGTAAACATAAATATTTTGATTATGCATAACTTAAGAAGAAAGGCCTCATTTTGAGTATCACTATTAGGTTTCAAAGTCCAATACACGAATCGATTTAATCACTTTACATCTTCCCCAATGTCTAAGAGGTTAATATTAGGTAGTTTACAGGGTCGTTAAGTTGTATTTTGTGTTTAATTCTAATTCAATCGACTTCTCGAACACACGGTAACCCTAAAAAGTCGTGAATTTCGTTGTTCCGTACGAACCACGGAGACTGTGTAATGGATCTCGCAAATTTATTCTGAAAACACTGAAAATGTTCATATTGCTGGTACTTTCCGTACCTCAGAGTCGGATTTCGTATGTACAAACCGATTTTAGAATCGCTTTGTGCAATGGAAGCTTCTTAAATAGGGATATTTTCTATTTTCTGCCTAATAATCAGTAAATCTCCTTAAATCCGATGTCTAGTTGTTTTCTTTGTTCTTTAATGTGAACCTTTCATGTAAGATGACGATCTTGGTGAATATCTAAATACCGTACACTTTCAGCTCGCGGGATGTAACCTCCATCTTATTGGATTCCTGGGCAGTCACCTCTTTTCATTGCGAATGTCATGTGAGTCAATGTCGCTTGATTGACCTTTATTTCTATTTCTTCAGTCAGTCGGCTAGAATATCTAACCCTGATTTCAACTAAGTCAAGGTTTTATTTGCGTTATCATCGACAACGATTGCTATGTTGTCGGCAAACCAGGTTCAGTAGTGGTATTATTTGTAGTGGTGTTGTCTGAAAGGTTAGATGTGAAGATAGAGTAGAGGATGGGTCCCAACACTGAGCTCTCTAAAACACTCGAGGAAGTGTTAAAGAATTCAGTAACTCCTTGTATTTAATCTGGGAGAAGCGTCCGCCCAAGTAACTACGCAATATCAAATAAAAGGGTAGAGGTAACTTTGTTTTTAGTTTGTATAGTAGACCAGGAAGCTAGACCTTATCGAATGCTTCATGTATGTCTAGAAAAGCGAACGAAAACAACTTTTTTCATCCAAGCAATTGCTGACAACACGAATGATCCTGTGTGTCTGTTCAGTGGTAGAGTGACCAAATTGGTGGTCAGGAATAACTTACCTTCTCCAGTACTGTTCACAATTTATGAAGGAACAGTCTTTCGAATACCTAATAGGTAGTAGACTTATTGGCCTGTACGAGGACATGTCATGCATGACTTACCCGGCTTAGGTACTACTTGAAACACCTTCCACTCTGATGGGTAACACGTTGTTCGAAGAATACCATTTATCAGTTGAATCTTTATAAATTAGGGTCTTAATGGGAGCATAACGAGCATTTTGTTGGTAACCAATTGAAAGCCAGAAGCTTTGTTTGAGTTCCGCTTCTTTTTAATCACTTCCAGCACTTCCCTAGATGAGAAAGGCTTAATTGGAAGACTCATCGGAATCGGGCTTTCTAAAAAGGCCAGAATTTCCTCTTCATCGGCGCTGTAGTTGTTAAATCGTTGAAACACAAACACCGACCACATGTATCTAGGAACCTTTTCCTAGAAACAACTATGAACCTTTTCCTAGAAGCGACTATGAGAAGGCTAACCCTTGTTAGCCTTCTCATAGTCGCTTCTAGCCCAAGACCCATCTGACTTCTTTAGTGGAGGTTAGTAAGGCGATCGCCATTGAAATTTTCCTCGTGACTTTCCACAAAGAGCAGTTTTCTATTTCTAAAAATGAACTATTACGGAGGTAGTTTTTAATGACTTCTTGAAAAACTTTAATACTAGTTTTAACTTCCGAAAAGCCCCGTTTAAATATCTCTTATCCTCTGGTCTCCTATTACAGTGCCATCTCCTCTTTAGTCGGCTCTTGTTGAAATTAGATCAATTACTTCTTGTGAATAGTCCGCTTCACATTGTCATTCGTTCTTGTCTTCAGTTATTGAACGCCATATTGCTTCCTGCAACACTGAGGTCAGGTATCTGGTGATATAGAATATATCACCCGAACATTTCAACTCAATGGGTATGACTAGTTCATCCTTGATTCAGCTCCTGTAATACTCCCAGTCTATCCTGTTGGTCCAATGATCAGAAGTTGAGTCGTAGGTAATCGTTATAGTAGTGTATAGGATATACCGAGTGTTACATAAAAATCCATTAGGTCTGAATCTTAATCAAATCCGACTCCCAGTATGTCGGTTGTAATACGGAGATCACATTGAGATGCACGTTCATGATGAAATCTTTTAAAGCCCGACTCTAGTTGTTAAAGTATTGAGCTCCAATGAATATACTTGGCATTCCAGTCCCAACCTCGATGAAGGGCAAGCCCAGCGTTGCAAAACACTTATTATTTCGGTGTATGACCACACGTCATACACCGGAATGATTGCTTGCAATTGTTCTTCGTATGTCTGTGTTGTTAAATAATCATCCATTGGACCAGACCTGGAGCTCTTCTGAGTGTCTCAAATGCGACACTATATTTCACGATTTCTTTTAGTTTGAATATCTTCTCGTTCTCGTTAGGCTCAAGGTTTATGAAGAATGTAGACAATGGTTAACGGCGTTTATAATATTCTGTAACTTAAGTTCTCGTCCGTAAATTTCACTGTTGATGATATAGGTCGGGATAGAGTAATGTAGGTTCCTTAGAATCACCTGAAACTCTCGTCTTTCTCGTACTTTCAAATTTCATATTGAAAGGCAGAGAATACTTTTTTGAGATTGTTTGATTAGCTTGTGTTCACAGACCTATTCTGTTATTTTTTTTTGTCAATAACTACGGTAGTTTTTGACATAAGACGTAATTGTTTACCACAGACAGTTTTAACGCAGTAGTCGCTTTTGGACACGACTGATAAATAATAAAATCCTAATAGATAAGTAAAATTAATTTTAGTAATATACCATTCCAAACGTAACGAATATAAATTTTAATCAGAAGCAGTACAACACTATCACAGGTAACAGCTGATTTTTATATTATATATTTATATTATTATATTTTTGTATATATATATATAAAAACAACACCAAAAATTTAATATATAAATGTCATACCGCATTTGTTTTTTTATTTAAAACATAACGTGTAAGAAGAATATTTCAATCATTAAAGAAATTGTCAGCCATATATCTCATTTTTATATATACATGTGGAGGGTCCCTTAATGTTGTTATTTTGAGTATCCTTATGCTTTGATCTGAGTGTTATTGTAACCTATCGAGAGTGTTCACAGAGAGTTCAATACCCTTAACGTGAAAGGTCTATCTACATGTTGAATCAAGCTATAAATGATAGCATAAGTTTTATAAAGTTTTATAGATCGTATATCCTTTTTTTGTTTTCTTTTTTATAATTAGATAATTAAAAGTTCGAAAACTCTATTAAATAGTATAAACGAACAAAAAATGTACTGTTAATAAATGTTCTAAACAGGTTAGTTGTCATAAATATATTTTTTATATATATATATTTAAATTTGAAATTAATCCAATATTTAAACAAATAATTATTAAATACAACGTTTATTGGCATTTTTTAATGAGGTTTTATGAATAGCAGTTATTTATTGGAATGAAAATTGTTTTTGACAGTTGTTATTCCAATGCATTTTGTACGATAGAATAAATGTTTAATGAGATAATATTATAAAAATTTTATCTTTAAAATTAATTTATTAATAATAAAAATAATTAATTTATAATATTCAACAGTAAATATTTAAGGAACTTTTATAATGGTTTTATTTACATAATTACAATTAAATGTTAAACATTCGTGAAGTACAACAAAAAAAAAGAGAAAAAACATACTATTCTTAAAAATCTAGTTTTTGTTGGAACATTATATTTTACATTTGAAATTTCTACTTATAAAAATTAATATATTACTAATCGTATAAATATTTTTAAAATTAATTATAATTAATTTTTCAAAATAGAATTAGCAGAGGTAAATTCTCTCTGGATTTGCTGTCCCGTACGTACTTCATTTAAACTACAATGTCAAATTATTAAAAGTGATTTTATAATTTCTTAAGTTAATTTTAAGAATTATACGGATGATAATCATAATCTTCATTTTGTATGAATTAACACAGAAGTAATTTAGGTGTCAATTTAATAGAAAAATAGTTGTCTGCTGTTACTGTTTTTCTATTAACTTCTTTCCATTATTTTGTAACTATTTTCACACACGCGCGCGCGCGCACACACAATATATATATATATATATATATATATATATGTGTGTGTGTGCGCGCGCGCGCGTGCATACAGATGTCCGAGGAGGTATTGGTTGAATTTAAGGGGCTGATTCAGGACGGAAAAATAAACAAAAACCAAAATTGCATGTGGACAAATGCGTAATCTCATTTAATTTCTCCTATGTCCACAGTTTTGTGTTTTTTCAATAAAAATGTATATTTTAAGAACGAATGGATATATTTTAATGAAATTTTGTGTACATGTACCCAATAATATATCGTAAAAAATAATTATGTTTGAAAATTAAAAAATATCAGCCTTTTAATTTTTTAATCAAAAACACAAAATTATCATACCGCGTAATTTTTTCGATCCGCTTTATCAATTTCACGCACGATGAACTGTAACTATAGATTCACAATTAACGAAATGAAAAAAACGAAAAGATTCTATTGAAGTATTACAATCTTTCCTAGTAGCGCTGTCCAAGAGGAAATCCTGTCTATTTATTAACCAATTTTTTCGAAGGTCTTAAAGATAAAAACTTTTTAGCCGCAGCCATTTTCAAACTTATATAGAAGATGTTCGTACACGATCACCAAGATTCATTCAGTATGTCGATCCGTTCGTAAAATATTTTTCATTTTATAAACACAACGTTATGGAAAGAGGAAAAATGAACCAAGATAGGACATTTGTCCCGTCCACATGGACTTTTTTTGTTCATTTTGTTGTTCTAAATCGGTCTGTTAAGCTGACCAACATATACTCGTACCAGGTCACTGTATATACACATATATATATTTAAATATTAAGATTTTATACTTCTAAAAAAGGTACATTTCTTTAAAAGTTATGTAAAAAATTTAGTTTTTAATAAAAAACTTGATATAATATAACTAACCTTATTATTTTGTTCTCATATCAAAAATATAAAAATTTTATTGATCATAAGCAGTATAGTAAATTAATTAGGAATAAAAATATAATGGTAATAGTAACAGACGTGAATAGTCAGTAGAAGATTTTTTTTTTTTTATCATTTATGGTACCAGTCTGAAGTTTTCAGTTTAACTTTTCTGATACCTTAATAGTAGAACACTCTACGATGTTCAACTATTACCAATTATAAACACCTGAATTATTAATGAGGTAAAAAAATACGAATAGGAAAAAATAAAATGTTTTTCATATTTATTGGCAAATTTGGCAAATTTACCGGGTGTACAAAAAAAATATTGGTATTTTAATTTGATGTAATATCTGTTGGGATTAGGTGTATAGTGTTGCTTTAAGGCTAGAATCGGATATCAAAAAGGACAGTTTTAGTTGCACCCTTAGTTGTAGTTTGATTCCTTATCTTTCCTCTTGACAGCGCCACTAGTAACGATGGTAACACTCAAACACAAAAGCTTTCTTAGTTTCGAAGTTTGTTAACTGTGAATCTGTAGTTACAGCTCAACATGCGTTCCGTAGAAAGTTTAATTGTGATTCTCCAAGCGATATTTATCGATGGCATAATCATAATCATAATTTGAAAGGAACGGATGGATATCTATGTTAAGAGGAACGACCAAGGATGTCAGGGTATCCTTACTGTGTGGGTCTAAAAAATAATTTGTTAGAAAAGCCAGCCGTAAACTAGCAATGCCGGTGATGTCAGTGTAAAATGTTTTAAGGAAACTTACATATGCATCTACCGATTACGCTGTGCGTTCCTACTTCGCAGTCGAAATGTTGCAACATTAAGATGACAATGACTTCTTTGATCGTGTTATGTTTAGTGATGAATTAACTTTTCATCTTAGTGGAAAATTTAACACAATAATGTTAGAATCTGGAAGTCAGAAAATCCACTTGAACTATTACAGTACAAAAGGGAATTTATTTTCTGGGCAATATTCAGGCGATAAGTTTAGGGGGCGTTATTTTTCGCTGAGGCAAGCGTAAAAAAAGTTACTTATTTGAACACGCTGCGTATATGTTTTTTCTCTACCGCAAGATGATATGTTTTTTGGGAACAAGATTATGCGTCTGCTCTCTGGCATAACTCTGAATGGAATTAGTTGAATTGGAATTGGTTTTCCCGGATTTTTGAGAACGGACCCGATGACAGAGCTTGTTTGCAGTGGCCTCCGAGATCATCCGATCTGAACCTATGTGATTTTCTCTTGTGGGGATTTTAAATAATCTAATGTATATTCCTCCGCTATCTACCCGATTTGAGGCACAGGATTGAAGCAGCTTTTAGATTCAAGACATGCTGTTATAAAAAATGGAATGAACTCTTCCATCGGTTAAATGTATGCCGCTTGACGAAAGAATTCACTTGTAGGAATAAACTGTAAGAGTTACTCTATCATTTTAATTATAAAAACATTAAACAGAAATCCCTTCTCCTAAATTTTGTTCATGAATCTCTTTCTGTGTTACGGTTCATGCTATTTCTCTCTTTCTTGATTTAATTTTTTATCTAGTCAACTTGCATTAGAGAGTTATATTGATTGCGAAACAATTTAGGTTATGATATCAATGGTTTAAATATTTTTCAAAAACCATTAAACCTTATTCGTCCTTACGTGTCTGCCCCAGGTACGAAGAACATACCAAGGCAGATAGAGAGTTTGCGAGGATTAATTCTGGCTTTGATTTGTAAGTTAACTGGAAAACCTAAAGGAAATAGAACATAGTTGTTGTCTTCCTGTGATTTTTAGCCCTAGGGAGGATGGCTGAGGGGATTTTGATGCTGTTAAAGTTGTATAGACAGAATAGCAACCCGGATGGCTAGAGGCAGGCCTGGATGCTTACTTTGCCAAGATAAACGTTTTGGTATCAAGCCCCGTTTAGTTGAGATATTCGCTGGTAGGATGAGGATGGATGTATTGAAAACACTGTGAAGGGGCTGCAGTGTGGGAGGTTGTAGGTGCTGACCTCGCTCCCAAAAGTGGATCAGAGTAGAGAGAGTTAGGGTATGTTTTCATTAGTAACTTATTAAATTTTTTGAATTTGTTTCTTGATTTTTGAATAAATCAAGAGGAGTTTAGTAAATTTAATTGTGTGTCAAAATCGTCGTTGTTACGATCAACTTGTTTTGTTATTATGCGAATAGTATTTTTGGTGTTTAGAAGATCAAGTAATGATCTGAATGAATAGTCTAATTGAAGTTAAGTAAGGGAAGAGTTTTTATGTGAAACTTTCATGTTAGAGGAAGGCGCGGGGATCGCGCTACTGCGAATCGGTAATTTGAGAGTTAAGGGTTGTAGGTTATGGTGTCGCGTCGTAGTTGGAAAAGCCATACGAAGGTGTGTAAATAAACTGATGAAATTGCCTGTCGGAGCATTTGCATCAGGGGCATCTTGACAGAGACGAAATTGATGAATGTGAATGTGATGTGATGTGTCAGGTTTAGAGGGTTTATAATTAGAATCTTATTATTATAATTATTTTAAAAAAATTTATTAATCTAATTTTTTTCTATGATTTGCTGGTTAATCTACTTCCTCATTGTGTACTATGATGATTTTATTACGATCGAAATGGCAAATTTTATTTTTAGCGTTAAGTTTTTATGAACAGTTTCTGGATGTTTTCTTGTTTTACAATTTATTTTAATAACCTTTTACCATAGTTCTTTATTTTTAATTTAATTTAATTGGATAAGCCTACGCTACTAATGAACATTACTGTAGAAAATATTGAAAAAATACCGCTCCCTAATTAATTAACTCTAAAAAGAAGAATCGTGATATTTTTAACTTTAATCAAAGGGAAAGCAAACAAGTTGAAATAATCAAGAAGGGTTTTGGTTTAAACTTCCCTTCTTAAAAGAATCTAAACATACAGGACTGATTAAAATCAAATGAACTCTTACTTTCGGTTAGCTGTTTCTTTTTCTTTCTTTTAATTTGTAAATAATGATATAAATTGCACAATATACTTTCTCTTTTTTTTCAAAAGAAAAGTTACTTAAGTGACATTATTTTGTAAGGGTTTTAATTGGAAAAGAAAGTAAACGTTTTAAAGTAATCATTGGTTTTTTCCTGTTTTAAGTATAATAGATTATGATATTGAATGCAAAATTAATTTAAGTACTTGATCATCGGTTTGAATTATTTTTTGTTGTTTTGTATTTGAATAGATCAATTTGAATATGAAATTTTTTTTTAATATTTTGTACTTTTTAATATTTTTTTAATATTTTGAAGAGAATTTTTTGGATACTGAAATTTTTAAATTCTTATTATTTATAGGATAGTACCAAAAATATTCTTCATTCTTGCTTCTAGTCTAGCTCTTAGAAAAACTAAAATCCATTGTTCCTCTATTTTTATAACGGTAGAAATTTATTTATTCTTCTGTAATCCTTTTTTAGAATAATTACGAATAGTTTTAGGAATTATTTTCATTCAACATCTGTTTTGAAATGCTGTAGAAAATTTGGCAAATCTATTTCCAGCATAACTTTTAGTTTGATTTGAGTATTCGTGTTGTACTTTTAATTTGCTTTCTACGATTACGTGTATGGGATGATTTCGGTACTGATTAGTTGAAACTGAAAAATTGTTTTAATAATTTAAAATATTTGAAGTTTTATAGATTTTATTAGGCTGTATAATAATAAACAATTAATTACACTTTTTTTTTTAAAAGTATTTAAAGTAGACAATATAATTCTGCCATTCAAGTTTCATTTTCATTGTTTGCTGTGTTCTTTTTTATTATAACTAACCTGAAATATGTGATAACTGACTTACTACCTTTTGTTTCCTGATCGTTTTTCAATCACTTCATATTCCAGTTCTTCATTTTCTTCTAAGTCTCTTTAAATAATCCATCTCTTCATTATTGGTTCCTTCTTAGTGCATTATCATTTCCTTTTTAGAATACCATTCAAGGTTAATAATTTTACTCATAACTTACGTATAAACTTTATAAAATATTTCCTTTTTCTGGTTCTGCCGTCATATTATACAAATACTTTGCGCTCCTCCACAAAGTACTAACTAATCTAGCCACTATATAAAAGTAAATGGAATATAATTTTTATTTGTTATGTAACCAAAAATATAAATTTTATACATAAAATTTGAACAAGAAAGATCTTGCAATTAAAATTAAGTATTTGATAAATCTATTTTAAATTCCGTAAAGGAATTATCACATGTTTATTTTATAATTTATTGGTTTTAAAAAATTAATACAATTCACCAACTCCCCTCTGACACCACCTTTAAAATTCCTCTATCAGTAAAGAAAAGGTATCTCTGCACGTAAATTTTTATAATATATTAAAATAAAATTGATTTTATGTATGTAGGAGTAAAGTGGATAAGTATGAAATACATTTCACTTCAGTACAACTATCTTTGGAGTGTGTGTGTGTGTGTGTGTGTGTGTGTGTGTGTGTGTGTGTGTGTGTGTGTGTGTGTGTGTGTGTGTGTGTGTGTGTGTGTGTGTGTGTGTGTGTGTGTGACGGTGACCATCTTGAACTGAAGTGGAAATTGTTAAACGAGAACAGGTTCATACGAAACTCTCATTTTTCTTTTTCTCATCAGATGAAAATGAAATTTCACCACAATTTTAATGGTTTATTTATTTTGATTCCAATAGTAATATGTAAAAAAATATGTACCTATTTTAATCATTAAATCAGTTCAATGAGTTGTCCATCTATCAATAATACTTGATATCTCTCAAAACGCCTATTATTTAATCCTGCCCTACTAAACGACATTTGTACGTGTATCTGTTTGTAGGACCCCGTAGCTTACTCACCGGGTTGGTCTAGTGGTGAACGCGTCTTCCCAAATCAGCTGATTTGGAAGTCGTCGAGAGTTCCAGCGTTCAAGTCTTAGTAAAGTCGGTTATTTTTACACGGGATTTGAATACTAGATCACGGATACCGGTGTTCTTTGGTGGTTGGGTTTTTCAATTAACCACACATCTCAGGAATGGTCGAACTGAGACTGTACAAGACTACACTTCATTTACACTCTTACATATCATCCTCATTCATCTTCTGAAGTATTATCTGAAAGGTAATTACCGGAAGCTAAACAGTAAAAAGAAAGGAAAGGGTCCCCCTTAGCGTAACACCGAAATGTATCGATCATTAGCGGAAAATCCCGATTCGTCAGTATCAATTTTTAGAGTTAAATTTCTAATTTAACTTTCGTTATATCAATTTTCAACATTCAAAAAAAATATTTTTACACAAGAGGTAATCAATTTTGGACGCCTAATATTCCCATTCTGAGACGCCGCCCGCCGGGAGGGCCTAGCTGCCGAGGCGTGCCGTAGGCACGCCCTGTTGCTAATAGTCTTACTAAATTGGTTGCAGATATGTAAGTTTATACAAATGAAATCAATAACTTTTCAAAGTTTTAAACATATATTTTAATAATTAACCACATTTCATTTGCATAAACATATATACGTAATTAATGGTATTTGAAAAAAATACATTTTTGTAAATTGTTACCTATATATACTCTAGCTCTATTACTAATTAAAAAAAATTATAATTTTATCAACTAAAGCTTGGTAAATTACTGATGAGTTTTTACCCGATATGGACGTTGAGAAAATAGTAGCAAATACATCAGTTACAAAATTTAATCAGGTATTACCTACATAAAATATTCTTTACACGAATATCACACGGATATTAATGTATTAATAATTCGATATAGAATAGCGATATTGATTAACTATTGTATACGAACATATACTTGTATGTAATACTCTTACACATTGTATATTGTATATACATTGTAACGGTATAAGTTAGAAGCCAAGTTAATTATTAGTATGCCTACATCAGTTCGAATAGACTCGACGCATTGCACATATTAAACGTATTCGTACCTACCACATTACAATATCAGGGTGGATTTACTCTGTACTCTGTGGATCAAAGTGGATACGTTAATATTCAATTTATATAGAGCACTACCGATGTTTGTTCGATTTATAGTTTAAAAAATGATTCGAACATGTAGTTCATTCATTTTGAATTTCAAAGTATGTGTGTTAAAGTGGAATAATACAAATTAGTTTAATATTGTACGAAATATATAACGGTGAGTTAAATATTTCACTAAATAAAATAATTTTTTTTTTTCAATTAAAAATATTGTAATTTTTCGAAGGATTCTTGCCATAAAAAAAAATTATAATATAATTAGCTTTAACTAAAATGTTATAATTTCTTTTATAAAAATTGTGGTGTTTTTTTTTTTAATGAAAAATCTATAAAAGACATAAACCCAATACCGATTAATTATTAAATAAATATTTGTAAAGATTAATTAAAGAACACATTTGTAAAGATTAATTAAATAAAGATTTGTAATATAATTAATAATCTTAACCAACTGGAAAGCAACTCCATTTTTTTTATTTTTTTTTTTGGAATAGTAAGGTATGATTAACTGAAATAAATAATTTTTTTCAATTAATCTCTGTTATTTAAACTTCATTCGTTCTACTAAATAAAGCTAATTAATTGATCTATCATCTAGTATGAATTCAAAAGTTTTATAATTGTAAATAATTAACTACTCGTTCATCACAACCGATAAACAATTCATTTAATTTCGATTTAGATATCAGATAAGGGCTGGCCTTCCTGGCGCGAGTGGTAGCGTCTCGGCCTTTTATCTGGAGGTCTCGTGTTCAAATCCCGGTCAGGCATGGCATTTTCACACACGCTACAAATCTTTCATCTCATCCTCTGAAACAATATTTAACAGTGGTCCAGGAGGTAAAAAAAAATCAGATAAACGATTTATTAGTTTTATCTGTCTATGTGACGACCTAGATGTTAAATATGAAGGTTTAAAATCTGTGTAAAACTTTAGTTTTATTTAGATAAAACAAAAGAATTATACGTTTTTCTAAAAAAAATAAAAATTAAAGTAAAATAAAATAAACACTAATGATTCCCGTTAACAAAAAAAATTATTGAATTAAGTTTAATCAATATTCTCTATGTAAAACAAGGTAAATAAAACTTTTTTTTTCAGTTTATTTTTTAAACTTTTTAATAATAAATATAAGAAAAAAGTTGTAAAATATAAAAAGTAAACTGAAAACAGAGTTACGCTAATATAGGCAACACTGTAACAACTGTGTTGTACATACGCTATTTTCTAAGGAAATAAAAGAGGGACATAAAACCGAGGATGCTTTTACACTCTATTTTATGTTCAGTAACATAACATTACAGAGAATTCCTTTTGTCAAGTTGAGGTTAAGATGACTATGTAGGATAACTCTGATTTCTCAACTTAAAAAAAAAAATAATTTTTTTTTAAATCTTAAAAACATATTACACGGTATAAAAATCGTTTATCTTGCTACTACAAAAAAAAATCTTTTCTGTGTATATGTGTATGTTCATAAATGTTGACCCCGTATATTATCAGTATTATTTATTCTCCTTGTTATTAACAAAAAATATCTAACGTACTGGTTCTTATTAAATATTTTATTTAGATCTATACAGAATTATATAGTACATATCAGGAATGCGTATTATTTTCAGCGTAAAAAAATGTCCCACTGCTTGACTGAAAGTTTCAAAGGAAGCGATGGGGAGATATGGATATCTCCATTTAAAAATATTTCAGCAATTTTATAACGATTTGCTAAAAGAAAGTTTGTTAACTAAATTGTTGGTATGATCTTTTAATTCGATCAGTAATTTATTAAAAGTAATAATGGAAGCATAACAGTATCCTTCCTTAAACGATCAGTTCTAAGCTAAATTATGAAAGTACGGATGAAAACGCCAATAAATTGAACTCGGAGGCAATTACTCCTCCTCATCGCAAACGTAACATGCGTTGACTTAGCCGGATCTTTTCCATCTAGCTATCCATTCGTTAATTAGATACAGCAAACAGAGCCACAATAGGGGCAGCATCCACAGTCTAAATTGCCGTGTCATCCGCAAAAAATACAACTATGATGTCCATTGGAGTCAGGAGGTCTGCAATGAAGGCCGAGTGTAGAAATGAGCCCTGAGAAAAAGCCGATCCGTTGTCAAGAAATACAGTCAAATCTTGATTGTACTTCATCTGGGAAAAACGTCCGTCCAGGTTGATGTATAGGATCAAGTAATACGGTACATAACGTCTCCTTTTCAATCCATAGAGTAGGCCAGGAAGCCAGACGTTATCAAGGGCCTGCAGAACATCCAAAAAAAAAAAACAGCCGAGCTATAAATACATCTTCTCTTCTAGCCGCTTTCTGGTAACGTTGATAATTATGTATGTTTGTTCGATTGCCACGTGTGAACTCGAACTGATGGTCAGGAATAATTCGCCCTTCCTCGAAAATCGGCCACATACTCGGAAGAAGAAATCTTTCAAATACCTTATATAGAATAAGTAACAAACACGCTTATCGATATGTATGAAGCTACATCATTGGTCTGTGTACCCGATTTCAGGACCGTTACCATCTGCGACACCTTCCTTTCCGTCGGGAAGATCGTAGTTCGAAGAATACCATTAAAAATATGTGTTGTATACTAAATGCCCATGAAAATCCGTTCCTGCAATTTGAAAATGTTTTTCAATTTTTTGAAGCCCAAGTTATTGTATTATATTGTCGAAGGGAATATATGTATCCATAGTATAATAATTGTATTAGTAAAATAATTTTATAGTAACTACTAATTTTTTATCAGACATTTATCTATTTCTTCACTAATAGTTTAGATTTGAATTAATTTGTTATGGGATATTTTTTTTAAAACATTGATACCATTTCCCTTTTGTTTTTTGAATTATTTTATATGACTTAATATTTTATAAATTAATCGGTTAAAAAAAATTATTCTTGTAATTTAGGAACTGAATTTACTTAAACGTTTTTGCAGACATTAACTCCACATGTTATCATTGTTTAATGATCTTTTTCGCAATCGAAAAAATTAAATCAGATATATAGTCAAATTTCAAAGAAAATATTAAATCATATTACTTTTCCCTTACAATATATATTATTTAAATAAAAGGTTATTAAGCTATTTCAAATTTTTAGGTCTATTATTATCGATATAGTATTTTATTCCTAATTTTTTTATTTTATTACTTTCAAAGACTATACAAAAAAGACCCCAAAAAACATTATAATGAAATTGTAAGCCGTACGGTAAGAGTCTCGTAGCATGATATCTCGAGTCTCGAGCGGAAGAAATGATATCTACGAGACTCTTACCGTAGGGTTTACAATTTCATTGTAATTTTTTTTATATAGTTGCGTTTTGTTAGAATATTCTTTTATTATTATTTTATTTATGAATTACTGATTGTTATTTTATGGATTTATTATTAAAGTTTATTGTCTTTCTAGAACATACAAATATACATTTTTTAAATTCTCGGCTAATTTTTTTTTTTGTTGTCAATCATACCCAAGTCATGCACTTCATACCAAATTTTTCCTTTTTTAATAAAAGTAGTATAATGACTTACACGAATCGAAGATACATGGTGTAACATTGCAATTATTACTTAGTAAGTGTAACCCTCGATTCTTATCATGTCCGTGGCCACACTTTTTATATTATTATTAAATGAATTTTATTTTATTTCTCCATCGATTAGTTCAATAATTTTCATTGTAAAATAAAAATTTTACCGATCGAATTTTCCGATTCTAAAATAAAAGATTATGTGGATTATTGTAAATATAATGGGCAAGAGAAACAATTTATAACTCAGCGTACGTTGAAATTTTTTCACAAAATTAATTAATTAGAAACGACAGTTTAAGTATAAACAGGAATTGTATAGTTTAGAAACCTGCTTTGACCGTAGTGAAGAAAAACTTCATCGTTAAACAACGATAGAGGATTAATAATAATATCAAATAGCCTATTCAGAACTTCTGTTTTATGTAACCAATCCTTGCTACCACATTTGCAACACTTTCCTACTGTTCGAGTTTTTTGTGTTTTATTAGCAACTATAATCTTTTGTAAACTAATACTTTTTTATTATTATTTTTTTTTAATGAAGTAATGGGAATTAAAAAAAAAAATTTTTTTCAACTTCAGTACTTTCATTTACATAAGAGCATTTACTATTAAAACAAGCTGTAGATATTTTCTCTTAATTTTATTATTTGAAGTAGATTATCAAGTTTTTGTACGCGATCATTCGTAAATTCAAAGGCGCCGTTAAGTACTGATACCTAATGGCGCGATTCGTAAACCCACCTTTTTGAAGAAAAATTGACATATTCGATTCCCGCAGTTCATCAAATGGAGGACAGAAACGTTGTCTAACAAAATTCGAGGTATTTTTTTGAAAGTATTCTTTATTGCAAACCTAATTGAACTGTAATATGTATTCTTGCTTATTCCCCCCCCCTCCCCATTTGCGTTTCACTTTTGGTTAGAACTATAATCATAGTTCGTTGACTGCTTTGTTGTCCAGTTCTGCGGACTTTTACCGGCGAATTTCTAATGAACTTCTTGATATCATGAAAAAAAAATTTCCTTTATACCCACTGATTTACATTGTTTGTGTCGAGGTAAGCACCATCCTCGTGGTTTCACCCGCAAAATATGCGTATGTAACTTCAAAATTGGAAATAGCTTTTTAGTAATTATATACAGATTGTTCTCAGAGTTTTCGCTTTTCACAACTAAATAAAATAGATTAACTTAGATGAATAACATTTCAGATGTTAAGTATGAAAAATGGCCGTCATTCCTTTAAGATTTTTTAATTCATTATTTGTATAGTAGTGAGATTCGCGAGGTTTAAACTGTGGTAAAAATTCCGGGATTCATAAAATTTACAATTAAAGTTTTCGTAATGATTGGTTCAGTAGTTTTCACGGTTATCAGTAGATTTCGCGTAATTTATTCTTTTAGTCCTATTTATTACATGATAATCTGTGGTAATTAATATTAAATGTAATTAATTACATTTCAATCTGTGGTTATAAGAAAAGTATTTACTATTAAGTAACAGTTTTTAATATAAACAACCTATTCATCGCATTAAAAGAAAAGTTGTTTCCGTTTTAAACGGCTGGATTTTATTACGTGATATTATAATAGCTTATATTATAAAAAAAAAATTAAGTATGATATTGGGATTTTAATTTTACATGAAATTAAAAATTTATACGAGTTGATCGATCAGAAGTATATGTAAAAACAGCTTCACAGACTATGTTTTACTGGAACAAACGACTTATTTATTTGAATTTTATTGAACGAGCTCATGGTGGTACTTTATTTGGACTGGAATAATAATTCCTCTTTACTCAAGTACTTCAAAAACACTATATGTATATCATGTTCATATATATATAAATAAAATATGGAGGCTCTCTACTTTACAATTCAGAATTATTCTGTGTGTGAATTATTTAAATTTTAAATTGTACTACCATTTTATTAAACCACGCTTCACTGCCATTTCATTTTCACACCTGACATATTCACAGATTTCCTTATTTAAATTTGCATATTCCCACCCATGTTTTATTATTTCATTGATTATATTTCAATTCATTACTGTGAAGTGTGAACACACACACAAACATATATATATACATGCTTTATAAATACATATGTATATATATTTTTTTAATTATAAAAGTACCCGCACAGATAAATTATCCAATTGTGTTTTCGTTATTACTTTTTATATATCATTCCTACGAGAAGAATTCGGACTAAATTTAGAAAAAACCTTTTGTAAAGTTTTCTTATTATTTTTATTTTTTGGAATTCATTTCTAAAATATATATTATTAATAGAAAGATTATTATTTTGAAAGTTTATTCAAATTGTATTTGCTCTTTGTAATTTGAATTTTTTTGCTAAAGTGTTTTCTTTGATAATAAATTACAAATTTGTTTTCTCTTTGGGGAAAAGCAAACTTCAACGTTACTATGATTGTGTCTAGGAAATTGGTGTTTGTCCGTGGAAACGATACAGGTAAAATAAACCTGGAGAAAGAGCAGCATTTATATATCGATTTTAAAGAGAATAGTTGAAATTTAGAATAAGTAAAGAAATATAAAAGAATGATTGATTCTAAAATAAAGGATTATGTGAATTATTGTAAATATAATGGGCAAGAGAAACAATTAATACCTCAGCGTACCTTGAAATTTTTTCACAAAATTAATTTTAAACGATAGTTTAAGTATAAACAGAAAAAATAATAAACAGGAATTGCATAGTTTAGAAACCTGCTTTGACCATAGTGAAGAAAAACTTCATTGTTAAACAACGATAGAGGATTAATAATATCAAATAGCCTATTTACTTTAAATTTGCTAACAATTTGTTTGTGAGATTATTCAGTCATAAAGAACATTAGTTTAATGTTCTTTAGTGGTAGCAGTTTCCTACCACTACCTTTAAAATGTTGCTCTTTTATATCTGTATGATTGGTGCTGTTTTATCATTCGTGAGTTAACTTTTAACTACTCAATGCGTAAAAGAGGCCTCACTGGGCAGTCCTAATTGAAGGTTAAAGTTTTGTACGTAGTCGTATTTTTAAAATATGCTTTCTAATGGGATTCTCTAGGACACAACTCTTGTTTGTATTTTTAGAAAAATTTTATTGTTAAACTTTTTCAAAAATCACACAAAAAATATTTATAATGTTTTGTACAATTTTATGTGTCAGTTGATGTCTATTATTTTCTGGTTTTTATTTTTAGTCTTTTTTTTTTTAATTGTATTTTCTTTTACATCTCTGACATCATAACTGTAATGCTATGCAACAAGAAGTTATGGCAATCAGTCCAAAATAGGGTATAGGTTTTTTTTTTTTTGCTTTTTTCAGCGTTTCATGACCTAGAAACCCAAAAAACAAAAAAAAAAAAATCCCTGTCGATACGCCGAAAGGCGGAGGTTGATTTCACAGATGCTAAGTAGAGGAGGAAAAATATTTCCAGCTTAAAGTTAAGAAAAACTTCAAAGTTACTCAATACGACAATAGTTGCATGTGAAAAATGTTTCACATGTTTAGCATACGACGGGGCTTGTCGTATGCTAAACATCTTACAATTCCAGCAACATGTTGGTCATCCCTTGCCGTTAGGGTTGGTCATATCAAGAATTTTTCAGTCAAAAGTATTAGGTAATGATTAGAGGACTAACGGTCACTTTAAACCGAATCGATACTGCGTCTATTAAGGGAAGTATGAATTATTTTTGTTTTCGAAACCCCATTTTTTCACTCCTTGAGCCAATGGTTGGCGATATCAAGAAACATTACTTAGATGCGTTTTAGGCCCTTATCTAAAGAATAGTAAGAATTTTAAACGAATTCTATATGAGAGAAATATAGCGGTATTTTTTTCCGACAAAACCCCCCGTTTCCACTCCTATGGTTTGATTTTGCCCATTAAAGAACTCGACCGAGATTTTCGGTCGTTATATTTTATGTGTCAATTTGATAGTGATTGGCGCTATGTTACGACAGTTATCGTGTCCACAAAAACGTGAAATATGTATATATATATATATATATATATATATATATATATATATATAAACTTTTGAACTGACAGTGGTTTTTTGGGGTCTGGGGGATATGAAACGGGAAGATATGTCGAAATTTTCCGGAAGTCGAATCGTGGTTCCCACTACATTATGAATATGCTTTCTTATGAAATTTACCAAAATATAGGGGTAATGTCACTTTCGACTGGATAAAACTTAATTTGAGTTTTTAAGGAAATTTAAGGGCTCGTCAGAATTAAAAAGTACGATACCTTCCTGCTTGTCAGTAAATACCAGTGGGCACGTCTTCCGTAGCTGTACGTGCCACAGAAATACGTGCCGATGATCGTGGCATTCAGCGTTCGAACAAATTCACCGACATAGACATGTTGCTATGCTCAACAAGCTCGGCTCATCAGATTGCTAAATATCCTCAAGTATTTTCATGCAGAGGAAAGGACAATATTACTCCTGGTCGTCACAGGAAGTACTTGGGAATCACCTATTTAAATCAAAAGTATACTCGCTAGACAAGATCCGGGAGGTTCCCAATCGGGAATGGTGGCGACATGCCACTATCCGAGGGAAAGATTTTATACAGGAAAAATCGGTGATATTCCTAATTTTAATTGTGGTCAAGTCGTACGTGATTATATTACAGTTTTTAGAAATTTGCCCCAAAATTCCTCCGTTCCTAAAAAATCGGAAAATGTTATCCTTTTATTTATTGAATATTTTTTTAGCGATTTTTTATATGCTCCTAAGCATAATAACAGTGCAAGTGACCCCCCCCCCCCCAAAAAAAAAAAATTGGGGAAATATTGGGGGTGGGACACCTGATCAAATTTAAAAATATCGATTATTCTTTTTTTAAATCTTTTTTAGTCTATTTAAACTTTTAAAATAATAATAAAACACTAAAATATCATCATAATTCATCCCCACCCCAAAAAAAGAAATTATAAGTATCTTTTTATTGGTTGTACATTTTGCAGTAGAATTTCTTTCGTTCAGCATAGTAAACTTAAGCAAATCAAACAGTTAGTTATCTTCAGAGGTGATTTTGGGGATAGGAGAGCAGAAAAATATAGATTTTACTAAATTTTTAAATTTCATGCGTGACTATTTTTCCATTATGTAAGTATAAATTACCAATGCCAGGAAAGCATAACTTTGTTATCAGCGTTTTTATATTTTTCTGTTATATCTACTGACGATTGTATAATAATTTAATGGCCACAAAGGTTTAGATTTTAAGTAATACTTTCTGTAATTTTTTTTACAGAAAATATTACAGAATTTTCTTGTAAAAAAAATTTTCTTGTTCTGTATTTTGTTGTTCTGTAATCAAGGTTTTTTTTGTTTATCAACATATGATATTGTATAATTAATTTATTTTAGAACTAACTGTAAATAGAATCGTGAAATATGTCTAGTTAATTACACGAACGATTTTAATTTAATCCATTATTATTCCTTAATTAATGAGAAATATATATTATATTTTTTTCAAAATTATTTGTAATTTAAGCAGTCAAGTATCCTGCGCAGCTAAAAAATAATGAAAAAAGCGAAGAGAATTGCTACTGAGTTTATAAACTGAATTCATGAGGGTAATAAAAAATAAAAGAAGCATTAGAAAATAACAGTTACGTTATTGTTTTTTTATATATTTTATTAAAAATAGACCGTTCCATACTGTGACTGATTAGGAATTATTAGACTCCGCGACATGAAAGTGCGGCATTTCATTCTACTTTTATAATAATATCAAGTTCTATAAAAACATCGTTGTTAAAACTACAGAAAACGTTAACCACGATAAATTACCTATAAATTCATGTAATTTATCGGTAAAAATATTGAAATCTTTCACAGGGCCTGTAAATATATGAATAAATTGATCGGGAAGTATTTTTCGCATTAGGAAGTTTACATTATCGCTTCTCGGCCTCTTGGCTAAGATCAAAGTGTAGGAAGTTTACATTGTAAAAAAACTTTATTTTTAAATAGGCTGTTTTAACTTTTCTTAACTTTTAGATAAAAATTCAATAATTAAATTAATAATGTTTATTTGTTACAATCGTATAGAATTTATGCCAATTAATGCTGACGTATACTTCTTGGAAAACGTTGTTTTGTATTTACGTTGATATTAACAGACATAATCCGGTAAACACTTTGTAAGGCTAATATTGTTAGATTATTTTTTTGTTTGAAAAAAACATCTTTTAGGTTATCCCCCTATAATTAAACAAAAATATTGCGTAAGTAAAAGCTTGTTAAATATACTCAATGTAAAAAAATAAATAAATCCCTTTCAAAGGAATATTTATTTTATCAAATATATTTTTTATTTATGTAATTTGTTTGCTTAAAACTTTTTTTTTAAAAACAAATAGAATATTTTTCAAATATGTTGAATAATGTTGCAATTAATTTTACTTTGAAGTTAATTATTCAACTGTTTATAGTTATAATTAAATGTTTTAAAAAATGAATTATTATTTACATTAATTATCGGAAACAAATTTATAATTAAAAAATATATTATCATGCAGAAATTGATAACGATATAATTTTAAAAAAAGAAGTAAAATCAGCATGCCATTAAATGTAGTTTATAAGTACCTTAAATAATAATGATAGTTGAATTGAATATATTTCCTTTGAAATACTATTAATGAAAGACATTAAATACATAAAGCGTATTCTGTATCGTATTTAACTAATGATCTTACTGTCTAGCTGCTTGAAAACACACCAAATATTATGATGTGTAATGATAAAAATATTTCACAAATAAGTTCACGAACACACACACACACACACACCCCATCAAGGGAATTAGTTCATCATGCAGTAGAAAAGAATCTGGTGTGGACATCATATGACTTCCCTGTACGCCTATTAAATTACATATACACATTTTTTGCTGCACTTCATTTAAAATTATTTCATTTTAAAATGAGATACAATCTTCCTTCCAATTCTTTAATAAAGTGGACAGTTACACAGTTGCATTGTGGTGGACACCACATTGCATCACATATTTTGTGGTGTCCGTATCAGCAGTTTATATATTAATTTTGTTTCACGTCGCTGAAGTAGTTATGTGGTGTAAGTGAGAACGTGTTGGATCCGTAACCATGCACACATCGATTCGAATCCGACTTCATTTTCATATATATTTTTTAAACATTTTTTTAACTTTTTTTTAATTTAAATATATTGATTTATTAATAATTATTAATCTCTGATTGCAAAAATTTTTGAATTAAAATGAAAAGTACATAAAATTTTATTTCACTAATAACTTCTGATTTTTTTAAATTGTAATTCTTGAATTATTATTTATTATTATTTTTTTTTTTTTTACAATCATGCTAATAATTATTAATAAACCAATATATTTTAATTAAAAAAAAAAAGTTAAAACAAAATATATATATATGAAGTCGGACTCGAACCGATGTGCCTTCCCGTTGCAAGATCCAAATATTTCATTAATTAAAATTTTATTTGGCTATAATTTGTAACCAATGAAAATAAGTACTACTTATGATATATCGTTGAAAAGCTCTCAATGAGGACTTATTACTGCAATTAAGAAAAATTCCAAAATCGAAATGTTTCAAAATTGAAACGCCGCTTTATTTAGAGATCTGACTGTATAGACATTTTTGGCCCAGTCGATTACAGACAAAAGGAGAGGTCCACAACTAGATGTTACAACAGTCCTAAATAAAAAAGTTCAACATTCTACAGTTAATAGTTTTTGAGTTATGCAAGATACATACGTACGTACAGACGTCACGCAGAAACTAATCAAAATGGATATTTCCGTTAAAATCTGAAAACCGAAAAGTTTTTTCGAATTTTTCCTTTACTTCGTACAAGGAAGTAAAAAGAATGAATAATGATTTTTTTTAATAAAAGGAATAATTTGTCATTCTTCTTCAAAAATCTTTATCGCATTCAATCGAGTTATGTTTTTATAATAATTTTTTTTCTGTGATAGAGATTGGGGCATCAACAGCTATAGTCATTAGCTCGGTGGAAATTGGTAGCGTATAAAAAGATGCCTTACCTCCTCGGGATTCGAACTCGAGATCTCAGCACGAAAAACCACCTGTTCAGCCACGGAGGTAGTCACGGAGATATTGGTTTGACATGGAAATGTTACTTAATAAAATATAACCAAATAATAGTAAAATTATTCAACTAAATTGGATGTTTTGCATTTTTACGAAATGTTTTTTACAAGGATAACTAGATGTCCACTATATTGAAATTGCAAAGTTTAGTATAGGTAAACAAGAAAATCATTTTAAGTAATAACTGTAAGTTAATTACAAATTTTAGTTTATTAGTTTTTAAAAATATGGATTTTGAATCATTTTTTTGACATCTGTTGTAAATAAAAGCTCAATATTTAAAATATTTATAAATTTTGTTGTAAAATAATTTTTTTATTGACAGTTTAAAACATTTTTGCCAAACCTAAAACAATGCGGTTCGACTTATTTTTCATAATATATAATTCTCTCAGAAACTACTGAAATTTTAATTCCGCAGCAAATTTTTACACTTTTTTCATGTCAGATGTCGTAAAAACCAATAAATTTCTAAGATCTTTTGTTTCCCGTAATCGTTCAGATATTCTTCAGTTGAGGACAATGAATCTGTCAATGACATTTATTTTTAATAAAATAATTTGAATTGAATTTTATAAAAACAAGCTGTAAAAATGCATGATTTCGTGAAATACTTTAATGATTGTGAATTATACATACAGTGTGCTTACAACAGATTTAAAATCTCACATTGATTTTCATTAAAAAAATGATTGCTACCTTGTTACTACTTAGCGAATTTATTACTCTGATGCATGTTACTCACTTCACTTTCTGGTGGAAAAAAGAGATGGTGCTAATTTGTCTTTATAAAATTAAGTTCTCAGTGTGGTAATAATAAAATGATTTTCCTTACACTAAACTAACCTCATTTACGAAAGAGTCTGACTTCATATCTCTATCAAGCTCGTAAGTTGTTGTAGAAGTAATAAGAATTAAATTTAAAAAAAAAAAAACAATAATAAATATCATTAAAAAGGCAAATTTTTAGAGACAAAAATAAAGCTTCACAATACTTCTTGTATTAATGTTGTCATTCGGTCGTTATTAAGCTGTATTGAAATTATTAATGTAAAATTCGGACCCTATCTGAGAACTGCTAACGTAAATGAGCCATACAACGGCCACAAACATCTGTTGTTTAATCCTTCATGTCACTGTAAATAATTATCTTATATTCTCATAATTTTGTTTTAAATTTTAACGATTAGTCTATATAAATATCTCAACAAAACGTTTCCTTAAAGCTTTGTTTAGTCGAAACAATTTACTTTTTAATTACGAAGTCTATTTATTCCCTTCAAAAAAGTAGATGGTTAAATTTCAGTGGTTTTTCAAATTTTTAAAAATAATTTCAATGACTGTAAAAACGTTACGTTTATATAAAATATGGAAAAATTCAAAAAGTATACAAAATTAAGAAATTTTAAATGTAATTCACCTCCTAGAAAAAACTATGAACATAAGTTGAATGGCCTAACAAAACACTTTTACATTAGCTAACATATGATATAAAATTCACTCATGGTAATGTTAAAGCTAGTCCTATGAATAATATACATCGCTTGCCGGGAAAAACGAAAATGTTTCCGTTTAATTTAGATGTGTATAATTATTTATATCGTGACTCCGAGCCCTATGGAAAATAAGTAATATTCATCCCAGGAGGACAACACTAAATTTGTTTATAATAATAAATGAACATCATTAATTTCAGTTAAAGAAACTCTATCTAATATCACTTGCACCCCATACGCTTTACACGTAATAAAACCACAAGAAAGATTAGAATAGATAGTGTAATACATTAAATTGATTTACCCTTTGTATGTTACATTGAATAGTGTAGGCATTGTATTAACAAATACTACATTCTTAATGAATGTAAGAGAAAATTAATAATAAATTGTTTGCAATAAAATATTTTAGGAAAAATGTTACGATTAAATTATATCCCTTATTTTTAAATAGTTGTATACGAATCTCCAATATTACTTATTTACTATTACTATACTAAATATAACGGAATATCTTAGTATACGAGCTATAATATGAATGATTGAACACTAGTTACTGTGTAAAACTATGAAACCTGAAGTTATGTCAATTTAGCCTTATAATAAAGATTATTCTTAATAAGATACTCTCTATGTCTTTACATAGAGAGTATCACCTTTACATAGAGAGTATGGTCTCACCTTTGTGAGACCATTTTGGTATTTCATCTGTAAGATCTCAATAAGGGTTAGTTGATTTTATACGGATTTGAATACTAGGCATTGAATGCCGGTGTACTTTGGTGGTTGGGGTTCAATGAACCACACGTCTCAGGTATGGTCGACCTGAATCTGTACAAGAAGATATCTGATTTACATATCCGTCTTATCTCATTGGTCCGTGGAGGATTGCTTGTTGTTCACTAGTTAAACTGACTGAAACTTACAAATAAGGGAAAATTAAAAAAAAATAAAATCAGTTAGTTCATGGATGGAATCTTGGTCATTTAAAAATTTTTCACACGCTACGTAATTTTCTTTACGTATTCAAATAAACAAATTATTTCTTGAATTTTCACAAAATAGATATAGTTGTTTATTGTCACACAAATAAAATCAATTTTTTTTTTTTTTATTTACAAATAGTAGTAGGCCTAATTATATAATATTGCAGTGATAATATAAATAAATTAAATAAAAAGATAAATAATACGTTATTGTATTTTCATAAATTCTAATAACAAAAGAATTTTTTTCGTTATTTTAAGGGGGAAAAATATGAATAAAATATAAAGAAGAGTTCAGTTTTCGAACCAATCTAATTTTATTAATTGTAATAACAGAAAAAAATTTCAAATAGTTAATTGAAGAGGAGAAGAGTTAGAGAAGCGGATAAATATATATATATATAAAATATGGGTTTGATGATTGTAGTATGGGTTTGATGATTGTAAATTCAATTACAAATTTCATAACTATTAGGATTCATTGGTTACTTCAGTTCTTGTTTTAAATAACATTATTTCTAAAATGAATCAATTTATACTTTGCTCCAATTCATATCGTACAAATTAATTAATTAAATAATATTATTAGTTTAAAATTTAAATGTTTTAAATCACACAGAACATTATAAATATTAACTTCCATCTGGATCATCAAAATTAAGTTATTTTAACAATACAAGTTATTTTAGAACAGTGTTATTTTAACTATAAATTTTATTAGTTAATTAAATACAAAGCTAATATAACTTTATATATTTTTACGCCCTAATACTCTGATTTCATCTTTTCAATTTTATTTTCTTAATAAATATTAGAAAATTCAACTTCTTGTAAGTTTTACTTTTCGATCGTTGATGACTACAAGGGTTACACAAATTTTAGTTCCTTTATTAATTATTACAGGTAAATTTCATTTTTAAGTACTAAAAGTATTAAATACTAAATTTAAAAACTTAATTTTTAAAAAGAATTATGTCTAATGAATTACTGTACTGCAAACTGAAAATACATAATTTTATGTTGTTTTAACTAGGGTTGGTAATAATAATCAAATTTCAATTTTCGATTATGGTTCGTTCTTAGAAATATTTAACGAAAAATAATTTTCTTACCAGAAACATTTGAACAAACTGAAATGGAAATTTATAAGCTTAAATCTAATTTTTAATTCCATTTATCTTTTTTCATAAGGTATTTTATATTGATTTTATCTGAAAATAAATAAAGAAGACATCATCCCCTAAACAAATCACTTAAACGAATATACAGACCGTTCAAAAAGTGACGCATTCGTATGGAAGAATGTTTCCTTCTTTTGTTGCATGTTTAATTAAGAAAAAATGGGTTTGAATGCGGCAGATAATATCCATTTTCTCCCTATACATTAGATATATTAGTTATGCCCTGACCCAAAATGCCTTCATAGTAAAGTATGGTGTGAATACACCAAACAAGTCTTCCACCAAGCGGCTGTACAACAAGTTCCAAGAGATAGGAAATGTGGCAGATGCAGCCAAAAGTGGTTGACCGAAAGTGCTAACACCAGAAAAGTTGATGGACGTGCAAGCTGCATATTCTGTTAGTCTCAAGAAGTCTGTGCGACGCCTGTGTAGTCAATCTGGTCTCTCTGTTGATAGTGCCCACACGGCATTGCGCAAGTGTTTAAAGATGCTTCCGTACAGAATTTGTGTTGTATCGAGTTTTTAATTGCAGACACTGGTAAACGTATAACTTTCTATCAGTGGTTCATATCATCTGTAACGCAAGATCTCGATGACTGGTTTTGGTCTGACGAGGCATGGTTCCACCTTGATGGATACTTGAATGCACAGAATTCATGCATTTGGTGTACGGAAAATCCACATCAGCTACGCGGACTGAAAGTGGCTGTTAGATGTACAATGCCACGTAGGCAAATTTTCATGACATTCTTTCGTGGCACAGTGAACATTGATCACTACAAGGATGGTGCAAAAATTTACAAACACTAGACCTGCAGACCGGCTAGAGTATACGTGGATTCAGCAGGACCACGGATCAGTGTTTTTGGTGGACAAGTGATTTCGAAGGGGTTGTGGCCCTCTCGGTCTCCTGATTTATCCCCTCCTGATTTTTTATTGTGGAGATACCGTAGGGATGTTACTTACAAAACTTGCCCTCACACCATTCCCGAATTGCAGAGCAAAATTAATGGATCTATCGCTGCAATTCCTCAACAAACGTAAGACATGTAACGTCGTATTCAATCTTGTGAATCGCATAATGGAGCCCACTTTCGACTAATATTGTAACTTGTTCATTTCCCCATAAGGTTGCGTCACTTTTTTAACACGCTGTACAATATTAAAAAAAAAATCAACTAAATATTTGTTTAAAAAAAAGACTATGTTGATTTATTTTAACTGAAGGTTAATTTATTTTAATGTTACATTTAATGAATTTATTTGACTCTTTTGATTGAAAACTTGAATTAAACAGTAACACTTTCTTTTAATAAAACAAAAATAAATATCTTTAATGATAATATAATTTATATATGTGGTCATCAGTCTTGCCTCGGTGGGAGTTCCTGCAGATCAATTTAGGTTTTCGCTCGTTGTCTTTTAGATAATAAGGCGCATCCCAAACTCGTGTTTTCTTGAGAAAATCTGATTATTCTTCATCTTCCATCAAGTTTTTCTGGTTTTCCCCATGATTTCCTGTAAGTTTGTTCTCAATTTTTTTTTTAAATGTTGCTGTAATTAACTTAATTCCCAAATGTTGCTCTAATAAATTCTACCAGTAGATAAATGAAATTTCTTCTGCTGATTTTTTGTTCACAATTTTCATCTGTAATAGCAAATAGCTGCTTGATAAAACATTTCTGAAATGAATTTTCGTTACGTATCGACTACTTGCTTGTACAATAGTAAACTCATAGCAGAGTAGGTCAACAATATTAGAGCCATTATTAGTTTTATTACAATCCTAATATAACTTGCGAGTTAGCGTAGTTTTGATTGTTTTCATTGATCTACTAGAGAGTTGAAAATAACGAAACTACTTCTTTATTTTATTTACAGTGTAGAAGATGATTGTTTATTTTTTTTTTTAATTTTCCTCTAAAGTAAACTCTGATTCACCAACATTCTGTAAAAACACTACGTTCTATATAACTTGTATTTACTTCTACATTATTCGTTTTTTATATATATATATTTTTTAAATAAAATAAAAAATGTTTAAAGGCACGTAACTGAAAAGATCTGAAAAATCTTGGGCTACGTACAATTTTTTTGTACGTAGCCCAAAGACTGTGAGCCCAATTATATACATTAAAGTCTGTTAGCGTTAAAATGGCCAGACAGATGGTAGAGTTTGTTAATCAAGGCTAATTAGATAAAAAAATTAGCAACATTATTATTAGCATGAAAATATTACTAAAAAGTAAAATCTTGATTTTACACTGGGATCCTGATCTACAGGATTCTAGCGTGAAATTTGAGGAAATAATAAGTAGTTATAAAAAAACTAGCAGACCTGGCAATACTTCGCTATTGCTAGATTTGACTATATATATACAGATTAAATGAACACATTACGGAACTTCACCAAAATGAACCTTTCACTTTACAAAAGTCAGAATGTAAATAAATCCAGTTGGCAAAACAGCAGCACTACCTATCGGATTTAATTCAAACCATTCTCTAAAAGCAATAATCGGTGAAATAACTTTTAAACGAAAAGAGACATGGCTACAAAATCATCACAATTAATACTAAACATTAAAACACTTACAAAACATTACATAAAATAACCTTTCATTTCATTTTATAAAAGCCAGAATGTAAATAAATTCGATTTTCAAAATAGCACTACCTGTCGGATTTAATTCAAACTACTCTCTAAACACATTAGTCAGTTCAAAATACCCCTAACTTTCTTTGTACTGGTCAGATCGAGGATTTCAATAGCTTTAAATCTTCTCCGGGCAACGCGGACCATTTTGCATAAACCCGCGCGTAAATCGGTTCAGTAGATTTTTAATCTATAGCGGACACACGTACGAACATTGCCTTTTATATATATAAATATAGAAGAAAGTCTGTTTATATATTTGCTTGTTTGTTTTATATTTGCGTCACCTAGGGGGTATAGTTTTTGGAAAATTTTTCTTTTCGCGTAACTAATATACATTCTGAATATCAGCTAAATCGATTTATAAATACAATTTTTTGAAATATCTCAACACCAGCGCCACCTAGCGGATCTAAACTAATTCAGAAACCTTCGCGGGCGTGCGCACAACTCACCGAAGTTTATCGCAATTGACGAATGGTATAGAAACTGGACAAACAGACATTCATTAATTTTTATATGTATATAGATAATAATATTATAATAATCTAAACAAAATAATTAATAATTATCAGTAACGCGTATTATTTCTATAATCAGTTTAAAAACCTCGTACATAATCAAAATATTTAATAAGATATGATCGGTGTTGTAGTTTATATAAACATTATAGTATGAATGATAATAAATTATTATCATTTAAGGTAATAAAAAGAATTTTCTTAAAGCGTTTTAGATTATTCACTCCATCAGGTTTATAATAAATGTAAAATTAAATATAAGTATGTTGTCATTGTAAACTTTTATGTCTGTTTTTAAGAAAACAATGTTTATCCATCTCTATCTAATAAATATTCCTGAGCCAAACAAAAATTAAATAAAAAAATCTTTATAATATATGTTTTATTGATTACGTTATTATTATATAATAATTGTCAAACTACATTTGCAAATACAAAATTTTCATTAATTAATCTTATTATTGTTAAGCTGTACTAATATAATTAATTTTTAAATTTTATGTAAAAAATTTAATTTGGTATATTAAAAAATTTTTAAATTTTTAAAATAAATCAAAAGATTTATTTTTATTAATTGCAATTATACTGAGTGTTTTTATAACGCAACCCAAGAAAAATACTTACAATACAATACAAGAAAAAGTTAATACAATAATTTCAGATGAAGAGGTTGGCAGCAATATCTACTGTTTTTATATCAGCTGATATAATTTTCTATTTTTGTTTTTTTTGTGAACAGTTAATTATATTTTGGTTATCTCTGTTTCTTAATAAGAAGAAATGGTTTTGAACGCGGAAGTTTTATTGTGGGAAATTATTTAAAATTTAAATCTTTTATTTTGTGTCAAGAAACTTTTCGATTGCAATTCCCTACTATGAATATATAACTCTTCAATTCATCGTTTGATAAAAAAAATATAGAGGGACTGGTTCTGTTTGCAATCAGAGACATAGCCGGAAACGTTCAGTACTTAATGACCAAACGGTGGAAGATGTTAGGGTAAGCTTTTTAAACTCGCCTATCAAATCATTAAGAAAACTTACGCAACAAAAAGGAGTATCTCTGCATAATGCCTCTAACGCTTCCCTGCTGTTTAATCATTCCGAATTCATGTATGTCATGAATTACACCCAGTGGATTATGCTGCTATATTTTATTACTGTCATCGGTTTAATCACTTTGTTTAAGGAATTAAAGTGTTGGATAATGTAGTCTTTAAAGATGAGGCTTGGTTTCATTTGGATATGTTTAATAGTCGCTACTGGAACTCCAAAATCTTCATATCACACATTTACAACCTCTACACCCACAGAAAATTGGTGTGTGGTGTGCAGTTTCCAGGCGAAGAGTAATTGGCCCCATATTCTTCGAAAACATGCAGACCATTATTTACAATAAATATGATTAATTAAATATATTATTTTCCAAAATTATAATTTTTTTCTTGATTTAGGCATCTACGGACTATGTAAATAACTTTACGGTTTTTAATCATTTTATTCGAGTAATTTTTAATTTTTCGTGAACGGATCTGTTTTCTCTTCTCAGACTACGTCAAGTTGTAGTTGACCTGTTTTATACCGGTATGTTTTTCACAGTGTGTGTGGAATTCCCTTTTGTTTAGGAGTTTGTAATTATCTTTCCTTTTCCTTGGGCCTAGAATATTTCTAGATTTTTCTTCGCGCTCTATTATTTTTCGCGTTTTGTTAGTGGTCCCAGCGATTCTGCCGCCTACAAGATTTCGTGTTGGGATGACGGTCTTGTAATGGTAGAACTTTGGGTTGATGGAAATGTATTTCTTATTCTAGATGTTTCGGGTGAGTTGATATGCGACTTCCAGTGTTTGTGTGCTCGTTCCTAAGTTGCATTTTTCAGATATTTTGGTGTAATGGTTTCCCGGAGGGACCTATATATATTTATATGCATGTAGTACATCTTACCTATAGTATCTATATATACTTATTTTTTATTTATGAACTCTATGATTTGTTTTATTTATTCTACATCATACCGGTTATAGGTAAAAATATTCTATATTATTTTTAAAACAGTATAAATAGGGTACATAATAACGGTGTTATCGAAATATAATACGTTACGTTTAATATTAAATTTAATTTTATAGGCAAGTTCATAATTTGTTTTAATGAAACAATTTTGTTTAAACTGTGAGTTCTTTCAGTTTGTTTTACTGGTTTGTTTTTACTGGTGCACTTCTGAAATTTATAAAGATTTTTACATTCATGAATCTTTAAGTAAAGCTTTATGGTTAGATTCATGTACGTTGATAGAATACTAGTTTGTATATTACACTTTGATTATTTTGATTTTTGTAATATTTATTTTATAAAAAAAAAAAAAAAATGTTAGATATTTCTTTCTTTGCACGTTATTATTTATGAATTAACATTTATAATTTTTCCGTGATTGATTTTTTAGTTATACCGATTAGTGCACAGGAATTATTATAATTTATTTGTTTATTCAGAAACAACAAGCTGACGCTCAACACCACTTACCATGATGATGATAATAAATTGTGGTATCGCGTGAAAAATGAGTTGATCAGGACTTCAACCCAGAACCTCCGTATAGAAGGCAGAGACGCTACCGCTTCCTCATAGAGATCAGCATATTATAATAACAATAAGTGAAACCTAATTCAGTTTCTTACTCTAATAGATTTAAGAATAGGTGGGTCAGTATTTCCCTCTCCCTTCGCGTATTTTTCCTATTCACCTTTTTTGAAATTATCTACTTAAATTTTTATCAGTGCTATGACACTTAGTTGTACGACATAAAAGTAACAGATAAATTAAAACTGGCCGGTTCTTAAAAATTCTTTCATCGGTCGAGTATAAACGATGATATTTAGGAAAGCATAGATTATGTATTTTATGTTATACAATTTTAACAACTAAACATTTAAATAAATCAAGTTAGAAGATTAAAGACCAACGTCTCAGGCTGATAAATAATCTGTTTGTAAAATAAATATAAAAATTCAAGTATCGGTTGATATTATCCAGTAGGGAGTTTATTAGGTTATTGAATTACGTAAAAATTACTTCTTAATTAGATTAGAAGGCACATAAATGATACTGCTAGACTGCAGTAATAGTTTTATAGTTCATATTTTACACAAACGTGTACGCGCGCGTATGTACATGTGTGTATTTAAAATACGTGTAAAACATTATCGCTATTTAAAAATCTTTTGTCGTGTAAGCACCAGAAATTCTTTTGAATGGAGTTTTTCACTTATATAATTTTTTACCTGCTTAAAAAATTAGTTATTTATTTCAGTCACCCGAAACAGTGTACTCATAGATTTTATTAATTTTAATAAACATTATCTTTTAAAATTACAATTAAATTACTATACAGAATTTTGGATGAAACAAACTAAAAAAAAAAAAAAACAAAAAGTAATAAAATGTTTATAAGAAATGTAATAATCAATTGTTAAGGTTGAAACTGTAGTAAACATTACAAAGACTATACATTGTAGCGTACGTGGAATAAATTTTAACTAATCCTTTCATGACAGTATATAATCTTAAGCTGTAGAGAATTTTTTAAGAATCGATTTAAGTTTAATAAATTGGTTATCAGTTAGTATTCCCTTGAATTTACCATTCGGTAATTTAGCATATGTAAAAATCAATTAATTGATCGGGTTTATAGTAGAAAAGTATATTTTAAAATTTTGTGTTAGGGCTGTACAGGATAGAGTTATAAATTAATTGTATGAAGAACCAAAACATACCTTGTTCTCGCGCGCATTTATGAGTTATAATATATTTTTCATTAGTACTTTTCTACATTATATTTTATTTGTTCGGTTTTACGTTATTTAATACCGCATAAACCAAAAAGATTATTAAATGTATTTCGTTTACAGCAGAGTTATGGTACAGTGTATTATTATTAAAGCACAGGTTCAGTAAACGAAATTTATAATTGTATATTTATTTTAAATTGAAATTTAGTACCGCAGAGTAATAATAATTATAATATATGCACGATAATGAGGTAAAATAATTAAACATATTGAATTTAATTATTTATTTTACATTATTTCATTTGTGAATTTAAATAATTGAAATCATTCTTTACTCCAGGCTTTTAGTACTAATAGAGTCTCAGCTAATTAAACCAAATTCTAATCAATTACTTTTTTAATGGCTATAAAAGCGTAGCCAGTTCATTATCTCACAGTATTAACCCCAATTCGTTTCTGTTTAGCCGACAATACACTCACTTTTCAAATCCACAAACCTTTTCTGTGTCATTCTTATATCGATCTCTTGGGTCTTTCTTCTAGGCATTTCCTTTATACAAATTGTTAATCATTCCATCAGTTTATTTTTTTCTAGTAAATTGAAATTTCAAAAACAAAATATTAAATTTAACGTCACATCACTGTTAAATATAATTTCCCAATCTGAGGAAATAATTATAGCTTTAAAACAGGAGAAATGTTTTTTATTACATTTTTTGGGTTGTGATTATTCTTTCTATGCTGGTTACGTACGCAGTTTTCTCTTATTTCGTATCCGAGTTATCTCTGTAATTTTTTTTATGTATTATACATATTTGAATACTCTGCTAAGAAACTTAAAAAAATTAGCACTTAACAAACTTAACAAAAATTAATTAATTAGTAATTAATTTTAAATTTTAAAACCACTTTTTAATAAAACGCGCACCATGTTTTTCTATTCGTTCGTGCATAAATAGAACTTTTTGTAAAAGTAATTTTCAGAAAACAAACTAAATTTTCTTATTCTTTCCTCTTTGAAAACAAACAAAACTAATTGTTTTGTTTGTTTTTTGTAGAAGAATAGCATTTTTAATAATAAAAGTTTTTTTTTTTTAATTAATTAATTAGCACTTAACAAACTTAACGAAAATTATGATTTTTTGCTTTGATTAATAAAGAAAAGTACAAAGGTAATGTAAGGTGTGTACATATTTTTACACGCGCACGCGAACCCGCGCGTACACACATGCAGGATGATTCACGAAGAATGTAGTAAATTTCAGGACATGTTTTACTGGTGAAAATAAAAAAGAAGATCCATATAAACGTAGATTCGAAAACGCTTCGATAGCGAGTGTCGACAAAAGAAAGATTATAACCTGGTTTCTGCTTCTTCGGTAAAATTAAACCAGGCTGTATTATTAGAGGCCCAAATTAAGAGGTAAATTTAATGGTTTAATATGAAATCTGATCTCAAAAATTGGAAATTATACTAAAAAGAAGCGAGGGGCGCGCTCTCATATAGAACAACTTTATAGTAGAGCGTGCACCATACTTTTCTTTTCAATCGTACGTAAATAGAACTTTTTGTAAAAGTAATTTTCAGAAAACAAAATCATTTTGGTACTAATTGTTTTGTTTGTTTTTTTGTAGAAGAATAGCATTTTTAATAAAGTTTTTTTTTTAATTAGCTTTAAACTAATTCCATATTCTTGTTGAATATCTAATGTTGTGCGTTCTAAATAGCACTGATGTTGACTTTTCAAGTGATTCTCGCGGTGTTGAGGTGCACTACGAGTATACTGCGATTTGCACTGGCGTGAATTGGTGTTTCAGTAGCTCGCAATTGTGTTTTATTATTGGCTTTGAATATCTAATGTTGCCCGCTTGTTTTCTTAATCTTCATCTGCTCCTTTTTTCTTCGTATTTTTGACGCGCTTTTTCTAACCGTCTCTTTCACCAAGTCTCTATCTCATTCTTCATCCTTTTAAAAATTTGTTTGTTTCCCTTGCTACATGCTTACCGGGATTTGGTGTCAACCACTTCCCTTAAAAAGACACTTCTTTTAAAATAAGCTGTGAAGTATTATATTATTCTATTTTTTATTTACTCTACAGAACTGAGTTGTTTGAAAGCATATTTGAATAAATTAAATCACCCTAAGTTAAAAAATTTCTTCGTGAAGTGATAATTTTACAACTGTTTTTATATTTTTTATAAACATATGAAATACATAATAAATATATCAAATTAAGAAAGGAGTATTGTATCGTCACCCGACTTACGTCGCTGTGAAAAATTTCATCTCTGTGTGGCGTCAGGAAATGAATTTAATTAAGTTTTGCAAAATCGCACCCCACCTCAACAAATGCTTTTGTATTGGTCTGTTATTTTGTGACGTCACGGGTGAGCGATAGAATTAAACAAATAAATTATATTTAAAAAAGTAACTCGGTCTGGCTAGATTTCAAACTTGATCGCTCGGTCGACTCGGTACCTTATAGGTAAGCCTCGCGGCTACACCAGTCTACGACCGTACAAGCAAAATTTGTTCTATGTAAGTTGTGAAGTTAGATTAGTTTAGTTAGTGCCGACCGTCGCCGCTAGTACAGTCATACCCGGGTGAATTAAATACGGTATGCGCGCGCGCTTTAGTTAGAATCATTGAATTAAATAAACGAAAAAATTGTATATTTGAATAAAATGATAAATATTTTAAATTAAGTTGTGCGTGTAAGCCGTGCATCAGAAACAACCCGTAGTTGGACTTTCCCGATAACAGACAACTGTTTTTCAGCTTTTTTTTGAAGCATCAGTCAATAAATTGGTTTGAAATTATTCTTCGTTGCTTTTTTTTCACCTCGGTAAATATGCTTCGTCTTACATTCTCAGTTATCTTTTTTATTTATTCCATTATTTTTCTTTTTTTATAGTTGTTACTTTCAACTCTACTGTTCATCATTAAATAGGTGGCCTGAAAATTTTATTGGATGACCTATTAACTCTAAAACAGTTTGCTACAAATTTTCTTCCCTACTGTTTTTTAATACCATTTCGAATTTTATCAATCCACCTAATTTTTTACATGCTTTCGCAATATAAAAAGCAATAGATGTTTTATTCCCGATTCTTCTGGTTAATATTACGATTGACACGAAACAGTGCACGGCAAAAAAATTTCAACCGCATTTTTTTATATATATACTGCTATGAACTAAATATAATAAAAATATTTTATTTATTTCCGTAGATAAATTTGGTACCTTGATACAGATAAAGAAGGAGCAAACGTTGTTACTGAAAAACTCGTATTACTCGTACATTTCTTTAGTTGGGTGATACATTACCGAGCAATGTTACGTCGTTACATCATTACATTAAATTTTTGAATTATTTTGAGTAACATATCAGATCGTTTAACTGTGTCTTGAAATCAGCACATTTTTCATGTAACGTAGAATAACAAAAGGTTTTCTAAGGCATTATTGACCCTGATTCGGGTGGTATTGTTCATCAGCTATACCTATTTAAAGTTATTTAGCTGTTATTAAATTTGTTTTGTAATAATCCACAACCCAGATTAAAATAAATAAATTATCGTCTTCATTGACTGAAAATGGACGTTCATGCTTGTATTTAACAGTTATTGGGATCAGTCAATAAAAGTAGCGCATCTTGTCTACCTGATTTTTAAAAGATTATTAAAACAAAAAGTAACAAAATATATATATATATATATATTTGTTATGAAAAGAATAATTAAAGAATAACAGCTATTTTTTAAACTGATGTAATATAGCTAATACATTTATTTTGACGTCTTGATGTACTTGCATATGTTGTTCAACGCCGAAGAACAATTTATGATTCATGATATAATGTTGAATGATTTAATTCCAGGAAATGAAATTATTTCTGATATTTGCAATGATTTCTAGAGAAAAAGAAAAAAAAACTTTTTTTATATTACTACATTTAATTATTAATAGAAAAGTTATAAATTAGGCTTTTTAATCATTAGATCATCATAACATTAATCATCATATATTAAAGCAAAAAATAGAAAAATTTGTTACATAACTCTTACCGGTCCAATTTCATTTATATGTAATAAATATCACATTATCAGAAATAATGCAATACTTACCGTTATTAGTTGTTAATAAATGAGATCGAGCTGGTAAGAGTTTTGTAACAATTTTTTATTTTTTTTCTTATTATATGGAATGTTTAAACATTGCTTATTATCTATTGTCTATTATATATTTTTAACATGTATTTTTTTTAAAAACAAGATTCTAAATTAATAACAAATTTTGATAATAGAAATTTAGTGTTAACTTTTTTGATATCAGTATCATTTTATTAAAAACAGTTTTATTCATATTACAGAAATTTTGGTTTTTTGAGCGGAAGAAATGATATCTGCGAGACTTACCGTACGGTTTACAATTTTATTGTAATTTTTTTTGGATATCATGGATATCACTACGTTTTGTTAGACTATTGTTTTTTTTGTTTTTTTTTATGAATTACTGATTGTTATCTTATGGATTTATTATTAAAATTTATTGCAACAAACAAATATACATTTTTGAATTTCACGGCCAAATTTTTTTTGTTGATAGTCATATCATTCACTTCATGCCATATTTTTGCTTTTTTTAATAAAATTAGTATTATGACCTTCATGAACGAAGATCCCTGATGTAATATTGCGCTTATTTCTTTGTAAGTGTAACCCTCGATTTTTATCGGTAAATTCTATTTTACCAATCGAATTTATTTCTGTTAATTATTTATTAATTCCTTTTTTAATAATACTAGTATAATCTCATGTAAACTATTACTTTTATCTTTTTTTAAAGAAATGATGGAAATTAAAAAAATTGTTTCATCTTCAGTACTTTCATTTACGTAAGAACATTTACTATTAAAACAAACTGTAGATATTTTCTTTTAAAGTTTATTATTTGAAGTAGATTATCAAGTTTTTGTACGCGATCATTCGTAAATTCAAAGGCGCCGTTAAGTACTGATACCTAATGGCGCGATTCGTAAACCCACCTTTTTGGAGAAAACTTGACATATTCGATTCCCGCAGTTCATCAAATGGAGGAAAGAAATGTTGTCTAACGAATTCGAGGTATTTTTTTGAAAGTATTCTTTATTACAAATCTAATTGAACTGTAATATGTATTCATGCTTATTTTTTCCCCCCATTTTCATTTCACTTTTTGTTAGGTCATGTTTAGAACTATAAACATAGTTCGTTGACTTTGCTGTGTTGTCCAGTTCTGAGGACATTTAAAATAAAATATACTACAGCTTGTTTTAAAGCTGTAGTATATTTTCTTTTAAATTTTGTTATTTCAACTCCATTAAGAAGTTTTTGTACGCTACCTAGATACTGTCTAGTATTGCTGTCTAGCGGCGCGATTCGTAAAGTCACCGTAAAAAAATGAAAAAATTACATATTCGAGTCTCACGGTTTCTAAATGAAAAAAAAAACGTTGTCTAACAAAGTTCGAGATATATTTTGAAAGTATTTTATTAAAAATTTAATGCATTGAATTGTAATGTTTTCATGCTTATCTTTTAATTTTTTCCCCCATTTTCATTTTACTTTTAGGTTAGGTCTTGTTTAGAACTGTAAACTTAATTCGTTGACTTCGACCTCTGCGGACTGTTTCCGGCGAAGTTCTGATGAACTAAGTATTTATAGTTAAATAAATACGGAGTTCATTAGAACTCCGTATTTCTCTGTATTTATAGTTAAATATTTATATGTTTTGTCAAATTATCAGGCTAAATTTACGTTCGTGACTGGTACCTAATATTTAACATAATTATACAAGTCAGAGAGATTGTAAATCTCTTTGATTTAATAAATCTTTGAAAGATCTCTTTAAATCGAAGCGATTAAGTATTAAAAATGTTACTAAAGATATAAATTAACATAATTTACTTTCTTTAATTAAAATAACACAAAGTAACTAACAATTAAAAGCGATTTATTGAATACTAAAAGTTGTTCCATTACGGTTGTGACTTTATCCAGCAGTGAAATTGTACCTCTTATGTGCAACATATACAACGTTTTTACGCAGTTTATTACAATAGTTTGCATTTACTTTCTTTTTACAATATTATGGAATAAAGATAATGACAAAAAGTCAACTCGTAGGCTCGACACTATTATAGCAGTTGAATTATGTATTCGATTGATTTGTTCTAAAGACAGAAGTCATACTTTTAAAACGTTCGGCAGGGTCATTATTGTAGAAAAAAGTATTATAGTTATAAAATATAAAGAAAGAAATTAACTTTATTTTACCATTTAAACTTTATTAATTGCATTTAAACAGACTGGACATACATTCAGTCACAACACAAGTAATACATGAAATACAAAAATAAATAAAATTTTTAAAATAATCTCGTAGAAACCTGACACGTAACAAACATAAAGAAATTACACGAAACCTAAATGTTACACATAACTTATAAAAAAAATCGATAATGCAACACTTAAAATTTTTTAAATAGAAAATTTGAAACCAAAATATTGACCAAGAATAACATTGAATATATTATTAGTCGACTGAATTCAACGCTTTTTAAGAGGGCGCTGTTTAAAACAGCCATCAATATTTTTTTACTAAAGAAGGGTATACTAATTAGCTCAGAAAAATACTTTCAAAGACGGTACTGCTAATTAGTTTCAAAAAGAGTTTTTTGTTTTTTTTAAAGAAATTCCGTTAACGTGAAAGTGATTTGTTTAACATGTAATAATTTTTTTCTGCGTAGATAGGCTTTCAAGGACTCCACAAATATCACTTCACGAGGTATCTTTCTTTTTCATTCTTTCGGACTATTTAGCTTTTGTTTCTTCACTCCATTCTCCTCTGTTGAGTTTTTCTTTTCTCTACAGGAGCCTTTAATTCAAAAGTTCTTTTTCTTTCTCTATTCATTTAGTTCCAGACACTTTTTTCTGTAATGTTAAACTTTTTGAGTTCTTCTTTCATCTGTTTACACAGCCACCACCGCGACTTTTGTAGTTCCAGATTTAATTGAAAAACTATTTTTTTTTTTTGGTTGGTTCATTTGTACCATGTATCCATAGAATTTTAGTAGTAGTTTTCTTATTGTTACTTCCAGGTCTTCAATTTTATCGTATATCTCTTTGGTTAATCTCAGTCTGTGACCTTCTTTTATTATGCTTGGACCGTAAATCCTTGCAAAAATTCTTCTTATCTTCCCGGTAATATTTCTAGTTTTCATGCACAAGATGATCGGTCTTACAACTGTGCTATAATGCCTTAATTTTTCATTTATAGAAAGGTTCTTTTTATTGTAAATATTTTTTGTATAAAAGTTCAGTTGTTCTAATTTGTGTTTGTTTTTATTTCAATCGGTAGTTTATCTGTTCCGTTTTTGCTAACTATTTCTATAAGATATTCAAAATGGTCCGCGATCTTAATTTTGCCATTCTTTGTTTCTATTATATTTTTAGGATATTTACAGGTACTTGTCATCACTTCTCTCTTCGAAAAGGAGATTTGCAAGCCTGTTTTTTTCAGTTACATCTTTCAATCGGTTAATTTGGTTGGTTGTTACTTGTTCTGATTCTGCAAAGTCCTAAGTAATCGGTAAAAATTAGACGATCTTGACTTTCTGGTTTTTTGTTCTTATTTTTGCACTTGGGTCATTATTTATCCAGAAGGTTTTCATGACTTTATCTAAAATGATTATTTACAATGAAAATCATTGGTGAAAACCATCTCCTTCTCTTAGTCGTGTTTATATTTGGAGTGCTTCACTGACCATAACATTTAATATATATTAGTAAGTACATTAATACGTGAAGATACTGTCAATATAAAATTATTTACGTCATAAAGCCAATTTATAATATTGAAGAAACAATCCAATCTGTGTAAGTCTAATTTTAGATGTTAGATGTAAAATGAAGTCGCATAATAATTACGAGATGACCATTTCGCTGCAAAGATAAATATTTGGTATATTTGGTTATATTAAAAGCTTTCGGTTTTTTTTGTCTTTTTTTAATGAATAGATCTTGAAGTTATTACTGAGCGTTATTACATTTTATGTATATTGTATACTGCTCTTAAATAATCATCCGCACTAATATATCCCTTGCACCATATCCGTCTACGTTTTCTTTTCTTATTAAAGTTAGCTTTCATTTCTTTTTGGACTGTGTATAAGTTTTATTCTTCTTTCTTCGTCAGTTTTTGTATTGTTTCTATTTATCGTTGTAATGCTTATTTAATCAAATATCTTCTCTTATGATCTCATATTTAATCTGGGTTATTTGGATTTGGTTAAGCTTTTATCTCATTTACTTTTTTAGGTAATTCTTCATTTTTACCCTTTCTGTTTTATTATATTTTTTCCAATTTCCTCAATGCCCAGAATTCAAATGACTCGTACAAATGTAGAGTTGAAAACAATCAGTTTCTGATATGTTATAATAATAATAATAATAATACACGTAATAATAAATACATATATATATATATATTTACTTTTACTAAATATATTCTTTTTTTACAAGAATGGAGGAGAATTTATAAATATGAATTTATCGATGTTCCTGTTTTAGAACATTTTCTCTTAAAAAAATTTAAAATCGATTATTAAATTATATTACTTCAACATAATATAATAAAAAAATATTATTGTGTTTTTAATTTATATGTGAGTTATTGACTTGTAGCTATTCTTGTGATATTGTGATAGTTCTATATGATTTTATGTAATATTGTGCAACATACTAAGGTTTTGTGTAACTGTTCTGTTGCACAAACAAAACAAATAAACAAACAAATTATTATTATTAAAAAACTACAAACAACAATCATTAAAATAAAATTGAATCATTTTTCATCGCAGAAACGAAAGTGTAACTGTTTAAAATAAAAATAAAAATTGTTGCCTTATGAAAAAAAAATAATGAGTTGATAATTATTCTATGAAATTATATTAAATGGAACTCAGAAGGGATTTAAACAGTAAAGCAAACTATAGAGATAAAAAACAAACGGATACGTATGAACTGAACCAAATAAAACAAGTGAGGCGTTTTGATTTGATAACTGCATCACATGCTTAAACTCAAAGATATGAATAATGTTTAAGTAAAATACAGTGGTAATAACGGAGCATATTATAAAAAAGCAACAAAAAAAACACTTTTTAAAGTTTACCTCTCTCGCTTATATAAGCTTTTTTATTCTATGTCGAGTTGTAGTGACTTAAATCCAGATAAAGCGTGACAGAATATATGAAATTAATAATGAATTTACACGGATTATTTCAACAGATAATAAACTCTAAATGCAACGTTAAATAAAATATTTCTTTAAATTTTTAATCATTCGAAAGCTTATGAATTTCTCGCTATAGTTGTTCTCTACCCCAAACTTTAACTTGTAAAATTATTCTACTAACATAATAAGCTTAAACTTTAGCAAGTTTATGCGATATAACGTTTTTATGTGTTTGTGTATGTACATGCGCGTATGTACGCTTGTAATATTAAATAAATAACAACTATTAGTAAAGTGCTACTGCTGCTGTTTTAACAATGTAACAGTACGGTATGCGTAGAATGTTGTTAAATAAATATTGTAAGCTGTACCACAATTGCCGTAACACTTGGCTATACTGAGGTCAGCCCTTTTCCTAATCCAAACCCCTCCAGCCCTACGCAGGGCATACGTTGTGTTACAAAAACTGATATATGAGAGCGTTGTTAAAATTTCAACAGTTAGAGATGATTCATAAAATAACTTTTTCAACGCTAAAATAAATATGTATTTTCATTATTATTTTGCTTAATAAAATTTTATTGTAAACTTTTCGTTAAATGAGTTTAACACTCACGTATACACATTTATCCACGCAGCGTAGTTATTAATACGTTGAGAAATAAAAAACACACATTCTCAAATTGGATTTTTTTTTCTTGGTTAATCATAAAAAATATGAATTTTTAGTACGTGTGTTTCAAAATGAATATCGGGGTTTTAAAGCTACGTAATATTTGTAAAGTTTCACTACATTAACTATACATGAAATAAAAGAGCAATTTAAATAGTTTTAGATGTACACACTCTTTAATGCCTACATATTACGGTTTTCTTGTGATCTTTGCTCATGCAATTATCCAACGTGACATTGAAGACTTTCTTTTTCATGTAGTATTCGGTGACGAATCAACGTTTCACGTTAATGGAAAATTAAACACTCATAATATACTTGTCTGGAGATCAGAAGATTCTCATGAAATATTGCAGTGTGAACAGTCTTCCCAAATTGAATGTCTTGTGTGCTATATCCCAACGGAAAGTTAGTTTACGGGCCATTCTTTTTCGCGGAAGGAAGTGTGTTTGGAATTAACTGTCTTGATATGCTACTACTATGGCTCTCTTCACAACTGCAACACGAACCGCAGAACTGTATTTGGCAACAACATGGTGCGCTTCCTCACTGGCGGTATAATGCTGTACATGACAGGTTAAATGAAATTCTCCCCGACCGCTGGATCGGTCGGGGAGACTAGATAACAGGGCTTGTTTGCCGTGATCTCCACGTTCTCCTGATCTGACTGCACGATTTTTTTCTTTGGGGGTTTATAAAGGATCAATACCAGCTGACCTACCGACTTGAGACAGAGGATTGAAGTATCTGACGCATCAATCTCTCCAGACATACTGATTAAAGTATGGGATGAATTCTCCTATCGGCGGGATGTGTACCATATGACGAATGGTACACGCATTGAATACGTATAGGGAAACCTGTTTGAGTTGGTTGTTCTTTCATCTATAATTTATCAATATACGTAAAATCTTATAAATATTACATAACTTAAAATCCCGATATTCATTTTGAAATACACTGTACTATTTCACAGACGATCTGTAATACCGATTTCATTTGTTTAATTAATTGTTTCTAAAGCATGACAAACTGGATTTTACAGGCGTTCACAGCAAATATTATGTTTTGAAATCAAACACTGCTTTATAGTTTTTTGTGCCATAACACGTAAAAAAAAAAATATATATATATATATATCAGTTTATAGAAAACATTCCTTAATTGAGAGACTGAAAAATTCCTTTTATCTTTGTTATTAACAGTTAATACTAACTAATGAATGTTTGTTATACAAGTAATCTATGTCATGCCGTTTTGGAACTAGTTTCAAAGTGTTATTTACAAATGTGTCCCTTCTGTTTTCCTGAAAACAAAAGATAAGACCAAATAATTTAATATTTCATTATACATGTCGTTTAATAATTATAATCTTCAAGGTCTCTTTAATACTACAAAACTGGCGTTTAAAAAAAGTTACTATACCCCTACCCAAACTGAAATTTATAGAAATGTAATTTTTATGGATGTTACGAAGAAAGTAAGTTATTACTTTCGGTTCCAGTGTGGGAGTGGTGAAAATTGAAATTTCTTCACGTTTTGAGATATTTGGTATATGTAATACCATTTACTTAAAATCGGGGAGAGTGTGGGGAGGGGTTATATATATATACTCTTATAAAATTTTGTGGCTCGAAAATCTCCAAAACTACTGGATCAATCTCATTGAAGTTATGCTGTTGCAGTGTATCTGAAGTTGTGCATAATTTGATAACGAATGTTTTTCTTTTTAACCTCCGGGACCACCGTTAGATATTGCTTCAGAGGACAAGATGAATCACAATTTTTGTAGGGTGTGAAAATGCCATGCCTGACCGGGATTCAAACACGGGACCTCCGGGTGGAAGGCCGAGACGCTACCGCTCGTGCCAAGGAGGGCGGCTATGAAGAATGGTTGAGATATTCTTGAGTTATGCACAATTTAAATTAGAAAAAAAAATCATGTTTTGGTGAATGCATAGTGGGATATTTTTTGAATTTAAGCAGTGATTCACAGTGGTGAGTGAGTTAAAACTTATTTTTATTACTTGCGTTTCTTTATTTAACTCATAATATTTTTTTTTTTGTGTTTGTCCTCAAATCTTGCATCCTTAATTTAAAATACTTGGTGACATTGCCGATTGATGAAATTTTGCGCAATTACTAAGATCGGGTGACAGTACAAAATTTCACAATTACTTTTACAAACATTCCACTGTACGGGGGTAAATTAAGGGTGCGGATGTAAAAAATGTTTAAATCTGCAAAACGGCTATGCGGGGTTTTTGGGGTTCGCAGATGACAAATCCGATAGCCGTTTGACGTAAAAAAGTGATTAAAACTTGGTACGCGAGTGTTTATGGTTTCGAATTTGAAATTTTGTCATCAGTCATATATATATTATATATATATATATATACAGAAATTCAAATTAACCTACTAATTAAACTCATGCAATGTATGATAATAATTAAAGAAATAACTTAAAAGTATAAACAAAGTGTTTAAAGATTTTGAAAAAGTTTTGTAATATTATTTTAATTTTAGATTAAAATTAGTTGATACGTTTTCAAAAGCAGATAAAATAAAATAACGACCAGAAATCGGCCTTCTTGCGTAGAACTACTCAAGAATTTTTTTTCATTATGGATATAAAATTAAGCTCAATATTTCCATCTTTAAAAGAGTCATATTGAATATCTGAAATAAGATTTAAATCTATTTATCGATCTCCGTTGCCGAACGGTAGCGTCTCGGCCTTTCATCCGGAGGTCCCGGGTTTGAATCCTGGTCAGGAATGCTATTTTTCATATGCTAAAAAATTCAATTGCGCTAAACGACTAATGGAGTCGATAATTTCATTAAAAAAAAACTATTTACAATTTGAGTATTATTTACAGTTGTGAAGATAGAAGAATGAATATGAAAAGATTTTTTGTTCTCATGTTACGACAGTGTATTAAAATATTAAATGAAGCAACCGTTTAAATATTAGGATGCAAAAAAAATTAACTATATAAATTTAAATATTACTACTTCAAATGATTTTTAAAACGAAATTGAATTTACCGTTAAATCAATAGTAGTATATTAAAATTAATATAATTAAATAATAATTTAATAATTAAATGAATTATTTTGCTGTTAAAAGATTAAATCATTCCATCATTTTTTTAATTATCTTTATTGGTATGTGGAACTCCCTTTAGTCTGTTTCATTATTATTTTTGTAGTTTATCTTGAACATTGCAATCATTAAGAAAAAAATATTCAATATTTGTAAATTTATTTGGTTTATTAATAATTTAATAATTAGTTCATTAATTTTTTCAGTCATATCTATTAACATTATTTTCGAAATAATAATTAATAATGAACAAAAGATCAATATCGATGATGATAGGATTTTATGTTGGGCTTGTATTTATTGTTGGGGTAGTATAATGAATTTTGCATATTTTTCAAAGCTAATTTTTTAAGGAAACCCAACTTTACACATCAGAGAGAAATACATCCTGTAATATTGATGTTAAATAATTCAGCAAGAATTGATTAAAAAAACCTCTTTTTTCCATAAATATAAACCTCTTATAAATTACTGTACTCTAAGTATGATTTCGATCGTTCATTGGAATTCCGCAAAAAATTACAATGGCCAGCGTTATATAGTTTTAATTTATCAAATAATGTAGGTTTTACTGATGAAACCATTTTCATACTACATTACAAAGTTGGCAGTAGTTGTTATAAAGCCACAATTGTTAATATTGATCAGATGTAAATCGACCTTGATGTCATGAGTGCATATTCAGTATTCAACCAAAGTTAATGTATGATTAGATTCTGTTAGTGAACGAGTAGGACATATTTTTATGGATGCAGATTTAAACATATCGATTATCAATTCGTAATGCGCAATCATATCGTTCCAAATTCTCTAAAATATTTTCCTGACATTAAAAATGCCTGTTTTGACATAATATAATTTTACATCATGCAGCTTTTCATGATAGATTAAATTAATCGAAACAGATCACTTGATTTATTACCTTTATATTATTTACAATGAGTTTAAATTAAAATTATTACTTTTTGATCATACAAAACCTCACGATGTTGTTGCTTTAAAATAATTTTTTGGTAGCTACTGGGATTAATTCTAAGAAATCACTGAACAATCCAGTGGCATCCCTTTAGACGTAGCTGACACTTTATCAAACATCAGAAGAAGACCAGTATGAATATTTATTAAATTGGATATATGTAAAATTGATTAATAAATGTTTTTTTTTTTTAATTATCGGCATCCTTATTACAAAAATTTATTCCCCAATATACTTTTGTACAAATTTTCCATTTACTAAAAGAATTTCTAAACTCAAAATTATCTTAGCTTTCTCCTCCAGTTTGAATGACGTAATTGAATGACACTTTTCTTTATATTACTTTTCTATTAATAATTCATCATTTAAAGTTTATTCACAATATTTACCGTTATCCATACATTTTGATTGATACCCTGGTGTCTTTTGAGGAGATCAAAATCGATCTTCCATCTCGTAGTAATTTCATAAGGTGAATAACAGTGAAATATTTTGAAATTTTTACTTTTCTATTTGAAAATAGAGTTATAATGCATCAGGAGTTATAATACTTAACCTCATTTAGTATTCTCGTTAATTCGTATTTAATTTCTTAAGTAACAACAGATATTTTTTTAAATTTAAGTAAGAATATGGTTGTTTTGTAGGCGTATCCTTCCAATAAAGGAATAGAGATAAATGTTCAAACAATGATGGATCCCGGAACTGTTTGTTTTAGAGAATGCCCAATGAAACATTTTTCCAATCATTGTTCACAAATAGAAAACAATGACATTTATATATGAATGCGAACTATGGGGTAAATTAGTAGATACGATTTTACATCCGGAATGAAAAATATGGTCGTAAGATTAGAAATGATATGGTTACTAATAAAAAAATTGACAAAAATGAAAATTAATAAAAGTCGAACTAAAAAAGATTGAACAAAAGGAATTTCTATTTCTAAATAATAACTTTTATATATATTAACTATCAGAATTTAGTCGGCCTCCATGGCATTAGTGGTAGCGTCTCGGCCTTTCATCCGGAGTTCCCGGGTTCGAGTCCCGGTCAAAAAGAATTTTTCATACGCTGAAAAAATTACATTTTATATTCCTAAGCACTAGTTTCGAGTTTCTGTAGTGAATTTTATCAAGCAAAGAAAAGTACATATATATATTTGTGATAATCAATTTGATAGCAATAAATTTGATGTAGCAGCAAACGAGTAATGCCTAGTTCATATTGTACAAAGTTATTTATTACCCAGGTATTTTTTTTTTTTTTTTTTTTTTTTTTTTTTTACTTTTACTCTAACTCTCTCTCACTTACGCTCTAAAGTTTTCTCGATTTCACTAGGTCACCGTATATCCGACACCCAGATTCATAGTCATTTATTCTTTCACAAACATACACGTGTGGGCACGTTAATATAATAACGCATCATTTTTTATTTCAGTAACGCACCGTATTAAACTATTTTTAAGTCTTGAGATGCTCTCCCTTTCTCTTCGGTCTCTCTCTTTGTAACTTTTTATATTTCTTTGCCATATGATACTCAAAGATTTTAGTAGACTTACTATGATTTAAAATTAATCTTTAATTATATTTTTTCCTTTTTTAAAATTCTTTTTTCTTAAACAGAACTATAAAATATTATACAAATGATTATTACTTTTTAATCGTACTGTATCAAGTTTTTTTTATCTTTTTTAGGAAAAAGATTTTTTTATTATAAAAAAATAATAAATATTCTTCTCTGTCAGCTTTTATGTTTTCTGATAAAAAATTGTTTAATTATTGATTTAAGAATCTTAATAATAAAATTATTATCAAGATATATTATTAATTAAGAGATAACAAACGTAGTAAGTATTATAATTGCAAAGTCAAAATACATTTAAATAGTACAATAACCGTACCTTATTTCATAAAAGTTTTACCACTATATCTTTAAATCAAAGATTTTTTTGATTTAAACTTATGTAATTTTAAACTTCTTACGTTTTAGTAGCCGTAAAAAGTTACAGTGGAAGGTAAATTATTTATAAATTTGAAGAAATATGATAAAAATGCGCGCGTACACGCGTGCGTGTGTCTGAGTGAGTGAGTTGTGTAAAAGGCTATCAGTCCGTGCCTTGAATGTATATTATGTGTCTTGGCAATGAATATTGTCTGTTTCAATAGTCTGTATTTAATTTTGTTGTCATGAAATTGTCTATACGATTTTCTGTGTACTTTTACACATACATATACACAGCCGCACAGGCACGCATACGCACACACATAAACAAAGTATTTCTTTTCGTTTTCTCCCTCACTAGTGCCTGAGCTATTCTGGCGCCAGTTAATAAATCTGTGTGAGGTCTCCTTCCTATAAATGTCTACTTTCTCCACAGTATCTACTCTGTTTTAACCGTGTCAATATTTTATTATGGGTTTTTCAATTTTAGAAAAAGTTCTATTAGAAAAATATGATAAATAAGGAAATACATCACTAATAATGAAAAAAAACAATCGATCTATTGAAATATAATAATATTAATTATAATAATATAAAATTCGTTACCACCTACACAAGAAAAAATTTATTCACACATCAAGAAACTGAAAAACAACAAAGCATCAGGGGAGGATGGAATTGTACCTTAATTTCTGAAAAATTTAGGCCCTAATTAATTCAAACAAATTACAGAAATAATCCTAAACATATGGCAAACTGAAAAAATTCCGAATGATTGGAAGATTGCTCTAATCCACCCACTGCATAAAAAGGCAACAAATCAGATGTAAATACTGTAGAGGGATCTCTCTTGTACCGGTCACATTCAAAATTCTATCAGCGTGTCTCTAAGATAGAACCCAAAAGCAATTAGAACCTAAATTAGCAGAATATCAAGCAGGTTTCAGACCAAATAGGTTTTGCCCAGAAAAAATTTTTAACCTGAAAACTATTCTCAAAATACGAGCCCTAAGACAGAAACCCCTAGTATGCACATTTGTAGACTTCAAAAAGGCTTATGATTCGATAGATAGGACCTCACTATTCCAAATTTTGGAAGAAATGGGACTAGATCCTAAAACCCGAGAACTCATAAAACGAAAACTAACTGACACAAAGTCTAAAGTTAAATTTATGGGAAATATCTCAGAACCCTTCGAAATTCATACAGGTGTGAGACAGGGTGATGGACTTTCTCCGATGTTGTTTAATGTTGTCCTTGACAAGGTTATGGAAGAATGGGAGAAGGAACTTAGGGATTGTGAGTTTTGGAAACCAATCCGGCTGGGCTTTTCCAAAAACAACCTCTACATACCATATCTCGCATTTTCGGATGATCTGGCAATATTGACCGATAATGAGGAGATTGTTGGCAAATAACTCGAGATACTTAAAAAAAAAATGCAGAAAGAGTGGGACTGCAGATTTCATTCGAGAAAACTAGATTCTTATGTACAAAGGCACAATGGATGATCACATATGGATATCACAAGTCTGAAAACAAAATACGGTAAAATCGATAGGGTCCCATACTTTAAATACCTCGGGGAATTCATAGAACCAACAGGCCTTGAAAAATCTCACAAAAAAATCCTCTCCAAAAAGTCAAAAAAGCACTAAGGTTAGTTCACAACATCTACAACAAAAAATATATGTCAAGACAGACTAAACTCCGGCATTACAACACAGTTATAAAACCAGCAGTCTTTTACGCCAGTGAAACTTTGACACTTAACAGAAAACATGAACTTGAAGAAATTAAAAAAGTAGAAAGGAAGATCATTTGGAAAATCCTAGGAGCAAAATATACCGAAGATGGTTGCAGATTACAATCAGTCAAAATAACAGAAAAGTATTCAAACATCGAAATTGACATTAAGAAAAGACGAATGAAATTCTTTGGTCATCTCAATAGACTACCAGAAAATCGATTGACATAAAGGGTAATAGAATATGTAACCTCGCTCAAGAACTCAACACCCTGCATGGACAAACTTCGAAAGGACTTAAAAAACGACAACATAAGTCCAACAGACATTTTAGAAAGAGACACCTTCAGATACAAAGTAAACAAATGGGAAGTTACATCAGAGCAACCAAAACAAAAACAGTATAGACCAAAGTGGTCAGAAGAGCGTAAACAAGCTTTCTCGGAAAGAATGAAAACTTAATGGAGCAACAAGAAGAACCGAAAGGAAAGTTGAGTTATTTGCTTAACGTCTTACATTTAGTGGGAGAATTCGAAAATAATAATAATTATAAACTTTAATGATATATGTGTTGAAAAATTATGTATTACACCTTAGCCTACGAATAAAACTGCTTTCTGGATCCATCGTGCATATTCTTCATACAGATCATTCAAATGACTTGACAGTACGCAATTAACTATAAGATCATAGTGAAAACTCATAAATCTACTTAACTATTTTTATTTATATTGCTTTATTTTTCAAATAGATCAATTTACAATTTACATATATTTTTATATAATTTTAAATTTGGGAATAGAACCCTTTATCTTATAATTTTGAACTAATTGAAGGCCGATTCAATAAACTGAAAATGTAAATTTTAAAATAAACCTATATATAAGGGAACCCAATATAGAAAATTCCTAAACTTAAGTTAAATAATAATTAAAAAAGGTCTTCCTCATTTTTCTTAGTATTACGTTTAGTCACTAATTTAATTTAGATATAGAAACTAAATTAACACTGAAATTCCCTTTCACGAAAATTCAACCTCCATATAATTACCATAATAATTGAATTTCGTTTCTAGTCACACGTATTCTCAATGGTCATAAAATCTTAAAATTGCAGAAAAATAAAATAGAATTATATGTATGTTGTTTTTTTCATAACTTCAGCTTAATCTGTACAAAGTACATTAATAATACCCATGTTCCTTATCGTATGATTGATTTTTTCGTTGACGTGTCAACAAGTGGTTAGTCCATGGCTATTCACCTTTCAGATAATCTCTGAGAAATGAGAATGAGGGTATTTTATAAACCTATCGACAAAAGAAGCGTCTTAATAATAGATTTTGATCTTCTATTCAGCCGTTATCTATAAAAATATAAAATAGAATACATTCAGCGATATAAGTTCTTTAAATGAGCTTGACCCCTTTAAAAATTAAAATTACGAGTTATTCCGTATTTTCCTTTTTAAAATTTTTGAAAAATTGAATATATGTTTCGGCAGTGTAAAATTACAGAAAAATTTGGGATTTTAGCAGTTATTTTTAAAACGGTTACGAAAAAATACTTCTTTTAGAAAGGTTTCGAAAATGGATGTCTATTTTCATTTAAATATTTTGAGAAACAAATCATATGGGTTTAAGAAATACCCTTATTCGTAAGGTACAAAACCAAAAATAAACATATCGACACCAGCACAAACGTAGACACCCGGTTGTAGTTATGTTGGAAAATAATTTCACTAGATTCTGCTTATTTGACTGAATGGAATTATTGAAAATCAAAGCTCTGTGACAATCCTTCTTTTTTATTTACATACTAGCTAACCCGGAAATGCTTCACCAATGCTAGATTTGAATATATATATATAGATTAAATGAACGCAAATGAATGTTTTAAAAAACATAAAAAACTGAACATACGCAACTTCACAAAATTTAACCTTTCTCTTTTTCCCTTCATCCCTTTTTTCCCTTTCACCCTATTTCCCTTTTCCCATTTTTGCAAAAATATTTATTTTCACGTAACTAATATACATTCTGAATATGTGCAAAATGGAACCATAAATAAAATTTTCCGAAATATCTGGACCCCAGCGCCGCCTAGCGGGTCTAAACTAATTTAGAAACCTTCGCGAGCGTGCGCACAACTCACGAAAATTTCATTGCAATCTGATTAATGGTATAGAAACGCATACGAGAGAAACAAACAAATATTCATTTTTACGTGTATTTAAGATTAGACGGGTAGTGTGATTTAAATAAGAGATTCTGATCAATTTATGTTTAAAATTAATAATGTTTATAACCCTATTAATTTTTCAGGAGGTTGAAAACAGTTATGTTTTTTTCGAAATGTAATCCTTATTGTGAATGATATGAAAATTAATAATTTTATCAAACATTTACAAGCTAAGATTTTTTTTACATATTTGATGCTATTAGGAGAGTCATTCAATAATTAAAAAAACAAATTGCGGTGGAGTTAAAATGATTTATTTAATCACCTTAAACTGATTTATTTAATCAGCTGAAACGCCAGTTTCAGCTTCGAAACCAACAAAGGATCACTGTACGCTGTTCAACAAATTTGTACTCTTCAACAGTGAAGTTCCTTAAAATGAGATTTTGAGGTTTTAAACAAAATAATTTCTCTCAGAAAATCAGAACTCATCACAGGATTACCAACTTAATGTTCTTAAAGTATCACAACTGTTTTACCACCAAATCTGTTTGTGTCTTTAATTACAGAATGACTCTCACGATAATTTTATTTATTATTAACTTAAATTTTATTTTTACTTTTTCTATCAAATATTGCAATCTAAGAAATACAAACTAAATGAAAATAGTGTTGGTTCAAGGTAAATTAATGAATCTACCTTTTTTTTTTGTTACATTTTATTTATTGTGCGTCATCTGCATCAGCCGTGTTAATATTTCACATTACAAAGATAGTTCCCCGTACGATAATCAATTCCAAAATTAAGTTATTCGCTAATTATTCAATAGATGGAACCGTTAATTAATGTTCGCAAGAAACAAAGCCGTAGATTGAAATGAGGAAGGCAATCAGTTTCAAAAACCTTTGCCAAATTACTCCCACCTACGTCCTCACAAGGCTAGGAAAAATATACGTAAAAGAAAAAAATATATATCTAAATTTTTTCATATATTTTATAAAAATATTCGACTTGGTAACTTTTTTTTACTGTTAAACTCAGTGATATAAAAAATTGTTGTAAATGTAAAATTAAACATAAAAATTAATGGATAAAAAATCATAAAAGTTTTTATTACTTTAAAAGGTTCTTTTGCGCGCGTAAAGTAGTTTTTATAATCTTAACATTGTTTTATAGCTGGAAATTTATTTCTTATAAATTTTATTTAGATTAAAAATAATTTAATTATGAAAGATTATACTTAACGTCTTTTTCAAATATTATTGTAATATTTACAGCAATATACATCAATGATTTTTTTTATATGAGCAGATTCTTATTTAACCGTAATTTATAACCTTTTTTCTCCATTAAAAGGAAGTTTTTTTTTTTATAAATATAATAAAAATATTTTTTTATTGCCTTTTACGGAGGTAAATCTCTAATTTTCACTTCTCCAATTTTAAGAATTCTTGGGTGGTATTTAAAACTCATCTCGTAAAGGCAGTATTACTTTCCTTCTGTAAGGAAAGAAAGTAATCTATAATCATAAAAACCTTTTTCATTTCTGCTATTCTAAAAGAGTTATGGATATTAAAAATCTCTCAATCCATTTTAAATAGTTTATAAAAAGATCTCTTAATGAATTACATATTATTAAATAAAGAAAAAAAAATGTTTTTATATATATATATATATATATATATATATATATATATGTTTAGTTTCCTAAGTAATAATTTAATTCTTAGTTACAAATATGTTTTATATAAGTTATCCTTATTCCTTTTATCTGAATTATAATTAAATTTTATGTATATTTTTATATATTTTATTTAAGCGTAATGTAGTAACATAAGATGAACTTAATATTTACAATTACAGAAGTAATTTTATTTTTTAAACGTTTATTATCACAAATTTGGTTAATGTAATTAGAAATATATTTTATACTTCGAATTCTTTAAGTAACCGTGAATCATCTGTTGACTCTCCAACATGACATTATTACCTCCTTTTTTTTTTTTTTTTTTGTTTAACCTCCGTTAGGTATTGCTTCAGAGGGTGAAATGAATGATTTGAAGCGTGTGAGTGAAAATGCCATGCCTGACCAGGATTCGAACCCGGGACCTCCGGAGGAAGGCCGAGACGGTACCACTCGCGCCACGGTGGCCGGCATCATTACCTGCTAGAATTACATAATTATTAAATTTCTAAAATAGTTATTAAACTGTATTGTTTGATTAAACTCTGTTTCATGATATGAAAAAGAATTACTGTGTCGATTGAAAATTATATTAAATATTTACGTAGTTTTCTTTATTGAGTTAATGAAATAAATAAATACATTCACATATACATTCACTTTAACCACACAAAACGGGCAGATTTATTTGACAATACACTACCCGTCCAGATTAGTCACAGCTGTAACGTTTCAACAAAAGATGATTTTCAGCAAAAAAATTGTTTCTCAGGAACGGGTAGACCTACTTTAATTAATTGACAAATCTAATACTAGTGTCTTATTCTATAAAATAACAAATTTTGAAAACTTCACCATCAAAAATTAATTTTCTGTTAAATGAAATTATTACTTATTAAAAAATTTATTAAGCTTTTTTTTTTAACAAAATGATACCTAATTTGTAAAAATCTGTTGCTAAACAATCGAGTTATTGCAGACAATTAATCCGGCAGTACGCTTGCGCACCGTAATTCAAGCTGATAATTTTTATTAATTTGTTACTAATAATTTTTATTCAATTTACTGGAGGAAATAAAAACAGGAAAAAAATTATCAGCTTGCATTACGGAGCGAAAAGTAAGTAAACATTTGATCAAAAAATAATTACAAAGATATTGAAGATTAAAAAATTTAGATGGCCGAAATTATGAAATTTTTGAAGGTGACGTTTGGAAAATTTATTTTGTAGAATAAGACACAAGTTTTAGATTTCTGAAATTTCATTAAAGTAGGTTTACTCGTTCCTGAGAAATAATTTTTTTCTTGAAAATCAGAAAATGATGTCTAGAAGGAAACAAAGCAGAATATGACATATCGATATGAATTTTTTTCACATTTTGATGTCCTGAATCAGTACCTGAAGTTCCGGGAATGCATACCGGAACACTCTTTTCTTTTTCCTGTTTAGCATCCGGGAATTACCGTTCAGGTATTATTACTTAAGAGGATGAATGATGATGACGTGTATGTATATGAATGAAGTATTCTTCAGTTTCAGTTCGATCATTCCTTAGAAATGTGGTTAATTGAAACCCAACCACCAAAGAACACCGGTATCCACGATCTAGTGTTCAAATCCGTATAAGAATAACTGCCTTTACTAGGACTTGAACGTTGGAACTCTCGATTCTCGTAAAAACAACACACGCGATGCTAAATATTTTCGATTCCATTTCAATGTTTCCGATATGTGGGTCTGCTATAGAGTAAAAAAAACAACTGGACCGATTTACGCACGGGTAAAAAGGGAGAAAGGGAAAAGGTAAAAGGGAAGAAGGGAAAAATGCAAAAAGGGGTTGCCGGGAAAAAGGAAAAAGAGAATAGAAGATGGAAAGGGGAAAAGGGAAATAAGGAAAAGAGAAATTAAGAAGGAAAGGGAAAGGGGGGAAGGAGGTATGGTAAAAATGAAAATGGGTAAAAGGGAAAAAGAAAGGGAAAGGTTAAATTTTTGTGAAGTTCCGTAATGTTCATTTTGTTAATGTTTTATCAAACTTTCAATTGTGTTCATTTAATCTATATATATATATATCTTTGGCATTTACAATTCTATGTTTTATATATATAAAATGTATATATATATATATATATATATATATATATATATATATATACACATACACAATTCTAGCAATAGCAAAGCATTGCCGGGATTTCTAGTTAAGAATAAATTATGATCAATAAAAATATGATCACATTTCTACTTTAAACAAATAATTAAAAAGAAACCTTTTTAAATCCTATAAAATTAATTACGACAGATATTTATTGATTTTTTTACATAATTTATTTAATACTAATATGTATACAGAAATTAAAATTTTATATAAATGCTAACATCAGAAAATCAAGCAAACTAATTGAAGAAGAGTGGCAGTATTTCTAATTTGTTATACTGTACTTTTTTTACGATTGTCTAATTATTCTCTCTAATTGGTTTCAGGTACGTCTTAAGTTTATTTTGAATAGTTTAACGCTCCTTATCGTGAAATAGGTAAGTTTGTAAATCAACTTTACCTACCAAAATTTCTTAGTTAATAATTAAGATTGCTTTTGCTACTGTAAATATCAGATTTTTTATTGTAACTAAGTAATAAATAACTGTTATTATTAATAGGAGCAGAAATAATATTTTCAGCTCTGCTCTTCGTAATGAATAAATTGTCCGTTTTAGTAAGAAACACTCGATTACTTCCCTGGTAGCTTTTGTGCCCTTGATCCGACAATTTGTTAATTCAAATCCTCATCAGGCATGTTATTTTTAGTTCTCTAAAAGTTTACTCCATCTTTAAAAAGAAAGTAACTAACTGTATTTAGGTTATAATTATGGTTTCTATGTTAATAAATTATTTTTGTGTAAACTTAATAATATTAAATAGTCTTGTGTTAATAATTACTTATTTTTACTTTCCCGTATAGATAGCGGTAAAGCAGAGCCGTAGCTCTAGAAGGGAAAATATTATAGCGGTCTAATTTGGGCATATACGGTTATCACCGGATCTTGACGTTTTGGCACCAAAGGAAAACCGGATAAAACCGGATGGAAATTTTCCGGATGTAATTTTTCGTACGTATTTCTGTGTGTTCGGTGTTGGCTTCTCAATATATCTCCAGAACTACTCCACTGATTTTCACCAAGCTTGAGAAGATTACTGCCGTATATGGAGCATTGATGTCACTAAATTTTCAACTTAAAAGATCAAGAGGGTGAGGCTGAAGAGCAAGGTCACACTCAGTATCTCAAGATTTCACTAAGTAGTGGCCATGTGGGCGTACTGCTTCAATAGTACCCCCTATCACCACAAGGAGCGCCAATGTTGCAGAAGTAGGGAACTACTTCCCCGTGGGAAATTCCCATTTCCTTCGTATCGGGAAATTTGAAATTCCACAGGGTTGCTAATCAAATTATTGTTTATCCTTTAAATATTAATCATTTATTTTATTTATTAAATATCTGGTAGCACTGACGTATGGCTTTTGTAATCGTCTGCAATGTTGCGATGTCACAGATGAGCAGTAGAATTAAATAAATAAGTAATAGTTAAAGTGTAAAAATAATTCGGTCTGGCTTGGTCTGGAACTTGATCGCCCGGTTGACTTGGTACCTCGTGCGTTAAGCTTCGCGACTACACCATACAAACGAAATCTGTTCGGGACCGTACAAGCGAAATCTGTTCTATCTAAGTTGTGAAATTGCATTAGATTAGTTAGTGCCGATTGTCGCCGCTAGTACTCCCACATCCGCGCGAATTAAACATTGTGTGCGTGCGCGCTTTAATTAGAATCACTGAAATGAATAAACGAAAGGTAAGTGATAAGTATTTTAAATTAAGTTGTGCGGGTGGGCGGGTTTAAGCCATGCATCAGAAACAACCCACAGTTGTAAAATTTTCCCGAACATAATATACTGCAACTGTGTTATCAGCTTTCTTATTTGGTAATTGTTTTAGCCACTTATAAAGCAGCTTAGTATGTAAATATTTATTTAAGTTTCGGTGAAAAAATGTTTAAAACATAAATCAAACTTGAATTGTTAAATTAATTTATAGTGAACCCAAATTTGTTTTCAACTAAACTTTCAAATAATCCGGTTAATTCTCTTTACTAATCAGTCAGCTAATTAAACAGTTATTTTCGAAGAATACAAAAACATATAAATAAAATTTCTGAAGTTTCCGAATACTTGAAAAATATCCTTTTTTAAAAATGAAAAAATCTTTCAGCTTGAAAAAATGATGTTCATATTTTTCATATACCGAATGATTCATTGTGGCCTAAAATCATCCTATTCCGGAAAATCTATATGATATTCTCGCTGAGGAGCTTATGCGTTTCCATTGCGGAACAAATAAACAAAAATGATGTCAGCGTATTCTTCATTGGTTAATTTATAAGGCATTGTTAGATAATGATACATGCACTATTCCATTCGTTTATTTAAAACTTTACTGCTGTTCACATGTAATACAACAAAGAACGTAACTGTTGGAATGATCTGAAAATATTCACAGCTTATAAAATAAATTATTTCAAACAGATTCAAAAGAAATTAATTTTTAATTAGCTTTAAAGATTTCTAAATTCATTTGTTGATGTGTTGTTTTATTTAAGTCTTATTTATGATTTTAATTTTAATCTTTCTTTTTTTTCATTAAAATACTATTTCTTTTGGTTTGTAATACTGAAAACCTTTTTGAAACAAAATTTTGTCAAAAAATCTGCCACATTTTGAAATAATTATATATTTTGTAATAGATTTCAACATTCACAAATTTTCAACAATTCTCTACAAATTTTGTTTTATGTATTAATTATCGATTTAAAAAAGTTTTTTATACCCAAACATTAAATATACTTTTTTTTCGACCCAATATTTTGTCTGTTACCCCAGATTTCTCGAATACTACTAAAAATGCAGTTCTGGTAACTTCTTTTTTTTTCAAACTTTATGTTAGAGTTCGTATAAAACCACTATATTTACCTTTATGTTGGTTTACCAAGAATTACAGTCTGGCTAAATTTTAGCACAGGCGCAAAAATCAGAATAAAATCTTGCGTCAGCCACATTCGCTAACGAAGCGTTTCCGTACTTTCTTTTATGAGAACTTTCTTTTTTATTTTCACCAGTAGAACATGTCCTGAATGTTATTACATTATTTGTGTGTGTGTTTGTACAGTATATATAATTATATTTGTACATATCTTTACCAAAGAAATTCTTCTCATATTCATTATTAACCAAGACAAGCTAATCTTTTGAAGTGTCATAGCAAAGTTTTGTCTGCACTATTTACTGAATACAGTTCATTTTGTGTTGATTTTATCCCGAGATTGTTTTAAAAAAAAATTAATTTAATCCTTATATTGCGTACTTCGGTTGAAATCTGTTTTAATGAATATTAATTAAAAAAATAATAATTAAAAAATTATAAAATTTTATTACGAGATTTTTCATTGTAGTAGAACATTACATTTAAATTTACTTAAAATGGATTAGATTTTTAAATAATATTTATTGTGAAATTCCATAATTTAATTATATGTTTTGTTCTTGGGATAGCCATAGGTAATTTTTTGGTAATATATGGATGTTTGGATTATGCCGGGGATATAGGATAATACGATTTTATTAGTTTATTTAAGGAAGGGAACATGATTATACGCCACATTGGGGGATGTTTTCATTCCCTGCTATTTGAATAAACCAGCCTGAGCAGAACACAGAAGTACTGCTTTTGAATAATAAGGATAAACATCAATTATTTTTTTAGATATTTCAGAATTGAATTTTAAAAAAATTCATACGATTATATGATTAGAAAAGCTCCACAAAATATCATACAGTTAATTAATTATGAAATAATATAGATAAAATGCATGAAGATACAAACACAAAAAATTATTTTAAAAAATTCATTCTCATTATAGAAAACTCTGGTTGTTTTATCATTTTTATTTTTTAATAGTATTATTTAAAAATTCATTGACAGAGTAACAGTATATCTGTTAAATAAACATTTTTAATTATATTTTAAATGGTTGGTAAATTATTAAAATATAATTGGCCCTTTTCTCATAGGCAGAAATATTTTGTTATTGCGTTAAAAAAAATCTTTTCTGAATGGTCTGGTAGAGTTATTGTACATAATAATTCATTTACTCTTGCGTGTGTGTGTGTGGGTGTGTGTGTGTGTGTGTCCGTGCGCGCGCGTGTGTGTAAAATAGTAATCTTCATTTATACTAGGGAAAAGGAAGGCTTAAGCCCCGCCGCGAAGATGTTACATGGTTTATGTTTCATTACACATGATTTGTTAAATGTTTTTACCGATTGTAACTAAATAATATTCATGGATTTAGCGTACTAACAACAAAAACTTTTACAACGAAAAGTTTCAAAATCCTGAACATTTGTAGCTGTTTCTTTAGTTATGATTTTTTACACAGCTGTAGCCCCAATATTTTCCTTTATCTAGAAAACATAAATATAATTTTAGAAAAATCGTTCGTATCAAGAAATGTAAATCGAACAGATGAATCGTTCGAGAAGGTTAAGTCGTTCGTGCACTGTGCCCAGCCTTCCGACGCACCACCATTGGGTCTGCTCGACGCCAGTAGCAGCTAAAATAAAAATAGGAGCACATACAACAAACCTACGCACCATCTTATTTATGAAGAGAAAAATCTAACCGTACACTACACGCGCCTTTGTCGTAGACCAGTACTAAATGTAAATAGAATTTATGAACCTTATAACTTTATAATTAATAAAATTATAACCTCCCCTTAGGGGGGAGGACACCCACCTTGTGACATTACCGATCGCCACACCATCCTCTCCATTACGAGGCCTGAGGAACTTTACCGGAGGTCGTTTTTAAACCCTCTAACTGATTACATCCCACATTCATCAGCCAGGCCTCGGTCGGGATGCCACTGATGTAAAATTCTCGGCAAACATTTTCATCACTAAAATACAAATTAAATTTTGCCTTCACGTAGGCCTCAACACTTTCACATCCATCCTAGTATGATTCCCTTAAGCTAACTAACCGAAACCGTGGAAGCGCGGACCCGCTCCTAGTCCAAATTTGACAACACCGTTTGTTACTGTGAATGCTTCAGAAAGAGAACGGGTTGTAAGTTAAATCAGTGCTACACTCATACCAATCAAAATTATGTTTTACGCAACATAGAAATTCAGACCTATTGCATTGACTCGAATCCACCAAACGAAACCTAGCCAAACTCGCCCGAAAGGTACCATGGAGAGAAACTGTGTGGTATACCGATTGGGGGAAACCCATCTAATCGCACCTGGTGTATAGGAAATACACCATGCGTGTAGCGACCTGTGCGGGATTCGTCCCACCTGATCTTCTTTTTTTTCCCCTTGGGACTGGACCTAAACTGGCGAAGCACGACTCAATCCCAAAGGTGCCTTTGCCTTTAATCTCCCGAGTGTGACTATGCTGGACCCGGCTATCTCTTTTCCAGCACGGGGTACCACGCGGTCGGCCGGATCTTTTCTTATGAAAAGGAAACTGGGGAACTGGATCTTTTCTAATGCCTTGCCTCTAAGCGGAAGTCCCCCTAGAGGGACCTCCACCCTAGACTCTGGTCTTTTCCTTTATGTCTTGCCTCTAAGTGGAGGGCCCCCTAGAGGTCCCTCCACTCGGGACTCTGGTCTTTTCATTTTAACCCCCTAACAAAGCCCTTGAGTCCCTTTTCACTCATCGGCCGTGAAACACCGCGGCATCCCATGCCTCCTGAAAGGGGCTATCCACCCAACCGCTAATCTAGAAACCCCAAATCCCCGTTTTCGACGTCCCCCCTACCTTCATCCTCATCTTCCATCACCTTCTCCTCTGTTTTAGCCGTAATGACCAGGGAGAGATCATCTGCAAAACCAGTTGGCGACACCCCGTCTGGAAAACCTAATCGCAGCAGCCCGTCATAAGCTATACACCACAAGAACGGGCCAATGACCGACCCTTGCGGCACTCCTACCTTCATTCCAATTTCAATTGGAACCCCTTCTGCACTGCCTACCACTACCCTACCATTAAAGTAATCCTGCACAAGCCTGGACAAATTCGGGCCTGTACAAATCTTCCTCCTATTTAGTTCCTGGAGAACCCACCCGAACGGTAGCAATAACGTCTAAAAGAGATTTAGTTTATTTTTATTCTCATCTGGGATGTCTGTAAATTTTTTATTGTCACTGTTTTTGCTTTAATTTCCAACCGTTAGTGTAAAAATAAATAAAACATAGCCTATTCTGCGTTTGCATATGAGTTGTAATGAATGTTGTGATATTTATGGATATTTGTCCAGTGTCTTTATTATTGACGACTTTGTCTATCGGGTAGAAACTTGTCAACCACGCAGCGTTTTTAGGCAACCTTTTTACACCACACCAAGCTCTTTACAGCGGTATCTGTTACTCTGAACACACTATTATCTTGTTAAAAATGCATTAGAATAAATAAATTTAATTCATTAATTATAATTTATCTTCAAAAAGCACTTAAATCCCAGATTAATTTAATTTAATAAAACCCAAATAATAATGAATGTTTGTAACAATCTATCAATAATACTACCATTAAACTATGAAAACATAACAAATTTATAAAAATTATTAATTGTATTTCATGCGTATGTCACATCGAACTGAGGTGTAATTAGTTTCTACTATAAGCACCAAGAAAGAAAAATTGGCTTCGAATTATTTATCTACTGAAAAAAAATACGTATAAGCAACTAAACCTAGATATACGGTGAACAATGTGATTAGAAAGAAAACTAGTAGAAAGCGAAAACGAACAATTTGAAAATTAACGGAAGGAAATTTAAAATTTCTTTGTGTCGTCTTTGTGTCTTTAGATGGCATATTTATTGAAAGATGAAAAAGTGTTTCTCATTATTGGCACTTATTTATCAATTAATTAATCAAAGCTACATTATTTTTATAAAATAAGCAATTTCGTAAAATAAAAACTTATTTAAAAGGCAGATAATGCTCACAACTGATAAAAACAAACATTTTGTGGTTGATTTATACGGATCACTTTCACACAATTCACAAAAAGTTCCGGATCATCTAAAAATATCTTGTTCAGAAAATTTTAGCTTGTTCAGAAAATGTTCCGATTATAGCAATTCTTAGATACTAAGGTACTTTTCTTAACATTTTTCAATTACTGAATGAAAAAGTATTAGTAATTTATGTAATTAGATCAGTTTGAATAATGTTTCATAATGAAGTAGTCTGTATTAAAAAAAATTAGTTCATCTCTTAGATTGAGCTCTTTTGAAACGCCACTTGTTTTGATTTTATAATATATAATTTTTTTTTAACAATGTCTTATAATAAAAATAATCGAGTTTCGTTTTATAAAAATGTTGAATTTTAAGAAGTTTAGAGGAAGATGATACGTACTGTTTTTATCATTAGTAATATATTTTTATACGATAACTAGCAGACCCGGCAATGCTTCGCTATTGCTAGATTTGAGTATTTATATATAGATTAAATGAACACAATTGAAAGTTTGATAAAACATTAACAAAATGAAAATTATGGAACTTCACAATATTTACCCATTCCCCCATTTTCCTCCCCTTTTACCTTTCCATACCCAATTTCTCTTTCCCTTATTTCCCTTTCCTCATTATTATTTCCCCTTTTATTTTTATTGTTTCCCCTTTACGTTTCCTTTTCCCCGTTTCCCTCTTCTTTTTTCCATTTTTTCCTTCTTCCCTTTTAACTGTGTCGATTTTTACCTTTTCCCCGCGCGTAAATCGGTCCAGTACTTTTTTAGACTATAGTGGACACACATATCGGAAATATTGAAATGAAATCGTCAAATGTTTCGTATAGCGTGTGTTGCTTTTACGTCCAACAGATAGCGCTGTTTTAAAAAAAACATGTTTTTACCTGTCACAGGTGTGACATCTTAGGTATATAAATAGTAGGTATATAAACGCGCGTATTCAAATGCAACGTTGTGTCAGAATTTCAAAGTAATCGGTGAAGAACTTTCGGAGACTTTAGATTTTGAACAAACGATTACATTTTTATTTATATAGATAAATAAATAAAATATGCAAAATATTAATAAAAGTGTAATTTATTCTTACATTTTCTTACAAAATACTACTGATATATAATTATCAAAATATATGGAAAAAAGAAATATATTAGAAAACTATAACAGAAAAAAATTACCAGAAATATACATTCAAGATTAACAATAACAAAACTCGACGCAAAATTTGTCATTAAAAACAAACGTATATAATTCATTAATTAATTTAATATGAGTAATTGTTTAGAAAGCAATTATACTAAATATGAATATTCAATCTATAATATCACATGCAAGCTGTGTCCAGTAAGTAAACTGTATTGTTCTCGATTTGATAGAATAATAGAACCGTAAACTGTTTACTGAACTACAATACTCAACATTGATTCGCATAAACTTTGCTTTGGTAATTCACCGCAATCAACTTACTAATTATTCATAAATGATTTGATACTACTATAATTCTCCTTCGTCTAGTAATATTTCATTTAATTATTTTTACAACAGATTTATTTAATGAAATACTGCTTTAAAATGTATATAGTACTTCCAAAATATTCCGGTATAGATTATACTTTATCGTGTAAAATGAATACTAAAAAATCAGTGTATGGTAAAACTGACATCTCTATTAATAATATTGAAATTGAGGTAATTATTATTTATTTTATTTCTACTCTTAATATGTAAATTGCAATCTGTTCAACTTTTGAACAGTAACTGCTTGGTCCAATGAAATGATATATAAATAAGGTTTAATCTTGAACAGACAAGAACGACAATTCCTGAGATTTTATGTAGTTAATTGAACCCCCAACCACTTAAGTACATCTGTATCGATTGTCTAGTAATAAAAATGCCTGTAAAAGTAACTTAAAATCAGAGATTTACTTGATTACAGAATATTTTACATTAAAAAAATTTCATACTAAATTAAAAGTATTTGTAATGATTCTTATAATGGAAAAAACAGAATAATGTTTAAGCATGAAGTTATAGAGCTGTATTGTTTTTAATTATTAATAGTTTCAACCACTGATTTATATAAGTAGAAGAATATTTTTATTAGAGGAATATCATCCGTTAGTTTGTTTTATATATTCCTATGAAATACGTGAAAAGTTTTGTAAACTCACCGATTCCTAATTTTTAGTTTATAAGTAATGTTGGACAAAATATAAATTAATAACTTACAATTGAAACTAAAGGATAAAGTAATAAATGCGCATTTTTAATCGAACATATCCATTAATGTATATGATTTTATATTTTTTTCTCTTTTACTTCTGTGTTATTTATTTTTATAGGTACCACGTTGTAATGTATATGATGTTTAGTTTTAGGTACTATGTAACACTTATGGATTCTATTCTGAATGATAATATGAAGTTTATATTGTTGGTTGTATATATTATGACCTTGATTAGCTGTATTTGTACATGTATCATGTATAATTTGTATCATTTGATGTTTGTATTGTGTTTTGTTCTGATTATTTAACGATCTCATGTAAAAATCTGTATTGTGTTTTCAACTTATGATGTGTACTTTTAGTACGATATGACTTTTGACTGTGTGTGTTGGCGATCTTCCCCTATCTGATAGAATACGTTATTCCAGGGAGGAGGGATAGCCAAGGATGGAGGTTTAGTCGGTAGTGCGCAGGTATACATACGCTCTTCCTAAAACCTAGCGGGACCTGTTAGCGATTCCGACAGTACTTCGGCGTCTGTAAAATGGATTCCCCACCACTATAAAAAAAAAAGGTGCCACATTGTAATTCTTGTAATCTTCCACAAATTTTTTCTTACAAATTAAGTAAGCGTCTTCCTAAAAAGACGTTCCCTGATCATGGGCTGTATGATTATCTTCTTGGTCTTTATTTCACATTTTGAACTTTTTCTTGATTAACACTTGCATTCTCCCACAAAAAGTAACAAAGATTATTATTATTCCTAAATCTCTTAAAACTAAAGGAAAGTTACTTAAAGTAGTCAATAATAAGATTGATGTTTACTTGATTCTCATTTATTAAATATTACCTTGCGTTTATTCTACGTAGTCAGAACCAAACTAAGAAAGCATAACTGGACAAATGGGATCGCTACATCGCGGATTTAGAAAATGATGTCCATGGTATATAAGATATGCCATGTAAAGTTATCAGGCGTTTAAAGAGAAAAGAAATACAGCAAAAATTAACTTGATAAGTAACGAAGCTTTTTTGAAATAATTCCAGTTCATAGAATAGAACCTGAAGAACTAAAAGATGTAATGGATAAACTGAGAAATAGGAAAGCAGCGGTAAGTGACGGTATAATAGCTGAAACATGTCTCAGAAGAAGTGAAAAAGCGTTTACAGGTTTTATGATTCTATGTTGGGAGAAAAGTTCCGTATGAACAGAATGGAAAATAGCAATCATATCTCCAATATTTAAAAAGGGAAACAGATCCCATAATTACAGAAGAATAAGCCTTCTCAAAGTAGCATACAAGTTTTATTCAGAAGTAGTTACAGCCGGAATAAGACACAAATAGAGACAATGATACGAGAAGAACAGTCAGGATTTTGGACAGGAAGACCCTCTACAAACAATAATCTTAATAGAGAGTTACAAAGAGACACATATGTTTTTTGTGGATTACATTAAAGCATTCGACCAGATAAATAGAGAATCGACGTTTAACATATTTCAACGGCGAGGTATTCCACTTCACTTGGTTAACATAGTAAAAGGTTTTTACAAGAATTCAACGATATGTACGGCTGAAGTTAAAAGGAAAAGTGCAGAAATAAACAAGGGTTTGCGTCAGAGCTGCAATATTTCTTTTGCACTATTTTAATTGTATAATGACAAAGTTTAGGTGACTGATTTCAATTGTAAATATGTATAGTCTGGGCATGGAAACACAAACAAATCTATGACATTATTATATGATGACGACCAAATCATTATATCCAACAATGAGGATGGAGCTTAAAAGTTTCACTCTGAATTGGCGAAAGTGGCTAGAATGTATAATTTAAATATTTCCCAAGATAAAACTAAAGTAATGGCTTTTAGAGGATCGTGGCTGGTAAACCAAGATTGTCTTGCAGAACGGAATACTAGAACAAGTAAGCTGTTTTAAGTTTTTTGACTGCAAAATATCTTACATGGGAGAGTTGGATATAAATGAAAACATTGAAAGATTCGATTGTACGAATGGCACCATTAAAAGGACCTTGAGAATAAGGTTCGAAAAGATACGATAAAGATATTTTATAAAGTAATGGGAGTTTCTGGTTCTCTTTTGGTAGCGAAACATGACCGATGACAACAGCACAGATTCTAGGTTGCAGGTTGCTGAAATGAGTTTTTAAGGTCAGTAGCAGGATATACAGTAGCAGAATGGAAGGAACTGAAGGTGTATTAATTTGAACGAAAAAGTTAAATATCGGAAACAACGGAGGATTACCTAGATCGAATGGAAACGTCGCGGTTGCCGAGAAAAATTTTTGATTACAAGCCAAGCGGTAGGAAAAGTTTGGGACGGCCCAAAAAGAGATGAAAGGAACAGATTACGTTTGAATGACATAACCCCTAAATACATGTAGATGATTACAGAAATAAAATATTACCAACATATAGAAATAGTAATTTCTTTTAAAATCACTTTCATGGCATTTTGTTGTTATTACAATAATTTTATTAAATTTAGATCGAATAAATTAACTCATAAGATATTTCTAGTTTCTCATTTACAACGATTCGTCAGATTTGATTTATTTATTTCAGGTTTTTAAAACGATTAGTTTTTTTTTAGTCTGTAGAAATTCTTTATATAAAATACTATTATTAAAAATGAAATTGATATCAAAGAGTGTTGACGGAGAATAAGAGAGGCAGAAAAAGGGAAGGATGAAGTATCATGTTTCGTTCAAGTGAAAAACATAAATGAATACATGGTAATATTTGTATTTCCACTCGTATGATTGTTTAGTACGTAGATGAGTGAATATAGACGATTCGTGCGTGTTCGTATCTAAGTTATGTAAGCATGAAAAATGTTGTAATTGAAAAAGGAAGGAAAATATGTGGAAGCATTGAAATAGATTTTTTTTTTTTTAAATGGGGTGAAAGGGTTCAATCACGAGAAGTCTCCTACAATAGACATGGGACGGTTTATATTGGCGTAAACCCAAAGAGGTTTCCAACGCAACGATACGCATACACACTCACATGCGCTTACTCGTACATAAACAGACACTAAAACACGTACTCACACCGATATACACGCGTATCAGTCACTCTCATTTCGTCCTTTTGTTCTCTTTTTTTCCTCATCTCTATTTCTTCTTTTTCTGTACTCTTTTCATCTTAACTGTTATAATATAATTGAATAACTTCACCTGGCGTTGTAAAATTAATTCCTCTTTGTAATATATGTATACGTTTAAAATAATGGCTGGAGAATGGGTTATATTTTATTTTAAAAATACCCTGAACCATTGTAAACGATTTCTTGCAAAACCATTATTTACAAATTAGTTTTTTTTAAGTCTATAAAACCTTGTGTCTGCACATTACTTTACATTTCATTAAATATTTAAACTGTAGACATTGTATTTTCAAATAATTCGATTACATTTTTATTCTCCATCAATCCACATGTGTATTATATATTAAAAAATAAAAAATTAAAAAACAGCATAATGGTTTGGGTATATTTTCTGAATTAATTCATCTTGTGACAGGAAACAATGATAAATAGTCAATTAAAAATATTGTTTTGTTTGACAGAAAAAAGAGATGAAATATTCGATTTAATACTTCAGTATTATAAATGCTGTAAAACTGTATTATTAATTTTTATACATGAACTTATATTTTCATTTTTATAACTAATTTTCATGAAAGATGTTCAAAAAATGTGCGATGAGTAGGTTTATTAATAAATTAGAAATTATAAAAATTAGCTACTGAGAAACAATTCTGAAGGCAGTGTTTGATAACAAGGAAAAAAGTCTAAAAATAAACCAAGAGTAGAAAAAAGAAAATAATGAGATATTGTTAGTTTTTACACTCCTTTAAAAAGAGTTTAATATATTTTGGATGTATGTAGGTTTGTTCCACCGTAGTAGCTCAACAGTTGAACCGATTTAGATGCAAGATCCCGCGTTGTAATCCTTACGGTACCGGGACTGTCTTAAGCTATATAAAAAAAATGTATATATACGTATAAATAAATTTTAAAAAATCTTGTAGAAAATTATTCTGTATACAAAATTGTGACCCCACGCTTTTTAATTATCCTGTATTAAATAGTAATCTTCTTATTGGCAGTCCTGTTTTTTTAATATTTATCTCTAGTTCTGAAATTTAGTCCGTATCCTTTAAAAAAACAAAAAAAAAATAGAAGTCACAACGATCGTATTTCGGTTTTCAGATTTCTATGGAAATATCCATTTTCACTAGTTTCGGTGTGACGTCTCTACGTATGTATGTCTCGCATAACTCGAAAACTATTAGCCGTAGAATGTTGAAATTGTGGATTTAGGACTGTTGTAACATCTAATTGTGCACCTCCCCTCTTGATTGCAATCAACAGAACTAAAAGAGTCCAAAAAAAACCCAAAATTCAAAAATATTTTGATTTTGGACTTTTTCTTAACTTCGGTAATAAGCCTTCATTGAGAGCTTATCAACGATATATCAAGTGTTTGATTTCAGAGTTATAGCCAAATAAAATTTTAATTAATGAAATATTTGGATCTTACAATTGGAAGGCACATCGGTTCAAATCAGACGTAACTCCTTTTTTTAATTTAAATATATTTATTTATTAATAATTAATTATTAACCTCTGAAGAAAAAATATCAGAAGTTATTAATGAAATAAAATTAAATGTACTTTTCATTTTTTTTTTAAATGTGTATATGTCATTTAATAGGCGTACAAGGAAGTCATGTGATGCCCACATCAGATTTTTTATATTTGTTATTATTTATTATTTCCCAAAAATCGTAATACTAGTTGCTTGTACCAGTTTCTGATAGTTGCGTAACTCTTCTCCATAATATTCTTTTATGATTCTTATAAAATATGGATTAGAAAACAAAATCTCCTTCAAAAGTAATTGATGAAAATTTTTATTTTAAATCTAAACCATTTTAATTGTTAAAACAATCATTATAAGTAGAAGCTTTGGGAAAGAATACTTTTTAAATAAATGTGAAACCAATATGAAATTAATAAACAGTACATACAAAACAACTATAATTCAGATATTTTTAACCGGTATTTTAGATTAGAAATAAAAGTAAAAAAGTATAAATAATTGTTTTCGTTCTAGGCAATCCTAATGGAGAGCAAAAAATTTAGGTTAAAATCACGTAAATCATTTAAACCTCCAATCCAAACTGCCTTCCCCGATTTGCCTCTTTTATATGTTTGGTAGAAAGAAGTTAATTCAACAGAGGTAAAGACAACAACAGTCAAACAGATTCAAGGTTTCCACAAATGAAATTTCATAAAAGAGGAAAGCAGTTTAATGTTCTGATTGAAATCACTGGCAAAAGGATTTTTAACTAATTTAAAATTCAAACAGGTTATTGGATATTGATTCCTTACCGTTGTTCAACAACAAAGTATCTGATTCACTATTGTTAAAGCAAGTTTTCCAATAATATGTATTTACTAAGAACATTTTTTATAATAATTTCTTTAGTAAATTATTTTTTTGATCTGCTTACAGACAGGCAATGCTATGCTGCAGCCTATTTCTTAAATGTTCTATATTTATGAATAAAATGTTCCTTTATACTAGTTTTAATCTTTTTTTTAGTTTTCTATCTGTAAATTGAAAAAGTTGCCTTTATAAGTTCGTTTTTAAATTCCTGCTCTTTGATGGGTTTAATTTTATCATTAGCTTGTGCAATTGTTCATACGGTGAACCTTGTGCAAATTTTATATATGATTTTTCCAATCGTTTTTCACTATTTATTAATTCGCATTTATTAAATTTTTTTTTGTAAATCCTTTTCTTTACAAGATCCTTTCTTTAGCAAAGCCAAAGGAAACTGAATGTTGTTCATCAGCATACGTATTTTTTGTATACGTTAATACACAATATAAGACATACATTCTCTTTTGGGATTAATTTCAAATCCAAAAATGGTAGCGTCTGTTCATTTTCAATGTCATAATTAAATTAATTTTTTTTTCTTAATTTGGTGTTATTTTTTAGTCAAAATTTTTCATATGATTTTAAATATTAAAAACATTAAATACATCATTCAATCTAAGTCAAAGTAACGGAAAATATTGAAATTCTTTTTTTGGCTTTCATTTCTTGTTTACCCGTAGGTATCCAAAGAAGTGCGGTGTTTATCAATTTATATTCTATTTATTTGTTTACAAAAATCGTAGTAAATAAATAGCGATTTTTTTTTTTTTAATTGATTGAAAAAGGTGATACTTTTTTAACATTTATATAAACCATTTTTCACTTGGGAGGTTTACTTTATTAATAGTGAAACTTCTTTGTTTTACGCCGATAAATAACCAATACACCAGCCTGTTTAAATATTAAATTTGTTAAAAACCCTGTAAAATGTTGAAATTGTATGAACATTAAATTTGTATCACCTTCCTTGAAATTTTGTTCATAGGCGGATATATCTGATAGATTTTTGTTTTAATAATTTTATCTTCGCAACCTGTAAAAGAGACATACGTCATGTTTTGGTGGACAGACTTACTTCAAAATAGATATACATTTTATAATAAATTTATGATTTCTATTATGATTGCCCAGAACGAACGGTAACAGTAATTTATATTTATTTTTTCATATTACTTTTATCGGCTTTTCGATGAAAAGTAAGGTATTACTTTTAGTTACATGGTGGAATTGGGGGGTGGGGTTGAAATTAATTTCTATACATTTTCAGGTATGAGGTTTACAAAAATACAATTCATGCATAAATTTTTTTGTTTCGAAAATCTTCAAACTAGATCAATTTCAATGAAATTAATACTGTAGTAGTGTTTCTGAAGTTTTGCATGTGATAATTTGATGAAGATTAGTTGATTCGTTCTTCAGTTACCCTCAATGTATGGTCGATGACAGACAACATAACCTCAATTTGGTTATGTTTACTATGTAATGGTGTATTTTTTATACTCGCTTGTACATTGAGTAAATTTAAACGTGATGCTTATGTGTACGATCTACTCGTTAATCGAACGTATGTATTGCGTTGAAATCGGAAAATCAGTGCTTTTCTGACAGTGAAATAGTATGAGCGTCGGAAACGAAAAGTCAGTCGTCTTGAGTAGAACTGCGCAAGAATTTTTTATTTTTAAACCCTAGCTATAAATACTTGTTTTATAATAATATTTTGTGTCCTTTTTTTATTTTATAGGACTCCCAATAGGGAAAAACCCCACCTTGTAACGATTCCGGTCGCCACCCCCACGCCCCCTTCCGGGCCATGATGGGCTTGTCGTCTTATAGACCATCATCTGATTACACCTCACAGTAATAAGCCGGACCTCGGTTGAGATGCCACCGATGTAAATGCCTCGGTAGACATTTACATCGGTGATATTTTAACTCGGCTTTTACCTTCGCTGCTGATCTCATACGGACATATTTTTATAGGACTGTACTTTTCCGTAGTTTCCACTGATTATGATTGTTAACGATGGAAATGCTCGTTATTAAAAAAATTATTGCTTATTATTAAAAAACTAATAAGAAAAATTTAATTTTTTGAAATTTAATCTTTGTATCTGATTTATTTTAATAACCGTTTACCATGTACTATATAGTTCTTTGTACTTGTGATATGTGTTATTTAAAAACTATAAAAAGTAAAAACAACGGATTTATATTACGTAGTAAGTTTCTATGTATCATTCAGTTTATTCTTAATCTCTTTCTCATTTTATTATTTTGATACATTTGTATTAAAATGTAACGTTGGATCATTTTTTAAACATATTTCCTGTGTGTCAGATCACAATTGACTGTCCGCTGTGTGTGTGTGTGTCAGTCAAGTGCGCAGACTGTGATGCCATATATATATATTGAAAAAACCGATAGATCGTTCAAGGCAAGATTCTCAGAACATCTGAGGGCATTCAACAATAAGAAGAAATGTTTTTCAAAATGGCGGATGACCTGATTTCGAATAGACATTGAATCACAAACTTAGCGGATAATCTTGAAATATTAGAAGTTTGTAATGCTAAGAACAAACTAAAGAATTTAGAAAACTATTTTACATTTATAAATATAAGAACTTCAATTTAATGAACCATCAAACACACTTCGAACACGACGATCTATTTAAGCAAGCTATAAAATCTGCACATTGACATCTGATTATGATTTTAATTAGTTTTACCTTAGTGACCAAATACGTAATGTTTTATTATTTATGTTATCTTAACAACTGATGATGGATCCAGTGGGTCCGAAAAGGCCTTCTTGAATAAGAAAAGATTTTAACACCTAAAGGTGAGATCAATATTTTTTTTTTTATATATATGTGTTATATAGTGATTTTTAAACTATAAATAATTAATATATATATATTAAATATACCCTCGTATGTTATTTTGGAAATAAATAGAACTAACTTATAAAATTTTGTTATGATTTATGTAATACTGGCATATTTTTTTAACTAAAAAGTTTTGAATTTGTTACCTGTGTTTGTCATTTACATAGGTTCAACTGGGAATCAAACGTCCCCATTCATTCATCATTAACTGTCTCTCAGTACGTAAATACATATATATATATATATATATACATACACGCAGATATTCAGGTCGGTCTGTAATCAATATCCAATCAAACATACACACTGTGTAGTGTTGGGATCTGTTTATTAATCAATCATAACAACCTATGTTCACGTATCTGTTATGGTTTATTAATAACTGTCTTAACTCTCTAATTTATGATGCATACAAACAGAGGTACTACTAAATAACCTACTAAATAATCAATTATGACTTTTACATATCGGCCGGTTTCCAGTGAAAATCCCAAACTGTACATTTTACATAATTGAAACAATAATTGTGTTGTAGAATGACATGTAAATTCATAAACAATAAATTATTTTTTTTTTAAGTTTATGTAATTAATAACCTCTTCAATTAATCCTTATAAATAAATTGTACTTGAATATAAACGTATAGAGGACATAGTTTGCTAAAAAAAATGTTAATTTTTAACAAACATCAAAAATTATAAATTTGCATTTCAAATCATTGGTTACTTGTTTTTTTGTAACAACGTATGTTTTAAATGAAGTGATTTAATTCTTATTCTGTACATAAAGTTTGTCTGTTGATTTCATTTTAACTTTTTTCTATAAGAAATATTTTTAACGAAAATTTACATTACCTTTATTGACCATTTGTTTACATGTTTTCTTTAAAAAAAGAAATCTGCGGTATTGAACTCGGCAAGTTGATGAATTTTTTATGAATACTGTGATGAGTATCCAGGAAGGTTTTGACCAAAATTAAGGGTTTGATCAGGACATCAAAATAAATTTAAAAAAAATTCATGTGAACAAATCTCTTATCTCACTTCATTTTCGCTCTGTCCGCTACTTTTTATTTTTAAATAAAAAGGTATAACTTAAGAACGGTTTGCTGTATTTTAATTAAATTTGGTATACATGTACCCAACAATATCTACTACAAAATAAATAAATGTGAAAATCTTATCTTTGAAAATTTCAAAATGCGGCCATTAGATTTTTTCAGTCATTAATAATTCCGTAAATATTAATTTTACCCAATGATTTTGTTATTAAATTAAATGATAAACCACAAGCAAAATTAATTTAAACGTTTTGTAGCATTACTGCAGCAAATTACTTTAAATAAGATTACTATTTTATTCATTCAAATTGGAAGATAAACAGCTGAAATTATTAAATTGGATCGCAAAAATTAAGTAAATGACAATTTTTTGGCCGTTTTCATTTCCTTTACTGTTTAAATTAAAAATAATTAATAACGATCTCTATTAATAACAGTAATAATAATACACTGAATAAAATATTTTATTTGAAAAATCATAACAATGACGTCAGGGTAAAGATGAAACGGGTCAGGGTATTTTTCCATAAAAGTTTTTTTTTTTTTATCTTCTAAATTAATCACTTACGTTTCTCTAACCTCTTTTGGAACGCTTTATTTTTTTTCCCCCCAATAATTATTAAAAACTAATAATACTGAATATTATTAAAACGTAAGAATCTTGTAAATTACTACAGATAATTATAATTATGATTAGTTAACTATTAATAACAAGTACTAATTTTTCAACTATTTTTAATGTGCTAGTTTTTTTCAATGTAAGTTTATTATCCAGTCTGATAAAAATAGATTGAAATTGCTTTAATTGTTATGTGTATAATGGTAAGTACATGATTTACAGTATTACGCAAATATTTCTGGGATGTTGATAAATATGAATATATATTTTTATCCTTCAATCTAGTGTCCTAAACTTTGATCTATAATTTACTAACAATTTCTTTTTATGAATCTTTTTGAATCTTTTTATGAATTTTTATGAATCTTCGGTGAAAGTTTAGGAAAAAGCAAGAGGATCAACGGTCCCAAATCAGCTGATTTGGAAGTCGAGAGTTCCAGCGTTGAAGTCCTAGTAAAGCCAGTTATTTTTACACGGATTTGAATGCTAGATCGTGGATACCGGTGTTCTTTCGTGGTTGGGTTTCAATTAACCACACATCTCAGGAATGGTCGAACTGAGACTGTACAAGACTACACTTCATTTACACTCATACATATCATCATCATTCATCCTCTGAAGAATTATCTAAACGGTAGTTACCGGAGGCTAAACAGGAAGAAGAAAGAAAAGAGGAAAAACGAAGTTTGTAAAAAAATAAACCTGTGTTCATCTATCTGCTTAATAGGGTTTTTATTAAATTATTATTATTATTATCAGAATCTTAGAAAAAAATTATATTTAACTAAAGATGTTTAAGTGAATCAAAGAAATATTTATATATATATAAATATAATATATATATTCCATAATCCAAACAAGAGCGCTTTCGCGAATACCTCGCATCATCAGTTGCTCTATAATTTTTCAAAACTTTCGTTGCAAAAGAGTAGTGCTAAGGAATATAATTCCCGAAAGGTTCGATTTTAGAAAAATTATATAATATATATATATATATAAATATATAAATAAATATATATATATATATATATATATATATATATAGAGAGAGAGAGAGAGAGAGAGAGAGAGAGAGAGAAAGAAACATATATTAATAAAGTTTATATTAAAATATAAACTTTACAAATTATTTTATTTTTGTAGCTTTTTGAAATATGTTTTCCTTAAATAAAAAAAGCATTGTTATATTATTAGAGATTTTTATAATATAATCACATTTAAATTCCAAAATCAGCTGTATAATGTAGAATTATTGTGATTTAAATCGTATTATTGTATTTGGTTATTAAGTTTGTGCGCGGTTATTAAACGGTACAAATAATAGTCATTTGGAATTAATAAGAGGATTGTAAACACAGCCTTCTGCCTTATACCATTCGTGAATCATTGTCATTACTCAGTGATGGTAACACGTACACAGAGTACATAATAACAATAACATGGATATTATTGCAGTATTAACAGAACGGAAGCACCAGTTGCATTGTAGCGTGGTGCATTGCAGACTGTCTTCCTGCATAAGCAGTTAAATACAACTGTGAACGTTCTGTTTTGTCTGACTAGATTGCAATAACGGAGAACAGGGATGAGATAAGCGGCTCATTTTACCGTAACGTTCTCAAATCCAGACACGCACGACATAACCAAACGACTAATGTTTGCCTATACGGTTTAGCAATAGATAAAAATCAATCTTTATAGTTATAAAGGGATAAGCTTTCGTTTAATAATAATAATCTCATTAAAACAAATGTAAGCGTAAAAAATTAATTTTAAATAATTACAATCCGTTGATAATAAATGTTTATTAAAATTTTAAAAATGTACTGCCTAAGGATAAAGGATAAATTATCCTTTCGAAAAATAAAATAACTTATATATTTACATAATTATTTAATCCCTTATAATCACAAGGTAAAATACTTAGCTATTAAATCCTACATATTTAAGAACTAAATATCGTAAATATTTAATGAAGGAAAAGAATATTCTTTTGACAATGCAGATTACGGTTTTTAATTTCGCTCTTTGATTCAACGTATAAGTTGGAACTCCGTTTTGATGAGAGTTAGGGATGGTTTAATTAAGCGATCCACTCCATAAATCAGGTTTAAACTATTTCTACGATGTACTTAACAATATCATGTGATTTCTTCAGAGCTTGTTGATTATCAGGAACAAGCTCGATTCACCGTTATAAATATACAGATATAACAAAACGTAGAAATGTTGTAATTTTTAGCAACTCTAAAACCGAGAGTACTATAGCTAAATTTTTATTTTGTTTATTCATTTTACATTATTTCTTACAAAATTTTATTATTTATGTTAAAAGTGACAGATTTTATACAAAAATAAATACAAATAGGTGATCGGAAGCTACGTATGATGTTAGTAAAACTAATTTTGATTGATGAAATTGTGCATATGAAGAATTTGTTTTAATATGCCTCGTTGAAGATGAGCTACACAGTTAAAATCGTACAAAGCATATTGAATTACTATATGCTAATACTATTTAGTACTCGTGTCGTACTTCAGTTTTCTGGAACCGAGGCTATTTTATGATGGTACGCTGATGAGGTTTTATTATTGTTTCCCTGGATCCTTCCAGGCAAATCTTGGAGCAGTCCTATTTTTATCCGTGAACTAACATATCTACCCATTCCTGACGTAATCTTTATTACGTATTATTATAAATCTATATGTTTTCTAATGATAAAAGACGATTCCTATATTTAGTTAATTACCAAAGAAAAAAAACCTTTTCCACAGAGGTAAAATGTGGAAAGGGATTAATATTTTCAATGGTTTTATGACTAAATTTCAAAATTCACTTCGACAAGCAAACCAACACGTATATAACGCATTAAATAAGTTTGTAATAACTTTACTTAGTAATATTGAAAACTGTGTTATTTCTCAGTTTTGGGAGTCAAAAAAGGAATTATTTAGTTACAGCTATTCATCTGTAGCTTCGCAATGAAATAGTAAGAAATAAATCTTAAAATTCAGAATATTTTATTACAAAAATAATAACAGGTATATGAAAATTATTATATCGATAAATTTTGTCCATCTCCAATACTTTTAAATTGTGTACCGAAGAAAGAATAAAAAAAAATAAAAGCAAACCAATAGACTTTTACTTTTCAAGAAGAAAAAATCTGATGTGGACACCACATGACTTCCTTGTATGCCTGTTAAATTACTTATATACATTTTTTTTAAATGAAAAGTAGATAAAATTTTATTTCACTAATAATTACTGATTCTTTTTCATATATATATATATTTTTTTTTATTTGTTATTATTGAATTATTATTTATTGTAAAATGTTTTTTACAATCAGAGGTTAGTAATTATTAATAAATATATACTTAAATTAAAAAAAAAGTTAAAAAATTAAAAAGGAATCAAGTCGTGTTCGAACCGATGTGCGTTATCTCTGTAAGATCCAGGCTATAACTCTGGAACCAATGAAAATAAGTTACACTTATGATATATCGTTGAAAAGCTCTCAATGAGGGCTTATTACTGCAGTTAGTAAAAAAGAGAAAATCCGATGTGTTTGGATTTTGGCTTTTTTTGGAGATTTTTGGTGAAGTGGATTGCAATTAAAAGGGGAGGTGCAGAAATAGATGTTACAACAGTCCTAAATCCAAAATTTCAACCTTCTATGGCCAGTCCTTTTTGAGTTACAGACGACATGCCGAAACTGGTCAAAATGAATATTTCCGTTGAAATTTGAAAACCGAAATTTTTCACGATTACAATACTTCCTTGTACTAATAAAGATGTTGAGAGTCACTGATGACATTGACCAATTGATTGTTAAAACAGAAATTAGTTGAAAGATATCAAGAAAGGCGTAGACTTAATGTTAGAAAAATAACGAAATAACGAAATGTATAAGAAAAGAAGATAATAAGCAGTTAAATGTTAAGTAGGGGAATTATAAAGCAGACTGGCATCAGTAAGGACAGTTATTTCCGATAAATGAAGTTTGCTATATCGAACGTACATTTAAGAATTAAAAATAAATTCTTCAAAATATTTGCGTGATATATAACGCTTTGTAATAGTGAAATATAGACAAGAGGAAAACGGAATAGAAAATGTTATTTTTTGTTGGAAATTCTTGAAATGTAGTACAGAAGGTTATCGAAAGTTAGGTGGATCAATAAATTATATATTTTATGGGGATTTATGGGGAATCTTATAAAGACACAAACTGTGTCGATGGAGAATATTTTGCAAGATATCAAAGTTTAGTTAATCTGGTAATGGAGGAACGTGAAAATAAAAACTGTAGAGAAAGACAAAGAGTGGAATATATATAAAATATCTGTTTTGTGCCTATACTGTTTTTCCCCTTCCTTTACAGTTATCTTACTCTTTATTCTTAGTTATGTAATTAAGGATGTAGTAAATATATCGAGGTTAAAGAATTATCGCAGGATAAAAGGGAGTAGAGTGTAGCAGCAAATTAGTCAGCTGTATGATGATCGAAAGAAATCATTAAGATATTCTTTCTTTCGCTTTTATTAAATATACACGTTATTTAAAAAAATAAATAAATCGATTCCATCACTTAATATTTTATTAAGGAAAAGTAATACAAAATTCTTACCGAATCACATGTATTCTACTTATAATCAAATTTCATTTCTTGTCTTATAAGTGTTCAGTGTAACCACGAGAAACAGCACGGACAACATCAAGATTACAAGAGAATTCCTCCCAGACGCGTAGCATCATGTCACGATTCACCGAGTTGATCGCAGTTATATTCGATATTGAAGGTCATCAATGTTTTCAAGTAACGGTGGACGAAAAATAAGATCCTTAACATACCCCACAAGAAAAAAATCACGTTCCGTTAAATCTGGAAGTCTCGTAGGCCTAACACAAAGAACAAGATGTTTGGCACCATTTTAACCAATCCATCGTTTGGACACTTTTTCTTTCAAAAAAAGCTCATAGTATCAGGTGCCAATAAGGCGGTAACCCACCTAGTTGTAAAATGAAGTCATCTGAATCTGCTTGCAGTAACGGAAAGAGCCAGTTTTGGAGCATGTCGAGAAAGACATATCACGTAACGGTGATTCCTTCGAAGATAAAGGGTCCGTAAACCTTGTCCTTACGAACTGCACAGAACTCAGTCACCTTAGAAGAATCTCTTTCGTGCTGAAGTGTTATATGTGTGGGTTCCGATTCCCAAATGCGAACAGTATGACGATTTAAGTGAAAGATCGCTTCATCAGTGAAAATTAAACGTGATTTCGTTTTTCATTTTCTCCAGCATCGATTCACAAAATTCCAATCCCTTCCTTTTGTCGGTATAAGAAATGTTTGAACGAGCTTCAATCTGCACGGTTTCTTATGTAGATGTCGTCTAATCATACGTCAGATAGTTTGTTGAATTGCAAGCTGACGGCTAGCTCGATTTGTGGACTTTTGTGGGCTACGCTGAAACGCATCAAGAATTCTCTCCACTCGTTCCTCCGAAACCCGTAGCCGTCCTGGATTCGCCCAATCAGAGACTTACAGAGACACCCAGTTTACTCAGACTGTCGAGACCACCGTCGAATGTTCTTCGCAGAGGGTGGATTAATGTCCAACCGCCTTCGAAAAGGCACCGTGATTACCGAATTTGTTTTCGCGAACTCGAGTACACAGAACGCCTTTTGTTGTCGACTCGCCATTTTGAGGTCACATAACTTACGCGTTCATGCGGTAATTATTCAAAACTTAGAAACCTGCCCTTTTAATTGATCCATGACTCATTCTATAACGGTTCTACTGAACTGAAAACGGTGCTCTATAATTTTTTAGTAATGTTATATGTTCAAAATCAATTCTTCAAAAAAAAATTTTGAAAATAACTGTGGTATTTGGGATTATTTGTTGTAATGATTAACAATTATGTAATAGCAACTATCTCTAACCCGCTATAATATGTTTCTAAAAATTAATAAACAAACGTGTTACAGATTAAACAAACAAGTCTTTGATAAGCCGTGAAACATTAAAAGCGAATCAAATTATCTGAAACATATGGAAAAGGCTTGAAAGAAAAGGAATGTTACACAGAGATAACTTCCGAACAATAATTTACAGCGTAAAATATATTGTGGTAAAAAAAAGAAAGACACGAAGAAAATAGATAGATGAGCAAAAACGAAGCGGAAAAACTTGAAAAAAAAGCGTGGAGAAAAGAATTTAGAAAGAAGTGTGGTCCTAGTTGGCCTTTTTATATAAAGAAAAAAAATCATAACAGTCTCTTTTGAATATGATATATTTTTAAATGATTTCTTTTAAGTACTTTTTAACGTAAATTGAGCCTTAAGTTAATTGGCTTATAAATTAATTATATTTAGATTTTATCCGGTAAAATTTTACAGAATTTGTTCGTTCTTTTAAAGTTAAAATTTATAAAGGCTTTGTGGTTTAATTGTAAATAAGCTATATAGATTTCATTTAATTATATTTTAATTCTCTATATTTTATTTTATTAAAAATAAAAAAATAGCTTTGATTGAAATTGTGTATTAAAAATAAAGGAAATAATAACTATTTTGTTTTATTAATAACTTGTTCATTAGGTAGTTTTAATTATTTATGGGTAGCGGATAATAAAGCAAAATCATAAATAACTGGTGGTTAAATAAATTTATTATACTATTATATTAAATGACAGGTTAAAATGTTATAAACAATAACTGATAATTATTCATTTCCATCAAATAAATTAACAAGTTATGGTTTTTAGAGCAATTTAATAAAATTAACGCTTAATACGTAAACAATTTGAATAGATTTTCAAATGTTAATGCTACTAGGAAAGATTTACTAAATAATTAAAAAAAATAAAACAAAAACGATTAGTTTTAAAAAAATCTAATTCCGGTTATCTTTTAATACCTGTTAAAAATTAAATAAATACTCTATATTATTAATGTATGGACCCTTACCACCAACAACGTATGTTTATACACAGGTATGTCGGTGTGAATGGTACTTAATCTACCCGAACATTCATTAAGTGTCCTTTGTCATAACCAAGAACACTTGACTATAGAACAGACAATAGTTCAGAAATTTAGCATAATATTTTTCTTTATTATTTGTAGTTTTATTGTTCTGAGTAAATTCTGTTTTATATTTACATATTTTTACGTTATCTGTTTGTAAAATATCGTAAAAGTACTCACTTTACTGTCATAAATTTTTTTAAATATAATGTAGTGTATTTTTTATAACCTTATTTTAAATTTTGTTAACTATGACCTATTTATATTGTTTTTAACCGACTTAAATAAAAAAGGGAGGTTTGTATATTTTTTTTAATGTTCAAATCTTTCTTACAACCGAATTGAATATTGCTTTTTTATTTTATAGGTGAAATTTATTTAGTGTTCCATAGTAAAGTTCTTCAGCAATATCAATGAAAGATTTTGTAAATGTAGAATGGTATGATGCGGTAAAAGATTTGAAGGTATTTCTTGTTGTTGCCATACTTAGAGATGATTTGTAATGACTTAGTGGTAGATAATAACTTAATCTTGAAATCAATTTGGTATTCGAATAATTTTCGATCATAACTTAAAGAAACATGAGATAAAAAAATTAATATATATTTTAGCATTCCAGTTAACCTTAATTCACGCTCGGTAGATGTTACTGTACATGTCATTTCTCTGAATTCTTTTTCTTACTTTGCTAATACGAGTTTTCTAGCCTCTTCTTTTTTTTTGGATGGAATATTTTCATATGGGAAGCCTGTTTTTGTAGATTTAATGATTTTTAAGTAAAAATGAAATTTCTGTTAGTCTATATAAGGGAGGGGCGTTTAGACAATGCCCTCCCTTTATTTGACATTATGACTTATCTGGTCTGAAGATATCCAGACCACATTACATGACCTCATATAAAGGGAGGGACGTTGACTAAACGTTATGTAAAGACTAACTGAAATTTAAAAGTACCAGTACAAAAGATTTTGACAATGGAGTAACTACTCCAACCAATGAGTAACAATGGAGTAGTAATAACTCCATTGTTGTTATAATAAAAGAATGAAGCCAAGAAAGGTAGACAGTACTCAACATAGAATCATAATGTTTTTAACAGAAAATATAATAATAATTATTATCTTAATAACAATACTTTTAAAAATGAAACATGAATTGAAACAAATAATAAATTTATTGATGTATTAGTTTCCACTTACCAAGAGTCTTTAATAGTATGTTCGAGTGCTTTCGGATTAGTAATCCATCCTCAGGAACATTGATGTGTTATAATTATAATTATTTATTTCACATATCATTAATTACAATAACTTAAATTTTAAAAACAAAAATTATAAATATAACAATTGATCGTCAAAAGGTAAAATAATGAAAACGTTATCCGTCACAGTACATGAGTACTACATACAGGAGTACATGACTACTAGTCATACTGACATGAGTATTACATACTTATGAACATAACAATTAAGACCTACATACTGATATGACGAATAACGTTTACATTATTTTACCTTTTGACGATCAATTGTTATATTTATAATTTTGTTTTTAAAATTTAAATTAGTATAATTAATGATATGTGAAGTTAATTATAATTATAAAATACAATTTCCTGAGGAAGGATTACTTATCCAAAAGCGCTCGAACATACTATTAAAATTTTCGGTAAGTGGAAACTGTTATATCAATAATTAATAAATTATACTAAAACAAAAGAAAAGAAAAATATATAGTCTGATGTGTAACGATGGAATGTACGAACTAAGAAAAGCAAAAGAGTTATATCAAAAAGTAGAGAATATTGAAACAAAAACGAGGAAAAAAAGGTTAAAACTCTGTAGGCTCTATATAGAATGAACAATAACAGATTGGCAAAAAATATTTTTAATTTTATGAATTAAAAGACAAACACAAATTGGTGCAAGCAGATGGATAAAGTAAAGGTAAACAAAAATTTGATATATGAAAGAGATAATTTAGGAAATAAGTTGATGAATCTAATCTGGAGAAAAAGTGAAACCTAAAAGTGGAGCGAAGAAAAAAACAAGCATAGATAATGAGGGAATTTTGGAAAAAGAAAAAAGCCAAATTATGAAAACGTGATCCGAAGATGGCATGAACGAAAAAAAATTAAATATGCACAAAAATTTAAAATAAAATATTATTAAATTCTAATTTTAATTTTAATTTTTTTTTTTGTAACTTAGTACCAATTAAGTTGTCGGTAAGATTATTTTTTAATTTGGCTACGACTCTTTTCTTCTTTCGAGTTAAGAACAAAAGTATTAACAGAAATGAGATGATTACTTGCTCGAATTTTAAGATGGCTCACAGAAACGATTATTTTATTAAAAGTAATAAATTAAAAAGAATTGTCTAAGATAAAAAATTATTTTAAAACTGATATCAACAAAAAACAAACATGAGGGTATATTGCAAATTCAAGTATAAATCCAGTAACATTAAAAAAAATCTCGAAAAATTTACCGATTATACGTAAGTAAAATATTGTTATTGCGGTGATGTTTAAGAAACTTAATTTTTTATTAAATAAATTTTTTTATGGTTTTTTTCTTTTTTATTACAGTCTTCATATTCTTTTTAGTCGTAAGCAACTTGTACAAAATAAATGAATTTAAAAGAATGGTTGCTGCAGTCAGCTTTATTTGGAACTGCACTTTATTTGAACTGCACGTACATTGTCTACCTCAACGTCCTAATAAAGATATTGATTAGATGGAAAAGTGATTTCAAACATAGATTTTAAAATTCTCGGTACTTTTATTAATCACAAAGAATTTTTTTTTTTGTTAGAGAAATCTGTTTTAAAGGATTACGACCATAAATAATATTTTTGATTAATAGTAAAGTCTCAGAACACCATCTAAAGATAGCCCACCTCTAATGCAATAGTAGTCATATGCTTTAACTCTCACGGCGCAAACGAAGCAATATCAACAAAAAAAACGGATATGAAAAATAATAAAGTCACAAAATATTAAAGTCATTCATGTAAAGTCACAAATATTAAAGATACATAAAAACAATAAAGACACCGTAATCTTCGCAGAGAATCAGACCGCTGACTCGGGAGACAACCACCAGCTTCAGCATATGTCAAATTCAAGGATAGATTCTTAAAGTTTAAACTATCTTTGACAATAACTACCTTATCGAGGTAGGTTGGCCAGATTTGGTTTGGTTAATTTGGGCTTGTGTCCGGAGTGTAGGGCCATTGATGATGTGCGCCATTTGTTAAATGTTTGTCCCCGGTACGAAGCTGAACGTACCAAACTAGGTAGAGAGCTTGCGAGGATCAATTTTGGTTTTGATCTGCAACTTAACTGGAAAACCGAAAGGAGTGGAACATAATTACTGGATTCCTTAGATTCTTAGTCTTACGGAAGACGGCTGAAGAGGCTGATGCTGTTATAAATGTATAGGTAGAATAGCAACCCGGGTGGTCAGGGGCCCGCCTCAGTGATTACTTCTCCAAGATAGGCGTTTTGGCCTGATTACGTGAGATATTCGCTATTAGGATAAGATGGAAGTGTGGAAAATTCTGTGACGGAGCTGCGGTGTGGGAGAGTGTAGGAATTTACCTCGTTCCCGAAAACAATCCATAGCACAGAAGGATAGGGTATGTTTTCATTAGAGACTTATTAAATTTGTGAATCTGTTTCTTGATTTTAACATAAATCAAGAGAACTTTGAGTAATTGAATTGTAGGGCAAAATTGTCATTATTACGATCAACACTTGTTTTGTTGGCATTAACATAGTATTTTTGGCATTTAAAGACTCATCAATTCGCTTCCGCGAGTCGGTTAATTTGATAATTGAGGGTTGTAAGTTATGGTAGGTAGTCGTGGTTTGAAGTATCACTGAGGCGATAGTAAGTTGTGCAATTTTTTTTTGTCTTTAGTCATTTGACTGATTTGATGCAGCACTCCAAGATTTCCTGTCTAGTGCCAGTCATGTCATTTCGGTATTGGTAGACATTGATATGAGATTTTCAAAATAACTTTTAAGCACTATTTATGTAAATTTTTTGTTGGTTAATTAATTACTATTATCTTACATTATTTATTTAAACTACCTTGCGTTAATTATATATATATATATATATATATATATATATATATATAAACTGAAAAGTTCCCTAGAAAGTCTGGCAAAAGCCTATTTGAGTGTTTCGGACAAAAACTGGAAACAATTACTCCGATATTGTTGCATTTCAGACAAGAATATTTGTCCTTAATTATAATTAACGAAACATTAAAAAGAAATTGTCAGTGTACAGCCAGTTATAGATTTATTTATTTATTTAAAAAAATCTCAATTGTTAAATAATGTATATAAATTCCAACAGTCGTGAAATTTTTTCATAATAATTTATCCCTTTTTCGCGACAAATTTCACAATTACGTATTTACAATTGAAATTTTTATTGTATTTTCTTTATAAAGCAACTCTTCTATAATTTTCAATAAATTTGTAATAGTTATTTTATATTATAGATGATACAATAAATTCTCTTGTATGTTTGACATTAATTTTATTTAAAGCAAAACTGTCCCCTAGCGGAGTAGGTTAGTGTAATTCATTAGACATACTTCTTACCAGACCGTGCAACGGATATACCGAATAATGACGTTGCGTAATCTTTCAGTCTGATAGTCGCCATCTAGTCACAACATAAGGCGGCAGACTAATGACTAAAAGTATTTTTGTAAAATTTACACCTTCTGTCGTTAAAAATTCATCTTTAATTTTATAATAAACATGAATCACAGAATTAATATTTGACATTTGCAACTGAAATCGTTTCTTTGTAACATTATATCTGTCTGACGACGTAAGTGCAGTGTGCAGTCCGATGACTACTGTAAAAAACCAACAAAAAAAATACTGTAGAACTTTTTACTACTGATGTCTTTTTAAATTTTTAAGTCTTGTTTGGTTGGGCGATTTATTTTTCAATATTTATTGTTTGTTATTTTTAGAAACATCATACTTTTAAATGTAGATAATTTATTATCATGGTGTTATAAAACGGTTCTACTACACATATAAAACGCTCTTAATAAGAAAGTTTAATCAAAACAAAAAAGACGTTGGCTTTTATGCAACCTTTCATTACTAAACTATTGTACAGGTACGAGAAACAGTGCAGCAATTTTTTGATAAATTTATCAAAGTAAGTATTGTCGTCTATGTACGAAATAAAACTTAAAGAGTCAATATAGCGTGTTCGTAAAAGAATTATCCGATTTTAAAATGTCAACTATTCTGTCTTTAATCCGTTTTGATCGAGCAAAGTACTGTTAGAAAGAGGAAATGACGAGTTCCACGAGGTTGCCTCTAGGTAGCACCAAAACTCCGTTCACTTCAATGTAAGAGAAAATGGTGATTCTACAACAGAAATAATTTCATGTTCTACGCTTCGCGAAGTGTGAGTTCTGTGATAGGAGTTCCGCCGTAGGAGGGTGAACCTCCTACCGCTCAGAGCATTAGGCGATGTTATAGACAATTTAAAGACACGGGTTGTTTGTGTAAGGGTAAATAAAGTGGTCGACTCCGTGTGCCAGAAGATGTGGAGCGCATCCTTCAGAGTTTCTCACGTAGCTCCTGAAAATGAATTCGCGTGCCGGTAGAGAACTACACATTTCCAGAATGCCTATCACGTGTATTGCGTCGACGTTTGCTTATGAAATCATAGAGGATTCAGTCAATACAACATATTTTTAATGATGACAAACAACGATTTGTAGAGTTTTGTGAATTCGCCTTTAACAAGTTAGCAGAAGATGACAATTTTATAACACTCTCGGTGTTTAATGATCAGGTTACTTTTCATTTAAAAGGGAAGGAAACCGCCATAATGTTAGAATATGGAGTACGGAGAAACCACATGAATTTGTACAGCTTGAGAGAGACCCTCCCAAAGGCAATGTTTTTTGTGCAGTTTCTTGGAACAAGGTGTACGAAGGGCCGGTTCTAGGCGATAGGCAAGGAGGCGACTATCTACGGCGGTAAAATTTAGGAGCGGCAAACCGCCTAAACTAAAGCTCAAAAAATAAACACAACCCACAAAAATATATCTCGATTACTTGGCTCTAGAAAATAATATTATTTACTATTTATTAGTACAATAATATTATTGTAATAGTTTTGTTTATCGTTTTAAAACTATATGTAAATTATCTCTGAAAATAAGAGGTACTAGTTTTAGTTTGAAGTCGTTAGCTCGTTAAAGTTGTAAATTTTGTTTTTTCAATAAAACAATCTCCCGTAAATCTGTATTAATATTGTCTTCAGTCAATTGTATGTCATTTTTCTGGTTAATATGATTTTTTTTTATAATTCTGTTTTGTTTTTTAATTTTAAAGTTTTTTTGAAGTTGAGGGTGGCAGCATTTTTTTGTGTTTGCTTATGGCGGCAAAAACGCTAAGGCTGGCCCTGGTGTATGGTCTGTTTTTTTCTTAGAGAACACTTGTATAGGAACAAATTATCTCGATATGCTTGAAAACTGGCGTTTTTTTTCAGTTAGAGGCCGTTTCGGAAGATTTAATTTTCCAGCAGGACGGAGAACCACCTCATTGGAGTCTGTACGATCGAGAATTTTTGAACGATAGTAATCCTTAATGATGAATCGGCCGTGTAGAATCTAACGATTCAGCTTTACATCACCGGCCTCCAAGATCGCCAGTTTTCATTATGTGCGATATTTACTCCTGGGGTTTTGTAAAAAATTTCCTCTATGTGTCTTCCCCCTTCCAGCTACAGTGGTCAAACTGCAGAACCCCATAATAGCAACCGCGACAGCAGTGATTAGAGAAACGCTTGTTCAGTAGTGGAACGAATTCGACTACTTCGGTAGTCAAATGCCTTGCATCCAAAGAGGGGCATATTTAGCACCTATGACTCGGGCAAAAAAAATCATAAATAAACCTTTAATATAAAATGAATCTTAAGCTTTTACATTCAATATTTTTCAAAATATAAGCAATTCAAATCGGATGATTCTTTCTGGGACACGCTTCTGCTTTATCGGATATAAATACATTTCTTTGAATTTATATAAAATAGAGAAAATCTATGGTCCAGTGAACGTTTTTGTCCAGCGTAAAGTACGAACGCTTCTTGTGCTTAGATATTTATCACGTGACATTTATTTTCGCTATCAGTTAGTTATATTTAGCTTTGACTTTGATAATAAAGCGGCCCATGATTTTAAAGAAAATAATTTAGAAGATTAGTGACTTATATATTAAAAGATTTCATGATATTTTCATTGCTCTGAAAAAAAAACTAGGAAAACCTTAATACATCACGAAAAAATGTACGTTTTGCTTATTAAAAATATTGTTTGACTCGGTTTGGTGGTTCTTAAGTTGGTTTGTTCCTAAGTTAAGTACTGAATTTTAATGGCACTTACATTCCATAATTTGGCTTTAGGAAAACAAACATAGTTTAAGCGTTAACTATCCTGAACGTTGAAGGAATAGGAACAAAACAAAACAGCTTGGGGCAAATATCCATCAAAACGTACCTAAATTTCAACTAATTTAATTTCACATAATTTGTAAGGTAAAACCATTAAAAAACTTTTTAAACATTGAAGTGTTAGGTAAAAATGTTTTTTTAATACATTGTATAATAAAAAATTGTACAACCTTGAATATTCAAATTATTATATTCAATATTTATTCAAATTATTATTAAGGATGTAGAAAAAAAACAAAATAAATTTATCTTAACAGAATTTGGAAAAAAAAAAACATAAATTCATAGAATCTAAAACTATGATTTACAGTTTTTTCTGCAAAATTTGAGGGAGTATTTCTGTAGATATAGATTCAAAAAAACTGTTTGATTTAATCATCGTTTTTCGCTGTATTCATTATTTGAAATATAACGTAATGATAAAGTTTCCTGGCAATAGTTTTTGTAGAAAATTAAAGTTTGTTCTCCACTAGACTTTCTTAAGCAAAAATTATATCTTAAAAAAATTCTGCAGAAAAATTAAATAAATGTACGTACATATAATGTACCTACATTACGTAATAACGTTGAAAATGTTGATAGATAAATTTTGCATTCACTTTAACATTAGTATAATCTAGGCTAAAATGTTCATAGTTAATTTTGTATAAGTTCAAACTTTATTGCAATCCTACATGAATTATTTTCATTAATATATTATTTCTCAAAGGTTTCGATTTATTTGTAAAATTAATTTTTAGCTTTAATATTTACAGTTTCATTAGTCAATGTATATTTTAAAACCATACCTTTTATCAATGTTTATAGTTATGTGTAAGGTACATGAAATAACTTTGAATAATTGATTAAAGCAGTCATGAAAACAGAAAACAAGCAATTACTCAAAAGTTAACTTCTATAGTTTGCATGGTTAACTTCATATTTTTTTACCCTTATAGGTAAGGTTAATACGCAAGCCAGAAATTTATAATTAATCAACATTTAAAATTCTGTAATCCTGACTTGCCTGGAAGCCCGATTAGGCATGATATTTTTCATACGCTACAAAATGTTTATTTCATATTTCCATGCACAGTCCTTAAGTTTATCTGATTGATTAATAATTAAATAAAAGTAAAGTGTAGTTATGATTATGATATAACATTATTTAAATAAATTGAAGATCTTCAATTTATTTAAATCTTTTATCTGAATTATGGTGAAAGTACAAAAAAATTTCATTTAAGAAAACATTTTTATTTTTAAAAGTGGATTAAACAGTACTTGTAATTTTCCAAATCAAAGTTGTATTTTTTAAAGTCAAAGTTAAGATACTTATAATTTTTAACATTTATCGCTGGAAAAATACTCTTGTTTTAAAAATGCACTTCTGAGAAGTAGGTTCTTCGTGAAGGTCCAGGTATTCGTTTTCTTTGCAAGACCTTATTATACGTCTCATGCAAAAAATAAACGATAAAAAAATATTAATTAAACAACATAATATTTAGTTTTAATATTTTTTTAAAATAAATCATCATAATACAAAATAAAATGCAGTTTCTCGGAGAGTAGACAGGAGTCCTCGGAAATGAATTCCTTCCAGTTCTTTCCAACACATTACTAATCATATCACCGGAAATTTGTTTTCCGTTGATATGATTAGTATCAGAATCTATAACAGAACCTATTCATAAATTCATTATGAATAGGTTCTGTTCATATTACATGAAAATAAAAAAAGTAATATCATCTTCAATTTGTTACAACGTCTTTATTTTGGTAACCTTACAGATTTTTTTAATTTGTTCATAAAATTCTAATCTTTACAATTAACAGCAATAACTAAAGGTTTCCGAATTTACAGATACCTTACTCATCATGTCACTGCTGAGGCATTTACCTTATGTATTTCCAGCAAGCTACCGTATAACCTTTTGTAAGACATTCCTCCACAATCTATTCCATTTTTTAATTACCAGTTAACATTATTAGTTGGGACCATCCGCAAATCCCTGTTTTACCTGCTGTTCTAGCACCTTTCTTATCCAGGGCGTATCCAATTTAAACGAACCCATTCCTAACGGTAAACAACGAATCCTAGAATTTTATCGTCATGAAGCTTGATTAGCCTTTTGGAATCTGGGTTCTGTCCGTCCAGCCTGCTATATAGTATTTAGTACTCCTCTAGTATAAGCTGTAAAGCAGAGGTTAAAGCTGAATTTGTAGACTTCAAAAGCTTATTCAAACAAATGTTTTTATTTACTGACATAAAGAGATCGCTTTTGGTATTAGACTACTCCTTAAGGGTTGCTGAGTATCTCCTTAGATCAGATGGAGGCTGTTTTAATTAAGGTAGGCAGCCAGACAGTGATTCACTTACCTATAATGATCAGCATTGTGCCATAATACATTTTTCTTTTTGTGTGCATTACTGGTGTAGTATAATCTCTAGAATATACGAGAATTATAGATCAGAACATTCAGAACAGTATTTGTCAGTGGTGAGCTCCGAGTTAGCTGGTCAGCTTTCGGATGATTTTTTTTTTATAAAAGCTGAGGAATTTTCAAATGCTTGCGGAAATTCTATTTTCTGTCAAATGAAACATCCAGCTGCTTTAAATTTTCCTTATTAATTAAAAAAGTACCATTGAATGAAACTTTAATTTCTTCTTGGATTAGGGAAGGACCTTCATATTCTTCCGAAGAAAATCTCCAGAATAACCTCACTCCGTTTTATGCTACAATATAGTATACCATTGACGTGTACGAATCTCTTCTTTATTGTAGCATTAAATCTGTAAATCTCATTAAATCTTTCATGTTGCAAGGAAAAAGATATCTATTGAAAATTTTCATTAATCTGATTTGGATTTGAATCTAAAACCTTTGGAATAGAATCCCTGTTATCTAACCCTAATCTATTAGCTTTATAAAAAAGAGTTTGAATAAATTCATTTTAAAGGAAATTCTATAACAAATTGTGTAGCTAGTCTTTTTTTAATCTTAATGAGGAAAGTCATCATTGGTAAAAACAATTAGCTTAACGGAGTAACACAATCAAGGTTTAATATTCAATGATCTCTTTTAGCAGCATAATAATCAAAGACTATTTACGTTTCTTTTTAACCGCAGATTTGTTTTCAAGTAATTCTATTTAATTTATTTTGTCATTCCTGAGATCACAACATTAAAACAAACGTTACAACACAATAAAAGCTGCAAAAATCATCGTGCTTGACTCCGGATAGCTCTTAGTGACGTAATTTCAGTTAAAGCCTCTATTACTGTAACGATGTCGGGTGAAGAGGTGAGGCAGTGAAACGGTTCTCGGAAAGGGTTGAGGGGGGATGAAAGAGGGAGGGAATTGCGACCTTTAAAAGTCATCACAGTTCTAAACACCGCCGCAGCAGCCTCGGGTTAATGACACGTGCCAGCCCACGTGGAGGAGAGGCTGAGTGAATCGAAGCAAAACATTACTATTTCATGCGCTTCGTGTATAGATGATGTGTGTGTGTGTGTGTGTGTGTGTGTGTGTGTGTGTGTGTGTGTGTGTGTGTGTGTGTGTGTGTGTTTGCTGGAGCACAGAAGAGTATGCTGTGTAGCTCTTTAGACTATATCCCGAAATAGTATTATTTATTTAGAAAACAAAACTCGTAATACTCTAACGAAATGAACTTCTTAGGTTACTCAATATCTTTCGTTTACGTTCACTGTTCTTTTCTAGAATCATTCTGGAAAATCAGTTTTAACATAAACTATAGAGTGTGCTAGTTGTGTGTATTTTAAAAAATAATCCTGTTCAGTTATCTCGCACTATAATCAATCTTGTCAGGTTAAATATCCAATATGAAAACACTCTTTTACACTAGATAACTTTATAAATTTACATAACAACTTAAAGTAGTATTTTTTAAGGTTGCTAGTGTATAAATTTTTCGTGGATATTCCCTTATCTAAATATTCATATTTCTTTAAAAATAGCGGAAGTGTTCAGAATTCCATTAAAAAAAAACAATTATTTAGTCAATATTTGATAAGTGTTGTGGTAATTACCCATTTAAAAATTAAATAGCAGAATATTGTTTGTGTTATGCGAATAATATGGAAAAGGGTTTCCCGTCTAATATCCCAGTTTTTACTCAAACACGTAATTGTGTACTTTACTTAATCATTTTACACTCGACAATTCAGTTTTCAGTGAATACAGTAAAAGGAGAAGAAATATTACCTTAACGTTTATATATAACATTAAGTGTGTTTTACAGAGTGTTCGAAAAGTCTCTGATCACAGACAAAATCACAGTATTTGTTCATTGTCTCCGTCGAATTTCAGACAGATCTGTAGGCGGAATTTCAAGTTGTTTAATACCCTGGGGCTATAATAATTGTTTACGGTATTCGTCCTCAATCCTGGTTCGTAGATAGGCTACATCGCAAATCTTCATACTGTACACCCATGACTACAGATACAACAGAAAGTCCATTGGATTCAAATCTGGCGACCGTGGAGCCCATTCAACTGGTCCAACCAGTCCAACCAATTCAATCCAGTGTTCAAAAAAATGGTTTCATCCAATCCGTGCCATACAGAACTCGGGTAGTGTGGTGACGCTCAATTTTGCATGTACCATTCAGAACGCCCTCCAATTTTATCCATTGTGGACATCAGCCAATCTCCGAGAATTTACAGGTATTTTTCGATGTCCACATTTCCGTAAAAAAATACGGGCCAGTGATACAATTATTTTAAATGCCACATTACACCATTTCACGATGAGACCCCTACACTACGTAGGAATCATACCAATAGTGTTCTCTTGTGATCAGTAGCGCACATTAAGTCTGTTGACTTCAAAGCAGTGGTGAAAGTTTTACTTTCTCAGGATATCCTAGACCATGGTTCGAGGAACGTTCAGTTTCAGACTGGTTTGCCGGATTAACTTCTTCGGACTGTCTTAATCTTATAAATCATAGCTTCTTATACCGGGTCTTGCCGCGGCAAGACCCGGTATAAGACCGGCAAGACCCGATTTGCCTCAATCTGGCCGATTGAGGCAAATCGGCTATATTTCTTGTTCCCTTAATCTTTTCAAGTAATCTTCCCACAGTGGTGTGTGTTACTGGATGGTTTTCGGAATGACGTAGATTTAACTCTTTACTAACATCGCAATTCGAATAACTTTCTCGGCTACACAATAAGATAATTTCTATACGGTCATTCTGCGACAGCATCATTACCTGTAACCAGGCAAAATGAAAAAGAAGTATTAGAATTTCGACAGTGTTGTAAAACATTTTGAATAACCATGCATGGTATATCTCTTTTTTAACAATGGATGTACGCGTCTTTAGGTCTCGAGTTCATTCCTCTCATCTCTTGGGAAAATTTGTGATTCTATACATATTATATAAATTAATGTTTCCTGTATTCGAAAAAATCAAAGTTAAACATAAATCTATTTCTAAATCTACATCATTTTAATTATTGGTTATTGGGGAGGGAAATAAATGTTTGAAAAGATAAACAACTTGTTTGCGTTCTCTCTAATTTTCTCTTCTGTAAGAGCAGAAAGTCTGTTACCAACTCGTCCCGTAACCACTCTGAATCCACGCCCCATGGACTTGGAAAGCGTATATCCGCTTTTCTGTCGGTGCTTGCCATCAATTGTATCCCTGCAGTAGCAGCCTTATTAGACTCGGACAGTAATATCAAGTCATAGTTGTGCTCCAAAGCTATGTTCCAGCAGAGGTCGGTGAGGCCACTTTACTCCTGTTTGTATTAAGTTGGATGCACCTCATTTCTTAGGCCTACAGTGCTTTGTCCAATGGTCCTCCAACCCAAAAAAAACACACGCTGCTAAACTTGTGAATTGCTAATCGTGTGTCCCTTCTTACCACAGTTGAAGGAGCACTGTGTCCGGTCAGGACCAGTACATTTTGCCGAAGTGTGCCCGTATCTCCAACAACGTAGGCATCTTATTTCTGCCTCTTTAATACAACTTCTGCATAGAACCCAACCAATCTTGAGTCTAGCGTCCGTCGTCTTTCGGGCTGCTCGTATACTTGTGATGACAGCTACGTTCAAGTTGTCAACGTACACCTGTCTAATGGAAGTTACATTATATTTTCTTTTATCTGCAATTGTCCTAACAGTGGTCTTATTTATTTAATCTTCAGTATCTGGCAGCATGTCCTTAATATGGACACGCGTTCTCCTGGAGTCCCTTGTTCGCAGATTTACTTGTAGATCAGATACCTTATTCCTAAGGGCCACCCTGAGCTTTTCTACCTGGGATACATCTTTGTCTCTTATCGTCAGTTCTTCCTGAGGTTCCCGCCTCATAGATAATATATGCCTTACTTCATTCTGGCCCTTCGACTATTTAACATTTTTCTGTAAGTCGGCAAACGTCTTACCGATCGACTTGACAACCATCGTTTTGCTGTCGACGACTGGGGGTGTTGACCTGGTCGATCACGCAGCAGAAGCTGCGTGATCGAGCCGATGTAGACCTCAACGGAGCAGGCGAATAAATCTCAACCTGTTAAAGTGCCTCTACTTAAAGTACACCAATAACTTCTTAATTGTTGTTCCGACCTTATCTCTTTGTAGAAACACCACCGATCGTTGAGTCTCAACAAGTACCTTCTTGAGTGAGGATAATAAAGTACCCATCATCTATCTTATCTTCGGAACTATTGAATATAGTGAATATGTTGCCAAAGAAAGTCTTCCCACCTACTGAAACTGAGGCATCTTTCGTAATGTTTCCCATCTTTGCCTTCCGTTTCCTAAACAAGATATCCGCAGAACGGCCTAACAATCTCTATTTTGGTATCTGATCACCTCTAGTTTAATGTAGATCGTAAAAATATATGATATCCCCATCAATAGCCAAATTTTCAGCTGCTTTTACTACCTAGAATAGTTCGTTCGGTCACCTCCGACTCAGGAGACCGACAGGTTCTTCATCTTGTAGATGAGAGTTCAAAATATCTCCAATCTCTCTCTCCCTGGTCGACTCTGTCGGAGTCGCCTGAGTGATTGTCATGAGGGGTGGGGAAACACACAGCATGATTTGAGCTGAGTTAATGTTCCCCAGAGCAAGATCCAGTTCCCTCATAAATTCCGGCTTGTTCCTGGCATTGCTTAACCTTAAGCGCTGTTATTTCCTCCACATGTCCTGCGATTTCAGTCAGTCCGACCGTATTACCTTCCTCTTCAGACGAAGGCACACGACTTCTCTTCAGTCCGTTTGTTACCAATTTCTGCAAGTTACCAACTTCTTTGGTTACAAATTTCAAAGTCTTGGAGACTTTGACTTTTTTAAGTCTTGGAGAGGTTTTAACTGAAGGCATAGCTATCTTGGATGTTGTAGGTCTGCTAGTTGACTTATTAGTCGAGGTCGATGACATTCCCGACGTTCCAGTTCAAAAGTCTTTGGCGAGGAATTTTTCGTTTATTAGGTCCTTTCTGTTACATGTTTTTTTTTTCTTTGTAACATGTCACAAGTACAACACTTTGGCCGCTAGTGAGATCACTCATCTAACTATAGTAATAGATCAGACCTGTAAATCGATAAAATAAAGAGAGAAGCGTTAAAAATGCTATTCTTAATTTATTACCAAAACACAATTATAGCAGTTAATTGCATTTTTAGTAATAATTAAAGATTAGATGTTTTGATAAAAAAAAAGTTTTAAGTATTATAGTATTATAAACTATAAACTGCTTATAGTTTTAAGAAACTATATATTAATTTTAGAGGAAAAATATTTAAGTATAATTTCTTTGTCAATGTAATCAAACCGGTCACATTAAAAAAGGTAAGATAATTACGTTTTACCACCAATATAGCTAATTTCTTTAGTGATATCTCTTCAATAGTATTATGTATGATACGCATAATTATATTATTTTATTGCATGGAATATTTAATTTTAAACTTTCAAAAATTATATTTGTATACTGATTGAGAATCACAAACCTCGTTGTTCATGTATACTGTTTTAAAATTATAGAATGATGTTTCTTTTAAGGGATAATTGGTCTAGTATATTAATGGAGCAGATTTACATAGATCTTAACTTATTACGCATCTTGAATCCTCAGTACGAAAATATTTATTGTAATAAAAAATATATATTTATAAATAGAACTCTTTTAACTTGTACATATAAATTTTAATCTCTCTTAAAAAAGCAAAACAAATTGAAATTGTTTTTACTACAAATACCGAAAGATAATGTGGAACCGCTCATTTAAAATAACATCAGTAAAAATCTGTTGTGGACATCACATTACTTCCTTTTACGCCTATTAAATTACATATACACATTTTAAAAAGTACATAAAATTTAATTTCACTAATAACTTCTGATTTTTTTTTCATATTTTTTTTAAATTGTATTATTATTGATTGTAATTTTTTTTTACAGTCAGAGGTTATTAATAAATTTTAATGAAAAAAAGTAAGAAAAAGGAAAATGAAAAAATGTTGCAAACAAAAAAAAAGTAAACAGAAAGAAAATATTACAAAGAAAGAAAGAAGAGAAACGTTAAGAGAAGATGGTAAATATAAAAAGGAAGAAAATATTAAAACCAAAGAAAGAATAAAAAAATTAAGAGTAGACGATAAATATTAAGGGGAAGAAAACGTTTAAACCAAGAAAGAATAAAAAGATTAAGACAGGATGATGAATATAAAGAGAAAGAAATTTTGAAAACTAGAGAACGTGTACACAAATTAAGATCAGAAAAATTACATCAAACCAAAGAGCGATTAAATGAATGGCAACAAAAAAAATAAACGAAACGATGGTCAACTCCTACTTAAGAAGGATATTGTCCGACAATATCAGAGGAGTAATCAACTAAAAAATAAAAATATTTTGCAATTTATTAAAGATCGGGCATGTATGCCTCAGTGTATATGTTGTACTTTTGAAGGCTATTTTTCAGTCAGTCTGTAGTTAACTTAAATGTAGATAAAATTAAACAGAAATTCCAGATTAATTAAATAACAGTAAAGTAGAAAATCGAAATATAATACTATTTTAAATTGTAATTTTCAATTAATATTAAATATCAGATGTTTCACCAAATCTATTACATTTTCACATATGTAATAATGTCTATTAAATTACATATACACATTTTTAAAAGTACATAAAATTTTATTTTACTAATAACATCTGATTTTCAATCATTTTTTTTATTGTTATAATTGAGTAATTATTCATTGTACATTTTTTGTACAATCACGGGTTAATAATTATTAATAAATCAATACATTTAAATTAAAAAAAAAAAGTTAAAGAAAAAGGAGATTATTCTGATTCGAAACAATTAGCCTTACCTTGTAAGATCCAAATATTTCATTAATTAAGATTTTATTTGGCTGTAACTATGGAACCAATAAAAAAAGTACTACTTATATTATATCATTGGAAATCTCTCAAATTAGAAAAAGTACAAAATAGAATTTTTTTTTTGAACTGTCCTAAATCCAAAATTTTACCATTCATGGCTAATCGTTTTTTAAGTTATGCGAGATACGTACCTGCGTACATACGTACGTACAAACGTCACGCCGAAACTACTCAAAATAGATATTTCCATTGAAATCTGTAAACGGAAATTTTTCGCGATCACAATACTTCTCTTACTTCGTACAAGGAAGTATAAATGGGGAAGATATATAATTTTTCCTATTACATATTTGTGAAAGAAGATTGTGAAAGGGGGTACCCTTTCACAATCTTCTTCAGTATATTTACTGCTCAGGTGAACGGTACGTTCACCTGAGCAGTAAAAATTAGAGATGAAGATAGGAATTTATTACCGTAGTTTTATTTCACTGTAAAATACATATCCATTATGTATTTTTCTGAAAACTATTAATATTAAAATTAGTTTTTCCGAGAAATGTTATTGGAAATAATAAAACTATAATTTTAAAAGTGTTAGTATATCCATATGTGTAAATTTATTCCTTGGAAAAAAGTTGTTTTTTCACATGCATTACAAACCGGTATAAAAATATATTTATTATAGTTATAATAAAACAAATAATTCTATCATAAAATTTGACTAATTCAAAGCCAGATTTGAAAAGGAAATTTTTTATTGTTTCTTGCTGTATTTTTCCAAGTAGTAGAGTCAGTACACACAAGAACAAATTATGGTTGTGTATTTTTAATATTTATTGTGTTATTATTTTTATAGATTTTAACAGTGGTTTGTTATTCCATGGAAAAATAAATAATGACTAATTACAGTCATAATGTTTCTTGCTGGTGCAGACTTAATTAAATGTTTACGTACCTTTTTAGTTAACGTGATTATAAACAAAATAGTTTATATAGTTTTAAGTTACGTGTTTTAAGCTTATAATTTATGTAAATAGTTTAGTTTCTAGTTCAGCACGTGAAGAAATAGTTGACTTTCGTTACACATAGATCCAATGTATTCACTAACCTGGGTAATATTAATAAAGGTATAAATTTAGGTAATTAAAAAACTTTTTTATATTATAAAATTACTAAGTTTCATTGAAATTAAAAATTTAGTAACAATTTAACATAAAAAATTACTAGTCATAATATTGAATATTAAAAAGCGTTTCTTCTATTCTTATCTGCATTATTAGGTTAAAATTACTACATCAATATTATTAAATTTAATATTAAAAGACATACGTTAAGACATTCGTGGCTTTGCGGTCCTCTGTGGCTGAATAGGTAGCGTCTCTTAATTTCTGCGGTGGTCCCGGATTCGAATCCCGGTCAGGTATGGCATCTTTTCATATGCTACCAATTTCCTCCGGGTTAAAGACCAGGCCTGTTGAAAAAAAACCAAAGAACATTTCATGTTCTTCTCAATGTTTTATTTATTCCCTGATGTGGATTAAATTCAGCGAAAAACATGTTCACAATAAATTAATATTGTGGATGTGATGTATTATATAGTTAATAGTTTTTTCTTAAAAAAACGCAAAATAAGAAAGTAAAGACAAAAAGAAGAAAGTATTTTTTTTTGAAACTATCATAGTGAAAATACATCATTATAAATTTTAATCTGACAGATTGTTAATTGAGTTTCTTTCTTTTCTTGTTTAGCCTCCGGGATTTACTGTTCAAGTTTTACTTCAGAGAATGAATGAGGATGATATGTATGAGCATAAATGAAGTGTAGTCTTGTACTGGTTAACTGTGTTTAGTTGAGATTCAATCATCAAAGAACACCGGTATCGACGATCTAGTATTCAAATCCGTCTAAAAGTAACTGCCTTTACTAGGACTTAAACGATGGAACTCTCGACTTCCAAATCAGCTGATTTGGGAAGACGCGTTCACCATTAGACCCACCCGGTGGGCTAGGATTAGAACGGCTATTTATGAAATCAAGAGGGGGTTCTTCCTTCTAGGTTACTCCTCCTAGTCGGGCTTGCTCATAGAGCAATAAGATCACGTTGTCCTGAAAAATAAACTTATAACTAAGGCGCGGCGAGTTCAGTTATGCGGCCCATAGGACCTTCTTAAATAAAATTTGAAACTTTCCGCAAATGTGGTTGAATTCACCGTGGCTTAAAGAATTCGGTTGCCCTTCGTCAAACTAAAATCTAGAAAGGAAATTTAGATAACAAATATTAACCCACCGAGTTGGTCTGGTGGTGAACGCCTGTTCTCAAATCAGTGGATTTGGAAGTCGAGAGTTCCAGCGTTCAAGTCCTAATAAAGCCAGTTATTTTTACACGAATTTGAATACTAGATCGTGGATACCGGTGTTCTTTGGTGGTTGGGTTTCAATTAACCACACATCTCAGGAATGGTCGAACTGAGAATGTACAAGACTATACACTTCATTTACACTCATACATATCATCCTCATTCATCCTCTGAAGTATTATCTAAACGGTAGTTACCGGATGCTAAACAGGAAAAAGAAAAAAGATAACAAATGTTGAAACAAAATCTAGAATACCGCGATCAGCCATCGATATGGCGGAGTACGATCTCCAGTGACAATCTTATAATAATGGCCGGGGAATAAATCCCCAGCGTCTGCAGGTGTTGTAGAGTAAAGTTCGGTACCGCTTCCCGGCTGACGACCACGATCGGAATCACTTCACATCGTTCGCCATGGTAATTGAGGACCCGAGCTGCCTCGGGGAGGATGGGCCTGTATTTTACAGCTTTCTCCTCAGCAGCTACGTGTAGCGAAGTCTCCTTCTCAAACCGAACGGTTACATCAACCACAAAGAGAGTAGAATCGTTTTTCACGACGATATACGGCCTCAAGCGGTCTCTGCTCCCGTCATTTCCGGGTTCAGTGAGGCTGCAAAACGTTTGCTCTAGAGCGGTTGCTCCAGAAACCGGAAGAGAATGTAACCAGATTCTCTTCCGGAGAATAGGCATCAACGAGAAGGTTTTTTTATCTCGTCATGCCTTCTTATGTACTTCGCTTTATTGGTCATACAGTTGCCCAAGACATGACCGAGAGTTTCAACGGTGTCCTTGCAATTTCTGCAATTTATATCACTTTCGCGCCCTAAGGCCCGTGCGCATGCGACTCTAGTACCGAGCGTGTCCGACATCAGTTTCAGGGCATTAATGAAGCTGAGTTTATGCAAAGTTTAATATCTTTGAATCAATCCTCCGAATCATAGAAACTAACATATTCCACTTATTTTATACCTAACTAAAAAAAGTTCTTCTATTAACAAAAGCAATTTTAGTTGATAAAACTATATCATTTAAATCCACCTTCCCTGCCTACTTCGAAGGAACGGTACTATAGATTCGTAAGGTATCAGTTGTAATGAAGGCATATTGATTTGATTAAATTTACAGCTGGAGCTTAGAGCTGTATGAAGCTCGGACAATAGAGAATCAAAATGTCTGAAGCGTTAGACGCTTTTAAAATGGGATGTTACAGAAAAATATTAAAAATATGAAAGGTTAAAAGAATTAAGATTTTTAAACAGAATTGGAGAATAAAGGCTTACGGGGTAAATCTAGTAAAGGATGAAGGACAAGCTAGTAAAGGGGAATATATTAAGGCATGCGGAATTAATGGATTTGGTTTTTAAAGAGAATGAATAGGATAAAACTTTTGAAGGAAGACAAATATTTTGATAATTGAGCTTGTATGGTGCGTAAAAAAATATTTTGTAAAAACAAAGATATGGAATAGAAAGGAAACATAAAAGTAAGTAAATAAATATAAGTGTAACAAATTATAACGACTGAAGATACTTTTTTAATCTTTAGTAAACTTTTGAAAAAGGTTACTTAAAAGGGTGAAGTATTACTTAAAGGCATTACTTACTTTTAAAGTTTGCTTACTTACTTAACTAAACTTTAAAGCCCTTAAAGTAAAGTAATACTTAAAGGCTACTTAAAGTAGTAGATAACGTGGAACTGTGAAGTGACCTTAATAATTATAATTAGCTAGCAGTCGAGACGTACACATCACAATAATTGTAAATAAATACATTTTTAATTAATTAAGGGTTATGAATTTAAATAGCCTTAACTAGATTTAAAGTAGGTTCTGTATGAATGAAATATACTTATCTAAAATAATTAAAAATTAAGGTTTTTTTTTTTAATTTAAGAAAATGCTGATTTGAGCAAAGAAAAATTGAGAGCTTAAATATAATCAAACTTTGGTTGTCTACACTTTTAAGGGCAATTAACAATTTATAAGAAAGAACAACTAAACTTTAAATATTTAAATATTTATTAAAGTAATATTACAATCGTGTAATATTTTTCTTTATTTACTACGTTTACTTACGAGAATTTAAATCATAACTTTAAACACCACGGGTTGTTCTAGTGGTGAACACGTCTTCCCACATTAACTGATTTGGAAGTCGAGTGTTCTACCGTTCAAGTCCTAGTAATGGCAGTTACTTTTATACGGATTTTGAATATCGTGAATGCCGGTGTTCTTTGGTGGTTGGGTTTCAATTAACCACAGATCTCAGGAATGGTCGAACTGAGACTGTGCAAGACTACACTTCATTTACACTCATACATATCATCCTCTGAAGTAATCCTGACGTTGGTTTCGGAGGCTAAACAGAAAAAGAAAGTTCTGGGCTAAAAAATTTAAAAAAAATTGAATCGTAAAACGTACCTTTTATGTTTTGTATAAAATAACTTTATGAATACATCAGTTATAAACAGAACTTGTAGAGAATTTTATAGAATTTGCAGAGATTCTGAGTATTAGCTGAACGGTAATTACTGGAGGCTAAACAGGAAAAGAATCAAAACATCAAGATTATTCATGCAAATTTAAAAAAAATTATATTTATACAAACAAAATTGAAAACTGAATACAACTAAAACCAAATTCATTCATCATGTAATGACTAAAATAGTATTCTATAAATATTCCTTCATTTTGTGAAAAACATTGTTCTGTTTATTTTGTTATTAGTACAGGCAATTTGTCATCAAAATAGGCTGTATTTGAAAATCCTTACCTTCCGATTGATATTTTGTCCATGAGTTAGGGGTGATGAGGGAAGCTTAACTCTAGATTTTTAACATCCCCTCTCCCATAGATTATAGAAAAACTCAAAAAGTTTTTGAAATGCGTTTTTCTCTGAATCTATGCATTTTAGAGAAAAGGTTTTCAAATGAAAAAAATGTAGAGGACATTCTCCTCTACAATTAATGAATTTGAAGTTATGCCGTATAATTTGAAATTGAAATACTAGGTGGCGCTGAAGTTGTTAAACAACGTTTTTTTCGGTTTTTTCAGCGGAAAAAATTGTTTTTCATCTGTATTACATTTGGTAATTTGTTAATCTCAAAAAACAGACAACTTTATTTCAAACAATTTTCTTGTACGACTTAGCATTCCAGAGTTATAGCGGTACAATGGCAGCGCAGCGGTCCTATTGTTACTGTTAGGGAGATCGGCATTGTTCAGCGACTAGACCGGTTTCGAACAAGTGCCCAATTCACAACATTTTCACACTTTCACAAGCTACAGCTCCAAAATGGTATGTCGTACAAGAAAATTGTTTAAATAAAAGATGTCTGTTTTTTTGAGATTACCTCTTTTTCCAAATGCAATATAGACGAAAACTTTTTTCCGCTGAAAAAAAGAGAAAAAACATGTTTTTTACAACTTTAGCGCCACCTAGTATTTCAATTTCAAATTATACGGCATAACTTCAAAGACATTAATTGTAGAGGAGAATGTCCTCTACATTTTTTTGTTTGAAAACCTTTTCTCTAAAATGCATAGATTCAGAGAAAAACGCATTTCAAAAACTTTTTGAGTTTTTCAAAAATCTATGGGAAGGGGGATGTTAAAAATCTGGAGTTAAGCTTCCCTCATCACCCCTAACATATGGAAAAAACATCAATCGGTAGGTAAGGATTTTAAAATAATAATACAAATTGACTGTACTGTATCGGATGACTAAGAAGAAAATAACATAATCACTAGCCGGTAATAAAAATTCTAGTAAAGTATAACAAGTCATTTGGGTATACCTCGTCAGCTAACACTTGTGCAATAACCGGATTAAAATGTTTTATGAAAAAATTGTACTTAAAACTTAAAATATGAACAACAGTATTTGTTATTCGAGCAAAACAGTATGACGAACCGTTTATTTTTAGATGCAAATTACGATGATTCATTAGTATAATTTCATACCTATAACATATGATTGTTTCTTTTTTTAAATGATCTTATTTTGTTTATGAATTATTGTCATAGATCCACAAATGCTTTTGTCATGTCATTATTATAATTAAAATGGTTTTTTTTTTATTTAAGATTAATCAATCAATATGTATATTGTAAATAATGAAGTATCCTGAATTGTTACTATTTATATTAATCGGATTAAATTAATTGATACTATTAGTTTTACTTGTTTATAGAGTTGAAAAATTATTTCATCGGTATTTTTTTATTTTTAATTGGCGACTCATATAGTGAGTCATTCCTTCTTAATTCGTCTGTAGATAATCTCTAACTTTATTTCAAATATTCTCTTAATGCCTCTTAATCCTCTTATAAGGAAGTACACCATTTAGAACTTATATCCGAGGAACTGTGTGCTGAGGCACAGGAGGGTTTTCAACACATCATAAAAATTTTTTCTACATATTCCATAACCGTGTAAATTGCTCCAATTCGCTTTCCTTTCAAGCCTTAAAGATAAAATTTATGACAGTATAAAACCTTTCTTTTGTTTCTTAATAATTTAATAGATATTTTAGGTTATAAAAATTGCTTTTGTTTTTTTTTTTAATTTTAGTAGATAAGTTGTATATTTTATAAAAAGTTGACAAATTCTATATTTATGTAATTCTTATATCCTCTATTTAGTGTTGAGTCATTAATTCTTATGACAGCAGTTATATGCTCACACAGGACTAGAAAGTTTACAAAAAAGATGCTTGCTTTTAATTTGATTTAAACTTTAAGAAACTTTTATTGGTTATTTGCTGGAAGTGAGAAAATACGTTTTATTCATTTTTCAGCTCGGCGTATAACAAACATAATGAACATTTGAAACTTTTTTTGTTAAATAAGATAAGAGAATTATGTTTTGGAAGACGGAGAAAGTATATTTTGTTCATATTATTGAACGACCCATTCTAAGCAAAGTAGTAGAACTTCAAAAATTAGTCTTCAACAAAAACGAATTTTCAAGTTAAATAATTAAATGGGTAATTATTATTTTATTTGCTGTACCAATGATAAAAACTGGATGTTCAAGTTTGTATTTTTTTTCTTTAACTGAAATTTAACAGTTTGCTTTTATAAAAATCTTAATAACATCCTGTTACAAATTCTATTTCATTATTTGCCAATCTTTTTTTTTTTAATTTAGTTGTCACTTTCATACATTTTTTATACATGTAGAAAATAGTAAGGAAATTCTTTTGGATTAATTTCTTTGAAGAAATTCTTTGGATTTCTTTAGTAAGGATGTTCTTTTGTAGCTCCTTTTTTGTTATGCAGAATCTACTGATAGGTTTAAGTTATTTCCGAGAAAATTGTTTCAAACTCCCTCTTCAAAAACACTCCTTTTAAATTTGTATTAACTTTTTTAATTTTGCAATAACGAATTTTTTTTCTTCTAATGTGTACGTCACAATCTATTAAAGTAATGAACAATAATCAATCCCCTCATGGCCTATTAGATGAGGATGATGAGTATGACGTGTAAATGAGGTGTAGTCTTTTGTAGACACATGCCGACCATTCCTCAAACAAATGGTTAATTGAAACCCAACCACCAAAGAACACCGGTATCCACAGACTAGCATTCAAATCTATATAAAAGCTTTACCTTTACAAGAACTCAAACCTTAAAACTCTCGACTTCGAAAATCAGCTGATTTTGCGATGAGTTTAATCACTAAATTAATCATGCATTATACAATTAGCTTTCTTTTTTTTCTGAATTTTTTTATTTTCAGTCAGCTTCCGTATTGAAACTATAAGTCGTATAATAGACAGTGACTTGAAATAATAATCCTCAACGAGTTCAAACGCAATAATTTGTATAAATACAAGAAAAATGGTAACAATGAAATAACTTGATAACGTCTGAGAATATAGTTAAATTCATAATTAATACACAAATCTTCACCACAAGTCGGGTATATAAATAGAACAACAATAAATGAAACATTAAGATAGACAGAGATAAATAATAAACGTAAGCATCCGTCAATTTGGATAACTGAAAATATAGTAAAAAACATTTTTAACAAGTATTATCTACGACTAATCCAATCATCAAAACGGTCCATCAACCAGATAAATCGCACGGATCCTTTTTCAAGCCTTCCAACTAGGCGTTCACCGTCTGGAATTCCTATGAATTGTATATCTCAGTATTCCTCATGAAACAGATTTAAATTTAAAAACAATCGTAGTCAGTTTAATTTTGAAAAACTTGATAAAAATAAAGTAACTGGAAAACAAAAGAAGTTTTCAGAAACTATTTTGATTCCTAATAAATTATAAATCAAGTGAACAATTTTTTTTTTTCCATATGCATGGAATAGAAAATACTTGTGCTTAATGTAAATATATATATAAAATGGTGTTCCAGGAGGTTTTGACCAAACAAAACGATCATTTAGACAAATGCCCTATTTGTTTCGCCTTTTTTTCCCTCTGGTCGCCATTTTTTTGTTTTTTTAATAAAAATTTCTATCTCTCTAAGAATGAATTGAGATATTTTAATGAGATTTGATATACGTACTCCAAAAATTTTTTTATAAAACAAATAAAATTCGATATAATCCGGTAAAATTATTATTTACTAAGCTATTAATGATTAAAGAATTTTAATGGTTGCTATTATTAAATTTTCAAATCTTTTAGGCCTAGTGTGTGTGTTTATACAAAAATAACTATTTTTATATTTGCTGCCATTGTAGATAGACTGTGACATTATTTTTTATGTAATAAACTTCTAATATAGCAGTTCTCCGCTAATTAATAGAATCTTTTTTTAAGGTTTTGAAATATAAAATCGTAACATGTATTCTCAGTTTATAAAATTTTAACAGAAAAATATAGAATTAGCTAGGTTATACAGAATTACTTTTGGATACCTTTAACTCGGACACCACTGCGTGCGCGTGCACGTGTGCATGTATATGTGAACGGGGAATTTAAATATATACCATTATTTTATTTTAAACATAATTTTACACATCTACATTTACAAACAGCTTGTAATTTATTATATTTATTTACTTCTTACTTAATTTGTTACATAATTACTTTAACTTTTATATTAATCCTTTTATTTATTGTTTTTAATAATTTTAATAGAGTTTTATATAACCTTTAATCATCAATATACTTTCATTATTTTCTTCTAAGGTTTCGTAAAATTTTGTTTTTGTTTCACTGAAATACTGAAAGCTTTTCCTTAATTTATTGTTCGATGATCGGTGGGATGAGGAAGTTCAATGAAACTCTGTATCCCAAGTTTCAACAAGTTGAATATCTTCATAAATCTAAGTTACACTTTATTCTCTGCAAAATTTATTATCAAAATTTTAGAACTAAAATTTCTGTGAACGGAGCCAAAATTTCAAATTTCTATCGGCAGTTTTTAAAATTAAAGTTTTAACATTTGTCTTGCGCTTTATTACTTTTCTTTGAAACATCTGATTTATATTTAAGTTTAAATTAATACAGAGAAGTTTCTTATTAAATATACATTCACAAATACCAGTTTGAAGAAAGTAAAACAATGTTGTTGTTATTTCTTTTATTTAAAAAAAAAAAAAAATCATTATGCGGTGAGTAATTTTACAATTTCCTGTCATATGATATATGCTTCCTTAAATTACATACTTCAATAATCCTTACAAATATTAAGCTCATAAAACTACAAAACATTGTATGACTTTTTATACCATCCTTATAACAAATTTATTTATTATGTAAACAATCTGAATTCGTAAGCAGAGGCATAATTTTAGAGTTTTGTGTATGAAATTCGGTAGTGAAAATTACACGACCTGTTACTTTTTAATTAGGTGAATCCTAAACTAATTTTTAAAACTTATGCTGCTAGAATTTTAATCGTTCTTATGTGCTTCTTTTTCCCATTTGCTAATATTATTGAAGATGAAACAATTTAAAATAAATATTTTTCTCTTTGAAAATAAACATTAATAAATGTTAATGTAATATGAAAAATTATTAATATTGTTTATATTATATTACTGTTAGATATATTTATTGTGTATATATGTATACTCGTATAATATATAATATTTAAATATATTAGATATTTTATATTACTTAATATACTTTTATGAAAAATTTTATTGAATTTATATGTTTATTTGGTTCAACAGTACAAGTATGTTACAGGTTATAGGTCAAATAGGTTACATCGTGTTGATTTTTAACTCGTTTAATAACACCATAAAATATTGGAGAGTTTCAAAAGATGATAACAATTCAGCACAATCATTTAATTATTTAAATTGTTTTTGTCATGGAAACGAATTTTATTCCATTTAGATGATTTTAACCGTGAAATTTTATACTTTTATTTATAAATTGAGGTAAAGTTTTTATAACGCGATGCTGCAACAAGAATTGTAGGATTCGAAATAATTTTTGTTTTGTAACTCTTATTAGATTATCTGAATTTACAGCATGAGTGTACTCCAGATTTAAAAGTGTTATACAATATTATAATTGTACCTTTAATTGTTTAGTAGTAATTTGTCCATACAATCTTGTTACACATGTACACGAAAACAAGGAATCGTGTGAAATATAATAAATTAATAGATCACAATGTACATAAAAGTTATAAAAAATTAAATAAATATTTTTTGTAATTTGAAAAGTATTTAATAATACTTTTCAAATTACAAAAAATTACACTTAATGTGTAATTACACTTAAATGTGTATATTAATTGCTATAACGGTATTAGTTGATAGTGTAAAGCTTGTGGGTTTTTTAACAGAAATACGTTTAGGTAGTGTGCATAAATTTATGGCTTTACACTACCTATAAAAGTATGGAAATGAAAAAACTACATATATGAAAAATCATAATTACATACACTATCAGTAATAAATATTTAAATATTACTTATTTGTAACGTAATATAAAAGAAATGCTCTTTCCAATGTGTGAAACAGTTCGTTGTGTGCACAATTTCTGGACAAGTTAGAGCGTTATCTTTAATATTTTTCTGAAATCCGTTTTAATTTTAGCTTTAAATCCTTGTTATTTCTTGGTAGCGTCTTGAAGATAATGGATTTCAAACAAGCGAATAGAAAAATTTTAAAGTTTGTGGAGATATGGATCTCGTTTTAAAGTTTGTTCAGTAGGATCTCGTTTATCTATGAATTTGTTTTTTTTCCTGAATTTTTACGGGCATGGACTGCTAGGGTCATTAGCCCTCGTCACATTCTTTAAAAGAAATTAGTATCATCATCAGGATCGTCATATCTAAGGGTGTAAAGGGCCCTTACATTTTATTTAAAAGCACAACCAACATAAAAAACATTAAGACACAACAAGACAAAGCAACACTTACGGGGTGTAAAGGCCCCCGATATTAAAATTTGAGATAAGGTTCTCAAAAGACCATGAAGTTAAAAAATACAACTAATCAATACCATATCTTTCTTCTACCTGTCTCGTTTATGTCTAGTTTTTATTGAACCAATGCCTTATACAATATCAATAATATCTCTTTATCTGAGCCCCAATTAATGTTCGATAAACATTTAATAATGTTTAGGGTTTTTTTTCATCTAACACTCAAGTCCTGTATGTGTAGTCCCCACGTAAGGGATTTATCCAATACTAGTCCTAAAAATCTCACGTTGTCTTTATATTGTATTGGATCATTGCCAATTTTCAACATAGGACTTTGATGAGGAATTCTCTTCCTACAGAAGTGTACACAACACATTTTTTCTGGTGAAAATTGGAATCCATTATTCCTCGCAACTTCATTTAGAGCGTTAATCGCCCGTTCAATTTGTACTTCACCATAGCAATCTTGTTGCTGGTATACACAATTGCCAAATCATCAACAAAGACGCTTTTGCTGATTTCTACTGGAATGGCTAATATCAATTTATGAATGGCGATGGTAAACAAGGTACCGCTCAACGGCGAACCTTGTGGTATGCCATTTTCCAACATTCTTTCAAATGAATATTCATTATTGACACGTACTTGGAAGGTACGGTCATTCATATAGTTGCTGAGCAATACTGGCAGATTGCCACGAATGCCCCATTCATGTATCTGGAGCATTACTCCATGTCGCCAGGTCATATCGAAAGCCTTCTGAAGATCAAAGAAGACTGCGATACAATGTATTCTTGCAATAAAGCTGTTATATATATAATATTCTCTAAGTTGATCATTTGATCGGTGGTAGAGTGGTATTGTCGAAAACCTGCTTAATACGGTGATATTAGGTTTTCTTTTTCTAAAACCCAAACCAGTCGATTATTAATCATTTTTTCCAGTATTTTTCCCATAGCGCACGTCAAGGAAATAGGACGATAGCTATTGGGATCTGTTAAATGTTTCTTTTTCTTTGGTACTGGAACAACATGAGCCTTTTTCCACTGCTGCGGGTACATTCCATCCCGCCATATTTGATTGCACAGTTCTAATAGGCTGTATTTTGCAGTGGTATTCAGCTGCCTGATCATATTATAATGGATTTTATCCGGACCAGCAGCTGTGTTACCTGCTTTTTCCAACGCTTTCGTGAATTCTTCCATTTTAAATGGTACATTATATGAGTAAATATACTCAGTACGGAAATTTAGAAGACCTTCCAGTTCTTCTTTTTTTGCTCGAAAATCTTCTTCGTAGTTAGCTGTTTTGCTGGCTTTCTCGAAGTGAATGAATAATAGCTCTGCAATTTCGTTCGGAGTGTCTTTAATTACATCTTCATCTTGAAGGCTAGTTATGGGAGCAACATTTTTACGCCCACAAATCGCCTTCACTTTCCTCCAAACGTCTGATGCAGTAGTACTTCTGTAAATGGATGACACGTATTCCTGCCAGGATCGTTTCTTCGAGTCTATCATGAGATGTTTTGCACACGTCCTGTATTTCTTAAAGACAATAAGATTTTCTGCGGTAGGATGTTTCTTAAATGCGTTATACGCCCTTTTCTTTCTTTTTATAGCTTCACTTATTTCATCGTTCCACCATGGAACGGGTTTCTTCGTAAGTTTCCCATTTGTTTTGTGAATGAATCTCGATGCCGACTCAAGTATCGCATAGCGTCGACATCATCCTCGATAACTCCAGTTGTTTCAGGGAGTATCGTTCTAGCTGTGAAGCTCGTCCAATCTGCCTTTTCAAACAACCATCTTTTAGAGATGGGATATATTTTTCTTGTAACGTCAGTTACAATTTGCACCGGGAAATGATCGCTTCCATGCAAATCGTCTAAAACATGGAAACTGTACCTCGGTGCTATCGATCCGCTTATCAGTGCAAGATCTATACAGGACGTCGATCAATCTCTGACATTGAAAAAGGTTCCTGACCCATCGTTTAAAACAATAAGTTCAGAATTCATCAGGAATCTTTCCAATTCTCTTCCACGGGGAACTACTCGATCCGATCCCCAAAGAGAATTATGTGCGTTAAAATCGCCCACCAGTAAAATAGGTGGGGGAAGCTCAGAAATTAATCGTGATATGTCATCCTCCTTCCAATCAAAATTCGCCAGGTATATGCTGCAAACAGTGACCTAAAGCGGACACTTCATTCTAATGGCGACCGCTTGTAGATTTATATTTAGATCAACAGCTTCGGTGGTAGCTCTGGTCGATGTTAGTATGGCTACTCCACCTCTAACTCTAATATTTGGCGGTTGATCTCGCCGGTTGATTTCGGCGAGATCAACCGCCGGTTGATTTATATTATTTCTGCTTATATATGATTATTTATTACTTCTTTTCTTAATGGAGCATCATTAAAAAAAAATCATAATCAAGTTTTTAAAATAATCCATTATTGTAATTTTTCAAAAAATAAAGATGAATTATCTACGAATGGAAAAAAGAAACACACATTCATTATAGATTTTAATAAAAAAATTCAGTTGCAGAGAAATTACCATATGAGCTTAAAATAGTACATTATGTAACGAGCCTATAATGATAGTCATTAGAGCAGGAGTGTGAAGTAAATTTACGACCCGAGCCTCGGCGAGTGTCGTAAACTTTGCAAGAGTGCATTAACGGTCATTATAAAGAGTTGCATACTGTATTTTTTCCACGGCTGAGAAATAGCCGTTGGATAATTGGAATTATTGATTTAAATCAGTGTGAATACATTGTTTACGGGAAATTTTTTTAGAATTTAAAAAAATACATTTTTTTCCTTAGAATCCGTTAATTAATAAAAGGATAGACACAGTGTAATATAGATACTTATTTACCTTTTAGTGTACTTTAAAATTAACCTCTACTTACTAACTAATAAATCGGATTAAAATTAAAAAAAAAAAACAACTGATGTATTAAATAACACCTGCTTCTGATTGGTCAGTGGTTGAAATGAGAAGGCTTTTGATTGGTTAAACACTTGTATTATAATGAAAATCTGTTTCATAATGACTTTCGTTATAATGCAGATTCTAGGCGCGTAATTCAAACGATATAATACAACCGAAGAAAAGAATATATTTTAAAACGGTTTTGACATTGGTAGGTTTTTTGAAATCATGTTACTTAGAGCCTAATATCTTATTCCTGAAAAATAAACAGTTTTTAAATGTTCTAAAATAATATTTTGAACACGTATATTATTTATTTAGATTTTTGTTCATGTTTTTTTTTTCTATTCACGGTGCACTTTTTCAACAAATTATTCATAGGTGTACTACTTTAATTTCAAACATTTCAGTTTATTAATATTTGCAAAAATAGAATGTGATGTCCATAATTCGATTGTGTGCGTTATTTTTACATCCTCTTTTACTTAATATCACCTACAAAATGGAGATAAGTCGTTCTTTACGTATTTCATGAAACTCATTATAGTCATCCTGAAATTAAAGAAATACAAATAAATATATCATCTAAGCAAATTACCGTCTTTCTGGAGTAAACGGATAGTAATGTATTATTAGCCAAATACTTATTCAATTTAAAAACTATTTTTGCTAAAACGTATACAATGGTATTCCTTAGAAAGCTTTATATTTGCCTTTAAAATGTTATTACGCAAACGGTGGCGTAATGCCAACAAAATCTTGTTCTCTTTACTTGTTATTTTGGATGAATCATCAATTCAAATTAGAACATGTTTCATGTATCCACTATTATTAATGTTACAATTAGAATAATATAAATCATATTTATTTTATTATTTAAAATATGTTAGTAAATTTTACGGTACATTTTGTTTAAGTATAACAATTTAAATAAAATGTAATCGATCTGAAAATATCAGCAGTTTTTAGTAATTTCATATACAGATTTTTTTTTTTACCACAATTCTGTAAGATAACAGATCACTTTTAATAACTGTAAGATAAGTGAAAATATATTGTTCTTTTTTTTTTTTAATACATGTGGAAGTTAAAATATGTTTTAAAAAAAAACTTTTTTCATTTTTCAAGAATGAAAAATCTATTTTTTTTATATCTATCTCATTTTTAATATAAAATAGTTTCGCTTTGCTTACTATATGTTGTCTTTAATAAAAATGATTAAAAATTAATTATTTTACCTTATATTTTGTTTATTTTTAATTTAAAAAGGATTAAATTATATTTTATTCGTCTTAAAATTAAATTATCTTAATAATTTTATAACTACATTATAATGTACGATGTAATTCATACAGAAAATATCTTGTGAACTTCTACATTTTTTTCGTTAGTTACTAAACTATAATCGAAAATGTGTTGAAAGAAGATATAAAAGGTCTCGTTCTGTGTTATTTCTGCCTAGCAACTAACTTCATAAATTTTATGTAAATATTTTAAAATTCATATTTAAAATTTGTCTTTCTCTACGTTCTATCTTATATAAAAATGTTTATTTATGCATTTGTATAGGTTTATGAAATTTTCATCTCAAACGTATGGTAGTTATAAAATTAAAAATAATAAAGAAATTTATAACAAAAAATGTTTTGATGAAATTTGAGGGAAAATATTTTTCTTGAAAAATAAATTTATATATCAAAAATAATTTTATGTAGCCTTCCTGTTTAATTTACTATTATTTGTTTTAGAGAAAATCTCTAGGAAGAAATGAATACGGTAGTTTTTATTAAGTAATCTAATTAAAACATTTATTACAGAAATTTTATTAAAGTATTATAATAAAAAAATAAATGGTTCGGATCACGTCTAAAAATTCAACATATTTACAAAATTTTATTAAAAGATCTTTCAATACTATTCAATGAAATAAAAACTAAAATATAAAACAACGCCTTTAATCCTCTTACTTTCATACTTTCCGGAAAGCAAAACAAAAAGATTGCAGAATATTAATTCTGTTTTTCATTTTATACCCATAGCACTGTTTTAACGTTTACTGAATATAATTGTATATATAAAAATAAATTAAACAAATATTAACAAAAATTCACTCGCCACGGGCTTTTATTATATTCATTGTGGAAGATCGTTTTTTTCTTGTTAGATACTCGATCGTTATTTTGCTATTTATTATTTTTTGATTGAAACAACTCCGTTGTGAGTGAATCTTTTTCAAGTTTTTGCGCGATTTAATTCAATAAATATTTTTTTCTGCATTTGAAGCAAATTTTCGTTTTAGACAAGTTTGAGAGTAGCAAATAGTATTCAGTTTCTTTATAATCAAGTTTTTTACGGATTTAGGGCAAAAAATTGTTCTTGAGGGATACCTTCTCACTATTGAAGTCTTACCTTTTGTTGAAGCCATACCTTCACTGTGCTTGTCGAGGTTTGTATTTAAAAATTTTTTTTATTATGTTTTTGTTGATATTCAGGATAAAAAATTGTTTTTAGGCCTCTTTTTAACAATTTTTTTTTTTTTTTGGTGTGGACGATTTTTTAGGAGTAGGAGTGATAAGGGATTTATTAATAATTTTACATTGAAATTGTTTTTTTTTGGGGGGGGGGGTTGTGATTAATAATTATTATTCATATTCAGTTATATTTATATGTAAAATTTATTAAACGTAATGTTTTATAAATATCCTGGTATTAAATGTAACGAAATATACATGAAACGTACGCCTACTTGCTATCGAAGAAGAAAAACAAAAAAGGGGTTTCATTTTGCGTGATGAAAAAATTTAATAACAAGAACGTGTCAATTAATGAATAGTTAGTAGTGAAAATAACTTTTTTTTAAAGATATATACATAACAAAGCGATATTACGGGTTATCATGTTAGTGTATATTTTTTTTATTGAACGAAAAGTCGTGCCCTTTCGTAAGAAACTATTTCCGTAAAATATACCATTAGTGGTTTGGTTGTGTCTTTTTTCTTTCTCTTGTGTTTCAGTTTTGGCGGAGTTTCCTTCGACTCCCAAACGGGGTGTCTTGATAGCTTATCCAAATATTAACTGACTGTTAATTTTTTTTTGCTCTTATGTAATTGTAATGTAGATGTATAAATTGTTATTTAAATACTTTATTATGTATATACTGAAAAACTATATTAAAATATAATACTTATGTAATGCAAAAAGCATAAATATATATATATTAAAAATAGAAGAAATTTAGTTTTTTCTTTGCCATTTCTTTTTTTTTCTACATTACCGAATTGTTTTGTTCAACTCGATTTAGTTTGGATAAATTGCAGTCTGCTACAATTTGTAATTCTACTACAGCCACAGTGGGACTCAGCGCTTTTGCTTCTACTCGCCACAATGTTACGGATTCTTTCCTCTTCGTTTCTTTATATCTCTATCTTTCTCTCTCTCATTCTATTTATCTATAAGTAAGTGTGTTTGTGTGTGAATGGTTCTGATAAATCCTAGTTTCCACGGCGTTGTTGCCTTATCACTGACTATTTTTCTCTTACCCGACCGACAAAGCCCTTCTTCTTCTGCTTCTTCTACATCAGCAACATGAGGGTCAGAAGTGTAGAACGGTACTGTGTGATGAGGGGGGTGGGATAAGCAATTGATTCTATGCTATTAATCAAAGATGTTTGCGGCAGCGGATGGTGTAGTAGACAGCCAGCTCTCATCCCTTTACAATCCCTTTATACCCCCTCTCATAGCAAGCGTTACAACCCTTAGTTTGGTGGTTAGTACGCTCTGATGGTTACTATACTATTGCTCTCTGTCTTGAATCATAGCTAATGTGAACGCATTTTCCCCGTACCCTAAATGTCTTTCCGTTTCAAGACTAAAGACTTGTGACACTTCATCTTCATATTTTACTATCAGTCCGTTGGGTTCCCTACCGTTTTCTTCATCTTTCAACCTTTCACATCAAATGTTTGACTCCACCCTTAGCTTTTCCCTATTCATAACAACTGTTGACTCTGTAACAAAATTATGTACTGTAATTTAAATAAATTATTTATTCATTAAATTAAATGCAGCTATTTCTACAATCATTTAAATAATTAAATTCTTTAAATATGATTTAACAGTTACATGAGTCATTTATTAATAATAAAAATACTAGTAGTAGTAGTAGTAATAATAAAAAAATTATACATACACTTGAATTTTTGCGCATATTTATATTATTATTAATTTTTAGTGTAGCGATTAAATCTATTTAGTTATAACCTTATTTATATAAGGGAAAATTTATTATAATGACTTGAAAAATTTTGAATAGAGTTTCTAGATATCATTCCTAGAATCTAATCCAGACAGCAAACATTGTTCAACTACTTTGAAAACTTTAATGATATATAAATAATTATTTTTAATACAGATTATCTTTCTTTTAAACATTTTTAACAGTTCTAATGTATCATAAAATATATTTAATGCTAGTAAGTTTGTTCGTTATGTTTCATACAATAGTTTGACATAAAGAGAAAGGCATTCCTATTACATATAAAATAAAATCATAAAAGGTAAGTTAGTATCAAAACCTTTCAAGGAAAAAAGACATTTCCTTGGTGTTATAGATTTAAATAGAATTAAATTACATAAAATTAACATAGAAATTAACTAGTTTTTTACGTAGTTTTATGAGATGAATTGTTGTAGGAAATTAAAGTACGGGCAATAAAAAGAAATAAAATGAAGAAATAAATTCGTCTTTCTACGAAAACATTAAAAAAATTAGGTCAGTTGATAAAAATGAAAATTAAAAGAGATATAAAGTTAAGAGATTAAAGAAGCCTATAGAAAATTTAGGTTTTCTTCTGTGTAGACCACCGCCCTATTTTAGGGACAACTTGTTGAAATTCTAAATTATTTTCTTATCTAATAAGTGTTAAAATATAATATTATAAAAGTAATAATAAAAAAAACACAACAACGAAATATATAATTAACAATAATTAAAGTTATCTTATAATTTTGATATATACTCGTAATTATAAATTATACTAAAAGTATTTATTAGTCGTGGAAGGTAAAAGATTACAAACTGTAGGTGAAACAAAAAACAGAATTTAAAAAAGCAAATGATTAAAAATTAAGATGTAAAAAAAATTACATATAATTTATATGTATATATAAAAAATAACGTTGTGAGTCATTCATAATGGACACCTAGCAAAAGCTACAGAGAATGAATTGATGAAATTTTGTACGTCTACACTTCATGTAAATATCTATTAACCAATTTTTAAATTTTTCGAAATTCGACCTTGAAATAAATGATAGAAAAAGATTTTGTACAATGATTACAAATTTTCCCCACTTTTGAGTATACTAAACTAAATATTCATTAGATTGAGACTTGCAAATACCCAAACCATTTTCGGGTTTTTGGATTTCAATTTTTAAGGGATGCGACGGTCTACGGCGCAACGGTTCAACCAACACAACCACTGTTACTGTTAATGTATGTGGGACGCGAATGGTTGCACATGCCTAAGTTTGGTCAACTAAAGAACATTAAAAAAAAATTGACCGCGACGGAAAACGCAAGTAACCATATAGAATGGACGAAGTCGCAACGTTGTTAATTTTACACATGCGCGCGCGCGCGCACACACACACTAATATTAACTTGTTTCAAAGAGATGTTTTTGCTGACCAATAAAACGTAATGTTGACCTAGAATCTTTATCAGTTTCTAAAAGTACGAAGAAATACACAATATAAATGTCTGAATTTAGAATAGTATTTTATCTTTGCATTCTCATTGATTATAATATTTTAAAACAGCACCTGATAAAAAGACCACCCATTGCACTATAATTTATTACGTTACTTTTTAAAACTCCGTAGCGCAATAGATTGGGTTGATATATTAACTTCCTGTTTCTTTAAAATACATTTTATTGCTTGAAACTAGCTTAATTACGTCTTTCGTATTTTTCCGTTTTTTTTTTTTTTTTTTTTTTTTGTTTATAGGTGGTATTTTACACAATTTTTTTGTTTTTATCACAATCTACATCAATTACATTCGGGGATTTTTTTTAATGATTACGACTGGTTAAATACATATATAAATATGTACACTGATTTTTAAAAAAAATAATTTATAATTTTGGATAGATATATTCCGCAATAAATATCAAGTAATTTTTGCAACTACTGTTAAAAAAATTTCACTATCGGTTGCGCTTTATTTTTTTTTAATTTTTATATTTTGTATTGCGTTTTACAACTCTTACCAAAATTTTTAGTATATTTATAATTTTATTATATGATTTAGGCTTTTTATGAAATTTTAATTCACATTTCATCATTATTTAGACGTGTCGTCATGTCAATACCCTTTTGTGAGAGAGTACATGTTATCCTATTTAACTGATCTGATAGTGAGCATTAATCTCCAGTGCATCGTGGGAATTAACATAACATAACATTTTCCGTCACCCATTAAGCCTATTTCCTCTCTAACTCCCATCATGTTTGTAAGTGTAATGGCCTTGATCATTTGAATATAAAAATTATATAATACTGTAAATTAGAGTTTGATTTGTTATTTAATGAATTTGAATATATCAATTTAGATTGTTTGAGAATAATTTATTGATCTATTATTTTCTATGTATACTACATACAATGCTTCAAGAATGTTTTTTTGTGTATTGCTTTATTTACAATCAGTTTCTTGAACAATGAAACAATAAGTAAATTGTACTGTGTAAAATATTGACGTGCAAGGGAGGCATCTAGTGATACCTCCCAAGACAATATGAAGGTTTGAACGCAGTATAGTGCGATAAAAGTATAACGAATAAAAATATAACTAAGCGTAACAAAGTACTAACTATTTGAAAATTTACTATTAAGAACAGAAAAAAAAGTTAAATGGTAAAATATTGAGAAACTTAACATAAGAAAATTAAGAGAAAAAATTGGTTATTTTAATTTTACTTATAAGAATTATAATTTTTACCGAACACTTAATAAATTATATTGAGATGGCGGCAATGTTATTTAAAGATAATTATCGTATGAAAAATAAATTAATGGCTGATAAAAAACCATAAAATAATGACTTCTTTTCAGTTAATTGGAGCTTATAAGTTACGCGGGTTGGAAATTAATTAAATAAAAGTAAATTTAAACAAAATTGTAATGTACTTTAAAATATTAATAATAATAATTGGTTTTATTGCACTTTACTCTTACTATTTTAGTATTTAACTCTTTGTTATTTCACTCTTTTTCTTGTTTATTTTAAAGGATGTTAGATATGTATACTACTAGCCCACTGGGTTGGTCTAGTAATAAAATTGTCATCGCAAATCAGCTGATTTTGAAATCGACAGTTCTGAGGTTCAAATCCTACTAAATATAGTTTTACTTTTATACCGAATTTAATATTAGATCTTGGATACCGGAGTTCTTTGGTGGTTAGGTTTCAATTAACCACACACCTCCAGAATGGTTGACCTGAGACTGTACAAGACTACACTTCATTAACATTCATACATATCACCCTCATAAGTAATACCTTACGGTGGTTCTGGAGGCTAAACAGACAAAGAAAGAGAAAGATATCTGTACTATTATATTAGGAGGTGTCTTACTACATAACTAGTTCGAAATGCAGGTTTATATTTTTATTATTACCTTTTCTCTTAGATAAATATATTTCTTAACTATTTATATCATTTGAATTTCCAAGAACCTACTTTTGAAATATTCTAAAAAAATACTATATATTCCGGAGTAAGTAATCCTTCTATAGGGTGTAATAAAACTTATTATACTCGGAAGAGATAAATATTTTTGATAATTTCTTTGATACTTGAAAAAAGTATTATTAGGTTAAAAAGTTAAACCTGTGCTGTTGCATGCTATATATTCAATTTTCACATCAGATCTTTCTGCTACGAATTACGACACTGTTGCATCGTTTACATACGATACGGAAATTCTAGCTGATGATAAAGATCCGAATAATGCCTCTGCTAATCTACAAAGGAGACAGACAAGCCCGGCGCTTGGTTGACAAAATGGAAAATGAGGGTGAATCAGAACAAACCGAGCCGTGTGTAATTTACGATGAGAAGGGGTTATTGCCAAGAGTCTACCTGAGTGACATCTATATCCCTCATGGTACCTTGACCTACACTTGAATCGTCGCTTGATGTTGAAGGGCCGCGCGGTAGAAAAAAGGAAATAGCTTAACATCAAGTATCTGGATCCTGGGAAGAAACTCTGTTTTAATTTTCCAATAAACTGTTGATCGATAAGGTTATCCTTAAACCTATCTGGACGTTTGGAATCGAGCTAAGGGAACGACGAGTAACAGAAATATTGAGATAATTCCAAAATAAATTGGTGAGGAAGATAACAGAGACGCCGTGTTTTCCTAGGGGTAGAGAAATTTTTGACTATCTAGGATACCTTCTGTAAAAAACATGTAGATTATTTGACAGTAAATCTATTGGAAAAAGGCGATTACATCAGGCTACTTAAACGTTTCCGTGTGTTGGACCAGGAAGATATAGCCATGAGGAGAAGGAAGATAGCAGTGGAAACACAGGATGAGTCTGTTACTGTGTAGTGAACATCCCTTTGATAGTCTAAGAATTATAGCTATTTCTATTTACCGGCGAATTTATGTTTTATCTATAGTGTTCTCATAAATATACATATATATATTTATTTATATTAAGTACTGAACTTTAGTTGGACCACCTGTATAGTGCTTTTCTTCTTGAGGCCTACGTGAATGTAAAATTTGATTTGTATTTTACTGATGCAAATGTCTGCCGAGGCATTATAATCCCGCCCGCCCGCCCACCAATTCTCCATCTTTCAACGGAAGATTAAAGAAAGTCTGTATTTACATATATTTTAAATAAAAATTCTTAATATAAATAATGACATTTGTTTTCAAGTGTAATAAATGAATAACCCTAAATAAATGACAACATATGAAAAATAATAAATGCCACATAAATGAGAAAAAATGTAAATACAGTTAAACATAATAAAATATAAAGCAATGGTAATTAAAAATATTTACTAAAAAAAATAAAAAAATTCATAAAGTTTGTTGCACCAAACTAACCCACATCTACATCACTGTCCTGCATCTCTATTTACAAATTGAACAAGTAATTTGTTGCACAGAATATATTTTTACATACATATTTTAAGCAGTTATGACAAGTTATTTTAGTGTGATTGTTTTGTTCGAATGATTGGCATGGATGAAGTCCTACGCAAGAACTATCGCATGAAAATAAACAAGAACAAAACAAAAGTAATGAAATGTATTAGAAATAACAAAGATGGACCACTGAATCTGAAAATAGGAGGAGAAAAGATTATGGAGGTAGAAGAATTTTGTTATTTTGGAAGTAGAATTACTAAAGATGGACGAAGCAGGAGCGATATAAAATGCCGAATAGCACAGGCGAAACGAGCCTTCAGTCAGAAATATAATTTGTTTACATCAAAAATTAATTTAAATGTCAGGAAAAGATTTTTGAAAGTATGTGCTTGCAGTGTCGCTTTATATGGAAGTGAAACTTGGACAATCGGAGTATCTGAGAAGAAAAGATTAGAAGCTTTTGAAATGTGGTGCTATAGGAGAATGTTAAAAATCAGATGGGTGAATAAAGTGACAAATGAAGAGGTATTGCGGCAGATAGATGAAGAAAGAAGCATTTTGAAAAATATAGCTAAACGAAGAGACAGACTTATAGGTCACATATTAAGGCATCCTGGAATAGTCGCTTTAATATTGGATGGACAAGTAGAAGGAAAAAATTATGTAGGCAGGCCACGTTTGGAATATGTAAAACAAATTGTTAGTGATGAAGGATGTTGGGGGTATACCGAAATGAAACGACTAGCACTAGATAGGGAATCTTGGAGAGCTGCATCAAACCAGTCAAATGACTGAAGACAAAAAAAAAGTTTTGTTCGATCTACATTTGTTCTGGTTGCACTCTGAACTTTTATACCAAAAACCTGAAGATCTTTTGGTCATTATATTTGCCCTTTCTTGCATGTTACATTCCATTAGTTTCATCTATAATTTGAATGTATATTTTTTTTTCTAAGAGTTTTTATCTGGGTTGTTTGCATAAAAACCTTTCATTGAATTTATTTCGGTGATATCTAGTAAGAAAAAAAAAATAGCTATTGGCCACCGCTGAGTTCTAGAGGTCGAAATTCTTGAACAAATTAGATCGACAGAGTCCTCACCCACTTTTCTGGAATTATAATCCATTGCATACAACGGCTTTCTAGTATCCTCATCGACTTTATCAGCATCGTGCATTGTTGACGAAACAAATAAAACCGTTTTTTTTCTTTGTAACCATAAAAACCAATGTTTTTTCTGGTTGAAACTCAGAATGGTATTTTCCTGAAATCAAATGCTTATTTTCTGTTAAAAATTCTGGGGTAACTTGTTTTTTATTTTTTATTAGGGTTCCTGTAAATGTTAGGCCTACGCCAGCAAAAAGTCTGAAAGTGGACATCTACTAAAATAATTATTTACATTTCTATTTTTACTTCTGATTTCGTCAATCAATGTTTTTACAAAGTCAAATATTTTGTATGTAAAATGTGCGAGGATCACAGAACGAATAAATTTTAATCGTATTTGGCAGGTTTCATTCACATATATTGTATGAAACTACAACAGCCTTGAAATCCATTATCATTTCGTCAATTGTAACAAATTTCCCTTTATTATATGGAATTAGGCAGTTTGTACGAAATTTTCAAAAAACTCCCTAATTGGGGTTAGTTTATCGATGTTTGTACGTTGAACTCTAGTGTTTATATCTTCCAATCTGAGGCATCTCTATAAACATAGAATACGATTTTCACTGAAGTTTGTCCGAAGAATTCTTAACCTAGTGCCATTACCAGTAAAATATTCTGACAAGTTAGTCATGTTGCCTCGTTTTACTGCCAACAAAACCATTGCAACAAATGTAGCTAGTATTTCTGTTCTTGTAGTTTTTCGTTTCTCTTTTTCGCCGTTATGAGGATGAACTAATTTTTTCTTTTCAATAAAAATAATTGTGTACAGTATTATCGATCATATCGGTTTTTATTATTCGTAAAAAGAATCCTGCTCTGTTTTACTTTGGCGAAAGGTACTTTAGGTTCAGGAAAATCCTTCATTATATTTTTTTATTTTGGGTTTGACACTGTTGGAGGATCAGAGGCCTATAATGAGTAGCCGTCTTTACCTATGAAGAAGCAAGATTCAGAATTTTCAATATCTAATTATCTTGTCCAAATTGACTGCAGAATCACTGTCGTGTTCATCTACTTCGATATTTTTCAGCTCAGAGTTTAAATCACTCTCATTGTCTATATCACATGGTTCGTATTCGTTTTAAAGGTCTTCCAGTTCATCGAAAACTTGAAGGATTTCTTCCTTCAAATATGGAATCGTACCCTTAAAGTAGTAGAAAAAGTTATTTTTCACGTAAAATTTCTCTGGTTATAATAAAATAAAAAACAAATATGTTTTTATAAATTTTAATAAATATAACTACGAACACATTAAAAATATTTACATACATTTTATTATAACGACCAAGCACACAGTAGAAGACGCGGAGCCACGCTAGCCGGAGTGAACTCTCGTTTTACAACACAAGGGCTCGCGCAGGTGGCAGGTTGGCCGTCTGCAGACCTTTGGGAATTTACGCCTCTCCCTCACGTTATAACAGGTCTACGTTATAACAGGACCTTTTCTCTGAATATTTCATTTGAAATAACCTAAAGGCCCAACTAGCTTATTAAATTCCTTACAAAAAAAAAAAAAAAAAAATCAAAAAATATTAAAAAAGCGACCATCTTTCGCCTACGAGAGCGCTTGAAGGTTGAGCTTGTTTAAAAAAAAAAAAAATTGTTTGAAATTTTTTATCGATTCATTGTTATTTATAACATTAACGATAATTATTTTTAATTTTGGAATACATTTTGGATTATTTTTTTATAAACAGTTACCTTCCGCTAGGTCTGAGTTACTCAAATAAGTCAGATAGTGGTAATGATTTGAAAAACAATTTGTTGGTAGAAACTTATCTCAAGTGAATTATTTATCAAACTTTTACAGTATATTTAAATTAGTTAACCGTTACTTGTAAAGAAATCTTATCCATAAAACTGTTCGACTTCACCCATTTGACACTCTCTAACATCTGACCTCCATCTCAAGATGTACAATGAGTAATTTGTAGTATCAGTTTTCATTCAACTATATTCAATACCTGTTTAAACCCCATGAGAACAATGATAAACAGTTTTTGAATATAAAGTACTCTACTCCATAGTGAAACAGTTGACAAGTATAAATTTTGCATATTATTCGCATTAGTAAAGTCTTTGTATTCATATTTAGAAATTTGTAAGTAGTTTTTAAAGGAATTTACCTTTTTTTTTTTCAAAACAATTTTTTCCATTCCATTGTAAATTAAAATTATGAATTTATTTAGCATCATAAAATTGCTATTAAAACAGTTCAGCCGAATTCCAACCGGAGATAAAAATGGAATAAACGAGTGCCCAGTAAACAGATTAAGATGAAATGTTTGCATGATTTTTTTTTTATTAGTTGCAAGCAAATTATTCGTTCTTTAGAGTTTAAGTTGAGGTTTTTTTACTGGGGTAATACATTTTTCAATTAAAACAAATATGTATCTTTAATAAGGACCAAAATAGCAAATATTTTACTTTGGTTATCATAATGAAATTGACTACCAGAAAAAACAACAAGAAAAGGAATAAATAATTGATAAATATCTATTCTTAAATATATTTAAAAGTAGGTTTTTAAATAAATTTTTAAACAAGAAGTTAAAACTATACTACCCGGAAGATAAGCGGAATCCTTTTATGAATATTTATTGTAATTTCTTCAGGTTATTTTAAAATAAATTGGAAACAATTGTAATACAGAAGCAAAAAAAAATTTATATAATATTCAATTTTTTTGTGTTTATGTTTTTTTTTATATTTGATTCGTCTTTCATAAGCTTTATTTTTCGTAATGCTTGAAAACTTGAAATTTTAGCATAACCTTAACATTAATTTGCATTATGTTAGACCTAATACTAACTACCTTCTAAAATTATAACACTACTATTATTATTGTCGTTAGTTTGTAGATTAGACCTATAATATAAACATGGCGTCAGAGTATAATTATTACACTCTTCCCAAGTATAAACCTTAAAGTTCACTTGATAGTAAAGCGAACTAAATTGATGTTTCAACGTAAATTCCATTCTAAAGACTTGATATTGTTGTTGTAGGACTCTTAATAGTAATACTATGATACCTGAGGGTTGAAGTAAAAGTTAAAGATTTTAAAGGAGCTGGAAGGTTGACGATGGGAGGGTAGATAGCTCGGATGAGTTGAGAGGAAAAGGAGGTTGTTATGTTATACATATAGAATAGGGATGAATAGGAAGTAAAATCATGTGAAGAGGGAATAGCAAGAGTGGTATGAGTACTGGAAGTGGAAGAGAAGCCTACGGAAGAAGAAGGTGGAATGCAGAAACGCTTGGGGCTCGTTTGTATGCATGCATGTTATAACAAAAGTTTCTATAGTTTACTTGACTTTGTGTTTTTGTTTTATGATTATTACTTTGAATAGTCTTGGAAGTTAACATTATTATTGCGAAATAAAATAATAAAATCCCAACACATTACTCAGTCTCTGTATTGGTCTTCTAAAATAAACTACTTACATAAACATTCGAAAGTTTGGTATATGTATATTTTAAGCTTTTAAGGTTTTTATTGCTTTCAATTTTACAACCGGTTACAATTGTTACATTTTTCCTCTTTCCGAATACATATGTAAGACAATAAAACTTTACTTTTATATTTGGAAAAAATTAACTACTCGTTCAACATTTTTTACATAAATTATTATAGTAATCTCTTGTAGACTATATAATTCTTTTTTCTAAAAAAATTTAGATTTTTAACCGATCGTCAAATGGACGATGAAAGCATTTATTTCAAATTTGTATATTATTCTATTAAAGAGCTCATTTCTTCCACAATTAATGTTTACTCTTTAAAAACTTGAAATAAGAGATTTTAAAAAAAAAGCTTATTGTTACTGAAATATGATATAATGTATTACAGGTGGACAAATATCTTCTTTTCTTTTGTTATCTGTTGAAAGGAATGATGATGACTGATGTTTGTAGAATGAAAAGTAAGTTTGGTGTCACAATTCTTTAGGAAAAACTGTTACTTTATAAATGACAGTGTAATAAGTAACTAGTTTTATACGTTTTTTTTTAATCGTTTAAACTCAATTCAGTGAATTAGAGAAATAGAATTCTTAGTTAGTGCCTTTCAGAAAGTTCTCAGTATAACAAACAAAACATAAGATTTTTCACAATTTCATTTTTAATTTTCTTAATGTTGAACATTTTAACTGAGCATTCTTTAACTTTGCAATTCGATTCATTTAGACCATTCGTTCTTAAAGTGGGCGATAACGCCCCTTTTCAGCTCTGGTGGCTTTCAGGGGGGATGGTAGAAGGCCCACAGAAAATTGGGGGCATTCAGGCGGTCTAGCAAGATGATGGCTGATTAAAATAACTTCAAAAATTATGTTTTCCTCATATTTCAAACTAAAATTAAATACCTACTACACTAGTACAAAAAATTAAAGGGACACCTATATATTATGATAAAAAATTATTGTATTCAAACTACTTTGCAACGAAGAGGTTTAGAGAGACGAATAAAAAGAAAGATTAAAGCTTGAATACTTTACTTTTTGACAGTAAAATTCACATCTAAAAAAATCATCTAATAAAAAGATAATCGGTGACAAAAGAAAGATTTAAAAAATTTGAAATTGATTTCGTGTTTGATCGAGTCCATTGCGAAAACGAGATTTTTTCAGTGAATGCATTAAAATCGTATAAAAGCTTAAGACTTTTTTAGCTTTAATTTCTTTTTTTTATGTCTCTGAACATAAAAAAAAATTATGTATAAATATATATTTAGGTTCAGAAAAATCTGTACGATATTTCTGAACCGAAATATCCTACTTTTAAGACAAAAGGCTACTTTTGTCTTAGTGCTGCGTATCTCCCGATCTAAGCAAGATATAGATACAAATAAATATGGAAATTAAAGGTTTTTGATCTAGCTGATCTAGCTTTAATGACAAATTGCCACTGTTTGGACTCTGGCATGTAACGGTGAATCCCTGTTTTATCTAGTGTTATATAACTTTGAAGACACTTGGTGGAATCGCTTTTAAATAAGTCTAAAGACCTTTGAAATGTTGAATGCGTTTCTACTCGACTGTTAACAAACATAAGCGGAAAGCTTTTTCATACTCAAAGCAACGCCTAAAATGTAATGAACAATATCTACCGAGAAGTTTGTGATGTCAGAAGGCTCGCGTACCTTCAGTCGGTGATCATTTATAATAGTATTTTGCAATTTTGTGATGATTTCGTCGGTCATGGAAGTTTTTGGGCGTTTTGAGCGTCCTTGCATGTATATACTACCACATTTAATTTTAGGAACGTTTGAATTTAGCGACTCATTTTTTTTATCGTCAAAAACGAAGGGTAAAATTCTTCAAAGTGGAATCTAACTTTTTATATATCAATCGGGTTGGAAATTTTAAACTAATTACTTTATGACAACTCAAATTTCAATTTTATCCTTTTTCAGAAAATTTAAAAATGTTTTAATTTACTCGGTAGCTACACAAGCAGCTTTTCGCACGCGTCTGAAGTTTTGAAGCACACTATCTAAAGAATTTTTCATGAAAAATATGATAGTTATTTGCTTATACTTCTGTCATTTCAGTGTGAGGCTGAGAATTTTCTGAACGGCTCTTGTAACTACTAAAAATGGTCGCTTAATATATTTCCAATAGACTCATCGTAAATGAGTTCTTGCTGAAAAATATATTTTTTTAAATGATTAATTTCTTGTATGTCTTGTCCATAACATGTTAAATTTTAATTGAAAATAAGGAAACAAAAGTAAATTATAGTGAAATAATATCTCCTAAACTTTATGCTTTAAACATATTTAAAATTAAACTCTTAGTACATGCTATTTTAGTATAGCAAGAAAATTATTCTGCATTGTTTTGTAAAGTTTTTTTAATCAAATTTATCAGTGATAGGCCACTGTTTATGAAAATTTGATCATTTCGCGTAAGAAAAAATATTTTCTCAAATTAGAAAATAGCTGAATTAAGATTTTTATTATATTACCATGTATGTTACAAAATATCCAACCATAACGTTCTACGTATACGATTAGTGCTTAGAACGTATAATTCTAATTAAACAAGATACATTTAGTTGTTAAACATATTTTAATTTACAAAATAAAAAATAACAAATACATGAACGTAATACAAATAATGATACATACTCGTGCATGAAACATTTTTTTTTTCATTATTTATTTTTGTTTATAGCACTCCAAGTTTATTTAATTAGTAGCGGAAACAAAATAGTAAACTAGAAAAAAAGTTAACTCGCAAAATATAGATGTCATAATATTACATTACATAAAAACAAATTTTTGATTTATTCAGTATACTGCAACTTAGTATACTGACTACGCAATATGAAAGTAGTCAACTATTAAAAGTAAACGATTGTAAAAATTAATTTTTGTAAGCAAAGCAATAATTCGTTTTTTTTTTATTTTTAATGATTTTCGTGAAAATATGTTTTTTTTTTACACGACTGCCCAAAAAGGAGTGTAATGCATTTAGGATGTATGTATGCATTTAAGTTTGTGTATGTATTTGTGTTTTTTTATGTATGTATGTATGTTTTTTCTACCGTAGAAGCTCAACGGCTGAACCGATTTAGATATATGACCCCGCGTTGGAATCCTTACGTTACCGGGAGTTTCAACAGCTATAAATATGTATAATATATATTTAGTAATGGAGATTTCCCGGTTAAAGCACAAACTTTAATGAATTGTAAACTATGAGCTTGTATCACTGTGTTAACTGTATTTAAACTGAGTGATCCGAATCAATCAAATTAATAATATTACAAAAATCATATAATTAAATTAACGTTAAATAAAATAATATTAAATAAATTTAAAAAATGTTTGTTTAATAATAATGGAATTTCTGCGGGGACTACGTGTAAGGCTAGAGTGATGAGGCGATGCGAGCACCTCGTATGAGGTTAGACCAATTATCACCACTAACTAATAATAAACGCGGCGCTGTTTCAGAAAGTGCAGTGAGGTATTCTTATAATATCTCTGTAAACAATACTCCGATTTCCAAAATTCAAACGGGGGTGTTTGTTAGTAGGTTGAAGGCTAACTCTTAACTAAAATAAAAATTAATTGAACTAAAAAAACTAAAATATTCATTGATGAACAAAATTTTCTTACCGATCTAACACCTGGTGAGAATTTAAATCATTAGACAGCCTTAAATGCCTGCTATTTCCACAAGATGAAAAAGATATTTAAACAAATTAAAACTGTCTGAAAGTTGATTAGTCACCCATTATTTAATTTAATTAAATAATTCATAACCATGTTTAGTCCTTTATTGCTTTTATGTATTTAGGATGTATGTATGTGTGTTCTACCGTAGCAGCTCAACGGCCGAACCGATTTGGATGTATGACCCCGCGTTGGAATACTTAGGTTTTCGGGAGAATCCTAGACTATATAAATAAGTATATTTATATATATATATATGTTTAAATTAAAAAACTAGAAAAAAATATATACTATATACAAATTTCTCACCCACACGCTCTTTAATTATCCTATATTAAGGAGTAGTGTTTTTTTAGCAGTCATATTTTATAATTTTTAAAGTAGTTATTATTTTTACGTTTTGAATTTAATGTCCTTTTTTAACTTTTCATATAACACGTAGATATCACTGTATATTAATATAACTTTCATAGTATTTAAATGATACCGATAACAATTATGGAAATGTAGATATTTTTAAATAGCTACATGGTATATGTAGAATATCATATATTCTAAATAATAAATACGATTTACCTTTATTAGAATCAAAATTATTATCCTCTCCCTATGAAGTAAAATTGCTTTTATCGATGGACAGAAGTTTTGAGTAAATTACCACCCACTCACTAACCTCACCAATCTGAATTGATTTTGTTATTAATCCGCTGCCTCAATAATACTGTATAATACGACTATATTAAACCAGTGAACGTAGTTAGTTATTGTTTGTAAACCCTGTTTGAATCCATTCTTATTCTAAACTGTTCAAAATGATCAATATTAAAAAAAAAAAAAATGGAATTTTTCCATCCTGAAATGGTGTTGGGTAAAAAGAATAATTTATTAAAATTAATTAATTATATTTCATTAGGCTGATGTAGTAATTTTATATAAATTTAATAAATTATGAGAAATTAAATAACTTTATTGAGAACTGTTTTCTCAAAATTATACGTAGGCCTATATAGTACTCGTATATATATATAAGGAAACCCCCATTTAAGTGATTGGTATATTTGTACGCCTTATACCTCAAAACGTAAAGAAAATTCATTTCCCTCTCACTTACCCATTGGGACCGTAAGTAATACCGTATTTTTCTTCGAGAAGTCGCTAAAAAAAGCCTAGCATTTGATAACGAGAAAGTAATAATCTTTATGTCAAATTCTAGTAGGGTTGTTTCTTTACTAAAAGAAATTTTTTTACAAATATAAAAAATGTTTTAATTTTTTTTTTTACTAATATACTAGGTACAGGGTGTGCCTACGAGACGCCTCCATAGCTAGGCGCTCCGGGCGGGTGGCGTCTCGGAATGCTATTATTATTAGGTGTACAAAATTGATTACCTCTTGAGTAAAAAAAGTTTTTTTCTTTGAAAGATGAAAATTGATCGAGGAAAAGCGGTAAAATATCAGCAAACTTTCCCAATTAAATTTTGTTTGGATCGGTTTAGGCCTTTTTTTTGAAGGGTCACACTCATCATTTTCATCAAGATCCATATGCAAATTCACTCAATACGAAAGCCGGAAGCTTAAATATAAATTTAATTAATTATATATTATATTCAATTTACGAAACAAATCTATAGTAATAAATTAACCTTCCGTAACCCAACAACAAAAGAGAAGTTGGCTTCAAAATCATAAAGTCGCTAAGGAGGATATATAGAATTCAAAATTCTTCTAATTTTGACCATTATTGTTTTTTCTAATTTTAACCTTTATTATTTACCATTTGATTTGACCCGTGTGTTTTGCTTATATGTATATTTAACTGTAACTGAAAGACCAAAAAATATATACGATTCTAAATGGATAATCGATAGTATTTTTAGTATCGATTTATTTGTATCGGAAAATAGTTGTGATCTGCTACGATATTGAATGAATTAATAAATTACGGTAGTAAAATTTATTAATTTATTGTATAACTATTACAAGACTACTAATAGTTGAGCATTATACAATTTCATTTCTTAATATAACTTTTTTAATAGTTTTTTGCGCCTTATATTTATAGTGGAGACTACACGCTTTACCAAATGATAGGTGTCACAGTTCGTTCATTTTATTACAGGTGTGTTTGGTTGGTAACAAGATTTCTCTTGTGTTAAAATAAAAAGTAGCTTTGTATACTGTACATATTTTTTCTCTTAATTTAAAAAAAAAAATAATGTAAATAACTGCTGTCTATTTGTTGGTTCTGAATTGGATTAAAACGTAAATTGTTGGATTAACGTAAGTTAATCCAACAATTAAACGTTTATTGTTTAAACGTAATTGTTGAATAATTGGATTAAAAACTATTTGTTAAAAATGGTTTTAACAAATTTTCAGAATGACCTTCATGAGGCACAAATAAATAATAATACATTTTAATTTTTAGTGTTGCTTCTTTCTTGTATTAAAGTACTTAAATTGTGTATAATTATAAATATTTTAGTAACTGTGGTATCACTGATTCACTTTCACTTAAATAATAACTAATTATGTGTTTGATATGTAATCCTTTTATTAACTGTAATGATTGTTATATTAAATATCTGATCAATATTTTTACATTATGTACTATATTGTTGTACAGCAAGACGTCCGAAATGATATATGTTTAACTGTACATGAAGTTAAATTATAATGAATAAAAATAATAAGTATATAAATTATAAGTAAAGCTATCAAACCCACCGGGTTGGTGTAGTGGATAACGCGTCTTCCCAAATCAGCTGATTTGGAAGTCGAGAGTTACAGCGTTCAAGTCCTATCAGCTGATTTGGAAGTCGAGAGTTACAGCGTTCAAGTCCTAGTAAATTCGGTTATTTTTACATGGACTTGAATACTAGATCGTGGATACCGGTGTTCTTTGGTGGTTGGGTTTTTTCAATTAACCTCACATCTCAGGAACGGTCGAACTGAGAATGTACAAGACGACGACTACACTTCATTTATTACACTCATACATATCATCCTCTGAAGAATTATCTAAACGGTAGTTACCGGAGGCTAAACAGGAAAGAAAGAAAGAAAGTAAAGCTATCAGCTGCGGATAGACTAACTGAATTACCTGTTTTATGCATTTACGTATATGAAGAAGAAAAAACTGAGAAGAAGAAAAGAGACGAGAAAGCATCTTAAGTTGTAAATATGAAAAGCACATAAGATTGACCATACTACCCGCCAAAAATCAGAATAATTTTTTTTGTAATATTAAATTAAATATGATCTACCATAATGAAAGCTAATAACATGAAATATAAACCAATTAAACAAAACTGCAAAATGATTAAGTATGTAAATAATAAATTTAAATTAAATGAAATTTGTGATAAATAAATATGCGACTAAATTCAATCATTGTATAATGGCAATAAACATAATTTATGTACAGGTCTACGTATCTGACCATTGGGAGTATTTATATCAACAACTCTGATTAAATTATCAGAACCCGGGTAACTTTGTATAATTATTCCATCCGTATCCAGTACATGAGTGCGGAACTTTCGTCGATAATTAGTACTAAATCTCCTACTGAGAGTTTACGTGACGGATATTGCCACTTATTGCGTTGTTGTAAGTATTACAGATAATCCTTGGACCATCGTTTCCAAATTGAAAGAATGAATTTTTAAAGCAATTGCCAGCGACTTAAGCGATTAATTTTGATTTTTTGATAATTAAGTTCAGGCAAGTTAGAAAGTGTGCAACCAATAAGAAAATGTCTTGGAAATAAAGGTTGCGGGTACATTTCTATTTGACTTCACTATCAGACTTCATTTCCTTTTTTTTTTTATTTAAATATATTGATTTATTAATAATTATTAACCTCTGATTGTAAAAAAACTTTTACGATAAATAATTCAGTAATAATCAACAATAAAAAACATATAAAAAAATATCATAAGTTATTAATGAAATAAAATTTTACGTACTTTTCATTTTAAAAAAACATGTGTGTATGTAATTTAATAGGTGTACAAGGAAGTCACGTAGTGACTTTTTTTAGCAATTTAGCAATTAAAAGTGTTAAGTTTCATTTACGCCGAGTAATTGGACAGACGATTTTCAATTTTGAAGTGTTATATATGATTTTAACTGAAAAAAACGTGCCGTAATTCGCGTCCCATCTTATCAGTCTCTACAGATCATAGCGACCCGCAACCTTTATCTTAAGGACATTTTCTTATTGGTTGCACACTTACTACTTTGCTTAAATGTAATTACTAAAAAATCTAAATTAATCGCTTAGGTCGCTGGCAATTATTTCAAAAATTCAAATTGGAAAGATGGTCCAAGGATTATCTCCATTACCTACAACAATGCCGTAAGTGGTATCCGTGCCGTAATCTCTCACTAGGAGATTTAGTACTAAAATTTCCGCACCAATCTACTGTTAACGGATGGAATAATTACACAAACTTATCCGGCTTCTGATAATTTAGAGTGGTGATATAAATACTTCCAACGGTCAGACACGTTGACCTGTACATAAATTATGTTTATTGTTGTTATCCAATACTGAATTTAGTCGCATATTTATTTATCACAAATTTTATTTAATTTAAATTTATTGGGTCTCATGGGCTATACCATTACCACTATATATATATAAAATAAAAAATATATATATATCGCAGGGAAATGATGAAAACGGAGATTTGATCAAATTCTTAAGGTAGATAGATGATCAATTCACGGAAGATGTTAAAATTACAACTCTGTGGGGTGATTTCCCTAAAGAAAGTATGTGATTTGATCAAATCCCTTAACTGTTTTAGTGAAAAGATGAAATAATATTGTTTAGATATTAAAAGTATTTATTTAATAAACCATGCATTATTAAATGTAGAATAGGTAATACAACTATAGTCATTGAAACACAAATTATTTATTCCATAATAGTACTTATATTAATAAGTATTAAAACTTAAACTAAATAATAATAATAAGTATATTTTCCTTTTTTTTCTTAATAATAAGTATAACAGTACTGTTAATGTGTCCGTTGCAGTTTAAGTAATGGTGCTAATTTAAATTGTTCAATGAGTGTGATAGCTTCTTCTATCCTTTCGCGAGTCCACAAAGGTTTTTTTTTTATAATGCCGCTTGTTCAAAAACGTCGTGATATTCATTAAACTAAGTTAAGTTTGATTTTTCTTCTATATCTGAACCCATTTTTCTGCGGTAGGTACTTGATAAAACTCGAAATATAGAAAACAATAATGAAAATGCGTGCAACCTTCCTCGCATAATGTTTCTGAGCTACTTTGTGTGTCACGTCAGAAGCGCGGCGCTGGCCGGCAAGGTCGCCGGGATGCCGTGGTGAGGTAAAGGGGAGTGGTAACAAGCAAAACAACGAGCTGCGAGTCCTGACTTGTTTTTTGCATCTTTTTACTAAAACAGTTAACAGATTTGATCAAATCACTTATCATAATAAGAAATCACTTCTTTAGGGAAATCACCCCACAGAGTTGTAATTTTACCATCTTCCGTGAATTGATCATCTACCCTACGGATTTATCAAATCTCCGTTTTTATTATATCCTTGCGACATATATATATTTGTGTGTGTATGTATATATATATATATATATATATATATATATATATATATAAAACTTAAACTATGCTCGCTAATCAAGGTTAGCGAGCGAGCGAGCGTTGGTTAAGTTTCGTTAGATTATATAGTATCTTTTTATAGCTTTCATTATGGAGATCATATTAAATTTAATATTACAACAAAAAAAATCATTTTGATTTTTGGCAGGAAGTAGTCATTCTCATATATATATTTTTTTCATTTATAATTTACGATGCTGTCACGTCTCTTTTCTTCTTTATATAAATGCATAAAACATGTAATTCAGTTAGTCTATCAAAAGCTGATAGTTTTACTTATAATATATATATTCATTGTTTCTATTGTTCATATACAGTAAACATATATCATTTTATATTTCTTGATGTACAACAATATAATACACAAAACCTATAGGAGGGTAAGTCAATTATTATCCGCAAAGTTTTCTTCCTACAACTGAGGATGGATAGTATATATAAGTATTAAATAAAATTAAGCAAGAATTGTTCCTTATGAAATAAAGCCATGAATAAAATTAAAAATTCTTTATTAAATGAGTTAACAAAATAATAATCTTTTTAGACTTAGATTTAGATATTTATTATATTTTCTTGTAAACAGTTTTTAAGAGTTTTTTTATTTATTTAAGAAATTATTAAAATAACCATTTACTAGTGCTGTTCTTTTTTTTTACTTTAAATGCAGATAATATATTATTTTAAGCCACTATTTTTGTAGAACGTATAATGTTTTAATCAAAGAAATTTTTCCTTCGTGAGATATACGGTTTGAAATTTTATTTATATTATGATAATTTAAAGATAAAATACTTAAACAAAAGTGTATGAAAATTACATTTAGTATCATTGGTCGTGTGCAATTTTTTTTTTCATTTTAAGATGTTATTTACTAAGAATTTTGAGATGAGATTATGGCAATGGACGGACTAAGCTGGTTATATCCAGGTGCGGCCAAAATATAACAATATGTTGTTCGTAAGCAAAGAATTCACATTATCTACTTATTTTTCTGCACATGACGTAGTTGAAATATATTAGAATTAATAACACCTTGGATAAATACTTTATGTCCTTTGTAGTTAAGTCAGGTGTAGGCAGTCCCAGATATATTTTCTCTTAAATTAACTTAGCGTGATTTAGAATCTATTCTTACGGTATAGGGCAGTTGGAATGAAACAAATGTCGTTTGTTTTGTATAAATGCCTCTCGTGACCTGCATATTTCGCAGCTACCTTCCTGCTGAATTTTTTCCTTATATGTACTTTTTGTACGTTTTCTTAAAGGAAAGCTTGTGAAAAACCAAATGAAACAAATGTTACTTAATTGTTTTAATAACCGTCCATTTAAATTAATAAATAAAACTTATTTTCGTGAAATTTGAATTATATTGTTAATAATTACTCTTAATTTTGAAATAATCTTCTTAAAATTTGCAAAATACTTTATTACGTCCTTAAATACTTGAAATTACTTATACAGAAGTAAGTACCGTAAAAACTTCTAATTGTAAATAAATTATTGATATAGGAAAGTGGTTTAGTAACTGTATTTATTACGATAAAGTAGATATATACTATAGTATTAGAACATACAAAATAAACACACACCTTATAATATCAGTTATTAAGTGGTACATATATTTTATTCATCATGTGCTTTATTTAACTTTCAAAGTCAAACAAACGTTGAACAGTAGGCTGTATTTATCATATTTTCTCCTCCACTTAGCTTTCTCTGTTCAAACAAGTTTATAAAATTTACTAAAATAAAGTAAACATTTATGCTTAGTTATTTCATTAATTTAGCATTGTATTGTATATGTAATATTTTGGTGTATTATTGTTCGTAAATGTCATTTATGCGTGTTCATAATTAATAATCCATTTGTTAGTACTGTACATATTAAATTGATGTACTTAAGTGTTTTGTATGGTTTTATTATTTACCTTTTTATTGTAATTCTGAATGTTTAAATTAAAATTTTATTGATTTTGTGTTTTTTGTAATCGTCAATAAAATTATTTATGTTAATAAAAATTTATAATTTAATTATAATTTTTAATTACATATTTAGTTATTTATGATTACGTTTTTTAATAATTCCTGGAAAGAATTAAAAATTACAAAGTAATGAGAAGAATGAATGGTATAAAAGTTTAATCAATTCAGAATAGCAAAGCTAATTGGATGCGACATATCACGAGAGGGGAAAGATTGATTAAGATAATTAAGTTAATTGGATAAATACCCGGAGTAAGAAAGTCAGAACAGAAAAAAGTAAATTTTACAGATGATTTAAAAAGAATGGACACCACCAGGAAATCAGATATTTAGCTGGAAGTGGATGAGAATCAATGGAGACATACAAGGTGATAAGGACCTGCATAAAGGTAGATGATAATAATTATTTTTTCTTCTTTTTTACTGATTTATTATGAAATTATTTTCTGTCACGATGATCCGTAGTAATTCTACAGCTGTTCTGCACTACTGATCGTTCGTCTCTGTGATGCATAACTTTTTTGTTTTTTTATTATTTTAACCTCCGGATCCGCAGTTAAGCAAATTTTTTTCCGCAGAGGATGAAATGAATGTTTTGTAGCGTGTGTGAAAAATGCCATGCCTGACCGGGATTCGAACCCAGAAACTTCAGGTGAAAGGCCGAGATGCTACCACTCCCACCATGGAGACCGGCTCTGTGATGCATACCTAGAAAAGATATAATCTGTGCTTTCCTCAGATTATATGCTTTTTCAGAGAGTGAAAGAGAGATAAGATCATGAGAACATGAAAATGCACGTTGAAATTTAGTTACAAGTTGAAAATTAGTTAATTTTACAAGTATTACTATCCATGATTTTTATTATTACTATTTATTTTATTTGTTTAAGTTGTTTTAGTTATAATTATGATTTTATTGATTCGTTTTTACAGAAAAAAAAATTATAAAAAATTTATTGGTAATTCATTGTAAAGTAGAGATGAAGTAAATATCTAAGAATTAAAAATTACTACTTAATTGTCGATAGTTATTCCATAAATGCATTGTAATATTGGTTAATTACAGTAAACGTTGAGAAGGTATATTGTAATTAGTTAGACCAATCAGTTAACATTTAACGTAAACGTAACCAAAAAGAGAAATATTATAATTTTATAAGCATTATTTGGAAATTATGATACTTCTATTATGTAATAATTACTTCATCTATTTTTTTTATTTAAAAATGAATAATTTTTTCGATTGCTATTAATTTATGTGTCAACATATCTTAAAATTAAACTTTTCATTCATTTATAAACTTAAAGAATATCTACTTACGATCTCGCAAGAACCGATACTGATATGACTTATAAATAAAAAAAATCACCCATATCCGTCAATAAAATATTCAACGGTTAGCAATAATATTAAAAAAAAAAATTAAAATAACAAAATATAAAAAAGAGAAATGAATTACAGGTTTTTATATTCAGAATTTTGATAGAAACTTTGTGGGTCTTTCAAAAGTACGTAGTATAAAAATCTTTGAAGTAGATTATGAAAAATAAAAAAACTTACGTTAAAAATATTTCTTAGAACGCTTCATTTACTTCAATATCTGTATTTTTGACTTATTTGGTAGAAACTTATAATTAATAAACAAATTTAGGTATTTTACCGAAATTTTTTGCAAACGTTTCAATGCAAGGCTCAGGCTTAAGTTATAGGAAAGATATTCAGCAAGTTCAGATTAGTGAAATCTATATATTATTTACAAATAATAGTAAGCGTGCTTTCTTTATAAATAATGCAGGGTAGACACGCGTGAATATTTAATGGGAAATCTTTATTAATATGTAAGACTACATCACCATTATAACCCTTGATCGCCTCGTATGCGTGAGTTAATTTTTAAAATGAAGTTCATCAGAGGACGTTTCTATAGGTTACATATTTTGTAGTTAAGATCCCTTACAAACCTATCGTGCATCATAAAACCAATCTGAATAAACAAATTTACTAATAAAAAAAAAAGATATACATTATTTAAGGATAATTGTTGGTTTTATTATTTGAATAAATTATTGCCTTGAACTTTACGTATATATAGAAAAATAATAAACAAGGAAAAATTAAATAACAATCTTAGTAACATGAAAATTATTATCTAATAGTGGTAATGCGTATGTGTTTACAATCGATTACAAGCGCGGTAAGTGAATATTAAGTTAAAATTGGTGAATTTTCTTTATAAACAAATAATGAGTTCACAATAAGATTTTTTCTCACATAAATAAACATTACTCACTGCTAAATGTAATAATCCTGTTTGTCAAAATTCTACAAGCTGAGCGGTTCAAACTGTCATAAGTCGAACAGTCTTGTTACTTTTATAAAAAATATAAATCATTAAATATATGTAATATTATGACTGATAAAAGTAACAAGATATCGTGATTGCTTCAAATGCGGCGTCAGCACCGTTCAGTACTTCAATTGATCAAAGACAATGTATTTTGAAGGGCAACCGTTGAAGAAAGTGCTGATAAGCTAAGCCTGACCAGTCCCCATAGATTCCCAGTGAATCAGTTCTCTGTATATTACAGAACCAAACGTAGTTGGGCCACATTTTATGTACTCGAATTGATTCTTGTGATCAGTTAGATTTTATACCGTAGTTGATCCTAAATTTTGTTTTTGTGATTGGATAAAAGTTTTCCTTATCTGTTTGAAAATAGTGATATTGTGAGTAGTTGGTAATTGTTGTTATGTAATGTGTGTGAACGATTCAGTGTTAACATATTTTAGAAGAGTTCCTCCACGTTGATGTACATTTAATAGATTCGTTGTTATCGTAGAAGGCAGATAAATTAACTTTGATTAATTTCATCTTAGAAACCTACCGGGTTGGTCTAGTGGCGAACGCATCTTCGCATTTGCGAAGATGCGTTCACCATGATTTGAAGTCGATTTCGAAGTCGAGAGTTCTAACGTTCGATTCCTAGTAATGTCAGTTACTTTTATACGAATACTAGATCGTGGATACCGGTGTTCTTTGGTGGTTGGGTTTCAATTAACCACACATCTTAGAAATGGTCGACCTAAGACTGTACTTCACTTACACTCATACATGTCATCCTCATTCATCCTCTGAAGTAATACCTGACAGTGATTCCCGGTGGCTTAACAGAAAAAAGGTTCTATGTTAGAGGTTTCTTTTTATAAGGATTAGAATCGCTTACAGTTTCTTCTTCATATTTTATTATGTGTATATATCGTTAAGCGTTCCCAAAAGAATTCAAACATCTTTCAAAGAATCAAACCTGTATCTCGTATTTTAACTATCAGCGTATAAAAAATTTAACTTTAAACTCTTTTCAGTTTGACTGAAATAATAAACGTAGTTTTAAATGTGTATCAAATTGTAACAAATAACTATGCGAAATTTTCATTAAATAAAGTTGAGTTACCTTAGATACTTGAATCATCTTTGAAAACTTTTATTTAATTTAGTACTTGTCAGTATGATTTTTTTTTTTTACTATTTATTTCAATTAGAAATGAATCATAATTTTGTTTTGTTATTGAAGAAGATTTATTACATTAATATATGTTCTTCAAAGCCATCGTATTCAACTATATTAATTCAATTTAATTTTGACGTTCGAGTTCAAATTGCAGAACGTAAAATAAAACCATAGTTTGATTTAATAAATCTACTTGACGTGGAGTTTACATTGAGTTTTCTGATCATCAATACTCAGAAAATTTATTTTAACGTATCGTTCTAAGTAAAGATGATATATATTAATTTATTTTATTTTCAGATTATTATTTTTATCTTTATTTTTATTTTTGTTGAAACAATATTTTATTAGAATAAAATTTTTATCTCATTAATGCATCATTTTTATCCATGCGTTTTGGTATACTGTAATTAATTTTTGATTATACATTCCCTTTTTTTTACAAAAATTTTAAATACTGTTTTATTAAATATTCTTGTTATTACTTCTCTCCTGTGGATGAACTGATCTCTGAAGTACTGCATTATAAGTTTCTGCAAATAACGTAGACCTCTTAAGATGAGACTTGGACAAGAAATTTATTCGATCGGTATACAGTTCATTTTATTACCGTAAACTTAAATAATCAAATTTTAATTAACATACTAGTCAATTTAAATTGTATATAATAGAATTCGTAGATCATTTGGAATTATACTTAATTAATTAGACCACGTATGCTTTAGTAATAATCAATAATTAGCAAGGTTTATAGCCGGAAGGGATATTTTATTACATGAAAACAAAATAACTCGATTAAGTGACTCAATTGGTAGAATATACAAAACGTATAACATAAGTTCCGCTTTTGATTCTAGTAAGATTTAGTATCGATCAAATTTTTTTTGTATTTGTTAACCAAACACCGCTTGGATTTGTCTTATCCTACTATTCTTATGATTTATGTTTTTGTTTTTTTTGGTCTTCCATTTTTAAGATTTGTTATTTGATATTTTCGTGTTACGTTATGCACTAACGTTGAATGTTGAACTCAACTTTTTCCTATTTCGGGTACCTACCTGAAATAGGAAATCACACTATCTAGTTGTCAACTACAACTGAAATCACAACTACCTAGTTGTGATTTCAGTTGCTTATAGTTGTCTATTCAGTCTTGTTAAAGACTTGACTTCTGTTTTGTTTTTAAAATGTTATGTAGTAGGTAGTAGTACACAGACGGGAATGTAACATATGGCATTCGAATCGGTGGTATCCTGACTGAGGCATGAACAAGGCCGAGAGATGCCTTTTTCCGGGGTTCTGAAGATGACCTCCGATAAAACCGATCAGGGCTAGGTTCAGAGGGGATGGGGTAGCGACCGAAACCGTCATATGGAGGGTGACTTCCCCTACGGGATCGGGATGTGTCCTGAAAAAAGCTTGTAATAAAATAAAGAAAAACTTGTTAAACAATTTTTTGTACATTTTTCATAATTATTCCGGGTAGATAGATGTGTACATCGGGTTTTTTTTATTTTTTAATAATTATTTTATTCGTGAAGTAAATAATTTAATTTTTTCTTTTTCTTCTTTTAAATAAACTGTTTTAAGCAAAAATCCAAAATTTCCATAATTTTATGTCCCTACAACCGATACATTTTAAATGGTAATTTTTGAAATGAGAGTCGTTTTAAACTACACGAAGAAATGTAATTTTCTTTAGAATAAATTTTAATAAACTTACGTACAATAGCTAAATGTAAAAATGTTTTATTCTTCTCAATAATAAACACTTTCAGTTTTATCAAGATCATTCGAGTTTTTTTTTTGTAAAGTTTAATATAAGTTTTTATATTTTTAAGATGCAACCTCTAAAAAAATTGTTTCAATAATTTTGTATACCATTTTACGTTTTAATAGTTATTGGAAAGATATATTGTAAGAAATATCTGAATTGCTTTCATCTTATTTGATCCTTAGGATTATGTTTCGCATAGCCAACTTTTGAATTAAGAAAAACTTCATTAATATTGGAAAATTGTCCTTTAACCTTCAAAGGTTATGTAATAAGTGTAGTGTTGATTTCAAACGCATTAAGGCTTCATTATATACAGTTTTTGGCAATAATTCAATTTATCATTAAATCAAGGCAATAATATAATTATCTATATAATACCTAAACAAAATTTTCCGTAATTTATTACATTTCATTAAACACGATTGGAATTCTCAAATACTAATATGTACCAAAGCAGAAAATATGAATATTTATTTTTGTTTAAACATATAGAATATGCCTGTTTGTTTCAGGTGTATTCTATTGGATTTAGTTTAATATAAATGTAAATGAGTATTAAAGTATTGACTACGGAGTAACGCAGTGACTCTACTAAAAGTAAAAAAAAAATCAATGTACGGTAAAATAAAAAGAATTCTGGTACCATACGTAGTCTTAGATATACAATTGGGACTTATCGATTTTGAATGCCTGAAAATAACAAAAAAAATATATTCTTTTTTATATTTCTATTTTACTGAATGAGGCAAGACATAACGCTTAAATTTTACTTTGAGCGGCGGCTGTTGCAGGTTTCCAGTTTGGAAATAAAATTGCTTTTTATAGTAAAAATGCTTTTTCCATTTCATATTATCGAGTAAACATTGGAGGAAAATTAAAATTAAAAATGTTTACTAATATACAATTCAAACGTATTATATAATCTTAACAGTGAAATAAGAAACTTTAATAATAACGAGTTAATAACGAATATTTAATAACGAATTAAATATTTCATAGTATAAAATATATTACAATTTGTATCTGCTTGAACTGCTACTGGTACGGTGGATAAAAGTACATTAGGCAACGAGCCTATAATGACAGCCATTAATGTATGAGTGCAAAGTAATTTACGACACGAGCCTTGGCGAATGTCGTAAATTACGACAAAGATATTTTTCTCTTAGAATCTGTCGTAATAATTAAAAAAGGATAAATTACGCTTAATTTACAGGAGTTACCTATTTCTGTATTTTCAAATTAACCACTGCTCGCTTCAGATTAAAATCAAAGTAAAAAGTCGCTTAAATTAAACAATATCCGCTTTTGATTGGTCAGTGGTTGAAAAGAATAGCTTTTGATTGGTTGAACACCTGTATCGTAATGAAAATCTGTATCATAATGATCTTCATTATGATACAGGTTCTAACCGCGTAATTCAAATGGTATAAAACAGCCGTAAAAAAAAAAATGGGGTTATATTATAACTGTACTAAAATATTTAAGACACTAAATTTCCAGTATAGCATGCTGTGCACTTTTACTGTAACCTTCCTCCAAGTTTCACGTCTCGTATTGGTTTTAAAGACTAAAATATCAAATTTTACACGTTAACGAACGTTTTCAAAAGGAGTTTTATTTTAAGGTTAAATATAAATACATTTTTTTATAAAATGTTGTTCAATTATTATTACTTGGTCGTAAATTTTTAGTTAACTGTTCAGCTGTAATTTATTTTGGTTATTCAGTAAATAAAAGATTATTGCCACCAAAGTATGCAAGATAAATAAAAAGGATAAATTATGTTAAACAGTTATTACAAAAAAATTTACATCAAAAAACCATTAAAGAAACCATAAACAAAGAAATAAAATTATAAATTAAATGTGCGTATTTTTACAATCGAAGTAAAAAGTCGCTTATATTAAACAATATCCGCTTTTGATTGGTCAGTGGTTGAAAAGAATAGCTTTTGATTGGTTGAACACCTGTATCGTAATGAAAATCTGTATCATAATGATCTTCATTATGATACAGGTTCTAACCGCGTAATTCAAATGGTATAAAACAGCCGTAAAAAAAAATGGGGTTATATTATAACTGTACTAAAATATTTAAGACACTAAATTTCCAGTATAGCATGCTGTGCACTTTTACTGTAACCTTCCTCCAAGTTTCACGTTTCGTATTGGTTTTAAAGACTAAAATATCAAATTTTACACGTTAACGAACGTTTTCAAAAGGATTTTTATTTTAATGTTAAATATAATAACATTTTTTTATAAAATGTTGTTCAATTATTATTACTTGGTCGTAAATTTTTAGTTAACTGTTCAGCTGTAATTTATTTTGGTTATTCAGTAAATAAAAGATTATTGCCACCAAAGTATGCAAGATAAATAAAAAGGATAAATTATGTTAAACAGTTATTACAAAAAAATTTACATCAAAAAACCATTAAAGAAACCATAAACAAAGAAATAAAATTATAAATTAAATGTGCGTATTTTGATCCTTAAACAATCAATAATAGGTTACAGGAGCACTCATTTTGCCTCCTCTGTATATATATATATTTTTTTTTTTATTCACAATTACAAAAGATATGGTATTCAGTCTATAGAGCTTTTGATTCAGTTTATTGTAGCTCATTTTTTTTTTTGAAAGTGGTTGATTGAGAATGGTTTTTATTGTTCATTCATTCATAATGTTCTGCCATTAGTGCAGGTTCTGTCACGGCTGCTGCTCTCCACCTTGTTCTATTCTTTGCTAACCTCTTTGTTTCAGCATATTTTCCCTTTTCCATAATCCCATCCATCATCTGAAATCTCTTCCTTCCTCTTCATTTCCTTCCATTCATAAACTTTCTATCGCATCCACTAATAAATACCTTTTTCTCATACAATGTCCTAGCCAGTTCCTTTACTTATATTCACATTTAGCATCTTCCTGTTCTCTCCGATTCTCCTCAATACTTCTTCATTTGTTACATGATCTTGCCACCTGGCATTTAACACTATGTGACTGGGGTACACCCACATTTCAAAAGCCTCATCGTTTTCTGTCTGCTTTTCTCATTGTCCACGTTTCAGGTCCATAGAACATTACAAATAAAACATTTCATTAGTATCTTCCTTAATCCCAAGTTTATCTTTACACACAGCAGTCTTTCCTTCTTATTAAATACCTGCTTACTACTCGATATCCTTGTTTTAATTTCTACTGTGCTAGTCAGGTCATCGGTTATAAAGCTCCCGAAGTAGTGAAATTTCACCTGCTCTAACACTTCATTTACTGTCTTAATCTCAATCCTCTCCTCTTTTCCACCTAATAGTATTAATTTTTTCTTTTGTTGATCCTCATACCCTGACTTTCGCAAGCTTTATTTAAGTCATCGAGCATTTCATTTAGTTTACTTGGGCTTTCCGCCAGTACCGCCAAATGTCATCAGCAAAACGTATATATTCTATTCTTCTTTCCTCTGTCTTTATTCTTCTTTTCCCATTCAGACAGCATTTTATTATTTCTTTCAGAAATATCTAAACAGTGTTTGTGACATGCAGCATCACTGCCTTACTCCCCTATTCTTCCTGTATATTTTTACTTCAATTTTTGAAATTATTATTCATTCAGTAGTTCTGCTTCAGCAGATATGTTCAATAAGCTCAAACGTAATATTCAAAAGATTTTTAACTTTTCTTTTAACAATAATTTGCTTCTACGAAGGCACTTAATATGTAAAGTAAACCTTTTACATATTTAAAAACGTTTTTGAAGAGTAATTTTAAAAAGTATTTTAATTTTTACAACGTAAACCTTTGAATTTATAAATTACCTTTATAATAACTTAATTAAATTGAAAAAACTAAAAAATATTTAATTAGAATTATTAGATTCAATAATAGGTCTTTTCCTCTTTTTATATTAATAACTACCGTACCACTTACTTAACTATGTACAGCATTTTAAATGTTGTGTGGCATTTTTAAATTGATAGATGCAGTAGTATTATTGGCAAATTACTAACTACAAAGAGCAGAACATAAAAAAATAAATGTTGTAGGTTGATTGTAAACAGAATATTCAGTCTATTGGCGTTATATTTTCTAAGCCCTATAATTTTTGATTTGATGTCTCCTTGATAAAAAAATGATATACTTTACAATTAAAGAAATAAATAGAATTACGAGACCAGCTTAATACATCTGACAGCCTAACAAGTATAATTTTAAAAATATTATACTTTTTCTTTGCCGAGTTATCGTTACAGTTATTGAATAATATAACCATTAATTTTAATAAGAATTATATTACTGATTTGAGTGGTAAAAAAATGATGTTAATATTGAGTCAACAGAAGGAAAATTTTGTTTCGTCCGACTTTTCTACTTAGCCTATCTTTTAGTCCTTATTTAAATTTTACTGTTATTATTAATAATGGTCATTTCCACAGTAAAGCCATTATATTAGTTTTGAATTATTATTTATTTACTCGTATATTATTATTAATTTGTTACTAACATTTATGTTATTATTATTCATTAATTATTTTTAAATAACATCTTTTTATATATTATTTGTTGATAAAAGAGCTATCCTACACTTTATGAATGAATCTAATACTGTCACTTTTACTACTGTTTATGAATAGTTTTTATTTAAACAGTTGGTAAACAGTGCTTACCGACTGTTTACGTAAGACACCGAACAACTTCGTATTCACCCACTGTCCACACTGGTATACTCGTGACGTACTCTTCACTCGTATTTACCACACGCTTACTTATATCGTGTGTTATCATGACTGCGCAGAACACGGCCTCGCAAAACTACTGACCGTTATTGCTTATCATGATGACTGCGCGAACATGACCACGCCTAACTACTGATCCTCTCTGCTGGTCCCTGGTAGTTATAAGTTTATATCCCCTGGCCTTTATTTTTTTCCTGTTTAGCCTCCGGTAATTACTTTTCAGATAATACTGCAGAGGATGATATATGTGTGAGTGTTATATATATGTGAGAATTAGTACCCGACTCCTCTTTTTTAATGTTTAAGCGTATTAATCTTCATTGTCCGTGCCTTACGTTTTTCTATAAAAAGTTCTTATTCCTTTCCTTCTACTCAAACAACAGCTTTTGGAGTTACCATTGTGTGTATTACAAACAAAAAATTGTTTAACGGACCTGTTATTCTAAGAAAAGTATCCCTTTTTATTTCTTCTGGATTCTTCTTTTCTATACTTTTTCTTTTTTCTTAATTGGAAGAAAACCCTTACCTTGTCCGTTATACTGATACTGTTAAATACGGATATAGTAGAATAATAATAATAGTAATAATTCATAAGTGCTACCCTGTTGTCATTCTGAGATTCATGAGGCTCTAATTCATTTATTTATAAATTTTAATATAATTCAAATAAATAATTTGAAAAGAACTGAAGGTAAAATAGAATACATATTACCACACAGCCTTACTACAATATCAAACAAAACTCACTTCTAGAGTAATCTGTTTAGATCTTCTTGAGAATTTTTTTTATAAAGATTTCTTGTCTAACATAAAGAAAAAAAGGATCTATTATAAAAACTTAAATTTTTCTCATTAAATGCAATAAATATAAAAATTTTCTTTATCAGATGTTCTTTAAATACAGACATCTATATTATGATTATTCCAAATTAATAGTATTATTGGCTGTTGAGTATTAATGTATTGCTGACAATTTGGGGTTTAAAATGTCGAAATTTACGTAAGAAAAATTACTTTTTTTAAGTTCATATTACAATTTTTTTTTATTATTCTGGCTTTTAGAATTGTCACTCTGGTCTGGGCTGCTATAAAGTAATTATCCAACATGTTCTTCTAAACAAAATTGGTGTTAATATTTAAAGCGGTCTGCTGTTAATGTTTCGTAATGAGTATGTAACTTTTTCCATACGAAAATAATTTATTTCACAAAATAATTTTTTTTGTTATTATAAATTGTATCCTCCTCTATGAATCATGAGACCTTGCCGTTGGTGAGGGGGCTTGAGTGCTCAGGGATACAGAGTAGCTGGACCGAAGGTGCAACCATATCGGAGAGGTATCTGTTGAGAGCCAGACTAAGGAATGATTCCTGAAAGAGGGCAGCAGCTCTTTCAGTAGTTGTTAGGGGCGTAAGTCACAATGACTTAAACGGCCATATCAACATCACTCAGTCCTCTGAGTACTGCGCAGCTGAAAGCAATGGAAAACTACAGCTGTTTTTTTTTTTCCAAGAAAATGTGGCTCTGCATTTTCAAAAGCAATAATGGAGGCGCCTTCCTTGGTAAAATATTCCGGAGGTAATATAGTCCCCCGTTCGGATCTCCGGGTGGGGACTACTAATGAAGGGGTCACCAGAAAAGTAAAAAATAACATTCTACGAGTCGGAGCGTGGAATGTTAGAAGCTTAAAAAAGGTTGGTAGGCTAGAGAATTTAAAAAGGGAAATGGATAGGGTAAACGTGGATATAGTAGGAATTAGTGAGGTTCGGTGGGAAGAGGAAGGCGACTTTTGGTCGGGTGACTTTAGAGTAATTAACTCAGCGTCAAATAATGGGCAGGCAGGAGTAGGTTTCGTGATGAACAAGAAAATAGGGAGGAGAGTGGAGTATTTCAAGACGCATAGCGATAGAGTCATTGTAATAAGGATAAATTCAAAACCTAAACCGACAACGATTGTTAACGTCTATATGCCTACAACAAGCGCCCATGATGATGATGAGGTAGAATGTGTATACGAAGAGATTGATGAAGCAATTAAACACGTAAAAGGAGATGAAAATTTAATAATAGTTGGAGATTGGAATGCAAGCATTGGAAAAGGCAAGGAAGGAAATATAGTGGGTGAATACGGGCTGGGCAAAAGGAATGAAAGAGGGGACCGACTTATAGAGTTTTGCACGAAGTATAATTTAGTAATTGCCAACACCCAATTTAAAAATCATAGTAGAAGAATATACACTTGGAAAAAGCCAGGCGATACTGCAAGGTATCAGATAGATTATATCATGGTTAATCAAAGATTTAGAAATCAACTCGTGGATTGCAAAACTTACCCTAGAGCAGACATTGATAGCGACCATAATTTGGTGATAATGAAATGTAGATTGGAGTTTAAAAACCTGAAGAAAAGGTGTCAGATGAATCGGTGGAATTTAGAGAAGCTTGAGGAAGAGGAGGTAAAGAGGAATTTTGTGGAGGACATCGCAAGAGGTCTGAGTAAAAAAGATAAGGTAGAAAATGTAGAAGAAGAATGGGAGAATGTTAAAAAGGAAATTCTTAAATCAGCAGAAGCAAACTTAGGCGGAATAAAGAGAACTGGTAGAAAACCTTGGGTTTCAGACGATATATTGCAGCTGATGGATGAACGTAGAAAATATAAGAATGCTAGTGATGAAGAAAGTAAAAGGAACTATCGGCAATTAAGAAATGCTATAAACAGGAAGTGCAAACTGGAGAAAGAAGAGTGGATTAAAAAAAAGTGTTCAGAAGTGGAAAGAGAAATGAACATTGGTAAAATAGACGGAGCATACAGGAAAGTTAAGGAAAATTTTGGGGTACATAAATTAAAATCTAATAATGTGTTAAACAAAGATGGTACACCTATATATAATACGAAAGGTAAAGTCGATAGATGGGTGGAATATATTGAAGAGTTATACGGAGGAAATGAATTAGAAAATGGTTTTATAGAGGAAGAAGAGGAAGTTTATGAGGATGAAATGGGAGAAACAATACTGAGATCTGAATTTAAGAGAGCATTAAAAGATTTAAATGGCAGAAAGGCTCCTGGAATAGACGGAATACCTGTAGAATTACTGCGCAGTGCAGGGGAGGAGGCGATTGATAGATTATACAAACTGGTGTGTAATATTTATGAAAAAGGGGAATTTCCGTCAGACTTCAAAAAAAGTGTTATAGTAATGATACCAAAGAAATCAGGGGCAGATAAATGTGAAGAATACAGAACAATTAGTTTAACTAGTCATGCATCAAAAATCTTAACTAGAATTCTATACAGAAGAATTGAGAGGAGAGTGGAGGAAGTGTTAGGAGAAGACCAATTTGGTTTCAGGAAAAGTATAGGGACAAGGGAAGCAATTTTAGGCCTCAGATTAATAGTAGAAGGAAGATTAAAGAAAAACAAACCAACATACTTGGCGTTTATAGACCTAGAAAAGGCATTCGATAACGTAGACTGGAATAAAATGTTCAGCATTTAAAAAAAATTAGGGTTCAAATACAGAGATAGAAGAACAATTGCTAACATGTACAGGAACCAAACAGCAACAGTAGCAATTGAAGAACATAAGAAAGAAGCCATAATAAGAAAGGGAGTCCGACAAGGATGTTCTCTATCTCCGTTACTTTTTAATCTTTACATGGAACTAGCAGTTAATGATGTTAAAGAACAATTTAGATTCGGAGTAACAGTACAAGGTGAAAAGATAAAGATGCTACGATTTGCTGATGATATAGTAATTCTAGCCGAGAGTAAAAAGGATTTAGAAGAAACAATGAACGGCATAGATGAAGTCCTACGCAAGAACTATCGCTTGAAAATAAACAAGAACAAAACAAAAGTAATGAAATGTAGTAGAAATAACAAAGATGGACCACTGAATGTGAAAATAGGAGGAGAAAAGATTATGGAGGTAGAAGAATTTTGTTATTTGGGAAGTAGAATTACTAAAGATGGACGAAGCAGGAGCGATATAAAATGCCGAATAGCACAAGCTAAACGAGCCTTCAGTAAGAAATATAAGTTGTTTACATCAAAAATTAATTTAAATGTCAGGAAAAGATTTTTGAAAGTGTATGTTTGGAGTGTCGCTTTATATGGAAGTGAAACTTGGACAATCGGAGTATCTGAGAAGAAAAGGTTAGAAGCTTTTGAAATGTGGTGCTATAGGAGAATGTTAAAAATCAGATGGGTGGATAAAGTGACAAATGAGGAGGTATTGCGGCAAATAGATGAAGAAAGAAGCATTTGGAAAAATATAGTTAAAAGAAGAGACAGACTTATAGGCCACATACTAAGGCATCCTGGAATAGTCGCTTTAATTTTGGAAGGACAGGTAGAAGGGAAAAATTGTGTAGGCAGGCCACGTTTGGAATATGTAAAACAAATTGTTAGGGATGTAGGATGTAGAGGGTATACTGAAATGAAACGACTAGCACTAGACAGGGAATCTTGGAGAGCTGCATCAAACCAGTCAAATGACTGAAGACAAAAAAAAAAAAAATAAATTGTATAAAATAGTTGTAAATGTTTTGAAATACTTGAAAGTGTATATAATGGTTAAATAAAGTAATGTAAATTCTTGTAATAAAGATAAAAGTGCGAAATTACTTTCTTTACTATTAATAAAAATCAAATGTTTCAATAAATAAAATAAAATAAAAATGTGTTTCAGTAAAAATAAAATTTGAATTTTAGTTTTAAATAATAACATCATTGAAATTACATTTAATGAAAGAATAAAAAACATAAAATATTTACTGTTCAAGAACGTAATTTATTACATGTGTTCGTTAAATGTTTAAGAATAATTTAAAAAATGAATTGAGAGAAAAGAATTTCCTTAAAAATGTAAACTTAATTAAGAAATACAGTATAAGAATTTTTATTTTAAACTGTAAAAAATAGTTTTTAAACGTACTTAGTTAGAAGTTATTTGAAGGTATTACTTATAGAAGTTTAATGTGGGTGGGGGATGGATTGCTTTACCTACGGGGAGACACGAGGAATATCATCACAAGCAACATGCATCACAAGGTTCTTGCTACCTATCCTGTCGCAGTACCCCCTCACCAATTTATTTTAGTAAAGCCATCATTACTTCAGATATCCCAGTTAGAACTACTGCGCTTCTATATGATTACGATTTTAAACCTCGACAAGTTTGAAGTGTACTTGGTGTACTTCATCCCATATATGCTGTAGTAGTGGATTAACAGAAGAATTTTCAGCAACTGTAAATGTTAAGCAGAGTGCTTTCACTCTCCTTTAACCTTTTAATTTCCATTTTTAAATTAAACTTATTTTTCAGTGGTTGGGACTTGTGAACACAGGACAGATAAAAGTCATGCTATTGATATACTGAGAGATGATTTTTATTCTATTAGCATCAAAATCTAAAATTATATATATAAAAAAAAGAAAAATTTTAAACTCAAAACATACTGTGAAAGATGGGATTTAACAGTGAAATAATTAAATCAGTGTTACGATTCAAGACTAATTAAATGTGTGATATGTTATAACAGTGACATAATTAAATCTAACTGATTACTGTTCAGTTAAAGAATTGTTAGAAAAAATATCCTAATTTTGTTAGAAAATTAGAAATTCGGAATAGTAGAACAACACAAAGTAAATATTAATTTCTCAAACATAGTACCGCTGATGAATAAATGATGTTAAATGAATAAATTAACAATTAATATAATCCACTTTACCAACACGTTGATATGTATTCTAGATCTTTCGGCTTACTTAGAAGCCATCATCAGGAGTTAAACTAATATATTTAAAATCAAAATTTTAAAAAATCGTAGATAAAATTAAAAATGTAAAAAGAGTTACGATTGTCCCGGTTATACTAGTATACTCACAATTACTATTATACTAGTGTACTATTATACATTTTAATTATTATTATTAGTATTATTATTACTAATAAACATTATTATAATAGTGTAACCGGGACAGTCATGACTATTTTTTAATTTTTAGATTTTAACTATGATTTTTTAAACTCTTGACTTTAAATGTATTAATTTTAATTCCTGATGATAGCCGAAATAGCTAGGGTACCTATCAACGTGCTGGTAAGGTGGATTATATTAATTGATAATTTATACAAAGTAAATAGTAGGCAGTATCTGAGGGTCACATTTTCTCCACATTTAACACTGAACTCGGATTTTGGAGAAATAACATAAACTAAAAAACAGTAAACATTACACGGAACATTTTAATATATCAGCCAATTTTTCTACTTTTGAACAATCATATGTAAAACATTTTTAAAACAAAAATCAAAATGGAGGTATAAATTATGTACAAATTTAGAAAATATTTTCGTAAACAAAATGCATTTTCTTTTGAAAAATTTACAAATTTAATGTTGTATTTGGAGAAAAATACTAAACTCTTAATAACAAAAATGCATTGTTAAAAATTAGGAAAAAGTGTGAATGGTTTAATTTTGATTGGATATTTTTAATGTGTATAAGGAAAGGGGATTGACAGAGAAGATTAAATAATTATTTGTTGAGATGACGGAAAGGGGTGAGTAATAACTGGATAAGTAGATTTATCGAATTTCATTTTGGGAAAAGAGAGAAAGATTAAATAATAAACTTAAAAGCAGTTTTATGTGCATAATTTTTAAAAAGAGCTTATACATTACCTCTCAATAATAGTTCATTAGGAAAGAAATTACAGGATCGTTCTTACTGCAACAATAGAGAGGAAAAAACATTGTGCATTTTTTTTGGTACTTGTGGGACAGGGAGCTTGGGTAATAGGTTCTAAGAGAACCATAAGTGAACTGAGAAAATTGACCAAACTTGGATAAACGGCCGCAGGATGTTTTAAAATATTGACAACGTAATAATGAATTTAATGATTAATGTTCTCATTTTGTATTCTCATCCACGATTTAAAAATAAAGAAAGACAGTTATTTTTCTTAAAAATTGAATGTTTTAATGTACTTTAATATGGCAGATGACCTTGAAGGGGGTTCTTGTTTTATGGATAAGTTTCGTCTTTTTTAATTTTATTTGGGTAGTTTATTACTAATTTTTCTTATTTTTTGAATATTTGTGGTTGTACTTTATATTAATTGCAAAAATTTTACCTTTTAGATGTAAAAGATTTGGTAACAATAAATAATTATTCTTATCGTTGAGTAGACTACAGAAAGATAGTTAAATTCAGTCCATTTCAAATCTTTCATAAATAATTCTGTTGAAAACTGGTAAGATTTTTTATCTCGTTATATGGTAATACTAAAAACCATTTACAAATACGTTATTATTTTATTTATTCTATTTAATTTTTTAAAATCGATTACTCTGTTTGCCAAATTGATGAATTTAATATCGTTAAACTAGCCGTATATGTATATTGCGTCGTGTTGTAGATTGTGGAGAAGCTTGTAAGTGCTTAAAAGTAGTGTTTCGGAGTTGATGGAGGGGGTTTTGGAAATAGGGAAGGGTTTATTCCCCTTTCCCTTACTATGCACGAGCAGGATTGTTAAAGCGCTTATACTGGGGAATAGTAGTGGTTGTGACTGCAAAAGTAGAGGTAACAGGCAGGGATGATGTTCGTTAGGGATGATTTGTGAGCTGCAGGGATAACGGATGACCGGAGGACTGTCCCGCGGCTATTCCTCGCACGCACGGTATACAGCAAACACTCGCACCCGGCACTCCCATTCAGTAACAATAATATTATAACAATTCGCTGTTGCAGACAGAATTTAAACAGTCTAATAAATCTTATTATAAATAAAATAAAATATAAAATTCGAACATAAAATAAACTATGGAAAAAATACTGGATCAACTCCAAATTGTGAGAATTTAATAAAGTAAAATAATACACCCTTAGTGTCATTCAGTTTGAAGTGTATATCAGAATACACCTTATTATGTAGTACATTAGATTTTCTTAAAGATTTGATTATTGTAATAAAAAAAAAATGGAAATATTAAATTTTCAACAATAAAATAAAAAAAAGTACGATCTCGTTTTTTTTTTTTTTTATTATATTTCAAAAACAAAGCGCCTACCCATTTGGTCCAGTAATACAACATATAATACTCGTTTCCGAAATCAGGGTATTCTATTTTCAACTTACCATTTACCAAATTAAATGATAAAATATTTTAAACAGCAATACGAATTTAATTAAAAAAAAAAAAAAAAAATAGCTTACCTGTTTGAATTCACCAGAGTAAATATTGATAAAAAATTCTGGTACACTACCTTAGGTGGAGAACAATGTCTGGAGGACTCTGTGATAGAGCTGCTGTATGGGAGAGAGAAATAAGGTAGGTTATCATTAGAGGCTTATTAAAGTTTTGAATCTGTTTCTTGATTTTTAAGTAAATCAAGAGGACTTTGAATAAATTGAATTGTAGGACAAAATTGTCGGAGCTACTGCTCTAGCTCCCTGTACCACAAATACCAAAAAAATGCACAATGTTTTTTCCTCTCTATTGTTGCAGTAAGAACGATCCTGTGATTTCTTTCCTAATGGACTATTATTGAGAGGTAATGTATAAGCTCTTTTTAAAAATTATGTACATAAAAGTGCTTTTAAGTTTATTATTTAATCTTTCTCTCTTTTCCCAAAATGAAATTCGATAAATCTACTTATCCAGTTATTACTCACCCCTTTCCGTCATCTCAACAAATAGTTATTTAATCTTCTCTGTCAATCCCCTTTCCTTACACACATTAAAAATATCCAGTTACCAATCTAACCTTTTCCACTTTTACCACTTTTTTCTAATTTTTATCAGTGCATTTTTGTTATTAAGAGTTTTGTATTTTTCTCCAAATACAACGTTTTATTTATATGAGGATGGTATTTTTTGTGTTTAAAAACTCAATCAAATAATGATAATCTGAGTGCATAGTCTAATTGAAGTTAGGGATGAAAGAGTTTTGTGTGAAACCTTTGGTGTTTTAGAGAAAGTCGCGGGGATCGTGCTTCCGCGAATCGGTTAATTTCAGAGTTGAGGGATGTAATTTATGGTAGGTAGTCGCAGTTGGAAGAGGCCATACGAAGGCGATAGTAAGTTGTGTAAATACACTGATGTAAATATGTGCTGAGTCATTTGCATCAAAATTCAGTCTGAGGCCAGACTGATGTGTCACGTTTAAAGGGTCTAATAGACGACCTTCGGTAAAGCCCAACAGGGCTAGGAATGGAGGGACTGGTGTGGCGACCGGGATCGTCACATGGAGGCTCTCTTCCCTTTCGGTGGTCAGAGTGTCTTTAATTATTATAAATAAAATGATTAAAGATTTTGCCATAATTTCTATTTATAATTAAATTCTTGAAAGACAGTTAAAGAAAAATTACTTTAATCCTTGCAATAATTATTTTATCAGCTGCTCTTGTCATACAATTATTTATAACCTTAGCTGTAAAAGTTTTTGTAAAACACTTATCAAACTGAAACTGAATAAAGTTTATTCAGAAATATTTTGATATACTTTTATTCTTGATGGTCGCCTATTATAATATTTTTTCTTATTTTCCTAATGTATACGTTGCACTCTGTTGAACTAGTGAACAATAAGCGACCCCTCCACGGCCCAATGAGATGAGGATGCATGAAAATTAGGTGTAGTTTTGTGCAGTCTTAGGCCGACCGTTCCTGAGATGATAAAATAAAAATTTGTGATTGTACATCAAACCAAAAGTTGTACGAAAATGTATTTAATAATACTTTAAAAAACCAATTGCAGTGGTGTTTGCGGTGATCTTAGCTGACCTAAGTATTGCTGTTGTTCTCAACCTGACAGATATTTTTATTAGGTAAACACGTATCTAGAATGTGTTCGAAAATCACATTACAAAAGTTGTGAGAAAGATGATTGACAAACGCTGACTCCACATTGCTAAAAGCAATGTGGAGTCAGCGTTTTATTCGCGTTACCGTTGCATTAAGCTTCATCTTGTTTGACCTATATAGAAATTTAAGCAATCTGAATATTTTCTTTATATGTTCCAAGGTCATTGTGTTAAAGGAGTAATGATTTTTGTTTTTTTAATTGTTTGAAAGTAAAATTGTATCTAAATGTTTCAATTTTGTGAAATATTTTCTGCGTTTTTACTTTTTTTTGTTAATACTATATATGTTTTAGTTTACTTTGTTATTATTTTTATTTGTTTTACATAACAATGTGTCAATGAATGTACTGTTATATCTGTTTGTATACGTTAGCTATTTTATAATGTTGAATTATTCTATGTGCTCTTCAGGTGACGTAAATATCACATGGATGTAGTCTTTAAATCGTTCTTCTAAAAGTAAATAGTTAACTTGAGAATGAGTGAGTGGTTTGAAAGCGCGAATGGGAATATTTATCATTAATAATTTTTTGAATACTCTGAAACTGAATTTTCGTAACGATGAGGTTAAGAAAACGTTATTATTTCCTTATTTGGCTATAAAGTTTATTTAATGGCATACTTTGTTATATAGTATTTTTGAATATACTTTATTCATTATATAATATACTAAATAGTATATTATTATATAATATACTTTGAATATAAAGTATATTCAATAAGAGTTCATATTTGTTTTACCTCCATTATGAGTACAAATGTGTTGTTTGATACATTTTACGCTTTAACACTGTTGTTTGTTTTTGTAAAACATAAATAAATTATATATATATATATATATTTATAAGAGACTGGTTGGATGATGTGCATTACATTGTTCATTCCATCAATGTTAACAAAGCTGCATATTACCCAGGAATAAAGGAATGCATCCAGAACAAAAAGGGGTGCATTCCCTCTGTTACATTATAATCTCTTTCCTGCTCTTACGTACACAAATATATACATTTCCCTATCTCCCAATTTTTTCAGACATTTTTACTTTCAATAACTTTTTATTACACATTCATAATACCAATAAACTAGATGTGTTAAAGTGAAAATGTCACTTTGTTGAAAGTTTTCAAATCCCCTCTGGATGCCCAATTCCAGTTATATTCAACAGTTCCATATTACTCTTCTTTCAATAATATTTTTATGTATGATATTACATCATAAATAGCTATTGTTGGGAATCAACAGGTGGTTCTGTTATACTGTCAAGACTTTCAGAATTTTTTTTTCTTTGCACTTTTTCTTTGCATTACTTGAAGCGTAAAAGTATGAAAAAAAGATGGATTGTGTGACAAAAATATTTATTTTAAAATTTTTATGAGATCTGGCGTTATATGCTGGCACGATGTAAAATCTTGTTATCTTTTACGTCTTTCAAATGTTATTCCTGTCGAAAGTTCTCTTTTATACTAGCAATTGAAATCATTTTTATTGAATTTTAAACACTATGTTTTGTAAATCTTACGTTGTAGTAAAATAATGCTTATCGTAAAATTTGTTTCATATCTTCTGAAAGATAATAATATTGGAAGGACAGGTAGAAGGAAAAAATTGTGTAGGCAGGCCACGTTTGGAATATGTAAAACAAATTGTTAGGGATGTAGGATGTAGAGGGTATACTGAAATGAAACGACTAGCACCAGATAGGGAATCTTGGAGAGCTGCATCAAACCAGTCAAATGACTGAAGACAAAAAAAAAAAAATCTTCTGAAATATTAATTACCGGTTTGTTGAATAACTTATTCAGAATTATTGCTTATCATCTGTTATACACTTTGTACCCACTTTTAAAACCAGTTTAAAGGCAGATGTATTAATTTTTTTCTCATATTTCTAAACTGTAACTTATATGGCGTTTTTTTTTTTATAGATATAATAGACATTTTTTATAGATATATTTATAGACATTAAATAAAAAATGATTTAAAATTAAATCATTAAATTTAAATGATTAATTTTAAATCATTTAAAAAATGATTTTAAAATTAAAAATAATACAACAAATTTGCGAATCTCAATTGGATTATTAAATTAATATAGTTTATACGTAGGGTAAAAATTCTATAATTTTAAAATAAAGAAATATTTATCTGGATATAATTTAGCTACTTATTTTATATAAATATATTAAAATACTTATGTTTCGATTCTAGCGTAATTATCAATTTAAAACATTTCATTCATTCATAGTGTTCTGCGTTTAAGCAGGTCCTGTCACGGCTGCTGCTTACCACCTTGTTTTATCCTCTTTCTAACATCTTCGTTTCAGCATATTTACCCTTTCCCATAATCCCATCCATCATTTGAAATTTCATCCTTTCTTTTCTTTTCCAAGCCAATCTAAAGCAATTTTTTTTTGTATAAATTAAAACTCCATCATCAGTCATGCTAATAAAGATACGTGTATGTAAAGTGTTTGATGAATTAATATTTTACAATCCTGTAATGATTCCAGCGAGCCTTAAAAGTAATAAAAGTTTTTTTTTGCTTTTCTCTTAGATTTTTGAAAGAAAACTTTTAGTAATGAGGATAAATTGAATAGATAATAGAAAAAGTAATGAGTAAAAATACAAAAATGTAATATTTTTTACCGTGCTTTTTAGAGGAAATTATTAAGCTTTATACACAAACATGCAAATATAAGGTAATATAGATTGACGAATCTTATGGATTTTATAATATTAATGGATAATAAATTCATTTTTTATGAAAAATTATCTTTTTCTGAAAAAATACAAGACTGATTTGTATAGATAGAAATGTGAAAAATAGAGATTTGAGTTATTTTGTATACTTTACTACAATGACAATAACTTCAGTTTCTCACTGTTACAAATATTCCTAGGTAATTCATACGCTGTATTTAGTATACCCCTTTTAGTGAATCTAAATTAACGAGTATATTAAATAAAATACTTTAGCTGTTTTTTATAGATTTCATGATGTTTAAGTTAGACGGATATGAATTATACATTAGCTTCAGTAAAATATGAGTGGATAAAAAAATTTAATTTGTTGTTTTATAAAGCCTAGATGTTACTTTGGAGATGAACCAATTTGGTATTTACGGGATAGAACACTCAAAATCATCTAACTTTATAAGAGCTAATAATCAAAAATAAATTGTACAAATAAATCGCACCATTTAGACTTACAACTTTCTGTTATAAATTAATTATCTGTATTTAAACAGAAACCTTTTACTGTGTAAATAAGCGGTAAGTATTTTAAAACTAAACATTCTATTAGGATTTCATAACATTGTAATTAATATATGCTATTTATTTTCGGCGCTGTAAACTAGCAAGTATACTTTATAAATTATTAACCAATTTTATCTTCATTTTGTCAGAGCAAAAAGAAACCTTTAAAAAATCTGATATTGATTATTTACTTTGAAGTGACAGTTATTAAAATTAAACAACTTTTTTCTTAAATCAACAGATGGAAAATAAAATATTTGAATGATTTTCGTTATTAGAACACTTTTTATCTACAAAAAGGGGGAAAATACAGTAAAAAAAAACGGAATTATTTGTTACTGGAAAGGGAAATTTAGGGATGAGAGGTAAAAGTAGCGAGTAGCGGCTTATTAAAGAAACGAACTTCATAAAATTAAAGAAGATTAAAGGAGTTAAATTTCTTTTTAGGAGCTCAGTTACTGTTGCTAGTGTATACAGGCGCACACAAAAATCTCTGACATTGCCTTAAGTTTCCCAGTTTTTTCATTTTAATATTTAAATTTTAATGACTCAGTCTTTTTATCATTTACGTATCCTACGAGTTATTTTTATTATTATTTTTGTTTTAGACGTAACATTAAAATTTAAACTAAAAAAATTTTTATATTTTTAATAAAAATTTAATATATTTATTTAAAGAATAGGATTTGGTGTTATTTTTTTTTTTCATACAAGAGTTTGGAATAAAAAAAAAACTATTCCATAATATTAAAAATTTTAAAATAAAATATTTTTATCCCAATTTTTTATTATTATTTTATGTGACATAATTAAGAGAAAAAAATACTAGTAATAATAATAGTACTTATTATATTATTAATAAATTTATTAAACATTTTATCACAACTTTCTTGAATATGGAGATGAAATACGCCGTCAAAACGATTTACTTTTAAGTTGGATCTAGATAAAGTTGGAGTGCATCAAATCAAACCAACTGAAATTCCTCTCACAGATTCAAAAAAATCTTTTTAAGATCACATCGAAATCCATTCGAACCATTTGCCAATTGGACATCTAATGGAACAACAGGAAAATACATTATGTTGATGTATTATATTCATAATAACGTTTACTTGTTAATACTCTCATCTCTTCAGTGTAACGTATGAAGTTGTTATTAATAACTATGTCATAAAATATTCAAAACATTATTAGTCATTAATAATGAAGCAGGAGTTGGTATTAAAGCAACATGAATGAGCTGAATTTCTATCTAGTATTTCTGCTCTGTTTACCATATATCTAGTCGGAATTTATCAAAGATTTATAACAATAATAATGTAGTAAAAACAAAAAAAAACATTTAAATACTGTTTCGTATAAATATTTCAACAATACTATAAATAAGTAGTTAGTCATGTCTTGTATATAAATAATTAAGCAATAAATAATGCAGTGAATAAGAAAATAAAAAGCTGTTTGCTGTTAATTTTAGAAGTTATAAATTTTCGAAATATGTCAAAGAGATTTTGTTTTTTAACAAGTGAAATGCATTTCGGTGATTAACAAAAAAAAAATTGACTTTTTTCCTTAATTTTACTATTAATCTGTACCAGGAAACTTTCGGCTTAACAAAGATTTATGAAAGTAGAAAAATGGTCTTCTTGATTAAAATTCACGGTACTTTATTATCGGAATTTCACCAAAAAAATAAAAAAAATAATTTTTAACCCATGTAAAATAACAATAATTAATATTATTGTATTCAGTTTAAATATCATTTTTGTTATTAATAAGTTGTATATAATTTGTATATGTAACGTTAATTAGACGAGATTAGCGAGTGAAGCAAACGTTGCTTATGTTTCGTTAGGTTATGTTGATATTTGTACGATTCGTCAGTACACGGAATTCAATATAATCAAACCAAATATAAACTACGCTCGCTTCGCTCGGTAACCTCGTCTAATTAACATTAAGTATACAAATTATATGCAGTAAGTTGTATATAAAATTTTGGTAGTGAAATTCCGAAAATGAACAAACTATAAAATTTAAAAGAAATTGACTAGTATTTTATTTGTCAGGGAGTTCAAGTGAACATAAATAGATGTACTCTCTGAAATTGTTCATATATAATACTCGGAGAATTTCAGAGGATATTAATGCTATAGAAAGCGGGTACTTTCTTAGTTTATAGCAAAAAAAAAAATTTACAACGACATTTCATTATGTAAGTTAAAAGAGCAAGATATTTATACCATAATTATAAAATTTATTTATTTAAAAATTGCATAAAATTATAAATTTTTTACCATTATTACTGCGTATGAGCTTATTTAGATGCTTGATTGAGCATTGAATTTTTTGGATGGGATAGTAATATCTGCAAGATATACAGAGTGTACCAAGAAGTTCTCCTGGGACATCCATAACCTATTCTTCTCGTGAAAATAAGGGAAAAATATCATATAATAATTTATCCTAAAATGCTTCATTTGCGAGTTACGGCTAGTGAAATATTTCGCACGGTTTTCAGCTACCCCGGTGAAATGAGGTCGTACTGAAATTTTTAAGACGTTAATTAAGGAGCAGTGACTTCTTATGTTTTTTGACTTGAAAAATCGAATAAAATTGGGCCCAGACCGTACCTGCAATAGTATATGAGAAATCTTGGGTGAAAATCAATAAATTGGGATAAAAACCCTTGCTTTTTATGTTTGACATACGTAATGGGTAATTAACACATAAAAGTTTTTAAAAAAAAATATAGAGAATTTAATTTTGAACAAATTTGTCAAAAATAAGTTGAATAAAACAAAAGAAGTTAAAAAAAATCGAATTTTATTTAGAAACAATATACTAGACCAAAATTCATTATACGCAGCAGTTTATAAAACTGATACGTATAATCAAAAGTGAGCCCTTCATTTTCAGCACATTTCTTAGCATGCTTCTGTATTGATATTGTTGCTATTTTTCGTTCTTCAGGGCTGTTCTTAAGTCGCTCAGCCGCATCCATAATACGGACAATTAATTCCTCAGGAGAATGTACTTTTATTTTGTATAAAATATTTTTCATCCATCCCCAAACGGAAAAATCTAATGGTGTTAGATAAGGCAATGTTGGTGGCGAAGAATGTGGACCACCACGACTGATCCATTTCTCAGGGAAATGATTTACGTGGAAACGGCACAAGAAAAAAAGTGGGGACGCGCGCCATCGTGCTGGAAGTATACTACTTTACGTCTCAGTGCTTGAGGAAAATCTTCAAGCAGCTGCAGCAATTCTTCTTGAAGAAAATGCAAATAGACCTCAGCATTTAATTAAGCGGCCAGGTAATATGAACGGTCCGAAGAGCTGATTGTGAAGAAGGCCACACCAAACATTGACGCTCAATCGTGTTGAAACTTGCCTTCCATCGTTTCATTAGGATTTATTTCTGCCCATGTATGCTCATTACGTGACTTGTTGACGCCATCTCAAGTGAAATTTTTGTCGCTTGTAAACAAAACATGCTTATAGAGTTGTCGATTTATTCCACCGATTGCAGAGCTCCAAGTGAAGCGGACCTTATCCTGGGTGTAGATGTTGAACTGTCTGTTTATAATATGATTTTTTTTGTGTAACTGTCCTTCAAGCCATCGAATGCGAAACTCCGATCCACTTAGAAAGACTTTGTGTACTGACGCCTGGACTGCTCTGAACTACATCGATAATAATTTCATCAATAACAGCGTCGTGTTAGACAGATCGTTCGTAACTGGTACGAATAGCAGTTAGTGAACCTTTTTTTAGAAGATTGCGAAAGGTATAATGCTAACTGTTTTGGGATCTGGAATCCTGGAATTCGGAAAACGTATTTCATATTTTAGTTCAGCAACTGTAGCATTACCATTTCACACACTCAGAATGAATACCATATAAGCGTATTTCCTCTGCTGTAAATAAGTACGGCTTTACTTCAACGGCAAACCGATTACATTCAACTAAAATTAACAAAGAAACATCGCTAACGACATCACAGTTCACAGTATCCGACATAATTAATGTATTTTGCGGAATGATTTAAACACTAATACAGTACTGAGCATCGTTGAACAGCTGTTGTTATTTTATTGCCAACTTTGAAATGATAATTTTTTAAATAATTTATTGCATTTCTGTCATAAAAAATAAATTATTATATATGTTATTTTTATTTTACAATTGTGCTCCAAAATAGAATTTGGATTTATTTACATTAAATAAGTGATTTTGTGACAAATATGTTAACGTACTGTTTCTAAAAGAAATTCCAATTTTTCTGACTTCCTTTGTTTTATTCAATTTAACTTATACCATTTTGTTCAGAATTAAATTTTCTACGAGTTTTGTTTAAACGTTTTATGTATTTATTACCCATTTAATAAAGTTATTGTACATCAAGCTTAAAAAGCAAGGGTTTTTACCCCAATTTATTGGTTTTCACCCAAGATTTATCATAAAATATTATTGCAAGTACGGTTCTGGGACCAATTTAATTCAATTTTTAAGTAAAAACCATAAAAAGTTACAAATTCTGCTTCTTAATTAACGTTTTAAGAATTTTAGTACGACCTCAATTCACCGGGGTAGCTGAAATCCGAGCGAAATCTTTCAATAGCCGTAACTCGTAAACGAATTATTTTACGACGTATGTTTTTGGAACTTTTTCCATTATTTTCATAAGTAAAACAGGTTATGAAAGTCCAGGGAGAACTTCGTGATAAATTCTGTATATGTTTTTTGCCAGTGAAAGTAACCTATGTGTTTTTGGAAAAATTATAAACAGCTATTAAGTTTTAATTTTTTTTTTTAATGAAAATGCTATTGATGGTTTTAGATCAATTCTCCTGAATCTTTTTAATTGATGTCAACACAAAGTAATTTTGCTGCAAAATTTTCTCTTAACTTTTTACCTTCATCTTTCCTTTCCCCACCTTTGTGTCAGATAAATATATATATATATATATATATATATATATATATATATATATATATAAACCACAGTCTTAATATGGAGTTGAAAAATAAATCCATTGTTGAGCGTAATTACATATTTCTTAATCAATAGTAACTAACTTTTCTATTTATTTACGTATGCTTATAAATTAATTTAATTAAAAGCTATGTTCGTATTACTTTATTAATGAAATAAATTATTGAGATTAATTTTATTACGAATTAGGTAAATGACTTCGGGAATAAGACTAATATTTGATTAAGGTTTTTGTAAATTCATGTAGTCACGAACGAAAGCTGTGTAACATCGTATATATATATATATATATATATATATGAATCATCATAGCACCATACCACGTGGTTCTAATTCAGTCCATTCTACACAGTGCATAAAATACCCGAGAGTGACTAGTGTGTATGACTATTTTATGTGTAAAAGAGAGGGTAAAGCGGGAGAGAACGATTAGGAGAGGGCGAGAGAGTGAGAGATAAAGATAGAGACCAAATTACACTACTGGACTTACGCCAGAAGTGCTCTTGCCGCCAAAAACAGCCACACCTTCTGACCCCGATTTCCTCTTATATACGCTCACGATATACAAACATACACAGACACACACACGCACACGCACACAATCACACACACAAAATATGACCTCTTGATTCATCCTTGTGGTAATTGTCCCCAGTTGGCTCGGTACGAATAATTTATGCTTAATCCTTAATGAAACAATGGACATATCTCCACCCTCTTCCTATATATAACAGTACACACCGTGTCACTGCTGCATCTACCACATTACGAGATTAACTAAAACCAGTCAACCTGTCCACTAATTAATTACCCGCGTGTGAGCGCAAGAGTCCACTTACGCGCTCCCACACATTGATGGATGAAATATGCTATTTAAACCTGTAATTTGTAACTTCGTTACGTTTCGTTTCACATCACATTTTATATTATAAATTACCCGTACGGTTTTTTTTCTCATACTAATGATGTGCGTAAATATTCTAGGTTAAAGAACTGTAGTAAAATTGTTGCTCTAACTTTCGTAGATGTTAATAGAATTATTAACAGTACTTAAATTTTTTTAAATTATTTTTATCTTTTAGTTTTGAAATAAATGTTCTCTTATCCTCAAATGACTGTTGTTATGTTACGGCTTCACTAAGTAAACTTTTATTACATATTTAAACAATACTCCATTCAACAGTAATCAGTTTTTAAGATAATATTTTCTGAAGTCCTGTGAAAGATATTTTGTAAGTTCCTGTATGTTAAATTTTATTAAAAGTATTAAAAAATCGTTTGATTAATATTAAACTTGGAGAAATGAAATATGGGTAAATATTTCGATTAATAAACATAATGTTTAATGGTTGTGATGGAAATCAGTGGTCTATGGAACAAAGTAAGAAAATACAGATCGTTTTCCAGGACTCTTGTGATCTATTATTAGGAAGTTTCTTAGCGATAAAACCATCTTTAACGATTTATATAAACATTATTAACTAGTTTAATTTAATCCTATATGGGTTTTCCCAGATTATCGACAACATGTTACTATAGTATATAAGCAAAGTTTACATAAGTTAGTTCATCATTATTTTGCTTCCAATTAACTGTTTGAATTATCTGATATTAACTGTTTATCAGTGTTTGTATTCTTATATAGAACGAAATCATTGGTAAATATTCTGAATTAAAATTAAATTTATTTCCTTTTTTTTAATTTTAATTAATAAAACTTTTTAATAAATTAACCTTTTTTCCGAAACATATTAAAATGTATTCTTTGGAAGTAAATCAGAAATGTATTTTGTTCTTATGATTTTTTTTCGGCTAATTCAATTTTTAGTCACAATGACTAAAAATTGAAATTTAAAAAAAAATTCAAAAGAGAATTCAAATCCTTCATTCTTAAAGAATAATTTGGAAAAATTTCTATAAAAGATAGAATAATCTTTTCCTTGAGATTTTGTTGATATAATGTGAAGCCATTTTTACTTCCTTGTACGAGGTAAAGAAAGTATTGTGATCGCGGAATATATCGGTTTTCAGATTTCAACAGAAATATATATTTTGACCATCCCTGAATCCATTTTGACTAGTTTCGGCGTGACGTCTGTACTTACATATATGCCTATGTATCTCGTATTACTCAAAAACAATTAGCCGTAGGATGTTGAAATTTTGAATTTAGGACTGTTGTAACATATAGTTGTGCTCCTCTCTTTTTGATTGCAATCGACTGAACAAAAAGTGTCCAAAAAGTCCAAAATCCAAAAAGGAATTTGGATTTTGTACTTTTTCTTAACTGCTGTAATAAGCTCTCATTGAGAGTTTTTCAACGATACATAAGTAGTTTTCAACGATATAAGTTGTACATATTTCCATTAGTTCCAGACTTATAGACAAATAAATATTTAATTAATGAAATATTTGGATTTTACAAGGGGTAGGCACATCGGTTCGAATCAAACTCCAATTTCTTTTAACTTTTTTTTTAAATTTAAATCTGTCGATTTATTAATAATTATTAATCTCTGATTGTAAAACATCTTTACAATAAATATTAATTAACAATAAAGAAAAAAATATGAAAAAATATCAGTTGTTATTAAATAATATTCTATGTACGTTTCATTTAAAAAAAAATGTATATGTGTAATTTAATAGGCTGACAAGTCATGTAGTATCCACATCAGATTTTTATGAAATATTATGTCATTATTTCATTTGAAGTCTTTTGCTAGATTATTATTCTCTCCAAATAAATTTATTTAAAAACGTTTTGCGCAGTTCTGAGCTAGAAGATCGACTTTTCGATATTATACTGTATAATATCTTTTAATTATATGAATTACGATTTGCGCAAGAAAAATACTAAACATAAATTAAATGATGAAACTAAAAAAGGTATACTTTTATTTTTATTCAATATATAAAATATCTTTTTTGCTTATAAAATAATTAAATTATTGTAATCGTAATTTGATGACATAATTAAAAGTAACGAGTAGACCCTTCACACAGAAAGTTTAAACTCATTCATCACTAGGACTCATTACATAAACGCGTGTGAAAAGTACGCCAATACAAAGTCAGCATAACCTCAAACGAAGTTATGTTGTTTTTGTTGACCTGAAATTGAACGAAACTGAACAAATGTCCATCAAGTATTCATTTGCACATATTCAGATAGAGTATTACACAGCATATCTATTTCAGCGAAATCTATTTAGTAGTTTTGGAGATTTTCGAGCGAAAAGAGTATATATATAATGGTATTTCTGTAACCCTCATACCTCAAACTTAAAGAAACTTCACTTTCCTCACTCCCTACTCAAACCATGCGATCGAAAAAACCTCGAATTGTGGTTTTGTTGTTTGTTGTCAACGTTCCACGTTAAATTGAGCGTAACTCATGGACAACTCAACTTTTGGAAGTCGAGAGTTCCAGCGTTCAAATCCTAGTAAAGCCAGTTATTTTTACACGGATTTGAATACTAGATCGTGGATACCGGTGTTCTTTGGTGGTTGGGTTTCAATTAACCATACATCTCAGAATGGTCGAACTGAGAATGTACAAGACTACACTTCATTTACATTTATATGTATCATCCTCATTCATCCTCTGAAGTATTATCTGAACGGTAGTTACCGGAGACTAAACAGGAAAAAAGAAAGGGGGATAACTCAACTAATCTTTATCAAATTTTCACATGCACAACTTTAGATACCCTAAAACAGCGTATAAATTTCAATGTAATTAATCTATTCGCCAATTTTATACGTAGGCCTATATATATATATATATATATATATACACACATAAAGAAATTATATCTAAGTGAATGGTATTTTCGTACTTATCATAAAACTTAAACAGAATCCAATTTCAACACCTATTCCCACCGTGCCACCGAAAGTAATACTGCCACCAAAATTCTTACCGACTTTTCTCCTTGTTAAAATGTTGTCGCTGTAAAAAGTTTCCAGTTTTTCTTCTCTTATTATTATTATATTTACTAATACTAATGAATTAAGCTATAAATACTTTGAAAATTTAGAATTTAGGTTTCTCTGATGTTTAATGTATTATATTCCGATTTTATTGTACCTTTTGTTATCTCCTTAATGGCTGCTCGAGCGCCATTATCATTATTATTTTTAACTAATTAATAAGTTAGTACTATGATAAAAACAATGAAATAAAATAAACTGTCACTGATTATTGTATTTGTATATATAAATTACTGTATTTCTGGGCACTTGATGTTAAGCCTTTAGAAAACTTATCAGAAACCTAAACTGAATGAAAACAATAAATAAAAAATTATTTCAATTTCAATTGTTATTATTTATACATATAATTATTTTTTATAACTACTAAATTACCAGACATTATAAACGCGAATTTTTTGTTACGTTAGTTCCGTTTGAGTTATGTAAATCAGTACTTAAAATTTCTGTGAATTTTGTTTTGACTTTTCTTCTAGGAATTTGGTTTTATTATTATCGTAATAATTTATATTAACGTTCCTATTTTAAAAATTAATTATTAAAAATTTAATGATTAAAAATTTTAAATAATAAGCAAATAGTGTTTTATAAAAAAGTAAGTAAAGGATAAAATTAAAATAAACTGAGAGCTTATAAAAACAATGAACCTTCTACGTTTAAAAAAAATCCCTTTCAGCACGCCGGTAGGCGGAGGTAGATTTCACCTATGTTAAGGAGGGGATAAAAAATATTTCCACCTTAAAATTTAGAAAAATTTCAAATTTACTCAATACGACTATGATTGCCTGTGAAAAGTTTCATTTGCTTAATGTACGACAAGCCCCATCTTCTTACAATTCCAATAAAGTTTTGGTCACCCCTTACCGTAAGGGTTGGTCATATCAAAAATTGTTTCACAAAAGTTTTACGTAATGTTTAAAGAATTAACGAACACTTTAAACCGATTCGATACTGTGCCTATCAAGGGAGGATGATTTTTTTTTTGTCTTCGAAACTCCATTTTATCCTCCCTATGGGCCAATGGTTGGTGATATAAAAAAAACTACTTACATAAGTTTTAGGGCCTTATTCCAAGAATAGGACGAACTTTAAACGAATTCGATATTTTACTTAATAAGAAAGTTATAGCGATATTTTATTTTTTTCGAAAAAGCCTCCCATTTCTACTCCTATGGTTCGATTTTGGCTGTTAACGAACTCGACCGAGATTTTGAAACGTGTTATTTTTAAGGAACAATTTGAAAGTGATTGGCGCAAAATTGCGGCAGTTATTGTGTTTTGAGCTGACTGTAGTTTTGGGGTCTAGGGAATTTTAAACGCGAAGATATGTCGAAATTTACCGGAAGTCGAATCATGGTATCCATTACAGTAGGTAGCTTTCTTATGAAATTTACGTAATACGGTTACTGGTTAAGTGAATTTAGAAATTGGGGTAAATTGATTCAGCAAATGGGCGGCCATCCTACAGTATTTCAGATAAACAAATTAAACCTCTGAACTTTAGCTTTATATAGTTCATTGTAAGAAGTGGAGGAGAGTTAACTCCTGGAATCTCAGGTCAGAAGATGCTGGTGATTGTTTCCATTTTCCATTAAAACGATGATAAATATTGAGATATCTTACTAATTTTACATCCGTTCCCAATATTTTATTAAAACAACCTTGTCCTTAAAGATTTTCTTATTGTACTGCAGAAACAATGGAGGTCAAATATTTGATTACTGTTTTATTTTTTAATGAGTTTGTACTAGCTTACCGCTTGCTGTAAACCAATTACAGTTCAGTTATTTGTCTTTTCAAGTACAGAGATGATAATTAAACCATTATAACAAATTTCAAAGAATAGTGTACAACTACCCCGGTTATTGGTCAGATTAATTCTTAAGCGACTGCTATAAGATATTTATGATTTTTACTTTTTTAATATATTACTGAAATTCAATAATCAAAAAGAAATATATTTTATTTCTAATGTCAAGAATTAATTGTTTTTTAATCCTGGAACTTTTATTTTAATATAATTCAAACAAACTTCTCTAATTACAGTAGAAAACGGTTAAAATATCAATAACAGATTTAATCTTACACTATTAGTATTTTATTAAAGTACGGGTTTTCTACTTCAATTATTAAACGGTAACATAAAGCCATATTTATTCGTCCGTGAAGATTGCTTGATTAATTTATATGAACATGTATGGTTTCATTCCACTGAAACCACAATGCATGCATAATGACTAAATATTAAATTTAACAATATGTCAAAAACATATAAGTCCATCACATAACATAGTAGTTAAATATAATTTTAAGTTTAATATAGTTTGTATATAAAGATGAAAGTGTTGGTTTTTCAGTTAAAAAATTTATTTCAATTTTAAGTCGTATCATTTTTTGTGGTCATTGGCGTGTATATAATACTACCAAAATCAAGTAGTAAAACAATACCCAGTATTGTTTAACTTAACAGTGGTTTATTAAATATGACTGTAGCATTGGTATTTTATTTCATCCTACCCCATATATTTATTTTGAGAAGGAATCTTCTAGAGGCGTATTACTAGGACCGGAACGATCAAATTGTAAATGTATGTATGTTATCATTTTATCCAAGATTAGATAAATAATTATTTCATGTCTTCAAAAGATTAATTAAAAAAAAGTATTATACATGAAAAACTTAATTTTCCGTATTTTCCATTTCATCATGTTCATAGTTTAACTCCTTCATTATTAACTTAGATAATGAATTAGCCCAAGTATTAAAATTTTCTGTAATTTTAGTAAACATTTAATTACATAAGTAAATGTTTTCGGTTTTAAAGAAAATAATAAACTATTTTTTTGTAGGTTATTTTTTAATTTCATGTTTTTTTTTTGTTGCAGGTAATTATGTCTTGTTTATTGCAGTACTAACTAGTAAATTAATGACGTTATTTTTAAAGGCAATAATGTAAGTATAACGTGAACCTTATTTCATTGCATTAATAAGACTTTTTAATTACAAGAATAGATATTAATTTAGAATAGATATTAATAATTGCATTAATTCAGTTACACCAAAAAAATCATCCTATTTATAATTATATAATTTTAAAAATATTAAATATAAAAACTTAAGAATAATTTTGTATTAAAGGTTTAATCATCAAGATTTTTACATATCGAAGTCATAGATGCTGAATATATCTCCCTTGGGTAGAACGGCAAATTTGTCCTACACCTCAGCAAGCGTTTCTCTATTTACTATTACCACGGTTGCTGTTATGCAATTTGAGCACTGCAGCTGGAATGAGAGCGACATAGACGGAATCTTTTACAAAACCTCACAACTAAAACTCGCACACAGTGAGGTCTGGCAATCTTGGAGGCCAGTGACATAAAGCTGAATCGTTAGGTCCCATGCGTCCAACCCATCGTTGAGGAATCAACGATGTACGTTCGAGAATTTTTGAAAAAATTCTCGAACGTACAGACTCCAATGTGGTGATGTTCCGTCCTGCTGCAAAATGAAATCTTCCGAATCGGCCTACTCAGGGAAAAACCATTTTACAAGCATATCGAGATACGTAGTTCCCGTAACAGTGTTCTCTAAGAAACAAATAGGATCATACAACTTTTCCCGAGAAATTGCACGAAAAAGATTAACTCGGAGGGTCTGTCTTATGATGTACTAATTCATGTGACTTCTCCGTACACTATATTCTAATACTTTGACGTTTTACCTTTCCAGTTAAATGAAAAGTAGCCTCGTCATTAAACACTTAACGTATTACAAAATGTCATCTTTTGCCACCTTGTTAAGGACGAATTCACAAAACTCCACGCGTCGTTGTTTGTCGTCTTCATAAAGAGCTTACAGTAAGTGAATCCTGTACGGTTTCATAAGCAAACGTCAACGCAAAACACGCCAGATAGATATTCTGGGAATGTTTCGTTCTCTACCAACACGGCGAGTTGATTTTCAGAGGCTACGTGATAAACTCTGACGAATGTGCTCCACAACTTCGTCTGACACACTACGGGGTCAACCGGTTGATTTCCCTTCCACAGACCACCCGTGTCTTTAAATTGTCTATACCACTGCCTAATGTCTTAGCGGTAGAAGGTTCAGCACCGTAATCACACTGAATAGTAATTACGGACTCGCACTGCGCGAAGCGTTGAACACAGAATGATTTCTGTTGTGTAGTCGTCATTTTCTGTAACATGGAAGTGATGAAGTTCTGGTGCTACCTAGCGTCAACCGCGTAAAACTCAAGAGTTCCGTCTTTCTAACAGTACTTTGCTCAATTAATACGGATTAAATGCTGATTAGTTATGAAATTTTTAAATCGGATGATTCTTTTAGGGACACGCTGTATAATTGCGGTTTAAATGTATTCCGTTATCATATCTCCTTTAAACATCAAAGTTAAATAAAATCTATCATGAAAAAATTAAATCATTTACGTCATGTTCTGTTGGCGTACAATATCCGGAAAGGTATTCGGCGGTAAAATAATTGTAAAATAAACAATTAAGCGTTTGAGCAGTATGACATCATCAAAAGAAAAAAATATCTCGTCTTCTGTTCATATATAAAAAATGTAAATATTAGAACAGACATATTACTCGTATGCTTTATAACTTTAATATGACGAACTGAAATGTTTTGCTAGTTATAAATATTATTACGTTTCAGCATGGTTTGTAAAATTATTTTCCTCTTCATAACAGCTTAATTAAATATTAATACTATTAATTATTTATTGGCGCGAGTGGTAGCGTCTCGGCGTTTCATTCGGAGGTCCTGGGTTCGAATCCCGGACAGGCACGACATTTTTCATACGCTACATTTCCGTATCACACTCACAAGCGTCAAGCTTATGTGGCAGTATCAAGCAAAAAAGAAAAAAAATTGTATACTAGTATTTTAACAAAGAATTTTACTGGTTTTTTTTTTCTGAATTCGTTTATTTACAAAGAGCTTTCATATTGAAGTTATATAGTAGTCGTATGACAAATTATCACTGAAGTAGACGATCAACCAATGATAATCGTCAACGTGTACAAAAACAATTAATATGAAGAAATACTAGTAACTATGAAATAACCTAATATTTGACAGTGTCTGAGAATATAGTTAAATATCTTCACATGATTAATCAGTCAGGTCTGATACATAAATCAAACAGAAATAAATAAAACATTAATTTTAAATAGAGCAGAAATCAATGAAACATTAACTTTAAGATAACCATATATAATAAACAATTCCATTCTGAAAATTATGTAACCATCTCTCATGACAAACAAGCATACAATGCCAGGAGTTTTACGTAATTTAAGGAATGAAGTGGTTTCCCATTGTCTTATGCACTGAGCCAAACATTCAGTTGCATATAAGCATTCCAAGCCCAACTTATTCAGCTCTATAAGTGACACCTTCATTGTGTTTATACCAGAAATAGAGTAACTGGCTGGTGATTATCATTACTCTCAAAGAGACTAAATTTAAGTGCTAAGTCTTGAATGCCAGCTGCTTTATTTGAGTCATAGCTACAGGTTCTTATTAGATTAGCTGATTTGATTAAGCAAAGCAATAAAATACTCCTTAATGTTAGGAAATGATGCCCTATGCACACTGATTCAGCAGGAGGTAATTAAGAAATATGCAAATAATTGAAAGCTGTGCACTTGAAACTAAAACTTACATTTTTTATTAAGTACTTAATTAGTCTGCGTCTACAGTATTAATATAAAATATATTATTATTTATTCCATCCATTAAAAGTAATTGGGAACGACCCGAAACTATATTATTCAATATCCTAAGTGTATGTTAGTTTTATTCAGTATGATTAATAAAAAAACTATTAATGTATATCCAGATATTTAAAAACTATCGTATAAAATTACTAAAATACTTACTTTTCCATCAAAATATTTCAATCTAAATTAAAAATCTAAATAAATAAAAATATGGTGGACACCATGTTACTTCCTTGTACGCCCATTAAATTATATATACACATTTTTTTTTAACAATCAAATGTTAATAATTATTAATATATCAATATATTTAAATTAAAGAAAGGAAATGAAGTCGGAAGTACTACCGATGTACTTTCCCCTTATGCGATTCAAATATTTCATCCATTAAAAGTTTATTTAAATATAACTCTGGAACCAATAAAAATAAGTACCACTTATATCGTTGAAAATCTCTCATGAGGGCTGATTACCGAAGTTAAAAAAAAGTCCAAAATCCAAATCTTTTTGGGATTTTGGGCTTTTTTGGACACTTTTCGTCCGGTCGATTGTAATAAAAACGGAAGATGCACAATTAGATGTTACGTTACAGTCCTAAATCCAAACTTTCAATATTCTACGGCTAATTGTTTTTTAGTTATGCGAGATACATCCTTGCGTACGTACGTACAGACGTCGCGCCGAAAATAATCAAAATGGATTGAGGAATGGTCAAAATGGATATTTCCGTCGAAATCTAAAAACCGAAATTTTCGCGGTCACAAAACTTCCGTTACTTCGTACAAGGAAGTAAAAATAAAAATGTACTCGTATTATTCAATCTTGTGTGTAGCCAATCCAATTATGGATGTTTCTGGAAATTTTTGTTACAATTCGAATCCATTAAATTTTTGAAACTTACGGTCTTCATTCAAGAATCTTCGAATGAAATATAAAATAAATATTCGATCCTATTACATATTTATAAAACATTTTGAATATAAAATATTGCTCTTTTTAAATGAAAAGTTTTATGTATCAGATAAAAATGTTCATATTTTATCAATTTGCAATGAAGCAATTTTTTTTTTATTTCGTCTATGTATGATTTTAATGATAATTAGCTTTTTTAATGAGCTTTTTATTTTAAAATTGTGGTAAAACTTTGTTTCACAAATAAAAGGTAATTTATTCACAAATGCATGAGACTTTATAAAAAAATCTTTTTATCCTGCCAGTTAGCAAAAAAAGAAAGTTCGTTTTTTCAGGGGGATAAAAAAAGCAGAAGGTAATCAAAAATATGATTTTTCTAATATATTACATTAGATAAAAGTCCTGTTAATACAAATTAATTGTAATTGAAATATTTAACTTTAATATAGCATAAACCGTAATGTAAAACTATGCAAGACGTCGTAAGTAAAAGTAATCACTTTTAACTTTGATATTCAGCGATTAAACACGCCGGGTTAGTCTAGCGGTTAAACTCGTCATAGTAAAATCAGCTGATTTTTGAAGTCGAGAGTTCTAAGGTTTTAATCCTTGTAAATACATTGGTTTTATGTGAATTTGGAAGCTAGACTGTCGATAACGGTGTTCTTTGGTGGTTGGATTTCAATTAACCACACGTCTTAGGAGTTGTCAACCTAAGTCTGTTGCAGACTACTTGTTTACCGGTACATTTACACTTACACTGTAGATATGTCAGGCCCTGGCAAGCCGGTAGTGGTAATTGCATTTGCCTACACACACACACACACACACACACACACACACACACACACACACACACACACACACACACACACATATATATATATATATATATACATACACACACACACATACACACATACACACACTTAGACCTGACAGTAGCAGGAAAACTGGTTGGAGAAAATAACAATTCAGCCATTAATTGTAGCTTATTAACATTCCCATTTTCCTTGTTTAATCTTACCGACAAGCATGTTTTAAAATGTTTGTTTTTACTGTATTTCATTAAATTGTCGTAATTATAACTGAAGATATATAGCGCACGCGGAAGGTAAATGAATGAACTTTAATGGTCGAAGTCTTTATTTTGCAAGATTTCTGTAATTGTTTCTCATTTCTTACACAAGTAAATGCTAAATTTATTTTTCATGACTTAAGCCTATTTATTCATTCATTATGATGTACACGCTTATGTATTTACCGCAATTAAGGTATCGAGAACAAATATTTTAGCGAACATCTGATAAAGTATGTTTGCAAATGTGCTGGGTGTTTCGTTGGCTAGTCGATAAAAATAAGATAATTTAATAAAAATAAATTTATTATTTAATGAACAAACCTGACGGAAAAACTTCTATAAAACTATATATCAATTTTTACTGCTAAATCGAAAACATTTTTTTAAAAATAAATTAGGATTAAGGTAAAATAATCTATAAAATCTAGGGTAATTGAAGATGTACCACATACTATTTTATGTAGGACACAAAAAATGTTAAATAGTTTTATTTTTAAAAAGTTGGCAACCATCTATATAATAGTTATATTTCAGTGAGCAGTGAAATAACTTATATGATCATTACTTAAAAAAAAAAAATTATGTATTGTAAGTCTTTCACCCAAAAGTGAACCGTTTGATATCCATAATCAATAATAAAAAGACGTCAGTAACAGATAGGACTCAACAATAATTATTTCATATTCATTTATTTTAGCTTCCTATAAATAATTTAATAACTTACCCAGCTTTTATGGTTTTAGATCAAAAGAACAAACACTTCTCACTTCTCAAAAAAGCTATAAATTATATTTTTTTAAAAGTTTAAGATAAAACTTTTTGTTGATGTTAACAATATATAAACTCTACGAAAGACTTCTTATCATTTAAGTATACACTCGTTCTAATATTAAATTTGTTATTTAATATCCTTATAAAACCCTTTTTTTTTATTTAGTTTCAAGAACATCCTCGGTTACAACTTCTTTTAAACATTTATAACATTTCAGGAATGTTATAAAGTTAATATGTTCGGTTTTATTTCATTCTTCAAGTAGTTTTTTGTTCGTAATATTGCTAAATTTTAATTTTCGTTTTTGTTCATATTAAATTATATTATTTGTATAAAATAGCTTAATAATAAAAAAAAAAAAAAATTAATAAAGACATGTGTTTACTGAATGGTAAGATAAACTTTAGTCTATGATGTAATTTTATACTGACATCAAAGTAATTTGTTTTTGTTTAACTTTGTCATAAACACGTCAACACGGTTTGTGTGAATGAAATTTACTAGTATATCGCATGTACTATCTCCTCTACTTTCCTTGTACTAAAAGTAAAAGTTAAAGCGAAATTAATTAAATTTCCAACGATTTACGTCATTTCTAATTTGAAAAACTATATGAAGATTACATTTTCGTTGTCATTCCCAGCATTATAACAAAATATGAGGTAAAGTGAAGCAAATATATTACAAAAAAATCATATTATGATATTTACCCCTTTTTTTTGATTACGTAAGAAAAGTCATCAAATAAATAAACATTGGTTACATGTTTATCAAAATAAGAAATATAGGAAATGAATCAAAATAAGAATCAAAGCATCAAAATAAGTAAAAAGGCTTATATCTTATAAATATAAATGAATGTTAGTTTCTCCCCTATGCGTTCCTATACCATTTATCCGACTGCGATGAAACTTTGGTGAGTTATGCATAAGCTCACGAAGGTTTCTGAATTAGTTTAGACCCGCTAGGAGGCTCTGGGGTCGAGATATTTCGAAAAATTGTATTTGTTTGGCTCATATTCATAATATATATTAGTTATGTGAAAAGAAAAATTGTTGGAAAAAATTGTCTCACTAGGTGGCACTGGGGTTGAGTTACTTACAAAAATTGTATTTATGGATCGATTTGGCTCATATTCATAATATATATTATTTAGGTGAAAAGAAAAAAAAATTGCATAAAACTATACTCGCTAGGTGGTGCCGGTACCGAGATATTTACGAAACAAACGGACTTTCTTCTTCTATATATATAAAAATTTAATGTTCGTATATGTGTTCTCTATAAACTAATAAACTATTGGACCGATTTACGCGCTGGAAAAGGCAAGAACGGGAAAAATAAAAAAGAAATACGGAAAAAAGGGAAAAAGGAAAAGGGGGAAAAGAGGTAAAGGAAGAAAGAAAATAGAAAAATTGGGAAAACGGAATTTGGGAAATAGAGGAGAAAAAGGGATAAAGTGAAAGGTTAATTTAGTAATTTTCAGTTTATTAGTGTTTTATCAGACTTTCAATTGCGTTCATTTTATCTATAAATATATATATATATAAAGTCGAAATAACCAAATACACAGAAAATAATATCCCTACATAATGACCAAAAAATCCTTTGTTAGGTTAAATATTCACTTTTGTTTGAATTTACAGAAGGCATTTACAACGAAGCATTGATAAATATTGAAGACAAGTGCATAGCTAATGCAAATAAAATTCTTAGTCAGTTGGGAATACCAGCACCCACCCGAGCTGCGATTGCTCATTTGATGTGGATTTACGCCGTGAATAGAGTTACAACATTGGTGATCTTCGGTCATATGTCCAATCAAACATTCCCAAATTAACGCGTGAACAGAAAGGCATTTACGATCGCATAATGCAAATGATAAATGACGGAGTTGGGGGGACCTTCTTTTTGGATGCGCCAGAAGGAACCGGGAAAACATTCCTCATTAGATTGATTCTAGCAACGGTTCGATCAAAAAATATTAATCAGCGGAATATTAATCAGCCAAAACTCTGCAACGGCACGCGACTTGCAGTTAAGAAATTGATGAATAACGTAGTGGAAGCAACGATTTTAACGGGGCCTTTCAAAGGTGAAGATGTTCTCATTCCTCGAATACCCATAATCCTGACCGATACACCATTTCAATTTAAAAGATTGCAATTCCCAATTCGATTAGCATTTGCAATCACAATCAATAAAGCTCAAGGTCGATCTTTAGAATTGTGTGGTTAAGATTTAGATGCGGATTGCTTCTCACATGGACAACTGTATGTGCGTGTTCCTGAGTCGGCAAACCAGATAGCCTTTATATCTACGCAGACAGTGGAAAAACAAAAATATTATATATCCACAAGTATTGCAAAATTAAACTTCTATGAAACGTATGCTTTGTTTTGTTTCTCATTTCTCATCCATGCAACCACAATCTGCCACAGCGAAGCGTGGCGGGTACAGCTAGTATATATATATATATATATATATGAATGAATGTTTGTTTGTCCCGTATGCGTTCTTATATCATTCATCCGATTACAATGAACATTTCTTAATTGTACGCACGCCAACGAAGGTTTCTGAATTATTTTGGACCCGTTAGGAGGCGCTGGGAACGAGATATTTCGGAAAATTGTTATGGTCCGATTTGGCTCACATTCAGAATATGTTTGTTACGTGAAAAGAAATATTTTTGTGAAAATGGAAATAGAAAAATAGGGAAATAAAGAGAAGGGAAAAAGGGAAGACAGGAAAAAGAGAATATGGGAACAACGGAAAAAGGGAAAGGTTAAATTTTGTGAAGTTTGTAATGTTCAGTTTTTTAATGTTTTATTAAACTTTCATTTGTGTTCATTTAATCTATATACTCGTATACTGAAATGGAGCAATGCCCGGTCAGCTAGTACATGTATAAAATTTGACCCTTAACTTTTAATTATTAGAAACATAACTAGATTTCGTATATGTTTTAAATCGTACCTGAACAAATAAATTAATGTTTGATCTTTTAATTATAAAAGATATAATTAATGTAAATAAATTCAGATTTTATCGAAAGTTGTTTTTGAAAAGATTTTTTTACAAATTATAAATAAGATTACCTAAAATGGTTTAATTAACGTAGTATTTCCCGGTAAACAATCGTAAATATTAATAATACTCTTACGATCAAAATTAAATTTAAAAAAAAAGAAAATTGTGTCAGAATTTATTTATTTCAAAAATATTTATTTTACAAATAACTATGAAATTTTTCTTAGGCGATCATACGCTTTATTTTTACTCAGGTAAATGATATTACTTGGCCGTTTATCTGATAGACCAAAGGTTTTGAAATAAAAAACTTTTTTCTATATTATTTATGGAATAGAATTGCGGTATATATTATTATAATTTTGAATTGAACAGCAAATGACAGATTCATTAGTTTTATTTATTATAACGAACAATGAGCTTACATTCGACTGCGATCGAACAAAAAGACTTTTACAAATATTAAATTTTATTTAGAGAAAATTTTATTAAAGCAAATTTATTACTTACAAAGCAAAAATTTTCAAAATTTAACTCCACTTCTCAAAAATTGAAATATGTGTTTTCTTTGTTCTTTTGTACTAGTAAAGAAAATCAAACCTTAAAAAAATAGTTAATATTTAAGAAAAATATCTTTTAGAAATATCTGAGAAGGTTACAAATTCTTTTTTCAGTTTCATCTTAAAATATTTTAACATTTAATTACTCATATATATAAAATTTTGTGTTAGCATTAGATTTTAAAGATTTTTTTAAATTATTTGTTATTCTGATTTCTACACATCCTTGTAAATACTTTAAAACATATGGTGAATGTAAATAAATAAAGAAATAAAATAATATTAAATATATATATATATATATATATATATATATATATATAATTATCTACACTTCTGCATTATTAAAGAACATTTTTGGAGTGGCATCTATTGTAATCGTTTTTAGACTGAGAACTTCAACTACATTGATCTATTCAAATGTAGATTACTATGTCTAGTTATGAGAAAATCAAAATTTTGTCAACCAAAACCGTAATAATTTATCAGGATTTCTATCTTATAATGGTACTCCCGGAAAGTTAAATTTTTTATCAAACTATTGTTTTGTAAATAGAAGTAGTTAGCATGTTTGTTTTACATAATATGTAAACCTGTAATTAACATACTACATAATTTTATCTTCAGTTTTATTTTGTAATTTTTTTTATTTTGTTTTTTTTTTTCTTAACACGTTAAAAACTTGTTAGTTTAATAAATGATGATACTAAATTATTAATTGCCTTTTAGATATTAAACAATAATTATTCCAAGATTAAATGAATTTCACTAACAATAGAAAAAATAACTACATAATACGTAATTCCACCGCTGTAAAAGAATACGTTTAAGAGCTGTTGCAGTGAATAACTCACCTGCACTTTATCATTTATTAATTTCCATATATAGCGTTTTCTTGAACTTTAAGAAGGGAAGTTATAAATTATAATAAATTATTTATGAATAATTCAAAGATTTCAAAGTTATCAATTTTTTATGTATACATAATTTATCAGAATATCGAACAAAATATCCTTGTCATCATAATAATAGAAAATCTAACAAAACCATAAAATTATTAAAACTATTATTTATTAATAGAAGGATTAAAATTTTAAACTTCATTAATAACTTAATCCAGTATTACAATATATTTTTTGCGTCTTTTAAATATTCTATTTAAAATTTTATTTTACGTTAATATTTTCTGAAATTAATAAATTATGTATAATGAATTAGCGTAAAAACTACTTTTTTTTTTTAAACATTAAACAAATTATTCTGTGTTTAGTTTCAGACTTCAGTAAACACCGGTTACCAAATCGGTTACACAAATATAATAAACTGTGATTAACAATTTAGTTACTAATTGAGAATAACAAATCAGAAAGCAGATTATCATAATATATTTTAACAATACCGTAACAATTTAGCATATCAGTAAAATGTGCTTTGAAGAATACTTTATTACTTATTGTACTACATATATTTGTGGTAATGGTCCTATTATATACTGGTCATGAAAGTCAACGTAATATATATTACAAAGATCGCATGTTTCTTTTTTATTTTACAGAATTCTAAAGAAAATCCTTATAATATTTTCATGTTTTATTTTGGCATTGCATTTTCTGTAAATTATTAAAAAATTCTAAATATTTTTTATAAATGTAGTCTTTATATACTAAATATCCAAAAATTGAATTTTATTTTTTATTTTATATTTTAATTCACTTAATAATCTTTTTAGTTATGAAATTTTTAACTTGTGTACAAACAACGAAATTCATAAATTCAAATATTGTTAATTTCTTGTTAGTTCTATGTTGATGACAACAGTGTATATATGATAAATTGTGTTGTTCATAGTTTATTTCGTTGTACAACCAACGTAATATGTAATTACATTAAAGTTTGAAATTAAATACACGGTAATTTGTATTTAAATTTTTTAAACCAAGAATTTTTTATGCCAATTGATTATATATAACTTCTCTGAAAAAATGAAGGTAAAATGAAATTTTAAGCAGACATTCTTAAAAGAGACTTAAAATATATTATAAAATTGTATAAAGTTATTAATGAATGTTTAAAACTTAAGTCTATTAAAAAATAGTAGCTTTAATACTTTTTTTAATGCCACTGGCATATGGTTTACCACTCGGAGACAGGTCTCGTGCATGAAGTTCGTCTCTATTCGCCTCTACACCCAAATAAACTTTTAATATCCTGATAAGTTTCCATTTCCCTTTAGATCATCTATAATTATTTTATTTTTTCGGACTTCTTTTTTACATCTTCTACTGATTCTTTGCACTGGTTTTTATCAATCGTTCTCTTCTTACAGCTAGTTAGTTTTCTTATTCTAAGTTGTTTAGATTAAACGTCTATTCTCGTTAACTCTCCTAATCACTTCATTTTTCTCTTTTTCCATTTAATCTTCAACAATTTCACATTCTAAACGCCTCCATCTCTTTCTCTTAATTTTTTTATTAGAGCCCATGTTTCACATCCATACACAAGTATATCCTGACCCTCTTAGGGGAAGACACCCGACTTGGGACGATTCCGATCGCCACACCACCCCCTCTGTTCCTAGTTTTAATAGGCTTTACCGAGGTCGTCTTTTATACCCTCTAAACTTGATAACACAACACAGCCATTAGTTTGGCTTATGTCAGGATGCCACCGATGCAAATGCAAATGCCTCGGTAGACGTTTCCATCAATGTATTTACACAATTTACTATCGCCTTCTTATGGACTCTTCCAACCACTACCACCATTCATAACTTACAACTCTCAACCATCAAATTAATCGATTCGCTGAAACGCGATTCCCCGCCTTTATCTAACACCGCAGGTTTCACACAAAACTTCTCCTATATCTAACTTCAATTAGACTATGCACTTAGATCATTATTTGACTGAGTGTTTAAACACTAAAATTCTATCATCTTACCACCAAAGCAAGTGTTGATCGCTACAACGACAGCTTTCTCATACAATTCAATTTACTCAAAGTCCTTTTGATTTAGTTAAAAATCAAGAAACAGTGCACATAAGTATATTATTTCTATAACATAACATTTTTCAACTTTCTGTTATTACATAATAACTGTTTTTTTTTAAAAATCTTTTCTTAGGCATTCCTATACTTGTTATTTTACTTTAAATTTCTTGTTATCATGGTACCCTAAAGGTCTGTACTTGTTAAATCTTTTTTCTCTTGTGCAGAAATTTATTAGATTGTCTCCTATCCTTATCCCATTGAAAACAACCTTAAACAAAATAATTCGTAAGTTAAAAACTTAAAAATAATTTAAAGCTAATTGTATATAATTAAGCGCGAGCTGAAAAATATTTACATTCGGCAGGCAGTAATATATAATATCAATCCGTCAACGTTGAGTCAATAAATAAAAAGTGGGTTTTACTTTTAGGTAATTGTATGAAGAAAGAAAAATTAAAGTTTTGCTCTGTTAATGTTCCGTGAAAAATGCTAAAAAATATACGATATATATCATATATGTATTTGTATTTATACTGTCATATTTAACGGGATAAACCTTTAGCTCCTACACGTTCAAAATAATCGAAATAAAAACCATTTAACAATTAAAATTCCAGTAAGGCTTTCCGGAACAAGCATTCTTACTGTTATTACTGTTTCTTGAATTATTAATTTTTTTTTTTTAACAAAGTTATCTGTAATTTCTACTAACTATTTTAAGTTATTTATTTAAATTTTACGTTATTTAACCTTTTTTCGTGTTTTGGGCGGTTATATGTCTTTTTTTTTCAATTATTTAAAAGTTAGCTTTATCGTCATTTTGGGTTTTAAACTAGATTTAAAAATTTCATATTTATATATTTTACGCGCTGTAATAAACATTAAAATGCGTTTGAACCAACTTGATAGCTTCCGTAATTATTGCGTAATGATTCTTAAAAAAAGTTTTATTTTAGCGGCCATTTTGAGATGAACCCCACAGTCGATTGCGATCATTCGCGGATTTTTTTAATTAACTGAAGACGCTTAATCCGAATTCAAGACAAAAGATATTCACCCAGTTATTGAATTTCATAAGGAACTGTTCGTTCGTTGAAAATGGATATGATTTTGAATAAATTTTCATGCATAATAGAGCACCTTTATAACATCAGGTGTTAGTAGTTCTTGTGATTTGAAAAGAGTATAAATATGAATCTAGCTTAGTTTTGTGTCGAATTGTGGTTCATGTAATTTAAAGTAAAATAAATTCTCTAAAAAAAATAAAAATTCGATGTATTGTTTTTAGCGCACACGTTTAATCACTTCGATAATGGAAAGGAAGTATTATAAAATTATTTCTACATTTTTTAGTAATTGTACAGATTGTAAAACTGTGGTGGATGACGTATATAACAATTCAAAAATGTTTGATGAGGTAGAATATAACAATTACGTTGAGATTAAAAAATTAGCACAAAATACCGGATGTTCTTTTCGCTAAAGCAAGCATAAAAGAAGTTACTTATTCGGATATGCTGCGTACCTGGCTTTTTCCTTAACTGCAAGATGGACCAGAAGATTTTATTTGACAACAAGATGGCGCACTTCCTCACCGGCATACATTTGTGCGGGTTCGTTTTAATGCAGTTTTCCCTGATTGCTGGATCAGTTTGTATGGACCGGATCACAGTGCTCTTTAAGGTGGCCTTCAAGATAATTGGATCTACCCATTTGATTTTTTTTCCTTGAAACGTTATAAAAGATATTGTGTATGTGTCTCCATTACCCACTCATCTATAGCTGATTGAAACAGCTATTGCTTCCATTACTTCAGACATTCTGGTTAAAGTATGGGACGAACTCTACTATCGGTTGTATATGTACCGCCTGACGAAAGATGCTCACATTTAACACTTTTAAGGAAAAACTGTCAAAGTTACTCTTTCATTGTATTTGCGATTCATTTCTATAAATCAACGTTAAGAGTAATTAAATAGCATCTTAAATCCCTGATAATTCCTCTATAATGTAATAGTAAACAAACAAAAGTGTTTTAATATCTGATAAATCTTTAAAACTGTATATGGTCCTTATTTATCAAACAAAATCAAAAATAATCATCATTATCAAAAATAATTAATTAAATTATCTGGCAAGTTTATCGGAAAATCTGTATATTTCAAATGTAAGCTTGAACATTTTTTATTAATCACTAGCCATTTCATGTTTTGTTTTATATAAATTTAGTATCTGATCAAATTACTAAAATTAAAAATAAAACTATTGGTATAAAAAAATGTCTGATTATCAATATATATTTAAACATAATATATAAATAATTTATATATATATTGATTTCAGCGACAAAACATGTTTGATACATAAACTAAAAGTAAATATGTTTTATTATTATGACGTGGGTGTTTTCCATAGTGTTAAATAGTGTTAGTTTCAGATGGTTCTTAATATATTTTGTTTATTATTTATAAATATATATATTTCATTTTATATCAGGTTGTCTAAAACGTATTGGGCTGAGCCTATGAAGACCAAAATTGAGAATACATTTACTGTTATTAAAAAATAATATTATGAGACCACATATTTACCATTTTTTCGATAACCTGCTGCCTTTTTTCCGGCAATACCATAATTCCGTCACTATAGAATTTGTGTGGTTTCTGATCAAAAAACTGGGACACGTGGTTTTTACAGTTTTGTTTTATACGAATTTGAATTCTATATTGTGGATTACAGTGTTCTTTGGTGGTTGGGTTTCAATTACCCATACATCTCAGGAATGGTCGACCTGAGATTGTACAAGACTACACTTCATTTACGTTCATACGTATCATCCTCATTCATACTTTGAAGTAATACCTTACACGGTGATTCCAGATGCTAAACAGAAATAAAAGAAAAAAAATCCTTTTAAAACTAACTTAACACTATTCAAGGAGTTTTGCAGAGACCGAAAAAAGGATAGTCTGATGGTACCAGGACCGGACTTTACAGTGGATGCATTAAAACTTCCCAGTGAAATTCTGTCAATTTTCGATGGATCATTAAAGATTAATGCGATCTGTCGTTGTCAGAGTGTATACAACACCCTTTCTGTTGAACAATTCAGGCCGTTTCTTTTGAATTGCTAGGTGCAGTTACGCTATTTGTCGACAGTACAAGTCTTGTTATGCCTGGCGGCAGCAGCTCGTGATGCACGATGCCCTTCCAATCCCACCAAACATACAGCATAACCTTCCTGGGTGTTGGTGTGGGAGTGGGCTATGCTACAAAGCATAGATCTTCTCCACACTTCCACCGCAATCTTTTTCACACATTGTTGTCGTAGGTTTCTACTTATCACTCGTGATCAACCGTTTCAAAAATGGCTCGATTTCATTACATTACTGGAGAATCGCAGATAGAAATTTTATCGAGTAAATTTTTCCCAGTCAGATCATGCGGTACCCAAACTCGAGCTTCTTTTAGTAGCCAGCTTTCTCCAAATGGTTTAACACTAGTGATGGATGTTTAGGTCATTGGCAATGTCATGACTGCTTACATGACGGTCTTGCTTGACTTTTGCCAGAACGTTATCTTGTGGGCATAATATTTTTATACTACGTATTTTGTATACGTATATTTTTTTAAATAATATTAAATATGTTTTTAACTTAACATAAAGAAAAAGTGTTTCTCAGTTTGATTAAAGATATTTTTATACAAGTACTTAAATATTTTCATTTCTTACTATTTTTATTGAGACTCGTTCTGAAGAATTAGTAATTCAATCATATCTTTAAAAAAAAAAACGTAGGGTAGAAAAAAGATGTAAATTTTAAATAACATCAACGCTCACTAATCTGCTTACTGGTAGCTCGCAGCAGCGAATTAAATTTTTTTTGAACAAAAAATATTCTTCAATTTTTTCACTTTCATTTAATATAATCGTAAGATTTCCATAAGCATTATAATTATCATAATATGAATTCTCGTAAAATAATCGTGTAATCTGCATATCGATAATTAAAAAAAAATGATTTCATTCAAAACCGGCGTTTAGTACTATTGCAACACGTAAATATTTTAAATATGCAAAGTTTGTGCTTATTCTTTTTCTCTCAATTAAATAATGCCTGGTAGTTAAGATAATATACTAAATTAGATGGATCTTATTTTGAATAAAAAATTGTATTAACTAAGTAAAACAAAAAAAATCACACACAATAGTGAGTGCTTGGCGGTGTATGGTGTGAAGAAAACATTATGCTTTCGTATCAATGTACCATATAGATTTACTAAGACTTTCCTTGATAAAATTAAAACTTTTACTGAACCAGTCACTTGTGGAAGGCTTATAATGAGATTCCTAATGTATATGTAATGAGTCTATGCAGCCATTGCTAAAAATAATAGTCACTTATTAAAAAAAAAAAATCAATATCCATTTCTATTATACCAAACAACGGAACTTCGTTGTCATTATTAATAAATTACCGAACCATTTAATAATCTTCCAACCGATTTATTTAAAATATAAATGAATAATTTTCTTTTGCAGTAAAAATATTGCTCTTTCGATGAATTTTTAAATAATATTAATTTAAAAAATGTTAATCCCTCAGACATTTTCTGCATCCTGTTTACCGTGTACATAAATATGTGCTCAAAATAATTTTCTTAGTGATTTCTGAATTTGAATTATATTTTATTAATCTTTTAAATCAAAAGTATTCACCTTAACATTATTTCATGTGCTTGTATATATATATATATATATATATATATATATATATAATTATAATCGTATAAATTATTGATAAACCGGATTTAATCATTTCTGTTTTTTATTTTATAATTTATTTTTAATGATTTGATCTATATAACGTATTATTATGTTCCGATCAAAATAAAAATTTATTTATTTGTTATTTACGTGTATGGTCAATCGCGTTTAAATCGATTTACTGAAGAACGTTCTCAAATAATGATTATTAGTTTTTAAAGAAGAAAATAAACTGATTAAAAGTAACTCGGTTTTTTTATTTATTCCTTTCTTTTAATAAAATTATAAATTATACATTATTCAGTCTCCTCAACTTAAATTTTAGTCCGTTGTAAAGTTTTATTTTAATGAAGATAGTTTGGGTGAATAAAAGCTAAAAGTATCTTATACGTTAGATATAACTTCGTGGTTCGTATGAATCATTATCGAGTCAAAATTGTTAATTCAACCAAATTAAGTTGATGTTGTATCAGAGTTGTTAGTAGATAAGTGAAAATGTGATACACTGGGTACAGAATTTCGTGTGTTAATGTATATTAAAGCTGATCAGTAGTGTTGGTAGCGGAAATATTCAATGTAACCTAATGTGTATCAATGTAACACATCATATATATATATATATATATATATATATACACATATATATGACTACGTATACACCACCCTGTATTGCAACATTGCCATCAAATCAACTACCCCCTCAAAACCAACCTATCACATCCCCCTCCCCCTTTCGCCATCACCCTCTTCCTATCATCCCTGTTATTCAACTACCAATCTTCATCTCTTTTCCTCTCTCTCTTTTGCCATAACACCCTTCTCTTCTGCTTGCTTTATTTCCTTTCTGTCAAACTTAACTTCCTGTCTATATTCCACCCTCTCATCCCATTACCCGTGTTATAAACCCCATCTTGTGTTCAATGAACAGCGTTGGTGGTACGAGCAAAATAGGCGACGTAAAGGTTTCCTCAGAATATCTTCTAGTCATATCTTTCTTTCGCTCTTCCTCACTCTTTATCTTCGTCTATCCCACTATATCGCTCTTTCTCTCTTGTATCCTCGTATTAACATAACATATAACCTCCAGTCGTCGGTATATATATCTACCCACACAGTCTAGCTTTCCAGCTAGGTTTACTTCCTATTCAGCCACTTCAGCAACTACTGTTATCCTATTACAGCTTGTACTGTTTGTCTTTACTTCCTGTTATGCATCATAAATTACGGATACTATTTACTTACAATCTCCCTATATGTATTAAAACACACACACACACACACACACACACATGGTGTACACTTGAATGTATATTACATTACCTTATTACACCTTATCCATCTAAATTTACTTGATTATAATATAATATATTTTTTAAGTTTTTAGAATTCTTTAAATAAATGAAAATATAAGATATATATTTTCGGTTATTTTTAAATGATTAGTTATTTCCTTATTTATTATTTTATTAATTAAAACATTAGTCTTGATGTTATTTAATCGAACCATAAAATTAAAATAAAAGAAACAGTTAACCAGTTGTAAAATGACGTCAATTTTTTTTTGTTTTTGAAATTACACAAAAAGCTACAAGCCCCATTACAAATCATCAGTTAGTCTTTTATAGCTTCCATCTGATCGTTTTCGAAGAATTAATAAATGAAGTCCAATGATTAAACATAACCGTAATAAATCTTTCTAAATAAAATTAAATTTTAAGTATAAATTTAGCAGAATTTTAACCATGGTGATGAAGTATTTACATAAACGAAATGATGATATTATTATTGAAAAAAAACTTTTAAAACTTAAAGGTAATTCAAATAACGAACAATTTAGAAATGTAGAATATTTTATTTCAGTATTAAGGTTGTTGTATATTTAATTTGAAATAAATATTCTTAAAATTCTTCCGTATTTTTGTAAAAAACTTTTACTTAATAAAAATGGAAATGTTAGTTAGTCTCAAAGATTGCAAATCACGCATGCATATTCGATCTCTGCATACTGGATTACATTCATTTCACATAATTTTAGGATTACAAACTTTCCTTCCTTGAATATAAAAAAATGTAATTTCTTAACTTGTTATTTCACGAAACAAGAATTCAAAAAAAGTTTACATAGAATTTTGCAGATTTCACCAGTTTTTTTTTATTTATTAGTTTTTTTTTACAAAAAATCTATCTGCTGTAATACTGACATATCTCGATTAGCTTACAGATCAGTATAAAATAAGTTGTTCATAAAAAAAAAAATGACACGTTATATTAAATGTTAAGTAAATTTATTTAAGTTAAAAAATTAAAAGAACTCTTATTTAGGCTACTTCTGAAAGTACTATACTTTTTGATATGAAATATTATAAAGTTTGTGAATTTCTAATTTCATTTCTATATTATTGAAAACTGTACAATTAATGAAACAAATATATTTATATTATTATTATTCCTAACGTCTATATTGCATTCTGTTCAACTAGTAAACAATAAGCAACCACCTGCTATGGCCCAATGAGTTCAGGAAGATGTGTATGACATGCAAATGAGGTGTAGCCTTATGCAGATTCAGGTCGACTGTTCCTGAGACGTGTAGTTAATTGAACTTCAACCACCAAAGTACAGCGGTATCCACTATCTAGTATTCAAATCTATACTTAAGTAAAAAAAATTTATTTGGGTTTGAACCTCAGAACCTTCAGACTTCGAAGATCAGCTGCTAAACAAGCGATGCAAGATGACGAATTTTACCAATAGATCAGCCCGGTGGGCTAAATTAACTGCATAAAGGTCCTACCTTACGATTAATTATAGTGAGAAAAAATATATAAAATATAATCTAGTAGGAAGAATAAAACACTAGTATATACGAATAAAACACATACATATTTTTAACTTATCATTTAATCCACTGGTTTGATCTAGTGGTGAACTCCTTATCGCAAATCAGCTGATTTCGAAGTCGAGAGTTCTAAGGTTCAAATCCAAAAAGGTCCAAAAGATTACTTTTGTACGGATTTGAATACTACATCGTGAATACCAATATTTTTTGGTTATTGGGTTTCAATTAACTACACCTTTCACGAATAGTCGACCCGAGACTGTACAAGACTACACTTCATTTACATTCATTCATTCATTCTCTGAAATAATACCTTACGGTAGTTACCGAGGCTAAACAGAAAGAAAGAATGAAAAAACTTAACCATTTACCGCTGTGTTATGTTTAATCTACCTTTTAACCTCCTTGTACTTCGTTCAAGGAAGTATTGTAATCGCGAAATATTTCAGGTTTCAATGAAAATATCCACTTTGACCATCCCTGAATCCATTTTCACTAGTTTCGGCGTGACATTTGTATCTCCCACAAATCAAAATCGATTGCCTGTAGGATGTTGAAATTTTAGATTTAGGACTGCTGTAACATCTAACTGTGCATCTCTCCTTTTGATTGCAATCGACTGGACCAAAACTGTCTAAAAAAAGCCCAAAATCCAAAAATTTGGTTTTTCGACTTTCCTTAAATGCAGTAATAAGCTCTCATTGAGAAATTTTCAACAATGTATCATAAGTTCCATACGGTTCCAGACTTATAGCAAAGTAAAATTTTAATTAATGAAATATTTTGATCTTGCGGGGGGTGGGAGCACATCGGCGAGAATCCGACTTCATTTCCTTTTTTTTTAATTTAAATATATCGATTTAGTAATAATTATTAACCTGTGATTTAAAAAAAAATTACAATAAATAATAATTCAATAATAACAAAAAAATATATGTAATTTAATAGGCTACAAGGAAGTCATGTGATGCTGCATCAGATTTTTTATAGAATAATAGAAATTAAACGATGTTTTGAACTGTGATTTTATGTAATTAAGTTATTAGATAAACATATTGCTGTCAAATTTCCAGATAATTTTAACTATTAAAAATTCAATTTTATATTTTTTTTAAGATTTAAGGTATTTGATGATGTATTCTATTAAAATCTTTTTAAGCCAAATATAAAATTTACAACTCTTGCATAATAAATAAAAGTGCAAAAATATAGCCCATTATTAAAAAAAAATTTAAGCTAAATTAAATTATTCAAACATATATTTTAAATGTATATTTAACCCGTTGATCGGCATTTTTTATCGCGAGCGTGCGCGCGATTGTGTGTGTGTTATTTTTTTACTATAAACCCCATAAACTATATTAATTATCACCTTACCGCATATTTTTGATAGGAATTTTCTACATGTTACTTTGCTTTAATGTATCAGCATCATCAGGGAATGAAAATACCCAGAATTACGTTTCGTCAGTCTTACATGCAAAAAACAAATAACATCATCTCACAGTATTATACATAAAAGTTTATATTAATAATAAGCACACAAGCAAATTGCCGTGTTATTCGGCAATAGTCTTGAGTTCAGGCCTAGACTTAGACCGACGATGAAACGTAATTGTCGATGTTTTCATTCCGTGATGATGCTGATATATTGATACGGCGAAACATTTTTGAAATTCATATGACAAATGTATAGTTAGACTGTAATTAAAATAATTTGTTTATAGTATGTATATATATATATTTAATAAAACTATAATGTATTCGATATTTTGTTAAATAATAAATAGTTGGATGTAATATCAGTAGTTTTGTGTACATTATTATTATTATTATTATTATTATTATTATATATATATATATATATATATATATATATATATATATATATATATATATATATATATATATATATATATTATAACGCATTTTCTTACAACAAAAATGATTTTATTAGTTTGTTGCTTTACAATACCTTTCCACTTTTTTCGTTGCTGTGACGCAGGTAAAGCAGTTTAGAAACAAATTCAAATATTAAGAGTTTTTTCTCTGAAAGTATATTTGTATATTTCATCCCAATGATGAAAAGAATGAATGTGTCAATTTCTAGTGATACCACTTGCGTTTAGGTAGACCTGCTGTAATAAATATGCAGTAATTTATTCGGCTAACTGAAGAAATCATCATGAAACACTTCACTCCTTAGTTTCACTCGTTTTAACTGACATGGAAATTGTTATAAAAATGACCGTGACAATTTTGTTGTATGAACTCATGTCAGGTCAGTAAACCATTGTGGTTATGATACCTATGTATATAGTGAACGTTTCTAAAATTATCCTCATCTTTAAATTATTAACTGAAACGTATTCTTAAATGCTTGACTGATATTTAAAAAAAACAGAAACAGTGACAACAGGCTTACGCATTCTTACAGTTACCGATGGATGATAAATGAATTTTTTATCGTTTGAAAAATGCCATTCCTGACTGGATTCGAACCCAGGACTTCTGATGAAAGTTTGAGACGCTAACACTCCACACGAAGATTGACAAAAATTATTAGATTTTGTACTATAACATCGCTATTTTCTGCATTGTTGATGCCATTAAAACCATGGAATACATCCTTAAATGACTTTCATGCCACTAGCTCTACGTTATTCAACTTTGTCAAAATTTTCATTGTTCCTTAATTTTATAATTTGAATTCAATGAATATTCCTCCTTTTAATTTAGCTTCACTTATCATAGAGAACCTCATATATTTAAATCTTTCTTCATTATTCAATGCTTAAAGAGAATTCTTAATTGACCCCAATTTTATATGTAAAGATGGCAAAATAGCATGCTGAGGGATGACTAAAGTAACATATTTAATACTTTTTGGTCAGGAGTGAAAGTGTCTCTTCTTGGCTACTCTAACGATATAATGCTCACTTTTTGCGTTGCGTGACTGTCCCAGAAATATAAGAAATAGCTGTATTTTGTAAAGCCATTTTTCAGACCGTGAAGAAGACCAATGACACTGAGATTGCCACAGATACTCCATAAATGAGCATCGTAACTGCTTTCAAAATTAGTGACATTTTTTCATGTCTTTCATTCCAACAGCTTACGCTAGTGTTTTAGAACGATTTTGTTTTATATTATATAGTAGCACTCGTTTTAAACTTTTTTTTGACGAATAAATGAATAACCGCTAATCTTTAGTATTATAAGCAATAACCAGATAAGACATCAAACCTCCTATATCACATATAGGAACACAGCAAATTTTTCATAGCGAAATATTTCATAAGCTCTTTATTTCTGTTTCTAAAATATAAGATTTTGGTATCCTTAGACAATAAATTCGACTTTTTTAAAAGTGAACCTAGAAGATATGGTTGCTGTTTCAATTTTCGAACCAAATCGTTAAGTTTCACTTTTGAAGTGAGGTGTGGTTCACTGTTTGATTTTTCTGGTATGAAATCATCATCTCTTGAAGTTTGAGCCACCGTAGTATTTTTAGATAAATTCTCTTCAGCATCTGAAATCTCCTGCCAGGAAGACTGTCGGAATAGGTAAATCGTCTTCATGAGAAATTAGTCTTACAGCCAATGGAACATTTGAGTACTTTTATTTTTTTTTAAGAAAAACCCGTAAAAGTTGTTAATCAGAAGTAGCAATATTCATAATTTTGGTTCGTGCCAAACCATAGGTTTAGCAAAAGGCAAATGCTCGTTTTTCCCTTGTAACCATTGCCAGAGATTAACATAACAAACGTTATTTGCAGCGCCCATTGTTTATCTCGATCTTACAGCACATAACCAGTTTAGCAGTTTTCATCAATTTTGAAATTTGCCTATACTGATGCTGAGTAGTGAACTCACCATATAGGTATAACAAAATAGATTTGGAGAATTTTAACCCAAACGCTTTGCCGGCTCATTTTGTAAATATAAGTTGACGAATACTGTTCGACAGTGGATAAATTTATGAAAATAACTGAAATTGATTCACTGGAAAAATAACTCAACTTACTTCTCACAATTTAACAAGTACACAGCTGCAGTGAGAGGTTGGATGTTTTTAAAGAGAGAGATATTATTCTATGTTGACTCATTAATTAAATTTTGTTCGAGTTTGATGCAGCTTCTTTTATTTTACAATAAGTCACACTCTTAGTCATATTAGGCATGTTTATTACATAGTGTCAAAGACAATAGATTGTTTATATTATGCGTCAAAAATGACATAATAGGGATCTCTAAATTAAGATAACTTAAAAACGTGACATGATAGAATACTTTTAATTACATTATGTATTTAAGTATAAAAAACACTGTAATAAGAGCGGTATAACGGACCTGAGTAACCAATTCGTGCCAAAAGAAGATAGTAGAAAATATAATAATAGGAGGAATCCAGAAAGGGGCTCAAAGAAACCCTTTTAGTAAATCTAACAGGTCCATTTAATAATCCTGCCCGGTGACACAGCTAAACAAATGTTGTTCCGTGAGAAGAGTTACCGGACCAGAGTAGGAATTTCATGGGAAAATGTGAGGGCGGACTATCATTCTCACACTTCGTTGGATCTGGTCCTACAGGTAAAGAGGATATGAGTATAAATACTCCGGAGAAGACCAGAACACAGTCAGTCTTCGAGGAGAGTCTGCGAGAGTTCTAAGCGAGGAGTGATTGTGTGAGTTTGAGGCGAAAGTATCCTGCGAGGAGTTATTATGAAAATCACCAAAGAAGCGATTATTTAGTCCGTATACGTTCGACTCGATTAAGGTGACGTCACAATTAATTCCAGTGTAGACAGTAAATGAAAACAAGAAATGGTTCGGTGAGTTGCTGTTAGACTATAAGTGAAAGAGGTAATGCAATAAATTTCATTCATAAAATTTTAGGGTTGTTTTATTTGTGACCAGCGAAGGTATTTGCAGAGAAAGAACTTTATGCTTGTCTTATTTATTGTACTGTTGTTGTTAATACAAGACTAGTTGTTAAAAGTGTTAAGATTAACGGTCATGTTAATGTGTTTTGTCAGTGACTGAATTCTGGTTTTCAACATTTAACTACTTGTAAATAAATCCTGACGATTATTTAAGTTCTGTTTTATATGTAATCACTGTTTAATATTATTATAATTATTGATATTTATTATTATTGTTTTCTGTTGCTATTGTTATTATTCTGATTATTATTTGAGTTGTTTATTTTTACTATTGCCATTATTATTATTATTTGATTTGTCTTGTTTTACTTATGTTCTTAAACTAATAAGTTGTAATTATATAATCATTTTCAATTGTCAATCTCTCAATATCTTGATTATGTTTTATTGAGCGACAATAAAACACTCATTAATGTATCTTTTCCGAAAATCGTATAGACAAGTGTTGTCAAATGAAGAATTAATAAAAAATTAACTCTACATTTGCTATCAGGTTATCAAACAGAATTAAAAATAAAAATGAGTAAGTTGTTTTTCGTAAAAAATATTTATCCGCTTAGTAAATTTTTGACTGTCTCATAACTGATATCAGTTCTTTTTTTTTTCAAATTGATGACAGTAACTGCAGAATAATTACATAGATACACGCGAGTATAAAACAAAACACATCCGCATTCAAAAATAAATGTATCAAACCAAATTCTGATTCATTTCAGTTTCAACGCAACAACACCTGTTAAATCTAATTTTTAACCGAACAGAAGAAAAAAGAAGTTTTGTAAAACAATCGACCTTCGTGGCATAATGTTAGTATTTCATCCTTTCATCCGTACAAATCCCGGTTGAGCCTTTATCATACGTTTCAAAATTGTCATTTCATATTCACTCACAAATCTTCTAGTTTACGTAGCGATTTTATTATCTAAATAGTAATACCAATAATAATAATAATAATACTATAAAATATTCCGTTGTGCTGTTAATTTTTATATATTGAGAGCAGTGAATTTTAATTTGTTGCTGATATACAAATGATAAACAAGTTACGTTATATTATTTTATCAAATAAAAATGACAGTTTCAACTGTTATGATAATTAAAATAATATTATATAATAATAATACTCTTACTATAATACACGATCATTACTATAGTAATACTATTGTTATTATTATTCACTGGATGGAAATCAGATGCCTAGATTATTTATGATGATTAATAATAAATCTTTAGTTGAAATATTTTCTGTTTTACGAACAATGGTGAATTCTGTTTAATCTTGCTGTACGAAGCCATACAGTTTGACTGTTTTCTGGCACTGCAAGAAGGAATTGATCTTTAAGCAAAATGGAAAATAATCGTTGTACTTTATTACACTTTTTACAGTTTCAACTTTATTCTAATCTAAATGAAAAAGTTTTCCTTCTTCTCGCTAGTCTTAGAACTTGCCAACAAACTTTTCCATTAAATTAAAAAGTGTCATCCATTTTGTGAAAAGTTGAATCAAAGGGGGTAAAATGAAAAAAAAAGAGCTGGTAGAAGAATGAAAACAATGTTCTATAATTCACTTAAAGATTTTTTGATAAAACAAATGTAAAAGCTATGATAGTTAAAAGTGTGTGTAACTTTTTTTTTAATATGCTAGCATCTTTTAATTCAAAGTTTTAAAAACGAGTTGATTTTTCAAGATGCTTCAATTAATTTTAATTGCTGTCTACTTCACTTCATTCGATGTTATTTTAGTGCATTTAGTTTAACTTTATCCCTGTTTAAATTGTAATTAAGATAAAGATTATTTTATTTTAATACATTTCTTTATAATTATCTATTAAAAAAAATTAGCTTTTTTTTTAACTGATTGTCGTTGATATTTAGTAGATTCCTGTTCGACTCTCGATATTTTCTTACAGGATTTTACCTTCCCAACTGTTTTATGATACCGCAGGACTTAACTATTTTTTGACGTAATGAGATCATTGAAATCATCCCTCAAATCAGTATTTTGAGATCCAAAAATCTTTTTTATTTATAACTGATTTTGATTATAAAATTCTACAGGCCATTTACAGTTGACTGTATGTGTATGCATGTGCTTTCGGTTAATATTTAAGAGAAGTTAATTAAAAATTATTGAGGTAGCTTGTGTATTAGGAAGATTAACTACATATATATTTTTTTAAATGTGATGTGGACACCACATGGCATCTTTGTACGCCTACTAAATTACATATACACTTTTTTTTTAAAATGAAAAGTACATAAAATTTTATTTCATTAATAACTTCAGATATTTTTTCATATTTTTTTTTTTTTTTATTAATGTTATTGAATTATTATTTATCGTAAAACGTTTTTACAATGAGAGGTTAATGATTATACTGATAAACATAATTTTTGTTTCCTAATCTGTTTTTTGGTTCACGAATATGAACTCAGAATCTTTCTATCACCCATCATTTTTTGAAAAAATGTTAAATTTTATTTAAAGGATTTTTTTTTTCATTTTTCAACATATAGTTAGCATTTTAAGCGTAAGTGACGAAAACGGTGAACGTTTTCACCAAGACATTTCCGTGATGGAAAGCCGCTATAACGGGAAACAGAATACTAACATGCTGTCAATTTACTGTTGGACATTAATTTGGGATATGCCCGAGGCTATTTATAAAAGAAAAGCATCAGCGAAATCATTCTGAACAGGTATGGCCATGCAAAATTATAAATTTTACAGATTTTAACTATATTTTCCCTTAATTTTTTTTGAAGTGTAATTTATTTAAAATTAAGGTTGATAGAAAAATTGTATTTACAAATCTGTAAAATAGGTAAAAAAGCAATTCAAGAAATGGTATCACACTTAGACAAAGATTACATTTTTTTTCTATCTTAGTTATTAATAAATCAATCTGTTTAAATTAAGTTAAAAAAAGGAGATGAAGTCTGATTCGAACCGATGTCCCTTCCCATTTTAAGATCCAAATATTTAATTAATTAAAATTTCATTTGGTTATAACTCTGCGCCGATGAAAATATGTACCACTTATGATATATCGTTAAAGCTCCCAATGAGGGCTGATTACTGCAGTTAAAAAATAGTCCAAAATCCTAATTTTTGGGGATTATGTGGTTTTTTTGGACACTGTTGGTTAAATCGATTGCAATCAAAAGGGAAGGTGGGCAACTAGATGTTACAACAGTCCAAAATCCAAAATCCAAAATTTTATCTTTCATCCTACGGCTAATGTTTTGTTTTTTCTTTTTTTTTTTTTTTAATCTCCTTCTCCCCCCAACCGGATATCCAATTAAGTATAACTCAGTTGTGGGGAGTGTCCATTACTCTAAGGAGGCGTCCCCCGCCCACCGGTAGTACGCCCGGCACGACAGGTTAGCCTCCCCGGTCTCGGATCTTTACTTCTTTGTTTGCCTGCCTCAAATTCGATGAGGTCTGAGTACGCCGCCCCCCACCCCCTGAGCATAGAACCGGGTCTCGGTCTTTATGCCACGCCTCGCACCGGCGGCACCGACCCCACCGAGTGCCAGGACAACCGCAGGGCCGACACCGCCGGCCGGGACTCGGTCTTTCTTTTACCCAACTTCTTCCCAGGAGTTCCATTCCCTCTCAGGAACCCGCATACCTCGGCATACGGGCCCTCCACGGAGGGACTGTCCTCCCATCCCTACTACATTCCCCGTCTTCTAGCTTCTTCTTCCTTAGATCGGAGAACTTCACCCGCGAACCTTCTAAACCAATTCCAGTTTACATCGCTGAACACCAGCCAGTTGATTAAAATATCCGGTGTTAGCCTGTTTGCAGAGATCTCACTTCTGTTGCGTGCCCATCTGGGACAAACAAAAATAGTACGTTCATTGTTGTCTATCTCTTGGCAGTAATCACACTGCGGTGTACCCTTTCTCCAATTTTATATAAGGACCAAAGGAGCCATGACCCGTCAATAATTATGAGTTATTGCGAAATATATACGTACTTACAGACGTCACGCCGAAACTAGTCGGAATGGATTCAGGGATGTTCAAAATGGATATTTCCGTTGAAATCTGAAAACCAAATTTTTTTGGGATCAAAATACTTCCTTTGTTTGGAAAATATCGAATAGGAATTTATCTCTAAGTGATTAAACTTAGAAATGTTATTCGTTTTAGTATTGCAAGGTTTTCTTTTATGGCAGTAAGATTAGACTGGATAAATATGTTCAGAGTATTACTTGAATAATATTAAAAAATAAGTGTTACTTGATTACGGGAGAAGTAGTACAAACTAATCACTTGGTTTTCAAGCCGAGTTACCTTGCGCGTAGAATTTTTGTAGATGAGTCATTTAACTATTACAAAAATTATTTAAAAAAAGTCTTAAACAGGTAATATTATGGACAAATTTTTGTTAATGAAAAATTATAAGCTTTCTTTACATGAACCTGAAAACTTACGTATCAAAAGTGGAGAAGCTGTTTCTCCTTTACAAAGATTTCATTTACTATAGCGGGCGCACGCACACTCACTACTAATAATTTTATTCGTTTCATTAACAAAACAATAAAAGTAAAAAACGATTATTTAAATGTTAAAATGCTCAAGATATTTTATTTAGATTTAAATTTTTCTCACAAAATATTCACCTTGTATTAATACCATTGTTATCAAATAGTTAAATTTAACGTGTGCACAGACCCCTGAATATTATATATGCGTACGTGCATGCATTGTTCCTTTTTTATATTAGGAAACTTTAAGAAGTTAAGCTTTGATTACCTCTACTGTAGTAAAATTGCGGTTCTTTTTTTTGTATTACTATGTAAATACACTCCTAATCATTCTACACATATATGTGTACAAGTTCACTTTACATTATGCGTTTGTATATCTGTAATTGTACAACTGTGAAAGTGCGTTTACAACCCTTCATAAAACCTAATACCATGTAATTACTCTGCCTAAAACCTTGTACAAACTTTCATTTCTACAACTATATATGTTACTCGGTCTTACGTTTTGCAAACTCATGTCACGTACAAAAAAGTGATGGTTATTAGGAGTTATGTAGCTATGTACAACACCGTAATATCTACACATCAGTGGTACCAACTTCACGTTTTTGTTATTTTATCTTGTAATAAAGGTACCATTAAATTTAATTGATTTTATGATTCTAATATATATATTTTTATGACGAAAACGTATATAGTAGATAAAAAGTAAGATTAATTGTTTGTGAGGTAACACTGTTTTCTGTGTTTTTAATTTATTTTTATAATTAATACTAAAATTTTAAGGTTAAAGCTGATAAAAAAAAGTATAAACAGTCTTGCAAAAAACATTAAAACAAGGTATCTGACATTAGAACAAGGTATCATAATATCTTTTGTCATTTTATATTTAGATTAATTCGAAAATCTAAATTTAATTTTAAAATGCAGCTGGTAAACCATTATTTATGATAAAAACATTTTAATGTAGAATCTTTTATCACTTTTACTTTTTTCCCTAAATTATTATTTTCACCTCAAAACTATCTTTAATTCTAATTATACATGATATTTTGGTCTAGTTCAGTCACAGTTTAATGAGAACAAATACTACGTTACTATTTGACCACTCACTCGCCACTAATTGAACCACTTATAAAGAAAGGCATTTAATTCTGATTAAAAATAGATATATCTATAGTTGAATTAAATTTATATCATCATATTGAGAATCAGTTGGCAATCTAATTTCATTTAAAGCAATCCTCTTCTGTTCAAACAGACAAAAATATTAATCTTTGCCAAGCTTAAAAACCACTTGACTTTTAAAATTAATAATAGACCTACTTCGGAAAAATAGAGCCACTTGTTTTAGTTATTTGTAAGTGACAGTAGTAGATGAATGGTTTGCTTTTAGCGTATTATTTTCGGTAATATTCAGCATCATTATATTTGATATATAAAATTAATGTAGTTCCCGATTCATTCTCTTGATTTTTATATAAATTTCTTTAATTCGTAAATTCAGTTCTCTCTCTCTCACTCTATAAATATGGAACACCACCTCACTATTATCTAAGGGTACTGCAAATATTAAATGAAACGTCTCTAGATCGTTATATAGATGGTAGAGGAGCCATAGAATAGCCTGCCAGGTCTGTCTCCTTCTCTAGATTATTATTTTTGGGTTACTTAAAATATAATGTAGACTAAACAAAACAAAACTTGTAAAAATTTACGATTTCAAATAAAATATATAATTAACGAATCTGTTCGTATATCACCAAACATGATACTAGTTATAAACGTTTTACCTCGTTTTATTACTACTGTAATTTTTCCATTTTTGCAATTTTTTAGATTGTAACTCTAAAATGAGGGCCTTTATCGACAAACGGTTTTCACCACACAATTTTTCTAGTTTACATCAGAATAATTTATTACTTGTTCATATTATTATTTTAAAAAACTGTTTGATTCATCTGGGGATCCAAGATTGCGGACATAAATTTTAAACACACCATAAATAGTAATTTTGTAACTAAGTAGACCTGCATTTCTTTCTATCCTCCTAGTATCCCTAATTTTTGAAATATGATGCCGTTTCCATACTTTAATATCACCCTCTGTATGTGTATATATTGGATTTCCACAAATGTTCATCGCCTATAACCAGTACGTGACTGAAACGAATCGAATAATATCCGATTCATCTAGTTAGAATAAGTAGTTAAGGGTTTAGAAGGGAACATCTAAAATAGGATGTGAAGGAATGTACATAAAATATAGAGGGGTAAAATCATAACCCATTTTTTTTTTTAAGAAAAAAAAATAGCTAAGAAATAAATGTTCTTTTCGACCTTAGGGTAGAATATTATGAATGTAAACTTATCTCCTTTTGTTTTATTTTACTGCATCAAAATAATTTCTTTGAAAAAAAAACGTAATATTGCATTACAAATATTTATAACAGTTAAATTAAATTTTTTGCATTTCTCAGAATAGTTAAATCAAATTATTGATTTTTTTTCGGTTATTATGGGCATGCACTAGAATTCACCACCTCTAGGCAGAAAATTCAGTGGTAACCCTGTAAACCGAACTCCACACTCAGATCTATTACGATACATCTCATTTCTCTATCTAAACGACAGATTTATTTCCTTTCTTTAAATAATGTATAATTAAAAAAGGTTAATGAAAGAAAAAATATTTTGGGAAAAATCAAGGCAATATTATGTTTTCACTTAACATAATAAATCTTTCGCTCGCTCGGAAGGCTGTTCCTATCAAATGAAAAAAAGCAATGGAAGGTGATGCTAAGGCTCAATCCTGTAGTACCGGTCCGGGTGACTAGAAACAGAAACTTCTCGTTTTGTAATTTTTAATTTATTTCTAATAACAGGTTACCATGCTTTTTCTTTAAGCCATCATTTTGTAAATTTAGTTGTTTATTATATTATTACAGGTATAATTATGATCTTATACAATAATTCAAACCCGAGCTATTTACAATAAAATATTTATATTTATACTAATTTAGAGTATTTATACAATGAGAATGAGTTTATATGCATACATGAGTATATATATGTATGTATGTATAAGTATATGTAATATGTAACATAAGCAATCAAATGTCTATGTATGATCTAAGCGAAGTAACTTAAAGAGTTTTACTTAGAAATCAACCAATTTCCACTGTTGTACCTAATATTGTGGGTCTGGACGCAAAGCTTCCCAGAGATATTGGTGAATGAAACGAACAGATGAGCAAGGAAGAAGCTGTTGTTATAAATATCACACGTATACAAAATGTTACATAACTCGTTTTCTGAATTTATATTAAAACATTGAACAATATGAACGGAACGATTAAAAGAGTTATTAGGGAAAGAAAAACAACAGTAAATTAAATTCTTTCGCTGATGAACGAATATTTAATTTAAAAAAACTCATTTAGTTTGCGATACATATTTTAATCATAAATAATAATCATAAATTTCTTTTTACTTTTGAATTAGTTTCCTATTTTCTTTATCCGTGTAAATATAGCTAGCGTGTTTGTATACATGTTAAAAGATTTTTACGTTAAAAATTCATTCATTTACTCAGGTTTTTTCCCGTCCATTTATGTTCTTTATTACATTTGAATTCGTTTCTATACACACAACGAGAAATAAATATCATAAAATGAGTTTCGCACACAGCAACGGATCGGTTGGGTGGTATCGTTGTGCCGTTGCATGTAACGAGAGGGGTTTTTGGGTAAAGAGTGGTGGGAGGGATCGACAGTGGAGGCCGTATGAGACACATTAGTCAAGATAAAACCTAAAATATTAGCTTTTAACTCTAACCCCCTTTTACCCTTACGTCCCTTCCCCACCTTTTATACCAAATACAACCCCGCAAAACACTCCCCCCCTTTTCTCCCCACCCTTTAACATCGCATTCATCAGTTTTACTAAAAGTTAATCGAATTTCAATCCCCTGTGCCACATATATATTGAACGTTAAAAATATAAAATTCTGGTCGGTTTTGGAAAATTCAGTTATTAAATGTATACTTTTCAACTTAAATTTACTGTATAATGTAATAATATTGTTCATGTACAAATATAAGTATGATAAATTTATAAATTGATATATAATCGACCAGTCTTATTAAAATATTTTACCAGTATTTTCTTTAAGATTATTTTACAGTAAGTATTGAGTCTTAAATGTAAAAGAGTAAAAACAAATAAATAATGAAAAAACAGCTCTATTTGCTATTGTCAATATTAATATTTATTGTTCGTAAAAATGGTTCTTTTAAAAAAAATAAAAGATTTAAAAAAATCGACGTTTTTAAACTGATCTGCTCTCCCATTCCGATCATTGCCCAGAAGTATTTCTTTCGGAGGCCAGTTGCACGACTACTATGGTTAGGAAGACATAAAATAATCACTGAAAAAGTTTCGGTAAATAAAAGGTAGCATTTTTCGATTTTTGTGGAAGGGAGTAAATTTGAGAAGAACATTTTTTTTAAGATGGTAAGATAAGAATGTGTGCATGTTCTGAGTTAAATATAAAGTGGGGTTAGGTAAAGAAAATTGATACGAAAGAAAATATGTACCCCACCATCAGGAGATATTGATCACATTTTTCAGCAATTTTTTCCATATATACGAGTCCCCTGTGTCAAATTTCATCAAAATCGGTTCATCCAGTCAAAATTTATTATTCAAACACGCTAAAACGTACGTACATACAAACATTACGCCACCATCACTTTTTTTATTTTTGAGGGTTCTTAGGTCATGAAATATAGTAAAACCCCTTTTGTTGACTGATTACCATACTTCCCTTCTGCAGAGTAGCTTTGAAGATAACTTTGATCCCAGAAAAGTAAAAAGCAAAAAAAAACACCCTCATTAATAAATAATAATACATATAAAACCACAGTGGTTGATCATAACCAAACCATAACGGTTTGTTACCAAGACAGTCACTACAGCATTCACAATAATTATTTTATTTAAATTAGAGATAATAATTTAACCTTGAAAAATATTTACAAAAACGATTTTTTTGTAAATAATAAAAAAATAGTAGGGTTAATAATAAAAAAGTACCAATTGCAACATAATAATAGCTGTGCTAAAGTTCAACTGTCTCGTAAAACTTAGATCCTCTTAAGCAGTAGTTATTTTTCTTACTTTTTGTTTTCAGAATATACTTCGAACGTTGAATAAGATTATCGATCATTGATATTTAAATATCTCAATAATATAATAAGAGATAGAGAAAATAATATTATTTTGTTATTAAATGTATCTTTAGGCTTTATGATACTCATTTGTCATTTTAGACAACCTTTATATTATTTCTGAAAATAAATATATCATAAATTTTATTTATAAATGTATAATTATTTTTCAGCCTTTTTGTAAAATACAGATCTAATAACATGTAATAATATCTACTAACAAGTAGTCGAGATGACTACACTACACAAATGTTCAGAGGCCATGGGAACTTTGGAAGCTATCTACACAGTATTGGGAGGCGTGACAACCCCAATTTTACGTTCTGTACAGAGCACGACACTGTCAAACAGACCTGGGTCAGTGCCCTGAATGGGAGGAACATAGGGTTCGTGCAGAGATTCCCCGCTTGACACCTGCATCCTTACTGACTCATATAATTGCTTCTACAACTCGTTGGGATGCGTTCAGCCTCTTTTCTCGGACGGTGCTTCGAGCTAAGGATGATGAGAAACAGAGAAAGGGCTTCTAGTGGAGGGGGACGTTGGACAGCCTCAGCTGTGAAGACCGGTACGCCTTGGTATGCCAGCTCCAATGATCTGTTGGGAACTCCGTTCATGACGTGTACCGCTATGACAGTTCCCTGTTGTGATGAAGATCTTCAGAACCCGTCATCCATGGTTGGGGGGGGGGTAAGACTAGAATCCCGGTGGGAGTCCGCTCGTTTGAAGCACAAGGCACAGACAAGACTGAGACCCGGCCTTCGGCTTGGGGATAAAGGTTGCAGCTAAGCTGGATCCGGACTCTCCTCGCTGAGGGTTAGAGGCTGGCACAATAAAAAAGATCCAACCGGCCGGCCGATCTGCCTTGCCGGACGTACAGTTGGTGATCGGGAAGGCCCGTTAGAATTAAAGGACACTCCTCTGAGCTCTGAGTTATACTTATCTGTGGGTCCGGCTTAGGGAAGGGAAAAAATACAACATGTACATATAATATTATATAAGTAATTTTAAGGAAGTTCATAGCTCAAAATATTTTACGTAATAATTTTAAAAGAAATTAATAACAGTATGAATAAAATAAAAATGGTTACGTTTTGGCTAGATAATGTTTTTTGAGTGATATTAGTCAGTTCCCAGTTTAATTTACTTTCGTGTAAGACAGTGGTTCTCAACTGGTGTGTCACACAGTAGGATGTGTCGCAAAACTTTATAATTTAAAAATAAATTTTATGCCGTTCAGAAAGACTCTATACAACTTAATTTATACATAAAATGAAACCTTCAATACACTAAAATTTATTTTGAAACAAAATATACCAGTCAATACATACGACAGTGCTTAGTTTAATTTTACTTTCTGCTGATGATTTTGTGTGATGGTGAACTCCTGCAACAATACTTAGTTTACTCTTTCCACTTAGTAATAAACAGAATATTCATTGTTGCCACGTTAACGGTTTTATCCCTCAGCGTAGGGATTTTTCAAGACTGAGGGAAAATTTTGATAATCAACTTATACAAAATAAGAACTAATGTCTGAAGAACTAAAGTTAATAAAAGAACACTTAAACGTGTTAAAAATTTCAGTAACAAAATACTTCTTTACCTTGTCCGTTTCAAAGTTAGAATAGGTAATTTATCCTTTTCGTACATCTGGTGAGTTCAACGTACAAAGTGTCCATCAAAAAAATTAGTCGTTAAACTTTGCATGCGATTCTACCACGAAAACAAAATTTCTAAACACTTCATTACAGCTCTTTTGGATTTATGCGCGATGTCAGTATCCCACAACCGCAAAGAGGACTGCAAAGGTTTTACCTCGTTCTTAACGCCGTATTTGTGCGAATCGTATTCTACGATGAAAATAGTTAAATTTAAACAGCGAAATAGACTGATACATCTTGAAGATTATTTTCATGTTGGCCTGTCAACCATAGGGCCAAGTGTGACAAATTCTGTGAAACATACCGAGCTCAGACTTCACATTTATTTTATTGATGTGTTTTTAAAAAAAAAAAACAATACTTATTTTTTTAATCGTACTTCCGGTATTTCAGTCAATTTATCTTTCTCTGACGCCGTTCGATGCTGGAGAAGGATGCGCTTGCTTGCGTGTTAACATCAGTCTACGAACATTGGATACCTGCGGCTTAGAATTAGATATTACATATCTTTACGCACATCTTTAGATATTACATATTATTACAGGTATAATCATTATTATTATTATTATTATTCAAAAACGAATAAGTGTGCCGCGATTCGTGGGCGTTCAGTGAAGTGTATCATCGGTAAAAAATATTGGGAACCATTGATTTAAGGTGTGTGGAATAATTAGTGGAATTAGAACGAAATATAATAGCTTACAACCAGATAGAGGTTAAGTAGACAGACTCTTAAAAATATTAAAACCTTGTATAAACATCTAGACGCGTTTAATTAATAATAAAAACAATAATAATAATCATAAAAATAATATTGCAGGGAACAACTTAACTACAAGTAATTAATAAAGTTTTTTTTAGAACAAAAAATATTAAAGAAACAAAAAAGACACCGCTAATACAGCAAATATGTAGTAAATGTTCTTATTCGACGATGTTGGAAGTAATTTCTTATTTTCTAATTGGTAAATTGCCTCTTACTGATAAATTGTTCTCTCCATCTTACATTCTTTCTTTTTCATCTACTACTCTCACGCACATACGATGCAATATAAAACAGGCGTTCACATACACACAGATACATTTCTTAACCCCTCACTACATAGAATCACTCACACACATACAAATATAGGGGTTTTAATTGGCATCATGTTAGAGTTTCTAAGAAACAGCTATATTAAAGTCTGCTCGTTTCGTATTAAACTCGACTACAACACTAAAAACCAAATTTATTTCTTCTGTTTCTTTTTCCAGTTGGAATTCTAGTCTTCATACATGCGTTTTTTTTTATAATTAAAAATAACGCAGGATACGATTATATTTTTCTAAAAATATAAATGTAATCATTTTTTAAATGAAAAACAAACAATGTATAATATATATAGATTTCATTCTTTAATATCTATCGGTTAACATCGGTTAATCTTAAGAGAGATGAAATTCTCTGCGGTATGCTTGCGAAACATGACACTATGTTATTATTTTCACAAAATAACTTTTGACCTTTCTGTCAGTTATGTTATTTACAGAGACTTGGTTCGGTATATTTTGTTTTACTGTGTAGGTGTTATCGAACTACAGAAAATGTCAAATAATATTTTTATCATAAAACAAAATATTTAAGACGATGTTTACTTATAAAATACAGTTTTGTTTATGTAAGTCATACGCATACAAACACAAAAAAAATTCTTACGTTTTTTTGTGAATGAAAAGTTAATCTTCTTTCTATAAAGTAAGAAACGTAAATATTTGTAGAATTTAAAAATGTCGTTCCAGTTTATGGATTTAAAATTCATGATCTTTCAACTTTTAATGGAGTTAAAAAAAATTTATTTCGCAAGAAAATTAGTTTTGCACTACAAAATATTTACGAATTTGAACGGTTAAAACATTGAAATAGGTTATGTTGAATCTATAAATATTTTTGTTTCACCAAAGTTTTGAAATTGGAAATACAATTATCTAAGGATATTGCTTTGTTGAGAGGAGGCAGTGTATATAATCGATTGCCTCCCACAGACATGCGTGCATTAATTTGTTGCTTCATACGATCTTCACCAATCTATTTGGCTATCACGCATTTAAAGCATTTGATGTACAATTGCCATTACTCAGAACTGTCTACTCTGAGTATAATGAATTTAGTTTTATAGCCATCCTTAATGAAAAATGATCGCTTAAAGGACTTAATATCAATTGAATGTATACATAGACACTAGTATTCTCTTTGTATACCGAGTTTACTCAGTAAATAACATACTGATAGGCATCAGTATATTGGACTCAATGGAAAGGGAACGGAGAACTACTTCTCTCCTCACTTTGCCTAATCAATGTAACATTTTACGCTTGTTATTCTTGAAAAACGTTATTGTGTTTTCGGGAATAAGTAGTGCCTCATATCAGGTCACCTAAATGTTACCCTTGCATACATCTGTGAATCTTTTAATTCTTTGAATACATATCCGATATAGGTTATTTGATATTTATACTAATATATAGTTAAATATAAAAAATATACTATTGTTTCAGTACTGTTAGAATTTTTATTTTCTATGGTTTCTTAAAAAAATTGTATTATTAAAAACTATAAGGTACGTATATGTGAATAAAAAATTTCTACAATAACTAATTTTCCTTCAAAAACAAAAATAGATATTTTAAAGTTTAGCATTAGTAAACGATTAAAAAACAAGATTTTAATGGATCTCATAATTTGTATATTTAAGTGAAAAATTTTGTGTAATTTAAAGTTGAATGAAACTGATTTAACTTAAAATTTCTTTTGTTATTATTTATATAGCAATATTAAATTGTCATTAATCTAATTCATATGTATTAATATTATATTAATTCAATAAATGTTAATAAAATTAACATTTTTTAGTCGAGTCTGATCCTTAAATTATCAATTATATATGTAAATTTTTAAAATTCTTTCTTTGATATTTTTTATGATTAATTCATAAAATCTTGAAGCTTGTGCATTGGAATATGAAATGAAAATTTTATAGTACATGAGATATGTCATGCCTGAACAGGATTCAATCCGGAGGAGACCTCTGGACGAAGGGCTACCATTCCATCATAATTTTACTACTCTCAATAAGTGTTTTTTTTTTCTTTTTTCAACTTGTTATACGAAATCTTACACAGTTTTTCTCTAAATAATATTTGAATAAAATACAAATAGTTGGCTGGTCTGACTTTTTTTTTATTTAATGTAAATCAGCGTTTTCCAAACTGGTAGGACGCCTCTTTGAGGAGACGCAGAATGGTGCAAAGGGAGATGAAGAACGTTTAACAGAAATGTAATTTTCATAACATTTCAAAATAATAGTTGAGTAAGCGCATTGTTTAACAGTGATAGATTAACGAACCTTTAAAAATAAAAAAACGCCGTAAAAACATATCACGCTCTTTTTTTCTTTAGTTTTCTGTTTAACCTCCGAACCACCGTAAGGTATTACTTCAGAGGATGAATGAGAATGATATTTATTTAATGTAAATGAAGTGTAGTCGTGTACAGTTTAAGGACGACCGTTCCTGAAGTGTGTGGTTAATTGAAATCCAACCACAAAAGAACCCTAGTATCCACGATCTAGTATTCAAATTCTTATGAAATACCTTACTTTTCTAGCGAAATGTAAAAAACCTGCTGCAGCTATAAAAAAAAAACCCAAATTCAATCGTCACTCGAATCTAAAGTGTCAACATAAGCGTTTCAGCAATGTGTGATTTTTTTATATTCTTTTTGACGTGACTGTACTTACCAAGAATTATCTTAAGTAATTCTTAAATCGTATTTTTTAATAATATAAATTTAAAAAGAATATTTTTGGACAAACAAAGATAAAATTAACATCTGATAGTTCATTAAAACAAAAATTTCAGACTGAAAGCTCTATTCCGATTTGGATAAATATAGTGAAAAATACAATACATTTTTAAGCAAAAGTATTCAAGTACTGCTGTCATTCGTAACATCATATTTGTGCAAAACGGGATTTTTTGCTTTAGCTGCAATGAGAGCCAAATAACAGAAAAATAATTACGAGTAGCAGTCTCCTCGATGATACCCATAAACTTTGGGCTATTTAACACGCACATTCATCTCGTTAAAAACAAATTAAATAAAAACTTTTTTGTATGTATGGTTTTATGTATTTATTAATATTATTTTTACTTCCTTGTACCAAGTAAAGGAAGTATTGTGATCGCGAAAAATTTCGGTAATCAGATGTCAACGGAAATATCCATTTTGATCATCTCTGAAACCATTTTTACTATTTTCGGCGTGACGTCTGTACGTACGTACAGACAGACGTAGGTAGGTATGTATGTATGTATCTCGTATAACTCAAAAACGATTAGCCGTAGGATGTTGAAATTTTGGATTTAGGACTGTTATAACATCTAGTTGTGCACTTTCCCTTTTAATTGCATCAACTGGACCAAAAGTGTCATAAAAAGTCCAAAATCCAATAAAAATTGGATTTTGAACTTTTTCTGAACTGCAGTAATAAGCCCTCATTGAGAGCTGTTCAATGATATATCATAAGTGGTACTTATTTTCACTGGTTCCAGAGTTATAGCCAAATAAAATTTAATGAAATTTAATTAATGAGATATTTGGATAATACTAGGGGAAGGGCATCGGTTAGAATCCGACTTAATTTCCGACTTTTTATTTTAATTTAAATACATTAATGTATTATTAATTATTACTAACCTCTTATTGTAAAAACATTTTTACAATAAATAATAATTCAATAATAGCAATTAAAAAAATAATATCAGAAGTTATTAGTGAAATAAAATTTTATGTACTTTTTAAATGTATTTATGTAATTTAATAGACCTACAAGGAAGTCAAGTGGTGTTCAGATCAATTTTTTTTTATTAATACATTTTTCACAACTTAAAAGTGTGTCTGTGTTATTTTATGAAATAAGGGTGGAGGCGCAAGATGAGTTTTTTTTTTAAAGGGTGGCGAGTAACATGAAGTTTTGAAACCACTGATGTAAATGATTATACTTAAAAAACAAAATATGCTGTTGAAAAATTAAAAGCAATAAGTTTAAATAAAAATTTTAATGGAATACAGATGAAAACCCTAATAGACAACCTACGTGTTGCATTTTATTACTATCCTTTTTGTTTAGAAATAAATTATTTTTGTGTATTTATATAATATTTTATTTTTCTTTAATTGTAATTATTTTTTGCTTAACATTGTTAATGTTTTACTGATACTTTTCTTTAAAAATTGAGATAAATTAGGAATAACATCCTTACATGTTAATAAATTTCAATCTCGGTGGTAGAATTAAAAAAGATTCTGTAATGTGTTTCAATTTAAGATCTGTTCGATCTCTGTACTGATCTTAAATTTATATGTTAATTACATTTTTTCTTATTTTTAAATCTCAATTTTGGTCTTATATTTCATTAAAGTGTTTTTATTTTGTAATGGATCGGTTAATCGAACGAAGTAATCGGTATATAAAACATAAAATCAGTGGATTACAGGGGTCGTACGCAGAATAACAACGATTTTCTTTTAAAAATAAAACGTTTTGAAAAGATCTCAAAAAAGTATAAAATTTCTAAACTAGAAAAAATGAAAAAAAAACAAATTTAGAAAGGAAACGGCATCTGATACCTTGTAAAAAGTACGAAAACAAACTAATCAATTTTAGTGTTTCGTAGGATAGTTTATACAAATAAAAGTTCATGGAAAACAGTTATTGAAATATGAAGGTGATTCAATAATTAAAGACACAGTTTTTGTGGTGGCAAAACAGTTGATAAGATGACTGTTGTAATACTTTCAGAAGAGTAAGTTGGTAATCCTGTGATCAGCTATTTTAGTAAAATTGTTTTGCTTACAACCTTAAAATCTCATTTTACGATGGTAAGTCCTTTTAAAGTTTGCAAATTAGTTGAACAGCCTGTAGTGATCCGTTTTTTGACTTTCTGAAGAAGATAAACCGGCTAAAATTTAACCCGGTTTTTTTCTCGTACAGCCAAACAATACGGACAAAGTTGCATGATCTAGAAAAACTTTTACAAGCGGGTAGAAAAATTTAAAGACGGTCGAACTTCAATGACTGACGATTATCGTGCTGGAAGTCCGATTGAGGTTTCAACTCCAGCGCTTGAAAATCGCATAGACTCTCTCATTCAAGAAGACCGAAGAATTAATTATGAAATTATAGCTGAAAAGTCACAAGTAAGTGTCGATACAGTTCATAACATTATCACCAACGTGCTTGAGTACTGTAAAACAACCGCAAGGTGGGTTTCAAGAGATTGGACAGCTCATCATAAAAAGACTAGACTTTGCTTGTGAACAGTGCTGAAAAACGGTATAATCAGGAAGAACCGTGATAGCGTATATTTTTTTAACTTTTTTGTACAGTATTCTAACCAGTCATGAGACATGAATTCACCATTATGTTCCGGAATCAAAATGACAGACCGTGGAGTGCATGAAGGTTCACCTGTCAAGAAAAAATCCCGAACCCATTCATCAGCAGGAAAAATCATGATGTCAGTCTTTTGGAATGCAAAAGGCCCGATCTTTATTTCATTTTTTTACATCCGATAAAGAGAAGTTGTTGAAAAATCACCCTGGATTTTACTGCAAAGATATTCTGCATCACGATAACGCCCGTCCTCACATAACTAGGGTATCTTAAAAAACTATCGACAAATTGCATCAGGAAATAATACTACGTCACCCCTTATACAGTCCTGACCTAGGCACTCCTCAGATTTTTACTTCTTTGATCCACTTAAGGAGACGATACCTGGTAAGAAGTTTTAATGGCAATGAAGACGTCAGAGAAAATGTACGAAATTGATTCTGGTATTAAGACAGAGATTTCTTTTCTTTGCAGCAGACGTAAAAATAAGGTGGTTCAGAGACGGGTCAAGTATTCCAGGAGATTATGTAGAAAAGATAAAAAAATGTTACACTGATTAAATAAACCGATTTAGTTCCATAACGATTTACGTCTTTAATTACTGATTGAACCTCGTAAATTTAAACCGTTTGTAAAAATTTTATTTAAAATCTGAAATTAATGACCATTTCAATTTTTATTCATCGTCAGTAGATTCTTTGAAGAGTGTATTTATGAGTAGATAAATAAATAAAGAAGTACCGGCCTCCGTGGCGCGAGTGGTAGCGTCTCGGCCTTTCATCCGGAGGTCCCGGGTTCCACTCTCGCTCAGGCATGGCATTTTCACACGCTACAATATCATTCATCTTATCCTCTGCAGCAATACCTAACGGTCGTTGTGGATATTAAAAAAAAAGTATTAAAATAACCAGTACTTAAGAAATACAGTAAAACATAATTTTATTAATGTTTATAAAATAGAATAAAAAATAAAATCACGTTTGTTTTTTTTTTTTGTAAAATACAAACAAAACTTGTTCTACAAACACAGCTAAAAATATTTGTTTAATAATATTTTTTACGTACTGTTTGTTAATTAATATGCGGATTAATATGCGCGGCAAAGTGGTACTATCTTTAGCTTTTCATACGGAGATTAAATCCCGGTCACATATGGCATTTTTCATACGCTAAAAAATTTCTATTTCGTATTCTCACGTCACATGGTTTTAAGGTTATGTTCTGAATTAATAATTAAATATAATGACTTTTGTGTGTTATATATATATATATATATATATATATATATATATATATATATATATATATATATATATATATATATATATATATGTACATATACTGTAAAGTATTTCTTAATTTATTAACTGTATATGACTACTAGTAAAGGCAGTTACTTTTATACGGATTTGAATACTAGATCGTGGATACAGGTGTTCTTTGGTGGTTGGGTTTCAATTAACCACACATCTCAGGAATGGTCGACCTGAGACTGTACAAGACTACACTTCATTTACATATCATCCTCATTCATCCTCTGAAGTATTACCTGAACGGTAACCGGAGACTAAACAGGAAAAACAATAAATTAGGGAACAATAAGCATCCCCCCTCACGATTCAATGAGATAAGGATGATATGAATGACATGTAAATGAGGTGTAATCTTGTACAGACTCAGGCCGACCATTCCTGAAACGTGTGGTTAATTGAACTCACACCACCAAAATATACCGGTCCTCAGGCTAGTATTCAAATCCTTAAAAATGAAATTAACTTTTACTAGGATTTGTTTAAATACCATACGAATAAATTCATCTTATATAAATTAAATTAAAATCTTTTCCTTCAGTATCTACTTGTTTAATAACCATTTAGTTTTAGAGTTTAACTTTAATATTTGACAATAATTTTTGAGCATATTCTAGTTTTCCAATTGATTGCTTTATTTATCTAAACTTAATTTTTTGAATAAACTGACAACTCGTACGATTAGAATCGTAGAAATACCGTTGCACGGTATTGTCACATATACAGTATGTCCCCGTTAACGTAATATAAAATTATATCCTTAGAAATTAAAATACATTTTCATATTAAAATTCTGCCGATTTTATTTATCTTAAAAAAAGTGTTAAAAAATAAAATTATTTCGTAATATTTTTTCGTTTCCTGTTTTTATATTTTCCATTTTATTATGTCTATTTTTCCATTTTTTTTCCTAATTTATAAGTATAGAAAATATATGTTTTCTCAACCTCTTTCCTTTCAACAGTTAGAGTTTTTAATTTTATTTTTATATTCTTACTAGTGTAAGTGTGTATTATAATATATTTTAGGACTATTTATGATGCAGTTAGTTATAAATCTCCATTACATATTATTATTCTCCCCAATGTTGCATATTTTATACCCGGTTGGTAGTCGACTGTTATTTTAGTTCAACTCATCTTTCTCACCCTCATTGTCAGCAGTTACGTTTAGGCTTAATATGCTAGATGGTCTCTCTCTCTCTCTTCCAATTAACTCTCTTTTGCCCAGTTACACTACACTTCCCACTGCTTCGTTGTTGTTGTTGTTGTTGTTGATGGGGATATTATATCCATCAGGGAATATTATATTCGTAAAGTTGGTACTGCTGCAGGTGTATTTTCGTTGTTATTTCAAATACATATATTCGTATATATAAAGTATAATTGTGAGTTAATGTTACAGTAAGCCCTTTTCATTCCGTTGTAGGTCTATTCCGTACATACCATTATACTCTATTCTAACCAGCAACGCACCCTTGTGTCCAGTATTCAACATACCTTAGAGACTAACAGTCTGTATTTCTAATTTCTTCTGCCGGTATTATAATTATTTTACTTTTACAATCATATTTGTTAAAAATAAAAATACCTCTGCCGTAAATATATTTGTACAAAATCAGTCGAATTTTCAAACTACTATTGTAACTACATATAGGAAATTAATATAGAAAATAATATATTGTTACTGTAATTATTATTTTTATTTATATGAAGCGGAAGAAGAAGAATTTAATGTTATTTTTTAGTTATATTCCAGTACTTTTTAAAAGTTCTTTATATATAAGTCAACATTTAATATGGGGTTTTAAAAGAAATAATAGTAGTGCAAGATAAATTTTTCAATCGAATAAACATGTCTGTGATTTTAGTATATCAATAACAATTGATTTATCACTACGTTTCTCTCTCTCGCAGTGAAGTATTTGTCCTTATTAAATGTTAATTATTATTGAAAAAAATAACATTTTACAAGCAAATTTTTGATAAATGGTTGACATGGTATTGATTAATTATATTTATTTATTGCCGTGCTGAAATATGAGCATTTTTTTAAACATGTAGGTGATTTCAAAAAGTTACTGAAAAAAAACCTTGTGTTTCATTGTAAAGTATTTCATATGAAATTATATTTATAAAATATTTGATGTAATATGGATTTCTAATATTATAATGGTCCATCAAAAACAAGAAAAAAATATTCTGTAGGTGGGTGTATATGTTTAAATACAATACGAATAAATTCATATGGATTTTCTGTAAAATATGAATAATATTTATTTTTATTATAAAAATTTGAAAATTTTAATGGAATTTAACTTTTTATAAGTTTCATTTTCTCATTTAATTGGTCTCATTATAGGAAAGTTTTCGCATTTCTTTCCTGATCAACTAGTGGCCCCTTGTTGCCCCGCAATATTTTTATTAGAAAGTAATGCTGTATATTTAAAAACTGGCTAAAAATCTATTCCATTTAGAACACATCTCATCCCTAATCCCTTTGTTTTTCAATTTCCTTTCCTACCACACATAAACTTCATGCACAAGTAAACTTCGAGCTTCCAGTTTGTCCAGACGTTCTACTGGACGGATCGGGCTGTTTTTTTTTTGTTTTTTTTCAATTTAGCTCGGAATGGCCCGCAGATATGTCATCAGGCATCAGTGGACCTTCAAAGTGATTTTCCTGTAAGTAATACCCTAGAAAATTTCCTTAATTAAGTAACTAAATGAGGATTTCCAGAGGGTTTCTCAGTGGAGACTTAAGTTTGGGGTCCATGACGCTTTATAATATATCCGTTGGTCATTCTGAGCAGAATAACAAAAATCAGCCCTATTCGTCCAAAATAATGTCCTCACGGACTTAGAATAGGGTTTTATTAATAATAATTATATTTTATTAATATTGCATGCTCTGAATCTATTTCCAGTCCGTCTAGACATTTTACTAGTCGAATCCAGCAGAATTTTTTTTACTTTGCTCGGAATGGTCCGTAGATATTTTATCAAACACCCAAAGTCTTTCAAAGTGATTTTCCTGTGAGTGATAATCCTTGATTAAGCACGAAAAGTTCCTCAATTTAGTTTAAATGATGATTTTTTTAGGAGTCTCAGAGGAGACTAAAGTTTGAGGTACGATGTAGCTCGACATATTTGTGAGTCATTCTGTGTGGAATTTAAAAGAAAATTTATAAAAGGAAAAAAAATCAGTTCTATCCGTCCAGTAGAATATACACACGGACGGGAAATAGTTTTTTAGCCTAATGTTTTTTTGATGCATAAGATTACAAATTTAAAATGAAAATATTTTTAACGACAATAAAAGTAAAATTATTTAAATCTTTTTAATCTTTTGTAGTTTAATCATTTAACTGTAGTTTCTGATTTATATACTTTTATGCAATTATTTCATTCTTTAATTTATCTGAGAAATTATCAAAATACAGTGTATTATTTTATGAAACATCGTAACTGGTTCAATGAATGGAATACAATGTGGCAGCAGTGTTATTGATATTTCCTGGTACTTACAAATGATATCCTTATTTACATATTTCAAGAAAAAAAAAGCTAACCGTTGAAATACATGCACAAACATAAATTTTCATAAATTCCAATCCTTTTCAAGAGGTAGCACCCTTTCAACAGCTTCTTAATCAATCAACCCTTTTTTTTTTTGTTTTTTTTTTACATTTAATTTAATAAAATTAATCACTCTTATTAACAAACTATAATTCAATTGCTTTTGAGAAATAAAGTTTAATATAATTCATAAATACGCACGCAGATACATATTTATGAATATACAGTCAACTCCCAATTATCTGCGAGCGGTTTAACCGCATTGCGGCTTAACCGCGATGCCTCTCGGAAGAAATAAAGTTTTAAAAACTTATAAAGAAGCTAAAAGTTTAAAGTTTTTTCATCGTTCTGTAATAAGTTTTACTACTTCATTCATTTGCAACTTGAATGTGCGCTTGTTTTGAATATGAAAATATGTTTTGATAAGCTGTATTTGTAGTTCATTGTGGATATGGCTAGAACAATAATATTCGATATTATTATACTACGTAAACTACGTAGCAATTGAATTCTTCAATTAAAAGAATGTGATTTTAGTCACTAAAATAATAAGCAATCTCATTTTATCTAAAAAAAAAAAAAAAAATCTGAAAGAATAAAATGCACAATTTATTAATTAGTTTTTTAAAAATTCTATTTACGTTTTTCTCTCATTAGCTATAGATTGTACATACAATCTATTTATGTACAGAATTAGCGGTAGTGAAAATTTGTTATATCTACTTTCTGCTAAGATATTCGCTGGTTGGATGAGAATGAATGTGTGGAGAACTCTGTGTTGGAGTTGCGGTGTGGGAGGGTGTAGGTAGGCATTGACCTCGCTCCCAAAAGCGGACACGAGCAGAGAAAGATAGGGTATGTTTGCATTAGAGGCTTATTAAATTTGCGAATCTATTTCTTTATTTTGAAGTAAATCAAGAGGACTTAAATAAATTGAAATGTTGGACAGAACTGTCGTTCTCGCGATTAACACTTGTTTTATTGGTTTAAGGGTAGTATTTTTAGTGTTTAAAAACTCAGTCAAGTAATGATCATAGTGCATAGTTTTAATTGAAGTTAGATATTGGAAAAGTTTTTGTAAAAATCTTCGGTGTTAGAGGAAGGCGCGGGGATCGTGTTATTTGCTACTTAAGTGTTGTAAGTTATTACTATTACTTACAACACTTAAGTATCAGTACTTAAGTAGGTGGACGTGGTTGGAAGAAGCTATACGAAGGAGATAGAAAATTGTGTAAACACACTGATGTAAATGTTTGCCGACTCATTTTTATCGGTGGCATCCTGATGAGGCCCTGATGATTGTGTTTGGTATCAGGAAAGTTAGGCGGTCTAAAAGACGACCTCTAGTATAGCCCATCTGGAGTAGGAACGGAGGAGGTGGTGTAGCAACCGAGATCGTTCACAAGGGCGGGTGTCTTACCTTACGGTGGTTAGGATAGTGAAAATTTGCTATATATAGTACATATTTCGAATAAACTTCTGGATATCAATTTTACCAGATACGTAATAGTTTAGTGCATTTTATTTTATTATTAACAGTTATACCTTAATTTAATAGTCAATGTAAATACTGTACTGCAGTACATTATTAGGTCATTGTAATACATTACTTTATTAAATATAATCCAATCAAATTATACTTAAAAAATTGTGACCTAGACTTTTATAAGTGGAAATGGTAAAGGAAGGTGGTGAAGTGGTGATTTGGGTAGTTGGGGATTGAAAAAAAAAATGTCCAATACAAAAGTTGTAGATCATGCAAAAATCTACAACTTTTGTAAAGGTCACTTTGTAACATAACCACAAAATTTCCGAGAAAAATGCGAAAAATTATCTTTTTTTATTTTTTTTATTTTTCATTTCCGCAAAAATAATTTAATTTTGACGAAACTTTGTAAAAATATACCTTTCTGTGTCTTAAATAATCACAATTTTGTTTTTACGTCAACTTTCGCCGGAAATCGCAATAATACCATTTTTCACCCATTTTCAACCCCTTTAATCAATCCTCCCCTATCCTCGCTCACGCATTTTTTTTTTTATGTTTATTATAAACCTGTTTTCCATTTCCACTTAACAAAAGTCCAGGAAAATTTTTTTTTTCTAAATGAGTTATTTCGATCGGTCTTATATTATTTTTGGATCATTTGCGATTTTGCTATGATTTTGGGTTATCCCCCATCCGTTTCCTGGTTATCGTGGATAATCCGGGAGTTGACTATAAAAATAAATTTTTAATTATTTTAATTTTTCTACAATCATTGACCTTAAATCGACCTTCTACAATCGGCGATCTTAAGATTGTCTTAATTTCAAATTTTAAATTCAAAATCGGAATCATTTGTTTTTCTTTTCTTGTATTCGAAAAAGTAAAAATTTATACGAAATGAAATTCAATTTACATAAAAAATAACCGTTATTTTTTTAAAGTAAGCTAGCAGTTTTTCAATAGAATCATTTAACAGTCAATTTATAAAAGCTAAGTGAAATTACCATGCTTTGAAACAATTCGTGTGAATGTAAATATATATAATCCTCTTACAAGGCTTAACAATATGGTCACAAAATAATCCTGTTACAAAACATTTACTAAGTTCTACAATTAAATATATTACCATCTCACAATAAAGTTCAGTATAATACCGTGGATTCAGACAAAGGTACATTCTCAACGATATAAAAAGACTTAATACAGTTGGTATTAGTAAACTTTGATCTTGCTTATATCTATTAATAATCTTTGTTTTTTAAAAACCACAACAAAATTGTAGGACTTTTGGATAGTATTAGATAAAAACAAAAAGCAGTTTGCATTAAAACGAAATTAATTATTTCTCGTTGAGAAGTAAAACAGTAAAATTTCTCCTTAATTAATGTACATTTCATTCCTTACAAAAATTAAACGTTTTCATAATTTGATTATTTATATACCCTTTCTAACAATCGATTGCTGTGTCTATTACAAAATTTTATTATTTATTCGCCTTAAATATAATCGTCTGTATTACATACATATTTATTCATTTCTCATTCTTAATAAATTACCAATTGCTGTTTTAATTTATTTAACAGTTTTTGTACTGTTGCTTTATGCATAATCAAACATAGGAGTATTATTTTCGTTATTAAAAAAATTATTCTCTTTAGATAAATATACATTTACATTTTAATTCATTTAAATTATTAACACTTTTTTATTTAAATTTATAATATTCTGAAATTAGAATAATCTAATCAAGTCCAGTTGTAACAGATAACACATTTCACAGATGATGAAATTAAAAGTGGTCGAGTGTACATTTTACCGATAACTGCAGAATAATATCGGGAAATGTAGGGTGTGGTTCTATAACCCACAAAACCTTTGGTTTGTTGAATTTACTTTAACTAATAATCCATTCAGTTTATTACAGTGCAGTTAACTTCACTTACAATTACACTGGTTCCTTTGCTAAACACATTTCATTTGCAATTTACCTTAATTTTGAATGCATATGGCAAAATATACAGGCAACACAATAAAAAGTAGCCTAATTAAGCAGGTATATCTGCTACCAAATATATGTAATATTTATAGATATCTTCCTCCTCATGAGATGATTTTTTATTTCCTGTAAAATATCTCAGTCTTACTATCCTTGCGGATAATTAGACACTTTTAGTTGGTCGGATAATATACTTAACTAGGAAGAGATTGCATACTAATACAGGTTTTTTTTTTAGTAAAATGTAAACCCTACAAAATATCAACTTAAAACAAATCTGTTGTGGACACCAAATTACTTCCTTGTACGGCCATTAAATTTCATATACACATTTTTTTCTGCATTTCATTTAAACTTATTTCATTTGAAAATGAGAAACGATCCTTCAATTCTTTAATAAAGTGGACAGTTACACAATTGCTGAAATATTAGTTTTTATTAACATCAAATGTTTATACACTTATTAATTCAACAATCTTACATGAAATATTAGGATAGAGTAAAAGTCCCTTTATTACTTGTATTACTAGATCAGAACTATTCGTATCTTTATGAGTTATTGATTAACAAAAGTTTTAGATTTCTGGTGTGACGTATAAATTAAAGGTAATAGTAATTAAACTATTCCGTTTGGTGAACTCCTTTATACTGGCTACAAATGTTAATTAAGACGTTACGGTGTAAAATATTCTGTTTTTATTATTGGATTATTTGGTGAATAATCAAAAATGAAAAAGAAACAATCATACAGGAAAAAGAAAGATAACATGAAGAAATATATCTCAAAAAAAATTACAAGAAGATTAATGTGAAGCGGAAGAAAATGTTAAGAACAAGGAAAGAACAAAAAGATTAAGAGACGATGATCAGAAAAGATCAGAAAAATTATACCAAACCAAAGAGCGATTAAATGAATGGCAACAAAAAAAATAAAAGAAATGATGGTCAACTCCGACACTTAAGAAGAATATTGTCCGACAATATCAGAAAAGTAATGAACTAAATAATAAGAATTTTTTGCAATTTATTAAAGAAAGGGCATGCATACATGCCCGATCTTCAGTGTAGATGTTGCTCTTCTGAGGATCTATTTTGTAGTCATTCTGTAGTTAACTGAAATGTAGATAAAATTAAACAGAAATTCCACAATAATTAAATAACATTAAACAGAAATTAAACTAGAAAATCCAAATATAATACGATTTTAAATTATAATTTTCAATAAATATTAAATAATCAGATGTTTCACCAAATTTATTACATATACACATTTGTAATAATGCCTATGAAATTACATATACACATTTTTAAAAGTACATGAAATTATATTTCACTAATGACTTCTGAATTTTTTTTTTCATATTTTTTATTTTTCATATTTTATTCAATAATTATTTATTGTTAATTTTTTTTACAATCACGGGTTAATAAATTATTAAAATCAATATATTTAAATTTTAAAAAAAAGTCTGATTCGAAGTATGTACCTTCTCTAATAAGATCCAAATATTTCATTAATTAAAATTTTGTTTGGCTATAAATCTGGAACCAATGAGAAAAAGTACCATGATATATCGTTGAAAAGCTTTCAATAAGGGCTTATTAATGCAGTTAAGAAAATGTCCAAAATCCAAATTTGTTTGGATTTGGACACTTTTGGTTCAGTCGATTGTAACCAAAAGGGGAGGTACACAACTAGATGTTACAACAGTCCTAAATGCAAAATTTCAACATCCTACGGCTAATCGTTTTTGAGTTATACGAGATGCATGCGCACGTACGTACAGATGTCATGCCGAAACCAGTCAAAATGGATTCAGGGATGGTGAAAATCGATATTTCCGTTGAAATATGAAAACCCGAAGTTTTTCGCGATCACAATACTTCTTTTATTTCGTACAACGAAGTAACAATTTATGACGATAGCACCCCTTTCCAAGCTCTCCTAAAATGCATTTTGGCAAACTTTATATTAGTATGGTAAACTTTTTCCATTATATAACAAGAATCTTTTAACGAAATAAACGATTTTTTTTTTAAATTTCATATTAATTTAAAATTTTTCTTCTCTTGAAGAGTGAAAAACGTGTGAATTCCTGAACTCATTATAAAATGCACACTGACTAATGGTTTTTAAAATTTAATAGATATTAAATGATCAGTATGATAAAATTGATTAAAACAGAAATTACAAAATCGTCGTTTTTCATTTTGTTACATTTGACTACGTATTGTTTTCTCTTTGTATAAACTCATCCATGTCTAATCTCCTGATTAAAGTATTTTTATATCCCTTTAGAAATATTGATAACTATGCAATGTGAAACATACAGACATGTATACTACCTGTTATACCTATTTGAGATCATTGTATTTCTATCTAAAACAAGACAGTATTTTAATTTTTCTTAAAACATTACAGCAACCTCCCGTAGACTGATTTATTAATCAGTCTACGGCAGTAATCTTACTGTTTTATATATTTATTAAACAGTGAGATTTCATAAACTTCCTAGATTTAATGCTATGAAAATTCAACAATAAACACATCCTCAAAGTATATAGACACTATAACTGACACATCTTATCATTACATACCGACCGCCTCTAAGTATCACAAAGATATAAAGTTTTCATTAAGTACAATATACAATGATTATATTTGTACAAGTACAACATTTATATCAGCTGGCATGAATAAGTGAATTCACTACAATAAAATATCTAGCAAACATTGTTGATTTGATCGCTGCACTTTTACGTAAAATTTTACATAAAGTAAAGATTAAAAACAATTACACATCTAAAGAGAACGTACGCATAATCACTAAAATTCCACCGATCAATATTTATTAAAGATTTTAACATTTTTATGAAAGAAGTATTTATCGTGTTACTTTCAAATCGAAAAAAATACATAAGATTTAAAACAAACAAAAAAGCACATCTTGATGAATCTAACAAAGGCATGGTTGTGAAATTACAAATAGAGTAGTCGCGTTGGAGTACTCATAGGGTGTAGACCTATTGTTGTTCCGCTCTGCGATTTTTGCTATTTAGTTCGGTTTTTTGCTTGGTATGTTGGTTGTACATTGTTCGTTAATGAACTGTAAACGTGCTTGTGAATTTTCGTGAATTTAGGAAATGGATTAATACCGCTTTTTTTATTTTTTCTTCGGGTTTGTATTTCCCATAAGAAATACATTGAATTTGGTTCTACTTAACCTATTACTTGGTGAATGCTATTCCAAGTCGATCGACAAGTCGCTACAGGAAGAATAAGTCATCATCTTTCTGGTAAATAAGAACTTAAAAAATATCGAGTGGGGGCTCAAATTCTCAGGAATTTTGTCCTCTTTCATTATCTGGTGAACTGTCTTTCCTAGGATGGCTGAGCCTCCTGAGGAAATGTAATTTGAGGTTTCCTTTAGAAGATCTAAGAAAACGATTAGATCACCCGTCATTACGCCGTCAGCTAGTACCGCTGTTCTGTCTAAGACTGGTGTGCCTGTTAAAGGGCCCGAGGAGAAGCCTATAAAACGAAGAAGAGTACCTAGTAGTGATTTGAGCGAGGAGGCTGCGTCGGAGATTGAAACATTAATTGAAGAAATAAAGGGACTTCAGAATCTGTGTAAAAGTCATCCCACGACTAAGAAGACTATTACTTTGTCGGTGAACAGAATCCTTAACCTTGCCAAGGATGTTAAAGATGCCATTGATGATTTGGAAGTCAAGAAAAATACGTCTGACAAATATACGCAAACGGTAAGAACTGATCTGGATACGCTGATGAGCATGTTAAGTCCGGTACCATTGAGGAGTTTAAACAAGTGCTTATTTGTAGATGGCCTAATCAGGCCTATGAAAGGGTGCCGGAGGAGAAGGGGCTACCTGACGAGGGGGATCCCCAACCCAAGGTATACATCCTGGACCTTACTGGAGATAAACGGACCCCCTTCGCGACACATGTTTGTGGGGTCTGTCCTGGGGCGAAGCTGAAGCTCAATAAGAGTGCTTTAGCCCCTGGTTATTAAGCTCCTGCGGCCATTAAGGAGGCCAAGGCGAAAGCCTGGGAGGAGCTAGTAGCAGATCTGGTCGTTAATCCGTGGGAGGGGGGTGCGTATAAAATTGTCATGAACAAGTTTGGCGCTCCCATACCCCCTGTATCTCGAGAGACAACACTCGGGTTTTCGAAGAGCTGTTCCTAGTAGCTGAAGTCCCGTGGAATGAGATAGCCCCGGAGCATGAGCAATGATTCTCCATTGAGGAGTTGAGACTGGCGGCCAAGCGAATTAGTGCAGATAAGTGTATGGAGTTGGACGAGGTCCCTGGATCGCTCGTTAAATTAATGGTGACAAGACATCCTTGGGTCATACTGGACGCCTATAACACAGCTTTGGAGAGCTGTCGCTTTCCTTCCTGGTGGAAGGAAGCGCGGTTGGTCCTGGTGCCAAAGAAGAGAGACATGCTTGGAAGTGGTGTCTCATATCGTCCGATATGCTTGCTCAGCACCCTGGGTAAGTTGTTGGAGAGACTTATCGCTGATAGGCTCTGGTGCGAGGTGGAAGTGAAGGGTGGGCTTTCCCCTGATCAATATGGCTTTGTTAGGGGGAAGTCCACAATTGACTCGTTGAAACTGTAACTGAATGGGCTAGAGATCGAAGTAGTGGCAGTGGGTGTCGACGGAGGATCCCGTTAGTGGTCCACCTAGACGTCAAAACGCCTTTGGTTCTGACGTTTCATACCGCTAATGTTGGGTTGAATTTTTAAATTCAATTAATCGCGAATCGTATTTTCGTAAATCGCGTATTTTCAAATCGTTATACGAGCCGCCATAATGAACCATAAACCTTTGAGCCCGGATTTAAATCCTTGTGATATTTTTGTAGGGATATTCAAAAGAGAAACTTTTCCCGTTATGACCTATAAATCATATAGAAGTGCGTGCGCGGATAGATCAGTTGTGCGAAGAGATTCAAGAGTACTTGTGTCGCAAAGTCATCAGAAACGGACACACTCACCTTGAAGAGGTTGTTAGGCGTAACAGCGATCATATTTAACACGTCATGTAATAAAGAACTTTCCACAAACTCTGCATTTGGTATGTTAAGTTGTAATCGTATTAAATTTGTAACTAAATATGTAATCCAAAATTCAAATGTGTCAACTTATTGTGCGCCATTCTGTATTAAAAAATAACAATTTAACATGCACACCATTGTTGAAGAAGTTACCATTGATAAAATTTTAAAAAATTCTCTCATGTAAATGAATGTAAGTGAATTTTTTTCATCAGTTTAATTTAAATAAAATATTAATACAAATTTATTTGTATAGTTCGTTTTTTAAATAGAATTAATTTTTTTTTGTTACGTGTACTTTCGCTGACATTCACAGATATTTTAAAATAAAGAATTTCATTTAAAATAATATAATTAATAAGTTTAAACAAAGAACTATTTTGTTTAAATTTTAACTTATATTCATTTTATTCTTAAAGTTAATGAATAACATGAAAACCATTTTCACCTCATTCATTTAGAATTTTAAATCAAGTTTTGAAAATGGAACTAATTTTTACACTCTTCGTTTTTATATTAAAGAAGAGCTGAGAATTTTTTTTGTTATAGTTTTAAAGTTTGGTAATTTGCTCATTTTCTGTATAAGCTGTATTGATAGTTTTGGTCTAAGATAATATTCTAAACTTTTGTTAAGACTTAATCAAAGTAATCCAATTCCATTTTCAGTTATTTCCTTCTCATTGTACAAAATGTTTTTTATTGATCTTTAGTAATCAAGAGATCGTTTTAACCTTTTTTTTTTTTATTTATTTTCTTTTATTTAATGTTTGTAAGTTTTTCAGTATTTGATGTGAAAAAAAAAGTTTTTTCAGTGGTTATATTTACTTTTATATTACGTGTAACATTGATTAGATGTGCTTTAATTTATTTATAAAGGGCTATAAATAAATTAAACTGCCATAATCAGGCCTGCATTAATTTCACGAACAATAGTTAATTATTTACTTCCCATTTGTCTGTTTAAAATCCTACATGATAATATTCAGTCGTTTCATTTACATTTATAGAAGAGTAGAGGTTTTGTAATACCTACAATAAACTGCACTGAAATAATTTTTTTTTCTTCTAAATTTCTAAATAATATCATTCTTACCATATATTTGAATTATTTTTTTAATTCGGATCTTATTCTCTTGTTACCAAAAATTTTAACTCTTGATGTTTATTAAGAATTACCCTACTGTAGCAAAACAAACGTGTTTAATACCAACGTTAAAAGCGCTAATTTTAAAATAGCTGCACCGATTTTCGTGAAGAAATTGGTTTTAATTATTGAAATTGTATTGGTTTCATGCCAAGTTTAAATAAAATAAATTGCAGTTAATGACATTTTCTTCAGCTTGTATTATTTTCAAAATTGTTCGAAACTTATTAAAGTACGATTATTCGAAAAGTCAATATAAAAGTACATGGCTGATGAATTGAATTTATTTCCATTTTTCCATATGTATTTTTATGATCCCATTCCTCACTAAAACAATTGTGAGGCGCGCGCGCGTGCACACGCACACACACACACACACACACTACACAATTATTTATTTTTTCCCATAATAATATTATGTACGAAAACAGTTATAACAAAATCGCAAAGTCGTTTCGTTTCCGATGCCGTAACTATTTTGCAGTAAGAAACGGACTAATATTCAGAGTACAACGCACTACATACGTTAAATTAATTACTAGATCCTACACGCAAGCATCAAGTTTCAAATCGCTCACCACTGTGACTCCGCAGAAGCGCCTACGAAAAATACACCATTACACAATCAACATAACCTCAAATTAAGGTTATGTTATTATTTGTCAAGCTTAACTTCAGCGTAACTCAAGAATGACTCAACCAACTTCATAAAATTTTCCCATGTACAATTTCAGATACATTACTGCAGTATATGTAAATTTCAATGAAATTTACATATACCGTAGTGATCGAGTAATTTTTTAGATTTTCGAGCTACAAAACATTATATATATATATATATGAATTTAGATTTTCATGCCAGAAGATTTTATACATAAATGGTATTTTCGTAATCACCATACCTCAAATGTAAAGAAAATTCATTTTCGGAACGACTCAATACATCTTCATCAAATTTTTACACACACATATATATATATATATACACACACATATATATATACACATATACATATCAGGAAATTACAATTTAGGTGAATGATATTTTCGTACTTCTCATACCTCAAAACGTTTCTTCGAAAAGTCTGTAAAAAAAAACAAAAAACTATCGTTTAATGAAGAAAAATAAATGAATAAATATTTTACATCAGTTTTCCAAGTAATACTTTCATAACATATGTCATATAATACTTTCAGTATGAATCCTAAAAAAATTCTAAAAATCAAACACTTTTCTGTAGCATATCATAAATATTATCAGAGAACAATGTGTTTTAAAATGTTAAAACGTGGTTCATGCATACATGTCCGAACTATAATTAAATATAGGCGACCTGATGTGAATAAGTCATTACCAAAGTTACACAGAAGACTTCAAGAATAACAAAATTCCATGCCAGGACTTACTGTAGAAAGTAAGGAATGAAGTGTCATTCCTTACTTTCTACAGAAGACAAAAAATGGAAAAATCATATTTTTCCATTTGTTTGTCTTCTTTGCCGATATTGATTGTTTATCAGAATGCCGAGGCAGGTATCAGTCAGTTGTGTAAGTAACACCTTCTGTCTGTTCACCACAAGGATTAACTCTATTGAACCTCATTATTCACTGAAAAAGAAATCCTGGTTGGTGCTTTTGTACCTGAAGTGCTTCACAGCCATAAGAATAAATTTAGAAATTGTCTTAAAATAAATAAATGAATTTATTCCTTTGTGTTGTAAAACTATGCTTTAGACATTACGGGGGGTATATTAAAGATATATTTTGTAAAATAATGACAAGAAAAAATAAATTTTTGTTTTAGTTTTTCTAATAAAAGTTTAAAGTTATAATTAATTTTTTTTACAATTAAGAACACTGTGTGTATTATTTATGATGCATAATAAAATAAGATAATGGATAACATTTTAAAATAAATTAATAGACTACTATTTTATACTTTTTTATTTTTTTAATAAAATTTGGCCTTTGTATCATAAAATTTTAGTCCAGAGTTTAGTAATAACTACTTTTAAACGTAGAAGTTATATAGGACAGCAGTGTTTTCACAGTTATTTACAAGCTAGCACAGGTGTGCCCTTACTGTGCTAGCTATTTTTGATATGGCGAAGTAAAAAAAATTGGAACACAGGATGGTGTTACAACTCACTTTCCTTCCTCGTTTTACCTCATACCGTCATGGCGAATGGTGATATGTTCATCTGTGTGAGTATGTGTAAATATAAACACGCGTACACACGTACATGTACAGTACGTTAACAGTGGTGTGAGAAATATGTAAACACAGGAAAATGAACTATCATATAAAACTGGAAATATCCAACCTTCTTTCCGTATTTTCTACTTTAACATTTCAGCAAGTATGCTACAACAACAAAACTTATAATCTAGTAAACAAATACATGTATACCAGTTTCCTTTACTTACACAAACACGCTACAATAAATAAAAAAATTATAATTTAATTTTCAAATCTATAAATTTAACAAAAAATGTACTGGGATTTGTCAAATAAATCGCTTTTTATTGTTGCTTTTACGACCTCATAGGATCACTTTAGTTCAATTTCTGGGCCAGTCCATTTTGTAATCGGTTCTTCTTATTTCCGAATCGTGTAAATTGTTTTATTCTTGCTTCTTTTCTTTTTGCCCACATCTTTTTGAGGCGTTCTGATCTTTGGCGCCTGTCCTCGTCTGAATACACCCTGTTGGATTTCTGTTTGATTTTATGTTCAAATGATATTATATTGTTTTAATTAATTAAGTTTAAATTAAATAGTTAGTTTCAATTAGTTTGTCGTATTTTCCAGATTTTGTGATTAGATCTTCTTTGGAGATTCTCAACTCTTCCATATCATTTCGGACTTCCTTTATCCATTTCGGTTTTGTTGTTCTTTCCCAGTATAAGTTAATTATTTGGTTTGCAAGTCTGGTGTTTTCTGCTCTACGTAGGTGCCCCAAGAATGAAATTCTGTTTTTCCTGAAGAAATTTTATTAGTGGAGTTATTATTTTATATACGTACTTCTTCATTTGGGATTATCCTGCACTGTCTTTCTACTATGCTTTTCTTGTTTATGCATTTTCTGACTATCTTCCTTTTTATCTTTTCGATCCTTTCTACTTTTCCAGTTTTGTATGGTCTCGCTGGAGTTTTGTATTTCTGGAAGAATTACTGTTTGGAATGTCTGATTTTAGTTTTCGTCGATAGGAATTTTTTATTGTATATGTTTTGGGTAGTTATTAATTTTTTTTTAAGTTTATCAGTTCTTTCTTGCCATAAAATCGATTTTTTATGATTCTTTTTTTTATTTAATTTTGAATATAATAAATTTTATTGTGTTTTTTTTATTTTTTATCAGATTTCAACAATGAGTATTTTATTACATCTATTTATAAGAATAAAAATCTAATTTTGTAGTTCTTAGAAAAACTATTTATCCGCTGAATAATATTAAAAAGTATTGTAACAGTATATTTTTGGAATAAATTATTTAATCATTTCGCTTATTATTTTAAAGTAATAGTACAAAGTTAGCAATCTACATACCTTACGTACAAGTATATATTTAGTTTTATTTATATTAAAAAGAAAACCTTTAAACAAATATCGTCAAAACGATTAACAAAGTTTTTTTTAAGTATTGGTTTCATACTTTTCGGATATTTTCAGTTTTTTTCACAATTATAAAAAAAAACCATTATTATTTTTTTAAAAAGCTTATGCATTTATTTTTATTTCCATTGCTGGAATGCTTGCTTTTAATAAATTGATATCGAATTATATCGTATAATTCTCATTCATATTTCTTCTTTGCATTTGTGTAAGGTTGAGATTTTTAACTTTCCTGACGAATATAGCTAGAACATTATATTAAAGGGAAAAGTATTGTTGGTGATGTCTCGTTTTTTTGTTGTTTTTTTTTTGCAAATATTTACGTTTTAGGGTCCAATGAGTTCATATAGATCAAAAAAACAAAAACAGATGTGTGTATAGTTGCCACCGAGTAACGGTGATTGGAGTGGCGACGATTACTACCCAACGTAAAAACATATTCCTCGTTCTTTGTAATCCCCCGTACCAAATAAGTGTTCTATTTTTAATAGGTGAATGCAACAATTTTAAATGAAATAAAGTCGTCTATGTTCTGTACGTTGTAAAATGTAATAACGGATGACAAAATATCTATTAACAATTACATGGTAAATATTGCGATAGATGATTATTACTGTAAACTAAATTACTTATTGAAAAATGAATTATCTGTTATTAATTTCTCATCTAGAACGCTCTCCTCGCTGTCATTACTACCTTTAGTGTAATTTTCACTATTATAGCTGTCACTGCGCAAAGAAGATAATGAAAGATTTCGTCAGAGAATCTATTAACAATTCTTATTTCCAATATTCATCTACGACTTTTTTTAATCGTTTCACAATAAGGTTTTCAGTGTTCTTCGCTCATCGAATTCATTTTATCTTCACGCAGTTTCCGCACTTCTGATATCTTAAACTTTGTTTTGGCTCGCAATATGTCGTTTTACCTCTGACCATACCATTTCGATTGAATTTAAATCAGGGTGGCAAGGTGGAAGCCGCAAAACTTAATGCCCACTTCTTTCCAAGAATTTGTAAAATTGGTATCGTTTTCTGTTACTTTTGTTCAACTTAATTTATTCATAAATTGTGGTTTAAGCATTTGGAACGAAAATCGAATGTGATGTTTCTGTAGCCAAATAGTCATGTCTTGTTTCTTGCTTGTTGACGCTGGAAGTTTTTCAGAAAGGGTATTGTAATACGGAGAATTGTTCATAGCTACTACAGACTCAGAAGGAAGATAGGAACTAGTTTTTCTTCAGCCCATTTCAAATAATTTTTACTGTTCATGCTATCATCGTAATTGCCACCTTTTGATTTAACTGTCCAAGTTAATATTGCGTTTGGACTAAAGTTCATCTCACCTTCTGCGTGAATTATAATTAAAGTTCACCTTTATTTATTGTTAAATGAAGTATTGCACCGCTGTCGTCAGCCCATGGATTTTGCCGTTGAATGAGATGATAAAGCATAGAATTCATTTAAGTATACAATCGCCTGGTTACAATTTAAAAATCCCAGATTGCTTACAAATAACAAAATCCTTTTCTGCCTAATATCATGTTTTCAACTAAAATATTACTTTCGTTTTCTGTTTTGCGTCATTTAAAACCGAATTCTTTCAAAATTCTTCTTAAACTACTTTACTGTCATTGAAATTAATTTTATTTTTCCATTCTTTACAGAGTTTTTTAAGTGTTGACAACTCCCCTACCTTTGAACGAAATTCATTCACAGTTCCCCTAACTATACCTTTATCAAAATTGTCTAATCCGGTAACTGGTAGAACGTTTCTTTTTCTTTTTCGGTGTGATAAACGAACATTCTGGCCCCTCGGATCGAAGAAGTTCTATTTTTTCTTTTCTTAGGCTTTGAACGTGAGTACCGGAAATGCTACAGTTCTCTTTTCATACTCTATATAGAAAGTAAATGCTTGCCATTTTTTAATTTTACTACAGCTAAAGATTCTTTTTTCAACAACATACACGTTGTTTAGAATTTCGCGTGCCTATCTTCGAAATGTTTTACCTTTCACAACAAACTGTTTTGTTTGTATTTTAACCCTTCCTTTCGGAACCAGGCACGCGAAATTAAGCATTAACACGGTTCCGGAAGGTGTCCTTCGCCACTAGTTCCCCACACGCTGCCTACCGGACCCAATTGTGAACCTTAACCATCCCAAGATCAACAACACATAAATAAATTAAAAAAACATTTTCACTTCAATACTGTACCTTACAAATTTGCACAATATATATTTTTTAATTACACTTTAAAACGTTATTTCAATAAATAAGAATATAATATTTCTCAATACGCGCACAATTCTAAACGCGATCGCAGTGCTGCCTACTTGTTACTTAATCAGTTGTGATTTTGTTTACATTGCAACGGCCATACGGGCTCTTTGTGATTGGTCGTTGTGTTTGACAGCGGCCATCTTGCATTGATCTGATTGGTTTTCCTTTGTTTACATTTCCATCTGATTTATTAGCCTCTTATTTATTAAAAAAACTGTTTTCTCGCGATTTTTTGTTAACACAATAATAACACAAAATTACGAAATATTTTTCTCAATTTGATCGCAGCACCAACTGTCGGGAAAAACTAAAATTAAAATAGAATATTAGATACTGCGATGGTAGTGCAGTCTGCCGGATCCAATGTAAAACATTTCAAAATCAACAACTACTTATAAATAAAAAATTAATTAAAAAAACATTTTCCAGTGGACCAAATTGTGAATCTAAATCATTCTCGAATCCCCTTGAACACACACACAAAATTTCATCAAAATCAGTCCAGCCGTTTAGGAGGAGTTCACTTTCATACACACGCACACAAGAAATATATATGTATCAAGATATATTTATATTTATTTATTTTATTATGATAACAGATTTTCCAATTTTCCTTCAACACTGATTATTGTTATTTTAACTGATATTCTTGCTGTCCACGAAAATCCTGCTACTGAATCTCGTTATATTCAATATTATGTCACTCTCCTCTAATTCTGGCTTACAAGTTGAAAAATACAAATAAAGGGAAAAAGTCAAAGCAGGTCACGTTCACCCTTCGAAAGGAACACTGTCCAACTGTTTTTACCTTCAATATTCCAATTCTAAGTTCTCAGGACAGTAAATATTTAGGTTTTCATCTTGACCGAAGACTTACTTGGGCAAAACATAACAAATTAAGCGAATACTGTTGGACCTCATGTTTAAAAGCTTTTAATAGGACATAGATCTTGGCTTTTCAGTAGATAATAGATTATTGATTTATAAATCCGTTTTAAAGCCTATTTGTGCTTACGGGCTTGAATTTTCGGGTTCAGCGAGCACCTCCAATATTGCTATACTTGAACGCTACCAGACAAAAACACTACGAAAAATGATAAATATACCCTGGTATATAAGCAATAACCTCATATATAATGATTTTAAATTGTGAACCGCTCGACAGGAAATCTTTCTGGCCTGCCTACGATAACAAAATCGTTTGGATCGGCACCCAAATTATATGGCAGTCAATTTATTGGATAACACAATCAGTGATTTTTCAAGATTTCTGAGAAACAATATTTTTGATTTGATTTATCGTTTCCATTAGGTGACTTTATAGTCCGGCCTTGTGGAGTGCTTTTCTATTTCATTTCGTTATTAAGTCACAAACCACTGGGTCTGTGGCTTCTTAATGTTGATCCAAATAGATCTTATTTACTCATTCAATTCTCTTACTCAACAGATTGGAAAGTTGCTATGACGTTAAAATAAAACAAAAAACAAAAAACTGATTATTATAATATGATCAAAAGATTTAATTAATCTGTTTAACTACAACTTAATGTATAACATATTTTATTCTAAAAAAGTTGTTAGATATCAGTTGAGATCCCCATCTTAGGAATTTTTTCTCGGTAATTTACTATATAGAATTTGAAAGTATAATTTAATGAAACAAAGAAACATACATGACACTCGATAATTCATTATAGATACTTTATATCGATATTTTGGTGTTACATAATTATCTTACATTGCTTGCAATGTTTATTCTTATCTAATAATTGAGTGATTGCCTGAAATAGATAGAATGCTATGAAACAAAAATGCTAAATATTAAAACATCTATTTTTATTAACAAGAATAAAATACTAAATAATACTAAATATAAATAATTAAATTTTTGTTGGTTTAACATTTGATGCTCTTCATTAAAGAAAAAATAAAAGATTTTAACTGGAAAAAATATTAATGTAATGTGTTTTTAAAAATTAATACTCTTTTTTAAATGAATTTCTTATTTTAGGTATATAAAGCAGAGAAAGAGAGAAAACAATTATATTAAATTTCAAGAATAAATCTTTCAGTAAATCAATTATCCGTTAAAGGGAGGAGAGAGGGTTGTAAGTTGAGTTTTGTTGCTTGAGGCTAATAATAATAATAGTAAGTATATGAACGGCAGAGGGTAGATAAGAAGGCTTCGACCTTTTGGTCTGGTAGGATATCATGGCAAGAGGGTGCGTATATAGAAGAGGGGTATTCAAGGTGACTGGGGTCATAGAACGTGGAACGTAGAACGCAACTCTGTTGTAGGAGTTGCGGTGGCAGTGGCATTATCAGTCAGTGAGGCTGAGATAACCAACCACCACCACCACCACCTTCCACTTACCCAGATTACAATAATCCCCATTACTCGAAATTCTCCCTGTCTTGAAATTTCTCTCTCTCGCACTCTCTTACCGTAAGACAGATACAAGGAGAGAGTGGTACGTCAGAAGTAATGGTTTACCTAGATCTGTTTATGATTATTTGTTATCGACTGCATCCATTTAAGTTTATGGCAAGGAAAGTTGAAACGATACTCGTAGAAAAATCTGGGAAATTGAGTAACTGATTTGAAGGGAACGAAAGGTATATTAAGTAATAATGTATTTTAGAACTGATAGATAAAAACACACACACTTACACATAAAATGTGCGAAAGAAGATTTTTACTATCTTTTCTATATTTTATTTATTTGTTTTGTGTAATTTGCTGAATTTTTCAAGCAGAAATCAATAAGAATGCTAACAGTATTCATTTATTTTTTTATAGATGTGAGAGTTTTTAAGTATGTAATAAATATTTAATAGTAGAAAACTGATACCTTGTTTTCATAGAAAATTAAAAACTATTTTGATTATACTGATATGCCTGGGTTTGATTCTTTAATCTGTTCTTGCTTTTCTTGAATTAATACTAACCTTCTAATTATCTTAATGTTGGACATATTACTCCCTTACAATGCAGCCACTGAACGAGATTTAAGAAATGAACACTAATAATTTTCAACATACTTACTCCCTCTTTATATATTTAAGATGACAATGTATTTTAGGAAAAACTTCTGTATTCCTGTTTATAATTATATCTAGATAAGACAACATTCTTTAACTCCACTACGTCATCAGCTAATGAGTATATCTGCCAATAAAATTGAACTTTTAAATTACTTAATAAAATTTTTAGTATTTGATGTTTCCCTGCTCTAGTGATTATATATACTATTTCTACACATTTCTTTATTAAAAAAAAAAAGTATTGTCATGCTGAAGTATATTAATCAAATAAATTCATATTCTTTAAATTCGTAATCAATAAACATAGGTATCTTCTTAATAATTAATACGAAAAGTTAATATATTTAATTATTTTATAAAACCGTTTCAATGAGTGTAAAATAAATTAAATTAAATATATTGTTGAATTTTCTAATCTTATTTTCAGTTAATTTTTTCATGAAAAATTATGTACGCAAAAGTTAAAAAGTGTTTAACTGTTTTTTTTCTCTCTGTAATACATTTCAGTATAAAAATATTAAACGATTTTTTTTTTATTAATTTTTAATATCTCTTTATTGTTATTTTTCGACGCTCTGGTTTTAGATTATTTCTTAAAGTATTTTTATGTAATAACATACTAGAAATTCCATTCTTACGAATGTGAAAAAAGGATGTAGGTTAACTGGAGCCCGCAGCTATAAACGTATACACTGCGTGTACTTAATAAAAGATTATTTTTGCTTTGATTACATACTAAAAAAACTTATTCTCCTGCACCGTTATATTGTGTTGTATACAGTTTCTCTCCGCATAAAAATGTGCGTAAGATTTCTCAGTAAATTGAGTTTACACGTTTTTGAAAAGATACATAGAAATTTAAGCGTATTTTATAGGAAACAGATACCTGAAATATTACCTAATAATTTATTGGAATGATACTGCTTTAAATATTTTTTCCGCGTATCATCATTTGATAAATCGATTAGTTGTTTTTGCTCAGCCACTTTCGTTTAAGACTTATCAGAAATGAGCTTGTTAATAACTTATTAAATATCATATAATCTCCATAGAAAAAAACTTCTGAATTATCTAATAACTTAATCAAAGGGAGTGTTCAAGTTTGCTAATACCTCATTAATAACACAGATACCATTTCAGATTTAATTTATTATAAAATTAACTTTTCCAGTTGTAAAATTCTTAAATTTTCTATTTTTATGAATAATTTAGAATAATATCATATTTTTTCTTAGTGAATAGTAACTGGTGTGTATAGTTAATTTTTCCTGTAGGGGGAATATATTAATTTATTGTTTACACTACTTTTTCCCAATCCGTTTTTATTTTCCCGTCTACATTGCGCTATAGCTCTATAGCTGTAGAAGGGAAAGTATTGTAATCGGTCTAATTTGGGCATATGCAATTTTCACCCGATCTTGACATTTTGCAACCTAAGGTATAAGGTGTCAAAACGTTAAAACTTTTTTAACAATTGAAAAATAAGAAAATTTTCAAAAAACGTTTTGCATAATCGCATCCCCACCCAAAAAATGAAAACTAGTGGAGCGCTAGTGTCGCAGTCCGCCATGTTAAAATTTCTCTTTATCTCTTTTCCCTCGTCCTGTTGGACCGTGAAATTTGAAATTCGGTAGGGTTGCCAAACAATATTTTACATCATATATATATAGCAAATATTGTTATTTATTAATTGTTAAATTAGAAAACCTTCCTCCGTTTACCTTTTAAGTTGAAAATTTATTGGCATTATAGAAGTAATCTGACCAAGTTTTGTCAAAATCAATCCAGTAGTTTTGGAGATATAAGGTGATTTAAAGGCCAATACCGAACAAACACATGTACATATGAACATTAGCATTCAGAAAATTTCCGTCCGGTTTTTTGGATTCCTTAGGGGTCAAAACGTCAAGATCCGGTTGATAACTGCAGAGCCCAAATTGGACCAATTACAGTACTTTCTCTTCTAGAGCTATAACGCTATCTAGACGGGAAAGTAAAATTTATGTATAATTTTTTTTTACTTAGTTTTGTTTTAGTTGAATGGTTAGACTTATTGTTAAAATATTTGTACGATTTGATTATGTATTGTATTTTATCATTCAATCTTCCTGTATCTTTGTCCGATATCTCATAGATCATCACCTGAGGAATGATTGTATTACTATACAAGCATGGGGAGTGATTGCATCAGCTACTTGTGATATGGTATACGTGCTACAGGCTGGAAACAGCTGGCTGATACATTATATATATATATATATACATGTGTGTGTGTGTACACATATAAAGTGTTACAATGTAATCATTTTTAGAGGAATTTTAGTTGTTAGCAATTTACTAAAATTGACATTTATTACTCCCTTATTACCACTGTTACAGGGTGTCCCATATAAAACGCAACCCAACCTTATATTGGTAGGTATTGAAATAATAAAAAGGCATGTGTAAATGTAATTTTTATTATTACCATCCATTACCTTACATTTAGAGTAAATGTTGGAAGTGGCCGCCATCTTCTTGAATACAAACTTCAATTCTTTTTACAGCGTTTCTTGCAACTTTTTTCAAAGTTTGCTGGCTAGTTATTTAATACAGCTTGTTCAATATTGACTTTCAAGTGTTCGTGGTTTGTTGCTGTAGGCTTTTTCTTTGAGGTAACCCCGTAGAAAAAAATCCCCCGCAGTCAAATCTCGAGATCTTGGTGGCCACAAGCCTCGACCGATAACACGATTACCAAAGAATTCCTCAACGAATTCAGAAGTTGAACCTGCGTAGTGCGATGTCGCATAGTCATGTTGTAGCTAGCAGTGTCTGTCTTCCTCTTCTAAGAGTACGATGAAATGAAATAAAATATCCTGATATCGTTCTGCATTAATGGTGTACTCGAAAAAAATAGGAGCGATTATTTTCTTCCTCGATATCGCGCACCACACGCCCAACTTCTGCGGGTGTAATTGTTTTTCGTGATAAACGTGGGGATTTTCAGCACTCCAAATTCTACTACACGTAGCCATCCAAATGAAACCATGCATCATCTGTGTAAAATAACGAATCCATAACATTAATTCCCTCACGCAGAAATCGACGGAACCATTCACAATATTGTAGCCGTTTTTCTTTGTCGGGCTCAAGAAGTCGATGAACGTTTGAATGCGATAAGGTCGTAATTGTTATTGTTTGGTCGCCCGATGAACAGTTGATATAGACAAATTAATTTCAGCAGACAAACGTCTGATCGATTTATTTGGCGAGGCGAGTAATCGGTCTTTGATTTCAGTGACTGTATCTGTATTCAACACTGACGCAGATCTTTTGTGTTCCTTGTTATTAACAGAACCAGTCTCTCTAAATTTTGCAACTAACCTTAATACTGATGTTTTGTTAGGAGCTGGTTCATCTCTGGGTACTTATGGCGAAACAAATCTTGCACAGCAACCGCTGATTTCGTACTGAAGTACGACTCGACAATGAAAACACGTTCATGTAGCGAAAATCTTGTCTCTAGCAATACACTGAACGTTATGATTGCATTGTTGTTACTATCGGTAGTGTTCTACTGCGTTGCCGCGATGTTCAGATGTTGGACGAGTCCATTTCAGTAACGAGTAGGGGAGTAAGGTTGACTTTTGAAATTTCATGGATGAGTGATTGATGGGTTGCGTTTTATATGGGACACTCTGTATATAACATACATGTATATGTATTTTCCCAGGAAATACTATGGAAATATGTTTAAAAGTAGTATAATCATGCAAATTTTGAAGCACATTTGTTTATTTTGTAATCACTTAAGGTCTCTAGCGACAGTATAAAGCTCCTACGGCGGAAACCACATCGAAATTAACTTCTTGTTACTTACCCAATTTATTTATATGGACATAATATCATTTACTTTTAAATTTTAATTTAAAATTTATTTAATTATATATAAAGTTTTTACTCATAAACTTATTTTTTTAAGACTTAAAATTCGTGTAATTTTAATTACGTGTTGATATTTTCTAAATAATATTTTTAAACTAAAAAGTTTATTTATATGTTCTCTGAAATACCAGTTATTGCTCAATTCTTTTGGAACCTTTAGGCAGTTTCGCTCCTTGTTATTGTACTGTTCATGTAACTGTTACATTTATACAACGACAGAAACAGGCAGGTTATTAATTAGTATCCAAGTAACAAAGGGCATCAGGGAGACAGTATTGTATTAAAATGTAACAAATTCACTACGGCCTTGATCTGTCGACCTTTAATACAGAGAAATTGGATATTTCATTCGGAGATACTGGTTTTTACCCCCGTTTTTTCTATATATATATATATATATATATATATATATACAAATGTACGAGCCACAGAGGCACGTATATTACAGGCTAATACTCTAGTTTATCACTGAACAACATCAGTTTCACTTACAGTATAATTGATAAATTGTTATTACTTAAACATTTTTTAAATAAAATTAGATTAAAGATAATTAATTTGATTTATTTTCCGTCATTAGTTAGGATCTATGCGCAAATTTTTTTGTAAAAAAAAAAAAAACTGATATTTCAAGATATTAAATACCATAATACTTCTATCATTTTACGTAATATATTCAATCAAGGTTGACGTAACTTTTTAATTTCATAATTTTTTAGGAATATATTTATAAAATATATAAATAATTGATAGAATTTTTTTTTAAATTATGTTTTAAAAATAAAAGAAATTATTCATGAATTTACCGCAGTTGAGCTTACTAATAACTTTTTGTTTTAAATAATAAAGACATGAATACTGGATTTTGTTTGATGATAAGCCTTTTTATTGCTGTATTCTTGACTTTTGAATTGGATTTTTTTTTCTCATTCAGTCGTAAGTTATCCTTTAATTTTAATCCATATCACATAACACTCGACCTTTCTACAATATATATATATTGTATATATATATATATATATATATATATATGTACAGAAAAACACTTTCCTTACCTTTTAAATTCACTTAAAGTTCCTATGAAACCGACCGACCCGTCTTCTTTTAGCTTCTACTTATTCACTATTTTTTTCGGAAAAGTTTACAACACTAGTGACATCAAAAAATTCCTCACGTTTTACAAACAAATAAATTTTACACGTTTTTATCCTGAACAAAATAGATACTGGAATTTGAAAACATCAATGAAATTCCCATTGGGGACATAAAGACGAAATGTTGCTAAAATAAATAATTCAATCGGTCAGTGTTAACATTTTTTTTTTATATCACTCCATTTCTATCTAAGGAATAATTCAGAGCAAGGATTATTTTAATCCATCTTTACTTAAAAAACTATTATTAATGTACTTTATCTCTTTTGTTAGTGGTGATAAAAAATTTGAACCACTGTTCAAGTAAGTGACATTTAAAATTTTTCCCCGCATGAAGTTACTTCATCATGTTATCATTACAATGGAACAGAATCCATAGTATATATCATGTATCGTAGATTATCAACACTCTTTGGGGAATTTAAAAAATAAAAGTTATAAGATTTATTGGAGATACTTTTTTGTTGTTTTTAAGTTAAAAATTGGTCACAAATGGGAGGACAGAATGAAAATAAACAGTCAAGATAATTTTAAATTGAGATATGCAACAAGTTAAATTATTTGATCTTAATAATATATTTTTAACAACATATACTTGAAGTAAATTTTTCGCATAATAATGTAAAACAATTTCAATTAAATTGATTCTCAGAAACTGATCGTATGAATTTTTAATCAGATATGTTGCTGATACGTAGAATATATTTATATGTACATTTAATACATACGATATTATAATGGATGTGTGTGTGTATATATATATATATAATATGTGAGTGTGTGTGTGTGTGACGATATTTTTATTTTTTATATAGAAACAACAAAATAATTTTCTCAAAATTAAATTAAATTTTTATTCTGGTATTTTACAAAAAAATAAAAATAAATAAATAATACTGAAAAAATGTTATTTCCTTAAAACTATTAATAAAAGTTTATTAATTTTGTTATACTCGTAAATTTATTGCAAAATTGCTAATTGATCAAAAAAGTTCCATTTTTGGTAATTTATAAAATAATAAGTCTCTCCCTTTGATCGAGTCGAAACATAATTTAAACATAATTTATTACATAGTTTAAAGAAAAAACTACACTAATCAAAAGGGATAAGTGGACTCAATTGTTTACACTTCAATTTGATTCTTCAATTTATATGAATTTATTCATTTCTGTTTTAATGGTGATTTTTCCTTCCCGGATGTAGATGTATTACTGCTATATAGCAAATGCAATTATAAAGGAAAGTATAGCGAATGGGCCAAAATTTCGATTAGGGTTTTTTGTGGATGTCGACGTTTCACAACACTCAGAATACAAAAAAAGAGAAAATCATAGAGCTTTCAGAAAGATTTATGCACCTACATACGAATGTAAGTGTGTTAGCCTGAATTTTGATTAGTATCTCCGGACTGGTATAACATAAATTCTTCGAAAATGGCTCAAAAATGTTCTGTAATGTGGATCATTGGTAGCATTAAATTTTGCGAAGATTTAAAAAAGGAAAGTTTTTTCGCCATTATGAATTTTTAACTTTTTATATAATGGTCGAAGATAATTCGGCTTTAATACAATGAAAATACTTATTAAGTTATTAAAAATTCCAAAATGGTTTAAATATCCTATTTACAGAGTGTACCACGAAGTTCTCCCAGGACTTTCATAACCTATTCTTCTGAAAATAATGGAAAAATTTAATATTAACATATATTCTAAAATGTTTCGTTTGCGAGGTTACGGCTATGGAAAGATTTCGCTCGGATTTCAGCTACAACGGGGAAATCAGGCTTTACTGAAATTTTCAGGAGATTAATTAAGGGGCAGAATTAGTAATTACTTATGGTTTTTGATCTGAAAAATTGCTTAAAATAGATCCCCGAACTGTATCTGTAGTAGTTTTTGAGAAATCTGAGGTGAAAACCAATAAATTGGGGTAGTAAACCCTATTTTTATGTTTGAGTTTAATAACTTTGTTAAATGGGCAATAAACACATAAAACTATCGAAAAAAATTGTAGAAAATGTGATTCTAAAGTAAATGGTGTAAAATAAGTTGAATAAAACAATGAAAAGTTAGAAAAATTCAAATTTTATTTAGAAGCAGTACATTACTACATTTATCAGAAAAGTACTTATTTGTTAACATATACCAAAATATTTTTGATGATGGAAAAAATTTAAAAAACCTAAATTTTTTGTTAAAAATTGGTGTTAAAAAATAACTTATACTTATAACGTATACTTTCCCTGGAAAGAGACAAATATAATAAGTCAAACTGATTTTATTTTGTATATTTACAAAGGAAGAAACATCAGTTTATTTGATTCATTTCCTATATATGTAGGCAAAATACACCTTCTCCTCAAAGGTCAATGATCACTCCCACAGTCTGCTCATCGCAGGACCCTAATATCCTGCAACTCCAACTTTTATTTTCGTTTTACAAAGATCTATAATGGTAAACTACCCTTTCGTGTCTTGATGCCATTTGATTGCCATTATACACATCCTTGTGGGCAAAGAAAATGGTGTTCATTAATTTTGGCTCATATTGGTTACTAAATCCATCAAAAGATCATCATTATTATTCCTCATAGTTTCCCCAAAAGGCTCCATCGACAAACTATTACTACACTTGACAAGCCAATCAATAAAATCCCTAGCTAAAATTACTTCCCGAATGTTCCGTATCACCTGCATAACATCTCTTAAGCTCTGTTAAAAACCGCCTTTTACCTCAATCGGAGCATCATCATTTGGAATATAAATTCCCGCAACAGCCATTGTGAGTGGTCTTATGTTTAACACAACCTTTATTACACGTTCATTAACCGCTTTCCGTATAACCTCCCCCACTAGTCGCTTGGCCGACAGAACAAATATCCTTGATTTTACACGTACACTCTTCTCCACTTCATTGTAATAGTGCATATAACCCTGAAACATCTCACAACTTGTCCCTTCTGTATTTCAGAAAGAATAACAATATTAATTTAATTTGTTGTCAACTTTGGTAAAACGTCCGTCTGTTTACTTCGAAAACCTTGGACATTTCATATCTCAAAATTCATGATCCATTTTTGTTTCCGTTGTCGAATCCGATTAAACTTATCCTTATTCCGAGGCACTCTGCTGGAAAAAATTTAGCAGTAGAAAACCTTTCCGCGGTCGGAGAGCTGGCCCACATCAGGTGCTGCCCTCCTTATTAGGAGGACCAGGCAGGTGATTTGTTCTTGAGGTTTTCTTCTCCTAGCCTTTGAAGAGCCATCTCCAAAACTGCAAGGTAGTACTGCTAGTTTTTGTCCACCCTGAGTATTTTGTTTTCCCAGTACCCTTTCACCACGGTTGGTGAGCTTACTCCATTGCCAGAGCAGCACCCGATAGCAGATCCATCAAAAGCCACGGGCTGTTGCCCGTTATGTTTTTGGATAAAATAATTATTGTAATTATGCAGGTTTTATTTACGTAGTTTATTCAAGATTTAAATTTAAATCTCATTTTTCTTTTGTTATTAATAGAAACGACGTGATTTTATTAATTTTTTTTTTTGAAATGAATGTGCAATTATTTGTATAAAAAGTTTTATTTTTATTGTTTTACTTTTAAATATTTATTAACATCTGCGTTATTCTACTTATTCCTTTTAATAAACTGTGTTTGTAATCTATAAATAAAATATTTTTACATGTGTAAAAATTCACATACCCATTATACGTATATGCCTCTATATCTCAGAATTCCACGAAGTATACCTCAAAAACAAATTTTCTACTTTTTTTTCTTGCAGTGTGCTCATTTCATATTTTTACAGAATGATATAAGACGTAAAAAAAATCAACTAAATTATAATTCAGTTGTTACGAGTATATTTTCTCTCTATTTTATAATTATCTTTCTCTTTGTTTCCCAGTTTTCATTTTGGCACTGAAAATGAGTGTATATATGAATTGTATGTTTTATACTTATTCTGGAAAGAGACAAATATAATAAGTGAAATTGATTTTATTTCGTATATTTACAAAGGAAGAAACATCAGTTTATTTGATTCACTTCACTCTATCTTCGTTCGTTGTTAAACATCTTTTTTTCTCTTCCCTTATGTTCATAACTTGTCCACGTTTTGTTGTTTAAATTGTAGCTACAGCTTGTTCAAAATTATGAACTTTTGACCTCATATGTTAGGTCAGAGTTTATTTTAAATCAAATTCGTAACTTAATAAATAAATGCGGTGTTTATAATTTAGTTAATAAAATCGTGTGCATATGTGATTAATTAACTGTAGTGCAGAAATTCGGCCTACTGATTAAAATTCATGTAATTACAAATTTTATTTTATTTTAATAATCTTCTTTCAGCAGTCTCATCTCAAACTACTGAGTAGTAGTAGTATATATAGTGAATTTTTTCATCAGAAATGGGTAACCTACATCGATTTGTTAATTTACTTTATTTTTTCCAGTTTTTCTCATAGCTCCAACACATTTAAAGCATTTGAGGTACAGTAGCTAGTAACGTAAAAATCTTCGAAGACAGATGCGCTAAATTGTAGACAACGTATGAATACTTGAAGAAAGAATCTTTAGCTGTAGCGAAATTAAAAAATGACAAGCATTTAATCGCTATACAGATGGATGAAGATAAATTAAAAAATGCAGCTGCCTGTAGAATTTCCAGGACTCAGGTTCAAAGCAACGGGAATGGAAAAATAGAACCTCTTTAATCCGAGGGACCAGAATTTTTGTTCATCCCCCGAAAAAGAAAAAGAAACATTGTAAACCGGTTACGGATTAGATGAATTTGATAAAGGTTTCGTTAGGCGAACTGTGAATGAATTTCACTCAAAGATAGGGGTGCTGCCAACAGTTAACAAACTCTGTAAATAATTGAAAATTAAAATTAATTTTAACGGCAATGAAACTAGTTTAAGAAGAATTTTGTAAGAATTAGGTTTTAAGTGGTGAAAAACAGATAAGCCCGCCGTTACTAGGTGGCGACTGTAGTTCACTGTGGTTTTTCTGAGAATAATGATGTTTAATACATTACTAGTCCCTTCACTGAACTGAGCGAACGCTTTACTTGTAGGGCGATTGTATATCTATCTCAATGAGATTGCAGTTATGGATATTCAGTGACGTTAATATTCATGGCGTATTGTAATCCTTGCACAAAGCAGCGAGAAAGATTAGTAAGCGCGGCTTAGAAATCCTGTTACATCTGTTTTTTTCTTCTTGAGAATGGGTATGCCATTTTCGGGAGATACGGTTAACGGTTATTAGGTTAACTTGATACGCTTATAGGCAACCATATCAGGTTTCCTACAATCGTTTGGTTACGGCACCTAATTTACATCTCTTAAGGACTTTTGCAACATCGTTAATACATTTTGCTTCATAAAATGTCGTTCGAATTATATCTTAATTTAAACTGAAACCAATTTAAATTCCAAAATAAACAGATTTTCCTCCTTCAATTATTTTTTTTATTTTTATTGTGTTTTGGACTTCTCTGTAAATGAACCTTGGTCTGTTCCTGAAACCCATCTAATTAAATGAAGGATAACATTTTATCAAAAAAGGAGTGTATTTATTGCGTCAATACACATTTTCAAGCGATTCGCGCAAATACTCATCTTGGTTTTCTTTATATTCAGTTCTAATACTAAAACCTCCCTTAACGCCAAATATACGATCAATTACTCTTAATATTGCTACCGTTCTTCCCTGTCTGTCGTAATCACTATACGTTTAGATTATCGTCAGATACCTTAAGTTGTTATAGAAACCATTCACCCTAATGAAATCTCCCCTTCTTCCAAAGTTTCCTTGAAATACAGACGGAAGGAAAATAAGGTATTGCATTAAACTTGGATGAGCTTCTCTTTAATTACTATTTCCTGTGATACGGGTCTTCAAACATGAAGCTTCTTATCACTTAGTGTTATAAATAATATGTTTAAAATATTGTGAATTTTTTTCATCAAAATCATAGATTACATTTACTCTTTGAATAAGCTTCAGTGCGTTAAGTACTTTTTTAAAGCTCCTACATGGATGTCTTTCCAAAAACAATATGATTTTTTGTAATTCCAAATTCTGTTTATTTCTTTCACATAGATTTATAAAAATTTTTAAAAACCGGTTTATGAATACAACTTAGTGATGTAGTTGGTAGTAATTTATTAATTTGATATACTTTTTTAAGCAATAATAATGCAATGTAATAATATTTAATCACGTCAGATTTAATTCTTCCTGTTTAATTTATACACTGAAAAAACAGTTTATAAAAATCGAAAAATATTATCATCATTACAAAACAATTTTTTTAGATTTTTCTAATGTTATATCGGAAACATAATTTGTCCTTTTACTCTTTTGCTGTTTAATTAAATTTCTTTTCTGATAATTTCAAAATCACAGTTAATAATATCAGTTTTTTCACTTTTACATATTTTTCATGTACTTTCACGATGTTTTCAACTTATAATAGTAAACAATTAAAACGATTTTTTTTACATATCTGAAATCTATTTCTTTTACTTTTTTTTTAATAGATCATAATTTTAATAGAGAACTTCAGTTTCTGTACATTTCCTCCTTTACCTAAAACTATTCTTTCTTTATGATGAAGTTACTTTTAATCAGTCAGTAAACTTTCATTTTATTTTAGTTATAACTTTGTTTATTATATTTTATCCATTAAAGATTTCCTTCGTTTTCCATTTGCTCTTATTTCATTTTTTTTTTTTTTTTGGAAGTGGTATTGTAATGTTTTGTTAATATAACTTTGAATTTCTGTTTAAAATACAATAAATTTTCTCTTCTCATTATATTGTAGTATCAATTTTACCTTTTTACTTAACGTAAAAAGATCCTTTAAGGTATTTATCGCTCTTCGATTTACTCATGAAACGTTTCTTTTTATTTTTACCACCGTGTTTATATCTTAAATTTTATACACATTTCAGTAAATATACGATAGTAATGAGCACCCAAACACGAATTTACAATATTTATTATATCTGCAGACCTTTTAATTAATTTTTAATCAATTGACAGAATATATTACCTGCAACCTGTAATACTACTTAATGTCACAAAATTTATTTCCTTATAAAATTGAATCGATCTTTCTTCACTGTTGTTATGTACTTTACTCACTTCACATAAACTTTTCTCTCTCAATCATTACAACTAAAACTATCGATTCCAGAAGTTACTTCTTCTTCTTCATTTTTCTTGTTTATTTTAAAAGCTTTTGGAAAATATCATAAAGTTCCAATTACTCTTCGAAGTTATTCAGTGCAAAACGTAGAATACAAAGCTTTCATAACTGTATTATAATTTAATGGTCAGGTCTACAATTTATCTCTATTATTCTACGTTTCAGTATCATGTCTACCAACAATAAGATATTCTGTTGTTTTCAGCCATCATCGGGGTAATGAAATTACGGATTCTCCTGATTCTTGCTTTATAAATTCCTTGAATTCTTAATTTTCTAAATGTAATAATTAAATTTTCTTGAATGTATATTATTCCCTAAATGAGACAATATAGTAATTGATTTAAATGTTATTTTCTGTCCTTCTTAGCAACGTCACTCTAACGTCAGAAGTTGGCGCGTTTTGGAGTACTTCCATTCTCAGAACTACTTCCAGCATTCTAAAGGAGAGTGTTAAAAGTAGTTTTTACTACTCACGTCAACTACGAATATTAGAGTAACAATGTTTGGAAGTGCAGAAAATAACACTCAAATCGATTATGATAATCCTACCGGAATCGTAAAATATTGTGAAAAATGTTATAATAATATAATATTAATATAAATTACACTTCATTTTCCGATAAAAATCTTTTACTGATCGATTTGAATGTCTCTTGACATTTGTCTGGTAACAACAAGGCATGATTAAAATAAAAAGAGCTGACAACACAGTTGTAGTACTTTCCTGTCACGCGACTAAAGCTTTTTTTCTTTTCCTGTTTAGCCTCTGGAACCACCGTAAGGCCTCTGCTACTACTTCTACTTTTACTTCAGAATACACAATCCAGTATTCAAATCCCTATAACAGTAACTGCTTTCACTAGGATTTGAACCTTAGAACTCTTGAATTCGAAATTAGCTGATTTGCGATGACGAGTTTAACCACTAGTCTAACCCGGTGGTGTACGGGACTCAAGCTGCATTCTGGAAAAATCCTACAACTGTCGGTTGTTTCTGATGATCGGCTTACACACGCAACTTAATTTAAAATATTTTTCATTTTATTTAAATACAATATTTTTTACGTTTATTTAATTCAATGACTCTAACTAAGCACGCGCGCATACCGTATTTAATTCGCGTGGGTGTGGCGGTACTAGCGGCAACGGTTTGCACTAACTAAACTAATGTAATTTCACAACTTGCATAAAACAAATTTCGCTTGTACCGTCGGCAGACTGGTGTAGCCGCGAGACTTAACGCACCAGGTACCGACTGATCTATCGAGTTCGAGACCCAGCCAGACCGAGTTACTTTTTTATACTTTAATTAATTATTCATTTACTTAATTCTACCTTTCAGATTTTTTTTTCTGTTTAGCCTCCGGGAATTACCGTTCAGGTATTACTTCAGAGGAAGAATGAGGTTGATATGTAATAGTGTAAATGAAGTGTATTTTTGGACAGTCTCAGTTCGACCATTTCTGAGATGTATGGTTAATTGAAACCTAACCATCAAAGAACACCGGTACCCACGATCTTGTATTCAAATCCGTATAAAAGTAACTGCTTTTACTAGGACTTGAACGCTGGTAGTGTGGACTTCCAAATCAGATGATTTGGGAAGATGCGTTCACCACTAGACCAACCCGGTGGGTTCTACCGCTCACCTGTGACGTCACAACATGTAACGCAACATGTTCTGCTGTGACGACTGCAGCAGAATTTGTGTTGGGGTGAGGGTGCGATTTTTCAACCTTTTTTGCAAATTTTGCTATTTTTTATTTGTTAACAAATGTGCCTTTAAAAGAGAATTTGCTTTTTAAAGAGAAATGTGACTTTACTTAGACAAAATCTTGAGATACTGAGGGTGACCTTGCTCTACAGCTTCACCTCCTTGATTTTTTAAGTTGAAATATTTATTGGCATCAATGCCCCCTATATAGAAGTAATCTGACCAAGTTTGGTTAAATCGATCCAGTAGTTGTGTAGATATAAGGTGATTTAGAGCCGATATCGAACACACACACATACACACGAACATTAACATCCGGAAAATTTCCATCCGGTTTCATGGGTTCCTTAGGTTCAAAACTTCAAGATCTGGTGAAAATTGCATATGTCTAAATTGGACCGATTGCAATATTTTCCCTTCTAGAGCTATAGCGCTATCTAAACGGGAAAGTAAAATTCAGAAACAAGTTGTAAGCAAAAATTAGACAATAAATATGAAAAACACCACATATCATCCAAAAGAGTGTGGCTGTATATCTTAATCTAACTAAAAGTGATGGCTATGATTATTCATCGGTTATTATTGACATTTTTCTTGCTTCTTTATATTTCTAATAAAATACAGTTTAAATTTTTTACGAAGAATAAGAGGCAATAAATATATCCAGATTTCAATCGGAAGCGAGTATAAAAAAGTTATAGTTTTTTTATAATTTCGTTTCTGCAGCAAAGTAAAAACATTGTATTTTAGAACGAGTTAACAACTATCGTAAAAAAAAAAATTTTTCATCTCTTCTATAACTGTTAATAGAATTTGTTTATTCAGAGGATAAATATGTTTGAAGGAATACATAGAAATGCGATGACAGATACTCTAGTGATAAATGGAATGGAAATCACTTTACCAACCATTTCCTACCTTTACTATACATGAGATTGCCAGTAGGAGCGCTGAGTGTTTTCATGCTATTGAATGTTGTGAGGGTGTTTAGATTAGACTTAGAAGGATTCTTATTGCTCGTGATATATATCCAAAGAATGTGCGCGCGCGCGTGTGTGTCATAAATTATCATACACAAGATTTAAATTTATTATTAAATATGTACTCGTATATATTATGGTTTATAAATATATCAAAGAGATACAAACTTCATTTTAAATGTGCAAACACAAATTCTTTAAACACATTACAAACAATATTGATACTTTATAAACTTATCAAAACATCAGTGCCGCATCAAATGGTACGAAAACACAAAGCGGTTCAAGCTGTATTTAATGAAGAATCCTGATTTAAACGGAAAATTGGCCAAACTCAGATGATTTAAATTAAAGTGTACTCTAGTTACTTTAAAAGTTGTGTGTTTTGAAATTCATTATATTTGTTGAAATGATTTTGTAAATAATCCCATGAATTAATTTTTTTGTTTCTAGCGGAAAAACTATTTTTTTATTTTGTTATTTAATATTTCTAGTATTCTTAAAGAATAAAAAAGTGTTTAGTTAAAGTCAAATGAAGTTCTATTTATTAGAATTATTTTCCAATATAATATTTTTTTTCATTTGCTTGCTTAAATATTTATTGAAACTTTTTATTGTCTATGTATGAATAATAAAAATATTTTGTTGCCCGTTTTAATGATGGGAAAAATCAAAGTAGACTGAAACACAATCAATGGATTTTTACTTTTATTGATAAGAAATTTTTTTTTATAAATAAATGCACTAATCTGATATTGCATACAGACGGATTACAGGAATTTAGTGAAATTTTAATTTTGAGTTTTTTTAAATGTTTCTGTTAAAATTTACGGTGAAATAAAATTATTTTTGGTAAAATATTTAAGGTTTCAGGTGTTTTGACCTTCAGCTGAAACATTAACTTTTTTTGTTTACTATTAACAAAAAGATTAAGCAATCACTGCAAAAAATACTACTGTGGTTATTTTTATAGTGCGACGAACGAAAATACAAGCTTGGTTGTGATAGACAGGCGCTTGTTGTGATACACATTATACTATTCTTTCTATAAAAAATGTACTCCTACATCAACCGTGTCTTTTTCCTGATTAATCGTTTTCAGTAATAAATAAAAATATCTGTAAATAAATGAAGATAGTTTTTTGTTCAGCATTTTATTGTAAAATTAGGGAATAATAAATTATTTTTCAAGTGTACTGTAGATTTAATTATTTTCAATAATACTAATTAAAAGCATTTATTTTAAAGTTATCTTTATAAATGCAATTTATATATTAGTACAGTTTTATTATTTTCTTTAAATATTTTTTTAAAGTTTACTGATCTTTATCTCTTCAAACCAAACATAAATTAATGTTATTGTGAGGGATACGTCTACTCCTTCCTGCTAAAACACACTTGGTATCTACATTCATTTGATAGGCGAGCCCCTAAGTGTGAATTTCTACTTGTGTAAGTGTTGTATTTCATCGTATAAATGTAAGCTATGTACGATACTCGCCCGTCTCGCGAGCCTACGGTACTTTAGTGTAATTTTAGCTCAGGATTTCTTTGCACAGTGAAATGTGTTATTCTGCTTGTAAAAGACGGGCGAGGCGCGAACTTACTTTGTGGCACAAAGTCATGCAGAGCGTCTTCGTACCTTTTTTCATTCCTTTCTTTCCCTACCGAAGTGCACGCTTAAAATGATCAATGTATGATCTTAGATTAAAACCCCCACACATCTACGAGAGCATATATTGTACATATGGAAACATGATTGAACTACCTACAACAGAAAGGTCAGTTATCCTGTATGTGCACTTCGTAAAAAGAACACAATTACAAAGCGTGAAAAATCACCACCCGTCTTCGTGAACGTAACTTGTTTGTTTTTTGATTCTGGTGTAATAATAGAATCGGAATACCCTCTGAAAAATCAGCTTAAAATTCAATCCAAAAACAAAAGCAGTTCTACGAATGTATCAATAACTCCTGTTACAGAAATGAAAAGTAATTTACAACGTCTCTGTGGCGTCAAAAATATGAGAATTTTTTAAACTATTTTATTTCGATGAGTTATAAAATAATTAGAATTTAGTAATTCATCAGTATGTTTCTTTCTCAAACCAAAATCAGAATTAATATTAACAAATTAATATTTTTTTAAATTAAAAGTAAACAACCGCAATATCGTTCAATTTTAGAAGAGAAGGCTTCTGTGAGTACATGCTTCCACTGCATACCTTTGTGTGTAATCGCTTCTACGCCCCTTCATGCATACGCACGCGCATATACTTGCGCGTGCGTATATATACTTAGTACTTGCGCGTACTTATATATACGTAAAAAATACTTTTTTCTACGGTTTGGATTACAAAAAATTCACCCAAGTTATTTTCCAAACATATTTTCACATGGTTAATTTAAAACTAATAAAATTGTTGAAATAAAGTAAACAAGAATAATATCACTAGATTTAGCGTTGTCATTTAGCAAACTGTTATTCAGTAGCCCCTAAGTCAAGCACATGTGGAGACGTTTCAACCTTCGGCCATCCCTGCTGTTATCAAACGGATTGATTGCTAAGTGGTTGACGTGATTTTCAAGTCATTGTTGATCTTTAACATTGCATTGTCTCACAACTTTACTTACCTTCGGAAGTTGCGGATATTCATAAATTTTATCATTCCATGTGAACCATGGTGCCTCTGCAATTGCTCTCGTAACTTTGTTCTGGATGCGTTGTATGATATCTATGTTACTAGTACTTGTTCTTCACAACTCCAACGCCTAAGTCCAGATTGATCGTAGGATAACTTTATAAACATATGTGAATTTAACTTTGATAATACACGTTTATTATATTATATTATACCGATGCAATATTTGAATAGATTTTTATACAATCACTTGTGATTTTAAAATAAAAAATAAATCGGTTCAGTAAATTTGTCATAAAAATTTCTTGTTTATTTGTGAAGTGAAAGCCTAATATCCGTTTTGGTCCAATTAAGCCAATTAATAATGTTAAAAGGTTTTGTTAAGAGTTGAATAAAACAAATTAACCAGACTATATATCCATTATGATCAATGCAACCGTATAATCCTATAAAATTGAGAGACTCGAGTACGCGACGTATAAATTAATTAAGTTTAGGTATTGTAGGCTAAATAATAATGGCATTAGATGTGACATCAAAATTTTATAATGATTTTCCTCACTGATGTATTCATAAATGTTTACTCCATATAGGCCAGTATTACTATAAACAACTTAATTAAGGCTGAATGAAAAAAATCATAATTTTCCGTTTTACGAATAGGATATAATTTAATTTCCTTTCCCATTTTAAATTAATTAAATTAATCTGTTTTTAATAGTCTGACAATTTTTGTTCTTTCAACCGTTCAATTAAATCATTATATTATATCACATAAATAATCTATCTGCGGTAAATTAAAAAACTGAAAGAAAAATAAAAGGTTCTCTATTGACATGTATTGAAATCCACTTAAAATTAATTAACGTATTTAATCTCTTTTTCAATACAAAAAAAAACCGTGGTTTTTATATTTTTTATATGAGGTTAATCCTAGTCAGCAGTTTTTAGTGTATAATAAAATTAATAATTAACTTACTCTTGAAAATATTTATATACTTTTTATTAGAAAATATAGAATAATTAAAATAAACAACTCTTCTGGAAATTTTAATGCAGTTTTTAATTAACTTTCCAAAATAGAAGTAATAAAAAAAAAGCTACTAAAGAACTACATGCTTTCCCGGCTACGCCGGTAAATTCTTGATTATCAAAATAAAATTTAAGCAAAACAACTTCCAGATTTCGAATAAAAATCATTTTGATTTTATGAACTTCCCTAATCTGTGGGAAAGATTTAATAATTTTTTTTTTTCAGAAATGATACCTTAATGTAAAAATAATTAAATTAAAAGAGATTTTTTTCAATATTGAAAAAATAAAAAATAACTACTTTTATAAAAGTAATGGGAAAAATTGTTTCTCATTTTGGGTTTGGAATAAAATGCAGGTGCCAAGGTTACTTTAATTTTTATAAACCTTTAAATGATGAAGAAAAAACTTTAATAATAAAAATTAAAATAGAGCCAAAATACAAAATATATTTCTTTAGGGGAGAATAAATCTTAAGAAATATTTTTCTAAAACTATTTGTGTGTAGGTTAAACTTAAGAAATATTTTTTTCTAAATCTAACACACTGTTCAATAAAGACTAAAATAAGAAAACGAAAATTTTCAAATAAACTTTACTGCGTTTTGTTTGGGACCTATATTATAAAAAAGCGTAGAGATTTTTTAATACAGTAGCTCTATATAGTTTTCAAAAAATGTTTGAAAAATATTAATACCGAAGAAAAATAAAGCAAAAGAACAAAAAAATACATTTGAATTATAAGTGGTTAATTTTTTTATGTTAAGTGGATGGGTTGATTTTTGAAAAAAAAACTTTTTAAAATTATTTATATATGCACTTCTAGATAACAAATTTCCTTTAAGAAAGTTTTCCCAAAAATGCTTCTGAAGAAAATTTAAGTCGGGTTTATTTCGATGTTCCCCAACCCCCTTTACCAGTTTTGATAACAATATTATCAATGCCCCACATATAAATAGTGTTTCCAAATTGCAAGGCAATCTCTTGGGAGATGATTTTGTAATCAAAAATAAGAAAAAAGTACATATAAAAATAGGTTAGTAAACGGTTTGTTGGTGAGTTTCTACTCGCGAAACATTTAGGGCTGCTTCTGCCCCTTCTGTGAAATTAAACCGTATTAAAATTTTAAGAGTAAAACGCAAAAACGTTTTTTCGAAAAATACACGTTTTTAGGTTCGTAAGATTAACTTGGTTAATTTACTAATAAATAAACAAAAATTTCTACTTAGCTTTGTAGAGAATATAATATAATTGATGTAAATAAGTCTTAATTAAAATTGAACATAAATTTGTGAACTTTAGTTAGAAACAAAACACATAAACTGGATCGGAAAAGTTACGATTTTAAACAAAATAATTTTCACCAATGTTTGAACAACAATGAAAACAAATAGAAAACATTGAAAACCAGTGTTAATGAAAACAAATAGAAAACTTATCAATAACAGAAAAAATGAATAAAAAGTTGATTTAAAAAAATCAAATTCAGCTCGGCGATTCCATGCTAGCCGGCCACGTCTAATAGCATCATTATTATTCCTAATAGTAACTTCAGCTTCTACTATACGATGTCTCAGTTCTTCTTGTTGCCAATACGAGCGGAATAGACTAACGACTTCATCCAAACCTAACGGAAAAAACCCGCTGGCGTGAGACCGGGAGTGAGATGGCAATTTTAGTGGTCCGTTTTGACCAATCCGTTGCTTACTAAATGTGTTATTTAAATGTTTCATCACATCAAGACAGTAGTGAGTAGGTACGCAATCATTGAAAAACCACATTAGCACACTACCTGCAAGTGGAATATTTTCCTAGATTTCTACCAGATTTGTATGAAAAAAAACAAGTACCGCTTTCCATTGTGTCTTGGCGGTAAAAAAAAAGGACTTTTGAGATTATCACCAAGAAAAACCACACCATTCATTAAACGAAAAAGTGCGTTGGAAATGACTTGTAACAGTCTCATGGAATTGCCGTAGTGTGAGTATTTCGGTAATTTACAATGCCATTTCTTGTAAAACAGGATTCATCAGTGATTACAACATTACGTAGGAAATCGGAATGATGTTCACATATTCTAATTAACCACCAACAGAATTTCATCTCTTGTTCAGAATCATATTCTTGTAAACGTGTTCTATAGAATTGATATAATTGTTGCTCTCGTACGTTCGTCACACGCTCGATTGCGAAACATGAAAGCGATGTGACAACCATCTGGTGCTTGTGGTGGTAGATAATTGTACCGTATTCAATATTGCTTCTTCAGCGTTGGCATTTCTCACAAAACTTTCACGACCGGCGTCGGATTGTTGTGGTTTAAGCTTACCTGTTTTCTCGAACTCGCCTCCCCAAAGCTTCAAATGTTTTACGATCCGGTACACTTCAATCTGGATAATTTTCCCGATATTCACGCACAGCAGCCAAACCATTTTTATTTACTTTACCGTAAATTAACAACGTGTCCGTCACCTCTCCAAATGAAAACAAATTTGTAATACCACATTGTAAACGACTGACCGAACAATTACAGCACAAACTCCGCTAAAATGCTGTACACTAAATTTAATTGTCGATCAGCTGTTATTGCCAACCTATGGAAAATATAATTTTTTAATATGTTAATATGTTTTTATATTATGTTTATAATAATTTTTAGCATTTGTATGTAAATTTTTCTGTTTAAAATCGTATCAATTTTCCGATTCAGTCTGCGTTTTGTTTGTAATTATGTTTAAAGTTGAACGTCGCAAATTTGTGTTTAATTTTCACAGACGTTATTTACAAAAAATTTTCTACGAAGTTAAATGGAAGCTGCTATTTGTCTATTGATAAATTAACAAAGCTATTTTATTCCAAACCTAAAAAAGTGCATTTTTCGACAACATATTTTCGCCTTTTACTCAGTTTTTCTTAAAAGCTAATTAAAGTAGAGGTCTGAGACTATTTTTATCCAATTTCTTAGATAAAACCCCTTAAGGAGACAACAAATTTACCTCTAAATTTGTAATTTACCTCCAGGATTTTAATACGGTTTAATTTCACAGAGGGATCAAAAGGCTGGGCTAAATGTTTCGCGAGTCGCGAAACTCGTAAAAGAACCGTTTTCTAACATGTTTATATGAACTTCTTTTCTTCTTTTTGGTAACAGCATCATCTCCCGAGAGATTGCCGTGCAATTTGGAATCGCCTGTATGTGAGCCAAATTTGAAGCTAATCAATTTGGTCAGTCCTGCCTAACATGTAAGGCCAAAAGTAGTTTGCACTTAAATATCTACATATGTATCTTTGGTGTAGATGAACTAATTAGACTCTAAACGACCTGATACTCCATCTTGGACGTGATCACCATATTTTCCCTTTAATATAGCTATTCTAGCTTCTTCGCTGGAATTATAATAAAATATAATACTTAATTTTTATAAATTTCTTCGACAGGAATGAAAGCATTTATTTGTAAATTTAATTAAGTCTAGTTTTGTTTTTTTTTTTTCACGAAATTTATGAAAAACATTGCAGAAGAGGTTCGCGGCCCTAACTGTTTTTAGTTTGCGCTAAGAATATATTTATGTAATGTAATTTATTTTATCAAGGTTATATTTTATTATTTATTAGGAATCTTTTATTTTACCTTTTTTGTTGCAGGTAAGGCTGATATTAATTCTATGTTAAATAAGAAATTCAGAAGATTGAAGAAAGAAATCTGTAAAGTAGGTAAGATTATGTTTAGATTGTAATACCACTGATATGTTATTTATTTATTAATCCCTGTAGTGAAGTGAACTGTACCCGACTCAGTATACGGAGTATTGTGCTACCGCAGAATTTAATATGAAGCTCACTATGACAGTTCAGTAGCCTTAACCTCAATTCACTTTTGCTTTCTTTCTTTGTACTTGGAACGTTATTTTGAAAGCGTTTCCTTCTGTATTATTATATCTCTTTAATTTTGGTTAATAACAATTTATTTACAAACTACTTTTACAAACTAAATTTAAATATATATCAAAAGATCTTTATGTAAAATTTATTAAATTTTTGTTGGAAAAACATAACAACGCCTGCAAGTCTAATCTCAAATTTATAATTTTTAATTTATTTTTAACTGTAGAACGGCAATATGATTTCATAAGTTATTGGAAAAGTTAAGTAAAATTTGTGTACTTTACTTCGTATATACATTATTATTATACTTTTGTATACTTTACGTATATGCAATTTGTTCCATGCAATCAATGTTCCTTGATATTAAATCTCAAACAGAGGATAAGGAAATTTTTCAATTTTAATACTGCTTTTATATATATTGTGGCTCCATAGCTATTTATTTTTAAAAAAAATTGTAGAAAATCAATTCTGAAGTCAACTGCTTGCTTCTTTAGAAAGAATTCACTATTACCAGAACATAATTGCATATAATTTTGTAATGTGACCAAAAAAAAAATTAGGCTTGTTTTTATTTTTATTCCATTAAGATTTTTTTCGTTGGAGATATGTTTTGTCGTCATTTATTTATTTGCCGTTGTTTTTTTCCTTCTGTTTTTCTATCTGCCCAGTATTTTATATTCTCTTTAAAAGTTATGTTTCTCTTATAATTTCTTAAGTTCTTTTAGGTCTTCTTGGACTTATGTCAAACATTTGCCTTAACTTTTTACTTTGGAAGAAATCAAAAATCTGTTTAGTCGATTTACTGTTATTAATTCTAAATTAAAGGGAGAATTAATACAATTCGTCTTTTCCTTATCGCGTCTCACAGTTTTTCTCTTTTAGTATAAAGTTTGTTATTTGTTTGTTATTTTTTCTTATAGTTTTCCTTTCTATTATTTTGATAGATTTTCAAGTAGACCTTTGGTACACAGTCTTAGGGTTTCTTGTGCATAGAGTGCTTCCGGCTTATCACAGTTTTGTAGTGTCGAAATTTTAGGTTCCATGATTAAGATGTTTGTTATATGTGTTTTCCCTTTAGCTGGGAAGCTAATTCCATTTTATTAGCTGTAACTGTTGACGCATTTTTATCTAAAGAATTCCAACTGATCATTCTCTGAGATATTTGAAATTTCCACTTCTCTATTTTATTATTATTTATACAAAGGAAATTCGGGTAGTTTTTATCATTAGTCAAACTAAATTATTGGTTTATTTAAATAAATAAATAAATAATTTATAAAATAAATACTTTACTCATGTACACATATTTTGTTTAGAATTCTATTGATTGATAAGTTAATACGAATTGATTTCTTTTAATTCATATTAACTTTGGTGTTAAACTTAATAATGTTAAATTCTTCTTGATTATATTATCTATTTGTTTATACCTTTAGAAAGTTTCTATATATAAAAAGTTTTACTAGAGATGTTCGGTAATTTCTCGGTCTGATACAGAAATTGAACAATTATAACTAAATGATTTATCAAGTATGATTCTTTATAAGGCATGCTACGAAGTTTCAGACACGTACGTCTGAAAGCTTGTTTTTGGCGATCGAATAAAGCAAACTGTTATCTGTTTTAAAATTTTAACCCAACTGACATAAAAAAGAGGTAGATTCCACCTTAAAGGATTCTTCCGCTTCGTTTTTTCAGTGGAAAAGTTGGCTGTGGATTTTAATGTGATTGTGCACGTTCCAGCTGATGAATTTCAGAACGGCCAAAAACCACTTCCACCTATAAAATCGTCAAAAAATTCAAAACGCTTTAATAAATAATCACTGTCTTAAGGTACACCAGCTTGCTGGTATTACAAACATCTCGATAGGCCATGTCAATTGCATTTCATACGATGTTTTTTGAATGGGCGTCGCGTTTGTTAACAGTCTATCCAAAACGCATTTTTCTGAATAATTTTCAAGGGTGATTAGATTTACTGAAACATAATTTTTCTAATTTTTTTGGCCTTTTATATTACTGCATGGAACACAGACTTAATATTTTATGCCAGAAATGCAGTCCGAACCGGGGGTGGAACCAGCAGAAAGTGGTCCCGAGAAAGCGAAAACGGTTCCATATACAGAAAAAGTCATGACTGCTTTTTTTGAATTCTCGTGGTGTGGTGCTCATAGACTATCTGAAAAAAAGGTAGAACTATCACGGGAAAATTTTGTGTTTTACCACTACATCGAGTGAAGGGTACTATTCAGGCCATATTTTATAACGGGCCAAAAAAAATCGCTCTTTCACTACAATAATGAGCCTGCATACACATCTCGTGTTGCAATTTATTGTGTGGTGCTTCCATATGCACCGTATTAGCCGGATTTGGCTTTCGGTAATTACTTTCTCTTCCTAATCCTAATGAAATAGATCGTTGGACGAAGGTTTACTTTAAATAATATGGACAAAGCTGAGAAAAGAGTTGGACAAATTTGAATTGAGTTGAACGTTATTGAAATGTATTAAAAAGCTGGAAAGTTGTTAGTCTAAATATATAGAATTATAAGACGATTACACCCACAACTTTCTGAAAAAAATTGTGTTTACAAATATTTTTATGTACGAAAATTTCAAAAGGCCCTCGTACATAAATTTCCACTTGATTTAGTGTAGTAAACACACACACACTATATATATATATTTTTTTTTTTTTGTGTAAGCGAGGGTATTGGTAATTGCTTGACGTATCTTTTCATGAAAATGTTCAATTGTAAATATATTATTAAGCAGTCATCTTGTAATTCTGCGTAAATTTATTTAAAATATGTTATTGATATTAGTGATTATAAAAATAATTTTATGACGTAATTCAGAAATTTCCTCTGCAGGAAAGTATGACCAAACAATATAGAATATATACGAGTCTAATAAATTAAAGAAGCAATAAATATGTCATAGGTAGTTGTCTGAAGTTGCCATAGCAAGTTGTCTGGATACATAACCTTTTTAGTTACAGATGGCAAAAGCTAGATAATATAAATAAAATTCTTTACAATTGGATTAATTACGTATTTCGAATGATTAAAGTTTTAATTGAATGTAAAAACTAATTCAAAACATAAAATACGAATCTCTTCAAAGATTCAAAACTTTTTTATCAATTATTTTCCAAACGTTTCAAGATTTTTATCTGGAGCGTTTTTTTCTTAAACAAAAATAATGAACTACATCAAAAGTAAATTATGAAACGATGAAATTCGGTAATTTTGAAAATCCATAATTACTTTAATCTTTTACTAATTGGGTTTCAAACTTTTTTTAAATTTCAAATGGAAATACTTTTTTCATGAAAATTAAAAAAAAAATAATTTCTTATTCGAATTATGTTTCCAAATTATTACAGCACGGAATTCAATTTAAAATATTTTTAACATGTATAAAACGTGCCTCTAATCTTCTGTTGTTCTATATATTGTTTTATTATCAATATATTTCTATTTCCTACGTTATCAAATTTTATTATACATAGTTGAACTTAATAAACATAAAAAAATTTTTTTTTTTAAAAAACCAGAATTTAGTTGTGTTTAACCAATATATGAGTAAGAAAGAACCCTCAACTACTTTCGTAGTTACAAGTATTCGTTTTAGTTTCCTTAAGTAATTGATTACATAAATATTTACAATTTACAAGCTTCTATTCCATCAATAACAATTAAATTTTCAGTTAATATGATTGAATTTATTCCACAATTAATATATTTTTTAATTAAATTAACATTTTCATCAAAGGTTTTTTTACAGTTGTTTTGTACATTTTCATAAACCGGAAAAGCTAAGTTCAAATTCATTAAATGTAATTTAAAAAATAATAAAATCAAATGCAATTTTTCTTTTTTACTTATTTATGCAGAATAAAAAAAAATGAATTGTTACAAAGAAGTGCAGTTTCCTTGTTTACCATCCTTGACAATTTAATATGTCATTTATATTTTTATTGCTTAAATTGAGAAATAATCGCTACTGAATGATATGTGCAATATGGTGCCAATCACATGGAATATCTGATGTGAACGAACGATGCAGTGTTTTCTTTAATGACTTAAGATATGTAGTGGATTTATACTATCTCCGAAACAATATCTAACGTGTGTTTACACCAAATACCTAATTCACAGATATTATCATCATAATATAGATATTAATTCTTTGTAATTTTTTTTTTTTTATTAATATTAAGCAATCCATTTTTATATTGTATTTTCATTAACGTATTAGCAGTTTACCTTTTACATGCTTTTAAAGGCAACATCGATCGATATCTTTAGTATTAGTACTGAGGAGAATAGAAAATGTATTTTCTCGGAATTGAGAATTAAATTTACAGATTTATAGTTCATTTCACATATTTGTTTTACTAGTTGAAAACCCCTAACGGCATAGAGCGGAGTTTATATTTTATTATTCACCGGAATAGGAAGTTGGTCGATACAAGAGGTCGTGTAAAAAAAATAAATGTTGCAGAATTTACACAATGATATGACGGAGTATTCAGTTTTTACTGAACAATCACGGTGGGTGAAAAATGGACCTTAAAATTTTTCATTCAGGCTGCAAACAGAGCCCGACTGAGTGATCACTTGTCTCGGTACGTTTGTAAAACAGGATCCACACGATTGATATATATATATATATATATAGTCTTACTTTTTGATCGGTCGGTAGCAATTCAAATATTGAATTGAATATTAATCTATCATAATCTCTGTTTTTTATCCAATCATAAATGTGTATAAAACTTATCAATTAGAATACAACAAATTTTGACCGATAAAATATGTACCGTCCTTTAATGCTAGTACTGTAGCATATACAATTACGAAATTTTACTTTTTATCGGATTCAAAGACTTACAACCATCCAGAAAATAATTATATTAATAAACACAAGAGAGAGAATTATCATCACCATTATTTTATCTATAAACATCTTATCCGATAATCATCAGAAATTTATTTGCTAAACAATCAAAATCCTTAAATTCAATATTTATATATGTATACACAACGCTTTGTATTTTAAGATTCAATTTCAAATGTGAAACAATGTATTTATGTTGATCTAGTACTTTTTTAAAGGTTCAAAATAGAAAATATTAGTAGGCAATAAATTAAATAAATAGTCTGCTTAAAATTTATTTAATAATAAGATTAGTATTAAAAATTACTATTTAAAATTAATTTTTACTACCTCGATGGAACAGAAGATGCTCGCCAATGGTTGCTCGTTCGATTCTCGGCTATCTTTTTAAAAAAAGTAATAATTAAGTTCGAAACATATTTGCTAATGACCATAATAAAAACTGTGACTAAAATGAAAAAAATAGAAGTTTCTTTAGCCAGTATTTTTAATTATAATGATTTAGGGAATAAAAATTTCATTTTTACAATTTAATATTTTATATTTGAATAATTAAATTCTGGTTTAAGTTTCAGAAAATCGTTCATTTAAATCTGTAAAAATAAAAATTTTAATCTTTTATTATTTTTTAAATATTTTTACATAATTTGATCGCTCATAATATGATATTCTGTAATTAAATGTTTGTGTCTTCAGTTGCAAAGTAAAGATAGTAATTTTTTCATGCGGTTCTTGTATTCTTGCATGATTATTATTAGAAGACTTGTTGAAAAAAAAAAATAGAAACTGAATACAGTTTACTTTACATTCAATTAAAACATATTCATTTGTATTTAAAAAAAGACATAAATAGAAATTTTAACGTTTACTTTTTCGATAATTACAGAGATATGTTACTTTATTTCCGTAGGAGAAAAGTATAAATTTTAAATTGTACGACTAGAACTGAAAAGCAAATGTTAAATTAAAAGTTTTGTTAACTTGAAAAAAAAAATTATGTAGTTCTTTTAAGTTATAATGATACTGAAGAAGTTTTTGTTGCACTTTGACATAAACATTTAATTTCCAATTTTATCTTCGTTTTCCTTGATAAATATTTTTATAAAGATTCTTAGTATGTTTTTTTTTTTACAATATTTAAAGGAAAAAAGCAAAAATAAAATATATTTCTTTTCATATTTTGTTGTTGAAAATAATTATTACGTTATTAAGTTACCGTTTGATAAATTCAAAGCGCAAGTCTCTGACAATTCAATTCTTCTTTATGTGTGGTAATAATAATAATAATAATAATAATAAGCATTAGTATATTGATGTTTGACCCTTCACATGCATTTATTTGTGGTTTAAAGGGGAAAGGTTTTGTAATAAAGTTTCAGTTTTCTGCAATTTCAGCATGTAAAAGGTAAAATAGTAGAATGTTCACTACTTTCTCTACTTCCATCTACCTCACTAACATTATCTATCTCTCTTTGTCTTGTGCACCCTTCTTTTTCTGTACGTCGTAAAGTAGCTGTTTTACAGTCCCCTTTACCCTTTCATACCCTACAGGAGGCAGTTTGTCACGGACTCATGTCATGCCACACGGTAGTTCATACTACCCAATCCTTTTGCCAGGTCTCTAAGCTACGAAGTACAGGCATACAAACACATATACATATAAACCTCTGCACCGTTCCCTGTATTATTATTATTACTATTATTATTATTATCGCTGTAGTATAGTTCTATTCCTTAACTCAGAGTCTTATGTTAGTCTAACTCGCACAAGCAGCCGCCAGACTAGAGGGTAAAGGGCATATTACGCTGTATGATAAATGATACAGTTCGCTCTGTACTTTCATATCTCAAACTGTTTCCGATGTTACTACAAGTTTAACTTAACAAATAAAACATGAAGTAAAATCTTTCTCCGGCTTACCCTTTCCTTTCGCTATCTATTTGTATTTATCTTCCTCTCTTCTACTCTTACTTTCTTTCTTTCTCCTCGTTATCTTTCATTCTCAATTCACTTATTCGTAATTTTCGTAAATCCTTTTACTGAAATATTCTGATTCTAATACGTTGGCAATTTATTTATATCTTGTTATATTATAGCGAAGTAAATGATGTTCTGTAAAGATTTAACTTTACGTTCAGTAGGATTGGTAAAAAGGTACTCAAATCATAAAAATGCTTTATTTATTTTTTCGTTTCGTGAAATTTTACCTTAGTAGAAAATACAATAAAATAATGATAATACAATTTTCAATTTTTAATGACGAAGGGATTTAAGTAAATTTTTATTATTATTATCATTATTACATTTATTCAATAGGTTTATTCTGAAAGGATGAAAATGGATGTTTATTTCCAAACAATTTAGGTTTATTAATGAAAAGCTTTTTTATATTTTATTATTTCAGACTATTAAGGTTAAGTATCTACAATATACCGTAACCATTTTGTTTTTTATTTAACATTAAACATAGAAATAGTCGTTTAAAGGTCACAGTTATATTAAAGTGAAATTATTCTCTTTTATCGGGTCACTATTGAGTTAAAAGTGCAGTCGGTTTTGTTCATTATTTAAGAATTAAGTGATTTTATTTTTTTCTCTCATAAGATTTTTATGGTTGTATTTTTGTTCAAAAAAATACTTACCCGATTTATTATTAATTTTTTATGAAAAATAAAAAATTGTAATTAAAATTTTACGTATTTTTGCATCTAACTTTCTTTATACTTTAAAACTGATTAATTTATCATAATATTTTATGCGGACATACACTTGAGCGTATATTTTTTAAATATTTTATCGATTTATTATTTTTTTTATCGGAATAGAAAAATATTAAGATGTTCTATATCTAAAACGATGTTGAATTTATGAATATTTATATTTTACCTGTTTTTTTAGCTTACAAAATTAACACCATCGAAATACTTTTGAAAGAACGAATTTTATAAAAGCATTTTGATACTAAAAAAAATATATTTTATGTACTTTTTTTAACTTTCGGCTCGTTCAATTCATCAATAAGAAGAATTAAATTTTACATTTCCTTAACGTGTTATAAGAGTGAAAATTATAGTCAACTTCTATCACTAGAGTTGAAAGTAACATTTTAATATTTTTTTAAATGATTTTCTTCCAATTTTACAAAATATTTTCATTCCGATTAAGCCAACATAGATTGATTGATACCTTTGAACAATATGGATTTTCCAAGTTAAGCAAACAAACAAGGTCTTAACAAAAAAAATTCAATTTATCATTAAAAGTGATAGTAATTTTTTTTTTCAGTGGCAAAATTGTGAAGAACAACTAATTTTAAAAGTATTTCACTTTTTTTTTACTTAATTTTTAAAATCAAAAGACAGATTTTATCTTGATTTTTATCTTTTTCTGTTTATTTTAGAGGGAAGAATATTATGTTAAAATTAATGTATTTATTAGATATTAACGTTGTATTAAAAGAGATGGTTTAAGAAGTCTTTTATTTTCGGTTCTAAATTTTTTATAATAATAGTTTCTGACATTTTTATAGTTTAATTTTAATTAATATACATTACTGCTTGTATTTTTAAATTATGTTAAGCAAGTGATACATTTCTGTTTTTCGCTGATTGTATTTTACTCGTATTGTTAATTTAATTAATTTATTTATGTAAAATTTTAATTTGTTTTCATTTGTCTACAACATTTAAAAAAATTTAACTACTGTGGTGTGAGCAGTAGTGCATATAAACAGCGTATTACATATACATAAAGTTCATTTAGAATACGAACCTTGAGAAATAATAAGGAGTTATCGATGATGAGTTGTAGACGTTTTGTAAATAAATACATTAATGACTGCCTTGTTTAAACAATATGATTATTTATTATTGTTATTATTATTAAATCATAAACTGCAAGTTTAAATATTCATATCAGATTCTTATTTGTTTCTTAATCTTTAACAAAACTGCAAGATGCACATTAAAAATATATAACGTGGTACAAAATTACAGCGTTGTAATCAAAGAATAAAAAGTAAGAGAATTTGAAAGGTATATTTGCAAAAAAAATTATTTATAGAGAATTAACTAATATTTTCTTTATACAGAATTCGCTAACGTATACTATTGATTGGGAACTGGTGTTAGTTAACCGAATTGACCGATCCGTGAACAGCAAAGTTCAGTTTTATTAAAAAAAGAAGGCTTCTTTAATTTTTAATTTTTTAGATGGTCTATGGGAAATCAATTCAATAGTTTCGTTTTGAAGGGCGGCTCGTTTATTTTGGGTTTGGTTCTATCAAATATTTATGTCGTGGTCGAGAGAGAAATGACGATCTTGTTGTCCCTGATGCTTTTCCACATTCCCTTTGTTGTTGCTGTCAATAAGGTTATTGCGCCCACCTCTGAGAATCAAACTTTTCGTTGGGGGACTACCTCATTTTATACAGTGCTATTAAGGAAACAAACTAGGGTTTTTATCTATGCTTTTTCAAGAGCGGATGCGGCAGCTTGCATATTTAATGAAATTTTGACCATCTCTATCGCCCATTATATCCTTTAAAAAAGATGGCGAATAGTAAATATCCTTATATTGGTTTTCTGTCGAGCTAATTAGATGCTTTAACCAAGAAAATTTGGCTCATAAATATTTTTAAAAATTCAGGATTGCCCACAAAATATGAAAAGTTTTCTCTTCGTGCTAGGAAGAAAAGCAAAGTTGCTTCTTTGAAAATATAAGATTAGGAGGGCGATTAACATCGAGGATAAAGTGTTGGCTGAACCAAGTGGGCATTTTCAGATATGTTAATCCTTCTTGAATAATCCCAACGGTGTACGTTCTATTACAATAGGAGGTAGTGTTGTTACGTACGCTAATGAGCTCTGCGAGGAATTTGGTAAATACATCCAGACTCTCTTCCAACTGTGCAATTTTTCAGTACATAGTAATGATGTATCGCATAATAATATTTTATTGGTAAAACAGACACTTGTTTTGTCACAGAATGACGTTATTAAACCTATTGCAGCGCTCATTCCGCGTTCTACGGTTGGCATTGATGGAATTCCTCAATTTATATTGAAAGGAACTTCGGAAATTATTTCTCCGTGCCTTGCTTTCACTTATAATGTCAGCTTAAAATCTTTTAAGTTAGTTGAGAATAGAGGACCTTATATACTTTGATTTTAATAAAACGTTTGTCACGGTGCCTCATGACGTACTATTGGATAAGTTAGCCATCCATGGAATTACTGATGGTATGCTAATACGGTTACATTCCTACCTTACCATTACCACTAGCGAAGGTGAATAATTATGGTTATTTAGCTGTGCTGCAACCAAATACCGACTAGATACTTTACTGTTAATCGTAAACCATTAAATTTAGACAAGATTGAGGTTATAATGTTTTCAAAAAACCGTGGTAGCTAACTAGCAATATAAAATCTCAGATAAAAGGGCACGTCTCGAAGAATTAGTGTGTGACTTGGGTGTATATTTTGATTGGAAATTAGTTTTTACAAACCATGTTGACAGATTATCGCCAAATAAAGAAAGCACCTTGGGTTATTGGTTTGGGTTGTTCTTCACTTCCTAACAGTAAACACCATTTTTCGCTTATACCTCACCATAGTTTGACCGGTTCTTGAATATTGCTCGATAATTTGTAATTACAAGAGAATTGACATCAATGATAAAAATGAAATAGTCCAGAGAAGTTTGTCTTACAACATGCATTAACTTGGTATTACCGAACATTTTCCGTCCTACGAAGATGGATGCAGACGATGGAGAATCAGAACTGAAGACAAGAAGAGATCTTCAGGATGTGATGTTCACTTATAAGGCTCTACACGGATGTACTGAGATTGATATTTCGACCCTTGGTTATAGGGTGTCTCTTGTAGCTAACCGAAGAGTTATTTCGTTATACGCAGCACAGTCGGCTAGCTCGTTTGGCAAAATGTTTAAAATAATAAAGTCTAACGAAATTGACCTTTTCTGAAAGAGTGATCATGTCTTCATGTTCTATTGTCCCAAAATCAATGAAATAAATAACTTACATAACTTTGAATCCATTACACATTATTCATATAAATAAACAAGTGATAAATGTTATTTTACTGTTAAAACGAAAAATCTATACATAATAGAAGTAAAATTAAAAACTATCGGTTGTCGAATAATATGTGAAAAGTATTCAAATAAATGAGAAATTTAAATATTGAATCAAAACAGCGGTGAACAAATTGACCTAATGATATAAAATACATATTCTTATATATCTTTGCTGATGAAATGTTTAAATTTATAGTTTATAAACATATACCTAAAATTTTCTAAACGTAATTTTTATAGATTAATGTTAAATAACAATTACATAAGCTAATTAAAATTTATACAATTTAATCAAATTCGTAAAACGTTCATTGAAATTTTAAAACGAAAATATTTGGTAAAATTTGTATGTATTTTTCTTCCTTAATACTTATAATATTTGTGTATTGTAATTTTATAAAAGCAGACATTTAACATAATATATAAAAATTTATAGATAACGCAGAAAGTTAAAATTACATTAAAATATTTAATAAATTTTCAAATTATTTCCAAATATAATAAAATCTAATACACCAGACTTATTTGGGAAGAAGTTTACAAAAATAAAGATTAAATGTAAGTTACAGAATTACATAAACACAAATTAGAATTAAATACAATATCAAAGTAAAATTCAAAATCAACGCGTAATTATAACAATTTCATACTTAATATTAAGAATCATGTAAACCACTTTCCAATTAATCTACGCGATAACAGTATGGACGTCCGACAGTTGAGACGTGTGCATGTACTCGACTTAGGATTGGAACACCGTTAAGTTTAGTGGTGTGGTATCTAATTTCTTTATTACTTCTGTTTCTTTCTATTCTTGTTTTTTCTTTTTCTCTTTATTCTTTGTTATTAATGTTTGTTATTGTGGACTATATGATGCTGAAATTAGTGTTTTGTGATTTGTAACAGCTTGAAATTTCATATTGGTTTTTAAATTTACTTGCAACTATTTATACACTTAATATGTATTAATAAACATTGTAGTACGTACGTAGTTATTTATATTGTTGGTCTTAACATTTTATCATTCGGTTATATATTTTATATTCGAGTTTGTATAAACTGAAATTCCTTTCCTTTTTTTCTCGTAAGTATCGATTTAATATACTTGTGTACGTAAATTTAGTATAGAAACAAAATTTCTATTTAACAGATTAAAAACTGACTTTTAGGCAGATTTAAAATGTTACATAATTGTAGGAGAATTTTGGAGTTAAGTTAATAAAAGTGAATTTGAACTTTAAGTTAATAAAAAAATTTAAGGTAATTTAGGTTAATCTTCTTTATCTGCGCTATTATGAATTTCTTAGTGGGGAAAATAACTTATAATTCTAATTAACATAGCGTGATTATTTCATAGTAGCCCTAGCAATTACAAAAATAAAGCTATAACGGAAATTGTAATCTTAATAATAACGCTGCACTTCAAAATGTATCTTAAAAGACAGTTCTTTTGAAAAAAAGGAAGCATATATTTTTATATTATGTTTGCGTCTCTAATTATCCTTTTTAAATTTATAAGAAATTATCGTTAAGTTTTTAACTATCTCAAAATTTTACCGATTACAAAAGTTTCAAAAGAGAAACTCTTTATCGATTCATTCATGTAAAGCTGCTCCATGATGTAATAAATGAAAATAATTAAAATTAATGATTTCAATAATGCGTAAGTTTTGTTTGCATTATAATAAAGTTCACTCAGATTTCTTTAAATAAATTCGTGAATTCGAATCCATTTAGTAGAAAATTATAGTAGTAATCTACTATATGAGTTTACTTTAAATATATATTCCGTTTCACGGTTCTTGAGAATATTAACTTCTAAAGATATTATCGTATGATTATAGAGAAAATTAAAACTTTAACAAAAGTTTTCGGAGGTTCTGATTCAACATTCAAATTTGTTCACTCTTATAGCAAACATTTGCCGAGAAGGATTTAATATTACGATGAAATTATCAAACTAAAAATGAGTTAAACTTAAATATCTCTTAGTAGTTGAACCACGATACTGTAGTAAAAAAAAAGTGAGATGATATGCTCAAATAAAAAAAAGGTTCCAAATCAGTCTTAACAGTCAGAAATTTTTGAAGTAAATATACAAATTATTGAATGTAAAAGAGTGACTTAAAAATCTTTAGCTAATTTACAAAAATTCTTAAGCCTTAAAGATCGTTAATATGAGCAAGAACCAATGTACACAGGTAAGTACTTATCCGGTACCTGCCTGTAGGGTACCAAATATCTGAATCAATAAATGTTATTTATTAAAATAATAAATAACTTATTTAGATAATATGATACGGTTTTTATAATAAAAACTATTATTTTTATTATAATAAAAATTAATAAATTCAATGCTTCTTTAAATTTTGATTTTTTTAAAATTTTGTAACAAATTAAAAAATAATATTTTTCTCAAATTACTAGTCATTAATTTGGTATTACCATTAAAAATGTTTAATAACAATTGAATTTCTCGTTTTTTTTTCTTCTTTAGCAAAGAAAAAACTTTATTTTATTTATATTAAGAATAAGCCTACAATAAAAAGCCACCAGTAGGAAAAAGAAAACCGTTGATAAGATTTTCAAAAGACATGAAACATGTGAGTTAAAAATAAGAAAATATATGTAGAGTAACCACATTAAAGTAACGGATTTGAGCTAAGATAATCTGGGATAAATAAATATGAACTTTTGCTTTATTTTAATGTGTATATTAATGATTACTGGTTTTTATTTATTTCAAGGATTCAGTGTATTTAAATATATATATAAATTTCTCATGAAAATGCTTTAAATATTAAAATTATTTCAGGCTTTACAAAATTTTACGTTTTTTACAGTTCAGTACTAAGTAATGATCACGACGGTCTAGTAAGAAGTATCTTAAAATAATCTACGTGACCGTGTTTGGTTATAAAAACTTTTCTCCGATTTTATCTTCCTTCCTTTTTCCTGTTTAGCATCCGGGAATTACCGTCTGGTATTATTTCAGAGGATGATATGTATGAGTGTAAGTGAAGTGTAATCTTGTACAGTCTCAGGTCGACCATTTCTGAGATGTGTGGTTAATTGAAACCCAACCAACAAATAACACCGGTAACCACCATCTAGTATTCAAATCCGTATAAAAATAATTGCCTTTGGTAGGACTTGAACTCCGATTTTATCTACAAAATCTTAATCATATTGTACGACCACCTGAGAAAAGCAAATGAAAAGTACATTTTAAACAATAAATAGATATTTTACTGTTATTTATAAACATATTTCATCTAAACAAAAAAATAAAAATAAAGATTAATTTATTCGCATTGCATGTATTATCAACATTCAATGCGAAAAAAATTGTTAAATGTCAACAACAATAGTGAAATTCATTACGCTGAGCAAAGTATTTTATGACCGGTTGGGAAAAAAATGATAATAATCTCTTAATATTTCATAAATAGTAATAAATACATCTTAAAATAAAGACGTTATTGTATAAATTTCGTTAAAATCTGAGCAGTTCCCTTCAATGTTTTACTTGAAGATGAAATAATTGCTTGAAATCACGTTTAGTAATGTTAGAATTTCTGACGTTGCAGTTCTTGAAAATAAAGAAATCCGTTTAACATTACCACTGTTTATTACATGCATCAGATATGTAATCGATTAATTTTCTAAAATACAACTTTTATACTTTTTTTTCATCATCAATACAGATTGATATTAAAGTATGGAAACGGCTTGATGTTTCGGAACTGAGGAATACTAGGAGATAGAAACCAGTGCGGGTCTACCTAGTTAGAAAATTACTATTTATGATTATTTTTTTTGTCCACCACATTGAATCAAAAGATTTTTTAACGATAATTTTAATGTAAATCTTTACGAGAAAAACGATGGTGAAAACCGTTTTTCTATAAATGCCATCGTTTTCTAGTTATAAGCAATCAAAGCGATGAAAACATATAAATTATAATAATTATAAAGCGAGGTAAATAACCCCGCAGTAACTTTTTTATTTCGTTTAACCTTCAGAATTATATCTACTAACAAACTTTAAGCAGTTAATGTTGGAATTAATGATCCAAACAATAATAATAACAGTTTTCACAATAATAAATAACACTAATAATAAAATAATATATAATAGCTAATGATTTGCAACACTACTACAAATTAAGTGGCTAGGACAACTGATATTATTTATTTTAATTATCATATTATTTAATTTTAAAATTCAGTTGAATGTTTTCGATTCTAAATTAATTAATACAGTAAATTATTTATAATCTATGCAGGATTTTCTTTTTTTAGTTCATTAATACTGGTCTAGTTCATTAAAATGCAATCCAAGCAAAATACTTATGAGAAAAGTTTTGGATGAAAAGGTTAGTACCACTACCAATTTTTGTTGTTTTAAAATCAGCTATACAAATTTCTATTTTTTTTTAGTAAACAGCTAATTATTTTTGGTTAACTGTGTTTTTTATTAAGAAGAAATGGTTTTGGATATGACAGAAAGGATTTTCACTCTGGAAAATTATTTAACAACTAAATTTTTTTGTTTTATCCCAAGAAGCTTTCCAATCGCAATTACCGGATAAGAATGTATTAAATAAATTTCCAGTTCATCGTTTCATAAATAAATGTAGGAACTGGTTCTGTTTACGATACGAGATACCGTTCAGTACTTAATGACGAAACATTGAGTAAGCTTTTTAAACTCGCCGAACTAAACATTACGAAAACTTGCTCAACAAAATGGAATATCTCTGTATAGTGCCTTTAAAGCTACCCGGCTACTTAATTAAAGCCATACAGAATTCATGTATCATATTATGAATTACACCCAGTCGATTATGCTGCTAGGTTACATTACTGTCAGTAGTTTAATCAGTTTGTTTGGGAGGGCATTAATGCTCTCCCAAACAAACTTTCATTTGAATAATCAAAATGATCGCTACTGGAGCTCCAAGAATCCTTACTTCATTCGTTCACGACTTCTACACCCACAGAAAATTAGTGTGTGAAGAATAAATTGGCTTCATATTCTTTAAAAGACTTCTACAAAGAAATTATAACGCAATTTATTGCAAATTTAGAATTAAATGTGAGAAATTCGTGGTTTCAACAAGAAGAAGTACATGTTCCACAGAAAGAGCAATAATGGAACTTATAAGAAATTTCTTTGGTGAAAGAGTAATATCGATTGTTTTATGGCCAGCTGATCTTTTTTCTGCAGATTTTTTTTTCTGGGGATATCTAAAAGGTTGTATAATCCAAAATAATCCACACACCATCGAAGAACTGAAAAGCCAACATAATTAAAGAATTACAAGAAACTGGAAGAAGTAATGGCTTGCATTAATGAAAGTGGATACTTACATTTGTTATAAAAAAAAAAAATTGATCTCAATATTGTTTTTCAGAAGTAATTACAATATGTAGAACTAATCGCTTTAAATATATCACGTTATATTTCTTTAAATCGGTTACTTTTTTTTGGATTGCGTTTTAAAACAAACACCCGCTAATATAGCAGTATTACAAAAGACATTCATATTTATCGTTTAAATCCCAAATGAAAAGCTGAAAACTACGAATAAAAGTAATAATAATTCACTTAATAAATGAAGAAAAGTTTTAATTAAAAAGTTCAATAAGTTATATGCTACCTGATGGTTGGTTACTGATCGGCTCGGTAGACCTTTATCAAAGTTGTAAGACTTTTAAAACTTTCTTCATCAATAATTATACTTGCTACATTATAATGAATGCAGGATTAATGAAAATGTGTTCGTTCCCTTTTCAGTACCTATATTATATACTTATAATATAATATTATATACCTATGATAATAATTTCTGCTGTAATTATTACTCCTATGTAATAAGAAAGTCATGAATCATATAATGTAATTAGTTACTACCGTTATTATAATTACGTTATATTTAAAACAAGTTTTAATACTTCTCGTTTTATTTCTTAAACAAAAAATTAAGTAGCTGAAATGAAATTTACAAAGAAAGAATTAAATTTTCAATATACATATCTCATTTTAAAGAGTAACCAATTAATTATGAACTAATATTTCTATTAATTTTAGTGGATAAAGAATATATAATATTTAAAAAAAACTTCTTTTAAACTATAACAAAAAACCTGATGCAGTCTAAATTATTATTATTAATTTTTATCTATTTATTGAGAAATATTCTTTAGAATATCTAGTAGGACAGGGCTCTTTTTTCTCATCCTTCCAGTCTGGTCGTGGTGTAGGCTTAATTGTGTGAATTTTTAAATGTGTTTGGTACGTCTTAGTACCTGTTAGGTGTGCTATGTTCCTGAATCTTTTCCTCCTTTAGGTACTGTGGTGTGCAGTAAGTGCGTGTAGTGGTTTGGTATGAATGATGTTTGCTTGTGGAGACCGAATGTGGGTGTGGGCGCTTACCCCCCTTCTGAAGTAATGCTTTATTAGCGGTTTTCCAGGCGGTGCGGTCGCCAGGGGTTGAGATTTAGTCGGTAGTGCGCAGGAATATATACGCATTTTCTTTAACAGCTTGCGGAACCTGTTAGCGAGACCGATACTGCTTCGGCGTCCGTAATTGGGGTTCCTCCAGCTTTATAAAAAATAAAGCTGGTCAAGGTGCTTCGCCCCTCTAATCCCCCACTCTGTGTTTATTATCCTCATTCTTGTGAGAATAATATTGATAAATAATAATTAGTCTCTTAATTTTTTTTCTTTTATAAACTCTTTTAATGTATTGTAATTTCTTCAGAGAAATAATTTGTTGAAACATTGGACTTGAAACTTTCTGAAGTATACTGGTTTCAAAATATTCGGCCTCATCTTAAAAATCACTGGTTACCCGTCCTTCGTCTAGATAAAAAAGTATTTTTCATGGCTCTTAGCGTTACCTGATAACCATGAGGAGGTTACCGTACTTTTTTCTCGTTTTGTGTCTTTTATTTTATGTTTTTAAATTTTTTTTGAGGAACAGTCTATAACATAATCTAAAGAATGGACTTGTATACAGTATTTACAGGTTTTCTGCCAGGATTATGTAAATACAAAATTTTACCACAAAAAACTAGATCTAGCCAAATTGAGTTGCCCAAAAATTGACTCTCCAAGTGGAGAGAAGTCTCTTGAAGCCCTTGTGACTTATTTACTCTCATCAAAAGCAACTGTAAGTGGAAACTGGAGGTGCTTCAAAGTGAAAAGCAAATGGAGGAATATACGCTGTACTTCGTCGCACCTTTAAAGGTAATTTTCTAGATAATCGAAAGAGATACCGAAAATGACAAACAAAGGTTTTTGAAAGAAATTTAATTTCAAATACTACAACCCGTTCTGAATTCGATTTGACCTTTATTTGGCCATATTAAAGTTTAATATCGGCAAGGAAAATAATTCCATAAATAAAACGTCCACCATCTTGAAACGCTGAAACATTTCGTAACGGGAGTAGTTCTATGTTCTTTTCATGTATAAAAATTATGGTCATGCAAAATCTCAGCTCAATCGGCTGATTATTTTTTCGAGAAAGCGTAACAGACTCGCAGAAACCATAAATTGTATGTATATACATCTATTGGTTTATTATATTTTATATATAATATTAATCGGAGAATAATCAAATTTTTGAATAGTTATTGGACAGAAAAATTGTTATATAAGTACATAATCCTCACTGATCAGTTATTATAGCAAATTTCTTCTGACACTGTAGGTCCCGTATTAAAAATATTATAATGGTAATTATTCGTTTTTTAAAGAATCTAATAAAAAAAAACATAGAGAAAAATACTTTTTTACAAATAAAAATAAAAATTTATCACTAAAAGAAAATAAAAGTATTAATACTTGTAATACGGTTATTCATTGTCGTAACTACTACTTGTTTAATTGACATCAATTTCTTTTTGTGTTTATTTTATTTTTATTTTAAATCTGCTAATGAAAAGAAAACAGATTGAGGCATTATTTGTAAAAATCCAGTTTATATTTTAAAAAGCCTGTTGTTTTATCATTTCTGTAGACAGTGAATATATTTTTAACTTCTTCTATTCTTACAGTTTAATTTTTTTTTTAAATTAGCATTATATTGATTAAAATGTAGTAACATTGTTTCTTACCGGTATAATGATAATAATAATGAATATAATTAGTTCATAACAATAATTGTTTTTATTAATTAGTATTGTTTATAACAGATAATTAATTGCGTAGTTAAAATATAATATTAAGTATTGCTTCTCAGTTGTTAAATATTTTACGCTTTACGATAAAATATTTTGCTACGATTTCAATGGAAATTAACGAAATTAAATTGATAAATCTAGGAGCAGTATGAGGTAGATTATTTTTTTTTATCTCTACAATTAAGTTATACACAATTATAATGAAACGTTTAATTAATAGATCATTTCTTTTATTTACTTTAAAATTATTTATACATCCTTTTTATTCTGTTAAAATTTACATGTATCAGTAATACTGAACAAAATTAAAAAATATAATTAATAGATTTCAATGTCATATTACTGACTTATTTGTCTGAAGTACGGTTAACGACACAGCCTCTAACAATAGTTAAGAGTCGCGATTGAACGAGACCATCAATGTCAAATATCCGTAGGTTATGTTTATTATGAAATTGGTATATGGTGTACAATAGTGTAATCACCAATATCATCTGCTGTTTATTAAGTCCTTAAGGCATCCTTGTGCATTCTTAGTCAATCATTGACTATATATTACGCTCAAATTTCACGATAGTTTCTTGACTTAGCTTATCATCAGTAAAAGAGATTCAAGTTAGTGTTATATAACTTTAAAATCTCGGATGTAGAAAACTTTCACATGTTTATTATAAAGAACCTCTTGTGCATTTCCATGTCTGTTATTAAAAGTCAGTATTCTCTATGTTGTGCACTTATTCTTGTAATATTGTGTTTTTTTTCTTGCTTAGGCTACAGAAGTAAGTGGAATTTCTTTCTCGACCTTTTTTCTTTCTTTTTCCTTTTTAGCCTCCGGGAATTACCGTTCAAGTATTACTTCAGACGATGAATGAGGATGATATGTATGAATATAAATTAAGTGTAGTCTTGCATAGTCTCAGTTCAACCATTCCTGAGATGTGTGGTTAATTGAAACCCAACCACCAAAGAATCCATGATCTAATATTTAAATCCGTATAAAAGTAACTGCCTTTACTAGGACTTTTCTTTCTCAACCTGGGACCATATGATCCACGTAGTTTACGTCAACTTGATTTAAATTCACTATTGTTTATTTTTTATTTTAATTATTTATGAAAGATTAATGAACATATAATGTTTTTACATTACTTTTTTTTATTTATTTAAATAATAGACTAAATTTTAAGCAGCAACCCATGAAAATATTAATTTTTTTTTAACTAGGCATTAGCTTCTGTTACAGTGGTTATTTCATTATTTTAGAGTTGGGAAAACAAACAGCTTACGTAGTTGGTTTATTAGTTTTTCCAGGATCTTGAAAAAAAAAGGCTTCTCAATTACTATTTGTTATTTCTAAATATTAATTAACAAGTAGTTATAAGCAAAGAACATCTTCGCGAAACGTGATTAATTTTGGCTGTTGACTCCAAAACCGCTTGTACCTGTAATCACTACTCCACTATTGTATGTAATAACTTTATATTTCTCCCAAAACAAAAAAGCAAAATTAATTGGATTAGAAATTTATTGACATTATATAATTTATTCATATCTATTTAATTTTTTTTTCATAAGATCAGTATTTCTTCTTTTTTTAATTTTATGTTAATAAAATTAATTATTTTTATAACTGATTATGACATTAATTATAACTGCAGATGTGATATGTCGTTGTGCGGGGTCCACTCGCTAGCTAACGCCTAGTGCACGGCTCAGATGCATTTTAGTTGCAGCAATTCGTTCGCTAGACAACACCAACCAATAACAACTTATACAGCCAATCAGCGTACGTCTAGATTGTGATATAAAACGCTGCTTGTCCTGTTTCAAATTTTCATAGCACAGAGCATTATACGTAAAAATCTGACTGAGAAATTATCTTACTTCGTAGGTAATATCAAATGCATTTATTTTTATTACGATAAGCGTTCAGATTTAAATTATATTTTATTTAAAAAGTAACATAAATCAACTAAATCATAAAGTGTTTTTTCTCAATATATTTTCCTCTTTTTCAATACACGGATGGCATCTTTCGGGTGGCTTCCGTATTAATTCAGAAAAAATTCCTGTGGTTGCTGACGGATCTACTTTCAAAGAGTTTCAATGAGTTCTTCATTAGAACAAAACTTTTTACCCCTTAGAGCTTCTTTTAAAGTTCTAAACTCATGGAAGTCAGTGGGTGCGAAGTCCTCGTTCTAAGTAGGATGTTGCAGAATAGTCCACATTAAATCACGGACTGTAGCCGTCGCATTAGCGGCCGCATAAGGGCGCTCACTATCCTGTAAAAAAAAAAAAAAACAGACGGAATGTTTCCTTCTTTCTGTTTTTTACAATGGTTGTTTTTACTTTACCCTAGTTAATTTGAGTATTATTGGGGTTTTTAGAACGCTGCTCTGTTAAGATAATGCTGTGTGAATGCCTCGCATATCTCAAAAGAATGAAGGCTTAATGTTTCCTGCTGAAAATGTGTATTTTGTTTTTTTTTTTTTGTTTTTGAATGAATGATATCGCTATTGCATTAAAGCTAATTTGCTTTTTTGGAAAAAATATTGTTTTCAAGTTTCATCAGTAGTGATAATAGATAGTTGCAATTCATTGCTCTTTTCTTTTTTCTTCATATTGTGTGTGTGTTGGGGGGAGGGACGTGCGCGCGCGTTATAGTTGATTATGTTTGTCAATGTTTTCTCAGCAAACTGTCTTTTAACTCTCTCAAAAATTTCCGACAGTTTCACTTTTTTTTATAAAAACTTACATAATTATATAATGCTCGAGTGCTTGAGTGCATAACGCTTGAGTGCACATTTTTTCAGTCTTATTTAAAAAAAAAAAATAGAATATAACATCTGGGTATTGAATGACTAGAATAGATTAAAACTTATTTCCGCCCATCAGACAATGCTACTAACTTCAGCTTCGGTTTGTTTAATAGGCACTAAATTAAAGTTATAATTTAAATTTGAACTCTCCTAATATATTTATATTCCTTTTTAAATAAATAATTGGACAAATATTAAATCTAGACAAACATTTCATTGTTTAGAAAACTTACAAATATTTTGAGGTAGGTTTCAAAGGATACGACAAAAGAGAAGAATAAAATTATTGGAAAACAGTGAGCTACTTAAACTATAAGAATCTTTGATATTTATATGAGAATAAAATGCAGTTTCGAAGCATAAATAATTTTTTATCCACGAATAATCCTATATAAATAATTGGTATCACTTGAACTCTGTTTTATTTATTTATTACTAATCCTATATAAATAATTAATGTCGCTTCTAACTTGAATTGTTTTATTTATTTATTAATAATCCTAAATAAATAATAAATATCACTTCTAACTGGAATTGTTTTATTTATTACTCTTACAGTCGTATTATATAGATTAAATATCATCTAAAATATTTATCTGGATAAAAATATAAAAAAATCTGATGTGAACGCCACACGACGACATCCTTGTACTCCTATTAAATTACATATACACATTGTTAAAAGTACATAAAATTTTATTTCACTGATAACTTCTAATTTTTTTTCATATTTTTTTTTTTAATTGTTGTTATTGGATTATTTATTGTAAAAAAGGTTTTTTACAATCACAGGTTAATAAATCAATATATTTAAATTAAAAAAACAAGTTAAAAAATAAAAGAAAATGAAGTTGAATTCGAACCGATGTGCCTTCCCCTCGCAAAATCAAGATATTTCATTAAACTTTTATTTGGTTATAACTCTGGAACCAATGAAAATAAGTACTACTTATGATATATCGTTAAATAAGCTCTCAATGAGAGCTTATTACTGCAGTTAAGTAAAAGTCAAGCTTAAATTTTTTTTTGATTATGGGTTTTTTTTTACTTTTTTGGGCAAGTCGATTGCAATCAAAAGGGGAAGTGCACAACTAGATGTTACAACAGTCCTAAATCAAAATTTTTAACACTTTACGGCTAATCGTTTTTGAGTTATGCGAGATACATATGTAACTTCGTACAGACGTCACGCCAAAACTAGTCAAAATGGATTCAGGGATGATCAAAATGGATATTTCAGTTGAAATCTGAATACCGTAATTTTTCGCGATCACAATACTTTGTTTACTTCGTATAAGGAAATAAAAATAATTTTTTTCATTTAACCATTTGGTATGAAGTATAAACTTTGTTGAGATAACATTTACTGTGTTAATTTTATATTAAATTCACAGACTGAATGTTATTTGCGTATACTAAATGATTCAAATGACTACTTCAAAATGTTCAAAATAAAAAATATTTTAATAAATATTGAAACAAAAGTATTTTGATGTTATTACATTCAAATACTCGTATGTTAATACATAAATACAAAATTCTTTAGTATTTTGTTTATTTATTTTATTAAAAGATTAGTATTACTTCAGACAGTGTCTGGGTTATCCCATAAATTATACTTTACAACTATATATTCTGTAAAAGAAACCCATAAAATGTACGAAATATTAATTTAAAATTGATTTAAATTATGTTAAAATTTCTAGTGCTGAATATTATAAGTAACTAAATAATAATTTAATAATAAAGATTCTTTTTTTTTAGTGAATAGATTCTTCTGCTTGTACGTAAAAAAACAAAGTGTAGTTCTTTTAAACTCATTCTAATGAAAGACTCCTAAACAATAATCTTATTTAAAATTGTAGCAAATATTAGTTCTGTAGTTATAATTAATTATTTCCGGTTATAATACTGAGGTGAGATGTTTTTTAACATTAAAATTTCATTTCATTAAAACTGAATAATTTGATAATGTTGTATAAAAACTAAAACTGGAATTTAATCATACTTTTTCATTTAAAAAAAAGAATAAAAACTCCTTCAGAGTTAATTAACCTTATAAAAGTTCTCTTCTCGTGTACTTTTCGAACAGTTGTAAAATATTTGCTCACCTACAAGCTTTCCTAATAATGTAACTAAATAAATATTAGTTTAAACTTTTATATATACAAAAATGGAAAAGGTTTTCAAAATATAAAAAAAACAATTTTTGTAAAAAAAAAAGTGTGAATAAACTTTCACATTAATTTAATTGAACATCTCGCCAATATCAGTTTTAAATATCAATTTTGTTATCGATTTTATTTTGTACAAAGTTTTGTATTTTTCTTCGTGGGTAAATTATATTAAAATTTTAAAGTTTTTTTTAATTATAACAGCTTTAAATTTATTTATGAAGTTACACTTTGATTTTTTACTCCATTTATTTTTTATTCATTGATATTGATCATTTTTTTAGCTTAGGTAAAAAATATTACGTTCTAATGGTCACCAAAAAAATTTCTAGATAAAAAATTGCTTTACATCTCAATATATCGCCGAATTTTCTTTATCTTATAAAAAAATTACATCCCATTTCAAATTGGAATTTGTAACGGAACAGCACCAGCGATAGATGATAAGTAATATAATTTAGTTTTAAATCCAGAAAACCCTGTAGTAAACCCCAAATAGTTGTCTCATATCAAAAACATAGATTACTTTTAGATAATAAAGTTTTCTAAATTTTATATTTTTACTTATTACCGTTATTTAAGAGGTATTTTAGACCACAAAAATTTCCATCATTTTGGTTAAGAGTTGTAGATCGATGGTTTTTTCGTCAAAACTCTTTTGTTTTTTAATGTTTAAAATAATTTTTTCACAATCCTACTTTTTCCAGTCATAACGTTTTAGTTGTTCTCCACGGGAGTCCTCTGAGTGCTTTGGATGTGAGGGTTTTATACTAAAAAGTAGATTTTGAGGTAGAAGGATTTGCCACATTTCATTTTTGTATACTCAGCGGTTGAAATATTATTTAAGGGGTTTCCCTACTTTGTTAACACTCTTTATAGATATTTTGTTGTGAATTTTAAATACAGTGGAACGTCGATTATCCGGATTAACATTCTAATACCGAATTCGGATAATAAAATATTCGGTTAATTGAAAAACTAAAGAAAGGTTTATCGTTGGACATATTATAGTAATGTTTAATCGGTTTCACACTTATAAAAAGAAAAATATAAAAAAAATAAATGTGTATTAGTAAAATCAAAAAGATCCTCAGAACTAAATACAATGTAACAAAAACAGTTACGTTTTTGTTACATTGTATAGGATCCCCATTGAATAGGAATTTTATTAATAAAAGAATCGGAATTTATAAGAATTACTCAAAGAAATTTATCACCCTACTCTTTTGTAAGAAATGGCAATTTAAAAAAGTATTTAAAAAATAAATAAATTATAGATTTATATATATATATAATTGTATATATGTATATATACATACACAAAGCCTGTTGTCTTTCTCGTTTCCGTAAACAGTGAATATATTTTTAACTTCTATTTTTAGAGTTTAAACTAATTAAAAAAATTAACATTATATTAATTAATTACAAATTAAAATGTAGTAACATTGTTTCTTACCGATATAATGATAATGATAATGGATATTAACATTAAAATAGTTATATAAAAATCTTCTGTAAGTGGTCTTCAATGATCAAATTAAATATATTTAATTAAAATTACAAAATAAAATAATAATTAGTGCATAACAATAATTGTTTTTATTAATTAATATATTTTATGACAGATAATTAATTACGTAGTTAAAATATAATATTTTGTATTGATTCTTAGTTGTTAAATATTTTACGCATTACGATAAAATATTTTGCTACTAATTTCAATGGAAATTAACGAAATTAAATTGATAAATCTAGAAGCAGTATGAGGTAGATTATTTTTTTTTATAATAAAAGAATTAGAGTTTATAAGAATTATCTCAAAGAAATTAAAATTTACCACCCTACTATTTTATAAGAAATGACATTTAAAAACGTATTTAAAAAAAAAATTATATATATATATATATATATATATATAAGAAAAAACTTACAAAAACATATAGACAAGAAATTACATTAACTTAGTAATAAGAAATTCTATTTAGATTTCAAAAAATCGAAAAAATTACTGGAAATTAGATAGAATAAAACTTAGTGACAGTCGCTAATCGAAACGTACCATTCAAAATATTATTTCTCCTTTCAAAAATCTTTAATTTGTTCTTTCTTTAATGCTAATCTTCGTTTATGAGCTGCTATATCACGTAATCTGTAAAAAAAAGATTGTGTAGATTCCTACTATTATTTTCGCTCCAACCAGTCCATACCAGTCGACTAACATTCATGAGTTTTTTCTTGAGACGACTTTAGATGCAAGTCGTCGCCTTTTTCTTCAGCTGTTGTAATCTTCTCGATTACAACAGCTTACAGATTCTGTTGTAATCTCTATAATCTCGTCGTTGCTCAAAATTTGACATCCTAGATCATTATGATCGCTGGTGATTCATTCATCGACTCTAGAAGTCGCAGATGTACAGCCTGATTTTTTTTTACGAATTTCCTTATATTTCTGAGGTCTTTACGGTGCGTTTTCATCAGTCTCTGCATTATTTTATTTAAAATCTTATCCCACGCTCTTCTTAATATTACGCTTTATACAGAATTCTATCCATCAGCCATCATATAAAAACAGTCTTTCTAATTAATGTCTTTATTCTTCTTAAACCTGCTACTTATATCTTAATTATGGGCTAAAAAAAATAAAATGTTTCCATTAATTCTATCCGGTAAAAGAACCCTTTTGTCTACTGCTTGTAAAATGGATGTAACACCTGGAGGTAAAAACGGAACTTTGAATTTTCCGTCCTCTCTTTTTAAGAAACTCGCTGAAGGATGAGCAAGAGCATCATGGGAAAAGTACCCATTTTTATCCGCAAACTGCTGGTATCTTTTTAATCTCTGGTATGAAATAATTATCATCTCAATACAAAAAAAAGTCGGAAATCTTTCATGCTTTCTTCTGATCCGTTTGTAAATAACTGGAAAATTTCGGTTACCTCTAAAAGCAGGTGGTTCTTTTTATTTTCCAATCAGCATAAAATATAATCCGTAATCTCTAGTTGCGTTACTACCGACAAAAAACATCAAATTAGATTTAATTTACTAAGCTTTAATTTAATTTTTGGTAAGTGGAAATTTAATTTATACAACGTCAAATGTTCTTTAAATTTTTTGTAGGCTGGAGCGGATTTTTAAAAAAAAAAATCAAAGTTTTCTTAAAAAGTGCTTTTCATTTAAATCCCGTTTCATCGACATTATAAACAGAGTCAATCCTAATCTTTAAAAAATATCATCCTTCTGTTGAATAGATTTATTACTAGAACGTTTACTATAATTAATTAATTAATTTCAACAACATTAAAAAATTAGGCCTTTATATGAACTTTGATTCTTTGGACTACTGAATTTGTGTGTTTTTGTAATCGATAATATTTCAACTGATGACGAAAAAAAAATATGTTGGATACCGAATGACATCAAGCTGTGTACATTTCGTTATTACAATCAAATATGTCGTAATCATTTAAAATAATAATGATGATACAAAAAAATTGTTAAATAGGTTCAATTTGTATATTCACGAATATAATATTCAGTTAAAAAAAAAAAATACTCAAATTATGAGTGCAAAACAACGATGAATCCATCAAAGGAACTTCCTTTGCGATAAAAAAAACTGGTTGAAACAGCTACGCGTACATTGCTGAAGAATAAGGGTTGAACAAACATAAATAAAAGATACAGACCGAATTAAGACCTTCCTTTTTTTCAAAGTCAATGAAAACAGTTCACTATTGAAGATAGAAAATCTATAAACTTTATATGAAAAGTTTCATCTACATTACCGTAAATCCAAAAGGTTTTGGAAAGGTTTCGTAAAGTTTTATGATTTAAATTTATAGTATTAAAAAAGTCATGTTTTGTGTGTGTGTGCGCGCGCGTGTGTGTGTGTCAGTAATATTTTCTTATCATGAAGATTCCCTTAATTAGTTCGTATCTTTCTGTTTTTACTCTCGCTTTTAAAGTATTAAATTTTTTAAATTCTTAAGATAATGAAAATTGCCTGTATATCTCCGTTATTAATCTTAATAATTTCTCTTTGTACTCTTACATTAATAACGTCATTTAAAATTGATTATTAACGACACGTAATAGCAACAGCTTGAAAATTATCCAACTATTTGTGCTATGTAGACAGTAGCATTAAAAATTTAAATACCCGCATATATTTTATAAAGAAAAAATTATTATCATTTTAACTTCTCATATAGCACGTTTGTTCTATTTTTTTATAAATTCAGTGCCTCTTGACTTAATTATGCCGACGGAGTAATTACTTTCTTGTACGAAGTAAAGGAAGTAATTGTGATTGCGAAAAATTTCGGTTTTCAGGTTTCAACAGAAATATCCATTTTGATCATCTCTAAATCCATTTTGACTAGTTTCGACGTGACATTCGTATGTACGTATGTATGTATCTCGTATAACTCAAAAACGATTAGCCGAAGGATTGTGAAATTTTGAGTTTAGGACTGTTGTAACATCTAGTTGTGCACCTTCCTTTTTGATTTCAATCGAGTGAACCAAAAGTGTTCAAAAAAACCCAAAATCCAAACGATTGACGTTTTCTTAATTGAAGTAATAAGCCCTCATTGAGAGCTTTTCAACGATATATCTTAGATGGTACTTATTTTCATTGGTTCCAGAGTTATAGCCAAATGAAATTTAAGTAATTAAATATTTGGATCGTAGAAGGGAAGGCACACCGGTTTGAATCAGACTTCATCTCTTTTTTTTTTTAATTTAAATGTATTGATTTATTAATAATTATTAACCTCCGATTGTAAAATCACTTTTACGATAAATAATAATTTATTAATAATAATAATAAAAAAAATGAAAAAATATCAGAATTTATTAATGAAATAAAATTTTATGTACTTTTAAAAATGTATATTTGTAATTTAATAGGCGTTCAAGGAAGTCGTGCGGTGCCCACATCAGATTTTTTTACTATTATGAACGAATAAGTGGATAATGAAAGATTTTTAAAGATATTGGTGCTTAATTTTTGATAATTTCTTCATGATATTTTTTTAAGATTAAAATTAAATAAATTTATTAATGGATTAAGTTTTTTCATCTTAATTAAATAAAATCGTAATATTTATTAAAAAATATAAAAATTGGAAATTTTTTTTTTTGTTGATTAAATTAAATTATGATCTGTTCTCTGTTTGCACAAAGTATAAATAATATTTTGTATTTTAAATATACTGTATTATAATCTCGAAACTTTGTTATATGAAAAAAATTTTGATTTACTGTCGTATATAGTTTTATTAAAAATGAAACCTTATCTATAAATGAAATGTTCCTAGCTTCTCTTCAGCGTAACATGACAGGAAGATAAAACCAGTATAACAACTAGGGTTATGTTATAGAAAAATCTGATATAAAAAAATATATATACATGATAAAACAAAATATACTGTGATATATCCTTTTCTAAGAGTAGATTATCTAAAAAGATCCCTTGCAAAAGATTTTGTTATGATATACCGATAAAACTATTTTTTTTTTTATCATTCACAACTCATTAAATTTACTACTATATATCTAGACATCTGTCTCTAAAAGAATGGTTAACGTAATCCTCTATCATGCTTATAAACAGGACAGTTACTGGATATTTATTTATTTGAAGTAAATTATTTAAAAATACAGAATAAACAAACGCTTAATATTTTGTAATTATTTTCCCGGATGATGAAAGGGTTAAAATTTCAAAACTGCAATTGATGTAAGCAAGTTTTTTCAGACCTTTACATCGCAACTTATAAAGTACGAGGTTTAAAAATTTTACTCTTTGAAGGCTTATTGTTCTAAACTAATCAAAATTGTATATATTATGATGTTTAAATTAATATATCTTATTAATTATTCAAAAGAACTGGTTCCTAAAATAAACCTAAAATTATGATTATGTTATTGATTTCTTTATCTAATAGGAATATACAATATAAAAGATTAACTGAAAAATTAAAACTAAAAATTAAATTAAAACTAAGAAAACGTTACTTGGAATAATATTTTTAAACTTTGTAAACGAGCATTAGATAGCACTCAAAAAGGTGAGCTTTAAGGTCGTCGGAAAAAAGAAAGTTTTTTTTTTTAAATCTCGGCTTTACGTTCAAAGAAAATGAATTAAGAGTATATAAAATAAATTTAAGTGATCTTTTTATTCATTGGAGATGTTACAGTTTGTTATAAAAAACAAAAAAAGAATATTAAATAAAAAAGCAATCAACTTAAAGCTCTAAATGAAGGGGGTAAGAAAGTAACAAAAAAAATAAATAAATAAAAATAACAATGAAAATAAGTACTTAATATGTACAAATAAAATACATAGTTTTTCAAAAACTCTTCTAATAATAGCTTTTCTTGAACTTAGGTCTAAGTAGTTTACTAAGAAATATTTTTAGAAATTCATAAGGAATGAAAAATTGAATAAAATACGAAACAAGTGAAAATAATAATATATGCATTTTGTAATAAACTAAAGTAAAACGTGCATATTTGTTTGTAAAATGTAGTTGTTATTTTTGAATATAAAAAATAATCTAAAATAGGGTAAAAGAAAAGTTAAATTTAAATACAATTTAAAACAAAACAGCTTGTCGATTTTAACTGTAAATCGTTGGTCAGAGTTGTAAATGTGCGTTGTTGCTTACGAAGGCTATACAAAAGAGCAAGTGGATATTTTTCGTTTTGAAGCTCGATGTCCTATCTTTGCCGAGTGGAGGAGTCGCTGGTTAGGATCAATCGAGCTATCTTGTAGTTTATTTATAGACTTTTTGAACGAATATTATTGAGATAAACTGGCACCCTATTGCGGAGATGCATAGATTTTTAGACGGGAACTAGTTCGGTAGTTCAGTTATTAACTGCTTACGACTGTAACTGAAAATAAATGTTATGTATAGTGGTGTAGAAATATTTCACCTTTTTATTTTCGTTATTGAAATCGAGGTTTCATAGTACTTTCTGCTTGAGTTCCTGTTATTTTAAGCTAAGGTGGATGAAATTGAATATATTGAAGTTATTATCTTCGAATACTTAAAAAGTAAATAAATAAATTGTAAATGAAAGGTAAAAATAAATGTAGTTTTTTTTTTAAGTACTCAGTTCCTAGTTAAATTGTATTATAGTAATGAATTATATTAAATATGAATATTTGTGAAGAATATTTACCTTTACATCCCATCATGGTAATTTTTGAAATTTATTCTAATTTTGTGTTTTTTTTTTTGTTTTTTTTAATTGCACTGCATTATTTATAATAAATCTGATCTTATCTGTGTTAAAGGGAATTTTTTCTTTCTACGAAGATAATTATAGCATGATAGTATTAGCAGTAATAATGTTGTAATTCTACTACTATTTATTATTCTAGTATTCTTGTTACATTGATAGTATTATTTTATCCTACGAGTATCTTAATATTCCAACTTTCCATCTGACGATTTTTTAATTAAAATGTTGAATGTATGGTAATTATATGTTGGAAATCGTATATTATAACGTATTTTAATGTATTTAAAAACGAAATTTAGAAAATGAATCATTGTTATTATTATTAATATTAATCCTCACAAGGGTTAGACAACCCTCTTCACTCAGGACTCTTCCGCTTCCATGAGGATACACCTGTACTAATTATTTATTTATATATATATATATATATATATATATATATATATATATATTTAATTATAAATTCCAAATACGATTTGGTATTTAAAAAACACAGTAACAGTTACTAACAATGATCGTAACTTTTACATAGTTTTGTATGTAGTTTAATACAGATGTATCGTTACATTACCGTTGTTTGCACCACACCCTGATAGTCTGAGAAAGGTTTTATTAAAAGTATATCAAGGTTTCCGTAGTACCTCTCTAGTTATACGAAAGTTTAATTCCATTTAAACGCTTTCGGAACAGAATTCCATCATCAGGAACTTAAAAAATGTGTATTCCATTCTTGATAAAACCAAAACTTCGTTGTCATGTAAACAGTGTCCACCGTTATAATGGTGGATATATTAATAATAACAGGACGTTAAGTTGACATAATTTTAAACATATGACGATCACTGTTATATTATATTACGTTACATAAACAAATTTACATGACAACGAAGTTTTAGTTTTATTAAGAATATAATATACATTTTTTAAGTTATTTCCATTTACTTGGAAATTAAAAGTTTTCTAAAAATATATTTCATTCATAAGATTTTGTCCTTTCATAAAAAATACTGTTGTGATTATACGTATTAACTTGAAATCACTGTTATCTGAACCAAACCGTATGAATAATTGTATTTTAAGTACTCTAGTTTAATGTCGGAAAAATTGAAATGTTTTACTTGAAGATATCTTTAGACTGAATTACGAAATCAGATAAAATTCTGCTATTATTAAAATATCGCTTATATCATATAATTATCACTTAAAATGATAATACAATACTGATATATACTATACTGAAATGAAACGACTAGCACTAGATAGGGAATCTTGGAGACCTGCATCAAACCAGTCAAATGACTGAAGACAAAAAAAAAATCACTTAAAAATCATAGAAAAAATATTCTAATAGTTATAAGAAGTTTTGAAATATTTTTCTGCTCTAATTTACTCATAAAATATATATTACAACAATCTATCGTGAATATATAACAGTTTAGTATTTTGTATTGTACCCACCGGGTTGGTCTAGTGGTTAACGCGTCTTCCCAAATCAGTTGATTTGGAAGTCGAGAGTTACAGCGTTCAAGTCCTAGTAAAGCCAGTTATTTTTACACGGATTTGAATACTAGATCGTGGATACCGGTGTTCTTTGGTGGTTGGGTTTCAATTAACCACACATCTCAGGAATGGTCGAACTGAGAATGTACACAAGACTACACTTCATTTTCACTCATACATATCATCCTCATTCATCCTCTGAAGAATTATCTAAACGTTAGTTACCGGAGGCTAAACAGGAAAAAGAAAGAAAGAAAGTATTTTGTATTGTAATTTCTTAAAGATAGTAATTATAAAATAATTTTATTACATAGAGTTTTATAAGAATAATCAAGTTAAAATACTTGAAATTATAAAGTAAAGCCTAAAAAATGTATCAAAAATAGATATTAGCCATCTATTGGTATATTTTTCTGAGTTTAATTTATAAAATATTTGTTTTTAACACATTATAGAAATATTTTTTAAATAGTTAATAACTTATATTAATAAAAATTTATCAATTTTATATAGTAAAAAGAGTTTATAATTAATTATAACTTACACGTGAAAATTGATGACAACAAAGAAATTCTGAAATAAATGAAAATACAAATTTCCAACCTAATAATATAAACAAAAAAAAAATCGGTTTTAATTAAGCCTGTAAATGCTTTTACATGATATACGAAGTAGATTTTTGGGTAGGTTTTTTCTACCTTGCAAATAAAAATTAAATTTTTGTAATACCGTGATCAGTGTAATGGGTAAAACAGAAAATTAATTACAAAAAAGTAAAGCGGTTAAACTATTCTTACGTATTAAAATAGAAATAAAATAATAGATTGGTAAACATGTTAGGAGAATAAATAAATATTATCAGCATCGAAATAAATACAAATTTTAAAAGATTAATTGAGTTAAACCAATTATACGTGTTGAAAAAAATTAAGTGTATAAAACAAGGGTTTTTTAAAATTTATATTTATAAATTCATCGACCAAATAATAAAGATCCTGTAAAAGGAAATCATTTAATCTTACACTATAAATTTAAAAAAAGAATTGGGCCGAAAACCTACTTCCAATTCGTCTGGGCGTTCTTCTGGACGATTCGGGCTGTTTTTTTTTAACCTGCTGAGAATGGCCCGCAGATATGTTATGAAACATTTAAGTACCTTCAAAGTGATTTTATCTGAGTAACACTTCGAGAAAGTTTCTCAATTAAATAATAAATGAAGATTTTTTTAAGAATTCTCAGAGGAGACTAAAGTTGTGGGTCCGAGGACCCTTGATGACATACATATCTGTGGGTCATTCCGAGTAGAAGAAAAAAATCAGCCCGATCCATTCAGTAGAACGCCTAGAGCGACTGGAAATAGGTATTTACCATGCAACATGAAAACAACTCCGTTCGGGCGTTCTGTTGGATGAATTAAATCAAAGAGATTAATTTCAATATCTAAATGTATCAATGTAAATAAGTTTGGATGAGTATTCGTAGGTTTAGGTTGAGGTTTTGGTGAGGTTGATCATCACCTATCGCAGTTTTTTACAGGTCATGGTTCCTTCAATAACTACCTGCACAAAATAGGCAAGAGAGAAGAGCCAATTTGCAACTACTGCAACGAGATAGATGATGCTGAGCACACCTTTTTTGAGTGCAATAGGTGGGACACACTTAGACATAGTAAGGCACTCACAGGTATAACTCCAGAGACAACAATAGACTACATGCTAAGAAGCGAGTCAAACTGGAATAATTTTGCTAGTTTTGTTAGACAAGTTGTTCTACAGAAATACTCCGATGAGAGAAGACAAGGTGTTGGCTAGAATAGGACTGGGTGGACAGCCTTGCTGGTGTGGTCCAGCATGCTGCGGTGTGTTGGCACTGATGAGCCACCAAGGACTCCACGGGTAACAGTCAGGCAACAGCACACTGAATACTGAAGGGACCCGGCGCCGCGTCGCGGCGAACTGGGTCTGGCGTGGTGTAATAATGTGGTGTATTAGTATTGCCCTTTTGGGTCCCCAAGGGGGCAATATTGATAAAGAACTCTCAAAAAGAGCTAACCGGTAGGCCGACCTGCCTTGCCGGTATATAGCCGGTAGGTGGGGAGGCCTATTTGAGTTTAAAGACACTCACCTGGGCGGCGTAATACCAACAAGTCGGTCCGGCCCAGGGGAGCTGAGAGAAAAAAAAAAGGTTTAGGTTGCGTTAATTGGGATTGTTGAAATTTAGTTTCCATGGTAACAATCGGCATATATTTTGTGAGGAACTAGTAAAACCAATCAACAGTATTTACTCTATATCCAGTAAGAACTAAATAGTTCCCATCTAATTAAGTGACGAATTATTTTCTTTACGGTTTAAAATACTTTAATTTATTTTTTCTTAAGATAGATTCATGCAAATTAGTTAATTTTATTTATTTAATATTCTTTTAATTTACTGAAACATGTAAATAATATTTTCTGAAACAATACTCGTATAAAACCAAACAAAAAATTCATCACGAGTTTAATCCATCGCTTCATTTTTGTTTGTTTTACCGTTGATTATCGGTTTTTTAATAAAGGATGTTAGAATTGCTTTTTTTATTTATATTTTAATGATTTTATTTAGCTCCTGCAGACTGATAGTTGACCGGTGTTTTTATTTTATCTGGTATTGATGTATAGGCAGATTTTTATATTTTGAATATTTCACAAAATGATGCACATAATTTTGTTCTAGAAAAACCCTGTTAAATTTTCCTTGTATTGGTAGTATTCTACTAAACTACATAAAAACATAAATACTAATATTAATATTAATTTGGATTTGAATATACTCGACTAATAGTCAAAACTAGTTAATAGTAACCAATTTTTGACGAAAGATGAAGGAAATTCGTTTTATGTAAATCGTTATTGCCCGGCTAACTTTGACTGATAAATATTTCATAATGTGCTTCAGAATAGGGAAAGAGTTGAATTTTAATCCGTACTCGGCTTATGAGAGCTATTTAGAAATTATAAATTTCACAAGCATTAGTAAGGTTCGTAGCAATAACAGAATGATAATCGATATTGTTAAAAAAAAAATTACTGGTAGGAATACCATCGCTTATCATTAGCTCTTTCAATATTAGATTTATCGTGTACTTTAAACTGGTGGTCTGATCCAATATGTTTCTAAAGAATCAAAGAAATTGGCTTTTCAAAATAGAGCCACATTTATACCTGCTACCTTTTAATTTGATCAGTTGAAATTTATTTGTATCCTACTATACAGGTATTCTCTTTTAGGATGATAAAAGCAGTGTTTACATGTAATGTGACATGAGACACGAGCCAAAATTGAAAACAGCATAGTCTTGTACAAAAATAGCAGAAGTCTTGGCATTCAGTGTTTGGATTACTAAGGAAAATATGGAAGAGTTTTCGTTGCCTTCTTAAATTATGATAAACATATTAGAAGGTCAAATCCATTAAAATGTATACAAAATTCAGACCTAAAAATATTACGTCTAAATGGCTCGCACTAAAAGTGATTTAACGCATCACTAAAGTGATTAGTGCGACTGTGTGTCAGTGTATTCCATTAAAATCAAAGAATAAACTTATTAAATAACGTTATATAACTTCTTTGTAAAAATAAAACTATAAACCGCCATTTGTTTAACGGTGTAACATAAATAAAACACAGACATGAAAATACTATAAATACTTGAGAGATAAATTTAAAGAAAACTAAACGAAGAAATTATGAAACATGAGTTTTAATAAAATTTAAGAGAAATAAACGGCTAATTGATGCCGCAGGGCAATAAAACCTAATAATCAGTTTATGTTGTATGATAAAGGGAAATTAGGAGACGGGGTAAAAGGCTTGTGAAGGAATAAAACGAAATGTGCTTGTGTGTGTGTGTGCGCGCGCTTGTAAGGCGAAGAGAAAGGAAAAGAGTGGGAGAGACGATTGTGAAGTAGAAGAGGAAGAAGAACAAGTGGAATGGGGGAATATTGTTTTGACAAATGGGGAAACTTGTGAGAAGTAAACTTTTATCTCTGTCAACTGTCTTAAAGGACATAATTATAAGGAACAGTAACAGTAGCTGGTACCAGACAGATAAATCTGTTACAACGCTAACTCTAAACACATATACACTTATAGAATGCTCACAACAACATATATTTTGTTGTAAAAGAGTTTCATAAAACTGAACACTACCTCTTAAAGACAAATGTACAGAATTAGCTTGGTAAGCTATTTTTATATAGATATATTTTATTCCGTAATGTATATGTCTATATATATATATATATATATATATATATATATATATATATATCTCGTATCAGTTTATTTTCTTTTAAATCTGTAATAAAGAAGATACAACGTATATCAACCTAACGCACTTGAAAACTCAATAAACTCTTATTTAACCCGGTCATGAAATTCACCAATATTTTTTAGTTCATGACACTAAATGTAAATGTTATAAATTTTTTATATTTATTATTACAGACTTTTTTTTTGTTGATAAGATTAATATCCTCGCAAAAACTCTCCAGTAACTCAAAGGAAGGGAAAGAATATTAACTACCAATAAAGTTTTTAAAAATATGAATGTGCACAATTATATTTATTTTTTACTTCAAACATTTTAATATAACTTAGAAACAGATTTTCTTGATATATTATTTTATCATCAATTTCGTAAAATTAGTTTTAAAACTGTGCCGAATAAAATATCTTCTTTGTTTAGTTCTCCCCGTTATCTAATCGTTATTCAGGACAGGTACTGGATACTGGATAGTGGATTTAGATGTATGACGCGCTTGATATAAAGAAATCACACATCAGACAGAATCTTATACTTTACTAAGCCAAGTCTATTGCAAAAGAATTTTTTATATAAATTTTCAATAACTAAAACCTTTTGCGTATGTCAAGTTTAAACTACTTTAAAGATGTGTAAATTAAACTTAAAGGTTTTTTTAAATTAATTTAATTATTTATAAAAATACAGTAGGTTATGAGTCAGTTAATTTGATATTAAATTGCGAATTCGCTTAATATAATAAGCAGTTACAATAAAGTTATCGAAATTTAATATGTAAGAATTACCCGTACTCTAGCTGTTATTGAACCATGGAATATATTTTAATTTTTACGTTTCCGGCTATAGCGATATATACTGCTTCAGTTATAATGGAAAAGTATATATATATCTTAAAAATATTAATTTTTGAAGTTTTATGCCTTTAGAAGACATTAACAGATATTTTAAAAAAATATTTAATTATATTGTACGTAATCAGCGAAAAAAATCGTTATTCCAATGCTCCGAACCCAAAAAAAAAATATTTTTTGTCAGACAGACGTTTGTGTGTATGTATGATGGCCTGTATTTGGTTTTATAATTCTGGATCCCGTTATCAATTTTCTTCAAACTTGATAGAAAGATCTTCCATGCTAAAGAAAGTATTAAATTTCGGCAAAAATTGGAAAAGGAATGTTTGGGCTTCAGAAAAAACGTTTTCGTACAAAAGTTAAAGTAATTTTTATCAACCACAAATTTAAAAAAAAAAAAAAAATAATATTCACCCCTTCCCAAAAAATGACTTTTATATAAAAATAAATAAATATATATAAAAACGGCTTCAAAAACTCAAAATGTTCTGCATCGATTGAGCTCAAATTTTAGCACGATATATAATTCGCATCAAAGATTGTTTTCATCTATTTTTAATAAATCTATCTATCTATTTTTAATTAGTACAGTTTTTTAATAAATAAGAGGCTAATAAATCACATGGAAATGTAAACATAGGAAAACCAATCAGATCAATGCAGGATGGCCGCTGTCAAAACAACGACCAATCACAAAGATCCCGTATGGCCGTTGCCAATGTAAACAAAATCACAAATGATTAAGTAACAAATTTCTTTGAATTATATTTAACAGCTAAAACATCTGTATTTTATTAAAAAAAAACACCAAAACAAAAAGAAAAGCCACCAAGAAGGATGACTTACAGTAAATAAATTAAACACCCAACTTTCTTATAGCCCACATAGACTTAAGACTATGCAAACAAATAAAGTCGAAATAATCAAATACACAGAAAATAATATCCCTACATAATGACCAAAAAATCCTTTGTTAGGTTATTTTTTTACATATATATATATGACCAAACAATCGTTTTTTGGTCATTTAGCGTTCTTTGCTATGTAAAAGCAAAGAAAAAAATTCACAAATAGTAACACTAAAACCACACAACTAAGTATTCGTTTTTATTTTTGTTTTTTCTAGCCTCCGAAACCACCGTTATGCATTGCTTCAGATGATGATATGAATGATTTGTAGCGTATGAAAATGCCATGCCTGACCCGGGATTCCAACTCGGAACCACCAGATTAAAGTCCTAGACGTTACCACTCGCGCCACTGAGGCCGGCAAACATATTCGTTGGGAGCCGAATAAAAACACGACTTACCAATATGGCGTTGTGTGTCAAACCAATTTTATACGGACTATAATTACTTTTAATACGCGAAACCTTTTGCAATGATTGAACATTAACTTAAACTTCTTCAAAAATTATTCCTTTTGAACTAAGCCACATTTTGATAACATTGTTTTTCTATAACACGGCTGGAATTTCGAAGACAATAACCGAATTCTCTTTCAAAGGACATAATACACCGCTAAACTATTTCTAAATAATTCAAATTCGTGTAATTTTTTTTACGAATCGCGTTTTTATCAAAATCTCACCTTTTTCTCAATTGACCTGCGGGATTTTGTTTTCTTTGGAGACCGTAATTCATTAGTAGATTCATACTCGAGAATCACGTTGTACACTGAAGCAGTACAACTTCTACTTATGTTAGCAGTTTATTAACATCTGAAATCAACGCCGTTTGATTATTCTGTAATTTGTAAGCATTACTCTGCTTTTGTAAGCATTTAAAATTATATGTTTTTTCGCTTAAGAGCTTAAGGGCTTTTTTTCGCACCCCACAAATCTTTATATATAAAAATGTTAAGTTCGTTTGTGTACGCTTCAAAAACTCAAAATGTTCTGCACTGATTGAGCTCAAATTTTAGCACGATATATAACCCGCATCAAAGATTGTGTTTATCTATTTTTCGCATCAGTCACATACCCGCGACGGCGAGAAAACAGTTTTTTTAACGGCCAGCTGTGTACCAGTGACCGCGCCATCTGCCGGAAGCGAGGGGAACACTCGCCATACTAGCTAACGACAACCGCAGTCACATGTGAAACAATACCTGTTCCCAATTACATTGTTTATTAACAAAAAAAAAAAACCTATCCACTTGCATCTGATTCAGATTATTATACAATCTGAATTAAATATTCACTTTAATCGAAGTACTTTTGTGTGATGGTGTCGTGATTGAGCTGCGCCTTTCACCAAGTTCTGAATTTGTTAGAAAACGACCAACGGTGGGATATATGTATTAATGACGCGTGCAACACTGCACATCCAAACCAAATTCGCGCATTATTCGCAATTATATTGACCACTTGCTTCCCTTCATCTCCCACAGAGTTATGGGAAAGATATCGATCGCATATGGCTGAGGATATTTTGAGCCACCAATATAATATTGATATTTGATATTTTGGTCACCAATATGACCATGGAATTTACAGAAGGCATTTACAACGAAGCATTGATAAATATTGAAGACAAGTGCATAGCTATTGCAAATAAAGTTCTTAGTCAATTGGGAATGCCAGCACCCACCCGAGCTGCGATTGCTTCATTTGATGTGGATTTACGCCGTGAACAGAGTTACAACATTGCTGATCTTCAGTCATATGTCCAATCAAACAATCCCAAATTAACGCGTGAACAGAAAGGCATTTACGATCGCATAATGCAAATGATAAATGACGGAGTTGGGAGGACCTTCTTCTTGGATGCGCCAGAAGGAACCGGGAAAACATTCCTCATTAGATTTATTCTAGCAACAGTTCGATCAAAAAATGACAATTATCCCGTTGCGGAATGTTAATCAGCCAAAACTCTGCAACGGCACGCGACTTGCAGTTAAGAAATTGATGAATAACGTAGTGGAAACAACGATTTTAACGGGGCCTGTCAAAGGTGAAGATGTCCTCATTCCTCGAATACCCATAATCCCGACCGATACCCCATTTTAATTTAAAAGATTGCAATTCCCAATTCGATTGGCATTTGCAATCACAATCAATAAAGCTCAGGGTCAATCTTTAGAATTGTGTGGTTTAGATTTAGATGCGGATTGCACCTCACATGGGCAACTGTATGTTGCGTGTTCCCGAGTCGGTAAACCAGATAGCCTTTATATCTACGCAGACAGTGGAAAAACAAAAAAAAATATTGTATATCTGGAAGTATTGCAAAATTAAACTTCTTTGAAACGTATGCTTTGTTTTGTTTCTCATTTCTCATCCATGCAACCACAATGTGCCACAGCGAGGCGTGGTTGGTAGAGCTAGTATATATATATATATATATATATATATATATATATATTAGCTATAATTTGCTTCAGAAAAGGAATTAATGGGAATTGTTTTGCATCTATATTTTCTACTTGAATTGTGCTTGAAACCAGTAAAAACGGTTTTGTCCATCTCACACTAATTGTTTGGAGTAACAAAAATATTCTTTTAAATAAAAATGATTTTAATTAATTTAAATTTAAATTCATATCCCAAGTTATTCACTGCATTTAAAGAATAAAAAATATTAATTTATCTTTAGCCTTTACTTTTCAGTATTTCTATAAAAACAAGATTAACTAAATACTTTCGCTCCCTTTTTAGAAAATTACAACTTTATGATGCAATTCGTAATACGTAGCCGCCTTTTTAAACAAATATTTGTTTTTAATTTGTCAAAATTATTTAACTGTTCTAACTTTATGTTGTTTGTTTACATTATTCAGATTGTTATTTGTACAATTTATCAGTAACTTGACTCGCTCTGAAAACAAGAACAATTCCATATCTTCGTAAAAGAACGAGTAATGTTGGATGTAGAGAATTCCTCTCGTGGAATCCAAAAAAAAGACAAGAAAAAAAAGACTGTCTGCTACATCGAATCGAGCGAAGGGCTACTTAGTATTATAATATTATTATATAATCATAATATTATAATCTCCTTAGCAAAAACAGTGTCCCATAAATCGATTAGTATAATATTCATATTATAAAATAAACACTGATTAAAGTGCAACGTCAGGAGTAAAGTTTTGACTTTGTGTACTTACAACCCGACAAGAATTTCTCTCCGCTATCAACGTAATATTATTTTGGTCTTTGTTCATATCACACTTAAACTAGCGATTAAATACATAAAAGTAACAACTAATGGAGTTGGTAACATATACTCGTACGTTACCTTACAATTTTACGCAATCTGACATGATTCCAAACTCATCTCTAAAAATGACATAACCATTTAAAAATAACTCTCCAAAGTTCTTACAGAAAGTGAGGAATGAAGTGGTTTTACGTTAGCTTCTTTTTTAAACTAAATCTAATTTTGCACGGTAGTTTGACAAACCTATTTGTTTAATTGAGATCTTTAGATTCAGGGAAAGCAACTTTGGGTAGTTCCTTCTGTACTTCACGTAATTACTCTAAATGCACCATAGTCATAAGAATGAGCGGGTAAAATGTGTGAAAAATAAATTAATTTATGAATCCTTTCCGTTGAAAAAAAGTATATTATTAATAATTTGTTTGTTAAGCAAAGGAATTCTGAACTTTAATAAATAAAATTATGTACAACATAAAAAGAAAATATTAGATCTACTTAGATTTTTATTTTTTCCTTTACGTTTTGATATTAATTATAAAATAATTACCTACAATTTTTCCATGAATTCCTATTTTCATATTTGACACTGAATGTTTTTTATTAAAGCCCTTATTGAGATAAGTTGCCAATATTTATCAAACAACTGAATGAATTATTAAACGAACGTATTGCATAACTACAACGATTAAAAAACTAAAGACTTCTTGTTGAAAGAAAAAATCTCTTCCTTCATAGGGAAATAGTTTTATTCTGTTATTCTAGGAATCTGGCAAAAACTCTCAATATAATAATAAGCATTATTTTTTGTGGATTATAAAAATAATAAAACAGTGTCTACAAACCCAAAAATAATTGAGTTAGACTCCAATTTATTTTTAGCAAAACTTTTCAAAAAATATTTCTACCATGTGAACTCATTTTTTGGATATTTGGTTACTTTTTATGGAGAAAATAAACTGTCGCGTGTTCACATTTCAACAAGGATAATAAGAGACTAACAAACATAAAAATTCCTTATAAATACAATCTTAAACTCTAAAAATACATCAAATAAAATAGATAATAATAAATTTATACGTAAAGAACTTACAAAATAGTAATTTCAAACTAAAACAAAACAAAATTGATTCAATGGCAATTATATTACAAAAAACAAAATACAGTTTAATTTATTATTGACTAATAGTAACTAATATTGCATTAACAATAAGATAACAATAGAAAAATCTAAAATTCTTACCATTTAATTTCTGAAAGTATTATTCACTTATACCGTTTTTCAAAAGAACTACCCTATTTATGAATGAATAGAATACTGTCACGTTCACTACTATTCACCAACAACTCGCCGAACAGCTTATTCTTTTCAACAGTTGTTCAAAATGGAATTCTCGTAAAGGACTCTTCAGTCGTTGTTACCAAACACTTACCGTTATTGCTTTTATCGCACGCTGCACCGAACTCGGACTTGCAAAACTACTGACTGTTCGCTGGTCTCCACTGGTCTCCTTTCCTTTCTTTTTCCTGTTTAGCCTCCGGTAACTACCGTTTAGATAATTCTTCAGAGGATGAATGAGGATGATATGTATGAGTGTAAATGAAGTGTAGTCTTGTACATTCTCATTCGACCATTCCTGAGATGTGTGGTTAATTAAAACCCAACCACCAAAGAACACCGGTATCCACGATCTAGTATTCAAATCCGTGTAAAAATAACTGGCATTACTAGGACTTGAACGCTGTAACTTTCGACTCCCAAATCAGCTGATTTGGGAAGACGCGTTAACCACTAGACCAACCCGGTGGGTTACCCACTGGTCTCCTGGCCTGCAGAATCAATACCCGACCCGTCCTTTTGATTGCTCAAGCATAATAATTTTTATTGTCCGCGCCTTCTACGCTTTTCTATAAGTCCTTTCCGAAAAAAAATCTCTGTCGTTTATTCTAGATTCTTCTTTCTTTATTTTCTCTCCCTTTCTTCTTCCTGGAAGGAACCCTTTACACTGGTCCCGTTACAATACTAAGCCTAAAACAATATACAAATTTAATTTTTGTTAACTTCTACAATTTACAGACAACATCTATCTAAACTGGATAGCAGACAACAGGATTGGACAACTTTTCTGGTTACACCAGTCCAGTTATGGTATACATTTTTGTAAACACTTTTTTTGATATTTTAATATATTTTTATAGGACTATTTGAAAATTTAGGAGAGCATACATCAGGGGGCATATTTTAATGATTAATATATTTGCTGAAATTGATTTTAAATAAATTAAATTCTAGATTTAAAGAATTTTCAGTTTAAAAAAACTTGGAATTTCCCAATCAGGGAAGGCGTATTAAGTTATTTTAGTGACTTTATTGTTTAAAACAATATCTGTTCAGCATTAAAGATTTAAAATTGCGAAGAAATTTTTTTATTTTGGGGGCTCCCATATTCAAAGAAATTATTCGGGTAAAATTAATTTATAAGAAAATAATTCCTATAATAATTATAAGAAAATAAGTAGTGATAATAAATTTAAAAATAACTTTTTAAAAAATACAAAGATGCAGCCACAGTTCTAGATAAACAAAGTTGTAAATTTGTAGGATAGGGTGGAAATTTTTGGAAGATTAAAAAAGTATATAAAATGTAAGAGCTATCAAAAAATTAAGATTTTTACGTTTTTAAATGCAATGTGTAACCTACGAGATTGATTTAAATTTCAAATAAATTAACAAAAAAAAAATTTAATTTAAAAATTTTTTTCTCACCACACACCACTGGAGTGGGACAGAAGAAAATTTTTATAGTGGTTAGAAGGCCTATTGAATTAAAAAATATATATACAAAAACTGCCATTTTAGCTCTTTTTAATGTATGATATAACTAAAAAAAAAAGAAAATTATGTAAAGTAATTTTTTCGGTATGGGGTGAATATTAGAAAAATTTTTAGTAATTAATGATCTTGATAAAAAGAATTTCAACTTCTATAAGAAAACGTTTTTGCTGAAGTGCCCCAGTGAAGATTTGAAATTATATTTAAAATCATATTAATTCCTTCCTTTTTCAATTTTTGCAAAAATTTAATACATTTTTCCCCTCGCAGGTAGTTTACCAACTTTGAAGAAAATCATTCTTCGGCATCCAGAATTATAAGACCAGATTCAGGCGCAAATATACACTGTACATAAGCAAACGCACAAATGTCCGTCTGACAAAAAAAAAATTATTGGATTTTGAGCATTGAATTAAATATTTTTCGCATATTACTTTCAATATATTTAAATGTGTTACTGTTTGTTTATTATTAAAGAACTTTTTTTATATATCTTCTTAAGGCAAGTTTCCCATTATAACTATAGCTGTGGTGGTAGCATTTACGGCTATAGCCAAAAAAGTATAAGAAAATTATTTTAACAACAGATTGCTTGCAAACTATTTTTCTAGATTTATCTACCTTTTTTATTATTTTTCTGTTAAATAGTAATTCATGTTATGTTCTTGTTTTTATGAATACTAAATACCGTTTTAATTTTAAGGTTTTAGAATGAATTACACTTTAAAAATATTTAATAAAATTAAATATTTAATAAAGCATATTCTGAGTCAGATTATCAACTTTTCCCCCACAAAAGAGGAAAGATTTTTAGGGATCTTTTAAGTAATATGCTTATAATAAAGGAAAAATTATTGCTATTATTATTAAAATTGCGATTATTATACTAATAATAAAAATAAGACAAGTTTACGTAAAAGGAATATTAATAATTCTGAAATGCGATGACATTTATTATTGATATATAAAAAGAAGTGGGGTTTCATTTATCTTTTTTATTCATTTTACGTCGGATATAATTTAATATACAATAATATTATGTAACTTGAAAAATGTTTCCAGTTTAAAAGGAGATGGTAAAGAAATATATGAAAAAAATCTCTCTGCAAGGGATACTTTTATAAAAATATACACGTGCCTACCTCGCACAGTCGTCGTAAGTTATATTCAGGACATATAAGAATAGCTTCGACCATCTGGATTAAAAAAAAAAAACTTTTGTGAAATATCCCTATTACGTAACTATTTTTATATGTAATTATTTGGATAAGAAATATACGCTATTAAATACAGTTATAAGAAAACTCTATATGACTTGAACAAGAAAATTTTCCCATTTATTTCTATCGGAAAACAAATAAATTAAAAGCCTTAGAAAAATAAAATTATTTTTTTTTTTTATTATATTTTTTTTATCTTAACACATTATAGTTAAAATAAAACCTAAAATTCAGTTATAATAAGAAAACCCTACGTGACTTGAACGAGAAAATTTTCCCATTTATTTCTGTCGGAAAACAAATAAAAGCCTAAAAAAAATAAAATTTATATTATGTTTTATTTATTTTAACACATTATTGTTAAAATAAAACCTAAAATTATTCTTTAAAAAAGTTTTATTCGAAAACTTAAACTGGTGTTTCTAAAACATGTTCCATTTTGTAAATGTACTAAGTTATTATAACGAGTATAAAGTAGTTACAGAAAATAAATTCTATAAAGAGTGCATCGAATAGAATTATAAACGTGCATACTGAGCAATTTATTATTTGATCCTTTAACAGCGTTTTCAGATATAACTCTAATCCACTCCAGTTTTCTTTTTTCTATAACATAAACTCATGTAACACTTATTTCAAATCTGTTTCATCCCTTTTACAATTCCATATTTTTATAATAAATCCCATACATATTGCAACTATTTTTTATCTTCTTGAGTTTTAATAATATGATAAACATCAATATTCCCTGAATTGTATTTCACCGATCTCCGTAGTGTCTCTACGAACTGTAGCGTCTCTATATCATCACCTGTAGGTTTTGAATTCAAATTTAGGACAAACTTGATAATTTTTTCATAAACATAACATTTTCATATTTCATTCTCTCCAGTAGGATGACGTAAGGAAATACATCCTGACATTAAAAACTTGAAAAATCCTATATATTTAATCGCACAAAAAATAAGAATGAATATATATGAAAAGAAAACATATTTAATTTTGTACGAAATTAGATTTATAATTTTTTGTAACTATAATTATGTGACAAAACAAGAGTGGAAATGCAAATCATTTAATGTTATATTAGGCGAAGTATAAAGAAGATTTAGTTTGAGTTTTCTAATTAGATTTATTATAATTAAAGATTTACCCATTAATTCATTTTTTTTTCGATTCGATTATAACAATACGAAATCTTAATATATTTTTGACAATTTTTTGATTCAGAGCAAGTCAGCTATTTCTTTTATTCGTATAATGATATAACGATATCTTTTTAAATACAAGAATTTCAGACTTTATTGTTAATTACATTCTAAAAAAAAATCAGTGACTAAGTATGAATCTATTTTAAGAAAAAAATAAACACAAATTTCAGATCATTTCAACGTATCTCTTTTTTAACAGAATCAAACGATTTTGATGAAACTTCTTTATTACTGGAAACTCAATATTTGTTATTGCAATTTAAATATTTATTATACGACAATAGTACGTTTTTAAATAACCTTGGAAAAGAACATATTCAACTAACGTAAATTGGTACTTAATCATTAAAAAACAATTGAAAAGAATTTATTTAACTATAAAGATAAATATTTAATTTTTAAATTACAGCTAATATAAATAGACATTTAATTTTTAAATAACCGTGTAAAAGAACATATTCTACTAATATAAGTAGGTATTTAATTTTTAAATAACAACGAAAAAATATTTTAACTATAAATATGGACATTTAATTTTTAAATAACCTTGGAAAAGAGCATATTCTACTAATCTAAACAGGTATTTAATTTTTTAAAAACCATTGAAAATAATTTATTTAACTATAAAGAGAGATATTTAATTTTTAAATAACCTTGGAAATTCGACGTCTAACGTGCAGTATAAAAACTAAGATTTTCTTAGTAATCATGCAATTTCCCAGCACAATTTTCGTTGTCGCAAGATTAATTTGAAAGATGAAAGGAGAAAAAAGAAATGATTAAAAAGGAAGGAGGAAAGAGAAATGACGGAAGGAAAGAAAGATAAAAAAGAGAAAATGATGGAAAGGGAAGAAAATAAATGGGGAAACAGAAAGGAAATATAATATAAATGAAAATGGAAAAAAGGAAAGAAGGGTAAAATGGGAAAAAGAAAAAAAGAAAAACGGAAAAATAAAATGGAAAGGAGAAAGGTGAAAAAAGAAAACGGGAAAGGAAGGAAGAAAGGGATTATGGTAAAAATAAAAATGGGAAAAGGAATGAAAGGGAAAATGGAAAAAAGAAAAAAGCAAAATGGGAAAATGTGAAACGGGAAAAGAAAATGCAAAGGGGAAAGAAGAAAAAAAGGAAAGAAGAAAAAGATAAAGGGGGAAAGGGAAATCAGGGAAATAAAAATGAGGAAATAAAAGGGAAAGGGGAGAAAATGGTGGAAAGTGAAGAGGAGTAAAAATTTTAATGGGAAAAAGGAAAATGGGAAAGTAGGAAAAGAAAAAAGAAACGAAAAAGGAGAAATGGGAGAAAAAAGAATTGGAGAAAGGGAAAATAGAAGAAAGAGTAAAAGGGAAAAGTTAAATTTTGTTAATTCCGTAATGTTCATTTTGTTAATGTTTTATGAAACTTTCAATTTTGTTCATTTAATCTATATATATATATATATATATATATACTCAAATCTAGCAATAGCGAAGCATCGCCATCGCCGAGTTTGCTAATATATATATTAGCAAACTAAGAGAAAATATCTGCGATATATATATATATTATATATATCGCAGATATTTTCTCTTCATGAGAAGCTTTTATCATAGAAATCAGAATTTTCAATAGTTTATTAAGAAAACAACACAACAGAATAAAATCAATAAATAACTGGATTTACATTTTTAGTATTCCGTAAAAGTCATTCTGTTATCTACTGCAAACCCAAAATGAAAATGAACAAATATTTTTTTAAAATAAAATAATGCTAGTCGTATTTGTGAGTGTGTATATTTTTTCCCAGTAGAAGCCCGTTTTTATAAATCAATGACAAGAAAAAAGCAACGTAGCCTCAAATCCGTAACTTCTATGTAATTACAATATTCATGAAATGCTATCTCAGCCGACAATCCAGTTCCTATTTCATAATATTCTGTTTCATTATTTGCAACTAAATTTGGTTGTACAATTTCACAGTAACATTTTTTCTGTTACTTCCTTACCGTATTCTCATACCTAAATTTCTTCTGTAAACCAGATTTTTCCTTAACTTTTTTTTTAAATACAGTTAGGTTTTGTTTCCTCTTACCAGTTCTCTCATTCCTTCGTAACACTCAAAAAATATACTTATCACGAATCTCGGTTTCTTCATTTTGTCGTTTTTCCTTTTGAAATGAAACTTATTTTTTAAAATAGGCCAATTTTTTTATTCTGTTCAAGAAAAATATAATTCGTTTTCTTAGGTTTCCCTTCCTCCTCTATGAATCATGAGACCTTGCCGTTGGTGAGGGGGCTTGAGTGCTCAGGGATACAGAGTAGCTGGACCGAAGGTGCAACCATATCGGAGAGGTATCTGTTGAGAGCCAGACTAAGGAATGATTCCTGAAAGAGGGCAGCAGCTCTTTCAGTAGTTGTTAGGGGCGTGAGTCAGGACGACTTAAACGGCCGTATCAACATCACTCAGTCCTCTGAGTACTGCGCAGCTGAAAGCAATGGAAAACTACAGCTGCTTTTTTTCCAAGAAAATGTGGCTCTGCATTTTCACATATACAATAATGGAGGCGCCTTCCTTGGTAAAATATTCCGGAGGTAAAATAGTCCCCCGTTCGGATCTCCGGGTGGGGACTACTAAGGAAGGGGTCACCAGAAAATTAAAAAATAACATTCTACGAGTCGGAGCGTGGAATGTTAGAAGCTTAAAAAAGGTTGGTAGGCTAGAGAATTTAAAAAGGGAAATGGATAGGGTAAACGTTGATATAGTAGGAATTAGTGAGGTTCGGTGGGAAGAGGAAGGCGACTTTTGGTCGGGTGACTTTAGAGTAATTAACTCAGCGTCAAATAATGGGCAGGCAGGAGTAGGTTTCGTGATGAACAAGAAAATAGGGAGGAGAGTGGAGTATTTCAAGACGCGTAGCGATAGAGTCATTGTAATAAGGATAAATTCAAAACCTAAACCGACAACGATTGTTAACGTCTATATGCCTACAAGCGCCCATGATGATGATGAGGTAGAATGTGTATACGAAGAGATTGATGAAGCAATTAAACACGTAAAAGGAGATGAAAATTTAATAATAGTTGGAGATTGGAATGCAAGCATTGGAAAAGGCAAGGAAGGAAATATAGTGGGTGAATACGGGCTGGGCAAAAGGAATGAAAGAGGGGACCGACTTATAGAGTTTTGCACGAAGTATAATTTAGTAATTGCCAACACCCAATTTAAAAATCATAATAGAAGAATATACACTTGGAAAAAGCCAGGCGATACTGCAAGGTATCAGATAGATTATATCATGGTTAAGCAAAGATTTAGAAATCAACTCGCTGACTGCAAAACTTACCCTGGAGCAGACATTGATAGCGACCATAATTTGGTGATAATGAAATGTAGATTGGGGTTTAAAAACCTGAAGAAAAGGTGTCAGATGAATCGGTGGAATTTAGAGAAGCTTGAGGAAGAGGAGGTAAAGAAGATTTTTGAGGAGGACATCGCTAGAGGTCTGAGTAAAAAAGATAAGATAGAAAATGTAGAAGAAGAATGGGAGAATGTTAAAAAGGAAATTCTTAAATCAGCAGAAGCGAACTTAGGCGGAATAAAGAGAACTGGTAGAAAACCTTGGGTTTCAGACGATATATTGCAGCTGATGGATGAACGTAGAAAATATAAGAATGCTAGTGATGAAGAAAGTAAAAGGAACTATCGGCAATTAAGAAATGCTATAAACAGGAAGTGCAAACTGGCGAAAGAAGAGTGGATTAAAGAAAAGTGTTCAGAAGTGGAAAGAGAAATGAACATTGGTAAAATAGACGGAGCATACAGGAAAGTTAAAGAAAATTTTGGGGTACATAAATTAAAATCTAATAATGTGTTAAACAAAGATGGTACACCTATATATAATACGAAAGGTAAAGTCGATAGATGGGTGGAATATATTGAAGAGTTATACGGAGGAAATGAATTAGAAAATGGTTTTATAGAGGAAGAAGAGGAAGTTGAGGAGGATGAAATGGGAGAAACAATACTGAGATCTGAATTTAAGAGAGCATTAAAAGATTTAAATGGCAGAAAGGCTCCTGGAATAGACGGAATACCTGTAGAATTACTGCGCAGTGCAGGGGAGGAGGCGATTGATAGATTATACAAACTGGTGTGTAATATTTATGAAAAAGGGGAATTTCCGTCAGACTTCAAAAAAAGTGTTATAGTAATGATACCAAAGAAATCAGGGGCAGATAAATGTGAAGAATACAGAACAATTAGTTTAACTAGTCATGCATCAAAAATCTTAACTAGAATTCTATACAGAAGAATTGAGAGGAGAGTGGAGGAAGTGTTAGGAGAAGACCAATTTGGTTTCAGGAAAAGTATAGGGACACGGGAAGCAATTTTAGGCCTCAGATTAATAGTAGAAGGAAGATTAAAGAAAAACAAACCAACATACTTGGCGTTTATAGACCTAGAAAAGGCATTCGATAACGTAGACTGGAATAAAATGTTCAGCATTTTAAAAAAATTAGGGTTCAAATACAGAGATAGAAGAACAATTGCTAACATGTACAGGAACCAAACAGCAACAGTAGCAATTGAAGAACATAAGAAAGAAGCCATAATAAGAAAGGGAGTCCGACAAGGATGTTCTCTATCTCCGTTACTTTTTAATCTTTACATGGAACTAGCAGTTAATGATGTTAAAGAACAATTTAGATTCGGAGTAACAGTACAAGGTGAAAAGATAAAGATGCTACGATTTGCTGATGATATAGTAATTCTAGCCGAGAATAAAAAGGATTTAGAAGAAACAATGAACGGCATAGATGAAGTCCTACGCAAGAACTATGGCATGAAAATAAACAAGAACAAAACAAAAGTAATGAAATGTAGTAGAAATAACAAAGATGGACCACTGAATGTGAAAATAGGAGGAGAAAAGATTATGGAGGTAGAAGAATTTTGTTATTTGGGAAGTAGAATTACTAAAGATGGACGAAGCAGGAGCGATATAAAATGCCGAATAGCACAAGCTAAACGAGCCTTCAGTAAGAAATATAAGTTGTTTACATCAAAAATTAATTTAAATGTCAGGAAAAGATTTTTGAAAGTGTATGTTTGGAGTGTCGCTTTATATGGAAGTGAAACTTGGACAATCGGAGTATCTGAGAAGAAAAGGTTAGAAGCTTTTGAAATGTGGTGCTATAGGAGAATGTTAAAAATCAGATGGGTGGATAAAGTGACAAATGAGGAGGTATTGCGGCAAATAGATGAAGAAAGAAGCATTTGGAAAAATATAGTTAAAAGAAGAGACAGACTTATAGGCCACATACTAAGGCATCCTGGAATAGTCGCTTTAATATTGGAAGGACAGGTAGAAGGAACAAATTGTGTAGGCAGGCCACGTTTGGAATATGTAAAACAAATTGTTGGGGATGTAGGATGTAGAGGGTATACTGAAATGAAACGACTAGCACTAGATAGGGAATCTTGGAGAGCTGCATCAAACCAGTCAAGTGACTGAAGACAAAAAAAAAAAAAAAAAAGGTTTCCCTTACGGATTATGATAGGTTAAAGATTAATCTGCCATTCAACCGGAACTGGTAATAATTGTTTTCTTTAGAAATAATAATTTTTTATATAATAAATTCTTGTTAGCAAACAGAATTTTAATATTGTTGCTTAGAATTTTAAATATCACATGCACTTCGTAGAGCTTGATGTATCAGTATCAATAGTAATTTTTGACTCGATGAAAAAGGCAACTGGAAATAATTTTATTCTCAATTTTTTCAAGTAATCCTCGTGTAAATACATCTTCTACAGGGCCATGCCATTTTCAATTAAGACTGGTGCCTCTTGTGAGGTTTGATTATAAAATTTATAGTTAATGCACATAAAATTTATTTTGATTCGGAAATTAATTCTGAATGCTGCAATTAATAACATTCTTTTCCAGAATTTTTCTGCAAATTTCTCTTTCCTCCAACTCGTTTTAAACCTCTTTTTTCAAAAATCATCAAACCCCAGTAATTCTTTAAATTTTTATTATAATTTTAACCCATATGTTTCGTATTTTTACCTTTCCTATCGTTCTTACATTACATAAAAAATTTTAAAAGCTTCGTTTCTGTTATCTAATCAGACATCGGTTGATTTTCTTGTTGTAGATTTCTTGAAAAGTAATCTGGCTATTATATTCCATTTGTAAATATTTGTATTTGTTATCTATCTGGAAATTCCGTACTATTTTATTTTGTAATACAATTATGTTTCGATTTTATCAGTAGACTTTTAATTTTTTTTAAATGCTATATTAAATTATTCAAGAATATTTAACAAATAAAATATTCATTATTATAAAAAAAAGGTTGTTATTACTATGCGTAAAACTGATAAACACTATAAATGAAACCAACCGGTTGGTCTGTGGTAAAATCGTCATTGCAAATCACTTGATTTCGAAGTCAAGAGTTTTAAGGTTCAGATCCTGGCAAATGCAGTTACTATTATATGGATTTGAATACTGGATCGTGGATACCGGTGTTCTTTGGTGGTTGGGTTTCAATTAACCACACATCTCAGGAATGGACGACCTGGGACTGTACAAGACTACACTTTTTTTTACATTCATACATATCCTCTGAAGTAATAACTTATGGTAGTTCCGGAGACTAAATAGAAAAAAAGATGAACGCTATAAATGAATGAAATTAAAAAATTTACTTTCAAAACTTAAGTCGAATTTTTTATTAAAAAAAAATGGTAAAAATGCTTCCACCACCAGTCTTTCCGGTTACTTCTGTAACCAGTGGGTAATGAACATATCCCAATCATAAGACTTCGGACGTTTTAGGATTTTATCGCCATTTGTGATATAATATTGATGAAAAATACATGAATATACAGAAAATACGTATATCAAACAAAAAATTTGAATCAACTTTAAAGAAGGTTAGAATTTTTTAATGTGCGTTTAATTTTCATTCAATGCATAATTAACTTTTTATAAAGATAACAACACTTCTTTTAAAATTTCGAAAACATCTTTTTCTATATGTTTTCTTTTAAATATTTAACTATTTTTTTCTCTTCTGTTTACAGTCAGTTTTAAAAAGAAGCGGTAACTATTGAACCTAAAATCCTTTATATAAACATTTATATAAATTTTAATATTAACATTTATAAACAATAATATTTAATATTAAATTTTATTACGAATAAAAAAGTTTTCTTAATATTTTAAAATTTACAATAAACTACTAAGCTTTTTAACCTTTTTTACTATATTTAATAGTTTATTTATTTCTTTTGAATTATCTTTAAATAATACAGAATTTCTAATAAGCTGTTTTATCATTAATAGTAATTCTAAATTGGAATCTAAAATTGAATTGGAAATTAAAGAATCAGTATGCTGAAATATTCTTCAATTTTTTTTTTAAATTTAGTTATAATATAAATCATCATGAGATGTTCTGTCCTCTAACTCGCCAGAGAAATGGCGAAGGAAATATTTCCTTCGTTACTTGTTATCTGATTTGAATTCCAATTTTTCACGTAAACATCTGAAATTCCTTTTTTTTTTCTTCTTCCTTTTTATCTTATTCTCGTATCTTTTAATTGTTAAATACTGGAACTGCTTTAAAATACTGTTCAACTATCTTGTTGAACAGATTGTAAAAATGCTGTGTCGTTAGAAAAGAAAAACATATTTAAACTGTACACCACCTGTATACGATCAACCGACATCTTTTCAAAATATGTGTTTTATAATTTAGATATTAGAATTTTTAAATTTCGATGACATTTATTGGTTAAATAACAAAAATTTAGTGGACCATGTTTTAATAAAAAATATATATATATATTTCGATAATCTAGAGTATAACGTGTGAACGAATTTGAAAGACAAGTTCATTAAAGATGAATCCCAGGAACAATCCTGTATTCTAGATCGAGAAAAAAATATTCTATCTACTTGTATTTATTCTAAAAGTTGTTAAAAATAAATTATAAAATATTTTTTACCAAGTTATCAGTTCAAAATTCTATTTGTAAATCACACTCGTATAATTTACTAAAGTTGTAGAAAAATCTTACATTTATATTTTTACAGTTTTTGGGAAAATTTGTTACAAAAATCAAAGAAATTAAAATATGAAATAGGCCTTACCTGATCCCTTTAAGATTCTAAATTATCCATTTTACCTTTTGTTAAATTGTTCACATTACTGATGTATATTTGCCAATGTATCCCGCTTCACATTTTTATTCTTTCCATATCTAGGTTCAATATAAAGATATTATATATATATATATATTTATATTAGCGTTCCCTCGTCGCTGTTTCGCCCATATCAATATGGCTTCACTCGCAATATTTTTTTTAATTGTACACTTATTTATTTATAAATAAAAATAATTTTTCAAGAATATTGTTTTTAGAGTTTCATTACATCCTGAGAAAACGGAAAATAGACATTTTTATTAGAAATGTAGAAGGAATATAAGAGAAACAAGGAATTGTTGTCCAACTTTGAAATAAAGAAAAACAAAAGAAGGAAGATAAGAAAATTGAACAATCTTTCTCAGACCAATCCATTTTATTAATGAATTGAAATAAACCATAATAAACAGATAAGGAAAGCCCAATAAAGATAAAGTAAAGAAAAAATGTATTACAATCATCCATCTAGCATATCCCCGTCGCGGCTTTGCCCGCGCTATATGGTTACTTGCTTTCCCTAAGCGATCAGGGGCTATTTAACCGGAAATGCTCGCTTCGCTCGTCCTTCCAGTTTAGCCAGAGGGCTCTGCCTCTTTGGAGCTCGCCGTGTTCATTAAACATGTGCTTGCCATAATAATAATAATGATAAATAAAAATTAAAACCTGTTCAGTTTAAAAATATCAGTTTATTGTAATTTCTTCAGAGTAACAGTTTGGTCAGTACAGGACCCGAAACTTGTGATCAAGAATGTGGGTTTCAAGACAGTCGGCCTCAATCTTAAAAATATTAGTTACACGTACGAGTAAAAATGTATTTTCGATTCTCATTACTTTTTAAAATTTTTAATTACTTTTATTGTATGTTATTTATTCAAGTAGCCGGAGGCAGTGCAGTCAGTCGCGTCGCACATACAGTAACAGTGCCAATGACAGTTTTTTTGAGCCGTTGCGCCGTTCAACTTCGCACTTCTAAAAAACCGAAATTTATAAAACCCGAAAATACTTTTTATATATGTATTTGAAGAAGTTTGCAAGCCTTAATCTAAGCGAATATCTCGTTTAGTAGAGTCATAAACGGAGAATATTTGAAATCATTAATCAAATTTTTTTTACCTTTCTTTTCACTCCTTTCAAAAAACTAGAAATTGATTTTTGAAGATTTACATGAAAATTACACACACCAAAAATCGATATGATATCTTCATTTATTACTTAGAAATTAAAAAATTTAGCTGGGTGTAAAATAAAAGTTTTAAATCCATTTTAACCCTTTAAATTCTGAATTTCCAAAAATAAAGAAATAAGTTTTCAGATATTTACCACACATAAAAAATCAAGTTCATATTGAGAAATTAAAAAATTAGTACATTCATTTTTACTCCATTTTAAATCTTTTAACTTGGGAGTTTTTTAAAGTGTTTCCTTATGGTGCATTTACAGTAAAGAAGATGTATGAAAATTTTCATTTTATATATATATATATATATATATAAACAGTATATCATGTAATTTTTTTAAATTTTTATTTCTATTCAAAATGTTTATTATTTTTCACTATAGTTCCGTATATACACTATACGACATCTAGTACTCATTAATGTTTGGTCTCTATTGAAATGTCTCTGTAAAGTTTGTTGTTCGAGTATTCTAAAATCAGATCTGGCAAGTAACTACCGTATGACTTATCTGTAATAATTAATTAATTCACTTAGTCTCGCTAAATGTTAGTTGATTAACTTGGCTACAGTATTATATCTATTTGTGTATTAATTTTGTAGAAGCATTTAGTATCCCAGGGTTGTATTATGTACTATCTTCTCTGTATTCATTGAACGTCTTCTACGTTTATCGCTCCTTATCTTTTTATCTTTCATTATGAGCTTATTATAATTATTTGTGTTGACAATATTATCCTAGATCGCTAATAGGACACGTCTTCCGCCTTTTGAACAGATATAATTCACTTTTTTTAACAACCATTTATAGCTCAGATTTTATCAATATCAACCAGTTGGTTTCAATAAAAATGATCTATAATGTCTCTTTAATAACCTATAGACCGGTTTCTTCGCTCTGCATCATACTACTGTCATTGATATATTGATCAACAAATGAATGAACTTTCCAACTACTGCAAATACTACATCGTTTATTCTGTATTTTTTAGCCTAAAAGTAATTAATTAATTTAGTTCTTGCCTGTTCCGAATTCCAAAAATCGTTCCATCTTTTCCCAGGTCGTCCCAGAGATCTGACTCTATCTTATACCTAGATTAACGCTTGCTTCGGCAACCTACCTTCTCCATTCTATTAAGATACTGCTACCATCTCTCACGATATTCCGTAATATCCCAAATTTTCTCTTATTTCAGTATTCCTTATTCGATCTTCTTTTGTACATCCATGCGTGTGACGTAGGAAATTCGTCTCTGCCGACTGGATTTTACGATTGTCTCTCTGACGTGAACTATGTCTCGTTCTAGCTGAGGCTTGTCCCGGGATTAATTTAGTTATAAATATTTTTAAGGTATCATGTCATGTAATTACTGCTCCTTTTTTCCTTAACATATGTAATTTTTGACCTATCATTTCATCTTTAGTATGAATAAATTATAAAAAAGTCAGCGCAAGTTTGCAATGTTTTAAAATAATTCTGTAAAATAAATTCGTCATCAGTATATGTTTTGGTTGTTGGAGAATGGTTGAAGTAATTTGTTTTTAATATTTTTATATAATACTAGCTGTACCCGCTACGCTTCGTTGTGGCACATTGTGGTTGCATGCATGAGAAATGAGAAACAAAACAAAGCATACGTTTCATAGAAGTTTAATTTTGCAATACTTGTGGATATACAATATTTTTTTGTTTTTACACTGTCTGCGTAGATATAAAGGCTATCTGGTTTGCCGACTCGGGAACACGCACATACAGTTGTCCATGTGAGAAGCAATCCGCATTTAAATCTAAACCACACAATTCTAAAGATCGACCTTAAGCATTATTGATTGTGATTGCAAATGCTAATCGAATTGGGAATTGCAATCTTTTAAATTGAAATGGTGTATCGGTCGGGATCATGGGTATTCGAGGAATGAGGACATCTTCACCTTTGAAAGGCCCCGTTAAAATCGTTGCTTCCACTACGTTATTCATCAATTTCTTAACTGCAAGTCGCGGGCCGTTGCAGAGTTTTGGCTGATTAATATTCCGCAACAGGATAATTGGCACACTTATTTTCAATTTTAACATGTGTGGTGGCATCCCTGGCAGATCAAGTGAGTTTAAAAATTCCGTTGGATAATTAACTACTTCATCTGCTTCCACAACGGTGTCTATCGACTTATATGTAATTTCCTCACTTTGAATGCTGGATTGAATAACATTATTAAGTTGATAGACATCTTTATTCTTTGCGGCAAGGATAGCTCGTTCACTGAGTCAATCGTGATTTCTATGATTAATTTTAATATCAGGAAATACTTTTTCGATCAGTTCTTCTTTCGATGTTACTAAATTACATAATTTATCAGGAAATGATATTCGTCTAGACGTCTCATCGACTGGCAGCTGTCCGTTTCCAATGTCCAGTAACTGTCGTTAGCTGATGGATCATTCTGCAATTGAACACGCACATTTGTAGTCAACTGCAATGTACGTACGTGTCGCCACATTGTTGAATATTTCAGGCAAGCATTTATTTTTGTCGATCGAGAAATTACAGGCAATGTTTGCCTAAAATCTCCTGCGAGCAATATCAAAGTATTCCCGAATGGTTGAACGTTTCCACGCAAATCTCGTAACGATCGATCAAGAGCTTTAAGCGATTTTTTATGTGCCATCGTGCATTCGTCCCAAACAATGAGTTTACATTTTTGTAATACTTTTCTCATACAGGATGCTTTGGAAATCTTGCACGTGGGAGCCTCGATGATTTGCATGTTTAATGGCAACTTCAGAGCTGAATGCGCAGTCCTTCCACCTGGTAACAATTTCGCAGCTATTCCAGACGAAGCAAGAGCAAAGGCTATGTAATTTTTTGATCGAACCGTTGCTAGAATCAATCTAATGAGGAATATTTTCCCAGTTCCTCCTGGCGCATCCAAGAAGAAGGTCCCGCCAACTCCGTCATTTATCATTTGCATTATGCGATCATAAATGCCTTTCTGCTCACGCGTTAATTTGGGAATGTTTGGTCGGACATATGACTGAAGATCACCAATGTTGTAACTCTGTTCACGGCGTAAATCCACATCAAATGAAGCAATCACAACTCGGGTGGGTGCTGGCATTCCCAACTGACTAAGAACTTTATTTACATTAGTTAAGCACTTGTCTTCAATATTTGTCAATGCTTCGTTGTAAATGCCTTCTGTAAATTCAAACAAAAGTGAATATTTAACCTAACAAAGGATTTTTTGGTCATTATGTAGGGATATTATTTTCTGTGTATTTGGTTATTTCGACTTTTTTTGTTTGCATAATCTTAATTCTATCTGGGCTGTAAGAAAGTTGGGTGTTATAATTTTTTTACTGTAAGTCATCCTTCTTGGTGGCTTTTCTTTTTGTTTTGGTGTTTTTGTTTTTTTAATAAATACAGATGTTTTAGCTGTTAAATATAATTCTAAGAAATTTGGTCGTTGTGTTTGACAGCGGCCATCTTGCATTGATCTGATTGGTTTTCCTTTGTGTACATTTCCAAATTAAAAATAGATAGATAGATTTATTAAAAATAGATGAAAACAATCTTTGATGCGGGTTACATATCGTGCTAAAATTTAAGCTCCATCGGTTTTTTCAGTTTTTGAAGCGTACACAAACGAACATAACATTTTTATATATATAGATCACACACTGAGTCCTAGAAATCAGTATATATATTTTTTTTTAATTTATTCAACAGATTCATTGTTAGTATTATTTCTCCCTTTGTTCATCTATTTCTAAAAAGAAAATCTTATTATTTTACATTTTTCAACACCATTCCTGGTTTTTTTTTATCATTAAGCATTATCTCTTCTGTTTTTAAGTAAACTTTAAGTTGGCACTTATTTAAAAGTGATGTTAGTTATTAATCTTAAATGATACTAATACAAACATAACAGCAAATAGAACAATACCTAACACATAAATGTATGCACCAATTTTGAACGAAAAATAAAATATATGAAAAATTTAAAAATCTTGATAATCTTGAATTTGGAAGTCATTTAGGAAAAGTGTTGTAAGGCAAATTTCACCTTTTTTTTATGGAGCTTAAAACTAGTACTAGAATTTTTTTTTATTAAATTGAGAATAAAACCTGATACGTCTATTTTATTAGCCCCTTTAAGACCCCCAACTCCAAACTTTAATAATTCAAATCTTCCATATATAGAAGTTACTATGCCAAATTTAAAGATTTCTGGAATTTCAATGGGGATTCCTTTTTGATGTGAATATCTGCTTAAAGTTCCTAAAAAAATGCGACAGATTGTAAATAAACATTTGAAAAAAAATTCCTCTTTTTATAAATCATTTTTGAGTTCATATATTAAACGTAAATGATTTTTAATTACTCTATATAGCCTATTTCACTAATTAACAGAAAACGTTTACCAGACTGAATTTTCATAAGATAAAATTTTATAATATTTGTTTAATTTTTATTTTACATACTTTCATATTCAGATTTTCTTTTTCTTTTCATAATAAAAAGCCGTTAATGAGTAATTATAAAATAAAATAATTACCCATAAAACTTATTTGCGTTGCATAACCGACGAAAAGATTGGAAAATAAATGTTTTAGTACTGGCCAACATATCTTATTATTGAATAAATAGAAAAATTTATTATCTAATATAAATAATTCAACATAAATTAAACTACAGAAATGTTTATTTTTTATCTACGATATATCCAGGAAAAAGTTGTTTTTTTATTAAATTAAATTGGTCGATGTAGAATTAATTATTTTTTATAAAATTTAAGATAACGGGATAATAGAATTATCAATATTTAATTCGTTTTTATAATATTTAATTAATGTTATATATCTTTTTAATGTGTATTATGATGCTGATGTAAACTGAGAACTAATTTGGATCATCAAAGTACGTAATTGTCAGATAGAACCTCGTTTGTTTACTGTTTAATCTTAAGGTTACGTGGTTTATTTTACATTTACGTCATATCAAGTTTTATGATACTACGTTATTATTTGAAATTTTATGTGCCGGTGGGGTATATTATACAGTTATTATAATAATAATAATAATAGCACTATGGAAACTAATAGTATAATTCTAGTATGGAAACTAATTAATATTTTGTTAGAAGTGATATGTGAGCAATAATAATAAAATAAGCTAGACATATGTATGTACTATGTACGTTGTTAAATTACTAATATAACAATGATGTACTTTCTCGTAGAAATTGTGGAGAAATAATGTGGGAGGGAATAAATGACGTTAATAATTTGTAGTTTCCTAAGTTACACTATTATTATTTTGATACATCATAGTATATACAACTTTATAATCCTGACATTTTGTTCCTTCATTGTTTAAATTTACATATTTATAAATCTTTATTACCTTATTTTTTATATTTAGAAGGAATATTGCCTTTTAAAAGATTTACTCAAATCCTTTTAAAAAATTCATGACAAATCAATTAAGCTCATAAGATATAAACACAATTTTGACCTTTTACATAAAAAAATTATGTTATTTTCCCCCTTGATTTGTTTATTTTCCTTCGATAAAATTAAAAAAAATATATAAACTTATCCATGAAAAAATTTAGATAAAAAAAATAATAATAAAAATAACAAAAGTATTTTTATAAAAAGATGAAAGTAACATATTTATTTTTGTCTGATATAATTGAAAATATTCAGAATATTTACCTTATAATCGATCATTTATAATAACTTAGGCTTTGCAGTTTCAATTCTTTTTTTCATAATTATATTTATTTCTCCTCCATGTACCTAAATTTTTTTGCTGTGTTAATCTTAACTTTTATGCTAGTTATTTAATATTGTTGTTAACCGAAAAGTGGGCCCTTTACACTCCTCTCGGACTTTATTAAATTTTATTTGTTTATTTAAATTTTATATATATATATTTTTTTTTATTTTTGTGTTTCTTTTCATTGTGAATTTAGTTATAAGTAAGCTTTTTGTGATATTTTACTTGTTATAAATTAGAAGTTTTAGTCTTTTTTTTTAGTATTTAATTTTTTTTTTATTTTGTTACAGTATAATATATTTTAGATGTGATATTAGGTGTAAGTTTTTGTATGTTTAATTTTTTAATTTTTAGTATAGTTTTTTAGTTATTTGTTTTTTTCTTATATTTTCATTCCGGGCGATGATTACGCTAAAGCTTTTTGGCACCTTCAAAAAAATTCTATTAAATATAATAATTTTTTCAAATTAAAATATACGAATTAAAATCTATTAAAAAAATAACATAATTTTATTTATCAGATATATCTAAAATGAAGGTTAATTGACGTAATGACAATTGATACGTAATTAACAATTGATTACGTAATGATAATTCAGATTAATTAGAAATTTAGATTAATTTTTTTTTAATTTGTTATTGAAAGAAAGGATTAATTTAATTTTAATACATTTAATAAAATTATTAGCTATAATTAATCTTTTTAAATTTGATTAAAATGTTACAATTGGCATTTTTAATCTGTTGTGATTTTCTCTCGAGGGTAAACTTGACAACAATATATTACCTATTATCAATTTACGTGTTTGTAAGATAGAACCTTATCATAAAGGGATATAAATTAATCAAATACAACTGCCAGCATTTTTTTTTATAGCTATAAATTAATTTCAAAAGAAAACTTTTTTATAGTGTATATGTAGGGCAAATTAAAAAAAAAAACAAACAAATTATTATAAACGATATAACTAAAGAAAAACTAGAAAGCTATCTTTGAAACCTAAAGATAATTTAGATAAATTTTATCTAAATATGTTTTAAGTAAATTTTATTTAGATTGATAAGTAATTAGATAATTATTATTAGAGTAATAAAAAAGTTGAAAATTATTTATTAGTGATAAGTATAATTTAAAAAATAAGAGCTTCAATTTTTAAACTAATGGTAATATACTGATATAATTTCATTATATTTTAACAATTTTTTAAATTATAAAAAAAAATTCACCGTATATCTGTACTGCGCTGCAAGCTTTTAAATGTAAAACTATGTTAGGAGCTTCATAGTGAATGTAGTGATGTACATTAACAAGCTGTACATTTATTTTTTATTCACTCTCGCGTACAGCTTTCAACCGGTGCCTGTACTCTCATTTTCCTTCGACTATTTACACAGATGGTATTCTCAAAATCTTTGCATCTTTTTAATGCGTTTCGCCGGTATTTGATCGAAATATTTCGAACAAGTATGAATTTTTTACTAATGATATTCTCACAAAATGGATCTTATAATTATTGTAGTTGAACGCACGGATAAATCATATTATTAACCGGGTTATAGGGTTTTCTTTTAAACTATAGAACAGGTTCTATTATTCGTATGTCAAATCATACAATAGTTCTTATAATAGTAACTCTTTCCACGGCTTGGCTCAGAGGACGCTAACCATTTTTCTCTCTTTTCCTCGAAAGGCCTATGCATTTAGATCAATCGACTTTCACACTCGTAAAATGTGATACCTGTCTTCTGACCAACAGTTCAAAATCATTTACTAGCGTTCAAATTTTTCCATTTTTAGGGACACCCAAATTTCCATATTTAACCCCTCGTCTAGAATTGGGGAAGGATACCGTACATCGATATAAATTTTTAAAAATCAACGGAAGCTTGACTTCTCGTACGGTTTTCTTCAACCTTTCGATTATGTAATTTTTTGAATCGTTTAAATTTATCAATCTGAAATTTAAATGAATTAATAAATGTTAACCTGTCAAGTGTTTATCCTACATATATCAAGTATTCAATTCAAAGGAGTGTTATCGTTACTTATACCGACGAGACGTTGTCCATAATTATAAATTTTGACCACAATAGCAAGTTATATTGGAAATTTTATTCTTGTAAAATAATATGTTTCCAATTTTCAGATTTTTTGTTAATGCGTGAATTAATATGAATCCTCCATTCATAGATTAATATATCATTAAATGTGGTCTTTGTTCTACTCGATTATAATTGTCCATTCACTAAATTATTTTCAGATTATAAATTTTATCAAAGCTTAACTATAAACAGAACATAAAATACATGTTTAAGTTCAACAAAATTCTCTCTATTAACATAATTTCATGCAATAAAAATTCATAATTGTTTTCTTAACAGTTAACAATCGTCAAAAATTTTATCATTCAGTCTATGACTTTTTTTTCGTTTTCACAAAATGATCTGCAAATGCTCCGACTTGCTCATTCATTTGTTACATATGGGTAACGTTGTTAAATTTTGAAAATTAAATCTTAGTATATCTTATCAAATATAAGAAAACTATGACAGAAAAAAATTTATTTTAATTCTGAAAATCTGTTTTATTTTATATAAGTATATAAAATTTCAGCTTTTTATTTTAATATTTTGTTATGTAATAAAACAAAAATATTTTACCAATATAGAAAGACTCAGTGCAAAAGTCTTAATAATGTTTTCTTTAAACATTTACCATAATTATCCGGCGTGATCGTACTATTTTAGTTAGACTAATTTACGTTTATATTATACTTTTGAACATCCACCGACTAGAAATTGCTTACAGAATATTATATCATAGATAATGGAAAATACTTACCACTAATTCTGTGATATAAGTCAATTATACTTATTATAGGATACCTTGTACAGAATAATAGCCATTTGAATACACAATTTGAAAAAAATAATTTAAACAGTTTTTAACCACTAAATATAATCAAGAAGTTATCTAAATATATTCAAGAAGAAGTTAGCTAGATTACAAAGCGACTAAGCTCTCTATTTTTATGATAGAGTAAAATGAGAAGATATTAAAAGGTTAATTGGGCTGTATTATACAAAAATCCTTTTTATATATCACCCAATCATAATGGAAACTTGTCTTACATGTAAATCCTGCTTGGCCTTTTTTAAATCAAATAGTAAAAAACTATGTTTAATTTCTTATACAGTTACTGTTATCATTAGAATATATTCATACTACAATTCCTACTTTTAGATACAATTCCTAAAATTATAAAATTTTTATTTAATTTCCCTCAAAAAGATACTTTCCATCCAACCACAGATTTGACATTTTTTATGTACATAAACTATTAGATAAGAACTACTAATATTACTACTGTTATTATTAGTAATAGTAATAGTATATATTGGTACTAAAATTATGTTTCATAATATATATATATATATACTTAAATATAATTTTAATGGTGCAACTAGCTCGGTTACCAAGCGTTGTCCGAGCTTTGCGCAGAGTGCAGTAAGGAGCCTTATCATTTAAATATTTTTGTTTCGTGTGTGTAGTGTGCATAAGCGGTGAGGGGGAAGGGGTTTGTAGATGATATACCGACAACAGTTTTATTTATCTTAAAGCGTTTACTGTAATGCTTGTCCGTGCTCTACGTTTTTCGTTTGTTCATCCAAAGCACAGACAAATAAATTATTTTACCTGCCGACTTTAGAGGAAGCTACATATAATTGACTGTGCGAAAATCATGGACTTTGCAAGATAATTCTACCGACATAAAGTAATCGCCCATTTACCTTGTTGACACCCATAGCGAAATCAAGCCGGATGGGAAACTACAAACCTTTTGAATTCAAAATGCATATTTTTGCTAGTTCTAATATTCGAAAATAATTTTCTATAATAATCATCGATTTTCATAATGACTTTATCTTCTTACCATATTTTTGTAAACTATTTACAAAATTTGAGGTCGGGTAAAGGCTACACTGGGCGATTGAAAAGGGGATGATGGGGTACTTTTTTTACAAAATGAAATCGAAATAACAATTTCCTTCTGTTTGAAAATGTTAGTGTACAGTATTAATTCATCACGGTCGGGATAAAAATGTAAAACTGTATAAAAGATAAATAAACTTGCAAATGTTCTTCTTTATATAGCTAGATATTTTTATCTTTCTGTAAGGCCTCCAGAATCCCCGTAAGGTATTACTTCAGAGGATGAATGAGGATTATATGTACGAATGTAAATGAAGTGTAGTGTTGTACAGTCTCAAGTCGACCATTTGTCAGTTCTAAGGTTCAAATTCTAGTAAAGGGAGTTATACTAGATTATACAGATTTTGAATACTAGTCGTGGATACCGGTGTTCTTTGGTGATTGGGTTTCAATTAACCAGACGTCTCAGGAACGGTTGATCTGAGATACACTTCATTACATCCATACATATCCTCATTCATCCTCTGAAGTAATACCTGGCGGTGGTTCCGGAGGCTAATCAGAAAAAGAAAGGTCAACCATTTATGAGATGTGGTTATCCACGATCTAGTATTCAAATCCGTAAAGTAACTGCCCGTCCATGAAGTAGTATACTATCGGCAAAGTAGTATAAAAGTAACTGCGTTTACCAGGATTTGAACCTAAGAACTCTCGTCTTTGAAATTAGCTGATTTGCGAAGACGAGTTCACCACTAGACTATTCCGGTGGATTAAGATAGGTACGTAGGTATCTAAAAGGCTACCTATGAAAAACATGGACTATCTAAGTTAATTCTTCCTTCACAAAGTGATTGCCCCTTTGATTTGATACCCATATCAAGCCGGATCGGAAACTGCAATCGAAATTTAGAATTAAAGAACTAATCTTACTTTTTTAATTTTAAATCTACCATAACACACACACATACATACACATACACAAACACACATATATGTTATTAATTATAATTTAACGATTTATTATTAATAATTAATTAGTAATATATTTTTAATACAAGATACGTTGGGCAAACTAGAAAAAAGAAACTGAAATTAGAATAGAGTATTTAAGAATATTAAGTACAGAGTTCCTAAGAAATGCGTCGTGAGTTTCCTTGGCAACTTTCATAAAATAAATTTATTAGACATAAATTTTTATTAGTTTTAGGTTTTTCTTTTTTAGACATCAGTCAGTTGATTGGTTTGATGTAGTGCTCCATTCCGTTCTCTTGTCCGTCAACTTTTTTTTACTGTATTTCGTGTATTCTACATCCTTAATTATGTGTTTTATATTATCCATTTTCTGTTTCTCTTTTTCTACATAATTTACCTTCTATCCGTCTCTCTACTACCAAATTAACTTTATGTTTATGTTGATTTTTTAATGTATGATTTACCACCGTAGCTTGTCTCTTACAAGATTGTGTCCCAATTTCTCTCTTCTCTTATTCGTCTAAAAACGCTTCATTTTGAGTTTTATCAACCCATATAATTTTTTTAAACATTTTTCTGTAACAGTTAAAACAAACAGTGTAAAACTGTTTGTTTTCACTGTTTGTTGTTGAAAAACAACAGACTTCAAACAAGTCTGTTGTTTTTCCTATTATCCATGTTGAACAATTAATTATAAATCGCTACACGCCTTAGAATTTTTTTTTTACAATATTCCTTCTACCACACATTCTATTCGCCTGCAAACTGTCCTACTCTTAGTAAGTATTTTCATAAATGATATGTTAAAATGACGGTGTAATAAATCGCATTACTTCCTGCTTTTTGGTACCGTAACAATTATAGTTTTTAAAATCTGAAAATATATCTCCTATTGCAATGTATAATTTTTATACATTGATTTTATATGTGAAATAAACTGGAATTGTGTTGATAGCTGAATACATTATTTTATTAATAAAACATATATTAAAACGTATGATAATACTAAAAGCACAATTGGGATTTTAAAGGTTTTTGTTACAATTTTCCATTTTGAGAAGAATTTTACGTCGAAGATTTTTTTTTAAATGAGATATTTTTGTGAGTTTTGAATATTCTTGCTTTTGATCTATCGTTACTTAGTCTACATTAGTTAGAGGAATGGAGTAAGGCACTGGCTCTTTAGGATGGTTTTTGCATGATTCAGCAATAAAGAGAATACATTTTTCTAAACATTTCAACTGCGATTATTCACAACTAAATTCTACGTTTTGTTTTAGTTATATATAATTTTTTTCATTTTTAAAATAAACGCAGTGTCTTTGCTGGTGTTTCGTAAACATTGTTTTATTAAAAATAAAATAGTGTAAAATAAATATTAATAAATAAATAGTAAAAGTATATAAAAGTAAGATTTTATTCTAATCATTATTTTCTTAGGATTTGCATTTACATTTTTCAAATTAATTTCTTTATATCGACTGGTGGCTAAATAATAATATGTATAATAGTATGTAATGCATATATAGTTAGAACGATCCCTCTAGAACCTTTTAAATTTTGCAAAATGAGCGCTCAGACCTATCTCTTTGTTATTTTATTTCAGAAAGAGTTCCAATTTCAGAAACACAATTTATTTATGTTTAAGATATATAATACAGGTTTTTCAGGCATTCGTTTTATGCATTTAAATCTTTTTCGCGCTCTGTTTTACCCCAACTACTAGTTTTCACTATCAAATTTATTACTGTTCGTGAATCTGTTTGTAGAAATACATGACAGAATCGTTAAAAAAATAAACTACTGATTCTTTCTGCGCTCTACATCTTTTTGCATAGCAAGTAGGAAATTTTTATATTTTATGTATCAGTAAAGCTCTGGAAATAGTTTCTATGTAGGACACCTATAAAGTATTTATCTCGCTAACGGGCACAAAAAAATACACTCTTTCCTATCGTGACACATTCAGGATGCCCTTAAGAGTATTTCAAGTGTTTAGAATCAGTTGAATACGTTGTAAAATTTCCTGTTCTCACTAAACGTAAAAACGTTACAAGGTTAACGGGAATTCTTGGCGGGTTCCCAGTTTTATAAATTCATAATTTTTTTTTTTTAATAGCTTGCTAGGAATTTTATACGTCGTAAAATTCAGTAATTATTTTTGGGTTTCCATTATTTCTTTAGTGACTGTATAACTACTTGTTTGTGGATCCCATCATTAATTAAAATAGAGTCTGAATTTATATGTTTTGTATGTATTTGGATTTTATGTTTACTTAAGTCCATGTTAATCCAGATCAGCAGTTTTATTTTTTATGTAGTTACATCAGTTTATTTGCCTCAGTTGGGTTTATAACAGTTGGTAAATGGTGTTCTGAAAAAAATAAAATTGCAAACACTAGAAGCCTCTTTAGAGCTAAAAACTCGATTCTTTTTTAAATTCAATCGTATTATCAGATCTATCTGAAAGGAGAATTTGTGTGTGTGTGTGTGTGTGTATGTGGGCGCGCGCGCGTATGTGTCTACTTATTTCTCTTAAAAAACATTGAACTACATCTGTTTTGTTTTTGTGTGACTTTTTTTGGATCCCCGGCATTTAATTTGATTTATAAATTATTTTTGGGATACAAAAAACTTAACCACAGAAAATTAAACTAAAACTAAAGAATAAAATATCCAGGAATATTGCCTACACATAAATATATAAATCTGAATTCCCTGCTACTGTTGTAGATAAGTAACGTTATTCCTTTTTACTTCCTTGTACGAAGTGAAGTAAAGGAAGTATGGTGATCGCAAAATTTTTTTTTCAGATTTCAACGGAAATATCCATTTTGACCATCCCTGAATCTATTTTGACTAGTTTCGGCGTATCGTCTGTAAGCATGTATCTCCATAACTCAAAAACGATTAGCCGTAGGATGTTGAAATTTTGGATTTAGGACTGTTGTAACATCTAGTTGTGCACCTCCCCTTTTGATTGCAATCGACTGGACCAGAAGTGTTCAAAAAAGCCCACAACCCAAAAAAAATTTGGACTTTTTGTACTTTTATTAACTGCAGTAATAAGCCCTCATTGAGAGGTTTTCAACGATATATCGTAAGTGATGTTTTTTTTTATTGGTTCCAGAGTTATAGTCAAATAAAATTTTAATTAATTAAGTATTTGGATCTTACAAGACGACACATCGGTTCGAATCCGTCTTCATCTCCTTTTTTTAAGCTTTTATTCTTTTAATTTAAATATATAATTTTTTAATAGTTATTAACCTCTGATTGTAAAAAAATTTTTACAATAAATAATAATTCAATAATAAAAAAAAACATGAAAAATATAAGAAGTTATTATTGAAATAAAATTTTATGTACTTTTTATTTAAAAAAAAAATGTACATATGTAATTTAATATATGTATAAGGAAGTCACGATTTTTTAATACAACTAAAATACGTATAAAACTTTGTAAAAATTTTCCAAATATACGAGGGGTACTCAATTCTTTTTTACAACATAACCCGAAATTATTGTTCTCTCTCTCTCTCTTTCTTTGTGTGCGCGCGCACGAGCTCATATATATATATATATATATGTAATGTATATATGTAATATATATATATATATATATATAACAGAAATTTTAAATAAATTGAAATATTATTTAATCTTCTTTTCCTCATAAACAGATCATACTGGTCTGTTCTGGTGTACATTTTCCCTCGGTTGACCTTTGTATGTCTCTTCTTCATCTCGTCGCATAATACCTTATCTGTGTAACAGACGAAGCGTAGACAATTCATAAAAGGTGTTTAATAAATTACATTGTTTCATGATGTCATTAATATGACAGATTCCTCGTTCCTCTCCGAAACTTCATTTCTTTGCCTTTCATAGTACAATCTTTCACAGCTCTTAATAAAAGCGCATTTCTGCTGGTTGGGTTTGAGATTCGTCTTTTCTATTTCTTACCCGTATCTCGGATGCACAAGTTAAAAGATATACGGCCACCACTTTATAAAAGTTTAATTTTGTATCCTTTTTTGTTATAGTTTTTAAACTTTTATGAATCTTACTTTCCCAACATGCTAAGTTTATTTATTTTGAACATCCTGCTCTCGAGTAAACGATACCACAACCCAAATATTTAAATTGGTTTATTATCTCTAGAATTTTATCTTTTAAAACTTGCTGGGCATTTACCTTTGAACGTCAGGACCCGGAATTACTGAAATTAATATCTTCATCTCAAAATTTTGATCGCTAAATGCAACCCAGGCATCTGCAATGCCTCTTCTTTATGTTGTATAAGCATTGTGTCGTCTGCATAAAAAAGAAAGTTAACTTGTATGCCTAGAATCAGTTCTAAATTGCGCCGTACTATATATCTTATTTCCACTGTGCTAAAAGCTCGTCAGTATAGATGTTAAAGAGTGTAGGTGACATTGGATATCCTTAATATCTTTTACAACTTATTCTTCTATGTCTTCCACATTTCGTATATCAATTACAGTGGCTATTTTTAGTAAATAACTGAATTATTTTTTCTACCAAATGTGGCGGAAAGTCATTTGTCACAATAATATTCCATAGTAAAGCTTTTCATTGTCAAAAGACTTCTTCCAGTTTATAAAAGCCAAATGTATTTCACAATTAGATTCTTGGCGTTTCTTCATGAATATTCTTAATATAAATACCGCGTTAATTCAAGATCATCATTTCATAAAATTCATCTGGGTCTCATCAATTAGGGATTATACAATATTATATATATATATATATATATATATATATATAAATGAATGTTTATTTGTTTGGCCCGTATGAATTGCTATACCATTAATCCGATTCCGATGAAATTTTGGTGAGGTAATGTCCGTACACCCGTGAAGTTTTCTGAATTAATCTGGAAGAGCTAGGTGACGCTGGGGTGACCCACCGGGTTTGTCTAGTGTTGAACGCGTCTTCCCAAATCAGCTGATTTGGAAGTCGAGAGTTCCAGCGTTCAAGTCCTAGTAAAGCCAGCTATTTTTACACGGATTTGAATACTAGATCGTGGATACCGGTGTTCTTTGGTGGTTGGGTTTTCAATTAACCACACATCTCAGGTATGGTCAAACTGAGATTGTACAAGACTACACTTTATTCACACTCATACATATCATCCTCATTCATCCTCTGAAGTATTATCTAAACGGTAGTTACCGGAGCCTAAACCAATTTTTCTAATCTTCAGAATATATATTAGTTACATGAAAAAAAAAATTTGCAAAAACTATACTCGCTAGATGGCTCCGGTGTCTAGATATTTACGAAACAAATAAATATAAACAAGTCTGTTTACAAACAGACTTTCTTCTTCTATATATTGTCGCTGATTGGCTTCAACGGAACTTGGCACTTTATAACCTTGTAGTAGCCCTGGGAAGGACCATTTTTGTTTTTGGAAGCTGGTCTTCGACGAAGTCGACTTTGCTGTAGTCGGAGAGTAGCGGCTCGTCCATTGAAATCAGACTGGGCTTCCCCTCAGCGGCAGTAGTGGTCTCCAGAGCCCCGCAGTGTCAGGTTGGCGTCGGTCGTCTTTCGCCGGCGTGGCGGAGGCGGTTCTGTCCGAGCGATCCCATGCTGGGCCGGCTCTTGCTACTCACTAAAAATTTGAATTTTAAGTATCTTTTTAAAGATGAATCAGAGAGTTTGCTTAAAATTCATATTTATTCGATCAGTAGTAACGAAAACCTGGTATCTCAAAATTATTTATCAACATTGTTAAATTCCTAAAATTAATAAATAAATTTGCGACGTGCAAATTTATAAATAGATTTTTCTTTTCCTTTCACTCGGAAGGTCCGAAGTTGTAATCCATGTTTGGTTTGACATGTTTTATAAATTAAGAAATTTCTACCGTATAATTCCACGCAAAATTTTTCCAGTTTGCTTGGTGAAAAAAAATATTAATATATATTCATTTAGCTAATAATTCATTCTTACTATTAAGTTATTTATATTAAAAAGAATCAGCTGGGAATAATCTCTTAACGTTTAATCTTTTATAATTTTTTACTCTAGTGTAAAACTTTTTCTTTTCAAACTGTCAGCTTATGTACACTATACAGACAGGATTTCATTAATTTTCATTCAAAACTCCCACAATCTCAAAAAAGTAATTTTAACCTTTTTTTTTTTTTTTATTAATAAAAAACTTCTTTTACCGAAATAAAAGAGAATAAAACTTAATAAAATCTAATTAATTAATTAAACACAATGTATTTTTTTTCATTTTCAATATTAATTTTTCGCCTGAATTATTTAGTAATTTTGAAATAATTTATTTACTTTTTTTCATTTGATATGTTTCTATTATTATAAAAATGATGAAAGGTAGAACATTCATTTGTTATCATTAGTAACGTACAATTTATTTATAAAAATGAAGATTATTTTATATATTTTTTAGGAAAGTAAATATTTCATTCATAATTATTTTAGTAACGTTAGTTTTCATTAAAACCTTTTCAAAATTTATAAAGAGATAGCTGGATAATACTATATTATGATGTATAATATTATAGTATAATAGAATATAATATACAATACTATATTAGTAATGTTATATATACATACAGAGTTGGAGTCAAAAATATAAAAACCCTAACAATTTTAAAACCGTTCCAGATAGAATAAATAACTTTCAGGATTAGATACCGGTCAATTACTTTACCTTTTGACGATAAATAGAATTTCAACTCCTTGGGGGAGGGGCAGAGATTGTAACTCAAATATTTTAAATGGTAACACCCTTTGTGTGATAATCATTTTAAAGGTCTTTTTAAGAAAAAAAATATATATTATAAATAAAAGTTGGCACGATGGCCGTATCCAAAATGGCGACGGGATAACGTATGGATTTTGAAAATTACTAAATTTAGTAAGTTCAAATGATAAAATAAATTAAAAAACAATTAAACTGAATTAAACTAAAATTTATTTTATTTTAAAAAGTTAAATTTAAATTTTAAAAATTAAAGAATTTGTATTTCTTAAAACAAAAATTTTTTTTCCAATTTAGTGACTAAATAAATAAAAATATTGTTACCTAATCATGCTGGTCAGGGGATAATTGATGGTGTCTTACCATCGCTGAAGCTTCCTTCATTGCTGTGTAATATTCCATTTAGAGGGTTTCATTATAACATTGTTTATTATGAAAATTTATTATGATCGGTCGGCTAATTGATTTTTTCTACCGTATTCGTAATCCACTTTTTTATTTACATCTTTTTTACCTTTTTTGTAATTGTTTTTTTACTGAATTAATTTTTTTCTATGCTGCCTAAAAACATTGCTATTAACTATACATTGCTATTACTTAGTTAATAGGAGAGGGTTACAATTTCAACTATAAGAAGGTTTGATGATATAAGTCGTATAAAAAGTTGTGAATTGTTCGCTGCAACATTTAATAAACGTAAACCTATTTCAAAAGATACATTGTCAAAAACCATCAAACTATATGAAGAAACAGAGAGCATTAATAATAGGGAAAAACCAGGGAGACCTAACTCTGCAACAAATAATAAAGATCGTTAAAGATTATGCAACAATTTATTAAGAATCCCGTACTCGAATTGCAGCAAAAGAACATAATATTAGCCAAATTTCAGAGATTCGAACATTAAAGACTGAAAATTTCAAACTCTTCAAAATTCGACTCTTGCAAGAATTTAATGAAAATGTTTACGATTGAAGACTTGAGTTATGAGAAATTATGATGAATAATATTTGTGCAGATCCTAATTTATTAAACAACAAAGTTTTTAGTGATGAGGTCACATTCCGTTTGAATGGCAATGTAAATCGCCATAATTATAGATACTGGACTGATAATCTCACTGATATCGTGAGACACATACACAGTATCGCTTCAAAGTAAATGTAGGAGCAGGTATTGTTGATGGATGATTGATAGGGCTTATATTTATTGATGGAAATTCAAACGTTGTGAAATTTGAAGCTATGCTTCTCGACAAAATCATTCCAAACATTCAAAACGTTGTTGGCCCCAACTTCTTGAGCAACGATGTAGGACATTTAAGATGTCCGGATGAAGCCTGCAGCGAAGGCAAAAGCTGAGTTTATAAATCACCGATGTAAATGTGGTGTCCCAACGAGGCCCGGCTTATTACTATAAGGTGTAAAAAGTTAGAGGGCGAAAGACGACTCCCGTTAAAGCCTATCAGGGCTATGAACGGGGAAGGAATGGCGACCGGAAGCGTCACAAAAAGGGTGTCTTCCCCTACGGGGTTGGGATGACCCAACTTACAAAACATTTGGTTTCAACAATATAGTGCCCGGGCTCATTTCGGTCTTTTCAGGTACGTGAAATTTTAAATGCATTTTTTCCTGGAAGATGATTCGGTCGAAGGGGACAAATAGAATGGCCAGCGAGATCACCCGACTTGTCGCCATTGGATTACTTTCTACGGGGTAACTTAAAAAATATTGTTTATCGTAATAGGCCCCGAGCTATCGATGATTTACAAAGTATAATTTGAGAATCAACACAATTTATCACTGGGGAGTTTTTGAATAATGCGGTATCATCCTTTTGAAACCGATTGATATACTGTCAAGCAACAAAAGGAAGACATTTCTAACATTTAATAAAATGAAATGTAAGTAAATAAACGTACGTTATACTTAATAAATAATTTTTTTTAAGTAAATTTATTCGATAATCATTTAATCAAATTTTTATAAATTTAATTATTTGCGATAACAGTTCCTTAAATTCTTCTTGGCCACCGCCCAAGAAAATGTTGAAATTGTATTTCTCATCAAAACGTAACATGGTTGACCAATACTTTATCCTGAAAGTTAGAGTATTCTATCTGGAACGATTTTAAAGTTGTTGAGGTGTTTCCATACTTTTGACTCGCTATGTATATAACAATAATAAATTTTCTCGGTTCTCTATTTTAATTTATTTGTTTATTATTTTTTGGATGATTAATTTACCCTATAAGCTGGAAGCTTTTGTATGGGAATAAAAAATAGAAGTTTTGTAGTATATGAAAAATGTCATTCCTGACCGGGATTCGAACCGAGGACCTCCGGATGAAAGGCTGAAACGCTACGCTATGAAGATCGGCCAAATTATTATTTAATTTACAATTTTTACTATTTATTCCATCTATTGAAAGTTACATAAAAGAAACAAAAAGATAAAACTTTTATTAAAACGTGATAAAAGTGTATAATTTTTATTATTATAGATGTTGGTGATAGCGCCAATGTCAAATTAGTAAAATAAATAATATAACTTGTTTAGCAACCAAGTAATAAATAAAAAGAAACAACTGTTTCTTCATAACACTTTTAGTTATTCGAGGTTCCTAGCTTCAACATGGTGTAATTTTTCTTGAGTGAATTTTCAGTGTTAATACATTATATTTGTTTTCTAACAGTATCTTTCTTCATTTATAACTTTTAAATTTAAAAGCCAGTGGGAATGAAGTAGTACCTATTAATATATTAATATCGATACAGTCCACGTGTTATTGCATTTTTACATCTTTCTCCAAGAATAAAACGAATGCTCATAGTTTTATCACTATTTATGATTTATTATCAGCTTTTTTTTCTTTTTTTTTGTATATAACTAGGTTAATATCAATAAAACAAAAGATATTAATTTTAATATGATTTTTACGATGCCTGTTTTGCAAAAATTCCAAAATATCTTTTAAAAATACAAGTTGTACAATTTTTATATCTTAATATTTTTATGGTGGTAAATAAAAATTAATTACTGAGCATAATACTTGCACCTGTAAGTAATATTCACAAATTTACTTTAAAAACAGTTCTCTTCTTTTTAAAAAAAAAAACCATCGATCGATGGTTCTTATAATACTTTTCGCCCTAAACTAATTCTTCTACTTTTATCATATGTACTTTCCTCCTTGACATTTTCATAAATTTACTTTTACTTTCCCGGAGAATGTAGCTAGTAAAGCTATACTAAGGGGAAAATATTGATGATCATTTCATAAATACGGTATTTGGTTTCTTGCAAATCTTTTCGATGATCTAACTAGTTCATCTAGATAAAAAAACCAACATACATACTCGCGCGCGCGTGAGTGCGTGTGGGTGTGTATGTATATAAGCACGTACGTATGTATATATATATATATATCTCACTACTTCTTCCGTTATATTTCAGAATAAAGCAAACCGATTTTTATTAAATTTGGCTCAGATATTTGTATACATGGGGCATTTGATCGTAATAATGTTTATTTAAAATTGTTAAGGGATTGGCGAAAAAACCAATTTCGATTTTCTTCAGAGCTATTTTAGAGAAAACTTTATGAAAGTAAATTTGTTAACTACAATGCATATATAGATAATCCAAAGAATTAAAAAAAAAAAATAATTGAAATTTTATATTTCAATTCCCCTTTTAAATTGAAATATATATATTTTTGTTCTTTCGTTCTATCTCTCTTAGGTTTAAATATTTTTCAAAATTTTTTTGATAGTCCATTTTCATATTTAGAGCTGTCAAGAAATGTATACACTTTTTTTTAAATATATTCCCCGGACCTAATATGCAGAAAAGGTTCTTGAGATGTTTATTTTTCTTAATTTAGCCTATATTGAAGAGAGATTTAGAGAAAACTTTATTAAACTTTTTTTTTTAAATTTATCCCCAATTTCTAAAAAAAATTATATTTTTTTTGGGGGGTTTTGTCTCAATTTTTTTTAAATTTTTATTATTTAAACTTCTCTTCACTGTTTAAAGGGCTATTAAAATTAAAGTAGTTTTGGCACCTATGTTATATTCCGGACCCAAAATGAGAAGCAATTTTTTTCATTATTTTCATAAAGGTGTACTTCAATTTTTCCTGTATATTTAACAATTTTGTTTTGCTTCTGTTTCTTAAAGATCACTTCTTTATAAATAACTTTTCCTAATTGTTTTCTACAAAGTAAGGAAACCCTTAAAATCAAAAAAATTGTGTTCGAAATTTGTTAAAACCTTATCGTGACTTGATCCGCATAGTCGGTTAAGTGATGCAATACTTCCATCGTTTTTTTTCTTTATACATATTTAAAAAATGTGATGTGGACACCACATGACTTCCTTGTTCGCCTATTAAATTACATATACACATTTAAAAAAAAATGAAAAGTACAGAAAATTTTATTTCACTGATAACTTCTGATTTTTTTTTTATTATAAAAAATTTTACTATTTTTTAATAAATATTTAAATTTATTATTAATTAAATATAATTAATAATGATACTATTAATAAATCAATATAATTAAATTAAAAAAAAAGCTAAAAAAAAAAGGAAATAAAGTCGGATTCTAACCAATGTGCCTTCCCCTTTAAGATCTAAATACGCCTATTTCATTAATTAATATTTTATTTCGCTATAACTCTAGAACGAATGAAAAGTACCACTTTTGATATATCGTTAAAAAGCTCTCAATGACGGCTATTACTGGAATTAAGAAAAAGTCCAAAATCCAAATTTTTGGGGATTTTTTGGATAGTTTTGGTTCAGTCGATTGCAGTCAAAAGGGGAGGTGCATTACTAGATGTTAAACAGTCCTAAATTCAACATTTCAACATCCTACGGCTAATCCTTTTTGAGTTATGCGAGATACATATGTACCTACCAGACGTCATTTCGTCATACCGAAACTAGTCTAAATAGATTCAGGGATGATCAAAAGGGATGCTTCCGCTGAAATCTGAATACCGAAATTTTTTGCCATCACAATACTTTCTTTACTTTGTATAAGGAAGTATTAACACTAAGTACAATTTTTTTTGGAATATTTTTTTGAAAAAATGCCCAATGAATTTCTGCTATTTTAAAGAATATTGCTGATTTGGATCATGAAATTTGACAATTGTGAGGGAAAGTTTAAAGAAATATACTCAAACTCATATCTTCATCTTTTAGCGTTTAATTCGGTGCAATTTTTTAATAACATTTTTCCCCACATAAAAATAGGTAAATAAAATATTAAAAATTTTCATGTTGGTTACATAATTGAAGATATTTAAGTTATTAATATAATACTGTCTTTTTTTTCGTTTATGTTATAATAAATACGTTACATTTTTATAAGAATCCTTGAAATATACGAACGTGGAGGAACTTTGACGTAAACAAAAAAAAGTGCTCCTATTACCTTGTAGGCTAGCAAATGCTTAATTTTTCCATTAGCAACCATTTTAGTATTTTTTATTTTTTTAAATAAATTCATATCTTAAGTAAAAATTAAGGTATTTTATAAAAATTTATAATACATAATTAATACACAATTTTAATGAAAAAGAAATATCAAAATTGTTTTTTCTAAAATTCAAAATGGCCGCCTTACTAATTTTAAAATCATTAATACGAGTATATATACAAATGGGTTTTTGGAAAGTCCTTTTATAATAAAAATATGTTAAGTTTTTATTACACAAAAGACATCCCATTTGTTTGAATGCGATAAAATCAACCGAGCTACAGAGGAAATTGTTTTAACGACTCTGTCTAAGTTATATGGCACTATCAAGTTAAAGAGTATTAAAACTAAATTTTCCTTCCTGTAAGTTTTTCAAATATGAATTTCTATATCATGAAAATAATGTTGTGTACAATCTTCTCGTACATGATTGGTTGTAATATGGTACTCCACTTTTCTCCTTATCCGAAATGTCAAAAATATTCTCTTTTCTAAATGGTGAAGCGTAAATCTCATGATTATTTGATTCAGAACTTCCTTAATTTTGTATGTTTGTTTCCATAAAATTTTATGGATTCTTCAATATACTTTGTATTCAGATGATCCTATCTTGCAGAAATGATTTTCTTTAAGATCCAAGTCCTCTCATTTTATAGCATTACTGATCATACGTAGTATCTTGCCTACCTAATTCTAATAAAATATCTAAAATATGTGTTTCTATTACAGAATAATCTTCTCATTAATGAAAGTTGTTATTACCATCGATATTCTGGCTTTCATTTCTAGTTTTTGATCACTGTTATCACTTAACCCCGTTTCTTTACATTTCATCCTTATCTGGCATGTTTTTTAATGAGATGATATGGTCATATTGGTAATGCCTTGATTACCACCAAACAGCTATTTTCGTCTTCTTTTTTAGTATTTTATAATAGACTTATTTTTTTATCTTTATTTTCTTAAAATTATACCCACAGAAAAAATTACCAAAATTAATAACATTCTTGAAATGGTTGTCTGCTGCAAAAAGGAAGTTCATTTTTTTTTTATAAATTACATACTGTTTTATTTTAGTTCTTAGATATCACTGATAAGAGCATTTTCTAATAATCACTTCCCTTTTCTTCTTCTCATCACTTGATTCCATCTCATCTATCCAGGCTTATTTCCATATGAAAAAGATGTTTTTTTAGATCCATTTTTATAAAAAGTGTGAATTAATTAATTATATCAAGGTAATTCAAAAGTAAGGGGGTAAATAAGAAATTATATTTTTTGTACTAAAATATTTAGAAAGATAATAAATATTTTGTTTATAAATTCTTTTAGTTTCTAATTCTATAATTCTTTATTATATCTAATTAAATAACAAGACAACAAATTTTTATAAAAAATTCATTTCTACTTTATTTATCTAAGAAAGAGCAGAGCTTTCATAAAGTAAAATATAAAATTAGAGTTTGTTTTGTGTTTTAAAATATAAACCAAGAAGAGATAATTTATTCTCCTAACATAAACAAATCTTTCATAAAGTATCCTATAGTAGCATTTTATTATTGTTTATGTTTCTAGACTAAAATTATACTGTAGCATATGACAGAGAATTCAACTATGCTTTTAGCTATGAACCATATTGTGGCCAACTGTTAACTTGTGGTTTGCGGAATATTTTTTTATTTAAAACACAGTACTACATTCTATGTGAGGTTAAAGGTTATTATTAAGTCTCTGTTTAGTTTTTTCATGGTAACACCCATGCACACACACACACATTTAAACAGAACTCTCTAAATAATATATGAATTTTACGTAGCAGCTAACACCAAACCTTTTATCTTCTAAACATTTTTTTTTTTAATTGCATCTGTTCCTTAAATCAACTGTCACATCTTCTGTAACGACAGTTTTTAAAATTTAATTATACGTTTTTTAAACAATTTATCTACTTTCATATTCATATAAAATAAATTAATTTTACCTTCATAATCATCTATTTAATGAACATTATGAGAAACATTATTTAAGCTATGATTTTAGTTATTAAAGAATTAAATAAAAGCGTTATTTCTTTTCGTTATTGTAAAAATATTTTTTACGTAGTAATTTTTTTCTCTTTTTACGTGAAAAATAGGTAGAACCTTTAAAACCACTGAAATAGAAAATCATAGTATGACAAAATTGTCATACTTCCCTGACATTGATTATTTATTCTTACATAGCATAAAAATAATGATACATTATAAAGTTACCTGAGATTAATTTTTTAGGTTGAGGGTAATTTATGATGATGTTTTATTGAAAATGATTTTATGTTTGAATAAACCAAAAAAAAAAAAAAAAAAATTCAAAAAATCGATTTTTAATTTTTTTTTGGCTCCCATTCCTTAAAATTCACCTTCAAGAATTTTGTTTTTTGATTTTTCTATTTATATTGTTAAATGAAAGAAATTTGAAAAATTCCCTAAAGAGTTGCCTAACATTTTTTTTTTTGCGGAGGTGAAGTATGATGAAATTTTATTGTAGTATTATTACCAAATTTTAATATTTGAACTTTTAATAAAATTCAAAGTTTAAATAAACCAAAAGAAGGTTTGAAAATTTCAAAAAATCGATATTTTAAAACTTTTATCGGCATCTACACTCCAAATATTGACCCCAAAGTACTTTTTTTTGTATATGCTCTACTGCTATGCCTAGGAAGACAATAAAAAATATTTGGTTGAAAAATATACAATAAATAAAAAGATATCTTTTTTGTGGAAAGGGGAATTTTGGAGCTTTTTTACTTCCTTGTACAAAATAAAAGAAGTATTGTGATCGCAAAAAAATTCGGTTTTCAGATTTCAACGGAAATATCCATTTTGACCATCCCTGAATCCATTTTGACTAGTTTCGGCGTAACATCTGTACGTTCGTATGTATCTCGCATAACTGAAAAACTATTAGCCGTAGCATGTTGAAATTTTTGATTTAGGACTATTGTAACATCTAGCTGTGCACCTCCGCTTTTGATTGCAATTGATTGGACCAAAAGTGTCTAAAAAGTCCAAAATCCCCAAAAAAAAATGGATTTTGGAGCTTTTCTTAACTGCAGTAATAAGCCTTCATTGAGAGCTTTTTAACGATATTATCATAAGTGGTACTTATTTTCATTGGTTCCAGAGTTATAGCCAAATAAAATTTTAATTAATGGAATATTTGGATCTTGCAATGGGAAAGCACGTTGGTTAGAATCCGACTTCATTTCCTTTTTTTTAACTTTTTTTTCTTAATTTAAATGTATTGATTTATTAGTAATTAACCTCTGATTGTAAAAAAAAATTACAATAAATAATTCAATTATAACAGTGAAAAAAGAAATTATGAAAAAATATCAGAAATTATTAATGAAATAAAATTTTATTTAAAATTTTTAACTTTTCATTTAAAAAAAAAAAAAAATATATATATATATATATATATATATATATATATATATATGTAATTTAATAGGCGTACAACGAAGTCATGTGATGTCCACATTAGAATTGTAACATTTTTTTTAAATAGTAAGATAAGTGTGCAAGCATTTACCCAGCTTAATATAAAATTAGGTTATGTTAGCAAAGTTTTGAGAAAATTGACCTCCACACCCACCTCGTGTAGAAATTGACTACAAAACTTTACACGAGTTACAAAATTTCATGAAAACCCCCGTTCATTTTGTCAAACATTCAAACACGCCAACACGCGTACTAAATTACCCTCTCGTTTCTTTTTTGATTCCTGCCTCATGAAACTTGAAAAATGCAAAATATCCATAGCCAATATTTTGACTGCTTACCATATTTTCCCTTTTGCAGCATATCTCTAGTGCTATGATGCCATGAAAGTAAAATAATGTAATCAGATTTAATCAGATCTGCTTATTATTTTTCGACTATTTATTATGTATTTTTCATAATCACCTTACTTCCAATATTTTACTAATCTTGATGTTCTTGGAAAGAATATATATGCATCAGTGATTTAGAAAGCTAATAGATTGAAAATGATAACACTCTTTTAATCTGTATTATTATCTCAACCATTAAAAGCTGATTTTTTAAACCGATGAATTTTAATATAGAAAAAATATTAGAAATAATACCATCAGAATAAATAATTTAACTCCGGCTATACACAGAGTGATTTACGAAGAATGTAACAAACTATTAGGAAACATTCTACTTGTGAAAATAAAGAACATTAATATAAACTAAATTGTTACGTTTGCATTTTAGTTTCTGTAAACTTTAGCCGTACCATTTTACTCAGAATCAGATTTTCTATAAGTTTTGTTTAGAACATTTATGTGTTTATTACCTACTTAACAATGTTACTGTTACGCCTAATAATAAAATTATGTATTTTTCGACCCCAATCCCTTATGTATAAGCACAGAGATCTCATAAATAACAAAAATACAGTCCTGGTAGCTATTTTTTTTTTTTTTTTTTTTTTTTCAGTTTTTGAGGTCACATTTCATTTAAAACTACTAAATTTACCACTTAATTTGGATCCCAAAAATTCAATCCGGCTTAAAATGTTACGGAAGGCGCAGAAATCAAGGCGAAATCTTTCGCCAGCTAACACTAGATAATCAAATTTTTCCGAACCTATATTTATTTACACGAACATTTTTCTTTAATCTCACTAGTAGAACATGTCCTAAAGGATTGTTACGTTCTTTTTGAATCATATCTACCTACATGAATTTACGCTTGTTTCTGCTTTCTCGTCTAGCACTGTAGCCGAGCTTTAGCTCTAGAGGGAAAAGTATTGTAATCGGTCCAATTTGGGCATATGCAGTTTTCACCGGATCTTGACATTTTGAAACCTAAGGAACCCGAAAAACCGGATGAAAATTTTCCGGATGTTCGTAGCTACATGTGTGTGTGTGTGTGTGTGCGTGTGTGTGTGTGTATGTGTGTGTTTTCGGTGTCTCACACCTTATATATCCAGAACCACTAGACCGATCTTTACCAAACTTGGTCAGATTACTTCTATACATAGGGGATTGATGCCATTAAATTTTCAACTTAAAAGTTCAAGGGGGTGTGGGTGTAGAGCTAGGTCACCCTCACTATCTCGAGATTTTGCTTAATAAGGTCATACTTTTCTGAGGCAAATTTGTTAATAATTAAAAAATAAATAGATTAGGAAAAATATTTATTTCAAAATCTCACCTTAACCCCCAAAAATGCTCTAAACTAGTGGCTAAGTGGGTATACTGCGTCAATAGGTAGATTAAAAGTAGGTCAATAGGGTAGATCTGTTTAGTAAAAATTTTCAAATTTAGGGCAAATGAAATATCTGTAACATTAGGACTAATTCTCCAAACAACTTACTACTTTTTTTCTTTTTTTTTTAAAGAGAAAAGAAAAAACATACTTTTCCCTCCGATAAAAAAAAAACGAGCGACATAGCCATTAGACTAGTCATGTCAATAGAGATCATCTAAAAAACAGACTTGTCATGGGATTAAAACCCAAATAGAAACACAAACTGGCAAGGGTGTAAATGGTCCTTGCCACTTAATATCACACATTACTTATAATAGAGGGTATTCAGAGAAAATCAAAAAACACATCTTCAAACTCTCATGTTATACAAAAATTACAAAAACAAATTATATTAAAATAAATTCTTCATATAAATATAAAATCGATCGCCTCGGTTTTCCTTTTGGCCATCCCTTTTTACTTCCTTTTTCCTTCGAAAGGGTCTCGATTTCGATATCCATTGCATCTGAGTTCTCAGAGATGTAGTCTTCAGTTCCTCTGCCGTAAGTCACGGAGGATCTCCTGCTGCCGATCGGATGACGTCGGCTCCGATGGCGCAGTCAGAAGTACATCGCAGTTCAGACTGGATGTACTCACCGCTAGAACGTTTGGACGGTCTTGTATTTCTACCTCTCAGTTAAAGTCCTCCGTGATTTCGGAGACTCCATTGTTTTTTCTAAATCATCCTCTTCTAAAATCAGTATTTGAGGTTTTGCAGGTCCTGGAATTTGGATTTTTGAACCTGAACTTTAACTTCAGGTTCCTTTTTCATTTTCGTTTTAATTTGCGTCGCTTTTGAATTAGTCGAAGGCTCATTCTTCGGAGGAGTAGGACAGTTTTGTTTTGTCACGTCTGTTTTTATTATTGACGAATTTAGGCTAGTTTTACGACTCTTCAATTTCTTATCAATAATTTTTTCACTAAGGTTGCTAAGGCTGGCTCCAGTTCTGTTACCATGTCCACTGGTTTGAAGGCTGCAGAAACAGCAGCAACCGCACATATGTCGTGGCCTTTGGCGTACGCTATGCACGATTTTCCTTGCTTCAAAATAACTTACCCTCTAATCGGTCTTTACCTCCTGTATCGCAATTTCTACCTTATATTTTGGACAATTTCTTGATCTTGTACTATGTTGTCCGTTACTGTTAACACCTACCGGTTGGTCCTTGCACGGATCATCGGTGTGCAACGGATTGCCACATGTGCAAATCTGTTTCCTCGTGCATTTCGCTGCCGTGTATCCGAATGAATTTTTGAGATCCGAAACACTGCAATGGTGTTAGAATGAACGGACGCACATTTGACCTATGATATCCTGCCTTTATTTTTTCTGGATATGAAGGCTTATTGAACGTTAGCACATGCGATGCGGAGGGTAAGATTCCGCCGTTTCGTCTAGTGTTCAGCCGTCGATATGCATAACTATCTGTGCATTAAGTTCATCAACAATCTCATCTTCGGTGCAGTTAAGCAAATTTTTGCACACAACTACACCTTTAGAGGTATTTAGAGTACCGTGTGGTACAAACTCAACGTCGATAACTCCATTCTTCTTTGCTTTTAATAATCAGGACGACTGTATGTCGTTGACGGTCTCAATAAATAATCCCGTCGCAGTCTTCCTTGTCTTTAACCGGTCCTCCACCTGCTTCCGTTATGCCTCGAGCTATCACGAAGGGGCTGGTCTTAGAAAAATCACCTTCTTTTTCATTATTATTAAATACTTAGGAACAGGTCCTCTACTCTTAGGTCGAAGCTTGGTTCGATCCTACTTTTCTAGAACTATAAACTCTTCCACGTTATTGAACTCGACACTCTTCCTCCTCTTCGCTTCCGAAGAAAGAGGTTCTGCCGGACGAGGGTTTTTACGTGGACCCTCTGCCACGAAAGATGTAGATGATAAGTTATCTATAACCTATATTCACGTCAGTCATGATGTCACAAGGTGCGGGCGGAGAGACGGTTGGGCGTGCCCCGGATCATTGATCCTGCCTGGGTTCCCCTAGCCACCCACAAATTTAACCCGGGCCGGGGGTCAGGAAGCGCCTGACCCACGAACCGACATCCCAGGACTCGCACGTAGCAGTAACGGCTTCGATACCCATGGGACAATCCCTACCAGGGGCTGAATTATTATTATTAATACTGTTATATTTATATTATTATTTATATCCTTATGACTTATTTATAAATGTATTATAATATCTGTACGCATCTGTATGCCAAAAATTTATCAATTATTCTATAAACATTATATTACGTTAACATTAAATCAAAGATATATTCAGTACGGCCGTTTTATCATGATATTATCTGACAAAAATCAGCAGATAACAGACATTAGTTGATTCAGTGATACGGACCTTTGAAATAAATATTTGCTAAATTAAAATATGAAAATACTGAATATTTTTAGGATACCTCGTATTTTTTAGTTGCCTGAAAGGAAAAAATAGCGGACATTTACATTACATTGGATATAATAAGAGGACGGAAAGGGGAGCTTTTATTAAGACTGCCAAGAGAAATACTGGCGGAAGTACCGGTATCTCCCTAATACATCTGCATGCACGAGGCGATAGTATTTAATTGACTTAGCGAGGGGTATAAATATTGTCAGAGAGTTTAAAGAGAAAAAATTTCTATTCAACAAATTTAATATTGTAACAAAGGGTATTTTTCAGACGTACAATAAAATACTATTCCATCTACTTTTTTGAATATATTAACGTAAACACTTAAATTCTACCTTTAAATTATTTGCAGTTGTCTGTAATGGCTGATATGCAATTTTTATTAATCCTGCATCTGTTGTAATAAATTAAAAATTCGTTAGGTATCTATAATCATTCAACGGATGCTTTAATAGAAGCTTGGTAATTACGTTTATTCTATTACGAAAGAGATTAAAGTCCTTTTACCTAATTCACAGCAACGTTATTTCTTAATTTAGCTTCTCTACAAAACAATAAATAACAGATCAGGTATTATTTTTTTTCTGTTCAATTTTCAGATACATTAATTGGACACTTAGTTCTGAAGTACAATATGAATCGATAGGATTACTGTCACTTCCTTTGCGGATGAAACAGCTGATTTTGCAGTTGACACCAGCCCAACTATAGAATTGAATAGCCTTTAATTTGAGTTGGATTTAATCCCCAGATGGTTCTGTACATGGGGAATTAGAGTTAACCAAGCAAAATCGAACCGCGTGACATTCACGATGAGAAGCAGTGACTGCTCACGGGTCCAGCTTGATGGCGTTCTAATTCTACAAACTGAGATTATGAGATACCTCTATCGTCAAATAACGTGTAAAGTGTATATAAGAGAGAAGAGAAGGGTATTTAAAATGCAGTTCAAAGAAATGTTCTGGTAGTTGGGAACACTTTCTCGTTTGTCCCTGTCTTTACAAGCTGCTGGTACACTCAGCAATTCTAAAATCAATCTGAACCTATGGGATGGAACTACGGTGAACCGCGAACAGAAGCAATGTCGACATCTTACAGCGATTTCAGAATAAGGTAGCGAGGCACCTTGGTTTACAAGGAACAATGTGATCCTGGATTATATAGGATTACGATTCGTACGGGAGGGGATACAACGTTGCAGTTCAAAGTATGATTTTTGGTTTAACTACCAATCACATCGCAATAAACCTGCTAGACAATGGGGATGACATTAGAACATTGAAATGACTGCACATTCTAGACCTAAGTCTAAAGCCTAATTCTGGACCAAATTGTCCCTACAAGTCTTAATTTGTCTATGTTACCTCGGATGTGAGTATTGCGCATTATCTATTCGACTCTTAATTTCAAATTTGTTACATATACTTTTTTCCTTCTTTTTTTTTACATTAGTTAATCATAAATTTTTTTATTTATTTCTACTTATTATATCTTGTTTGCTTTCTATTGTTCTAGTGGTGTTGTGTGTGTTATTTGATAATTGTTTGTGCTTGGCATAAAAGTTTTCATTATACGATTGTCTAATTTTTGAGGAGTTTCGCTGAGGAGTCCTTATAATGTGATCCTATTTACTGAAGGTTTATGTAAGTTTAATCGATTTCTTTTGGGAAAGAAAAAAAATATATATCTAAGATTTATTTCATAAATGATAAAGTAAACAAAGTTGCTGTTAATATAACAAATCACGTAGCTAGTATAATTTCTATAACCAAAGATAAATCAAAATAAATAAATTTTATTTAACGCACATATAACGTAGCTAAGAAAAATCAGCTAATGCTGAAATTTTATCATTTTGAATGCTGCAGGCAGTCTTTATTATAGTAAACCCGTAATATCACAAGACGATTTCAACGAACCATAAAACTTATTTTATCTACTGAGAAAACTATCATTAGTATAAAAAATAAACGAAAAATTGAGTATAATATTGGCTGTAAAAGGTATAAAATGTATATTAAAACAGTTTAAAGTTGTTTGTTTGAATGAATGCATTTGCTTGGATGTTTAGGTCAAAATAACAGAAAACTTTTAAAAGTAAATAAAGTATACAAAAGAAAAGGATTTTCTTTTTAACAATACTATCGGTCTTTAAAGAAATGAATTTATGAGTTAGAGTTAAAAAATAAATCATTCATTTTTTTCTTTAACATATGTTAAAGTTTCCTATTCAGATTTGTATTACATAATGATGTTAAATACAATTTATTTCAGAGGGTGGTATGCAATCCTTGATCAGTACACAGCATAATTAAAGAAAAATTAATAGTCAACTGGTAGATCTACACTCTCAATTGGAATCTTATTGAAGAGAGAAACAGATTTATGTGGTGGATAACCTTTGAAAAACCTATGAAAATTTTATTTATTATTATTATATTTATTTTGATTAATAAAATTCTATGAAAAATATATTACTTGCATACGAATATTTTCAGCTAATACTAGAACATCAAAAGAAAATTATGATAATTTCATTTTTAATTTTCGTATGATAACTAATATTTCTCTTTTTTTTGGACAATTTCAACGGATAATTTATACTAAATATTTTTTTTTTTAATAGTAGTCAAACCTTTTAACAGTGTTTGGGAAAGAAAAAAGTTTTTGTTTCACATAAAATCCGGATGAAAAAACGGATTGCATTTCGTTAAGAGAAAATCATAAATTATTAACTTTAAATTTGTTTACAGAGTTCTGTTACAAAGTTCATCTTATATTTGTTTACTCGTGCTTGCGTTTGTAATTATGTATTTTTATTTCTACGTATTAATATAGTAAACTTTACGTTTTATGTGCGGGCTGGCTTATAAAAATAATGGACTGGTTTATTTTAATATAAAATGTAATAAGTAAAGAAACGGGATTTTTTTGGAGTGCAATGCAGCGTACTAGAGTTTTAATGTGGTATGGGTATACAGGCGAAAAGGGTGAGAGAGAGAAAAAGAGCGAGACAGTGAGTGGAAGATTGAAAGCAAAAGAGGGAATCAGATTCAAAGGAAAGATCAAAGGAGACCCACTAAAGTAGCCTATATTTGTAATAAAATAAACCCACAGTGAGATTCCCCCTAGAGGTCCCCTGGGGGAAATTGGGTAAAGTTTAATGCAGGAGCGCGCTTCGTTCAACGCGTGCAGAATAGGGTGGACATAGCTCCAGGCTAGCTAGCTGCTGGTAGCGTAGCTAGCGATAAGCTTAAACTTGCGAGAAAAGTTCAACTTACAAAGTTGAACCGCAGGAGTAGAAGGAGTCTCGAAACAGTGAAGAGTATTACTTCGTCCCGCGCGGGAACACGCACAAACACAGAAACACATACAAGCGAATGTGAGAAAGAGAGAATGACGTGAAGCGATAGAGTTGGAAAGAGATTTGTTTGGGGTGTGAGAGAGGGAGAACAAGAGCACAGAGAAAACTCCAGTATAGGTTCACCGTTTTGCTTCTTATTAGTTTCTCTGCAACCTCTTTTGTAACATACTCGTAGATTGCTCTTTTCGCTTCGTATCTTGCGTCTTAATTTCCCCCACTACTGGACTCTGTTTTCTTAACTAACCAATAATAAATGTTGTTCGTCGTCGTTGTTGTTGCAAGAAGATACTTATCACCACATAGTTTAGAAAATTCCAAATATTTTGATATACCAAACTTTAACTTAATAAGTGGCTTCCGTAAATATTAATGGTGTTAATATTTGATGTTAGGCTAAGAATTTAATTTATTTTTACACGCATATTATTTTTAACTGTGTGTGTGTGGGCGCGCGCGCGCGGGCGTGGTGTGGGTGGGTTTTTGTGAAAACCATCAATTTTGCCTTCAATGTTGTTTATAGTGGACTAGTGGCAGCTAAATCAGGGTTTTCTTTTCAATCCATAGTCTGGATTGTTATAAAAAAAAAGTTCATTTCAATCCATAGTAGGACTTATTTACTAGAATAGATTATGGATTCTTCGATTATTAATCCTTACACAATATAACTTTACCAGTTGGAATTCACATTATTTCGGTCAAACTGTTGAAATTCCGAATGACTATTTGAAACACGGGAAATTGAACAGTAACTAACCATTCTTTAGTCAGTTTTTGAATGAATAAAGTTTTACGCCAAAATTATAAATTTAAATCGCTGGATGTAATTTTACCTATTTTAAAAATTTAAACAATATATTTTATTTTAATTTCATTGATAATAATTTTTTTTTTTTCATTTAACATTGCATTTAATAGAATTAAAATAGTAAAATTTGGGAAAAATTGGAAAGTATTGTAGTAAATTTTAATATCTAGTCTGTGTTTTCAGATCTTTACATTTTTGTAGTTGTAGGTCTGTGACAAATTTATGAAATCAAAATATCAGTTATTTTATATTTAGTTCTTTATGTATTTTTGTATAAATTTTGATCATCAATAATTTCAGTAGTTTCTGTAAATTTCTGTCATACAAACAAGTACTTTCTCAAGTTTCTTGAATCACAGTTATGCAAAAATATTTTTATTTCTGTATAAAATGTAATTGAAGACGTTAATTATTGCTTTGTGAATTCAAAAAACAAACTTTTTTAAACGCTGGGTAAAATCACTCGCGTGTACACATACACACACACAAATGCGAGGATCAAAAATAAAAAAATTGTCAGGAAAATTGCTGCTTTTAGACATTAATACACAGGTTTCAATAAATGTTTAATGAAATATATGAATCACGTGAAGTTTTTAGGCAGGCACTGAAATTCAACCAGCAGGGTTGGTCTAGTAGTGAACGCGTCTTCGCAAACAACTGATTTCGAAGTCGAGAGTTCCAACGTTCAAATCCTAGTAAAGGCAGTTACTTTTATACTGATTTGAATACACTAAATCGCAGATACTGGTGTTCTTTGGTGGTTGGATTTCAATTAATCATACATCTCAGAGATGGTCGACCTGAGACTGTACAAGAATTAGTCATATGTATGACTTACCCTCATACATATCATCCTCATTCATCCTCTGAAGTAATACCTGACGGTGATTCCCGGAGGCTAAACAGGAAAAAAAGGCTCTCATATTCAAAGGATGATAGGGAACTTATGAGCAAGATTCTACGGTTTACTGACTTATTAAATTTCAGAAACCCAGAGAGGTATTACCCGAAGGTATCATTCACAGCATAAGACCTTTCCTCATCTACTACTACCACCAGTGTTTTAAATCAGTTACACTTATATACCTAAATAAATACTATTCTGATTAGAGTGCTAACATATTTTTAACTGCTAAATCTGTTACAGACGGTGATCATAATAATAATAATAGACTTTAGCAGTTTTCTTTTTTTATTAATTATTCATATCTACATAAAATATTTTGATTCTACATTCCAACTTATTCTAAAGCATTACTGTTTCTATTCAAAGATTTATAAAAGGATTACACCAATTTACGTCACTGTAAGAGAATCTCGTCTAATTCGAGAAAGAATTTGATGGTGATTTACCTCCATTCATTCATATGTATTTTTCTAATCTGTATATCACCATAATTGTTTATAAGAAACATTTTGTGGATATCAGTCACCGGCTTCGTAGTTTATGATTATAAGAACTGTATTTCAGTTTGCGAAGCAAGTGACTGAATAGGTGGTACTATTCTCAGATAGTGAGTTTATCAGCTGATAAAACCTTATCGATGGATATATATTTTATTTAGGTTTAAATTTGAAGTACATGATATTCGATCCGACGTATTAAATTAAAAGTTGTATCAGATTGATACTTACGATAAATTTTGTTTGGGTTTGAATTAGCCCAAAGTGGTGACGCATATTCTGCTCTAAAATAACACAATACAGGTGCTCTTTGTTACTGAATCTTTCTTTATGCCGTTCCTGTGAGATTTCTTAAATATTTTATTTTGTATACATAATTTTTTTAATTTGTTTTCAGATAATGCTTTTTCAATTTTAATTGCAGGAAATTTGAGGTTATTTAAATATTTTATACTGTTGACGTGCTGCAGTTGTACCCCTTCCATCTTCCTACTTATACACCTTTATGCTTATTTATTTCTCAAGTGTAATGGTGACATCTTTTCAACGGTTGCAGTTTCAACTAATTGTCAGTATATTGACAACTATTTTGGGGTAACATGGCACAAAAAATTCAGATTATATCCCTTGAGCTTCTAGTGTTATTTTATTAGCATATAACTATTTATAATTTCGAGGGAGGAGACGTCCATCTTAGAGGAGAACTCAAGATCTATCCCAATCATTCTCACTCTAGCCTATTGACGACCAGGAAGGTTGCATTTCTTCCTGGAAACATCTTTGTTTTCCTTGTAAAGTAAATAAGCTACTCTTACGTCACGATAAGAGAATCTCGTATAGTTCATGATAGTATTTTATAGTGATATGCATCTATTCATTCATACTTTTTCTCTAATCTGTATTTCACCATAAAACTCTTTGTGGATATCAGTCACTGACTTGATAGTTTATGATTATAAGAACAGTGTCTTTTGGCTTGCTTTAACCTTATTTCAGTTTGCGAAGCAAGTGACTTATTAACTCTTAAAACTCTTCCCTTAACCAGATATCTATACATCTGTCATTTATTACCATAAGTCAATAAATTACAGTTGCTATCTAATAAAATTTAGTACGGCAATGAATCCTGTAAAAACCAGGATAAAAACTGGAATGTATCCAGTAAAAGCATCACGATTTCCAATCGCTGCTTACTAGAAACGAAAGTAGTAAATCAATTAATATAGTGTTCAGCACTCTATTAATTATATATTTCATCTATCTACACATCTGCGCACATAAAAAGTTTCGCATTTTAATAGGTTCTGATTTGTCGTTTCCACGTAGATAAAAAGGTTGTTTGTATACTAAAATATAACAGAATACTATCTTAAAGAAAGCCGTTTAAAAAATCAAAGACCATTTTTATTATTTTTCTGTTATCCCAGAGATATTAAAATCGTTACAAAGTGACAGAATTTTGTTAATTATTTATGAAAAAAGAAATTCCTTTTGCAAATGAGAATACATAAATTGATAAAGCTTTTAATAATAAGAAGGGGAAAAAATCATTTTATTCATTAATATTAAATCTGATATCGGTATCATCTGTAGTGATATTATTAAAGACGTTTACGTATAATTTTATCATCTTTTTTTTAACTTTAACATCTTTGGAAATCTGCTGGCCTAAATTAATCAGTTATCTAGAAAATAATATTCTTCATTATTAATTTGTTTCAATTAAGTTAATAGATGTTGAAAAAAAATTAAGTAATTATATTTTTTCTTCCGTTAAAAAATGGAAAAATGTAAAACTAAGCTGGGAATCTAATTAAGAAAATGTATCGTAGGAGCTTAGGTTTTATTATATTTTACATTCCTTTATTTTCTTAAAATCTAAAAAGAGGAGATAAAACATTCAAACTTATTACTTACTTATGTTAACTTTAAAGTTAGAAAAATCCATAACGTTAACATGTTTTTCTTTAATGTTCTCCAGATGTCCTTTTTATAATTAGGTAAGGAGACTATGAAGTATTTTTGTAAAAATGTTTCTCTATCTTTTATTTTATCTTTGTATTTCTTTACTTTTATAATAACATTTTTCCTTCTACTTAGTATTATAGAAACATCTTCAATATCTATTAAGTAACAAAAAAGAACAATACTTTCCAACATTCTACTACCTTCTACCATTAGTGTAAATACAGTATATTTAAAAGAATATATTTAATTCAGGTAAAATATTTTTACGTTACTAAAGAAACATTTTTGATGTATTTGACTTTATTCAAAAAGAGTAATAAGAAAATTTCCTGGTCATATTTTAGACTGATATTTTAATATATATGCTTTTTTTTGTAAATATATAAATATAAATACATAGTGGAGATTTATTAGCGATAAAATGTTAAAGAGTTTACCTTAACATTAAACTCCTGAGCTTGTGGAAGTCCACTTGTAACTGCATCTTTCTATAACTCAGAATATTTGTGTCAGATTTGCTATCCTACAACATGTTTGAATTATTTTATTTTTATTTTAAATCGCTAACAACAAAAATGGCTACAAAAATGCTCATAAAAATTATAGAATACTATTAACGACTACTTCCAGTGGATGATGGTCTGGAAGAACAGATCTAAAATTCATGTGAATAATTATGCATCATATTCGACTCTTAAGGATGAATTCATGAATCCACTTCACTTCATGAATTTTTTCTTTAGAAATACCCACCTTCTGTAGCTCTTCGTGTCTATGGATGAGTGCATTTTAAGACAGTATATATGTGAGTGATTGATGCTAAATATTTGATCAGTAACAAATTTCCCCAATTCTGCATAAAAATATCGTAACATTTTGATGTTCTTGTACGTAATATGTATACGCTCCTAGACCCGGTTGTTTAAGCACACTCATATAAATTTGTTGAGTTCCTCCGTTCTTTACTATCGACCATTTCAGACTTAATCCCTTTATTTCCGGTTGAAGTTACTTCCTTCTCTGTCGGTTCTTCCTGCCGATAAGGGCAGCTTTTTTAGATCCAGTATAGTATAGTTGTGATTTTGGTGAAAGGAGTTTTGTTCTTATAGACCTACCCACTGGTAGGTCTAGACCAGCCCACCGGTTGGTCTAGTGGTGATCGCATCTTCCCAAATCAGCTGATTTAGAAGTCGAGAGTTCCAGCGGTGTTCTTTGGTGGTTGGGTTTCAATTAACCACACATCTCAGGAATGGTCGAACTGAAACTGTACAAGACTACATTTCATTTACATTCATACATATCATCCTCACTCATCCTCTGAAGTAATACCTGAACGGTAGTTTCTTGAGGCTAAACAGGAAAAAGAAAGGGAAGAGACCTACCCAGTGATAGCAGATGAAATCAAAGTATAAAACCCCAATTTGATAAAGCCAATTCTCCGAACTTCCTTTGAAATTAAAAAAATATATTCTATAATAAAAAAAAGACAATTTTTTAAATACCTCAACAAACATTTTTCAAACGCTAACAAAAAAAAAAAACTTAATATCCCTAACTGTATTTGCACAAGCTCAAAATAATCAAAGTAATTACATTTTGTGAAGAACATCTTGTAGTTGGATTTTGTATATACTATATGTATATAAATAAATATATGTCTCTGCGTATTAATAAAAAATGAATAAACTTAAATTTCATTCTGATGACATAATGACCTCCATATTACCGATATAGTTTAGTCATTAGGTATAATTTAACTGCTCTGTTTAAAACTGATTTGAACCAATGACTAAATCTTATTAAATTGTAATGTTACTCGGCAGTATAACCGCAAAATAAACAAAATTAACGATTATAACAGTTAACAATCTAATATTTACGTAGTATGAAAATAAATTTCTTACTCTTCAACCATTTAAATACATTTCTGAAGTGGAAAGTTTTGAGGTTCGAATCCTAATAAAAGCTAGATGTTTTTATATCAATTTGAGTACTAGATAATGGATATTGGTGTACTTTCGTGGTTGGTGTTCAATTAACCATAGGAATGGTCGGTCTGAGTCTGCACAAGATTACATCTCATTTACGTCATTCAGTGGACCGTGGGAGGGATTGCTTATTATTCGCTAGTTGAACAGATTGCAACGTTCATATTAGGAAAAAAACCTCTTAAAGGTGTTCTTAGTAATTCATACGTGTTTTCTTTTATTTTATATTAAAAAAATAATTGATAATTTTATTCTATGTAAATCACGTGTATATTTAATGTTTCATATTTATGTGTTTTAGTATACTCGTATGTGAATCTAGAACATAAAAAAAGTTATTCATCCATTAGAATTCATTTGCTTAAGAAATAAAAAATTATTAAATGGTTGTTTGGAATAAACAACATTTTCGATTACATAAAGAGGAAATAATGTGCTTTTAAAAATTATATATATATTTTAAGAAACTTTCATTGGATAATATTCTAGGAAATACAAATTTAAAATTTCAATTTCTGATACTTAAATGTCCATACATTATGTTAAAAAAAATCATAGATAAATTATCATCATTTATTATCCGGGAAATGTATTTAGTACATTAGCGACAACATACTTAAAATTTTATATCTGAATTACAATGTACCCTTTATTACAGTGCGTATATCCTTTACGTGTAGTGTTCAGAACAAAATCAATTTCTTCTAATTAAAAACCTTTTTAAAATGTTTTTTTACCAATTTCTCTTTTTTTGTAGATTTATTTGGCAGCGTGGATTAAATTGCTTTCCAAAAAGCTTACTTAGTAATTTCAGTTAATTGACTACTAAACCTGCTTAGCCTCCAGACATTTGACCGTAAATCAGCCTTTCAACCCAATGTGATAATAAAAGATAACATGATAAAAAAACAGTTTCAGATTTATGTATATTTTAATGCCTCCAAGCAGTAGTTAAACTGTATATGCTGAAATAGGGTGTGTGACTGCGTGTGTGATCCGTGTAAGAGCAAGCACATGAAGATTTACCGTGTAAATCGTTTTTTCAACGTCTAAGTTTAATTTATTATAGTTTTAAATAAATCTGTATTTAAAGCTACTGATTTCATGTTTCTCAGTATATTTTTAGTGTATACAAAGTTTTATAGGGTTGGATTCTTTAGAATTTAAATCAAATAGGTAACTGAGAAGGATAATGTTTTACAATAGAAGCCACAATATGTATCTATAACTTTGAAAGATTTTGGTAGCATTTTTAGTTCTGTAGAAGATTACTCGAAAAATATTTTTTGGTTAAACTACTTTTAACAGATGTAATATATTTCAATAATCAGAATTCATTGGTTAAATATATATAAAACGATAATTCACGTTAAAATTCTGAGCATATTTTCACGTTGTAATTGAAAATAAGATCTTCTCACACCAAATATAATTTTTTCTACTCCCCAAACAGGACACAGATTGTGAAAATTTGTACATAAAACCATTATATAGGAAAAACATTATTGTATTTCTAGTTAGAGATAACATGGTTTAATAAAAAATAGAAAAATTTGACTTGAAGAAGTGTAGATCAAAATTGTGGCCAACTTCAGTATGTAGAGTTCAGAACTTAATATATTTTAAATTAAAAGTAAACGATATTAAATTAAAAGGCGGCTTGTAGTAAATTCTCTTTTTCAAATGTATAAATATAGAAAATTTTACGTTTAAAATATCCTGTTTCATTAGTTCACCATTCTATGGATGTGCGTCCGTGTGAGTGACAAAATTAATTCTATTGTTTTTATATTATTACGTTAAAAATTCGTTTAAATAACAGGCACTTCCTTTATATTTTCTGAGAAACATATTTTTTAATCCCTATTTCTATATTGGATTTCCACGTCTCAAAACCTTATAACCAGCGGGGAAAAATTCTGAATAATAAATAACTAAATGTAATAAAAATAATGACTTTTCCTCATCATATTTCAGGTCATTTGGTAATTGCTTTGGAGATAGTGAGCCTTTTTTTACAAAAAAAATTTTCCATTTCCAGTTATTTAAGTGATGCCGGCCTCCGTGGCGCGAGTGGTAGCGTCGCGGCCTTTAATCCGGGAGGTCCCGGGTTTGAATCCCGGTCAGGCATGGCATTTTCACACGCTAAAAAAATTTTCATTCATATCATCCTCTGAAGCAATACCTAACGGTGATTCCGGAGATAAAAGAAAAAAAAATTATTTAAATGATATGTTTGTCATTAATAAAATAAGTTTTATTCCTAAAATTAAAAAAATATGGTTGTGAAAATAATGATTTCCCGTATTTTTGGTAAATTTTATTATGGGAATTTGTTTCCTGGCTATTTAAACGAGTTTTCAATCAAAAAAATGTAAAAGAGAACACATATTAATTTAGTGCTTACGTTAAACATTTTTCATAATTATTATTCATACATTTAACTTATAATATCAAGGATATCTTTTTTCGTTAGCAAGATTATACTTCAGTAAAATGTTTTCTTTTACATAAATAAAAACTGTGATGTTATTTTTATTTTTATTTCTTTGTTTTTTTTTTTTTCATTACATTAACCTCTTGTAGATTATACTTTTGTTCAATAAATGTATATGTCATATGTCATAACTATAAAATTCAAAAACTATGTTAATTAAGACAGATTTTTCAACAAAAAGTCAAATAAATTACCTATAGTGCGTACAATGAAAATAAAAGCTTGTGTACGCAGGTCGAGACTGCGTTATTACAGAACCTGAAAACATTTACATCTACCTAAGAGGACAACAATAATAATAGTTGTACTTTTATTTATGCATGTTTAATTTATTATCATTTTTCATGTTTTAATAGTTATAATTCATTATTACGTAATTGGTATTAATAATTAAATAAATAAAGATTGCAATAACAAAATTTTAGTTAGGCATAATTAAACAAAACAAAATCAACTAGTACTTGAATGTATATAGTATCCATAATTACATTAAATTAGATATACAATTATTCTACAATTCTTTTTTGTATAATATTTAGATTTTTTATTTAAATTTTTAAAATTACTTTTTTACAATTGTTTTATTGTTGATTGTACTATTATTATTAACACTTACTTGAAATTTGTATTAAGAGTCCAGTTCCTCTGCAAGTCCCCATTTTCTCTGCCTATTAGAACAGTGTCTGTTCCGATAAAATCGGTCAGTTTCTTAATATTCTATCCTCTTCCACCGGTTTTCTTCTTTTCTAACCAAACGTTTCTTATTATTATCAGTTTTACACCACAAAGCCTAGCTCCTAGTGGAGTTCAAGAACCTTTAAATTGAATACTCCTTTGAAGTTCTTCCCGTAATTTATTTATAGGTAATTCATAATGTTTTGCGTGAAACTTGTACACTGTTCGTTTTACAATACCTTGATCAAAACTGTCTTATCGATTAACGGGTTTTGAACGTTTGTACTTTTTTGGTGTGTTGAATGAGCTCGACTGTGATTTAGATTTAAGAAGATCCTGCTTTCCTTTCAGAGTTTTTCAAGTTGTGATTTTGAAATCCCGCAAACTTCAGCTGCAGAGGTTCTTTCATCACATTTTTGAATGTGTATTAAATGTTTGTCATCTTCTAAGTTTCCTAAAGTTGTAGCTTCTTTCTTCATAAAATCGTGTACAGTATTAAATGTTTCACGTGCTTGATTACGGAGCGTTCTATTTTTTTAATAAACAACGCGTACAATAAATATCATCTTAAATCTGTTCAGGGCTTCCACCAACCCACCCACCACCCAAAATCCGCCTACTAATCGCCCACTTTCTGGCCACCATACGCTCACCCTCCACCCGTTAATGATTGGGCTGAAATTGTTAAACAAAATAAGATATCCTACATTGGTTCATTGACTGCTGTTAATATCTTCTTTTCCGACACCAGAAGAGGAATTATTCCTACAGTTTCTGCCGTTACCTTACCTTCATCACAGTATTCTCCCGATTTAATTTGTTGTAAACAGTATTTCATTGTTTCTTACTTATTCCTTTAATATGCTATTGAAAGGAGCATATGAAAGGATGCTCCCATGTATTTCTCCTTTTTTTGATTCAAAAATTATGTCGGTTCCTCGTTACATCAAACGTGACAAGTTTTCTTCATTCTGGCTAGAAAGACACAATTTTTTTTTTTTTTTTAAATACCGTCGCGAACTATTTATATTCATGACAAAATATTATTTAATATATAGATGAAGATTGCTTGTATAAAAACATTAAAAGATTATTTATTCTTTTTTCTACCCTGATGTTAATAGAGCAGTCATTAAACTTTTCGAATTATTTCGTCAAAAAGTAGCGAATGTGTAAGACCACGCTCAACACGTCCAGCAAACTCATGTTCCAGGATTATTGTAGTCCGGTCAAACTCGTTGTGTAACAGGGTGCATATTATCCTATTATCTGTTAGTGAAAATGAGTAATTTTCCATGCAACTAGGCAATACCTCCATGATTTCAGTTTAGTTATGAGAATAGAAGTAAAAAAAAAAAAAAAATATAGCTATTAGTAGTTAATAGTCAATTAGAAATTTATACACATTGGATTTTGCGTGACTTCACAATTGTAGAAACGAAAGTTGAAGTATATTAACGTTTTATTTTTACCGACTTTCGAAGAAAATTATATGACTTTCGGTCTCATGGTGGAATTGGGTGAAGGTGAAAATAAATTTCTTTACGTTTTCAGGTATGAGGAGTTCAAAAATAACATTCATGTATAAAATGTTGTGGCTCAAAAATCTCCAAAATTACTACATCAACTTTAGGTATGATCAATTTGAGGTATGAGGAGTACGAATATAAAATTCACGAATTAAGTTTTGTGGCTCAAAAATCTCCAAAATTACTATCTCAATTTCATTGAAATCTATATGTATTTTAGAGTTTATCTGAAGTTGTGAACGTAAAACGTTTATGGAAATTGGTTCAGTCGGTTCTTGAGTTACGCTCAATTTAAGGTTGACAACAGACAATATGACTTAAATGTGAGGTTATGTTGACTGCATAGTGATATATGTTTCATATCAGCTTAAGCAATGAGTCGTAGTGGGGAGTTGAAACTTGATGCTTGTTTGTAGATTCTACTCGTTAATCGAACGTAGGTAGTGCTCTGAAAATAAGTGCGTTTCTGACTGCGAAATAGTTAGGGCGTCGAAAAATCGTTTCGACTTGAAACGACTGCTTATTACACAGAACTGCGCTCATTTTTTTTTTTAATCTTATTTGTCGTCAAAATTATTCGTTTTTTTAAAATAAAATATGACAACGGAATTTTATTTTTTGTAAAAGGAAATGTTTACAAAAAAATTTCCTATAAAATGTCTAATAATCAAATTAATTTTAGTATTTTCTTTAAAACTGTACTTTATATCAGTTAATTAACAAGTGTTTATTTAGTTGTTATCCAAAGTTACCTTGTATAATTATTTTGAATTAGATCAAAGTTTAATAAATAAAATTAACCACAGTAGGGGTACACAAAATGTAGGCGTTAAGGAGCGAGTGTCGGTTGAATCAAATACAGTAAAAAAGATATCCCACAAGAACACAGAAAAATCACTTATTTGATGGAATGATCGATGACCTGAAGTATTTAAGAAAAAACATTTATATGGGATAATCAATTTTATGTGGCTCTGTTTTAGAGAAAAGAGATAAGAGAACGGTAGTGATAGAGAAAAGAAGGGAATGTTTTAGCTTGTTTGTGTACTCGCGTGTTTAAAATACCATTGTAAAGGGATATTAATTAACTTGTACTGCTTTAATTCTACGAAAGACGAATTTATTAATTTACATTACTGCTCGAATTTATTTTGTCTTAAGTATTTACAGTTTTAGAACCATTTTCCACTCGCAATAAAAAATTGAAACATCTGTAGAGAAATCGCAGCTACTTATGCCTTATATTAATGTTACAATTCATTTTTTACCAGTCTCCATTAAGCAAATTAATTACAGAATTACTGAGGGAAACAGATACACAGATATAATATAAAATTACAGCTACAAAGAAAGGTAGCAGCGGAAAGAGAAGTTTACCGTTTAAATACCTATAAAATGTAATTTTTAAATTTAATGCTTTTGATTTATTCTCTTATCTAATTACGAAAATAAATATTTACTAATTGTAATTATATAACAGAACTTCAATTGTTTCATGAAAACTGTTCTATTATTTATATAACTACATTTCAAAATAAATTATCTTTACAAATGCACAATTTATCTTATTTTCTCTTCTTAACATCAGCAGAACATTAATATCATTAAAAATTATAACTTCAACATTTTTTCGACTATGTCTAGAATTAGCCTCTGTCCTTCAAAACACTAAAAGCAAAAATTTAACTCCGTTCGCACATAATTTAATTATACTAATTAATTTCGAAAATATTTTCAGATCCATTTAAAAAGTCATTTCAATATATATTCTGACAACTATATTTCTTCAATCTGTTTTTACCTCTACAGAAACCTTTAGACATATAGTATCATTTATCCACTTTGTAAACTTACAGTTTTTTTTTTTCCAGTTTTGATCAATATTCTAGATCCTACCACCCGAAAGGCTAGTTGCTTCGTATTCTCTTTTATGTAGTAATAAATATCTAGTATACTTTTTACTTCCTTGTACTTAAGGAAGTATTGTAATTGCGAAAAATATCGATTTTCAGATTTCAACAGAACCATTTTCACTCTCCCTAAATCCATATTGACTAGTTTCGGGGTACCGTCTGTACCCACGTATGTACGTGGGTACATAAACGATTATCGGTAGGATGTTGACATTTTAGATTTTGGACTGTTGTAACATCTAGTTGTGCACCTACCCTTTTGATTGCAATCGACTAGACGAAAAGTGTCCAAAAAAGCCCGAAATCCAAAATAATTAGATTTTTGGAGTTTTTCTTAACGGCAGTAATAAGCCCTCATTGAGAGCGTTTCAGCGATGTGTCATAAGTGCTACTTATTTTCATTGGTTTCAGAGTTATAGCCAAAAATTTTAATTAATTAAATATTTTGATCATACAAGGGGAAGGTACATCGGTTCAAATCAGACGTCATCTCCCATTTCTTTTTTAACTTTTTTTTTTTAAATTTAAATCTATTGATTTATTAATAATTTATTAACCTGTGATTGTAAAATTTTTACGATGAATAATAGTTCAATAATAACAAAAATATGAAGAAATTTCAGAAGTTTTTAATGAAATAAAATTTTATGTCCTTTGCATTTTTAAAAAAATGTGTGTATATGTAATTTAATGGGCGCACAAAGAAGTTATGTGTTCAAATCAATTTTTTTGTGTATGTTTATATTATGTATATGCCAAAATAAAAAGTAATTATACTTTGTTTATTTTAAGAATGAATAGCCTTGCTTTTGAGTTATACATAATAATTTTATTTTAACTAATGTACTTAATAATGTGTTTTAAACTTAAATTTTAAGTTAATAACCGTTAAAATCTAAAGAGAATATCATTAGATAGAACAGTACTTCTGAAAAAAACAAGTAAACATGAGACTATAAATCCAGTTTAAAATAGCAATCATTTTATTTTATTTTGGATACGGTACAAGAGTATCATATACAATTATCATAATATTAGATTTGTGAACATTTTAAGTACTTATAATAAACATTCATATGTTTTTAAATAATTATAGCATTGAATAAAAAACATTGTCCAACTATATCACCTTGAAGGAAATGTTGAAAATGCTAAGATTATAAAGTCATTGTTAAAGGGAAATTCTTCAAGTTTTTGCACCACTATTTGAATCCCTTTTTAGGCTTCAATTTTTTAATAACAAAACATAACATAGTGAACATAAACTAAAGAACTTCCAAGTTTTTTTTTTCTTACTTTTATGGAGAACGTAACAACAGTCGTTAAATCTAATCTAATAATCTGAATTTTTCAGTATCTTATTGTAAAACAGTCTAATAACCATTACGGTTATGAACATCTACAAGGTATTGATCATAAGAAGTAGTGGTTAAACGAGAAAAGTCTATTTATTGTACACTCCTTCTATCACTTGTCTAAGTGACCTAAGTGACTCACCTTCTAACTAATCAAAGATAATGTGTCACGATAATAGAATATACGCTACTTATAAACAGAAAAAGGAGATTACAGTACCGTAAGATACTGTTAGTCTAGATAATTGGAAAATGTACCACGTGATCTAACTGCTTTAAATTTACTTGTACGGTCAAATCAAAATACTATCGACCCATTTCATCCTTTAATAAATACATTGCTTGTTGATATTAACGTTTGATTATTTTTATTAAATGTATCAATTCACTATTTTTTAAATTGTTGTTATTTATTCTCTATCTACTAATCTACTTTAAGTATAAACTATAAGATGGTGTAATAGAATTATGATACACAAAAAAAATATACGTTCAGAAATACTTATTTACGATTAAAAGTTCGAAAAGGAATAGAAGAAAAATGACAAAATAATATAAAAAATAATATTTTTATTAAAACAGTATTTAACATTGAAATAATTTTCAAACTGTTAACGAAATGTAGAGGATCAATCCTTCCACCTTCTTTCTTTCAATCGTCTAATATTGTTCGGTGAATTTACCTGACATCTGATCAATTGTTTTCATCGTGCAAGTAAGCGTAAAATCTTGAGTATGATTCTTTAATATAGAATAGAATCTTCTAGAAAAGGATTTTTTAAGATCAGAATGTAGCAAACGGTTAGATTTGTAATCTAAAAATCTGTGATCACAAAAATTTTAAATGTAAGGTTTACGGGAATTTGAAATTATTTTTTCTATCACAACCATACTTCTGAAAGCCATAGTTCTTCCTGGATATAAGAAGAGATGTAACATATAAAAAAAAGCTGTCCGATCATTTACACAGTAACAAAGCAATATCAGACGACTTTACTGATCACTGAATTAATACAATTATCACTCTGACTGAGAGATTGATTATACTATAAAAAGCAACAGATTAACAAAGCTTTTTATTGTTTTGAATTGTACAGACATAATGAATCTTGTTCATGTACGCCTCAATAGACGTATGATGTCACATGACATGATGATGTCACGATTCTTTGTCTTTTTGTGACTTAAGTTATTGCTTCAAAATTAACAACGGATTAATAAAGTTACAAATATATACTGAACATATGAATATAGATCAATTACATAAAATAAAAAAACATACATGTATAAACATGCATCACATAGCGAGAATTTTCGAAATTAAACTTTTTGATATTCTCGATACAGCAAGGTAATTTCAGATTCGTTTTCAGCATTACAAAGTAGATTGGTTTCATGTTAAAAAATAAAAATTGTATTCTTAAGTTGTAATTAAACGGCGTAATTCTTTCGATATAGCCGGAATACTTGAACATATAATATCAACTCCCACATAATCAATATTTTTTCTTATGTATTGTATCATTCCTTTCTTTAAATTGCTCTTTCCTATTTTACTTAACAATTTAGGCTCTTTAACCAAGGTTTATACAATATCAATTTTGTATAGACCTTAAAATTTTAATTTAAAACAAAATTATACACTTTATAATCTTTGTAATATGATATAAATAATAATCAATAATTAATATGATAATTGGTTATGTGATCTGTAAATACTAAAATCCTGCATTGCCTTAAGAGTTTAAACGTGCACTGTTACTTCATAAAATTAATTTTATTCATATTTGTTACTTTAGGCTGACTTTATACAACTCATCTACAGTAAATGCTGAAAGTGGTTACAATTTTGTTCCAAATACTTATCCACACGTTTAACCATTGACCTAGATACGTTTCTTAAAATCCCAGGCGTATTGTTTTTGTTGTAGCAGTAATTTTCGCCTTAAGTCCTTCTGGGGTATGAGGATTATTCTGATAAACCTTTTCCTTTAGAAAACCCAATAGAAAGAAGTCCAAACTGGTGAGGTCTGGGGATCATGGTGGCCACAGACCTCTAGAAATCAGCCTATCTCTTAATAGCTCATGAAGAAACTCTGTGGTAGAGTGAACAGTACGGCTGGTTGCATTATACTGTTGCAACCAACAGTACCTTTCCTCCTCTTCTAACAGCGCGATAAACTGCATAAGAGTCTCTTGATAGTGTTCAAAATGGACAGTTTGATCAAAAAATATTGGTTCAACTACTTTCTTTCTTGACACAGCACACCACACATCTAATTTCTGCACCCAAAAAGGTGACTTTACAAAAATAGTAGATTATCTGCATGCTACACACGATAGTTTTGGCTGTTTATGTACCATTAAGATGAAACCGAGCCTCAACGGTAAAGAAAAGTGTATCTAAAATTGATATTTTACCAGATAATGTTTTTGAACCACTGACAATAATAAATCTTTTTTATTAGCTTATAATCAGCATAATGGAGATCATGGAAAACTCGAATACGATGTGGATAAAACTTTAAAATTTGCTGACCGCTGTATAAGCCGAACCATACGAAATATTCACTTCTTGTCTTGTTTTCCTAAGAGATTTGTGTGGGGATGCAACTATTTTCTCCGTAACTGTATTTACCTTTTCTGGTAAAATTGTCTTGATTCGTGTTTTATCACAAACAGAACCCGAATCATGTAAATTTTTTACCAATTTCCGAATAGCTTTTCCGTTTGTGCCACCTTGTTGAATTTTTCTGTAAATTCGTTCATGCATTGAATATAAGGACGCTTGGCGAAGTACCGTTCGACAATGAGCACTGTTTGAAACGGAACGCAAGGATGTTGGAGGGTGCAATACCCTCCTACTAATCGCAGTATACGGATTTGCGTCCTTTGCTGCTGGATGATTCTAATGAGCTGACGGGTTATAAGTAGAAAGTGGCGTTGATTCATTTGGTGAAATTTTGACTGCGTTCCCATCCAATGGAGGTTTTTAACGGTAGGAACCCGTCGGAACGATGCGCTAATGAGCTCTTCCGTGACGCTCTCCCTTTCCTACCGAATGGGCTGAAATACTTTGTTTAAGAGGTCATAATCTCGAGAGGAGATCGCGCCGAAGGCGATTTTGGGACCTATATTTCATTTTTTTATTAAAGAAAAAATTCGTTTTGGTTGGGCAGCTCTAGAGCGTTGCGTCCCAGAGCTAACCCAGAGTGTGGGAAAATGGGGTTGGGATTGCGGGTAAGGAATTTGATGTGATGTTTTCCCCTACTTAGTGAGATTTTCTGGAGGTATTTGTTGGTTATCGGCACATACTACATGAACCGCGTTGGGTTTTGAGAGTTTGGTCAAGTACGCTATTCTGTGGCTGTCCTTGAGTTTTGTACTTCATCTGGTTGGCTGTTGCTTCATGGTGGCTCGTCCAAGACTGCGTTGGCCGTTTTCTGACCTCTTGTGGCTGCAGATCCTCCCAGCATATGTCACGGTTGTGCTGGAACTCGGACGAACCAGTTGAATTGAAGAACCGCCTCTCCTGCTCCAGTCTCACCTCTTAGACTGTTTGTATGCTGGCATCTTTGCGCAGAGTTGAATTCCTGACGAACCAGCGGCTCCGAATATCGTCCTCACGGTGATGCACTGGACGACTTCCAGCTTCTTCAGGAGATATGAACTCGTCAACAGTGTTCAAACAACTAACCGTGTATAGATGTAACCAACTACTGAGTCAGTTACCATCCAGTCTAAGGGTCTATCCCGCATATACCAATTGTAATACATTAATTTTCCCTTATTCAAATGAATTATTCCTGCTACGACAAATTTTGATGTAAACATTCAAAAAGAAAGTAGCGGTGTACTTTTAAATTGATCACCCGGATATATATATATATATATATATATATATATATATATACACACACACACACACACACACACACATATATGTATGTATATATATTCCATATAATAAGCAAAAAAAAAATTTTTTTTACAAATCTTGCGGTTTACCGACTTCATTTATATGTAATACATATTACATTTACAGAAATAATACAATTTTTATGATTATTTGTTGTTTAATAAATGAAATCAGGCCGTTAAGAGTTTTGTAACAAATTTTTATTACATGAAACACTTAAACATTGTTTATTATCTATGACTGTATATTTCTATAGTCTGTTACATATATTTAACATGTATTTTTTTTTAAAGAAAACTCTAAATTAACCACAGATTTTGATAATACAAATGTAGTGTCATACCTTTTTTGATATCACTATCGTTTTGTTAAAAACAGTTTTATTTATCTTATAGAAATTTTTGTTTTTTGAGCGGAAGAAATGTTATCTGCGAGACTCTTACCGTGCGGTTTACAATTTCATTGTAATTTTTTTGGATTATAATTTCACCTCGAAAAAAATTCGTCTCTTTCCACATTTAGACTATTCTCGCTTATTGTTACTTGATTACGGAGTAACATGTTCGCACACAATTCTGTTACAAAATTCTACCAATCAGTTACAGCAGCACTACACATATCAAACTGTTCGTTACAAAATTTAAAACGTACGTATTCCCTGCTCCTTGTGTACAGAAAATAAGCAATAACTTTCAATTACAGTTTTCTGGATTGCAGCCATGTGTACAGCTCCTTAAACGTACAGAATTGCGGCAATTCCTTTGCACAACATCATTTATCCTCCCTTTCGCTTAATAAAAGAGACATTTCATGATGATGTATGTAAAACCTAGGATTACGTAAAATCCCTTTGGCTTTAAAAAACGAGCAGCATATTGTTTATCTAGCATCTCAACGAATTAAATCAATCAAACCCATCTAGGATAAAAATAACGGATAACGACAAACACAGCAGTTCCTTACTACGCGTTTGAAATAATTGACTGCGCCGACTAGTACGCAGCCAGCGCTATAGCTGTAAGACAGGTAGAAATATAATTAGTACAACGACAGAAAATAAAACCCCCTACTTCAGTTTCTTACATCGCAATTATTTTTACCTTTTTATAATTTTTTTTTATAACAATCACATAAAATGGTAACCTACAGCGTGAATAATCACAAAAAGAGGAATGATAGAAAAAATAATAATAAGGATTTTCAAAACGAGGTAGAGTTTGTTTTTTTAGTGTTTTATTATTACGGTTACCTCTCTATGATTTCAGATATTAATTTCCCAGTAGTCAAACATTAATTTACGTTGCTTGTTACAAAAAAAAATGCCATTCATTAATTTTACATTTTTTTAACAAATAAAAAATTTAAACATAAAAAATGAATGTTTTAATAAAACTCAACGAAATATATTCACTCATTCAGAATATTGTTTTGTTTTAAATGTGTATATTTACAATCATCTGGGAATTATGAGAAAATATGATCAGTAAAACATTCGACCATCGTGATACCAGTAAAAAAAATATACCTGTATACATACATTAAACAATGTCACACACATAAATATTATATTTATGTTTGAAAGTCTGTTGATTGTTGTTTGTTTTATACTAGTTTGTCTGATGACGATGACATTCTCTGTTGTTATACTGTAACACGTACACACACAATCGCAATCGTTCTGTAACGCCATACTTGGCCCTCTTCAGCAGAACTCTGATAACAGCAACGGTAGGGAGGGTTGTTCTGTCCCACACCAGTCCAGCGGTGTGTAGCAATCTTATCACTGCTGCCCTAACAATTTTCACTTCATCCTCCGTTCTATATATACCATTACACATAAAAAAATACACACACAATTCTGCAGTCCTCTCTATTTTCACATTGCCAACAACACCACTGCGGACAAACAACTCAAAATGAACTTCTCTTTTACGAACGTAAGTAAATTACGGTACTCTATCACACTCTCTCTCTTTCTTTCTCTTAGTCACTCTCTTTCACTATTTCTCTGTTGTACTTTATATAGCTGCTTTTTTTTTTATCTCTGCTGAACTCTGAAATCAATTTGTTTTTCTTAACGAAGGTTTTCACAAAATACACAAGAGAAATTCATTTTCATTGGAATTTTCACTAGAGTACTGCTTTAAACGTGAAAATTTATCATACTGTTCGTGGATTTATGGATTATTAAAAAGTATATTCACTGTTTTCTATAAATAAATATTATACGTGATTAATTATTTTACTTCATATTAATACATACTTTAAATACCAAAATAAATATTTATAACCTTACAATTTAATGCATGTCCATTTATTTATTTTATACGTTATCTTTTTTTCTGTGTTTTTTAGATTTATTTACCTAACATCCACATTTTTTTAAGAATATAATGAAGTAACCTAATTATTTTCTATCTTAAATTAGATTTATGTATTAATGAATATCACCATCATTTACTTAAAACAGAAAAAAATCTGTATTCTTGTTTTTTTTTTTTTGTTTTTTTTAATACTGATACTCATACACAGATAATTGAAAACGATAATAATTATCCTAAATTATAAAATACGAGTATATTGTGATTACCTTATAATGTGTAATATATCTATCTTTCAATAAGATTAAATTTAAAAAATTTTATTTTACAGTTTTAAATATGCTTATGTTACTTCTTTAATTAATTTTTACGAAATGAAATTTTATGGTTTAAAAACGTTTATGAGCTGTATTACCTTATTATTTTCAACTGCCTCGAAGACACAATTTTTATACTATAATAATAATCATATTAAAATTTGACTAAATAGACAACGCCTTTAGATGATCTTAATTCTCAAATCCAGTTAAAATGCGTCTCTCTAACTTTCTGATCCGGTTAGATAGGGAATGTTTCAGTTTGATCTTATTATTTATCAGTTAACATGAAATATATCAAAGGTATTACATTTAAATGAAATTAGACGCTCTATAATAAGAAAATTTTAATTCCATATCTTTAAGAGTTAATATTTCTTATCGACGTTATTGTTCTTGTTGGAAGCTTCTGACACTCATTGAAGACTAGTTTTAGGTAACATTTAAAATCCTAAAGGGTGAAGAGTTTTGAGGGCTACACAGCCTCTTCATAGTACAACAAGATACTAAAAAAAAATTAGTTTAAGTTAATTTATTACAGTACATTTTATGATTTTTAGACAAAGTATGATTAAAATTATTAAAATCTAAATCTTATTCTGTGAACTGTATAAGAATAAAAAAAATTATGAATCTTTTTAAAAAAATCATTTTAAAAACACCACCACTTATTCAATAATTTTTTTATTACAAGTAATTTACTACTAAATTTTATATAATTTAAATATAAATAAATGAGTTAACTTGTGAAACTAGATTAAACTAGAAAAAAAGCCATGTAACATTATAAATGATTCTGTTAAATGTTTCTGCCAATCGTAACTAAATAACGTTCATGAATTTAGCGTACTAACAACAAGAAAAACGTTTACAACGAAAAGCTTCAAAATAATTTTTTTTTAAATTGCAACAGCAATTAAAAAACAATAAAAATATTGCAATAAATTTGCTTTATATTTTTCAACACAAAAAATTAACTTTTCCGTAAAAATAAAGTAAGCAAATGCAGTTTGCTACTTTGTTGTATTTTGCCAAGAAGCGCTTCTCATCTATATAAATAAAAATGAAAATGTTCGTTTATTAAAAATCTTAAATCTTCGTAAGTTCTTCACCGATTTCTTTGAAATTTTGATACAACATTGCATTCGAATACGCATATTTTATATACCTTTCTTTTTCCTGTTTAGCCTCCGGTAACTACCGTTTAGATAATTCCACAGAGGATGAATGAGGATGATATGTATGAGTGTAAATGAGGTGTAGTCTTGTACATTCTCAGTTCGACCATTCCTGAGATGTGTGGTTAATTTTATATATTTAGGTATATTTTATATACCTTTCTTTCTTTCTTTTTCCTGTTTAGCCTCCGGTAACTACCGTTTAGATAATTCTTCAGAGGATGAATGAGGATGATATGTATGAGTGTAAATGAAGTGTTAAGTCTTGTACATTCTCAGTTCGACCATTCCTGAGATGTGTGGTTAATTGAAACCCAACCACCAAAGAACACCGGTATCCACGATCTAGTATTCAAATCCATGTAAAAATATCTGGCTTTACTAGGACTTGAACGCTGATATTTTATATACCTAAGATTACATATCTGTGACAGGTAAAAACATGATTTTTTTTAAAAAACAGCGCTATCTGTTGGACGTAAAAGCAACACACACTGTACTAAATATTTTACGATTCCATTTCAGTGTTTTCGATATGTGTGTCCGCTATAGACTAAAAAACTACTGAACCGATTTACCCGCGGGGAAAAAAGGAGAAAGGGAAAAATCGGAAAAGGTAAAAATTGAAAAAAGTAAAAGGAAAGAAGGGAAAAATGAAAAAGGAGGAAACGGGGAAAAGGAAATGGAAAGGGAAAAAGATAAAAAATTACATTTCTTTTATTATTTTGTAATTGTTATCCTATTTTATTTTTGATATATTTTAAGAAAAATGTATGTTAATTTCATATTTATTTATTTATTATGTATTGTTTTCTTCTGGAACTGATTTTTTTTCATTTAATAAACACACTATTATTTTTATATATAAACCGTACGTAATGTTTATCGTTGTGAAAATAAATTACTGTTGTCAATATGTATAATCAATAGTACTTTGTTTAGAGCCATTAGTGATTTTTCGATTTCTGTTAGTTCGAAAAGCTGGCACAGATGGCAAGAAGCGCTTCATTCAAAATAATAATGTGAGCACAACAAAAAAACCAGTGCACTATGCTTCTTTATCTGCATGATGGATTATGTATAATTACCCTAATTGTAATATCAAGATGAATTAACTTTTTTATTGAGTAAGGCGGCTCTAAAACGTTATTATTTTAGACATTCGTGTTTTCATAATTCTTCTTAAATCGTTTGTAAATTGATTTTTCAATGGAAAATTAGAAAAGATTTATTAATAAGAATGATAAAATAATAATAATAATAATAATAATAATAATAATAATAATAATAATAATAATAATATACTATGAAAGTTATTTTTTTTAAATTTATTTTTTTTTAAATTAAATTTAACGGGAGATTTTATATGCTTCAACATTTTTCCCTTAACTAAATAATTTTTTCATTTAAGATGGTGAAAATACGTTATCAAGTCCATTGTACTCTATGAATAAATATCTAATTAGTAAATTGACGTACACATACCAAATTGGAAAAAATATCATAAAAACCTATCTTCTTGTAAATACAGCTTATATTAAAGCATTTATTTTTTTTATTCATTAATTAGCAATTATGGAAAGAAGTTTATTTTTACCTTAGATAATTAAACTCTTTTCCTTTACAGTAACTTTTAAACTAAAAATATTAATATTTGCTATATCTTCTTTATATATACTATGCTATTAAAGCGTAGTATATATATATATATATATATATATCAAATATTTCCTATTTGAGTGTAGTTTTTGTATGTTTAATTCTACACTACTAAATTAAGTAAACTGAATGTTTTAATTAATGTATTTCTCATTGACCCAGTTTATCTTTTTACGGGATTCTACTACAAACCTCTTGGATTTTCTATTTGTCTTACAAACCTCTTCATGTCATGGTTTAACAAAACTGTATAATTTTTATTTTTATTGTTATTTTTTTTAGCATTCAATTTTAAAAGTACCCAAATTTTTGCTAGTTTCTTCTAATCCAATTTTTGTTGTTTTATAACATTACTCTGACAAAGCTCTCTCTCCCTAATAGTTTTTAATTTTAATTTCTATATTTACATTTTTTGATAAAAGTAGACTTATTGTATACATAACTGTCATACAAATCTATTAAGAATATCATGTTTACTTCACCCATTCTTTGTGATATTATTGCTTAAATAAACAGTAATATTAAACCATAGAGACAATATATTAAAACAAATAATGTTTTAAATGTAAGTATTTTAGATATTTTAGAAATGATTTTTTTTTCATGAAACAAGTTATTTTATAAAAGATTTTTTTTCTTTCAAACATTTTTAAAAACCAAAAATTAAAAAAAAATTTGCCCAGTTCTGCGCAAAAGACTGACTGGCTTTTCCTTTTGGACGCCCTCATTATTTCGCAATCAGAAACGCATTGATTTTCAGAGTACAACGCAATAGAAATGTTTGATTACATATGTGTGTAGCAGACCCTGCACACAAACATCAAGTTTCAACTCACTCGCCACTGCATGAGCGGTATGAAAGTATATACACTGTCAACATAACATCAATTTTTTTTTTTTACCTTAAATTAAGCGGAACTCAAGAACGAATAAACTAACCTTCATTAAATTTCAACAACATCAAATACACTACTACAGCATATCTAAATTTCAATGAAATTGTTCCAGTAGTTTTGGAGATTTTTTGGGTTACAAAATTTTATAAAAAGGCCTAAGATATACATAAAAGGAAACCCCAATTTAAGTAAATGGTATTTTCGTACTCCTCATACCACAAAACTTAAAGAAAATTCATTTCCTTCCCCGCTAATACCATTCTACCGATAGTAATACCGTACTTTTCTTGGAAAAGTGGGTAAAAACGATTTGATTATTTTCTATTATATAATCTAAAATATCAGTTCCCTCCGTGAAAATATTTACACTGTTACAGATTATTATAATCTCTAACGGTGCAAATATTTTATTAATATTATAAAAATCAATGTAACACAGTGAAAGAAAATGAATAGTTTTTTTTGAAATATGTCTTTTATTTCATTTTTATGTATTTATTGTTATTACAACAAATCTACGTTGATAACTTAGCAACCTTTTACGAATATGTTTTACGTTCGAAACATATGGTACCACCTTATTTTTCTTGTTTATTTTACGCCATTTGATTTTAAATAATGTACGTAGTATTTTACTTGATAAAAGTAAAGACATTTTTATCTTCTAACACATGTTCCTTACAAAAGACATGAAAACAAAAAAAAAGAAAAAGAAAACAATAGGAGACAGGTCTATATGTTAAATATTTTATCAAATTTCTTTACAAAAATGCCGACGTGAGTAGCTGTTTTGTAAAAGGAAGAATAGTAGTCTAAAGCAAAGAGGACCGTAGGTACACTGTATGTAAAAAAATAAAGCAGTGTGAAACAGTGAAATGAAATAACAACAGCGGTGCGTGTACGGTGCACACGGAGAAAAATGAAGAAGGGTGGAAATAGAAAGGGATCTAAAGCTACGGGAAAAAGGGGAAAATAGGACCAAGGAAAGCACTCAATACCTACTGTTTGTTTACATTATGAAATTCCTAACGTACACTCCTCAAAAGTATACAAACACAAGCCTATTTCTCTTACTGCTATTACTATTACCGTGTGTTTCACCTCTATTCATAGACTTTGTCATTCATGTTCAGATAAGGGTTCCATTATTTTTTCTTATATATTTTTTATGTTCCATACAAAACGAGGAAAAATATGATGTCTGAACAAGAATGATGTCTATAAAGAATATTTAGAGACAAAGAATTTACTGAAAATTTTTGGTAGGATTATATTCATTTGTCTACTTGCAGTAGAGATTATTCAGTCAATTATATTTCTGTTTAATCAATTTAAATATCATCACTTTATTTGCAATCATTTAGAATAGATAAACAAAAACACAACGTCTCTATCCTGTAAAAATAATATTTGAATAGAAAAGCATAAAATCCAGGTTAAATCAGGTACATACAGATTTTTTTGTTAAACAGTGAACACGAATATCAAACTAATTTGAATATCAACTATTTTCTGATTAAAAAAATATCAAAAAATTAACATTAAAGCTCATTTCAACTAATTTATATAATAAACACTGGATGAAAATTATTAGTTAATTTGATTAATTTGCTCATGAGTTTTATGTAGCAGTCTGTTTTGAAAAAAACTTTTTTTTTCATTTTCTTATATATTTATATTCGTCACATTTATTTTAAACTTGTATTTTATCTTACAAATTCATAACATTCAACTGACAATAAATTTACAATTGTAGGTACTTAAATAAAGTAAATTTTAACAAAAATGTCTCCCTCCCCCTTACAGAAATATTTTAACATGCATTTATACTCGCTTCAGTCTTTAATAAAATCATAATAACGTAGACTCCTGAGAAGTTACTTCAAACAAATTGTTAAACAGACTTATTGTTAGAAGAGAGTCGGTAATAATTTTATGAAATATCTAGGATAAATTTACTTCAAAGATCACATTATTCGAAGGGAAACATGTTTGATCGAAAAAAAGTTTAATTTTCCCCCCTTTTTACTTCCTTGTACGTAATAAAAGAAGTATTGTGATCGTGAAAATTTTCGGTTTTCAGATTTGTACGGAAATATCCATTTTGACCATCCCTAAATCTATTTTGACTAGTTTCGGTGTGACGTTTGTACGTACGTACTTATGTATCTCGCATAATTAAAAAACTACTACCCGTAGGATGTTGAAATTTTGGATTTAAGACTATTGTAACATCTAGTTTCGCACTTCCCCTTTTGATTGCAATCGACTGAACCAAAAGTATCCAAAAAAGCCAAAAGTCCAAAATCCAAATTCTTTTGGATTTTGGACTTTTTCTTAACTGCAGTAATAAGCCGTCATTAACTTCTTTTCAACGATATCATAAGTATACTTATTTTCATTGGTACCAGAGTTATACCCAAATAAAATTTTAATTAATGAGATATTTGGATCTTAGAAGGGGACGGCACATCGGTTCGAATCAGACTTCATCTCCTTTTTTTAATTTTTCTTTTAATTTAAATATATTGATGTATTAAAAATTATTAATCTCTTATTGTAAAAAAAAATTTATGATAAATAGTAATTCAGTAATAACAATAGAAAAAATAATAAATATGAAAAAATCAGAAGTTATTATTGAAATAAAATTTCATGTACTTTTCATTTAAGAAAAATGTGTTTATGTAATTTAATAGGCGTACAAGGAAGTGATGTGGTGTTCACATCAGATTTTTTTTTTAATAAGTTCTTTATACAATTCTCAATATATTAACACTAATTATTTTTTATGATTATCAAATTTTTCCATAATTCTAATGAAGTAATTTTATTAGCCAGCACTCCTTTCTTTTTTTTAATACATTCTACAACAAATTCCTTAAAGTCTTTATTTGTTCCTAGATATTACCTTTCGTAATAATTGTCTAATCTGAACTTAATAAAGGTTTAATGAAAATCAAAGTTTCTAAAAATATTAAAAAAATATTTTACCGGAAAGGCAGATCATTAAAAGGATGAACTGAAAGTTATGAAATATCTAAAGTTATAACTTCATTATTGACGTGTATATATCACTGATTCGGTATGTTTGTCATTAGATTGGTACACATTTGGCTGTCACTATCGTTTGAATTATAATATATTGAATTTATATAAAATCTGTACTCGATTAAATTTTATTAATGATTTGTATAAAAAAATCATGATCTTTGCTGGATTAACACGCTTTAATCATAGTATGATAGAATTTTACTTTACCCTCTTTTAACAACTATTTGTTTTTATTTATTCTTTTATTAAATGAAAATTAAACTTAATTACAAATACATTGTTTATGATGAGGATGAGAAATGAATTTTGCAACGAATAAAAGCTGGTAAATATTACCGGAACACCTATAACCTCTTTTGGAAGAAAGGTAGAAAGATAGAAAGAAGTATTACTTTTCTATCACGAATATTGGTACAAGTATGGTAAACAATATTGGTATATGGTAACAATTATTGGTAGAAGTATCACGAATATTGGTACAGGTAAGTTTGTTCTTCTTGCAAGAATGCCTGTATTTAGGGTGTATGTATGTGTGTTTCTTCCATCGTAGCAGCTCAACGACTGATCCGATTTAGATATATGATCCCGCGTTGGAATCTTTACGTTACTGCGTTACTGGAAGTGTCGTAGACTATATATATATATGTGTGTTTAAATAAATTTAAAAATTTGTTTTTTTTTTAATTTTTAATGTTTGTCGGCAATGTTTCTTTGGCAGTCGTGTTTTTTTTTTTTTTTAATTTTTAATATTTATCTCTTGTTTACAATATCACGTATGACGAAGATAGGAAAAGTAAATAAACTCTCTGTTTATTTATTTTTTAGTTTGTTATGACTGATCACACCTATGCTTTAAAATAACAGATTATCAGTTTATGACAACAACAGTTGTCATAACAGTGACATTATTTGAGTAACAGTTTACGGCAAAGTAAGTTTCAAATTAACTTTCAGGTTAATAGTTCCGTATATCTTTCAACTACCATTTTACAGAAATTGACCATAAAATATATGCATGGAAACAATATTTTTTTCTGATTACATTGTTTGATTATCTAGTTTTAAGAGTAATTTATTTTTTTAATATTAACCTTGAAATAATTTACGTATTTTTACTTTATCTGATGGCAAGATAAAATGCATAATATTCAGCTGTGTTATTAACTGCCCCTAAAATAATTAATGTTTCTTAATTACTCGTATATTTTATAATAATTATTTCTACTGTTATAATGATTTACAAAATGAAAGTAAAAATCAACACTTTGAATCAAAAAAGAAAAATAAGTAATTTTTTTTATAACTTTCGAAAATTTTAAAATTATAACAAAAATTTTGAAACGTTTGTAAATTAGCTTTATGTGCAAGGTTAGTTTTATTGTATACTATATAATTTTCACCATATTTATTTATAATAAATATACAGGAAAGTACAACTTTTCCATGGTTATTAAATCGAAGTAGAAATTCTTTATTTTCTGGCTGATTTCCATCATTTTAACGTCATGAATTTAGGGATCTGATTTTTTATTCGTTTATCGTATATCTTGTATTGTCGTCTACCGATAACCATTTAGAATAGTGAACTCAATTATTGTGGAAGCATATTAAAATTTGGTATAAAGAGACAGAGTGACATCACTTTATTAAATTTATTGATTTTTTTTTTTTTTTTTTATAGAATGTATATGCAATGAATTATTTATTTAAAAAAAGTTGATTCGTTTAATATTTGTTAATAAAAATATAATAATTATTTATGTAAGTTGAATAATGTCGTTGCTAATATTTTTTTTAATTCAAGCCTATATAATATATACGAATTCAATTAAATTTTCATTGATGAAAATGAATTTTTTTTCTAAAAAGTAGTATTTATTTTAATGTTTATTTCTTGATTTTTGTTATGGTAAGAAATTCATATTTTTTATAAGTGTTTATATAAAAAAATGGATTTTTTTATAATTGAAAAAAAAAATGTTTCAGACTATCAGAAATTTATTCTTTCATAAATCTGAAGGTTAACGATAGTTGATCCCGATTTTACGTTACGATATCGTTTACATAACCTATTAAAGAAATGAAAGTCAAGATACTTTTCACTTTATAAAAAAATATGATTAATAAATGATAGTTTTATGAATCGTTGATTTGGCTTTGTAAGGAATTTTAGAAATTTAGTAATGCATTGAGATTAAATTAATAACGTGAAAATTTAAATAATGCACAAAACGAAATTATCAATCGTAATTGATTGTGGTTAAGTTTAGCTAGCATCAAAAATAATCTTCTTGTTTTAATAATAATCTAATCATTGTTTTCAATGACATCGGATATCACGGACTGACGATAATGGAAGATTTAAAATATCCCCTTTAAACAGTAATATTTCTTTCCTTCTTTTTAAGCCAAAAATTACTACAGAACAGAAACATAATATTAAGAATTTAATATTCTACTCATAAAAGTTACCACGAGGTAATGATATTATGTTTTTGAAGTTGAAGTAATAAGAAAATAGACTGGTAGATAAACGATCTCGTAACATAAAGATGGAGTATAATATGAAAATATTAAGTATCTAACGGGTAGCCGTTTATAGACAAACTGGTGAGCGACATCAACAGTAGTTTTCCTCAGGAATGGTGGATAAACCACTTGTTCGGCACAATTGCTTAAATCCAAAACTTTCTTCTTTCTTTTCCCTGTTTAGCCTCCGGTAACTACCGTTTTAGATAATTCTTCAGATGATGAATGAGGATGATATGTATGAGTGTAAATGAAGTGTAGTCTTGTACATTCTCAGTTCGACCATTCCTGAGATGTGTGGTTAATTGAAACCCAACCACCAAAGAACACCGGTATCCACGATCTAATATTCAAATCCGTGTAAAAATAAAGCAAAATTTTTAAACTGGAAATTTTGTAAAATGCCATTACCAATATGTCCTTTATTGCAAGATTTCATAAAAATCAGAAGACATGTTTGGCCTTAACTGTGTTACAAATATACAAACACTAAAAATATCAAAAAATCTGTTAAAAATAGATCTTGTTTCACGTGTTCAAATAAAAAAATACTGGAGATTAAAACCAATTAATACCAATTTTTAAAAATTACATAATTCCTTTGTTCTCAACGTTATAATGACTGTTTTAAATTAATTTCTACACTTTCTTATTCAGCTTATTATAATGAACGATTGAATGGTTGCTTTTATGTATTAAATATTCTTGAATGAAATAGCAAATAAATATTGGTCAACTACAGGAAGATTATATACATACATTCGTTCTTTGTAACTGCAATATTATTTTTTTTAATTTTGTCAGGTTTATCCGGAATTAAACCGAAAACCTTTGAAATGTAAACTAATTTTTTACCAGCAGACATCACAATTTCAATTTTCTAACCCGTAATTATATATCTAATAAAGTAATTTATTAATCTGTAATATAAATGTTTGTTTTGGATTATTAAATCAAACAAGGTAAATTGATGAAAGCCAATTTATAATGAAATATATATTCATTATATGATAAACAGTGAAATGACGAGAGATAAACAATAAGAGAGATAAAAGATAACTTTAAAAGTCGCTATACGCAAAATAATTTATAGTTTTATTGAATAAACCGTGTACATCATATACATTATTTCATAACATCGGGGTTCATTTGGATAGAGGCTATACCTAGTGAATGTTAATAATGGATAATACATGTGATCAACAGTGTGTAATTACAAAGTGTCAGTTATGTTGAGTCATTGTAATTAACATGTTAGTTAAATGCCAGTAATAACATCGTAACCTTTATTGGCATTTGTGACATGGCTGTGTTGTTTATAATTACGTTCATTTTCTAACTATCCGCCCTCTAACTAGTTTAAAATTTAATAAAAATAGTACGTGCATCAAAAAATGTTTTATCATCTGTTTTATTACAAACCTATTAGGCAAAACCACTTTTTGAAAACTAATACAGTTTTAGATTTTTTTTTTTTTAAATTATTCTTATATATAATTTCATTAATTTTAAAATTGTTCCTGTTAATCAAAATCTAATTACGTTTAATTAAATTACAACTAGGGTCGTCTCTGTACGCGCATAACGTAAAAACTACTCGACAGATTTTAATAAAACTTTGAAGATTTATACCTTACAGGGAAAATATGCTGAAACAAAGAGGTTAGCAAAGGACAGAACAAGGAGGGGAGCAGCAGCTGTGACAGCTCCTGCCTTAATGGCAGAACACTATGAATGAATGAAGGAATGAAATACCTTACAGAATTGGTCATTATCCCAATTATGATTATCACGATATTCCTAATGGAAGTTAAGATAATAAAAATATTAATTTAAAAAATTAATCCTTTAATTGATTATATTTGTTAACATCGGAAAAGAAAAAGATCTGTGTGAGTTCAAATCTGTATACATTTATATATTTTATTATATATTATAATTATTATAAAATTATTACTTTAATTAACTTAAATTAGCACATTTAGCGATATTTTATGATTTTTTTATTGTTTTTTTGGTTGTCGAAAATTAATTATCAGAATTTAAAAAATTATGTGTTCAAGAAAGAGAAATAACCTTTATTATTCAAACTCTGCTAAAAGAATGAAAATATCTCGGTTCCCTAAAAGAGCTGAAGTACGTGATTTTCGATTGGCTGCTGACCGAGAGCGCTACGTCCAGACACGAACTGCAATAAATTTGCAACGCAAATTGGAGTTAAATTCCCTACGAATTCATATTAATGTCATTAAAGATTTACAATGATCACAGAAGGATAGCCGTGACTTTAGCTATAATGTACAGATTAAGTACACCGATCATGGATATACTGACGCCATCACACATATTCGTATTGTCATGTCGGAAATGGAAAGGGGAACCAAAAGGAATATTTTGTGCGTCAGAAAAGTTTGTTTACCTCCAATTCAAGAACCGTTGTAGGTACTTAAAGTAGGGTTAGAGACTATCCTAAACCCAAAGTGTTTCTAAAAAATATGAGCCTATAACAGCGCCTTTCAAATGAGGGTCCAAGGGCTAGACGGGAAGGGCTCGCCTCGCTTACCCTGATGGATTACTAAAAAATAATTGTTATTGCTATAAACATTTTCGGTTTTAAATGGTTTTTATTAATTTTACTAGGCTGCAACCACGCCAAAAAATTGTGTAAGAGTTCATTTGTTTGAAACCTTACAATTAAATTTCTATTACGGTAGATAACAGATTATTTTTCTAAATATAGAGTTTAGATGGTGAATTTTTTAGCTTATTTCACTTAGTTTTATTTAGATTTAAAATTATAAGCTCTTGTGCGAATCAATTTATATTTCAGTTAGATACTTTTATGTTACTAACAATTCCGTAGTTGGCTGCGGTTTTAACTTTCCTGGCATCATAGTCCGAGTTATGCTGATAAAAGGAGAGTATGGTAATTAGTCAAAAAAGGGTACGGGTTATTTTTGCATTTCTCGATGTTTCATGACCTGTGAACTCCAATAAACAAAAAAAAAGTGTACATTTCTCCCCCCAAGCTTTGTTCTAAAATTAAAGTTAAATTAAAAATTGTACCAGTTTATATTTCACTTAGATAATTTTATACTACTAACAATTCCGGAGTTGGCTACGGTTTTACTTTCTTGGCATCAAAGCTGTAGAGCAGAATACGTGAGTACGTATGTACGTGTATTGGCTTGTTTGAAGCTTAATAACTTTTAACTGGATTAACCGATTTTGATGAAATTTGGCAAAGAGACTATACCAAAATCGGTTAGCTTATAAAGTTGAGGTAAATAAACTGTGCGTACGATTTTCAGGTAGCCGATTCACAAGCATCTCAAAATTGAACACAGAGAGAACGTCAGAGAGTGACGATATGATAAAATCAAGGAATTTAATAGAACTGAAAGACAAAAGATTATTATACGTTTAGTACTATATCACTAATTAATCGTACGGTGACTAATATCAGTAATGAGTTTTTGTTGTGTATAGATACGGCCGCATTGTGAATCGACACTGATACAAGGGACGTGACCAAACAGAAATACGACGAAATCATTAACGCAAACGCAACGTTTCTTTATTCTTCACTCTACAAGTTAACTGAATAAAGTATAATGTATATAGTGCAATTTGTTATTAAACGTATTGGTTCAGTATATCTAGGGGTATGGGTAAATAGTTTTTTTGGGGTCCATTTTCTCAAAATTTTGCAAACATGACCACTTTATGTTAAGCTCAGTACATTCATGCATCCATATCTTACCGTTTAAAAAAAAAGTGCCCCCAAATTCTCCCCCTTCCAAAAAATCTAAAAAAGCTATCTTTTTATTTATTGTATATTTTTTAAGCAATTTTTTTGTGTTTCTAAAAACAGTAGCAGTTCAAGTAACCCAAAAAAATACTTCGGAGGCAATATTGATGGAGAGAGCAGATCAAAGTCTAAATATATCGATTTTTTGAATTTCTTAAACCTTTTTTAGTTTATTAAACATGTATTTTATTTTATTTATAATAGATAATTTTATTTATTTTATTGTAATAAAACTTCATCTTAATTCACTTCTACCCCCAAAATTAGGTAAGATATCTAATAAAAATTTACCTACTATCTTAGTTAAAATTTTATTGATTGTACATTTTTCAGTGAAAGCTTTTTTCAATTTCTTTCTTTTAACATAATAAACGAAGATAAATCAAAAAATCTCCTTCAGAGGTGATTTTGGGAGTGAGAGAGCAGAAAAAATAAAAAATATCAATTTTTTGAATTTTTAAAATTTAAACTTATAAAAAGTTTTTAATTTTATTTGAAAAATTAAAAACTTTTTAAAAACATTTTTTAACTTTAAAAAAACATTTGTTTTTTACTATATAAGAATAAATAACCAATGCAGGAAAGTATAACAACTTTGCTGTCAGCTTTTCCTTTAGAAAATCTGCTTCTGTTGTCGGATAATTTTTTTAATTCTAGAGAAAATCCTATTTTGATGCTGTACCGCAAAATCGCTCATGTAATGACCAACTCCTACGTGTATATAAATGATCCGATTTTGTAAAGGATTACAGATGGAAAGGAGAATAGAAATTTACTATTTGAATGGAGCCTTTTCTTTCCTTTAAGTGTAGTTATTTCTCTCATACTACGGTTTCAACACGGTAAATCGCTCGTTTTCCCTACCCATCTGTTTTCTTCCTTGATCCTTTTTTCCAAGTTTGGGTCCCGATATCGTAGGTTAGTCAATATTAGGTCCATGGTAAAGACTAGAACCTACAAGTGTATCTCCATGTGATGTGATATATAGGTGTCCATTGATCAAATCATGGACCCTTATTTCCTCTTCCGTAGCTGTACAGTATGCTACGTTGCTTACCGAGTAAAGGCCATTATGTCCTAAAATAAATTCAAATTAATTTATAACTATTTCTAGAAGTAATTATTTAATATTTTATATTACAAATAATTAGAATAATTAATCATTTGTCAGAAAAAAATCGTATAAATTGTTTTAATACCTATTTTTACTTTCCTATGTAGAAGTTATAGCTATATAGAAGGGAAAGTATGGTGATTGGGCAAAATTGGGCATATCCGATTTTCACCGAATCTTGACGAATTTGATCCCAAAGAACGTCAAAAAACCGAAAAATGGCATTGAAATTTCCGCAACAAAATGTGCGTAAGTACGTACGTATGTTGGCCTATACATCGCCTTATATCTCCAGAACTACTTGACCGATTTTCACCAAACTTGGCTGTAATATTTCTATAGTAGGGCATTGGTGCTATTAAATTTTCAATTCAAAAGGTCATGGGGTAGAGGATACAGGGGTAAAAACGAAATCGTCTCCAGATTTTGCATAATTAAGGGTATATTTTTTGATAATTTTATGAATATTAATAAACAACTTTTGTAAAAAAAAAAAAAAATGTTGTGCTAAATTTCACCCCAATCCCTAAAAATGGTTTTAACTTTGAAGAGTTATAGGAGGGAGTACATGGGGTGATTTTCATTGCAGTTTTTTAAAAATATTTTTGTGAACAATTATAAAAAAAAAATTTGTGTAAAACGTTTTTGAAAAATTGCACTCCCACTCTAAAAAATAGTAATAATTTTGAAACGTTGTAGAAGGCAGTACAGAGACCCTTTTTCGTTGCAATGTTTCAACAGCAATGTTTCTAGCGTCTCGTTTGATCCACAAATTTGTTCCCTATCAAAGTTGGGTGTTAACCCAGCCACCCGACTCTTTCAAAATTAAATAAACAAAAAATATTGTATTTAAATAAAATGATAAATATTTTAAATTAACTTTTATATGTAAGTGTGTATAAGCCGTGTATCAGAAAAAAGCCGCGTGATGGGAAAGTCCTATGACTGTGTTGTCAGCTTTTTTATGTAGGAAATAATTATTAAATAATTATTCGAGATCTTTTACCATTAATTTATTTATAGTAGGTTACATAATACAGATACATAAATTACGTGTAAGGTGTAGACGTTCATTTCTGTTAACTAATTTTTATATAAAAACTAGATTTTCTGTTGTGTTTTTTTATGATAGCTAGTCCTTCTTAAATTCTGCAATGTGTTACTAAGTAAAATAATATTTCATAGTAAGAAAAGTAATATAATTTTTTTTTAATAAAGGGATTGAATGACATTTATTTGTGTAAATCGGTTAAAACATCGGTTAAAATCAGACTTCATCTCCTTTTTTTATCTTTTTTTTTATTTATAAATAATATATTGATTTAATAATACATTATTAATCTCTGATTGTAAAAAAAAAAATTACAATAAATAATAATTCAATAATAACAATAAAAAAAATCAGAAGTTGTTAGTGAAATAGATTTTTATGTACTTTTAAAAATGTGGTGTATATTTAATATACATTATTACATATGTGTATTTATAATAGGTTTGGTGAAACATCTGATTATTTAATATTGATTGAAAATTATAATTTTCGTATCTCACTTTCAAATGAAATAAGTTTAAATGAAGTTCAGCAAAGAATGAGTATATGTAATTTAATAGACTTACAAGGAAATCATATGGTGTCCACATCAGATTTTTTATTATCAAAAGAACTTTTAATGATTAAAAAAAAACATCAGCAATGTGCTAAGTATGTTAATTATTATTTTACTTACTATGACGTTTCTTGCAGAAGGAACCCGTTTTCGTTTTCTTAGGCCCACTATCACCTGCTCCTACCCAATGTTTAACGTGCTGGTTTTTGGTTTTTTGCGTGTAATGATGAATCTATTTCTACGAAATGTGGAAGAAACTCAGCCACTTCGAAGTCTAAACAGCTTTGAAAAATGTTCAGTTGAATGTGTTTTTAGTCGACTGTTAACAAACGCGGCACCCATTGGTCGGTAAACCTTTTTAAACCCAAAACATCGTGTAAATGTAATGAACACGATCTATCGAGATCTTTGCAAAGTCAGAAAGCTCCCTTATCATAGTCGGCATTCATTTAATACGGCATTTTGGATTTTTGTGACGATTTCGTTGGATAAAGCGGCTTTCGGGCGTCCACAGCGTTCATCATTTTAAATGGACATACGACCAAGTTTAAATTCAGAAGCTCAACTTTTTATGGTTGAAAATGAAGGGGAATCCTTTAAAGTGAAATATAGGACTCTTTTTCTATGTCCTGGTTAAACCTTTTAAAAGCAAAGTATATTATAAGCTCGAACTTGTTTTATCCATTTTTCAGAAAATATCAAACATTGTTTGGTTTACTCAATTGCCAATCGTCAGAAACAAGCAACTAAACCAATGCTTTGGAAACTTTGCTTCATGTCATCTAAAGGATCATAGTTGATAAATATCGTAGTCATTTAGTCATACTGTATTATCCCTGTGTCAGTATTTTGAACCCTGGTAAGAACACGGGAATCTCTTTGAATTACTACTTCCTTTATATTTGGGTAGTATAATAAAGGTGAAATTGCTTTTAAATCTGTTAGAGTGCTCTTTTTCTTATAAAAAGTACAAGTAAGAACTTGTAAGCTAAGAAAGTTTAACATGAAAATTTAGAAAGCTCATCATGAAGACTTTATAAGAAAGCTTATCGTGAAAATTTTCAAGGTAAGCTTATTAAAAGAGTAAATCGTGATTCAAGAGGACATTTTTAAATTATTCCTTTTTAAACTATTTTTATACACGAATATTCTTACTGGTATTATTTCCAAAATCTTGTTGATTTCAACTGCATGATGGCTTATTTTAGGTTGCACAATGAACAACCTTTTGAAATAGTATATAATCCTTTTTATGTTACAATAAGTAGAGTGAACACACCATTTTCACCTCTAAATTAAACAAAATAGCTTTTGTTACTACAGCATTATCAGCTACCATTATAACTAAGATTGTATATGAATATAAAGGATACGAAGAGAGATGTATAAAGAGGAAGAAAATAGAATGAAGGGGAACGTTGGTTGTCATCAAATGTTTGTTTGCTTGTACTAGTACTACTGTACAACTGCCCCTACTATAACACGTTCCTGTACTGTACTACGTGTTGTGTCTCGAGGGACTTCAAGTTAGGGAGGGAATTCGGGAAAATGTGGAACTTGCTAAAGGGTGGTAGCTGTGATAATGGAATGGAAGCTGTTTCAACTTACCAGTGTAACGGTGGTCCACGGTCCACTTCCACGTTTTCACCCTCGTTCCCTTTACTTTTGTATCTTCTTACTCCTCATTCCGTTATTACCCTTTGTATGTTGTATTCATACAATATATACCTATTACCTATAATAACAGTTCTACCGTCTAAGCAGCTTCATTCGTATAATCATTAAAATATATCCGCATCTTGTCCAATTTTCGTTCATTTAAAAATACACAAATTAAATAATGATTAATTTTTTCTTTTATTTTATTTATAAAAAAAATACATTCTTTTTAATTATAAAGATTTTACAGTCATTATCAATATTTTTTTCATTTTTTATGATATCAGGTTTTCTTTATTTATCTTGTTACACTTTTTCATTGAATTTTTATTTTATAAGATTATATTTAATAGTGCAATTTTAGACTTAGCATAAAGCGTTAATTCAAATAAATTTCACAATTCATATCTCGTGCATTCGTAATTCACTTAAAATTTGGCGCCGATTTAAAAATAATTAGTATATTGATGGCGTAGAGAAAAAGATATTTTCTTCCTTTTCAGTGGAATATTTTTTACCGACTTTTCGAAAATAAGATATTACTTCGGGTAGCATGGTAAGAGTGGGAAGTTAAAATGAATTATCTTTACGGGTTGAGGTATGAGAAGTACCATACTTTATTAATACTTTATTAAGTACTTATAAACCTACGTATAAAATTTTGTGACTCAAAAATCTCGAAGACTACTGAATAAATTTAGTTAAAATGTAGATATGTTGTAGTAATGTATCGGAAGTTGAGTTTATGAAAATTTGATGAAGATTGGTTGATTTATTGTTTTAAGATTAAACAAATTTTAGCGATGCAAGAAGCGTGTTTCGTTATGTTGCTCTAAGTTGGAATGTTGATGATTGTTTTTCTGCAGAATCTGTTATTAGCAATATCGTTCGACATAATCAGGTAGCGTTACCTGTTTGAGGGTCATGAATACTGGGTATGTGTTTTTTATCTAAGGGTTATGTTGACTGTATGGTGGAGTATTTTTCATACGCGTTTAAGCAGTGAATCACAGTGGTGAGCGAGATGAAACTTAGTTCTTGACTGTAGGGTTCAGAGGTTTTTTAACATTTTTGATTAGAGTGAATTGATATTTTTCAAAAGGAAATAAAATAAAATAACGAAAAGTTGGACGTTTTGCGCAAAAATGCGCAAGAATTTTTTCATTTTTTCTTTTTGGAGTAAGTTCATTTTTTTTTTACTTCCCTGTACGAAGTAAAGGAAGTAACGTGATCGCGAACAATTTCGGTTTTCAGATTTCAACGGAAATATCCATTTTGACCATCCCTGAATCCATTTTGACTAGTTTCGGCGTGACGTCTGTACGTACGTACGTACGTACGTATGTGCGTATGTATCTCGCATAACTAAAAAACGATTAGCCTTAGTATGTTGAAATTTTGGATTTAGTACTGTTGTAACATCTAGTAGTTATGTACCTCCCCTTTTGATTGCAATCGACTGATCCAAAAGTATCCAAAAAATCCCCAAAAATTTTGATTTTGGACTTTTTCTTAACTGCTGTAATAGCCGTTATTGAGAGCTTTTCAACGATATATCATAAGTGGTACTTGTTTTCATTCGTTCCAGAGTTACACCCAAATAATATTTTAATTAATGAAATAGGCGTATTTAGATCTTAAAGGGGAAGGCACATCGGTTCGAATCCGACTTCATTTCCTTTTTTTAGCTTTTTTTTTTAATTTAATTATATTGATTTATTAATAATATTAAATATTTATTAAAAATTATTAATAAATAATAATTATAAATACTGAACCAAAATTATCCAAAAAACATGCCTGATCTTTAATAAATTGAAAAAAAATCTTAACTTTTAGTTCATCACTCCTCTGATATTGTTGGACAATATTCTCCGTAAGTCGGAGTTGATCATCATTTCGTTTATTTGTTTTTTGTTGGCAATCATTTAATCGCTCTTTGGTTTGATATAATAATTCTTCTAATCTTAATTTGCGTACAGTTCTCTAGTTTTCAAATTCCCTCTCTCTTTATCTTCATCTATTCTTTCCTTCGTATTAACGTTTTCTTCCTCTTTGAATTTATCATCTTCTTCAATCTTTTTATTATTTCTTTGTTTGCAACATTTTCTTCCTTTTTTCATTTTCTTTTTTTGTTTAATTTTTTTTAAATTTTAATATATTGATTTATAAATAATTATTAACCTCTGATTGTAAAAAAAGGTTTACAATAAATTCAATAATAACAATAAAAAAATTTTTTTTAATCATAAGTTATCAGTGAAACAATATTTTAAGTACTTTTAAAAATTGTGTATGCAATGTAATAGGCGTACACATAACTCATTTGGTGTAAACATCAGATGTTTTTTTTGTTTTAATCTGTTTGTTTTGTAAATGAAATATAAACATTAAGCAAGTTATTTCAAGGATAATAATTTTAAAAAAATTATAATAGACTTTCCAGTATAAAAAAGTAATTAAATTATCATAAATATTTTTGCAACTTAAATTTCTACGAAACTTTACTACATTTTAGTTTAATAAAATCGCTGATGAATTTCATGACTTCGTTTATTTATTTTTATGAATTCGATTGCGACCTAATATTTTCAATTCTCAGTAATGAGATGTTCTGACATGGTTCTAAATTATTATTATTTTTTTTATAAATTTCACATCATGGTAAGTATAATATTTTGTAATAATTTTTAAAATATTAATTTTTTCTCTTTTTTCACTTCCATGGATAAATGCAAAAAACAAACAAAATTTAGAAATTAAGACAAAATAAAAAAAAAAAAAAAAAATAGTAAATAATTTACTTTTATAAATATATTGTAACAATTTATGCTGTTAAGAAGAGAAGTAAATCTTCCTTGCTTGCATCTTGTGTATAAATGAGGAAGTAAATTAAATATTTGTGTACCATGTACAACTGGGAACTTAAATTGTTATATTCATATTTTATCAAATATGTTTTCTCTTCCTTCCACTTCTACATCTCTCCGTAATTTTCATAAATTATTATCGTAATAAATTATGGAAACTAATAAAAGTATAAGGAAATATAAAATCTCTGTAACTGTATGTTAAAAAATAATTTGTATTATGCAAACGTTTTTCAAAATTATAATAATTTTAATATTTATCTTAGTTTCAGAATAGTTATATATCTATTAATACTTTTAAAAAAAATTTATTGAAACTAAAATTTTCTAAACATAATTTTTTATATATTAACGATGTTAATTAATAGTTATACAAGCTAGCTAAATCCGTACAATTAACCAAGTTAATAAAAATTTTATTTAAATTTTAAAATGAAATTATCAGGTAAAATTTAAATATATTCTTCCTTAATACTTACTCACAGAGTGATTCAGGACGAAAGGAAAATAATTTTGGAACTGACTCTAAAGTTTAAAATAAGGAAAAAAGTTCATACAAACATATTTCTGAAAACGCTTTGTTATAGAGATACGGCTGGTGAAAAATTTCACTCTGATTTCAGTTCTCACGGTGAAATGAGGTCATACTGAAATTTTTAAGGTCATATCAAATTTTGACCTAAAAAATCGAATAAAACAGGTTCCATAAATGTATCTTCCTTAGTTTTTAAGATATCCAACGTAAAACAGAAAAATTCGATGGCAAAAAACACGTTATGTAGGTTTAAAGTACAGTAATTTTGTCAAATGACTAATATTAAAACAATTGTAAATAATTTAATTCCAAGAAAACTAATAAAATAAAATCTATGAGAAACATAAAGAGTCAACTTTTATTGTTATAAACAAAACTTAATAGAAAAATTTTATGAATTTATAGAAGTTAAAAACAGCTGTTTTTAGTAAAAAAAAATTAGAATATTATTACGTAAATTAAAAATATATTCATGTTTCATCTAAACGTACATGGTATCAAGGGAAGATATTCTTCAGGTGGTATAACTTAGACCTACAACGAGCACGCGAAGAATTTCTATATGACTCAACAATTCACAAAGTACAGTACAAGGACATTACATGCTCACGGAGTTCAAAACTTCAACACCTTCAGCTTTATGATCATACCAGATGACTGTAATTTTGTCATACAGGGTTAACAATAATGACCGCTTAATTCCGTTCATACTGTTTTCGGAAGAAGCTACTTTTATTCTTAATGGCATAAACAACGTGCGGAATTCACATTGGTGGTCGAAAAAAGCCCATATGTTCTAGTCGAATCAAATTTCCAAATAAAAATCTTCGGTGAACGTTTGGTGGAGCATGATAAATACATCCTTTCATACATACTACAACAACATGTCACGAAGCGAAAATTATCTGGAACTTTTTAACAATGAATTTCTTACAGTTCTTAAAAGATACTCATTGGCGAAACGAATATAAATTGTACTAACCACTTATTGAAACATCAAAACATTTCAAAAATGAAGTGACACACTTCTCACTTGAAAAATTTATTATACTAAAAGTAGTTGTTTTTAATTTCTACACTAAAAGTAGACCCTTATATAACACCTTAATAATTTCAGTATGACCACAGTATGACCTTGGAATTGAAAACCGAGCGAAATTTTTCGCTAGCCGTACTATCTTGATAACAAACCGTTTTCATATATATTTATGTGAATTTTTTTTTCCTTATTTTATGCTCTAGAATCAGTTCTAAATCATTTCCCTTTCCTTTTGTATCGCTCTGTATTTGTGTGTTGTAGCTTTAAAGAAACAGGCTAATTTAACACAGTACATAATTCAGAACGTTAAAATGACAACATTGCAATATTTAATTTTTTTTCAAAATAATCAAATGGTAATTTTATTTATTTATTAACTGCACCAGAATACAACTCTTTGGGAAGCAATTTACAAAAAGAAAGTAAGATAAAAATTGTAAATCAAAGAACTATTTAAATACAGATTAGAATTAAATCGATCAATATTAAACCAAAACCAATGCATAATTAAAACCAGTACATACTTACTGCTTCAATTATTAGTTCTTTAATATGCTTATTAGAAAAAAACTGAAAATTCATCAAATCAGAAAGCATTCACTTAAAGCGCTAATTATTTATAGCTTACATGCATCAATAAACATTGCAGTACATAGTTATTTAACTTGCTGGCCTTACATTTTATCATTTGATAATAAATTTTATAATCGAATATATAAATTAACTTAAGGTTCTTCTCTTTACTTTTATAATGTTTACATTCTTGTTTACGTAAATTTAATTAAGACAATAAATATCTATGAAGCATATAACCCATAGAACAAATTAACAATTGACTTTTAGGCAAATTTAAAGGATTAAATAAATATAGGTCAATTTTGAAGTTAAGATAATAAAACTGAATGCGAGAAATTTTTGAAAAATTAAAAAAAGGTTTATTCCGTAAGCAATGTGTTCTATTATTGATATAAATTAATAATCTCAATATTTTCTCACGTATAGAAAAAATACCGTACGCAACTCTCTATAATGGCCATAATGCACTCTAGCAAAGTTTACGACACTCACCAAGGCTGGTGTCGTAACTTACTTCGTATTCGTGCATCAATGGCTGTCATTATAGGCTCGTTCCGTAATGTTTTGTTATGATGGGCGTAGTAATTACCATAATGGAGAAAAATGTAACGGAAATAATAGTTTTAGTAATAATGCTGCACTTCAAAATATATCTCAAAAAACAATTTTTTTTGAAAAAGAAAGTATTTTTTTTTATCTATTTTTTACCTTATGTATGGATCATTGATTTGCCTTTTCAAACTTATTAGAATTTCTCTTTAGATTTATTTAATTATCTTAAAAATTTTACAACATAAAAAAGTTAAAAAGGAAAAACATTTTTGATTCAACGATGTAAAGTTGCTTTATAATCGAATAAATGAAAATAATTAAAATTAATGATTTCAATAACGCGTAAGATATGTTTGCATTGTAATAAAGCTTAGTTTTCTTCAAAGAGATTCATGAATTCGAATCCATTTAGTAAAAATTATAGTAACGATTAACTAACTGATAAGAGTTTAAATATAGACTCCGTGAAATGGAATACCATTTCTTGAAAATTTGAAATAAAAATTACAGGTTTTAAGTAAGATTATAAAAATTAAAAAATTTACAAAAATTTTGAACCAACATTCAAACTTTTCCACTGTTACAGCAAACACTTATCGAGAAGAATTTAATCCTGTGATGAAATTCTCGAACTAAAAATTAATTAAGTTTGAATATCTCCCAACAATTTATCTACGTTATTGTAATTTTTTTTTAAAGTTATATAACATGCTTAAATAAACCCATAATTTCTAATCAGACTTAGAAATTAGAATTTTTTAAATAAATATACAAATCGTTGGACTTAAAACAGTGATTATATTAACAATCTTTAGCTAATTAGTTACAAAAACAGTTAAGGCTTAAGCGATCGTTAGCTTGAGCAAGAACCACATTATACACAAGTAACTACTTATCCGGCACCTGCCTACAGACTACCAAGTAATTGAGTAAAATTTTTAAAATGTTGCCTAAGCAGTATTCATTACGTATAATGCAATAACAGACTTACAACTAGGAAGCTAAAATTCTGATAAAAGTAATTATAAGGTTAGCTAAAGATATAGCCAATAGAATTCTAAGTTATCTTGTAGCAAAATTATTTAAGATTAAAATACCAAGATTTATTTATAAAATAATGACGTAATAAATATTTTTTCAGGCAATCGATAACTGAAAAAAAATAAATATTGTGTACTTTTGCTGTAATTTTTTTTTTCTTAATGGCAGATTATTTAATTTTACTGTAAAGAGTTTACAGATCATTTTAAATTGTAAAGAATTTTTTTTTTTTTAAATTATACAAGTACTGTACATAGTAATAAAAGCATGATTATTCAAGGATTGTAAGTTATTAAATTAACAATGAGTTTTACATGAAATTGTTACCTTGTAAGATCTGTTAAGTAACTTCCAAAACTCAGCCGTTATTACAGCCGTAAATAAAAATTAGGTTATTAGCTTTCACTTTGGGTAACTTCAACATTTTTACCAAGCGTATAATAAACGAATAATAAATTGTTGTCTGAAACAAAGTTAATGAAAAAATTAAAAATTAAAAACTTAATTTAAACACCTATGGAGTTTTCAACCTGTTTACTGTTCTTTTTATGTACTGAAATAATTACATTTAATAATAAGTACTTGTAACAAATTAAATATTAACTGAAAGAGGAAAAGAAGGCAAAGGAAGAATTTATCGGGAAAAGCAACAAATATTTTTTTGTGCTTTTAATGATACTTACGTTCGACCGTGACAAAAACCGAAACGGAAGTTTAATGAAGCTATGCACTGCAATAAGAAGGAAGTAGTTCCAAAAAAGTCTGACCAGTCCTGAACGTTGTCATATTAGGAATACAAAATTCTTCGGTCAAAAATTCTGCAATTCTCGAGATATCTTTTTGCACAAATGCTATTGCTGGAGTCAATCCTACCGACTCCAAGATCTATAAGAAAATTTAGAATGATTCTAGAAACAATCCAGCTAAGCAGTCCTCATGCTAGACAACAGATATCGCCGCCAAAGTGGGAAGTAAAAAAAGTGCGAAAATTATAAAGGGTAAAATATGTTGAAATGCAAATTAATATTCTTACAAATGATTACTATAATAATGTAAAATTAGTACCGAGTCTGTAAAACGGTAAAAAATTATTTGAGTCACACTTTAGATTGGTTGAAGTTTGCTTCCAAAAACTCTTTTGAAATTATTGAACATGTTGATCAAATAAATAGTTGTGCTATTGCAACCTTAATAATATAATATTAATAACAAAATTCTGGTCATAAAACAATCCACTTCGTTGAGTTCACATATTCATTTAATGTTTCGGTATATAATGAAGTAATGAGTTGTTACCGTTCACATCCTTTTTGCATGCATGCCTGCGCCCGAAATGAAATCCTACTGCAGTGAAATTGGTTTCCTTGGCATTTCTCCCGTCACTATTCCATTAGGTCGCCCTAAAGCATAAGACCGAATGTCTGTGCCACAAACGGCAATTGAGCCTCGAACAGTTTAGCGACCAGTATCCTAAGTAGCTCCTAGAGCTTACCTAACAGCGTGAGCGGACTAAGCGCGGTGCCATACACCACCGACTTAGGTGTCCCAACCGCTCACTTATCATACATTAACTAAAATGGGTAGGCGCACCTCGTCAACTGCTAAAAATATATATGACATCTACTGCAGTAAAAGTATGTATCAAGTAATACTCTACGTAGCCCTAGACCTCTAATCATTTGAAGTCAAATAAAAATTTTTTTTAAATTTCCTTTGCGCGCCAACGGAAATCGAAGAAGTATCGTTAATTGGTGTTGGGTATGGCGTTCTTTGCCATTAATTTGCTATTACTTGTATTATCTTATTGCAATTATTCACTGAACTGTAGTTATTTTTTAGTTGTGTGTAGAGCATTAGTGTGATAGGTAGTGCTACATTTAAGTTGGCTGATATTCAAGAGCAGTGAATCAATATAAAATTTTGTTTAAGGTAGAGGAAAATGATAACAAAAACTAATGAAATTAAGAAAGAAAATTATGATGATCAGAGTATTGCATGTTGTTACAGATACTATAAGCATTTGAAAACGACCGTCAGTCAACAACTGTTAACCTGCATTCTACACGACCTAAACATCATCTAAATGTTCATGTTGCACGTGACCGTGGAATCATACTTAGCTATCATCATTTAACACATCTGTAAGAAGTAGTAAAACAGTATACCACACCGACAGGGTCATATTACGATATTCTTACGGTAAATAATAGAAGTTTATTGGTTAAAAGGTTTGTCCCACGATGTTTATGAATGCCGACTAACACATAGTTCATTTTTCATGACATTTTACTCTTAGCTGCAAATAGGACAACTGTGTTCAGCCATCTTCTCACCTAACCTGATTCCAGTATGACTTTATTATTCTCCTAACTAAAATTCTCTTTGAAAGGACAATGATTTAATAATATGATTAAAGATCTAGATAAAATTAAGCGCAATATCGGAAAAGGTTAACTTGGTTTTTTTTTTAGGAGTGACAAAAACATTGATTTTTTTTTTCCTGGGCGCATAACGAAGAGTCGTTGTCAAGCGCCAATATTTATATTTTAAACAAATAAATATTAAAAATTAACATTGTATAAATAGCTGAAACATACTACAGAAAATTTAAATTATTTAAAGAAAAGGGACAGCCCTAAGAAATCGTCAACCATAGAACATAAGATAACATCATTTCATTATTCCTAGCATATTTCGCATGATAACCCCTATTTTAAACTTGCGACGCAGTACGTCATAACAGATACAATCCACAAGGATGTAGTGCACTGTTGGCAGGGTCAGCGAGCAAAAACGGGTGCATCTGTTTGAGTCGATGAGATATCTATAGGTAAGCCTAGTGTACCCTATTCGCAAACGGCAAATAATAATCTCCTGTTGACGGTTATTTCTGTGCGAGAAACTCCACTGACATAGTGTTCTTAATTAGACGAAGTTTATTCTATCATTATATAATTAATGGTAGCATTCTATTCACATGGCCACTCATCATGAAAACCCTCTTCAAAAAACAAATAAGATCGTTCGAAACAACGCGATTGGTGAAAGGAGACTGGAAACAACCCTCATTTGTCACACTATCAGTATGTAATCATGCTTAGTTATCATTTAACTGTTCAGAAAAAAGTAGGAAAAACAGTATATTGCACATTGTTATACTGTTTATTATATAAACAGTATATCGGTAGGGTCATATTACGATATTTCATTATCTGAAATTTCAATATGGCTGGGGATCCAGCAGAAGCTCACATTTTTATTACGATGAGTCATTTGCAAAATAACATACTAAATCTCACAGACAAAATATATCTCACTAACCGTCTGTAAGGCACTCGTGGAATCTGAGCAGGCAAATAAATGTTGACCTGATTATATTTAAAGCCTTATTAATAGCATACATCTCCGCAACGAAAATACTGATGATGCTCGAAAGGGTAAAGAAACTTAGTATGTTCTGTTGCCAACCACAAAAGCACAACCAACATAATTAACGTTTTTAGAGCCGTCCGTAAAATCAGGATTCACGCTATTTATAAGATTATAGAATTTTTATAGTAATATAACCGGATTTGTATTCTTATTATGATAAAAACATTGGGATAGGTGCATCACTTTAACAGGGAAGTACGTTGGACTAGGTAAGATTTATTTGGTTTGAGATATGTGTGCAAAATATTTTATTTATTTATAAGAAAAAATTTTAAAATATTTGAACCGACATTGTAATGTGGATTTCCTTTAAATTATATGTCGAAGCACTTATACTTATGCTTTTTTTTTACGTGGATCGCTGCCTACTGTGTTGTAAATTTAGTCTGTAGTAAGTGTATGAAGCTGAAAGTCATTTTTATCGCCTTTTAAGAGATAGATAGTTTGATTTTTAAATTATAAGTGCTCAGTGTTTGAAATACTTTTTATTCATTGACTGAGTTCACTCTTTAAGTCAATCAAAAATTTAAAATAAAGTTTTCCAGTTATGTATTATAAATTTATCTACCTTCTTTTACAAATTTTATTAATCGTTTTTTTATTAATTTGTTTTTACTACGACTGATAAGATATATTTTAACTGTACCTTCAAAATTTCAAAGCTTATTTTAGTTAATTACTTAATTTTAAAATATCATTAGAATGTAACATGTTACTTGCTGTCAAAACAATAGTTCTGTATTTGTTACAAATCCATACATTTAACAAGCAATTTAATGTTGCTTTACTAACATAGTCATTTGATGTTCTGTTTCACTGAATGTTTTGTTCAATGAAACAGAATGTAATTGTAATAAAGAGTCACTGATTTCTGATCAAAATATCAATTCAATTTTACATTATACGCTTAAGAAAGGTACGTCATAAACCCCATAATTTTATCTAGCTAATCACACGATATGCATTTTTACTTTACAGTTTGTAATTTTGGTGTATCTGTCAATTATTTTTTAAGGTTTTTATTATTTACGTAATTATTAATTATGATAAATTTCAACCGGATCCTTAATATTTCACATTGTAGAAATATTTTCTTTTAATCGTGCTGTTTCTGATTGAAATGAAATAAAATTGGAGAAAATTAAAGGCAAGTTATCATGAGGTCGCTAATGATGTACCATCCATCAATAGAAATTCTGTAGCGAGGTAATGATGTTTGGTAAAGATAGGAAAAAATGCTGAACTGGATAATGGAAGTTTTTTTGAAAGGAACTGGTGACAAAAAGTATATAATAGTTTCGTACGCGTAGGCACGCACAGACGTGTTTTCGCGTGTCTGCGCACGTATTATCTCGTGTGCTGAAGAAACATTAACAGAAACGGTGATGTTAGGTATCGAGAAAAATAAAAAAAGTAGAATATGAAGTAACTATGAAATGAATTATTAAGAGTGGCTTTATAAAGAAGTAATGATTAAAAGTAATCGTTAAAAAATATTTTAAAAATTAAAAGAAATAAACAAACAAAAGATATTACACAAAAGTACTTTTTAAATTCTCTTCACTAATAGCTCGTTTTGAACAATTTTCTGTAAAATAAATTTCTTTCAGAATTTAATTTAATTAGATACTAATGGAATAAATATAGATATCAGTATCATAGAGCGATAATGTTATAATTTAATTAGCCTACCTTAATTATTTCAGCTTTGTAACATGAATAAGAATTATCGCCTTAGAACTATGTTCTTGATTCTTAGATATCTTGTATCTTTCGTAATTAGTTAATCCAGTTTCTCATAAATAATTACAACTAAATTTTGTAAAACCATATTTAATTTTTTTTTAATATTTTGTAATTTATAGTCACATCAGCAATTAAAATCATTAGAAACTGCTGGAGCGTAACTGTAAATGTACCAGCGAACATGTAGTTTTGAACAGACTCAGGCTGACCATTCCTGAGACCACACGTCTCAGGAATTGAACCCAAATCACCAATGAACATCGGTATTCACGATCTAATATTCAAATCCGAATAAAAATAACTACCTTTATTAGGATTTGAACCTTAGAACTTTCGACTTCGAAATCAGCTGATTTACAGTAACGAGTTTTACTACAACCCGGTCGGTTAAATTATATTTAAGTTATGATTTTTTTCCAAAATTTGATTATGAGACAATTTTACCTTTTATATATCTTCACGTTTAAACGATAAAGCTTAGGTAAAAATGTTAAATAATTAAATTTTTATTAAAAGAGCATAAAATAAATACTTTTTATCTTAATCCATTTATTTATTCAAAATGTAATTAAAAAACACTTATTAACTCATCATAAAATATTAATATCCACATGGATAAAGCCTACATGAGGTAATGAGTTCTCGATCACAAAATTTAATAAATATAACCTTAATGCAAACGAATTAAAAAAAAAGCAAATAAATCATTGCAAACATTTCAGTGAGAATGAATAAAATTAGAGAGAGAAAAAAATTCTTCTACTTAAAGAAATGATTAGGTAATTTCATGCTGTGAACTCCATATTGCAATTATTAAATATATAGAAGATATAATAAAAGGCTTACCAAGATTTTAAGGGAATAAACCTGACCGTTTGTGTATTATCCGTTTTTAAAGCACTAAAGATCATATTTACCAATACTGACTTACAACTGTGCTACCTTTCTATTAAAAAAACGTTTTTTAAATATAACTTTATATATCTTTACTAAAATTGTTGTTTATGATTTTTGTTGTTTTATATAATACTACATGACAGTGTTATTTTAGTCGCTATTGACTATAATTGTTGATGCGACTGTAAATAAAAAAAAATAAAAAATATTAATTGAAAATTATTTTTAAAATTTATTCTAACAAACCTAATCGAAAAACTTTGCTAAAAACTAAATCGGATTTTATTTTCGACAATAATTTACATTAAAATCTATTCAAAATTACGTTTTATTATTCTCAAACTATTGTTAACAAATATTTACTACAGACGCAAACTCAAAATATTGTTACGAACAGTTTTGCGTTTAAATAAAAAAAAAATAACAATAACCATTCCTATCAAATCAGACAACGGAACTACTTTTGTATAACTCAACGTAGTAATTTTTTTTTAAAGAGGTGGAGCCTTATATCAATATCGATACCATTTTTTATAAATTATCAAATCATTTGATAAACCTTCTCACCAATTTATTTAAAATATAATATTAAAAGATTTACTCTGTTAATGAATTTTTAAATAATACTGTTTTCTTAATCCCTGATTTTTCTACGTCCCGTTCAACAAATATAAAAATATGGGCTCAAAGTAATTTTGAATAGACCCCTCTGGATTGTGAATTAATTTTACTAATTTTTATTTTTAATGTATTTATCTTAATATTATTTCGTGTTTGTATTTAAGTAATTAATATAGACTTTAATCACATCTATTTTACTTTCCCGCCTAGATAGCGCAATAGCAGAGGTATAGCTCTAGAGAGAAAAGTATTGTAATCGGTCCAATTTGGGCATATGCGGTTTTCACCGCATTTTGACGTTTTGACATCTATGGAACCCAAAAAACCGGATGTAAATTCTCTGGATTTTAATGTTCGTATACGGCGTGTGTGTTCGGTGTAGGCCTCTAAATCATCTCACATCTCCAGAAATACTGGACCGATTTTGACCAAATCACTTCTGTATATGGGGAATCGATGCCATTAAATTTTCAAATTAAAAAGTCAAGGTGGTAAGGCTGCAGAGCAATGGTCACCCTCAGTATCTTGAAATTTTGCCTTAAAAGTCATATTTTTCTTAGACACGTTTATTAAAAATTAAAAAATAACAATGTTTGCAAAAAAAAGTTGTGCAAAGTCGTACCCCTTCCCCAGATATTGCTGTTGTAGTCATCTGCTATATTGTGATGTTACAGCTAAGCGGTAGAATTAAATAAAAGAATAATATTTAAAGTGTAAAAGAGAAACTTCGTTTAGTAGGGTCTCGATCTCGATCGCTCGGTTGACTCGGTATCTAGTGCGTTAAGCCTCCCGGCTACACCAGTTGGCCGACCGTGCAAGTGAAATTTGTTCTATGTAAGTTGGGAAATTACATTAGTGTAGTTAATACTGATTGTAACCGTTAGTATTGCCACACCCGCGCCAATTATACGCGCGCGCTTTAGTTTAAATCACTGAATTAAATAAACGAAAAAAATATTATGTTTAAATAAAATGAGAAATATTTTAAAATAAGGTGTGTAAGCTGTGCATTAGAAACAACCCACAGTTGCAGGACTTTCCCGGAACTCGGTTTTAGCCGTGTGACGGGAAAGTCCTACAACTATGATGTCAACTTTTTTACAGACTTTTCGAAGAAAAATACAGAATTACTTTTGGTCGCATTGTGGGAGTGAGGGGTAAAAATGGATTTTCTTTACTTTTGAAACATAAAGAGTACGAAAATACTATTCACTTAAATTGTGGTTTGTTTATATATATATATATATTTATTTATAGGTCCATGTATAAAATTTTGTAGCTTGTAAATCTCCAAAACTACTAACTAAATTTCATTGAAATTTAGATATGCTATAGAAGCCTATCTGAATTTTTGTATGTGAAGACGTTCTTGAGTTATTCTCGATTTAAGATTGAAAAATTCTGTTGGGCAAAAGAAGGAGGGGCAAGTTAGAAGCGTGGTTCGTTATGATGCTGCAAGTTAGAACTTAATGTTTCTTTACTTGTAGTATCTATTGTTGGCATTTCTTTCTTTTCCATTTTGGCCTCTCAAAAACCACCTTCAAATCTTCTTCACTTTTTTTGCGGTTCCTCTTTGCCCAATATTCTCTCATTCTTTGAGGTAGCTGTTCTCTTCTTTCTTTCGACCATTCTTGAGCACCGTTATCTTTTTCCTTTCTTTTTCTTGAAAACTTATATTTGCTTTGTAAGACGATTATTGGTCATTTGAAAACGGTGTCCAGTGGAAAATAATCTTCGATTTCTCATTGTTTTTAAAAAATTTTGTCTGTTGGTAAATTTATTCGTTTTGTTTCAGTCTGTCGTTATCGTTTTCATAAAATGGGCCTAATATTTTCCGAATTATTCTTCTTTCTATTTTTTTAACTCTTCAATTTTTAAATTTAATTTTAGGCATTTGCAGGCGTATAGAAATTGTGGTTTTATAATGCCTGATTTTTAGATTTTTGGAAAGGCATTTATTATTGAAAGTATTTTTTGTAGTACTTTATGCAGTTTCGAGTTTAGAGATTCTGTTTATAAGTAGAGATTTGCCTAGGCTATTCTTCTGGATTATTTCTCTCAAATATTTGAATCTTAAACCAGCTCGATTTGTTCGATTTTTGTTCGAACGGATTTCGGAGGGTTTTTAATATTTGTCATAATTTTAGTTTTTTTCTGTAGAAATCTGTGGCCTGTTTTTACTGTTATCTTATTTAAAATTTCAAGTTGAGTTTTTGACGATTCTTGGTTTTTAGAAAGGATCGCTAAAACATCTGCGAAAGCTAGACAGTAATTATAATTTTCGGTTTACATCCTAATTTTATTGACTTTATTTTATGGTTCAGTAATTCATGGATCCACATTCTAATAATTTTTTCTAAGATAGAATTAAACAGGATCGATTATAATCAACCCCTAATCTTAGAACGGTGTTAATTTTGAAAAATGCAGAAAATATTTGTTTACATTCTATTTTTGAAAACGTTTCGGTTAAAGTTTCTTTAATTAGATTTTTTTAATTATTAACATATTCTAATTGTAAGCATTATTAAACTAAATTAAAAAATATATATATTAAAACCGAATTATGAATTCGGTTTTATTATTGATGAAAAGTCTGTCTTCTTGCACACAACTACAAAAGATTTTTTTTTACCTTATATCGGTTTTTATATTTGTAAGTTATCTTATCATGATGTCATCTATATAACGTATTATTAGATATAGATTAGAATAAGGGATTTATTTATTTAGTTGTTGCCTACAGTAGTATTCTAAAGCATAAATTTCTCGTGTATTACAATCAGATAAGTAAGTTCGTGCTTAATGTATTTCATATATAAAGCATTAAAGACGTAGAATTAACATATAATACTACTAGCAAAATATAGTCAAATATAATACAAATTGTTAATTTTGTGACAATTATATGGTTGCTACTACTATTGTTGTAGAAGTAATTCATAATAACCAAACATGATACAACAAAAAAATTACTCGACTGTTTCTTTTATGTACTATATTTTGTATGTACCCATGATACCTTTTTTGTGTAAAGTAGTTACAATTTAAAATGTCTCGCCATTGCAATTGTTTTTCATGAACAAACAAATTAATAGAATTTTTTAATATTAATTAGCAAAAATTTTAATTGCTATTTCAGAGAATCCAGGGTATTAATTTTGGATAATCAAATATTTAATTAGAAGGGTTCAATCTTTGTTTAATCAAAACATCGAAGCCCCCTCCTAGTAATCCATTCCTGTCCCAATCGTTATCTTTCCAACTCGCTCATCTATCATTCAAAAGTAACATGAAATCTGTTTATTTCCTTTATCAATATGTATTTAAATAAAATGTAAATTTATGTTGAATGAAAAAATAGTAAAAAAAAAAATTGTGATTATACGTAAAACTGAAGTTTATAATCTAACTTTTTTTGATAAAGAGTAAAAAGTATTGTAATTGTGAAAAATAAATTCTCGATTGTTTGATATTTATTTATTCAACGATATTTCTAAAATAATGTAATAGAATTACAAAATCTTATTATTTTTGCATTAGGTTTTTCATTTTCATCCTTAATTTTAGATGCCGTTAAAGTAACGTTTGTAAGTGACCGTTTCTTTTCTTTTTTTTTAACCTCCAGGACCGCCGTTAGTTATTGCTTCAGAAGATTAGATGAATGATAACTTTTATAGCCTGTGAATATGGCATACCTGATCGGGATTCGAACCCGAAATCTCCGGATGAAAGGCCGAGTGGTAGCGAAGCGCTACCACTCGCGCTTCGGAGGCCGGTTGTGACCTAAAGCGGATTTAAGTCACTTTTAAAAAACAATTATGTTCTAAGGAACAACTAGATTCCATGCCAGGCTAAACAGGTATATTGAAGAGCGAAAAGTTTGCTTAGTTTACCTTTACTTAGCCGCCGAATAAACTGTTAATATCAGCAATCAAGCCCACTGAAATTCAGATGATTTTTATATTTAAAAAGTGGCTTCAAAAGTGTCTTGCTATATATTACTTCATTACAACTATCATTATTGTAACAAAAAAATCAACGCTGACCTTTTATTTCATTTTTTTAATACTCATAACAGGAGTTAGAGAAGCAGGTAGTTTCAAGTAACAAATTAATTTATCCTTTTTTTTTTAGGAAATAATCCTTTACACGCTGCTGTAACAGGGAGAAAGCCAAATATATATTATTTTATTATTCCAGTAATTTTTTAAATAAATACGTGGATGATTTTCTTACTGTTCCTTGCTCTCACCAAATCTATAAAAAAAAATGTTAATTTCCACTTTTTGTTCAGTTTCATCCTTTTATAATTTTCTCACTAATCCGTCTCTAATTTTATTTTTTATAGTATTTACTAAATTTTTTGTCTTTTTTTTAGAGAATAATCAAGTAAATAAAATCTCTAAATTTTCGCTTTCTTTTTAAGAGTGCTTTTCATACAAATTTTTCACTTATTCTTTTTCTCTTTCTTTTATCAAACGTCAATTTTCCTACCAAAGATTTATAACTTATCTTTTGTTTACTTTTTAAGACGCCACTCTTCACCCAAATATCTACCGTATCATTCAGTCTTTTTCTTCATCCAAAAGCATACTTCAACCAAATTTTCTATCAGTTCTTTTGATTTTTTTTTAACAGACAATCTGTATTTAAATTATTTACAAGAACTTATAATGTCCTCTTCAACAAGCGTTTTTAGTTCAAATTTCCATATTAATTTTTTTCCTAAAAACCTCTATTCCTAAATTTTTTTAACATATTCTTTTCTTTGTTAAATTTGTGAGTCATTGAAATTTTTATCTGTCTGACGATATTATTTTTGGTCTTCTGTTATGTAATATTTATTTTTAAATAATTTTTTGTGGCCAAATTAAGGGACTCCTAAACAAAAGGATGCGAGCAGTGATTTTAATATATTGAAGTAAATCTTAAAATTAGGTCATAGTTCTCTCCCACTAGTTTTTCAGTAACGGCACTTCTATTTTTGAAGCCTGCTCTCCAGACGATGAAATGTTATAACGTAAAAAGGCGGCTTCTGAATCTTATCTGAAGCGTAAAATTTAATCCATTTTGTAAGTGAACGATATACCAGTTTATAAATAACAAGATAAAACTGAAACGTTTTTGATGACATTTCATTACTTTTATTTGAATCAAAATAATCTAAAAATTAATGTATTTTATGTAGTTTAAAATATGTGATTTAATAAATTTATTAAGGGATACAAACGGCTTATTTTATTTAATTTAAATGAAAGCTTTATAATTTAAATATTTCAAAATTTATGTTTAGTTAAATGTTTACAAAATTATAAAACAGTTAACTGTTATTAAATCAAGGCACAAAATATTTAAGTTATTAATGGTTTTAAAATGTTTATAAGAAAAAAGTAAGTGAAGGAGATCTGATAATATAATTTTTTTTCCAAAAGTTATAAACACAGGTACTACCAAGATGTTTTTCTTATCTGAATAACTTAATTTCTTATGCATTAGGAAACTTATTATTATTTTATTACGTGCTTAATAATCAATATTTAAACTTAAGAATAAACTTTTAGATTATACTTTAAAACTTTGTTATGAAAAGTAAACAACAATAAGAAATTAAAGTATTATTAAACTTATTTATTTACTTATGAAACTGTTAATAAAATAGCCGATATTTAATACTTATTGTTCATAAATTAGTAATAGTACTAATAATCCCAGTAGGTTTAGTTTTAAAAGTAAGTTTTTTGAAGTAAAACAATAAAAAGAAAAAAGTTTAGAGTGAGAAAAACTCGGAAAGAAAAACACAGTCGAAGTAGAATAACCACTGGCGAAGCAGAATTGGAGAATATAGAAGGATAAGTCCCACCGTTTACTGTTTGGAACACTTCCAGAAAACAATAACACCCCACATCATACTTTCTTCTATTGGATCACATGCGCGCGCGCACATACTTTATTTCAACGTTCTAAGGGTTATTGTAGAGTCTTAGAGGTCTCTTTATTAGGTATTTAAAATGGGGTTCTACTCTGAATTACCTAAATCGTTTGATTTTTATATGCATACATTTTTTTTTTTTTTTTTTTTGTTTTTTTAACTCTCACAGTAGCGTAATTATCCTGTTATGTACATTTTTTGTTAAAATAATTAACTGTTCGCAAAATTAATGTTTTATTTGCTTTAGTTATATTTAATTAATTAATTATTTACAATAATTTTATCAAAATTCACTAAGCTGATTTTCTGATTAACTGTATACTTTATTACTTAAGGATCTGATAGTATTCAATTAAATCCTTTTTTTTTACCTGGGCGCACAACGCAGTAACGTTATCAGCGTCCGATTACAATATTACTGTAAGAAACAATTTAACTTAAAAACACAAAACTTAAAAATTAAATAACAGTAATATAAAACAAATAGCAGGTCTCCATGACGCGAACGGCAACGTCTCGGTCTTTCATCCGAAGGTCCCGGGTTCGAATTCCGGTCAAACATGACGTTATCATACGCTACAAAACTTTTCATTCATCACATCCTCTGACGCAATACTTAATGCTGGTCCCGCAGATTAAAAAAAAGAAAAACAAATAATATCAACAATTAAAACGCAACATAGATGTAAAAAAAAAGTCCCTATCCTGTGTACTAAAGGCGAAAAAGCGCAATGAAATACAACATTAAAAATCTAACTTAAAACAATAAAATTATTATGTCATTTGGCATACGCCAAATGACATAAATAGATGAAACACATTATATAATAATAAAATACTAGAATACAGATGCACGGCCTTAAGAAATAGTAAAACATTCGATAACATTGTCATATTGTTCCCTAAATATTTTTTTAAATTTAAAGATAACTGCAAGTTTTATCCTGATAAATTTGTCCTTTTGTTTAAATTATGATTTACGTTACTCATTTCATAGCTAATGATCAATTATACAAAAGTGTCATCTTATTATTTATTTTATTTTATTTTTAATTAAAAAAATTATTACAGCCACTGTACAGCCTATTGCCAGCAAATAAAAACACCATTAAAATAAGTGGGTAGCACCCCCAAGAACAGCTGTTGTATATATTTTACTTCCTTGTACGAAGTAAAGGAAGTATTGGGATCGCGAAAAATTTCGGAATCCAGATTTCAAAGGAAATTTCCATTTCGACCATTCCTGAATCCATTTTGACTAGTTTCGGTGTGTTCTGTATATGTATATGTATCTCGCATAAATCAAAAAATATTAATCGTAGGATGTTGAAATTTTGGATTTAGGACTGTTGTACTTTAGTTGCGCACTTCCCCTTTTTATTGCAATCGCTTGGCCAAAAATGCCCAAAATCCAAAACATTTGGATTTTGGACTTTTCCTTAACTGCAGTAATAAGCGCTCATTGAGGGCTTTTCAACGATATATCATGTGGTACTTATTTTCATTGGTTCTATAGTTATAGCCAAATAAAATTTTAATTAATGGAATATTTGGATCTTATAAGGGGAAGGTACATCGGTTCGATTCAAACGTCATTTCCCTTTTTTTAATTTAAATATACTGATTTATTTACTCTTTGTAAAATAAATTTTACGATGAATAGAAAAAAAAACATGAAAAAATATCGGAAGTTAGTAATGAAATAAAATTTTATGTATTTTTCATTTTAAAACAATGTGTAAATGTAATTTAATAGGCGTACAAGGAAGTGTGTACAACATAACAACAAATGTTATGTTGTCCACATAACATTTTTTAATATAGTATAACACAGATTAGAGTTCATAAAAAGATTGTTGTAGTCGACTTTATTTGAAGCTTTCTTTATTGACATGATTTTGTTTGTTTAAATTTCAATTAATATCGCTGTCTCTTTTCGTGATAAAACTAAAGGAATAGAAGGAATTCATGTAATCTAACTTCGCTTATATTTTATTGAAAGGGTATAAAATGTTAAACTATAATATTTATAATTATGAAAGTTTGCTCTCAAGTATGCGTTTTTCTGCAGTATTCAGTGAATAGTTGATTATTGCGTCGTAAAAAATAAATACAAAGAATTATTACGTTATTAAACCATCAATTTACAAAAAAAAATATAAATATTCTATATCATTAGTTTTTTTATTTTATATCATCGTTAAAAACGAAAAAATCACGGTATTTAAGGAAACATTTTTAAAATTTTAGGAATGAAATTTATTTTACAAGAATCGGGTAGTAATATCAAAAAATAAAAAAATAAATACTGATGTATAATAAAAAAATAATTTTGATAAATAGCTATTCCCCCATTGATTATTATTTATGTTTAAAGGAAGTAATAAAGGATGTCTTGAAACAAAAATATAACGCAAAGCTAACGTTCATGCGGAAAAAGTGTAGTTTTTCTGTAATGCTATAATTTTAGAAGGATATAAAAATGATTTAGAAAAATCTAAACGGAATAGGTTCATTATTATGTTATGAATTCAATACAAAAATAAATTACAGTAGAATGACATTATGAAATGATACAAAAGGATACAAAAAGAAATAACGAGGTAATAAACATTATGATTTAGGACTAACAGTAACCCATACCTGAGGTTGAATAATGTTTTTCTTTATTATAGTAAAATTATGAATAAAGAATGAATCAAAGGTATGGAAATAAACATAAATGAAGAGATTTTTTTTTTAAGTAAATATAAAACAGCTTTCCCTTTTTTAGATCTACTTGGTAATTAAAAAACATATATAAATCAAGATTTGTTACGTCTCAATAGACTATTCAAAAACATAAAAACTATGACAATATTTTCATTATGGATTAAAATATAATAATTAGGAAGAATTTAAATTTCTTTCTAATATAATGAGTACTTACGAAGGCTTACTGTTAATTTGGTAATTATCCATGTATATCCTGTTGATGAAAAGTTATAGTTTAATTGTAAGATGAAACTAATTTCGATTCTGATCGGTTACTAATATCCTTTGTTATGTACAAGAAGATATTGTTCACCAATTCCTAAATTTCAATCATATATAGTAAGTAATCTTTTTGATAAGGATATTTGCGAGAATTTTACCAACCATTCAATAAATGTAGGATAACCTAACCGTTGTAAGCGTTTTGATAAGGAATCGTGTATTCATTCCCAAAGGTATCAAACATCCAAATTAGAATTACAACCGAATATGATGTGTGAAATTGAATCTAAATGGTTTCTTCATTAAAAATATACCGTTTATTTCGCATTCCAAACTGTATGAAATGATATTTAGCCCTAGAACAAACAATAGCTTCATTTCAGTTTACTACGGAATATGAATGTATAACAAATGTCATTACTTTCAGAGAAAACGGCTTTCTAAGAATTTTTAATTTCCCGGCAAATATAGCTAGAATAGCTATATTAAAGAGGAAATAATGGTGATCATTTCAAAAATGGGGTAACGGGATTTTTTTAAATGTTTACGTTTTACGGTTTAACTAATTAATTTAGATAAAAATAAACTATGTACAGAATGTTTGTGCATACGTATGTGTATGGCACTGTTTTGGCCTTATATTTCATCCTATTCTAAAATATTCAAATTTTCTTTAAATATTTAATTAATGAAATATTTGTATCTTAAGGCACATCGGTTCGATTCAAACTTCATTTCCTTTTTTTAATTTAAATATATTGATTTATTAATAACCTCTATTTGTAAAACAAATTTTACAATGAATAAAAAAAAAAACATGAAAAAAAATCGGAAGTTGGTAATGAAATGAAATTTTATGTATTTTTCATTTTAAAACTGTGTGTAAATGTAATTTAATAGGCGTACAACAAGGAAGTTATGTGTTGTCCACATAACATTTTTTAATATTGTATAATACAGATTAGAGTTCATAAAAAGATTGTTGTCAACTTTATTTGAAGCTTTCTTTATTGACATGATTTGATCATTGATCATATTATTTTTTTCAAAATTCGTTAAGCGGGTAGGTGAATGTTGCGTAAAAACCAAATTGGATTTTCTTCAGAAGTATTTTAGAGAAAACTTAAGTACAAATTTTATTAACTACAATGCATATATAATTAATCCAAAAAAAGTTTCAACATTTTAAAAATTTACCTCTTAAAATTGAAATGTATTTTTTGTTTACTTTTTTGTTTCGTCTGCTTTCGGTATAAATATTTTTCAAAAATCTTTTGAAAGTTTGTATTTCATACTCGTATATATAGAGCTATCAAGGAATGACTACAATTTTTTTTTTTAATTATATACCCGGGAATTGAAATGCAAAAACTTTTTCTTTTCGTAATTTAGCATTTATTGAAAGGGATGTTAGATTTTCAGAAAACTTTACAAGTTTGATAAGCTTAACCTACGTATAAATATTTTTAGAAAAATTTTTTTCAAATGTATCTCCCACTTCTAAAAATTATGTATTGCGCTATTTTTTCGTTCGGTTCCCTTTTTTATTATTGGAAAACGTGTTTTTTTGTTTTTCTACATCATTTTATGATAAGTTATAAAGAGCTATTAAAATTAGAGTAGCTTTGGAACCTACGAGTATATTATATTTTGGACCCAAAATGAGAAGGAAATTTTAGGTAGATTTCATAAGAAAGCTACATATTGTGATAAGTACCATGTTTCGACTTCCGGAAAATCTTCGCGTTTCACTTCCTCCTGACCCCAAAACCACCGTCAGTTCAAAAGTTTATATATATATATATATCACTTCATGTGAATACGATAACTGTCGTAATTTTGCGCAAATCACTTTCAAATTGATACATAAAATATAACAACCCAAAATCTCAGTCGAGTTCGTTAATGGGCAATATCGGACCATGGGGGTGGAAATGAGAGGCTTTTTCAAAAAAAAAAAATATATCGCTTTAACTTGCTTATTAAGTAAAATATTGAAGTCGATTAAAGTTTTTACTGTTCTTTCGATAAGGGCCTAAAACTTATCGAAGTAAAGTTTTTTGATATCACCAATCATTGGCCCAGAGGGTGGAAGAAATGGGGTTTTGAAGGCAAAAAATCATACCTCCCTTAATAGACATAGTATCGAATCGGTTTAAAGTAATCGTTAGTCTTCTAAACATTACCTAAAACTTTTGTCTGAAACAATTTTTTATATCACCAACCCTTATGGCAAGGGATGACCAAAATATTGCTGGAATTGCAAGAGGATGGGGCTTTTCGTATGCTAAACATGTGAAACTTTTTTTCACATGCAACCATTGTCATATTGAGTAAATTAGAAGTTTTTCTTAACTTTAAGGTAGAAATCTTTTTTATCCCCTAATTAGCACCGGTGAAATTTACCTCCACCTTCTGGCGTGTTGAAAGGGATTTTTTTCCATAAAAGTTATAAATATATTTTTAAACAATTCTCTTTTAAATTAGTATTTTTTGTTATGGATCACTCCTTTATGTATTAATTTTCCTTGCAGAGTAAGAAAGGGCCTAAAATTAAACTTTTTTATTTGGTATATTTTGAATTTGATACCTAAATCTTATTTTGGTAATCATCATAATCAATAAAAAAAAGCCTCTTTAATAGTTGGGCTCCCAAATTTAAAAAACGTTCTCGATCTCAAATTGTATAAAATTATTTTTAGTGAATATAAGCCAATTAAAGTCATTTTATTACTGCAAAATTGTGCAAATACAATAACTTTTTTATTTTAAAAATAAAATTTTTTGTTCTATAATTTTTGCAAGTTTTACGATTTTATTTTTTTACAACCTTGATTTATTTTTTTATTTTACTATTTTTTTTTTTTTTACAAATTTGTAGAATTTTTATTTTACGACTTCTTAATTTTTTTAAATTATTTTACAATACTAACCGGCATACCTATAAAAGTCATGGGAACACTTTGCCAGCTTTTTCTCAGGGAGTGGAACTACTGAATGTTTTCTAATTAAACAAATATCTCAAAAATTAGTTTACTCTGATGGGTTACGTATTTCATAGAAATAAAAACTGGGACGGATAATGTAAACAAATATTTTACTAATTTCTGTAGGGAACAGTGTTATAATATTTCACTGATTAGAAGAGTAATACGTTATAATTCATTACATATCATCTGTTTATTACACTTGTAAAATAATAGAGTTTCATAAAAAAGATGTAAAACGTTTTGAATTTTTCTAGAATTTTTTTTAAATTTAATATAAGCAAATGAAATGAGATGCATTGTAGAAGAACTGGGTTTTCAAATATAGGAGTAGTTAATATTTACCACAAAAAATCGATTTAATTGATTTAGTACTGGTTTTCGTGATGATGATACTAGTGCCAAATAAATTATTTTGAACTGTAAACTACAATTAGTTTTGGGTTGAAGTGTAGAACATGTGCTAGGGATGTATTATATGAGTTCTACCGATTACAGGAGGAAATTTTACGTGTTCAGCGTTAAAACACGCATCGCAAATCATTGTTAAATCGATATTTAACTAGTCATAACATCTCTAATACAACCTGATATGTTTTAATATTTTATCTGACATTGTTCATCGTTATTTTCGTTTCATATACGTATTTTCCGTTTAAATAATCTATATCTGTGTTTATACTGCTTTTTATTCGATTTTTTTCTTGTTTAGTTATTTTCTTTGTGAAAATCAGTTTTAATCCATTGTTTAAAGTAGATAATCTCTTTAACAATCCTTTTCATAAGTTTGTTTGATCGGCTTACGTCTTCTAGAACAATATTAAATATTTTATACAAGAAATGTATATCAGCCTATTGATCCTATAATTAGATGAGTATTACAAAGTATATGACAGTTTGAAAAAAAAAGTAATGCACAGTGCACCTATTTTTTCAAAACTTTAATATCAATATTACTTTTAAATAGTCAGATTGAATCAGATAAATGTTTCGAATAAATAATTTAAAAATAGATAAACATCTTACAAGTTTCATGTACTAATTAAATTCATAATGTAGAATGAATCGTTAAAATTAAAAAATTATAACTTATAAAGGATTTTACGGCAATTTCAGCATTCCCCGTCGTGAATTCGCCCACGCTATATACGTTATAAACTTATAACTATATCTGTATATACAAAAATGAATATTTGTCTGTCTGTATGTATCTTATGCCTTCCTATACCATACATCAGATTGCGATGAAATAGTGAGTTGTTTTGCGCACGCTCGCGAAGGTTTCTGAATTTGTTTGGACCTGCTAGGTGGCGCTGGCGTCGAGATATTTCGAAAAATTGTATTTATGGTCCCGATTTACTTCATATTCAGAATACGTGTTACTTTCATACTTTCATGGAAAGAAATATCTCTGCAAAAAAATGGACCCGCTAGATGGCGCTGGGGTTGAGATATTTAGAAAAATTATATTTATGGACCAATTTGGCTCATATTCAGAATTTGAATAATAGTTTAAAAAAATATTTTTGCAAAAACTATACCCCCTAAGTGGGGCCGGTGTCGAGATATTTACGAAACAAACAAATATTCAAACAGATTTTTTTATTCTATATATATATATATATATATATATATATATATATATATATATATATATATATATATATATATATAAAGAAAGTCATGTTCGTATGTGTGTTCGATAGAGACCAAAAAACTAATGGACCGATTTACGCGCGGCAAAAGGGAAAAAGGGGAAAATGGAAAACGGGGAAAAGGTGGAAAGAGAGAAGGAGAAAACGGGAAAAGGGTAAAAGGGTAAAAAGGAAACTGTGAGAGGGCGAGGGAGAAGGGAGAAAGGAAAAAGGGGAAGGAGAATAAGAGAAAGATAAAATTTGTGAAGTTCCGTAATGTTCAGTTTTTATATTTTTTTATCAAATTTTCAATTGTGTTCATTTAAACTCTCTCTCTCTCTCTCTCTCTCTCTATATATATATATATATATATATATATATACTGAAATCTAGCAATAGCGAAGCATTGCCGGGTCTGCTAGTTCGTTATAAACTTCAAAAACTCGAAATAATTTTTTAATTATTATGAGTGGTCTGTTGCTCTCAGAGTTATCGCTATTCATAACTTATGGAATGAAATAGATCACGTTGGATGAATAACAATTTTTCAATGAAATAATATTTAATAAAACATAAAATAAAAGGATTATAAAATTTGTGGGAAAATTATATTTCTTGTTTTGTCACCCATTGTATCAAAATTATATGGTTGATAGGAATTCCAGTTCTAGAAAATTCTTCGTATAACTAACCATGGAAGAATCGCTGAAGGACATCCACTCCATGATTGAAAGTTTGGCCTTACGAACTTGTTAATAGTAATAAAAAAAAAATGTTTGGCGGGGAATTGCAGACGGTTAAATTGAAATTATAGATTTATAGGGATCATAGAGATTTGAGGATTAAATGCAATTTCTCCTATCGCTGGCCCAGTAAAAATTATATCTTCAGTGATATTATTACCATTGCTCTGAATTGTCTGGTATCATTATACAGACTAGGAGGCTGAAAGTTCTAAAAATATAATTTGAGAAGCAACTTTTAATTTCTGTGTTCGAAATGGAAATCATCCTTAAATTTAGTAAAACACATAATAACTTTATGATGAAGTCGATATTGATATCGAAATTCAATATTTCTCAAACCATCAAAACTTTTTTATATATAAAAATAGTCGATATTCCCTTTCATTTCATTATCCAACTAATTTATTTTTAATATATTATTATATTAATACGAATTGATATTTTATATACAACGACGTTAAATTTAATAAAACACATAATAACTAACTGAAGAAGTCGAAATTGACATAGACAATGATCGATATAGACAATATCTAACGATGAAGGCATTGACATTAAATTTAGTAAAAGTAGTTTAATTATCTATACGACTTTTTTATTTATGATTTGCATAGGTGAGGTTTGAAGTGTGGTAGATATTCCGGAAATCATAAGAAAGCTACAGTTAAAATTTCGTAATGATTTTTTTGATAGTTTTTGCGGTGATCGGGAACAAACGAAAAGGTGTCTCTTCATATAGCAGTGACATTCTTAAAAAAATATATTAAAATAAATTTAATCAGTTTGAAAATATTTTTTATTTTAATCATGTATAAATATGGTTAATATGCTGATGAATGTAAAAAATAAATTAAAATTGAGTCGCTAGTTATTCTGTGAAATACAATTCATATTGATAATGCAATAATAAAATCTAAAAGTTATACGCATGACTTCCCCGGTGTAACTGGGAAAATCATACCATCTTGCACAACTTGTTCACTGAAAAATCTTTCCAAAATGGCAAAAGATTTTTATCATTATTATGATATTTTGTCAAACATTAAGGATCTGGCGTTATTTGTAAAATAAAAATTTAATACTTTCTATATAACAATAACAAATGCACACTTAAAATATGGAAAACTTGTCGGCAACTTTGATTCGGGATCTGTAACAGCTCTATATATGAAATATAAAATTTTCAAAATATTTAAACCAAACAGAGCAAAAGAACAGAAAACATATATTTCAGTTTTAACAGGAGGGAGTTGATTTTCTGAAAAAAATTTTTTTACATTATTTATATATGCATATGCAGGTAATAAATTATCTTTAATAAAGTTTTCTCTAAAATGTTTCTGAAGAAAATCGAATTGTTTTTTTCGTGATATTCCCCAACCCCCTTATAAATATTAAAAAAATGAATATGATCAATCCCCGATATATAGAAATATTTGAACGAAATTTGAAGAAAATCTGTTTGGTCAGTTATGACATACATAAGGCCAAAAGTAATGCGATACACACACGTATATAATTACGTACATACATACGAACATACGTATGCACATACATACATAATATGTTTTTTTTTTTGCTCTAGATGATCTAGATGGACCCTAAAACCTAACATTTATAAAAAATCCCGATACCTCATTTTTGACATGATCACCATACTTCCCATATATATATATATATATATATATATATATATATCCCCTTTAATATATATAAATATATTCGCCGGGAAATTAAAAATTCTTAAAGAAATGTTTTCTTTGAAAGTAATGACGTTTGTTACACGTTTATCTGTAATTCAGTTTTACTTTCCCGGCAAATATAGGTATCGCCAGGGAAGTAAAATTTACTAGAGGTTTAATATGACCTATCACAGCCTTCACGTTTCTTTCTCCCATTTTTTATTTCATAACAAAATATTACTTGTTACCAAAGATAAGAAAAATAAAAAATTGTTTTCTAATTGTATGATTACAACAGGGGTTTCACGTATAATTTAAACGTTTACTTTTAAAAATATATATACAACGCATGAAAATTTAAGTTATAAATAAAAACATGCAATGCCAATCTTCAAAAACATTTATCAGTTTACTTTACTCGTAATCAAGTACCTTAAAGTGTAGTGCATCATCAAAACTTTTTATTTCGTTTCCCACGTACTTTTGTTGGTTCTTTGATTAGTTATTCTTTTTGTTATTAATAATGCGAACTTTATCAATTTTCCTTGGATTCATCTTTGTATGTACATATTTATGTTTATTATATAATTATGCATACTGTATTTCATTGTTTCAAATCTTATTGTTAATATATTTTTGTATTGCATGTCCTTTTTATATTCAAGTTTGCTTATAATTCCGATAAATTGGATTCGGTTGTAAGTTAAACATAGAGGCAAAAAAAAAACAACACAATCTTTGCTCGTATTACCTCTATTTATGTTTTATTCAATACCAATTATATTTTTAACTATTTCTCTAAGGATTTTTCAATGATTCAATGTAAATTTACTTTTCATTACCTTTTCATATTTATTGATTTAATAAATATCGTTAAAAATTATTTTAATGATGTTTTTATGAATATTTCTACTATAATATAACTTGTGATAGAAATGTTTTTCTTTGAAGAGTAATTTTTAAACCACTAAGTGAAATAAATGAGATTTACATCTTACTTTAGCTTATTTCCACTTTATTGGAATAAGTTAAAAATTCGCTTAAGAAAACTTCTCATAAATGTTTTAATTTAATTTCAGTGAAAAACAATTTTATTAAGAGTTAAATTAAATTTATTGCAAATCTATTAATTAAAAAATATTATCTATATCTTAGATATTTTAAAACTTTTTTTTTAATGGCCGATTTCACGTGTAAGAAAATATTTCAACTCTCAATAAAGTTAAGAAATTTTTTGCATCAAACCAAGCGTTTAAAAATACTGTTCCGGTACGTTCATTTCATAACTTCAATTAAAAACAGTGTGCAAAAAAATAATTGTACAGCGAAGAATAATTTTTAATTAAACTGCTGATTATCGTAGATATTTCCTTCAACATACGGGTGGGACGGAAGTCCCTTTACACTGTAACAAATCTAGCTAAATCGGGCTCTACTGCTGCCAGTTCTCACCAGTGATATCGCTCACTGCTGTTAGAAAAGGTGGTGGGAATCGACTGATGTCAATCGTGTTGGACCGTCGTCCAACACGATTGACATCAGACGATTAGTCGCAGTCGAGTACGGATATATGATTGCGTTTACTGTTGAAGAGCGTTTGTTATGTGACAAACATCTACACACTAGTAAAACACTGGAGAACATTATGAATGACTTCATTATGTTTTTTTTTTAGAAATTGTTACCTTTACGACAAACGTTACTGACATGAAAGAAGAAGGTTTTTGCAACGGAAAGTGTGTTCTTGATGCGTCACGCAAAGGGAGACCGAGCACTCGAGCTAAGATGTGTGCTGCTGTAGAGGAATCGATTCAACGACCACTGATAAAATCAACGCGCAAACGTTCTGTAGAGTTAAGCATTCCAAATCGACAGTGCTAGATCACATGCGGAAAGACTTGAAAGTTAAATGTTTTCGTCCAGCAACAGTTAATGATTTGAGTGGCAATAACGACGTGTTTATGCATGTTAGTTATTGTTTGAATGCTTTCCGAGAGGAAACTATATAAAGAATATCGTTTTCAGACGATTGCGATTTATCGAAGCTCTCATAACCGAAATATTTTATTTTTCTAGGCGAAAAACAATCCTCTCTTTTTTAAAGAAATCGAACGTCATCCACCTCATGTTAAGATTTGGACTGGGATAACAGCTGAATATCTCTTTGTTCGTTATTTTTTCGATGGTGTAGTTAATCAACACAGTTATTTGAGAATGATCGATGAGTGGGTTGTTTCCAAAATTAACGGCAAAAGGGATCCCTAACAGCATTATGTTTCAGCAAGACGGTGCTCCAACGCATTTTGATTTAAAGGTCCGTAGATACCTGAATGAAATTTTTCTGAATCGCTGGATCGGACGTGGGTCATAAAAGTTACCGGCTACATTGCCTTGGCCAGCAAGTCGCCCTTACCTCATCACATCTGACAATACACTCTGGAGTTTTGTAAAAAAAGAGATCCGAAAACGCAGATACAACAACGAGCAGCTCCAATAAATTGTTCAGTCATCATTTGAAATGATCTCCCCTGATATTCTGTTGCGGATGAACAACCGGACATGGAAGCGCATATGGCTCTGCTTTGAACGTGGTGGAACCCATACAGATATTTTAGATTCTTAGAAGGTAAACTGATGCAGTTTACCTTCTAAAAACCTATCCTTATCAGGATAGGTGCTATCCTAATAACTTCATAACTAGCGTAAAGGGACTTCCCGCCCAACCTAAGTTGCTATAATTAAATACTATAGCAACTGAAGTTGCTATAAGTTGCTAATTTTCTTGAGTCACTGAATCAACTTATTGGAGAAGTTTTTCTTAATAGTCCAAATTCTAAGCTGCTTTTTTTAGGCTGCTTTATACTTTTATCTATCTATTTTATTAAAATTAAGAAACTGCTTATATACCGTAATAATATTATTAAAACACATGGTACAATTTTTAATGTAAGCCAAAGTAGCACGAATAGCACATTAAAAAAAGTGGTAGCCATATTAAAATAGACTATTGGGAATCTTTTAAAAACCAACGACAGGTAAAACTTTGTCATTATATTTTTATAAACTCTCATAACCAGATTTTTGTACATTGAGATTCAGTACGTGAAAAGCAGGAGAATTAAGTCACAAATACATTTTTTTTTTTAATGAAAAGTACATAAAATTTTATTTCATTAATTAATTCTGATATTTTTTCATATATTTTATTTTATTCTTATTATTTATTGTAAAAAATTTTTACAATCAGAGGTTAATAATTATTAATAAATCAATATATTTAAATTAAAAAAAGGAGATGAAGTCTGATTTGAACCGATGTGCCTTCCCCTTTGTAAGATTCAAATATATCATTAATTAAACTTTTATTTCGCTATAACTCTAGAACCAGTGAAAATAAGTACTACTTATGATGTATCATTGAAGAGCTACCCATGAGATTATTAATGAAATTAAAGTAATGAACTTATTACTGCAGTTAAGAAAAAATTCAAAATTAAAATTTTTAGATTTTGGGTTTTTTTTGACGTTTTTGATCCAGTCGATTGCAATCAAAAGGGAAGGTGCACAACTAGATGTTACAACAGTGCTAAGTCCAAAATTTCAACATCCTACGGGTGGTAATCGTTTTTCAGTTATGCGAGATACATATGTGTACGTACGTACAGACGTCACACCGAAACTCTTCAAAATGGATTCAGGGATGGTCAAAATAGATATTTCCGTTGAAATTTGAAAACCGAAATTATTCGCGTTCACATACTTCCCTTTCTTCGAATAAGGAATTTTACTTATTACATGTTAACATATTAGGGTAAGTTTTCAAAGAATCATTCTTTCACCCTTTTAGATTTGTAACAACATTTAATCACTGAAATACACAATAAAGTTTTGTACTGATTTATAAAATCATTGTAATTTCAATTAAAAAGTTGTATATATAAAATATTTTTTTAAAAACCCACTAGATATCAAATTTAAAGAGCTGTACACCAGTACAGCTCATTATGGTGGTTATTAGGCAGGAAATTGCAACTATCCCTAACAAACTACTTTTTTACAAAGTGATTCTAAAACCGTTTTGGACATACGAAATTCAACTCTGGAGTACGGCAAGTAACAGAAATATAGAGATTATTCAGCATTTCCAGAGTAAATATGTGAGATGCGTTTCATAGGCCCCATGGTTCGTATGGAACAACGAAATTCATAAGTATTTAGGGTTACCGTGCGTTCGAGAGGAAGTCGATCGATCTACAACTAAGTACAAAATAAGATTTATCGATCACGTAAACTATTTAGTTGTTAACCTCTTAGACAATGCCAACCTCCGCGGCGCGAGTGATAGCATCTCGGTCTTTCATCCGGAGGTCCCGGGTTCGAATCCCGATAAGGCATGGCATTTTTCACACACGCTAAAAATCATTCATCTCATCCTCTGAAGCAATACCTGACGGTGGTTAAACAAGAAAAACCCTCTTTGACAGTGGGTAAGATGTTAGGCGGTTAAAGCAGGCCCATGTATTGGATCTTGGAACCTAATAGTGATATTCAGGACGAGGTTTTTTCTTAATTTATGCATTAAAGTGTTTACACATATATATTTTTACATCGTTTATATTTTTAATCTTATTTATTTCTATGTTCTATTATTCTTTGTATGTTAGTTTTATTCGTAGTACTGGACATAATATGATTTCTAGTTCATTACTGGCTGGACTTTATCGGTGCTTATGCTACCTTTGATGTCTAGAATGTATTTAATATAGGCGTTTCAAGAGAAACTCCTTTATAACGTGATTATTCTAATGAAATTTACTTATGTTTCTAATCTAAGAAACAGATTGTAAATATAATTTAAGATACAAGAAAAAAATACTGATCAGTTACTTTTGTTTCAGATATCACCTCGTAAATTACAAAAAATACTTTAAGAATATTTTTAAATATTTCATTTCAATTTTCCAAACTTTAGTTTGAAACAAATTTGTAAAAACTATTTTATGAAAATTGGCGCGACCATTTCTGAATTACCGCGATATAAACAAGTTTACACGAATCAAATTCATTATCATTCTGCTGGCGTATAATATATACATGTCGTAGGCGAATTGAAAAATCAGGCTTATTGAAATGCGCTCGGCTAATTGGAAAATAAAATATAATATATTTGCATTATTACTTATAATTATAAGTTATAAATATAATCTAACTAAACTACGCTCGCTTCCCTCGCTAATTTTGACTAGCGAGCGTAGTTTAAGTTTGGTTAGATTATACTTATAATTTCCAATTAGCCGGGCGCATTCCAATAAGCCTGATTTTTTTCAGTTGGCCAACGATATATATAAATCAATAAATATTTTAGAAAATATCGATTTCACAATTTTTTTTTATTTTTTTTTTCTTGAATAATGATTGAAATTTTTCTTTTCAATTCTATGAATAATTCTGAATACATAATTCTAATCAATAATTATTTTAAGAGAAATGAATATTTAAAGAAGTACTATTTAGTCTTCTTTAAACCTCCTACAGATATTTCAAATCAACAGAATCTGCAGTTAGAATTCATGCCTTTTTTTCATACTTTTCTTTCATTTTAAATATTTTGTTAGTCTCTTTATCAGTATATTTAAACGACAAAACAGGAAAGTAAGCGGGAGAAAATAGTAAGCAATTTACTTAAGGATGTAGTATTACTAGAAATCTTGGGAGTTTGTAAAGAAGAGTCCTTATTCAGCAGCGTAATATAATTTATTTAATTAGGAGATCGTTTTTAAAAAAATATGATGTACTTGAAATAGTTATTAATTTCTTAATATTATTAAACTTTTAAACATTATTGCAAAACTATCGGGATTGTCAAATATAAGAATTATGTATACTATTTTCTCATTTGCCTGTTTATAATAATACTTTTTTACCACAATTAATTTTTTGTCTTTGATTTACTTTCTCTTGGTACTAAAGGAATATCACAGCAGGTAACTCAGTTACTTATCTTTAAAAAAAAACTCCCAAGTCACTTTTTCATGTATAATATAATGATTTATAAATATTATATTTTTTTTTTTGTCTTCAGTCATTTGACTGGTTTGATGCAGCTCTCCAAGATTTCCTTATATTATAAATATATTATTATATAATATATATTATATTATATTAATATTAATAAATTAATAACTATTTTTAGCAATAAAAATTTATCAAATAAGTTTTTTTAATTGAATTGTAGTATGCAATTGCGTTGTATGTTTATTGAACTTCTTGCGTTAAATTATAATGTTTCACACCGTAAAGGTATGAATGTGTCTTGCGATGTGTGATAGTGTTAGTAGATTTTCATCAACACAGAACACGAGCTAAATTGTATCGTTAGAGATATATATATATATATATATATATATATGAGACATACAATGTGTTTTCCTCTAGAAATTCAATTTAATTAAAACTGTTGCTGTAGCAGTATATTGCCCTGATATTTCTTTTAAAACTTATGTTCTTCACTATAACTTACTTAAACTACATTAGTTCAAGGTTAAGATGTTATTAATTAATTCTGTATATGCAGTATCATCCTACCTAGAACAATTAAGATATACACGTATAATTTACTGGCATTATTAAATATATAATATATATATATATATATTTGTCATTAATAAAAAAAACCTTCATTTTTTAGAATTACGGACAAAGTGTTTTTTTATAAATATTTTATAGTTTTTAATTAATTTTTCTTATTCAGTATTTTGAACGTAATAAAAATCATACGTAGAATAATTCGGAAATAACATTTCCGAGTTGGTAATTAAACTACGTATTGGGCCAGTCAGAAATAGAATTTTCTCTTAGTTCTAATCAACGGTTTCTTTATTCAGTGTTGCTGTTCACTGATTTTGTCTTTTTTTGTTTAATGAAATAGTTGAAGTTTTATCAAGATAATGTAATTAATTTTTTTTTTTTACTTATATTCAAAAATCAATTTTAGTTTTATTTGATTTGCTTGTTTTTGGCTACTCATTTTTTTTTTAATATTTTATTAAAAAATTACAAATTCTTAGAGATACAGATTCAATTAAGACTTCAGTACTCCGTTGACAATAAATAAACAAAATTTTCCACATAAATTGTAATAAGGAACACTTCTCTAGCTGATGGACAAAAGTAAAAATAAATTTTTTCTTTGAATTTGTATCACAAAAATAAATAATTCCTTTTAACTCCCAATGTTTTTATATAACAACACGTTATATTTATCTTCATTTTAAATGCTATGAAAAGTACGAAAAATCCTACAGAAGTGATTTTAGCTTAGGTTCTCTCTGTAAAAAGCATTTATATTAAATCACAACTTTGTTTTTGAAAAATAAAACCTTCTTAAAAATTATATGTCAATTGATATGTCTTTTTTAATGGTACTAAAATTTGTTATTCACAAGAATTACTTTGAAAGGTTTTATTTTATCTTTTAATGTAATTATATATATATATAAAATACAAATTTATCCGTCATTTCAAGATGATATCAAAAAACAGTTTTTATTAACGGTGTTTTTATATATCTTTGTTAAAAATAACTCTTTCTAAACCAATAATATGTCATATGGTTTTAGACGTTTAAGTCCACTCTCGTAAAAAGTGTTTCAATATTTGACAGTTTTTGACTGTTAGGATTTTTATTTTTTATATTTTTTGGTTTAGATGATATCAATATTATATAAATAATAAGCATATTTATTTTTTAAACTTCAAAGAAACAACATATTTTTAAGAAAATTTACTAGATATATACTATCACAAAATAACGAAAATATGCACAATATCTTTTGATATTACTTTTTCTGTCTGTAATAACAAGTTTGTTTTTTTTTTAAATCGTTAAAATTAAAACCTTTTAATTGGTAAGTCCTTATTTTAAATACTAATTTATTAAAAAACTAAAATTGTTATTGGTAAAACATATAGAGAAATCTTATACATCTATCTGATGAAATTATTTCCCAAATATAATCTCTTCACTGTTTTACGAGTCTACTTATTAAACCCGTGCGTGTAAATAAATTTAAAAAAGAATATCATTAAATTTTTAAAATATATTTAATTTCTTTAGTTATATCAATTATTTACTGATCTCGAACCACCACAATTCTGGGTGAGAATATCGAAAAGAGTTCACATTTTATCGTAACTTTACACAAACTGTGAAAAACTTATCGATATAATTCGAAAACGCAAGATTTAATTCTTTGGTCACATTTCTCGCTTGAATGGCGTAAAACTCACGAAGTACCATCAAGTATAAAAAACCCAAAAGAACAGTATTTGGATCTTAATATCCATTCAGAAGAAATAAACGAATAAATGAAAGAAATAAACGTTACCGATGTTGAAATACAAACCCAGAATAATTTCGAAATGGAGAATTCAGTAGGTCACAAACAATTAACAAAACAGGTTAACAACAAGCTTAACAAGGTATGATGACAGATAACAGGTCCAAAAAATGAAGCAGTTGTAAAGTAAAAAGATTAAAATTATATGTGAAGTTGTTCAGGCGGTCTAATCGAAGTGGACGGCCTAATTAAAGTAGATGGCCTATTAGAGAAAAAAATGTATATACAGAGTGTTTTTAAAGGTGAGGCCAAACTTACGAAGTGATTTTACTTAACATACTGAAAAAAGATGTCCACTAAACATAGGTCCGAAAACGCATATTTTTCTGTCTGTCCGCCATTTTATGTTTTTCAAGAACGGTTTGAGATAACGCAATAAAATTTTGTGTTTTAAACTAACATTTTTTAATAGAAAAAAAAATAACGATACTCTTTGTTGACAAATTTCAAAATGGCGATCGTTTCAATTTTTTAATCTTAAATATCTTAGGAATTATTAGATTTATCAAATTGTGAAGCATATTTTTTAGTAAGCAAAACGACATCTTAGTCGTAAAAATCAGACGACAAACAACAGAGTTATTGCAAAAAGTAAGTCTAAATTGATATGGAGGCCATCTTTTTTTTTATTATTGTGACTCATTTGATAACAAAATCAAATTTCAAAAACCAAAATAATAAATCACGACAACAAAAAAAGATGGCGGCCATATCGGTATAGGCCTACTTTTTTCAATAACTCTATTGTTTGATTTTTACGACTAAGGTGTCGTTTTGTTCACATTTCCTCCGTATCTATATAAATATACTCTTCTACATATTCCACCCACTTATCAACCTTTTCTGTCGTATTATAAATCGGTGTACAAGCGTAACTTAACACAATATTAGAATTTAACTTATGTACCACAAAATATTTCTTACCTTTCCTGTATGCTTCGTCTATTTTACCAATGATTATTTCTCGTTCCACTTCTGAATACGTTTCTTTAATCTACTCTTCTTTCGCTAATTTGCACTTCCTGTTTATAGAATTTCTTAATTGCCGATAGTTCCTTTTACTTTCTTCATCACTTGCATTCTTATAATTTCTACGCTCATCCATCAGCTGCAATATATCCTCTGAAATCCAAGGTTTTCTACCAGTTCTCTTTGTTCCGCTTAAGTTCGATCCTGCTGATTTAATAATTTTCTTTTTAACATTCTCCCATTCTTCTATATTTTCTACATTATTTTTTTTACTCAGACCTCTTGCGATGTCTGCCTCAAAAATCTTCTTTACCTCCTCTTCCTCAAGCTTCTTTAAATTCCACCAATTCATCTGGCACCTTTTCTTCACGATTTTAAACCCCAATTTACATTTCATTATCCCTAAATTATGGTCCCTATCAATGCTTCTGGATATGCTTTGCAGTTGACGAGTTGATTTATAAATCTTTGATTAACCATGATATAATCTACCTGATACCTTGCAGTATCGCCCGGGTTTTCCATGTATACATTCTTCTATTATAAATTTAAACTGAGTGTGGCAATTACTAAATTATTCTTCGTGCAAAACTAAATAAGTCGGTCCCTCTTTTATTTCGTTTGTCCAGCCTGTACTCACCCACAATATTTCCTTCCTTGCGTTTTTCCGATGCTTGCATTCCAATCTCCAACTATTATTAAATTTTCATTGCCTTTTAAGTGTTTAATTGCTTCTTCAATTTCATCGTATACACCCTCTGTCTCATAATCATCATGGGAACTTTTAGTCATATGGACGGTTAACAATCGTTGGCGGCTTAGGTTTTTATTTTATCCTGATTAAAATGATTCTATCGCTATGCTTTTGAAATACTCTACTCTCTTTCTCTGTCTTCTTGTTCATTACAAAACTACTCCTTTTTCTTTCTTTTTCCTGTTTAGCCTCCGGTAAGTACCGTTTAGATAATTCTTCAGAGGTTGAATGAGGATGATATGTATGAGTGTAAATGAAGTGTAGTCTTGTACATACTCAGTTCGACCATTCCTGAGATGTGTGGTTAATTGAAACCCAACCACCAAAGAACACCGGTATCCACGATCTAGTATTCAAATCCGTGTAAAAATATCTGGCTTTACTAGGACTTGAACGCTGTAACTCTCGACTTCCAAATCAGCTGATTTGGGAAGACGCATTAACCACTAGACCAACCCGGTGGGTTACAAAACTACTCCTGCCTGCCCTTTATCTGATGCTGAGTTAATTATTCTTAAATCACCTGACCAAAAGTTGTTTTCCTCTTTCCGCCGAACCTCGCTAATTCCTACTATATCTACATTTAACCTACCCATTTCCCTCTTTAAGTTTTCTAACTTACGAACTTTTTAGGCTTCTAAAATTTCACGTTCCGACTCGAAGAATGTTATTTTTTAATTTTCTGGTGACTCCTTCCTTAGCAGTTCCCATCCGGAGATCCAAATGAGGGACTAGTTTACCTCCGGAATATTCTACCAAGGATCCAATCCTCCATCATGTATATATTAAAATGCAAAGAGCTACATTTTCTTGGAAAAAAAACACAATTGTATTTTTCCATTTCTTTCAGCTGCGCGGTACTCAGAAGATTGAGTGATGTAGATATGGCCGGTTAAATCATCCTGACCTACGCCTTTAACAGCTACTAAGAGTTGCTGCCCTCTTTCAGGAATCATTCCTTAGTCTGGCTTTCAACAGATACCTCTCCGATATGGTTGCACCTTCGGTCCAGCTACTCTGTATCCCTGAGCACTCAAGCCCCCTCACCAACGGCAAAGTCTCATGATTCACAGACCTGGCTTTGCGGATCAATAACACCGTAAACACGTAAGATAAATTACTGAAAATTTATAGGTTGATTTTTATAAATAAATCATTTTACTGTGTAGTTTTGCACCTATCGGTAAGAGTTGAGAACATTTTGTAGAATGAAATATTACATCTGAAAAAAACAAATTTTATGGAAAATTTTACAATAGAGAAATTAATGAGGATGTTCTACAAATTACTTCTTGTAACAAAGAACTTCAAGATATTATCAGCAACCTTAAAACGTTTATTCATCTTTTACAACAGACGTTAAACATTTTAAAAGTTTATTTTAATTTTAAACCGTATAAATGTAATAATGTAAACAAATTTTTTTCCACGTTTAAATTTCATAAATTATTATAATAAACTTTATTCTATATTCTCATCCTTAACCTAAAATCGATCGGAAAAGTTTAGAAACTTTGTTACCAGTTTCTTTTTTATTTTATTATTGAGGAAATACTGTTTTTCTTCTAGGAAGAAATACTGTAGTTCTTGCTAAAAACTAGTTTGATATTGGGCCTTTCGTTGAAAAAGTTATTTTAAATTTTATCCTAATCGATCTGTTGGTTCTGGAGGTTCCTATATCAATACGCGCGCGCATATACTCACACACAAACAAAGACCGAAAGGAAAAAAACTTCATATTTAACAACCCAATACTTTTTTAACTTGTAGGAAAAAATTATTAAAGTCAAGCTTAAAAGTTCAACGTTTTTTATTTAAGAAGAAAAGTGAATCATATAGCTAATTATTCATTTCACTAATCAGCCACTTGTTTTTAAAGTAATTGGAAAAATCACTTTTTTAACGATTTTTTGTTTGTAATAAGACTCAATTGAATTATACTTTACTTATTCTTATTTTACGAGTGTTTACAAAAAATAAACTCCACTCAAACAAAAGAACGATGAATTGTATTATTTTAATTTCAAATTTTGTAATTAATAATAGTGTTTTATTAATTAATACGAGTATTAATTAAAAATAATACGTACATTTAAAAATATTTCGTACCAATTTATTCCATAAAAAAGTAATAAAATAATAAGTAGTTCGTATAAATATATTTTTTACACCATTAGAATTTGTATTTTTACTTTCTTGTCCCCCTCTATGAATCATGAGACCTTGCCATTGGTGAGGGGGGTTGAGTGCTCAGGGATACAGAGTAGCTGGACCGAAGGTGCAACCATATCGGAGAGGTATCTGTTGAGAGCCAGACTAAGGAATGATTCCTGAAAGAGGGTAGCAGCTCTTTCAGTAGTTCTTAGGGGCGTGAGTCACAATGACTTAAACGGCCATATCAACATCACTCAGTCCTCTGAGTACTGCGCAGCTGAAAGCAATGGAAAACTACAGCTGTTTTTTTTTTCCAAGAAAATGTGGCTCTCTGCATTTTCACACAACAATAATGGAGGCGCCTTCCTTGGTAAAATATTCTGGAGGTAAAATAGTCCCCCGTTCGGATCTCCGGGTGGGGACTACTAAGGAAGGGGTCACCAGAAAGCTAATAAATAACATTCTACGAGTCGGAGCGTGGAATGTTAGAAGCTTGAAAAAGGTTGGTAGGCTAGAAAATTTAAAAAGGGAAATGGGTAGGATGAAGGTGGATATAGTAGGAATTAGTGAGGTTCGGTGGGAAGAGGAAGGCGACTTTTGGACAGGTAATTTTAGAGTAATTAACTCAGCGTCAAATAATGGGCAGGCAGGATTTCGTGATGAACAAAAAGATAGGGAGGAGAGTGGAGTATTTCAAGACGCATAGCGATAGACTCAGGCATCCTGGAATAGTCGCTTTAATATTGGAAGGACAGGTAGAAGGGAAAAATTGTGTAGGCAGGCCACGTTTGGAATATGTAAAACAAATTGTTAGGGATGTAGGATGTAGAGGGTATACTGAAATGAAACGACTAGCACTAGATAGGGAATCTTGGAGAGCCAGTCAAACCAGTCAAATGAATGAAGACAAAAAAAAAAAAAAACTTTCTTGTACAAAGTAAAGGAAGTAGTGTAATCGCAAAAACTCTCGGTTTTTGAGATTTCAACGGAAATTTTCATTTTATCCATCCCTGAATCCATTTTGACTAGTTTTTGCGTGATGTCTGTACGTACGTATGCATATGCTATGTATGTACGTACGTATGTATAACTCGCATAACTCAAAAATGAATAGCCCTTACTTTTACTAGGATTTGAACCTTAGAACTCTCGACTTCGAAATGATCTGATTTTTGAAGACGAGTTAATCACTAGACCAGCCCGGTTGGCATACATCCTCGTCACTTGAGATTTATTAAATTAACATTCATTGAAACTGATTTGCTGATTTGAAATTTTGATGTACTCTTATCTAACATACATTAAAGCTCCTTTGCATTCTACCCTTAAATCCTCTTAATATCGATCTCCTAGGAAGCTGAAATTTTGTGGATAGTTCGACCAACCCGAACAGGTGAAATAAGGAAAAAATCTAGAGATTATTCAATAGGGTTTCCGAAATACGGAATTTCTTAAAATCAAATCAATTTTATATTTATACGATTAAAGATTTGATCAGAAAATGGACTACAACTGAAATAAGTTGAATGTAAAAACTATCAACGCACCAACACTACAAAATTACTTATGGTAACAATTTTAGATCTGGTTTTCAGAGCTAATTTAAAAAAAAAAATATTGATATCTACAAGTTTCTCGAAAAACAACCGATGATGCGATTCTTGAACATAATTATTTTTCAGTGAAAATATCATTTACTCATATGCAAAGCTTATGTTGCCCATAATTTGTGTAACATAAATTCTAGTCCAAAATTATTTTACCTTTAGAATAGAAATCAGTGTGACATTTTGTTTTAATTCTTGAATAAAAAATAAACCGTGTCGGGACAAATGCTTATACAACATTTGGGTTTCAAATGACGCTTAGGAGCGCTCTTCAATAACCGAGATAAAAATGTTATTTTATAAAATTTTATATTATTAATAATAAAATAAAAATAATATTTCTTATTAGTTTTGTATAATTTTGTTAATTTTTTATTATTTATCGATCACTTTGCTTTTATAATCCTTTTGATGAGTTTCCAATAATTTTAGTTTAGATCTACTACTCTCCCCTTATTGTTTTATTCAAATATTATACCTAATATCCTTTCCGCGACTGAAAAGAGACATTTGGTTTTTATTTTAAGTTAATGAAACTGTTTTGCATTACAGGAGCACAAACAAATAAATCAACGCCTCTCAAAAACATTACAATTTTTTGGTGAAGTCAAAAAGAAATTAACAAACATTTATCCGACTGGAAAAGAGAGGAATGTATACAAATCATTTCGGTTTAATTTAATATTTATACAAACAAACTGATTGCTTTCAACCAAACAGAATATTAGTTATTTATGTATTTCTGCAGAAATATATTTCTTACAAAATATATTCACAGCAATCTTATACGGTAACTAAATCGATATAGTAATTATTTTTATACTACACCAATTTAATTTTATCCTACTCATCTTGATACACAAGAATTAATTTATCTAAAAATATGAATTTTCAGCCACATACCTTTATTTGACTGGTGATATAGAAGACCGATCTCGCTTTGAAAAATCACTCTTCAGGAACAAGGGCCAATGTTTTGATAAAGCAATCATTAATTGCTATAATAAAGCAACCGGTTAAATCAGATGATAATCTCTTACGTCAAAATTTCAACTTCAGAACTCGAAAATGCATATTTATCTCATTTAAATAAATATGCAAATATAAATAGATTTATATTTACATATCCTCATATTAAAGAAGTTTGAAAGAAGTGATAGATTGTCGCGAGGAGAATCCTTTATTTTTTTTTTTCGTAACAATGATATGAAAGGATCCGGCTTCAGTAACCAATCACAATAATCGTTACTCTGACGGACACCATGTGTAGACTCAACCAATCAGAGTCTACCGTTACTGCAGTCCGGCAGCTAAAATGACCGTATGGTCTGATTTTTTACATCTCATAGTAATAAGCCTGGCCTTATTGGGATGCCACCGATGTAAATGCCTCGGTAGACATTTACATCGGTGATTTATTAACTCAGCTTTTGGCTTCGCTGTAGTCCTCGTCCGGACATCTTGAATGTCCTACATCGTTTCCCTCCGAACTAGCTAACCGAGTTCACAGAAGCATGAACCCCGCGCCTAGTTCTACTGTATTGGGCCAATTTCTGTGAATGTCTCGAAATTTGAGGCAAATTTAAACACACCATACCACCTAAAAATGTTGCTCACACAACGAAATTTAGTGCTAATTGTCTTACTGAACTCAACTTTGGTTCATACCCCAGACCTAGGTTAAATTATGGACTCCGGTCTGGTCTACAGGGGAGAGGCGGATAGACCTCCTAATCCTACTCAGTTCCATCGCAGAGTCCGGTGTGACATTCACTTTCTTAACCATCGTCGAGATGGCGCTACACCTCACGGCTGCATGGATCCATGCCCTCGACAGTGAAGTCGCCATCCCGCCGATAGTGTCGTGTGCTTATCCTAATCTACCCTTGTCAAAACGCCGCTACACTTCAGCATGGTAACCCATGCCCTCCGTCGTGCAGTCGCCGTTCGGCCGACAGCTTATACAATTTAATAACCACCATAATTCTAACTTACCGCTGCTCGCCGCCAATACTCCTACCTTCGGCCAATCAACTGTCCAGGCGGTTCCTTGCCACCCGGGGTCCTACTCTACTATATCCCCTTGGCCGTCCTGCGCACGGCGAAGAAACGGAGGAAGCCAGCCACAATTATCCAATCTCCTCGAGTCCTCCAGTTGACTCGTTGATCAAAGAAGGAGTTTACTCTCTCAAGTTCCCTAACAACTTAGAAGAATAGGACGTTCAATACGCTTAGTCTTTCAGAATGACAACCTACCACTTAGTCAAGCTTCCGATTCTAGCCGCCACTTACAAGTCGTAGCCAATCTTTTCACAATTTTGTGAACGTTGAAACCGACCATCCCGGTCAGACTTGTAACTTCAGTCTCTCGATTTTTTATCAAACTGGTTCTCTTAAAAACAGTTGAAGGTTTGACCCAGTTGTCAATTCCAGAAACTCTCAAACCACATGGCTCTTTTCAGAACTGACCTATCGAGGTGAATGCAACTCTGCTAATCATACCAGCAGTTGACTTACTAAACGGCTCTTTTTAGGACTACCAGTATTCATTATCCCTCTTCTCGCTATCAGTGACAAGTTAAAAAATTTTCAAAATTTGGTCCAAATAGAAAAATGATCACTTAATTTTTATCAGTCTTTTTTTCTATTTGATTTTTTCGAACAGATAAAAATAAAATATAATGTTTATGAGAATGAAAATAGTTGGATACACGTCTACCAATTTCATTAAAATATCTCAATCCGTTCTTAAAATATAAATCTTTATTGAAAAAAAAAAACATTCTTTTTGAAACTTTTATTGAAATTATGGACAATGGAAAAATTAAGCGAAATAGGCAAAATATATAAATTAATTATTTAGTAAAATATATAAATGAATTATTTTTTTTTTATGTTCTGAATCAGTCACTTAAATTTGGATGTGGTATGCAACAGATTTTATTTGATTTTGATTTAATGTTTACCTATTCCTGAATAATTAAAATATATGAATCATTTTACGGTTTCTAATCAATATCGAAAACAACTTACTATTTGACGTAATAAATTAAGTGTTAATGAAAATTTAAATTCTCATTAGAATTCTCTTAGAAAATTGTAAGAGAATTTTCTCTATGATTTTAAAATCATGTTTATGATAGGAATAGTATTTCTACATAAGATAATTAACGTGAGTTTGTAACTTCATTGTTGGATTGTAATTTATATTTTGATGAGAGAATAGTAATACCTAAATATGTTATTCTACAAATATAGTATAGTTGGAGTTGCAGTAACTTTTAAAATGTTATTTGTATGATGGTGTAATGTTTTGTCTATGATGATAAAAATAGAAAGAAATAAGGTTCAGTCTGTGTAATATGAATAATTTCGTTTTTTGTTAAAAGCGTATAAACTACTCATGTAACTGAAATGCTTTTTTAATGATGTATAAAAATTGTACAGTACTTTGGTTAGACAGTTCAAAGTAATAAAGGAAACAAAGATTATTAGTCATTTTGAGTTTCGTTTGTATAGACAATTATTTTATTCATGCATGACAGTAATTTATTTTATACTCGTTCGAAATATTACAATCGATTGCAATGTTTTTGTCATCAGATTTTTTTTATAACTGGAGAATAGTTCATGCAGAATTGTTTAAGCATAATAATGAGTATACGTAAAGTTTTAACAAATTAAGTGAATTATGTGCATAAAAGAAAAAAATTTATAATACACGTAAAATATGAACTCAAAAATAAAATTACAGTATTTGTACATAATATGTAAATGGATGGATTACCAGTAACTTAGAATTAACTTTGAATATGCTGGTAAATTTCATTTCAAAATAATACTTCGCTTTAGAAATTTCTCTTTGATTTTAAAATCACGTTTATGATAGGAATTGTATTTCTACTTAATATAACGTGAGTTTATAACTTCTTTGTTGGATCGTAATTTATAATTTGAAGAGAGAATGGATATACGTAAATATGTTATTCTACAAATATAGTATCGATGGAGTTGCAATAACATTTAAAATGTTATAAAAAGGGCCGACATTCATTACCAAATATATATTTAATTAAATTAGGTTTAAATTTTAATCATTTTACACGATATACAAGTCTTACCAATTGAACCTAGTTTTTCAAAAGTGTGTTTTGAAATTTTCATAACTCATAGATATGAACTTTAAAGTAATTTACTACGAACTATAAAATCTTAGAAGACTGTTACTTTTAAGAAAATCTTTTTTACTTTTTTTTTAATGAAATACATTAATCAGATATTTTACATACTTGATTTTTTTTATTTTTGAGGTCCCTGGGTCATGAAACATCGAGGAAATAAAATAAAACAATTCCCATTTTTTGACTGTTTACCATACTTTCTTCTTGCAGCATAGTTCTAGAGCTATGATACCAGTAAAGTAAAAAAATCATCTAAATCGCTGCTGAGTTCGTAGTGAGAAAGACTTAATTATATATAAATAAAAAAATCAAACACGTCCGATAAATTCCTTCATATTTTTTCAAGCTGATTAATAAACTATAAACATAGTTGAAAAAAACTAAGAATTATAGAGAGATCTCAATCCAATCGTTTCTGGGCAAAAATTTACCTGTACGTTTCTCTTATATTTATGGGCTTCAAAGAAAGTATATTCCCAATTAGACCGGTATGAATTATTTTATGTTAGAAAAATTCTCTTTAAAAGTTTTTCCGCCTTTTTCTGGGGCACTGAATTATAATTTCTTTTTTATTTTTGATGACAATTTTACGTACTAGTTTTTTAAACAGCTCCACAGATCTCTAAACAATATTTACGAATCAAATTATGATTGTTTTATTTCTGGTATGTTGTTCATTCAGTGAAGTTTGTAATATTTAATAATAAAAAATTGTTATGATTGAACTCATGTATGATAATATTTTATTTAAACGTTTATTTCTTTTTTTATTAATATTCATATAAAACGGACTGATTTGTAAAGGCAAATGATAGATAGTTATTTTTGTTCATTCATTTTGTATTTTATTATTTTCATGATATTAGTTACTGTTTTCATAAATTTCATTTACTTTACAGAGACGAATAATAAAGTTTATAATAAAACAAACAAAAACAACACAATTTTTAACAAAAATAGAATAAACGATTCGCTTCTATAAAATGTTGGATGTAGGAAGAATTACAGTAGATTGAACATTTATAATCACACTAGTACAAGCGAATCACTATTATATATATATATATATAAAATAATCAAAGAAAAGAAGTTCAATTTGTTCATTAATATCATAAATTCAATGATAATAAATTAATTATCCATAAGTTAAATTAGTTATCCATAAGCAGTAATAATTTTGTTGAAGTTCATTTTTTTTGTATACAAGTCTTGCATATCTGATATTTTTCTACTTTAATGCGATTTTATTAGTCAATTTACGTATGATGAAAGCTTTTAAGGAAAAAACCAAAGTCATAATATAATTAAGTGCTTTTAGATCACATTTTTCTTCTATTCTGCATCTTAATGAGAGCAAAATTTAATTATAAAGCGAAGCGTACCAGTATGCTGTATAATTGTCGGTACAATGAAACAATTTAAAAGTATGAGTTATGATATGCAATGAAAAATAAATGAGAATTCATTAAATTCTATTATTTTATTACTGTGTGCTGTTCACAGAATACATTTTTTGTTGTAACAAATATACGCTGGTAACGCCTACAGAGGTAACCCTCAGGAGTACCTAATTTCTCGGTCTTTTTTTTTATTTTTAGTTTTAGTGAGTCAACTAATCTTAAGAGTAGTGTCAACAAAAAATATTCAAATTTAAAAATATTCTTTTTGGATACAACTTGAAAAATTTAATTTTAAATTTTGTAAAATATTATTAAGTTCGAAGTAAATTATTTTGCGAGAAAGAAAGTCATTCATTCATTAAAAAAAAAATTCATGTAAACACCACATTACTTCCTTGTAGGCCTATTAAATTTCTTATACACGTTTTTTTAAAATGAAAAGTACATAAAAATTTTTTTAAATTAATAAATAATTCTGATATTACACATATTTACAATATTGATATTCTGATATTACTTGTGTATATTACGCACAAGTGAAAACAAATTTTCAACAATCACTCTAAATTGAATACAATTAAAAAATGTATAGTTGATACTAAGCTAACATTATATTTTATTTTTCTGTCAAATAATTAAAATGATGTTTAAAAATAAATATTCAGTTTTTATAAGATTTTCTTAAGAAAATCCAAAAATAATACTATTCTAAATTATAATTTTCAATTAATATTAAATAATCTGATGTGTACACCACATGACTTCCTTGTATGCCTATTAAATTACATATACACATTTTTTTTTTAAATGAAAAGTACATAAAATTTTATTTCAATTAATAACTTCTGATATTATTCCTTTTTTTTTATTGTTATTAAATTATTAAGTACTGTATTTTTTTTTTACAATCGGAGGTTAATAATTATTATATTAATAAATCAATATATTTAAATTAAAAAAGAAAAAAGTTAAAACAAAAAAAAAAGGAGATGAAGTCTGATGCCAACCGATGTGCTTCCTCCCTTCTAAGATCCAAATATTTCATTAATTAAAATTTTATTTTGCTATAGTTCTGGAATCAATGGAAATAAGTATCACTTATTATGACACATCATTGAAAAGCTCTCAATGACGGCTTACTGAAGTAAGCCAAAAGTTCAAAATTATTACTGAAGTAAAGAAAAAGTCTAAAATCCAAATGTTTTGGATTTTGAACTTTCTTTGGACACTTTTGGTCCAGTCGATTGCAATCAAAAGAGGAGGTGCACAATTAGATGTTAGAACAATTCTAAATCCAAAATTTCAACATCCTAGTGCTAATCTTTTTTGATTTATGCGAGATACATACATGCATACGTATGTACAGAAAAACTGGACACCGAAACTGGTAAAAATGGATTCAGGGATGATCAAAATGAATATTTATATTGAAATTTGAAAATTTTCGCAATACTTCTTTTACTTTGTACAAGGAAATAAAAATAAAACAATGAAAACAAGTAAATAATTTTTTTTTTTACTTTAATCAATTTTTTTGTATCTCAATATTTGGTACACGTACTTCCAGTACATTTATTATAATAAAAAAAACTACAATATTAAAATATTATGGAAATTAAAAATGTATTTTTGAAATACCTCCAGTCAACAGGGTTTAAGTAGTCATAAATCAAATTGTATAAATATATTTCAAATTGATTAACTAGCCTCGCGGGAGCTGCAAATGGCATTGGACTTTGTCTGCGCATAGCAGAAAAAGTAAAGGATTACTCAAGATAAATGGAGGCACATCACATTCGCTACGAGAAGGGGTGACCCCAGTGTGAACATGGATGGTGTCTTGATCCCACAATCAAAGAGTGTAAGGTTTCAAGGGCTTCACTTAGATCGGTATTTGACCTGGAAGTGTCACGTGAGGATGAAAAGAAAATAACTGAATGCAAAGTATAGGAACTGCACTAGGTGCTGAGGAGAAACTCACACCTTACGTTCTCCAATAAAGTTCTGATTTACAAAGTTATCCTGATTTACAAAGTTATCCTACTGTTAATCTGGACTTATGGTAAGGAGTTGTAGGGAACAGCGTATAATAGTAACGTAGATATCATACAACGCTTCCAAAATAATGCAATGAGAACAGTTGTAAAGGCCCCATGGTTCACACGGACTGAATAGATTCACGAATATCTGGAGTTTGTGACGGTTAGTAAGGCTTGTGGACAGCACAGTGTTAAATACCAACAACGTCTAGAAATCACGTCAACCACTTAGCGATCAATCTGCTTGTTAACAGTGGGGACGACCGAAGTTTGAAACGCCTCCGTGTGCTTGACTTAAGACTACTGAATGACAGTTTGCTGTTATTATCGTCAAATCTGGTAATGTTTTTTGTTTACTTTATTTATTTTTCGGTTGATTTTGTTTTTGTTTTATTGATTTTTTATTTTTTAATTGGTTTTTATTTGTTATTTTTTTGTTTTTATGGACTATGAAGTGTTGGCAGATATTTTATTTTTACTAATGATGTTTAAGATACTGCTTCCTGATAACTATTTTTATGGATTGATTTATTATGGGAGTTCCTTAAGACTTCTTTACTAAGTGCTTATTATCAAACGATTTACATATGGTTCCACTTAAGGAGCCGATTGTAAAGTTACTAGTTGTGGAAAAAAAATTGATGTTTAGTCTTAATTGATTATCACGTCTCTCTCGTTCTAAAAAATTTAAATTTTCTTCTTCTCCTTTAAAATGCTATATTTTTTATCACCAAGATAGATGAAATCTAATATAGAATGGAATGCAAAGTTGGCGGGAGTTTGCAAATTCTCCCTACGGATCGCAGAACCTGGACAGTGTCCCTTGCTGCTGGATGATTCTATCGGGCGTGTTTTAAAGGTTTATTTTTATATGGCGGGTCTAATTTTTCAATTTTTGTCTTATTTTATATTTTGATTTTAAGGACGGATTTAATTGCATTCCAATCCGTTGTTAAACCAGCGTTATCGAACCCATTTCATGGGCCGACCGCGGAAGGCTAGGCTTTTGAAACCTGTCCTCCCGACGTAATTCCCCTTCAGACCGTCCACTGAAGTCCTTTCGGTGCTAACGCTTCAAAAGCTAGCAGGAATACGCCACAACGGGGCACTAACTGTATGGAGGGAGCAATGCGTCCCCTTCACCGAAGGGGTCGCAGTTGCTGATGAACTCTAATAAAGTCTTCTGGTAATGGAAATGTAAATATTATTAAATATTTTTGTTATAAAAATGGTCTTCATGGTATTCAGAATAATTTTTCTACAAAATTCCAATGCAGTTGTTAGAGAAAGAAGGTTCATTAATAGAGCAAAGCCTAAATTCTGCCTCCGTGACAAAATACCATCAAATTGGCAATGAAATACAACCTTCATATCAGAGTAAGGTTGGTATATACTGGTAACCCGCGCTAGAAAACTTGAACTAATAAATTTTACTGAATTGCCATTATTATGAGAATCCTGTCAGTGTTCTGATCAAGAAAGAAAACGAAACTTTTCATAATTTTCGAAACTCATCTCTCATCAAATATGAACAACAGTTTATAATTTCACGTAAAGATGAAGGTTGATAAAGATCTTATTGAATTATTACATGCTTAAACCGATGTAGCCCAAAATTTTACGGAAAAACCTCGATGCAATAAATTGTTGAACACGTTGCTGCGAAACGAAATCAATGATGGAAATGAAGTAGTCCTCAGTCAGTGGGAACAGCGATCTTTTATGAATGATTTGAGACGATTTCATGATCGTAATCGAAACATAAGAACTGTATCATAATGAAAAAATAAATATATTTATAATTAATCTAACATAGTAAAGTAATATTTATTAAAATAAATTTAAATAATATTATATTTTATTGCTTTATCAAGCCGAACGGTATTAATAAATTGATTTGTGTTGAAGATATGTTAAAGGATTCAAACATTTCATTTGAGGCTAAAATCAGTAATATTATGTTATTGGATAATTAATATTAATACCGACGAGTTAGTTTAAGTGGTTCAAAGGATTTTAAGAGAAAGAATCAGTTTTATTTTATACAAATTTAAAAATAAAAAAATAAATTATACCTAATTATTTCATGTTTATTGTTTTTTGTATTATTCTGTCTGAGTTCAGATAATTCTTATATTACTTTTTTCACTCTATAGTATATTCTATCTGTTAGTTTCTTTCAATATTATTTATTCTTTATAAAAAAACTTCTTTTAAAAGTAAACAAAAACGTTAAAAATATATTACATTCGTTTCAATTTTGCGTATTGCTTTTCAAAGAAATATTTTAAGCGGGTAAACTTATTCTCGGATCCGATATAACGTATTTTAACTCTTTTCCCGTCTTCATAGTATATTTTCTTCCATGTAATGTTTTCTGTTCCTGTGTAATGTTTTGAGGAGTTTTCGTAATACACGAAGCATCTTTTATTTATTTCTACACTGGCGTGTAAATTCATTTCTCTTTGGGTGTATTTGTTGGAAGTTGAAGTAGGCCTATAGAAGTAATATCTTTACAGAATTTTGTAATTAAAATTTGTTTATCAGAAATTACTGAGCGAATAGAGACTTAACTTTATGTATATATATATATATATATATATATACACAAATACACACATAATGTACGTTAATGAAAACAGTGATTAACATTCAAATAGGAAAATTACTTCTTCCTATCCAATTTTATATTTTCTGTTCACATGATGAATAAGAAACTTTTAGATGAACAACATCAATGCACGATTTTATTTCATTACATCCAAGTATTGTTGTTGGCTTATTGACTGCAACCATGTTTAATGGTTACATCAGTAGTTGCAAGTGAAAATTTAGGAAACTTACGAGTTAGAAATAACTTCGTTAGAAATAATTTCGTTTTTATCGAACCATTTTGCAATTATAAATGTTGAAGTGCTTTGTAGGTAACACATCTCACCTTTTTGTTAATTTCGCATTTTTTACAGGGATACTATTACTTACTTTATTTTCTTAAGTTTAGATGGGTCTGTTTTATTTAATTTACCGTTAATATACTTTTATAATAGTTATATGTGCTAAGAATTCTTCCATTATTGAGAAATCACTAGGAAAGCTCCATTAAAAATTGTATAACCACCTAATGTTCTCATAATTGTTTACTTTACTACTATAATCTTTGATATTATACCCAAACCCCCTTCTAGACACAATTTGATTAGTTTGAATCCATATTTGTCTATGCTTTTCGGGTGCATATTGATTGATCTTCAATGCACCTCAGAAAAACAACGTTGTCTTATCGATACAAATTGTTTTGGAGGTGTTAAGGAATGTGCAAGTTTATAATTGTTTTACAAGATAATGAATTTTAAACTGACGATCACGCTCTTTGAGCATTATTCATTATACGAAAAACGAAGGTTAGGTAACAGCATTCCAAATCGCGTTCTTGAAATATTTTACATCTAATCGACTAATTGACTGGTCTCAATTTTATTTGAAAATTTGTTGTGTAATAGATAAATTATACAAATAGTAAAAAGGATTTAGAAGAAACAATGAACGGCATAGATGAAGTCCTCGCAAGAACTATCGCATGAAAGTAAACAAGAACAAAACAAAAGTAATGAAATGTAGTAGAAATAACAAAGATGGACCACTGAATGTGAAAATAGGAGGCGAAAAGATTATGGAGATAGAAGAATTTTGTTATTTGGGAAGTAGAATTACTAAAGATGGACGAAGCAGGAGCGATATAAAATGCCGAATAGCACAAGCTAAACGAGCCTTCAGTAAGAAATATAATTTGTTTAAATCAAAAATTAATTTAAATGTCAGGAAAAGATTTTTGAAAGTGTATGTTTGGAGTGTCGCTTTATATCAAAGTGAAACTTGGGCAATCGGAGTATCTGAGAAGAAAAGGTTAGAAGCTTTTGAAATGTGGTGCTATTGGAGAATGTTAAAAATCAGATGGGTGGATAAAGTGACAAATGAAGAGGTATTGCGGCAAATAGATGAAGAAAGAAGCATTTGGAAAAATATAGTTAAAAGAAGAGACAGACTTATAGGCCACATACTAAGGCGTCCTGGAATAGTCGCTTTAATATTGGAAGGACAGGTAGAAGGGAAAAATTGTGTAGGCAGGCCACGTTTGGAATATGTAAAACAAATTGTTAGGGATGTAGGATGTAGAGGGTATACTGAAATGAAACGACTAGCACTAGATAGGGAATCTTGGAGAGCTGCATCAAACCAGTCAAATGACTGAAGACAAAAAAAAATAGATAAATATCGATGGTTTATTCTGTAAACCCACCTGTATGTCTAAAGATGACCTTATCCATTCGTCCGCAGAGGCTCTATCCCGTTAAAGAGCTCATCAGGACTTTGTACGGGGAGGTTGTGGCGACTGGAAGCGTTACAAGGCGGTGTCTTCCCCTATGGAGTTGAGATGTAAACCCGCCTATATGAAAATACCAGTGAATAGTAATTTTTTTTTTTTGTTTATCAGTTAAGTTAACGAGTAATTAGTGTTATGCAATCGTTTTCTCTTAAACTAATTTTTGAATTGTTTTCTTTTTTTAGTCAGAGAATAATGATCCGTAATAATCATATCTACTAGAGAATCATGTAAAACTAGTTTATAAATATGCTAGTTCTTTCTCAGTCACTTTTTTTTGTAACTACTTCTTTTATTCCTGTCTCTATAATCAATTAAAAACTGTTTAAATTACCTAACATTGCGTTTCATTGAACATTTTTTTGTTTAGAATGAGAATCGTTAAGGTGAACAATAAGTCACCTTTATAGCTGTTACTTTTTCAATCTTTTGTTTTCGTTTTTCAATCTGGTGGAATTATAACTATAAATCAGAAGAATGTAGCGATTTTGATGAAAAGTTGGAGAGGATTGATGTTGAAAGAATGTTATCAGAAATATACGTAGGAGTTTCATTAGGAAAAAGGTATCAAGGTTTTGTTTTTTTTTTTTTTTTGGTTTTGCTACGGTTTTATTTATCTGATGTGTGATCTGTTGTATTTCTCAATGGAACGTTGTAGGTAATCTGGATCCGAAAAATCCTTGGATTATCCAAAGTTTCTTTACTTACATGATTTGTGTTTTATTCGTTATATTATTAACTGGGCAAAATATAAAAAAAAAGAAAAAAACATTTTCCCGAACAGTAACTACATTTGTAATTAATAATTTCACTTTATTATGGTCCCCTCATGAACAGAAGGTTTCAAAATGAACCATTGCCAACATGATTTCAACCTAACTTTTTTTTGTTTTGCTTTGTTTAACCTCCGAGACCACCGTTAGGTATTGCTGAAGAGGATGAGATGAATGATTTGTAGCGTATGTGAAAATGCCATGTCTGACCGGAATTCGAACCCGGGACCTCTGGATAAAAGGCCGAGACGCTATCACTTGCGCCACGGAGGCCGTCATTTCAACCCTACTAAATCTCTCTAAATCCATCGAAACTAAGTTATTAATAATGAAATATATTGTAATTTAAGTAAAGAAATATAAACTAAGCATAAATATTAGTTGCTACCTACTTATAAAATTAGACACAATTTTCACAATACCTCAAAGTAGGTTACACTAAAAGACTGATATATATATATATATATATATGATATTTTATTTTAATATAATTGAAAGTAAAAATACTAATACTATTTACAACAATTATCAACTGATTACAAAGGCAAAGTTTTTTTTTTCTTATTTAGAACTACATAGCCTAAACCCAAAGCCGTATATAGATTGCATATATAGGGATCAGAACCAGCTCTCTGTCTATTTAAAATACACAAGCTTGCAACGCTGTAAGGTACACACGGGTTTTAAACACTACTGCTTTTGGCTACATTTGGTGTACACTGTCCCTTAGGAAATAATCAATGTATGCACTCAATCGTACACACCGACCTCGGGGAAAATTTACTGTTTCCATATTTGGTATAAGCGGGAGTCAAAGTGCTAATTGCTAAGTCCCAGTATGTTAGCAGTTTATCCACTACTGAATCTGTCAATCCAATTTTTACCTCCCTCATCAACAGAAAGAATCTCTCCCTCATCAATCTTTTTAACAACCTTAATATTTTTAAACATTTCAATGTAGAACCCATATCTTTCTGTACGTACTTTACGCATTTAAAATTTTCAGTAAGTACAACACTCCCCTAAGAAAGTTACTTGCAAGTGCTTATTTAAAACTTGTTATTTCACTTTCATTAAATATGTTAGATATTGAACAATCAGATCAGTTGAGTTTTGAAATAACTGTTTTGCGTCAGCTTCCATGCTTAACTCTATTATAATCTTTTTTCATAGATTATTATGGGATATTCTTTTTCTACGAATTTATATCTAACTGTACTTTATAATGTTTAATACAACTGACTTTTGACATTGACTTAATTAAAATTTGACAAGAATTAATGAGCCCGTTCTTAGAAATTAAGTCCATGTTTTTGCTACGAGAGAATACTGCATCTACATCACAGTTAGCATCATTTTCTACAACAGCTTTACAGTCGCTTATTGCATATTGTTCCTACACATATTTTCGTTGCATTACCTATTATTTCTATCCATTTTTTTAATAACAAGAGGAAAATGTATACCCACGAGTAAACATAATATTTACTGGAAGCCAAAACGTTTACTCATAGTTTTTATGTTTAATTCGAACATATTATTTCCTAACCTGCACATTTCTTAATGTTTTATTTGCTTTAGTGCAGTTCATGAAACTAACACATAGCTATCATAAAAAAAATACCTTTTACCAGTCTTTTGTATATTTAAAAGGTGATATGTACACACGATTCTCATTACAGAACATACCAAACAAATTTTTTTACAGTTTTTGAGAACATATATAAATCCAGAATACTAATTCTTGTATTTAAACAATCATATTTGTCATAAATATCAAAATAAACTTATATGATGATTTCTCGACAAAAATATTTCCCTGATCAGAAGTGTGTCTGTCTAGATTACAATCATTTTCGTTGCAATTCGGATTTGTTTTCTCTGCTTAAACTGTTATGAACTGACATTGTGTAGCCTAAAGTCTTTATTCTGGGAAGCTTTATTCACTATCAACGGTTTTTTAAAACAGTTAACTGGTTTGCAATTTTGTTCGGTAATTGTCGTAAAAATTCATAAACAAACAATAACAGTGTTATTTGGCAACAGCTATTTCAGAATTAAGAAACGTTTTGTAAAGAAAAAAAATCCTTTTGTGTTACACAGAAATTCCCATATTCGGAATTTTTCTGTGAAAAGAAAAAGGTTTTCTGAGAAAATTGTAAGGTTTGAACTATTTTTACTTTCCCTTCTAGATAGCGCTATAGTTCTAGAAGGGGAAAAAATTGTAATCGGTCTAATTTAAAAATAGGTGCGATTTTCACCGGATCTTGACGTTTTGACCCCTAAGGAACCCGAAAAACCGGATGGAAATTTTCCGAATATTTAATGTTCATATGTGCGTGTGCTCAATGTTGGCCTCTAAATCACCTTACATCTCCTGAACTACTGGACCGATTTTGACCAAACTAGGCCATATTACTTCTGCATATGGGACATTGATGCCATTAAATTTTCAATTTAAAAGGTCAAGAGGGTGAGGCTGTAGAGCAAGGTCACCCACAGTATTTCGAGATTTCGCATAATTAAGGTAATATTTTTCTTAGGCACATTTGTTAACAATTAAAAAATAACTATATTAATAAAACTTTTTTTGCAAAATCGCACCCTCGCCCTAAAAAATGCTGTTGTAATCGTCTGCTATGTTTTGACGTTACATGTGAACTGTAGAATTAAATCAATCAAAAATATTTAGTGTCAAAAAGTAACTCGGTCTGGCTGAGTCTCAAACTCGAAGAATCGGTTGACTGGATGCCTGGTACGTTAAGCATCGTGACTACACCAGTTTTCCGACCGTACAGGCGAAATTTGTTCTATGTAAGTTGTGAAATTACATTAGGTTAGTTAATGCCGGCCATCATTGCTAGTACCGCCACACTCGCGCAAATTAAATACGGTATTCGCGCTCGTTTAATTAAAATCATTAAAATAAATAAACAAAAAAATATTATATTTAAATAAAATTATAAAAATTTTAAATTAAGTTGTGTGCATATGAGTATGTAAGCCGTGTCCTGTCTTACAACCGTGTTAGCTTTTTTCTTCCCTAAAAAATTGGGGGATGTTCTTTTGTCTTCTTTCCAGAAATTTTTTTGTAACAGCTATAAATGTAAAAGTTAACAGTTTTATAGAGAAAATGTGAAATTAAAAAAAAAAGTTTCGTTTTCATTTCTAATAATGGGAAAAAATTGTGTTTTATACACCATATTATTTTTTTTTTTGTACGTTATTCTTATTAATTGAATTTTTTGTAATGAAAATATATTGGAATTATGAGCAGTCACCATAAAAAGTATCCTATTTTTGTTTGATTTACGTTGGCTTTGCTCTAGTCAAAGCGAATTTTAATTTTCAACGGGATAATTTTGTTTGGGTAAAGTGAGATTCAACTTATATACGTTAATACAACTACAACTTCCAACGATTACCTCGTTTACAGTGGAATTCGTGTTTATATTTAAAAATTGGGATCTGTTTTGAAAAAATCCTATTATTTCTCTTAAAACTTGCAAAATACAAATACAAACTCTTCATTTTTACGTAATTATTTTTCTGGTGTAGTTTACGTTTTCTTTTTACGGATTTGTTTTGTCGATTAATTAAACGACTATATTCTGAACATTGACCAAAGAAAATTCCTGATTTTTTTTTTATTAATCTAATTTGATTAAGGCGGCCTTCTTCATGCTGTGTGTAAATTTTAGATTATTTATTTTGCTCCATACAGCAAATATAGTTCATTTATTCTGTTTAACCATTGTATATTCAGTTTGCTATTTAACCTACGTAGTGCAAAATACATATCGAACAAAAATTAAAAAAATTAATATAACATACAATTGTTATAATACTTACAAATTTATTCTCGTCGTTTTTTTTGTTACAGTAAGGTTTTATAGTAATATTATCCAGAGAACTCCACAACTCTATTATTATTTATTTAAAAAAATCTGTCGTCATGGAAGAACTTTAGTAAAGCACTGTTATATAGTTTTAAGGACAACAGTCACGAAATCTACTTCCAGGAATGATTTTAAGTAAGGAGCTTGTGACATGTTACATCTTGACTTACAACAGAAACAATAATTTTAAAGTATTCATATATACATATATATATATATATATATATATATATATATATATATATATATATATATAAATTTATTTTAAGCATTTTACTGGTAATACCTTACAATAATTGTTTTTTCACAATTTTTTATTGATATATTAGATAAAAATAACCGAAAACAAATAATTTTTTTTTTTTATTGTTGCACAGTTAGGTTACATTGTGAACAATTTTTTTCTACTATAATAACTGAATATTTTGTAAAAGTACTTGATTCAGGTTTGCCAAAATTCTCGTATGATGGTTTCACTTTACGTTGCGTTCTAATATCGGTTTTTTCTTTTTTTTTTTTGTTGTATCTCAAATGATATTTACAATCGGTTTCGTAGATTAAAAACCATAAGTAAATTTTATAACAATAATTTAGTTATAAAGGAATTTCCCTGGAAATATCTTAATTACATTCTAGACATTAACAGTAAATATAGCATAAGCATTGATCAAGTCCAGCCAGTAATGAACTAGAAATCATAATAATGTTCATTATTATGAATAAAACTACAACATAAAAAGAATTAAAGAACAGAGGAATAAATAACATTAGAAACATAAATGATCATGAGCATAAATACGTTGATGACGTAAGAAGAGAAGCGACGTCCTGAGTATCAATATTAGGTTCAAAGATCCAATACACGAACCCTCTTTTAACCGTCTTACATCTTCCCCATTGTCTAAGAAGTTTTTTTTTTATTATCTTTTTCCCTAGCCCACTGGGCTGGATTCACCGTAAAGCTTAGGTACAGCCCAGGGGATTATCCACACTTAAAGGATCACTTCAATGTCTGCTTCTAACCCCTAGGGCAAAGTATCCAGTCCCGCTTATGTCGTTCCTGAACCTCACCCTAGGGGCCGGGACTCAGTCTTGATGCCTTGCCTCCAATGTTAGTATCCCACAAAGGGGGCTCACACCGGTTCTCGGTCTTTTAACAGCTGCCTGCCTCTAACCGGTCCCCTGAGGAGTCCCCAGCCGGGTCTCGGTCTTAACAGCACAAGGATGACGGAGTCCTCGTGTCTCGTCGACGCCGCCTATCCCGGTAAGCTCGGACGAACGACGACTGCATAGGAGGCGCTCCATCATCCTCTCGCTACATCGTTATCCCTCCCTTTGTGCTGTAGTATCGTTATTATATATTCTGACACAGCCCTGAGTTTGTCGGTTGCAGATAGCATCGCCGGTACAATCGTGTGTACATCGAGGGATCCAGTTAATTGTTAGCAGATGCCTCTTTCCACCATCTACCGTCGACACCTGCACACAATATGTTCAGGGGAGTCAAAGTCTAGGTTCTCGGAAGTGATAGCCGTCCTCCTCCCGAAAAGATATGACCTGAAGACCCCGTGCTCCGTTAAGAAATGGGTTAGCCAGAAATTGAATTGGCCAAATTTGCGGTCAATCGATGGTGCAACGATCAAGCGGTGGGTCCAACGCCCCGTTGATGATAGATGCCACCTCCTCTGCTACACTTGTATCATGCCCGCCCGAGCAGTTTCTTTGTTTTCCTCCCCTAATGATACCACACCACTTCACCGCCATCTGGCGGAGAGGGTGAACTCCAGCAGTAACTTGGGTAGCCTCTGTTGATACTGAGGAGTAGGCGGACACAATCCTGAGGGCTAGTTTCCGTTGGACCCCTTCCAGGATGCGTCTGTTCGAGTCTTTTTCCAGCGCAGTATCCCAGACCGTGATTCCATAGAGGAGTACTGAGTTTATGACATGAGCAGTATGTACTGCTCATGTCCCAGGAGGATGTCCTCCTGGGAGATGGCCTTGGACCAGACAAGTTACTAAGCAGCCTGTGATTGTCTAAGATGTTAACAGCTAGATAGTTTACGTGGTTGTTAAGCTTTATTTTGAACTTTTTTGGAAATCAGTTAACTTCCTCGCACGGTAACCCTACGTACTCACGTTGTTCCGCACGTACCATGGCGCCTGTGTAATGCATCTCAGAAATGTATTCTGAAATCTCTGAATAATCTCTGTATTGCTGGTACTCGCTGTTCCCCAGAGTTGAATTTCGTTTCTCCAAACCGGTTTTGGAATTACTTTGTACATAAGTAACTTGTTAGATAGGGATAGTGGTGATTTCCTGTCTAATAACCGGTATAGCTCCTTCGATTTGATATCTAGTGTTTTTTCCTTAATGTGAACCTACGTTAGACGACATCTAACTTTGAATTTAGTTGTTACAACTTACTGTAACTTAATATTATCAGACGAACCAAAGTAGTGTAAGGATTTCTAATGAATATAAGTTGTACGTAAGCCGTATTTATTACGTTTTTTAAGCTCCCTTGATAATCGTAACAAAAGGTTATACTCAACTAACGTAGAAATATGCACATGAAAATAAGATTTAAGACAAAAACAATAGATATATTTAATAATAAATTATTAACAATAAGTCCTTTGCAGTAAATACGAATAAATATATAAATTCTAAGATGTGTTCGTAACAGTTGTCAAATTCTATTGTACCCAAACTTGCGAACGCACATGTTTGTGTACACACACACAAATAGTGATTGATTGATTTTTATAAAATGAGAATCTGAACTAAAATTTTATTGTCTTTACTCTTATTTTGAATCCCAATTTATAAATATTGTAATGAATAAAAAATATTAATTTTTAACTTGTGATATTAAATTCGTCTTTATCATTGGATTACCAAACCCTAAGATATGTTGGGAAATCCTTAGCTCTTATTACCCTGCCTTTACTTTTAAACTTTTTTATGTTTTATTTAAACTTTCCATTTAAAAAATAAAATATTTTCGATGTTCTTTTCGTAAGTTTATAGGTTTATTTATTATACCCTTACTTTTTATGTTACTTCCATAAAACTCGATCTCAAAGTAAATAACTCGTAGTAAAATTTGTCCATAAACTCCGTTCTGGTTTCTTTGATATTTTTTTTATATTATGTTATAGGGAAAGAAAATTATGAAATAAAAATACTTAAACCATAATAGACATGAAATACACCTTAAAATTACTATTTAAAAATAAACATTACACAAAATAACTTGAATTTTAGTTCCCGACAATTTTGATTTCCTGCAAAGTGTATCAATATAATAAATTTCCCAAAATTTGTTCAGGGGATTATTTTCACCAGTCAGATTCATTTTTACAAAATATTCCGGTGATAAAAATTAAACATAGAAATGAGATGAATTAAAGACGATAGCGGAATTACTCGATAAAACAGCCAATTGAAAAATTAAAGTTCAATAAAATATGAAAATAAATTTTTACATAGTACTTTAAATTAATACTACCTGTACTCAAAAATAACTAGATGAAAGTGATATCGATTTCAACATCTACGTTATTCGATTTAAACATCCACGTTACAAAAACTTTTCCACATTACATTTATAAGTTCTCTAAATCGTACAGTGTTTTCATAACAAATTATTTAGACCTAAAAATTGAAATTTTTAATGAATTATAACAATGATTTGTAAATATTAAAAAAATATTTGTAAAAATGTATAAGAACACAATTATTTTCCTTAATCTGAATAAATAAACCCTTATTGAATTGGTTCTTAACAGAAGAAATTCATAATAAATTCAATATTTCCTAGAAATATATAAAAAAATTAAATATATTGAAAAATCTATCTGATATTTATAAAGTATAATAAAAACAAAGCTTTTGTATAGAATCCAAAACACCTTTAGTTTACCAATAATCCCTAGATAATTAATAAAATAAACACGCACACAATGTGTATTTATTATACGTATTGTGTATTATATTATACAAAATAAGTATTTTAAGCATTATATTATGTATTTATTTTAAAAACGTAAAATACAACATATTTTAAGTTTTTAAAATCTGCTAAAATTAAATTAAATTAATTTTTTTCTTTTTATTAATTTTACTAAAAAAAAGGTGAATTAAGTTTGTTTCGGATTCAATTCCCGATCAGGCACGTTATATTTTCATATCCTACCAATTTCCGTGCTTACAACCATGGGGCTGTTGATGCCCGCTCTTTTATAACGGAAAAGGAGTTGGAAAATAAAGGGTATAATCACTTTTTAAAAAAATAAAAAATAAAATAAACTGTAAGTTGTAATACTGATTATCTATTACCACGCATCTGTTGGTAATCGGTTACAACAAAAAATTATTACTGACAAAAACATTTGACCAAGACTGAAAAGAATTACTTCGCCTAGAATTTTTTTAATGCTTAATATTATATGTAAACATCATAAAGTTTTATGAAAATCTATTATAATTTAATTACTATTTTATTAATTAGAATATAATTTTAGTTGTATTTTATAATTATTATTATTACTTAACAAATTAAGCTCATCAAAAAGCAATGTTTCTGTATGTATTCTGTATGTGTTTCACATGTACAGAATACATATATATATATAATGTGTGTGTGTACGACATAAACGCGCGCGCACGCGCACACACATAAAACACATATAACCAACTCATGTAAGGGAATATAACTACTTATATAATATAAGTAATCAAAGAATTTTCTTTGGCATGATAATGCTGAAAAATGAAGGTTGAAATTGTTTGAAATGCGATTTTAAGACAAATTTGAGAAAACAGAAGATTATAAAGATTTCCAACTAAAAGAAGAATTAGGTCAGTAGGTTGGTAGGTTGCTAGTTAAGTAAAACTAAGTATTTTAGCATTGCAATCTGTCAGCATGGGGTGGGTGCTACGTGACCTAGCAATACTTTTATTTGATACTAGATCTCAAAAACGTAAAACTTTTCATATGAGCTATTCTACCGCATCACGAATATATTGACTGGAATATAAAACTAACAATCCCTTTTTGGATAGACAATTTTTTAGATTACTTCAGCAACTTTATAATAGTAAATCAACTGTAAATTTGATGTACTGTATAAACATCACGAACTATGAAATAGTATATATATTTAAGTTTGAAATTTTAATTATATGATCTTGTTGCTTTAAGGTCAAAGTTTTTATTGTTTAATAATGACGATGTTTAATTAGTTTTCTTGTGAATTTATTACGTAATCCACTACCAGTGGCTGTTCTTGGTAGTTGTTTAGTTGTATAATAGCAATAACAAAGTTTACAAATGGCTCAAATTTAAATTTAGTGCACTAGTATAGTTAAAGCAAATGATGTTGAGGGGAACAACCTACCACATGTTAATTTTAATTATCCACTACCTCTGCATAAGCCTCTTATTTCTTCTAAAACCGTTAAAAAGATTCTGTACTTGTTTTTTTTTTTTACACTCCTGCTTTCTGGTGTACATATAAATTTCAAAAGCGTCATTATTTCTGTGTTTCTATTAGTTTTTTTTTTGTTTTATTCTTTACATATAGCTCTGAAGGTATAAACAAAATTGTTTTTTTTCTGTAGAATTAATCAATTATATTTATCGTAATGATGTTTTTTTACATTTTTTCATTTAAAAACTTAAGTAGAATTTTTTATATGGAGGAAGCCTACATAATCATGAAATTTATTAGAAGTAAAAAAAAAATACCCAAAAGATAAAAATATAACTTTTATTATTATACTAGGGTATTCCATACAGATGCGTGAACACTTCTAGTAAAGGCAGAAATAGAAATATAATATTTGGCGTAGCTTTTATCTAAAAAAATGAAAAGCATTAATATTTTTTTTTACCAACATTTACTTATACTGTATATGGATATCAGTTATACTAGAAATGAACTGAAGGGATTACCTACTTTATGCTTATACATTTAATATATATATATATTTGATACGGGAAAGATAGATATTTAATAGAATAGTTATAATTTTTTTTTTTTTTGTTTTTAGTGTAATTAACTACAAATTAGATGACAGATAGCAAACTACTAATTTAACAGATAATGCTATATGTTCAGTTTTTATTCAGTGAACCAGAACTTTTTGATCTACGTAGTTATAAAATGCATTGACTGATTTAAAATACGCCTTGGATGTAAAATTTTTTGCTTTAATCCTCAAAATTTTTGGTACGTAAATTTATAACGAATTATTTTGGCTTATTCTTGTTGAAAGACTAGTAAGTAACAAATAAAAGTAAAAAATTGTTTTGCCAGTATAATTTTCCAGTAGAAGAACCCGCGTCAATTTTTCTTTAAATTACGGTAGTTTCTAATCTTATCAGTCTTTCTACTCATTGCTAAGCATCTTGACCTGGTTGACCTTACGTCGCCATAAAAACCACGGAGTGTCATGGGAAAAATTATCATCGGTGGTATCCCGTTGCCTTTCACTGACCTCCAAATCCTGTCTGCTTAACGACTCGGTTTCCCGCTAGAGTTGGATTCCCCAATCTTCCACTTCGTTGTTTGGCTTAACAGGGACTACACGAGTAGGTAGGAAGTTGGAGAATTGAAGTGATAGAGGCTTCCCCTGGAGATAGGGATGATATGACTTTTGTTTTTGCCAGAGTCTAAAGTTGTTTGTAGACTACAATATAAACTGTTATTGGAGGAGTCTTATAAACATCTCTATAAACTATTTCAAATAAATTATTTCAAGGTAGCTTATTTACAAAAGTATTATGTACACGTTGAACGAATGAACAAGCTTTTCCTGAAAAAACGTCTGCATAATGTTCAATTTTACTTTTTCTTTATTATTATTAAAAAAATAGCTGGAAGATTATTTCATAATTTCCACATGATCAGTACAACATTTTAGTGGCATGAGATTGTCTATAAATAGTGATCAAAGTTTATGAAAAAGTTTTATTTTAACAATGTGTAATATATTAACTTTGTATGAAATTTTTTCTAGTGATACAGGTAAAATAATAGGAATTTTTAAAAAAATTGTTTAAGCTTTATCTCTATATTTAATTTCCTTTTGCAAAGATGATACGAGGGTCGTACAGAAATTAACAATTGTTTTTGTTTTTTAACAAGTTTCTTGTATTTATTTTAACTTTAATGTATGCATTATAATCTACATATTTTAAGCTATTTTTCTACATAATTACTTCCTAAGTTCAAGCAATTATCAAATTTTTTAATGCTGTCGTCAAAGAAACCTGCCACCTGTGTATTAAGCCGATCACGAACAGCTGTTTTGATGTCATTATCATTTTCATAGCGGTTCCAACCAAGAAACACCTTCAATTTTATAAACAGGAGGAAATTAAATTTGAGCAAGATCTGGACTGTACGGTGAATGATCACAAAATCCCATCTGAAACCTTTGAGAAGTTCACAAGTTTTTTTTTTGCGGCATGTGGATGTGCGTTGTCACAATCCATGAGTCAAAAGACCACGCCGGTATTTTGAATTGGGCGACAAAGTTTCATCAAAATTTTGGAACTCAGCATTAATTATCTCTCCGCAAGGAAGAAACTCGCGCAGTAAGACAACGAGGCGATCCCAAAAATTGTGGCCACTACTTTGCGTTTTTAAAGTGTTTTGACTTTGAAATTTTTAGTTTTTTTTGGCTTTGAAGGCGATTAATCTTTTTTAATCTTTAAAGATTAAAGATTATTTAAGCATTAATGATTCAGTGTTGCCATGGGGCTCCTCTTGCAGAAAAACTCGTCGTGAGGAAGTGGTCCTCTGCCGGTTACGGATTGGACATACGAGGATCACACACGAGTACCTAATGTCAGGAGGAATCGCACCCCTATGCACACGATGCAACTGCCGCATGACTGTGCACCACATTCTCGTGGTCTGCATATGTTATGGGGCGTTGCGTCCTAAATTTCATCTACCTAGAAACATCTGTGATATCTTGTACAATAATAACGATTCTTATAATACAATAATTTATTTCTTACAGTAATTAATTTTTAATAATTAAAAATAAATTGCTGTTTTTACTTTTATGTAAAGTATATGTTAACAGGTTGTAAATGGGTAAAATCTCCCAAATTAAAAATTGGTTAATTTCATTACATTTTTGGACAATATCGTGTTTTAGGTAGATTTCAAAAAGAAAGCTAACTATTGTAATGGGTACCATGATTCGACTTCCGTAAAATTTCTACTGCCTTCGCTTTTCACACCCCCAGACATTACCTAAAACTTTTGTCTGTAACAATTTTTGATATGACCAACCCTTACGGCAAGGGATGACCAAAAGTTTTCTGATATTGTAAGAAAATGATCTTGTATGCTAGACATGAGAATCTTTTTTCACATGCAACCATTGTCGTATTGAGTAAATTTGAAGTTTTTCTTAATTTTAAGGTGGAAATCTTTTTATCCCCTATTTAGCACCTCCAACTTCCTACGTACCGAAAGGGATTTTTAATTTTAATTATGTGTATTTACACGGTAAATTATCTTTATATTTATATTTTATTAATTTAATTCTTTCATGATAATTTTATTAGAATTCATTTACCATTACTGATACAAAAATTCATTTACTCTGGTACAAACATCTACTTCGTACCAGGCTGGAATGTTAATAATTCTGAGATCCTAATGATACGACCCTTAACTTCGCTCACCACACCAGAAGAATCTTTTTTTTAATTTTTGAACACAAACCTCAACATTATATACTGTTTCCACATGCTGAGCTTAATATCGGCGATTGCGACGCTAGCCGGTAGATATTGGGGGAACTTGCACTCCACCTATGCCCTTACACACGCGTTCCTTCCGCCAAGCCAGCTTACCGAGCACTGATCCCAACATAGGCGCCCCCCTCCAGCGGATGCCAGTTATTTTGCTGGAATAACAAGCCTGGCTAGCATCAGAAGGCGTACCAATGAAGACGGAACCGGACGAACAGCGCCACCACTATAGCGGACGCTATAGTGAGGATCCGACTGCCTGTGAGGGAAAGCTCAGTTCGATTGCAATGTTGAGCGGTCCAGTCGGACAAGTCGAGCCGAGCCGACTTTGCCACAAATTTGAGAAAAATTAAATAATTTATTGGGAGACCAGCTATCGGATTCAACATCCCTTCTCAGGGCTACCTCGTGATTCAGACAATCGGCTATTTTCAGTGCTACCACAATTTTCTAAGGTGCTGCGTACCGTCGGAACGATTTACTGTCAATACATTACTTGAAGGACAAAATTCTCTTCGTTTTGCCTTTTTTTGTTTTTTGTGTGTTTTTTAAATATTGTCTTGTTTTCACGGCTCGATCAGGATATTGAGAGATTAACAATTTAGAATTTTTATATAATTACAGTTTATTGGTTTAAAAACATAATTAAAACAAGACAGATCAATATTAATAACAATGGTGATGATTATAATAATAAGCGACAATAATCAAACAATTAATCCATAAAATAATAACCTAACCTAATCAAAACAGAAATCAATCGCAATATTACATATGACATAGTCATAAATGTCAATAGTAATAATAAACAGAGATTACACACAAGACAGAGTTTAAAATATCTATTCCAGGTAAATAAATAGAAAACCAGAATTCAAACCCATTAACAAAAGATACAGCATTATCGCTACTCTTAACATTTTTAAACACTTGCCTTGTACTAAGAAACAATAGTACACTAGAGAAGACAAGTATGAAGTTCTTTTACTGCGAATACCTTTGCTGTTCACAAATAAAACTACCGGAACAGTTTACGAATGAAATTTAGTACATTGTCTCTTTCACTTATAATGTTACATTAACTTACCGATAGTATTTCTTGTTTGCTGGAATTACTTGTGGCGTCTCCTTAATCGTATCGAACTTAATTCACACTGGAAATTCTTTCCTTTACTGTACCCGCAGAATGCTCTCGCAAACTCTCCTCGCTGGACTGGTTCGCAGAACTGATCTTTAACTGGTCTTCCCGGGGTTATTTATGCTTTTATCTTCTTTACCTGCCGGGCCGGACCCAACTCGAAGCGTGAGAACGATCGACCGAGACCTTTTCGTTCTCATGCATTCCTTAACCTGGTCCGGTAACTCTTCTCATGGTACAAAGATTTTTGTTCATTGTGTATCGGAGGGCAGTATTACAAAAGAGATTGTTAAGTAGACCTGTTATATCTATTAAAAGGGCTCCTTTTAATCCCTTTCTAGATTCCTCCAATTATTATATTTTTTACTACTTTCATAATAAATGGTAGGAATGGAATCCATTACTAGGCCCGCTATACTAGTCTTGTTACAATATAATGCTCATTTTTAATGTTATTAACGTTTTTTTTTTTTATTTGGATAACCATTAATCAATTCAGAATAATAAGAGTATAACATATTGCTTAGAAATAATTAATATTGAAAATTGTAATGTTTCATTTTTATTAAAAGTAACGTTTAAAAAAATACGATAACCTTTTTTTTTTATTTACGTGAATCGAAGTTAAAAATATATATCAATTGAATGCAATATAACAATTTTAAATTATTAATCCAACTGGTAATAAAATTTCGTTACCTTATACAAGCAATAAATTCAAATAAAAACAACAAGCAATCGTTTCCAAAAGGTTTTTTTTCTATTTAAACAGTTATAGTACTTTAAAAACGATAAATTTAAAAGCACTCTGTGTTCATATATAGTGTATTATTCCGTAAACTGAAATATATCGATTAAACAATAACATTTGTTCAAAAAATAAAAATCCCCTAGGTAAAAGTGCAATAGAGTTATTCCAATCATACAAATATTATTGTGTACAAAATATAACATTGTTTTTTTGGGTGGTTTTTTATTTACTATCTTTCTGTTAGGAAATAATTATTGTAATTGTGGGAAAAAAGTTGTTAACATGTAGTGAAAGTATAACCTGAAGTAAATTTTAAAACGTTTATTGTACTAGTTTCCTCTAATTTCTCTTTCCTATATTTTTACAGGTGATTTAAATTTGTTACTATTTTTGTTAATTTTTAACTTTTGATACCTTCATTTTATTACTTGACAAGTATATTTTAATAGCAGCATTTTATGGATTAATTTTTTTTTTGTAATGTTTTTTTTTTTTTTGAATGGTAGGAGTCATTTGTCATTTTACTGGTGTAATACTTTTTCCCTTACCTTTTATTGTATAATAATTTTTTTTATTTTCATAATTAAACATCCTTAAATATTGGATTCAAATTTTATATACTTTTTTAGATTCGGATTCCTTAATTAAGATTTTATTTAAATCCTTCATCCTTAATTATCTACCTCATTTATTGTAATCTATTACTTTCCTTGCATTTCCTTCCTTGATTCTGAATACTTCCTTCTAGTGTTAATTTACCCAGATCGTTTTGTATGTTTTTTCTTTAATCTGTTGTAATCATTCCAACGAATTTAGATTTTTGCAGCTAACAGTATTAAGTAAAATATAAATATATAAAATCCACAGTTGAAGCCTACACTGTGACACTTAAGCCTAGACACTTAATTTTTAATATCCGACCCGACGAATACTTCTAGAAATTCATTAATGCTTACCAGTCGAATTACAGTGTAATTTACCATTGGTGAAACCCACTTCATTTTTGGGTTGATGATAAATTGTAATTCTCAAAATGTTTTTATTTTTTTGTATTAATAATATTTCTTACTCGGAAAAAAAAACATTTGAAATATACGTAAAGCTCTATTAGTTGATATTAAGACTGAAACAAAATAATTAATCCTTTGTTTTTTAATTAATAAACGGTTACACGTGTTTCTTACTTTCTATATGTAAAACAGTTAATGTCAGTTGACAGACAAGTCAGTGACATTCAGAAGTTACAGATGGTGACTTCACAAGTCAAATATTTGACTCCCTTCTGTCATTTTTATAGAAACGTATTCACTTTGTTTGATTTCCCAAGCCACCTAAACCATCTGTTAGAATGCTACTCTCTACGATAACTTCGTATTAAATTTAGTAGCAATATCAAAAATATATTCAAAGTAATCTATTTATAATTCTATTTAAATAATTACTTCAAGACAGGTACATTCATTAATTTAATCCTTTTATATCGCAATCTATCATGTAACTTGTAAATACGTAGATTACTTTAAGAACAATGTTCTTGATTTTTATGAATAAGTCTATTACATCTAAAATATCAACCTAATTATGATTTCTAAAAACTGGATTTAAATTTAATATCAACTGTTTTACATATATATTATTTTATTTGAAGGTATATTTATGAGATACATTTTTCATTCAATATAAAATTAACATTGAACATTTTTGACTTTTCGAATAGAAAATTATATATAAAATTAATGCATAATTTTTTTTGAGATCTTCTTTTATCGACTGTTTAATTCACTCGTATGTATTAATCATAATTGTACGATTAATATTAAAACAATCGATGAAAAACTGGGAGTATTAAATTTGATTGAAATTAAACTTCATTTTTAAAACGTTTATGAATAAATACTAAAATGTAAATCAACATTTTTTTTTTTTTTAACAGCCTGAGGGATGGTATAACTACCATCCTTCCTTCTGGCTGTTAAAAAAAATATTATATATATATATATATATAGTGGATAAAAAAGAAGGTTCATATAAACATGATTCGGAAACACTTCGTTACCAACTGTTGACTGGCGTAATGAGTTTCGGCCTGATTTCTGTCCCTTCAGTAAACTTGAGCCAGACTGTAATTCTTGTGACCCAAATTAAGGGGTAAATTTAGTAGTTTTATATGAAATAAGATCTGAAAAATTGAAAAGAAGATTCAAGATCTGTATTTTTAGTAGTTTTCGAGAAACCTGGGATAAAAAACAAGATTGAGGGTCGAAAAACACACTGTTTTATGTTTGGCTTAAAATAAAACTTCCATTAAAAGGGATATAAACACATAAAAGTTAAGTTAAAAATAAAACTTAGACATTTTCCCCATTCTTCGTGAATCTCTCTCTCCCTCTCTCTCTTGCTCTCTCTCTCTCTGTCTCTCTCTCTTGCTCTCTCTCTCTCTCTCTCTCTCTCTCTCTCTCTCTCTGTGTATGTGCGCGCGCTTGTGTGTATAGAAAAAAGAGGGAGAAAGAGAGAATTTTCTTTACGTTATTTCTCTCAATTTAAAAAAAAAAAAAAATCAGTTACTAGTATATACTTAATATATTAAGAAAGGAAATAATGAATTTAGAAGAAAAGGAGAATTGTATTCGTTTATGACATATATATATATATATATATATATATATATATATATATATATATGTTTTAGTTTATATATATATTTTCGTGTATATATATTTTGAAAGCTGTGATGAACCATATTAATTGAAAAAATGATTTTATAGCCTAATGTTATTTTCAAAATTATCTATGATACATAAGTTAAAAAACAGTATTTCTGTACGTTTTAAGTATTGTAGATTATTATTACGATCCTTTTATTGTTATAGCTGCAATATTTCAAGGTTATTTAGATCGAAGAAATAATAAATAATTACATAAATAATAAAATAATAGTTTCATAGTCATACATATTTTTGCACATTTGTTGTGAGCTCTAATATTCTCAAACATCACCTTCACAGGAATTGCCGGGATAGAATTAATATATTCTAAAAATTTTCTGTTATCCATGTTAGTTTGATAATTAAATAAAAGGTACAAAAATAATTGTAATAAGAGTGTTTCAAATTCTTTTGGTTCCCTAGTACTGCCTACACGTCTGGTTCTCTGCGTTGAAGGGATATATGTGCAATGACCTATCGATCATCAGTTCTTCTCATCCCACCATTCTCATCCGCTCTTCTTCATCACTCTGGCCCTATAGCAATTCACTCTTCCCTCTCCTGTTTATATTGCAAAATTTTTTTTTAATTCTCTGATTCAGTGAAATAGAATTTCATTTAATACAACTTAATTTATTTGATTTATCTTTGTAACGAAATAAAACAAAATGATTTTAAAATGAATTAAAATATAGAAGTATCCTCTTTGTTATTTGTTTATAATTCATTTATTTATTTGTGACAGGTTATTTTGAAAAATAAATCATCATTTTAATCTCATTTTGATTAATATTATTTTAATAAGACCAAAACCAATACTATATTAAAATCAAATTAATTTTTTAAATAATTTTTTAAATCAAGATTTTCACAATAATTTTAAATAGAAATTATTTTACTGTAAAATAATTTACAGAAAGACAAAGAAGCAAAATAAATAAAGTAACTACGAAAATGGGAAAATGAAAATACTGGAAGTCAGAAAAAAAATAACTTAAATTTTATTTGTCTGTATTGTAAGATCCTTTTTATTTATTATTATTTTACATATATAACATTGTAGATTTTTCCAAAGTGTGAGACCAAAGGCCCAACAAAGGATTACACACAGTTGCTGGGCCAAAATGTAAACAAAGTAGGTCTAAACTGATAGTCACTTTCATATATTTATCACTTCAATATTAAATAATCATTATAATTAAATTTTATGTAACATATTCTTATAAATTATATTATAATAATTATTATCAATAATTATTATAATTATTATAATAATTATATTAAAATAATTATTATCAATAATTATTTATTTATATATACTACGATAGTGTGATGGATTCTCTCCTCTTCTTTTCAACTGCGTACTTGACATGGGTCATTAGGGAATGGGAAACAAACTATTAAACTTGAAACTCTTCAACTCAAATTCATCTCGGATACAGAAACACATTTCAACATCAACTCCCTTGCTTTTGCTGTAGACATCGTCCTACTATCTGAAACGATAGAAACCGCAGTCCGATAATTAGAGATCCTTAAAAAAAAATCTAAATCTGGCCTCCAAGTTTCCTTTGAAAGATACAGTTCATTACATACATTAAAGACTTTCCCAAAAACGTAACCGAAAATTAAAACGTAACCGAAACGTAGCCAGAAAATTCAAGAACCTTAGGGAAACCATCACGCCCAACATCTCTGAAAAATAAGCTATGAACGAACGAGCATGCAAACTGGATCTCGGATACCAATTCACCCGAAACATCTATGAAACGTCTATAAAAACTTGCATCCTATCAACACTAAGATGCGCCACTGCAAAATCGTCATCTAACCCAAATCCTTGTATACTAGCAGAAACAAACGTAATAGCAGAATGCCAGCGACCACTTACAAAGCCCGACATCTAGGTATTTGAACGCAAAGAAAGAAAGATTCTTAGAAAAATCCTAGGTCCAAGGAAAACGGATGATAACTACAAATTTCAAACCCAACAAGGAAGTAGTCTAAACACTATGAAAAGATCACCGATATAATCCAATTCTATTGCCACGTTTCTCTTATGAATGATATAAGACTCGCAAAACGACAGGCATATCAAAACTCAAAAGAACAACAGATGAATCTACGGTATAGGTAAAGATATGAAAGAAATAAATATCACTCGTGAACAAACTTAAGACCTTACACATTTTGAAACAGAATCAAGAATCGAGGTCTGAGGAGACAGCTTCATTCACAAAAATGAAAAATGATTGGAGTAAAAAAATTAAAAACCATTCGTAAAATTGTTCACGTTTAAGTAGGTGGGCTGGTGAACGTCAGGCGTGCGAGTTGCTGGTGGGTCCGTTTAACACTGAGAACATTGTCAGCAAGATGTTAGAGAGTAAACATTGGTTTTCTACTATCTCTCTACGTCGCTGTTCGCTGCTCGAGTTGCTGTTCGTCCAGGCTTGTTCGGTTGGGCGGTGGCGAGGAACAGGGGGACTCCTGATCCCCGAACTTAAAAGATCGGGACCCGGCGGAGGCGCCCTCTCCGGAGTGCTCCTGTTAGAGGCAATGACAATAAACGAGCGAGTCCCAGCTACTGGAGTGGGACGGCTGGGAACGGCATAGCCGGGCCTGGCACTGCTCCATCCTGGTAGTTAGAGGCGATGGCACCTTCCAGGGCCGTGATAATGCTTAATTTCAGATCCGGCCTTGTGAGGAGGGGTTGGTGAGATAGGAGGTTTAGTCGGTAGGGCGCAGGTTCACATACGCACTTCTAATATCTTGCAGAACCTGTTAGCGAGTCCGACACTTCGCCCGTAAATGGGTTCTTCTGACTCACAAAAAAAAAAGATAGGACTTAAATCCGGAGAAAAAAGTGTATAAATAAATAAATATATTAGAAAAAATGTGGTATTTTTTTGAAAAGAAAACATTGTATAATGTTTGTAGAATAATTATACTATTGTATAAATTAGGTGAAAGTCGAGTTTGTGGACTGGAATATTAATTGTTTAAAAGAAAAAAAACATTATGTTTAACGTACAAGATTAATCTATATACAAAAAATATATAGGCTTACTGTTGTAAGCCTGTATTTAGCTTAATACAGTGAAGAAAGTATTTACTGAAAAAACACGAAAAACGATTATCTAAATCATTTGTGCTAAATCTTTTAGAATAATATTGATAATGTAGCAGAATAAATGCATTGCTTTGGACTTGCTTGATAAATTTCGACAAAATTAACTTAAAAGTTACTAAATCTGAAGATTTTAACACATTTCTGATCAGTGGATCAAATATAAGTGTAATACTTTAATTTTTTAACTTCATTATTAAACCAATTACTTTTTATTTTTGATACGAATAGGTTTTAATTTTTCTGTTCATTGCAAAAAAAAAAAAATTATATAATGTACTATATATCTACGTATATAAGTTTGTACTTTTAATATAATATAAGAAAGACAATATAAATTCTTAGTTTTTTAAAATAATCTAAAATGCAGTAGTAGTAGTAATAAAATAATAAAACAAGTTGCAGCTGGCCAATTTCTGAAAATACTTCGACGCCCGTAAAAATGCTTTGTCTTACCCAAAGAGTTTGAACTAATGTTACGGCTTATGGAGATAATACGACACCAACATATTTAATTTGAATAAAGTTAATTAATGAAGTTAAATGTTCATTATTTGAGGTAGAATGATTTATTTATTGTTTTTTTTTTTTTTTTTTTTGAGGTTTTTAGGGGCATCGACTACTTTGGTCATTAGCCCCATCCCACTTCAAAAAAAAAATAAAAAAAGGTTCTTTAATTCATATTTCCATGAAGAAAATAAGTGATCAAAATTTCAATCTTCTAATTTAAAATCCAACAAATTACCGCCTAGGCTTTCCTTTCGGCCATCCTTTCTTACGTTTTTCCATTCTGCGAACGGCCTCAACTTCCGACGACAGAGTGTCTGAGGCTTCGGACATGGCATCGTCTTCTCTTTCTGACGCCAATGACGTTCGCCGGCTTACGTCAGGTGATGAAAGCTTCAATGGTGCTGTGAGCATCGTAGCAATTGAGTCTAAACTTGCAACCGATGCACTTTCGGCGGCTGATGAACTTGATTCAATGTCTAAGGCTGTGCTTGGGCCGGCTGATACAGATGCTCTCACCACAGTTGTTCTCTGAGCTTTTGGGGCCTCTGTAGGTACGGTTTTAATATCGTCTGTGTCTGGTGCTTTTTCGATAGTTACTTGCACCTCCATTTTGGTTGACGCAGATTTTTCCTGTACTCTTGTCACAGTATCCTTAGCTATATGACTGTCGTCGGGGTGATCTTTAGATCTTTGTCGGATAAATCAAGATTTTTCTTCATTACGTCTATTGCTGGAGTTATAATCGAAGATTTTGCCGGTTTTTTAAACTGCGCTGGTACGGGTCTTCTGTCGGCGACGTCAGTCCGGGAATGAGCCTTCTCATGTTTACTTTGTTGTATCTGATGAGTCGACTCGATCTTGGAATCAATGATTCTTTCTATCATTTTTATTTATTTTATTTTTATTTTTATTTTTATTTTTATTTTTATTTTTATTTTTATTTTTATTTTTATTTTTATTTTTATTTTATTTTTATTTATTGTTTTGTAGCAATGTTGTTAAAAGTTAATAGAATCCATGATGACAAAATAATAAAAAAATTTACCAGAAATCAAAAACGTAATGTTAATCATTTTGTTTCCACCCAACGATGTAAGGAAACTTCTACTGATTGGATGGTGTAAAGGAAATGAAGGAATGGGGGATCTTATCAGAATAAAGAGAGAGATTTAAGGAGACGCTAAGGCTCAGCATTCACAGCAGATAATCGCTCGTGTACATAGAAAGATTCTACACGATATAGAAAACGTTCTCATGAATTACATTTACTTAATTTTGCTAATTATTTATTTTCTAAATATTTGTAACTTTTAGAAACGTTAATAATAAAATTAAGTATTAAAATATTATTTAAAATTACATTAATGAGTTCATGAGTTTTTTTTAAATTACGTAATTCTTGAATGAAGGTTCTAGATCGTTTAGCCAGATTTCAAGATGTATGTATTCTCTGCAAGGATATGATTATTGATGTTGAAACGGAAGTTTAGTCTCTTACTATACAAATTTAATACTGTAGGATTTTACAATAGTTGCATATCAAAGATAAGAATAAATTTGATTAGATGGCTGTTGAAGTCACAGCTATCTAACTATTGCTTCTTGAAAAGAAATAACACTATTTTTAAATAATGTGATACTATGAGATACAATATTTTGGAAATTTAATTTATTCCTTCAGGTTATATAAATTAAGGCAAGCCCACGACCAATTCTTACACAATACTTCATTTCTTTTGAAAAATGTAATATTCACTCAACAAAATTTAATAACAGGGATTAGCTGTAATAAAATTCAACAAACCACAAATATTGTAAAAAATATCTCTTATCTTCATGACAATATTAGATTCTGTTTTACAACCAACCGGCAATCCTAACCTTAGGGTAGATATCTTAACTTACCGTTTCATTCGTTTTATTTAATTCAAAGAATATGAAAGCAAGAATAAATTATTATTTTATTGCGCGTTATTGAAGAAAAATAAAACAGAACCTTTGTACTGTATCAGAAATTTAATTTAGAACTAAATCTCAAAATAGATGAAAATGTACATCAACACAACGATGTACATCAGTGACAATGTACATCACAATTCTTACATTATTATCCCAATTCGTTACAAAAAAATTCAACGAAATTTATTGAAAATAATCGGATAATATAAAATTAAAAACTAAAAACATTTGATGATTTTTCCTCTTTTCCTTGTTACAAACAGTTAGATTAGATTTCCCGCTTCTCACAAAAATCCAAACCTCAAGGGTATATTTTTGAACTTATATTATTTTTTACCCAACTGCCCAAAAAGTAGTGTAATGTACTTAGGGTGTAAATTTGTTTGTTTGTTCCACCGTAGCAGTTCAACGGCTGAACCGCTTTAGATGTATGACCCTGTATTGGAATTTTTACGTAACCGGCAGTATCATAGGTTATATAAATATATATATTTTTAAATAATTAAAAAAAAAAAACAATTATAAAGATAAAAAATTATACTTTTAATTTTAAAAAAATAAATAAATTATATTGAAAAAAATACTCTATCCAAAATTGTCATCTTCAAGCTCTTTAATTATGTTGTATTAGTACCTATGATTATCCCATATTAAAGAACAATGTTTGAAACGCAAGCACAAGTTGTTGCAGATGGTGAGGATTATGAGAATGAATGTGACGATTTATTTGATAATATGTATGACGGTGAAATAATTACCACTAGGCATAACGCTAATTGACACCGATATACCAAATATGAACTCAATTTTACCTGATTTTATGGATACTATTTATCAGTTGAAGCGTAAAACAGCTCCTCCTATCAGCGTTATGAGAGAGTAAAGAGCAGAGGAATTGGCATAGGTTAAACTGTTTCCAGATGGTAGGAATTAGTTCAGAGAATATCGGTCAATGCTCATAACTACACTTGACTACTTCCAATCAAGGATAATGTGTAACGAAAGGAGATTATAAACCGACGAGTATCTGTTACGTAAAATTACATAAAGCTCAGCAAAACGTTTCTGTTTGTAGTCACTTAGCCAAAATAGAGTTGAACCTATAATGTTGTTCAAAACGTTCACCTTGTGATGCGTAATATTCGAGGGACTCAGTCATATTGGCATAAAGTATACACGGGTCTATCTGAAATTTAGGGAATCTGCACTTCTATATTACACTGTCGTTTAATGATCTGCACAGGCCGGACGTCATGTTTTATTTTTTAGTTTTTTTTTACATTCGTGTTTTGTAACAAGTTTTAAATCTGCTAAACGTTGTTTAAAATATTAAACAACATTACTTTTTATAAAAGTGTTAGAATACAATGAAATAGAATTTGTTTCTATATTTTATCTTAAATTAGGAAAAATAAAAAAATATGAACTTTTTATGTCTTAGTTTCACTACAATACAATTATTTTGAAAAAACCTCATTTATTCGATTACCCCTGCCCACGAATAAGCCCTGCACCTCGATTTTCCGGACCGAAAATCTAAATAAAAATCGAGTATATACCGGTATTTTAAATTGCAACAGATATGATAAAAAAATACGAAAATATTCAGAAAGTAAAGCATTTAATTCGTTCATTTAAATTACAATATTAATATTACATTAATAATTAATTACCGTAAGTACTAGTTTAGTTCAGAATCAGTAGGCTAGTAAAACGAAAAAAAAGTTTCATGTTGAAAAGGATCATTTCAATACACTTTTTAATATGGGATTTTATTTTTAATTACTCCCTGTCACTGTCAATGTCTGTAGAAGAGTTACCGGTAGTCTCCACGTTGCTCTGCCAAAGGTGATCGTCTTCACTACCATTAAGTTCATTAGATATTCTGCATTTTTTAAATCTTCTCCTTACTAATTTGGTGGAAATACCTTCCCAAGCATCTTTTATCCAAACACAAATCCGGTTAAAATCTGGGCGTTTGAGTCTTCCTGTAGGCGTGAGAAAGAAATTTTCATCAGCCATCCATTTACTGTACAGTTGTTTTAATGCAGATTTGAACAGTTTATTAATGCAGACATCTAGTGGTTGCAATAGAGATGTCAATCCGCCTGGAATTATTACTTGGTCTGTCATACCTTTTTTAAAATGTCTTTCACTTTATCAATCGTTTGCCCCCGATAACTATCCATTACTAGCATACCGGTATTTTATTTATTTATTTATTTTTTATTAAGTAAATCTCCTGATCGATTTTGCCATAACACCTGATTCAATCTAAAATTAAGGTTTCATCCATCCAACCTAATTTCTGTGCTCTGATAACTCCATTTACCTGTACGGTAGAAAGAGTTTATCTTTTAAAAACAATGTACGGAAGTAATTTTGATCCATCAGAAGTAATGCAAAATATAACACTTCACCTTTGTTTTTCATTACCATCAGTGCGAATCGTAACACTTTTTTCACCTTTTTTGTTTACGGTTTTCTCAAATGGCATTTCAAAATATACAGGGGTTTGATCACCGTTTCCTATTTGAGAAGGCAACTAGCCTTTATATTTTCTAAGATTTATTATGTATTTGTGAAAATGTAATATTTTTTGTTCATAAGAGTCTGGAAGTCGTTGAGAAATGGTCGTCTTTTGTCTTATTGACAAATCATTTCGTGCAAAAAAATCGTGTTATCCATCCACGGCTTGCTTTAAAATCAACTTTATTCAATGATTTAGCGATTTCACAAGCATATGATTGACACATTTCTGTCATGACAGCATAACCGCATTTCCTTTTTTCCATAACAAAGTCATACAATTTTTTTTCTATGTCTGTGTATTTTGGTTTTAAGCCACTAAGAGCCCTTTTATTACCAGTGCCTTTCACCAGAAGTTGTTTCTTCTTACGCCAGTCTCGAATGCAACTTTCATCGACGTCAAAGTTTCTTCCGGCCGCCCGATTTCCAAATTTTTCAGACCATCTATAACGCGCAGTTTTACATTTTCTTTAAAAGATCGTAGACGCTGTCCTTTTGCACTCATTTTAATGCCGTAATTAAAATAATTCACCTTATTAAACTTTACAAGATAAACTAAACATATAAAATGCACATTACCGCCCACATATACAAACAGTACAATGACTATGGCGAAGCATCATTAGAACCGGATGCAGCCTATACAGAATGAATCAGTTTTATAAAAATACCGTAACTTCGTTTCTATCGATAATATGAACAGGATGTTAATAATTAAGGATGTATTCTGTATAAGCGGCATCCGGTATTGATAAACGAAAGTCTAATCTAACTATATTTATGTGATTGAATTTAGGTACTTCTAAGAAAACGTTTACTTTACATAAATTATCCTGGCTAAAGGCTATGTTTCAAGTAAGCCCCGCACCCTTATTTTTTCTCTCCAATTCCAAAAAGAAAACTGCAAGGGGTACTCCAATAAATACGGTAAATAAATAAAAACCTCTATTGATTGATTATAATGAAATTTAAAAAAAATAGTTTTTTAATAATATACAAATATATTTTTATTTAATGATGTAAGTTAGAAGATTAAACTGACCAACCAACCGACTGCCTTGATCTCGGAGCTAGATGTTTAACGTAATCTCTTCATGTCAGATTTTAATTTCGAGAAGTAAGAACAAATATATACTTTATTTTAAAAACCGTGATGGAATCGGTGGAATTAAAAATATTCTTTATACTTTCAAATATTAATTGGGATGTTAAGTTGATTCGAAGGTGTACAAAGCAAACCTTATAAAGACTTACATGATCTTAAAATTAAGACCCAATCAGGATTGACCACACGTCGAATACCGAAGAAGGAACTACAGGAATTCTCCGCGACGTATTGAAAGTGCTTCTTAAATTTCAGTTTCTTATCAAGAAACACTCCGAGGTACTTTTGAACCTGAACTTATTTTATACGCTGTCCTGCCATCGAAATACGGATACGCCGATTCACTGCCAAACGGCCTTTGCGGAGCATCATTGTGGCTTATTCCGGACTAAACGATATCTTGTGTTGAAGACCCCACAACTTGCATCCTGCAAGCTTGAGTGACATGGAGTTCAACCTCCCTCCGCGAGCATCCTTCGACCAGCAGGAGCTCATCGCTGAGTCATTTTTTTATCTTTTAATAACACCGATAGAAAGGAAAGAAAAACTTGTTTTAACTATTTTTTGTTCGTGTTTCATAATTATTCTAGGTTGGTGTGTACAATTAGTAGTCGGTTTTTTTTTGTTTTCTAATAATTAATATATTTAGCGTTTTTTTTTTTGTTTCCATAAATTTACGATTCAGTATATCATAAGATACGATAATAGTATAATTTTTTAATTATTTTTTTTAGAAAAGTGGTACTTGAATGTTAATGAATGATAATGTACGTGAGTGTAACGCATGTACTCGCATGTGCTTGCCGCGATGCATTCCTGTTTTCTTTTGGTGAGCACATTTTTCGCTTATATCTAGAGATCGATGAATTTTCAAAAAGTCACAGAGACAAAGGTATTTCATTTTTCTTGTTTTATCTAATACTATCATTAAGATTTGAAAATAGCATAATTTTAAAATTTTTTCCCTGTATAACGCCCCCCTTCTGGACAAGACAATTTAAAGATGGTCTGTGTTACTTACAGACTAGCCTTATAACCTTTTACTGCTCTAAAAATTGGTTAGATCTGTGAAGCTATAGAAAGGAATAAACAAACACACATTATTATGTGTGTTATATTATATTAATAAATTACCACTCCTTCTATAGACGTAGCCGATACATCTAACTCATAAACATTTGCTTATGATGAACTTCATAAACTATTATAAATCTAAAAATAGTTGTACAGAGGATAATTATTTTGCTTCTTAAGAGAGTATACCTATTATCAGATGACAATTTGTACTAAATAAAAAAGTTGTATTTATCTGGTCACATAATTAAATAATTTTTTGTAGTTTGTTTTTAATGCAATAACAGTTAGGCGAGAAGATTTGTTACTCTTATTATTTTTTTTTTTTCATTTGATGTAAATAAATCTATTTATAAGAATTAAGATATATTTTCACTCAAACGTTATAGATTTATCTTAACTACATTTATCTATATAAATGAAGTACGAATTTTAAATAGAATGTAAACGAAACGTATATAAACAGTAGTCGTTTTTATGTTCATGATGACATATAAACAAGTAAGCAAATAAACTCACACTGCACGTACATTTCCCATACACATAAAAAACACTCACATACATAGAGAAAGAGAGAGAAATACAGACCACTAAATAATGAATAAAGAAGAAAATAATGAAATACAATGGATCAAAAGTAGCACTGTCTTTCTCATTCTCTTCCTGTGAGTGTTTGTGTGTGTGGGCTTTTGCGAGCGCGTGGGTCGGTTTTTCCTCGTGTTGTTTGATGGTGGTTTGCTATGCATTTTAAACACAAAATTTGCATTTGGAATCCGTTCATTCGAAGCTACGGTGTAATTTAAAAAATATCAGCAGTTGAATCGAAATGAAAGATCGCACCGCATTTCTCCTACAGCAGCAAATCTACAAGTTATCTCAACTGGCATTATATATCTCTCATAATGTATTACTATTACAAACTACATCACTTTCTTACATTATTTTTATTTATTTCCTTTCTCTTATTTTTTTACTCCGTTTAATTCCCTTTGAGCCACACACTTTTGCTCAAGTGGGAATGTCAGGATATGTGTGTGTGTTTGTAAGTAAACGTGTGTACCCGAAAGCAGGGTTGGATTCAAGTCTCTCTTGGGATTAAACTTGCCGGACCCCGATGAAGCTATTGGGGGCTTTCCACCGGGATCAGCATTAAACTGTATAACACTACTGCTACGGCGCTATGGTATCTATCACAACTAAGTTGGTGTAACATATGTGCTCAGTGCTCAGTGGCACTGTGTGCTCAGTCTTAGCCAAACATATATACGAGAGTTCTTAATGTTGTTTACAATAATAAATCAAGTGTCCCGGTGTAGATGACATTAACTGTAAACTGTTTACAGTTTATCACTATATATTTATATATATATATATATAGCTGTTATAAATAACCTTTTCACAGTTTATAAAAATTTATTTAAATTCTATGATAACAATGATATAGAATAAATATATAAAATATTACAGATATTTATTTAATCGGTACTAATCTTCTACAGTGTTTATATTGTAAAAACAATAGTTAAAAAATAAACTAGCCATCCACTACAAATCCTGCAGTAAGAATTTTTGTATTTACTTTTATTTCCACTCTATTTTCACAATGAATGTAGAAAATCTCAATTTTCTTTTTTACGAGGAATATTTTGTTTTTATTTTCTGTGCGTTTTACCTAAATACCTCTGGAATGAGAATATTTTATTAAAATTCGAAATGAACTTATATCACACAATTATTAAGATATTATTATTATTATTATTGCTGATAAACTGTTTCTTATTTAACACATCATTTATATAATTCAAAAAAAGAATTTTAATGTTGTCAATTACATTATTAAATATATACAAATACACTATGATGAATTAAATGAATATACCTGACTTTCTTATTAAAAAAGATACAATATAACACAGTGAAATAATGAGAATCACTCATTTATGTTCGCAAAAAAAAAAAAACGATTGATAGAGTTACGATTGGTGAATTAAAAAAAAAATTAATTAATATAACCCGCATGTTATTGAAAATTAACATTTTTTTCCCTATATTATTTATATCTTTTTAAGGGCATCTACCAAAAATAGAAATTCATGATAAGTCTTTTCTGTTTTAGTTAAGATATTTCGGTATTTTTATTTATGAACTATTTTTTTTTTTACATGACTGTCCAAAAAAGGGTGTAATGTATTTAATGTGTATATATGTTTGTTTGTTCCATCGTAGCAGCTAAACGGCTGAACCGATTTAGATTATGACTCCGCATTGGAATCCTTACGTTACCGGGAGTATCATAGGCTACATAAATATGTATAATTATATAATATATGTGTATTTTAAAATAAATTTAAAACATTTTTTTTTTAATTATGCTAAATAAAAAAAAAATAATTCCTACATTAGTAATTATCCTATATTAAAGAGCAATGTTTGTCATCCGCATCTGCTCAGATTTGCTTTCGTTTGAAAATAAATACAAATTTCAAAAACCTTGCCTATATTATAAGTTTCCGATTTCTACCGCTAGGGGCGACTCTTATTTTTTTTTTTTTAGTTTATTTAGTTTTTTTTAGTTTGGCAGTCGTGTTTTTTTTTTTTTTTCATTTTTAACATGTTTGTAACTTAATAATAAAATTTGTTGAAAAATAATTTTAAATCAATTTATTTCTATTTTATTGGTTGTTTTTTTTTTTTTTTGTTTAACCTCCGGGACCACCGTTAGGTATTGCTTCAGAGGATGAGATGGATGACAATGTAACGTGTGAAAATGCCATGTCTAACCGGTATTAAAACCCGGGACCTCCGATTGGTAGGTCAAAACGCTATCACTCGCGCCTCGAAGGCGGGCTCTATTTTATTTCTTGGAATATTTAACTGTACTTTGATATACTGACAAAGTTGTAAACATCACGTGGCTTATAATGGCCTTCAACTTATATTTATTTGTGGAATTCTATATAATCTGTATCGTAATGAATGGTCCTGAATCTGTGTCTTTTAAAAAGTATATGCTTAATTTTTCAGTAGAGCAGTAATGAAAATATACGTTTTATCTAAAAAAAAGCATATTTAAACATCATTAATTTTACTATCACGCATAATAATAATAACTGAATGGATAAGTTTTTAAATAAATTGAGCTTATTTTTCGAAATTATTTTTTCTGAATAAATTAGTGATTTTTAAATTATTAGGTTAGCAATAATTTTAACTAGATTTCTCATTCTTTCGGGTTTTAACTAGTAGCAACAACTTAGATTTAATCTATCTGAAACTGTGCAAGATCAACTGGAAAAGTATAAATGGACATTCTATTGTGAAGCAGTACAGCCTTAAAATAAAATTATTTACAATTTGACTTTTATGAAAATTCAATTTAATATCAGTACTACCTATAAAAAAATATATTTGTTTTATGTAATTTGATGAACTCTGCCTCAAGTTTTATTATGTTAGATAAAAATTTAGGATGATGAAGTGAGTGGAATTATCGTATTTAAAATCAACAAAGCAGGCATATTCACCCCTTGAAGGTTTATAAATGACATAAATTTATTTATATTTATGGTACTTATCGTCTTTACGTACCATCTCCTCTAAAAATAAAGCGTTCCTTAAGGTAATTTGGATTTTAGATTTTACTGCCTTAAATAAACTGATAGAAGTAAAATTAAATGCTGATCCATGGTATCATGAAGGTATAAAACCTCCCTTACGCGTACTTATTTTCAGATCTCCGTGACGGAGTAGTAGTGTCTCAGCTTTTAATATGAAAGATCTTCGGTTTGAATCCCGGTCAGGCATGATATATTTCTTACGCTATAAAATTCTCTTTCTTTTCTCACGCAAAAACTTAAAACTTATAATATGGATTAATTATCTAACAACAAAATATCCAATAATAAAAATTAAAAAAAATATTATAATTTTATAGTATTCGCTGTTTTCTTCTCTTTTTTACTGTGATGATCATCTCAACCTTAATCGTTCATTCTTTTTCATTAAATAATAAAAACAAAATATTTGATTATATTGAATTAATTTGGCAGGTAGTTATTTTACTTTAATATATTTCGTTCATATTTCGACGTATTTTGATTATAATTAGCTTTATTGAACTGCATAATACGAGAAAATAAATTTGTGTTAGTGAAGTGTCTTTATGAAGTGTTTATTCTTGATAAAGAGGAATGAATGTAGTGGTCAGGCAGAAGGGGTAATATTAACAGAGATAGGATATATGTGTAAAAGAGAGAAAGAGTGAGAGAATGGGAAAGCGAGAGAGTTCGATAAAGGGAATGATTATGAGATAGGGGAAACCTCTATTTACAATATTTGTTTGTACGTCTGCATCACATTTTGCATTAGGTTTGGTAGAAAACACTAGAGCAGAGCTTGGTTGTATGGAACGGCTGTTCATGAAAGTAAACATAATTCATCATAATATGAAAATACAAGCACACGCACGTTACACATATATAAGTCTATTGTTGTTAAAACGTTGTACTAAACAATGCAGGCTGCTTCTCCGGACCGTAGAATATATAATACAGCTTTAGTATAATACAACCTATGTACTCTGCTGTACCGACACCTTTGTTCTATTTTTAAACCAGACGATTATTATTACAATGTTCACAAAAACCGTGAACACGCAACTTACATACGCGCACTTATAAACAGGTGACTTATTTACTGCTTAAACCAACACAAAAGATTATATTTTACAAGACCCACAATATAAAATTTTTATCTTTCCGCTTTTTATAATACTGAATCATGGGAAACAGTGTATTTCGTAGATATAATCTCAATTCTTTATGCCTTTATTAATTAAAATCGAAAAAGATTTCTTTACAATATTTTTATATTAGTTAATTTACTTAAAATTCTCTAAATTATTAGTTAATATTATCGAATTTATAATAAAACTATGTCTGTTGAACCAAACTAGTAAGTAACACATTGAAAGATTTTACAGCTTCAGTACGTTTTTTAATTCTCATTTTTATTTCAATAAAAATATACCATAATTAAAAATTTTAGATATGAAAATAATTGTTTCTGTTAGCAGAAAAATCGATCGATTAATGCTACAGCGAAAAGCTTAATGGACAAATCTGGTATTAACCGGAAACTGTTAAAATAGAGGAGCAATGATGGGCATAACTATCTAATTCCATAATGGGTCATACTACATTTTATACTCGCTTTATTTTAGAAATATAGAGTAAGCTACTCAATAAAATGGAAACCAGAAACTATATTTTGATTTTTTTTTTTTAATGTAACATACTCTTAAAGCTACTTTGTAAAAGAATATATTTTTTATTTGAAAAGGAATTATCGTTCTAAATTAATATATTAAACTGAACAACTTAATTAATCCGTGGATCAAATCATTTACTTCATAAATATAATTTTTTTTTATCTCAAATTATATTTGAAATCGGTTTCGTTGATTAGAAACCATAAGTAAATTTCATGACTATAATCAAGTTATAAATGATTTTCCCTTGAAACACCTAGATTAAATATACTCCCGGCATTAAAAGTAAGTCAAAGATAGCATAATTATTGATACATCATATCATAATCATTGATATATATATATATATATACTCACAGGAAAAAAAAAGTTACAAATAAGACACTTTTAAAAGCAATACTATGATGTTAGAGAATTTCCAAGAACAAAAATCCGAAAATATAATTGTCGGAAGGACTAAAGAAAACATAAAAGGAGTTTGGAACGTTGTCCTAAAGTGACAAAAATAGAAAATAAAACAAAAAGATTTTGTTTAAAATGCATTAAAAATGTAAAAAATAATTTTTTCCAGATATTAATATATTATGCCTTTTATGATTAAAAATAAAAGCATGAAACGCTCATCGTTAAAAATTACGAGGAAATCTTTTGACAGTTTTTTTTTTTTAATGACTAAGTTTACTCAAACAGTAATACATGAATTTGTTGAACCATTATAGCCGTTAGTAATTATTATTAGTGGCCTGTGCTTTTATCTTTAATCAAATAAGAACATTTTTTTTATGGCTGAAAAATGTTACTTTTTACTTCGTAATAAATTTTAAATAAAAGCTTTCTTATTTTTTTTAGTGGATTTTAAACGTTATCATGAAAACACGAAATTGTGTGTGTTTGTGTTTGTGTGTGTGTTTATTCTCTACTTTAATTGTACAATATGTATTCTTTATTAGCTTATTATACTAAGATATGTTTTAACATTGATCATATCACTTCGCACAATCAGTATTATGATAAACTTCTGTTTCTTTGCAATTTATATCAGCATTTATTTAATTCTAATTTATCTGAATTAATGCAAATAATTGAAAATGGTAATTGATGATTATCAAATTTTATTTCAAGATAGATGGAATATAAAAGTTAGTTAAATACTCGTATAATTGATAACTTGAAAGGAGATAAGTGTAAGTTAAATAAAAGTATTTAAATTTACACAACTGGAACACCTCCACTTTTGAATTAGATTAAAGAAGGATTTTTCATTTACCTTTACACTTACTCGTATTTTCTTAAATATTTTAAAGAAATTTAGGAAAATATTAAAATAATCGAAAAATACATGATTGAATGCAAATTCTGCTAGATCGACTGAATCTAAGTTTATTCATAGCAAAAATTTCTTAGATAAAATTGAAATATATTTATAAGATCTAAAGTAAACTAGTTTTGCCTTGGTGAGTTCATCAAAAATTGTTAAGAAACTATATTTTTTGGTTGGCTTCAATGATAAAATAACTAAAAATATTTTGAAAGTTAATAAAACGATCAAAAATAAATGTCTTTATGCTTTTAGGATTATTTAATAAATTGCTGTACCTAATATTTGGTATGACTAAAAATACTTATTGAAATATTAGTTGACTTGTAAAATATTTACATGATAAGTAAAATATCTGATAAAGTTAAAATACAATTTTTTTGTAAATAATTTTTTTTTTTAAAATAAAAAATTAAAAATAAAATTTTAATTAAAAAAAAAATTTATTATATATATTAGCTGCCAAACCCAGTTATATATATTATACTGTTGTTTATATTATTTTATTATTATTATATTATTGTTTTATATTTTTTATATATTTTATTTTATAAATTTTAAAATAAAATTTACATGAATTATTGATAAAAGTGCTTTTTTCAAGAGTCAGTGCAACCATAAATATCGTATATATATAAACTTAAAAAAATTATTGAAAGTTAAAAAATTTAGTTCAAACATCTGGAATTGACAGAAAATATCATGTTTTAGATTAGATAATAAATTATTATTGTTTTTGAAATAATTCGTCTTTATTAATGAGGTATAAATCTTTCTTTGTTTTTCAGAAAATGAATTTTAACTTAAAAATAAAAAAATATGTAAAAAAAATGTAAAACCCACTCTTTAATTAAATGCACTGAAAGTAAAAAAAATAATTTTAGGATATATCTCAGAATCGATTTGACAACTACCTTTGATTATGAAAAAGATTATGTGAAAGTCATAGCTTCAGATTAAAAATTTTATGTTTTTGCCAATTTTTTCATGTATGATGAATTGCCTAAAGAGTGGGAAGCTCATGTCAAAGTACAAATCTTTGCTCAAGTACCATGAATCTCACATACATATTCCAAGAGCGATTTAATATAAGAGTGGTAACTTAGCAACTTAGGGGCATCTTAGCGACTTGAAAATGTTGCTAAATGTGTTGTCATCAGGAGCAAAATTTCATAGCAAATGGATAAGCGGTACTTCAAAACTTGACTGAAAGGTTCCGTACCATGAATCTCACATACATAGTCAAAGAACGAGTTAATATAAGAGTGGTAAAAAATGCGAGCAATGCATATCAAAAAAAAATTTCTTGAATAATTCCTAGAATCTGTGATAGTTTGCTTTTTTTTCCATTAATGTAAAAAATTTATTTCGAAAATTACATCTCTAAAAATTCGGCAATTAAGGATATTTATTAAATTAAATTTTACAATGAATCTAAACAGAACGTTTAATCTCTGTAAACATTCACCAATACTGAAAAATAATTAAAAATAAGATCCTCCCTTTTTTTAAGTGTTTCTTTGTTACTTCTTTTAATTTTTTTATAACAGTTTGATGGTAAATGTAATGTGTGTATGTAGTTACATACGTACGTACGCGCGCGTGTATGTTGTATTCTTTCCATCATTTATAATTGTGTATGTATCTTAATCTTTGATTTTAAACTTTTATTAGTTTTACCAATAGAAATTATTAAATGGATGCTTGAAAGAAAATAATTTTGTTTTTAATTATATTTGTAATATTAAAAATAATTGCCGCTTGTTCTGTTCAATGCGTCTCTTAAAATATTTATTCTTAAAAAAAAAGAATTTTTAAATTTCTATCATTACTAAGATTATCCAGTTTTACAATTCTTACAACTTCAGTTTTATATTGAATAAGGTGATATGAATTTAATACATTTTCAATATAAAGGTAACATAAATTATCCATCAGTTCAGTAGCTGTAAGATGAGTCTGGTGAGAAGCCAGCTCAGACGGTCTTCAAAATGTTCAACAAATAATCGCCGTATAGAGATTTGAAAACTTTTAATTTATTTTGTACTGTAAAATAAAAACTATAAAGGAAGAACCTAAAATTTTAGTCACAATAATTATAAATATTATTTAGGTACAAAGTAAGCTTTTCTTTTTTAATACGAAAAGTTTTAATAATTTTAGTGGAATTCTTCTATTGTATTTATTATGTTTGCACTATATATTAAGAATTCTTTTTATATCAAAATTTTTTGATATCATATTCACATTTCTATCACTTTTCACGAGTATATCAAATTTTAATTTAATTAAAACTGGCTTGTTACATAAGTTTGGTCTACTTGCTTTATGTACTTGTACGTTTGGCAAACTGGCATGAAAAATAATTTGATGAACATGGAAATTAAGAAAAAAAGGCGGAGGTAGATTTCACCAGTGGTAAGTAGTGGTGGAAATCTTAAAAAAGATGTCCACCTTAAAGTTAAGAAAACTTCAAATTTACTCAATACGACAATCGTTGCATGTGAAAAAGTTTCAGATGTTTAGCATACGATAAGTCCCATCTTCTTACAATTCCAGCAGCATTTTGGTCATCCCTTGCCGTAAGGGTTGGTCATATCAAAAATTGTTTCACACAAAAGTTTTAAGTAATGTTTAGAGGACTAAAGATCACTTTAAATCGATTCGATAAAATATTAAGGGAGGTATGATATTTTTTATCTTCGAATCCCCATTGTTTTTAACTCCCTGGGCCAATGGATGGTGTTATGAAAAAGCTTTACCTATAATCGTTTTAGGCTATCATCCAAAGAATAGTAGGAACTTTAAAAGAATTCGAAATTTTATTTAATAAGGAAGTTATAGTGATTTTTTTTCGAAAAAAGTCCCTCCCCCCCATTTCCACTCCCATGGTCCAATTTTGCCCATTAACAAACTAAACCGAGGTTTTGGGTCGTTATATTTTATGTTTCAATTTGAAAGTAATTGGCGCAAAATTATGGCAGTTATCGTGTCCACAAGAAAGTGAAAAAATATATATATATAAAAACTTTTGAGCTGACGGTGGTTTTGGGGTCTGGGGGATGTGAAACGCGAAGATGTGTCGAAATTTTCCAGAAGTCGAATTATGGTACGCATGTCAATAGGTAGCTTTCTTAAGAAATCTACCTAATATTTATTTGTACTCGTATTTCAGGAAATGCTAATCTGATTTAGTTGATGTTTCTGAAACAGATTTTGCAATACCTAAATCATATTCCATTATGCTGATGCTAAAACAATAATTGACTACTGCAATAATTGTACCAGTCATAATTATTTCACCAAATCATGATTAAATATTTTGTAATTCCCTTATTTTACCGTAGATTCACTATCAATCTTTAATATAACAACCTACGTGTAGACTAAATCCATCTATTAATTAGCAATAAAAGTCAGAAATGACTTAATACCAACAAGGATATTTAGCTTAAAGATTTATAATTCTGTTTGTCATTAGCTCTACACTAATAAAATTCTGGAAATGTAAGAGTTATTCCTTTAGGAATTCTGACTTTATTCCTTAACAGTTCTTTAACTTTGGAAATAAAACCAAATTCGATACAGTATTTAAATTAACTGGTCAAATCAAAATCGCTGATTAGTTACATGTTGCTTCAATCCTAGATAAAAGTGCTCTGATTTCCAGAAATCTTGAGCTGTACTTTAAGAGGAGACCTTATTTTGTATGTCAGTTTCTTTGCGGGTAGCTTGTCTTTTCTTTCTATTAATCTTTTCTTTCTTATTATTGATCATTTTCCCTCAGTTTTGACTCTGTGGGTATAAAGTGAACGTATATATATTACTTAATTCCATTTTTAAATCCTGTAACTAATAAAGCTAATAAATCCTTGGTATGGTTTGGTTAGGGAACTACCTTTAGTTCATTCTTTAGTTCAGTAAGCTTAACAGCCTTCTCATGCCATCTAAATGATAAATGATGTTTACTGTTAACAGATTGTAGTGTCTAGAAGGTGAACTAGAAATTAGCGTTGCTATAGTAAAAGTCTTTTTTAACAAACAACTGGCAGAAACAAAAGTAAGCCGTAATGATTATTATTATGGGCTTAAATAATTTGGTTTTGCAATACATAGGCAAATTCTAAACGAGCTTGTAATAATGTATTTATGCGCAAACAACAGATTTACTTTAATCAACTGTAGAAACAACCCAAGGTTTAGTCTTCAACCAGTTTTCAGAACAAAAAAATATTTTTATTACTCAGGCTTTTCAGTTTTTTATTTATGCTTTTTTTAATTGTTTTTCGAGTCCATTTGAATTTTTAATACTGTATTAGTTTGTTGCGGCCAAGAGATTTTTTTAATTTTTCTGCATTAGTATAAGCTACAAAGTGAACGTTTAAGACAAATACATCGACGTAACAGGAGTGCTAGTTGTTTATATCTAAGCTACTTACAGGAGATTTACAGTTCTTATACTGACATGGTATTAGTTAGGCAACTTACCGACATTAAATGTCCCTATTACAAAAATAAAATTTCCCTTCTCGAATAACTAAGTATAGAGGGATTGTGAATTAGTAATTATTTTATTCAGTTTTATATTATTTTTAATTTTGTCATTAAATTAATACCCGCATATTTTTTTTATGTTACAGGTAAGGTGAACACAAGTGAACTGTCATGATTGTAAGATCTACAATAATGTGGATACGAATTGTACTCTGGTAATTATTACACCATATCAGTAATTTATTTCCCTTTTTTATATTTTTATATTTTTGTAATTAGATTTTTTATAAATTATCGATTAAGTGTTACATTATTTTACTTTTTTTTAAATTTATTTATTTTATTTACGTCATGCTTTTTTTCTGAAAAGTTTACATTATTAAAACAGTAATTATGTGTTTTATTTATAACGGTAAATATTTGGTAATTTGTTTTATTTCATTTTTATAAAATCCAAAACAAAAGCATTTTTTTTTATATTACGGAAATTATGTTATACATATATATTTATTTAATTGAAATATACACCTTTTTTTTAATATTTTGATTTATTTATTTATTTATTTTGTTTTAAAGTTTCAATTTTAATAAATATTTCATAGAAAATATAAATGTGTATTACTTTACATCTAGTTTTAGTTTTATTTAACAGTGCGGTACTTCAAAAAGTTTTGTAATTTATTTCATATTTCGAATTAAAAGCTGGTTCCATTCCAAATCTGCAATATTTTATAATTTATTTTATGATTTTTGTTACAATTTCATTTTATTTATGTGGTACAAAATAATGTTCAACCAATTGTATAGAATTCGCAATGGCAACCTCATTTAATTGTATTTTTTTCATAATAATATTTTACAGTCTTTGTCTTCCCTTACAGTTTAATCTCTTTTATTTTCTTTGCTTTACAAACTAAATAATCCCAGGTGTCTTAATATACCTTAGCAGAAAATGTTAACCAACTTGCATACTAATTATCTTCTTAAAAAATATTTTTACAATTATTTTATCTGTTCTTTAACTTTCTTTCTCCATTTTCTATTTTTTTTACTTTCACTATTTTTTTTCCAGTATTGTAAATATACGTAGATATAGTTTATAATTCCTAAATCAATACAATGTCTGATACTAGTAGAAAGCTATTTATGTTCTTGCTACTCCTAAATATTTTTAGTAGTGCTTTTGTATTCATTCTTTATAATTATATAGCGTAGATAATAATACAATTTTTTAAAGTGGAGAATATAAAATTATACCATCTTAATTATACATTTAGATAGATAGACCGAATTTTTGTGTTTATATGTAAAATACTGTTTTATTGTCTCAATACAGTATTTTAGTCAGCGCAAACTATTTATTTCATTATTTTTGCATTAATTTTATCTTTTTTAAAACTGAAATTCTTTTTTTTCAGGTTAAAAAAATCTTTTAAGTTCTTTTCCTACAATCTATTTTAATCCTTTTCTGTCTCATCTGTGGTTATACGTAACTCCCACAAGTAACATCATGGACTGACGAATATAAAATATGTACATTCGTTTGAATGAAGGAACATAATTATTATCATAAGGAAATTACAATTATAAATGAATCATCCCTTAAAATTTTCTTTTTAAATCACTTTATTCATTTTTACTCTGCTTAAAATTTTAACCTACTTTGGTCTCAACAATTAAACTATATTTTTTTATGAATTTATAGATACATCATGCTGCAATGCGATCAGAATAAAATCTACTGTTTTGGGAAAATCAACCATATCCATAATCCATTATTACTATGAAGAAGATTTTTTTTTCTGGGCGCATAACGAAGTGTCGTCATCAGCCCCCCAACAGGAAACGTATATAATAAAAAAATAAATATTAAAAATTAATTTAAAAACTAAAACCTAGAAGTATAAAAACACCGCATAAATAGAAAAACTTATGTCGTATGCTAAAAGCGAAATAAAACGACAATGAAATATTACAGTAATAATCTAAATTAAAACATTAAAATTACTATCTGCCATACGCTAAACAGCATGAGTAGGTGAAACATACTACAGTAAAAAATATTTGAATAAAAACAGATGGCCTAAGAAATCATAAAATATTCGATAACATCGTCTTATTGTTTCCTAAGATATTTCTGAAGTTAGCCCCTAGTTTAAACGTCCAACGCAATGCCGCACAACAGACACGATCTACAAGGATGTGGTGTACACTTAGTTGGCAGTCGCAAACACAAATGGTTGCATCGGTCTGAGTCATGAGATATCATGGGTGAGCCTAGTGTGCCCTATTCGCAAACGGCAAATAGTAACCTTCTCTCAACGGTTATTCTTGCATAAGAAGCCCCACAATGACACAGTATTTTTAACAAGACGAAGTTTATTGTTGATGGTATATAAAATATACTACAAACTGTAGAATAAATTATTTTTATACTCCATTATTACCAAAACCATTCATTTTATTCAAATGATTGGGGGGCAGTTGTTTACATCTTTTGCTGCTGGTACCCTCCTGCACTTTGCAGGAAAACATCCCGGGCTGTAAATATTTGTTAAATTCCTTCCGTCTAAGGTAGAAAAAAATTGGGAAATAAGTACGTAAAAGATAAAAAATATAACATTAATACAGTTCAGTTCTTTTTAAAAAGAAAAGAAAATATTCATAGAACGTAGATGTTTTTTCACTGAAAATAAATGCTAGTTACACATATCGATTAAACTATACATACGTATGTATATAAGCACTGCATTTTTAAGTATTTAGGCGGATTACAAAAATTTTATAAGTAAATAAAATAAAATAGATAATTTTTACGCAAATAATTTCATTAATGTACAGAAAAAATAAGAATTATACTTTTTAATTAATATGGTATATATTATTAATAGATGTAATACTGTTAGTTAATTTTACTAAAATTCAAAGTTACGAAAGTTAAGTAAATTAATTGTAAAGTTCAAGTTACTTATTATCTTCATGATAACTAGGATCAAGGCATTTGTAGTGAGATTGACTGACGACCGTCTTCCATTACATTGATATATCTTTTTTATCGTTATTGTGGCAAAGGTTTGCATGTTACATAAAGGTAAAAACCAGATCTCACACATAGCAATGTTTTCTTCATGCTAACATTTCGGTTAGAAAAAAAAAATAGATAAATCACTAGAAACAATATAAGTTAAAATAAAATAAATTAAAAAAATAAACTGACTTCGAAAAAAATATATAAAATATTAGAAATTTTTTAAAAATTTTTTTTTTGTTACAGGTTCCAATTTAAAAATAAACAACCAACAATCTTTTACTTCGTCCAACTTTAAAAATTCGAATAAAAAAAATAATTTTATTAGAATTATTTTATTCTATTCGTTTGACTTTTTTTCTTTTAAGTATTAATTAATAAATTTGGAGTTTGAGGTAGCTTTCATCCATTTTTTAATCAGTCGGTTTCTATAATTTTAAATTTATTTCCTTACAATGATTATTAATATACGGGTGTATTTCATCACTGAACGTTTGAATTGCACCCAAACCCCCCTTCCACAAACTGTTGAATAAAAGCGCCATTCGGAAGAAATTAAAAATCTAAAAATGTGTGTCTTGAAAACATGAAATTGTATAATTACTAATCGAAGGTAAACTAAGTCGTCTAAAATGCTGGATTATGTATTACGTTTTTACTTTAATTCTACAAACTAATTTTTTTGAAGTTGTACGTAAGAATACTTTGATTATTGGAATCACTTACCTCAATTTGTTTCCTAATTGCTTATCCTTTAATATTCAAGTCTGAAATTTTCCTTCTAATAACAAGTAACCTCATTTTCCTTTCTTCCGATGATTGTCTAACCTTGCTTTGTCTTCTCGAACAAATAAATTTTACAACAATGACTTCTCAGATACGTTTTACAAACATGTATTTTAAGTTTTAAATATGGTGATCTATGTATATTTTCAAAAATTAGGTAAATTTTTAATTTTTATTGTACTCAATATTTGGCTTTTTCCCCAAAATTTTCTCATTATCTGTTTGTTTTTCTTCTTTTTCGCTCCACTTGATATTTTATTTTTTCGTGAAACTTAGATTCATCAACCAGTTTCCTAAATTTATCTCTTTTATAAATAAAATTTTTGTTTTTCTTTAGCTCTTCGAGGGCTTTTTCTATCTGTTCCTTTTATCATTTTTTTTATCTGTGTCCTTTTTTCATTAGTGAAATTAAAATTGTTCTTTGTTGTCTGTTATAGTTAATTTTGTATAGAAGCCCATAAAATTTTATCCTTCTTCTCCATATTGTTGTTTCAGTATTTTCATGCTCTTGATAAAATTCGTTTACTTTTGTTTTATAATGTTAATTGTACATTTTTTTAATCGGTTTTCTTTTACAACTTTAATTCTACTTTCTAACATTTTTTTTTTTTTTTGGATGACTAATTCAACATACTAAGTTTGAAGCTTATGCATGGGAATAAGGAATGGAAATTCTATAGCGTTTGAAAAAGTCACACCTTACCGGGTACCTCCAGATGAAAGGCCAAGAGGTACCACACCGCTATGAGATCAGCGGTTTTTAATTCTTTTTAAGATGATCTATCTGCCAAATTTGTAAAACCTATTGTTTCCTTCATTTTCACTGTCTAAATGGTAGTGAGGTTCCCAGCCTATCCTTTGCAGAGCTGTAATGACTTCACGTGCACGTTCCAGGGGCTCCGCCGTCACTCCACAAAGGTAGAATTAATAAAAATTGAAATATAAAATTTGAATAGAATCAAGATAAGAAAACTAGAACTTAAATTCTGAACCTATTGTCAACGTTTTGATAATATAATGTGCATTAGTGGTAGTAGACAATAAATTGAGATATTATGAAAACATTTCAAACTTTTTAAAATAAAATTTGATTTCATTAATATTTCACAATTGTTAAGATATCGTTTTACTTTATATTTTCTTACTATTTATTTTCTTTTCTTCTCCCTCACCGGCACCCCTGCTCCTAAACACCATTAACTTGTACGACATAGTATAGGCCTATTTTCATGGCTATGGCATGAAAATTGATTCTAAAACGGGATCTGCTTGTCAAAAAGATTAATAACCGTTTTCTTATTTGGTTCTCAGTTAAATACAGCTTATTTATATTACCTCGCTTTTTTTTATTGTTTTATAGTCTATGTACAATGGGTTACATTTACAAAAATGTTTAGTAACTTGGATCACAGGATAAGAAGTCCTCAACGAAACTCTTCAAAAATCACGCGCTAGTATAATATAAACTTTTTTGCCAAGCACATTTAATTAGCAATTATAAATGATACTCAACACTACTAGAATAATAGAAAGCAAAATAAGATGTAATAAGTAGAAGTAAAAAAAAAAAAACGATGATCTAATGCATATGTAACAATTTGAAATTAAAAGTAGAATAGATAATGCACAATACTCACGTCTGATTTAACTGTAGACATATTAAGACATATAGGGACACTAAGGTTTAGAATGTGCAGTCGGTTCAACCTTCTAATGTCATCCCCATTGTATAGTAGGTTTTCTGCCAAGTAATTGTATGGTAGTGAAGCCGTTGTTGGAAGTTTGAATTAAAACGTTGCATCTACTCCCGCATGGTCCTTATTCTTACATAATTTTGTATCTTACTGTTCCTTGTAAACCAAGGTGTCTGTTACCTCGCCACCTTATTCTGAAACCGTGTAAGATGTCGACGTTATTTCTGCTCGCGGTGCCCTGTAGTTCGATACCGTAAGTCTAGATAGGTTTTAGAATTGTTGAGTATACCATTTACCGTTATTAAACGAGAATATCTGCCCTACAACTACAACATTTCCTTGAACTTTATCTGAAGTGGCCTTATCTTTTATATGAACTATTTCCACGTTAGTCGACGGTCGAAGTGTAGACCTCATGTACTCAGTGTACGGAATTATGTAATTTTTAATTAAATTTACACTTTTTCTTTAATTTGCATAAATTTCAACATAAGTAAATAATTTATTGTCTTGGAGTAAGCTGTGCATAGTGCATTATACATAATATGGATGTAAATTTTTCGTGGCGTTTTTATTGTGGTGGCACGTTGAAGTACAATTATTTAATATTAATATTAACAAAATTATTCCTAGAATAATATGTACAATACAAAGAAATATTGTAACATATTAATTAATATTTTTATTTATATAATTTTTAAGTTAACTGAATTATAATCTTACCGTCTTTCTTTCATACAACGTTTTTTCATTTTTTTTTTCTTCTAATCTGTCACCTTACGGTTTTTTACAACACTGTTATAGTTTGTTTGCATGCATAAACAATTTACCTTTCTTTTTTATGTAAATTTAAAATTTAAGTAAATACTGGTAACAAAGTTTATCAATTACAGTAAAATTAATCAAGATTACCCTTCTAATTTTTTATAACCGTTTTACTAAAGTAAATATTTTTCCATAGACTTTTTTATATTTAACTATTTTTTCAATTCACTGAAGGATCGAAGTCTCATTTTGTCATTCTCAAACCTTGTATTATATATTACCTTCAGCCTAGCGGAAAGATATTACACACTTAAAATAACTTACTACAATAATTCACTAATAAATTTTGATAACAGCAAAAAAAAATAATAATAAAGATTTGTATGTAATCTTATAATAAATTCGTTTTTTTTTAAATTTATTAATTGAATTATATATATGAAATATGCTTCGGGACTATGAAAGTTATTGTACTACAAAACAAAATAAAGATAAGATTTTGTTGTTAGTAGGACTTCAATATACATAATCAAATCATAAGGGTGAAATTAAAACCTGTTTTTTTTTTATTTCAGGTGAAAATATCCTATTTTTATTGTTTCAAAGATTATTTACAATCGATTACATTTACATAAACCTGTAGGAAATTTGGACGCATCCCCAATCATGTGATAAGGAACCCTCAGTGAAACTCCTCAAAAATTACCCTGAAGTATTATAAAATCTTTTATGCCCAGCCCACACAATTAGCAATTATGAATGATAGTCAACACCACTATAACAATAGAAAACAAAATAACATATCATATTAATAGAAAAAAAAAAACGATGAAGCAGTGTAAAGAAAGACAAAAGTAAATGTAATGAATTTGAAATTTAAGAGTCGAACTGATAATGCACAATACTCTAAGTTGAAGTTACCATAAAATCATTAGACACTATAGGGACACTTAGGCTAAAACGTACAGTCGGTTCAACCTTTTAATGTTATCCCCATTGTCTAGTAGGTTCACCACCAAGTGATTTGTGTGGTAGTTAAGCTGAAGTTCGTACTTAGAACTGAAATGTTGTATTTCTTTCGCACGGACCAAAATCCTAAATAATTCTGTATCTCATTGTTTCTTGCAAACCATGGTGTCTCTTTTATGCACCTCGTCAGCTTATTCTGAAACCGCTGTAAGATGTCGATATTGCTTCTGCTCGCGGTACCCCATAGTTTCATACCATAGATCCAAATAAGCTTTAGAATTGTTAAATATACTAGAAGCTTATCGGACAAGGACAAACGAGAACTTCTGCCCGACAGCCAGAAGACATCCTTGAACTTTGTCTCTAGTTATCTTCTCTGCTCTCTTACACGAACTGTTCACGGGTGCTGGCGATGAAAGTGTAGACCTAGGTATCTCACAACTTCAGTTTGTGGAATTAGAACGCCATTAAGATAGATCCTGGGCAGTCTTTTCTCCTGTTAGGGAATGACGCATGGTTTGATTTTGCTTGGTTAACGCGGATCCCCATGTACTCACCCATCTGTTGATTAGATCCCAACTCAGATTGTAGGTTATTTAATGCTATTATAATCGGCCTGACATCAACTGCCAGAACAGCCATGTCACCCGCACAGGAAGTGACAATGACCTCGCCTGTAAAGTTGTAAATATAAATCTAATTTTTAGAAATAGAAAGCTTATTTTATTATTTTCTTAAAATCTTTTAAGTTATTTTTAAATAGCATTTCATGTAGTCTTATCTTTTATTGACTAAAACTAATCATGAGCAAAATTTCAACTAAATCAGTTCTCTCTTACAAACAAAAAAAAACAAATAACATCGCATAATTGTCTCCTTCTCCTCATCAAAATTTTTCAAAAAAATAAAAACAAAATTCAATACACAAGCTACTAAAATTTATAAGCATAAATATTTTTATTTGACTATTGTTGAGCTATAAGTTTAAATATCTTCTTCTTTGGTTGGCAACACGCAGGTTGGTTTGCAACAGTTCTTCAGCGTCTTCAACCTAGTGGTAGTCCTTTAAGTTGTTTATACGAATGACAACCAAAATTTTGAATCATTTGACTAGTATACTCCAGCCGAGCTCTTCCTCTACAATTCTTCCCTCCACAAAATACATAACATAGATTAGATATAAATAATTAAATATATATAAGATAAAGAAGTTAAATATATACAAATACATACAGAGTTATTGTATATAACATTTTTTTTTAACTAAAATTATAGCATTTTTAGATAAATAAACATCTCAAAATATTGAAATATATAATTTTGTAATTAATGTAACGGGGTGAGAATAATACTTTGATCGATAGTAGTAATTTCCACTGGTTATAGTAACTAGCAGTCGTGCCTAAACCATATCCAATCAAATTATTTCTTCTCATCCTTATATGATCCATCAAACATTGTGGTTCTTCGGTTTTTTCAAAGCCTCTTCGTTGCTTACTTTCTCTATCTACGATATCCTCAACATTCTTCGGTAGCACCGTAACTCAAATGTTTCAAGCTTCCTTCTTTCCATCTTCCCAATTGTCCAAGATTCGCTTCCGTATAATTGTACGCACCACACGTAAGATTTTAGCAACTGTTTCATTAATTCAGATTAATATTATTTGATGTGAAAAATTCTCCTTTCATACTGAAAGTTGATTTTTCTTGGTTTATTCTATTTATTACATCCTTTCCTGCTACGGCCATTAATTGTAATTTTTCTACCCAAGGCCGTAAAATCTATAACACTTCCTAGATGTCTTTCATTTAACGTTAATGTGGTGTCGCATCTTGATTACTTGCTACAAGAATTTTTGTTTTATCGTAATTAATTTTCATGTTATAAATGGCAAGGGTGTTTACCCATTTGTTTTAGAACTTCTGTCAACTCTTCCTCATGGTACTTTTAAAACCGCAATATCGTCCGCAAATCTAAGCATTTATTTTCTCATCTTGAATCTTAATAACACCAGTTGATTCCAATCTCTTTTGCATCTTATCTACAGCCCTTTCGATGTAACTATTGAAAAGTACAGATGAGCAGCAACCTTGTCTAACACCCTGTTTAATTTTTGTCTCTTCTTTATTCTCTCCGTATTGTACAACAGCATTTTCCTCTTTATAGAAAATCCAAAGTCACCCCAAATAATAAACTCTGTAATCCACTCCTTTAGAATCCTGAACGAAAGACTTTATTCGACCCATCAAACTTTTTTTTTTGTATATCTACAAAGACAACTAAAGTATTTCTATTTTTCCTCAACCATTTTTCCACTTAATTAAAGCGATAATTAAATATAGAGAAGATATATATAGAATATATATTGTTAAACAACTATATGTTTATGCATACACTCTATAGTGTATGCAAGTTAAATGTATGCAAACATATATAGAGTTTTTTCATTCATAACATTTTTTAACTACAATTATAGCATTTTTAGATTACGAACACATCTCAAAACATTGAAATGCATACTTTGCAATTATTCGTAATTGTAAAGTATGGATAATCGTATACTTTGCAATTATGTGTATTAAAGTACACATAATTGCGAAGTATTAATCTGCAATTAATACAACATAGTGAGATTAATGTTTTGATCGATAATAGTAGTTTCCACTTGTTATATAATATAGCACCCGGGAAGTAAACAGTTTCATGTAAGGTTATCTTAAAGGAAATTAGAATTATTAAAAAATGAAACAAGATAAAATAATATCTTTGAAAGATGAAAAGCAGTAGAATATTTCACGAAAATGAATGAAATTGTTTTATATTATAAAATTCAGAGGAAATTAATATTCATGACAAGAAAGATATTTATAATAACTTAAACGATATAGTATACTCCTACCCTTTTTTTATGTACTGGAGACAGATTGGGTGTAGATAAAGTTGGGTTGTTTGAGCGTAAAATATAATCTAAACATTATCAGTTTTAAACGGTATTTGAAAATCAATTATTTAATAGTCAACGGGGAAAAATAAATAAAAATAAAATAAATAAGTGAAAACACAATTTAATAATTTTAATAAAACGGACACCATCATTACTATTTTACATGAAAGAAACCACAAATCTCGTAAAAAACAAACTAACCCTCCTTTGCAGAAAACGTAAATTTTACTGTTTCTATCTACCGACTTGAATTTTTTTATTTGTTCTTTCTAAATGAGGCGTTAACAGTGAGAAAAGAGTTTTAAACTTTTATACCAGAAGTAACGAGTAATAATACAGTTCTTCTACTAAAAATAAGAGTTGTATAAATTTTTTAACTTTTTATTTTTTAACTTAACAACTTAAGACTTTTTTTATTATTTCTTTCTTCTTCTTAATGAAGCGTTATCAGGATAAAATTTTTCAAAACTTTATTTTGTAGGAGTCGGGAGATAAACTTTAATTTCTTTTTAAATGGAATGTTCTATAGGCTTAAAAACTGTAAAAAATGTGGCACTTGAGATGGAAATTTAAAATTACATTTTATTTTTGGTTTGTTAAATCAATTAAGACATTTTTTAATTATTTTTCTTTAATCCTAAAACGGTAACTTTAATTACAGATTATTTAACATACGCATCATTTAAGTATACTTCTTTTCAGCGTATATATATATTTTTTTTTTCCTTTTTTTCCTTAATTACTTTTATCACGAATTAATTTTAATTTTGTTAAAATTTCAAAAAAATAAATTACCTTGCCAATCTCCATGGCTGAATAGTTAGCATCTCGGTATTTCGTGCGAAGGTGGTTCAAATTCCGGTCAAGCATGGCATCTTTTCATACGCTACCAATTTCCATCAGACAAATGACCATAGCTGTTAATGTCCACTCTTTCATAAAAAAAAATAAATAAATAAAAAATAATAATTAATTACATTTTATAACTATGGAAAAAGGTGTCAAACATATATATATAATTTATGAACTATTTGTATTATCTACGATATAAATAACTACAAAAGATCGAAGATAAAATGTAAGCGATAAAAATATAGTAAAATATCTCAAACGCAAATCAAACAATAGTTCGTGTCAATAATTATGTGCAGATACCGGTATCGATCGATGCAGCTCACATACATATAAAAGAAAATCTACTCTGGAATAAATTAGAATTATATCACTTGAAGGTCAAAATCATATTTTAGATCGTTTCTTGAAGAAATTTCTAAGTAAATTTTTAGAACCATTAAGGATGTGATAATTACAAATTTAATAGTTAGTTATAAATTAATCTTTAATGCACGTCGAATTGACGTCGTTACTAGAATAATGTATAAATGATAGAATAATAAAATTGTTAGGTTAAAATAATTCATAATTTAAATAAGGAAGGAATAAATTAGTTATAAATTAATCTTTAATGCACGTCGAAATGACGTCGTTACTAGAATAATGTATAAATGATAGAATAATAAAATTGTTAGGTTAAAATAATTCATAATTTAAATAAGGAAGGAATAAATTCTAAGTTCTATTCGAATGTCAAGAAAGTTTGACGATATCGATTGATATTAATTTTTTTTCTTACGCTCATATTTCAATCATTTTTTTCAATAAAAGGAAGTAGTTCTCAGCCCTGTACCTCTTTTCTATTTATTTCTAGTTCTTATTCTTCATGAAATGGCCGGATTTGGGTATTTTATAAACGAAATTTTTGAAGTCAGGTTGTACGTTTTTCTAAGATAAATTAAGTTTTTTTTGTAAAAAAAACTAAACATGTCTTGTCCTAAGAGACGCTTTGAAGATATTTTTCATATTTTTTTGGTGTAACCTTTGCTAAGAATTGGTTTATTATAATATTTAGCAATATTTTTTTTTAATTAATCGGTTTTTAATTTTTATGCAAAAATTAAAAAAAATTTAGATGGAAAACTTACAGTAAAAACTAAAAAATATATTCCCATTTTAATGAGCCTGATATAATGTTTTGTAGTTCTTAAGTTGATTTTCTACCTTTCATTTCTTATTTTTATCATACAGGTTTCTCGTTTATACATATTTTTATTGCAAACAGGTTGTTTTTATTGTAAACAGGATTTTTTGTAGACATATCCAGATTTAAATAAAATCGGAACATTTAAATTGAAATAAAGATTAATAAATAATGAAACTGACCAAAAAAAAAAAAAACTTTAAAAGTAATCCTTTTTCAGTTTTTTATATTACGAATTTTTTAAATCGGCTCTAAATTAAGGATTAAAATTGGTTTCTTATCAATCGATGCATCTCACACACATATAAAAGAAAATTTACTGTGGAATGAATGAGAGTTATATCACTTGAAGGTTAAAATCATATTTTAGATGTTTTCGTAAAATTAGTTTCTAGGTAAATTCTTGGAACACTATCGATGTTATAATTACAAATTTAATATTAATCTTTAATGCAGGTCGAAATGATGTCGTTACTAGAATAATGTCTAAATTCCACAAATAAAAAATAAGTACTAATCAAGATTAGTACTAAAAAAACACCAAATATAAAATTTGAGGTGGAAAGATTGATGGGAAGAATAAGAAATAAGTACAGAGATGTGATTTTCAAAGCGGGGGCTTCATTGTATGACACTCAATATAAATTGTTGAATTTCAATCCGGTGTGAATTAGTTATATTACGCAGGTAAGTAAATTTTCGTAGTTAAATGGATTATGAAAGCAAGGTGTGGGCTAATCGATCTTAATTTTCAGCCGTGGGTCAGAGGCATAAATGCGCGCTACTCCTGATGTAATGCAGTAGAACAAGAGATATTTTTCATTTTGTTGCTAAGATATCGTGTCATCGCCGATTGGAGGAGTGACTGGCTAGGGTGAATCGAGCTGTCCCGTGATTTATTTATAGACTTTTGAATGAAAAGGACTGGGATAAGTTGGCAGCCCATTACACAGATGGATGGCACTGTAGATGGTAATTAGTTCGAGAGCTCAACTATTAACTCCTTAGGATTTCAACTCAAAATGATTATTATATTATGTACGTGGTATAGCAAAATTTCATCTGTTTAGTTTTAGTATTTATGTCGATATTTCACATTACTTTCTGTCTGAGTTCCGGTAGTTTTGAGTTTTGATGAATGAGTTTGAATCTGTTGAAGATATTTTCTTTAAATGATTAAAAAGTAAATGTAACTGATAAAATGTAAATGAAACGTAAAAATAAATATAATTTTTTATGCACTCAGTTCCTAATTAAATTGTATTACAGTAAATGAATTATGATATGCAATGACTAACGGTGGTCCCGGAGGTTAAACAAACCCAAAAAACAAGAAAAAAATTAATTATGTTAAATGTGTAACTTGTCAACTAAACCTACTTACATATCATGCTACTTTTTGAAATTTATTCTAAACTTGTTTAATTTATTTGTCTTTTTGTTCGTTTTTTAAATTGCATTGTGTTATTTGTAATAAATATGATCTTTTTTGTATTAAAGGGAATTGTTTCTTTCTACGAAGATAATAATAGCATGATAGTATTAGCAATAACAAAGTCTTTTTTATTATTATTTTATCTAGTAATATCTCTGTTTATTATTCTACTAAGATTTCTAAGTGGTGTCTTTGTATTCATTGATAGTATTATTTTATCTTATCTTAATACTCCAACTGTCCAGCTTACGATTTTTAAATTAAACTGTAGAATGTGTGCTAATTATGTGTTGTGAATATATATATATTGTAAGTAGTTATATTAAACGTGAAAATAAAGTATTGTTATTATTAGAGAAATTATAATATTACTTAATTAATATACTTTCAGAATTACTAAATAATTCAATATTAAGTATAAAATATTTCAAAATTCATATTTAATTTCAATAATATTACTGTGGGATTTAAATTTTTAAAACTTCCATACCTACTGATATAATCATCAGGTTATTCTATTTTATTCCAAATCCTTTGTACTATGTATTAAAAATTAATAATTTTTTCATAGTATATCTTTCCAATCGAAAGTTCTGAGGTTCAAGTTCTAGTAAAAGTTAGTTACATTTATACGGATTTGAGTACTATACGCTGGAATCTGGTGTCATGGTGGTTGGTGTTTAATTAAGTACACATCTCTGGTATGGTCGGCCTGAGTCTGTACACAAATCATGTACAGACTTATCATAATTTAAAGATAAAAATAAAGTTAACCTAAACGTAAAGAACATAGCTATTGATTTTTCTATTAATTTAACATAAACGTAATAAAACATAAAGATAAAAATTATAATGGAAATATTTTTCAAACAAAACAAAAGTTAGAGATAATAAGTATTTTCAACGCTATAAAAAGATTTTTTATTTTTATTTTTCCTAATTTGTACGTTGCAGTCTTTCAACTAGGAAGTAATAAGCAACCTCCCGCATGGCCCAATCAGATAAGGATGAAATATATGACATGTAAATATGAGGTCTAGTCTTGCATAGACTCAGGCCGACCATTCCTGAGACATAGTTAATTCAACCCCAACCACCAAAGTACACCGGTATCCACTCTAGAGAATTCAAATCCGTATAAATGTAACGAACTTTTACTGGGATTTGAATTCATCAGAACCTTCGGTTGAAAAGACTACGAAAATTGTCATTAATTTTAATACGTAATAGAAAAGATTTGAAACATAATACCTTAAAATTATATCTGATTGATACTTTCATTCAGGAAAACTTTCCGAATTTTTTTCTTACATGTAAAAATGGAAACCCTACTATTAAAATTTTCCTGGCATATATACCTGGGTTTTTAATAAAAAAAAAAAAAAAACATGTGCTCATTTCATTTACGAGGTCATCAAGAAATTTTATACGTACGGACGGTGCTTACTTTACTTTTATGGTTACACGGACTGAACTGTAATGTACAGTAGCAGTACCCAGCAGTCATACGTAAAAAAAAATACTGGATAATTTAGCATAACATAAATTCTATAAAAATATTTGAAATTTTATTGCTAATTGTATATTTTTATTTAAGCTTTATATATATGTTATTTTGAAGAAGTGTTAGATTTTATTCCTGGAATTTTGAGCTGTAGACAATTTTTCTTTTTCTTTAGAAACCACTTTCTAAACAAGCGAAATACGTATTACAAAGTTCAGTAATAAATTAATAGTAATAACTTTAATCTTACAACACAAACATTATTACAAATCAGAATTTAATAATTTATAAAAGTAGTTTCTAAACATAAACTATACCACTACTAGCTCTACCCGCCACGCTTCGCTGTGGCACATTGTGGTTGCATGGATGAGAAATGAGAAACAAAACAAAGCATACGTTTCATAGAAGTTTAATTTTGCAATACTTGTGGATATACAATATTTTTTGTTTTTCCACTGTCTGCGTAGATAAAAGGCTATCTGGTTTGCCGACTCGGGAACACGCAACATACAGTTGTTGCCCATGTGAGAAGCAATCCGCATCTAAATCTAAACCACACAATTCTAAAGATTTACCTTGAGCTTTATTGATTGTGATTGCAAATGCCAATCGAATTGGGAATTGCAATCTTTTAAATTAAAATGGTGTCTCGGTCGGGATTATGGGTATTTGAGGAATGAGGACATCTTCACCTTTGAAAGGCCCCGTTAAAATCGTTGCTTTCACTACGTTATTCATCAATTTCTTAACTGCAAGTCGCGTGCCGTTGCAGAGTTTTGGCTGATTAATATTCCGCAACAGGATAATTGTCATTTTTTGATCGAACCGTTGCTAGAATCAATCTAATGAGGAATGTTTTCCCGGTTCCTTCTGGCGCATCTAAGAAGAAGGTCCCCCCAACTCCATCATTTATCATTTGCATTATGCGATCATAAATGCCTTTCTGCTTACGTGTTAATTTGGGAATGTTTAATTGTTTTAATTTAAATATATTTATTTATTAACCTCTGTAAAAATTTTTGAATTAAAATGAAAAGTACATAAGATTTTATTTCACTGATAACTTCTGATTTTTTTCATATTTTTTTATTGTTATTATGAATTGTTATTTATTGTAATTTTTTTTACAATCAGAGGTAATAATTATTAATAAATCAATATATTTAAATTAAAAAAAGGAAAGTGAAAAAATGAAAAAAATGTTGCAAACAATGAAAGAATAAAAACTTTAAGAGAAGATGACGAATATAGAGAGAAAATTTGAAAACTAGAGAACGTGTACACAAATTTAGATCAGAAGAATTATATCAAGCCAAATAGCGAATAAATGATTGGCAACAAAAAACAAACGAAATGATGGTCAACTCCGACTTAGGGAGAATATTGTCCGACAATATCAGCGGAGTAACGAAACTAAAAGATAAGAATTTTTTGCAATTTATAAAAGATCGGGCATGTATGCCTCAGTTAATATGTTCTTGTGAAGGTGTATTTTTCAGTCATTCTGTAGTTAACTTAAATGTAGATAAAATTAAACAGAAAATTCAGAATAATTAAATAACATTAAACAGAAATTAAATTAGAAAATCCAAGAAATAATATGATTCTAAATTATAATTTTCAGTTAATTTTAAATAATCAAATGATTCACCAAATCTATTACATATACACATATATAATAATGCCTATTAAATTACATATAGACATTTTTAAAAGTATATAAAATTTTATTTTACTATTAACATCTGATTTTTTTTCATATTTTTTTATTGGTATTATTGAAGAATTATTTATTGTAATTTTTTTCTTTTACAACCCCGGGCTAATAATTACTAATAAATCAATATATTAAATTAAAAAAAAAAAATTTTTAAAAGGAAAGGAGACGAAGTCTGATTCGAACCCCTTAGCCTTCCCCTAAGATCCGAATATTTTTAATTAAAATTTATTTGGCTATAACTCTGGAACCAATGAAAATAAGTACCACTTATGAAACATTGTTGAAAATCTCTCAATGAGGGCTTACTACTGCAGTTAAGAAAAAGTCCAAAATCCTAATTTTTTTTCGATAAATTTCTACTTAAAAAAACGAAAAATAATTCCACCAATACGCTAAACATGTATTATATACTAAAATTTGATATTGTGATTTTATAACATTAAAAAATACAATAAACACATAAATTTATCCAATCAAAATATCAAATTATTCAATTGTTCTTTATCAGCTGATAACAGGGGGTAATATTTATATAATAAAATAAAAGATAATTACTTCATAAAAAATCTTATATTTTCATGTAATTTCAATAAAATCAAAAGTAATTTGAAAAGGTTTGATAAAGGTTCAAATAAAGGATAAAAATAAAATATTTTTTATTTTAATTTTTTTAATTTTTGTAACATCATAACGTAATAGATACAAACAATAGCGTGATATGTAGACACGATACAATTCCTCTGTTAAGTGAATTTTAAATAAACTTTTTTTTTATAGCCAATTAATTATAAATTTATTTTTATCGTGTTCCGACATATATCCAAATGAAACAAAATTAATTTTATTAGAAAATAATTTCTATACTTCAAAGAAAGAAGTACAAATAAAAATATTAAAAAAAACAATCTAATAAAATTATACATTAAATGATTTACATTCAAGATATTCTCTTTCTGTCTCAAAATATACCTATTTACAATCGGTTACACCTTTACAGAAACCATAAGTAAATATGATCAAATCACATGTAGAGAGGCTACCATCGAAGCTCCTCAAAAATTACATTCTAATATTCCTATGCATAACATGTTCGGTAAGTATATACTTAGAGTAAGTTCAGCGAACAGTACATCGGTAGACTTCCGAAAACAAAATTTATCATATTAGATTTTGAAAGAGAAAAACAATGAAAACAGAGAGAAAAAATGAACATAAAACTGAAAGTAAAAATGATAAAATAAAAACAATGACTAGAACGAAGTGAAATAGCGAGATGATGCGCAACTCTTAAGGGATACAATTCCACCTTAAATCACATAAAGTCACCACGGTCCAACACGTGAACATCCTCACTAACATCCTTCTTTTAGCCTTTTACATTCTCATTATTGTCTACGATTTTTCTTCAGACGCATGGTAAACTCAGATATTCGTGGATTGATACTATAAATCATAGAATGTAATGTAGAAGGTTCACACAGCCTTCTACTTTTTTTTTTCTCTACTCCCCTGGGCCGGACCGACTTGATGGTATTACACCACCTAGGGGAGTGTCCGTTACTCTAATAGGCCCTCCCCGCCTACCGGCTATATAACGGCATGGCAGGTCAGGCCTACCGGTGGCTCTTTTGAGATTTTTTATTCTCTGTTATGTCCTCTATGGAACCACATCATACCTACAAGTCGTGATGTGACCCCGGATCTTTCATAATACTCTCTTGTCCCTACAGCACATTCCAAGGAGTCCTCAGCGGATCATTGAAACCAGCACACCTAAGCATGCTGGCTCTCACCGCTGAGGCTGTCCACCCAACCTAACATACTAGAAACCCATACTTCTTTCATCTTCATTCTTCTGTTTTAGTACTGTCTTTATATAATCAGACCTTCCTCCAGTTCTCCTTACTGCTGAGCATGAAATCCATGGTTTCCTTCAGCGTTTTTCCATGAATACCCGCGTCGTGTCTTAGTCTTATCCATTTATTACATACTAAAAACGTATGCTCAGAATCATCGTCCTGTTCGCAGTACATGCATGTGGGTTCATTCCTTCTTCCCACCTTATGGAGATAACCATTGAAACACCCATGTCCGGTCAGGAACTGGGTGATCCAATAGTCAGTTTCTCCATGCCGCCTGTTTATCCATCCTGTTAATTCTGGAATTAAGGTTCTTGTCCATCCAGCCACTCCAGCCTCCACCCATCTCTCCTGCCAGATTCTATGTATGTTTTCCCTGACTTCATTTTCTGCTCTCCCTAAAAACCTGTCAGTTCTATATCTGGCGATAAGGTCAATCGGTAACATTCCCGAGAGCACACAGAGGGCATCGTAAGAAACAGTTCTATAGGCAGATACTACTCCCAGTAGTATCCCCCTGTGTGCTCTCTTCAACCTGTCTCTATTTCTGCTAATAGTGAGAGCACAACTCCATGCCGGCACGGCATACATCATTGTTGACACTACGGTAGTAGTACGGAAATGGTGGTACGGCGCCAAACATGACGTCATTCCAAGATGGCGGCTGTCCGCCATCTTGGATTCCAAGATGGCGACCGTCCGCCATCTTGGAAACGTCACTTCTGACGTCACTAATTCAAGATGGCGGTGGTCAGCCATCTTGGATTGTGACGTCATTGGCGCCGGTACCCCGTCAGTGTTGCCAACTTGATTTATTTTATGTCGATGTGAGTCAGTGTTACCAACTTGATTTATTTTTTGTTGACATGTTTATATATTGAAGAAATATTTCAAAGGTTGGTATCACTGTTGTGTGGCGGTCGATTTGAATTAAATAAATAATATTTAAAGTGAAAAAAATTCTGTCGGCTAGAGGATTCGAACCCGGTCATGACGGGACGCGACCGACTGACGCCTTAAACCAATCGGCTGCGGTGACTCCCTGATGTAATGAGTGAAAAATGTTCTACGTAAGCTGTGAATTTTAACGTAACATCAGTCTGTACACACACACGCGCACACACATACATATATACACACAAGTGAATATAGACGTACCTCGAGGATGATCCTGGTCGTCCAGGCGATGGCGTCGGGAGGCGTTACAGGTTCTCGTCGTAGATCGTGCACCGGGAGGCGGTGGCGGTAATGTCTGCTGCAACACACAAACACACACGCACACACACACGCGCACACACATACATATACACACAAGTGAATATAGACGTACCTCGAGGATGATCCTGGTCGTCCAGGCGATGGCGTCGGGAGGCGTTACCGCGACGGAGAGAGGTTCTCGTCGTGGATCGTGCACCGGGAGGCGGTGGCGGCGATGTCTGCTGCAACACACAAACACACACACACACGCGCGCACACACATACATATACACACAAGTGAATATAGACGTACCTCGAGGATGATCCTGGTCGTCCAGGCGATGGCGTCGGGAGGCGTTACCGCGACGGAGAGAGGTTCTCGTCGTGGATCGTGCACCGGGAGGCGGTGGCGGCTGTGTTTGCGTGCGTGCGTCAGCGGAGTGACGCAGACGTGTTTACCGTGCGAGATGCGGCGCTCGACTGAATAATTGTGGGACCGACGTGGTCTGAAGTTGTCCGATTGACCAATCGCAGCGTTGGAATTCGAATCGGCGCATGCGCACTAGCCGTTAGTGCGTACGTGCGAACTCGAACGTCGTCTCTAATAAGAGCGGAAGCGATAAAGAAATTTTTTTTTTTTTTTTATTATTATCGGGTCACTAATACAAAAGTGACTTGAGTTGTTGTAACCGGTTAAATCCGGTTGTGTCTGGATCTGTAAAAGGAAAAAAAAAGTTATGAAATGAATTTATGTGTTGGAACACTCTCCTCACCATTCGCAGGTGTAATTCGACAAAAGATGGTGAATCTGACGTCGGGTTACACCGCAGGCCTTGGAACCTTCATCCAGTAATGCCAATCAACTAAATTTTATTTCTAAAAAATAGTTTTACATTACTGTATGGGGGTTTAGAGTGTTGTTGCATTTCCACACCACCCCAGAGGTAGCAACCGCGGTGCGTTGAGATTTTTTTTTTTAGAGTGATATCTCTCCCCAGTAGGTCTACAAAACACTCGACTATATATATATATCTTAAGAAACGTCTTCATGATACTTCTTTACAAGAAAGAACATCTATGTTAAACAAAAAAAAAAAAATCCCAAGATAACTCTAATTTATGTTGTAGTCCTTAAAAGGACTTATTTAAACATCGTAGAAATTAAAAAAATCGTTGACGGTTTTCTTTATACTCTTCTTTGCGTTTCGTATTCTTGTATAAAATAAAATAAAGAGAAGCGATGTGACGTCCTTACATATATCGATTGGTTTTAACGTAATCGAATTCTGAATTTTCATTTGTGTCGTACGCCACCAACAGCGGTTGGGTATCATCGTCACAACCATCGGCAGAACAATCTACCTCATCACGACCTCTGAAGAAAAGTCCTCCGTCCGTCGCTACATTAGCTGTTACTCTTCTTCTTTCGTTTGCAGCAAACACGTTTACAGCGAGTACGTTATTTTTTCGATGCGACGTATTGAGATTTTTTAACACGGACGCATTCAACTTCATATTCGACGAACGATTTAATTTGAACGCCTTTACGTTACCGTCGTCACCGTAGAATCCAGAAAACAGTACTTCTTTGCTGTGAATAAGTGCGATAGCTTGTTCACCGCATTCAAATTCACAATAATATTTTCGTCCATATCCAAAATCATCATCATTGAAAACCACTCTTATGGTCAAGTTATCACCGTTTTTATCAAAATCATAATCAGATAAATCGACAATATATACGTAACTGTGTTTTAATTTAAAACACATAGTCGTCAGTTGTTGGTCACCAACGCGCACGCGTACATCTTCTTCACTAAACTGAATCATGTTTACAACTCGAACGTTTCTCAACGAATAAACTGCTTCACTCAGTTACACTGTATTTATAAGCTCCTCCCCACCACCACAACTACCACACCCTGCTATCAACGAATCAGAATGTCACAACCTCCCCTCCACAATTCGAAAAAAATTCATCTGATAGGTATGGTGATATCCTGACAAGTGCATTTTGTATGATTTGAAGCTACAATTTTTCAATTTATTGTTAAACACTCTCCTCACCATTTGCAACAAAATCCGATAGTAGATAAATCTATTACCAGATCGTGTCGCGGGACTTGGAACCACTACATTCAATAAACGTAACTAAATATCGTTTTCTATCTTGTTTACTTTAAAAGAAAACATTTTTTAAAAAAACAATAATTAGTTACAAATTTATTGATGGGGGTTTAAAGTGTTTTTTGTTTTGTGTATGTATGTGTAATTTTGTGTTGTTTGTTTAATGTGTTGTTGTCCTGAAAAGGACAGTTTGAATAGCTACCTGGTATTACTCGAATACCACATCGAAGGCTTTTCCGATGCGTCCTTTGAAGACGAGTTTCAGCTTCATTTCAGTTATTATGTCAAATTCGTCCTCTTTCAATGTTTCCGCAAACCGTCTCGGCAAGTAAACGTTAAATGGTTGTTCTTCCTCACCTTCACGTAAGCGACATAATATACTCTTCCCATAACGTGTAGCGATTTTCCTTAACCATACAACCTCGTACGGTTTCCCAATCGTAAGATCACCAACGCTCTTCGTCTCTACGTTGGTTGCAACAAGTCGCTTATTCAAATGATGAAGAAAATCTTTTCTGTTACCGTCAGTCATGATGATGTTATTTCTTCAAACGTTAGCTTTAGAATGAGACTAGAGCGATTACAAATGGCTATTTATACCCACACATCTGCTTATCAACATCCGCAATCGGTATTCCAAGAATCGACAATTAATATTTATTTTAATTGCTTAACAACATCTGGTTGAGCCAATTATTTTTTCTTATCAAAGCCATAAATTATTTTTATTTTAAGTTCTTATCTACTAATCATATCCGGTCGAGCCAATTATTTCTTATCAAAGCTATAAATAATTTTTTATTGTTATCATCACGATAATTAATTCCACGAATTGAACCAATTATTTTTTTTTATCAAAGCCATAAATTATTTTTTTATTTTAAATCGCCAATTATTTTTTCTTATCAAAGCCATAAATTATTTTTATTTTAAGTTCTTATCTACTAATCACATCCAGTCGAGCCAATTATTTCTTATCAACGCTATAAATAATTTTTTATTGTTATCGTCATTATAATTAATTCCGCGAATTGAACCAATTATTTTTTTTATCAAAGTCATAAATTATTCTTATCAATATTTATTTTAATTGCTTAACAACATCTGGTTGAGCCAATTATTTTTCTTATCAAAGCCATAAATTATTTTTATTTCTTATCATCGCTATAAATATTTTTTTTTATTGTTATCGTCACGATAAATAATCCCACGTGCCAATTAAAAATTATATTTTCCTTATAAAACAGTAATCACAAATAAACAAACATTTACCACCACCAAAAAAAAAAAAAAAAAAAAAATACATTTGTTTGAGTTGCGTTTCCACACCACCCAAGAGGTAGCAACTGCAGCGCGTTGAGATTTTTTTTATGCGAGTGATATCTCTCCCCAATAGGCCTACAAACACTCGTGCAAAATTTTACAAACTGATTTTTATATCCTCGTTGAACTCGTCAACGTCACCGTTGGCAAGTTTTTTCTTTCCATAATAAGTTAATTTCATCGAATGATTTTTTACAACGTTCAATTCATCGTCGGTAAATCTGTTTGTATACGTCTTTGGTAATAAGGTTTGAAAGCTGTCCGGTTCATCCGATTCGCTGTCGAACAATATTACGCAAATACGGAGTTCGCCGTATTGAGTAAATATCTTTCTCATTTCCAACAGTACGTAGCTCACACCGATATCAAGATCGGTCAACCTCCTGAACGGTATCTTCTTTAGAAAACAATATTCATCGTTGAAAATGTTAATAAACGCTACGGTGTCCATCTTAACATTCGCAGTGCTCACACTCGAATGGCAATTGCAAGTGTGATTTACCTTCTTACCCCCTATTTCCACGACAATTTTGCAAAACAACCGATAGAGTTCGTTACGATCGATAACTGTACAGGCGAACGGACTTTCCCATAACACTTCGTATTTATTTGCACGTACCATAGCGTGCATTCTTTTCACGTTTTCAATAATCAATTCGCACGAACATAAGTATTCTGGTAGACCACGACCGCAGTAGTCGAATTTCTTACAATCGAAAGCATGTATTTCATCATTAACATCGTAGTGGGTGGTAAGCATCATAAAACAATATTTGCAAATATACGATGCAATAAACCTCAATTCGTTTACCGAATCGCTAAACGTTTTCATCGCTGCTATATCGGGTCGTCACTATAGTGAATATAATGTCTACACAATCCGTCTACAGTATCTATTTTTAAACTGTCTAAATATTCTTGTAAACCGTCGTGAAGTTCAGCGTAAGTAGCGTCGTAATTGAAAACCACTCTAACCGTATTGAAACGGTGTATGTCTGCGGTAATACTTGTTGCGTGAGGAAACGCAGCAATTGTAAGTTTCATAAGATGACGCAACGTTCTTACACGACGATTTGGAAAAAATCTAATCGTCCACACCGATGCGGCTATGTCAACGTCCATCGCTAAACTGCGGATGGAATTACACATCGGAAGGTTTTTCAAGGGGAAAAAATAGGTTTACTATAAAACACTCTCCTCACCGTTTGTAACACAATTGATAGTGGATAAATCCAATATCATATCGTGTCACGGGCCTTGGAACCACTACATTCAATAAATGTAAATAAATATAGTTTTTTCTAAATTAAAAAACAATAATTAGTTACAATTTATTGTATGGGGGTTTAAAGTGTTTTTTGTTTTGTCTACGCGTGTAATTTTGTGTTGTTTGTGTAATGTGTTGTTGTTGTTGTCCTGAAAAGGACAGTTTGGGAAAGACGGAGAGGTGACTAATTGAAATAGATTTTTATATAGCCAGTCACCGCTTGTCTACACATCCCACATGGAAGGTTGTGTTGTATTAAATAGCGTACACAATCTATGCAGAATGTGTGACCGCACGGTAGTATCGTTGCTCCTACACGTGCAATCAGACATATTTTACATCGCAGTGTACTGGTCAAATCTTCATCCCGTATAACACCTCGTTCTACTGCACATTTCACATTTCTTAATACCTCACTAAGCGATTCTAAAAAGGGTACATCTGCACCCTTCACACTTGAGATACTACGCACCAAGTTTCTAATACTGGTAACCACTCTTGCTTTAGCAACTTCGAATGATGTCGATGTTCTCTCACCCATGTTCGTCTGATGTGCAGCTGTGTTGTGAAATGAATGATGTAGTGAGCAGAGCGACAAATATATATACCTTATCAGTGCTATGGACCCTGTACTTCCTGTTATTTCCCGCTTGTTATTTTAAATTTAAAAAAAACGGTTACGTTTCCACACCACCCACGAGGTAGCAACCGTGGCGCGTTGAGATTTTTTTTTTACATGAGTGAAATCTCTCCCCAATAGGCCTACTGTAAAACACTCGAATCTTTTTTTATATTTTTTTTAATTTTTTTTTTATTTTTTTTTTATTTTTTATTTTTTTCATCAACATCTTGCAGCAGACTGAGCTCTACAGCGGTATTCGACGTGGAACAACATATTCAAACGAAAGCGGTACGTTTTCCTTGATGCAGTTTTGACAACGAGTTGAGTGGTGATGCACATCCATCCTTTCGTTACACCAACAACATTTTACACACAATTCGTTGAAGGAATAGTAATAACCGTTTTTTGCCAATTCCTCTTTGTTTTCCGCGTTTGTGTTCGCAAACGATCGCAATCGATCGGCTTCTCTCACCAGATCCAACGGCTTTTTACACATCTTCAACCACTCCATGTAGAAACAACCGGTTTGTAACGCACATTTTCCACTCTCCTTGTGCGTGTGGTACGGACAATTTACGATATAATTTGAATTAGGTTTCGGTGCGCTGTCCGGTATCTGACGAACATCGTTATGAAACCGTCGCAAAAATTCCACTTTCTCCAACCCTTTGGTGTGTATTGTGGCAAACTGCGAACATAACGCCTTCATGATATCGTCGTTGTATACGACTTCGCCGTAATTCCAATCGATTTTGTGAAAATTCCTCTCCAACCATCCGACCATCCGTTTGTATTTAGATGTCAACTCAGACTTTGGGTACGGTGATCGAAAGTGAAGAATCATATAGTTTCCATCACCGACAACAGCAAGTTCTTTAACTATAAACTCACCTCGTTTGCCGAGAAAGCCGTGATACTCGATAACTCCTTCCATGACGATCGCTCATCCGTGTATGAGGATGGCGATATGTAACCACCAACGATGTCTATGAAATCACAATGTTGGTGGGGGATATCCCTTCGTTCCCCTTATCCGCCTTCTTTTTGTCCTTCTTCTTCTGTTTCTTATTGGTCTTGGTCTTTGTGATCGTGTGTTCAACTGAAGAAGGTTTATCATAAGATTTTTTACGCGGATTTCTCCTTTTGCGGATCTTCGTTGGTTTCGATTTAACCTCCTTCTCAGTCGGTTTCGTAACTTCAGGATGGTGATTGATGTTATGCAAAGAATCGTTCATGAATAGAAACGATTGAACGTCGTCTGGCGAATATACACCACTTCCTTCCATGACGGATGCTCAACAACTACTGATTTGTATGCGCGCAGTCGGATTAAGCCTTTTTATACTTTCAAAGTAGAAGTGGTGGGGGTTACCCCCTCCACATCTTCTTCTTCCTCGTTTAGAGGACCATCATAGTCATCATCACCATGTGCATGTAACGTCATGTTACGTAATGAGATTTTGGTAGCGTTTACCTTTGGTAACACTGTTGTCCTCGCTGAAGGTAATGATGTCGTTACATTCACTATGTTTTTCCTCTTCAATGCGGTTTTGTCGATGTTTACCTTTAGTAATACTGTCGTCTTCGCTGAAGGTAACGATGTAGTGATGTTGCTAACTACGTCAGCAGACAGGTTTTTTGAAGATGATGGTGGTGATACGGTAGCGTTGTAAAAAATGGACAACACCTCCACAGACGATGAATTACACCATACTAACGGTATGTTAACCGGTGATTGTGTAGAAAAAGTCACTCTACACCGTATCGGTTTGATCGTTGTACAAGATTCATGCGAAAAGTCACCCAGTAACAGTGTTACGATTATTCCAACTGCAATACCCGTTTTAAATATGCTAAATGTTATCAACCATTTCGTAAACTGTCGCCACGTAGCTAATATTTGCTTTTTACCTTCCTCTCCCCGTCCACCACCTAATTGATCCATCTCAAATACCACCGGCATTACATACGTTTTTTCACTATTCCACTGAGCGGAGTGTACGTGACGATGCTATCATGTATAATGAGACAGTAGGCAGTCGTGTTGGCCGGTATATTGTTTTTAGTATCGAAATCGATACGTACATCTACTGTTCCTGTTTTAAGCGATTCGTTCTGACGGGAACAGTCGATAACTATTAACGGTACACTGGTCTTGAAATCCGCCAAACTGTAAGCGGGACATTCGTCCTGCGGTTTGTTATAATACCCAGACCGAAAGCTGGCGAACATTTCATACATCATATTCACATCTCCCTGTAGATTGTCGTACGGATAGTACTGCGAATTCAAATACAGACGAACGTTTACCAACTCGCACATATCGAAGTTCGTCAATGATTTTGTAGCTTTATCTTTTCTGTCGGTCTGTAAACCGAATATCACGTATCTCGGTCTCTCCGTTTGCGCACATGTTTTTACCGTCCATGAATGTATGTTTGTTTGTGGTAGAGCCGGATATTCGTGGATCTGCCATGTACGAAAAGCAATAGCTAACGGTCTATCTCGTTCTACTACCTTCAACAAATGCAATCGCATCGTATCGGCAACGTGAACATACGGAATTTTCCACGCTATCTTAGTCACTTTCAACTTGGAATCAGGCGCCTCTTTTGAAGACACTAATGCGTTCACGTCGTTGGAAGATCTAAGCAAAACCAATTCTTGTTTGACGTTCAATATTATGTGTCTGTAGTCTTCGGCGAAACCCATAAGCATACGCAGCGGTACGTAGAAGCAAAATCTTCCCGTGTTTTCTTCCAAATCGAACTTATCCGACGCTTTGAACTTCCACCCGAAATTTTCCAAAATATTTTCTTCGCTTTTACGCAACGAAAGAATATTCTTTATCGTTGTCGTTATTCCTAGCTTTTGTACGCGACACATTTCCGTACCGTTTATCTCGTATCGTATCTCTTCGAAGAGAAACGGTATCGCGTTGTTTGTTAACCACGATTCCGTTGCCTTTTTATCGCCTGCTTTAGTAGTTAACGCACCTTCGACCATCAAATAGCTTTTATGCGGTAAAGTGTACACATCTTGTTGGTGTATCGGAATCCGGATTTCATCGTTGTTGTTGTAAGTCGACGAAGCGTACGGTAGATGGGTATGATATTCGTACTGTGTGATCGTGTTATCGAACGAAACACTTTCACCGACGTCCAACATATTCGCTCCTGCCATTACTGTTCACCAAAACTGTAAAACCAAGTTTACGAAGAAACAACACGTTACGCGATGTTAACGCTTTGGTGTTTGCACGTCGACTGATCGGTTTGCGTGTCGTTTCGCTACTAGTACCAACGCTGTTGTATATTAACCCCATCTATTGGCTTTCTTTTTTTACTTCGTTTTCCTTTGTAAATGCAATCTCACCGTAACGGTTTCACCGCGAAAATTAATCGGTTTTCCGTCTTGATCGGTAAACTTTATAGCGATATCGTCTAAGCTCTTCGTATTCACCGGTAGATAGATTATATTCTTCGGCGATTCGATTATTTTGAAACCAGGCGGTACGCTTAGCGTGAATTCGTGCAACACGTGTCCCTCTGATCCGTTCGTGTAGGAGCCTCGTATAAGGTTGCATTCGACCCGTACGGTGTTCACGTTGTTAATGGCAACTGGCTTCGATGACTCGTGCCATATATTCGCAGTCAGATTAGTTTTCTCGAACCCCAACAACGGTGCTAAACTATCCGTTGATGTCAAATCGATGGCAGCGCTGCATTTAAGTTCGCATTTTAACGTGTTGTTATTCGGACGCATAAGTAAATCTATTTTGCTTTTGTCTTTGAGTTCATCGCTCAAGCGTTTGGCGATATCATCCACTTCGTACGATCCGGTCGCTAGTGTCAGCTTAATCGGTTTTTGAGGTTTCTTTGGTATAACAGTAAATGTGTTGTTGATTCCCTCTTCGACATTTGGAATCGAGTTGTATGTGGTTAAGTTTATCAACGCCAATTCCCAATCGCCATCAGACAAATCCAATGGCGGAAAGAATGTAGCGTGTAAGAACGACGTAGTTCCACTTATGCAAAACATGTTTACCTGTAGGCTGACGAATCACGACTGAGAAATTCAAGACATAAATGACCGCAGATAACCGTGTTTATACTCTGTCTGGCGTTATAATTGAAATTTATAATCGAATCGAGTGGAAAATAACGTATCAATTCGTTAGGTGGACGCAGATTACCGAAACTGTCGAAATAGTCCACCATCCGTCCACGTTTTCTATAACATACCCAATGTGTTCCATGACCAGTACTGCGGTCAAGATTAACTATCGCAGTTTCGTTAATCTTCGGTTGTGTAGGTAATGCGTCCAACATGAAGACCCCTCGAAAATCGGTTATATTTAGTCTTCTCGCGTACCACATTAGTTCTATGTTTGATAGCGGTCGCACTGGTATTCCCTTTATTGGAGACGACGACGACGGCGACGAAGTTTTTTTTTACCGCCCATCCCCGATCCCGTCAAAGGGTAGGGCTTAAGGTATAATCCCTGCCCTGCAGCGTCCGCTTTTCGTTTCATCATTTCGACAAGGCGTTTTATATTATTCCTTTTTGTTCGTCTTCTTCGTCTTCGTACTCTTCCACCGCCGAACTTTGCTTTTAATTTCATCGCGTTTGTAACCGCCAATGCCGTAGCTTTTTCCGCGATACTCGAATCCTTAGCTTTAACTCTTTCCCAAGCGCTATCGGCTAATTTACGATCTGCAGCCGCTCTTCTTTCGTTGTCGCTGTACGTTGCGTATGCGATATCGTGTTCTTTACAAGCGGCGTCCAACTTGTTTACACCGGGATCGCCTCTCTTTAATCGTTTTTTTAAATTCGTTCCAGGTCCGCAGTACTGATATCCCGGAATATGTAACTCTATCGGTAATAAATCGACCCCTTTGTTTACGACCGTACCCACCACCTTTTTGACACCTTTTAATGCTTTATCACCGATATAGGATCCTAACGCTCCTGCAGCTCCTGCTGTTAGAGTTGTTAACAGTCCACCGCCTCGTTTAAGACTGGCTATTCGTTTAGATCTTCTCACCTTACCCTTATGAACGGGAGAACATTTTGACCTCCTCACTCTTGCCATGTCGGATAGACAATGAACTTGTTTACAACATTCTACCATCTTACATTGGATCCATGTTCGACAATCATACCATATTTTTATTCACATCATCCGAGACCGGGGGACGTATCATATTTTTATTCACATCCTCATTCTTCAATGTCTTATCAGTGATCGGAGGACGCACCATATTTTTTGTCACATCCTCGTCCTCCGAAACCGGGAGACGTATCATATTTTTATTCACATCATCATTCTTCATTGTCTTATCAGCGATTGGAGGACGCACCATATTTTTTGTCGCATCCTCATTCTCCTTTGTATCTTTACTATTTAGATCTGTGTTTGCAGAATCGCTTTGGTGATGATTGTCAGCGGTTAATATACGCATAAGCGATATTTGATTTAAGTTTCTGTTAGCGCTGTCATTAATGTTTAATACAAATTTGTAAAAATTAAATAGTGCGCGTGTTAAAAGCAAATTAATTATTTGCTTTTCATCGAAAAGTTTTTTTTGTAAATAGTTGACAGTAACGACGTCCGTCTTTTCGACAGGATCACCGACTCTACATATTCGCTTATTTTGGATATCCACAACACCGTTTTTAATCGTTAAAATCCCATTTGTCAATTTGTCTACGTATGACTTTGTAGTGAGATCTGTGGTATTAATTGGTGCACCAGCATTTGCGATAACGCACCCTCTCGCGTTAATTCTCTCATTTGTACCGAAAAGGTTTTTCCGTAAATAGTCGACAGTTACGGCGTCTGTTTTTACAATTGGATCGGCGATATCGCACAATCGCCTCTTTGAAAAGGAGAGTGCGTTGTTGTCCATCGGTGAAACCGTCGGTAAGTATTTATTATTCAACTCGCTTTGCTTTACGAACATTTTCTTAACGTGACCGATTGTTGCACCATCATCATCTTCAACAGGCGGTCCGACGTTGCACAAACGTCTTTTTTTGATATCGAAATCTCCATCGGCGGTTTTGTCAAACGTTTCAACAATCCGAGTTGGTGGTGGTTGGGCGGTTGCACTCCCAACGCGAGAACGTCCGAACTTGTCGATACTCATCTTCAGACTGTTTAAAATAAAAGGTTCCCTGTACTACCTTCCTTTATGTATCCGCCTTCTTGCAGTTCTTCTACGATTGAAACTATTTCGTTATTATGACCGGTATGACCCGCACGTTTCGAAGCCAATAAAAGTCGCAGTCTATCGCACAGTTCATTCGGATCGTCCCAGTAAACGTAATCCGGTCTAACCGTTTTCTTCGCTCTCATCAACAGACCCGATCCAGTTATTGGACTTTCGTCGTCATGACCGCTTTCCGACGAAAGATGCGTACGAGGAAACAGTCTTTTGATAATATTTTTGTACTTTAACGATCGACTGGAAATTATGCGACCGGTATTTTGACTTTTATGCGCCTCAGTAGTTTCTAATATTTTCTTATAGTTATTTAAATCTTTGGTTGTATAATCTACAGGCTCATTCAAAAAAATCAATTGATATAAACCTTTGGAACCGCTATACGTCTTGTTGTCGATAACTATTTTATTTCCTTTGAACTGGAGTGGTTTTGTTCCGATCATCCATTGATCGTCAATGTTTTTAACTCCGTAGACGTTGTCTATTTTTTTACCTTTATCCGTTACGGTAAGATCCAAGAATTGTTTTGCACGATACCCCATCGTTTTCGGTGTCGACGGGTCTACAGGTTTAACGAACTGTTTTTCCGACGTCGGTGTTTTAAAGAGTCTTCTCATAACCGTTGGTGTCTCTTCCACCTCCTCCTTTGCATTCTCTTCCTGTTCTTTTTTAACATCGTACTTTTGTTTAAACGATTGATTAAGTTCTCGGAGCGGTTCGACAATAGGCTTAAATTGCTTTTCAATAACTTGTTCCGATTCTGTTATTCCTTGCGTAATAGCGCGATGTTTTCGTTTAATCGAATCTCGTATTCTATCGATTTCCATTACCAACTTCGCAGACGACGATGAGGATGGCATATCGACCTCGTTCTTGTTCGACATCGTGGTTACGAATGATCGGAAAACAGTCGATCACATCACCATCCTAGTTCCACCGATCTAAAGAACACTGCATGTTTTTTGGTTCTGCGTAGAAAACGTATAACATCGATTAACGAAACATTCATTCTTGTCAGACGACGATTGGTATTGCACAATTCGCGGTAATATTGTGTCACACCCTGATCGATAGACGGTATCATGAGTTTCGTGCTTGTGTCTTTAAAGACAGCAGCCCTTTTTACATTTCCAACCCACAGCGGAATATCCACAACCGTTGAGTGATCGCGTTGTGGTACCTTTGTCAAGTACCGTGTGGAAAGTCGTCTGATCGGATGACGGTCACCTTCCGAATGTAAATGCAACAGATAGCTATTCAACAACCAAAATTCGTCCGGTTTCGCTCCTGCATATTCGCACCATTTTCGCAGCAGATCTTCGTTTTGGATTTCAAACAGTTCGCGTCGTTCGTTGTACCTCAATCCGAACGAATCGGCGTATAATCGCAACGTAGGTAGCGCTTCGTTTAGAAATTCGCCAGAAAAGAGCGCCTGCGCCCTGTTGTTCACGATGTCGAACGGTAATCCTCCTCGTCTTATCGGTAATGTTTCCGGTACGTCGTCGGTAAATTGTACTCCGTAAGCCGTGTCCACAAAACATTTTCTACCGTATGATAACGCTAAGCGGTACAACGTTTTTGGCGACCTGATCGGAATAGTTCGTTCCGTGATCACTATACAGCATCTCGCTCCTTCTAGACGACTACCGTATTCCAACATGTGCATGTAAACGTTTGTGTAGTCCATAGATGCATGTCGGTTTCGAAGTTCCAATAAAGGCTTTTTGTACACGAGCGGAGAGGGTCTAAATCTTGAAATAAAGTTCCATCCGTGTCGAATTGTGGTGTTGAACATGTTTTTATCGTATATCACCAGTTCAATTGGCATCTCGTATTTGTCACATTCTTCTAAAAATTTTAACCATATACGCTTATTGAAAATCGTACCTTCGCTAGTAATCATCAACAGAACGACCAACGGATAGTCACGATTCATTCTTTTTACATGTCGCCAACATCGTCGGTCTTTATTTTCACAGTAGTTCACTTTACGGCAGACGTAGTTACCGCAAAACTTCTGACGGTCGCTAAAATATTTGGAACACAAGTTGTTTTGCGGTTTTTGCCTAAAACGTATCGCGTTAGCGTACGGTGTTCCGTCCTCGTAGGTGTGTATGCTTGCCATTGTTACCGACTATCAACTGATCTCTTTTACAAAAACATCAAAGCCTACTCTATATCGTCCACCGTCGATATCGCTCTCCTTATCCACAACCAAAAATCCATGAGGTTTTCTCCATGCAACACCACACAGACTTTTAAACCGATCGAATTTCATATCGGTATTTACATGATCTTGATATAAGTGACGTAAGTTGAGATCGTCTTGTTTGAATATAAGAAGGAGATTTGCGTTGTCCCGTACAAGGTGCTTCCCGACACTGGAATATGTCTGAGTCAAATAAAAGCTATCGATGTTGTTGTGTCGCCCCATCGCAAAGTACTTGCGAATATTATGTTGCTTTTCGCAAGCTACATCGTCGAAAATCATTATCGAATTCGGTGACGCTTCGTCGGGTGCCATCACATGATCGTTTTCTGAGTATGCAAAAAAGCCGATCTCCGGGACACCAGTCATGACTTGTTCTAGAAACTTATATTTCGGTTGGTACAGCGATTTAGAAAACACGTAAATATTTCTGAATCGTAAACCGTCCGGTGAGAACAGCAAGTTGAATAGAACATTTGTTTTTCCGCAATTAGACGGTCCACAGATAATACATCTGATTGTATTCGGTAGAAGAGGTCCATGACGAGTCCTTTTTCCTTCTCCACACCCGGCTCCTGTATATTCGTCGAAGTTTTCTAGCGTAATATTACCGACCTGTTGACGTTCCAACTTCATGTTTATGACTGATCGATTCACTACACCAAATCCGCCTTATGTATCCAACTGTTGTGTTTTCCATCGAACCCTTGCCACTTTACAAATAGCCTATCGCCTTTTCTTCGTAAGACTTTCTCGACTAAATAAACATTATTTGTAACGTTAGTTTTAATGAGCTCTTCAGCGTAAAATTTACCGCTCACCACCTCACCGTGAACATCGATCAACGTGTAAGTACACGGACGCGTATTATCATGTACCTTATGTACGATAAATATTTCATTCGTCCAATTCGGTAGATATCCTTTGGCGAATGTCTTTTTAAATTTGCTTATACGCACTCGATCGCCGACATTGTATTTCGGTAAAGTAGGTTTTCGATAGAGTACCGTATTTAACCGCTGTAAAACAGCGGCTTGGTTTCGCTTATTTACATCTTTCGGTTTCATTCCGATAGTGCGGTGACTGGTGTTGTTGTATTTTGCGATCAATTTCGGTAGTATTTCTAACCACCTGTAGGTTCCTTGTTCGGTAAATTTTCTCCACATCATCGTTTTCAGTGTTCGATTAAACCGTTCGACTATCGACGCTTTTTTATCCGAATGTGTGGAATAGTGATTTATATTGTACGACTGTAATAGTCGATTAACCGACGGATTGTAAAACTCTTTACCCAAATCGGTTTGAAAATGTCGCATCTTGTGTTTATCCAATATGGGTTTGAGGGCTTTAGCGATCTCCGTACCGGTTTTAGTTTTAATCGGTACGGCAAATGCTAGTTTAGAAAAACAATTTATCATCGTCAGTATGTAACGATAACTTTTGTTCGATTTAGCATACGGTATCATCTCAACAAGGTCAGCTTGATATAGGTCTGAAATACCTTTAAGTTCAACGCGTCTTGTGGGGTAGTTTCGACGCGCCTGTCGATGGAGCTCTTTAGCTATTGACGCCTTGACGTTCATTGTTGTACTGACCGTATTTCGTGTGTGTTTGATTGGATAGGAATAGGAAGAGAAAAAAAGGATCTTTATTTCTTTATTTTTTTTTTACCCGCCTCACCACTCTTATATCCCGGCCTTGGCACCGGCCGTATCGATAACAATGATAAATCATTAATCGATCTGCACATGTGCAGATCGGTTAAAGATTTAATGTGTGATCGATTCGGGGGGTTTAGGGTGGTCCTGAAAAGGACCGTTTTACATAAAGGGTCGTTTTACATTTTAAACGGTTACCGAAAAAACGGACAAGATGGCATACGCCGTGTATGTTCCACATACGGATTGTCTGTCTCTTCCCATTTAAACAAACGTATACGACAATAGTCACATCTGACCACATCATCGATACCTTCATACCTGAATCCATGCATAGCTAGGATCAGGGGGGAAAGTAACGGTTTGTCCATATGTGGCCATAAGGGTGTATAAATCTTTTTGTTACCGTTTCTAGTAACCCTGTAAAATGTATGGACTCTATCATAAAAAGAACGTTCCATTATGATTGAGTGTTAACGCAAGAATGAATAAAGTTTCGAATAATATTTTTTTATCTCTTATAAAATTAAATTGTTTTATTTTCCAATTATTTTTTATCTGAATGCAAGTTCCGAAAATAAAATTTATACAAAGAGTTGACTTTGTAACCGCGATTAAATTATCGTATGCAATTTATTTTATTTTCCAATTATTTATTATCTGAATGCAACTTCCGCTGATAAGTTATATAAAATTTAGTTTATTTTCATAATTTTATTTATTGTTATGTGCAATAATTATTTCTTTATTATGAAATGCATTACGTCTCTCTCTTGATGATAATAATTATATTTGTTTGTTATAAGAAGTGTTATCAAAACCGCATAAATGTTATCGCTCACACTGTAGTTAAAATTGTATTTTAATAAAATTAATTGGTAACTGCGTACTTGTTATCGCTAACACTGCAATTAAAAACAGTACATAAACTAAATTGATAAGATTGCAGTTTACTTAATATTTCTTTTTTGTATAAAATTAATTGGTAACCGCGTACTTGTTATCGCTGACACTGCAATTAAAAAATAGTACATAAACTAAATTAATAAGATTGCAGTTTACTTTTTGTATATATATAACTATCATTCTGCATTCAACGTTTCAAATGTCATCATTACATATTGAGAGTGTGTTCACAATGACATCTTATACAGTTCAACATGAGATTGATGAATTAATGATCGCTTTTCGGGACCTTATGGAAATAAAGGACCGAATACTTAGAAATGTATATGACCACTCGGAGGTCGAACACGCGGCGGCTGATTTGTCAAACGCTATATTGAGGGCAAGAAGACGGGCAATGCTTTTAGCCGCTCGTTTTGATGGACCGCCTCCACCGTCATCACTATCTCAGCATCATCAACAAGAGGTTGCAGAATCCGATGGGTCCGCGACGGATTTCAATCCACACACCGACAACGATGACAACAATGATGACCAATCACCGTCATCGCAATTACCTGATAATGAATTACACATTATTCAGGAAATTGTCGAAGTTGAAGGTGATAACATTGAACATAGTGCCAATCACCGTGTTCAACGTGGTCATCAATGTCGTCGTCGACGTATTCGGGTATGTCGTCGTCCCGTGATCACAGACGTGGATAGAAGTTCAACACCACGACGACCTCATTGTAGTACTCTAAACAGAGTTCTGCAACAGGTCGTCAACGCTAATTCAAGCCAGTCGGACGAGGGCGATGATGGTAACCCGACAACCGACAGATGTCCGATCTGTTTAACAGAATCGGTTACTGTTGAGTTGTCGGGTTGCGGTCACCGATACTGTGAAGACTGTGTGAGGAAATTAGCAAGATATAGCAGGAATTGTCCCGTCTGTCGACGGGATATGTGTGGATACCATCGGATTAGAGAGGGAGACGACGGCAGTAATTGATGTAAGTAATTATAATTTTTTTTAAAGAAAAGTCATTTATATTATTTCATTTTTTTTTACATTAAATTTTTTTGAAAAAAGTGATTTATGTAATAATTATTAAAAAGTCATTTATATTATTAGATATATACTTTATTTCATATTTTTTACATATAATTTTTTTTCACTTACAATAATTTATTACATAATGGTTTTATTTTAAATAAAAGAAAGGCAATATATATCCGCATGATAAAAAAAAATTAACAATAGTCATGACCGTGGGCTATGAGCACTTCGTTTACGGTTCTTGGTCTTTTTTGCGGAGTGTTGTCGTTATTGTTGAGTGGGAGTTTACGTTTCTTTTTGTTTATACTGTAATGTCCGTATGGAACTGTGTTGATTTTATTTTCTAATATGTAACGTTTATCGTCGCAAGGTGAAAGCGATTTCTTTGACTTGTTAATGGAAAATATATTGTGCAAAGTGCTTATGATTCCGTACGCGCTTGTATACGTAACGGAATCATTAAAAAGACTTTTTTTGTACAGATCGTGTCTAAGATCCTTTGCAATGGATACTCTAGGAATACCCTTTGCTACATTCTTCTCTTTCTTGTCGAATTCGAGAATGCTATACATCTTAGCACGAAGTCCGACAAATTCACGAATAGCTTTTCCATTCATTTCGTCTTTGAATTTACCAAGTCGTTTCTTATTGGTATTACTGAAACATGCGTGATCGCGAGGATAATCTGAAGTATCGAACCGATCGATATCGTGAAGAATATCGTCGTAAACGTTATCGGTCACGATATGATACATCAGACTGTCCGTATCGGTCATTAGAAGATTTATATTATGACCGTACTTTTCTACCATGTAGTCATAGTGGAATTCGTACATGATCATTTTGCTAATGTCCAATACGGTAAATCCAATGTAGATCGGACGATTGAGAAATATCTCCGTTTTCTTCAGACTTACCCCAACGACATCCTTGTTATAGATGTACCAAGCTTTAACTCTCGGTTTTGCAATCACCTTATCCAATTTACGTTCGTTAGTAACCAGTTGGAAGTCTATTCTGTTTCGTACGTTTTCTAAGGACTTGCCGTACACCGCGTTGTTCATCAACTTAAAAAAGTCCTTTTCAAAACTGTTTCGTGCTTGTGCACGCTTTTCAGTATTGAAGTCGATGTACGGTTTCAACCAAGGCGACTGGGAGAATTCCAGAACTCTGTGAATGTTTTTCATTTTCAGTCCTAGTCGAGTGTACAACTTTAGGTTTCTGTAATGTAAAACGTATTTTTGTTTGTCGTACAATGTAGTCATTAATTTCTTTACGGGACATCTCTTTATGTCCTTCAAATAGGGGGACAGCATATCATCGGTTGGTACTAATCGTTCTGGTGCAAGAGGGTAATCCTTGTGACGATCGTGCAATTCTTGTGGATACTCAAGATCCACTTCCAAGATGTAGCCCTTTTCACCACGATCGTCAACGCTGTTAATATCGAGATTGTCAATCTCTTCAGTACTCAACCACCTAAATTTAGCGTGTGGTAAGGGCTCAACCATGGCTGTTCCGTAAAGGTTGTTGCAATCGTAATATTGAACCCAGGATGTGGGTTCGGATGGGTCATACTGATCTGGAATGTTGGGATTGTTCGCCTTGGCGTACCTGTTTGAAATCATGGCTACACCGCCTCGTGTACCTTTTTCGACAAACAGATGCATATCTATGTCGGTCAACAGTTCCAATTTTTGTTGGGTAAATTTTAACATGGCATTCCACGTGAAATGAGGGGTGGAGTAAAAGTGACAGGGGTCCAAACCGTAATATTGCATAGACGTACTTCGGAAATTTTCAAAGACGTCTGCCAACAATAATACGTCGCTAAGAAGATAAAGATCGTGGTAATCGCCTAACGTATTGCAGTCAAACGTTTCCCACACGTGTTGAGCGTGGACGTAATCATCGTCCGTTATGTTCTCTCTTCTTAGCGTACTGTAAAATGCCATCTGCGGTGGAAGTTGGGTTTCGAAAAACTTGTTTATATGGGTCATGTACTCGTACGGGTAAACGCCTTTACGGATTAAACAATCTCTTTTCTCGGGTAGCGGGTAACAGTTTGTGAGACGTTTAAATACGGTGTCTTTGTCCTGACAATCTTTTACTAGATTTTCCACAAGTTTTTCGAGTGACGACGAAAGAAATTGTAAAGAGTCCAAGAACCTCAACGGACCGACGGACAGTGACTGTAATCGCTCGGACGTGTTGGCGATACAGTTTATTTTTACATCGTCCTTATATTTTCCCAAAGCTTGAACTATATGATGGCTATCGTAACCGCGGAGGTTATGAAAAAATACTGGGATATGCTCGGTGCGCTTACAATTTAAATTGCACTCGTTATGACATGCACCGAGAAACCGTCCTGTGGTATGCGAGTGATGACGTACACGGTCATCGGTCAACTCACAATGACAAAGAAAACACTCGGTAGCCCTTTGAAATGTTTCAGTGTCTTCGGGAGTCATCACCATCGGTTTTTCGGTGATCATAATTTGGTGCAATCTATCGGCGTGACCGAGCAATTCATCCAGCATCTTTTCAACGATATTTTCACCATCGGTTCTCGCTCGGTAGACTACAGGACCTTCACAAATCTCCCCTTCCTCGTCGACGATTACATAGGCGTAACCGGACGGAAGATGATGGGCTACCTTATCGGTAAAACTAGTGTTGGGTTTAGGGGTGGCAGTGTCCATCGGATGTACAAATGATTCAAAGTCTGCATACACCGTATACGGAACGCGTAGTGTGGACGAGTAGTCCCTAAACTTCATCACGCATTCCTTTTCTTTAGCGGGATCGGGAACTCTTATCCTTTGTGCACCGTGTCGCTTACACTCGATCAAATGTTGGTTTAGGTTTTGTGTAGCGACATGTGGGTCTGATGAACTGAAACGGTGCAAACAGTAAGGGCAATATTGGCTGCTACCGCCATGTTTTGTAAGACCTGAAAGGAGACGAGATAGCCCATTTTTACCTGGTTTGGTATTTATAAGGCAGTAGTGAAATTTATCTCTCGTCTCCCCTGCAAGCAGCAATAGGTGTATGCAGTGGGTACGATCGCGGTTTTCGGTAACACGCACCGGGTACACGCGATCGTTATCTTCTTCATAGCCGTAGACATTGATGCTTATTGTGGGATTCAACACCTCGAAGCGATCAATGTCTTTTACCTTTACTGGGTATGATATCCCGGTCATGTTAATTTCATGTTCAAAGCGTGCATACCAACTCTGACGATAGTGACGTCCTGGTTGGTCATGCAGGTATGCTAGTACGGACCATAGGAAACATTTTTCATCATGCGGATTTTTTACATTAATTATTGCCTCTCTTTTTACAAGTTTTTGTGGTGTTTTTATAAATGAACTAGAGGCGCCATATAACGGACGGTAACGGATAATATTTAAATCAATATATATTATTTTATTCATTACCCATCCGCTGCCGTTGTTGATGAATTTGGTCAGTGTCTCTATAATTTTCTCCACTGATTCTATCCATGATTCTTCAACAACGTCGGTGTTATCGTCCAAATTTATCACCGTTCTAGTTTTTCCATGCAAGTACAAATTTGTGAATGTTGTTTCTACTCCGTCTTCGAGTTGTGTCCGCTTCATCAATTCAACATTTGCTGCAACGTACCTGTAGAAACAGAATAATTTTAGTACATATTGACTACTTTAAAAAAAACACAAAAAAAAAAAAACAGTACATTTACAAAAAAATATTAACGTTTTTTTTAATTACCATTTTATGTTGCCATCAAAGCGTCTGCCTTCTTCCTTCAAACAGTTCAGGATGTTCTTCTGATACCGTAGAAGGGTTGAAAGGAGATACAACTCCTCAGAGTCAGACAGGTCCCATCGAAGACGGATGACGTTGTTATTTATTGCATGGATAACTACCGGTGATACCATTTCAATTTTTTTTTGTAATATCTGAAACAAATTAAAATAACATATATCGTAACATTGTTTTTTTTTGTGTGTTTCAGTGAATAACAGAAGAAGACATTTTTTTCATTATATATATCATTTATTTTATTTGTTTAAAAGTATTTTTTATTGTATTTATTTTAATTGTATAAAGTATTTTTTAATTGTATTTATTTTAATTGTTTAAAAGTATTTTTTTTAAATTTATAAAGTATGTTTTTATCGTATTTATTTTTTTAGATTTAATTAAATAATTTATTTGATTTGATTTGATTGAAAGTTATTTGATAATACCATACTGTTCCATTAGTATTTATTTTTTTTATTTAATTAAAGTAAAACTTACCTTGCTAATTAAGATGAAAATGTAATGATCTCTCTCCGATCGATGTATTCACTTTCAATAACAGATTGCGAATGATGAAATCACACAAATTTTTTCACTTATATACACGCAACCGGATTTAACCGGTTACAACAACTCAAGTCACTTTTGTATTAGTGACCCGATAATAATAAAAAAAAAAAAAAATTTCTTTATCGCTTCCGCTCTTATTAGAGACGACGTTCGAGTTCGCACGTACGCACTAACGGCTAGTGCGCATGCGCCGATTCGAATTCCAACGCTGCGATTGGTCAATCGGACAACTTCAGACCACGTCGGTCCCACAATTCTTCAGTCGAGCGCCGCATCTCGCACGGTAAACACGTCTGCGTCACTCCGCTGACGCACGCACGCAAACACAGCCGCCACCGCCTCCCGGTGCACGATCCACGACGAGAACCTCTCTCCGTCGCGGTAACGCCTCCCGACGCCATCGCCTGGACGACCAGGATCATCCTTGAGGTACGTCTATATTCACTTGTGTGTATATGTATGTGTGTGCGCGCGTGTGTGTGTGTGTTTGTGTGTTGCAGCAGACATCGCCGCCACCGCCTCCCGGTGCACGATCCACGACGAGAACCTCTCTCCGTCGCGGTAACGCCTCCCGACGCCATCGCCTGGACGACCAGGATCATCCTCGAGGTACGTCTATATTCACTTGTGTGTATATGTATGTGTGTGCGCGTGTGTGTGTGCGTGTGTGTTTGTGTGTTGCAGCAGACATTACCGCCACCGCCTCCCGGTGCACGATCTACGACGAGAACCTGTAACGCCTCCCGACGCCATCGCCTGGACGACCAGGATCATCCTCGAGGTACGTCTATATTCACTTGTGTGTATATATGTATGTGTGTGCGCGTGTGTGTGTACAGACTGATGTTACGTTAAAATTCACAGCTTACGTAGAACATTTTTCACTCATTACATCAGGGAGTCACCGCAGCCGATTGGTTTAAGGCGTCAGTCGGTCGCGTCCCGTCATGACCGGGTTCGAATCCTCTAGCCGACAGAATTTTTTTCACTTTAAATATTATTTATTTAATTCAAATCGACCGCCACACAACAGTGATACCAACCTTTGAAATATTTCTTCAATATATAAACATGTCAACAAAAAATAAATCAAGTTGGTAACACTGACTCACATCGACATAAAATAAATCAAGTTGGCAACACTGACGGGGTACCGGCGCCAATGACGTCACAATCCAAGATGGCTGACCACCGCCATCTTGAATTAGTGACGTCAGAAGTGACGTTTCCAAGATGGCGGACGGTCGCCATCTTGGAATCCAAGATGGCGGACAGCCGCCATCTTGGAATGACGTCATGTTTGGCGCCGTACCACCATTTCCGTACTACTTACGGTTGTCGCTAAAACTCTACTACTTAATAGCTCACGTGGTTGTTAGGTCGCAGTTTGTACTTTGTGCCGAAACGCTTTATTTCTTCTCGGACTTGCACCCGGATGTTCGTGGATTTCACTGTTTTTCACGACCCACGGTGCCTCTGTTATGCTCCTCTATAATCTGTTTTGGAATAACCGTATAACTTCAACGTTGATTTTGCTTCTTGTACACCAGAGTTGGTTCTCATAGGTCTAAATCAATTTTAAAATCGTTATGTACAACATCTGGTTAGATAATGATAACTGAGATGCCCTACTCAGCAATCACTTCATCGCCATAAACTTAAAGTTTAGTTATTTTCTTTTCCCTTACATGAATTTTCTACCTCACACATCGATCCAGATGAAGACCTATTTACCGTACAGATTCAGCAAACGGTATGAAAACGCCATCGAGGTAGACCCGTTGGCAGTCCTCTCTCCTCATTTCAAATTGATTCGACTTCGCTTGATTAACGTTCATCTTCCGTTTAACCATCTGACCCGTTGATTTGGTCTAATTCAGATTGTAGTTTAGTTGAAGCTAGAATTGGTTCAATGTCGATAACCACGATAGCCGTGTCATCATTAAACGAAGCAACAGTGAGTGATACGGTCACAAAAACCGAGCCTGGAGGAACATCCGACTTAATATCAAAGAACACAGACAACTACTGATTATACTTCATCTGGGAAAAAAGTCCGTCCACATTATACTACTACTCAGAACCAAGTAATACGGTTGAGGTAGACTCTTTTTTAATTTGTATAGCAGCCCAGGCAGCCATACCTTATCAAAGGCATGCTGGACACTTAAACGGCAGTCAGACAGTATTTCTTCTCCTCAAAATACTTGCTGATAATGTTAACAAGTCTATATGTTTGCTCAATAGTAGAGCGACCACAATTATATATCAATATAAGAGTATAATTTTATATATATATATCTACTAAAACACTGTATAATATTATATATTATGTCTTGAATAAAGGCTTATTGACCTGTACGAATTGTATCATATACCGGTTTCCCCGGTTTTGGGACCATAACCGTTTGTGAAACTTTCCATCCCGTTGAGAAGCACGTTGGGTGCAGGATGCCATTAAAAAGGTAAGTTTCAGGCTTTGACTGAAGCCTTCTTTCAAAGAAGGCTTCAGTCAAAGCCTGAAGCCTTCTTTGAATCAACCCTCTTTCAACATAGGTTGATTAAAAAGGCTATATTGATGAAATAGGATTAACGGGAGGACTCAGAGGAATCGGGTTGCTTAAGAATTCAAGAACTTCGCCTTCACTAACCCCCTGTATGTCGAGTGTTTGAAAGACCTCATGTAAGCAGCAAATTGATAAGCCTTTTCTCTGTCACTCCAAGCCCATGACCCATTCGAAGTCTTCAAAGGAGGAAACGAGGGTGTTAGATGTTTGAAAGTTGTTTGTGGCCCTCCATAGAGATAGCCGTCTCTTCGCAGAGGGAAAAGATTCTTAAGATAATTTTTAAATGTCTCATTTTTAATAGATTTCAGCAGTCGTTTCAACCTCCAAATCAGCTGATTTGGAAGTCGAGATTTTCAGCGTTCAAGTCCTAGTAAAGCCAGTTATTTTTACACGTATTTGAATACTAGATCGTGGATACCGGTGTTCTTTGGTGATTGGGTTTCAATTAACCACACATCTCAGGAATGGTCGAACTGAGACTGTGCAAGACTACACTTCATTTACATTCATACATATTATCCTCTAAAGTATTATCTGATCGGTAGTTACCGGAGGCTAAACAGGAAAAAGAAAGAAAGTCGTTTCAACCTATCGGTTCTCGGCCTCTTGGCTAAGATCAAAGTGTAGTCGTTTCAATCAAGAGCAGCCCTATTCAAAGATGCTGTATACGTAGGTTTCCTGTAACATTGCCACCTCCTCCTAAACCTTCTCTTAGTAGCAATAAGGTTCATCACCTCTCTTGGGTAGATCGTGCCTCTCCACCCCTTATGATCAATCTCGGGTGTCGAGAGCCAAGCAGCCTCCTGCAGGATTAAGATCAAATATTGTGTTGCATCATCGATATCAGTGGAATATTTCAATGGATCAGACACAATCAGCTCGTCGTCTCCTACCCAGCTTCGATACGAGTTCCATTGGTTTCTATTGTTATGAAAGACAGGCGATTCCTTCCTTACCACCATCTTAGTAACAGTGTGCAGAACAGGTGAACGGTCAGATGTTAAATCGTAGCTATTTCTACAACGTCGAAATACTTGAAGTATCGTAATTTCCAACAAGTCTGGGATCTTTGTCAGATCCGTCGGCCAGTAGGTTGGCTGCAACTCAGAGATTACATTGAGGTGCTTGTTAATGATACAGTCCTTTAAAACCCAGCCTCTAGCGGTTATAAGTTAGAGAAGATGATTTGCGTTCTAGTCACATCTTACGATAAAAAGGGAGAATCTAGCGTTGAAAAGAATTCAGAGAATGAGCCATCCGTGAACATGTGGCGAGGACAATAGATCATCGACAATCTGAGAGGTCCAAGCCAGTCTAAGATCTTAACCGAATTCGCTTGAATGTGATCTAACGCGTACTATGGTAGTTGATACTTTACCACATTTTTGACGAGCAGAGTTCCTCCATGCGCTCTGCCTTCAGGCTGATTAGCGATGTAGAAGGAATACTTTGAAGACGAAAATAATTACGATCAGTGAAATGTGTTCCAGAAAGCAGAACAACATCTAATGATTCAGCCATTATTAAAGCCTTTATCTAGTTGCTGTACTCGATTAGCAAAACTTGATATTTCCCGTAGCATCCCTTACAAATCTAGCCATCAACAGATTTTCCTGCTAACCTTGATGAGCCATCCTATTAGATTCCGTATTTGCTAAACCAGAAATAATTTGTTATATGTTAGTTTTTGTAGATTGTCTTCAGCATTATCATGAATGTAACTCTCAACAATCGCGGAATAAGATCGTGGACGAGCATTGGGATGCGTGTCTGGATCCCTAGTTGTTCTTTTGCCTAATGATGGGAAATTGGCATTGCCCAAGTCAAAGGAAACAGTCTGTTTGTTCCGAGTCTCGAATGGAGTAAAAAGATCAACCACTTTAAGATATTGCAAAAAATGTATAAAGCATCTGGATAAAAGTACTGCTTCTAATTAATCAGGTTATTTTTAGGGAAGTAGGGTTTTCTTATATCAGAGATAATTCTTAGCAAGTTTTCTTTTTAGAATTGGATCACCGTTTGATGAACAAATTATGTAGCCAAATATTCATAAATATTCGGTGAAATTGTACATTGTTTTTTTGTTTTTTTTTTAATTCATATATAGAAAAGCTAATGAACGAAAATGTAACTGCAGATTATATTTAAGTATAAAGGCTTCAAATTTACCATATTCTAAATTATAATAAAAATAATACTGTTATTATTATTTATATTTCTATTCAGTTGGATTAGGGATATAAATGTATAAATATATACACGTTATTTGCTGTTTATTTAGACCATATATTTTATAATAAATAACAACATTAATTTATAAAATTTTTATTACCTTTTTATTAAAAAAATTATAAAAATCACGAGTTATAAAACAGATTATACGCATTTGGTTCAATTTAATAAAAATAATGGAAAGAAATAAATTTGTTGGTAAAAATATTTTATTCGCATAAATAAAAATTTTAAATGTCGATCAATAGAACAAATGTAGGTCATTTCGTATAATAAAAGCGTACGCTACAATAAAATTTTATTACTAAACATCATCTCCTGCTGCCACTTTATAGTTTATGTTACGTTCACATCAAATGTGAGCAGAACACATACCATACAAACATATGTGTGAAAGTTTATATACTCTTATATTAGAATTTTAATTGTAAAAAATCTGAAGCAACCAATCCATGACTTTTAATTTTGTTCTTATATAAAAATTTATTTACGATGCTGAATTTTTTTCTTTCCAAGCTGTTACATTACTTGTAACAGTAGGAGAGTGATGTTTTTTTATGACAAATCATTTGAATTGTTCGATTTAATTTTCTTTTTTTATATTGATTTCTTAATTTAATATCTATATATTTGATTTATTATAAATCGTTTATAAAAAAAAAAACTCTGGAATTTCTTCCGAAGAAGAGCTTTTGAGATGAAAGACAAACGTATTGAATATAAAACCTTCTTATAATTATGTGTATTAAACTTACAAATAAATATATTTTACCTTAAATTTGCTGTATTTTTATTATTTTAATACATATTAAATATTTTATAGTTGTTATAATTTATATAACTAAAGAATAGTTTTGCAGTAGTAATATTTGTCCACAGATCTACAAACTGTTGGTAAAGTAATATAAATTAGTGAAAAGTATATTAGTTTATTAGTTTATATGAATATTCAATTATATCTATAAATAAACATATTTAACACATAAATTCTCTATTTACCACAAGAACTGACCGTACAGTAAACATCCTTACTCTCAGATAAAGAAACTGTCCTAGTAAAGTCAGCTATTTTTACACGGACTTGAATACTAGATCGTCGATACCGGTGTTCTTTGGTGGTTGGGTTTCAATTAACCACACATCTCAGGTATAGTCGAACTGAGACTGTACAAGACTACACTTCATTCACACTCATACATATCATCCTCATTCATCCTCTGAAGTATTATCTAAACGGTAGTTATCGGAGGCTAAACAGGAAAAAGAAAGATAAAGAAACTGTGCCTGATGTTTATTGTACATTAAGGAGCTTTACATTAAGTTTTTTTTTTTTTTTGTTTCCCTACTCTCCTCGACCGGAGTATCCATTTACTCAGTCGGGGAGAGTGTCCTTCTACTCAAATGGGGCGTCCCCCACCCACCGGCTTTACATCCGGCACGGCAGGTTGGCCCCCCCGGTCTTGGATCTTTTGTTTTATTTTTTGCCTGCCTCTAATTCCCCGCGTTAGGGCCAAGGTCCGGCGATGCCGTCCCCCAGCCCCTCCGCAGGGAACCGGGTCTCGGTCTTTACGCCTATGCCTCTAACCGACGGTACCCACCCCACAAAGCGCCTAGACGCCCGCAGGGAGACACACCGCTGGCCGGAACTCGGTATTTTCTTTTATTCCCATCTCCCCTGGAGTTCTCCCCCTTCGCATGAACCCGTATACCAGGGCATACGGGCCCTCCACGGAGAGACTGACCACCCTTCCCTACTTAACTTAATCACAGTCTACCGCCCTCTTCTTCCTTAGTTCTCAGGATCTCTCCAGCAAACCTTCTGAACCAGTCCCAGTTCTCTTGATTTTGTACCATCCAATTAATTAGATTATCCGGTGTTAATCGATTTGTTATAATTACCCTCCTGTTTTCAGCCCATCTAGGACATACAAATATAGTGTGCTCCGCATTATCTGTTTCCTCACAATAAACACATTGTGGTGTGTCCCTTTTTCCAATTCTGGCTAGGTACTGCCCGGTAATAACTGTGTCATATAGAAGTCAACGTTTCCGCGTCTACTTCCATACCACCTACCTATGCTTTTAATCTGCAGCTCTATTGGTAGAATTTCTGTTATTACGCAAAGTGCGTCATAGGACACCGTTCTGTAACTAGCGGCCACCCTCAACAGTGCAAGTCTATGCGCGCTTCTCAATTTTCCTTTAATCCGTTACATTACATTAAGTGCAACTTACATATTCAACTTATATTTTTCGTTACCAAACGTTCTTTTATAACGACAAATTATCTCCGGAAATAGAAACGATTATAGATAGTCAAAAGAATTGCATAAAAATCTTGAGTAACAAACTTCCGATTCCGACATTAAGTCTACGAGATAAGTATGATAGATATTTGTAAATTATATAAATGTATATAAAACTCTCATAGATCTTTTTATAAATTTATAAATAATTATATCATTATTAATAATAGTCATTGGTCATTAGTTATTAATAAGAGTAAAATGTAGTTAAATAAACTTTCTTGTTTTGATTGAGAAACTTTTTAATGAGTGATAATGTATTTGTCTTTAGTCCAATTTTTTTTCTAATCCGTTAGTGGTGAACAGTTAAGACAATTTTTTAACAATTAAGGTACTACTTTCTTTTATAAAGAGAAAGCATTAAATATCTATAACCAAATAAAAGTTTACACTAGTTTTATATGTATACATATATCTACATATGTGGGTGTGTGTTCAAGACGATACTGTTGTACAATATGACGCGATATGCATATCACTTCCAAAAAAGACACAGCCAATTTCAAGAATAATAATTGCATATACCAGGCTTCTTTGGAGAAGTAAGGAAAGACGTAATTTACGACTTTCAGTGGCTTCTTTACTAAGCCTGATACATTAGTACTGTAAATTAGAACAATAAGCCCACTGTTATGGAGATTATATTTAGATCTACAAGTAACATATTTACTCTTTTCACTCAGAAAATAGGTACATGCAAATATCATTCCTCTAAGTGATAGTAACTTACAATAATTCGTTGATTTAAGAATTCATTGTCATACAAAAGTTTTTTTTTTTGAAAATTTGAATACATTTAATGTTATTTATCTGTAAATTAAAAAAAATTGTATTTTTAATGAAGAGTACCAACTTTCAAAAACTAATTTTTTGTCGTTTTTTTATCTATTTTAACCATTTTTATTTAATTTATTTTTATGATTGTTTTTTTATAAAGTAAGATAAACGAAAACTAACGCTTACTTTTTTAAATGTAATTATATAAAATAACTAATTCGCAAGGATATATATCTTATTCGTGAAAATATTCGATCTCAAACTGCCAGTATTTATTTATTTATTTTATTAATCCGTATAATAATTTTCTATAAACATATAAACCAAATCAGTTAGCGTATTCTTATATATTTATTTATCCACGTTTGTCAATGTCCTACTATAATTACATAAAATTTAAGTAAATTTATTATACGCGTAATTTATGTAGTAGTTTGCACGTACATACGCTTTCAAGCACACATCCATACTTACACATATAATACCGTTTTTTTGGTAAAAATATAGAAAATGTCAAAACGTGCATGTAGCATTGAATAATATGATTTTAATGCTAATCTTTCTCTCAATTTATCAAGTAACAAAAATGATCAATCAAAGTTAAAATTATTGCTCTTGCAATTCTGTAAAAGGATAAAATTGGAAAAAAAAATTTAATACTGTTTATAACATAGTATAATTTTAATTTATAAAATACTCGACAAGCTTACAATTTAAATGTTAAATGAGAAAACTGTTGTCTAACAATGAATGAGAAAAATAAATTGCATAAGAAATATATGATTGAAGTAAGAAAAAAGGTAGAAGATGCAGAAGAATGATAAAAGGAAACAAAAGAATAAGGGTAGCAAAAACATAAATTGAAAGTAATTATATTAGTATACTAAAGAATAAATAATGTTATTAAATTTAGATTTAGAAAAGTACCAATTTATTTTTTTTATTCGTCTTTCGAGTATTTTTGTAAATAGATTAAATTGCATGTTCAAATTATAGAGACTAACTTTTGGATTAATGCTTCGACAAAAACCTCTCGGAAATATTTAGGTCGTCTGTCTAAAGGTATTGTCTAATATATTCATTCATTTCATTACAATCTTGTAGATAATTCACGAATAATAAAATGTATCTAACACTAAATTCAAGGTATAACTATCAAAGGAATATAATAGAAATATGTGGTACTATATAATTCTCAAGTAAACTTTCTTGGAGCTTTGTTTCTTTGAGTGAGAAAACTGAAGAATAAGAAAAATAGGAGGAAGAAGAAGAAAGAACGAAAAACTAAAACTAGCGAAATTACACCTTCAGGGAATAAACACCGTTTTCAACAAAGTATTATACAACTAACTGTACAACTCTCAGACTCAACTCTACCGAGAAAGCGTAGTTAAGGGTAAAAGGATTGGGACTAGCGGAAGGGATATGGAAAGAACAAAGTGCCGCGCCAACTGAATAATTATTTCATATAAAGTTAAGTTCCCATTTTGTATAATTTTACATTTAACGTCCTGTGTAGTTTCATATTATTTCATTTTTGCGTTTTTTTTTTTGTTTTAAACTTTTTTATTTATTTTTTTTATTATTATTGTTAAATCAAGGAATTAAAACAAGAATTTTTAATTAAACAAACTAGTTAAATAAGAATAAAAACAATAAATATTAAACTATTTTAAAAAGCAATTCCACAGAAATTATTTTCTTTTAAAATTATTTTCCTTTTTATTGTTTCAGATAAGCATGTTTACTTTTTTTGTTTGAGATAATATTTACTCATTTGACAAATGCAGTAGAATAACTTGGTAAATACATCTAATCTTTACTTAGTCGGGTTTTGTTGAAAGTATCTTAACACTTAATCATTTTTTTTTTAATTTTACTCTTGTAACGCCTAAAAGTTTTGAAAGCGTTACTTTTAGGTAGATTTCATAAAAAAAGCTACTTATTGTAAGGTATCATTATTCAAATTCTGGAAAATTTCGAACCTTTCTCGTCCACCAGAATCCAAAACCACAGTCAGTTCAAAAGTTTATATATATATCAAATATAATGACTCATCAGACTATGGGGATGGAAGTGGGGGGCTTTTTCTGAAAAAAAATATCGCTATAACATTCTTATTAAATAAAATATCGAATTCGTTTAAGTTACTACCATTTTTTTGTTAAGGGGGAAAATTATGTATGTAAATTTTTTTGGATATCACCAACCATTGGTATAAGGGGTTGAAAAATGGGATATCGAAGACAAAAAAATCATACCTCCCTTTATAAGCACAGTATCAAATCGGGTTAAAGTGATCTTTAGTTCTCTAAACATTACCTAAAACTTTTATTTGAAACAATTTTTGATATGACCAACCCTTATGGCAAGGGATGATCAAAATATTGCTGGAATTGTAAGAAGATGGGGCTTGTCGTTTGCTAAACATGTGAAACCTTTTTTTCACATGCAAAATATTGCATGTGCAATATTGTCGTATTGAGTAAATTTTAAGTTTTTCTTATCTTTAAGGTGGAAATCATTTTTAGCCCCTATTTAGCACAGGTGAACTCTACATCCGGCTTCCGGCGTGCCGAAAGGGATTTTTACGATTTTAATACCTTATAATATCATCACATTGTTATGCAAACCGTATACATATATATTATTTTTATTATTATTGTTATTAATATTTTTTTTTTTAAATATTCACTGTATAAAGCAAACCTGGAATATGGTTAATTCAGTATTGAATAATAATAGAAAGTCTGATTCATCGTTTTCCATTATACAATACAAAAATATTTTTCTTTAAAGAGTCCTGATGATTACTGGAATCTAGCAGATAAATTCCCTATTTTGGTTCTGTGATTACAGAATTAAATAAAAATTTGGTATGGTCTGATTTTAATTTATCTGTTAAACAAAAAAAAGCTATTTTTAATGATTGTAATAAATTATCAATGATTTTTTCAAAAAAATCAATGAAAAATCTCTTTTACAAATAATAAATAAACTTAAACGTTTCTCCTAGACCAGATAATATACATGCTAAGCATGTTAAAGTAAATTTTCATTATTTAAAATTTGTTTGATTCATATTTTAATAGAATTTTTGAATCAGGGATAATACGAGATGGAATGAAATTAACTCACATAAAACCCTTTCACAAATCAGGTGAAAAGCACAAACTAGCAAATTATAGGCCGATAGGCAATTTATCTGTCTTTTCAAAAATCATGGGGTCCTTTGTAAATTTACAACTGCTCGATTTTTGCTAAATCCAAACACGGCTTTTTCCCTAGTAGATCGGCAACTCAAGTTCTGAAAAAAAGTACAAAATAAATGAGTCACTTGATAATATAATAATTGTGTAATGGCAGTTCTAGTAGATCTTTCTAAAGCGTTTGACGGTGTTCATTATGTTATAAAAATTAGCTGCTATTGGTGCTGGTGGAAAGTTATTAGAGTGGTTTCAGAATTATTTTTCCAATAGACTAGTAGCTGATAAAATAGAAGATGCGGTTGGCAATTCAGTGAAGTAAGATTGTGACGTGGACCAGAGTTCAATTGTTGGCCCGATTCTCTTTAACTTGTACGTTAATGATATATGTGGGCTGAAATGAAATGAAATGAAACGACTAGCACTAGATAGGGAATCTTGGAGAGCTGCAGCAAACCAGTCAAATGACTGAAGACAAAAAAAAAAAAAGTGGGCTGAATCTGAAAAGTTCCCTTTTTATGTTTGCTGTTGACTTAATTATATTATTTTCCCATAAATTTTTATCTCTATCATCAAACATCTTGCAGATTGATTTAAATGTTTTAATTAAATGTCATTACAATAATTAAATCCATGTCAATAAAAAAAAATCTATAGTTTTTAGAAAACTGAAATCAAATTATGATTGCTTGGCTGACTGTAATCGCATCGCTTGTGATTTTCATACTTGTTTTCGGTTTGATTACAATTATTCTTGTGAGAAGATTCAACATTTTTATACAGTAAGATATCTTGGTTTGATGTATGATTATAATATGAAATGGTTCTCTGTTGATTTTTTGTGTAACAGATTAAGCATCATCTCCTTTAAATGCTATCAGGATGCTGATATATTTTCATTTACATTAAAAAGGATTCTATATTTTTTATTAGTTGAATCAACTGTAAGATATGGTCTTACCCCTTATGGTTTTGCGCCACAGTGTATTTTGGATCTGTTCGAAGATATTGTAATTACAATTTTTAAACTATGAAACTAACATAATCTTTTGAAGAACTGTTTTGTTGACACCTACAAAAAATATAAAAGAACGAATTATGAATTCAGAGAAATTACTATATTTTTCTAATTTTTAGAAAAAAAATGTGCCGCGATATTTGACCGAGTTATGGGAAGTCAACACCCAAGCTTTTTTTTGTTCCTTCATTTTTAAATAAACTGCCGATGCTTTTGAGGATTATAAGTGGCTTTAGCAGATTGAAGACTGAACTGAGACCACTTTTCTTCAGTAATTTTTGGTTCCATTTGTCAGAAAATTTGTATACGACGATTAGTTTATAGTCATGTTCATTTTGGACATTAAAATTATTTTCCATGTAAAGACAATATTTTTATAACATAGAAAAATTCTATTACAGTAAGAAAATAAAATGTAATTGTATATTATAAAATGCTGTATTTAAATTAATATTATAAATTAAATATAAATAGTTTTCTGTGTATAATTCCTCAAAAAACTTGTATCTTAGAGGACATTTTATTATGATTGTATTACAACTCCATAAATAAATTTAAAAAAAAAACGTTATAAACGTTATCCTTAATATAAGGAATATTCATATCAAAAAATATAATTTACTTCAATAAAACCTTATTTCGTACATTAATAAATAAATAAAAATTTCGACATAATATAAATCTAAAATCCATAATACCAATGCCAAGCTGCTACGTAATGTAAATTAAAATTCATAATATAAATGTAAAAATAAAAATATATTTTAAAAAGATTTTACATGGCAATGAATTTTATTCCAGTTATGAATTATTTCCCGATAGAAAATGCTTCATAAAATTGTTAAATATTGAATTATTATAATGTGTTAATAGGTACAACATCTTTTTCCCAATTGTATATTATTTTTAACATTTCCATTAACACTTTTAACTTTAACACTTTCGAGTAATATTATAACATAAAAAGTCTCGAAAATTTACGTTATAAAAATAAGAGGTAAAATATTTAACAATATTCTTTTCCAAAGTTCCGATAAAATATTAAGTAAAACTCAACGACTGAAATAAACATACTCGTATAAAATAATAATTCAAATCTGATTTTAAAAATTACACCTTTTAATGAAGCTGTACCTGGAACCTCGAGTACAATAGTTTATTAATGATTTTAACTAATCAACTTATTTACTTATTTTAAAATCTTAAATTTTTCTAAGTCCTTTAGTAAAAGTAAAAACTTAAATTTCAGTTTTAAAACTTGTTAATTGCAGTTTTTAATTGAAATTTTTACATTTTCTATTATTCAAATTTAAATATAAGATTTATATATTAATTATTTTATTTTTTTTATTAATATTTTCCAGGTTTTTGTATGATTCTACATAATGTTCTCAACTTGTGTGACTCTTTTCAATATTTTTACATCGTACGAACTTGGAACATCAGTTATATTGCAGTCAACTAAATTAAATATAAGCACAAATTATCAATGGGTGTATATTAATTCTGTAAAACCATTTCATATATTTTATTTAACATCATATTTCATTAATTAACTTTCTATTTCAGTAAATATTACTTTTAATCTTTATCTTTTTTAAAACAAATTATTTTTACCTGTACAATTTACATTTTTTTAAATTAATCATTATTTAAATTAATTGAAATGATGATTAATTTATTATTATTGAAATTTTCCGTAGAATTTTTGTATTAAACTTTTCTATTCAAAGTACATTCTATGAATACTAAAATATTAATCTTTAAGATAAAAAGATAATTACGATTATAAAGTAATATTACTATTTTAATTAAAATACGTTCAAGTAAAGAAGATTAATATACAAAAAAATAATAAAAATTAACAATTTAAAAAAAAATTCGAAACAAAGTTATAATACTTTCCTAGTATTGTATGTTTATTCTTGTATAATGGAAAAATAATTGTTCATGAAAAAAGTTGCATAAGATTTCTTTTTTGGAGTGGTAATAATTTATTATGAATTTTATTGTAAAATGATCATTACGTTTAAATAAACCAAAAAAAAATCTGATGTGGACACCTTATGACTTCCTTGTGCGCCTATTAAATTACATACACTTTTTTTTTTTTTAAATGAAAAGTACATAAAATTTTTATTTCATTAACAACTTCCGATAATTTTTCTTTTTTTTTATTGTTATTATTGAATTATTATTTATCGTAAAAAACTATTTACCATCAAAGATTAATAACTATTAATAAATCAATATATTTAAATTATTAAAAAAAAGTTAAAAGAAAATAAAGGAGATGAAGTCTGATTCGAACCGAGTGTCTTGTAAGATCCAAATATTTCATTAATTTAAGTTTTATTTTGCTATATTTTTGGGACCAGTAAAATAAGTACCTCTTATGATATGACGTTGAAAAGCTATTAATGAGGGCTTATTTGCAGTTACGAAGAAGTCCAAAATCCAATTTTTTTTTTTGGACACTTTTGGTTCAGTCGATTGCAATCAAAAAGGGAGGGGCACAACTAAATGTTACAACAGTCCTAAATCCAAAATTTCAATATCCTACCCAAATCATTTTGAGTTATGCGAGATACATACGTACGTAGAGATGTTACGCCGAAACTAGTCAAAATGGATTCAGGGATGGTCAAAATGGATATTTCCGTTGAAATCTGAAAACCGAAATTTTTCGCGATCACAATACTTCCTTTACATCATTATAGGAAGTAAAAACATTTTAAAAATTCAAAAACTCTTTAAATTTTTTTTTCTTCTCTCCCACCTTCAAAATCATCTGTCTAGAAAATATTTTTATTTTCTACGTTTACTATGTTAAATGGAAGAAAGTAAAAATAAAAATTCAACTATAAAATGTACAAATAAAACGTTATCTAAGATTTCTTTTTCCGGGTTGGTGGGGTGAATTATAATAAAATTTTAATATTATTACTAAAAGTATACTATTTAAACTCTTAATACTAAATGTTTAAATGAAAGCAAAAAATTTATGAAAAATTTAAAGAATTATATTTTTAAACTTTAATCGGCTCCCCCGTCCCTTGTACTACCCTCAACGTTTTTTTAGGTCCGCTCACAGTACTACTATGCCCAGAAAGAATTTCTATGCCTGCAACAGAATTTGGTAAAAAAATATCCAATAAATAAAAGATATATTTTTCGATTTTTGGGATAATGGGGAATTTATGCGGAAATTTTTAAAAATATGGTAAGATAAACTTAATATAAACTGAGGTTATATTTGCAAAATTTTGAGAAAATTGACCCTGAAAAACCCTCCCATCTTAGAAGAAACTTTACTAAATAACTGCCCCGTATACGCGAGTGTATACAAAATTTTAACAAATCTGTTTTTTCCAGTCAAAAGTTATTAAGCTTCAAACACATCAACCCACGTACATATGTATGAACATTATCCCCACTTTCTTTAATTTTTTGGGGTCCCAAGGTCATGAAATATAAAGAATTGCAAAAACCTATAACCCATTTTTTAATTGATTATCATACTTTTCTTTCTTGCAGTGTAGCTTTAAAGTTATGACACCAGGTAAGTAAATGAGTTCTTTATACTCCCTTACATAACGACTAAAAATTTCAGTATGACCTTTTTTCACTTGGAAAACTGAAATACGATAGAAATTTTTCACTAGCCGTAACTAGACAAAAAATCGTTTTCGGACATATTTGTATGAACATTTTTCCGTATTTCAAGCCCTACAATCAATTCCTAAATTATTTCCCTTCTGTCTTGAATCACTTTGTATATCATAATATGTTTATCTGCCTTAAGGCAGGTCCCCTACGTCGTGTTCGTCTCCATTCTCTTCTACTCCCTGGTAAACTTTTAAAACTCCGGTAGCTTCCATTTCCTTCTAGTCATGTATAAATTTTAATCTTTTCCGTCCTCTGTTTCTCGCACCTTTTACTGATCCTTCTAGCACTGGTTTAATCCCAATACTTTTCCTCTCTTGATGTGTCCCTGCCATTTAAATTACGAATTCTAAATTATTGAAATTAATTTTAAGTCCTTTCATTACTTCCTCGTTTTTCAATTTGTCTGTCCATGTTGATATGGAGACGTGTGGAGAAGGTTCCTTCTTACGTCTCCTCTATACCCACTTTTCAAATTCCTTCGGTTTTCAGTTTTTATCTTGGTTTCTATGTATTATATCCATAAGAGGTATCTTTCATGTATAACAGTTTACAAGTTGCTTCTTCAAGCCTAATACTTAATAATAAGTGTTTTGTTTTTCTGTAAAACACTTTCTTAATCATTGTTATGCTCTTTTTTAATTTGTTACCCCTTTTGACATTTTCTATTTACATGGTACCTAACTATCTATATTGTTTTACTTCTTCAAGCGTTACTTTTTTGTGCAGACACTCATGAATTATTCCTATCCTTATTAATTTTTTTCTCTAACACTGATTTTCATCCCTTGTTCTGTACTTATATCTCCCAATTCTGAAATCTGTTAATTATTCTGTGCTTCATCTTTTACAAACCATACCATCTAGAAATTTTGTAATAATTATTTTTTTCCCTATAACACTGATTCCTTCATCTTCTAGGACATAGTATCAAATATTTCGTATACATACAAAGATAGGCAGCACTCTTCCCTTACTCTTCCCTATTCAATTTTGGCATCCTTTATTTTCGCAACAATTTTCTAATCCAGAACATTAATTATATATATATATATATATATATATAATTAATTTTAATAAAACAAAGGATCAAACCAATTTTTTTATTTTTACAAAACACAAAATATTAGGAAAAACTGCAAAATAATTAAGAACTTCCTCTATTAATATTTATCGTAAAATTAAATGCTGAATTACGATAAAGGAAAGATATTTAATAATATCCTTTTAAAATTTAAATAAATGTAGTAATATTTTAGTAATTTTTTTCTATAATGAGAATATTAAATATTTATTTTACGGAAATATTGTGTAAAAGTATTTTTATAACAATTGGACATACATTATCTATTTTTCTTGAGGTAATATTTTACCAAATAATTTATTATAAAATCCTACCTTATATAAGTTTATGAATATGTAGTGGTTGGTACCAATGAAGAATTTAAATGGTTTCAGACAGTATCTAAAGTAATATTTGGCTTCAAATATCTAATGCGATTTAAACTTTTTTACAGTTGTTTTTATTTCTCAAATTAGTTTTTATTATTTTTTTTATAAACTATATGAAAATGGTATTTTTGTATTTTTTTTATTTAATTTTTTTGGTGTCGATATTTCTTTTGTATGTATTTCAATTTAAATTTGATTTTTGTTTTTATACGTACTGATAACAGAAATTCATGTGTTTTTTTTTGTTTATAAATTATTTTCGACCGTTTATAATTTTACAATTATATTTTAATAACTGTTTATTATTGGGTTTTTTATACTATGTAATATTATTCAATGTTCATAAATCACCTGCAGCTATATTAACGGTTTTAAAACTCCTGTCATAATGAATCAACTATTTTTTTCTTCATTTTGTTTCACAATAAATTTTTTATATAATTTTTTGGGTAATTATGTTGACATTATTAATTTGGTAGAATTTAGTATTCCTTAGTATCTAATTTTTTTTTCTTTTTTTGAGGAGGAAAGTTTGCATACAGACGCCCAGCAGCCCGCACTACTGTGTGTGTGAGGTTTCCCGCAGAAGGCGGGGACTCGCTAAACAACCTTCCCCTATGACAACATGCTCCGATACCCGCCGTAATGGCATTACTTGGGGTATGCTGTGTTCCCACGGGTTACACAGGACGGTTTCAGGAGTCCCACACACATCATCAGTAGCAGCGACCCCGAGGGCCCCAAACTACCGCCATGTGCAGCCCGTCCCTACTCCACCCTCCCCGTGCATTGCGGCAAAACTGCAACTGTCGGATACTGAATTAATCTACTATTAATTCAGTGTTTAGTATCAATTACGTAGACCGTGTTGGAGTATATTATTGTATACTTAGAGGATATAAATCGAATATTTGAATTCTGAATACAAATTCGAAAAATATATGTTGTTATATTGTTTATGTTGTTGTGTAAAATAAACATTTTGTCGAAAAAAAATATTGTTTGAAATATGTTTCACGATATAAGTTTTATAAAACTTTTATGAAAATAAAAGTATTTTTAATAAAATATTATAACAAGAATATCTAATAAAAAACTGTTAGAATCAAAAGGAAAACGACGTAATACTCAAAATATTTTTAATTAACATTTAGAATAATTTTGAATAAACGACAAAGCGAAAACAACCTGCAAGTGTCATTAGAAATGAATTACCCAATCAGCAGCGATACCTAGATAGATTAACAGTCTTTCTTTTATTATTGTGTTTTAAAGATTAGGAATTTTAAAATCTGTTTAAAATTCAATACCTAACTTATAAATATTAAGTAATCTGTATCAGTTATTTTGTTCAAGTGTGTGCCCGCACGCACTTTAACTTGAATATAATAGTTTATACATTACTTTATTTTAGTTATTGTTTATTTTTTCCTTCATAATCCAAGATAAATTAAATTATACGATTAAATCACCATATAAACGTAGATATAAAGTGCGTAGTATTATGGTCTTTCTGCTCTTTATTATTTTGTAAGTTATATATGGGAGTTAAGAGTTTAATATTCATTATTATTATTATTATTATATATTTGAAACTTTTTATTGTTATTAAGTTTATATAACTTCCTTTCTAAAAACTTGAAATTGCTTACAAGTATATACAGTACTTCATTTTGAGATTCTTTTTTTTTTATGTTGGATGTATAGTCATCTACACTTGTGTTTCACTTAACAATGAATGCTTTTCCTCTTTATTCTTTTAGTTTTAAAGGGAGAAAGACAGGAGTTGAGTGATGTATTATAATATGGTACAAGTACGTAGTGGAAAACAGAATGAGAGAGGAAATTATGGTGAAAAGGAAAAAAAAGTTGTGGTTGCGAGTAGGAAAAGAAGAAAGTTGAACCATTATAAATGTAAGAGTATTCATTGCAATAGGACTAACAGTAATAGCAGTGGCTTTCTCACTGCCTTTTCCAAACCCTTTCTCCAGCTTATATCGTCTCTCTTGCTCCTCTTTTTTACTCTTTACACACACTCTCTTAGAAGATAATAGGGCTTCCTCTCGCTCAAATCCCATGCCTATACTTTTGCATCGCTTTCTCAGCCACCCGTATACATACACACACCAACAGAGATACACGCGTATACGCTACACATTTAATCATTATAATACACAATACTTAACCCCTTTTAAATCGTATTGCATCTAAGTGTTGAGGAGTGTGCAAAGGACCACTTCTACTTCACTCTTCTCTTCTGTTCACAACAATAGGCGGTAGGTGGGTATACCTATTCATTCAGACTTAAATACAGCAGTTTCGATTTAGTAGTATAATTTGCTTTACCGTCAACAAAAGAAAAAACATAATAGTAAATAATGCACTAATCTGTCACATTAATTTAATATCTTTTTACCTCTATTTAAAATATTTATATGTTTTCTTATATATTTCATAAAATAGCTATTTTGTATTTATTGAATTCAAATTATATTGTAGGTCTTAGGTTAATTTTTAATGGATATATGTATTTTAATTACCTCTAATATTCACGTCTCTTTCTTTCTTTTTTCCTGTTTTTAGCCTCCGGTAACTACCGTTTAGATAATTCTTCAGAGGATGAATGAGGATGATATGTATGAGTGTAAATGAAGTGTAGTCTTGTACATTCTCAGTTCGACCATTCCTGAGCTGTGTGGTTAATTGAAACCCAACCACCAAAGAACACCGGTATCTACGATCTAGTATTCAAATCCGTGTAAAAATAACTGGCTTTACTACTAGGACTTGAACGCTGTAACTCTCGACTTCCAAATCAGCTGATTTGGGAAGACGCGTTAACCACTAGACCAACCCGGTGGGTTAATATTCACGTCTCTATTTTATAATAAAGTTCGTAGACATGTAGAAAAGATTCAAGACGTTTCAATCCTCTTATTTACACTAACTCGATGTATTTTTTTTATATAAATAAATTAAATACAATCTATCCAACAATTCATCCGCAGTGTCTTTTGTAGTACTTTCGGTCATTCGACCATCCTCAGGAAAAATTCAATTTTATCATTAAAATTAAATTATGAAAAAAGTAAATTTAAAATCACAACTGGTCGTCTCATAGTATAAAGTTATTCATTTCAGTTTTGTAAGGTCAGAGTTGTTATATATTTATTTTATTTTTATTACATGTATTTTATTTCCCTCGTTTCCAAATTTATTTTTCGGTATAGCATAACAGTATCTCTATTACGTCGCGATATATGATTAATTCTTTTTCCTGAGCTGAATGTGTTTCCACAATCCAAGTTTTCATCTTCTAATTTTTAAATTAAAAATAATTAATTCACAAGAGATTTTTTCTTTTTTTAATCACATAATATTAGAAATATTGATGATTGCAATTTTCTATTTTTATTTAAGTGATTTTAAATGGCTTGAATGTGATAAAATAGAATAAAAAATTTCTTAATAAATGGGCATAAACCAGTCTTCTCAAAGTGGGCAATGACGCCCCTTTGTGAGTTCTGGAGGCCGTCAGGGGGGGGGCAGTAGAAGGCCCACAGAAAATTGGGGGCATTCAGGCGGTCTACGAAGGCGATGGCAGATAAAAAAAAAGGCAAAAATAATGTTTTCCTGATATTTCAAACTAAAATTAAATACCTACTACACTAGTACAAAAAATTAAAGGGATATCAATATTTTATAATAAAAAATGATTGTATTCACACTTCTTTTACTTTGCAGAGTCTTAGAGAGATGAATAAAAAAAATTAGAGCTTGAATATTCTACTTTTTGACAGACCAGATTTCAAAAATCATCAAATTAAAAAAAAAATCAGTGAGAAATTGCTGTCATTTAAAATGTAAGTTTCAATTCAGAAATAGGATATGCTACGTTTAAAAACATTAATGCAATTGTGTTTTGAAGAGCACATCTTAAAAACAGCAATTGCAATTATTATTTATGATAAGTTTAAAAATTTGGGGGCTCTAGAAAATTTTTGATTCTTAATGTGGGCGTTGAGCGAAAAAGTGATCGCGAAAAATTTCGGTTTCAGATTTCAACGGAAATATACATTTTGACCATCCCTGAATTCATTTTGACTAATTTCGACGTGACGTACGTATTTGCGTATATATCTCGCATAACTCAAAAACTCAAAAACGATTAACCATAGGATGTTGAAATTTTGAATTTAGGACTGTTGTAACATCTAGTTGTGCACCTTCCTTTTTGATTGCAATCGACTGAACCAAAAGTGTCCAAAAAAGTCCAAAATCTAAATTTTGTACTTTTTTAACTGCAGTAATCGGCCCTCATTTAGAACTTTTCAACAATATACTCGTATAAATGGTACTTATTTTCATCGGTTCCAGAGTTATATAAAATGAAATTTTAATTAATTAAATATTTGGATCTTACAAGGGAATGGCACATTGGTTCGAATCAGACTTCATCTCCTTTTTTTTAACTTTTTTTTTTTTAATTTAAATATATTGATTTATTACTAATTATTAACGTGTGATTGCAAAAAAACTGTTACAATAATTAATAATTCAATAATAATAATAAAAATAAAATATGAAAAAATATCAGAAGTTATTAATGAAATAAAATTGTATGTACTTTTCATTTTAAAAAAATGTGTATATGTAACTTAATAGGCGTACAAGGAAGTCACGTGGGGTCCACATCTTTTTTTTTTTAGATGTAATTACTTCATTGAGAATTAATAGTCTTAATGTTTATCTAAACGAAAATTAAAAACAAACAAATTAAAATTAAATTACAAACTATATTCGGCAGTTTTATGAACAGTATATAATTAGTATTTTCTTTGTACAGTTATTTATACATCTTCTTTTCTTCAAGATTACCCTTTCGTTAACCAAGGAAACTAATTAGAAAATAATTATAAAAAGATTCTTGCGTACTTCAGAGCAAGAAAACCGATTATTTTATTTTTTGCAATTTTTTGCGCAATAAATATACGAACCATAAATTAAACGAGAAAACTAAAGAGGTATAGCCTCTTTTTTATTAATATGAAAATATATTCTCTGTTTTTAAGAAAATGTAATTATTGTAACCTTAATTTGAAGAGATAATTAAAAATATCGAATAGTTAAACACAAACATCAACTTTAAACTTATTAACCACGATGACTCGTTGTATAAGGGCGTAAGCAAATTACGCCAATACCAAGTCAACAAACCTAAAATTGAGAATATATTGTCTGTTGTCGACCTTAAAATTGAGAGTAACTGAAAAACAGCTCAACCAATCTTCATCAAATTCTTCCTTTCCAATAAATAAAACTAAAACCATAGTTTTCAAGGTAAAAAGCCTTTTAAAATGACCTTTACTTTATATTCCGCTTTATTTAATTTTCACCTTTAAAAGTATTATTTGTAAACCAGGTACTAATAAATTATTCTTCAATTTAAAATAATACAGATGTCACCATATTTGATTTTACAATTGTCATACGAGCTGACAATTACCACTAATTGTAAAAATACTTTTAGTCGCTCTCATGAAATATTCATTAACAACTTTTGACAATTCTTGTGATGGATGCAAAAGTTCAGCAACGCAGAAGTAGCTGATAATACTAATATTTAATATTAAAATTATATTTACTGTTTTTGTAAGTTTACAGTTGTCAGCCATTAGCTCCGTAACGGCCGCGTTTAAAGTAAAATATCCAAGAATAAAAATGTCTTATGATAATATTTCCTACCCAAAAATAGATTAAAAACATAAGGTTTCCTCTTGAGATAATGACGTTGGGACCCATATTGTAAAAAGGGGAAGATTTAAAAAATTGTAATACTGTACTGTATTTTTAATGTAGTGGAAAATCTATGGTAGGTTTCCCATTTAAAGTTTTCTCATAAAACGAGATACTAATAATGACCATATTCAACTGATCATTCTGTAGATATATATATATATGTTTTGATTATATTTACAGCAATTTTTTTCCAAACCGATAGCGCTCTATTACAATGAAGCTGAGGAAGAAATTTATTTCTAACAACATATATATATATAAAACATTAAAATCGACATAAATAAAAATGTAAATGTTTAAAAGTTCTTTACCGATTGTTTTGAAATTTTGAGACAACGTTGCATTCGAATATGCGCGTGTTTTTATATACTTACTATTCTTATATATACAACTTTTATATACCTAAGATGTAATACCTGTGATAAGTAAAAACATCCTTTTTTTGAAAAACAGCGTTATCTGTTGGACGTAAAAGCAACACATACTATACTAAATATTTTACGATTCCATTTCAGTGATTCCGATATGTGTATCCGCTGTAGACTAAAAAACTGCTGGACCGATTTACGCATGAGGAAAAAGGGAGAAAGGGAAAAATCGAAAAAGGTAAAAGGGAAGAAGGGAAAATGAAAACAAGGAAACGGGGAAAACGGGAAAAGGAAAAGAGAAAAAATAAAAAGGAGAAAGGGGGAAAGAGGATGGGAGGCAGGGAAATAAGGGAAAGAGAAATGGGAAAGAAAGGAAAAGAGGGAAACGGGAGAAAAGTCCTGGGAATATGGTAAAAATGAAAAGGGAGAAAGGAAAGGTTAAATTTTTTGAAGTTCCGTAATGTTCGTTTTGTTAATGCTTTATCAAACTTTCAATTATGTTCATTTAATCTGTGTATATACTCAAATGTAGCAATGCCTGGTCTGCTAGTCTATTAAATAAAAATATCAGTTGTAGAAGTTACGAAGTATTATATACAAAATTAACTGAAAAAACTAATTTATGAAAAAAAATAATGTATTTTAATGAGGTTTAATACTCTAAGTAATATTTTATAACATTATCTTATGAAAAAATGTCATATCGAGTATGACACAATGCGATATCTTGTAATTACATAATTCTTAACAAGAAGCTTCAAATTAGTTATAATCTTCTCTTCTTTGTTTGTTTTCTTATTGATCTTTTAGTTATTTTCATTATCTTCTTCCCCTTGTCCTCACTTTCCTCTTTTTTTTATACAGACTTGCTTTCATTATATTAAGTGATATATACTGACTGATCGATATAATAAATAAAGCTTTCCAGTAGAAATAAAACCCGCATCTCAAGACAGCCTATTCAGCTTATTTCTCTTTTCCACCACTGTAAAAAAATATATATACGGTATAAGTTTTTATTACAACTTCGTTTTTTTTATTTTAGGTATCATTTAATCATAAGGAATTAAAATCAATAATAATAAAATATGTTTTAAGCACTAGCCTGAATTTAATAATACTTTTAAAGCTATTTGGTAATGTATACTTTAGGGTAAAATACATTATAATTCTGTAAATTCGGAGTGTGTTATTTTAGCTTCTTTTAATTTTTTTTTATCTACACTGTGTATAAATAAATACAAACCGTTTGCATATGCGAATGTGAATATTTTAATAAATGATGTATTTTAATATCTTAAAAAGCGTAATAAATTGATAACAAAAACTAATAATGAAGCACATGACTTAGTTATGAGTGTTTCATTATGATAAGGTTTGAAAGAAACTGTTTATTAATAAAATAAAAGCATGAACAACAAATAATAAAAATGAAAAATATTAAGAAATCGGGCTAGAAAGGTAATAAAGAGTCGAAAAAAGAAAAATTAATTTAGATGTACAAGTGAATGGAGTCAATGCGTATGATGCAATTTATTGCATTATCGTAACTTAGTTGTGACGCTGAAATATTACTTTCTTTTAAAGTAATATTATTTCGGTGCGCTTCTAATAAATAATAGTATTTTCTACTCGGTGTAGAAAACAAAGGGAAACCACTTCCGTCACATTTTATGATATACATTCGAGTAATAATAATTATTCTGGAAAGTGATTATGCCATATTTGCGATTGACTCGCGCCTCATGTTGTAAACCTCAATTGTAGACTATCGCCTTAATTGTAAACTATAGTTGTCGAATTCTAACGTACAATACTTTGCGGACGTCGTGCAAGCCCATACTCGTTCGTTACTCTTATCGGACGAATGTTGCTTTGCTCTAATCAACCGTACTAAACCTATTAATATATTTTGTGTGTTCTGTTCAATATTAGTCGAACAATAAAGAAAACAATTTTGGTTAATATTTTTGTTATTAGATAGTTGATATAATACAAATATTTTATCCTACATTGCCTTGTTCTGCATAACTAACTCTATATCTTCTTTATTAAATGATTGATTCACATTTGAATAAAAATTTCATAAGGAATCTATTTTTTTTTCTTTGGTAGATCTAATTCACTACAAAAACTCGAAGATCAAATGGTATAAAATGTAATTTTTGTAGCGAATGAAAAATGCCATTCCTGACCGGAATTCGAACCCAGAATTTCCGGATGAAAGGCCGAGACGCTACCACTCGCGCCACGGAGGCTGGCAAGATCTTACTGAAAGAATCAGTTAAATCAGGCGTATTCTAAATAATTTTGGTGTTTATATTCAAGTTTTTATTTGTTTAATTTATTTGCACGGAATTACCACGAATGAATGTTTTTCTTTCAATCATAATTTCAGTAGAAAATGTAATCTATTTAATTAATAAACTGGTTATATATTTTTTTTTATCAATTTATAAAGGAAAAAATCTGATGTAGACAACATATGACTGACTTCCTTGTACACCTATTAAATTACATTTACACATTTAAAAAAAAAATGAAAAGTACATAAAATTTTATTTCATGAAATACTTCTGATATTTTTTTCATTTTTATTGTTTTGTTATTATTGAATTATTCATCGTAAAAATTTGTTTACAATGTGAGATTAATAATTAATGATAAATCAATATATTTAAATTTTTAAAAAAAAGTTAAAAAAAGGAGATAAAGTCTGATTCCAAACGATGTTGCATTCCCTAAGATCCAAATATTTCTTTAATTAAATTTTTATTTGGCTCTAACTCTTGAACTAATGAAAATAAGTACCACTTACAATATATCGTTGAAAAGCTCTGAAAGAGGGATTATTACGGCAGTTAAGATAAAGTCCAAAATCCATATGTTTTGGTATTTTGGGCTTTTTTGGACACATAGTTCAGTCGATTGCAATCAAAAAAGGAGTTCAAATTTCAAAATCTTATAGCTAATCGTTTTTGAGTTATGCTAGATACGTACGTACAGACGTCATGCTGAAATTAGTCAAAATGGATTCAAGGATGGTCAGAATGGATATTTCCGTTGAAATTTGGTAACCGAAATTTTTCGCCATCACAAGACTTACTTTACTTCGTAAAAGGAAGTAATAATTATTAATTATTATCTTAAACACTTGATGCAATGAAAGAAATCAGGAAATTTTTCGTTCAGGTAAAAAATTTCCAATAAATTTTTTCTGTTTACTATGCAAATTTTAATTACATAATAAAACAATAATTACTATTTTTGTTATTTTTGTTATTTTGCTCTCTGAAACAACGCAATTTACGTCATGATAGTTACAGTTGTCATGAAACATTTTAAATTCAATTTAAAAATTAATTTATTTTTCTATGGTAAAAGTAGAGTTTATTCAATTTACTTTCTATTTAACTATTTTAAATTAGTTTTTACCAATATATTTGTTGTACTAAATGTAGAATTTTGCTTTTATTTCAAAAATGAAATAATTTTTTCGACTAATTTTTTACCATTTAGTACAAATGATTGTAAGAATATTTATCAGAACTAGCCAGTAGACTTGTTTTTTTAAAAAGATGTTTAATTTGCTGCTTAGATGAAAATATCTTAAATAACCCAGCACTAAGCAGAAAGAGCGGCGTATATTGGTATTGTATGGCGGTAACTCTATCGGAAGCCATTCAGCAGTAATTTCTATTTATGGAAAGAAGAAACTTTACATCTAGGAAACTAGATTTATATTTCCATTTTTAAACGAAATATTAATCAGAATTCAAAAAAATAAACCCTCTGTTATTTAAAACGATTAAATACAAAAAAATTAAAAATGATATTAATTTTTTAATTTCTTTTTATGTAAGATATTTGCAAACAAAATTTCGGTTTTCTGATGACTAGTTTTTAGTTACGGGAAAAAAAAACAAAAAATTTCATTTTTTTAACAAAATTTATTTATTTTTTAATTATCCAAATAATAAACTGTGATTAAGTTACTGGAAAAAAGAGGCGCCCAGTAATTCTTTCTATAAGCTTATCCCATTTTTATGACGATTCTATGATAACTTCAAAATTTTAGATAGTTTTAATTTAGTTAATACGGTAATACAATCATATTTTCCGCATCCCTGGAAACTTCCTTTTATTCTTCGGCTTTCCTTAAGAGTAGTAAAGATCTCCAATTTCTATTTGCATCGGTGAAACTTGCTTAAAAAACTACCTCCTCATTAAAATTCATTAAACTAAGTATTCAAAAATGTAAAGCATTAAATATAATACAAGTAGATCAAGAAATTTTGCACAAATTGTTTTCTTTTCATTCTTTATTATTTTTATTACTATTAAACTGACATATAATGCTGAATTAAAATTAATTTCCATAAATAATGTTTTTTTAAATATTATTAAGGAAATATCTGGCAAAGAGAAATATCATTCAAAGCTATTTCGATGTGATGACACTTATAGAAGCAATTTAGTTTACCATAAAGTGAATAAGAACAGCTAGACGATTATTCTTTATGGTTTCAGAGTAAGGAAATTTAAAGAAAGAAGGAAAGGCAAAAAGGGTTGGTGGTCGGAGTGAAATTGTAGATGGTGGTTGATTACATTTCAAGTAGTGCACCCTTCCACAAGAGTAAGAGGACGGCTGAGAAAGAGAAGAAATTAAGGACGGAGTAAGGGTGAGAGTGTTGTAGTTGAGGAGAGTTGATACTATTTAGTTCGTAATGAGAAATGCAGAGAGCATGACTGTTCTGTTTTCAAATGAGCTTTTACCCACGGTGTAGTAATAATAGTAGTAGCAGCAGTAGTACTGTGTAACCGAACAGTGAAAGAGAAAATAGACAGATACTGATATAAGTGTGAGTGAGATAGTGAAGTCAAATGTTTGAGTAATGGCGCCAAATTTCAAAGGATAATCTTCCTCTCTCTTCTCCTTCACTACCATTTAAACTTTATTCCTTTCCATCCCCTACCGATTCGTACCAATTCAACACCCTTCCCTACTACTTCATCATAATTATCGGTCCAATTAAGTAAAGTACTAGTTTGCTTTGCTAAGTTTTACTAATCTCTTAATTAATTAGACCTATTTATTATTTATTTTAACTTATAATTCTTTTTTTTAAGCAAACTTTGCCTACTCTTTAATTTTAATTAGTGAATATCTACCATATCTATTTATCAATCGATAATTTAAATTTAAGAAAATAATTTAATTAGAATTAAATTTAATTACGATATTATTTAAGAAAAATCGGTATATTTTATCACCATTTAATTTTATTTTTAAATCTGACTTTACTATTGAAAGTATTAACTTAGAAATAAAGATTAACTTAATTTTTAGTAAAAAAAAACCTTCTCAAATTAATAGGAAATTTTCTCAAAAATGAATAGAATAATAAAATCGAGTGAAGTATTTATGATGGGACAACTATTTTTGTGAACTGTTTCGTCAGGTATATAAAACTAGCATCGCGGCTTCGCCCGGGCTATATGGTTACTTCCGTTTCAGTTGCGGTCAGGGGTATTTATCCGGTTATGACTCGCTTTGTTCGCCCTTTCCATTTAGCCAGGAGACTCTGCTCCCTAGACCCCTCGTGTTCATTAAACCCATGCTTGTGAGAATAATAATAAATGAATATTAAAGCCTTTTCAATTTATAAAAACTATCAGTGTATTGCAATTTCTTCAGACCATCAGTTTACGGGACCCGAAACGTTGAGTGATTTGAAGAATGGATATTCCAAAATAGTCGGCCTCCATTTTAAAAATATTATTTATAACTGGTTTCTTGTCCTTCATACAGCTGACCGTTCTTCGTTTTTAATCCTTTTATAATTTTATGTTTTTTTTAGTCAAGTAATCGCAGGCAGGTGCAGTCAGTCGCTTCACACCTACAATAACATTGGCAGTATCTGTGTTGGTTGAGCCACCGCTACATACACTGTTGCATCTCTTAAAAAATCAAAATTATAAAAACCGAAAACGTTTATTATATTTTTATCTTGAAAAGTATTAGCAATCCTGTATCTAGTGAATATCATGTTTAGTATAGTCGGAAATGGCAAATATTTACAATCACATTTCAAAATTTTTTACCTTTCTTTACCCTTCAAAATTGAATTATGAATAGAAATTTGTTTCTAGGTATTCACATGAAACTTATACACACTAAAAATCCAAGTTGATGTCTTCATTTTTTTACTTAGAAATTCAAAAATAGAAATTCATTGTTACTCTATTTTAACCCTTTAAAACTCGGAACTTCAAAAAATCTTTTCTTCGTATGCACCTACACCTTAGTAGGACGACTGTAGAAATTTTCATAACTTTATCTTCAGCAGTTTTTATTGGACACTGATTATGAATCGTGAGCGATTCATAATAAGAATGTGAAAATAAGAATAAAATAAAACTAAAGAAAGGTATCAACAACAAGCAACATGGTCAACTTTCCGTCAAGACCCTAGTCTACCACTCACATAAGATTCAACTAACTCAAGAATTAAAACCACGGGACCATTCTTTCTGTAGACGATTTACTGATTGGACTCTAGAACAGCTTCAAGCAGATCCAAGTTTTTATTAAAAAATATTTTCAGTAGAGGCTCATTTTTAGCTTGATGACTGTAACCAAGCAAAATTACCGTATTTTGGATGATTTCAATCGACAAATGATTCAACAAAGACATCCGAAAAAAAAAATTTTTGGTGTAGTTATGGCCTCGTGGTATCACTGGGCCCTTTTTTTCGAAAATGAGGAAGGAGATATTGTACGCTATCGAGCTATGATTCTTGATTTTTTGATTTTGAAAATATGGAAAATTTTGATTTGAATGAGATGTGGTTTTGAACAGGGTGCCATATGTCACAAACCTGCTGAAACAATTCAGTTATTGGGTCATAAGTTTTGTGATTTGATAATTTTACGAAATGGTAGTGTTAATTGGCCACCAAAATCGTGTGATTTGAGTTTCTTAGACTTTTTTTATTGGAGTTATATTATTAAGTCACAAATCTATGGCAACAAACCACGAACGACTTGAAAGCAAATATTCGACGCGTTCTGAGTGGAATTCAAGTGATTTGTGTGAAAGAGTCAACAAAAGTTTGATAGACTTCGCTGTCAAGCAAAGATGTGGAGGCTATATGAATGATATTGTTTTTTAATAATAGTGTAATTTTATAAGGTTGAAAATTAAAAAAAAATGTTTGGTTGATATTATACAAACGTTTTGTTTTATTGTATTTTTCATCTTTCTGCGCTAAAAATAAAAGACCTTTTACATCAAAAAAGAATGCTTTGTAATTTTGAATTCATCAAAAGTAGAATTAAAAATAATCTTAAAAATAAATAGTTTCTAGTCATCAAAATCTCCCTCGAGACTCTTCGGAAGTTTCGTGTACGTAATAGCACCATTTATTATAATTTTCTTTTTATATCGACTTAAAAAAAAAGGTGCTCAATTCGATCCGTTTGTATTTTTTTGTATATTATGTTGTAATTCCAGCTTTTCACCAAATAAACTGATTTTTTTTTATTTTATAAAGAAGTACTTCTGATGTTTTTTTATAAGTTTTCCAAATAACGAAAAAAAACGACTTGATATTTTTTTTCACATCATTGCTAAGCAGTGGATTATTGTAACATAAATAATCATTTATTTAATGTAATTCTATGGTAAATTTTTTAAAAAATTAGTTGGGAAACTTACTACAAAAATTAAAAAATTTCTACAACAAAAAATAAAAAATACGTGCTTATTAGATATTATTACAGCAACAGTAATAATTGAAGAACATAAGAAAGAAGCCGTAATAAGAAAGGGAGTCCGACAAGGATGTTGCCTATCCCCGTTACTTTTTAATCTTTACATGGAACTAGCAGTTAATAATGTTAAAGAAAAATTTAGATTCGGAGTAACAGTACAAGATGAAAAGTTAAAGATGCTACGATTTGCTGATGATATAATAATTCTAGCTGAGAGTAAAAAGGATTTAGAAGAAACAATGAATGGCATGAATGAAGTCGTACGAAAGAACTACCGCATGAAAATAAACAAGAACAAAACGAAAGTAATGAAATAAAAACGAAATAACGAAGATGCACCACTGAATGCGAAAATAGGAGGAGAAAAGATTATGGAGGTAGAAGAAGTTTGTTATTTGAAAAGTAGAATCACTAAAGATGACGAAGCAGGAGCGATGTAAAATGCCGAATAGCACAGACGAAACGAGCCTTCAGTCAGAAATATAATTTGTTTACATCAAAAATTAATTTAAATGTCAGGAAAAGATTTTTGAAAGTATATGTTTGGAGCGTCGCTTTATATGGTTGAAACTTGAACGATTGGAGTACCTGAGAAGAAAAGATTAGAATTTTTGATATGTGGTGCTATAGAAGAATGTTAAAAATCAGATGGGTGGGTAAAGTGACAAATGAAGAGGTGTTACGACAATTAGATGAAGAAAGAAGCATTTGGAAAAATATAGTTAAAAGAAGAGACAGACTTATAGGCCACATATTAAGGCCTCCTGGAATAGTCGCTTTAATATTGGAGGGACAGGTAGAAGGAAAAAATTGTGTAGGCAGGCCACGTTTGGAATATGTAAAACAAATTGTTAGGGATGTAGGATGTAGGGGGTATACTGAAATGAAACGACTAGCACTAGATAGGGAATCTTGGAGAGCTGCATCAAACCAGTCAAATGGCTGAAGATAAAAAAAAAAATAGAAGAAGATATTCTTACCTCGGAAAATTTAAATGCATTAAATTATACGTAAGTTTTATTACAATCAATTTTCTTTTGTCCGTTTCAGTAGTACAGGTGCTCCAGCGTTCTTCGCTGCTTCATCGAAGTTCTGGATGCAATTTCCGGCTTGGTAGTTTCCAGGAATGAAAAATCTTGGAAACTCTCCAGAGATTTCGTGAACGTAATAACGAAATTTATAATAAATTTTTTTTTTAACCAACTGCACAAAATGCGGAGGTCTCAGATGACCCGTTGGTTTACTTTTTTCTGTATAATTTCACAATTTCAACTCTTTAACAAATAGACCGATTCTTTCTTGATTTTATAAGAAAGCTCTTTCGATAAAGAATACCTCACTTAGTCTCAAAAGCAACCTTTATCTAGTTTGTCTCAATTTATTTATTTTTTTTTTCATCAAAAAACAGGTTTCCGCCTTTACGTTTCTTGAGAATGGCTTATTTTCATTACGATAGCAATTTATGTGGATTTACCCACCAATTCAAATAACATTAATACTAAAAAATCTGAAATGAAATAAACTTAAAAACGTTGTAATAATAAATTTACTTTAATACTATAAAAAATTTAGTTTTTAATTCTTGTATTTTTTCAATTGTTTTGACTGTTTAATTTATTTAATTTTGACTATTTAATTTGGGTCTCATTAAAATTTGTATGCTTTTGGTAGTTATATTTGATTTGGCGCTAGAAGGCAAAATTAAAGGATTAAAAAAAAATTTGCTTTTAAATATGATTATTTCTTTTAAATAAGTATTTATTTTAAATAAACTTAATTACATTTATTATTAATAATTAGGTGTTGGTAAAAAACATAATTATTTGTTTTTTAATTTATTTCATTCCATTCTTTTTTTATTATTGAAACTTTTAGAGCTCATCTATAAGAAAAACTCGTAACATCTCTTAACAACAGGTAAAAAATAGCAAACCAGTTATAAAAAAATATTTTTTTATTAAAAAGAAAATGTCAAGAACTAAGAATAAATTAAAACTGACAAAAATCTACAGTATACATGTAATTTAAAATGAATTCTTTCTTTTTGTAAAATGATTTAACCCGAGGGTTTGAGTTGTGTTTTAATGATGATGCAGCACTATTAGGAAAAATGTAAATTGTCAATTAAATGAACATTAGTCGTTCTTTTTTTTACAACTTATTAACTGCTTTTCGTCTTTATGTTTTTAATTTAAGTACGTAATCTAACAACCGTGGGCGCGTTTATATACACATATGTATTTATGTGAGTACGTGTACAGCACTATTTAAAGTTGTATGTTTTTTACCAACATCTAATTATTAAAAAAAAAACTAGTTTAAAAATTCATTTTCAATTAACGTAACTTTCTGTGGTAATAATGATTGTCAAATAAATATATCTTTACTCGCTGTTCAATTATTTTCAAGCGACGTATGCTACTCACGGAATTTTATATCAATTCAAATAAAAAGAAATAATCAAATGTACAAAATTCTACAAACTGAACAAATTTAAGGGCAGATCTTCTACTACAATTCTGTCGAAGTGTAGTAGAAAATACTAAAAATTAACCCTAAAAGTTCTCTTTCAAGAAGATATGATTGAGATTCTGCAAAACGGGCTTTTTCTACACTTAAATGAAGGTTCGGAAGAATTCATTTTTCAGGAAACTGGGATCCTGCCACATCGGCAAAACCGACGGTTCGTCGGTTTCTAAATGAAACATCACTCAACACTGGATAGGGCGTAAGGAAACCCAAGACTTATCACTAAGCCTTATACTATTTAGCAACTGTCTAATAAAAAGAAGCAAACGTGTAAAGGGCCTGTGTGTCTTGTTTGATGATGTCCAACATGTGGAGGGTGCTGTAAGTAGATCTAAATGGAATCTAGGCATAATTAAATGGATCTGCAGACCATTTTTTTAAGTTCGTTCATGTCTCATCCTGTACAAATCGCTTGTCCGATGTCACTTTCAATTATGCTGCTCCAGCCTGGAATACCGTTCGGACATGTATAAGTAATGACCTGGAAAACGTTAACATAAATTTCTTGTCTTAGTTGAAATGAAAGTCCCCAATTTTCATCATCTTGGAACAAACAAGTCTTAATATTTCGAAACCTTCTACGAGGAGAATTTTTTTTGACCTGGTTGAACTGCATAAGCATATACATGGTTTCGGCCCTCGCTGCGGGATTCTATCGCTTGGTGTTCTTAAAAGAGATTTGAGTAATTTCTATCAGTTTATTAATTCTTGGTACAGCTGTCTGGCTCCCAGCGAGAGATGTAGGAAAACGGCGATTGGATTATGAAATGTAATTAATTTCTTTCAGGCTGATGATCGCAGTTAAGCTAAGGGATTTCTTGTACGCCAATTAAACGATAAAATATGACTATTACACTACTATTATTACTATTTTAGCGAATATCTATTAAATATTGCTTCATTTGTAAATTTCGAAATTGTTTTATTTGTATATTAAAATCATATTATTATTATTTTCGAATTCTCCCACTAAATGGAAAACGTTAAGCAAATAACTCAACTTTCCTTTCTGTTCTTCTTGTTGCTCCAATAAGTTTTCATTCTTTCCTAGAAAGCTTTTTTACGCTCTTCTGACCACTTTGGCCTACACTGTTTTTGTTTTAGTTGCTCTGATGTAACTTCCCATTTGTTTACTTTGAATCTGAAGGTGACTCTTTCTAAAATGTCTGTTGGACTTATATTGGCGTGTTTTAAGTCCTTTCGAAGTTTGTCCATCCAAGTTGTTGAGTTCTTGAGCGAGGTTACATATTCTATTACCCTTTTTGTCAATCGATTTTCGGGTAGTCTATTGAGATGACCAAAAAGAATTTCATTCGTCTTTTCTTAATGTCAATTTCGATGTTTGAATACTTTTCTGTTGTTTTGATTGATTGTAATCTGCAACCATCTTGAATATATTTTGCTTCTAGGATTTCTTTCTTCAAGTTCTTGTTATCTGTTAAGTGTCAAAGTTTCACTGGCGTTATTATTATTATCTTCGACTTGAAGTAATATTATTATTAAAACTATTATTAGATTATTTATTAATAGATTGATAAACTCTTGTATTTATATAATATGTTATTAATTATAATAATAATAATAATAACTGTTTATTACTATATGGACTACGCGATTATGTAGCACAGCGTTATAATTGTTATTTTTTATTTTTTTGGCAATGTTTTTCCTTGTGCTGTTTTTATCAAAAGAAAGTTAAAATTATTAATTATTATTATTATTAAATATGTACGATATTTACAAAAACCACAAATCATTTTTTAACATAAAGAACCTCTTCGTGAAGTAGGAAAATATTTATATATTTTGTAATTCGCTTTATTTATTTGTATCCATTTTAAAATGTTTAATTTTATTAATAATTTAATGCATATTTTATCATATTTTCCCATTTAATACATTAAATTGGATCAATATTTAACGTAATATTTTAATAACGTAGTCTTTACTTCAAAACTGTAATATGTTTATTACATCATTCATTATTTTCAATTGTCAGTTTTTTAATATTTATTTCAAAAATTTTAAATATTTTACAATAATCATTATAATATTTTATTACAAATATTTATAATTACAGAGTGTATAACAAAATGAGCCGATTTCAAACAAATATATTTCATATAAAAATGTAATACAATTACAAGACAAATTTCATAGTATTCAAAAATTTCACTTATCAAGTTATATATGTTCTATATGCCCTACATTTGCTGCACGGATAACAACAAGACAATAGTTGAATTCTTCCGCAACGCAATGCAGACTATCTTTTTTTTGTTTCAGAACTTACTGTACAGTAGATCCTGATTTTCAGCTCATCCAAATTCAGCAAGTTACGGTGAAACATAAACACTTTGTTTTACATGTCCCCCACAAGAAAAAGCGTCAAGTTATAATGTCTGGGTATCTCTGGGGGCCAAGAATATAGTGTCAAGTCTTCGACTACGTACGCCCAGTTCAGCGTTGAGACAATGTTTCATTTAGAAACCGACGAACTTGGTTGTGCTGATGTGGCGGGGCTCCATCTTCCTGAAAAATGAATTCTTCGGAATCTTCGTTTAGTTGAAAAAAGCCAGTCCTGCACCATCTGAAGTTAAGAATGCTCTGTTCCTGTGCCTCCTTCAAAAAAAGAGCCATAAATTTTCGTTAAAAAAAGTAGACAAAAACATTAATTTTTGATGAATCTCGCTTCTGCTGTACAAACTCGTACAGATTCTCTAGTCCCAATATGCGAACATTGTGACGTGAAATATTACCGCTTAAAAGAAATGAAACTTCATCGCTTAAAATTAACCACAATAATAACCTACTGTGTTCCTTGTCAAGTAAGGAATTTGCTATACTAACAGCGTAGCACAGAAATCTTTACGTTTACTTCTGTCATTTACACGAAGAGCGTGTACCGGTTGTAATCGATATGGCCTGAAATTGACATTCGTAATTTTAACACACAGTTAAGTTATATGAGAAATTGCAATTGCGATTCCTCATATAACTGAATGTAGCGCTGAGAAAGGTTTGGCTAGCGCAACGAGTGAACTTTTCCGGGCTTCGTTGAAAAGCTTCCTGAATTTTTTGAACATTCTCTTTTTAAGTGTGTGATCGTCCTGGACTCATCCCCTTACATGAATACCCCGATTCTTCAAAATGTTTATAACAGCGACAAATATCCTTAGCCGATGGTGGATCAATTCTAAAATGCTGTCGAAACGCACGCTAAACCGATATTTATTAGCAAGAATTAATCTTGCTAAATTGTAGAACAGAAAACGTTTTCGATTTGGTAGATGCAATATGGCCGGTATTTGAAACTCTAGGACGCGCGGTTTCAAATGGTCAAAATTTCATTTCCTGATTATTCGTGGTTTTGCAGATTTATGGTTTTGAAATTGAGTCATTTTTTTATACATGCTAATTAAAGTTTATTTTTTCTTTAATCAAAATTTTAAGAATTATAAAGTTGAACGTATGTAAGAGCAGTATAATCGAAAATTGTTGTGTCAGCCAGCGATTAATTGAAAATTAGCAATTTAAATTGGTAAACAATATAATTTTTAAAACAAAATTGAAGTACAGTCATTGATCTTCACGTAAATCTAACAGAAGGATTGTGGTGGTGAGTATTACTGTTTGAATTCATCTACAATGGATCTACATTGCCTTGGCCAGAATTTTTGAGATTTCATAAGTTACAGACATCGACGACAAGGAACGGTGAAATCGTTAGACAGGTAAATAAGTGCTATCTATATATGAAATTAACTTAAAAATCGTGGTGAAGATGTTTCTCTGTTGCGCTAAAATGATTTTTATGCGATGTAAAATCAAACTAGAATACATAAAAACCATCCTATCGTAAATTTTGTTTAATTTTTTTTCAAAAACATATAAACTTAACCGTAAAATTGTTTATAATATTTATAAATAAGTAAAAACTCTTTTCATAAGTAAAAATAAATAAGTTGTATTAATAAAAAAAAATAAAAATAAACATAACATATATATTCAGAAAAAAATATTTTTTTATATATTAGTAAAGATTTCTGACCTACATGGCAAGTTGATATTATAAAATGAAATTCTTTCATGTTAAAGGCTTTAATAATCTATCCCTTTAGGACTGCTAATCAATGTATAATTCGAATACTTTTGTAATTGTGAATTTATTAAAACATTTAATTATTATTTAAAACGTTTTTTTTTTATAAAAGTTACTCGAATGACTTCGGAAAATCATATACACAAGTAGCTATAATAATACAAGACACAAGTAGCCTATAATAATATATTTCTCATTTAGTCTTAAAGATGCATTCTCATCTGTTTATGAATATATCTCGATGAAAATCTAAAAGGTTAGTTAATTTACTTTTTTAAGATTCTGATGATCTTCTGAACTCATTTAAAATAAAAAGAATCATCTAAAGTTTAAAAAAAAATGTTTATTTACTACAAACTTTTTTAAGAGTAGAGGAAAACATTTTGTAGTTTTAGTTAAAATTTTTCATTGATCTTTATTTTTCTTTCATAATAATAATAAAAATTTTAAGATTAACAATTAATATATTCCACTTTACTACTAGCACGTGCTGGTAAGGTGGATTATATTAATTGTTTATTTATTTAACATATCAGCGGTACCATGTTTGAGAAATTAATAAAAAATTTATCTAATTATTTTATTTTTTAATTCATTTAAACATGGTAATAATACTGACCAATAACAAAAGTTAGAAAATATTATGTATATTTAGGGTGAAATTATCCCCCAATGTTGGCTTACCACCAGTCTCTCTCTCTCTCTCTCTCTCTCTCTCTCTCTCTCTCTCTCTCTCTCTCTCTTCACGCCACGTATGTGTGGGTCTGTGTTTATAAATATATATATATATATATATATATATAAGCAGACAGGAATTTAATCGAGCACACAATGACAACTGCAATAATTTATTCTCTCTGCTAATTGCGAACTGGAATTCAACATTGTGTGTATGTTGTATATGTGTGTATATAATATCGTATGTGTTTGTTTGTATGTGTTGTGGCGTTGGGTTGAGGTCGTATTTCACCACAATTAAGCATGTATTGCACCCCAAGGCAATTCCCTTCAGCTGCTCTGTTGAACACTGCATACAGTACTCTACTCTAGTAATAGAACAGCTCGTACTTGGTTTGGTTTTGTTTTGTTTGCTTCAGTTTGGTTAGAGTTGGTTTGGTTTTGCTAGCATAATACATCGAGAATTGCTTCTGTTTATTCCAATCAAAATCCAGTACATTATAACAATTACTATCTTGTTATGTTTATTATAGTTATTGTTATTATTCAAAATAAATTACTATTATAAAATTAACGACGGGTATAATATCAACGTGTCTAGTTCACAGATCTCTTAATTAACATTGCTCAAGTTTATTCAGTGTTATGTATAATACTTTTCAATATACATGTATTAAAATTTTTATTTTTATTTCAGTTAGTATTAAAAAGAAAAATCAAATAAAAATAACAATTTTTTTTTTTAATTTAGATTTTCTATATATTTTAAGTATAACTCTCATTATAATCTTTGCAAAACCCCTTGATTTAAAACTTTTACTTTATGAGTAAGTTTATTTACCGGTTATATAATGAAAATACAGTTGCATACAAGTTTTATCAATTTTACTCATGAGGAGGCATGCCTGTTCAAATTTTCTTCCTTAGTTTTTAGTTAATTTTGATTGAAACTTTTAAAGAAAGTATCTTGCATCTGTTTCCTAGTTTAATTGTTTTACAGTTTTGAAAATGTAATTAAATTAATTTTGATGTACTCATATTTTAATTAAAAAGTCTGATAACAAAGTTCTAATACCTTCTTGGTATTGTTTATTTATTCTTATGTAGTGGAAAAATAATTATACTTGAAAAAAGTTATCTAAGATTTCTTTTTTGGGGTGGGGGTAATTTACGGTTAAATTTTATTGTAAAATTATCATTATTTGTTTAAATAAATCGAAAAATGTTGTTAAATTACAATTTTATTTTTTTGCTTCCCACGCCAAAATCACCTTTCTAGAAATATTTTGATTTTCCTACGTTTAGTATTTTAAATGGAAGAAAATATTTTTTTTTAATAATATTAAACGTTTAAATAAAACAAAAAAGTTTTGAATTCAAAAAATCGATATTTTTAATTTTTTATCGGCTCCTCTACGCCCAATATTGTCCCCAAAATATTGTTTTTTTTTGTTTTTTTTGTAATTTGCACTACTGTCTAAGTAAGACTAGTATGCTAAGTAGACTTTTAAAATGCCTAGTAAGACATTTAAAAAGAACAAGTTAAAATATGGTCGACTTGAGGATGTACAAGAATATACTTGATTTACATTCATACACATCATTCATCCTCTGAAGTAATACCTTACGGTGGTTTTGGAGGCTAAACAGAAAAAGTTTAGTTATTTTTTGGGGACGGGAGAATTTTGGGGAAATTTTTTTTTATAATGGTAAGATAAGTATGCATGGATGTAATAAGCTTAACATGAAGTGGGGTTATGTTGGCAAAATTTTAAGAAATGTGACCTCCAAAAACCTTCCAATCCCTGTATATATTGATTCCAAAATTTTACTAACGAATCCCCTCATATACACCAGTTTTTGTACAAAATTTCATCAAATTTGGACGCACTTTATTTGTTCTCTTTTCCAGTTTAATTTCGTACTTTTTATATTTTATTTTCCAGTTTAATTACTCTTACTAAATAATATTTATAAGCAAATGTATGAATCAATTTTCTATAATATAAAATATCAATTGCACGCTAAAAATAAATTAACATTTATAGCAGTAGTTGGAGTTAAAATAATGCGATAAAATAATAACTGTTAGAAATTAATTGAATGTGATTTGAATGAATGTGGTGGGTCTTTACATATTCTTCAAATAATAAGTACTTACTTTTTAATTTTATTTCCAGTTTAATTGCATTTTATATGTTTTATTTTCGAAATAATTACACACTTTATGTATTTACTGCATTAAGTTACATATTTAAGCAAATGTACTTGCTTATAAATAAAATGTATTAGCATTAACAAAATAAGAATAATTTTAAATTACGCATTATTTCCAGAACTTTTTAAAGTTAAAACTAATATGATAAAATAAATAACAATTATAGTTTTTAAATATTAAATGTAGTTAAAAAATAACTTCATAGGTTCTATTTTCCAGTTTAACTACGCACTTTTTATATTTTATATCCCAAATAATAATAATTATACACTTTGTAAGGTCTTTTCACTCACTTATTTGATAATGAAGATAGCGAAGATAAAAGATTTTACCTGCATAAATAAAAATATAATAATAGTAAAATATATTCTGAAAACTAAAAGCGCAGGAATAAATTTAATGGAGTTTTGACGGGTATTGATAGAAAACGTTAGCCTTATCATTCAAATAAAAAATTGTAACGTCACAAAAAGTTTGTATAATATTACACAATTGAAAAAATCACGTGATCAGCATGTACTCAAAAAAGCACATTATTGCGCAATCGAAAGGAAATTGTCGAGAAAAAATGGTTAGAAAAAATTGGCAAACTGCCAACTAAAAAAAAAAATGGCGGTAAAAAATTTTTAGGTTGCCAAATTTAAAAAAATAGTGGAGAGAGTAAAATTAAAAAATGGGAGTAATGACAAGAGTTGAAAAATAGGGGTTGAGAAATAGCAGTGGGTTTACCTGTAGGGGTAGTTCCTATTTTGCACATCTGTTAATTAACCTTTTATCTTACAAACCTGTTAATTAATTTTTACCTGTAAAACCTTATAATTAATTTTTCGCCTGTGCACTTCTGGAGTGAAAGATCAAGGTTATCCCAGAACTCCCCTTTTTATACTATTCATGATTAAATATAAAAAATCCGGGTAATTAACTTTTTTGACTGTAAATAATAGGTTTCTGCATTTTTAGCCGTCGTAGAAGAAAACTAATAATAGTAAGTATCGATATATAGAAGAGATATGATTGTCACAAAAACGTTTCAACAGGAAACAAAAATAAAAGCTTCATTTTTTAAATAGATCAGTCCTATTTAAAATTAATATAAAATATTTGATAAATTACTTTTGAAACTACATAATTTATAAATGTCTCAAATTTCCGTTATACAATAGGTACGTTGTGCTTTTGGCAGATTATTTATTGCTGATATAAGTTATTTATTTTCTCCTTTTTTTTCTTAATTTTATGTAAAATTTATTTGGATCAAGGGTGGTTGCGTAAAATGAGCCGTTAGAAGAGGGAAAAACACAAGGGAGAAGTGAGTAGGTTAAAGTGAGGGAGCTACAGGAAGGGAAATTTACTTGATTGCCTGTCTTCCCCATCTCTATAAGTAGACTGTCACGTTCCACATTCCTCCTTTCCTGGTCTACTTAGTTCCTGATTTCCATTTGTAGGCTTAAGGGTACTTTATAATTCCAGACAGTGTATTTTGTTCGTCGACAATTAGGACTCGATAAAATGTCTTTCGTATCGGTTAGGGTTAGATAGAACGGGCGCAATAATCCAGCACGAGGCAAGCCATGAAGCATGAGGCATGTAGAATAAAAAAAAAAATTACTGAAAGAATAACAGACAGGAAGACGTTACTTGAATATCGCCGCGGTGCGACCTTGTTTAATGGCCTCACCGTCCTTAGTTCCGTAGACTACATGCGCAACCCCCTTGCCTTTACCCTTATACTGACACTCCAGCGAAACGAACCGGGCCATTTGAAATGCAAAGTGTGTTACCGGTTTTATTGAACAGCTGGTGCAGCTCTTTCTATACTCAAAACCTTCCTTCCCCCTCCACACTATACGACTCATTCCTCGACCTCTCCCTCTTTAGTAAAGGTGTTTTTTTTATTGAACATTACCAATAAATAAAACCAATTTCTACTTTACGCAGGAAACAAATTAAATTTCCAATACTTTCTGTCAGTATTCTGTGTTAATATCATTGCTATTCACAAACACACACACACACACACATACAAGCGCGCGCGCGCGCTCACATTTCATCCATACTCAAACCCTACGGCTCATAGCGGTTGGTAAAAAAAAAGGTGCAAGAGAAATTTCAATTTATAACGGTGTGAGACCTACATTAAATTACTTACTGCAGGTTATTTTAATTTATAAAACGCCTAAAATCTTTTTATTCCAGTGTCTTCTTTTTCATTCAGATTTATAAATTGAAATTACATAAATACAGAGCTCTTTTCAATAGTAATATAACATTTTATAATAATAATAATAACATAACACATAATGCTTAATTAAAAACTTTATTTTATTTATTAAATAAATTATTTCAACTTTATTTCATATAACCTGAATTTCTGGTGTCCCTTCAAACACTAAGTACTATTTCTATTTTTTATGCGGAGGGAAACACTCAGTCAACATTTTAACAAAAAAAATATAATCAAATGAAAATTTTATTTATTTTAAAATTTGTTTTGATTCTACCCATATATATTTTTTTTAAACAAAATCCCCTGGAAGTAAATAATAACAACCTTTTACCTTCCCACAAAAGGGGGAAGAACCCTCATTTAAAATTTCGAAAAACTTTGTTTAAAATTGTTTAACGTTCATAGTTTAAATTTTTCATTGAAATTTATAAAACATGTCAAGGATATAGTAATTTGGCTTTCAGCCTAGTCGGGATTTAAAATAATATATAGGAAAATTTTTTTCTAATTAAATTTTTATGTAATTTATCGTGATTGAGATAGATTAAAAATTAATTCATAGGAAATTATAATGATTTACTATGATTTTTTCTATTAATTGTATTTTTTTTATAAAATCACCAAAAACTTCAAGAATTTTATTACAATGTACTTTTTAACGGGCAGGGAGAGTATGATAAAAAAATTCAAAATATTCGATCAATAAATTTGTTTGGTTTCTAAATATTAAAAACATTTTTATTTACGTCATCTGAATATATAAATAATATATTATTTATTCAAATAATATTAAATTAAGAAAAAAAAACAATTTCTATTTAATCTTATTTTGTTTTAATGATGGCGTGCATATATACATAATCCTATTCCAATTTGCTACCTAGTGCTCTTCTGCTGTAAATGGAATTCGCTGATTTGGCTCTACCTGTATACATTTTTTTCTGTACAACCTTTATTATCACAAATTATACATTCCAATGAAATTTTATTTTTACGCTTTATTTATATTTATTATTATCTTTTTTGTATTAATTCAAAGTAACAAACTTATTTTATTAATAATAAACATTCTACGCCTATTTAAATTACATTTACACACCTTTTTAAAATAAAAGTACATAAAATTTGATTTCATTAATAACTTCTGATATTTTTTTATTGTTGGAATTATTATATATTGTAAATTTTTTTTACAATCAAAGGTTAATAATTATTAATAAATCAATATATTTAAATTAAGAAAAGGAGATGAAGTCTGATTTGAACCGATGTGTCTTGGGGTGTCTTGAAAGATTAAAATATTTTATTAATTAAAATTTTATTTGGCTATAACTCTGGAATCAATGAAAATAAGTACCACTTATGATATATATCGTTTAAAATCTTTCAATTAGGGCTTATTGCAGTTAAGAAAACGTCCAAAATCCATTTTTTTTTATTTTGGGGTTTTTTGGACACTTTTGTGGTACAGTCGATTGCAATAAAAATGGGAGGTACACAACTAGATGTTGCAACAGTCCTAAATCCAAAATTTTAACACCGCACGGTTAATTGTTTTTGAGTTATGCGAGATACATACGTACGTACGTATGTACAGACGTCACGCCGAAACTAATCAAAATGGATTCAGAGAGGGTCAAAATGGTTATTTTCGTTGGAATCTGAAAACCGTACTTTTCGCAATTACAATTTTTCCTTTACTTCGTACAAGGAAGTAAAAATAATAATAAGTTTTTAGGTAAATATTATTTGTTTGCTCTTGAAGAAACTATAACCTCATTTTTTTTTTATAAGAGAAATATTTTTTCAAAGTTTAAAAACATCAACCCTGAATATTATATTGGATTTAGTGTCGAAAAATACAAGGGTTATTTTTTTTTCAAGGTCCGATCGGTCATGAAATTAAAAACAAAGTGAAAATAAAAAAAATGTATTTGTAACAAGTACTTAAATAATTACGCTATTTCTCTACATAGTCGCCACTCCGATTTAGACATTTGTCGTAGCGTGGTACCAACTTTCCAGTACCCTCGTCATAGAACGGAGCCGCCTGTGTTTTCAGTCTTGTTTCTACGCTGGTGTGCAGCTCGATGTCTGTGCGAAAATTTTGTCCTAAAGACAACTTTGTGAAAAAGCCACAGTTCAGAATAAGCGGAGAGGAATGTTGTCAATAAGCATTGTATTTCTCCATGACAATGTTCGGCCGCACACTGCAGCTGTAACAAAGAAGCTTCTGCAGCGTTTTCGTTGGTAAGTGTTTGATTACCCATCATACAGCCCGGACTTGGCTCCATCCGATTTTCACCTCTTTGCTCAAATGAAACGCTGGCTGGGAGAACAACATTTTGCACAGACATCGAGCTGCAGACTAGCGTAGAAACATGGCTGAAAACACAGGCGGCTCCGTTCTATGATGAAGGTACTGGAAAGTTGGTACCACGCTACTAAAAATGTCTAAATCGGAGTGGCGACTATGTAGAGAAATAGCGTAACTATGTAAGTATTTGTTATAAATAAAAAAATTTTTATTTTCACTGTGTTTTTAATTTCGTGACCAATCGGACCTTGAAAAAAAAATAACCCTCGAAGATGTAATAAATACGTACGTAATTTAAAGTTTCTGTCTAAATTTCAAACTAAATGGACAGTTATTACGTAAACGTCTTTTAAATAAAATAAAAAATAACAAGTATCATGCATGATTCATGACAATTTTAATAGCTAAAATGTAATTTAAGATTTGAGAAGAATAACGAATAGTCAAATCAGCTTTCTCTAATGGACTTACTGATTTATTTTGTTGTCTGTAGAAAACATATGTTTGAAATAATTGTAAAATTATCTTAATATTTTTATTGGTTTTTATTTTTACTCATAAGTCTTTCAAATCAGTTAAGAAAGATTTCATTAAAGATTTTCATGAAACCGATTATTAGCAATACCATTAACAAATATTTTTTTCTTCATTATGCTTATATTGCACAGATTTAAATCAAGGCTCTTTTTGAATGAAAAAAATTAAAAGTTACTTTCTGAATGATTAAGTTCGTTTAATTTAAATTCTCAAAGATATATTTGTAATAAAATATTCACTTCCGTAGAAAACAGAAAAATGCGTTTTGTTAGATTATTCTTTTATTTTTTTTTATGAATTACTGATTGTTTCTTATGGATTTATTATTAAATTTTTTTATTTTAGAACAAACAAATTGAATTTCACGGCCAATTCTTTTTTCATTCACTTCATACCATATTTTTCCTTTTTTAATAAAACTAGCGTAATGACCTTTATGAATCGAAAATCCGTGATGTAATATTGCACTTATTACTTTGTACGTGTAACCCTAGATTTTTATCGTTAAATTCGATTTTACCAATCGAATTTATTTCTGTTTTATTTATTCCTTTTTTAATAAAACTAGTATAATCTCTTATAAACTAATACTTTTGCATTTTTTAAAAGAAGTGGTGGAAATTAAAAAAAATGTTTCATCTTCAGTTTTTTTCATTTACATAAAAGCATTTACTATTAAAACAAGCTGTAGTATATTTTCTTTTAAATTGTATTATTTCAAGTGCATTTTCAAGTTTTTTGTACGCTAACAAGTACTGCTATCTAGGGGCGCGATTCGTAAAGGTATATTAAACAAATGAATACAATGACATATTCGAGTCCCGAGGTTAATAAAATGGAAAAAAAAGTCTAACAAAATTCGAGGTATTTTTTGAAAGTATTCTTTATTAAAAATCTAATTGAACTGAGATATAATGTTTTCACGCTTATTTTCCCCCATTTTCATTTCACTGTTAGGTTAAGTCATGTTTAGAACTGTAAACGTAGTTAGTTGAGTTCGCGCCTCTTATCGACGAAGTTTTAACGAACTGATTTAAAGTGATTGCTTGTACCGTTACACCCGCGCGAATGAAATACAGTATGCACACACGCTTTCTTAGTTAGTATCATTGAATTAAATAAACAAAAATATTATATTTATATAAAATTATAAATATTTTTATTTTTTTTTAAATTAAATTTTTTTTTTAAGTTGTGTGTATAAGCCATGCAAAGAAAAAAGCCGCAAAGAGGGAATGTCCTACAACTGTGTTGTCAGCATTTTTTAGAAGACATTGATTTTTCCACTTTCAGTAGTAAGTTAATAGTTATTAACTTAAGAGTTGTTAGTTAATAACAATTAACTTCATCGATTTAAATCAACTCCAATAAGAATTGGAAAAGAACAAAATTATACTTGTAAAGAAGAAAGGAAAACTTAAAATAGAGAAATAGATTTATATATGTAAATAATGATAATTCTGTACCGTTTAAAAAATTATTATAAAAACAATGAGAAAAAAAAATTATAAAATAGGAATAAAGTAAAACAAAAAGATTGAAAAAGTGACTGAGGGAATGGGAAAGAATAGGAGTGAAGATGAATTCACCGTTAAAAACGGATGAAGAAGAATAAAGGAAGATGTGACGCTGACATCGAGGCGTAGAAAGAGGAAATCTAATACTGTGTTGCATCGGGATAGTAGAACGGGTTGGATTGAGGAATAGATGAGGGGAAATAAAAGGAGGGGTAGTAAATGTGAGGAGAAAGGGGATACATTACTCTTCACGTCGTCGTCTTCGTCCTAGACTATTCCTGTCCCATCGTATTATAAATTGTCAACGATTAATAGGGAAATTCTGAACTCACCCTTAGGCAAGAATCTGGTCGAAATCCACCCTTACCGCCTCTTTCTCTTTATTTTTCACTCCCTGTTTCCCCTTTAACAGATAAATCAGCAAATATGAATGGAGAAACCAAATCCCCTGTACCCTTTTCTTACATTCTCCATCTCTATCTCTCTTATCCACTCTTCTTTTCCTACGGTAGTCGTGTTCCGTGGAATTTTCTTGTAACAGAATTTCTTATATAAGCCCTAAGCTCTAAACTTTCCCTCTTACCACTGCTGTTTTAACAAAATGTTCCCCATCTTAGCCTTATTTTAATCTCGGTTCCTTCTGTAAACTTAAAAGAGGAAACGTTAAACCATAAAGTAAATTAAGCGTTGGAATGTTGATCTATCTATATGTTTTTCCCATTAAAATTGCTATATTTTATTATTCTTCGAACGTTTTGATTTTTGTTAAGTTCTATTAATCACGAGTGAAAACATTGTTTTTGTAATCGAGTGCGAATGTGTAAACGGATGGGGAGTTGAGGGGGTGGGTGTACAGATGTTATTTCGATTAAATCAAATAAAATAATTTCTCGTACGACCGTCTTACTTTAATTCACGGCTTCTAAATAAATAATGAGACAATCGATAATTTTAGGCATTTTCAAATTAAACTTTCTTGATTTCAGGTTAAGTCGTTTGTCATCTTTGAATTTGTAAGGAAGTCTTAAATAAAGATAATAATTCCTTAATTTTCTTATCAGATCATTCAAAATTTATTACTAAAAGTTTATTTTTCATCGAATAATTATCAGTTATCTGAATTTTTTACAAAGAAGGAATACGAATAATAAAGCATTCTTGTACACTAATTTAAAGAAGCTTTGTTGTTAAAATAGTTTTTATGCATTCTGGCCGCCGTATTTTGGGAACAATACAAGACCGGTATAACGGACAAAAAAACGGATTCCTGCCAATTAAGAAGCAAGTAGTAGAAAATATAACAATGGGAAGAATCCTCTTTGTAAGGCTAACAGGTCCGTTTAACCGTCGTTCTTTGTAATACTGCCCTTTGCACACGGTCAACAGATTCTTTTGGGGCTCCCATCCCCGAGTGGGTACTGGTTGGACTCGGGATCGTCCCCGTAGTCCAACAGCGCTAATATGAGACGAAGAGGATCACTCCCCTTAGAGGGATCATCGCAGGGAGCTTCTAGCTCACAAAAGGTTACCATTACTACGAAAACGGAGGGTAAATATAAAAAGAGACCCCGACAGGGGTCCTCAGAAGAAGAAGAAGGACCGCCGGAGAGCCTTAGCAATCTGGTTTACCAATTGGGATTAACTATGGTGGCGTTGAGACAGCATATGGGACCGGGTCTCTCAAAATTCATAAGTACACATGAGCAGGAGCTCAAAGGCATATATGATGGTCTTAATGCCTTGACGCAAGTCTCGTCCCCTTTATCAGTTGTTACGCAGGCTACTCAGACGGACCCAATAGTTGTGCAGCTTACGAACATTCATGTTTTAAGGTACCAATTTTAAATTTAAAGTTGCAGAAATGTGCGTAGAAAATTAGTATCTAAAATTTTTCAATAAAATCGATTAATTGAAATAATATGTTTAGTTACTAATTTGTTAACTAAGCGGATGAAAGGACAGTTAAATAATTAATCCGTGAAACCACTCATAGATTAAACAAACGAAAAGCAGTAAGTAGCGACAAAAATAAATTATTATCATCATTAAATTACGTCAATTTGTAGAATAAACCTTAGTAGCGGCCTGTTGTAAAAGGATAATGTTAAATTTGAATTGAAGCCAAAGTTATTGCAGGATTTAACTTTTCCGTGTATGGTAGATTCCAAAATACAGTTAATGTATATAGGCCAGTATTAGTTGTGTTATGCAGTGTAAATTCTCTGAACCTCCACCTATTAATCTCTTTAGTTGAATACTCCAAAACAATACACCAACTTCACTTTCTCATCACTCTCTCTCTTTCTCCCCTCGCACTGAAAAATTCTCTCTTTTCGAATGTGTATGAGGGAGTTCACGTACATTTGATGGATGGATAAGTCTTTCTCTCTTACTTTTTTTTTATTTCTTCCCTTTTTTTAAATTTTGTATTAGAATACTCACAGTCAGTTGTTTGTATCACCATCATTTATTAACAGTAATGAATGGGGATTAAATCCGTTCCGCCCAACACATTTTCTGTTTTGAACTGAATGTGAACTTGTTTTCTCTAGAACCATTCACAACAAACTGACACGTAAAACAGAAACAATTGTGCTGTACGTCCTTTGAGTTTATATCATATTTATAAAATATTTTTTCCAAATTTCTTTACCGAAGTGTATACTTAAATATAGTAGATACAAACAAACAAACAAAATTACTAGGCCCAAAATTAAATTAAATATCAGAACTGATTATCATTATGCAGCATGATATTTTATTTGATTCTAATCAGTTTAGAGTAACACTACCAAAATAGCACACTACCATCCCGCCGATTTCCATGGCGGAATGGTAGCGTCTCGGAGGTCCCGTTTCATTCGGAGGTCCCGTTTTCGAATCCCGGTTGCGGTATATCTCATACGCGCAAAATATCCATTTTATATTCCCATGCACAAGCTTCGAGCTAATATGGTGAATTAATCAACCAAAATTAAAAAAAAAATCTTCTCTCCCCGTCTAATTATTCGGTAAATTTTATATTAATAGAAAATCTAATCGCTAATTATTATTTTTTTTAATCAACCAGTTGCTAAATTTCAATAGTTTTAAATCTTTTAAAAGCTTCCCAGTAACAGAATATTAAATTTAACAGATCTTCATGTTTTTGAATTTTTTAGGGATAATTTCTAGATTTTTTGGAAATTTTGAGTTTAAAGGATTAAAATGTAATTTGTATTGTTTTTGAAAAACTGCTATTTTTTTTAATTTCGTGGTAACAAAATATCAACTTGATTTTTGATGTGTGTAATATTCGTCTAAATATTTAAAAACTAACTTTTCGATTTTTTAAAATTCTAACTTGAAAAGAATGAAGAAAGGTAAAATAATTTAATCAATAATTGCAAATTTTTCTAGTTTCCGACTATACCAAATAAGATATTCACTAGATTGGGGCTTGCAAATAGTTTTCAGATAAATATTTAAAAATAATTTTCTGTTTTTTTTTTTTAATCTCGATTTTTTAAGGGTTTAACGGTGTACGGCACGGCGGCTTAACCAACACAGCCACTGTTACTGTATGTGCGACAGATAGGCTGTACCTTCCTCCAGTTAGTTGACTAACACACATAAAATAAAAGTAATTAAAGAAGTAAAAAAAAAAAATGATAAACGTGAACGATTTGTCTGGTAACTCTAAGATCCGAGCAAAATAAATCTTTGTCCTATGAAGTACGGGTAATCAGTTAACTAATAATTTTAAGATGAAGACCGACTGTTTTGAAACCCACATTCTTAGATCACTCAAAGTCTCGGATCCTGTACTGACCAAACTCTTGCTGTGAGGAAATTAAAATACACTGATATTTTTTTTTTATAAATTGAACAGCCTTTTAACATTTATTTATCATTACTATGCTAACAAGTATGATTTTAATGAACAAAGCGGAGTCCAAGAGACAGAGCCCTCCGGTTAGACAGGAAGAATGAGCGAAGCAAGCCATGACCTGCTAAATATCTCCTGACTGCGACGAGAAACGGAAGTAACCTTATAGTGCGGGCGTAACCGTAATGGGGGGATTTTAGTATACAGTATATAAAAGAACTACTTGTCCTGATTGACTTATAGTCAGCTCCCAGCAAAAACTAGTGAAAATAAATTGATGAAAATTTGAATACACGTTCCTCTTTCGGTGTAAGTGCACGCTAAGAAAAGATTTTTTGAAATTAAAAGTTTAGTGAAACAAAAATGGAGCAGCAGTGAAATTTACATATTTTTTTTTTTTAATTTCTCGGTAGCAAATAAAAATATCAAATGATTTTTGGTATGTGTAATCTACATGTAAATTTCTAAAATAGTTCAATTTTACATTTTTTGAAATTTCGCACAAAAAATCTAGTTGATATATTCATTTCTTTACTGAGAAATTACAAAAATAGCTGGGTTTCAAAAAAAAATCAAATACTCTTTTTAACTCAGATTAATAAAAAATCTAGAAATTGATTTTTTGATATTCACATGAAAATTACATACACCAAAAATCAAGTTGATATCTTCATTTTTTACTGATAATTCAAAAATTAGCCGGGTTTCAAAAAAAAATTAAAAAATTTATTTTAATCCTTAAAATCGTAACTTCAAAAATATAATTATCTTCAGTAGTTTTTTCTGGATGATGAGTAAGTCAGTCAGGACATGTTCTTTTATACGTATATATATATATAGATTTGTCTCTCTCTCACTCTCACTCTCTCTCTCCGTGTATATATATATATATATATATATATATATATGTGTGTGTGTGTATGTGTGTGTGAGGTGTGAAGAGCACGCCAGATAAGATAACCATATTAAAATAATACTAGATCAGAAAATGAAATGGAAAAAATGTGGTGAAGAAGAAAATATAAGCCTATTTATAAAGGTCTATAAAATAAGATACGAAAAGAAAGGGAAAACTAAAAGCGTATTATTTGATGATAAGCTTGATAAAAAAAGAAGTGAATAAAAATTCAATCAAAAAAATTTATATTGAAGAAAATCTCATTGGATGAAATTAAATTCTTCATCCCTTTACACAAGATTACAAGCAAAAAGGACAACAACACCTATCAACTCGTATTGCATTGCATGCCAGGCTGATTGTTTTATCTGATTTGGAAAACGGTAAAAAAGAAGAAGAGGCGGAAACGGCAGAAGAAGGAAAAAGTAAAAAGAAAAAATACGTATTGTTTGTGCGTGCGCTGCGCGCGTGTGTGTGTTTTAAAGGAATAAAAGAGTAGGATGGGATTTGAACAAGGGATAAAAACGGAGAGGGTTTTGAAATCGATTTACGTGGAGGTAGGTACGTATCCAGGTTTGGGTCGGCATAACCTCAAAGCTGTCCAAACACAGGAAAGCATGGAATAGTGGACTTACGATTGCAACATACACCGTACTGGTACGTAGCAGACTATTCATTTAGAGACAACAAGCTTTGCTTTGTGGTTCAGACTCAAGCACACACACATGCAAACAAACACATGTGTATGTGTGTGTGTATATATATATATATATATATATATATATATATTTATATATAATAAATGAATCAATTTGAATATCCATCAACTACCACGTAAAATCTTTTTTTCAGTCATTGATTTGATGCACTTTTTACTTATTTCTATTTGACGTAAATAGTTTAATAAAACTATTAATATATATATATACTTTTTTAATTTTCTTTGAAGCATCAGCTGCTAAGACGATTAGCTATTATTTACAGTGATTTTTTTTCTTTAACTTTTCATGTAAATTATTTATTTGCATTATATATTCGAGCTTTTGTCTCACTAATATATTTTACCGTCTAGATTTTTAAATTTATAATATATATATATATATATATATATGTGTGTGTGTGTGTGTGTGTGTGTGTGTGTGTGTGTGTGTGTGTGTGTGTGTGTGTGTGTGTAAATTAGCATCCCCGTCATGGCTTCACCCGCGCTATGTGGTTACTTGCTTTCCGTCGAAGTCAGGGGATGTTCACCTGATCAGGGCTCGTTTAGCTTCATTAATCTCATGCTTGTAAGAAAGTCCTATTTGGTCAGTGCAGGACCCACTAATTGGTTTTAGATTTTCCATCGCTGCTTCGACCGTGAAATACATAATCAGAATTACAAACATAAATTACCATCAAAATGTACCCAAATCTCATAAAGATTGATTTAATAGCGGTCGCATTAAACAGCAAAACTATAAAAGAACTAATTATGTTGAAGAGCATTTACCAGCCCAAATCGAGTGTATATCTAATGTAGTATAGTCGGAAATGTGGAAAATTTGCAATCATTGTTTTACATATTTTCACCCCTTTCAAGATCGAATTTAAAAAATATTAAAAATTAGATTATTGATATTCACATGAAGATTATACAACCAATAATCAAGTTTATATCTTCATTTATTGGAAAGAAATTTAAAGAATAATAAATTTTGTTGTTATTCCATTTCAATCCTTTAAAGTCAGAATTTCAAAAAAAAAAAAAACTTTTTGCGTGTACTTAAACTTAAGGTTTAACATGCATACTAATTTTCATCAATTTATCTTCAATAGTTTTTGCTGGGCGTTGATTATCGGTCAATCAGGACATGTTCCATTATATAAATATATATATATAAAATTCCTAAGGGATTGATTGATTTGAGTAAGTTTCAGCAGAAAAGAAAGTCTTCGTACAGCTGCTTTTAATGTTTCCCTAACTTAGTTCAAAATAATTTCGCTGAAACAACAAAATTCTTTGACTTTTTTTTATTTTGTTCTTATTATTATTTTTATTTATTGAGTTATTTTCCTTTTCTTTACTTATCATTAAATTCTTTTTTTCAATATTTTATTGAAAAATATTTAAAATAAATATTAAAGAAAATATTTTAAAATATCGATAAAGTTAATAAATGGGTATCATTCAATGATTATTGTAATTGTATCTATCTACTTTATTTTTTATAAAATAATAATTTCATAAGTTATTATATTGTTTCTTTTTGGATTGTTACTGATCAGTATAAAAGTTGCAAATCAAAGGAATTTAGCCTTAAATACTCTTTTTTTGATCCTTTACTTTATATAATGAATTAAAGAGAAAGAAGTTTTATATAAACTTCTTTCTCTTTAATTCATTCTCATAACGTTTATATATTTAACTTCTTTTTTTTTAGTTCCAGATTTAGGAATTCTTTGTAGATATTTTATTCTTCAGTATATTGTTCAAGATTAATTTTAGAATTAAAATTCTCTCTTTTACCCGTATTAATTTTTAACTTAAACCGGTGTATATTATAATTCAATAATTTATTATAATTGAAACATGGCCGTTTAACCTCTGACCCATCAGTTCGGTTTCAGTTATAGGCATTTCGCTATCGAGTAATCAAACAGACTTGTAAACATAATCAGTAGAATCCATGAAGAGAAAAAATCCTGTTCGGCAGCCTTCTTAGAGATCTAACAGCCCTTTAACAAGGTGTAGCACCTTTGCCTTTTGTACAACATAAAGATGAGCCTTCCTCAATCATCCTACCTTATTCTGCGTAGCTACCTGGAAGGGCGTTTCTCTCAGGTGAAATATAACCAGGAGTTGTATATGCTCCTTGGAAATTAAGACCGGAGTTCCTCAAGTCTCTGTCTTGGGCCCTTGTTATACTCGTCCATGTTTACTGTAGACCTTTCAACTACAGATGAGGTCATTGTCGCGTTCTTTGCGGATAACACGGCTGTTCAGATAGTTAATGCCAGTCCAACTACATAGCATCAAATAATCTAAATTCGGAGTTAGATTTAATCAACAGGTCGTTGAGTACAAGGAGAGTAATCTTTAACCAAGCAAAATTGAGCCATGTGTCATTCGCAATGAGGAGAGGAGAATGCCCACGGGTCCATCTTAATGGTGTTTTAATTCCACAAACTCAGAGTGTGAGATACTTCGAAACAAATATTGAAATATACTTAGAAACTAAGGCTATACCTCGATCGCCGACTTAAGTTCATATATGATAAAAGAAAAGGCAACTTCAGATAAAATTCAAGGACATGTTTTGGTTGTTGAGCAAAACTTCTCGTTTCTCCTTGTCTAAAGCTGCTAGTACACTCAAAAATTGTAAAGCGTATGCAATCAGACTAGGTTACCGCGAGTAGAAGCAACGTCGACATCTTACAGCGGTTACAGAATACGGTAGCGAGGCACCTTGGTTTACAAGGAACAATGTGATCCTGGATTATTTAGGATTACGGTCCGTACGGCAGAAGATACAACGAACGTTTCAGTTCAGAGTACAAACTCTGGCTTAACTGCCACACAAATCACTTGGCAGTGAACCTACTAGACAATGGGGATGACGTTACATTATTGAACCGACTGCACTTTCTAGACCTAAGTGTTTCTATAGTGTCTTAATGTGTCTATAGTAACTTCGGCTGTGAGTATTGTGTTTTATCTGTTCGGCTCTTAATTTCAAATTCGTTACATATATTTTTCTATTTTTATTTACACCGCTTCATCTTTTTTTTCTACTAATTATGATATGTTATTTTACTTTCTATTGTTCTAGTGGTGTTGTCATTCATAATTGCTAATTAGCAATTATGAATGACAACATACTATTGTATGTGCTTGCCCTAAAGGTTTTATAATACTGGTGTTCAAATTTTGAGGAGCTTTTCTGGGACTGCTTATCATGTGATTGGGGATGTGTTCAATTTACTAAAGGTTTATGTTAATGTACCCGATTGAAAATAAGTGTTGAAAAATTAAATAAGGAATATTACATTACTCTATAAATTTTAAAATTACTTAATATTTATATTAAATAAAATCATCTTTGAATAATATATATCCTAGCTGGTTTCAAATTACTATATGAAAATTCCTTTCGAATTTACATACAATGTAAAAAAAAGACGGTAAATATTGATAATTTTTAATGAAAGAGTATTATTTTAATACACTACGGGAATTAAATGAAAAGAAAATACATAATTTGTTACATATATTAAATTCATTAATAAAACTGAAAACTTTTGACTAATACTGTTCATTTTCCTCCGGTCGTGTTGTGTTGATATCTTGCTGCAATTACTTAATACTTATGAGAATTCTTTAGGTACCGTCAAATTAAAAAATGATGTTATTTTTTTCAAAATAAGGATACAGAAAGTAATATTTATATTATTAGTGCAAGTTTTTCCTTATAATTTGATGAAAATATTATCCGTAAGATGCATTATAATCATTTAATAAGAATATACTTTAAAATACTAATAGATTTGTGAATTCGTGTATGCGCACTTGTTTATTTTTATGAATATAAAATAAATAGCGAGATAGAAAAAGTTATAATAATTATAAACTTAATTAAAATTTTCATTCAAAAATGTGTTGTAAAAAAAAAATCATCTGTTTGATGTCACGTAGAAGAATAAAACACGTAAGTTTTTTAATTAAATTCTCTCCGTATAGTATACTGCATTAATAAATTCTTGGTTAAAAATAATAATAAAAAGAAAAAAAATGATATCACTGCTATGATTATGATTATTATTTAAAAATTCCTTTAGTGACATTTAAATTAAAGTCTAAAAAGAGATCCCAACCGAGTTTGTGAAGAGCTGAATAGACAGTTTTACGTTCTCTATCTCGCGAGCGAATATCTCGATAGAATTCAGAATAAAGCGCGGCATTTACTTACGTGATCTGAATATCCAGTCCACATCACATCACACAGGTGGTGGATGAAGAGTGGTGTAAGGGTTGTGAAGAAGTAAACGTCGGTAGGGGTAGTTTAAAGTAGTATGGAAGGGATTGTATGATGGCTTGGTAAACGGGTGAAGGGTAGTAGATAGACCTCCATTAAAATGCACACATGGAGACTACCGGCAGATTCATTCCAAGCCTCTACGTTAAAATACAACCAGTCTTTTATGACTTACAGTATATTAATACACTGCATGTGTCGTTTGTCTCTCTCTCTCTCTCTCTCTCTCTCTCTCTCTCTCTCTCTCTCTCTGTGCGCGCGCGCGCACGCGTGTTTGTGTAATAGATTATAAATAACACTCTCATTTACATGAATGTGAGTAAAAGCTCACTTTATTTGTATGGATGCATGACGAGACATAAAATTAATATTTTAGAATATATATAAATTAATTTATCCTCATTGAATTCCCAAAAAAATTTGTAAATTTATTTTTTTTAATATAATTGAATACTTATAACTACGAACTATAATGTTATTATTTCCTGTAAAATAACAGTTAAAGGAAAGGGATTATATCTAATTAAAAAAGTGAGTATATTTTACAGATATTTTAATTGAGTAAGATGTCTGATGTAGATTTTAAGCAATCAGATACTTAACTGTAGATGAAAGAAGTCCTGGAAGACTACCTAAGAAGAAACAGAGTCAAGCAAACGGAAAATGCTACAGGCAAACCTATTCTAATCTGTAGTGAAGAAAATTTAAAAATTCAAAAATGTCAAAGAGACAACAGATAAACATGATGATGAAGGTTTGATGTCATCAAACCTTCATCGGTTTGAACTCATCAAACTGATGATATTGGATACTCAAAAAACGCCGTGTACTAAAATTCTGTTTTATAATAGATATTTAACAAAAAAATGATGTGATACATAAATGCAATTTTCCATCAATTTCATTTTTTCTATTGAAATGTTTCCCTACCATCATACTATTTGTTATTTTTATTTAAAAAAAATCTAACGTTTTATTATTTACATCCCACACTCACGCGCGCGCATGCTATCTTTAGATGAAATTAAATACCAGAGATTTCAAATTTAACTTGATCTATCACTTCTTAGATAAGCATCATTTAAATTAAATTGGACATTTTTCTTTTATTGTCTATCTTGGAACACACAACAGTCTTTAGAAACTTATCAAAGACTTTTATATATTCTAAAATATACCTTCTCTAGAAATCAGTTTTCGATGCATGCAGATTAAATTCTAGTGGGAAATTTTGATTTTACATTTGGTATAATCAGCTGATATAATTTCTATTAGATTGCTGTTCGGTTCATTATTTTATCCGTATTGTGAATTATAGCGTTAAGACTACAAACTTTATTGTCTACAGACATTATTCATAAGTGTTATGAACACTTCTGTAAGATAGCCCAATCTGGTTAGAAAGTTTTTGGAGAACGAAGGTTTCATTTATCGTTTGTAGACTGTTTTCAGTTAAAGCATTTGGACGGCCGGAACGCTTACGGCCATGCACATTACCTGTATTCCAAAAACGATTAAATAAACGACATATTTGTTTGGCACATTAGCATATGGAAAGGATTTACAAAATCTTATTCTCACTTCGCGTACGATTTCGATTCGCAGTAACTGACAACAATAAAGACGCGTTGTTCTTGCGTAAAAGACATTGTTGCTGGGACTGAAAAAAATGCTTGGTGCCATGCCCACTGTTGCCCGGAGGCGTGATCTAGTAGTGCTACCATACATTATTCTGTCACACAAGAAAATACCCTTATTAGAATACCTTTTAAAAATTTAATTGTCATTTCTACAAAGCAGAAAAATTTGGGTTGCGCGACTTTACGAGCATTCTGTATCAAGTACCTGGGTATAAATGAGTATCCGGGAGAGGACATGAGTTCTTGTAATTTAGGATGTATTCTAGATCAGGACATTTTATAACAGATAGACTGTGTACTGTTTACCTAAGATAAATAAATAATTACTATTTTAGTAATACTGTGATACGAAAACACTAATAAAAAAAGATTGCAAACTTGGCAATACTAAATTATAAGAATACAAATGATAGAATTTTACTCGTAAAATTTAAGATTTAAACGTAAGTTATACCTTCAAAATAATTGTTAATTACCCCAAATATTTCGCATACTGCTTCCTGCAAATTTCATGATATTTACTTTTTTTTTGCTTTTTAAGACGTCGTTTTGATGTCTGGTTAAAAGATTCTTAATTTTAATAGGTTCGTTTACACTTTTAAATTTGATAAAAGTAATTGTATAAAATAATATTTACAAAATTATTTAAACGTGGGTGGACTTTGTAAAATCCTTTAAATTGTGAATGAAACGTTTTTCAGCAGTTCATTATTCTGTCTAAACTAGCTGTGAAGCAGGTTCACATCGTTAGTAGAAACAGTGTTTTTTCGGTATGGATGTAAACAAACTAATATAAATATATATATATATATATTTTTTTAAATTAAAACGGGTTAATAATCAGTGGTAGGCTTGGTGCGCTAAAGGGGTTAAGCGTGTACCCAGTCCGGGTGAACGTCCAAACTGCTCTGCCATACATTAAGAATTTCACGTGGCATTTATTGACCAGTCTTCATTGTTCATTGACCAGTCAACATTAATATAAACTGAACATAAATTTGAAAGTATTGGAGTTGCTCCACGATCAAAAATACCCCTAAAACTAATTCTAATCTAGTAAAAAAAAAAGGTAGTGGCTGTAGAAGCCCTGAAAGATGATTCCTTAACAACGAGAAAGGCTTCAATAAAACTGTAGGCAGCCAGAACAGATTTGTGAAATATTGTAAAGAAATTGAAAATTTCAAATATTATCGAACAAGACAATTTTTTTAATTATTTATTATTTGTTATGAAGCAACCTCATCTTTTTAATTGGGTGATGATATATCACTTATCTATTCTGTTATTGGTCTGATGAAAATCCTCAAATAATCATCCAACTTAATTTACTTAGAGCCCAAGTTCGGTATGGTAATTCATATCGCTACAGATGATTCATGTCTTAGATGTTACCAGAAATTGTTATTCCCGAGGTAAATCAGTCGAGAATAAAGATATAGGAGTTTTTTGATATCAGCAGTTCTTATGTTTGATATCAAAATCGGGCTTGTTCTCTACATGCTCTTCATATTAGAGAATACATCGATCAAACCTTTTCTAAATGGAAATATACATCGGAAAAAAAATCGAATGTGATCACCATATTCATATCATTTGACGCCTTACAATTTTTCGTACAGGAGAATCGTTAGAGACATGTTACTTTATTCAAATTACCCTTAAGCGCCTCAAATTTTTATTGAAAATTCAGCTGATTCTAGACAAAACTGTATTTTAAAAAATTCAGATCAGTGGTTAAACGCTGCCCCGAATCTATAAAAACAGAAAACCGGTACTTTGACTATCCTCTGGTATGTATAACAAACCATCTTTTTTTTAATTTTTTAAAGTCTCTTTTTTAAAGCTTTTTTATTGTAATTGGGGAAACTGTCTTTTAGTCTACTCGATATAATCTTTACTAAAATAGAAAAATATTTCTCTTAAATAAATTTTCTAGAATTATCAATCCATTTATTGATTTTTTTTCCAATAAGGTTATGCTCTTAAAAGAAAAATGGCCTACATTACTTTTTTAATATTTTTTTCTTATGATCTACAATTTTTTTTTGGTTTGTTTTACCTCCGGGATTTTCCACCGGGATTCGAACCCAGAACCTCCGGGTGAAAAGACCGAGACGCTACCACTGCGCATGGAGGCCGGCATTTTATGATCTGCTACTCATACGTAAAATCAAAGCTTATACACTGAATTATAATGTAGAACAGTTATTGCGTATAACAATACAACAAATATAAACGGTATTGGAATCCCTGGATTTCTGGGATTAACATTATAGAACTGAAAAATAATGTTTATAACATTATGGATGATTTTTGTTGTTATAATTAAATAATATTAATAACTTCTTTCTTTCATTCTGTCATTACATTTAGAAGGACGAACTCAAATACTTTTTTTATAATTTTACATAATGTCCAAAGCAATTACTACGAAAAGTTTGTATTAACTTTATAAAATCTAGTTAAATTAATTAAACTTTATCTGCTTTTATTAAATAGAAATTTTTTTAAACTGTTTATTCTGTAGTTGAAATGTTTTGTTTATGACCTTTTGTGCAATTTTACATTATATTGGAATTCTTATACTAAGTTTAGTATGAAACTAATTAAAATAGGCAATTGTCTAGAATGGGTTAAACATTAACTGTAATTAGATTTGTTCATTTGTTTTTTTTTTGTTTTTTTTTTATACTTTTATTTTCCTACGTAACAGTTTCAGTCCAATCAGAATTAAATATATTTTAACCGACTTTAATAAAAGAGGAAGTTCTCAGTTCGACCGTATATATGTTTTTTCTTCACTTTTTTAAATAAATAATTACTTCAAGCCTTACTCTTCACCAAATTGATAAATTTAAATGATTATTTTTTTTATTTTAAAAAGTAAATTTCTTTGTTGATCAAATTTTTCCAATAGTTTTTCTAGTAACTTAAATAGAAAAACTGTTAAAAAAAATACAAACTCTTGAAAAACAGTCACCAACATGATATTGAAATAAGATAAGCTCTTCATAAGTAGAAAATGAATAGAAATAATAACTATAGAAACCTCTACTGAATGCAAACTAAGTCTTTTGCGAAATTGATAATTATTTTAGGTTATCATAAGTGCCAAACTAAGATTTAATAGATGATTTGAAGATTATTTTTTTTATTTTTTTGTCAACATCATTGACTTAATACTACTGGGTTATATCTTTACAATCATTCTGACGTATTAAGTATTTTTCAATAAAACTCGCAGAAAATTAGATGGAAAACTAGGGATAAAACAACCAATATTCCTGGAATTCCAAAGAACATTAACTATCCATTAGACCAGTAATATTGTAACAAGACCAGTATAACAGACCTGAGTAACAGATTCCTACCAATTAAGAAGAAACTAGTAGAAAATATAATAACGGGAGGAATCCAGAAAGGGACTAAAAGGTAACGGTTCCGTTTAACAATCGTCTTTTGTAATACTGCCCACTGATATACTATGAACAAATTTACCGTGAGAAGAGTTACCGGACCAAGGCAAGGAATGCTTGGGAATAGTGCTCGATCGATCGTTCTCACGCTTCGAGTTGGGTCCGGTCCGGCAGGTAAAGAAGATAGGAGTATAAATACTTCTGGGGAGACCAGTTAAAAATCAGTTCTGCGAACCAGTCTAGCGAGACGTTACGATGTCACTTCAGCGAAGAGAGTCTGCGAGATGTCAGTCGGCGAGAGCATTCTGCGAGGAGGACAGTGAAGGAGCGAATTTCCACTGTGAATTAAGTTCGATACGATTAAGGTGAAGCCACAAGTAATTCCAGTACACAAGAAATACTATCTGTGAGTGATAAGACTATAAGTGAAAGGGATAATATACTAAATTTCATTCATAAACTGTTCGGGTAGTTTTATTTGTGAACAGCAAAGGTATTTGTTGTCAAATAACTTTATACTTGTCTTATCTATTATACTATTGTTATTAATACGAGATTAGTGGTTAAAAGTGTTAGGATTAGCGGTCGTGCTTATCTTTTATCAGTGGGACTGAATTCTGGTTTTCATTATCTATTTATTTACCTGTAATGATATAAACATTTTAAATTGTCAATCTCTCAATATCCTTCCTGATCGAGCCGCGAACACACAATAATATCAATCGGTAACGATATTTTTACATAGTTTTTGTGCATTACATTACTTATATTTACTTCTTCTCCTTTCATTTCTTGGAAAAAAATACTAACCTAAATAAAGCTACACTAAAAAATAATACTTTTTCAGTTCTATAAATTTTATTTTTAAATGTCCATGGCAAGATAACAATGGAGGCAGATAGTAACTCCAATCTGGGAATCGTTGTTGTCTTCTTTATGGGCGCTACACGAGATCTTGCTTGAATAGTTTGCTCGCGCTGGGAACACTCAAATCGCATAAAAATATCAGCGGCATAAACATCCAACTGGCATCGCAAAATATATGCTCTGATTTGTTGGTGCTCCACTTTCCATAAATCCAGCGTGGAATTTCAATTTCACCACAACCATTCTCGAAGTTCAGTTAGATTTCTTCTGGCAGTTCAGAATCTCTTAATCGGTTTTCAGATTCCAAGAACGTTGTAATAACATCTTAGGTATTAGAGCAACAGATGCGGAGAATTCTAAAGGATCATATATTCGCTGAGTTAAGTAAATAATTTTCCTCTCGTTACTAATATAAATAAAAGCTCATTAACTTCAATTTATAATTTCGATAATCTTTCGACTTTACCACTGAATTTTTGACACTATAAATTTATTTCACTTAACGAAACTCGTTCTGCTTTGAATAAATCTTATAATTTATTATAATCAGTTGTAAAATGCTTCTAAGCTCCGATCTTTCCAACTTTAAACTATTTAAATCATTATCCAAATTTTTATTTAACGGAATTTAAGCTCCAAATTAACTATATTCTCATCAGGGATGCCAAAACATGTTCAACTTTGTTTTAAATTCCGTAAATTTAATAACATACATTAAGCACATTGAGAGAGATATAATAATGCCACTAAAAAATCTACTTCTCGGTTACATTACATCAATACTGTATCTATAATCGATATAGGTGCTAGTAATGTGTTGGAAGTTTTATTTTTAATTTGGCAAACCTTTAAAAATTAGAATTTAAAGTCATTTCCATTTTTATTAAGTATTTTTACTTTATTGATTGTGCATAATTAAAATTTTATGACTATTTAAAACCAAGATTATTTAACTATATATATATATATATATATATATATATATATATATATGTGTGTGTGTGTGTGTGTGTGTGTGTGTGTGTGTGTGTGTGTGCGTGTGTGTGTGTGTGTGTGTCTGTGTGTAACAAACGTAAAGAACAGTTCAGATAAAAATTAATAAGAATGCTTTGCTTATATGAAGTGTTAGATATCTATTATAATTTATCTAACGAAAAAAATAAACAAGCTAACAAATCATGTGTGTATTAAACTGTTTTGGTTAAGTTCCATAACCAAAACAGTTTTGGAGACTCGATATGAGACAGAAATCGCTCCCCAAAAATAGGAAAAATAACCCACCTTCAAGGATGATAAGCATCTCATGTCATGCTTATTAAGATAAGTAAAACATAAAGAGATTTCCTCTTGCCTTTTTTTAGTAATTGTAGCTTCCCATACTCATTGAAATGCAGAATATAGTATTATAAGGATAAGTTCACTATAGAGACTGGCTGAATAATGAACATCGTACTTCAGAGAAAGGTAGTCTGGTTGATTCTCTTGTACTTAGGACTTTACATGCGTTACAATCGTAAGACAATTTTCGGTCAAGCAACAAAAGAATACACCCTCTTTCTGCTGCTGTGAAACAGTGTGTTACATATTTCTTCAATTCAGCTTGCGTAAACAAATCACAACACAAAAAAAAAGATTGTAATATCTAATTCTGATAATTAAACTTAAAACATATTTTTAAAAGAATTATTTCTGTCTGTTAGTTTTGCAGTATCTACTCTCAATAGGATCTAGGAGATATACAACAAAATAATTTTTTTTGTGGTTTAATAATAGTTCTTGTTACATACATATACAGTATATTATAATGTTACTTCACTAGCTTTATATTCGCATTTTTTTATACAGAACTCTTCGTATAGGATTGATCATATTTCTCATAAATATTCGCTTTGAAATTTATAGAATTTCTATATTATTGTATTGAGCGGTGGTCTCATAGATGCATACGGTTTTAGTTTTCTCATATCCGTTTTAGTTAACCTTTGTACGAATTACTTTCAGTTTACTGGTCATGGAAAACTGATCTAGTATTAGACCACACACCTCCCACCCACCTTCAGAGATATAAAAGAAACCAATATGTTTTATAGAATTTTATATTAAATTACTTCTTTGTAATAAAATCTTTTTTTTTTTGCATATCAAATGGCATTCTAAACATAGTCGGAGGTATTTTATGTTTGCTCGTTGTATTTAGTTACCTTATAGAATTACTAGTAGTAATTCATTTTTAAAATAAAAGAAACTTTTTTGCCAGTTCTATTTTGTTGACTTTTATTCACCATTGATTCCATACATTCCTGATTACTATTTAAAAATAACTGTACCTATTCGGTTGCAAGAATTGTTATTTACAACTTTACACATTACGGTCAGTTTTTAGTTAACCCTATTTCTTATTTCTGTGGATATTCCCAAAAATTAGGTAAATTTAGTATAATATACGTGGTACACTCTAATCCTGAAATGAGAATAGGGTTTTCCATTAACTTTTACTCAGGAACATTTTTTACATAAAAGGTGATTATTCTTTTTTCCAGTAAGATATATTAAATATAGAAAGCCAGTAGAATATAAATCAAATAGCAGTAACCGCACAAAAGACTAGATCGGACAAACTGGACGCACATTCTCCCACAGACAAAAGAAAATTTTGAAAATTAACATACAGAAATAGGAAAATTATACATCAACCAAATAGCATAAGAGAACTGAAATCTTGTATCACTTGAGTAATATATGATTTGCTAACACACAAACTTTGACCGAAACAATAAATTCAAACGAACACACACAACAGATCGAATATATTTTCGATTACATACTTAAGGGGTTTTCATAACCTTTAATGATGATGATAACCATTAACCATAAACCGTATAATCAACTGAAAAATAAAAAAAAACAATTAATTATCTGATGCCACCTAAAGCTCTTTGCAAGAATAAATTTCAATAATTTGAAAATAAGATTAATATTTAATAATTTTTAATTTAAAAAAATTTTATTTCTTCAATAAAATTGCTATCTTATCGTCTTAAGATGTAATTTTTATTCGTTGGATACTTTGATGTTTTTTTTTTCTTTTATGTCTAACACTAAATAAATGTTTAAAGCATTATAAACACAATTAAAATATTTAATAATATCTTACTGGAATAAATTTAGCAATTTTAAATTTGGTATCTTATATGAACGAAGAATTGTTTAGGGTTAGTGAATTTTAAAAGTCACAAAGGCATTGCTTTATGGTTAGTGGAATGAAAGCGAAGAGCATTCAAGGGTTTTTTTTATAGTTTCCTCATAAAAGAAACGATAAAGCTAGGATTAATGTCAAGGCGGACACTTTCAGTTGGTTCTCTCTGTTCGGAATTCACCAATGATAGCTACCCACCCCTCTTCCACAGATCTAACCTCACTGTCAACACTTTGAACCTAGATATTTTTGTTCTATTGTCCTTTAACAGTAAAACAGTCTCACACAGAAAAAAAAAGGAGTTTCAATGTGGGTATTATTGTCGTGGTATTTGATTTGACCAATATTTTATGAAAATAAAATAACCTCTGGCGATATATTTTCAGACATATTTTCTAAAAAGAAAAAAAATCTAATGTAATTTTTACATTTCTCACAAGCGCGAGCACCCATATAATAACATATTTATTTATCCAAATTTAAATTGTATTTTTTTATTAAAGAAATAAAACCAAAAACAAACCTTAGTTAATTTATTTAATTCTATATATTTTTTATGTGTGTGTATGTTTTTTATGTGTTGTGTATGTGTGTGTTTTTTTATAGGCCTCGTTAGTTAAAGTTAATGTATCTATCAAATACGTGAAACATTCAATTCCACACTGGTTGTAGACGTAGGTTATGACGCAATTAAGTTTTTCTATTTTTAAACATTATTTTCAAGCTTCATCATCATCTATTTTTCATAACTTTAATTTTTTTATCAGAAATTCAATTAAGCTAAGCGAGATCATCTAATTGCCCAAATCAGCGAGCGTCCTTTTGCAGATTTACAGGATCTATATTTTATTTTATTTTTACAGAATTATACTTAAACGATTAAGTAAGGTCAAACCTCTCTCATTTCAGTGTATTTTCAAGTCTGATATGTGCATTATTGTCATAAATACCATTGTATGAAATTTTCGTCGTACAAAATTGTGTAATCCGGTCAGTGTATATGACGTACGCCGATTTCTATATGTCTGTTGTCTATATGTCTATATATCAGATCACTAGTTCTACTTAACAATAAGCTAGAATCAATTCTGATAAAGTCTTACATACATTCTATCTCAATATGTACTTAAATTTTGGTTACGTTGCATATGAATAATATATTTTTACTCACTAATTCATGTATAGTGAACATTTATTTTATTTTATTATGAATATTTCAGAATTCTCTAGATATCCCATACAGCTTTTTGGATTCGGGGCCCGTAGGCGGCCGCGTCCCTTTTTCGTGACGTGTAAGTGTCAATATTACCTTAGCTTTGTGTGAACCAGAGGTTGAACCTCTGAGACATGTAGTTAATTTAAACCCAGCCATTAAAGAACATCGGTATCTATGATCTGATATTCAAATTCCAATAAAAGCAGCTACCTTTATTAGGATTCGAACCTGTGTACTCTCGACTTCGAAATCAGCTGATTTACAACGATGAGTTTTACATTCAACATAACAAATATTTATTACGATCTAAGTTTAAGAAATTATTAGACATTTTGTCTCAAGTTTATTCAAAAAAATCCTTAAAAGATTTGACGAAGTTAGTTAACAGTATTGAGTGTAAGGAGAAATGTATGTACTAGAACCGGTGTGGAATACCCATTGTGCGTTACCTAAAAAAAAGTCGTTTATATTTTGTCATTTGTTCTTAATCGATATACTCCATTTTATATTTAATTCCTACTGGTTCTTAAGCAATTTAAAATAATTTTCTTGTTACAACTTTACATGTCTTTAACCAATAATAATGAATACGTTATGACATTTATAATTATTATTTTCATCAGGAAAGTCCTTGCCTAATTATTTATTCTTACAGTAATAATTTAGTATAAAAATAAGGAGGATTTTGCTATTTATTTTATTCTTATTTACGTGGGAATATTAGAAAAAATGATGATGAGTGGAAGAGTGGTAGAAATAAAGTCAAAATATTTATATGATTACTTTTTATTATTTTTAATTTTTTTATTCTATTTCAAATTCAATTTGTAATATTTTAAATCATTATTGAGTTCGGTCTTTTTATATCTAGAAAATACCAAATAAATGAAATGAGGATCCATACTTATTTTATTCTCGTTTCAGCTTTCAACTACATTCATCCTGTAATTATAATTTAGATAATCTTTGCTTTGTGTGTTTTATTAGCAATTTCAAATAATTGTAACTTTATTCTTCTAATTTTTCTTCAACAGGCTATTATTATAAAGAAACTATTTTTTACTTTCATTGTGTCATTCATTATTCTATCCCTCATTAATAGAAAATATCCTTTTTTTAATTAATTAATATTGAAGTAATTAACGTTTACCTGAAAAAAATTGACGGTACGGTAAATGTATATACAAAAAGTAATTCACAAACAGTGTAACAAACTATTTTTTTTTTTTTTTTAATTATTTAAGAAAAAATATTAGGTATTAAATTATCTCTTAATCTGAGTCACAAGAATTACATTCTGGCTTAATTTTTACCGAAGGTGCAAAAATCAGGGCAAAATCTTTATCCAGCCGGCTCTCGCTAACGAAATATTTCGCAGCTATGTTCATGTGAAGTTCCTTTTTTTTATTTTTACTAGTAGAACATATCCTGGAAGTTACATTCTTAGTGAATTACTGTTATGTACGCATACATATATTTCTGTATAGTCGGTTATTTTCGTGGATATATTACTTAAGAGATTTGACATTATACATACATTTTTGTCGCGTGTTCCGTGGCTCGATCAGTATATTGAGAGGTTGACAGTTTAGAATGTGACGATTAATGAATGAACACAAAAATTAATATAGTATAGTAACCACAATAACAATCAGGATAATAGTAGTAAACGATAATAATATTACTTGTCAATCAAAACAAATCGACTAATTAATATATAATATAGTACATAACATAAAATATAAAATAATCAACAGTAAATATGATGTAAAAACAGAACATAACAACATAATAGAGAATAACAATCAAGATATTACACATCAAATAGTGATAAATATCATTAATAAATAATAAACAAAAATTACACACAAGAAAGGTTAAAAAAATATATATTTGTTCTGAATTTATTCCAGGTAGTTAAAAAGAAAACTAGACCCATTAATAAAAGAAACCGCTAGTCTTAACCCTTTTTAAATACTAGTCTTGTATTAACAAACAATTTTATAGTGTTCATTTACACATACCTTTGCTATCTACCCTAACAATTTATGAATGAAGTTTATTGGATTAGTTCTTTCACTTATACACTTACAGTTTTATTGTAATTCACCGTTAGTATTTCTGGTTTACTGGAATTACTCATGGCGTCATTTACTCGTATCGAAATTTTATTGAAGACCCTCCTCGCTGGACTGACGTCTCGCACTCTCGTCTTGCAGACTCCCACCTGTAAATCTCCTCGCTGGACCGACGTAGTAACGTCTCGCACAACAGATCTAGTAGAACTCTCTTTAGCTGCCCTTACCCTGACTATTTATAATTCTAGCCTCTTTACTTGCCGGACCGGACCCAACTCAAAGCGTGAGAACAGTTGACCGAGGCTTTGTTCCCATGAATTCCAAACCTGGTCTCTTCTCACCGTACAACAGGTGTTCATTTTGTGTCAGTGGGCAGTATAACAAAGAACGATTGTTAAACGGATCTGTTCTTTACAAAAAGGGTTCTCCTTTTTGTCCCTTTCTGGTTTCTCCATTTATTATAATTTCTGTCACTTTCAAAATAAATGGTAGGAATCCGTTACTCAAGAGCTATACCGATCTTGTTAAAATATCATATATTTTTTCCAATTAAACTTTGTGGCATAAAATTTAGCAATAACGTTTTTCTTGTTAATTAAATACTTTCATTTGAATACTAAAGTTTAAAACGTATTCTTTCTCTGTATGAGGTACAAAATAGACCGCAGCCGTAAAATATTCCGCAACCCTTCTCTATTATAGGTATTTAAATTAAATATATACTCTTTGAAAAATCAATGCCGAAATTAATTCACTTGAAAGTATTTATTTATATTTTAAAACTATAACTTAAAAGAAAAACATGAGTCAAATTTAAAATAAAATTCAAAATCTGTCATATTTATATCTAAGAATTTCAGCTTTATGAACCTTCGTTACTAAATTTTTCAAATTCATGCTTGATTTAGTCACTGGGAATTTATTTTTCACAAAGCAGTAAGATATTTGGTCTTATTTTTTTGGAGGTCAACAATAAATGTAACTTTCAACTTTTGATGTAACTTTTGATTAAAAAATATTGTGCGCATTTTTTCCAATAAAGTATAAATCAAGTTATTTTATAACATTACTTAATTAAAACATTGTTTATAACATTATTCAGGTTACACTTCTATTTTAACAAATCAGTAAATTATATGATGATAAAAACCTGTCGGTCATTTTTTGTATATTTCATTTAATTAATAAATAATTTATTAATAATACTTAAGGATAAATATATTTATAAAAAAAAAACAATTTATATAGATATAAAATAAAAATAAAATGATTAAATAATACTTGAATCAATCTTTCGGGTTTTTTATTGATAAAACAGTACAGAAATAATTAATTCTTTAGAAAGAAATCTTTGAATCTCGGGTAGAAAAACAAAAATATAAAATAAATTATAAATATAAAATATTTTTTATACAAGTCGATGAAAAAGTTAGAAGATAAATTCAACTTTTTTTCTAAGTTAAGAACTATTAAATTTTTCTAATCTTTGTTTTTATTCGTCTCAAATAGCAGCTCAATGTAAATAGTAAATAATAAATGTAAATAGTATCAATGTACCCAGTACATTCTTTTAAAGAATGTACTGGATATTGGATAAAGGATCTTAACTTTCATTGTCCAACAACTTTCTGCTAAATAACACTTTCTTAAAGCCGGTATGGGCTTAAGGAATTGGATTGTGGGGTATAATCATTAACAGCAATGTGGCGATCATTAACGGTTTTAGAATAAAATACTACGGAACATAACACAAACACCGTGATTCGCGAGGAATACTGAGATACACGATGATGTAGGAACTGTATGCGTTCAAGAAGTTCATTGCCTAGTTTTGAGATATGTATCCAGACTATAGAAGCATGTTAATCATCTAGCTTTGAATTTACTTGACAACAGTAAGGATGTTAGGAGGCTGAAAAGGCTCCGTGTGCTTGATCTAGTTGATGGACCGTTATGATGAACCTGTTTGTTGGAGACACACTTCTTATAATTGTTTTTTTTTTTTTTTTTATTTTCAGTTATTCAAATTTAAGGATGCTCACGTTTATTATCTATAATTGTCATAAGGTTAATGTTTAATTTATTTTTGTTCTATTTACGTAATCTACTTGATTAATTATGTGAAGATATGTAATAAATCTGCATTTAACTATTTTTAACTGATATTTATCCATAATTAACTTCTAATTTATGTTTTCATTTTATATTATCCTACTTGCATATCAGATTTTGATTAGTACTTCTGTAGTCTGGTTTGGCGAAGTGTATTAACTCTGTTTTAAAAGGTGGATATTTTTCGTTTAAAATAAAATCTTCTTCAAGTTATGAAGAAAAACTTATTACCAGGACCAGCGGAGAAATTTTTTCTGCATAAAAAAATTCGTGATTAACTCTGTTTTATGGTGAATAGAGGCTAAGCGGGATTTTACCAATTAATTATTATACGTGTAAAACTGTGTTAGAGTTCTCAGACACTGTCATATATTATCAAGTTGTATCACAGTTACTAATTTATTGTATTTATTCATATCAATTATTTTTGTACTCGTTAAGGATTATCACTTGATGATCCTATTCAAGCGATAGTCTGTCGTACGACTTATTTATAGCTTCAATATTGAAGCTGATTGTAAATAAACGAATTCAGAAAAATGAAAAAAAAAAATTAAATGCAATCTAAAAAAGATATTGGCCTAATTATATAATAATTCAGAAGCATTTGTTAGTTTTGTAATATAAGAAACTGTGAGTAGATAAGAAAAAAACATTCAGTGGTAGCGAAAGGTAAGCCTGTAAACTGATAATTGAAGATCTATTATTGTATTTAATAAATATTTTAAAGCTAAATATAATGATGATATAAATTTAAAAAAACAGCAGAAATAATTTGCACTTTCAAAAGTTAAATTTAAAAAACCCGATTCAAAAAAGCTGCGCTAAAAACCTAAAAAAAATAATGCTTTACCAAAATTTATTAAAACATGAAGTCAACAAATTACTATGTTTTAATCTAGCGTCAACTAAAACAAATTGAAATTAACAAAGAATTTTTAAGATATTACTTTGTAATTTTTTTCGAATAGTTTTTATAAAGTTTTATTTTTTTTAATTATTTCATTTTATATAACAAAAACTACACAAATATATTTACATAAATTAACATTATTTATATTTATAAATAAAATCGCTGCCCGTATAAAGAAAGAAAATTGAAAATCAATCCAGATCTTAGATTAATCTTAGAACAGTAAAGATTGAATCTACATAAAAAAATATATTCGGTTTGAATTTAGAATCCACTTATTTTTTGAAATTGGTTTAAAAATTATTAAATAACAAAACATTATTTTTATTTTTTTTGCAAGTACTGGAAACGTTTTTGTTAATGCAATGATCTTTAAAAATTAAATTCTAAAGATAGAAGCTTAAAAACACTAGCAATTTAAAATTACTTTTATGAACTTTTTTTACAAAGTACTACTTTGTAAAGAAATTATAATATGGACATTTGACGTAAAACTGATTTACACACACCTACACACACATATATATATACGCACATACATACACACGAACTCTATAGTAATTTTATAAATAAGGTAAATATCTTTCGTTTAAAATAAAATCTTATTACTAGGACTAGCTGAGAAAATTTTTTCTGCATAAAAAAATCCTTCCAATCGATTCACTGATGAAAAAATAAGGCTTAAATACAAGTTAAAAAAATATATATAAATATAAGTCTAATTTATAACCTTTTTTTTTATTGAAACTGTTAAGAAGTGATAAAATTTTATTAAGGTGACTGAAAATAAAATAATATGAATTTTTTATTAATATTAAAAAAAAATATTTTATTGAAAGAATATTTTTTAATATTTGTTATTTAATATTTTTATTAATCTATTTTATTTTATTAAAAAGTGAATTTTATGCATATCACTGATGAAAATAATTTATGTCTATTAGTTAATTTACTAATCCAGTTGCTAAATAAGGTTCTAATGAATTTTAAGATTAAATAATAATAAACCAAAATTAAATTACATCTCAGTAACTGCTGCGAAAATAGGTAGACTAACCAAACAGTTAAAGGGTCCAAATCCCTTTAATCCCAAGCGTGATTGTGTTCGAATCCCGCTCAGGCTTACTATTTTTCATATATTAGAAGTATTCTACATCAAATCGCATGTGTAACCTTCAAATATATATGGTGGATTTAATCAAACAAAAATACATTTTTGTTTTTAATTATTATTTATTTGTTTTTTAATATATATATATATATATATTTGTTTTACCCTCGGGAAGAATATTAGGTATTGCTTCAGAGGTGAGATGAATGATTTGTAGCATGTGTGAAAATGCCATGCCTGACCGGGATTCGAACCCAGGACCTCTGGATGAAAGGCCGAGACGCTACCATTCGGCCTTTTGTTATAACCTAATATCATTCGGTCTTCTATCAGCGTAAGATTAGTTAAAATTATATTTTTATATATGCAAAAAAACGGCATTTACCTTTAAATGGATCTATTTTAATTCCTGTACTGTAACCTAACAATAGTAGCATAGATCCTTGGTAGTAATAAATTGTTAAAAATATTTTAAACATAACTATAACTGTAAAATATGTATATATTTATTTAATATGTAAATACATATATTTTAAAATACAACCTTTATCTGGACGGATATTATGGGAAACCTTGGTAAGGTCACTAAATACACGATTAGTAAGAAAAAAGTATGTAGTGATACCCTAGGGAAAACCCATTAACCGTTTCATAAGCGGAAAATTTAATGTAATTATATATAAATATATGTATTGTTTTCTTAAGAAGAATAAACAATAAGAATGAGCCCCTTACAGATTTTTTTGCCTCCGGGACCACGTTAGGTATTGCTTCAGAGGATGAGATAAAATGGCAATTTTGTAGTGTGGGAAAATGCCTTGCTTGAGCGGGATTCAAACCCGGGCCTCCGGATGAATGGCCGAGACGCACTCAAGCTGTGGAGGCCAGCTCTTATATAGATTGTCTATTTTGTGATATCTGTCTACTTCATCACCAGCCGAATTTAAATACATTAGCAGGATAATATGAAACTGAAGAAAATTTTCCCTCACAATAATTATTTATTCATTAATTATAAACTACTTAAATTTCAGTGTTTAACATCCCGTTTGTAACACAAAAATTACTGATTATACAAAAAAACTATCAAAATTCTTTTATTAAGTTAATTCAACCATTCAGCTAATCTTATCGATAAGTATTATGGTTTCATTTTTTAGTTATAACTCTTCAAAGAATTAAGTGGTAAGTTTGACTGCATAATTTATCCCTCAAGGCGTCAATTACGACTTGCAATTTGATAGTGAAGTGCTGGTTGTTTAACTCCCTCAGGGCGTAAGACGCAGCTTTTAACACTTTGTTAATTGTTTCATTCTGATTCCTTCAAGGCGTCAGATACATCTTGCATTACATTACGTTACTGCTGGTTTTATACTGTTTATATCGAGGCTTCAGATGCTTCTTGCAATACATTACTTATGTCGGTTTTTTGCAGATTCCATAAGGCGTCAGTTGCTACCTGTCTGCAGACCTAACCTTTCTTTTTCCTGTTTAGCCTCCGGTAACTACCATTTAGATAATACTTCAGAGGATGATATGTATGAGTGTAAATGAAGTGTAGTCTTGTACATTCTCAGTTCGACCAATCCTGAGATGTGTGGTTAATTGAAACCCAACCACCAAAGAACACCGGTATCCACGATCTAGCATTCAAATCCATGTAAAAATAACTGGCTTTACTACGACTTGAACGCTGGAACTCTCGGCTTCCAAATCAGCTGATTTGGGAAGACGCGTTCACCACTAGACCAACCCGGTGGGTTAACTGCAGACCTAACCGGAAACTACTTTGTATCTGAAGGCCGCACAATAAATCGTTGAATTGTATATCTATTAAATCCGGGATTTTAATTCCATTTTAAATGATGATATCTATGACAGAGTACATCTCTCCCTTTCTTCCAGAATTTTCTCGGTTCAAATCTTTATATGGCTTGTATTTTTCATGTTACAAAATTCATTAGATCATAAGATAAATTTAAAAAAAATAACTGGATTACCGTAATTGGAAACCGATAGACTTGATTACGTCTGAGAAGTAGCAGCGGTATGTTGGTAAGAATTCCGGTGATTTGACTTCGGATAAAGTTCGAGAAATTGGCAATGAAACATGACAATGCCTTGTGGCAAGCCAGATGGGATGAGACAGATGGTGGGCGTTATACGCATAATCTCTCTCTAAATGTTGTTGGTTTGCGTGATGTCTCTTAGGTGTACCCTTATAAATATGTGACTCAATTTCTTTTCGGTCATGATGCTTTTCTGGACAGACTGCAGAAATTCGGCCTGGTAAATTCTGGGATGTATCCTCAGTGCGGACAATTGGACGACACTTACCAAGTTCTTTATGAGTGTTCGAAGTACGAGTTAATGCGTACGGGTATCATCTGTCGGCTTGATCTTATCAGATCGGCGTTGGATCTCCGTGTAAACTGGAGGAGCCAGGCCGAATGGGCAATAGTGGAGAGTTTTATAGTGTACTTAGCAAAGCAAAGGATTGCTGAGGGGATCTAGAGATCTACTTGGATTTCTCTTGTATTTGGTTTTTGTTGTTGTTCTTGTCCTTTGTTTTGTTTCAATGTTACTGTGTTGTTATTGTTCCAGACTTACTTATCTCTTTAAGATGTGTTTTGTTTTGAGTTCATTAAATAGTAGTACACCGATGCGAATGCCACGAGTGACATTCCCATCCTGACCACGAGTGGCATCCTGACCGAGACGGACTGGTATATGTCAAAAACCGAGTTTTCGAAGATGACCTCCGGTAAAGCCTATAAGAGCTCGGAGGGGATGACGGAGGGTGTCTTCCCCTACGGAGGTCAGGATGTTGTTATCGATACAAATAAATAAATATATGTAACAATAAAAAAAAATTGTTATCAAATCTTGTGACTTTTAATAAGTAAAAAAATATTCATTTCGTGCAACCAATCTCACTTCTTCATCTCATCTTATTGAATAACTGAAGTATTTTTTAATTAAATTCCATTATTATATTCGGATTACACTGACGTTTAATATCGTCCGTCATACCTTAATTGTATAATATTTTAATTTCTTTAATAATCCCGGCCTGTTGTTTCTCTAACGGTTTTATATAATAATAATAGTCACACTATTAAACCAAGATTACGTTATATATTATAATTACTTGGCAATTAGTATTGTACTAAACTGTAAATTTCAGTTCATATTACACGATAAAGTATATTTATTATTATGAGTTATGGAATTTCGCCATATAATATGTGTTAAAGTGCAGTAAATTTGTGTATGTGTGTCTGTGTGCATACGTTTCATATAGTGAAGGGCAGTGTAGGAATGTGTGGGACATAGCACTTTAGCAGAACAGAGAAATGCAAGAGGGTTATCCTCAGGGGAATAATATTGTTACACTGGTTTATATACGACGTACACGCAGCCTATCTATTATTTTACGTTATTCATATTAAATTTTACACTATAAAATCGTCCGCCTCAGAATAACTACTCGCTGGGTTGGCTACATCCTACTAGAGAAATGTTATAAAACAACTCGTACTTTGCTTCCGGACTTTGAAAAATAAATTAAATCTGAAAGTATACAATATGTTTCGTGTTACAATAATTTTACATTTTTATTGTAGGCTTATACACAAATCAATTTTAAATTTTACAAATCTTTTATATTCTATTCACATAAATTCAATACTTCATATTTGTAATACATTTAAACTGAAATGAGACCTCTTTTTTGATATTGAATGTAAAACAGAAAACCAATAAATTAAAAAAAAATAAATAAATATTTAAGATGGGATTTAATACATTAAATCTAATAAAATGAAAGCTGCTCCATAATTGTATGAATCAAATGGCAGAAAGTAAATTTGGATACAAGATTTAGATCTATTTTCTATTACTCATATTTTTAAAGCAAACGTTGAGGTACTTCATTAACAGTTGGAAGTTTTAACTCCTACCCCATTTTTTTCTTTCAATTTAATTGATTTTTTTCTTTGTTGCACCACTGTTAGATTCGAAGGTAATTCATCTCTCAAATGCCAACGTTTTACTTCAGGAACTGTCCTTTCTCGTGAAAAGATACACCATTGGGAGTGATTTTTATAAAATTAATTATGTAATCCATGCGTAACCCATGTATTTAAACTACAGTTTCAATGTAAATCGGAAGCTCTTGCGTGTTTTATTTAATTTATTTTAAGATTGGTTTTATATATTTATTTTTTAAATTCACAGTTTAGATAAAATTTACGGCTTTTTTTAATAATATTTTTATTTATGATCGCATCAACAAATAAAGTCATTTGCAACGTAACAGCGTAATATAACTGTATTGATAAATGTGTAGTCTTCTACAAACTCAAGCCGACTATTACTGAGATGTGTGGTTAATTGAAACCCAACCACCAAAAAATACAGGTATCTATGATCTATTTACTATTTAAATCCGAATAGAAGCAACTATCTTTACTAGGATTTAAACCTGTATCCTCGATTTCAAAATCAGGTAATTTACGACAACGAGTTTTACCAGTAAACCAACCCGATGGGTTGAATTTAGGGATTTAATTTTCATTTTATATAAACAAATTAAAGTACTAAAACATTCAAAGAATACTATTCATACATGCTCTTTTAAAATGAACTAAAGCAATTAAACCGTATCTGTTTTGGAATCATGTGTGCTGGCAAGTTGAATAGGTACAATTTTTACAGAATAAATACTCTATTTTTAGAATAAATACTCTCAATAATTCAAATAATGGATTTAAAAAAAGACCAAAGATATTGAATTCTTGAAATACTTATTATATTTCTCTATTCATACCAAATGTTAACACCTGCGTTAATATCAGTATTTATTATATTTGATGTAAAAAATATGTCAATCATATATCAATACGGCTACTTTTATAAGAAAGAACATTAAAGAACAACAATCTCTTTTTTTCCTGTTTAGCCTCCGGTAATTACCTTTCAAATAATACTTCAGAGGATGATATGTATCAGTGTAAATGAAGTATAGTCTTGAACAGTCTCAGTTCGACCATTCCTGAGATGTGTGGTTAATTGAAACCCAACCACCAAAGAACACCGGTATCCACGATCTAGTATTCAAATCCGTGTAAGAATAACTGGCTTTACTAGGACTTGAACGCTGGAACTCTGGGCTTCCAAATCAGCTGATTTGGGAAGACGCGTTCACCACTAGACCAACCCGGTGGGTTAAAGAACAACAATCTGAAAATAAAAAAATCACATGAATTCTTTTATTATTACTAGCAATTGTTGACAATAGAAGTTATAAATTATAAAAGAAGGGATCATTAAAATATTTTATAAGTTCTGTTTGTAATTACTCAATTTTTCAAATTGAGTTTTCAGAAATTTAATCAATAAAACTTTATTATTATTATATCTACAATTTAAATTTGATATTTTGCGTAAAAAGCACAAACCCTTTAAAAGAGCTACAAATAGATAAATAAATTATAAAAGTGTTCCACTAAACCAAAAATTGACCAACTACTCTCAGTGAAACCGTTTTCATTTTAATGTGTAAAACAATTACAGATTAGAATTTTTTATTGCATAAAATCCTTCGTTTCATACGTCATATTTTTATCAAAAACAAAACTTCCTTTCAGATTATAGGCAATCCATAGTTTCTCTACAGAAAGAATATAATCATTTATTATTTTATGCAATCTGTTACAGTAGCCTTATGGTTGTTTGGCACCTGAAGTACAATATACTTACTAAGATTTGCTTTCATTATAAATAATGATAACCAGAATGCAGTTCCTAATATGAACTTAACGAAAGTTTTATGTGTAGGGCTGAACATCTGCATTTCGGTTATCTTGACATATTAATATCTTACTGTGCATTCGCTTCAATGAAGAAAATAATGGAAAATCAATTTACCCTTCAGTTTTCGTAATAAACCTTCTACGAGATGACTTTTAACTTGATGATGGGTTTCGAAATTTTTAAAATTTCTTGTCTTTTATGTCTGGTTGCCTGGAATATTTTTCATTTGGCATCTAGCATTAACACATTTTGAAACTCTTATAATTGTAAGGGTACTGATAAATTAATAAAATTATGTTTTGGGATCTTCAGAATCTATGCAATAGTTTAATAAGTATAAATAAATGTTACGAACACATTAAATTTTATCTATTTATTTATTTATTTATTTTACAATGGTTCAGCATTATAAAATACCTAGCATATATAAATGGATCTAAAAGCACATTTATTATATACTAAATAAATTTTTTTTAAAATAAAAAGTACGTCACGCTGATAAACACTGTTCATGTGGTCAAGAAAATTTATTTGCTCGTACTTGGATATAAAGTTTAATTTCTGATTTATTTTTTTTACATATGTTAATTGCGTAAATTGCTTCGTATTGTCTTGGTAAAGTAAAATGGTGTCATCAGCGTGTACGTGTCGGTATATTATTTTGTAAGCATGTTTGTTGGAGAAAATGTGTAGAAAACGGTTAATATTTTGTAGTAAAATTTTAGCTAGGATGCTGGAAACAGGGGACCCCATAGGAAGGCCAACACATTTTTCGAATTTCTAGAAGTTTTTAAAACCGTTTTTAAGTTTTAATAAACAATTTGTTTTGCGTTACACCAAACTTTAAATTTCAAGTCCAAGTTTAATTATCATCTCCGATAGTTATGGACAAGAACATAGTAAAAATGTAATGAGAATAAAAATTAGTAGCATTTCTGTATTAAATTTTACCATTATTATATGAAAAATACATTATTTATTTCAAAACTGATAGAATCTTTATTGTATTATTATTATTTTTTTAATTATATTTTTTTCATGTATAAACAAGATATAAAATGTCTATATAACGAAATTAATTGTAAGATCTATTAAACAGATGTGTATAGGTGATGTTAAAGGTTTATTACTCCTTAACGAATGAAGGGTAATGGTATAACGAAGGGTGGGGAGCAAACGAGAGAAGTTAGTTGTTATATTGTTCATTATAAGGTTTCCTAGTGAGAAGCAAATTGGGCCTCCACTTGCTTCTTCGTGTTTACATCCCTAGAGATGGTGTAATTCTTAGCTTTGCTTCATCCCTTTTACTTTTTGCCTTTAATTTATTATTTAGACTTCCGCGCGACGGAATTGAAGTACACCATGAAGATGAGCAACCAAAGATACAACCAGATAAAGTATTGCGTCGTGACGTCGCAATGTACTTATACATACATATGTGAAAGTGTGCGTGTGTGTAAAGTAATATACTGGTAACACTAAGTTCTTTCTCGATTTTTCCCTCTCCCTTTCATTTGGAATCTTCTTTCTCTTTATACCGCTTCATCTGTCAGTTCTGTTTTTCAATTCGGTTGATACGAGTAGCTTTTTACTGCGAAAGGGTCAAAGAGCAAGAAGTTGTGACATTTGTGTAATAGTATTTTCTCTCCCTTACACAAACTGCAGTGTCATACAGCAGTACCACACATGCTGACAGAGAAAAACTGAGAAATAAAACAAGAAAGACTTGAGTATCACGTACCTATGAAAGTGAAAGTATAAATGACAGGAAGCTACATCAGAAGATTAAGTGAAAGGAGTATTTTAAATCTAAATCTCAAACAAAATTTTTAGTATTATTTTTCAATTTTTTATTGTTATTTCTTTTTTAAATATTTTTTTAGTCGTTAAAATATTCTTTTTTATATTAAAAGTAAAATGGTACAGGTTTTCTGAAACGTTTTAGTTTTTCCTTAAAAAAAAAAAGTGAAGTTTTCATTAAATTTTAATAATTAACCACCTGTCATTTACAGAAGAATTAGAAAAAATGAGGAAATTGAACTAAAGTTTTATAACAACTAACCCGTATTTTACTTAATGTTTTTTTTTTTCTCATGTCTTAATAGGTTTTTTATTAAATGTCAAACATCTAATTTCATGAAGACTTTACTTGGAAAGTAATATTAATGTGACGTAATCGAATATTGCTAAAAAAAACTGTCCGTATAAATAAAAGACAGTAAAATAAAAATATAATACGTCTGTTTGTCATACTAAAATCTTTTACGTATTATTGCGTACTTGAAAAGTGAAGAATAAATTATCTGACTAGATTAGTTTCACCTATTGAAAACAAATCTTTTTGCTACAAAAAAGATTATGCGTTTTGTTTTTGGAAATAGAATTTTTATTTCAAATCTGGCAAAAACTGGCATAATTATATAACAAAACTAGCATACATTTACCGTTATATTTAATTGACTACATTCACACGTAAATTTCCTTGAACTTCGACTAGAGGAATTGTCTAAAAAAAAATAACCTAATATGTATTATACCTTAAACAAATTTGGCTGAAAACCTATATTTGCAGTCCGTCCGAGAGTTCCACTAGGCGGATTTTTTTTTTTTTTTTTTAGACGGCTTGGAATGACCAACAGTTATGTCATCAAATATATTTTCTGAGAATTCCTCAAAAAAAATGTCAATTATTACTTAATCGAGGAATTTTCTGAGGTTATTACTTAAAGGAGACTCAAGCTTTTTGGAGTCCGATAACTCTTTTTGACATATCTGCGGGCCATTCCGTGTGGAATAAAGAAAATCAACTCGATCTATCCAGCAGAACGCCTGGACAGACTGCAAATAGGTTTTGACCACATATTTTACCAGTGATAGGAAAGGAAAGAGAAAAGTAAGGTGGTTGGGAGTGAGATACGAATAAATGGAATAAGTTTTTAGCGGATTTTGTTAAATATATAATCTTACCTTGTAATAATAACGCTGTGGAGCAGCACGGTTCTACTAGGTATTTAGCCGTAATAGGTTTTTAAAGGATGTGTTTTTTAATATATAACATTACTTTGTAATAATAACACTATGAACCGGCAAGAAGCGACTAGTCTTTTTTTTTAAAATGTAATCTCAAAAATAACACGTAAATATGCAACATCATTTTCTAGATTGAGGTTGTTTCTGATAAATACTGTTTTTAAGAAACAGTGTTTCCTATAGTCTACATGATGCAAAATACCTTTCTCATAATTATTACCAACTCTCATTTACAATTAATAAAGCATCTGATAATACAGATATGGAACATTACAAAATTCTAGGGAAAAAATAACAGCTGAAATGAACCAATAATTATCTATTTCAATAGCTAGAGACGTCGTTTGGGAAGTGATAATTGTCGGATACAGAAGCTTTACTTAAATCAAGGCCAAGATTTTTCAGTAGTTTTCAATGAAATATTAAAAAATGTTTAACATTAGAATAATAAATAAAGCAAATAACTGAAATTTAAAGATGTTGCACCTAATAAAATACAATTAAAATATTAGCGAAGAAAAAGTAAGAAATTTAAAAGAAAATAGTGAATTGTCTCGTAATGTAATACATCAAAAATTGAATTTTCATTTGTATGTGTATACAGCATACGCTGTAAATCTTAGTAAATACGAATCTGATCCGAAAAATATTAAATAATATTTCTTTACGATTACTCCTCTTTTAATTCATAGACTATAAATTGTATTCCATGTAAAGATAAAAGATATAAAATACAAACAAATAAATATTTGTTTATATTTACTGTCTGCTGATTTCTGCCGTTCGCCGTGACGGAATGGTAGCTTCTTTCAGCCTTTCATCCGGAGATCCTGGGTTTTAATTCCGGTCAGACATGACAGTTTTTATACGCTATAAATTTCCATTTCCATATGCCCGCTTACAAGCTTCAAGCTTCTGTGGTGAATTAATTCACAAAAACAATTCCAACCTCCAAAGTGCTCTACTTTCTGTCGGGAAGATTACGGGTTCAAATCCTGATCAGGCCTGGTGTTTCTTTCATGTTACAAAATTAATTTCATGCCATTTAAAAAAAAGAAAAGATTAGATTAGCTGTAACTGGAAGTAGACCGATAGAGATAGAATAAATAAATAATACATCTGCACTTTAATTGGGTCACATTAACGTGACGCATACTAATCTTTTGTTCTGGATAAGTTCATGATACGAGAGTCGGTCTGATAAATATTTATTTAAGACTTAAAAGGTCACTTAAGTCCTACGACACTAACATTAAGAGTTGCAATATTTGTTACATTTATTTTTGCTCTTAAAATTACATCGTAAAGTTTATTAAATTTTTCTTTGTTTAAGTTAGATAAATAACACAGACTTTATTTGTTTCTCAGCGGTCGTAAAAGGGGGTGACACTAAAATGATTAATAACAACATAATGCGCTTGAAATTTACTTTTTTACTTTTCTTTTAGTAAATATAATATACCATGGTCATATTACAAATCTTTATATTCCATAAATTTAATACCGTATCACAGATGTGTACTTGTGCAACGTATCATAAACGAAAAACTTATAATAGAATTTAATCATTCATTATGCATACATAACATATTAATAAAATGGACATAAATGCAAATAATATTCATATTTAAAACATAATATAATGTTTGTTTCTTTAATATCAAACAAGATAGACCTATAGATTATAAAAAAATAACAAAGTCTAAAATTTTTTTAACACCGAACATTATATTTAATATATTACCGACGAATTTGAAATGAAATAAATTTTATTTATTCTTTCATTGTCATTTTACCACAACAAAATGTGGTCGCATTATTAATGAACGATATGAATTGTGTTCTGATTTGATGATGGTAATTGCCAACAGGCAGCACTACCATCGGTAGAAAACTAAACTTCACATAAACCAATCTAAAGCCGGCCATACTGAACCGGTGTGATTTATCGTTTTTGCAACCGCATGTGTATTTTACTAATATACTACATATATATACGCGCACACAAACGTTGTTTTGTGTGTATAATCTACATATATTTTCAAGTTTATTCAAATAAATCCATTCGGGATCAACGATGCATTTATTTTCAACGCACTCGTTTAGCCTCGTAATTCATTATACGTTTTAAAATACAAATTACAATGACAGTTTTATAAATGTATCTGTAATAATATTAAACAATTTAATTAAAGATAAATGCTATTCCAATAATTTCCAAATGCTTTAGGCATTAAAAAATTAATTTTTACTCTTACTAAATTCATTTATTATTTATGACATTGATAGTTAAAAAAATTTACCCAAGTGTGAACAGTGATTATAAGCTATTATTTTCCGTAGAAAGGATAGATCAGTAATTTTTTTACCAATATCTGTTCCAGATTTTATACTTTTATGACTTAATTCATTTTTTCAAGCAGAAACCGTTCTAATCAGAATGGATTTTCCTTAAATTTAATTAAGAGCCATCCCCTTAAGTTAACGGAAGAGGGAAAAAATTAACGGAATGAAAGAGGTTCTTTTACATTGAATATCAACACTGTTTTGTTTGGGCTTGATTATTATAACCTGTACGTATATTCGGTACAATAAAGAAGGAAACTGAAAACCATTTCACTTTATTCTCATATTTTGTAATAAGCCTGATTATTAGTGTCTTTCATTTCTGATAATGCTTATGCCACTTTCCAGAAGCCATTTCATGTTTCTTGTCAAGTCATGTAAAACCGACTGCTTACAACAAATGTGATGTACATGTAATGTATTCCAGTTACTTTAACGATTTTTTATCAAAAACTCTATGAATAAAAGAAAAAACATTTATATTAAATTCCATATAATCAGTATTACTTAATTTCTCATCAGATAATACTTTTAATTTAATGTAAGTTATACAAAAGCGAAGTTATTTAACACTTTTTACAGCATTAGTACATAATAATACGAGTAATATACAGTACGTCCCACAAAGAGGTATACGCTTTTGATTTAGTATCACTCGCTCATTTCCCCACAGATTCTATTGAAAAATCAAAAATCTTTTAACGAAAGTTTTAAAAAATTTCTGTGAAAATTTCAACCTTCTAGGATTTATAGAAACAAAATGGCGGCTTTCAAACTAAAACATCAATTTGAAATAAACCACATTTTTTATTATTACAAAACAGCTGGTAAACAACTGGTAAAAATTATTAAAAACAAGTGATAATTAGAACTAGAATAAATAAAAACAGTTTGATAATTAGTCATGGATATGAATATTAAAGTGTTTTATTCAATTTGAACAGCTGTTCAACAATAGATTATTTTTCTTTAATCATTTTTACCAGTTTTGTTTCTATAAATCCTAGAAGGTCGAAATTTTCACAGAACATTTTTAGAACCTTAGTTAAAAGGTCTATAAAATTTCAATCGAACCAGTAGGGGAATGGGCACGTGATACTAAATCAAAAGGGTATACATCTTCGTGGGACATTCGGTGCATAATGATATTCTTATATGATTCACAAATTTTTTTTATGAGAAATATCAGTGAGTTATGTAACTCACAAAACAGTGTCCCAAAAAATTGTGTTGAATGTGTGTATGTAAGTTATTAAGCAAATAAAAACTTAAAATTTATTTTTTTTAATGTTAGTAGCACTGTTTGAAGAATATTATTTTCTGAATTTAATTATTATTTTAATTTGGTAAAGTTTGTATGAGCTATCAACCATAAAATTATCTCTATACTGTATTGAGTTTATTGTAGTTTTCCTAAATTTTTAATTCCCGCCAAGAAAGTAAAATTAAAAAAAAAATGCTTTTATTGATATAAATTCTTCCAATAACTGTATCCTGTACAGTACTGCGAAAAATTCATGAGGTTAAAAATTATTTTGGTTGGATGATGCAGAGTAATACACTTCACCCGCTATCGTTTTACGTTAATGACACCGTACTATTAAATGAATAACGCTTTGTTATTGTATTCTAGTTAGATACATATCCTAGCCAGCTGAAAAGAGTATAAGGATGCTATAGATATCTGAAAAAGGTGACAACACAGTTATTCCTGATGCACGCCTTACACACACATAACTTAATTTAAAATATTTATCATTTTAATTAAATATAATATTTATTTGCTTATTTAATTCAATGATTCTAACTAAAGCGCGCGCGCATACTGTATTTAATTCTCCGGGATATGGTGGTACTAGCGGCGATGGTCGGCACTAACTAAACTAATGTAAGTAATTTCACAACTAACAGCACAAATTTCGCTTGTACAGTCGACAGACTAGTGTAGCCGAGAGGCTTAACACACCAGGTACCGAGTTAACCGGTCGATCGAATTCACGATCCAGCCACACCGAGTTACTTTTTTACACTTTAAATATTATTCATTTTTGACTGAAGCTGAGATGGTGGACGTAGTGAGGCGGATGGTCGGGGCGAACGCTGACATTCAGTGTCTTCCCTTCGCCCTGCGTTTGGTAGGACGCAGAATGCCACTGTCCTTAAGACATATGGGGTGGCTAAACGACTAATTCCTGTACGGTTGAAAGTGGACTGAGTACATTGCTGGGTCCACATGCGAGACCCGAAGCAACATGTTTGTTGCTCCGGGAAACATGTGGCCAGCAAACCTGGCCACATGTTTCACTTGTGGCCAGGAAGGACACCATCGACCCCAAAGTACCAGCCCACGGTAATGTAGCATTTGTGGTTTGGAGGGCCACAAGATGGATAATTATGCCGCCCGAACATGAGATTGTTGTAACTCAACACTGGCAGAAGTCGACGTTCTCTTGACGTGTGCTGGGAAGTGGCGCTTCGACGATCTGTAGATGTTGTCATTCTTTCTGAGCCGCCCGCCTCAGTCTCTCCTAGTGAAATGTGGTTACTGGACAGTTTATCATCTGCAGCGATCAGGTTCTTAAGGACACGAGTGCCTGTGGTGTCAAGTGGAGCCGGTAGGGAGTTCGTTTAGGCAAATCTTGGTGTCTTGACGGTATTCTCTTGCTATTGATCCCGAAATTCCGGTTTTTATGTTTACATTGAATTCCTGGACAGCTTATTTTTGAAAATTTGGCATGATCGGAATGAAAGTCTGGTGGTGGCTGGTGATTTTAATGCAAAATTGGCTGAATTCGCTGGGGATGTTACGGACATCAGGAGCCTTCAGCTCCGAGATAAGGTAGCACAGTTCCCTGCTGAGCTGCTATTCGTTTGTGCATGCACAGATGGCTATCAGCGATGAGGCACGGGGACTGTTTCGTCCTCTTGTAGAAAAGACCGTAGATTCGGCGAGAATGCTCTTTTGGGTGTTTTCATTTGAGGCGAGTTAGGCATAAAGACCGAGTCCCGGCTCCTTGGGTGGGGGAACAGGAATGACATAGTTGGGCCTCGTAACCTTACTCTGGAAGTTAGAGGCAAGCATTAATAGTTAAAAGATTTTTGCATATCATGTTACTTTTTAATTGTTAACAAATGAACAAATGTGCCTATGAAAATATGATCTTACTTAGGCGAAATCTCGAGATACTGAGGGTAACCTTGCTCTAAAACCTCACCTCCTTGACCTTTTAAGTTGTAAATTTAATGGCATCAACGCCCCATATACAGACGTAATCTGATCAAGTTTGCTGAAAATCGATCCAGTAGTTCTGGAGATAAAAGGTTATTTAGAGGCCAACACCGAACTAACACACACACACAAATAGACATGTACGTACGAACATTAACATCCGGAAAATTTCCATTCAGTTTTTTAGGTTCCTTAGGTGTCAAAACGTTAAGATCCAGTGAAAAACGCTTATTCCCAAATTAGACCGATTACTACACTTTCCCCTCTAGAGCTGTAGCTTTGCTATAGCGTTGTACGGGAAAATATACTTCCAAAATATTTGAACATGAACGCTGCTCTTTCTCTCTCTCTCACTATCTCTCTCTCTCTCTCTATATATATATATATATATATATATATATGAGACTCTAAAATAATACAATATAATAATAATATAAATAGTGTTTAATATATATATAATACTATATATATAATAAAACACATTATTTAAAACATTACTGAATTCAAGGAAAAATCTATTACGTAATCTATATAACATTCCAAAATAAAAATACTCGTAAACTATTTAAATAAATGCAAATAAAAATTTAAGTAACGGTTTATTGACTGAAAACACTCACGCAGAGTAATCTTCTCAACAAAACGTTTTATGTATGTATGTGTGCGCGCCCGTGTGTAAACGTTCTGATAGAGTAAATAAATGAAACAAATTCTGTTTTTTTTCCCCCTTTTTTTTTGTTGTAATCGCCGCATAAGCTTGAAGCTTGTGAGTGGGAGATAAAAATGGAATTTTGTGGCGTATTTGTTTATACCTAACTTTTTTTTTATATCTGACCTTAAAATCAGTTTTTAAAAATTTTTATAAAAAATAATTTGAAGAATTACAATAAAAATCAATAAACGTAGCAATATTTTTCATGAAATGTTGTGTATTCTGTTAATCAGATTATTCCAAACTCATTCATTTTTTTTTATCATAAAAACGTTTTAGAGTTGTTAATAAAAATTAATGGTTTGATTTTTTTAAAAATATTTATTCAATAATATTAAATAAAAATTATTAAGAAAAACTTTTAATTAAAGGAACAACTTTATCTAGAAATGTTTTAAAGCAGTTTTTTTATTCACTTTAACAGTGAAGATAGTATTTTCAATCTGTTCAGAAAAATTTGAAAAGAAGAAATAGTCATGTTAAAAATCTGAAACAGTAATAAATATTCCATCAGATGTTTAATTTTGTTTTCGTAAATGCTAACTAATTTATTTACTTACACTTCTGCTTTAAAGGAAATTACCGTTTTTTTAAAAGTAGAAATTATTGAATATAACCTTGGATCTGGTGGTAATCGTGTTAAAATTATTTAAATTGAATTTATTTGTAAAATTTGAAACGTACGAGATGAATTAGTTCGGTCGCATAAACGTTACCATATTTTTTACACCGAATTCATTTACGGTTCGAATGTGGAAAATTTATTACTATACAATTTCCATCCAAAATAAAAAAAAAAACTACATTATATAATTTTATTAGAGTTTGCATTAGTGTTTTTCTTAAAAGTAAGTCCTAGCTTTATTGTTTGTTTCCTTTTTGTAACCGTACTAAACTCTCCAAATCCCGATAAAATCGATTTCATGCCAGATCTCGAGCCAGTGCTATAATTTCAATCACAGGTTCGACCCGATATCCTTTCTTGGAATCCTTTTAGATACAGTTGTCTAAGCACCGATTCCTTGTGTTCCAGTTTACTTTTATCTGACATTAGTTTAATATAAAAATGCTTTATCAAAAGCTTTATTTACTAAATCTAAGTAATTACATCTTCTTTATCACCAAATTAATCTAATTTACTAAGTTTTTCATAATAATATGATAATCTACAAATAAAATTTATCTATTTACTTTATCAAACTTGCATTATCATTTACTGATAATTACCGCACAGATAATTTTTGTAATTTTCTTAAAATAATTAAATCAGATTAAACATGTATCAGACTAATATTCAATTTAATTAATAATAATAATTTAATATAAATACTAATTTTATTTTAATTACAATTTCTAGTTAACACCAAAATATTTATAAATATCTACATTTCAGAAGGAGCAATTTTATTTTTCCTATGTAACATAGATTAAAATTTATTCCGTTTATGTTTGAACTACTTAAATAATATATTGTAGTATTGACGGACTGTTAATTGCAGCTCATTCAAAATATTATGTAATGCTAAATATTCCTATATTATTAAATTTACATCTGCATCGGGAAATTGATACGTACAGAAACATGGCGAGTCAAAGTAGAAATTATTTTACTAATCCAAATTAACAACGGAACAGTTTGTTTAAACCAGTTCTAAACTTACGTTTAACCCACCTGGTTGGTCTAGTGGTGAACGCGACATTCCAAATCAGTTGATTTGGAAGTCGACAGTTTCAACGTTCAAGTCCTAGTATTTTATACGGATTTTAATACTAGATCGTGGATACCGGTGTTCTTTGGTGGTTGGGTTTCAATTAACCACACATCTCAGGAATAGTCGGACTGAGACTGTACAAGACTACACTTCATTTACACTCATACATATCATTAATCATATTATATCAAGAAAGAAGTTCTAAACTTACGTGCAATTGATTATAGTATGATGTCTGAAAAATAATTTAAACAATTTTTTTAAAAATTGGATATTCTAATTAATTGAGGAAGTTAAATATTCCTTATTCTCACAATTATGCTAGGCTAAATAAGCCTATAATTTCTACCAATATTGATTATTTTAATAAAAAATCATTTCGATTATCGAATTGTAAACGCTGATTTACTAGCCGAACTAAATTGATTTCATTTAGTCTTTCAACGATAAAACTTGAGTAGTCTTTTTTCTTTATCTCAAATTATATTTACCATCGGTTTTTTAGATTAGAAATCATTAGTAAATTTTATGACAGTAATCAAGTTATAAAGGAATTTCCCTTCAAACACCTTAATTACATTCTAGACATCAACAGTAAATCAAAGGTATCATACGCGTTGATAAAGTCCAGCAAGTTATAAACTAGATTTCATAATAATATTCAGTATTACCAATAAAACCACAACGTAAAAAGAATAATAGAACATAGAAATAAATAACATTAAAAACATAAATAATCTTAAACGTAATCTAAACACTTTGATGACGCACAACTTACGAAGAGAAGCCTTGATCTGAGTATCACTCACTATTAGCTTCGTAGGTCCAATACACGAAACCGCTTTAATCGCATTACATCTTCTCTATTGTCTAAGAGGTTAACGGCTAAATAGTTTACGTGGTTGTTAAGTCTTATTTTGTTCCCGGTTGGAAATCGATCGACCTCCTCTTGAAAGCATGGGAGCCCTAGGTACTGATGAATTTACAATTTTTAAATAAAAATTTATTTATGTGTATTTTATCGAACATTTTATAATGGCTTTTATAAAAATTAAATAATTTAATACAGATTTTATAAACAATTTTAATTATGATTACTCGATGTGCTGACTACCAACCGTTTACGAGAACATCAAATGTCTGTGTAGATATATTTTGATAACGTTATCTTTATTGAGTTGATTATAAAAATTGGTTGTTTTTTATATTTTATAGCTTCCAGATATATAAATTATATGTGTAATATATATGATTCATCATTGTTTAATTTTTAAACATTTTTGTATTCCGCTACCAACCATCACTAAGTTACTTTATCTTCTTTCTTTATGCATTAAAATATAAATAATTTCCTGTGTTATAAAACCCAGTTTTATTATTTTTTTTAAATCCTCTGTAATAACCAGTGTTATTAAATATAGAAAAATAGCACATTACCAATAACCTCAGAGTAGTATTACATATTTGTAATGCTACTCAGAGGTTATTGAAAATTTTGCGTTCAGAGAGGCATATGGGTGATTAATAATACGGTACTGCACATGCTCAGACCAGCGCTCTTAAAAATTCAGCCGATCTGTTTTTATGTTTTTAATTCTCAAACCGAAGCCACTAATTCAGACTTATTGAATTATTCTTTTCTTCATATTCCTGAAACAAGTACGTTTCAAGCCATTATCTAAGGAAATATTTTTCAAATTAGCAAGATCACATTTTCGTTTGTATTCACTGACTTAAACGGTTATAAAGTATTACTTATAAAGAAAAAAGAAATTCTAAGAGTTGGTTATTGTCAGGAAAGTGATATACTTCACTTTATCACATTACACGTTGACAAGATAATAATACCGAGAAACCAAAGGATTCCCGAGAAGAATGCCAAAAAGAAACCGATCTCCGTGGCGGAGTGATAGCGGCTTTTCATCCGGAGGTCCCGGATATTCGAATCCCGGTTAGGTATGGCGTTTTTCATACACTACAAATTTCCATTAGGGCTAAATGTCCATAATAGTCGGTGCCCGTAATCTAACAAAAAGAGAGAGCACAGCTTATTTATAAATCGTGAAAGCTCTTTTGAATTTTCATAATCTGTTGTCAGTATTTCAAATTTTAGGAAACAATAAAATTAATATTCCTCACCCTCTGGTTGTTGTAATATAGGTTAACTATCGATTTCCTACGCCGATATGCAACCAAAGCATCCGATTTGAGTTGTTTTTATAACTGTTGTATAACCAAAGAAAAGGAATGATTTAAACTTTATTTCATTATGGACAGAACAAATCTACCTACATGAAGTGCTTTGAAATTCCGACATATGTGTTCTCTCTCTCTGTCTGTGTATGTGTGTGTGTGTGATTGCGCGCGCGTAATGTAAAGCTATTGTATAAATTATAATATGAAGACTTATTTTCCAATAAATGAATCTTTAAATTAATAAAACACGGTAAATTGGTCAAGTTAATACACAATGTAAATTAATATTACGGGAACAGAATATACGAATCATATCACATACTTTCTCCGTCTTTGTTTCTAAAATTCCTATTCATTTTGAATATTATTTAACCACTGTAAAGGAGGAAAAAATAAAACTGCAGCAAGTGCAAATAAAGTCTCAATTTCCTTAACTCTTTCAATGTTGAAATTCTAAGAGCATATTGCGCTGTGCGATAGAGATGCAAGTGAAGAATGAGTTACGCGGAACCCCGAGCATTATAAAATATTAGTCATATACAAACAAGCTCTCATACTCACACATACACACAATAATGTGTTGGCTTATACCACTGTTTTTTTTTTTTTTTCATAATTTACCGTCTAGCTCGTTTATGACAAAGCAAGATTTTCTTTATTCAACTCAGTACACCCTTTTGTAATAGAAAAGTGAGACTGTTAAGGACTACTATCGCTCTCTTCTCAATGTTTGTTTTAATTTAAAAGTTATAAAATATTTAACTATTTCTATTCATTCCGAGTTGAATAGTTTTATATTTACTAACAGAAAGGAATTTTTATAAATTACTGTATGTTGTACTGAAATTTTATCATACGCTTTTATCATACGGTATCGCTTCGTTAACTAGCCTGCTGTACTATTACTAGATAAAGAGAAAATTTATGAATAGATTTTTAAACATAATAAATTTTTTATTTTATCTTTTCATCATAGGTTTACTAAGAGCTGTGTATTTTTTTGCATTTAATGATAAATTATATTAATTAAATAAATAAATTCTGCACAGCGAATAAAAATATAATAAGACATTTCGTTAAACTCCATTTTTTCGAATAACTTCGAGATTTTTTGTTTCAGAATTAAGTCGAAATAATAAGAATCTTTTTAACGTCTTTCTTATGTAAATGAACGATTACTTGTCCATCCCATCTTTTAAACTTTATAAGAAGTTGAATAACCCCCTTTTTTTACTGTAGTACTCGTACAGTTTCGGACAACATTGAACTTCATAAACGCAACATTTTTAAGTTACGAATTACGAAACCTTCCTCCCCTCCTCGTTTCATCAGACAAGCTTTTATAAATTTCAAAATATTGAACTTTGAACTATTCAAATCGTTAGAAATATCACTAGAATTAAGGAATCCTTAATAAATTTTGTTTCACACGTTAGGAATAGTTAACGGTAACAATTTTATTTTTCAGGTATTGCTGGAGTTACTTTAAAAGTTGAATTTTAGTTTTTACTTCAAAACTTACAGAAACTGTGATATTAATAGTTGATTTAGCTTCACTCTTTAAAAGAAATATTCTCGTAGAATGATAGTTATCATCTGTGCTAAAATTCAACTTCAATCCGGACAATTCAGAAGATATACAGATAGAGATATAAGTGAATATCACTTTAACTTCAGTTATTCTTGTTATGGGTGATTATAAAAATAAATTTTAAAGCAAGATAAATATTAACTGAGTAAATATTTCTATGAATATTTCTAATAATAATTTTCTGAAAATATTTTAGAATGTTACCTCGAATGAAGCGAAATACACTAGTCTTAAAAAAGTTAATTTTCTTCTCTTTTCGTCCGTTTAAGAATGATTGGAAATAAAACCTTTTCTTTTGAGTAGGGTTGTTTATTCTCTAAGGGAAAATACCGGTTAGGTTTCAAGTTCCCCAAATTTATGGTCTCGGTAACCCTTTCCAAACCCAATATAATTTAACCCCTGTGAAGTTCTTAATCAGAATCTTTTTTTTCTTCTTTTTCCTAAAAACCGTTTGTTATAACTGTTTCAGGTTTTCAGGGAAATTGGAAAATTAGTGAAAAGTGAGTCAATGAGAGATTTCATATGTGTATGTATAGATTTTGCTGTTTATAAAGGACAATAAATTGTTTTCATCCGTTGAAAATTTATTAAAGTAATTAGAGGTATTATAATAATTTGGTTGCCACTTGTTGAATGTTTCAGTAACATTAGGTTACTAGTAATTACCATCATTTTTCATAATTTACTTCAAGTATTACTATAATTATTTTTATTAAATGAATTTGATTTAAATTTTACAAATTATTTTAATTTGAACTGTTCATGACGTTAATGTAATTAAAATTAATAAATAACCTCTTATATATCTCCGACCAGTTCATTCATAATGAGTTCTTATTTGTTTATATTTTACCAATTTGTCACATCTTTTATATTAAGAACATTAGGCTGAAAATCCATTTCCAGTCTATCTGGGCATTCTACTGAATTGGAGTGATTTTTTTGTTCTTCTCAAAATGACCCACAAATATGTCATCGGATCCCAAACTTGAGTCTCCTTTGAGCATTCCTAAAAAACTTTCATTTATTACTTAACTGAAGAAATCTCCAAAGTTATTACTCAAAGGTTTAGTCACTTTGAAGGTCTTTCAATGCTGGATTACATATATGCGGGTCATTCCGAGAAGAGTAGAAAAAATCACTCGAATAATTCCCAAATTGTGGAGAAGAAAGGGGGCACTAGTCTTATTTATTTATTTTCTTAAGTTATAGAAAGTTTCTACCTTGTAATGTAAAGATAAATTCTAATCTTAATCAAGATTCGAAACATGAAACTTCAAAATAGAAAATATCTTATCACTCCTTCAAAGAGGAAAAGTTATTTAAATTAATATTTCTTTTCTTGGTTTTCCTTTTGAAGTGTTTTTTAGTTTTTCTTTTATTAGTTCAATATCTTTGTTTTTTCTTTCATAACATTTAAAAAAATGCTCTACTAATCTGCTTGAACCCCTTTTAATTTTTGTTTGTTGAAATATTTACAGACTAAGTGTTAACTCTCTTATAGCCTTTCTACTTAGGAAAAGGAACATAAAATTATTGAAATATTCATAGAATGAGCTGTTTTAAAAGATAGTTATTTGAATGATCGTTAAATAATCATCATCAATAGTTAAATCGGAAATAGATAATAACATAATAATAAAAAGTAATGAAGCAACAAGTAAAGATTAGTAAATATAAACTTTCTTTTCATGTATTATTTTGTGTGTCGTTTTTTTCTGTTTACTGACAGTTTATTATAAACTAATAAAATTATAATATAATAATAATCAAATAACTTCATATTATCTAAATAGCTTGATTAGTTTTCAAACGGTTTAATGACGATTTGAATTTATTTTAGATAATTATTTGACGTGTATTATCATTTCTATTTAATAACTTTTTATTTATTATCAACTTTCATTAAACAGGATTATTTTTTTTATGGTTTACGAGGAGCTCAATCAATTCCGGATTGATCTCATAAAGCCAAGTATTAGTTTAGACCTAATGTGTAATCTGCTTCTTTGGTTTTCTAGTTTAAATATTCAGAATTCATATTCTCTAAAAAAAATATAAATCAAGTATAAAAATTTACGATATGCAATTGATAAAAGGTGCTATATTTCAAAAACTTTGATATTTTCCACTTCGATGTATCTTGAAGATTTGGGGGATTGGGGGACTTCGGTAAAGAAATTATTTATTAGAAATATAAGTTTGTAGTAATATATTTCTTTTTTTAACGCCTCCACGATTAAGTGAATTGTTTTTATGCGTTGAATTTTCGTACCATTCGTATCATCTACAAGCGTGTAAGTGAGGCTATTATGTTATACGCTGCGTCTGTCTAGGCACATCGTTTGATCTTTCGGGGTAGGGACATTCTTTTGAGAGCCCAGCGTCTCCTTCTGTTGCTGTTGGCGGTTACAGGATTCTGTCGCGGGAGGCAGTCTGTGTTATTGCTGGCATTAAGCAGAGAGATATTCTTGCCATAGAACGTAAGGAACGTTATATTTCCAAACAGAATGGTCTTCTTACTTCGGAACGTATGCGGGAACTAGAAAACCAGGGTTTTACATCTTGGCAGGCCAGATGATAACTCCCCTGTTGGTCGTTACACGCGCGGCTTATTTCCCATTGTGCCTGATTTGCGCGTGGTAAGGTGGATTTCCCCCAATCGGTATATTACGCAATTCCTTTCCGGGCAAGGTGCTTTTCGGGAGAGATTGGCTAGGTTTCGTTCAGTAGATTCAGGTCTATGCCCGGATTGCGGGGTTACGGTGGACTATGTCCTCCATGTCTGTCTCCGGTATGAGGCTGAACATACCACAGTAGTTATAGAACTTGAGAGAGTGAACTCCTTTCTGGATCTCCAAGGTGATTGGAAGGTCCGTGGGGAATGGTCTGAAGTTTTTTAAACGGATTAGGATCTAGGGTGGCTAATGTTTCGGCCGAGACACTTGATTGGTCGAAGGTAGACGTTTTGACAACGACCCTCGGTTAATTTAAAAGCAGAGATTGTTGAAGTCGAGTTGTGGACCCGCTGTTTGCGGGGGGGGGGACTGCGCTACCAAGGGCATGGTTGTTCATGCAGCCGTGAGATACGGCACTTTTGCCGAGAGCGGTCTTCGAATGTGATGGAGAAAATGTCTCGGTTAATTTAGATGAATAGTTAAAGTTGGGTGGCGGAGCCGCTGTCAGCGGAGGGTACTGCGCTGCAGAGGGCATGGTAGTCCATGCAGTCGTGAGGTGTGGCACTGTCTTGCCGAGGGCGGTCTTCAGTTATGATGTTTATAGTGGGTGATGGGATGCAGGTCTGAATTTTGTTGTTACGTTCAACACATTTTGAACGGTATGAGTTTAGCATTGTATTGACTCGTTACTTAGTCGATAGATGAGGCATTTACACTCACAAGCGTTGAAATTGAAATTGGACTAGACGCGGGGTTCGCGCTTCCGCGGACTATGTTAGCTAGTTCTGAAAAAAACTTGGGAAAAATAACTTCGGTTATTGTAGGAAAAGAAGAGTGAAGATGTCCGAAAGAAGCCTCAAGCGATGGCGTTGGCTGAGATAATCATTTTTACTGATGTAAATGTCCGTCGAGACATTTGTATCGGTAGCATCCCGACTGAGACCTGGCTGATGACTGTGAGATGTAGTCACTTACAGGGTCTAAAGATGACCTCTGGTAAAGCTCCTTAGGGCTCGGAACGGAGGGGGTGGTGTGGTGATCGGAATTGCTGCAAGGTGTGTTTTCCCCTGCGGAGTTGGAATGAGGTATTTTACGTCTGCATCAGAATCTGATATTTAGTCCAAGATCAAAATTCCAGATCCGTATTAAAATTCACAATGATAACCAAAGAAACCAATTTTTCTCATAAAGAAGAAAAAATGAAACATCTCCTATATTTTTAATAATTTGAGTTTTTATTTTCATTATACCGTTATCCCTATTTTATCGTATTTTAGAAAACATCGTAGAGCTTCAATCTTGTCAAATATCATTTCCAAGACTCTTTTTATATTCTGTTTTAAATAATTTTATACCTTCATATCATAGATTAGATATCTTAAGTTTCAACCCTTATTGTGTTATTTTGAATTTTTTTTTTTAATTCAGCTAATCTGGAACCTCTTGTTGAAATAAGTTAATCCTTGAAATTTTTCTTATAATAAAAACAGTAACCACTTCGGGCTAGGATATTACATCCCGTTTGAAGAATCCAAAGTAGAATTTAAAATTGTTAAATTGTTCATTCTGCTTGATTTAACATCATTTTAGCATCGGAATCGCACGGGATTAAATTCCTTCAGCAAACCTAAATTTCTACATCATTAATTTTTATTATCGTATTTGTCAGTGATTCACCACGATAAAATCAATCTTCTTACATTTCTTTCTCTGTAAACTTAACATTGATTTTAATCGTAGTAAATACCAGTGCTACTGAGAAATAGTTGTCCTTAAAATATGCATTATCTCATTTTAAATAATTTTATCCTTGTCAGACACCAACTTTTAATTAATTTAAAATATTTAAGATCAGCAGTAAAATTACTTGGAGGCGATAAAATTAAAATAATGTGTCAAATCAGTTTTTCTTTTTTAAATATAAAATGTTTTTTTTTTCTTTTTCCTTATTCACTCTCTTTCTTTCTCTCTTTGTAGTTCTCTCTTTCTCCCATCGGGTTTTGTATAACAAATTCGTTTTCACAGAAAATACCTATTTATTAATTTATTTTGTTTGGCAGTACCCTTTTCTTCATGTATGAAGTTTAGAGTTATCGATATAACAGCAAATTTATTTTAAAACAGATAAAAGGAAATTTATTGTATTGCCAATAATTTTAATGTACAAGCTGATAATAATAGTATGCATTGTTCAATTTCTTTTACGTTTAATAACGTAAGACTCTATTTTTATTTAAAATTATTATAAAATTGAATAATTATTTGCAAATTTTTTATAAACTGTACTTATATTTAAAAAAAGATTATTGTGTTTCAATTAATATCCTGGATACTACTTAATACCGCTGAATCTATTATACACAGGTGAGGAAGTAAGACGTTTCAGGAGGCTTTCTTTTCTTTTTCCTGTTTAGAGGCTAAACAGGAAAAATCAGATAATACTTTAGAGTATCACTATAGATAATATTCAGTTAATACTATAGAGGATGAATGAGGATGATATGTACAAGTGTAAATGAAGTGAAGTCTTGTACATTCTCAGTTTGACCATTCCTGAGATGTGCGGTTAGTTGAAACCCAACCACCAAAGAACGCCGGTATCCACGATCTAGTGTTCAAATCCGTGTAAAAATAACTGACTTTACTAGGACTTGAACTCTGGAACTCTCGACTTCCAAATCAGCTGATTTGGGAAGACGCGTTCACTATTAGACCAACCCGGAGGAGATTCAGGAGACTACATGTAATAAACTTCACTGATCTTTGAGGGCATGGACTCTGTTGTTTTTATCTGCCTTTTTTATTTGTTATCTGTTATCTTTGTTTTTGTTATTGCTCCTTTTGTGTCATGAGAGGTGACTTATGTTATTAATATTGTATTTGAGGTGGGCTATCTTTGGATTGTCTCCTGAAACGTTACAGTTAGCGAAACATTTTACTTGTGTTCGCAATACTTTTGGCAACCAATTGTAAAAATAAATTGTTAAAAAAAATATATAACTAAACAAAAAGCTATTTAATTACTGTAAAGATAAAAAAAGGAACATAAGAAATTAAAAAATTATTAATTTAAAAATACAGTTATAATATTTATTGTTTTATGGTACAGTAAAATGTGTAATCTATTTTATTTCGTTTTATTATGGCTTTTACATTATTTCCAAATCAAGAACTTTTTAATCCTTACAGTTCTTTTAATTTCTAAGAAATTTTAGTAAAATAATATTTAATCATCGACTTAGTTTAACTTATTTTATACTGACAGACTTCAAAAAAAGAGAAGGGTTCATTCCAATCTGTGTGTATGTTTTTATATTCAAACACTGTTCTCCACTAATGAGCCGGGTTCGATGATTTCTTCTTTTTCTTGTTCAAGAAGTTCCCCTAATGGTCGCGTAGTAAACGTTTATCAGAAAATTTAATTTTATTTTAAACAAATGTATAAAAAAAAAAAAAACGATTGAAGTAATTCTTTAAATCATTCGTCCACATCATTGTTTAGTATTGGGTTTTATTGATGTAATAATAAGTAACTTGATATATTATAATATTATTATGTTGTTTTAAAGAAAAAATTAAAGATAATTGGTCGGTAAAATTTCAATCATTTACATAAAGTATAAAACTTATTTTTAAAAACAGTTTTAAACGATTTTTTGGGGTTATATTTTGTGAGTGAATGTACATAAAATGCTGTCAACAAAGTTGTTATATTTTCCTGAGATTGCTTATTTATTTTTAAGTAGTGGAAAAAAATAATACGTCAAAAAAATTCTTAATTAAAAAAATAGATTTTTTTTTTAAACTTTATCAGTCTTCCACTACCAATATTCCCCCCAAGAATTTTTTGGGCCACTTGCACTACCCATTACTATGCTTAGAAAGATATAAAAAAGAGTTTATTAAAAAGTATGCAATAAATAAAAAGGTAGCTTTTCCGTTTATTGTGAACGACTGTTTCTATACAAATAGCTTCTTTTTTTTTTTTATTTACCTACATTTTATGAATACATAAAAATAGAATTGAAGTTCTTGAAATGAAATAAACTTAACAGAATAAAACCATCGACTTCTAAGATATTTCCTGAAGTAAAATTTAATAGTTTTTTATTTTTTTTTTTAATTTCTTTGTTTTGATATCGGTGGGTAACTAAGAATTTTTAAGTTGGTTTTTATTTTTTATGTAGTGGTTACTTCAAATCACGGGAATTTAACAAATAGTTTTAAAAAATGTAAAAATTGTATGACACGGCTTTTCTGGCTGTTGATGACAACCCAACTATGACTTCAACTAATTTACGATCCAAATTAAAACTAATCATCGGATGGCTGGGTATATAGTAGATAAGGGTTAATCAAGCTAAATTAAGCCATGTGATATGTGGAATGAGGAGAAAAGACTACCCACGGGTCCACCTTGATGGCATTTTAATCCCGCATACTGAAATTGTAAGATACCTGAGTCTTCACCTGGATTGATATGGAAGGTTCATGTGAAAGAGAAGAAAAAGCAACTTAACATGAAGTTCTAGTAATTGTATTAGTTGCTGAGCTGGAGGTCCGAGTTATGTTTGTCTAATAAGCTAGTTTTATACTCAACAAATTTGAAACCAATATGAACATATGGCATCCAACTATGGGATACGGTAAGCAAGTCAAATGTTGAAATCATACAGCGGTTTCAGAACAAACTAGCATGGTGTGTAGCAGAGGCGCCGTAGTTTGCTGAAAACAGTGAAATCCACGAATATTTGAATCTACGGTACGTCGAGGAAGAAATACATTGTTATAGTTTGAATTATGAACTTCGGCTAAATAACCACGTTAACCAATTGCCCGTAAACCTACTAGACAACGGTGAGAATGTTAGCAGACTTAAGGGGCTACATGTTCTGGACCTTAGTAAATCAATACTATAATTTTACCCGATGATTGTTGTGTATTAATCAGTTCTTCGTTCCCTTTCTCTCTGTTTCTGTTTTCAATTTTTTTTTCTCTTTTGTTCTTTTTTCTTTTCTAAGTTTTTCATCGATTTTCTATTTTTATGATTCATGGTTTTTTATTGTTTTTTACTATACTACTGATAGAACAGTTCTTCAAAACTACTTTGTGTGCGTATTACGTTCTACCACAAGAAATTCTATATAGTAACAGTATATAATTTTTGAGAAATTTCAATGGGAATTACTTTTTTAATTTCTATATATGTAATATAATTTACTAAGGTTCCTACAAAAATGTAATCGCTGGTAAATAAAACTTTGAAACAAAAAAAAAACATTTATTACACAGATTGTTGATCCTGGAATCAGCTGTTAGAATTGCCAACTTATTAAATAAATTTTTTCAAACAAATTTAAGCAAAATTAAATTTTAACCAGCTTAACCTACTTTTTTGTATACTCCTTTTTAGTTGCAATCAGTTTCCTGAATAATGAAATTATAAGTAAATTGTGCCAAGTAGTAATAACAATAATGATGAAAAAAAATGAATGGGAGACATTCAATGATACCTCCCAAGACAATATAAAGGTTTAAACAAAGAAACTACAACAATCAGTAAACGAGTAAAAATATAACTAAGTGTAACAAAGTACACAAAGCTCGACAATTAACTGTTAAGAACAACAAAGTTAATGGTAACATAATTTAACATAGATATAGAGAACAGTAAAGTTAAATGGTTAACGAAAGTAGAGTAAGCAGTTTAATATAATAAATTTTCACAAGTCATACATGAGAAGCAAAGAAGATATATATCAAATTAACACTGGTCACATATAAGAAAGAATGTCAAAGCCAAGAATGAAAATAATTTAGACCACTTAAACAATGAGAAAACCCGATTTTTTTTAATTTTTTTTTTTAAGATACCTAATAAATTGTTCTATTTGATTTATAATTGTTTATTTTTCTAAACTATTTAATTACGTTGTTCTATAATAATTAAAATTTTATTTCGTTTAATAAATAAGCTACCTAGTTAAAATTTGCCACATTTTGATATGTTCTGTTTTTAATAAACTTCTAAACTTTTACGTTTGTGTTTAGTTTCTGTGGACTTTATTCATAATATATTACTCAGAATCAAATTCTATACAAGTTTTATTTATTTATTATCTGGTTAACAAAGCTATTTTTTGCCGAAAATAAAGTAGTGTGTTTTTCGACGCCAAATCTTGTCTTTTACCCCAGATTTCTTAAAAACTATTAAAAATATATTGCTGGGACATATTTTTTATGTTTTAGGTCAAATTTCATATAAAACCACTAAAATATTCTTTAATTTGGGTCCCCTGGCTTAATCTTACCGAAGGCGCAGTAATCAGAGCGAAATCTTTCGCCAGCCGACTCTCGCCAACAAAGGGTTTCCAAACCTATTTTTATATGAACTTCTGTATTTTCACCTGTAGAACTATTTTAATACTTATTCGAGAAATTACTTTATAAAATTTTATTTACATCTATTTTTGCTCTACTTTATTTTTAATTACAATTTACTTAATTAAGTATTACATTATTAAGTATTACATTATATGTGTTAATTTTAAGTGTGATTATGTTCGTGTAAGTTTTTTTTATTCTTCCAAAGTAATGTAAATATTCCATTTATACGTATCCTAACTACGTTAAAAATTTTAACTACTTTAAAAAATTTCGTTTTCGTCGAAAAAAGATTTTTTTTTATACAATTCTTTTTATTATATATTAAATAGAGCTAATAAAAATAAGTTACTTTCCATGAGTAAAATTCTTTTTATAAAAAAGATTCCGAAAACATCATCTGTATACTTTTATCCGAAGATCCTCTTTGACTGAAGTCTAGTTTTATAAGACGAAAATTATTTATAAGACGATCGATAATAAAATTTGTCCTCTATTTGATGCACTTTTTTGTTTTATTATACTACATTTTCGTTGAATATTTTAACTGTATATTCTTACACATAAATGCCTCTTTTAGAATGCTTTTACCTTCAGTTCTTTTTTTCACGTAATGTATTAATAAATAAATAAATATATATATATATATTTTAAGAAAGATGTTATGGAATTTTAATATTTTTTTTTTAAATTACTATTATTTTTTTAATTTAATATAAGTTGAGCTGATTAATTTTAAAAGTTGGTTTTTAAATTTTGCAGTTTTAAAATATGTTCAAATTATGCCAATTTTTCCCCCAAATAAAAACCGGTAATACTCGGTCACCGAATTAAGAATACATTCAGTGAGGTAGCCTAAACAAAAATCTTGATGATGTGCAAACTTTTTTTTTTTGGATCACTTTAGTTCATTTTTTTTGGTAAGTTCTTTCTTTTCTTGCTGATTTGTTGTTTTTCAGCTTTTCTTTTTTGCCAGTAATTTCTAAGGGTTTCAAATCTTCTTGCCCTTTCTTGGGTTATGTCTAATTCCTCAGGATTTTTAGCAGGGATTCTCGATGTACACAATCATATGCTTCTTGAAATCAATAAAAGTGCAAACTTTATTAAATAGAACTAATTGTTTTTCAACACACGCGGTTAACGTTTTTCCGTCACGTGGCTAAAACCGCATTCCGAGAAAGTCCTAAAACTACTGGTTGTTTGTAATGCACGGCTTACACACACAATTTACAATATTTATAATTTAATTTAAATATAATATTTTTTCGTTTATTTAATTCAATGGTTAAATAAAGCGCGCGCGCATAATGTATTTAATTCACGCGGGTGTGGCAGTAGTCGCGGCGACGGTCGGCACTGACTAAACTGATGTAATTTCACAACTTACATAGAACAAATTTCGCTTGTACGGTTGGCAGACTGATTTAGTCGCGAGGCTTAACGTACCAGGTACCCAGTCAACCGGGTGATCGAGTTCAAGACCCAACCAGACTGAGTTACTTTTTTACATATTAAAAGTGCTACCAACCTTTGAAATATTAGCTAAATAAAATAAAATACATAATTAATTTTTAAAGTGTAAAAAACAATTTGTTTGACAAACATTTAAAATTTTTAATTTCCCGGTTTAAGAGGATGAGGTAAAAGGAAATATTCCACAGAGAAAAAAGGAAATTCCAACATGACGCACTACGACATTATCACTCCTAGTGGTGACAGGGGGTACTATTGACACAGTACGCCCATTTATCCACTAGATTAGAACATTTTTGGAGTGACGGTACGATTTTTCAAAAATGTTTTTTTTTGCAAATGTTGTTATTTTTTCATTTTTAACAAATGTGCCTGTGAAAAATATGATCTTAATTAGGCGAAATCTCAAAATATTAAGGATGACCTTGCTCTACAGTATCACCCTCTTGATCTTTTAAGTTGAAATTTAATGGAATCAATGCCCCATGTATAGAAGTAATCTGACCAAGGTTGGTCAAAATCATTCTAATAGTTCTGGAGATATAAGGTTATTTAGAGGCCAACACCGAATACACGCACACGTACATACGAACATTAGCATCCAGAAAATTTCCATCCGGTTTTTTGGGTTTCATAGGTGTCAAAACATCAAGTTCAGGTGAAACCGCTGCTATGTCTAATTTGGACCGATTACAATATTTTGACTTCTAGAGTTAAAGCTCTGCTATAGCGCTATCTAGACGAGAAAGTAAAATGTTATGTTTCAGCTTGCACCGTACCTATTGTGTTATTTTGTTATATTACAATTATATTGGGGTTTATATTGAGGTTAACCTTAATTATATCAATCATGTTATTATTATTGTTATCAGGATGAAATCATTCATCTCATTCTCTGAACCATGACTAACGGTGGACACAGAAGTTAAAAAAAAATAATGTTACTAACCAAAATGATGTAAATGCAATACTTATTAATCTGTACAGAGTGATTCATGAAGAAAACAAACGTTCAGAACATATTCTACTAGTGAAAATAAAGAAAAAAGTTTGTATAAACGTAGGTTCGAAAGCGCTACATAAGCGAGTGTTGACTGGCGAAAGATTTCACACTGATTTCTGAGCCTTCGGTAAAATTAAGCCGGACTGCAGTCAAAGGGTCCTACATTAAAGGATAGATCTAGTGGTTTTATATAAAATCTGATCTCAAAAATTGGAAAAAAATAATGCCAGATCTGTGTTTTTAGTAGTTTTAAAGTAATCTGCGATAAAATCAAAAGATTGAAGCCAAAAAACACAATATTTTATGTTAGGCGTAAAATAACTTTGTTAAATAGGTATTAAACACATAAAAGTTATTAAACAAAATTTGTAGAGAATTAGATTTCGAGTAAATGGTATAAATAAAATTCCAAGAAAGATAATACAAACGTAAGAATTTCAAATTTTATTAAAAACAAAACTTATCCAATTGTAGTAGATTTTAATTAGATATTAAACTAAACAAAATTTTTAATAAGAAAATATTCTCCAACAGAATTTTATTCAGTTCTTTGTGTCATTATTTTGATACGACAAACTATATTCACAGTTTCTGTGTTGGTCGTAAAAACTTTTTTTTATAAGCTTTAAAAAACATGTTATTCCATATGTATTAATTAAGAAATATGATTTATTTCTTTAAATAAGAATATGATTCATTATTGCTGTCGATCTCCGTAGGGCAGAGCAACAAAAATTTGTTTCAATCTACTGCAGCCTAAGAATGTATATTTATGCATTTATTTCTCTTATAATATTACAAGAATTGTTTATATTCTATGAAGTTATATGATAACGTCTCTCACTGTAATTCATATTTTATACGCGTAAAATACACACAAAACCTCCTGATAAATAGTATTAAGTCAGAATTTACAGAATAGACGACCAGTTCATACCTTCGTTTATTCTTAAGCATTAACATTACTGCATAATGGTTGATAGTAAAGTCGATATAAAGATAGTTACGTAGAAGTCAGTAACTCACTAAGTAGTAGCATCTTGGCCTTTCATCGGAGATCACGGGTTCAAATGCCGATCAGACATGGCATTTTTCACCACGCTACAAAAAATTCATTTATTATCTATTAACTGTAAGAGGTCGTAATTCTGTTGTTACTACGCAAATAAATGAATTACGTAATTAATAATTTGTTTTAAACATTTTTGTATAAATTTTATATCTGTTTTTAAATTACATTTTTATATTGTTTTTGCATAACAATGTAATTAATTTATTGTAAAATAAAATCCACTGTTGTAAAATAAATAAATAAATCATCGAGTAGAGATTTTCAAATTTAGACTAAATTGTCTATATTAAAAGTGTTTGTAATTTCAGTATGTTTTATAGTATATTTTTACTATTCCACGGGATGCACTAAAATTTGTCGGAGGGATATACAGAAGTTAAGTAATAAGTGCATATATTCAGACCAGCTTCTTAATAATTCAGCTGAGATATATACTTTATTATGATTAACAGAATAATTTTATCACCTGAAATAAAACTAATAAATATTTAATGTAATTTTTTTTAATTTTTTTAATACTTTTATTTATAGTCGCATCAACAATTAAAGTCATTAGTGATTTATCAGTGTAATGTAACTGTATCGGGAAATTTGTAGTCTTGAACAAACTCAAGTCGACTCCTCCTGAGACATGTACTTAATTGAAACACAACCACCAAAGAACACCGGTATTCACAATCTAGTTTTCAATTCCGAATAAAAGTAACTACCTTTATTAGGATTTGAATTTGAGAACTTCGATTTCGAAATCAACTGATTTACGACGACGAGTTTACCACTAGACCAACCCGGTGGGTTCAATGTAATTTAATTGTTCAACTTTTTAATTAAGTTACAATAAAAAATTAACATTAGTGTTATATAAGCATTATTAGGTAGTTGCTGTTTACTAGAAATCAGTAAGTGTCAAATCAACAAATCGAATGCAAGTGTAATTGTACACCGTTAACAATTACACTTAACAGCAATTTACTTGTACACTTCAGTACATATACAATACAAATATATTAGTAGACCATTGTTAATGATGTATACATACATATATATATATATATACACACACACTCACACAACCAATTTATATATATATAAACATGATCAGCTTTCAACTCGTTTAATTTTACTTTAAGCTTTCATACATATAATTTGTTGATAGATCTAGTTTACTGATGGATGTTATTCATATAACATCATATTCATATTTCATATAACATCGTTATTCATATTTCAACATCATATTACATTTACGCATATTAGATCTATTTGAATTATTTTAATCAATTTAAATTGAATAATCTCTGAATTTAACTAAATGTAAAATTATTTTATTATAACATTAATTAAAACTAACTAAAATTTTAAATCGTAATGATGATAAAGCTGTTTACTATAAAAAGGTTTTTTTTTAATTTATGTATCCTGGAATTGTATGTATGATCTATACTTTGTTACAATCAATTGCAACTTACGAATCCATCTATGTGCCATTTGTTTCTCTTATAATATTATTAGAATTGTTTATATTTTATGAAGTAATATGATTATAGTAATTCTTCTGTCACTGTAATTCATATTTTATACATGTAAAGTCAAGTGATTCACAAAGTCAATTGTTACACAAACCCTCCTTCTAAATTGTATTAAATCAAAATTTACGGAATGGACAACCAGGTTATACTCAAGCATTACCATTACTGCATAGTAGTTGATAGTAAAATCGATATAAAGGTTTTTTTTTCAATAGGGTAAGATTAATTTACGATTATGTATTAATTTTATATTGCAAAAAACTAAAAATTAATCGTATTTTTAAAACAAGTTCCTGCTCATGTGAAAATTTATAAAAGTCCTAAACATATTACTTCCCCGTCCAGATAGCAGAACTGTAGCTTTAGAAGGGAAAGTACTGTAATCGGCCAAATTTGGGCTTATGAGGTTTACACCGGATCTTGACGTTTTGACACCTAAGGAACCCAAAAAAACCGGATGGAGATTTTCTGGATGTTAATGTTCGTATATACATGTGTATGTTTGGTGTTGGCCTCTAAATCGTCTTATATCTCCAAAACTACTGGACCGATTTTGATCAAACTTGATCAGATTACTTCCTATATATGGGACATTAATTCTATTAAATATTTTACTTATTTCAGACGGTGAGGCTGTAGAACACGGTCACCCTCAGTATCTCGAAATTTTGCCAAATTAAGGTCATACTTTTTTTCGGCATTTGTTAAAAATGAAAAAATAATATTTGCAAAAAAAAGTTCTAAACTATTGCTAAGTTGTGACGTCACTAGTGAGAGGCAGAATTAAATAAATGAATGATATTTAAAGTTTAAAAAAGTAATTCGTTCTGGCTGGGTTTCGAACTCGATCGCCCGGTTGACTGGGTGCCTGGTGTTTTAAGCTTTGCGACTATACCAGTCTTCCGACCGTACAAGCAAAATCTATGTAAGTTGTGAAAGTACATTAGTTTAGTAAGTGCCGACCGTGGCCACTGGTACCGCCACACCCTCGCGAATTAAATTCGGTATGCACGCGCGCTTTGGTTAGAATTATTGAATTAAATAAATGAAAAAAATATTATATTTACATAAAATGATAATTTTTTAAAATTAAGTTGTGTGTGTAAGTCGTGCATCAGAAACAACCAACAGTTGTAGGACTTTCCCGGAACGGATTTGAAAAGTAGAACTTTTTACATCCGTTTTTAAAAGATAAAAAGTAGGATTTTCCGTAAAACTAGGAAAGTTGTAGTTTTAAAATTGTAGAAAAGCCCTTCAACTCTGTTGTCAACTTTTTTTTTTTAAAGCATGGGTTTTTATAACAAAATTTATTTTATTACTTATAAACACATTTATTTTATAACATGTTTGAATACTTTACTGGTTTTAATAAGTACAAAATTATATTAACATTTAGCCTTTAACATCACTAATATTTCAAATCAAAATTACCCGTCGGATTAAAAATTTTAATTCTTTATTTTTTATCACCAACTTTACAGGATTCTAGTTCTATGGTTCCGGAAATTTTAATATTTCTCTTCGACTCATAGTCTTAAAGTATACTAATAAAAGTATTCTATTTTCCTCAGTCTATTTCCCCGTCTTTTAAATTTTCATTTCATTTTGTCCTTATGTTTTCTCTTCTGAAAGTTCTTTACCTCCTTTCTTTTTTCCGTTTATTAAATCATTTTTATTAAATAATATCCTCCAAAGTAGACGTCATGTGACTACCGTTTTGTCTTGTTACTATTACGGTTTTTATAACAGTACAAAATAAAATTAAAACGATTTTCCCAGTATTTACGAAGCATAGATTGATTGAACATTTCAATTACACTACAATGATAAAAAAAACTAACTCAACATAAGTTTGCTTATCGCCTAATTTTTGAACAAGTTACGCTGACGTAATAGAAATATTATAAATAGGTTCTTCCTGTTGAGTGAAGAAAGCACATGTAGAAAATCTTTTAATATATATAAGGTAAATTTGCCCTAAGATATAAAGTAAATTTACTTGTTGCTCTAGACCATCTGTAACTCAGTTTTTATAGCCGTGACACACGTGAAACGTGTAAGTTCCAAGTGGCACTAGTTAGGTACAGCTACATTTTTTGAGTAGTATAATAATCTTCAGTATAATGATAATGTACCACTGGATATCTCCATCGTTATATTCAGTTCAGAAATGAAAAAAACGAAAACATTTCTTGGAAATGAATAGTCATTTTCAGATATGATTGGTTGGCTGCTCATCTTTAATTCCCTACAATCGTTAAAGCTTTTGGTACTTTATACGTACACAAGTATCCTTCACAAATAGACAGTAGAACAGTATTAAATTTATTAACTCAATACAGAACATTCTGCTGACAGCTTTAATGAACAAAGTGATTAATAAATTAGAAAGCAATGAAATTCTCAAAACCATTTACAAAAATTTATCTCTGACTTGGAGGTTTCACTGATTTAGACGAACTTTTTGGCTAACTTTACGGTATCGATTCGAATTCCCTAAAACGATACTTTTTTTTTTTTTTTAGTTTAATTGTTTGTATTTTTTATCTTTATTCTGTAATTACTGATATAAATACTCGTACTCCTCCTTTTATTGTGTTTCAAATTGTTGTACGCTTTATGTCTAATTAATATTTATTAATGTTATTTTGCCAATTATTTATTTTTATTAATTTATTTATTTACTACTTTTATTTAATATCTACGAATGATAAATGTTTAAAAATTAAAATAGGCATCTGGTTTTAAATTTTAAGTAATATTTTTGTGGATGGTTTTCGAGCATATTTATGATTTCTAATTTATTCCTATAAATGTAACATAGCTTTTTCTTTAAACGCAATCATTTCACTCATTGTCTAATAAAATTCTTAATATATGCATTTAATGTCCCATTTTTTTTTTTCAAATGCCAATCCATTTTTAACTTAGTCCTATCCTAATACTTCCATAATTTCATTATATAGATTACGATAGATAGTTCAACCTAAGACGATAAGAAACAACATAATAATCAGCGAATTTTATTATAAGTTTAATTTAATGCAATTTTTTCATTACAACCGATTTAAAAAAAAAACTAAAAACTAAATGACTCTTTCGTTTAATTCCTTTTATTTTGTTAATTCTCACATCTTTCTAACATTCATTAACTGCATAATTAAAAATAAATTTTTCCTAATCACTCTACTTTTGTCTATTTTTTTTTACGATAGCCTTTTAAAGCTTTTTTCTAAATGAATGAAATTTATTTTCTTTTCCAGGATGTTATAATTATACTATAATAATTTCTATAGATCAATTTTTTTTAAATTTTTCAACATTCTGATATATTCGAATCCAATAATATTAAAATATTGATTAAATAATTCTGTGTATATTAATGTGTGAATATCTGTGTGTTAGGTTCTAGTTTAAACACTCAATTAGGAACTTTATGAAATTAGGTGTGGTAATTTGCGCATTTAGGAGATTAACTTTATTTTATTTATGAAATAAGTAGAATTGAAAAACTGGAGTTAAATTGAGATTACGTTTAACTCAAAGAGGATTGAATCGTTTTGTACATAATTTGTGGAATCGTTGTAATGTAATATGTGAGTACTGATTTGATCGGCCAACAAATAATAGTCACACGTGATCTAAAGGAACTTTAAAATATAAAAATAATCCATTAAAGGCTTACGTACCGTACCTATGACTTAATTTACAATAATGAGCTTATAAAGTAATAAGTGTAATAAAAAATGAAAACAAAACAATAATTGATTCTCAATATTTTATTGTAAATTTTTATTTATATATATATATATATAGATTAATAATTATTAATTGAAAAATAAATTGTTTACTTTCTAAACGTGACTGGTAATATATTATTTGTTATGACTGGAAGCCAGTAAATGATAGTTCAAACGAAGTATAACTAACAGCTGTATCGGTATATAATAGTTGTAGTTCAGACTATTTATATTATTTTCTTTATTTACACTTGCTATTTTTGTTGTGATAATTTATTTCCGTTTTTCTTTTCATTAAATATTTAAACAATTTACAGATTCTTTAAATGTTTAGAAGCTGTATTAAGGTTTTATTTACTTTTATTTTAAATATATTGTAAAGATGAATTTTTGAAGATGAATAATTATTATCAAATACTTATCACTAGTTCTATAAAATTTAATGATATAATAAATTCACCCTTAATGAATTTTTATGACGTGAAACTTATTTTAAGTAAATTGATTAATATACGTAGTATCAAAATTAACATTCACATCATCAGCAGATATTAAATAAGAGTAGTAAATAAAATAGTAATAATGCATTATTATTATTATTATTATTATTATTATTATTATTATTATTATCTATTTTTTGCTCATCAAAAATAATATCAAAAACACTAAAGCAAATAATAAGAGAGATCATATATTAATTTTTTTTTTTTTAATTTAAAAAAGCACTTTTACTTGAAATTTTTACAAATTATTATTTTTTTACCGATTTTTCGAAGAAAAGTATGGTATTTCTTTCGATCACACGGTGGGATTAGGGGCTGGAACTGCATAATATTTACGTTTTGAGGTATGTGGAGTACGAAATACCATTTACTTGAAATGAAATTTCTTTATATATGTATATATATATATATATATATATATATATATGTGTGTGTGTGTGTGTGTGTGTGTGTGTGTGTGTGTGTGTGTGTGTGTGTGTGTGTGTGTGTGTGTGTGTGTGTCTATATATAAATAGAGTTAACTTCCTTTTATAATTCAGAGAGAGCAACACAAAACCGAATCCATAATGAAACTGCTAACTAACACTATTTATGAAAGACAACTATCACTATTTATCACACAACTATCGCGATTAGTGGATGTATATGTTACTACTGATTGTTGCTGCCGTTTGTCAGGTAGTTAGTTACATGTCAGTGCAATATACGTTTTTTTTACAGTGCAGTATTGTAAGTGCAGTTGTGTTTATGTAGAATGCCTTATTCAGTCCAGGATAGGATAGCTATAGTTGAGGCCTACAATCATTCTGGATCGTTTAAAGAATCATGTCAAGTATTTGTAGAACATTTTCCGAATGACTGTATCCCAGCAAAGAGTAGCATACACGATTTAGTTAAAAAATGGCGTACAACTGGTTCGGTTTCAAATGCGAAACGATATAGGCGGCCTTCCGTTAGGAATCCTCAGGCCATTGCCGATACTGAAATAAGAATTTTAAAAAAATCATTACGCAAGTTATCCCAACAATCTGGTGTTAAGTACACATCTTTTCGTAAAATTCTTCATGAATTAAAATTGAAAACATATCGCGTTACAACTGAAGGAGACAGACAAACCGAAACGACTAGATTATTGCAACTGTCTTCTCGAAAACACTTTTGGTGGACAGATAGACCCGATGTCGTATTTCATGTCAGACGAGCCATGGTTTCATTTATCCGGCCATGTTAATTCGTAGAACACCAGATGATGGATGGCGAGGAATCTTCACGAGATATTCCAGCGTCCACTTCTCGATGAGAAAATTGGTGTTTGGTATAGTGGGACCAGTATTTATTGACCGGACTGTCAATACACTAGCTTACCTCATAATTTTCGAAGATTCTATGCGCAGTTAACTAATAATGCAAAAGAATCCAGCTTCTTCCAACAAGACGGAGCAACGTGTCGCAAATTAAGCGTTTCACTGAATTGCGTTCAGGCAGCTTTCACAAATGAACGAGCTGTCAGCAGTGGTTCGGCTCCACGTCCACAGAGTTGTCTAGTTGCGATTTTTCTCCGTTGGGGCTACTTAAAGGAGAGATTTTATGCATCTAATTGCCACAATATTGGTGAACTGAAGGTGAAAATTGAACGACGCAACTGACAACATTTTGCGTCAGACGTCTCTCAATATCGAGAGTACAAAAGCGCGTCGATGCCCAGGGTAGTCATTTTAAACATTTTTTGTAACAATAAGATAAGTAAATGCAACATTTAAATTACGTTTTATGCTCTTCTTATTTAATTTATCCGTATCATTCATAAAATTTCATTCCAAAATAACCTACCGATTATTCAGCGATTACGTTATGGGTTCGGTTTTATGTTGCCACTCTGTTGTTTGAATATGCCTTCCAATAAAGTGAGTAAAAAACTTACATGTAATGTTAGATATTCATTCTAACAAAGTGAGTACGAGATTTTACAATAGATGTTCGTTCTAATGTAGCGAGTACAGGACTAAATAAAATAGCATACACAACAAAGTCTTCAACCATAATAAACATCTTTTAGAATGACTACTATTCCAGGAATGTATACTAATAATGTTGCTTACGTATTCTAAATTCTGTAGTCTTAACTTATATACATCCACTAGTCGCGCTAGTTGCTTGAGAGTCTCTCATAAAACACAGGTATATATATATATATATATATATATATATATATATATATATATAGAGAGAGAGAGAGAGAGAGAGAGAGAGAGAGAGAGAGAGACTTTTGTATAAAAAATTTGACTCGAAAATCACCTTAACTACTATATTAATATATCTGAAGTTGTACATGCGAAACTTAAATGAAGGTTGGCTGAGTCTTACTTGAGTTGCGCCCAATTTAAGGCTGACAATAGTATCATAACCTCAATTTGAGGTGGTTGACTTAGTATTAGTGTATTTTTCAAACGCGCTAATGTAGTAATTCACAGTGGTGAGTAACTTATCAACTTGATGCTTGTGGGTAGAGTCTACTCGTTATTTTTAATTATTTCATCAAATTAAGATTATAAAAATTTAATTTTCTTCTAAAAAGAGATTATACGCGTATTTTAATATTAAATAGAAAAAATATTATTCTTCCTTTAGTTTTTTCATTTAACCCGGCTTCATGGGGGTAGAAAATTACTACCATTACTATCCAGCGTCATGGGGTGGGTTAAATGCTTAAGATATTTCAATATTTTTGAAAGAAAATTAGTAATATTTTTAAGTTATAGCTTTAATGTGTAATGGTTTAGGAAATAAAAGAAGTAACAGAGTATTACAGAAACTTATAATTATGCTTATTAAACTATAAAAAAGAAAACACGTAAAAATCAACAAAATTGGAATTCTGTAGCCTAGTAAGTTTCTTTTCTCACTTTAGCAAGTAGCAATTAACAGTCTTTATTTTTTATGTTTTTTTTAATAAACTTGACTATCATATCTTTGGGAAAAAAATACTAAAAAACTAATCAAAATCATCGTTTTTTTGCAGTCGGAGCAAAAGGTACATTATGTTCAGGACAAATATATTTGTTGCAGCCTTGACATGTGTGGGTTGTCTTGTGGTCATTTTTTTCAGAACATACTTGGAATCTTTTACGAGCATTGGCTCTCTTAGCTAAAGGCTCCTCTGAACATTGACCAACAAATTGTCCGATTCTTTTTCGCATTCCTAGAGACAAATGTGTCCCGAGGAATGTCACATTGTAGTTGATTTTCAAATGTTCACTCACAAGAGCAAGTCCTACATTCTTCAAGATCGACATTGCTTTTGGTTTAACTCATTATTGATTCGATGTATTATGATTCCGTTAACGGCAGACATGTTGAAAATGGAATAAAAGATAATCAGAGGCCACTTCCTTGAATTGCGACCCACGTCATACGTGGTCAACAGCTACATACACTCCACATTTTGTTGAGTTGTAATAGGTGTTGATTTCCGGCCCTTTCTATTCTCCGGTTGAATCATCAACAATGTCATTATGGTGCAGGCTTGACATCAGTAAGACTATCTTATTTTTTCTTTTAGGAACATGAGAAACAAGGGTATTATCTTTTTTGGAAGCCAAATTGGGACGAAAAATTGTCTACTTCACGAATTTTAGTGAATTCTGAAGGAATTTGTCTCTTGTTTTTACGCAAGGTACCCACTGACGACAGTTTGTGCTCTTTGAGCAAATAGTGGACGAGTTCATAACTAGTGAACCAGTTATCAAACGTCACGTTACGGTTTGTTTTAGAAATTGGATTTACAATGTGATTCATAACATCATATGGTTTATTGGTCACAAAATATGGACCATCTTGCTGTCTTTGGCGCTATATTTCAACGTTCTTGATGTAAAATTTTCGTGCATCTACCAACGCAATACTCTTGATGCAGTATTTTTCCGGCTTTGATGGTATATATTGGCGAAATTTACATCGACCTCGCAAAGCTACGAGCATTTCATCGATAGTTAGACAATCTCCTGGGATGTAAGATGTTTTACAATTTTCAACAATAGCTGTAAATAGTTCCCTAATTAATGCCAAATTGTTTAGTAGTTTCCTTTCGTCACGCGTAGCAGTGTCATCAAAGACCAAGCAGCTTTGAATAAAATGAGAAACGCTGTTTAGACATTATAAGCCCAAATACTTCCACTTCTGTGCCATCGTTGCCTACAGATCACTCAAATTCTGTCTCCCAGAACGGTAATCAGCAATATAAAGAACCCCTGTAAAAGCTTTCAATTCAATCAATCATGCTGCATTCTTTTATGTGGGTGTACTTTGTCAAATTTTTAGACGACGCAATTTTGTCTAATGCGTGCGTTAGTATATGTGAGAATATTTTTTAGCATGTCATCACTGAAAAAAAGGTTCCAGCATTCCAATTCAGAAATGGCAGATTTAGCTTCTGATGTTACACCTGGCGGTTGGTTTATTATATTTTCGGAACATTCTGCCAAAGAGGTATCTTATGCCAAACTGTACCATCATTACCAAGATAATGTGGAAATCGTTCCTCACGACTTGAATAACTTGCTGAATCCGACAATGAATACTCCTACTACGGAGTTGGAAGACTTAAATCAGAACTGTCAGACCGTATTTGACTTTGAATTGTAGACAGTGGGGTATTGTCGTCATAACTGTCTGAGACCTTGCTCTTTGTCGCTGGGTTGACTACGCTCGCTGACACAGTCCTCTTCTTCAACAGACTCCTGATCAGACGGCGTGACATCCGAGTCAGATTCTTCAAGAATTGATAATATACACTGTCATTCTTTTTCCTCCGAATCCATCTTTTTGATCTACCAACAAAATAGTAAAACAAAAAATCATCATAAAAGCACAGAACACAAAAAATTACACCAAAAATCAATGAAAAAACATTAAAATCATATATGGGAAAAATGGCGCGAGATTGTTACGTTGAATTCGGGGATTGATAATATTTAACTTTTTTAGCTTTCCGCACACTTAGCACCGAGCGCGGTCGCCGTCCAACTGATTCCTTGCCAGCAACGCTTAGATCAGTTAAAAAACTTTAGCTGCTGAGAAGACCGGCAACGTCGCGTGCGTTGTTACAAAATTATAAGCAAAATAAAACGTGTCGGGTCATTTTGACCCAATCCTCATGACGCCGGGTTAATTTATATTTAAATTTAATTTATGTTTAAGTTTGATTTATGTTGTTTTTTCTTGCGTTAATAATTGTACAAATTATATAAAAGATATTACACAAATTAAAATAACGAATAGCAAGCAGTCTTCTTGTGCAGAACTGAGCAAGAATTTTTTTTAATTTTACAAATGGAATAAATGTTTAAATTTTATATCTGATTTTAAATTTTTTTCTAAATGTTTACTCCTACATCGTATCTACTTCACGCACTTTTATTCACATTCTATTAAGGTAACAGATTATATGGTAACCTATTCTTTCATAAAATTTCTTCTTGCTCATCCACCATACTGATTTGAAGTTCTTTTTTAACTATTTATTTTTATTTGCGTCTTTATCATAATTCTGGCCTTTTCTTACGTTTAGAAAATAAATTTAAAAAAAATATTTTAAATAGTAATTTTTTGTTCAAATAGCCCGCAATATTATCAAAGATTTTTCAAATACGTTGTAACCAAATGATTACTGATGTTTTTTAAATATATTTTATGGTACCGTAGGATGGAGTAATATAGTATAAGATTAAATTTTTGTTGATTTTTATAACTTTTTACACTTTTAACAAATAATTCTACACATTTTAAAAATATTTTTCTCTAAAATATATATATATATATATAACTTTGAATACTACTAAATTTTCAATAGTAATAATAATAATTTTCAACTTAGTAAAAGATTAAATTTAAGCTTTATGCAAATGATTGAAATGTTCAGCAAAATATTTGCCAAAATTTTACATATATCCTTGCGTTACGTTTATGGATGATTTAAATAATTTATTAGTCTCAACTCACATCGTACGTTTGTACATCTACTTTCAAATCTGTTAACGGGATTAAACGGATAAGTTAATCGGATTGGCATTTAACATCCAGTCATTTAATTAATTTACTTAATTATATTAATTTAATCTTGTGTGGCATTTAATAGATTAAAATCACAATAGAGAGTTGTGCACACGCATTTATACATATAAATACACAACACATATAACATTTTTCTCTCCCGTTACACACCTAAAAGTTCACTCGTGCAAATACTTAAATAAAATATTCCTAAAAATAAATAAATAAAAATTAATTTAATTAAAAAGTAGTAAATATTAGAAAGATAAATAATGCCTATTATTAATAATTAGGCATTTTTACTCTCTTTGTATCGTAGCTCTAGATCTATGTTGCAAGTAAGAAAGTATGGTAATTAGTCAAAAAATGGAGTACGGGCTCTTTTTCATTTCTAGACGTTTCATGACCGAGGGATTTCAAAAAAACCAAAAAATTGTGGGAGGTAATTTTCGTACGTATTTATGAACGTTTGTTGGCGTGTTTGAAGCTTAATAACTTTTGACTGGATTAACCGATCTTGATTAAATTTTGTACAGGGACTCTTGTATATGCGGCAATTTGTTGGCAAAGTTTTTGGGTCAATCAATATCTTCAGTGGTGAAGGGGGTCATTTTCTCAAAACTTTGCAAGTATAACCGATTTCATATTATGTGTGCTCAGTACATGCGTGCATAGTTATCTTATCTATTTTTCATTTATTTCATACATTTAATCAAATTTTTTTTAATGTTTTTTTAGGCATAATAGTAGTGCAAGCTACTACTAAAATATTTTGCGGGCAATATTAGGAGTGAGGAAGCGATAATAGTTTAAAAATATTGATTTAAAAAATTTTTCAAAACAGTTTTTGGTTTATCCAAACTTTTATTATTTTTAAAAGTTTAAATAATAAATTTTAATAATAATATTACAATAAAATTTCATCATAATTTACTACCTCCCACCCACAAAAAAATAAACATTTGGTAACTTCTTATTGGTTGTATATTTTTTAATGAACTTCTGTTAGTTTCCTCCAACTAAAAATAAAAAATATTTTGGAAGGTGATTTCGGAAGTGGTAGGAAAATACCGATTTTCGATTATTAAACTTTTTTTAGTTCATCTAAACACATAATGATAATTTTACAGTAAAACTTCATCATTAATTACCTCCCATCCCCCAAAGATATAAATATGTTACAAGAATACATAACCAATGCCAGAAAAGTATTAAAAGTTTCTTCTCAGTTTTGTTACGTTAACATTATTTATTTTTTACCTCATACATATAAAGATTATATGTATGCAGTAATTATACTACTAATTAATAAAAATGTGTTAGTCATTAAAATTAAACTGTGCTGAAGAGTCTGAAAATATCCAGAACACAATAATTAAAAATAAGTATTAGAAATCAATTATTAGAAAAACGGATAGAAAATCTGTGATTTATAAGCGAAAAATGTTTCATTAATTGTAATAAACACACGACCATTCACATTACCTTTAAAAATGGTACATTTAAACTAAAATACTTATGATTTTCCACTAAAGTTATTACTCGGATAGAACTAGTGGAGATTATTTTCAATTTTGTGTTACATAAATAATTTTATAAAGTAGAATCACGGTTGAAGATTTTCAAGTTGATATAGATCAGACAATTCTACTGATATTATACAGTTTTATATTGTAGATTAACATCCTATTGCAGAGTCATTGTGTTCGTTCACATACAAGACACGTGCTCCAGCCAAGCAGCTGGAAATCTCAGGAGGGAAAATCCCCTTTGGGAAAACAATCAAGTACCTGGGAGTAGTCCTAGATAAACGGCTTACCTTAGGAGAACATGTTAAATATGTGGCCCAAAGGGCAAAGGCCATCAGGGCTGGCCATCAGGCCAGCCCATATCCACTGGCGACCAAATTGCTCATTTTTCGGCTATACGTCTTGCCAATTCTAACATATGCTTACTCGGCATGGGGAGCTTTGTTGAACTCCACGCTTTAAAAGAAATTAGAAGCCGCCCAAAACATAGCGTTGCGGACGATATTTGGAGCACCGTGGTTCGTCAGAAACGTCACTCTTCGCTACGATGCGGGATTACACACCGTGTCCGAGGTGGGGAAGACGCAGGCACGCAGACTGTTTCTAGAGAGCGGCCGTGTCCGAACATGGCCATCTCCAGGACATCTGCTGAGAGGGCCGTACTCCACAGGGTATAAGAAAACGGCCTCATGCCGTATTAAACGAACCACCGTGAAGAGGCGGTACGAGAGTCAAAAAATGACAAACCAGGCTAAGGAGCCTCTATATCGCGTAACCTATGAATGGAATGGCGAAAATTCCGGCCGGCAAAGTGACCGTTTTCACAATTAAATTCTGTTAAAACTATAAAAACCTAGACAACACTCCACACCGTCCCACGAAGAGACCACAATTTCATTGAGTAGGCATATGCGACTCCGTCTGGAGAACGGGGCTCATTTCTTCCTTCAAATAACTAGGGCCCCGGTAGGCGTATTCCTGCTAGCCCATAGATGCTGGTACCGAAACGACTTCAGCGGATGGACTGAAGGGGAATCACGCCGGGATTACTAGGTTCAAAAGCTTTGTCTCCCAGGGTCAGAACCAGTAAATACATTTCACGCTGGTTCATAAGGATGGGAACAAACGCAAATTACCAAATACGTCCATAAATAAAACTTAAAATTTATAATCGCCTTAATTTGAAAACCACCCGATAATAGAAAGATACAGCAACAAGGGACGTTGTCCAGGCTCTGCGATATGTAGGGTGAAATATTGAAACTCCTGCCATTCTTGCGTTCCGTTCCGTCATTGTGTTCTTAAACAACTAAGGTCAAGCTTTTTCTTACAGTAAATGAACTGTACCTGTATTATTTTTTACCACCCAATTTTCTCTTGGATTGTTTGTGACGTCTTACTAATCGCCTTTATTATGCATAATCGTATCAAATTAGCTGTATATAATATTGATTGTAATTATAATTATAATTATCTTTTTAAAGATTTAAGTCGTCTGTTATAAAATTTTATCAAAGGAATAGTTAATAAATTATGAAAAGCTTTTATAGTTTTACAATTCACGCTTCATGAGTAGTTTGATACAATCAGATTATTTTTATTATCTTATGAAAATATGTCATGTTTCAGTATTGAAAGGAGTTAGGTAAGGTTACAAATTATCTTATCGCCCTATCTTCTTTGAATCATTTTTTTATCTATGAAAATAATAATAAAAAGAAAGAAAAATAAACCAAATTAACATAAAACCGGTTAAAAATCAGAAACTGTTGATGCATCATAACAATATTTTTTTTTTTTACTAAAATACAAGGATAATGGGTAAAAATATGTGTATGTGTTAGATTCCATAACTTTAATGATTTTAGAAGACCTGACACGAAAAAAATCACTCCTAAAAACAATTTCCAAAAATCACAAGCATGCATTGCCAGGCTTAATAAGGAAAGTAAAGAGTAAAGCGGTTTTCTTTTACCTTCTTCATTGAACCAAATATACTTTCGTATATCAACATGCTCAGCCCGCTGAAACGCCGATGATTTTTAATTATACAAGTACGTTTTTCTCTTTTCACCATAGATACTGGTAATAAAATAAACGTCTTTACTTTCGTTGAAAGTAAACTACTTCTATTTCAGATGTTTTATATGTGACATACAGTCATATGAAAGACTCAAACCGAAATATAGCAATAAATTATTAACTTGTTTCTGTGGAAAATAATGAATAACTTATATTGACACAGTAGAGTAAAAAATAAAATTATATAAGGATAAAAACGATGTTCATCTGACATTTTTTTTGTATCTCTGTAAGTTTAAAATGGTTGTACTGATAAAACAATTTGTTTTAATTACACGAGTGACACAGTATATGACGATTTTAAAAATATACGTTGGTGGAAGTTAACGACCGACGTGCGTTAAAACAAATGAGTGAAATTTAAATATTATTTATTTAGTTCGAATAAAAATAAAATCTACGAATACAATTAATTACAAATTAAAACTTTGTTACTTTATTTATAAATATAATTTTTTTTAATTTAAGAAAAATAATCTTTAAGATTTTTCATTGTTAATTAAACATTGTAGGAACCTTCTTTTAAAGTTAATAAATTCGATACAAACAGTAAATTTAAGCTTTCTGCGTTGTTGTGAAGGTTAGCCAACAACTTTACAAGAGAAGGAGAAAATATGATACGAAAATATACAGTTTTTAATAAATAAAACATTTAACTAATGATGAAGGCGTTCAAAGTTAAAGTAGAAATTATTACAGAATGTCAAAAAAATACTTTTAAAACCTTGGAAGTATTATTTAATTTTTAATTTATTTTTCTCTGTATTTAAAATCTTAAGAAATTTTTACAAAAAAAGTAATTTTATACAGAATGTAGAAAATAAATGTAATCTTTCATTAATTGAGGTTCTTATTATTATTATCACGTATTTACTTTAAATCTTCATGTTAGTTAATTACGTGCAAAAGATAAAATCTTCACGAAGTTGTCCAAATACGGAAAAAAATTAAAACTTTTTAATCAAAAAATATGTCGTTTCCTGTGGAGTGCTATTTGACATTAATATTTAATTATTATAAAATTTATAATTTCTTAAAGTTAGGTTTGATTACAGAACATTATCTAATGATACCCAATGAAGTACGCCAAATCAATGTCACTCACTGATAAATACTTATAATATATTGATTACCTTATCAGTGAATTTTAATTTTTCTAGCACGTAAACGCAAAGTACTTTTTCTCGAGTCAAGATATTACTATTATCACATTCAATAATTAATTATTTCCCTTTTATTTCTGGGTTTTCCCTACTGAACACTTTTTAACGTCTCTATTAATCTATAACAACTTTTAATTAACTTATTATTTAAATATGAAAAGAGTTTTGAGGTAAGTTACGTCCGTTTGAGTTATAAAAATAAAGACGGAATTTATCGAGATAAAAGATTTCAATATATTATTTTATTATCCCATAATGATAATTTTCTTGAACGTAATGATCATTTACGAACTTCTGAGTTGCAACAAAAAGTTATAAAAAAACTTAGTATTAATTCAAGTAAAGTAATCAAAGATTTCCAAGCAAAATATGTGAATTGTACGATTTTTTGTTCGACGTTGAATATTATTTTCAAAAAATATCGTCCCGCTGTATAATATTCAGCAACTTTTCTTTTAAAAAGCTTGTTAAATTTTATCAGTGTTATAATACTTATACGCATAAACGGTGATTCAACGATCAAAATATTTTATTAAGCAAGATAATTTTTAATTCCCAGAAAACAGGGGTCATAACTTATCTGAATGAATATAGGTGTATAGAAGTTTAAATAAAGATTTTTTTTTTCATTAAACAAAATTAAAACCAAATTACATCATGAACTAGATATTTGGTATATTTTAAACGAGATAAAAATTAATTGTGTAGACCACTAAAATATAATAAGATTGATAAATATTAAAACTGACTAAGGGGAATCTAAATGAACGGTTTTAATTCAGTTAGATAATCCAACACGTCACTGAACTGTGGAAATTTCTTAAGAAAACTCTGACCCCGTTCTCTAATGTATTGTAATTTCCTGTAGCATTTATTCAACTTAGTGAATGAAAAATCTTTTATTTATTAATGAGCTGCTCCCATCTTATGTACTATGTTCAACCGAGAAATATCGAGCGATATATAATCCTGGAAGATATCTTGAAGTACTAATTTTATTAGATTGTATCCTTTTGTGATCCCTTTTTCACTATCTTTTTTTAGCCTTTATATCTTCTGTCAAAGCGATAATCCATGTATTTTGGGTTGGACTTTCTAAATTCATTTTAGGGATGTAGACACCGTTATATTTGGTACATTAATTTATTTTTATTGTTTGGTGAGGAATTGTTCTTCATGTTGAGGTGGCCGGGGGCCTGTGTTTCTATACGCAGGATGTAATCGTATTAAACATTAAAGTTTAGCTTAGTTACTTCTAATGTAAAGCTGTGCCTTCTAAATCTTATTACTGTTCAGATTCATGTGTTTTCTTCATACTCTTGATAAATGTAAACATATTCTGTCATTTTTTTATTTCTTATTTTTTAATAATGAACCAGCTGAGCTTAAGTATTATTAAGCAATTAATATCTTACCACTTCACTCTCCATTAAATTTGCAACTAAACAGCATATTACTGTTATCTGTTTTAACTAGACAGTATGTTTAACATTTATTTAAAAATGTTTTTTTTAACTAAAATATGAAATTATTGTGATTTAATGTAATGATTAATTAATTCAATATAAATTTAAAGTTAAATAAAGAAGTATAAATTATCCATAGTTTATTTATCCGGCAATTACTTAGTATGTGCTATTACCACTACCAACGTATTACACCGCGTAGTTTTGTAAAAGTTTCCACGTACTTCTGTTCCTCACCGCAATGCGCTTCGAACTCTTATCGAAAAATTTCGGGCAACAGGCTCTGTTGAAGACGCAAATCGAAGTGGAAGACCACCTAAACTAAATAAAGAGAAGGTGCTTGTTATTTCGGATGCTATGGTCGAAAGTCCGTCAAAGTCAATTCGTATGTTAGTACAGCAGCAAGATATCGGACTTCCTACTGCACATAAAGCTGTAAGTAAAGAATTGAAAGTTTTTCCCTACAAAGTAATGTGTGTTCAAGAACTGAAACCTACATACAGATCATGCCAAAAGACTAAATTATTATCAACGGTTTAAACGTTCTACTGACTACAATTCTGTAGATATCCTCGACATAAAGTTTTTTTACAGATTGAGCGTGGTTTCATCTGGAAGAGTATATTAACTCACAAAATTAACGACTACACGACTGCGGTCGACAACTAACATCCATGAATTACACGAACAATCTTTACACGAATCGAAAATTGGAGTCTGGGTCGATGTGAGTAGAACGCACATTGAGAGTCCAATCTTTTTTGAAAAGACAGTTAATAGTGATCGTTATTATCTATTTTAACAAACTTCAATAGTCAGTTAACAGAAGTGGAAATCAATCACGGTTGGTTCCAAAAAGATGGCACCACATAGCACTCAGCTCAATAACTTTTTAACGAAATGTCTTTGGTGAACGAATCATTTCGAAGGGTTTGTGGCTTGCACGATCGCCCAATCTGATTCCCCCAGATTACTTTCTACGGGCAGCAATGAAACAAGCAGTGTATCGCAACAGACCAGGCACGATTGACGAAATAAAAACCACAATATCGGCATACGAACGAGACATTCCTGTACATAAGCTGGCTAAAGTTTTTGAAAACAAATTGAAACGTGTGCAGAGTTGTTTTGACGCTTGAGGAGGTCATTTTCATCACCTTTATAAACTATTATAGTTTTTTTGTAATATCCGTTTCTAAAAAATAATAAAATAAAAATACAAAATAATAATTAAGAAAGTTTCCTCACTACATTTCCATAAATCCAGTGCACAGCAATTTTCTGAACTCTCTATATAAAATGTAGCTTATATGAACAACAAAATATATATTTATAAGTGGGGTTTAAAGTTATAGAATATTTTTTTAATCTGACTTGTAGACCGATTTTTTTGTGTATGTATAGATCGTACGTAAGTATATGATCGTACGTGCTTACATCACTGATAGATAATTTAATCAAAGATGATAAAATCCCTCCACAATTTTAATATTTTAAATTATATTTTGAATTACATTTTATAAATGAACGTTTTTATAAGTCAAAGGTCTCTGCGAAGGTAGAAAAAGGTAGAGAAAAATAAAAGTAGTTAGTGGAGAAAATTAATTGTATAAATAACTACTCTTTTGACTGGATGGAATTTGCTAAATAGTAACAGTAATAAGGGTATGCGCACACACATATTAAATATTACACAATATTGTACATAATATTACTACGTTTATTATCATAATACTGTCTAAAAGAAAAATACGTAAAGTTACCTGGAACTGCACTTATCATTTCCTTATTTTTATTGGATATTTAATTTCATTTAACAAGATCTCTCCATTCTTTAAACAGATTGTCTTTTCATGTTATCACGTTTTATTTCTATACTTATATATATATATATACACACACACACACACATAGGCACGCACGCGCGCGCACACAAAGCAACACAAATGTATATACTCCTTTGCGTGTGTGTGAATTTCTAAGCTTTTTTTTCACTACTAATACTCAATTTCTTCTTCAAGAACTCGATCGGCATCACTATGTCTCAGTTACACGTTAAACTCTGCCATTTTATTAAACTATCTATCAGTAGAAATGTAACATGAGAATCTATTACTTTTATACCTAATTGAACAAAAAACATAAGTTTTATCAACCTTGTTTTACACAATTTGTTTTATTATTAAAACAAAATTGGAAAATAAATCTTAAAAATTGATGCAGTGTTTTTGTAATAAATTACTTTTTTTCAGTATTCCCACTACTAATATCACAGAGTGATTCAGGAGGAAAGGGAACTAATTTGGGAACTGATTTTAGAGCTTGAAATAAGGAGAAAAGTTCATGCAAACATATATCCGAAAACGCTTTGTTATTGAGTTACGGCTAGCGAAAAACTTTACCCAGATTTCAATTCCTTCCCTGTGAAATGAGCTCATAATGAAATTTTTCAGGCATTTTGTATAAACCCACCGGGTTGGTTTAGTGGTGAACGCGTTTTCCCAAATTAGCTGATTTGGAAGTCGAGAGTTCCAGCGTTCAAGTCCTAGTAAAGCCAATTATTTTTACACGGATTTGAATACTAGATCGTGGATACCGGTGTTCTTTGATGGTTGGGTTTCACTTAACCACACATCTCACGAATGGTTGAACTGAGAATGTACAAGACTACACTTCATTTACACTCATACATATCATCCTCATTCATCCTCTGAAGAATTATCTAAACGGTGGTTACCGGAGGCTAAACAGGAAAAAGAAAAGGCTTTTTATATAACGGCTTTGATATTTTCTTCTGTTTTTGTCCTGAAATATCGAATAAAATAGATCCCAGAACTGTATTTATCCCTAGTTTTTATGATATCCAATGTAAAAAGGGAAAATTTTGTGATGAAAAACATGTTTTTTTAGGTTTGAAGTATAATTATTTTGTTGTTAAATGACTAATAAATGCATATAAATTTTTTTATCAAGACCTGTAGAGAATTCAATTCTGAGAAAATTGGTAAGAGTGTCTATGAAAAATTAAAAAAAACTATCAACTTTAATATTATTATAAACAAAACAGAAAAATGTTATGGGTTTGTAAAAATTAAAAAGGCTGTTTTATTACAATAAATATATGACTTTTTAAAAATTAAAATACTTTTAATTTACTTCAAAAAAAAATACTGCGGTTTATACTGTATTAGTCTACAATAAATGTTTGAAAATTCCACCACTGAGATCTCTTTTCAACTTGTTTGAAAAGAGTATCTATCTACTCATGAAACCTACGAAAGATACATTTATATGACCTGTTTTATTCGATTTTTCAGGTCAAGAAACCATCAAAAGTACCCCTTATATAACGCATTAAAAATTTCAGTATGACCTCGTTTCACCGGAGTAACTGAAATCCGAGCGAAATTTTTCGCCAGCTAGTCTCGTTAATAGAAAAACTAAGACAATAGTACCTTGTTGCTGGGTCTTTCTTAATATCGAGCATGATTTGTTTATTTAATATCGTTTATATATTAGTTTTGTTTATGGACGGAATTGTGGATCCGCGTTCCTATCTTTTCAGATCAAATCGAAAATTGTTACTTGGGCTTACTTTGTAATATTATGATGAAGAGCTTCAAAGTTGCCTTTGTTTTTTATTTTTCGCAGAAGGTGAACTGACATCTATTAATAAGTAAGAATTTATGTTCATTTTAAAAAGTTAAATTTATTTAAAAAATTTCCACCATAAAAATTTTTTTTTTTTTTATTCCATTTTACGTTGGTAAGTCTTTTTTTTTATATTTTAGTTAATAATAAAACATTTAGTGAAGAATGACAGTGAGGGAGTTATCGTTTATTTAAAAACGTTTTCAGCGTTCTATTTATTTTAAGTGGTTTTACACGTTTCAATTATGTGCAACCCAGTTGAAGACTCTGCCGTAGTGAGAGCATCTCCCTTAAACCTCTCTCTCTCTCTTTTCTGTTTAACCTCCGGAACCACCGTAAGGTATTACTTCAGAGGATGGATGTGGATGATATATATGTGTGAATGTAAATGAAGTGTACTCTTGCACAGTCTCAGGTCGACCATTGCTGAGGTGTGTGCTTAATTAAAATCCAACCACCAAAAGAGCACCGGTATCCACGATCTAGTATCCAAATCCGTATAAACGTAATTGCCTTTGCTAAGATTTGAACCTTATAACTGTCGACTTTGAAATCAACTGATTTGCGATGACGAGTTTACCACTAGACCACCCTTAACCCGACCAACCCTTCTGTACCTAGCCCATTGGCAATAACGATAGTTATTCGATTTCCTTAGAAGATCGATTTTTCCTTACAATATTGAGCCACGCAGATTAAGTATGATAATCCCTTCAGCCCGTTCACATCTGACATTTTTATTATAATGCAAGAAAAATATATAAATGGAAATATTCAGGGCCATTAACGGAATACTCAGTTAAATAGTTACAGCAGTAGATCAGAGTAATAAACCTATTGCTTTTTATAAATAATAGTTTTATCCAGAGTTCATTTGTAAATAAATATTTCCTTAAGGAAAAATTAAAATAACATTTAATATTAATAATATTAGAAATTAATATTAAGAAAATACAAACAACTAATAGACCTGAAGCAATAAAAATCAACTTAAAAAATTTCTGCCACTTCAACATTGAATTATTATATAACACGAAATGTTGAATTTTTCCCTACTATTGAGAATATCGTACAGACATTGTATCATTGTATATGAACTGAAAATGTCAAAAATATTAAAGAAGAAATTAAACAAAATGTTTTCCCAATTTTTTACTTTCGTATTCTGAAAGGATAAATTTAGAAAATACTCCGTTTGATACTCTCAATTAATGAATAAGCTGTTGAAGAAGAATCATTAATACAATTCTTAGAGAAATATAAAAATTTCATATTTTTGCTAATCTTATTTTTTTTTAAATCCATAGATTAATTTTTAAAAGCGAACTTCATTTATTATAAGATATTAATATTTAAGTGAATTGTAGATGTTCAGAAGGAGTAAATGGTTTTAAAATACTGCTTACTAATAATCTTATTAAAGAATAGTTCTCTGTTCATTATTATTAAAACGTTGGAAATCTCTTTTCATTGAATATAAGTATCGTCGAAGTAATAACTAAGTCGTTCTTAATTTAGTTATGCATAAACTTTCCAATAAAAATAATTTTATAATATTTAATCCTTTTATCGGTTGCAAATGTTATATTTGTCTATTATGATCAGAATACATTATTAAATATTAATCATATATGAAATTTACTATTAAAAACAACACTGTTGATCATCTTTGAGTTTTGATTCCGAAAATACGAGTTTGCTTACATGAAATTCATGCAGTGAGATAGATCGCCGATAAATTTCTATGTTATTAATTTTCATGAGTTTTATCTATACATGTCGTGAGTTTATCTATACATTTACCTTTCAGTAGCAAAGACTACTGAAGATAAATTGATGAAATTTTATATACACGTTATTCTTACGGTGTAAGTGCACACTAAGAAAAGATTTTTTGAAAATTCGTGTTTAAAGGGTTAAAAATGGAGTAACAATGAAATTTACTATATTTTTAATTTCTCGATAACAAATGAAGATATCAACTTGATTTTAGGTGTGTGTAATTTAAATGAGAATATCTAAAAAAAATTTTAGACTTGAAATTCTGAGTTTAAAGGGTTAAGATAAATTTTTTATTTTTATTTTAAGACCCGGCTTTTTTAATTGGTTGGTAACAAATGAAGATATCAACTTGATTTATGGTATGTGTAATCTTCATGCGAATAGATTTCTGGAGTAATGGAGACGATGGTGAGAAGAAATTTGGAAGAAAGTTGACGGGATAGAAGAGTGTGGTGGTTTGGATGTGAGAGACGGCCTTTATAATTGTAAACACTGGCTTAGAAGAAACGAGATTTATTTAAGGGGTAAAAAACGATTTTTTTTAACATTTTACTTTTATACTACCGCTATTGAGTATTGGTAATATTTTGATGGTAATTTATGTTTGTAATTCTGACTATGTAGCGAAGCCGCGACAGGAAATCTAAAAACCCGTTAGTGTGTCCTATATTTACCATACTGTTGTTCTGAAGAAATTACAATACACTGATATGTTTTTATATATTGAACAGGCTTTAATTTTTATTTATCATTATTATTCTCACCGACATGTTTTTAATGAATACAGAGAAGTCCAGAGGGCAGAACCCACTGATTGGCTAAACATCCCCTGACCGCGACGGGAAAAGCAAGTAACCACACAGCGCGGGCAAAGCCGCTATGGGGATGCTAATAATTTTATAAATGTGATAATTACTTTTTTTTAATTAAGGGTAAATTATAGTTATAAGCATTGTTTATCGTGTTACTCTTGAAAAAATGATATTTAAAAAAAATAAATCCATTAATTCAGGATATTGATTATTAAAAAATGTTTAATGTACGTACTCAAAATTAAAGTTTTTTATATAATTAAAATATAAAACCCACTTACCAACAATCTTTTAATGCATCTTAGCGCTTTCGGTATCGAATTCCATCTTCAGAAACTTAAAGTTTTTTTTTATTAACTAAAACTTTGTCATCATGAGTAGAATTTTTATGTAAAATATATAAAGGTGGTCGTCATGTATTAAGGCTTAACGTCCTGACATAATGAATGTCTCCACCGTACGGTAGAGATATTCATTATGACAGGACGTTAAGTCGACGCAATTTTAACACATGACGACCATCTTTGTATATTTTACACACTTTACATAATAATTCTACTCATGATGACAAAGTTTTTGTTAATTAAAAAAATTTAAGTTCCTTAAGATGGAATTAGTTTCCGAAAGCGCTAGGACGTATTAAAAAATTGTTGGTAAATGGTTTTTATATTTTAATTATTTATTGTGTAATCATACCAACGGGTTTGTTTGATAAAATTATTGAAATTTTCTTTTTAACTTATGTCTTTTCTCTTATTTTATTCTATTTTCTTTGTTTTACTGGATTTATGCTTTTTTTCTATATTATTATGATTTTGTTTGTAACCCAATGGAGAATATCAAAAGTATGTAAATATAATGTAGTATAAACAGTCTGATTAATAAATAATATATTTATGTTATTCATAAAAATAAAAAAATAATTTATCATATACACTATAATAAAATAATTTTAATTGTTGCAATCAAAACTTTTAAAAAACATTTATCTTCAAAAATATTCAGTCAGCAATAATAATACAATTTAATTACAAATTTAAAGATATCTTTCTAATAAAATCTACATAATCGTTACTACTTTTTTTATTTTTATATAATTTATTCCACTTTTTTTTTGTGAATGTATAACGCTTTTGTGTGTTTATGTTGTAATCACAAGCTGAAATGTAAGTAAATTGTAGCCTGAGTTTAGGCGACTACACTTTGTACCCTCTTGGCAGAAAGTACTGTTGGTTGTAACAAAGATTGTAAAAAAAAAGCAGGAAAGTAAAAACAGAAAAAAACAAAACGGTTTAAAATCTCTTGGGTATTGAACTGTTCGGTTCAAACTAAAACATTTCTCTCTCACTCCCTCTCTTTTCCAGCAACACCAACAGATCTGTTGCTATTCTCAAGCTTCACCCCTTTCCCCGACGACACCATTCATGCACCCACTCTCTCTTCCCATACCCTTATACACCATCACCTCCTCGTTGGTGTGAGAGACGGTTTGGGTTCACTTCACTTGGTATTGGATCTAAATGTAGATCCAGAGTCCAAATTTAAACTAACTCTCCCCTGAATATACCTTCTAAAACCAACCTCAACCCCTTTTGAATCGACCCCTAACCACCGTATTTCTAAACCCCTTAACGGGTAGAAATAAAATAGTAACTTTGCTTCAATCCCGAACAATAATTTTTTACTCTTAAAAACTCTCATGTCAATACCACTACGTATCCGGTAATCCTTAAGTATATCGAATATATCTGTTTTAATACGTTTTAAGCTTTATGCGAATACTTAAATATTTACTTATTCAAGGGATTTTTTTAAAGAATTTATTTATTAACATTACGTAGTAAATAATTGAATTAAATCACTTATTATTTTATAAAAAAATCACTGATTACTGAATATTTCAGTCAAACCAGTTCTGGATAAAAATATTTTTAATAACAGTTAGTTTTAAGAACATAACGTATTATCTTAAAAAAGTATTAATTGATATTTATTACTGTAAGCACCATAAATATATATTTCTTCCCATCCGGTGACATGGAATTTCTGATTACTTATAGAAACGCCTTCTTAAGTAACCGTGACATGCTATATTTTAAATAAATCATGTATTCCTTATCTTTTAATATTAATATGGACAAATAAGTTGTTAAAAATTGACAAATATGTCAATTATTAGTGTAACATATTTTTATAATACAACCTACATTTACTAAAACTCTTAAAGGTCACCTTACTATGTAAATTTAAATCTTTTCTTTATATAAAGGATCAAAAATATGAAGGGAGATTTTATTTTGTTAGGAATTCTATTTTCTGTTAACCTACTTTATATATGTATATTATATACTACTACTTTATACATTTATTTTATAAACCGTATGATTTTCTACTAATCAATTCCAGAAGTAAAATCAGTTCCAGTAAAGGAAGATTTATTTTTATTTATTGTCCCATCAACAATTAAAGTCATTAGTGTGACTCATCAAGATCTGTATGAACATACCGGTAAACGTGCAGTACAGACTCAGGCCGACCATTCCTGACACATGTGGTTAATTGAAACCCAACCACCAAAGAACATCGGTATCCACGATGTCTAGTGTCCAAATCCGTATAAAAGCAATGCTATTTTTTTACGATTTGAACCTTAGAACGCTCGACTTCAAAATTAGCTGATTTGCGACGACAAGTTACTATTAGCCCAACCCAGAGTGTTACATTTATTTTTAAAAATAAAAATTTATACTTTAGTTTGTAAACTGATTAAGAAAATGGATACAGTAATTTAAAATAAGTATTATTTCAGAGGAGGTACAATTATTTTTCAAGTACATTGATTTTATAATAACTATTAAATTAAATATTAGGTACTGTGGAATAATGAAAAGATTACCTAGCAAATAGACTGCGCAGTTGCTGAACTGGTTCTTTTTCCATTATTAGTTAATGCTAATCTTTTTCCTGCGAAAGTCATAATATGCAATTCTATGAATAGTGACTTTGAATTCCATATAATTTCTAGACTGCACTTTGATAGACCTATATAGCGACTTAGCAACAAAGTGATAATTAAACAATAAGGTTTATTCTCTAAGATGTAATTCCTTTACTTAATATTATATCATTCAGTCCTCAAGGTAATAATTTTTTTTTTTAATAATATATTTCTTAAAAAATATTAATATTTATTGCTCTACGTAGATTCTCTCAAAATGAAAATACCACGTTTCTTTTTTTTAAATAAAAACTGAAATCTGTGACTGAAATAGATACTACTTGAAAAACAGATGGTAACCGCAAAACCCACTGTTCAAAACAGAGCTAAATTGTTTAACAACACTAAGAAGATATTGGTTATTGGACATAAAATTGGACATATTTTTCAATACTAGGAAAAAGGCGGACCTACGACCCGCCGCCTCCTAAACATTTTAGCTGTTTCTTAATTTCTGATTTTTTAGCACAGCTCTAACCAACACAAATATAATTTTAGATAAATCTTTCGTATCAAAAGTATAACTCGTTTGAACGAATGAATCGTTCTAGAAGTACGCATAAATCGTTTGAACGAATGAGACGTTCATGAACTGCGCGCAGCCGCCTGGCGCACCACCATTGTTCCACTCTGCGCCAATAGCTGCTAAAAGAAAAAGGTAAGCACATACGACAAACAAACCCACAAACTAACTTTTTTTATCGGAAAGATTTTTTTTTTGTCAATTACACAATGGCGTAAGTCGAGTTTGTTTAAAATGTAATAAAAATGAGTCAAAAATGGGCTTTCTTTTGTTTTACTTTCTTGCACCATAGCTCATCATAGAAGGAAAAGATGACAATCTGTAAAAAAAAAAGGTATCGGTCTTTTTTTTCAATTCTCGACGTTTCATGACAAAGATACCCCAAAAAAACAGAAACATGAGGAGTAATGTTCGTATGTATGTGTGTTGGCGTGTTTTAAGCATAATAATTTTTGACTGGATTAATCGATTTTAATGACATTTTGTACAGACACTAATGTAGTCTCAAAATTTTGCAGACCTAACCCCACTTTATATTAAACTCATTCATCCGTTCTTGCTTATATTACCACTTTTAAAAATGATTTTGCCTCAAAATTCCCCCTGTACAAAAAATAAAAAGCTATAATTTTATTTATTGTATATTTTATAACCGATTTTTTTTTTGTCTTCCTAGACATAGTAGTAATGGTACAAGTGACGAAAAAAATACTTTGGAAGCAGTATTAAAGTGGGGGAGTCGATCAAAATTTAAAAATTAGATGCTTTTAAGTTTTTAAAAGTTTTTTAAATTTATGTTCATGTATCACATTATTTTTCTACTGTATAAAAATAAATAATCAATGCCAAGAAATAACTTTTATCTTTAGATTTTTTTAATGTTTATAACAATCTTTTTTTAATGAAATCAGATTGCATTAGTCAACAGAAAAATATCTAGAGAAAAAAAGACTACCCTCAAATTTCTAACCTCATTAATAATCAAATTACTAAGCTTCAAATTCTTCAACAAAGACACAACGTGATTAATATAAGTTAAAACATTTATCTTAAAGGTAAACAATTTAGCTTTATTAAAATAAATGTAAAAAAAAATCAAATGATTTTTGATAATAAGAAATTCCTAGATTGGTCAATGTTAATAGGAACTATTTTAATTGAAAATAATATTTTTAATATTTTTTCCAATTGACATCGGTTACTAGTAAGATTAATACAAAGTATTTTGATCATGAATCGCTTATCATGAAAATTCTTATTTTATGGTTAATTTTGTGAAATTACTACTATAACAATACATTAATTAAAAATATAACGTAGTTTATTTTGTTTTGTGCTTTGGGGAGAGATTTTTTATTACTTCCAAAATATTTGTGTAAAGAAATTCTTATAATTAATTTACACTTTACGTCAAGCTATTATTACTTTTTTTTTACATTTTATTGATTCATTAAATTTATTTTACTTGTTGATTTTTAAAAAAAAAAATATTTTTAAGTTTGATTATATCTTTTAAATAATACTTTTGTATGGTATATAAGTATTATTTTTATGACTAGCATCGTTACAGAACCCTGCAACAAACACACGCGCGCGCGTAACTCACAGAAACAACAGACTCTAACACGCAACTTAACCGATTGAGCTGAAATTTTGTATTAACATAGTTTTTGTACCTGGGAAGAACGTAGGAATATTTACGTTATGAAATGTTTCACCGTTTCAAGATGGTTGCCGTTTTCATTGCTTATGGTAACAAACGGATTATGTTCCTTCCTGATATTCAACTTTATTATTGCGAAACCGTTGATCAAATCGAATTTGAAGACTACTTGTAATATCTGAAATAAAATTTTCCTCTTTTTTTTCGATGTCTCTTTTGGTTATCGAGAAAAATAGCATTAAAGATTCGACGGTGTATGATACAGTGGCTAACTATTATAGTCAATGCCACTGTTATCATGTGTGCGACGCGACACGCCTCGACTGCCTGTACATACCTCCGGCTACTTGACTAAAATACATAAAGTAAATAATGATAAACAATGTTTCCCTGCCACCTCCATGTGGAGTTTGTCGGGTAACACTAAGATCCGTCCAAATATTTTTTTACCCGTACGGGGTAATCGGCTACAACTACCATTTTTATGATGGCGGCCAACTATTCTGAAATAATCAGACCACTCAAAGTTTTGATTCCTGTGCTGACCAACTGAAGAAATTACAAAATACTGATAGTTTTTATAAATTGAATAGGCATTAAGTGTTATTTATTAGTATTATTTTTACAAGTTTTAGGATAATCCGGACCTCCGGATGAAAGGTCGAGTGTAGCGTCTCGGCCTTTCATTCGGAGGTCCCGGGTTCCTCCCCGGGAACCTCCCGAATGAGGAGGTCCTCATGCCTCCCGAATGAGGAGGTCCATATGCCTGACCGTGATCACGGTCAGGCATAGCATTTTCACACGCTACAAATCATTCATCTCATGGTCGTGGAGGTTAAAAAAAAAGAAAAAAAGTGTAATGAACACAATGATGCTCCTGGCTATACATTTACGAGTTATATATATTTTGATTCTATTACAATTTACTTTTATTTGTAAGCCCACCTAAAAATTTTTAAACAATTCTAATTTTTTGGTTTGAGAAAAAATGGCGTACGTTGTCTTTTTTGTTCAATAAAAGTAAAACCCAGTTAAATAAATATTACCTAGAAAGATAAAACTACGTCATTTGAAATCTATTTTATGAAAACTTCTAACTTTTAGTTGCAAATACACCAATAAAAGTTCCAGCTAAGCATATAATGTAATAAGCGTATAATATAATCTAATAATACAATATAATGTAATAAGCATATAATGTAATTATTACATTTTATTCTTAGCATTAATCATATTAATATAAGAATAAAATTGTGGTAATGGGTAAAGAGTAAAATTTCTCTCCAAATTTCTTCTTTTCTTTTTTTTCAACTAAAAGCCCTGTTAGATTGACACTATGCTGTACAAATTTTGAAATGTAATTTACCATTCATAAAAAAGAAATTTTTGTAATATTTAAATGTAACGAAATTAGCGTTCATGTGTACTGTATATAAATTATTGAATAAATCGGTTGATTAAATTTTCGGATATTCTCAATTTTATGACGAAAAAATAGATTAACAAGAAAATGTACAGTAGATGTATAAGTTAGCAGAAAATACCTTCAGGGTTCTTTTTAGATAACTCTAATATGGATTAAGAAATGGGATTCTGAAGGTTATGAAGGAAAAAGGAAGGATATAAGGTAAATTTAAGTAGAGCAAGAAATGGCTTCGGGGGCTTTAAAAGAAATAAGAAGCAATGCAATGTGCATTAACGAAATAAAGCTCTTTAGAATTATACATGAGACTGTGTGAGTGTTTCCATTTGAGTATGAGTGGAGACATTTGTATATTATTGGTTAATGGAAATATGATTGAAGCTGTTTCTTTATACACAAAAAGAGAGAGAAAAAACTTTCTTGGAAAGAGACGGAAATTGAGAAATTCATGGAAAAAATATTGGCTTGAGTAGGATGCAAAGATATTTTCCTTAATAGAATGCGTTCCGTCCACTAACCCAATATCATTATAAAAGGCTATTCTGTACGCGACCTCTTTCAGATACAGTATCAGATATAAGCACTCCAAATATTAATATAATTTAGAAGAGTTTTGGTTAGACCTTACTGAGGTACATTAATTCTGTACTAGGTTTTTTTTTTATCTAGAAAATGTAAAAACCACTAGTTAGTAAGCATGCATATTGAATTAGAAAATAGATTTCATAAATACTGTTTTCTTACGTTACTTTAACCTTTTCCTGAAATTTACGTAGCATTTGGTGGTAAAGAGTTCAATCCAGCCTTTACAATGATTACTTTTATTGGAAACAATTTTGTCATTAATATACACAAACCACTTTGTAGAAAACAATTTTTTTTTTATTCCAATTAATAAAAATAATAATAATTGACGTACAATTTATATATTATGTACGTACTTTTGTAGTACCTAGGAAACAATTTTAACTCAAATAAAAATTATTTAATTCATAACTTCAATTAAATGTAACTTGGATGTTTCAGTACTTGTGTTGACCTCATTTATAACTGATCAAGCTAGTATACCTAATGAATTATACTCGTCCATATTTAAATATACACTTCAGTTACCGAATGAAGAATATTGTTGGTCTACTAAAAATCTTACATAGCTGGAGTCTTCTACTGATTCATCTGGAGTATCATTTTTAAATAGAAATAAATTTTTTCTTTCTGAATTTTATCAAGGGTTTTGTACTATTAAGGATTTTCATATTAGCAATCAAACGTAAACAAGTATATCAAATGTCTACTGAGATAAAATTGCAAAATACTTTACGTTATTAAAAAAAATTGTTTATACATTTTATAACTACGTTATTCAGAATGTATAAATTACGTAACACGCGTGATTAGTTATTATCTAAATTGTAAACATTTTCAAATAACAATCGTCAAATAACTTTATAAGAGCTTTTTTATTTATTATAAAGTAAATAACGCATTGAACCTATAAATATCAGAATTAATAATGTAGAATAAATAAATCACAACCACAAAAAAAAAAAACAATTTCTTATAAAAGCGTTAGTGAATCTCCTTATCATCTCCCCAAAAAAATGTAATTTTTAGTTGGAGAGGCGCAAAAAAACAATTGTTTATCCTGAATATCAATTAAAACGGAATGATATAAAAAGAATAGTAAATACAAACAAAAATGGTAAAAAAAAAAATTATAAAAACTCATTCGCAATGGGGTAGTTTCAATTACAAATTAATAATTAGCAAAATAATGCCGACCTCCGTGGCGCGAGTGATATCGTCTCGGCCTTTCATCCGTAGGTCCCGGGTTCGATTGTCGGTCAGACATGGCGTTTTTTATACGCTACAGAATACCATATCCATATCCCACGCACAAGCCTCAAGCTTATGTGGCGATATCAAGAAAAAAATGTTGCTCTTAACGATTGAGTAGCTAACAAGAAAAAACAGTCTTCAACAGGTAAATATAGATAAAAAACAGCCACATGGTGAGTGAAATTTTTTTTAAAAGTTTTTGCACAACTTAATTTACGAGGTTCGGCTGATGAATTTTGCACATATATGTGACATGCGTATCATGGGAATGAAAAGAGATATTGGAATGAAATAAAAAGTGAATAAATGTACAATACCTTAGCTACAAAATGCAGTATATATTTTTCAATATGCCACAGCTTCCTTCACCTCATCGTCAGTGGTGTAATGACTACCTTTGAGATCCCTCTTGTGATGAGGGAAGTAGTGGAAGTCGCACGGAGCCAAATCCGGCGAGTATAGCGGATGCGGAATAGGCTCAAACTTTAGCTTGCGGAGAGCCATCAGAGAATTTACGCGGTACCCATCGTGCACAGATTATACGGTAAGCCAATTGCTCGATAATACGGCCTACTCGTTCTTTAAATATTCCTTACTGAATAGCGATGCGTTGCTGGGTGATTCGCCGGTCACTTTGAAGCAAATCGTCCACCTCCTTTCGATTTTTCTCGTCAGCCACAGAAACTGGTCATCCGCTGCGAGGTGCGTCCTCAATTGTCGCTTTACCAGCTTCACATTTGCGAAATTTCAACGCCTATCTATTCAAGTACTCCTGTAAACAGTTTCACTACCGTAAACCGCTTTTAAATGATGAAAAATATTCATAGGATTCACATTTTCTACTGTTAAAAATTCGATCACTGCTCGCTGTTTTAACCGTGTTAACATATTGGCCATACTTGACTCCATTTCAACTGCTACTGAAAACAAACTGGTAAACGGATTTCAACGCATTATCGATGGTTGTAGAGGGGGATTTTAGTTATCATGTGCTACTACCCCAGCTCGATAGTACCTTTTATCTTCGTGTAGAACGTTAATGTCCACTATTTATCAGCCGAGTCTCGTATTATATATTTTTTCTGTCTTTCTAGGAAAGAATTATGTTTTAGAGAAAATTAAAAGTAGCAAATACGAAATATTCAGTTTCTTTTTATCTTTATTTTATGTTTTTTTTGTATCTTTTTTTTTGATTCGGGGTAAAAGATTCTTTTTTGAGGGATAACTTCACACTGCAAGTGTTTTCGGGGGTCTGTATAAATTCACCTTTCTTTTTATATCATCCCTTTTTTGTTGGAATTCAACAAAAAAAACAATTGTTTTTGGCCTTGTTTCAACTAAAACATTTTTTTCGAGGTGATAAGGAGATTCACTAGCACTTTTAAAATGAAATTGTTTTATTGGTGGTTGTGATATCAGTTATTTATGTTTTCACTGTATTTACCCTTCATCGTAATAAAACAAAAAGTATAAATACCTTTATTATTATTCTTTTTTAATAATTATAATTTAATTTCATTATTATATTATATTCATATTCCATTGTAATTATATGTATAATTTATTAAACAGTTTTTTCATAATAACCTTTTAATACATACCCTAGTATTTTTGAACCCGATTGATAACTTGCGCCTGCTTACTGACTAGATTCAGCAAGAATAAATATGGCGGTTTCATTTTGCATGATGAGAAATGAGTAAAAATATGTAAACGCATCAATTAATGAATATTTAATAGTGAAATTAGCTTTTATACTATTATGAAGAAAAATTAATTACCGGTTATCGTGTTAGTGTATTTTTTTTTGTGAACGAAAAGTCGTGACCTTTCATAAGAAGCATTTCAGTAAAACTCTTCCCGTTTGTCGTTTTTTGTGTCTTTTTCTCTCTTGTGTTTGAGTTTTTAACGGAGATTCACTCGAATCCCATGCGGGGAATCTTGATAAAATATCAAGATGTAATTTCCAAATTAAAAAATATATATTGTTATTATTTCTATTGCAAATTATATTAATATTTCTGCTGAAGAATTCGTTGAAACAAATTATTATAACGGTCATGCTATAAAAATATACTAAGCTTTTATTGCAGTTTACGTATTAATATAACGTGTGGTTGCGTTAATTTTATTATTTATAGTAAATTTTTCATATTACATAGAATTTACTGATTATTGTAGATTCAGAAGGATATGAAATTTTAGTAACACGTGCTTACTTAGACCTGAGCTCAGTTCAGCTGACCCGTAATAAAATTAAATTTATAAACTTTGACGTATTCAAAATGTCAAAGTTTGATTTCATTTCTTATGCATCACTTGTATATCCTATTAGATTTATATAGCTAATTGTTTTAATTTCATAATTACAGTAAAACTTATGCTTATATTTATTGGTTTTTTATTTTTTTATTTATTTTTTTTTTACTTTTTATTCCTTCAATAAACACTTACGTTTAAATAAAAATAAGGCTATGCAATAAGTTTTTTTATACATCTTTAACTATGTTAATCACAGAAAACCACAAATCCGCGTTATGTAAAGGGAAGAAATATAATACAGCCTGCAAAATAATAGAGCAAGTTACTGAGTTTATTTAGAAAGAGAATAATAATAGTAGATTCCAACTATATATTATGTAGATACAACTCCTATAAATAAATCTTACTGACAGTCAATAGTATTTGTAATGTAACAATAAATTTACCAGTTTCGTATATGTTATTGTCATTATAAACTACGAGAATTCGGTAATCACTGATAAATTTTAGATTCTTAAATAACAAATATATTATTCCAGTTTCTGTTTTTTTTTCTTCACATTATTTACTCCTATTCAAAAATGTAAACTTTAATAAGGATTACCTTTACGTACCACTAATTCACCCCTAAATGACTTTCTTGTTCATTTATGTGTATTCTTTTCCTTTGTTATGTAAATTAGGTTTAGTTTCATGTCACAAAATAAAAACATCTTCATTTACATGTTTACAAAAATTATATTCTTTTTTACCTCCATATACAATTTCATATGCTTGAAACAACTTTTGTTATTGTTATATATGTGTACATTCTTCTGTTTGCCTTTTCCACTAAAAATATGATTTGCTTTGAAATTTGCTCTTTCAACATCATTTATTATAAATTTTCACAAAGACTTTGTATTACAATTCTCCGATTTGTTTTTTTTATTAAACAATGTTTTTTGATTTACGTTGCTTCTTTTTCGTAAATAGAAAATAATATTAAAGAATAGGTAATTGACGTACATATATGTTACATAATTAAATATCTTTGATCACTATTCATGCATGACAAATGCATACTAGCAAAGTCTTATGCACTTGTTTTATATGAAACGGTGATCATATACTTTACTCCTTGATCAAAACGGACGAAACATGAATATAATTAGCGTCAGATTTTTTTTAAGGTATAAATTTCTTTTAAATAATGTAAAACTATGACTTATTTTTATATCTATTTTAATAATGATTTTTCAAACGCGTTTCTCTTTAAAAAAAAAAAAGAATTTTAAATTGAAAAACATTTTCAATTGTAATGTTCAAGAAGACCGACTTTCCGTTATTTTATTTTTTATAATTATTAGCGCAAGAAAAATTATGTATACAAAACATAAATTAAATGAAAAACTAAGAAAGGTATTTTTTTATTTAATATTAAAATATATTTTTTGTTTATAAGAAGATTAAATTATTATAACAAATATTTTATGAAATAATTAAAAATAACGAGTATTTCCTACACATAACATGAAGCTTAAACTCGCACACCACTGTGACTCACTCTATAAGCGCGTATAAAAAATACACACCACTATAAAGTCAACATAACCTCAAATTAAGGTTTCTTCAGAAACACTCTTACAGCATATCTAAATTTCAACGAAACTGAAATTGATTTCAGAGAAATTGATCTAGTATTTTTGGAGATTTTCTAGTCACAAATTTTATACATAGAACTATTGTATATATTACACACATATGTTATATAAATCTATACTATTATATAAAAAGGAGGAGGGTTTTTTGTTCGGGTTAAAAAAACTATCCGATCTGTCGCTGTCGTTACTAAATCTTTACCCATGTTTCTTGGCATAACTGAGAAGGTTATTGGGTATATTTCATCTCAAAAAAAAAATTGATGTGGACACCACATGACTTCCTTGTACGCCTATTAAAATACATATACAATTTTTTTTTTAAATGAAAAGTACATACAATTTTATTTCATTACTAACTTCTGATATTTTTTTGTATTGTTATTATTAAATTATTATTTATCGCAAACTTTTTTTACAGAGGTTAATAATTATTAATAAATCAATATATTTAAATTAAAAAAAACGAGATGAAGTCCAATTCGAACCGATGTGCCTTTTCCTTGTAAGATCCAAATATTTCATTAATTAAAATTTTATTTGGCTATAAATCTGGAACCAATGAAAATAAGTACCACTTATGATACGTCTTGAAAAGCTCTCAATGAGGGCTTATTATTGCAGTTATGAAAAAGTCATAACTCCAAATTTTAGAGAAATTTTGGTCTTTTTTGGACACTTTTGGTTTAGTCGATTGAAATCAAAAGGGGAGGTGCACAACTAGATGTTACAACAGTCCTAAATCCAAAATTTCAACATACTTTTTGAGTTATGCGAGATAAATACGTAGGTAAAGACGTCACGCCAAAACTAGTCAAAATGGATTCAGGGATGGTCAAAATTGATATTTCCGTTAAAAGTCTCGAAACCAAAATTTTTCGCGATCACAATACTTCCTTTATTTCGTACAAGGAAGTATAAACTTATAGGAAGGATTCCTTATTTTCTATAAAATAAACCGTAATAAGTTTAATTCTAATTCGCATTCAAAATAGACAATTTACGTCCTTTCAAAATATATTTCAAAAACTAATGGGAATGTTGACTACGATTGCAGAAATCAATATAGGTATAAACCTGAGGAGAGAAACACAGTTGGCCTTATGCTAGAAACCTATTTTTTTTTTAATTAATTATAAAAAAGCCAGATCTTAAAAATTGAAATTTTCTGAAATTTTAAAACGTTGTTGTATTGATTATTTCAAAAACAAATAAACAAAAATAATCGTGATATTTAAGAAGCGTGACTCCAAAATATCAAATTTCTTGACTCAATTGTGATAGATGTCTATGGAAAGTTGTTTATCGGGATAGCGAAGATGGTTAGTGCGTTTTCTTCCATACCGCAAATACTGACAGATCGAGACCAGATCGGATCACCATTCAGTTTCTGGTTTCTAATTAATAACATATCCTAGTATTCTAAAATAGAACACTAGTATATCAATAAGATATACTAGTGTTCTACTAGTATATCTTATTGATATATAGCCTCCATTTATCAACGATATTCGAAAAGTTTTTAACATGTCACATTATACGAATTCATATAGTTACAAAACGTAAAAATAAACTATTTTAATTAGTAAATAAGGAAAAAGTAGAAAAGAATGTAAATATTGATGAAAAAATTTTTAAATCGGAAGAAAACACAAATACTAAATAAATATTTTTAATATTTTTTAATTCCTTGTACGAAGTAAAGGAAGTATTGCGATCACGTAAAGTTTCGGTTTTTAGATTTCAACGGAAATATCCATTTTCACCATCCCTGAATCCATTTTGACTAGTTTCGGCGTGATGTCTCTATCTACGTATTTATCTCGCATAACTCAAAAACGCCGTATGATGTTGAAATTTTGAATGTAGGACTTTTGTAACATCTAGTTGTGCATCTTTCCTTTTGGTTGCATTCGACTGAACCAAAAATGTCCAAAAAAATACCAAAATCCCAAAAAATTTTGATATGTAATTTAATAGACGTTATTACATATGTGTATATGTAATAGTTGGTGAAACATCTGATTATTTAATATTAATTGAAAATTATAATTTAGCATCGTATTATTTTTGGATTTTCTAGTTTAATTTCTGTTTAATTTTATCAACATAAAAGTTAACTACTGAAAAACAGACCCTCAGAAGAATAACATATACACTTAGGCCATACATGCGCAATCTTTAATAAATAACAAAAAATTCTTATCTAAATTATGTATAATTTTGTATTCTTATCTACTAAAAATATGGATATGTAATTTAATTGTCGTACAAGGAAGCCATGTGGTGTCCACATCAGATTTTTTTTTGTATTTAAATGTACCAGTTTATCTCACATTGATTAAGAATAATAAAATCATGAAACCGATATTTAAAAAACGTTTGAAAATATCATTTTAAAATACTCTACTATCCGCTTTTTAAATCTTTATATACCCAGTACAGTTAGTAAATTTAAAATGTTTTATTTATTAAATATTTAATGATTATTGCATTCAGTTAGAAATTACAGAATATGAAAAAACATGCCAGCTAAACATTACATTATTTGTAACGTAGACAAGTATTGTTCTTCACAGTAGGATACTTCATGTTAGAAAAAAGTGGAATTTTATTTAAAAAATTAACTAATAAGAGTTATCTTTATTACAAAATTATTAATATGCATACAACAAAATTTATCAGTATAAAAGTTCTTTAAATTAATTTATAGGTAAATTAGATCTTAGGTTAATAACAATGATTATTAATCCTTTAAGATTAAATAAAAAATATAACATTGAGATACCGTTTTAAAAATAGTGAAAATTAAATTTAAATAAAAGTTACATGAATTACATTTTAATAGATAATAAAGCTTTGTGTATTTTAATCATTCATAATTCATTATAGAAACATAAATACATTTCAACTTTTTTATTTACTTATTTTAGGAACACTGTCACGTGTCTGTTTTAGTAATACACGTGTTGCCAATTAAGTGTTTTGATGTTATTATTTGTCTGAGTACGTACAGTCAGAGAAGAGAAGGAAGCTCATGAAAATTTCATCATCGGGAACACGATGATAGCAGTGATTACGTCAAGTATTATTTAATTTTACTAAATGATAAATAAATTGAGAAAGGGAGTTACAACCAGATTGCATTAGTTTACACTGTATTCACCACTACTACAAGTGTGCGAACACGGAGAGGATGACGTTTTGAGAAATTGATACTCTAACTCTATCTAGCCCCCATCCTCACTAGAGTACACGTGGTAATGGAAGGGATGAAGTTTCGCGAAGTGTGTGTGTGTTTGTGTTTTATTTGAATGTGTTACATAAGGGGAATAAGAGGGATTTACACAAAAATTGAGACGCAACGCGTTTTAAAACCTCGTTAAGAGAAGAGAAGTTAGAAATGGATTAAACATGAGTTAAGCCCCTGTAATGCATTGAATAGCACTCAACCAGCATGGATTTCACAGGAAACACTGTATACTGAACATAAACAGTAAACATAATGCATTCGTTATGTTTACAACTTCTTTATGAAAAAATGAAACTAATATTTTTTATTAGAATTATTTTTTATTTACTTTTGTATAATAGTTTTCAGGACAGAATCATCCGTAATTTAAACAAATATTTAAAAACTAATAAATTTTTAATATTAAAAACTATAGAAAAGCTTTAAGGGTGTAAAAAATATTTAAAGAGAACATTTATGCTAGTTATAAATCAATTTGATTCCAATTTTTTAAAGAATTCTAAATATTTGTTGATCCAAGCAGATTAATTAAACACTTCAGAAAAATCAAGTGTTTCATTATTAAAAGAAAAAGCGTTCTAAGAACCAAATTCTTAAAAAAAAAGTTTATTTCGTTATGATTTAAATTATAATATGGATATATATATATATATATATATATATATATATTTACAGTCACATCAATTACAATCATTAGCGACTAAAGTAACACTATGATGTAGTTGTACATAAAACAACAAAAATAAAGAATAAACATAGACAAGTAACAACAACAAATACAAAATAAAATACATAAATCAGACTAAATCGTGTTCTTCAGTCCGCTGTTGGAGGGGAACCGCAACAGACCTTTTATACCTTCTTTCTGGTTTAATAAAAATTTCATCTCTGAACCCAGGTCTAAGTTTTATCGGATGGTTCCAAAGATTGGGCAATCAAAGAGCAGATTGTGCACGGACCATTTGACCTCGCAAGCCTCACAGATCTTCTGAGGAGAGCCAAATGAGTGTGGGTAAGCCTGGCGTGTCCAATCCTTAGCCGAGTTAAGATGACTTTGTCTCTTCTGTTGCTCGGGGACGGAGGTTTCTCGAGTACATTCTCCCTGATGTTATGTAATGCCGTATATATATTTTAGGATATATTTTTATTTTCTTATAAACTCAAGGAAAACATTGTTACTGTGAAATCTTGTAAAATGAGATTTAATGAAACATTATTTATTTTTTAAGATTAAGTTCATTTCTCGTTGAATATGTACTAAGTTGGTAAGGTTACGTTTTCATTTCTTAAGTAATGAACAAAATACGACAAAAAGAAAAAAATATAATGAAAATCCTTATAAATGCCTAAGCGACAAAGTGAAAAGCCAACAGTTTGTAAAAATACGGATCAAGAAAAATTGTAGAAATTTCATAAGTTCTTCGGAGGATGAATATAAACTTGAGAGAAAATAAATTTTCAGAAAGAGAAAACCCAACTTCAAAAACATTTACTAAAAACTAAATAATACTTTGTAAATTCTTTATAATTTGTTCAATTTTTTAGTGATTGCAGAACTCAAATAAAAACCGTAAATAACTTGAGCCGAATTAAGAAAAAATGGAAAAAATATTAAAGATAATTCACAAAATATTATTCTATTTTCATTTTTCAAAATAAAGTGAAGTTCACTTTATTTTAAAACTTTTATATTTCTTTTTTCTTATTTAAAATAAAAATAAGTTCATTGTTTCATATAAAAGTATAAATCTCGATGACCGATCTCCGCAGTGGAATGGTAGCGTCTCAGCCTTTCTTCCGGAGATCCTGGGTTCGAATCCCGGTCAGACATAGCATTTTTCATACGCTAAAAATCTCCATTCTGTTAGGGGAAAATAGCCAAAGCACTCGATGCCTGTCATTTAAACATAAAAACAAAAAAAAAAACATGCTTACACAAAATGTTCTTCAATATTTAAAAAAGCAGATTGTAAAACAATAAGATTGTAAAGCTAGAAACCTGCGTTTTTAATAACAATAAGGAAAAGTAAGGCAAAGAAATAAGTAAAATGATTATCCCGAGCATGAGGTAAGCGGAGGCTCCTTCTCTCTTGAATGCAGGAATCTGTATTATGTTTTATCATAAATTTTCGAACTAAGTTTTTCTTCTTTTTTTTTTTAATTGGTATGAAAGAAGGTTAAATTTAAGTAATAAAAGTAAGTAGTCAGCTTAAGGTATCTGAAAGAAACTTATTATAGATCTTTTAAAGAAACTTACTTAATCCTCTACGAAATAAAAAAGAATCATTGAAATCTAGGCATTTATTTTTTAATAAATGCCCAAGATTTTAAAATGTATAAAAATAAAAAAAAACATATTTTCCGATCGAATTGAAAAGGTTTTTTTTGTGGGGGGGGGGTAATTAATAAAAAATTTAATATTTAGTTTCAACTACGAAGGATTAAATTTTATTATTAAGTGTGTATTTCCCTTTCAGATATACAATTTCTGATTGAAAATCACTAAAAGTTCGTAATAACGAATAATTTAACAATTTTTTTGTGATTATATTTACTTTTATTTGAAGTTGAGGAATAAACCTATAAAAAATAAAATAAAGCATCATCTTTTTATCTTTAGAAAGAGACTAATTCTATACAAGAAAGAACAGTTTCTGTCTTTAAATGCGCTTACCCCTAAAAAAAAAAAAACTTTCTGGAATCTTTCTTTATAGGCTAAAATATGGATAATTAAATATTAGGACATTCAGTCACAATAAAATTACTGTTTTTAATTAAAGAAATTTTTTTAAAGAAATGAATGAATTGAGTTTGTAAAATAAACAGAAGAAATTTTTATTTTTTCCGTTTTATAGTTTTAATGGAAGGAATTCAAGATTTACATCTTAATAATATTATTCTTTTTTAAAGAAGAATAAATATATAATAGAATATGTTAAAAATACATAAAGTAAAAAAAGGAGAATATAATATAATTACAAACACAATAGATTAAAAAGGTCAGATAAATTTGTGGATGAAATGGGAAGCTGAAATAGACCTATCTGTTTGGTGAAAGAGTTGAGAGTAAGTGTTTGTGAGAAAGAGGAAAAGATTTTGGAATAGGAAGTTAAATGGAAGGTGTGTTTATATTTATTATGAATGTTTTAATTAATATGAAACTTAGCTTGTATATTTTTCTCTGTCTCTCTCTTTCTCTTTTATTTGCTTATCTCTATTTTCTTTTTCTTTTTACCTAAAACAATGTTTGCGTTTTTCTAAAAACTTTTAAGAAAAGTTAAATTGGTCTCATATTTACTGCTGTAATTTTTGTTTTAAATATAAAATTACCTGTTTTATTAGACGCTGTTTTTATCTTTGGAATTAAAAATTATAATACAATTAAAATTTATTACTTATGAAACAAATATCTCTCATTCTCCGTCTTCTTTTTTCTTCTTTTTCTTTATATAACATAGCGTAGTCATTTTAAGTTAGTATGACTGTTGTATTTAGTGGTATCATTTTAAAATCTTTTATTATTATTCAATTTTATTTTTACTACATTTAAAGCAAAATTTCTTCCGCGAATATTATCAAATTTTAGATAAATTAGTATTATTATTATTATTTTTTAATTCATAAAACATCAATTCCTACATTATTCCTTAATTTTTCCTTTAATTTATGGATACAGAAATCCGATCACCACCCAAAACTCGTTTTATGATATTCGTTTATAATATTTTTTGACAATTTGAATTATAAGTAATCGTTCGGTTGCTGCTCCTTGCTGAAAACTAGTTACCACATTTAAATCTATAAATTTTATTCATAGTAACAAATGATTACAAAAGGTTTATAAAATGTAATTCTTTTATTAATATTGTTTCGTTTTGATTACTGTAGAGATTTTATTCATTAATACTTAGTTTTGTTCTGTGAGCTGCCTTAGACTAAAGAAAGATCTGGAAAAGTTATTTCAGACAGAACTGTTAAAAAAAAACCAAATAAAAATGAGATAAACATTATTATTCTCGTCACTGCCACGCTGCCTGTCGCCCACTCTCTCTCTCTCTCTCTTTTTCATAAACCCACAGCATTCCTGACATCAGCGTTATGCAGTTGTAACAATTGACAAGTTGACGTAAATTTATCCTGGGAATAGATACACAACTTTACAAAATAAAGTACAGTACATACTTACAAAGTAATCAAATATATTTATAAGTTATATAACCACTATAACTTGTAACAATAACTATCATATCAAAAGCACAAGACTTTAATATAAATTGTAACAATAATGTAATAAATGAATACATCATTCATGAATAATAATAATTGCATTTCAGAATGAAAACAAATAAAACGCAAAATTAGACGAATGACAAATTCTGTTAATAAGTTAATATAATTCACTCTTACAACACACTGGATTGTAGGGCCATTTCACGGTTATTCATACAAAAATTATCTGTACGATTGTTATTTATTTAAAAATTCATTCTATCATACAATATTTTATGCTTTATTAACAGTAATATAGCCTATAATTTAGTCTAAATAAAAACTTTACTTTATCTTCTTTATAATATCTTTCTAGCAGAATCTATGTATTTTATGTACAGAGTGGCCGGGAAGTCACACTCAAAGTCTGAAGTAAAAATCTGTAATGAGTTATAAATGAAAAATGCAATATAGTAATGAATTATTTTATTTACTCACCTAATACATAGTATTAATTTTAATGGTCCGTTGGGTCTGTGTGTTCACCCTCTTGTTGCATACGCAATTAAAAGCGACGGAGCATTTCTGGTATTACGTTACGGAAGGCGTCCCTCACAGCGTCACGCAATTCTTCATTTGTGGTGTAGCGTTTTGCAGATACGTGTGCCTTGATAATTCTCCATAATGAATTGGCTGGTTTGGTGAGATCAGGACTTCATGTTGGCCGTGATAACGGAGCTGGTGACGCTGGAGTACCGCGTCTAGTTCAATGTCCTGGAAATTTTTCATTCAGAAACGGGCGGACTGATAGAGCAAAATGTGCAAGTGCTCCATCCTGTTGCAACCATACTCGTTCCATGGAATCTTTCTCTTGAAGCTGTGGTATTAATCATGTCTCCAACATATCTAAATAAGTTTTTCAATCATTGACTCGTCAAAAAATTAAGGATCAAACAAATGACGAGCTGTCATTCCAACCCATATCATGACTTGCGATGGTTTTCTTTCCAACTCTGTCGCGTAATAAGGATTTTCTTTCGCCCAAAATAACACATTTCTGGCACGCGAATCGCGATAAATTGCATTTATCAGTAAAAATAACCTTCCCATGGTGCACTAAAGCAGGAAACTTTTCTAATAAAGCCCGACAGGATGCAGCGCGACGTTCCATGTCTGCATTAATGAATATCGGACGAAATGGCCTAACTTTCAAGTCCTTTTTCATATGATCTTGCATTGTCATTCACGGTATATGAAGTTCAGCTGACCGTTTACGAGTTGATTACAATGGGGATTGTTCAATGGAAACTGTAACGGCAGCACATGTTTCTAACAGCGTTAACTTTCATCCACTCCGCGGTCTATCTTTAACACTGCCTAATTCAAACGCACCTCTTTCCCAAGCCAACATTGCTGCTTTTCGTGATTGGGGCTTATTAAAGCATTGCCAAAACATATCATTAATTATCTTCATTGTTTGATTCATATATTGTCGTTCATGAACCCATACACTTGTCACTAACCGTTCCTCGATGCTGTGCTATTTATCAACCATTTTAGCACAACTGTCTTTTACTCAGAGTGTGTGAAGTTGTAAGAAACACCCTGAACGAAAATACAGTATGTTCTAAACATATATCCTAATTTATATTTTTCGTTACGTTTGGAGATACGGTGCTGTCCCGCCTGCACTGTACATATAAGGGATGAACAACATAAAGCTGATTCGACTCGATCGAAATGCTGTTGCGTCACTGCTACTATTTGTCTAACTATATTTTCTTGTTGCTCAATCTTCAGTGCAATATAGTTTCGTTTTTTTGCTATTTTTGCTTGTGTTTTTTTAAAATGGCTTATTTGACTGAGGAAAGGTTTGCTGTATAGTGAAAACTTATGTGCATTCTGGATCCTTTCAAGAAACGCGGAAAAATTTTCCTATGCCAGTATCACAGAATTTGGTTCAAAAATGGTCTAAAACGGGATAACAAAATGCAAAACGAAATAGGCAACCTTCTCTTTGGCTCTAAAAGCTATTGCTGATATTCGAAGAAACCTTTCTGCCAGTCCGAAAAACTTTTAAGCAAAGTTATCACAACAAAGTGGTGTAAAATACATATCTTTACGTAATATTTTTCTAGATTTAAATTATTGCAACTCGCTTCTCAAAAACATGGTCAATAGATAAATGAAAAAAAGACACAAATGTGTCTGAGTATGTTTTATCTTCTATTCATTGCAGAGCCTGAACATCTGGATCTTTCTAATTAACTGATGGATATTAATTTTACTGGCGGTTATATATTTTATTTAAACTGCTTTTAAGATTAACAAAGTTTGGAACTGCTTTTGATCCTTTTTAGATCGTGAGTTCGGTAATACATTACTGGGTTTATTCCTTGGGAGATTAGCAAAGTTTTTACGTCCTTCTCCTGACGTGATTTCTCATGTAGACTCGATGTTTTAATTCATGCCAGAAGAAGCTCGGTTTCATTTATCTGGGTATGTTAATTCGCACAACACCAGATATTGAATGACTTAAAACCCTAACCATATGTTTGTGCATTCATTTCCCGATGAGAAAATCGGTATATGGAGTGCTATGGTGTCTGATAATTGTATAATGGGACCAGTATTCTTTGAACCGACTGCCAATACAGAAGTGTATAGTACAATTTTCGAAAAATTCTACGTTCAATTAGCAGATCCCTGAAGAAGAGTACGGCTTCTTCCAATAAGTCGGATCGACGTGTCACACATCAAATGATCCACTAGCATGCGTTCATGTGACTTTTACAGAAGAACGAATTGTCAACAGAGAGCGTGGAGTAGCCTACGTATTCCTAGATTTGATTTTTTTATTTGCGACTTTTTTCCTTTTGGGGCTATTTGAAGGATAGAGTTTATAAATCAAATCCTCATACCATCAATGATCTGAAGGCAAACATTCAACAAGAAATATACAGCATTAACAACGTTTGTGTCAGGTGATTCCAATTTTGATCACTCGAACACAAATGTACATCGCTACTCAGGGCGCTCCCTTTGCATATCCATTGTAAAAATGTAATAAATATGTAAACTTTTGGTAATGTAAATACAGAAATTAATTTACTCTTTCATTTTTTTTTTCGTTTCATTTATAAAATGTTACATGTCGCAATTATATTTAGTCTGTAGCGGTTCGATTTTAAGTTGCTCACTCGAGTAATACAGCATTTTCTTACGTCATGAAAATGAATTTATATGAACGTATGATTTATCTATTCAATTTAGTTCAATATTCATTATTTTATATTATGGGAAAGAACTTATCAATATATTTTCTGATGTGATATTGAGACGACAAAATTTTGTTCATGAGTTCATACCACTTCAGTTGTTGGTTCATAACAATTATAATTTTGAAATATAAAAGCAGTTATTTGCAAAATAGCAGTTTTAAATGTTATCTACAGAATTAATAATAACATATCCGTTTTATCATTTGTTAGACAATTTTAATATATAACAAACTGAAAAAAAAATGTCTACGATTAAATAAAAATTAATACAATAATAGTTAATAAAACCATAAATATGGTTTTTTTGAAAATTATATCATTACATCATTACTCAATTTTGTTTTTCGTATAACTTTAGTTATATATATAAATAAAAATGTAAATGTTCGTTTGTTCAAAATCTTAATCTCCGAAAGTTCTTCACCGATTGCTTTGAAATTTTGACGCAACGTTGCATTCGAATACGCGCTTGCTTTTATATAATTACTATTTATATATCTAAGATATCACACCTGTGAAATGTAAAAGCATGCATTTTTTGAAAAACAGCGCTGTCTGTTGGATGTAAAAGCGACACACGCTACACTAAATATTTTACGATTCTATTTCAGTGTTTCCGATATGTGTGTTTCCGCTACAGACTAAAAAACTACTTGAGCGATTTACGCGCGGGGAAATAGGGAGAAAGGGAAAAATCGAAAAAGGTAAAAGGAAATAACGGGAAAATGGAAAAAGGGGGAAAAGGGGAAAACATTGAAAAGGAAAGGGGACAATTAAAAAAAGAAACAGAAATGGGGGAAGGAAATGGAGAGCGGTGGAAAAGAAGAAAATGGGGAAAGGGAAAAGGAAATATGGTGAAAATGAAAATGGGAAAAAGGAAAAGGAAAGGTAAAAGGGAAAGGTTAAATTTTGTGAAGTTCCGTAATGTTCATTTTGTTAATGTTTTATCATACTTTCAATTGTGTTCATTTAATACATATATAAACACACTCAAATCTATCAATAGTGAAGCATTGCCTTGTCTAAACGTTTAATTAAAGCAAAATACTTCGTTTTTAATTTTCAAAAGATTATTATTCAAGAATTGTAACTTAAAAATATGGGTCTTCGACTATGTAGAAGTAAATGGAATTTTAATTATTACACGTGGAATTTAAAAAACAAGCTACTTACTGTAGACTAAATGACAAAAATCGAACACTTCAGTAATTCTATTTCTAAATAATAAGGTTCAGTAATTTTACTGCTAAATATAGCTTTCTGCATCTTGAAGGATTCTTGAAATATATAGGAAACCAGGGTTTTCTCTCCAACCAACTCATGCGTATTAAAATTTTTTTTTGCCCACGGTGGAATTGTAATCTTTTATTAGTTAAAATGTTTTTCCTTCTTAAAAAATTATTGGGGATTTTTTTTTAACCTCCGGGACCACCGTTAGTTATTGCTTCAGAGGAGGAGGCCGGCAAGAGAATTAAAAATACAAAAACTTTATTGCTGAAGATTACGAACACTTTTATTAAGTTTGTTATACTTCACTAATAAATTAGTGCAGGTATTCATCAGATTTGGAAATTAATATAATTCAGTTTTTTATATACAGATTATGCTATCAGGCAATATTGCTCTTATGTCAAAACTTTTCTAGTTTTAATAGTATATAATATCTCTTTTATTTGGCTGGAAGAAACTTGTAATTACTTCCAAATTTATCCGTTTAGCTCATTTATGCGTAAGTACACGAGATTTATAATTATTACCAGGTCCATGCAGTGGCGGATTAAGACCAAACGGGTCCCTAGACACTTCACAACGAAGTCTTCCCCTCTCGTTTATAATTACATATTCAGAAAAAAAAAATTAAAATTTAAGATTCAGTTTTTTAAAATAAAAGTTTATGATAAAAGAAACTGAAATTCATACAAAATATAACTTTTTTTAAAACATCTTTTTTCTACATTTCTCTCGTTAAACGTTTTAATTATATAATCAACTGAATAATTATTAATTAAATAATAAATTAATAATTAATTAATTAAATTAATTTTATCAATTTAATTAATAATTAATTATTAATCAAACTGAATATGTTGTAGAATATCCGATTCGATGCATAGAAGGCTGTATGAATCCAAATGCACTTGCCACATAGTTCTTCTTTGAGCAGCCTTAATTCTTTTTAACCGAGAAAATGAATGCTCTGCAGAATTTGTTATCATCAAGATCAAAAAACTCGAATACCAAGATCAAAAAACTCGAAAAAAATTTCGATTATATGAACTTTCATCAGTATCTCGTAGAGCTTACCATGTTCTTATTGTTCGTTTCCATATTTTGAATCTATAAAAAAGTGAAATCGCTTTAGTTCAAAATAGGAATCATCAGAGTACAAATTGATTGATAAATCGTCTTTAAGTAATCTTCTTCAGTTAATGAGAAATCATTAAGAAATGCAATTTTTTTTAAAAGTGGAAATAACCCTTTCCTGTCCTGTCGATCTAGCTTTAAAGAAATCCTTGAACACGAAAATTATCCTAGACGATAGTTTTATTTCTGGTACATTCCCGTCATGTTGTTTTCTTCGGCTGTGCCTTCGTGTTCCTAATATTAGCACAATCGACATCAGGCAAAAGCTGTTTAGCATTTTCTTCGAAATCGTCAAACTTATTTTGAACTTTTCTAATATTTTGTCTAGTGATTCGTATAAGAAAGCACCTGTTTTTAAATGTTTTTTTTTTTTTTTACTTGTAAAGCCTTATTTGCTGCGCGAAAAACATCCGAAATTGTTTTTCACAAAAGTAACATGAACGCAAATTTGAATGTTTGCAGTCTATTTGCAATGCTCATAACGTCAGCCTTGTTCCTTTTTTTTTTTTTTTGTAAGGTATCATCATTTATACTCTTCAAAGCCGTAATTATTTGAAGGAATGATTCATTAACTGCTTACGTCGTACTATTATGTACCTTCCAGGGTGTCTCGGATAAAGACTTTAACTCTTTTTGGTTGTTAATGGAGTTTTAAAAACATCTCAGCTGTGGATCGAGTGAGAAAAAAGTATATAATAAATGAACTGTAGAGAGAAAAAATCGATGACATAAAAGCAACAAATAAAAACTTGAAATTGAATAATACCATTAGTTTTTTTTTTATCCTATTTTTTAACTAATTTGGGGTCTCAAAAATCTGAAAACGTTTATAATTAATTGTTTTTTCTTTTATTTTTCATTTTTAATTTCCAGTTATTTAGGTCTCCTACAATCTCAGAGTTTTAAAGAGTACATATTTCGGGACCCTTTTTTTCCCTCGCTTATGTAATTTTTCGAATTTCCAGGTTTTAACTGGAAAATATTAAAAAACATTATTTATTTTTTTTTTTTTTTTCAGAAATTTTAATTTTCGGGGCTCTAAGTAAAACTGCCTAGTCCTTTCTGTTGATTAATCCATTTCTGGATGTTTCTACAGTAAATAAACAACAAACATTGTTGGGTAATTAGTACAACTATAATAATTAAATCGGTTCAACCATTTTTTTTTTATGAAAGAAGCAAATAAATATTCTATTTTAAACATTCAAATAAAGAAAATTGCTTAATAATGATTACTATTTGTTTGATGGTTTGATACGCTAAACAAGATTTTTTTATTCACATTTTTATATTGATCGGAGAAAAGTAAAAAGTATAAAAACCTTATATGTATAAGTGATGCTGTAATCTCAAAGTAGTTGCACTGATTTTTCTTTGAAGTAAGATATTAAATGTTTATCTTAGTCTCTCAAAATTTATTTAGAACACGATTTAAAAAGACTTTTATCTATGATTTACTTTTCGTATGAACTCTATATAGCCATTTCTGATCTACAAAATCCTGCTTTGACCGACTTCACCATTTCCTTTTCCTCTTCTTCTATACTAAATATTTTATATTTCTCTTTGTAAAGCTGTTTTTATAAAATATTTTTTTAAAGATTAACTGCACTTTGGGATTTTATCGTTCTTTTTTTTTACTTTAATATCTTATTTATTGAAACAACTAATATATTTTTCATTTCATTTTAGAAAAAAAGGATTACTTTATTTTAACGGTCGATAAATCTGTAAAAGTAATAGTTTTAATAAATCTTAATGATGGATAATCTGTAAAAAAAAAACCTTATTTTACAATGATAGAATTATGTAGATTAAATTAGTTGTCAGAATGGTAAAAACCGATTTCGATTGCATTAGTTTTGTAACATGTTATGATGAAAATTTTCGTTTATAGATTTTAAATCAATCAATTAATCTATCAGTAATTTATTGAAAAAGGTATCAGGCAAACTATATTCTAAAATTATTACATAACTTATTTTCAATGAGTAGTTTAAGGACATTTTTACAGGGAAATTTAAAAAGAGGAAAACTTAAAATTTATCTCGCATATCAATATACGAGGTAAATTTAATTAAATTGTAAACGTTTTTTGAATTTACAAAAGTGAAACGTTTTAAATAAATAAGCAAAATGTGGTAAATACGAGGAATGTGGTAATACGAGGTAAATTTAATTAAATTGTAAACGTTTTTTGAATTTACAAAAGTGAAACGTTTTAAATAAATAAGCAAAATGTGTTAAAATACATAAATATTAGATAATAATAATAATACAAAACTTATAATTTTTTTCCTGAGTTTTAAGGTTATCGGCTTAAGAACGTCTAAGGGAGTTTTAAGGGCGTCAACATCGACTGCTATGGACATTAGCCCCTTCCACATCAAAAAAATAAAAACATACTTTTCCTTCCCTGTTAAAAACACGAACGACATAGTCAGTAGACTAGTCTCGTCAATAGAAATCATCTAATAAACAGACTTTTCATGGGATTACAACCCTAAAAGAAACACAAAATGGCAATGATGTAAATGGTCCTTACCGCTTAAAAACAAAAACCATTTCTTACGAAACGTTGTCAGACAATAAAATTCACATCAGGTAAACAGTATTAAAATCACCATTACAAAATATTAAATAACACTGATATAAAATAATATATTAAACACATAATGGGTGTAAAGAGCCCTTGCCGCTTAACATCACACAGATCACTTATATATAATAAAAGATGTTCAAGAAAAGCATGTTAAAACTGAAACTGAATATTAATAATAACAATAATTACAATTATAATAATTATGATCAATTTATTCTTCATATCAGATATAAAAAAAAAAATACCAACAAACAAAATAAAAAAGGTAATTTGAAAATTATAGGAATATTCTCGACATTTGACCCAGCAACAAAAATAATACAAATAAACTGAATTATCATGAATTACCATGTTATTCAAAAAATAAAAACACTACCTTTATTAAAAGAAATTTTTTATAGAAGCGTAAAATCAATCTCTTTTTAATTTCTATTGCCTTGGTTTCCCTTTAGGCCAATATTTTTTTTGCTTCCTTTTTCCATCTTCCTAAAGGCCTCGATGTCGAATTCCAAGATATCTGAGGCTTCGGAGATGGAGTCTTCAGGATCCTCAGATACTTCTTACGAAGGATCTTCTTCAGATCCTTCGTAAGTCTCGAAGGATCTCCTTCAACTCAACGGTGGAACATGTGGGGCGGCCGAAGTTCTCGCCCTGTCTGCTAAAGGTCTTCTTGCTTTCAGAGGCTCTATTGTTGGTTATTTAAAATCTTCCTTTAACAATATTATCCCTTTTGATTTCGCGGATACCTCGAGGGGATTTTTTCTTCCTGCACTTTTACTTTAGATGTAGTTGGCTCAGTCTTTCTCTCAGTTACTGCTTCTTTTGGCTTGACTTGTGTACTAGGTGTAGGCTCAAACATAGGCTTTACGGAGCTGTTTTCCACGGAAACTTCTGCTTTCTTCTGCGTTGGTTTTGAATTACTTCCTTTTGATGATCATTTCTTCATATGTCCTTTGAAGCTGCAGGAGCTGCAACAACCTTCGCATATGACGCATCCTTGGGCCTTTTGCTGATTACAACCTACCTAGCTTCCAAGCAGTTAAAATTTTATATAGTCTTGATTTCCTGAATAGCTACTTCTTCCTTGTAAGTAGGAAAATTTCGGGATTTCGCATAGTGGTGTCAATGACAATCGACACATAAAAGTGGATCCCTGCATGAGTCATCAGGATGGCTCACCACAAACGCAAATTTGTTTCCTGGTACATCTCGCCGTACTATGTTCAAATCGTTGACATCCAAAGCACTGCAGTGGAGTCGGTATAAAAGGAGGTATGAAATTCTGCCTTAATAATTTCCGGACACTTCGGTTTATTGAAGATCAGGACGTGCGACGAAGAGGAATCAACTTCTCCGTTTCGTCGAGTATTCAATCGTCGACACGCAACAACTCCTTGGGCATGTAACTCTTCGACAATCTCCTCTTCGGTACAATCCAATAAGTCTCTACAAATAACAATACCCTTTGACGTATTTAATGTACGATGCGATGTAACCTCAACGTTTAGTACCCAAAGTTTCTTAGCTTTCCAATTTTTCTTAGCTTGTGGTTGTACGTTGTTCACGGTTTCTACAAATAAACCAACTGCAGTCTTCCTAACATCTTTTACTGGACCTCCGTCTGGCGGCTTACGTGATGCCTCAAGCTACCACGATAGGGCTAGTCTTCGTAAAATCGCCTTCCTTTTTCTTGATCACAAGTTATTTCGGAATTGGTTCGCTACTCTTCGGCCGAAACTTTGTTCGATCCGTCTTTTCCAAAACAATAAACTCTTCTTTTTCACTAAACTCGACAGTGTACTCTTCGCCTGCGAAGAGGAGGAAGAGGCTCTACAGGACGAGGATTTTTACGTAGACCCTCTGCCACGAAGTTGTGAATGTTGAATTATCCATGAACCTATATTTACGCCAGTCAATATGTCACAAGGTGTGGGAGGAGAGACGGTTCCACGTGCCCCGGATCATATATCCTGTCTAGGTTCCTCCAGTCAGTCGCCTCCCACAAATTTAACCTAGACTGGGGGGTCAGGTACTGTCTGACCCACAATACCGACATCACGGGGCTCGCACGTAGCAGTAAGGACTCCAATACCCTTACCCATGGGACAATCCCTGCTAAGGGCCAAAGTGACTGATACACACTGGACGGCACAAGAATTCGGTAGAGCAAACTCACAGCAGCGACCCTCAACCCGGCTCCACAACCGAGAAGAGGGATGTGTACTTCCCGTCCGCACTCCGCCCAGCGTCGGCAAAACAGATCACAGTCATACCTCCCGACCTCGCTGAAAAAATGACGAAAACGAGAAGCACAACCGTACCCCCAGCGTGGACAACTCAGAACCGCCAATCCCGTACTCCATATGTAGCTTCTGAGCAAAACCATTGGCCCGTCGGCTGACATAAGTGAACGTACCGAAGTACCATATGGTTACCCGTCCCGGACGTTTGCGTAGATGTTATCGCTCGGACGTAGGGTTGGATTTATCCGGTGAATTAGTATTATTATTATTATTATTGTTGCATATTTTTGTGAATATCACAAAATATATATTTTTTTTTTTTTTTGCAGCAGTGGCGGAAGCTGCTGCTGCTGCTGCTGGCGTTATTATTGTTACATTGTTTTAATATATAACTTAAAATATAATACTATGAAATTAAAATAATTACCAGGAAAATAATTATGAAACTTTTTGAGTATTTAATAGAATATATTTTATACGAAAATAATTTGATTTAGATTTTATTAATACCCGATTAACAAATATTGATACTGATACTTGTTAAGTACACGAGATTTATAGTTATTTCCAGGTCCAAGCCGTGGCGAATAAGATCAACCTGGTCCCTAGACACTTCATAGCGAAAAGGCTTCTCCCGTATATAATTACATATTCAGGCAAAAAATGAAAATTTAAGATTCAATTTTTTTAAGTTAAATTTTATATATAATCAAAAAATACTAAAATTCATACTAAATATATATTTTCTAGAACATCTTTTTTCTACATTTCTCTCGCCAAATCTTTCGCAAACCGAATTAAATTGAAAGACGTTACCTAAAAGATTATTTTAAAAATATTAAAGATTTTCTAAAAATATTAAACAAAAATAGATGGATAAAAATGTACACATTATTGTATATGACATTTTAATATGACATTCAGTTTTTCCTACGTAATGTACATTAGAAAATATTTTTAAAAAGAGAAAAGCTTGTCATTTTACAACGAAGATGTTAGTCTTTCGACTCAATTCACATACAAGTAGTTACGTGATATCCAACTATGACAGAATTGGCGTGATACACAACAGAATGAAACATTTACATACAACGGGTAGCTGTTCAAGATAGACTCACGTCATATCCACAGAAACAAGTAGCTTTTAAATCTGTAAACGAAAAAAAATGTATGTGTGTGTGTTTATATATATATATATATATATACATACCCACTCTAAATTCTAAATCCCTCTCTTCTCTTTAGTTTTTCATTTTAAATTCGTAACAAATTTCTAATACCAGGAAACATTTTTTATTTTTTATTTTTATTTAAATCAAATTTTGAATGGTTAAGCAAAATGCATTAAAATACATTAATATTAGATAATAATTTGGTAAAGAGAGAGAAAGCCTGTTAATTAATCGTGAGGTTGTAGCTTCGCATCCGAAATAAATAGATTTTTTTTTTCCTCTTTGAGTAGTGGTAAGTTTTTCACGATAGAAATAGATATGTTCATTTTTTGTTTTGCCATACCTTTCTTAATCTATTTTTAGTTTCGTCGATTACAAAGGACCTGGAATATAAAAGGTACCGGTCAGGATTGCTTTTTGTAAGAGCTTGTTGTATAGTATTCCAATTGATAAACAGAATGAAAATACGTTTAATATATTTGTAGTACTGAATATTAACTGAATTTTTGTGAGTTTCATTGCTCGTGTGTGTGTGTGTGTGTGTGTGTGTGTGTGTGTACACACGCAAACACAAAAACATACACATCCACACACATATATATATATGTATGTATTCACTATTAGCTCGGTGAAGAATACAATAAGAAACATTTTTACTTCTCTTTTTTCCTAGTAAGACTGCCATAACGAATTATTCTTGAGATTGAGTTATTCTTAGATGTATTATTTTCGTGAGTGACTTATGTCTCCTAACTATCTAACAGATAACAGTCTTATAAATGATATTCTTGTTCTCAATTTTTGTAATACTACGACTCTAAGCCTAACTGTAATATTTATCTGATTTTTATCCTCTCCCAATCTCAGTAAATCCGATTTAATCAATTAACTAAACTCCTACGACCAATTTACACCACAAAAATATTATTAAATATTAACCTTAGCTATGCGTAGATGTGTAGTATTAACAAATTTAGTATTAGCAGCGTTTACTGTCCGAGATAAATAATGATTGTGGGAAGTTATTTTCCGGCGGAGAAAAATTTTAACAGCACAAAAGCTTAGATTTTATACATATATAGTAAAAATTACACTAATTTCATCATTAAAACTAGAATTGTGATAATAAACAGAAGTTTTCTTCAACGCCACTCGCAATTAAAATGTATTACTACTTAATAAATTAAATTTTATTTTTTCCCGTTTTACAAAAATTAATTTAAAAACTAGAGCCACATATTGCGGGTCAAATTTTAAGCTATTATAATGCTTGTTCATTGGACTGATAGTAATATTTTTAGTGTATTGAATACGTAATAATCAGTTACCGTTCACTGATTTTCTTTAAACTTGGTAATCAGGTACTACCTTCGCAGTAGAAAAAATGTATTAAATTTTTGCAAAAATTGAAAAAAAACAGTGGAGGTGTTTTGACCGAAATAACATTTGAAATCTCTACTGGGGCACTTAAGCGAAATGCTTTTTCTTACAAAAGTTGAAGTTTTTTTATCAAGATCACAAATTATTAGAACTTTTATTTAATATTCACCTCTTTCTCCAAAAAATAACTATATATTTTGTTTTATTTTAGTTACGAGAATATCTTGCTTCAAAAAAAGAATTAAAAGGAGATCTTTTCATTTATATTTTCTACATCAATAGGCCTTCAAACCATTATAAAAAAGTTTTACCCATCCCGCTACTATATTTTAGTGGTGAAACTTGGTCGTAGGAGTTTAGTTAATTGACTAAATCGGATTTACTGAGATTGGGAGAGGATAAAAATCAGATAAATATTGCAGTTAGTACAGTAGTCTGTGATAAAAAAAATATGTTTTTAATTAAAAACAATTTTTTGTTTATTTTAAATTTAAATCCCACTTCTTTCTTTCTTTATCTGTTTAGCCTCCGACACCATCGTAACGTACTACTTCAAAAGATGAATGAGGATGGTATGTATACCAAGTGTAGTCTTGTACAGTCTCAGGCTCAGTTTGACCATCCCTGATATGTGTAGTTAATTGAAACCCAACCACCAAAGAATTTAGAACTTTTAACTTCAAATCAGCTGATTTGTGATGACGAGTTCACCAGCGACCAACACCCGTTGTGTTATTTAAATCTCTCACGCAAGTTACCCTAGCATTTGAAATGTAAAATCTTAATTATTTAACTGTTTAGTATTTCTTTTAAAAAAAATTTAGCCAAAAATTGTCACCCCTTCCTAGAAAATTACAGAATGAATTGCCGGATTTTCTTGATTTAATCTGTTGATGATAAAAAGAAAGTGATCATTTTATCCTAGAATTCTTGGCTCTTTAAATATAATTTATAATTTTTTTAAATAAATGATTATAGTAACTAAAAAATAATTAGAAATTAATATTAGATATTGCCCTAAAAACTGAACTAATAATTTGCTTACTGAATGGATGATTTGTATTAACGACCGCATTACATCAACAATTTCATTTATATTAACGAAACAAACTATCATATTATTTGATTAACCTAACACTGAATAATAATATATGCTGAGTTGGGTTTGCAACGTATAATAAGATAATAAAGACTAAACCAAACTATAAGAAAGATACAGAAACTTATAAAACTTAGTTAAGTTAAAAATATTTCTTGAAAATAATATCTTTGTACAGCATAACATTATAACGCTTATTATTTTAAATACAAATACCCAGCAGGTTTTAATAAGAAACATCAATTACTTAAATTGTAAATTAATTAAGAAGTGGAAGATGTAAAGAATTTAAAAAATTCTCTTGACAGTCTACGTATCAAAGAGAACTGTGTATTTTTGTGTTTTTAAACAAGTCATATATTACAAATTATTTATGATTTTTCAATTTTTTATCATATAATATAAATGTTAATAAATAAAAATAAGTTTATTAAAACGTATCAGGATTTAAAATGTTTTGATCTTTTAGTAAAATTTATTAACTTATTTAAAACAAAAAAATCTCTAAGCATTGAACCAATTTATTCAACGCTACATAATATTACTCCAAAGTCTAATAAGTACTACAGGAGAACTAAACTAGCAGCTTGGTTTAATTTCCGTCGCGTAAAACCGGCAAAACCTGACATCCGTAGGGAAATCACCTGTACTTTAATATGGCATACTCAACGGATGGTAAAGTAGTATCCTAAAAGTCGACATTTTTATACTTACTCACGAAATACAACAAGAATCAGCAAATTTTTTATGAAATTTAGAGATTCTTTTCTGGAGATATCTCTAAAATTGGAAATTTAAACTAAAATATATAGTAAACTGAAAATAAATTAGCTACGTGTTAACATAAATATTTTTAATAAAAAATAGATTATTTTTCTGTATTCAAATAATTTAACTAAATTTTTCAGTAAAGAAATTTTTTTGAAAACTTAAATGAAGTAAACGTTTACTTTGCAATTCTTTTTTCTGTTTAGCCTCCGGAACCACCGTAAGGTTACATCCTCTTAAGTAATCTTAAGAGGATGAATGAGGATGGTATGCATGAATGTAAATGTAGTTTAGTTTTGTATGGTCTCATTTCGACCATTCCTGAGATGTGTAGTTAACTAAAACCCAACCACCAAAGAACACCGATATCCACAATTTAGTATTAAAGATCCGTGGATACCTTTTACTTTTCAATTAGTTTCAACAATAAATTCCACTGCTCTATAGATTTACATAACACGCTTATTTCTAAATCATCAATAATTTGATTGCCCACATTCTTAGATTTATTTCCAACAAGGAACTACTATTTATTACATATCAATTCATCTTGAATGAAAAGAATTTGATAACACATGTTCGATTTTAAAAATAAAGTTCAAAACAAAACTTAATCTTCTTACAAAATATAAAGAATTCCTTTCAAAAGCTAAAACATAAATTTTTTTCTTAAAACTTGTTGATCCTTTGTAAGCGGACCTACAAAGATTTATTGTTAGATTACGTAGAATAATAGATCATTGATAAATATAGAAATGATTTAGGGTTTATTGGTTCAACACTATCATTATAATATATCACTTCGATTTTTATTCACTAAAAATATAGGCTAGTTACCATTTTTACTGAAATGCAAATATTATGCTTTTAGCAGATGAGTGGATACAAAACTTTTTAAAATAGAATTTATTTTTTTACGCGAATTATATTCATTAAGATACAGAATAAATAATTAAGTTTATACATTAAAATTGGCACCAGTTATAATACATTTTATTATCTTATGAAAATGTTAAGGTGCTGCAATAGGTTTATCTTATGACTTATCTTATTGTGCGTATGGAGGAAGTGAATATTATTATTGTAGTTGGCGATAGTTAAGGAGGAGGGTATAAAGTTATCCCTAGAGTCAAAAGTGGAGGGGATGATTGGGAGGAGACTGAGGTATCAATGAGCTATCAATAACTTCATTCGGTTCCCTGATTTCCAATCATTCTCCTAGGAATGATATCACTGCAAATACTACCCCAGGCGTAGCTAACATACGCCCCGCGGGCCGGATCCGGCCCGCGAAAAGTATTTCAATATTAGCTTATTTTATAAGCAACTGAATAATGGAAAATACGGAAATTTAAAAAACTATTTCACATTAGTTTTTTTTGTTAATTTGTTGTACTAAATTACTTACATTTATTCAAAAACATCGTTTTTGTATTTAACATTTTTTTAATTTTAATATTTCGTTCGGTCCGTGAAAAAGGTTTTCTTTCCAATTCTGCCTGAAGGCAAAAACTGTTGGCCATGCCTGGTCTATCCTAACCAATAATTGTTATAAGACAGCTTTGGTGTATTGTACCATTGTAGCACTTCATCCACAAAAACTGTATCAAATTTTTACAAATTATACCAAACACAATCTTCACTCAATCTTACAAAGAATAAAATGGAATTTGAAATTTTTTCATAATTGGATTTTTTTTAATTTTAAGATTCTGTTTTTTTAATATCTGGCTGAATACATTTTCTGTAATATATGATTTTTTTAATATTTTAAATAGAACGAGAAAAAATAGCTCCAATAACGTTAAAACATTACTGTAGAGTTGCTGAATTCATATCCATGTAACTTATGTATTTTTTCTTCCACTTGAATCGGAGTACTACAGAATCAGGTTACTAGTTTTTTTGGTTTTTTTTAGAGCTTCTCAGATTAATGAGAACTGTTTTTTGTTTTACTAAAGTTCAACTACTTGTCCATATTGTATTTCTTACTTATAACAATATTCCTTCTTACTGTAAATAAAAATGTACATATTTCCCACCCAAGGAAGAATCTCAGAATACCATTAATATCTCCTATTCATATGAAGAGAACGTTCAACAAATAATATTGAATAGCCAATAAATTAAGAAACTAATTTCAAGATATTAAGTTTTAATTTTATAACCAGTTATTTCAGTTACACATGAAATAATGGAATTTATGATAGGAGAAAATTACCTTTTGAAAATTTTAATACTGAATAACTTACCATGATAATTCAATAGACTACTCGGTTTTCATTTTATTTAAAAAACATCACGTATGAACAGAGGTGTGTGGATGTTTGTGTGTGTGTTATTGTGGTGTTATAGAATGAACAGAGGGTATATGTGCGCATATGCTTCTGTTCTCTTTGCCAATTTTAATATAGTAACAGGTAATATCAAGTAACTACTAAAATTAAATTATCTTTTATTATTAATCCTTTCCTTGTTCATTTTGTCCTATATTTTCAATATTATATTTTACCAGCTTTTCATTTTCATTTTGAATTGTACTTAATTAAGTTTTCATCAATAAAACCATTCTGTAATAAAATGAAATTGAATGAAACCATTCTGTAATAAGTAGTCAAGCAACATTATATAAGGTAAAAAATGTTATACATGTTTTTAATTTACACACACGTATATTTATATATCTTTTTGTAGGTAAAAACTATTTTTATTATTTGTAAATTGTGTAAAAGTTATGAATGAAATATAAATTACTGATGGAAGTGACATTATATGTAGACAAAATTATTTTCAACTTTTTTATAGTCTATTCATTACTTATTGAGTAATGTTGCTATAACCATACCAAATCTCTTTTAAACTAACTTTAAATGACGTTATTCATTTGAAATAACTTTATATCGTTTAATTCCATTAAATTTAGTATTCAGTAAGATTTATTTATTGACTAGGCTATAAACTAGCTTCTTTGCACATGTGACACTGTTGCATCAGTGTTTCCAAGTAACAGTATAACCTCAGAGATAATATTAAAGTATTTATAAAATAAAATCTAATTTAATTTATATCATAAAAATATTACTTTCATTTTGTAACTTTATCAATAATTTTTAATAACAGAAAACCCATGAAATTTTTCAAACAAGAAAATTTATTTTATCGTACAAGAGAAGCATTATGATGAATATTATTCCATTTGTATAAGTTTAAGTCAGTTTATGTAATTTTTATGTAAGTAGGTATGTAAAAAACCATACTGGAATGCATAAAACACCTGACTACTTTAATTTGAGAACTTGTGGCTTTATCTCATAACAATATTACTATCCCACTATACTGTTAGTCTTCACTTTGATTAGTTGTTAAATTTTATCCTATTATTGATCATCTTATCGCTGTGAAGGTATTTATTTTATTAAAATCTCAAAAGTTGCTCGTTAAATATTTCAATGAGCAGTTCCAGTAAAGTACCATCTCGAAGGTAACATACAGTTATTGTAGTTTCAAAAAGATTCTGTTTTTGAAAACAAAACTGACAGTTTTGTAAAAAGAAAATACAATTTCTTTCATAGAAAGAAAGATACTGTTTAAGTCTTAAATTAATATAAAAAGTTTAAAGAGATTCATTTAAAAGCAGTTTTTCCAATAAACCTAACAAGTAAATTGTTTCCAGTGTAATTTCTGCAGAGTTCAAATTATTCTTAATTATATCCATTAAATGTATCACTGAAGCAATTAATATACAGAAAGAGAGACTTGTTTGATCACACAAATCAAGCAGATTATATCTGTACTCTTGCTGAACATCTTGAAAAACAATGGGTAATTTATTTGCTATGATGAAATATATTTTGTCTTGAGGCAGTTAAAAAACATAATTTTCACCTTCTGGAAAACAAAAGTTCACTGGCCCTTACATTGTCTGAAGTTAATAGTTTTGTGTTTTTATTCATCATGTCTTATTTGAATTCATCTATTAATTAAAAGCAGTTTAGGTTCTACTTAATTATCACTGACCTATAGAATTTGGTCTTCTAAACATTTAGTATAACAGGAAGGGAATCCTAATAAGCAAATATCGGATTAAATGTTTAGTCCATCCAATTTTGAAGATAAAATTGATTGTTATGTCTTCATAAAATACATATAAAAATGTAATCTGTAAACTAGTTTGTTTATTGGTTGCCTTTAAAATTTTCAAACATACTTTAATTGAGAGATTTGTTTGATGATTCTGAAAATAATCTGCCTTTAAAATTCTGATTTATAAGTTCTTATTTTGTCTGACCATAACTTACAAAATTCATAATCACTTTCATTCAAATTTTAAAACATTATTTGTCACAGTTTTTGGTTTTTTTAGATGACCCTATCAAATTTCAAATTACTAAATGTTTTTCTTTTTCACATTTTATGCTTTTCATGAAGGCATGTTACTTCTATAACAACAATCTGTCTCTACAGATTGTAGCAAACCAGATTGACTTCATTATAAATTTTATTTATGAATTAAAATAGGTGTAATAATAAAAAAAATTATAAATTCTTTGCAAGTATTTCATTTAGTTTCCTAACAGTTACAGATACATCCACTCCACTTAAAAGATAAGTGGAAGAACTTCAATAGTAGTTTGTATCCTAAACAGTAGAATAAAATGATTACAATCATATAAGGATATATGTTGACCTGTTTAGAATGAAGTTAGTTGTTGATAATATTGTTATTTCTAGAATTAAGAGTTTCATAATGGAACGTCCTTACTAGGATGAGAGTGGAAACCTTCTTTTTTTTGTTTCAAGTATTACTTCAGAGAATTAATGAGGATGATATGTATAAGTGTAAATGAAGTGTAGTCTTTTATAGTCTCAGTTCAACCATTCCTGAGATGTGTGGTTAATTAAAACCCAACCACCAAAGAACACCGGTATCCATGATCTAGTATTCAAATCCGTGTAAAAATAACTGACTACTAGGACTTCAACGCTGGAACTCTCGACTTCCAAATCAGCTGATTTGGGAAGACGCGTTCACCACTAGACCAACCCAATGGGTTGAGAGTGAAAACCTGGCTTATTGTATCACACACTTAACTTTAATTATACAATCAGTTCAAAGGTAGATCTCAGTAAAAGAAATTACATCGTTGCACTGCCTACTTATGAAAATTGTTTGTAATTTTTAGTAGCTAACTTGAAACAGTTTTGTCTTGATTTTAATAAATGAAACATCTAAATAGAATTCAATCTTGTTTTGAAGATTCATTCCCAGTAACATTATAGTGCTCTTACAGGATGTTATTTATTCAGCAACTTTAAATATAATACATGAAAAAAGACTGTAAAATACAAACCCTGTCTGTTGAAGTTTTACCATTCACCTGAATATGGAGTTATCTGGTTTATACATAAAATTATTATCAAATTTCAATAACAATATTGATAAAATAAGCATTCACAATAGTCCAGCTACTCTGAAGTTCTAAGCTAAAACTGGTTCGTATGTAAATATAAACATGTAGACATACTGATTTGAAAATAAAGATTGAGTTTTATTTTTTATTATGCATTATACTATGAATATGTAAGGAATTTACAAATAAATTTTTATTGGTAAATTATATAGCTGTTTTAATGATGGTAGTTGTCTTTAAAATACATCAGATATTTATGGGAAAATCTTATATATATATATATATATATATATATATATACAAAGAGTGTTTGTGTGTGTCCAATAGTTACAAAAGGTTGTGATAGGTTGTGATGAAAAGAAAGAGAAGGTAATAAAAAAAGCATCCTATAGGGAAAGAAAAATGAGGAAAGCGTGTATGGACACTTCTTGCATTTATAGTCGCATAAAAATGGTGATTCTTTTTTATGATACTCTTAAAAGTTTTAAAAAGTTAAAAGAAAAAAATCCCTTCAGGCACAAATGTAAATGCTTTAGTTATTAGTTAAGTATTCTAGCCTACCTTATGTTTGCTATCAAATGACTTTCATGTATATAAAACTGTTAGTATTATTTTATGGTAAAAAGTAAAATAATGGACGGGAGGTCATGTAGTATCGTTTGAGCCAATAGCATGACTGGTATATGAAATTTACCCTGTCTTACCCATTACTCCCTTTATCCCCTTTTATTATTTCACCCAGAGATTTAACTATGACTATTATTTTTATAATATCACTATTAACATAACTACCCGATCAGCTGAAAAATAGTCAGTTTTACCAACCTGATGGATGTTATCGACATAAAAGTCTTTCTCAATTAGTTTTAATTTGTGATATAATTCAGACCTTCTATCTCAATGATAGTTATTTGTATGCGCCATGAAAACAGAATGGTAGGCTATTACCCATCCATCCCTTTATATCCTGCATCTAATTTAATAATCTTGACACTATATTCTAAGATTTCAGTCAACATAAATATATAGAGTTGATAGGGTTGAATTACTAATTTTTGTTTTATTGTTTTAAACTTGCCCTTATTTCTACACAATCAACTTCCCTTAAGTAAAAATAAAATTCTCTTAAAGTAAAATAAAATGAACTAGTTGCTGTAAATGTTAAAATGTACTCAGATGGTGAACCCGGCGCACAGCGGATTCACCAGTGCTATTTTGGACGTAAGACAGTTGGTGGAAGTGTATGAACGCTACAGGTTTCAGAGTATTATAGAGCTAGTTGCCTCTTCTCCCGCAGGCAGTTAAGGCAAATTCCTTCTGTTTTGTGACCTATATTTGAGCTTAAAGTGATGGTATGGAGGCTAGCGAGTCTTGATGTCCGGGGTATCAGCCGATTCGCGATTTCTAATTTGCGGCCGTCGGTATGGTCCTGCGCACATTTTCTAAGTTTTTGTGCAGCAAACGCCTGGACCAACGATACTGGCAATCGTGTCTAAAGTGTTAACTCTGTATCTTTCAATTTATTTGTAATATTACAAACTTTATTTGTAACAATTTTTTTGAAATTTGTGTAATCGAGGTTTCTCTTGAATAATTTAATGCATAAGAAAATGAGTGGTCGTTTGAGTAGTGATAATGAATTGTCTCCTAAGAAGAAATTGCTTCGAAAAGCTACTCTGGTACAGACAGGTATAACAGAAGGAAGTGATTGACGAAATTAGTGGTCTTACTAATGAGGAGATTAAATGCCGCCAGTGAACTTAGTAGGCATTTGAAACGGAGTGATACACAGGGACGCCAAGTCCGTGAACGATTAAGAAGCCGTCGCCTACAAAGGAGAGTAGTCACGGTAAAGGGTCTTAGATTCAGGCACTGATTCTGATTCTCAGCTTATTGAGGAGATATTCGGTCCTTCCACAAGCCGGTCAAGTCAGGTGTTGACGCCCATGATGGTTAAAAAACTAGCGATAGCTGATTTAAAGAATGTGGAAACGCAGATGGGTTCTGCGGATTCGATCTCTTCCGAAAAAATGATGGAACTTATAGAAATGTTTAATGGGTGTGTGCTGAAATTGAGGAATTCGTTGGCAACTCTAAAAATGTTAAAGAAAAGAGTGCAGCGTACGTACAGGCACGTATACTTAAATTACGATACCTTTATCTACTCACAGTTAAACGAAAATCCCAAACCCGCGTAGGGAAGACACCCGCCTTGTGACGTTTCCACACCCCTCCCCCACCGATCCAAACCCTGATGGGCCTTAACGGGAAACGTTTCGCCTTCTAACTCTTTACATCTCACAGTAATAAGCCAGGCCTCGTTGGGATGCTACCGATGTAAATTCCTGTGTAGACATTTACATCGGTGATTTCTAAATTCAGCTTTTGCCTTCGCTGTAGGCCTCGTCCGGACATCTTGAATGTCCTACATCGTTGCCCTCTGAACTAGCTAACCGAGTTCGCGGAACCACTAACCCCGCGCCTACTTCTGCTTTTACTGAGCCACTTTCTTGTAAATGTCCCAAGATTTCGAGGCAAATTTAAAAAGTATATTACCAAAAATGTTGTTCGCACAACAAAAATTTAGTCCTAGTTCCCTTAGTGAACTCAACTTCAGTTCATACCCCTGACTTGGTTAATTTACGGACTTCGGTCTGGTCTACAAGGAAAAGGCGGTTAGACCTCCTACTCCCTCTCAGCTCCATCGCAGAGTCCCGTGTGACATTTACTTCACCTTACTACCATCGTCGAGATGCCGCTACACCTCACGGCTGCATGGGAATCCATGAACTCTGCAGTGCAATCGCCATCCTGCCGACAGCTAACGTTCAAATAATAATCATCACAATTACTATCTAACCGTGGCTCGATGCCAACACGAATTAAACGAACAGAAAGATTACAAGGTTATATCGAAGAAAATCGATATAACAACGCAGGGATGAATTCACCCATCCCTGCGTGAACGAGCCCAGCCATTTCACCATTTGTTAAAAAGGTGATGTCAGTTGCAGTTAAAGAAAGGAAGCCACCAAAGATAATCCTAGTATCAGATTAAGATAAATCGGTGGAAAAAACTTCTAAGGTTTAAGGGTGAAGTCACACACAAACTAGAAGCGAGAAAGGAAGGTCTCTATAGTTCAGGTATAAAAGAAAATTCAACGACGTCCCCAGAGATCTGGGTGAGCAAGTGTGAGGACCCAGAATATAAAATGTTCTGCGGAAGAATTTAAACAAGTTTCGGGTAGTTTTCCGCGCAGGAAAACGTGAGAATAGTGATGTGCATTATATAGTTGAGTTCAATAAGCAGTTCAGAACTGCTATTGCAGTAACAGGATGAGTCTGTTTGGAATAGCAGACATGTAAGATGCATGATTTTCTCAGAATCAGCCGGTGTTTTAAGTGCTCAGGACTTGGACACGTCGCTAAGTACTAATACTAATGAGAAAGAGCTTTGCTCCTTCAGTTGCAAAGGACGGTCACCTTATAAAGGATTTCCCTGTAAAGAGGGCGGAAGAAATACCCTCTTGTATAAAGTGTGTTCGGCTTCTGAAGCCGACTCAACACAGTAGTCGGTCAGATGAGTGTCCCGCATGTAAACGTGATTAACCCCGCGTATAAATTCCAGTAGAGCTGAAATTTAGAGGACGTAGATTTCAGATAGTCCTAAAAGCCAAAGATATGGGACTCTTTCTGGGGTCATTCAACTCGTTAAATTTTAAGGGAATTCTGTTTAGGGTAGGGCGGCTCGCAGTTTAAACATCAAGAATATAATGTTGAATTTGAAAGTTGTAATTGTACACGTGGCATACGGTGGTGATGTAAACTAATAGGTGTTAAGTAGGACGAAAACAAGGCTAGCAGTGACGGCGAATTGAGTTAAAAGATACTACTGGATCGGCATTTGTGTACCGGCTAAAGGAACATCGCCCGAAGAATTCGGAGGCTTAGGCTGAGGGAGAGACATCTCCCGGAAAGTGCTAAACTAGAGCATTTTGGACTGCAGGCAAAGCCACTCAGGGTGAGGAACTGCAGGGTGGCGGGCTACCGGAATAGCCAAAGTGGGTGTTTTACAAAACAATTTTTGTTTAAGATGTAAATATTAAAAGTGTGAAATAATTAAATGATAATACAATTTTTTTGGAAGGGAATCTGTTTTCACGGGTCTTTTTCTATGAAAAAACTACAAACTTGTTAAAATTATATGCAAACTGCAATAGAGTAGTGTTATGATAGATCTTATAAGAACGAGAGTCGTTTCGATATAAATTACAAAAAGATAGAAAGAACAGCGACCTTTTTGTTTGGGAATATCTGGATACAGATGTAGTACTTCATATTAAAAATCTCTTGCCCAGTTCTACCCAAGAAGACCGAGACTTTTTGTTATTTTATTTTGTTTCCTTTTACCCCGCTCAAACACATACCGAAGATAAAGAAACATCAACCTTCCAGTTTGCAGTATCATAACGAACCACTCTTCTAACTGCCTCGCTCAAATTTTTTCGAGCTTAAATTGACCGTTACTGAAGAATGACTCAACCAATCTTCATTAAATTTTCACATTCACAATTGCAAATACAATATTATAGCATATCTAAATTTCATTGAAATTGATGTAATAGTTTTGGACAATTTCAGTCTACAAATTTCCACACACAAGCCTTTAAAAAAATATAAATTTATATATGAGGAAATCACTAATTAAGTGAATACTATTTTTCGTATTCTTTATATATTAAAACGTGAAAAAAATTCATTTTCACCCTCCACTCACACCTTGGGACCGAAAATAAAACCATATTTTTCTTCGAAGAGTCGGTAAAAAACACAATAAGCTTATTTTTTAACTCATTAATAATTTTACTGGACAAGCTAGATACCCTTTTTGTCCCAAAGAATAGTAGCCATCAGCCAGTAATTAGAAGTAAACAAAATGGAAATTAAACAAACAAGGACTTTGCTTAACACTGTTGAATTAAAATAATAAAAAATAATTGAAATACCAAATAGCTTACATAAAGAATAACACTCTTAGCTTAAAAGATAAATCAATGCTATCGACCGCATCAGGTTAAATCTTTATATATATATATATTTCTTGTGTGCGTGTGTATGTCACTGAACTCCTCCTAAACGGCTGGATCGATTTTGATGAAAGTTTTTGTGTGTGTTCAAGGGGATTCGAGAATGATTTAGGTGCACAATTTGGTCCACTGGAAAATGTTTTTTTAATTAATTTTTTATTTATAAGTAGTTGTTGATTTTGGAATGTTTTACATTGGATCCGGCAGACTGCGCTATCATCGCAGTATCGAATATTCAATAATATTCTATTGTAATTTTAGTTTGTCCCGACAGTTGGTGCTGCATCAAATTGAGAAAAATATTTCGTAATTTTGTGTTATTATTGTGTTACAAAAAATCGCGAGAAAATAGTTTTTTAATAAATAAGAGGCTAATAAAACAGATGGAAATGTAAACAAAGGAAATCTAATCAGATCAATGCAAGATGGCCGCTGTCAAATACAACGACCAATCACAAAGAGCCCGTATGGCCGTTGCCAATGTAAACAAAATCACAACTGATTAAGTAACAAGTAGGCAGCACTGCGATCGCGTTTAGAATTGTGCGCGTATTGAGTAATATTATATTATATTATTATTTACTGAAATAACGTTTTAAAGTGTAATTAAAAAATATACATTGTGCAAATTTGTATATAATATTATAATATGTGGGAGGTACTTTTTTAGAATGATATGTGAAAATTAGTAGTAATGTGGATGAAAATTTATTAATTACACTAATTATTAATTTTATGTTTCGATTTTTTAATTCAATTTTCATCGGACATCTCAATATTTAGTGAAAATAAATATTAACCATACTACACATAATTAATCAATAAACCCATTACAAAAATACACCAATCACAAACTGATAATATCATACTAATAATCATTTTAATGAAATTTAGAACACATTCCTGCTAATTTTAACTTAATTAAGTTACTGATATTTATGTGTGTACATTTATTACAGAATAATGCCGCGTCAGGACAACGTCTGTCGGGTCCGCTAGTAAAATATAAATCTTAAATCAGAAGAATTTAATAAAAGCAAAAATAATTTAAGACATCTTATAAAAAGGATGGCACAAATAATAGGCTGTTTCTCAATTCTGTCAAAATTTATATGTACAAATGTAGACCTTCTCTCTGTACTTCAACACCAAATTACTGAGAAACAATCAATCTGAAGAGTTGTTCTGGAAATCCTTCAGTTATTATGCTACGCCGGATCTGTAGGTTCTACGCCAGGGTCTAGAAATATACTGATGTGTATACCTGTACAATACACCACTGCCGAGCGTCAATTTGTCACTGAGTTGACGGTAAGGAAATAAATACTGCATTCAGATCGGTAAATAATTAAATATTAAATAGATAACATTACAAAAGGGTAAGTGTTCTATTACGAAAATAAAAAGAAGAGACGTCCGCAGGCATTTTACTGGTCGTATCAAAATAGACCGTGATAACATCTTAATTAGAGTGTTGTCAAAACTAAAATATCTGTATATATATATATATATATATATATATATATATATATATGTGTGTGTGTGTGTGTGTGTGTGTGTGTGTGTGTGTGTGTGTGTGTGTGTATCTATGTATGTATATTCAAATAAATTATAAAAATTATATTATATGCAAAAATTGACACTTTCTTTAATTATCCTGTATTAGTAATTATACTACATTGAAGAGAAATGTTTTTCAGGGGTTTAAAAATGGTTTTTTTTTTGGCCATCGTGTGTTTTAATATTCATCTTTTTTTATTCCTCTTTATTATATCTGTTCTACATTCTTTTTTTATATACATCTGTAGTTTCCCCGACCCCCGGAGCTTGGACCCGCAATTAAGCATAAACTCAGCTCCGAGGGGTGCCTTCACCTCAAACTACCTCGGAAGGACGCAAGGCCCTACTCAGGCAGCCGGGACTCGATCTTTTAGCATTCCATGCCTCAAGTGAGAAGTTGCCGAAAGGGAACTTCCAATCGGGACTCCGGTCTTGAGCCTTTATTCTACTTTTTTTATTTTTAACTTCCAGGTCCACCGTTAGGTATTGCTTCAGAGGATGAGATGAATGATTTGTAGTGCGTGTGAAAATGTCATGTTTGATTCGAACCCGGGACCTCCGGATGAAAGGCCGAGACACAACCACTCGCGCCACGGAGGCCGGCCTTTGTTCTACTTAGAAGTGGCTAACTGTACTTTTTAATCTATCATTTTCAATTAATTGGTGTAATTATATTTTTGTTTGTGACTGGCTTTTTTTAAGGTTGGTAAGTTGTAATTTTGACTGTAATTATTTAACTTGTAGTAATGCATTTTATATACATTGGGGTTTAAATAAAATTACTCGTTTGTACAAAGATAAATATTTTTTTTTATAATTGGAAATTTATGATGCAGCCAGCAATATAAACTATTAAAGAAGTCGTTTTTGCTTATGCGTAATATTCCGTATTAGAAAATTCCTCGAGTTCGCTTGCGTCCGAGTTTTTTTTTATTGTTTCTTCGATCCAGTCTTTTAATTTTTTCTGAGTGATATCTGTGTATACGGATGGGTAGGACGGGTCTGGGCAGTAGAAGACTATTGAGAGTACGCCAACAAGTTCTTTGTTACGAACGAGTGGACTTCCGCTTTCACACTGAAAAAGAAAAAAAAACTTTTGTTGTTATATAGCATCGTTATTCAGTGTTAATAATTTTATTTTCATTTAAATAACACACTATTTCCTGTTATATAGTATTATACTTAATGTCATATTTTATTTCGTATAGCGAATAATTAAACTAATATATTTCAGTAAGGTATGTTTTTGATCGACATACCATGATTGACAACATCATGGTAATTTTCCACCTGTCGATTTACCAAAAAACTCTGAGTAACATTTTTGAATGCTTGCCAAGCTGCTTTCTCCAGTGGATTTAATAATTCCTCAAGCTTTTCATCATGCATCACTAATTTTAGGAAACTTCTGTTTTAAGTACATGAAACCAGGAGGAGTATTGTCCATGCCCTTGACGAAACACTTCATTAATCCTAGTTTGATATGTAACGCAGGTAGGTACACATTTTAAGGATTACTCACTGAGTCATGTTTCATATTTTCCTATTCAGGAATGAGTGATTCGCGTTTAGGCCATTCTTTTCTAATGAAATGTTTTTTTCTGTGCCTACTATCCCATTAACACAAAATAGTACTTTGTGTAACCAAGCTGCAAACCAAGAATAAGGCAATTACTTTCAAATTACCACAAATATTCCACCATACACTGCATATTGAAGCTTTTTCAGTATAAATTTAAAGTTTTCATATGTTTCATACTAGCAGATTGAGCCACAGGTACTGATAGGAACTTATTGCCATTATGCAGAAGCACAGATTTTAAACTAACTTTAGAGGACTCAATGAACAAACGCTATTCTGTTGGGTTATGTTCATTACAAATGTCTTCATAGATAAGAAATGTCATTACAAAACACTAAGCCATTTTCTTCAGAAAAATAATTTTTAAATTCAGAATGACGATTACGATAAATATATATATCTTTGTATTCTTTTGATGAAGATTCAGACCTTTTAGCCGGAAACCAAGCATTTCAGACTGTTTTTTTTTAACTTTAAATCTCGTATAAAATCGTTAAGATTTTCTTGAGTCAGCAGATGAACTCTGCTTTGTTCAGAGGTTGTATCACCAGAATCTCTTTCTTTTTCTTTCTTACTTCTATCAGATTTTGAGCTGTCTTCATCTAATGTCACATATTCTGAAGGCTTTGGTATGGGCAATTCTTCTCAGTGTGGAACTGGTCTCATTGCAGACAGGGTACACGACTGTATGTTTTGATTTTAATATAATCTCTTTAATATTTGTTAAACAGAAATAACAGTCAGAAGAGTGATTTTTGGTTCCCTCCAAATAATAGGAATAGCAAATGGCATGTTGTGTGTACCATTTTTCCATGCAGTGAGAACCCTAGAACACGATAAACAACAGATGTTTGGGGCCAAGAATCTTGTTTGGTCCCCGACTTTACACCCAAAATAAAGTTCATAACACTTTTTTACTAATGGAGTAATGTTTCGCCTTTGGGCTTGAGCGTCACTTCACCACATACATAAGAAAAATTGTTAGGATGATTTAAAGAAACTGTAGGCATTTTGTAACTAACGACTAATGAAAAGAAATAAAGTTGTAAATATGTAATATACAATAATTCAGACACACAAAGCATTTGCAATGACGTGTTTAATGGTTCACATCATCTTACAACTGGCATCGTTCTGATGATGTGTGCTACACTAGATCAGGTTTGTACATGTCTATACACGTCTGAACTTGCACAACAGTAGCAAAGCTACCGTTTGAGTTAGCTCATTTGGTTCCATCATATTTACAATGCTCTAGGAGCTTTTACTTGACAATGGACAAATGGATGAAAAAACGTTTAAAAAAGTTAAAATGACAAAAAACTATGGGCGATAGAGAAATTACAAATATATCTTTGAAAACAGGATAAAAAAATTCATTAGGAACACCTATTGGCATTCGTGAGACAAAAATCATGTTGACCCGTGTAATCAGTGACAGAATGTAATGTTTACCCAAACCTAATTTTGCTAAATGACTTTTAACAATATGTAAGTTTTACTTACTAAACACGGCCCCTTAAAGTCAGTTACAGGTGTACAGTAGTTCAATTCTGTAAATGTTGGATAAGAGTCATAATAGTGTTTACAACCTTGGTAATCTATTACTGTACGATTTAAAGATCGTAACCAACCGTCATGTATGAAGTCGTTCGAATTGCCCTGAAATAAAAATGAAACAACGAATTAGTTTATTAACTGAGGTTTAAGTAAATTAGTCCAGGTTGATATTAAAATATTTTATAAACCCGTCAATTAGTTTAGTAAAATTAATGAAAATTACTCGGTAAAATCATTCTTACTTCTCCGTGCAGTTTAGTTTAAATAAATTATAGGATTATGAATTTCAGGTTTTCACTGATGCTGTTATTTTTAGTTTACAGTAGAAAAAAGGCGGGGGCTGTTGCCCGCCGCGAAAATGTTACATGGTTTATGTTTCATTAAAAATGATTTTATTAAACCAACTGTAACTAAATAACGTTCATGGATTTAGCGTACTAACAACAACAAAAAATTTTACAACGAAAACCTTCAAACGTGAACATTTTTTGCTGTTTCTTGAGTTTTGAGAGTATAATACAGCTCTAATCCCAATATTTTCCTTTTTTATCCACAAAACACAAATATAATTTTAGATAAATCATTCGTAAAGAAGTATCGATCGTTCGAACGAATGAATAGTTCGAGAAGTATAAATCGTTCGAAAGAATGAATCGTTCGAGATTCATTTTTCCCATCTTTTTATGGGAAAAGATTTTAATCTAATTGACGATTTCATCATGTAAACCTGTTATCTCGATTATCCAAATGCTGATATAGATATTCTATTACTAATAACAAATCATTTTGTAGTATTTTTATTTGGAAAATCGTGATAGTACCGTATTGAAAGATGTTCACTTTTCTTTAAACCTTACAAAATATGTTGAATTAGGATTGATCATTTGACGCTATATTAAATGCATTACTTCCAGCTGTTTGATGGCTATCCCGATTCTAGATGAGGATATCGTGGGTTCTACGAAAGAAGGTTATTAAACCGAGTGAAATTTCTTATACAAGATTTACACGTTCTGCAAAATGTTGCAAGCAAAGAAATAGACTATTATTTACTATCACTAGAGAACATGTGGCTCGGGAAATGACAGACATTTCGCAATTCTTTAGGTACAGAAAGGATAAATAGATGTCGAAATGTAATATAATATTGCATGGTTTTACTTATCACTCGGTTGAAAAAAAATTTTATTGTAAGACCGATAAAATCGGGGAGCTGATTTAGAATAGACGTATAATAAAACTATTAAACAAGTATTTTTCTCCAAATTTACTGGTTATTAGTTTTTTGATTCTTTGATTGTGATGTATAGAATGCTAATATATATTTAGAATATACATATATATTAAAATGTACATGGTTTTTCCTTTGGTTGAACTGCATCACTCTCTTGTGTACAATCGAGTGAGATAACTGGTAGCTAGAATTACTTCACCTACTGATGTCGCATCATGGGCAGATCAATTTTCAATAAACAGAGTAATTTGCTCCGAAGTTTATATTTCATTCGCTTAATTCTCGAATGTAAAATTTCGTTAGCCACTCATTCATATTAAAATAAAAATTATCGTTGTACGTATTAGCTCGCCTATCACTACTCACTCTCCCGAGGGCTTTCACGTTTGGCCTCACAGAAGATCGTTTAAAGTATTTTACGGCTGCTTAATTATTCCATATGTCAAGCTACACAGGACAGGTCAGCCAGCAGTGGATGATTTGTTTTGTTAGTATTTTGGAGTTCTGATTTATTATACTCTGTCAGTTCTTGCGTAAAATTCTCCTGCTTCATGTTTATGTACAAAGAGAATAAAAACATTTCTGTTTTTTAAAAGTTGTTTAATATCATTGCTTGGTATATTTCTATTATTATATTTATTTTTACATAACATCATTATTATTATTAGACATTCTACGAATGTGTTTGTTTGTATATACACTTGTATGTAGTTATATTTACAGCTATTTACACATTTTTTATTACAATAGTAAGACATAATTATTATACATACTAACTTATAACCTCACCTTCTTTTCTTCCGTGCCATCTGAATATCCAAATCCACTTAATACAACGCTCTCTCCTTTTACTGGAGATTTATTTGCAATTTTAATTGGTTTCACTTTTTTATCAAATTTGAATGGGGTTTTCAGTTTAATTAAGGCTATATCGTAATAATAAGGATATTCGTAATCGGGATGTGTTACAAATTTTTCAGCCCAACTGGTTTGTCCCTTATCAATCGCTGAATTGCTGCCACCTCTTATTAGTATCAAACTAGCATTTACTCTAAAAATAAAAAAATAAACGGTTAAATTTTGTGAATATTTATAATTAAAAAATATTTATTGATATTAAGCTATAGATAATCGCCGAATAAACTTAGCTTTTTGAGCGGTTTACTTTTATAGGCTGATGTGGTAGGAAATGATAAAAGATATAAGTGCAAAGATATTCCTTATAAAATAAATCTTAACAGCTCGTTTGACTAAACTGTAAAGGGAATGAGAAAAGGAAATTAGAAGGAAAGGTAATTAGAGAAAGATTAACTTGAGAAAATATGTTATTTGCCAAACGTTTTGAATAATAAAATCTAATTATTATTCGATATATCATTCATTTAATACATTTACTAATAATTTCAGTTTGTTTGTAAATTCCACATTATTAAATAGGATTATTAAGTACGGTTTCATATATGCATATGTGTTCGAAAGTATTACGTTATTGTTACATTCTTTATCAGTCGTACTACATTCGTTTCTACGATCTAAACAACGGTACAAAGTATTCGGGAAGATATTTTGTAATAGTACAAATTTTACAGTTAAATGTTACCTTGGCTGTTTTTATTGTAAAAATCTTAAAATTGAATGTTACTAATGTTACTCGAATATTTAAGATTATCACAGTTGATAATATCAACAGTTTGACATGTTGCAAACTGAATTTATTTATTTTTATACTCGTAATTTGAACTATTTTTACTTGCTTTTCTTTAACTCAACAATGTTTTTCTTTTCATATTTGTTCTAAAATCTTGCATCCTTAATTTAAAATACTTCGTGACATGGCCGATTGATGACATTTTGTACAGTTACTAAGGTTGGGTGACAATACAATATTCCACCATTACTTTTGCAAACATTCCTCCGTACGGGGGTAAATTATGGGTGCGGGTGCAAAAAATTGCAAAATCTGCAAAACGGATGTTATCTTTTGAAATCCAAATTAACCTATTAATTAAACTCATGAATGTATGATAATTTGATTAAAGTATAACTAAAAAGTATAAAGCAAGTTTTTAAACATTTTGAAAAATGTTTGTAATATTATTCCGATTAATTCTTATTTTTACTTAAGATTATAAAATTTTAATAAAATCGAACATTTTTCTACTTACTTCCGAGATACCCATGTAGATGTCAATACCCATTTATTATTCAGTATTATCCCAGATCCTCTGTGGTATGCGTTTGCCAACACGGCAGCCTGAAAATGAAAAAGAATATTGTATTTTATACATCATCGATCACGTAGAATCTGCTACTTCAGAACAGCGATTATCTATAATCGATTTGAAGGAGAGGAAACCGTACAGTTATTAATTCCTCTATATTTCGTTTTTTTCTTGCTGTCACGTTTTAACAGCTTTCGATGGACGATAATGAAATGATTTTTTTTCTTTGTACTGCGTAAAAAGGAATGCCTAGTTTGATCAGGATTCGAACCCGGAACCTCCAGATGAAAGGCAGAGACGCTACCACTCTGCCATGAAGATCCGCTGTTATCTTTTTCAAATAAATATTTTATTTAATCCGCTTTACAATTCTTTTTCTTAATAAATTTCCGTATTTAAGCTACTTAGAAGTAAACATTACACTTTTTTAGTTTTAGTGCATTAATAACTTATACGATGTCTGTGATTATCGAGAACGAAAAACATTTTCGTTTGTGAAGTATGTAAATAGTGTCAGCCAATCGTTCTCTAAATAAAATCTGCAGCCGTCTGTTCTTAAATAACTGATAATAAATTTATTCGGGCATTATATAAATTATTACTTTTAAATTTCTTTGTATTTAGCATCAAATAACAATTCAAAGGAACAATATTCTGCGTATTAATGTATATCAGCTGATATTTTTCTTACGTATAACAGGTCTTCATAGCCGTATGATTACATCAGTAATTTTGTTATTTAATTTATTGGCATCAATCCAACCGTATTATTATATAGATATATTACGCCTAATTATTTTATAAACTCTTTGTAAGTAAAAGATTTATATTAATGTACATATTATGCAATGGATTTTACGTAAATAACGTCTTATACGAAAGTTATTTAACAATCGCTTAGTTCTCGAAGGTGATTAGAAGGCATCCTATACTTTAGAATGGTTCGTTAACAAATTTGAAAAGTTAGACAAAACATTTGTAGATATAACTATTTTCGATGTTGTTTTGGGTCTGTAATCCAAGAATTAAAAAAAATTAAAAAATTCATTAAATCAACGAACACTGTAGTGGCGGTATTTCTTAGATTCCTATAAGATTGCATAAGATTCCTATAACAGATGAGATTATTCTTTATCACGGTACGCGTTAATAGAATCGGCGCACAACATTATTAACGAATTTTAAAGATAATTTCTTTAAAGGATATACTTTTGTCTGAAATACAAAAAATTATTTGATTTCTTAGTCATCAGGTTTAATCCTTGTCGTTGTGGTTGTATTTAAAAGTAATTTTTTTTTCCAATAGATAGTTTTTTGTGACATTAATTTATTTGATATTTGTTTATTCATTTATTATGACTTCCGGTTCATAATTTGAGGTTTAGAGGATCGATGACAGGTTAATTTTTCAGCGTTGGAAAACTGATTTGCTTGATTAGGATCTTAACTCAAAACCACGTGACTGAGTAAAAGACAATACATTTTTAATATGTTTATTACAAATTAACTGTACTGTTATTATTATGAAATAAAAGTAAGTTGGGTAGCTAGGGATTAACTAATTAATAACCCTGATAACTTAGGGTTTATAGGCTTCAACTAACTTGGCTTTAAAGCCCAAGGATAGGTTTAAAAAATTCATTCAAAAACAGTTAAAAAACGATTACAGATTCAGCTAATGCAATTATGAATGATATTTTTGAAATTATCTGTTTTGTATACAAGATTACCTAGTCGTATGCATGCGGAAAAAACTATTTTACCGTTGTAGAAAACACTGTCCCCTGCACGGAAACAGAATGATATAAACGGTTGATTTAGTCGCAGAACATATTACTGTTATTTATGATAAAAATTTCTACTTACTATATAAGGGTAATCGTTAATTGATGCTCTTTTCCCTCCAATTACTCCAGTTATCATGTGATCTGTAGATTTATTTTCATTTATTGATTTAATTTCTTGCCCGTTTAGTTCCTTTTTATTCTTATCGTTAGCTGTTACGTGTTCATTAGGTGCTGCAGAAACTGTAATACATTAAAAAGAAAATTATATAAACGCTATATGAAAGTTTGCAGGATACCGTGTTTCATCCAATTATTTGAATTCGTAACAAAGCCACTTTGGGTGTGTGTTGTGTGTGATTATTGGCTGATTAAATGTTTAATTCGTACAAATGGTTTCATATTGATTAATATGTAATCTGGATTAAACAATTCTGTTTTGGTTATATTATTTGGAACTGCGTATTTCACAGCCTGTAATTGATTTTTGTTTATTCATTATGTTTTACATGTAAATATCACTTGTAAATTGATATTTACTAGGTTACTAAACTAGTAACCTGTAAGTAATTTTAGTTTAATTTTTTTGTGTTTTGAATATTGACTTTTTTGGCGTATTATGGCACTGTATTATCTCCTATTCTTTCCCTTTTATATGTAAATGATATGCTTAAACTGCAGATTGAAATACATAATATTATCTCCTAATATAATATATATATATATAATGTGTGTGTATGTATGTATTACGATGTAATATTATCTGTTTTGCAGACGACACAATTCTAATCACTCTAATGCTAGGTGGGAATCAGCTAAAGTCTCTGCCGAAAAGGGATTAATAACGATTCAGAAATGGCTCATCTTACATAACCTTACTCTAAATATAAAAAAATTAAACTGATAGCTTTTTCTCCTTCCTTACGAGGACAACCACAGAACGAATTAGTTGTGAAATTGAACATGAATTCTACCAGTGCTTCTACACGTTAATACTCGGTGATTGAAAAAGTTAAATAGCTGGAATGTCTTGTCATAGTTATATTATAGATGAAAGTTTAGGATGAAGGGTTTTCTTTCTTTCTTTTTCCTGTTTAGCCTCCGGTAATTACTGTTCAGATAATACTTCAGAGAGGATGAATGAAGATGATATGTATGAGTGTAAATGAAGTATAATCTTGACAGTCTCAGTTCGACCATTACTGAGATATGTGGTTAATTGAAGTCCAACCACCAAAGAACACCGGTATCCACGATCTAGTATTCAAATCCGTGTAAAAATAACTGACTACTAGGACTTTAACGCTGGAACTCTCGGCTTCCAAATCAGCTGATGTGGAAAGACACGTTCACCACTAGACCAACCCGGCGGGTGAAAGATGAAGGTTTTTTTTTATTTATAAAAAATTGAAATCCATTTCTTACTTATTGTATAGACTAACTATACAATACTTAATGAAATAAAATTAACATATTGCGAATTTTTTATACAGAAAATGTTACAATACGGTCTATCAGTTGGTCGTATACACTATTTTTTATGCAAAAAGTGATAATAACAACAACATACTGAATAAACATAAACGTATTTAAGCCAAAAAATATTTATGGAAGTTTTATATTATGATTATAAGACAATTATATGTTAAAAGCCTAATGAGACGTATTCAACGTGACGTAAGATAATTTAAATTATGGTAATTACTAACAAGTACCAGTTGAGAAATTTGAGGAGTATTGTTCAAATTTGGCCATAATACGAAGACAGTTTATTTATATTAATACAAGACTAATTAAAGAGCCAGCAACGGATTAACGAAAGTTTTTTCTTTAATATAAATAGTTTATAAAGTGTATGTATATTCTAACTAATTTGCCTCTTATTTGTATGCTTTGTTTTTCTTCTTCCAAAACATCTGATCGTTGATTATTATTAAAATTGTAATTTTCTGCTATAATTTTATTTATGCTATGTACTAATGATAGCCTTTTTCATTTCTTTTCATTTACAATAGTTAAATAAATAGTTGCACTAGCGGACAAAGTCTTGCATCTTTTAACTAAAATAACTATTATTTGTTAAATAAAAATTGAACAGTAAATTTAATTGTTAACTAAAGAGGTTTAACTAACAATACTGTATTTCTTGTTAAAAATGTAGAATCTTGGTATTGTATGTATTTTGTGACTGCCAATAAATAAATGAATATACGGAGAACAAAATTTGTTTCTTTTAGATGTAGTTTTAAACTTTTCATCTTTATTTTCGAACTATATTATATTCTTTTAGCGATATTAAATATTAAACTTAATGCTTAAAATTTTCAGTGGTCTTTTCTGATCGTAATCTAGGTAAACGATATCATACGCACTGCATACAGACGCCTGCAGTCTTTTAGGTAGATTTCATAAGAAAGCTACCTCTTTTAATGGGTACCATGATTCGACGCCCGGAAAATTTCTACATATATTCGCGTTTCACATCCCCCAAAACCCAAAACCACCGTCAGTTCAAATGTATATATATATATATATTTCACTTTCTTATGGACACGATAACTGCCGTAATTTTGCGCCAATCACTTTGTAATTTATACATAAAATATAACGACCCTAAACCTCGATCGAGTTCATATATGGGCAAAATTGGATGGAAATGGGGGGGGGGTCTGTTTCGAAAAAATATAATATCGTTGTAATTTTCTTATTAAGTAAAATATTGAATTCGTTTAAAGTTCCTACTATTCTTTAGATAAGAGCCTAAAACTTATCTAAGTAAAGTTTTTTGATATCACCAACCATTCGCCCAGGAGGTGGACAAAATGGGATTTCGAAGACAAAAAAATCATACATCCCTTATAGGCACAGTATTGAATCGGTTTAAAGTGTTCGTTAGTCCTCTAAACATTACCTAAGACTTTTGTCTGAAACAATTCTTGATATCTTATCGTTTACTAAACATGTGGTACTTTTTTCATATGCAACCATTTTTATATTGAATAAATTTGAAGTTTTTCTTAACTGTAAGACGGAAATATTTTTTATCCCCTATTTAGCACCGGTGAAATCTACCTCGGCCTTCCTGCATGCCGAAAAGGATTTTTTTGAAAATATTACTTTAATCCTCAATCTTCATCCTTAAATATTAATTAAATGTCTCTGGCTCTTATCCATGTAAGTTTAATATAATAACTCTTTTGTATAAATTCAGACGTTATTTTAACCTTTAAATATTTTTTGGAAAAATTTAATAAATTGTAAAAATTATTTACGTAATATCATTCGCGACAATAGTTAAGCTACCTATTTTGTAACGTGATTTGTTTAGCGGCTCAATTATCACCAAACGAAAAATATTGGACTCAAACAAGCCGTCACTCACCTGCTTATAAGGTAAGGCAACGTATTAAAGTTTACATGAAATACAATAGCGAAAGAGAACCAAAAAGAATGCTACTATCATGTGTTTCAAAAAATTTCATTAAACATTTAACAAAAGAAGCAGACATCCCATTTAAAACGTTTTTTAAAAGTTTTTTTAAAAATCTGATAGTCTTACACTTACCAGAAAAAAACAGTGTCGTACATAATAAAACGATAACTGTAATTGTCTTCATTGTACTTTCATTCAACTGTAGTTCTCAATCCTACTATCTCTGGTCCTCTAAGGTTTTATATTAATATTTTATCTGAAGTGTTCTAAAGTTAAAAATGTTGAAAAAAAATGTTATCACCATTGTTAAATAAATGTTATTGAGATAAAAAAAAATGCGATGAGCAATCCATTTCTTCATACACTGCTTAAGTTGTATACCGGATATATAACCATTTTAGATGATAATAATCATTATCTCGGTACTTCATTTTAAATGATGAAATATTTGAATATGATATTTGAATAGAATTTTATATTCAAAAATTGAAGTGTAGCCTAAAATACGTTTTAATTTTTTTTTTTTTTTTGGTTAACTCAAAAAATGTTCTTATTACCTGGATAATTTTTTACTTTTTCTGCGAAATTAAGATTGAAAAAGTATTTTCTTGCAAACTTTAAAAATATTATTTAGAACTAGGTGATCCGGCAGTGATTTGTTATATCACTGATGATATATCATAAATTAGAGACGTTAATTTTATAATACCTTTTCTAATGGATTAGTTACATTCAATATTACCTTTATTACTATTAACATCTGATAATTTTTTATCTTACAAACAACTTGTTAGAGAAACAGTTCTTTTTTTCACTTTTTAGTGTTTAAATTACGAATATATTGCTAATAATCATTCGTTATTTCTAGATAGATTTTTCCGTTGTCTTTATTCACTGTCGCCTTTATTAATTTATTTATTGATTTATTGAACCATGTGATTCTGTAAGTCTCCAATTGCTTATGTGATTTCTTGATACATGTTCCGCAGGTATCTTCTTCCCTTTCACCGTAATGAACATACCGCTACCGTGATGGAAACTGTTTATTTTCAAAAAGAATAAAACCGTTCAAGATTCAATCGTGGATGTTAAAAAGTAAGGGAAAAAGTTTACTAAAAGTTGATCAAACAATTTCAGTCAGGCAGATCAAGTGTCATCGATTATCGTCGTAGCAGATTAGCAGTGGAGTTTTCATTATTAATCTACGGGTTAATATCTGTTATTGTTATATTTTAATAAGAAACGTAAATATTGTTACACAGAGTTATCACAAAAGAATGGTGCGGTTTTGAACATGGTTTAAATTAAAACAGAATTACTTACTGTTTATGTTTTTTATTTTTCAAATTTGTCGTCTCAAACATTTTTTTACATAATTAATAAATTTCAATATGTGCGCCCTTAGTCGCTCGACAAATGTCCAAACGATACTCAACTTCTCTCCAAACATTAGTTATCATTTCTTCGTTAATGGCTGTCATTGCTTCATTAATCCTGTTTTTTAAGTGGTTTAGGTCACGAATTTTTTGTGTACCCCCACAACGCTTTTGATGTACCCCCACAAGAAAAAATCGCAAGGTGTCAGGTCTGGACTCCTTGGAGGCCAAATAATGGGGTCCTTGCCGGCCTATCCATCGATCTCCAAATTTTTCGTTTAAAGCGTCCGTGACCAATGCATTGAAGTGCGGGGGAGCACCATCTTGTTGGAAATGAAGTCGATGAATGTTTTCGAGTTCATCCGGCTGAGGAAAGCAATAATCGGTTAATATGTCGAGATACACAACTCCATTAATTGTTTTTTTCAGCAAAGAAGAAAGGCCCTATTACACGATTTTTCATCACACCACACCAAACATTAACTTTAGGCGAATCGCGTTGTTTCTCAATAATTGCGTGTGGGTTTTCAGAGCCCCATTTTCGTGAATTGTGTCTGTTAACGCATCCGTTCACATGGAATGTAGCTTCGTCTGTAAAAATTATATCATCTAAAAATGATTCGTTTTTACTTATTCTGTCCGACATTTTAACAGCAAAATTGTAACGTTTAACACCATCATCGGGTTTCAATTCCTGTAGTATCTGGATTTTGTAAGCGTGTAATTTCAGTTTTTTACGTAAAACTTTGTGAACTGTTAATTTTGGAATACCTAATTCGACGCTTCGACGGGGGATGGACTTCCCAGGACTTCTAATTGCCGATCGTCTAATTAGTTCAACCGTTTCGCCTGGTACACTTGGTCTGCCGGTTGATTTCTGTTTCTTAACCGATCCACTTTCTTCGAATTGTTTGAACCAACGTGTTATGTTATTTTTGCGTGGTGGATCTCTTCCGAATTCATGTCGAAACGCACGTTGAACTAAAATTACGGATTTTAATTCAGCCATCAATAAAACACACTTTGCTTTGTCTTTATCCGAGAACATAGCAACTCACTAAACTCACCGCAACAACAATACAAGAACTGACGTTGTGGTTACAACTGCTGATAAACAAATTTTTGGTTTGGAGGCTTTCAGGGATACCAATATAACATCTAGAATTTCCCTACAATCTTTCTATGAATTACTGAAACCGCACAATTCTTTTATGATAACCCTGTATATGTACCCAGAAATTTTATTCCCAATTTCTAACACTATAGATGATGTGGTAAATTTCCTATCTCTAAAGTATTTTTTCCAATAATTTTTATTACTAAGATACATTTGAAACGAGTTAATATTGTAAACGTAAAGGTAAGGATTTACTAGTCGTTTAAGAGAAAAAATTTTCTTTAAATTTAACTAGGTTTACGAGTATCATTACTATACAAAAATTCGTATATTCAAATCCTGCTCTAATCAGATATAATACATCTTATTAAAAATTGGTTTTCATATAAGTTGAATTATCAGTCATTTGTTTATAATTTAATGTCACTATCTCTTTACATGTGTATACATTCATTTTTTATCTTCTTTGGATCGCGGGGAAGTCGTTGCTTGTTGATCAGCTTCTTGTTTTCTGCTTCCGAGACCTTTTTCATCTTTTCGCCTTTTTTTCATCTTTTCCTCTTCTGTTCGTCAGTCCACTTGGCTGTCCTTGGTTTGTGATATTTACCTTTGATTTTCTTAAATCTGTCGATTATTTTCCCTGAATTCATCTGTATCTTGAATAATGTCTTCTGTAGTCTTCATATCCTCAAGGTCGTTTTGCATTTCTTTATCCCAGTTTTTCGTTTCTTTCATCTGTGTAAGGTGGTTGAAGATTCTTTTGATCAGTTTATTGTCATTTATTCTTTTTATGTGTCCGTAGAATTTTGCGCGTCTCTTTCGCATCTGTCTGTGAAGTCTCTCTCTGCTTGTTTGTAAAGGCTTTCGTTCGCCCGTATTTTCTGACTACCGTCTTCTTTTTTCCTTGATCATTTTCCTGATCCTGTCTTGTAATGTCTGATTTTGGCCTTGTTTGAGTTTGTTGTATCTGTTTTGAGTAATTCTATATGCTCGTTACAGTTTTTTTACACGTTCTTTGTTTTCTGTTTTAACCTGTCCGTTGGTTTGTATTCATTCTCCTAAATATTTAAAGTTATCTACTGTTTTTTTGCCGTCTTTCGTCTTCACGTTTTTTTCCTTTTGATGTTTAGTTTCCGTGTATTACAGTTTATTGTAAGAGAATTTTAGGCCTGTCTTTCTAGCGATTTCTTACAGTTTCTCGATCATTATATGCGCTTCCTCCTTGTTGTGCGCTAGTAAGACGGTATCATCTGTGATCGCTAAATACTCTATTATTACCGGATTGTCTTTCTGTTTTTCCTAATTATATCCTTTATTTCTTTTTCCAGTTCTTGTTTCCTTATTGTTTTTTTTTTCAGAATTAGATTGAATAGAATGAGTGATAGCCCATCACCTTGTTTCGCTCCTGTTTTTATTTCAAAAGGATCCGATGTATCTCTGAGGAAATACATATATATATATATATATATATATATATATATATAACATATTATATATATATATATAAAACATATTACATATTATACATATATTATATATATATATAAAACATATTACATATTATACATATATATATATATATATATATATATATATATATATATATATATATATATATATATACAGGGTGTCCCATATAAAACGCAACCCATCAATCACTCATCCATGAAATTTCAAAAGTCAAGCTTACTCCCCTACTCGTTATTGAAATGGACTCGTCCAACATCTGAACATCGCGGCGACGCAGTAGAACACTACCGATAGTAACAACAATGCAATCATAACGTTCAGTGTATAGCTAGAGACAAGATGGTGTTTTCGCTAGATGAACGTGTTTTCATTGTTGAGTCGTACTTCAGTACGAAATCAGTGGGTGCAGTGCAAGATTTGTTTCGCCATAAGTACCCGGATAAACCAGCTCCTAACAAAACATCAGTATTAAGGTTAGCCGCAAAATTTAGAGAGACCGGTTCTGTTAATAACAAGGAACACAAAAAATCTGCGTCAGTGTTGAATACAGATACAGTCACTGAAATAAAAGACCGATTACTCGCCTCGCCAAATAAATCGATCAGACGTTTGTCTGCTGAAATTAATTTGTCTAAATCAACTGTTCATCGGGCGACCAAACAATTACAATTACGACCTTATAATTTACTACCAATATAAGGTTGTATATATATATATATATATAATATATTCCCTGACAAATTGAACTGCAAAGTAAAACAACACCACCTTAAAGGTGGTGTAGTTTACGGTTTGTTCGATTAGAGTTCTTGTTTTCCTGCCGATGCCGAATTCTTTTCGTGTTTTTTTTTAGAGTAATTGTCTGTTAGTGGAGTCGTCATCGTAGTGTTCAGAGTCTCAGTTTGTGTTTGAGGCTAAAGATTTGATCTGCGCAGGATCCGCCTTTTCTGAATCCTCCTTGATATTCTCCTGTTACAATTAATGAAGGAGCTTTTTTCCAATTTTATTTTTCATTTCTTAACTATATTATTTACCTATTAAGTAACTGTTTCTAAACACAGATTTATACTCTTATTTCATTTCTTGAAAAAACGGGTCTTTGATAAAAGTATTTTATAACTAAATATATTATACGAAAAAAAATTACACAGCAACATTTTTTTTTAATGTTTACGGATACTCGTTAAGTTAATATTTCTAGGTTTAAATTTAGATTTTAATTTTCAAAACAAAATTACTTTAAAATAGTAACCCTCTTTTTCCGAATAGTTTTTTTTTTTTCATTTGTTGAATAACACTCAAATTTGAGACTGCAGGTTGAAGCTACTTTAAGAATGTTACGAAGAAATTATTATTATCATTAATTTCATAATTTAATTAAATTAAAAACGTTTCAAAAGTAATTAAAATAGTACTACAGTTACTTTTCATATAATGAAAAAAAAAAACGGGTGTAAAAATTTATCGTTAGAGACATTATAATGGTATGAAAATAATTTAGTTACGAGATAGAAAACGTAAAACAAAAAATAAAATACAAATAAAAGCACCTTTGTTACTTTTAACCCTAAGAGAATTAAAAAATTAATTAAACATTCAAATAAATCCAGACATAGAATTACGAACTGAAGCATATTTACGATAGCTGATAATACTTATTACTTCCGAAAATAATAATAAAAGATAAAAAAAGCCACTTGTATTAATGGAAAGAAAAATATACTTAAAATAAATAATAAATTGTCAATGCTCGAGATAAAGACAATCTGAAAAAACTAAAATAAGGAAGACAAAAATACAAATAAATTACATGCGCAACAGTTTCATTGCTATCCGACATAATAAATAAAACACTTGAGATTAATTAATGACATTACTCAACTTCCATTACAAACAAGAAGGAAATAACATACTCGTACATTAGAATTAGTGTAGGATTACTAAGGACAGATTAAAATAGATACACAGGAGGGTATTGCTTGGAGTAGCATCCGCTTACAGAACGGTCTCGTATGAGGCCCTCTGTGTGCTTTCTGGTGTGCTCCCTATTGATCTCATTGCTAGACACAGAGTTGAGAGGTGTTTAGGACGTGTGGATAATGAAGTCAGACAAGATATTAATAATATATGGCAGGAAAGATGGCTGCAGGCTGGGGTAGCCAGATGGACCAGATCCTTGATTCCTGATATAGTTAGATGGACAGGCAGACGACACGGAGAAATAAATTATCACGTCACACAGTTTTTAACTGGCCATGGGTGCTTTAATGAATACCTCCACAAAGTTGGCAAAAGAGATCAACCTACGTGCATGTATTGTAACGAACGTGACGATGTAGAGCATACTTTCCTGAATTGCCAAAAATGGCAAATGCTAAGATACAATGCTGGTATTGACGGAAAGACTCCGAGAGAGATAATAGATCATATGCTCAGTAGGGTAGAGAATTGGAGAAAAGTTGTAGAGTTCATAAGGTCAGTCCTTAAACAAAAAAAAAAATGAAAGGAATATGGGTTTTTAGATTGTAGTTTGGGTGGACAGCCTCAGCGGTGAGAGCCAGCATGCTGAGGTGTGCTGGTTTCGATGAGCCGCTGAGGACTCCTTGGGTTGACTGTTAGGTTTTCTTAACTAAGTTAAAAAAGGGAAAAAAAAATCTCAAAAGAGCCAACCGGTAGGCCTGACCTGCCATGCCGGTATATAGCCGGTAGGTGGGGAGGGCCTATTAGAGTAACGGACACTCCCCTGGGTGGCGTAATACCATCAAGTCGCTCCGGCCCAGGGGAGTGTTAAAAAAAAGGAAAAAAAAGGATTACTAAGAAACATTTATGACATAAAAAGGGTAAATCAACATAAAATTTCAGAGAATTACATTTCTGTATAACAGAAATGTTTTTTAAAAAAATCCAGCATGACAATACTATGTAAGAGGTAATTCATTTGCCAATTTTTATTATTTATAGGGTATTAGAATTCGGGAACAAAAACATTTTGAGGTATATATGTAAAACAATATTTAAATTTTATTAATAAAAATATAGCAATAACAGACTTAACATTGTAAACAAAGTGAAGTAATTTCCAACAGATACAGAAAATGAAAACTATTCCGATTCCCTCGTAATCAGGTGATATTTAATTTGTATACATTTACACAAATGAAAATGTTCGTATGTTTGCATAAACTCAGAACTGCAGAACCGATCTCAACGTTTTTCGGCGTTTTTCGTGTGATAATAATTTGAGTCGCTGGTAACATTCACTTTCTTTACCAAACAATTGTACGGTTTCCCGAATTGGTTAAAAAATAAAGCTAATTTTATTAAGTATTTCATTTAAATTTTGATGTACGTTCTTTAAAATTTTATTAAGAAACCGTTTTATGCAATAGAAGTAATTTTCTATAGTTAACGTTAACTGTATAATGCAAATAGAACAAAAATATTGTTTCAGAATTCCTTAAATTTCGTTTTATTTTCATGATATATTTGCATCTAAACAAAACCAAACTTAAGAAAATGTATTTAAAACTGTGTCTATTCACTCGCTTTTTGCCTACTTTTCTATTTAAAAGGGATTCTGTTTGAATAGCTTAGGATGCATTTTAGCAATAAAGTTCCAAATACTAGAATAAAACTTGATATAACTCTGATTTCCGATTTACTCCTTTCAAAATAAAAGGGTTCCACCCATTATTTGACCATCCTCTACCACTATTAACAGTAAATGAATATATAAAAATTGTAAAAACTAATATAGCAAAGTTTAAGATGACGTGCGAAATATTTTTATAAATAATATCGTAATTTTAACACGGTCGGGCTTTGGCTATTTATCCGTTGCAAAATTTATCTAGCATTTTGCAAATGTAATTAGTCATAATTTCCTTGTCGCTTAGAAAATAAAAAAATAATTAACATTAAAATTTATTTATAATAATTTAAAGCGACCAAAAAAGAAAACTGATTAGTTTCCGTTATTACGTATCACTAAAACATTGTCATTTAGCAATAATAATTTTCATTATATTTTTAAAACTATACAGTTTTAGGACACTTGGTACACATATTATGGACACATATTTCGGATGTCAGAGACCAGACTGATGAAAAAATCATAAATAAAATCAAGAATTACAAAGTGAAGAACAGTTCCATCCAAGTGGTTTAAGGATTTTTTTTCCTGTTTAGCCTCCGGTAACTACCGTTTAAATAATTCTTCAGAGAATGAATGAGGATGATGTGTATAAGTGTAAATGAGTGTAGTCTTGTACATTCTCAGTTCGACCATTCCTGAGATGTGTGGTTAATTGATACCCAACCACCAAAGAACACCGGTATCCACGATCTAGTATTCAAATCCGTGTAAAAATAACTGGCTTTACTAGGACTTGTAACTCTCGACTTCCAAATCAGCTGATTTGGGAAGACGCGTTAACCACTAGACCAACCCGGTGGGTTAGGTTTAAGGATATCTACAAGAACTTAAGATCACAGAAGAAATGATTCTGGAAAAAGAAGACTTAGAAAAAATCCATCAGTCTCCCCCCATAAAAGTATTGTAATATTAATTATGAAGAAATGTATAGAAGTGGTTAAAGTCCATATTGATAGATTAAGAAAATAAATACATAAAATAATAGTAAAGAGAATATATGGAAATGTTAAATAAATAAAATCAATATAAAGTTCATATTATTTCTATGCTTTAAAAAGACTGCAAAGGTAATCCAAATTTAAAAACCGTGAATATAAAGTTTTCCATAATAAATTTAGTGTTTGTTACTTCATTGTATTTTTTTCTTAAAAGATAATCGGTGTAATGGTTAATATACCGGATTTTTGATTACTTGGTCTCGGGTTCGATCTCCGGTAAAAGTCTGGCATTTTTTTCATCGATTATGCATACTTCTCATGTCGAAAGGCTAAAATTTCTAATTTAGAAACCCATTTAGCATTTAAAAAATATATTTATATTTTTCTTTGGTGAATCTATCTTTCTAGAGTTTTCAACTGAATGTCCTGAAAGATAAGATAAAGATTTTCTCAGTCCTCACCATTTTTCTTAATTTCCTAATAGCTCTCGTAATCCTAATTTTTGTAAATATCCCAATTCTTTTTCTTTCACTTCTTCCTCTCACTTTTCTGTTTGTGAAACGTCAGTGAATTTAATTTTTAGGTAATATATGATCCAACCAAAATGTTTTCCTTTTACTTATCTTCTTTTCAATTCTTTTATTCTTCTCAGTACTTTCTCATTTCTCATTTTTTCTGTCAATTTTCTTTCTCCACTCTTTTCTATAACGGAATTTTAAAAAAAGGTACGTTTACTGTATTTTTTCTGATCGCCCACGATTTTTATATGTCACTATCAAACGATTAACAAACTTCCATAAATCTTGTTTAATAATATTATTTATAAAATAATCTTTGGTACTTCCGTTCAGTATATATATATATATATATATATATATATATATATATATTATTACTATTACTACTGCAACAGCAATAGTAATTATATTTTTTATTTTTTTTTTTTAATTTTGGCATTTTTTTAAATTTTTATATTCAAAAATTACTCATTCAAAAAAAAACAAAACATTTATAGAAATTTTCGGAAGATGTATGTAAAATGACTGAAAAAATGTCTGTATATTAGACGAATATTGATGACACTAAATTTTGGAAAAATTAAAAACATTAGGGGATAGTTTACGTCGTTGTTTTTTTATTGCAAACTTTAGGTAAAACAAAACAAACGAAACTATTTCTTATAAAATAATTTAAGATAAGTTAATTAATTAAGTTAAATTAATTAAAGTTAATTAATTTAAGGAGTATTGAATTCGTGTACAAAGTTACGTTGGACTAACGACATTCCTTTTATCAGTATTAATTGCATTTATGATGTTACTTTATAACAATTAACAATGATTTCATTAAATATTTACATAACATAACTGTAGATTTAATTACAATTTTTTCCAATAAATAAAATGTTATACTACATATTTTATCTGTAGCTGAACAAGAGTTTTAATATAAAAAAATCCCTTTCGGCACGCCGGAAGGCGCAGGTAGATTTCACCGGTACTAAGTAGGGGATAAAAAAGATTTCCAACTTAAATTAAAAAAAAAACTTCAAATTTACTCAATACGACAATGGTTACATGTGAAAAAAGATTCTCATGTCTAGCATACAAGATCATTTTCTTACACTACCAGCAACATTTTGGTCATCCTTTGCCCTAAGGTTTGGACATATCAAAACTCGTTTCAGAGAAACGTTTTTGGTAATGTTTAGAGGACTAACGACCACTTTAAACCGATTGGATACTATGCCTATTAAGGGAGGTATGATTTTTTTGTCTTCGAAACCTCATTTTTTCCACCCCCTGAGCGAATTGTTGGTGATATCAAAAAACTTTACTTAAATAGGTTTTAGGCCCTTATCTAAAAAATAGTAGGTACTTTAAACGAATTCGATATTTTACTTAATAAAAAGGTTATAGCGATATTCTGTTTTTTTTTCGAAAAAGCCCCCTCACCATTTCCACCTCAATGGTCCGTTTTGTCCATTAACGAACTCGACCGAGGTTTTGAGTCATTTTATTGTATGTATCAATTTGAAAGTGATGGCCCAAAATTACGGCAGTTATCGTGTTACGCAAGAAAGTGAAATATTTTTCACTTTTGGTTTTGGGGTCTGGAGGATGTGAAACGCGAAGATATGTAGAAATTTTCCGGAAGTCAAATCATGGTACCCATTACAATAGGTAGCTTTCCTATGAATCTACCTAAACAAATTTAGCCTTGTTGTTTTTAGACATTTTTCTGTAGGTACTTATAATCATTTATTAAGTTTGTTTTTATCAGAATATTATTTTATTCCTTGTATTCCATTACAATTAATTAATTTCAATGAAATATTGATTTTAGTAAAAAAACTAAAGAATTAAAATATTAATAATCATTAAGAAAAAAGAAGAGGAAAATGCTTTTTCATGAATCATTTTTTTTTTTTTTTTTTTGTTGGGTGGTTTAGGAATATAAGAGTAAAAAAAAAATACAATTAATTATTATTGTATAATATTGCAATTATTTCTACGTTCAGATTGTATCAGAATATATTTTCTTCCAATTTCTCTTTCAGATAGTTCACTTTATTTTATATCCTTATGAATACGTTTTCTTGTACATATTCGCTTGTACACACGTGCACTGTGGTTATTCGTTTTGGGAAAAAAGTATAAAATTCATTTTTCTACGCACGAACTGACATCCGAATACAAGAATATAGCCTGTCATATTATTAGAGATTTTTCTCTGGGTACTTCAGATTGAAAGAGGGTTTCAAAAATATTCTTACGTTGGCAACCTTATTATCATAATAATATGTGATAACATACATCTTTGTTTCCACCCCTCTCTCTCTTTCTATATATATATATATGTGTGTGTGTGTGTGTGTGTGTGTGTGTGTGTGTGTGTGTGTGTGCGTGTGTAGATATAGAAGCTGTAGTAGTTATAGCAGTAGTATATGTGCTTCTGTTAAAGGAATACGCTCAAAAAACTTTTTTTAATTGCTATTCAAAACCTAAGACTAGATAGCCATTTTCAATTGTTAAACAATCATCATCAGATACTTAGGAAAAAGTATATAAATAATAAAACAAATAAATTTAAAAAATAATAATGAAGAAATAAAAATAAATAAAATTTAACAAAAAAACAATACTTACGAAACATTACACTGATAAACATAATTTTTGTTTCCTAACATACTATACATGATTTTAATCTGTTTCTTGATGCTGAAAACGAATATGAACTCAGAATCTTTCTACCAACTTTTGAAAAATTTTTAAATTTTAATTAAACGATTTTTTCATTTTTCCACTTATTTTAAGCTTCTGTATTCTATTTTTTTAGCTCATTTTTTATTGTTTAACTTTGTTATCATAATTTGTGAGTTATGAATAATATATATGCACAGTAAAATTATTCTAGTTACTGAGCCACCTGTGAATGTGTGTTTCGAAAGCAGCGATGAAGAATCGGGCAGTACTGATAAAGACAACAATAATTTTGACTTTGAATTATCTTTCAATAAGCCACATCATATATCAAAGGGTGAATTAAATGACTTTGTTAGGGATTTAAATTTATCAAAAAATCAAGCTGAACTGTTAGGATCAAGACTGTAAGGTTAAATACAAAAATTTCGAGCTTTGGAATCCGACAAAAATGACTGTCTCAGTACTTTATTGATGAAAATAATTTGGTTTATTACACAAATATTGATGAGCTTATGTTGCACTTAACCTGTTGCTTATGTTCATAAACCTGAGGACTGGCGCCTTTTCATAGATTCGCCCAAGTATAATTTAAAAGTGGTTTTACTACACAACGGTAACAAATATCCTTCAATAACAATCGCTTATGGTATTAACTTGAAAGAGACATCCGATATGATGAAAGATGTTCTTGAAAAAATAAAATAATAAAAAACATAGCTGGAACATATTTGGTAATTTGAAAGTTATGTTGCATGTAACATAAATCAATTCAATGTAATTTGAATATTAACTGCATGTTATAACTTTATAACATGCAGTTAAGCTATACTAAGTAGATGTGTCTTCTTTGCGAATGGGACAGCGGAGCTAGGGATAAACATTATGTTACCAAAGAGTAGAAGAAACGAGACAACTTAACTCCAAGTGGGAAAAATATTATTCATAAGTCCTTAGTTGAACCCAAAAAATTATTTTTACCTCCTCTCCCTAGAACTAATGAAAAATTTTTTAAAAGCAATGAAGAAGGATAGTTCCGGAATTTTGTATATCAGGCAGAAATTTCCGAATGTAAGTGAAGGAAAAAATAAAGAAGGAATATTTGTTGATCCTCAAATAAGAGAGTTGGTCAAAGATGATGTATTTAACTCAATGTTAAATAATGTAGTAAGTGCAACTTGGGCTTTATTTAAAGACGTTTGCAAAACTTTTCTAGGTAAACAAAAATCCGACAATTACCACGATATTATTAATCAACTTCTTACTTCATGGGATGTAATATGTCTTTGAAAATACATTTCCTAGATTCACATCTGGATTTTTTCCCGGACAACCTCGAAGACGTAAGTGACGAACACGGTGAACGTTTCCACCAGGACAATTCGGTGAAGGAAAGCCGCTATAAAAGGAAATGGAGAACGTTTATACTAACATGCAAGCCGATTACTGTTGGACATTAATTCGGGATGTGTCTGAGGCTATTTATAAAAGAAAAGCATCAGCGAAATCATTTTAACACAGGTATGACCATGCAAAATTATAAATTTGAAAGATTTTAACTATATTTTCCCTTAATCTTTTTTGACGCGTAATATATTTAAACGGTGATAGAAAAATTGTATTTACAGATCTGTAACGTACGCAAAAAAGCAATTCAAGAAATGGTATCACACTTAGAGAAACATTAAAAAAATTTTTTTGTGTATCAGTGATCAAATGAATATATCAAATTAAGATTAAAAATTATCGAAACTGTTTTCGTTTTAAGTAATCCTAATCGATAGTGAAAATTATTTTAAGAACATTTAAATCATTGAAACCTCCAACCATGATTACCCACAATAACCTACGGTTCACCTTTTCTTTAGATTTGGTTAAGATAAAAACAAAATAATAGAAACAACATAAGACAATAAAGTTGGAAAACTTACAATAACAACAGAAAGTTCATTTTTAAATAACCGTGGGAAAGGATGCTTTCAGAATTCTAAATTAAACATTTTTGTGAAGATTTTTTTATCGTAAAAACCATAAAATGATTATCCTCTCCCTTAAATTTTGTTTGTTTATTTGTTTTATTGATTTAAGACTCTTGCTACCTCTATCTTTCTTGAAATAAATTTTATCTTATCCAACACCTTAATAAATTGCATGACGGTGGTTGCAGGCAATCTATCCTGTGTTTTATTACAGCAGCTCGACTGCGCACATAAAGCGCTTAAAGTACAAAGACATCAAACAAAGTTGGTTTTTCTACGAGTAGTGCACGTCACAGCTGGTATGGTCTTGGTTTTGTGTGTGTGTGTGTGTGTGTGTGTGTGGTTTGAAAGAAAAAGTTTAACTATTATTTGAAGTAATAATAAAGAGAATGAAATTCATGTCAATTATAGGTTTTATTAAACCCTACATTTCTTCAAGATTAATTCAATGATGTTGAACAGTAATTCAGTTCAGTGAGAAGATCAAGGTAAATCGTTTCATTCCTCACTTTCCTTAATAAGCCTAGTAAGTTTGATAATCGTTCCGTTTTCAGGTTATATTGATTCGTGTCAGATCACCTATAACTTTAATATCGAGGGTGTCGCTAGCGCCTCCTCTGGAAAATATGACAGGAGACGGCGACACTAACTCTATAATCTTTAAAATAGGATTTTTCGACACCTTCTGTACTTCCAAGTTCATTTCACTAAATAAATAAGAATGATTTTGGATATATGAATTGTTTTTAAGAATCCTGAATAAAAATGTAATCTTACACGCAAAACAGTTTTTCGATCAGCATTCTTGTTTTTTTTTATTAGAGCGCATCAAAGTCCCACAGTAACTACTCTAAAAATATTCCGATTTCAGAATGTCCTACCGATATCAGCTGATCCTGATCGGTCAGGAAGGACCAATCAATTTCCATGAAATTTTAACATGCATATCTAAATTTAAATGAAACTGATTTGCTAGTTTGGAATTTTTGAGTCTCATAATTTTATACATAAGCATATATATATATATATATATATATAAACACATCCCGTCAATTATTTTTCATGTTTTATTTAATATTTACGAGATATATTGAACACTGTTCACACATACAACTACGCTTCCTCAAAAAGAAATTTGTTCCCGAATCTATTTTCAAAATTAGTGATTTTTTTTTTACAAAACCGATTATTTAGGAGCAAGTACGACTTTATTTACATTTACGGTCAAAGTCCCGTGTGTTTTCGCTTGAAAATAAATCGAATAAAGGTGTGAGTTACTAGGTCGATTTTATTTTTTTCTATAGTGACCCCCATTTTAATTCGAAACATATTGTTTTTATCCTACTCCGAATTCTACAGGATGAATTCAATAAGATACGAAACCCCAAGCAAGCCCAAGAAGTTCAGACTGAAGTAGATGAAAAAGCGTTGAAAAAAACACATGATTAAGAACGCACGTAATAGGAAAAGTTATTTACACGAAAGTTCTTTGAAATTGATCCTTTGGGGCTCAATTAAGAATATTATTTAAAAATAAGTTGTGATACGTTTTCTTCATAACATCTCTTTCGTTGAGATCTAATAGAAAAATGGTTTGCAAAAAATATAAGTTCAGTATAAATATGTTTAGGCACAGAGAGTTGTATGTAAAAAAAGAAATCTTATATTGAAATATAAAATAAGCTTCATGTAGTAGGAAAATGATCGAATGAAAGTTTAAGCTTGACAGAATGTGTTTTGATTTAATTTTCTGCACAGAGTTGAAGATGGAATTGTCCATAGAGTTCCATTTAGATAAAATCAGACTTGCTCCTAAATAGTCTTTTTTTGTAAAAAAAAAGAATTATCGCAATTTTGAAAATAAATTCGGAGACAAATTTTTGTTTTGAAAAAGCGTGGTTGGATGCGTGAACAGTGTTCAACATAAATATTAAATAAATCATTAAAAACCTCTTAGGATAGTTGGATAAAGTATTTAAACACTAACAAAAAAGGAAAGAAAGACCCTTAAAAAGATTATTGATTTCATATATTTCATGTTAATTTATATTTTCATCATATAAATTAATTTAAAATAATTATTTTAAAGCTTTTACTCTTTTAATAATCCGTTTGTAGAGTAGGAATCACCAAAAAAATGTACGTATACAATAAAGGGTAATATATTTACATTAAACGTATTTAAATTTTAATCGCGTCGAACATGATTCTTTTAGATTTGATAGCTGAATTAAATTATTCACATAAGCATAAAATGACTGTTGTCATTTAATGGCTGTTTAATAATAATGACAGTTCTCATTAAGAAGTTCAGACTGAAGTAGTTGAAAAAGCGTTGAAAAAAACACATGGTTAAGAACGTACGTAATAGGAAAAGTTGTTTACACGAAAGTACTTTGAAATTGATCCTTGGGGCTCAATAAATTGTGCTTTCTCAAGATTAACCGATCTGAACTCGGTCCGGACCAATTGTCTAACATCAATATAGTTTTATGTACATTTTAAAGACGATTTGAACAAAAATATAATCTTTTAAGAATTATAATCAGAATAATTATGAAAATATGAATATAAATAATCATATAATCATGATAAATATAATCAGAATAATTAGGATTAGTTAAGAATTTTAAAATCTTTCTGGAAATTTTTTTTTTTATCGTAAATAAATTTTTTTGCTATTTTAATGATGGTTTAGTTGTTTTATGTACATATATAAATTTTAGGGAAGTAAATTAAATTATAGATTCGTTTACATCATCTATTTGAATTCATAAATACGAAATCTGATTTTTCTGAAAACGTTTATTTTCTCATGAAGTATCAAAATATATGAAGAAACAAATAACATATTCTCTCTCATGAACATTCTACTTCTTATATGAGAAATATAAAACAATACAGCTGTATGTTCCTGTACGGATTTAAATTTCAAAGGCTTACTTTGGAAAGAGAAAAATTAAGTTCTGAATTTATTTAAAAATATATTACTTTATTTAAGTTTATGTTTGTACATTTGTTAAAAGATTCAAAAGGAAGTCTTAAGATGTTTGGTTTGTTATAAGAAGTGACGATAATCTTTCATTTTGATGAAAGGTTTCTCCTTAGAAATCGAATGAAGAGGAAGGCTTTGAAATATGCCTTGCCACATTTTCACCGGAAAAGATTTCCGTTCCTTTCCCAACCACCTCTCTTTATCTCCACAACTTTCCTCGCCCGTAACCTACCGCAGTAAACGCAGCTCCTTCTTCTTTAAAGAAAGAAAAGGTGTTTTAGAAGCAAACGAGGGTGGAAGTGTATTTCTGCACTTTGCACACTAGAATGAAAAGCAATCCTTCCCCACTCTTTCAAAGAAAACCTCTGTAACCCCTCTTCAAAAAAAGTTACCATTTCATTTTAGTTCATTTCACTTTGCAAGTTCTAACACAAATACAAAAACATGCTAATGTATTCTCTCATGCATATACACATTCACATATACATGAACGCGACAAAAGTTAAAAAAAAAATGAATAGTACGTATTCAAGTATTACTAACAAATAAAATTCTTTTTCTTTAGAAAATGTGAGATTTATAATTTTATTTAAGAACACCACAATATTTAATAATATTTATATTCTAGTGTGTGAAATCTTTTTACTCTCCTTCGTACTCAAACAGATATATTTATTTATGAAATTTTAACTACAGATCTAATAAATTTATGAGTATTATTACTCATATCTCATTTATTATTTTTTTTATTCGAGGTTACAGACATCGACTACTTTGTTGATTACCCCTTTACAAATTTGGAAGATCTTGATTTAACACCTATCTCAATGTTTATCGCCTAACTTTTCCCTTAGGCCATCCCTTCTTCTTTTCTCCATCCTCCTAACGGTCTCTACCTTTGATAACAGCGTAACTGAGGCCTCTGAGATAGTATCTTCACCCATCTTCGATACTAGAGAAGTTCAACAATCGGAATGAAGTGGTACCGATCTACATAGAGCGGTTAGCATTCTTATATAAGAGTCGAAACTTGATGCATTCCCAATAGCATTTTTGGGGCGGCTGAGGTACTCGGCCTCTCCGTCACAATTCTTTAAGAGGGATCATAGTTGCATGTGAATAGTCTCTGTATTCAAGGCTTTCTCTAATCCAATTTGATCGCACCAAGCTCATACTTCTCCTACTCTCTTTTCACATCTTCCTTCACCTTGGGACTGGTGTTTCTGGCCATTTCAGATGTCTCTTTAACATCCTTATGTACAACATCCATTAGTGATTATATTTGCAGAGAAGATTTCATACCAGTAGCTATGATTCTTTCAATCACAGCTGTAAATCTTGGTGTAAGAGTAGAAAGCACATCTACCTTATGCCGGTATGTACTTTCTCGGGCAAAGAAGGTCTACTGAACGTTAGAACATACATGAAGCAGAAGGAAAAATCTCACCGCTTCTCCTCATGGTCAACCTGTGACATTGAATCACTTCTTGACTTGATAATTACTCCATTATTTCTTCTTCCTTTTTGATACTGACTATCATTCACGGTTTCAATGTACAGACCGATAAAAGTCTTACGTTTTCCTTCACAGGACTACCATTTCAAACTGTTATCTTCTAGACAATCAAGGATGGGCTGACTTTCTGGAAGTTGTCATTCTCTCTCGTAACACAATATCTGTTGGTCTGAACGTACTTTGCTGAAAAAAACCTTTTCAACTTTCTTCTGATTTTGTCTGTGTCCTTACTCTGTTTCCGTTTCGCTTCTGACGAATCGGCTGATTCTAAACTAGAGAATTAATATGCATCCTCTGCCACGTTTAATTGTTCAAGAATCTGCTTGAATGTCGAACCCTTCTGTATCAAGGCTAGCTGCCAGGGTACACCACCACTATAAGGCTACTAACTTTGGAGGTCCGACACCCGGTACTCCGATGTAACCAACGTCCTGGCAGAGAGTGGATGCGCAATCTCTGCACTGACTGCAGACCCCTACTCACCGAAGCTTTCAGGGCTTCCATGCATTGACATACATGGGACATCTTACTACATGCTTGCCATCGCGGAAAGCATGTGTATAAAGGCTTCTGTTACACCTGCAATTACATAAATCCTGACCGCCATATCGCCGTCTCTAAAGAGGGTGTAACTCCGTACCCAAAAATCGTTTAGTAACAAACATGATCTGCAAGTGACCAATGAGTCCAGTCCTAAAACGATCTGAAGTTGGAAACACGTCAGGATTATTGATATCAATAATGATCACATGTCCGATAAATACTCGGAGCCCCATTACCCAGTTATATGCATTGTACTTATACAGCTGTTACCGCCTTGGACGTTGAACGTAGATATGTTTTTTTTTTTTTTTTAATCTCCTTAAAGTTAACAGAGACTTGTTAAAGTTTTACAGCGACTTTACTAGTACAGATCATATTTTATCCTTGCAAGTAATCTCAGCTGCAGTAGGAATGTGCAATGTTAGATGCTTGTCGGCCTCCGTGGCGCGAGTGGTAGCGTCTCGGCCTTTTATCTGGAGGTTCCGGGTTCGAATCCCAGTCAGGCATGGCATTTTCACACACGCTACAAATAATTCATCTCCTCCTCCGAAGCAATACCTGACGGTGGTCTCGGAGGTTAAACAAAAAAAAAAAAAAAATATTAGATGCTTTGTTTTCGTGTAATATTTTAATAATGATTAAAAAAATAAGCGTTTGATCATCTTTGATAAATTTAAATAATGAAAGTTACATCAAACTGAATTAAGAGTATTTTAGTAAATGATTTAATTTTCCAAGAATTCTAACTATGATCGTAAATCTATGATGTAAATTTTCTGTTAAATTAATTAGATTTTAGTACACGATTTAATTCATGACAATACGTCTCTTAGGGTTAATATATTGTGAAATTATTTTGAAACAATATAATATTAATTAATAATTGTATTTTGAGAATTTCACCTATTTCCTTTGTGTACTTCGGCCTACTTCTCGTGGTATCGCTTCTCTATATCTTCTCCATCCATCACCATGGTCACCGAATTTATGTCATATCTTTCCTTAAAACAACAATCCTTCGATTTTAGACTACCTTTCTTCTTCTTCCTGTATTCTTATTTTGAACTTCTCATTTACCTAGTCTCCTACATTATCCCTGCGATCGTTATAGTCCCTTATACAAAAAATTTGCACTTACACAATTATGATAGGTTTGGCCTTTCTCTATCATTCGAAACGTAAAATAAGACATATTAAAACTGTGATATTAATATGTAAATACCATTTATTCAAAAATAGCATAAATTTAGTAATTAAAATGTGTAAATTTTAAAAATACTCTGTAGACCTGCTGGCTAGGTAAAAATTTTGCATTGTCATTATGTAAAATTATTTATTTTTTCCTACTCCCCTAGATCGGACACACAATGAAATAAAGCTCAGCCCAGGGGAGTATCCTTCAAACTCAAACGAACCTCCAACTCGGCTTGCCAGTTGGATCTTTTGTGATCAACGCCTGCCTTAATCGTCAGGGAGGGGTTAACCAGATCCGACTACATCGTTCCTGGGACGACGCCATCCCCCCCCCCCCACCTCCGCCAATGACCGGGACTCGGTCTGTACATTTTCTCGTCTGCTTCTAATTACTAGGGAGAGGGAACCGAGCCCGATTATGTCGTTCCCAGGACTCACCCAGCAGCCGGGACTTGGTCCCGGCTGAAATCACAATAATCTTATCACACATCGAAATATCCAATTTTATTTCTGTTTTTTTTTTAATATTCTCATCCAATACATTACTTCTACCCTCGGTGTTCAAAGTATCATGTATTTCCTTAGTCTTTTCTATTCACACTACTTGGAAAATCTAATTCTTATTTTTATAGAATTAATTCTGTTTGTTCAAATCTTGCTATCACACACTAATTCAAATTTCAAAACTGATTTGCTCAGGAATTCTTCGTAACATTAAAAAATAATTTTAATAAAACATAATTTTAAAAGTCTGATGTGGACATCACATAACTTCCTTGTACGCCTATTAAATTATATATATACATTTTTTTAAAATGAAATACATAAAATTTTATTCCTCTAATAACTTCTGACTTTTTCAATTTTTTTTTTTTTTTTTTGTTATTACTGAATTATTATATATTCTAAAATTTGTGTACAATATTATTAATAAAATAAAATATTTAAATTTTAAAAAAGTTATAAAAAAGGAGATGAAGTCTGATTCGAACTGATGTGCCATCCCCTGTAAGATCCAAATATTTCATTAATTAAAATTTGATTTGGCTGTAACTCTGAAACCAATGAAAATAAGTACCACTTATAATGTATCGTTGAAAATCTCTCAATGAGGGCTTATTACTGCAGTTACGAAAAAGTCAAAAATCAATTTATTTTTTTGGATTTTGGGCTTTTTTGGACACTTTTAGTTCAGTCGATTGCAATCAAAAGGGGAGGTGCACAACTAGATGTTACAACAATCCTAAATCCAAAAGTTCAACATCCTACGGCTCATCGTTTTTGAGTTATGCATGATACATACAAACATACGTACAGACGTCACGCCGAAACTAGTCGAAATGGATTCAGGAATGGTCAAATGGAAATTTCCGTTGAAATCTGAAAAAAAAAATTTTTCACGATACTTCCTTTACTTCGTACAAGGAAGTAAAATGTAACAAATAATAAATTCAAAAATTATCGTATTAAAATCTACACTTGATCTGAAATATAAAATAATTTAGAAAAAATTTTTAATGCATAATTTTTTTATTATATTATTATATGATAATATTTTTTTTGTATAATATTTTTTTTGTATAATAATGCATAATTTTTTAGTATATTAACATTTTTCCTTGGTAAAATCTAACATGAAGATCAAAGAGGCAATACCAAAAAGTAATATTTTATATAAATTAACTTTTAGTAGCTTAATTTCTACTTTTAACTAGTTTCTATATTATTAAACTTTTATAAATTAATGGATTTTTCTAATTATTTTTTACTGAATGAAACTTCATCAGGGTGGGAACAGTTCATAAATCTTATTATACGCTGGAAGATTTCATCCTGAGGTTTGCTTTATAGATAATGTAATGTAGTACTCAAATTTTTAAAACTAGATTGGTTTCTTAGATGTACAGTGATATCTGTACACTCAAGTAAGTTAGTCCCATTCCTTTCTGCAATTACAGATGTGCATTAAGTACCATAACCGCAGTAGTTTAAGAGAACCTGACATGAGCAACGTTACTTCCAAAAATAACATAACCATTTTCAAAATAACAAAGTCTTGCTAAGCTAAGGAAAATGAGAACTGATGTAATTTTCAAATTATTACCTTCTTCAATGAACAGTGTGTACAGTTGCATATCACCATGCCAAATCCATCCAAATGCAAATGATATTCCCTCCAACAAATCATCTCTTCACTTCACTCATCACAGAAACTGAGCATTTAATAAACATTATTACTCTAAGTAACCCTAACTTGCCTCTTGTACTCAGATGCTTTACATGTGTCACAGCCATAAGAAAGATTTTGACAGATAGTGTAAATTTACAAATTATTGTAACCTTTTCTATTTTGAAACAGTGTGTCATATAAACTATTTCAGCTCAACAAGACAACCTTTTCATAATAAATAAATAATATTTAACTTAATTTAAAACGAAACATTACCAAAATATTGTTTGTTACTGGAATACTTTTTTTTCTAGAAAATAATTCTATTCCTTTGTTTATTTTTGCAATAATTATCAGAGAAATTATTCTTAAATTAATTTAAGATTGTATTGAATTTTATAGAATTTATTTTCAGATACAAATTAAATTGGATATCAGATTCATTAAAGGTCTTGCTTAGCTGTAGTATATACATTATAGAATATAGGTCATAATACCTATGTAGCTAGACTAAGAAATTCGTCTGTATTTGACATCACTTCTACTGTATACAATTCATCACTGTCGACAAATATAATTTACTTCTACTACTGTTTCATGTGGTTATTTTCTACCAGTTTGCTGTACAACGTTTGGTTCACTAAATCCACAGTAGTAAAAAAAAAACAAAAAATAGTTTGAGAGCTTTAAAATAATTTTGTGATAAATAAAAAAATAAATATTTAATAGAGATTTACATAAGATATATAATTAGGATTTTAATTGTTTGAAATCAAAATTCATAAAATGAGTATAGATTGCAATCTATAAAGATTAAAATATCTAGAGACAAGTTGAGCTAACTAATTTTGCCAAGGAAATTAACTTATTTATTTAACTTTAAAATAATATACCAGAATGATAAAGATAAATGATTGTGGTTTAGTTGTTCCAGTATAGCTTATTTTCCTTTGTTTAATTATATTGACATATTAGTAGAATATTGTCAAACCAACGTTAATTTCAAATGGATAAATTCAATGGATATTTTATACAAAGAATGTATTCACATTAGTTTGAGTATGTTTGTTAACTAGAACTTGGACTATTTGTAGCTTATTGAATTGAATATTTCATTCAGATCCGTTTAACCGTAATGCAGTACAAAGTGTTTTTAGTTTCCCTTGGGTATAACCTACTGAGTTAAAAAATAGCCTATGTTAATCCGGGATCTGGACTCTTTATATGTGCAAAATTTCATTTAGATCTATTCAGCTGTTAATGGTGATGATTTATTTATGTAAATTATACATGTATATATATAAAATCTTCCCTAATGAGTAGAGCGAGTAAATTTAATGCATTGTTTCACAATAAAAAGTTTTACATTACACATTTCATATCACATTTGCTGATAAATTTGAACATGCTTTGTACTAACAGTAAAAAATCAAGAACAATATTTTATTTTTCATCCTATTTTTTGTTCATTTCAATTACTGAATTTTTCTAAGAAAAGTACTGTTTTTTTCTAATTTTTAATCGAATTTGACTTATTTTTTTGACTGGCATCAGATATGAAATGTTGTTTTACTTTATATCTCAAGATTGCTTACATGATATCAGTTGAAGTCTTGAATAAACGCTTGACTGCTACTACAAGACATCAATTTGTCTCAAATTATTGTTACTTTGAATACACAGTATAAGAATTAGATTTCAGAATCTAAGCATATTTAGGACTATATTTTAAAGAAAAAACACTTTATTTCTGGTCTTACTTTAGTGCTGGAATATGATTATTAGTTTAAAAATTATTTTAAAAAGTTTTTAGTTCTGTATTATCTAGAAACTAAATGAAGACAACTTTTTCTCTTTTTCTTTGTTTTATATTTGGTTTTATTTTACAAGAATATATATTATGTCAGGTTAATAATGGAGACGTGTAAAGGTATCTGAACATTTTTATTTTGTTATGGTATTTTTATTTGGTATTATTGTGTTCTTTGTTTATCGAGCCATGTTGGGGAAAGTTACAAATATAAAATTACAAATAGCTCGTTCTTGCCAAAAGAATATTGCACTTTATTTTTAACACAATGTAAAACAGAATTATATAACCAAGTTCATAAAAACAAAAAAATGCATAAAAACACTATTACATATTATTGTTTTGTTAAGACAAATGCTTTGCACAAAATCTCCTTGTGCGATATGTATATACAACAATCCTTAAGTAAAGTATAGGTAAACTTATTACATTAAATATTTATTTTACATAAACACAGTGTGTAATAACAATACAGAGTATAATAATAGTATCTTATTGTTTAACAGAGGATTACCTTAATATTTGGTAGACGATTACTGTTTTCTGTTAATGAAAAACAAATACCTTGACACTCACCGGCACAGGATGCAATCTGGATTATCACAATAGAAAGTTCAACAGACGATTATTGCAGAATGAAAAAACATCAATATTCACTTACGGAGGATGTAATCTGGATTATAATAACAAAGAGTTTAACGGACGAAAAACACTAATATGTTGATATTCAGTTGCACAAAATACAATATAATTTGTATTTGTATACCAGTATAATTTACTGGTTAACTGCATATGAAGTGTAAACTTTGATGAGAGAGACTGAGAGAGAGAGACGATGTTCGGAGAGAGACGACGCACAACAAGAGAATGCTGAAGCAGAAGTAGAAGTAGAAGTGAGACTGGCTGAGAGAGAGACACCACTCACACACTGAGAGATCGCAAGAGAATGACCTGACTCGGAACGCGGAACGCAAGGATGTCGAAGGGTGCAATTCCCTCCGACTTTTCGCAGTATACGGACTCACGTCCTTTGCTGCTGGGTGATTCTAATGGACTGACGGTTATTAATAGTGGCTAACGTTTATTCGTTTTGTGAAGTTTGGATTGCGTTCCTATCCAATGGAGGGTTTGTCGGTAGGGGCCCGACGGAACGATGCGCTAATAAGCTTATCTTCTGTGACGCACTCAATTTCAGCCTAGAGTGGGCTGAAATCCTTTATTTAAGGGGGCGTCCTCTCATACGGAAAGGACGTCGGAGGCGATTTTTGGACCTACACTTTATCATTTATTTAATTCAATTCAATTTAATTTGGTTGGATTTAAGGAAATGTGATTGGATGGATTGCTCTGAGACGTTGCACCCCAGACCTATCTCAGTCAGTAGGAGTATGGATTCGGGATGATTTGGATATTTGTTTTCATGTCTGCCTCTCTAGTCTTCTTGTTAACCTTGTTGTTAGTAACCAGTATGTTCCAGAGGGAACTGTACTGGCTAGAGGCAGACTGTTGTCTTCTTTTTTCTGACTCTTCTTCTTTTCTTCTTAATTCGCTTCTTTCTTCAAAGGATGGGTGGGAAGCGAAAAAGGTTATGTGGGATCATGGTACCAGCGGTTGTTAGTATCGTTAGGATTGACTAGTCTGAGCGCGATATACCTCTATTAAGGATTACATGTCTGCCCGCCGTAAGGGCAGGCAGGAGAGATATATATAACGCAGGTTGTTTTCGAGCGCCCGTGCGCCGGGGTGGTGACAATTTTGAATAAGACGCCCCCCTATTATATAAACTTTGATTTGATGCAGATGCTGGTCTAGCCCTAGATAATATACTCACCGTGTTGGTCTAGTGGTGAACGCGTCTTCCCAAATCAGCTGATTTGGAAGTTGAGAGTTCCAGCGTTCAAGTCCTAGTAAAGCCAGCTATTTTTACATGGACTTGAATACTAGATCGTGGATACCGGTGTTCTTTGGTGGTTGGGTTTCAATTAACCACACATCTCAGGAATGGTCGAACTGAGAATGTACAAGACTACACTTCATTCACACTCATACATATCATCCTCTGAAGTATTATCTAAACGGTAGTTACCGGAGACTAAACACGAAAAAAAAAGAAAGCCCTAGAAAATATAATGGTCCGCGGAGGGTTTGGGGGGTCTGGTGGATGACCTGACTCTAATGGTGAACCGGCTTATATAGAGTAGGTGGAGCCGAGTGATGTCGATAGAAGCCGAGTCCATCCAAAAGGAGCTGTGTGAACGGTGAAGAGCCGCTAAATTGTCAGTCGCCGAGTGCATCCGAAAGGAGCCGAGTGAATCATCGGGAGCCGAGTGAATTGTAACATGTTTACGTTTTCTTCTTCTTCTTTTTTTTAAAACATTATACGCATGAAATAATACAGAATTAAATCTTAATAAATAATCAATACAAAAGTAATAAATAAAAATCAACTAAGAATATTTATATGTATGTTGAATGGAATGCATTAATTTCAGTGTATGAAAAAATTTCTTATTTATAATTAAAATATTCATTAGATCGAAATACTGTTAAATTTGAGATGAAAATAAGTCAAATACAAAACCAGTTGAAATAACTTAAAAACTGCTTTACGCAATGGCGTAAACAAAGCTATTTAATCAGTCTACTATTTTTTTTTCTTTTTCAGCTTAACATTGGTGACCTTGTTTTTTTTAGTTGTTTTTAAATAATTACGTTTGATTACAGTGATAATTGCTTGAAAATTAATCGATACGTTAAAACTGTTGTTTTGTAACTGGCAGATTAGAAGAAGAACAATCACAAAAGTTAGGTTAAATGAGTTAATGAAGCATAATTTGTAGAATTTTTTGTAACTTAACGTTAGTAGATTAATTTGACAGTTTCACATGCTACAAGCAACACCTGATGGTAGTGCCAGGGACTAAAAAAAGATTAGGTTAGGTTTTTCAGTATGGGGTGGGGTCAGGTTAGTTAATACATATTGTTATTTAATTTACTTTCAACAAGACAAATTTTAGTAATGAAATAAAATTAGATAAAGGTTCAAGGTAATGAATTAAGGATGAATCCTTAATTCTTTTTTGTTATTGAGACACAAATTATGAAGATCCTTCAACAAGAGAAAACGTGGTTATTATAATTTGTTACTATCTGCATTCCTCTTTCTTAAAGCTGTGATACATATTAAGCTTTTAGGATACAAAAAGCACCCTATTCACTCACAGTTTGATAGCACTGACATGTTGATGTTGCTTTGAGTTATCAGGTCCATACTATAACCCAGAAAAGAACTCTTGAACAAAATTCTAAAAAAACATTAAATGTTTTTTATAAGATTGGATTTACTAATTTATTCCCCCAAGTATTTTTATATAAAATGAATTCTCAAGAAATAAACCATAAGAATCAATTCTTCTCAAAACAGGCAAGAACGGCCTTTAAAATTCAAATTACTAGTAGATTTGTTCTAAATTTGATTTTATTTTTCTCAGTTACACTGTTTTGGTACAAATTGCAACATAAGTTTATAAAAAAGTGTTTTACCTTGTGGATTAAATATGAACAAATTAAGCCAAAAACTTGATACAACAATAATAAAAATTTACACAATAAATACCACCAAAAAAATGTCTTATAAGGCTTTTAATTCAGAATTTGTACAAAATTTACTTTAAATTTGCATATGGTAGAAAAATCTAATACCAACAGCCTATGACAAGATATTTTTTGACTTAGTACAATAATTATTTACCTCAATAAACACATAGTATATTTTGTACCATAAATGGAAACCTTGTCGTCTATTTCTTTTATGCACCCAGAGGTAAGTTGACCTACCTTCTTGGCATTATAATGTAATTGGCACTCATTCACAAGGATATCAATGGGCTTACTAGAAATAAAAAGGACTGCCTCTCAAGAAATGGTCCTAGAGGCACCAATCATAGATAACAATAGGAGATGCTGGACTCTAAACAAAGTATTCCTATAACAGTTGTACCTCAGTTGATGAGTCCAGACAGGTGCAACTGACAGCATTATAGCTTTACATATACCCTTATTTAGAACACGCATGGTTCTGAATTTAACCCCCCAGTCGGGGTCAACTATTCTCCGAACACCAAAGAAAGCAGAACAAGCCTTTTTGGCGGCCTGTTAAAAGAGCTACTTGAATTGGAGATTCTCATCAAGGATAACACAGATATTTTTGCAGCAGTACATAATTTATTCGATGACCTCCTGCTGATACACGAGGTCATCATGTCACAAGTAGTTACTCATTGACAGATAACAGCATTGTTGCTTTTTCTGGGCTAAACACCATCTTATGTTGCAAACTTCACAACCAGAATATCTTGCAAGCCTGGGCTGCCCTGAAATCAATCTCATTCCTTGAATCTTTTAACTAGCAAAAACCCATCTTATGCAAACACATTGATACGTCACCTCTGGTTAACCTTAACCACATCAAAGAATTGAATTCAATAACCCAGAGCAGGAGTTTAAAAACGTTATTCATCGGACAACCTGTAGGGAGCGTTTTCCTACTTCTGAGATGCCATCTCAAAGAACTACCTCTCGATTGAAAATGAAATAATTATATAACACATTCAGCTCATTTTACATATAATCACGCTTCTGCAGTTGAAACAGAGTAGATGGCCACTACAAATTATTAAATATCTCTGATATGCTCAAAAAGATACATAAGACATATTCAGACTCACTAGAATAAACAATGCCATAACCTTAAAAATATCATCTTCCAAGCCCTGCCTGGGTGAAAACCATAGTGGTCATCCACAACAACTTTCTAGAATTCAATCTATGAGTAATAAGAAGATACAAAACCTTCTCAAAAACCTTTCTAATTATTGATAGGAGTGTTAAAGGCCTATAAGAAGCTCTCACAGGGGTCCTTGTCACCACCTTTAAACAACAATTTAAGAACACTTTTTTCAAGTAAACAGGAAAAAGCCAGCAAAGAATATCCTATTAAAAAATGTTGTCAAAGTATCAAAATACATTTTGCAGAACGGACAAGGAAATCCACCATAATTTTATCGAAACCTGGAACTTTATTTCTACCAGAACTGCAAATTACCAGACGTACCTCTGCCTCTGTAATTTCCACAGATAAGAGGGAAAATCAACAATTTTTTCTCAGACTTGCAGATGATATGAGGTTTCATTAGTCACATCATTCAGCAACAAACCATTCAGTAGAATATTTATAATCTCAGCTTTATTATAAACAACACCCTGCTGGATTAAGAGAGCCGACAAAAGAATATTTTTCTTAGGCTTATGCTCAACAACACCTCTAGGACTACAAGACCTCAATTTCCTTATTTCCTTACTCACAAGACAACAACAAGACCTTATTTCCTTGCTCTCAACCCAAACTACACGGAATTGAATTTTCAGCGGCACCGAGAATTATACAGTACTAGACAAAGTATTAAATACAATTCTAAACAATATACTAAGCATAATACAATACTGATATACTTGTCTATACTATTGTTTTTTTAATACTTTTTATTTCTATTATGGCCATATTGAAATATACTAATGTAACGTGTATATGACCCCATTTACGAGAAATATTCCAATTACCATTATTTCAGATTAAAAGAATTATTGTAATTTTAATAACAATAAAAAAGTTTTGTAAACAAACTAAGAAAATGTAGTTTCTCTGCAATTACTCAGTAACTAATTTAGTTATTTAGTTACAGACTTTTTTGGGTCTTAAAACACTCATTACATCAGGCAACAGATAACCACCATAATACGAAGTTTGATGATAATCTATATATTTATATACATGCAGATACTTTTTTTAAATTCCTCAGTAACAAATGAAGATATCAGCTTGATTTTTGTGTGTGTAATCTCCAAAGAATATCTGAAAACCAATTCCTAGATTTTTGACCCTCCTAGTTTAAAGGGTTAAAATAAGGTAACATTAAATTTTGCTATTCTTTTAATCTCTCTGTAACAAATGAAGATATCAGCTTGATTTCTTGTATGTGTAGTCTTCATGTAAATGTCTAAAAACCAATTTTTAGATTTTTGAAATTCGACCTTGAAAGGGGTGAAGAAAGGTAAAAATTTTCCAACAATGATTACAAATTTTCTCCATTTCCATCCGACTACACTTAACAAGAAATTCACTTGATTTAGGCTGGCAAATACTCTTGATAAATCTAAAAACCATTTTCAGTTTTCTTGAATCTTAATATTTTGAGGGGTAAAACATAATTGTTTTTATATTTTTGTCCTTTTATGCAATCGCTGTTGAATTAATCTTTATGAGATTTGGTAAAATTGTGGTGGTAATTTATGTTTGTAATTCTGATTATGTATTTTGCGAGCAAAGCCGCAACGGTGAATCAAAAAATCAATTAATAGGTCCTGTACAGACCAAACCATTGCTGTGAAGAAATTACAATAAACTTATAATTTATATAAATTGAACAGTCTTTAATTTTTATTTATCATTATTATTCTAAAAAGTATGGGTTTAATGAACATTGGGAGTCCCGTGGTCAGAGCCCTCTGGCTAGACAGAAAGGGTACGCAAAATTAGTCATGACCAGCTAAACATTCCCTTACAGCGACAGGAAACACAACTAATCAAATAGTGCAGTTGAAACCACAATGGGGATGCTAGTAATTATTTAGGAAAATAAAAGGAAAAACTAAATATTTTAGCCATATTCTGTAGTAGTGGATTGTTCTCTTTTCAAGTAATAAAAATTTTAAATAATCGCATGTTATTCAACACACTTCTGAACTTGACACAAATAAATAACATATCCATGGAAGTTTTCTATATCATAAGTTTTTATTTTTTCTTGCCTACTTGTTCTAAAAGTGTGACAAAAATTTTAGTTTTAAGATCATTTAAAATAAAATAATAGTTTTACTTTTTTTCTTTAAACAATCATTTCTTTTTAGATTATGACTATCAAAACCCATAACATGAATATCTCATTTGCTAAAAAAAAAAAAAATTACAGCTATGTTTCCTAGTATTCTAATTTACAAGGAAGGGAAAATAAGTCAAATTTTTTTTTTAGATTTTGGATAAAAAATTTAAAATTTTATAAATTAATTGTAAAATTTCAACCAAAACTATTTTTTTCTATTTGCTTTCTTCTAAATTTTTTTACTAAATTAAAAACTCAGTGGATAAAACATTAGAAAGCTAATTTCAAAAAAGCTCCTCTGTTTTTTGTTTTTTTTTATTAATATTTTAATTTGTTTTAATGTTTATTTGCTGAAATTTTTTTGTGCCTGAAATGAAATGAAATAAAATTATAGAATTATTTTAGTTAAAGTGGATATTTAATTACATCTGAATGAAGTGGGAAGTGGTCATAAAGGATGGAACTTAACATTTAAATCAGTTACTACAGGAATTATTGTATTTAAGACATAAAAACAAATTAGTAAAACCTACTAACATAAGCTACTAAAGAAGTATGCATAAAAATACCAATAAATGATTAATTTAAATTGAAAGCATAGAATTTTTCCACTTTCTGTATTTGAAGGACTAAAACAACAATTTTTTTTTATTGGTGGTAAAACAATATTTCCTGTTAAATTCATGTTTATATCAATAATGAAATTTAAATGTTCAGTGGTGTTTGTATTACATGTTGTAACTTTGTAGAGTACAACAAATAACATTGTTCACCTACTTTTATAAGTTTATTATATTTAATGAGAATTTTAACAAAAGTTTCTGTCACTACTTCATTTATCCATTTCAATTTATAACAAATAGGTGCAGTAGACTGTAAAAATCATATTTAACTTTTTGTTACTTGTGACAGTCAACAATGTTACTTTATAACAAAATTTGTACTCATCTTAATTGTGTTATCTCTTAATTAAATATCATATTATTTTTATTGATTTATATGTTGATGTATATTTTATATTTACATTTATAAAAATAGAATCTTTAGTATATGCATATAAAACTACAAAAATTACTCCTGTTATGTAAAAATAAACCCACAAAAACTATAGTTTCAAAAAAATACATAAAAATCACATTTATTAAATTTAAATTATAACTTATTCAGATTAATAAATTTAGAATCTATTCTACATTATAAATTTAGAGTTTATTGATTTTAATAAAATTAAGTAAAACTTTAGTATTTCTCTTTATTTTGTAGATTTGGATTCTGACTAATTTCTAGGTATTAAGAAGAAGTAGAAGGCCTGACGGTAGGCATCTGAGACATAATCAGACTTTTGTAAAGCCTCTGGTGAAATAATCCCTATATGGTCCCACAGACAGAGTTACTACCCCAATGAGTCCAGTATAGAGAATTTGCCGTGCTGACTAGTGTAAGAGGCATGATATATAAAATGACTGATTTAATAACCTGACTACAAAAAAAAAAAAAATTATAAACTGAAGAGATATTAATAAACTGTATTTTGCTCTTAATGAAAATAGTTACACACTTTATTCATATTATTTTTTAGAAAAAATCAGATTTAAAATTTTCTCTTTCATCTTTTAGCTTCTTGATATATACCTCAAAATGTCAACCAACTCCTTGTTAAAAATAATTTAAGTAGGTAGGGATAATATTCAACAATATATATTGTTATCTGCATAACTTAATTCTAACTTCATAACTTAATTCTCTTAATGCAATATTGCATTCTAATTTAATTTCTAACAGAACAAACACTTAACTGTTTTACATTTAATTTTTTTAAATTTTATATTAAATCTAAATGGCAGACGTAGTGTAGTATGAAGTCTCATCTTAATTTTAACATGAAATAAATAACATTTCTTAGTTTTATCATACTTCTATATTTTTAAGCACAATCAAGACTGTTATAACTTAAAAACTACGAGGGTTATTTTTTTTCAAGGTCCTATCGGTCACGAAATTAAAACCACAATGAAAATAAAAAATTTGTTATTTGTAACAAGTACTTACATAGTTACGCTATTTCTCTACATAGTCGTCACTACGATTTAGACATTTGTCGTAGCGTGGTATGATACCAACTTTCCAATACCCTCGTCATAGAACGGAGCCACCTGTGTTTTCAGCCATGTTTCTGCAGCTCAATGTCTGTGCCAAAATGTTGTCCTCCTAGCCAGTGTTTCATGTGAGCATAGAGGTGAAAATCGGATGGAGCCAAGTCCGGATTGCATGGTGGGTGATCAAACAGTTCCCAACGAAAACGCTGCAGGAGCTTCTTTTTTACAGCTGCGCCGGAGCATTGTCATGGAGAAAGACAATGCCTGATGACAACATTCCTCTCCGCTTATTCTGAATTGCCCTTCGTAGACGTTGAAGAGTCACGCAGTATGAGGCTGCAGTGATGGTCGTGCCACGTTCAATAAATTCCACCAAGAGAACTCCATTCCGGTCCCAGAACACAGTAGCCATACACTTTCTGTTGGAGAAGGTTCGCTTGAACTTCTTTGGTTTACTGGGAGAATGAGAATGCATCCACTGTTTGGATTGTTCTTTTGTTTCTTCAGTTTCGAAATAGACCCATGTCTCGTCCCCTGTGACAATTTTGTTCAAAATATCTTCTCCTTCATTGTGGTAGCGTTGGAGAAACGTTAGGTGATGGTCGAACAGCATCTTGGGAACCTATATCGCACACAGTTTGCGGTACTGAAGTCTCTCACTCACAATGGTGTAGAGAGCTGACCTTGAAATTTCAGGAAACGAATCACTCAATACAGAAATTGTGAACCGACGATTTTCTCGAATTGCCTCATCTACTCGTTAAACGAGATCATCGGTTTACACTCGCTTCCTTCCCTGACCGGGAATGAACATCTGCATCATGAATATCTGCACGTCCTGTTTAAAGTTCCTGCACCATTGTCGCACTTTGCTGTCACTCATTGAAGTTTCACCGTACACATTACTTATTCGTCGATGAATTTCAGCTGCATTACACCTCTCAGCCTGAAGAAATCTAATTACTGCACGCACTTCACACTTGGCGGGAGATGCTATTGTTGTAGACATGTTTACGTGATAGCTGCGTGTTCAGAACTTAACGAAGTGACGCGCCGTGATTGAAGGCCATACTAGATACGCTGCGCAACACATATGCGCAAAGGTTCATCCGATTTTTTCGCGGGTTTTTATTTCGTGACCTATCGGACCTTGAAAAAAATAACCCTCGTATACCTTGCTTTCATGTTCCTTCCCAAATGGTTGTATTTGTTTCTCTAAATATGCTACTGCATTAAGACACCTAATAAATTTTTAACTTTTATTTTATTTTACATGGTTCTGAGAAAATTTGTGATATCAAGTTTCAACCTCAAAATGTAGTTGAAATATCAACTCATTGCAATTTTTAATTTTCTTTTGCAGAATTTAACAATGTGGTTATCACCCCCCCCCCCCCCGCCAAACCTAAGCTATGTTTAATGTGCTGTGTTTTAAATACTGTTTTGGATCAGAGTCTGAAAGACACTTTGATTCATCAATTTTCCCAAAACTTGAGTATTATACAGACTAAATTTTTATTCAGTATTAATCAGTGTAAAAATGTTAATAAGAATTATCTTATAATTAACAGTTACATTATATATCAATAAAATTATATATAAAAATTGAATTGCTTTAAAATCATTCATTCATTATAATTTTTTAATGAAATATTTTATATTGTGTTTTTAGCACCCTTATCTGTTAATTTTATAATTGACTGTTTAAACTTTACACTGATCAGTCTTTTTTGCTAAGAAATGAGATTTTTTTTTTATTAAAAACAATTTTGAAAATTTTTCAACTCAAACATTTCAAGTAGTTACAACAAAACAATAAAACAGTTAATTGAAAAAGAAATTTGTCCATACCTTTACAAAAATCTTTACTAATTTTAAATTATCAATAACTCAGATTTTGTTATCAGCTTTGAATCTTTGAATAAACAAAGTTTTCCTGTAATTACAAAGAAAATGGTTACCTGTTGGAAACTTAAGCTTCTGATGTTGAATGTTCAACTCAAATCTTTAACTCAGTGAGTTAAAATGTGCATGTACTCAAGCATAAAATATATTTAAACTAATGGTAGCTCAAGTAGGGTAAGCCACCTTTTATTCCCAGCTTATTTGTTTCATTGCTTCGAAGGGTTCCTGTGTTTGTGTGTGAGTGTGTTTTTATGCACGTTTTAGTTGTGATTCCTTCATTTGGATTCATTCCAGGAATTCCTGAAGCAAGTCTAGATATATTCAGAATGAATTTTACCCTGCTACTTTAAAACAAGGGTTCCCTTTTTGGAGGTTCTAATCTCTATAAACCTTTCTAACTCGCCTATCTACCTAACTTCATCCCACTTTTACCACTGTTATTTAAATTTAATCTAATCTGGTATTACATATTAAATTATTTTTATACCATGACGTGAAGTTGTTACATTTTAAAATAATTGTAAATTAGAAAATTATTAACTCAAGCATTTTAAAAATTATATTATCATTAATATCTAAAATTTAAGGAAATCATAAAATAAAAGCAAATTACAAGAACACACTATGAAAATTATAATATTAGAACTAAAAGTGGTAGCTGAACCAATGTTCAGCACCTTACAGGTAAAATTCAATGAATCTCCATTGCAGTTTGTGTAAAACAACATTTGACTAAAATCATAACAATTCACATAAGAAAATCCAAGAGACGTTAAATAAGTCCTTAAGTTTTTACACGAATGCTTTCTCCTAACAATCAATAAGAAAAATGTGTTGTAATATTTAAAAATATTATATAGTAGTTTCAACTGTAATTATTACACTGCAGTGGCTAAGCAGCTGCTGCCATTCACACAATATCAAACTCCATTTTTTTTTTCAATTCTACCAGTCATCACGTATCTTTTTTTAAGATTGCTGCTTCCACACTTTGAATCCAACTTTTGCTAAGCCTACTTCTGTTATACTTTGAAGGAGGTAAATTTTTAACAGTACTCCTTGTCTATTTTCTGTAATCTGTTTTCCAATATGATCCAACCAGATCGGCAGGTTTATCTTAATAAAAATTTGAAGATACGCCTCCAGTTTACATTCTACATTGAATTAAGTTACAAAAAGTTCCAATTCCTTTTCAATTATGCTATAATATTAAATATCAGGCTGTAAGCCAGACATATTGAAATATTTTTTTTATTTTTTTTTTTATTTATATTATTTCTTTAATGTCACTAAAAGTGTATTTGTAACAAAAAGTTACATACTTTATTAATTTTTTTTTACACATGAAAGCATGCAGTGTATGAATTTTACTTTAAAAACATTGCCAGCAAGATAAGTTTTTAACAACTTTATTAATAAAATGTTTTAGTTCAATATTTCTATTTTAAAGTTATAATTAATCATATTTAACTTGATACATTCTACTCAATGAGTAATATTTATTATTTAAAACCAAATGAAAGTAATTCAATAAGGCTTGCACAGCTCTTTACTTTTATCTGTCTATTACATTGACTGAATAAAATCTTCTAACTTCATTAAAAATTTATCTAACATTAAGTAACACCATATATCCATTTTTATTCAAAGAAACAATATTTATGAACCTGTGAATGTGTGTTTATATTTTAATTAAAGTGAGTAAATTAAATATGCACATGAAACTAAACATTAAAGTTTGTGTTAAAAGAGGTAGACATCTACCCCTTTTAATAATTGATATTTGTTCACCCATTAGTTCACTGTAACTTAGTTCTTTGCTTTTAATCACTTAAGCTTTTTCAATGTATCTGCTTCCATTGTAATATTTCAATTTATGAAAAGTTCTTATTTCTATGCAAAAATAAATTCATCATGTTCTATAATATTAGCTTAAATAAATCTCAATTTTTCATCAAAATACTTCTGTGAAGTATATTTTTATAAAATTACCAGGAAAAACTTTGCCTTCATGTAAAATTTATTTTAATTTAAATATATATTTTTGAACAGCATTCAATGGTTCAGTAAATTCAGAGTTCAGTAATTTTTCAGTAAATTCTCAAATTGAAATATGTATAGTAAGAAAATCATAGCAGAATTAGTGTTACAGGATTCTTAATAAAGGTGATAGTAGTATCATAGTGATAGTAGTAGTTTATGACTACTTAACCTGAAAACTATGAAGATAACACCTGAAATTATATTATGTATAACAGGTAGTAAGTTAAAAAAGTTATGTTTAAACATCAATAAGATAAACTGAGTATTATTTTATAATAAATACCTAAATTTATTCAATGATAATATATATTTGCCATACTTGAAAGTGTAGAATATTATAATTATGTTGTATTACATGTTAACTCAAAACATCAGTACAGTGAATGGTTGGTCTTCATTATTCAGTTGTTCTCTGTGATGCTGAAAATCTCAGCTCACATTCAGTTAAATGTAATGTTACTTTTTAATTTTATTTGAATGTTTATGTTGCTGCTATACTTTGAGGTAACATGACATAGGGTTCTAGCTAAATAAATAATACCTTATTTCATGTGTGCATGCATATGCACCTACCTACCAAGGTATCATCTTCCCTTTGAACAAAGGGAAGATGATAATTTGAAATTGAATATCAATTGCATTTTGGTGGGCTTGGTATGATATGTAACAAAACATTTGGTTTACAATATTATTGTGGCTATGGCAACTAAACATACATGGCATACAAATCAATAATTTATTCATGTATGATTTGACCTAACTACATATTGTATAGATCAAATCAGCAAGAGGAGGTGTGTTGTATGTAGATATCAAAAAGTAACTCTATTCCAGAATTTATTTAGAAGGATCAACATTAAACATGGAAAATTCATGATCAGAGCAGCATCATAAACTACAAAATTAACATTAAAAAAAAAGTACATTTCATTTTAATATGTAAAATATTAATCTTATTAAGTATAATGATGCAACTATAAAAAAAGACAAAATTATTTAAGTTAAGAGAGATTAAACAAAGCAGGATTAGACATTTTTTGGTTTACAAAATCAAGAAATTTAATCAAAAATTAAAAGAAATCTTAGAAAAGAGGGTTTTGTGTTACAAAGAAGCTCAGAAACAGAACAGAGTAGTGATAGAACAATTCAAGATAAATCTCAATGAGAGACTTAAAGAGTACTGGCCAGAAAGGAAGGAAAGTGTTGATAAAAAGTGTTAAGAGCATGGTTCGTAGGTGGCCAAAAAAAAAATGTAGAAACTATGCAAAGAAAATAAATAAATAAAACTGTTACAGAATAAAATAACAGTCTTGAAGACATCCAAAAAATAATTGATTAAGTGGGTAACTACTTAATTGCTAAGTAATAAATAAGTCTGTAATAGATCGACACATCCTCCTAAGCCACAGAAGCATTATTGATTCAATCTACTCTAAATAGTTCAATTAATCAGTTCCTCACAAGAAGTTAGTTTGCTATTTATAACTGTATTAAGTCTACAGTGCAGCTTACATCTTCTGTCACTGACATGCTTTTCTAAGTACCAACTTACATTGAAGTAGCAATTTCCGAAAAAATTTAGTGATTGCATTCCTCAGAATTAGAAATCAATAAATGAAGAAAACTATTTAAATATTACTCAAGTTTTAATTACATAAAGTAGATTATCAGAATTGATAAGAGAACTGTTGCCTTTCCAGTAACATAAAACAACTCACTTTCCCAGAATAATCATTTTCTCATGAATAAATTGTTACATTATTTTGTTGAATATGGCCCCAAATCACACCCTTATGAATTTCTTTGTGAATACTAAATTATCATCTACCATTTGCAAATGCATACACACTCTGTGAAGGTTTGTGCTCCCCTACCTCATCAACAATTTATTTTATTAATTGAACTTTTTTATTTGAAATGCAAATAGTGTAACTATGTAAAAAATGTAATGATTTTGTATGTGTGTATGTATAAATATAATTTACAATTACAAATAATAATTATAATACAAACTGTTATTACCTATATATATATATATATATATATATATAGTAACAACAATAACCATATAGAGTTGATTTAGCAAAACATGCAACTTTTTAAAATAATATAATCACAAACAGTAAAAACAGAAAAACAGATATCTTCTAAATTATTTAATACACTCTTACAATAAGGTTATATAGCTATCAAGATGACAATTAATTTCTTTATACATTCTTCTTGAACATCCTTTTAAAATAATCTTGCAAGCTAATTGTTATAATAAATATTTATTTCTCTAATAGAAAAAATAAAATATACTGTATTTAAATACTAAATTAAAGATTAATTTATACCACAAATTCACTGTTTCAAACACAATCATATTTATTAATGTAAAACTAACAGTTCAAACAACTTAATAACTGAATTCTTCTTGTACTTTGAATACCTCACTATCTTCACACAACCCTATTCAAGTAATCTACTGTTTCATCTTCCAACAACTATTTGTTCAAAATATAGTTTTTCTAATTGATCTTAAAACTAAACATTTCACAAAATGTACAATATCTTCATCTTCTCTTACAATATTCAATAAATCAAGGTAATTCACCTAGTCTACAGAAGTGACTGTTCAGATTCAGAGCAGAACTAAATGTTTTAAAAATTAGACTCATAAAGCTTCTAGTATAACTATTTTTTATATACAGATTCCAATCCTAATTAAAGTTTATCCCACCTTAAATCCTACATAAAATAGATTCATTCACTTTATCCACCTCCATATCAACCAAAAATTTCCCCAAACATACTATCACCCTTCCTTTTCACTACATGCTGTTCTGTACAGGTATCTAAATTTTATTATGTCATAAATTTAAAGACATCCATAATTAAGCTGGCAATTAATTGTTCTCCAAGTTTTATTACATAAAAAAATTATCAAAAAATCAATAATTTACTAAAGACTGGCAAACTATTATTTATATGGTTAAAAATTACCTTTTTATACTTATTTTAACTGACTATATCCAACTACATTTTGTTAATTGGCTTTAACCTATGCTAAGTCAGTTCCAAGGCAATCCAATTAACTTTCAGTATTTTTGCAGTTTTGGAAAATATTGTAAACTGCATCGACTTATATCCTGCAACAACTAGAATACCACCAGAGGCATTCTGAAACTGAAAGTTAAAAATAAGTTAATCCTATAAGTTACTGCTGTAAATCAACTTAGTTGAAGAATACAAAATGTATTTTCTCCTCTAATCTGCTTTAGTTATTTTTCAATGGCTAATGATTATAACAATCAATGCCACCTAAAATATAAAAAAGATTAATAATAATATTATCATTAATTTTTTGAATGGTCATCCTGGAACTGTTTAAGTCTCATTTCTGAATTATAATTGAGCTTACTGCCTGTTGCAAACAAGTATAATTTTTAAAAAAAACTTAATTAAACTTGCCCACAATCACAAAAAAAGAAAATTAATAGGTGGAATTAAAGCATTATGAATTCAATTACAACAGATCTCTAAACTAGAATTGATCTTGATCACCAAACAGCTGATAGATGATATCTATTACTTGTTCAGATGGTAATAATTTTCATTTTTACCGTATCACTAGAGAAGGTTTTTAAAAAAAAATTCTTCAATTGTGACGTAAATGATAGATAAAATAACAATACAATCAATTATATAGGCAGAACCAATTTAGCAGCTTGTGGACTTTTATGATCAAGTTAAGGGTAGAATTAATATAAAATGAAGATTGAATACACTATTTAGTTTGTCTTTCTAATAATATTAACACCAACATTAGATAACCATTCACAGAATAAATATAACATTCCAAATAGTCTTATTACCCTACAAAGCTTAATTATTAGCATAAGTTTCAGATTTAAATTAAATCCAGTACTTCCTCCTTTTTTCAACTCATCTAACAAAATGTAAGACTTAGAATCATGTTAGAGAAGCATACGTTTATTTTTTTATTTCTATTTTTTCAAAAGATTTTTTATAGAATTGTCACAAACAAAAAACCATGTTTATGAGAAATTATTATAATATTATAAATTATTATAATAGTTGGATTAGAGAAGAGAGAGATGTATGACAGAAACTTGCAAATATAGAAACTAAATTGGTGAGTCATATATACCAATAATTATTATTAAACAACCAAATAACATGAAAAATGGGTTAAAATACAAAAATTTAGTTGATAAAATTTAAAAATAAAAATAAAGAAATTATTTAATTTAAATCTAATGTATCCAGGTGTAATTAATTGGGTAAAAGAAGTTGTGTAGAAAGAACAGGTGAACAGGAAAACAAAGATTAAAATAAATCAGACAGATGTAGGGTGTAATAAATATGTTGAGGTTAAAAGATTTCTCATAATAAAAAGATAGGGAGAATAGATGCACTAAACCAGTCATCTTTAAAAAAAGACCTTGGACATACTACACTTGTACATTAAAGAAGGAAGAAACAAAATTACTGGCGAAACAAATATTCCTCATTCTTGTCAGGAATTGAATGTCTCTTTCCTAGATTACTATAGATATACTGAATTTGGAATTATGGGTTGAATACAGTCCCACTTGAAGATATAAAAACCCTCAGACATAAGAACTGTATGCTTTAGTGCTTTTTTTTTTATCCTCTGATGCAAACTTAAACAAGATATACACTGTGATATGACTATTTCTTATAATAGTTGCTGTGAAGATGTGAAATTGTTAAAGTAACTACCAATAGGAAATGCTAAGGGATGGAACGTTACATTTTTTATTGAATTGGTCAAAAAAGATAATATTTCATTTACAGTAACTATTGTTATCTGAAATTTTTATGATTGATGAAGATATATTTATTACCATAAATTAATTATTTCCTGTCCCATATCCCATTTATCTATTTTTAAAACATTGTAAGTATTAAGGGAAACAGGTACAAATAAGGGTAAGAAAAAAGGAAATGAGCAAGTTCAAGGATAAGGGTAAAATTTTATAAAGTAAAATAGAAAGATAATCAAAAGAATTTAGACTTTTTTTTAACATAAAACAAAGAGTAACTGTTATAAATAAATTACTAAAGTTTATTTGATTGTCAGAAAGGTAAAGTAGTAAAAATGGCTTAAGTCAGTCGATGGACTCAAAAAGCAAAGTATAGAAATTAAGTCTCTATCTTCACATCAAAGAAACAATGAAATTTTATTACAGCTTATTTCTTTTACAGCTTTCGTAAAAAAAAAAAAAACAAAAAAAACAGTATTCTGAATGAAATTATCCTCTTAATTTCTTTCTTTATTTTTTAATAAATAAGTATTTATTTTTTAATAAATTAGTATGCTTTCAGTATGATTGTTATATTCTTTTCTCTGGTTATGACATAATTAATTTTTTCGTTTTTATATATATATATATATATAAATGAACAGAAATCACATGGTTCATTTAATTTAAAGAACAGTTTAATGTTGTAGTGACATCATAAAAGTTAGTAAGTACTAGCTGTCAGAATTTATTAATAATTCTTTATTTAAATCTAGTTAAATTTATTTTTAAATTATTTTATCATCAGTGTGATGGGTACTTATACATATATGAATTTTATTATTTTTTTATTTACATTAATATTAATTGTTTCATTGTATTCTTTGTATGTGAAAACATCTTTGTAATGTGGTATAGTCTGTATTTTCAAATCCTTGCGCTTTCATTCAATTCTAGTTTAGGACTATTACTGAATACCTGAAATAAGTGCCTGTAACAAAGGCCATTTATTAGGCCATTATTAGTGAGGAGGTTATAACATAAATAAATAAACATATAAATTAATTTGCTTAATTTGCTACAAAAGCTTTAAGCTTGTGTCTGGGAATATGGTATGGAAATTTTGTAGAATGTGATAAATGACAAGCTGACAAGTCTGTCTGAGATCTAAATCCAGGAGCTCCGAGATAAAAAGCTGATGCTATACTCCACCATGTTAAATTTCTCATTATAATCATCTGAGAAATTTAAGTTACTGGAAATTTTACATGTCAGATCATACTGTTTATGTACTACAGGATCTGAAATGTAACTTTTATTTATCAATAAAACTAACACCACACCAGTGAGTGAAGTTGGAGAATTAATTTTATTAGGAACAACTTAGATTGTAATATTTGTATAAGTACCTAATCAGCTTTTATATAATCTAAAGTTTAAGTATTAAAATAAACTGCTTTTAATCAAGTTCTAATGTTTAAAGTTTAGCGCATAAAATGTAGTATGTTGTTGTGGAAGAGGAAGTAAAATGCGCTTTATTAGACACAACAAATGAATATAGGGGAGTTGAAATTGACTACATCTGGTATGAAATACAAAAGCAATATTTGTAGGCACTTGTTTTAATTTACATAAAGTCATAACAACAAGGAATACTAAATTAATTGAGAGTTTCAATGAACTTGTTGAACACAAGGTCTCATTCATTAGACAACATATATAATATTTATAAAGAATAATATTTATACTATTGACTCATATCCTTGATATTATTTAAATTTTAAAAATGTTGTTGACTTCATGGATTTGTGATGATGGTATATTTGTACAAGCATAATGTTTATATTAGTAATATTATATACTTTATATTTTTTTTTTTGTTCTGAAGTTGAGAAAATAAAATAATATTCAGTATTTGTTTAACGAATCTTTCTTTCTCTGTGAATTAAAAATAATATTTTTTACCCTTGGTTTATATTTCGTAATTTAAAATTCTTGTTGAAAGTTTTGTTTTTTTATTTTCAAATGAAAAAAATACATCTCAGAAAAATTTGCTGATCTTTTATTTAAACCATGATGACATTGCTATCTTCTTAAAATATAAACTCATAAAATATTCAGTAACTTCATTTAATATGCTTTCTACATATTCATACGCTTCTTTACCTCTCTTTTTTACTGATAAATTCTTCTACATAAACAAAAATGTTATTTTATTAATCTTAAATCCCTCTTTTCTTTACTCCTTGCTGTGGTTTTTTGTTTCTTTAAGTTGCTTGTATGGAGAAACATTTATAACTCTGCAAGTTCACTTTATCAACTCCTCCCCACAACCAGCTATTTGCAGTTTACAGTCTACATAATTTACTTGTGTTGTTTAGATAAATGCCAAAATAATTACTATGGTCTAGCTAACCACCAATGAAGATAAACTATCATACTACCAGATATAAATTTGTTTAGAAGGAGTTGCTCAATAAATTTACATCTTCATAAAAAAAAACAAAATATAACTTTATTTTATTTATCATGTTGATTTTAGTAATAACAATTTTTCAGTGTTTAAGAACTTAATTGCTTTTATTTATTGACTTTTCCTAATTGGACTTCAGAATTCTTCATGTTCTTTTAATTTTTAAAGTTTTTTTTTTAAGAGAAGAAAAAATTATTGGTGAGAGGCATCATAGTAATTGCAATGTTTTGTGTGACTAATTAAAATACACTTGTTGAATTAAATAATTCTTTAAACTATATTGTTCCATAATTATTCATTTCTTTTACCCAATATGTTATGCTAGACAAATCAATATTAGATGGCATGATAAAATATGATTTTACATTTCAAAGGGGACAAAGTCCAAAATGGCATAAAAATGGTTACTTGTGAAATGCCTTAATCATGAAAATGTTTAATACTGTTTACTGTTTTTAATGTTTAATACTGTTTTATTTGAAATTTTAATATTATTAAATGATTTCAATCATTTTTTCAAAATATTTCAGTAGATAACTTTTAATATTTTATTATTAAACTGCAACCAAAGCTGATTTGAATGAATAAACACTATCCTTTGACCACATATAAATGCCTTCATTCTAAATTAAACAAGTAATGATGCAATGAAAGAAAATGGAAAAAATATATGTACAAGAACATGTATTTACATATGTATGTATATATATAAGATTATAAAGATTTATTAGTTACAAATTAGATTTTTTAAATTGTGTAAAATTAATTAAATTATAATATTAAAAAGTATTTTTCTTTGTAATATAACTGCATTTTACGAGTATATATAATTTTTAAAACATGAATTCTAAAGACTCTTTTATTGTAACATATTGTTTTAGCAAAATAAATTTTTTACTTAAAAGAAAGAGAGTATTACCAAAGTTCTGAAGATGACAATAAAATTTTTTTATTAAGCAAAGGAAGATATAAATAAAATTTATTAAGAGACACCAAACCTGAATTGGGATTAAACTCAGGCTCTAAATTAGTTTGATACCTAAAATTTCAACCAAGAACAGTATAGTTACTGACTAAATGATATTGAAGTTAACCAAATGCTCAAACCTTAAATTGATTTAAATCTCTACTAAATGTAATTATAAATTTCCCTGATTACCCATATAAATATAATTCAAGCTATACTCATTTTAGTAGAGCAGTATTTCTTCATTGTCAAGATTTTTCTAATTGTTAACATGGACATTTAAAAAGTTTAACTAGATTAAAGCAATTCATCATTTCAGTTACTATTTTCTTAGCTTGGTTCAGCATACTATATCTCCTAGTATTTTTCTAAACTTAAAAGTTATTGCTTTCATTGTATAAAATATATGTATACATATATATATATATATATATATATATATATATATATATATATATAGCATCCACTGCTTTTTTTTATTTCCAAGGAAAAAGTATTACTAATATCAAATATAGTACATTGTGATCTTAAAATTATCATGATAAAATACATGACAATTTGATATATGTTTGTTTATTTTAAGTTGACTATATTCATAAATCACAAGTAAAGAGCTAAATATAATCTCTGAAAAAATATTCTGGAAGAACATAACACATATTTAGAAATTGAGTTCTTATATTTAAATTTGACTTTTAAAAGTCTGTAATAACTCCATCATATGCTTCATTTTTTAAATTTATTTTAAATAAGTATTTTTTTTACAGGTAGAAGTCATGATGCACAATACACATTATTCAGGGTGGGCACACGTGCATCACCAGGTGTTAAGGAATTTGCAGAGACAGGACAATCAGGGACCCTAGATAATGAGTCGCAGGGTGACAGTGGTGTCCTAGACATGTTCACAGGGCCACCTATTTTTGAAGGATCTGGACGTGCTGAAGCTCAGTTTTTTCTTGATGGCAATCATTCCAGGGTAATTATCATATTGTGTTTTTTCTATTACTAATCAATAAATATAAAATTAATTGTCTATATTTATTATAAGATAATTTATAGCAGTTAGCTTTTGAAAATAACTGTAATAAATTTGTTGTAACTCTTTGATCTTCTATGCTTCTTCTGTTTTCAGTTTGACTTTTTTAAAAGTAGATTTATGTCTCATTTTCTTTTTATCCAGAAGATAATATCTGATAATAGCCCTAAAAACCGTATCTTCTTTAAACTGAATTAAATGGCCAACAATAGTCAAAAGAGGACTAGTGTGCGAGTTTCTCTTCTTGCAGAAAGAAATATACACAATAATTTTTCTCTGGTGAAATCTATTATTGTTTGCAACTTCATTTAGAGCATTTATCACTCATTGCATTGATACTTATATACAATGCTACCTGAATATTCTGTTGTAGCTCTTGCAATAATAAATGTGCTTTCTTTAGTAAAATTTCCCTATTTTGCCCCCTGTAAATCAGATAATTAGGGTTAAACCTTGGTTAGGCAATGACCTTCTTGCTGTCACTGATTCCGAGATTTCACTCCTCTTTCTTCCCTTTTTTGCAAAGTATTTCTTCAGAATGTGAAGTTTACGGTTATCCCTTGAACCGGTAAAAATATTTGTAGCAGTATCCATGCATGCTTTAATATTCATCGCTGTAGCTCCCCATTCTCCTTGGAGCCTCAAATGGGATGCTTCACTGAGACGTCAGGGCTGTCACAGCAGTATGCTAATCAGAAACAGCGAGAATTGAGCCAGGTCCAGGGTACTCCAGAGACCTCGTCAACTCACCAGACAACCCCAGTTATAACAAGTTAACAAGCCGATTAACTGACACTGGTTAGGTTAATGTCCGCTTACCAAATAAGGGCCAAAGAAATGTGCTGGCGCACTTACTGGTGGTTTTCCAGCCAGCGGAGAACCCCTCAAGCACTAGGACCCAATCTTAAAAGAAAAACAGGTAGCAGTGCTCTGGCAAACACCCTGGCGAGTTGATCAAGATGAAGAATGGTGGTGATGGGAACTCTCATTCATCACATTTGCAGATCCATAAAACTTGCATCCAGTTTATGTTTAAGCTCTTGATTGTATGCAGAATTAGCTGAATGTGTTAAATAGTTATTTCTGCGATCGAGACGTTGTTTTTTGAGATAGTGTCTCATTAATAGGAAAAACGCTACCTAAAGGTTGTCCACAGGGTAGTGTTTTAGAATCCCTGTTCTGGGTTGTTGAATTCGATTCTGTCACATCATGCAGATGATGGGCCTTTGCTGGTAAAAGAGATTGAAGGAATGAGATCGAATTCAAGGTAGCTCATGCCTGCAAGATACTACAGTTGTGAAGTTTGCAACATAAGATGGTGTTCAGGCCAGAGAAAATAATGATGTTGTTGCTCAAGGGCAGACTGGCTGTTTTCATCAATACCTCATGTGTCAATGGCAAACATCGAATCATCCTGCTGCAGAAGTATTTAGGTTTAATCATTGACGAGAATCTTTGATTTAAGCTGCACCTTCAATTTATGCCAAAAATGCTTATAATGCTTTCTTCGTGTTCGGAGAGCAGTCACCCTGATTGGGGAATTAATTTCAGAAACTTGCGTTTTCTGTATAAGAGCATGTGAGAAGCTATAATGTTGTATGATTCACCTGTCTGGGCTTATCGAATGAGTACAAATGTTATAAAAATATTCTGTTGAGAGCTCAACTTCTACTGTTATCTTGATCCCGAAGGGGAAGACACCTGCCATGTGACAGGTCTGGTCGTCACGCCACCCGCTCCGTATCTAGCCCTTTGGGGCTTTACCAGAGGTCGTCTTCAAAAGCCACAAGACATTTTTCTGTCTGACCACTGTCAAGATGCCACTAGTGACACAGTGTCGGTATAAAACGACTATTATAGACCCCCCCCCATAAACAACAGTCTTGAAAAACCCACACCGATTGAGCAGAAGCCCCCTTTCTACACCCAGAGAGGGTAATGAGCGCAACACGTCACACTGGTAGTCTAATTACTAATAAAATATCCACAAAATATAACAACACAAAAGAACAATAACGCAGCAAGTAAATAATCAGCATAACCTAATTAATCATAATAACCATAAACAAAATATCAACCAAAACAAAATATAAATAACCAAATAGCACCAAATTCAACACTAAATGTAAAACAAATAACAAAAGTGTAACAAGTAAACACAGTACTATCATAACCAAGATACAAGAAAGCACTTAAACACTAATAAACACTATCAAAATAACTAGTAAAAAACTATAAAGAATAACTCTATTGGGCAAAACAAAATAAAAAAATCCAGTACCTAATTAAAAACAATCACCGCGCCACCTTTAGGTCAATTCGATTAATAAGATGGTCCCGCGAATGCTTATACGCAAGACAATCGTCAGTCCTTCAATCATGCCCTCCAAGCTTTCCGACTCGTGAACAATTCGCACATACAAGAGATCCTCCTTGTTGTTTGACTGCACAATCTTTCGCGTGATGTCCTTTTTTAATGGGCAAAGCTCCTTTCCCTACAACTTTTTGCTATATGACCAAACCTGAGGCATCTGAGGTATCGGCTGACTGTGAAATGATTCTTAACTCTACATGAATAATAATCGATTAATACTCCACCTTTATCAATCATTTTCTTACGCATCTCCCTATTACATTCAACAACGTAAACGCAACTTTACTTTCTCGTTTTCATGCACGATAAACAATCTTGGACGTCTCGAAAAATTCATTATAATCAAGCCAACGTAGGTTCTAATTCCTTACAGCTTCTTTAAAACCTTGTTCTCCCAAGTCGTGCGGCACATCAACTCTTGGCTGCAAATGCTTAGTGGTAACCATCTTAATAGGATAACTACGCAACTGATTATTTTTTTCAAATCGATTCTTCAGCATCAGTATCATCCGCTATTATTCTAACTCCTTTCGACTAGTATTTAATGCTAATACGTAAACCACTCTCTTTTGTTTTTAATTTCTTTATCACCTCTCCATTAAAGGCCTCTGAAGAAATACTAGTAGGCTTATCAATTAGTATCACCTTAACTGGTTCTGCAACTATTGCTGGTATCGAACGACTTCTGAAACCAACCTTGGAGCCGCTGTGGAAGGAACAGTTTGCTCCCGCTTTCCCATCCCCGCCTTGAACCCTTCAATGTACCCTTGTAATCGATCATTTCTTCTTACTGTTAATAAATGCAGGAATCGCAATTTACGCATACGAGTCAAGATGTATGCAGCGCTTTTTTTCTCGAACGGTTCTGGAATCACATACAAATTCCTCTAACTCGCCACACAGGTCGTTAAACATATCATTTAACTCGCGGATGAGATTTGATCTCAAATCTGTGGAAGTCATCTTTTTCTCAACTTTACTTAAAGCAGCGATTTCCGCCTCTTTTAGCCTTTAAAGAGTGTAAAACCTGTTTCCCATGACTACTTCTAGATCCGAATACCTTTTTAATAATTCCTGCATCGGAATCTATGCCTTCTCCTACCTTAGCATTAATAGCCTTAGTAACCTGTTCATAACGCCTACTCGTAATTACAGATTAAACTTCAGCAAAACAACAAAACTACCTAACTAAAAGACAAATTAACAACAACCTAAAAAAGAAATCAAAACAGAACAAGAACACACGCTACAAAAATTTTCATTTATCTCATCCTCTGAAATAATACCTAACAGTGGTCCCGAAGGTAAAAACAAAATGTAAATAGAACGGTAGGCAATGGCAATAAACCAATGCGGCAACCGTTACTAAGGAAAATAACAAACTGAAAACAAACCTACAAAACTATAAAGTAATTAAAAAATTAAATAACAAGAACAACTGACAAGAGGACAATTTCTCGATCAACATGAATTCTATCCTTTTTCAGTTAATGCATGGCTTTCCTTCATGAATTTCTTCACTATACACGCATATTTGCGGTCTTTCGCATTAAACAGTGGTGTAGCCAAATCACTGACACGCCGAAAGCATTGCATAGGTTCCGGCACGAACGCTTGCACATCCAGTTGATGTATATCTGCTCGCATTTTCTCTAGTAAGGTCGGTTTGTTAGAGGTGAGAACACGAGAGGCAGAAAGTAGAACTCGCCATTCCTTCTTATGTTCAGCCTTCGACACTCTAATACTCCCTGCAGTGACAACTCCTTCACAACCTCCCAGTTGAGAATTATCTCGGCAAACTACAACGCTATTTGCGGTATTGAGGGTGCTGTCAGGATCATAGTGGGTGTCTTCCCCTAAGGGGTCAGTACAGCAGGATCACTCGTACAGCAAAGTCTCTTATTTTCTTCAGTACAAGAATATTCGACGATGGGATGTCGTTGGTCGTCTTGACGTATAGAAGTCAAGGTTGGTTTATGAATGTTTTACTTATTTCTTTTACTGGATCTCCAGCGCAATTCGTTATTATTTTTATTATTATTCGTTAATTTTTTTTTAAGTTCTAAGGGAATTAACTACGATGGTCATTAGTTCCTTTCCACAAAAAGAAAAAAAAGAAGAAATCTGTTTCCTCCCTCGTAAAACACTAGCGACATAGTCAGAAGACAGATCAAAACTGTCAAAAACAGATCATCTAAAAAGACTTGTCAAAGAATATAGAAACCCCAAAGAAACACAAAATAACAAGAGTGTAAAAGGCCCTTGCCATATAAAAACATATAAACAATTTAAAAGATTGTGAAAACTATCAGAAACACTTTGACATATGAAAAATTAAAAAACAAACCTATCGAAAGGCACATTCAAAAGCACATAAAAACAATATTCTTCTTAAATTCTATCACCTAGGTTTACCCTTAGGCAATTTTTTTTTATTCCTCTTTTTCATTTTTCTAAAGGTCTCGACGTCAAACTTCAAGGTATCTGAGGCCTTGGAGATGGAATCATCTGATCCTCCACAGTAAACTAAGGAGGATGTCTTATTACCGGCATCGGATGATACCGACACTGATGGTACAGTCAAGCAGTGCATCAGAGACGAGACTCGATGCACTCCCCGCTAAAGCATGTGAGGCGTTTCAAATCCTCGCCCTCTCACTTAAAGGCGTCCGTGCTTTCAGAGGCTACATTTTTGTTGTCTTAAATCTTCTTTTTCTAATAACATTATCTCTGATTTCGCAGTTCCCTGAAAAGGGATTTTTTCAAAATGAACTTTTACTTTCGAAGTAATTGGCTCAGGTTTTCTCTTGGTTTTGGTTTCATTTTAGTACTAGTCATAGGCTTATTCCTGGGCTTTACCAATTTTTTTCTTGGGAAACGTCTGCTTTCTTCTGCGTCGGTTTTAGGCTATTTCCCTCTTGATGGTTGACTGTTCAATTTTTGATTGATAATATGTTGGAACATGTTTGCTAGGACCGGTGCTAGTTCAGAGATTGGGTTCTTTGGAGGTAAAGAGGCTGCAGCTCCTTGTGTATACTACGCAAACTTTGGCATTCTACTGAGCACAATTTTTCTAGCTCCCAAGCAGGAAAATGTGGGGTATTATCTTCACTTCCTGAGTAGCTACTTGTTCCTTGTAAGGCGGACAATTCCGAGATGGTGTCCATGATAATTGACACACAGCTGGGTCACTGCATGGGTCATCAGGATGCAAAGACTAAGTACAAACAAAGATCTGTTTCCTGGTACATCTTGCTGCTCTATGTCCAAAACATTAACATTCAAAGCGTCGCACTGGAGTCGGGATAAAGGATGTACATCCAATCTGAGAACTTTCTCCAAACACTTAGATTTATTGAAGGTCAGGATGTACGACACGGAGGGAACAATTTCTCCGTTTCATTCTGTATTCAATCGTCAGCACACAATGCCTTGTGCATGTAACTTCTCGAATATTCCTCTTCTGTGCAGTTCAGTAAGTCCCTGCACACAACAACATGCTTTGAGGTACTTAATGGTACAATACAGTGCTTAATGTTGTGGTACATATGGCGTGATCTCAATGTCCAGTACCCCAATTTTCTTTGCCTTCAGTAACTGTGACGAATGTAATTGGTTCATGCTTTCTACAAACAGTCCAATAGCGCTATTCCTACCCTCCTTTACTGGTCCTCCAGCGACTTCTGTGATGCTTTGAACTATAAGGAATGGACTAATTTTCCAAATCTCCTAATTTAATAATAATTAAATAATAATAATTTAAAGGAAGGAGTTCCTTTCTTTTAATATTCAAATATTTTGGTATCGCTATATTTCCTTTCGCCCAAATGTTGGTTTGATCTGGCTTTACTATATTTGAAAACTCTTCACTCGTACTTCACTTCAATTGAGAAGACAAAGACTCCCCAAGATGAGATTTTTATGTAGCCCTCTGCCAAATAAAGTATGGAAGTTGATGTTTCCTTAAACTATAGATTCATCGGTCAATATGTCGTAAGGTGCAGATGGAAAGATGGTTTGTCATGCTACAGATCATTGATTTTGCCTCGGTTCTCTAGTCAGCCATCTTCCATAGATTTAATCTTGATAGCATAATTTGATAGTAAAATTTTTCAAATTTCAGAAAAAATCAGAATGTTTCAAAACTGAGAATTTATTTCATGATAAGAAGTAAGTCTTCTGTTTTATTGTTTTAAAGATTAGCAGTCCTGTCTTTAACAAACCAATTCTGGATTGTGATTTTTGTATGGCTGCTGGTTAGGAAATTGAATCTGTGTATAGATCTACAGACAGAGATGCCATCATTAAACCGCAGAAACACAAAGGATCCAGAAATTTTAAGTTTTCCATATTTTTAACAATAGAAAGAAAGAAAACAAATAACCACAAGGAAAGAAAGCATCAAGGAAAAAAGTTGGTTGGTTGTAAAGTGATGAAATAGTTAAAAAAAACACAAAACAAGATAATCAACCTTACACAAAAAAATACTTCCCCTCAGGCAATGAGCATTCATTTTGCCTATAATCCCTCAGATATTTGGGGTATCTTCACCCAGGATGGGAGCAGCTATTTCTGATCAACTGATTTTGTATAGACACCTTAGATAGCAGCAACAAATTACTTTTCTTGCAGATATTACAGAGTCACTTCAGGTAAGATTCTGATTTCTTCCATGAAAACATCTCCCTTCCCCAGAATTCTGTAACATATGTAAAAATCCAGTTGAATACGCAAACCATTTAGTTAGCTATTATTTTTCTAAAAACTTCTGTTAACAGGTTACTCACATTCTACTATTAGTTCTCTCTATTTCTGTTTAGTTTCACAACATATATAAAACACAAATAATTTATATATAAAATAATAAAATGTGCATGTGTGTTATGTGTGTGTGTGGGGGGGGGGAACACCTGCTTGAAAGAAATTTCTCGCTTAAACAGAAATTTTTTGGTTATTGAAAGTTCAAATTCTCTATAAGAAATAATTATTCCAACATTAATGAAAAACACTAATCTACTCAAAATTAAAATCAATGTTTATATTACAGTCAAGTAACTTAATTTATTCTTTCTATTTAATTTGTTTTAATTTTTTATACACAGGTGTCATTAATGGCCAGAATTGTTCCATCACCAGACTGGTTTGTTGGGATCGATTCATTTGAACTTTGTATGGAGAGCAGCTGGTTGGATAGCATCACAATTGAGGTAGTTTTTCTCCTGTTTTTTTTTTTATAAAAATTCATTCAGCTTTATATGTCTTAATGTATGTCAATAATTTTTTGTTTAATATTTTTTGCAATTAGTTTTTATTCTTTTTCAAGTTGTATTATAGTTTTCTGTTTTTACTTAAAATTAATACTGATCATAAAGAAAAGTCAAGTATCTTAATAAATATATTTTCTGAAGTACAAATAATAAATTTAAATTATAATTAAGAACTTTTTTGTTCATGTTTTTGAGATTTGTTGATATTAACCACACATTCCATAATTTTATTGATATTATAAAATATTCACTCATGAATAAACCTAAACCACCACCTATGCACTTTGTTGTCTTGCTAATGAATTAACTTTGATAATAATATTGATATATATATATATATGAGTATATACATACACACATATATACAGCCTATGTATACCCTAAACACAAATTTTTTACTCTGTAAAATTTAAAAGAGATTCAGTTGCAAAATCATAGCTATATGGAAACAGTGTTGCTTTATGAATAAATCAATAAAAAATAAAAAATTGTAAACTTTTGTAGTTCATTGAAAATTACATTTTTCATAATGATGAAGTACAATTTTTTCATGCAGTACCAGTCTAAAGTTTTTGTGTATGTTTTCTTTTTCTGTTGAATGACAGTCAAAAGTATATTTTCAAAAAGATAAATGTTTACTAAACCCTGTTCAGTCTTATTAGGTAAATGACAGTTATAACAAAAATGTATTCAGCACATTTATGCTGAAGACACTGAATTAATTACAAATGTTAAAACTGATAAAAAAACATGTCATTCATTAATGGAATCACTTAACATCCATCTATTCAGCTCTTAGCCTATAATGTTCAATAATTCTAGAAAAGAACTGTTATTTTCAATTGTAATTGTTCCTAATCTAGTTAGGAAGGTTTTGGCCCTTCCAAAAGAGGTACAGATTTGGATGAACTAAGTTTTTTGGAAGGCACAAGACCTATAGGCCTAAGCGCTAAGGAGAAAATTTCTACACCCTTCTGTATTAAACAAATAAATATTATTTAAAAAGAAAACCTGCTAATGGTGTGCCATTAGCTGAGTACAGAAATGTTCCACTCAAACACTAAGCCTAGTAATGAAGAATAAAGAAATAAATGACATTATACAACGTATAACAATAAACACTACATAAAATGCCTAGCTCTATTTGACATTATACCTTGAATGATTAACAAATTAAACTTCTTGTCTTAATAAACACTAAAAAAAATAGTTTTAACTAAGGTAAAACACTACACCACATATGCTGTTACATGACTAACTGGACCACACAAGACAAACTCACCTTTTTCAAATCTTTTTTGAGTATTTTTTTTTATATCCTGTGATTGAAGATGATTTCAAAAATACTATTACTACCAGAAAAACTACTACCAAAAAATAAATTTTCCAACAAAATGGTTATAACTAACAAACAATCACCTAGGTAAGAAACATAATTATAAATAATAACAGCTAGAAAGCCCAATCTCCTTGGCAGTGAAGAAGTAGATCACCCTTTCATCTGGAAAATTCCACGCTCAGATAGGTTTTGCAATCTCCATATGGTACATAACTTTTGAACTTATACAAGTGAATTTTTCATGTGAAAAAAAAAATCATACATACTTTCACTTATATATCAGCGAACCATTTTTAAAAAAACCAATAAACATAACACTTTTAATCACAACACATAATATTCTTCACCCAAAAGCACTTACCACTGACAAAACACAACCTCATGGAAGATAATAAAATCATTCGCAATAACTGTTCAAACTTTTATGTTAACATTGCTTTAATAATTACTTTTATTATACAAAATACAAATATGTTTCAATAAACATGTATAATTAACAACTGTATATTCTAACACTCGTTCAAATAATGGGATCTCTTAGAACAGAAATTATACTCAACAAAAATTTAAACTCAAACAGGATTTACATCACTATAAACAAAAACTTCATATATTATTATGATTTAAAATACATAAACATACCAGAAGCCCTATAATACTGTAAATGTTCATCCTCATTTAAAATCACACATCCTATTTATTTTTTCATGACAATTTGCATTCATGACCATGAATTTTGCTTCATTTATTTCATTTTTACTTCCCTGGCTGTAGCTTTATTGCTGCTATATAGTAGCTATAGCTATAAAGGGAAAATTTATAGGTTGGTTCAAAATTTTTATGTTAGGTTTGTTGTGGATTCACAACCAGACTGCAACATTTCACAACACTGCATATGTACAAATATAGATACTTTTATTAAAAAAAGAAAAAAGCAGCCTGTATTTTGATTAACATTTCCTGATTGGCTCAACATAAATTCTTCAAACATAGCTCAAAAAATTTCTAGGTAGGGGCACTGGTAGTTTTAAATTTTGGAAAAAATTAAAAAAGAGAGAAGGGAAGTTTTAACAATTTTTATTTTTTTATTTTTTGTGTAGTGATTATAGAAAATTGATATTTATTACTTATTAAAATATAATGGAAAGTACTAATTAAGCTCTTTAAAATTCCAAAATTTTAAGTCAATTGGAATTAGGAGAGGGGAATATTTAACATTATTTCTAAACAGTTTTCACCTCATATATTTTAGACTGTTGTCTAAAATACACCTTTTTAGGCTGTTGACTAAAAAGCTGAAAAGATTTGGTACAAATATTTGGCTATATATTAACAGGAAAAAAACATCAACTTGATTTTTGACCCCCACTGATCAAGGGAAATCACAATACCCGTATTATTTTCATGACAGGATGCCCCAGGAGGTGTTGACCAGACTTAAGAGACTAACATGAAAGTAAACAAAAAACATATGTCAATAAATGTTCTATTTCACTTTATTTTCCCAGTTTGCCATTTTGTGTTTTTTTTCAATAAAAATATATATCTTAAAAAATCTGATGTGGACACCACATGATTTCCTTGTACGTCTATTAAATTATATATATTTTGTATTACATTTTTTTTTTTTATTTTAGTTACTGATTTATTATTTATTGGAAATTTCTTTTTAAAAACAGAGGTTAATAATTATTAATAAATCAATATATTTAAATTAAAAAAAAAGGTTAAAAAAAAGGAAATGAAGTCGCATTCGAACCGGTGTGGCTTCCCCTTGTAAGATATAAATACTTCATTAATTAAAATTTTATTGGACTATAACTCTGAAACCAATGAAAATAAGTACCACTTATGATATATCATTGAAACGCTCTCAATGAGGTCTTATTACTTCAGTTAAGAAAAAGTCCAAAATCCAATTTTGTTTTTTAATTTTGAGCTTTTTTGGACACTTTTAGTTCAGTCGATTGCAATCAAAAAGGGAGGTGCACAACTAGATGTTACACCTGTCCTAAATCCAAAATTTCAACATTCTATGACTAATCGTTTTTGAGTTAATGCGAGGTACATATATACGTACAGACGTCACGCCGAAACTAATCAAAATGGATATTTCCGTTGAGATCTGAAAACCGAAATTTTTCGCGATTACAGTACTTCCTTGTACAGTACAAGGAAGTAAAAAGGATGAAGGTATTTTAATGAAATTTGTTATATATTTACCCAACAACATCTAATTTTTTTTTAAACTACTCGTAGATTCAAAATAAATTCAGTTGGGTTAAAATCTAGGTGATAAGGTGGCAATCTAAGCAAAGTAATTCATTTGTTATTTAGTATTTTCGTCTAATTCAGATTGTGGTTCTGGGCGGTGTAGTTGACAATTTAAAAAAATTATTTTCTGTTAGATCTGGGTCGTAGTTAATATTTTTTTTTTTTTTTTGGAGTCGTTCTTGAATATCTTTTTTCAATGTAATGAATGATGGAGGTTTATTTTTTTATTTATTATGGAGGTGCGTTATTTATGACTAAAATACAATTTGTTGGTAGTCCTGAAATAACTTGCTTTTCAATAAACTTAAAAAAATTTTAATTGTTCATCTCTTTATGATAATTTTCTGTTTTACACTTGTAATCGTACATTAAAAAAGCACCATCAATGAATCCCATGTCCCTACCCGCATGAACCACAATAAACGGTCACCGGCACTACTATTAACAAAATCACCTGGTACATCATCACTTTGCCATCACTTTTTTACCATTTAATGTGTGTGCACGCAAGTTTCATCTAAGTACCGTATTTATTCGAGTACCCCCCGCCCTCGAATAAGCCCCGCACCTCGATTTTCCAGGCCGAAAATCTAAAAAAAAAAAATCGAGTATATACCGGTATTTTAAAGCGCAACAGATTTGATAAAAAAATACGTAAATACGAAAATATTCAGAAAGTAATGCATTTAATTCGTTCATTTAAATTACAATATTAATATTACATTAATAATTAATTACCGTAAGTACTAGTTTAGTTCAGAATCAGTAGGCTAGTAAAACGAAAAAAAGTTTCATGTTGAAAAGGATCATTTCAATACACTTTTTAATAAGGGATTTTATTTTTAATTATTCACTGTAACTGTCAATGTCTGTAGAAGAGTTACCGGTAGTCTCCAAGTCGCTCTGCCAAAGGTGATCGTCTTCACTACCATCAAGTTCATTAGATATTCCGCATTTTTTTAAACTTTTCTTACTAATTCAGTGGAAATACCTTCCCAAGCATCTTTTATCCAAACACAAATCCGGTTAAAATCTGGCGTTTTAATTCTTCCTGAAGGCGTGAGAAAGAAATTTTCATCAGCCATCTATTTACTGTACAGTTGTTTTAATGCAGATTTGAACGGTTTATTAATGCAGACATCTAGTATTTGCAATAGAGATGTCAATCCCTGGAATTATTACTTGACTGTCAATACCCTTTTTCAAAATGTCTTTCACTTTATCAGTCGTTTGCCCACGATAACTATCCATTACTAGCATACCGGTATTTTTTTTTATTAAGTAAATCTCCTGATCGCTTTTGCCATAACACCTGATTCAATCTAAAATTAAGGTTTCGTCCATCCAACCTGATTCCTTACTCGAATAAGTACGGTATACGACCCGTCTCTTTTGCTCAGAAGTTGCATTGTTTCTCAGATGCGTAAGAAAAAATACACGTTTTGCAATTATGTCATCTCGTTCACACAAAATAATCAGTCTATTGTTTTTACATTTCCTGAATTGAAAACCCATCGATTTTATAATTTTCCTTAGTTTTCCCTACTAGCGGTGAAATTCAGTTCCTTGCGACAAAAATTGTGTAATTTTTGTATAGTTGGTATTACGTTATAGAATTCGAAATATGTAATAAATTCTTTTCTAATAACAGACCGGTCAAAATCATTTATTATGAAGAGTATATTTCTTTTTTTTTGGCGTTTGAATTTGAGAACCACTGTCCTCTGTTTCGTATCCGGTTTTGCTAATGTGAATTACGGTAGACCAGCTTAAGTTTAGCATTTAGCATTCTACAAACACGTTCCGTTACTTTCACAAGAGGCACCAATAATCCATTTTTCTTTGTCTATGAACTTAATAATGTTAAACGCGAGACGACGCGCTTGACTGCGAAGAGGTTTTCTGCGTCCACTTGACATCTTAACACGACTACTTTTAAGTAACTGTTGCAATTTCCAGCGCAAAGAACAGAGATTATTTGTTTTCATTAGTAATAACACGTCTACAAATAATGTATTGCTTAAAACTGCACGCCGATTATAAACTTTTAACCCATAATTCTATGACTTACGCGTTTCTTTTCGTCATAATGTCATACTTAAACCAAAACAATTGATTTAAACAATTTATGCTATATTTACTAGTACATACATTTTTTAGTACGATATATTTTCAACATGCTTGTATTTTAAAGTATATTGACTAAGAAAACAATAGTTCTTATTACAAAATAACAGGGTAAAAGATAAAATTCATTATTTACCCAAAAATAGCCGTAATTAAACAGAAGAAAAAGTGATGTTTTATTACTAAACATTGAAATTAAAACATCAATTAATTAATTCATTAATATGAAATTAATATAAGTGAAGCCTAATAAATAATATAATGTTATGTAACACTATCATGATATACACACAAACAATAATGTTTAAAACAGCAATTTAATCCCACGGCAGAAGTCGCAATTACATTACTAGTACTACTGGAAAGTGACTACACCACAGTAGCTCGTAAACTCTCCAAATATTTACCTTGCTGACTAGTAAATTGTTAAGCTTTGTGTCGTGAACAAAATAATACCTCATTTATTCAAATCGATTAACAGACAGTTGCGGTATGACTAAAATTGTTAATGTGAAATGTAAAAATTAAAATTGTCTGATCGCATAATTTCGAGTGTGCACCCCTACAGAAAAACAAGTAAGATGGTACCCGATATCACATTTATCATTTTAAAAAAATTATATTAATGCGCGTGATTTAATTAAAATGTTACCTTATGCTACGGGTAATTCATTTTTACTTGAGGCAACTTTGCTACATTCGATACCAACTAGTAAAATAACGACAAACCTCTACAATACTGTAGAAAATTGTTTACAAAATTTATTTTCCAAAATTGTTTACTGTTTATATTTCATCATTTATTTGATTGATTTTAAGTAAAAACAATAGTCATTAATATTTAAATCTAACGGTGTAATTGAAATAAAGGTCTCTCAAGGGAGAGTTATGCAAGCCTTTACTGGCTTATTTTTATTAGATACTAGCAGACCCGGCAATGCTTCGCTATTGCTATATATATATATATATATATAATAAAAAAGTCTGTTTGTATATTTGTTTGTTTGTTTCATAAATATCTCGACACCGGCCCCACCTAGCGGGTATAGTTTTTGCAAAAATATTTCTTTTCATATACTAATATTCATATTCCGAATATGAACCAAATCGGTCCATAAATATAATTTTTCTAAATATCTCAACCACAGCGCCATATAGCGGGTTCATTTTTTGCAGAGATAATTCCTTCCATGTAAGTAACATGTATTCTGAATATGAGGCAAATCGGACCATAAATACAATTTTTCGAAATATCTCGACGCCAGCGCCACCTAGCAGGTCCAAACTAATTCAGAAATCTTCCCTGGCATGCGTCCAACCATTCCCCAAAGTTTCATGGCTATCGGATGAACGGTTTAGGAAGGCATAAGAGACATACAGACAGACAAACATTAATTTTTATATATATAGATATAAAATATAATTTTCTTTATCTTATGTAACTTGTACATTATTTCATTCAATACAATATGATTAAATTGTATTCATGGTTTTATTTATTTTGTATTGATTGATTATCTGTTTTATCATTTCTCTCTGAATATTATTTGACAGATAAACTGAAAGTGACATTTTCAATAGTGAGATGATTCAATCAATTTTCTGAACTATTCTATATTAAACTGTCAACTGTAAATTCCCTGATGAAATCAAACAGTGCTATCATAACAACTCATCTCCAATACATTTTATACACGGACAGCTTCCATGTATGTATTTACATATACAGTTTTATGTACACTCACGCGCGCGCGCGCGCACACACACACACACAATACAAGTACTTTATTATACCATTTATTATACCATTATTACAAATAATTTTAATACTTTTTTTTATATATTACTTAATTTATTTGTATGCATAGTATATTTTTTAACATCTGTGAATTGAAATTTCCACTGTGACTGATATAAGTTATAGTACTTATGCAATAATGCTACCCCAGTCATCAAAGTATAATGCTATTTAGCATATGTTTTTAATATGTTTTTATGTAATTATTTCTACTTCCTTGTAGAAGTGAAGGAAGTATTGTGATGGCGAAAAATTTAACGGAAATATTCATTTTGACCATCCCTGAATCTATTTAGACTAGTTTAGGATTTTTGAGTTATGCGTGTCGCATAACTCAAAAATGATTAGCCGTAGGATGTTGAAATTTTAGATTTAGGACTGTTGTAACATCTAGTTGTGCACCTCCCTATTTTATTGCAATCGACAGAACAAAAGTGTCCAAAAAAGCCCCAAATCAAAAAAAAAATTGGATTTTAGACTTTTCTTAACTGCAGTAATATAAGCCTTCATTGAGAGCTTTTCAACGATATATCTAAGTGGTACTTATTTCATTGGTTCCAGAATTATAGTCTAATGAAATTTTAGTTAATGAAATATTTGGATGTTAGAAGGGGAAGTACATCGGTTCGAATCCGACTTCATCTTCTTTTTTTAATTTTTTTTTTTTAATTTAAATAAATTGATTTGTTAATTTATTAACAAATAAATTATTAAATAATAATTCAATAACAACAATAAAAATAAAAATGTGAAAAAAATCAGAAGTTATTAATGTAGTAAAATGTTATCTACTTTTCATTTTAAAAAATTGTGTATATGTAATTTAATAGGCGTACAAGGAAGTTATGTGGTGTCCACATAAGATTTTTTCCATCATAAAAATGAGATAAACTTTTAAAATATTTTTTTCATTGTTGACTAAAGTGTACAATTAAAAATGTTCATAGAATTTTGAAATAGTTTTCAAAAATTGTTACATGGTTTGGGAATAAATGTAAATATGTGAATGTATGAGGATTTTGGTTATTCACAACAATTATTTAGAATGTTAACACAGTAATAAAAGAAATTTTCAGGGGAATAGATTGAAATAAGAAACATTTATTGGGCCTTCAGTTGTTAGGGTTAAATTGTATTACTTCCTACCACTGTATAACAATTAAAAACTACTTAGCTTCATAATGTAAATTGTTTATTTTTTTTTTTTATTTTTTATTGTTTTCTTAGTTCAACGTACAATAATTTACATTAGGTAATCGGAATTAATGGAATTCTTTTGGGAAAATATAGAAATATTTCTAAATAAGACACAATCAAAATAATGACAAGTTTAAAAATTGAACTTCTAACTCCTCTATTATTCCATTAGTTTGGATTATCTTGTTAACTTAAATTTATTAGCATCTCGTGTAACATTTTCTAAAAAAATTTTAAATTTTTAATTAAAATTTTTTCTAATTTTTGGCACTGAAAAAACTAATTTTAAAAATAAATTAGATTAAATTAATTAAGAGTAACTAAAAAATTAATTTTTAAAAATTAGACAGAGTTTTTAAAGAATTGAACAACCCACCAGGCTAGCGGTTAACTCGTCATCGCAAATCACTTACTTAACTACTGATTTTCGAAGTAAAATGTTCTGAGTTTTAAATCCTAGTAAAAGTTAGTTGCTTTTATATGGATTTGAATGCTAAACAGGAGATACTGATGTACTTTGATGGTCAGGGTTCAATTAACTGCACATCTCAGGAATGGTTGGTCTGAGTGTGTAGAAGACTGCACCTCATTCATGTCATACATCCTCATCTCATTGGGTCATGGTGGGTTTCCTTATTGTGCACTAGTTCAGCAGATTGTAATGTACACATTAAGAAAAAGAAAAAAAATTAGAATATTCATAGTGCAGACTATAGGTTCAGAATACAATCATTTGAAATATTTTTACTTTTTTCTTAGGAATAACTTTATGACTGTCTATATCTCATGATTTCTGATTCATTCATAGTTTACACCCGACTATAATTCACCAAAAATTATTCTTGAAGATTTATATGTTTTTAACATAAAAAATCAATGACATGGGTGCCTAATTTGGTTATTAAATAAAATATTTTGCAGCTTATTAATGAGTTCATTTCATTAATTTCAATTTATTAGTCCTATCAAATAAAAAGTTAGATTTATTGTCTTTATATAAATTAAATAAATAATATTTTAATGTCCTCAGGTTTGTGTTATTAAAAACATTTTAAAAACCTAAAATTATTAATATTAATAACCAGAGGTTCAGAATAGTTTTTAAAAAGCATTTCTGGAATAAATATATTTTTTACATTGTCTGTTTTTAATACTTATGATCAGTATTAGATTTTCCATTACACTTGCAGTAATACATTTAATTTTATTGGGGCATAACTTACAGATGTTTTTATTTTTTTTTTAAATAATGCAGAACATTCATTTTTTGGAGCTAATGCATACATGATGAGGACAATAATGAATTAAATTATGAAAAAATGTTAGATCCTTTTGGGAAATCAAACCCAGGACCAGTGAAAAGGACCTGACTGCTGACCATTACATAAATGTGATGACCGGTATCAGTCTGTATTCTGTTTTTACACATGATTGACCTCATAACTGCTTATTCACAAAAAAATTCCAGTAAATGTTTCAATGTTGGTGTGTTTCAAAGGGAATGTTAAATTAAAGGAATATGGAATTAAGCTCTCATACCATTTAAATTAAGCACTCTGAATTTTATGAAGGGTTAAGCAGACCTTTTCTTTGCCTCTACTGTTGTTTCCACTAATTTTTATGACAGAGTTTGCTCTGTTAGCCCATAGCTGCAATCTGATTTAATTTTAATAATATAAAATATTTATTGTAAAAGTTAATAATTTACAATTTACAATATCTAAACTGAGAGATCACTTTGTTTTTTATTCATTCAAATTATTTTTATTTCAATTAAATAAATAAAAATTGTGAAGTTTAATTATTTAATAAAAATGAAATAATGTTCAGGTAAAGAAAGAATTTTTAAATATTTTTTTTAATCAGTCAGTATCTTGTTGCTTTATCTACATGTTCACTTTTAATTTTGTTCTTCATTTCTATTTATTTTGCTTTGTCATTCAATAAAATAAACATTCAAAAATAACAGCAACATTGTAAATTCTTGTATAAGCAAAAGTGATCAGGTTCATAATATGTTATCAATTGAAGATACCAAGTGTAGCTTGATTTATTCAGTGTAGTTATTTTTATTGAGTTATTGTATAGTATGTCCGAGAAGTCGCTTAGTCCATGCAGTTAACATGCTGCTACTGTTTTAAAAGTCGCGTGGTATTCAGTTGCTAAGAAATAATTCTTTACTGCGGTTGATATCTCAAGGTTACACAGGATACTTACTCGCTTTCTTGTTTCAGTTGAAGTAAATAATAAATGCATTTCATGACAAAAATCTTCAATGAGGATCTCGCAAAGTAGTAATTCTTGATCGATAGAAACAAGCTTCTGGCAGTGTTAAAAACAAACCGAGTGGTTAGTGTATGAAAGAAGTGATTGCAAACACGTGTCGCCATTGGCGATTTGATTGAACAGTCTCCAATTAAATATTTTTGATAATACCGAACTTAATATACTGCCATCAACAATACATGATCATACTAGAAAAGACTTGAATGTGAAACCATTTCAACCAATTTTTGTGAATAAATTATCAGACGAAAACAAGGAAGAGTTTGTTGCAACTTGTGTGCTTTATTAGCATGATGAGTGTTGTTTTCTGCAAAGAATTTTCAGTTTATCATAATTCATGAGCTAGGAATGTAGTTTTCTGGGCTAAGGAGAAATCTCATTCTGTGGGTGAGTTTGAGGGGAATCCACCAAAATGAAGTGATATGAACTGATAATTACATCGGTTGCGATACTTTTTCAGACCATTTTTTTTTTTTTTTTTTGAGTAGTACATAAATAGTAATTCTTACTGCAAATGTTGGAAAGATGGTTAATACCTCAGCATTAAAAAAAAGCATTTTGGAATGTGTCTGAATACAGCAATGAACAATTTCTATGTCGCTGGATTAACCACCATTTACAAGCATCACCAGCCCCAATGCAATGGGCACCAAAAAAATCCAACCTTATCACACCCAACAATTCATTATGGAGATTAATCAAACCATATCTTGATACACATAAATGAAGAATTACATAACAGTATTGGAAAGCCTTTCATACCATAACAAAAGAGATGCTTCACAACTTGTCAGGTAAGATGTGATGTATAAATCTTTGGGTTCAAAACGATATTGCACACACAGATTCAATGGATAAGTAATTTGTAAATATAAATGTTCAAAATATGTTCTAAATCTGGAACATTTCTCTAGTGATGCAATGGACTTTTCAGATATACTGTACAGTTGCAGAATTATTTACTAATATTTTTAGCACAACTAAACAGAAATTCCCACGCACATGGATTCAAACTTGTGTAGTGAATTATATGCAAAAAAAATACATTTTGTTTTGGTTTTGTCTGTGACAGGTAATGTTGAAAGTTATACAAAACTATTCATTATTAATGATAAAAAAACTGTAACAAAATTGTTTTTATATTTATGTCATAACACTTTTAGCTGCTTTTGTATTCATTCTCAGAAGATAAAAGCTTCTTAGCAGTTTATAAAAAGTAACTCAAAGTGTTGCAGATTTAAAAAATAATGTCTTAAAATAAACTTAGTTTCATCTATATCTTTAAAAATTAATAGTTTTGAATTATAAGATCTGTTTCATTTGTTTAGAGTATTGTTTTTGTTGGCAAGTTACAGATTGTTTAGTTCTTTTCTGTTTGTATTAAGAGAAATAATCACAAGTTCTTTAAAATTTGTTGCTTTATGCAAAATATTTTTTAATAGAAAAAAGTAAAAAAAAACCAGCCCTCCATGAATGAAAAATCAGTCCAGTTTGAATTATTGATGAGGATATTGTTTAGTCACAATTGATGCAAAAAAAAAAGCATCTTTAGTTTACATCTGTAAAAAGTTCAAATGTACTAAAAATACTCAATAATAACCAATATTTTATATTCTACATAATTTTATTTTCTTGACCCTCTATAATTCGAAATCTACCAAAAGTACTGTCACCCTGTAAATATAATGCATTATTTAATAACAGAAGGCAGAAGTAGACTAATTTTTTTACTTTAAAGTAACTGTTCATATCCTTCAAATAACTATGACACATGTAAATTTCTGTCATAGTTATGTGTCTTTAACACAAGAAGCCCTTGTTGTAATTGTTTTCTGTTAAGAAAAATGATTTTCTCATAACAAAAACAAAAACATTTCTAGTAGAACTAGAGTTTACTTATAAAATATCTATAATTTAATTGGCCGTAGATGAAATATTAAATTCAACCCATAGTTAACGATGCAGTACTTATTTGGTACATTTAATGAGATAAAAAATCTACTCATTTCTTACTTTCCAGATGAAGATGGTTGATATTCTGTTGAACAGCTATCCATTTTCAAGAATGATTTTTATCTAATCAGGTCCTCTTCAACCATATGGTTATCACACCTAACAGACCTAGACATTTCACTACTGTTTAATTTAATTCAGTTGTATTGAGTCTGAAGCATTGAAATTCCACTCTACATTTATATTTTGAGAGAAGGGAACTATAACTAAAATTAAATACAATAAATTTTTCTCCAGCATATTTGATCGCTTGACAAAAAACCTGTGATAATGCATGGAGAATTGCACCTCTTACAATATGATGATTCCATTGCAACAGCGTTAAAGAAATTTAAGACTACAAAATGAAGATAAAATAATATTCAAACCTGTGTTTAATAACTGCAGTGGTAAAAGAAGTTAAATAACAATTGGTGTTAGTTTTCCTACGTATTGGTTCATTATTTAACAGTAAATAAAAAATATTTTAAAATGTGGGAATAATTATATTTTACAAACTTTTTTTTATTAAAACTAAGACATAAATCATTTTTTTATTATAAATGTATCAACATAATAGAATCATTTCAACTTTTAAGTAGTAATTTCTGCTATTTTTTTATTTGAATACAACATATGAAGTTAATTTTTTTAAATTAATATTAATTATATCTCATAACTGTTTTTTTTTTAAATTTTATATCCCATTTGTTTAATAATAATAGTATATAAAAAGATAGATTAGGATAAAATTTTAGAAGTATTACTATTTCATTACATAGCATTATGATTTGTTTTATCTTTTTTTTTCATTCTGTTCTGTCAATGGAAACTAATGGAACTATATTACGTATAATGAGGCTTACTGATGTTTCTGATTAAAAGGGATGAGGTAAAATAAACTACATCAATACAAATGTCTATTTCAGGAACCAATAAATTATTTCAGTTGAATATTCAATGCAGGTATAAAATGATTTATTATTTTAAATAAAAATATGTCACAGTTAGATTTTACCTTATGTAATATGTGTTATGCCAGCCATTTATTTTTTTCTGATAACTTCTTTTTGTTTTATTAAAAATAGTAATTGATATCTCTAAAATATGGATCAAAAATCAATAAAAATTTTAGTCTAGAATTTAGTATCATCTGGGAACACATTTATAGAAACTGCTTGATTTTAACCGAGACATTTCATTACTTCCATGACGCGTGACGCAATATAAATTACCAACAGACATTATGTAATTTTATTATATATAAATAATAGGACTGTTTCACACATTAGCAAACAAATATGTGTTTTTTTTCTATTTTATTAACCTACTTCAAAAAAGGAGGTTATATATTAGACCCGTATATTTTTGTTTTATGTTTGTTCGCGCATAACTTTGTTACTATTAATCCGATTGAAACAAATTTTGTTGCAATCGTCGCAGCTACTTTTCACGGTGGTACTATGATGTTGAAAAAATTTTTTAGACACAAAAGATCGGCCTGAAAATTGACAAAAACGTTTTTCGCCTTCTGGCTTTTTATGTTTGCGCATAACTTTTTCCTACTAATCCGAGTGATGTAAATCTTGTTGCAATCTACGCAGCTGCTTTTGGTATTGGTACTATGACGTTGAAAAAATCTTTTAGACATAAAAAATCGGTCTGAAAATTGACAAAATGAATTTTATCGCCGTCCGGCGGGTAGTTAGGGGCAGTGGAAATTCTGATATTCTATGTGACAGTATGACTAACTATGACTGACTATGTGTGACAGTAATATTCGACAATGTTGAACATGTAAGAGAGCCACAGAATTTTATTGGGCAACAAGATTGGGCCCTCCTCGTTGACCTAACGCTGTACGTGATTGGTTGAATGAAATTCTTCCCGGCCGTTGGATTGGTCGCTGGTGACCAGATGACAGGGCTTTTGTTTTTTGTTCACGATGAGTCAGAGAAATGCCATTTACGCACGTCCAATAAATGGGGCAGTGTCGGACTCGCACAGGTTCCGCTAGATGTTACTAAAAGCGTATGTATACATGCACCCTCCCGACTAAAACTCTTGTCTCACGGTATCTCCCCCCCCCCCCAGGGTGCCATCAAGCTCAGGGGATCCGCAGTCCCCTTGCATCATCACCAACGCCCACCCTCGCAAGCGAGGACGAACAAAGGCTCCACAAAGGGATGTCCATCGCCCCATCACTGTCCGGTCCTATGCTTTTGCCTCAAATCGAGAACTTTTCCACTAGTGCTTCGCCTTCCTTCTCCACTATTACGTTTTTAACAAGTTTTTACTGCAATCCACTCACGAGGGCCTTTCAACATGTGAGCCACGATGTTGTCCGGTAACAGCCACCAAAAAAAAGGTATGCTCCGGGGTGTCCATCTCCTTACATACACATCTCGGAAACTCTCGCCTTCCAAAACGATGGAAGTAATCAGAGAACTCTCCATGGTCCGAAAGGAGCTGGGCAAGAAAATAATTGACTTCCCCATGACTCCTCCGGACCCACGGTGTGGTACGAAAAGACGGTACGGTAACCCAAAATCGCCCGGATTCCCGCCCGCCACTGCAGAGAAGCCAAAATCCCCACATTTTTCTTCCGAGATAATGCAGATGCCCAGGCCGGCACCGCATAAAGCAACACAGATCTCATCACTAGCAGGATCATCTTCCTGGCTTTCTGTCTGGGCTGTGCTCTTACCGTCATCAGTCTGTCCAGACTGGACATGACACTCTCAGCTTTACGCATGACCTCCCCGATGTGCTTATTGAAAAGGCCCGACTACTGAAACCAAATCCCGAGATACTTAATTTCCTTTGATATTTCAACTCGTACCCCATCCACACTTACAACCATATCTCTGATTCGCCGTCTGCCGATCATGGCCACAGCTACCGCCTTGCTAGGGACCAACCGCATGCCTCTGTCTGCCAGCTACCTGCTCACCTGGGCCACCGTAATGTTGGCCGTCTCCTCTACCTCTGCCTCAGTTTTGCCAGAGATAAGCAAGGCCACAATTCTTACGGCATCCGGGAATGCTAATCTCATCAACCTTCGAAGGCGAGATTCCATAGGAATGAGCCCAAGACAGAACCCTGCGGAACCCCGCCGTACATCTCCAATTCAACCGACCCTTCCTCCGTCATTAGTACCAAGTTCCGGCCATGTAAGTACTTTTTATGGTGGACGTAAGATACTCACTGACCTCCAGCTCGCTAAGAGAGGCCAGCACCACTGACCATGGTAAGCTCTCAAATACATTCTTAACGTTGAGGAGCACCATCTCAGGGATGCTCCTCACTCGTCAGGAACCGGCTGCGCAGCTCCGAGCGTACTCCAAAACATACTTTTATGGCTCCTATTGTCGACCTTCCCCATACAAACCCAAACTGTGTTGGCGAAAGGCCCTCGGCAGCCTCCACCTCATTCTTTCCGCTACGAGACGCTCATACAACTTCCAAACATGTTTAGCAAACTCATCGGCCTGAAGCCGTTTTCGCCGGGATCCGCTCCCAGCCTTTGGCAATAAGACCAGACGGCGCTCATTCCAAAATACTGGAAAACTGTACCCTCTTAACGCCCTATTCATGATGTCCAGGACGGTCCAAGGGTGCGCCTCGGAAACACTCCTCACTATGGTTGCCAGTATGCCATCCGGCTTCGGACTCCTCTTGATGCCGATTCTTCCAGCCCATCGCAGCTCACCGATTGAGAACCGATTATTGTGGTGACAATTTACTCTTTCCCAGTCCTCTTCTTTACAGGGAAACAGTTGTAGGATAGCATGCAGAGCCAGTCCTCTACTTGGCCGAGGGAGGGAGCTCCCAAGCTTCTTCATAACAACCTGATAGGCCCTCCCCCACGAGTTCTCATCCAAGTCCACCAACAGCTTAGACTAACACTCAACTTTTGCCTGCTTTATAGATACGCATAAGGAATTTCTGACCGACCGCTACCGTGTAACCGACTCATCCGTATTGACCGTATCCCGCCATCTGGCCCTCTGAAGACTTCTTCTGGCCGCTGTAGTTTCGGCCCTCAACTTGGCTATATCTTGGGACTGCCAGTATACATTTCTCCTGATGGTCCTTCCGGAGGCATTCGTCACCCAGTATCCTCATAAAATCTTCTGGGCAGACATCATGGATACGCCCTAATCTGGCCGCAGTCGCCTCAACTATCTTTCTTGTCTGGACGATGGTCTTCACTCAGCTGGCCCAGGTCCAAAACTCCGTTCTCGCTGTTCAGGGGGGGTAACTCAGTTAGCTAGTTTAGAGGGCAACGATGTAGGACATTCAAGATGTCAGTATGAGGCCTGCAGCGAAGGCAAAAAGCTAAGTTAAAAAAATCACCGATGTAAATGTCTACTGAGGTATTTACATCGGTGGCATCCCAACCGAGGCCTGTCTTATTACTGTGAGGTGTAATCAGTTGATTAACGGGGGGGGGGGAGATGTATGGCGACCGGAAGCATCACAAGGCGGTTGTCTTCCCCTACGGGTTTGGAATGTTTGAAGAAGGCAATCGCCCGATGATCAGAAGCGAAATCATCCTCAACCAGTCTCCAATCCTGAATGCGTGGCACAAACATTTCTGAAGCCATCATGAGATCGACCACCGATCCTCTCCCCCACCGATAAACATGGATGTGCCTCTAGTGTTGAAGTGTTACTTCAGAGGATGATATGCATGAATGTAAATGAAGTGCAGTCTTGTACAGTCTCAGGTCGACCATTCAATCAAGGTAAGAAGAGCAGTATCCATGATCTAATATTCAGATCCATACAAAAATCTTTACTAGATTGATTAGAAAATCTTTACTAGGATTTGAACCTTAGAACTCTCGACTTCAAAATCAGTTGGTTTGTGATGGCGAGGTTATCCCTAGTCCAAATAGGTGAGTTAACAGCTTTAGATTAGGCAAAGCCAACTGCTAAAGTGAAAGCATTTCTATATAAGCTTTTGCGCATGAGTAGTCAATGATATGAAGTTTTGACTAATGAAAAATATAAAATCAAATCAAGGAATAGGCTCTATATCATTAGTGTATTAGTTGACTCCCCTACAAATCAATTTACTAAAGCAGTGTAAGTAGGTTTAAAAGATGTTAGGAAACAGTAGAGTCTCAAAATTACAGGAAAGTAAACATACTTAAGTTTTATGTGTTACAACTGGCCTATAAAATATAATCTTGTGCAATCAAGAGAACAGAACTTCTTTATATCTTTAAAATTGTAAATTTTTTCCTAATATTTTGATGATTTTTTTCAGGTTGATCCTATGGATGCTGGTACTGATAACGGATTTACATTTACAGCACCAAATTGGGCAACAGAACCACAAGGTGTTATATATAGAATTACTAGCCATTATCCACCACATCCAGCTGGATCTTTTTATTACCCATATCTCAAACGATTACCGCCCATTGCTACTTTCCAGTTTATAAAGGTAATGAATTTTATCTTTAAATACATATGTTACTCATTCTATTTATCTAAAGCATTGACGTATTATGTATTGTAATCTATTTAAATACCAAACATTTGTAAATAATTTTTTTTCACCAACTTTTTGAAGAAAAGTATGATATTACTTTTTGTTGCTCTGTGGAAATGGAGGTGAATATGAATTTTCTTTATGTTTTAAGGTATGAGAAGTATGAAAATATGATTTACTTAAATTATGGTTTCCTTACATATATATATATATATATATATATATATATATATATATATATATATGTTTATAGGCCTATGTATAAAATTTTGTGCCTAGAAAATGTCCACTATTACTAATCAGTCTCACTGAAATTTAAATATGCTGTGTAACTGAAATTGTGCATGTGAAAATTTGATAAGATTGGTTGTTGTCATTCTTGAGTTAAGGTCACACTCAATTTAAGGTCTAAAACAATTTGAGCGGAACAAATTAGAAGCATGGTTCGTTATGATTATCCACATTAAAATCATATTGTGAGAATTAAAAGTTAAAATATTGTGCTTTACGTTGTCAATGTACATTGTACAAAAAGCCTTTATGAACTGTATAGAGGTACGAATAGGATTTTTTAAAAGGCTAGTTGTGAATACAAGCAATCCTTCCGTATCATGAAATACAACTGTATTTATTTATTTAGGCTCAATATACACAAAAATAAATAAACTTACATTTTATGGAAGTTAACCAATTAATTTTGAAATCTATTTTTATATTAATTTAAGATTCTATAAATATGTAAATATATTATAGTACCTTATGATGATAAATAAGAATTTAACATACAAAAATATATGGGGTCAAAAAATGGTGTCAAATATAGATTTGAGCCTAGAACTATCTAAATGAAAACAGGATACCACCACCAGGTTTAATGACTGTACCACTACTCAGAAAAGGTTGTCCTCTAATCTGATTGGTTTTATTTTTGTCGTTTTTTGAAAATGTTTGAGAAGGCAAATTGCAACAGCAAAGATAATTTTAAAAATTAATTTGATTTTGTTGTTGAGTCTTTTTTTCACATTTATTATTACTACAATATTTGTACAACAGGAACAATACAAATACATTTAGACATACATACATGACAAGTTTATTCTTTAACTCAACTTTACATAATACATGTATCACAATAATGTTGTGATGCATGTATTCACCCTACAAACATTAAACTTGTTTTGGGAATATAAAATAGACATTTTTTTTAACTTATGAAAAATATTTATTTCATTCCATAAGTACATCCTATTGTTACTGTACTTTTACTCATTATTTATAAAGTACTATTTTTCTATTTTTACATTATTTTTAATAATATTCTTTGCATAATTAGTGACAACATAAATAGTAACTTGAATTACCTTTATAACTCCATTATAGTTAATAACTACCTAACTACTGGCCAAGTTATTTGCATTAGTTTGGTTAGCATCTGGGGCGAGCAGTTAGTTTTAATGAAGATGCAAAGTAGCATTTCTATTATAATAATTCTACTGTTAACTAATAATTTTAAGTTGTATTGTGCATTTAATTTATTTTAATTTTGCATTTTGTTTTTCATTTAAAGTATCACACATAAAGTATTTTATACTTTTTTCTTTAGATGTGTTCATTTTTTAAAGCATATCTTCTCAGAGACATGTTTAATCAGAGAGACTGGAATTACTTGATGCAAGAGTATATTTGAAAGCTTGCACAGCTTCTCTCACTTCATTTGCCTGCCTGTTTGAGGGGTAATTTACCCCCTAACTTCCTCCTAATTCTCTTATTCCCTCCTTCTTTTGGCAATCTTAAGCCTGTTACAATGCTTCCTTTCTTGGCTTTTACCACCCCTCTTCTTAGTTTCCAATTTCATTTTACCCTCATCTCCACTCTTTTAAAAGAGCTCAAGGGTAATTTTCATAAAATCATACGCTCTGTTAACCAACCTCGAATTTTTCTACCTTCTCTTGCTGGTATTTCTTCCTTGTTTTTTCTTCCCATACCATGACGTGAAAAAGTTTTGTGACCTTTCTGTTAACTTGATTTGGTGACTGCACAAGCAAAGTTATTTATTTATTTTTACTAAGAAAAAACACTCAGAAGATATTTACTTTAATGAGTCATGTTTTCACAATTGTAATTTTTTTTATGTTAAATTTAAAATGATTGCAAAAAAAATCTACCTTTGGCAACAAAAGTTAATTTTAACATAATATGATGAAATTATTTTTTTAATAGATTAATATTGTTTTATATACTAATAATAAACTGTTTTAATCTTTTTTTTAGAATTTTAACTTGGATTCCTGTTTTATCACAATTCTTTCTGCCCCTCTGTCAATTTCCAAAAATCATAAATATTAAAATATAAAATTCATATCCAAAAAATATATATAATGCTTATATCCTTTGTTGGTGTGATCTAGTTAGAGCTTAGCGAAGGTTTTCATTGGGGTCACCTCAGGGATAATATAAAATAAAAAATGATTTAGCAAAAGTAGCAATTGAATAAATAATAGGATATTAAATTAATGCTTTTGAAGGAAATTTTGCATACTCGTACATGTATGTGTGTGTATTTTGTATATATATTGTCGCGTGTTCGCGGCTCAATCAGAATATTGAAAGATTGACAACTGAAAATGTTTATATAATTACAATTTATAGTTTAAAAACTGTTTAAAAATTAATTAAAATAGGACAAATCAATTATAAAAATGACAGTAAGAATAATAAACAAATAATAACAATAGTAATCACAACCACAACAATAATAATAATAAATGTCAATAATAATAATAAACAGTGGTTACATTAAAACAGAATTTAAAGTAATTGTCAGGATTTATTTATAAGTAATTAAATATTATTTATAGTCAGAATTGATTCCCATTGACAAAAGACATTAGCATGACCACTAATCACAGCACTTTTAACCACTAGTCTTGTATTAGCAACAATAGTACAATAAATAAGACAAGTATAAAGTTCTTTCACTTTAAATACCTTTGCTGTTCACAAATAAAACTACCCTAACAATTTATGAATGAAATTTAGAATGAAGTGATAATTATCTCTTTCAGTTTAGTCTAACAGTAACTCACTGAACCCCATTCCTTGTTTTCATCTACTGTCCATACTGAAATTACTTATGATGTCACCTTAATCACACTGAACGTGTACCCACTAGAAATTCACTCATTCACTGACTTGTATAATAACTCCTTGCAGGATACTCTCTCACAGAACTCATACCACTCTCTTGCAGACTCTCCTTGCAGACTGACTGTCAACTGGTCTTCCCCACAGTATTTATACTCCTATCCTCTATACCTGCAGACCAGACCCAACTTGAAACGTGAGAATGATCTTCCACCCTCACTTTTTTCCAAGAGATTCCTACCCTGGTAAGGTAGGAATCTCATGGAATCTGTTTTTTCATTGAAAACATTGGTATAGGTATGTAAGCAGACAGTATTATAAAGGACGATTGTTAAACAGATCCTTTAGCTTTACTAAAAGGGTTTCTTTTAGCCCCTTCCTGGATTCTCCCATTATTATATTTTCTATTACTTTCTTCTTAGTTGGCAGGAATCCATTACTCAGATCTGTTATACTGGTCTTGTTACAATATATTAAAAAAATTAAAAATTATAGTATCCAAAAATGCTGTTTTTCTACAAAAATGTAAAAACATTTCTAATTACTTATTCTAGAAGTAATCTGTTATTACTCTCTTGTAGTAACTCTCTTATAACCTTTCTAAACTTAATTATTCCTCTCTGACTTGTTTATTCACATGTTTTTCCACCTTGCAGTGTAGTTTATTTTACAAAATAAAAAATATTCTTCTCTTCTCTAAGTTTTTTTCTTTAGCCTCAGCCTGAAAAAGATGCCTATCTCCCTGGTCCTTTACAATCCATGTCACTTTATTTTTCTCTTTGGCTTCTTCCTTCATGCTTCATAATTTTCAGAACTTTTATCTTTCAACCAATTTTTTCTTAGGAAATTTATTTTCCTCACTTTTTCTTTAACTTTATCCATCACCTAGTCTTTTTCTGTTAATTCAGTTCACTCTTCCACAGTTTTTATCTCCAGGTTTAGGGATAACTTATTAAAGCCTATCCATGCATCTTTCATGGAATCAGCACCATTATGATACCCTAGTCAGTAATTCTGCTCTAATACTACTGAATAGATCTCTTACTTCCCTCTCAGTTTATAGATGTCTTTTCCCGTATAATACTGAACTATTGTAATTTTTCTAGAGTGATAGATGTACCAGTGAAAAATAAGTCTGAGTTGGGTAGGAACCATTACCAATTATTCATAAGTATGAGTAATTGATAGAAAAGAAGTTTCTTCTTACCTGCAACATAATTTATTTATTGGCACATAACAGAAAACATCCATTTACTGTACACACAAAATCATTATTAGATGAATTACAAACAGTTTTAACAAAATAATAATGGTAAATCCTATCTACACCATACACAATAACCTTCATTATACTCAGCTCAGTACATGTTGTTTTAATCTATGATAATATATAATAATTGCATCTAAATACTACTGACAGTGCAGTTAAAAGTATACACATCTGTACAATTTTATTAAATTTCCTCATAAACAGTAATGATAAATTTATTAGCTATGATGTATGAGCTCTTGACAAAGCAAAAATATCCTTAGGACACCCTTTGACAGCAGGAATATAAATATCTACCATGCTCAAAATCCCAGAATTATCAACATAACAATTTATTAATTTATGCACGTATTCAAGACATGCTAGATTTCTTTTATGCAGCAGTTTTATCATGAAAGGATACAAACCATGAATTTGATATTACAAACATTCCAGCATTCTGAACTGAACACTCAATTGATGTGCTATTATTTACATTTACAGGATTCCAAATGATGACATTATACTCTAACAGAGACCTGATCAAAGAGTAATATAATTTTAGTACTCTTGAGTTCTGTCTGAAAGTACCAGTGCTTTGAATAGTAAATTCTAAATTTCCGCATCAAACTATTTATTTTTTCTATATCACTTTTAATGCAGTTATTGGATTTTATTGAAAATGCCATCACATTTCATTACTGTTTGTTTTATCTTAAAAATAGTTATATCAAAGAATTTCTCTGTCAATTTACACTAAAATCAGTTTTTATACAACTGCTTAATCAGATCTTAACTAATCAAATCTTGAATTGTTGATATGTCAGTTATCTCCTCATTTAGTTAATTTATTAGCTAGAAATAAATATTAATTACATTTTATATTACAGTTTTAATAATTTTATACAATCTGTTTGTGTTCTTCTATATTCATTTACTTTAGTACATGCATGTATTTTTTTTTAACAGTTACGAGAGTACGAATTAAGCGAAGTATTTCATCATGGCGAAGATGACAAACGATACGATTTGATGCGAGCTGACCAAAAAAGTATAATTGTAAATAATAATAATCAGAATAATGATGTACAAATCGAAATGGAAGTTCAAAGAAGAGAACAAGAAATAAGAATGTTACAACAGCAGCAGTTATTAACTACAAGGTAATGATTTTCAGTTTTCATTATTAATTTTTAATCAAATTTAAATATATGTAAAAAAGTAATCTATTTTCCAGTAGCTTACATAACATTTTTTTTTGTAAAATATTGTTTAGTCTATAACATATCCCATGACTTGTTAAAAGTTATAACAAGCAAATTATATACTACTACTTACTAATTATTATGAATCAAATACAAACTTTTCCGTTTATATACATGTCCCCAAATTTGTGGTCTCGTGCGTTGCCATCTCCGTCTCTCTCTTTGTACAATCGGCTGGCCTAGATTGACCTCGAAGAAGATCTTCAGATGATCACTTTCTTGTAACACGCACAATGAAATGACCTTACTGATACTCTCTTCCGAAACAGCAGTTATATCAATCACAGAGCCTCTACCATGACCTATGAAAGTACAGACTCTTGGCGTGTTGATGACCTCCATATTGATTGAGCCCAGCATTGGCGCCAACTCGTAACCACGGCGAGTAGATTTCGTGTCACCGAGTACAACAGATTCGGTATTAAAAATCTCCCGATAAGATGATCGGTCCTCTTTCTGCTCTAATTGTATCTTCAAGTTCATTCAGAAATTCTTCGAATCTCATCACAATTCGGCGAAATGTGATGACATACACCGATAATCGTATGGTCAGTATTCCTCTGCCATATTTTATCTGTACGACTGCCAATCAATTCGATACATTTAATACGGCCGTGTACAAAATTCATCCGTGTCCAACCACCAGAAGCAACCGTTCTACAGTTTGGTTCAACAGCCAATAGGAAATCTACATCTCTGTCATTAGCCACTTTCCGTGCCAGGTCTTGTCCTGACGCCATTCTACTCATATTAATATGTATTATCTTCATCGTCTATCCGTACCACATAACCGGCCACCAGTCTGGTGTCCGACTTTGGCACAATTTAAACATTTTTGTAGTTCTAAACATTCTTTTACTTTATGTCCCGCACCTCCACAGTTATAACAGTGAAAGTACGTTTTGGACCGTTACAATTCTTGGACAAATGCCCTGCGTTCCAGCACTTGTACCATTTGTCTTTGCCGGTGATAATCTTGACGCGGCAAGAATGCCATCCAACTTTTTTTCTTGACTTATTCGTTAAAAGTTTGGTGTTTCGTTAGTAGTAAAACTGTTGTCTTCTGGGTATTCCCAAAAGCGGGCTTCGTAGCGGCTACCCGGAGTAGAATATTTGACCCGATCTCTTTCTTAAACGCCAAAGTCACTTCTTCAGCTGTAGAGTCTACATCGAGAGATCTTTCACGTAAAATTCCGTCTTTCGTCCCCCGTATTTTCTCTCTTCAACTACTGCATCGGTAACCTTGGCGTTTACTCTCAACTTGACGTCATTTCTTTTTGTTGGAGAGTCGACTATCCTCATCTCCAGCGATTCAGCTCTGCCTTTTTTGACGGATAAGATATCATCCGCCATGTCATCCCCGATGCTTGCTTTTACTTCTTTTAATAGGTCGGCGTACGTCGTGCCTGGCTTTTTAATTGTAACTATTGACGTGGCCGGACCTTGAACTCTCTTCTTCGTCACTTCTTTCTCTATTCGGAAAATCTTCCATATGTCGTCAGCCTTATCTAACCTGCGATCCTAATATTCTATAGCCTTGCGTGCCTTATCTCCTGTTTTATCATTTGGTATGTTTTACATACCAAACAAGCGCTGAAATCGGAAGACTCGTATTTTAGTCTTCCGTTTTCAGCTGCGCGGACTCTGTGTAGGGCTTTTGTAAGATTTCTGACTAAATCTTCGCTTTTCTCCTCGACCATGATCACGCTGGTAATGAAATTATCAGAGTTCTTATCTTCCAGGTAAAATATATCCGTACTTCTTGTATCTCTTTAAACTGTGCCACAAGGGATCTTCGTTCCCGCTCTTCGATATTCCAGGGGCAGCTTCTTTTATTGATTTGCCGAATAATCCATTTTCCCAGTGCTCTTGTGACAAAAAGAATACCCGGGCATCTTCTACCTCTTCAGCCGGGAAGCCGTATGCAGGTCCACGCGTTTAAATAAATCTTTTGACAAATTCTTACAATTTGTACATTGTGGCTTCCATATTTTTGGCATATTCAAGCACTCGGTATGCACAATCGTCAATTTCACAGTTGATGTTTGTGTTCTGTTGAATATATGCAATTAATTCCTCAATTTCATGCATCAGATGGTCCATTTCTATACCATCTGAAAGATCTCCATTGCTGCTGTCGTCGATTTTCCTCTTAGGGACTCTGGCCTCGGTCGTCTTCATCTTTTCACAATCATCGTCTCCGTGGCCTTTGTTGTTTTTCAACTTTTCTCCTTTCTCCTGACCTTTATCGCTTTTTCCTTTCACCGAAGACGGTCCTGGAGCCGCAGCAGTACTTCTTTTTTATCTTCTTTGAATTTCTCCGCATACTGGGGAGCGGATCAGACTCCTTGTCGCTTTAATCGGTTGATCAGCCATATCTCAACAACGGGTCACTCAAATTAAAAAGTGACCACAGATCTTTATTCAAAGTTGAAAACCACTCGACACCACATACGGCGATTTCCGGGGGGCAAGACAGGGGGACGGGGGATTTTTAGGGGAAGGAAAAGAGGATTTGTATGTTGCCAAAAATAGGGTCGGAATTTTTTTTTGGGGGTGCTATTTTGGGTCAGTGGTCGGCTAGATCAGATATGGCATGAAACACCTAGAAACAGAAGGGTTTGGCCGGGTGAGGATTTTTTTGGGGGGAGGTATATGTGAGGGTTTTTGGGTGGGGTCAGGAGATATCGGAAATCGGTGGAAATCCGGGAGGGTTTTGGTCTGGCACAAACAGGAAGTCAGAAAAAAGAGAAAAAGTGATCCCCCTTGTAATTGTTTGTGTGAGGACAGAACATATTTTGTCTCGAAGAAGAAAAATTTTCAAAGTCCTTGTTTACATCAACTGCGTGACGTAATACACTTGCACAGTCTTGTAGTCTAACTTAGAATAATTCTAAATAAATTATTTGGTTAAATATTCCAACTCCTATGTTATAACTTAGAAAAAACAGATAAATCTAAATATCTAATCAGTCCGTTGTCCAAAACTCACAAAATTTCACAAGGAAATTAAAAAGGGCTAATCAGTAGAGGAAAATACGGCTAGCACCCTCATTGACCTTACCACGCTAAGTTTTACTGAACGTGTTAACGATAAAAAGAATATCGAAAGCCTGGTCGGCTTACGATAAAGTAGAAGATGGTAAACTAGAAGACGTCTATCCCAGATAACAGTAGACAAGATATCCGTTGTTAGACCAGACATCGTCAGCGAATGTGAAAAGAAGAAACTAGATCGGCTTTTTGTCATCACTACTGCATCTGAAGATACTCTACCTATTATCAGCAAAGCCCGCATAGAGTTACAGCTTGGTCGCTGCTGCCTTTGTGTGCGGGTATTTTTCACTGAGATTTAGGACTTTATGCACGGTCTGGACATTCTCCGAGCTTACGATACGACTGTGGATGTCGGACGACATCGCCTAAGACTGAATAATGAAGAAATAGCGTTGTAGATCCGAGAGGCGAATCACGTTCAGCATTAGTTACACTATTAAAAGATTAGGCGATACCGGCACGGAGTGAGAAGTTAGTAATGGCTGAGTTATAAAATCATCTCAGGGTAGCAGCAGGAGTTATAGAACCTGAGAGTACAGTACCGAACAACAAAGTTCAGATTAGTTGCTTACTAATTTCAAAGGGCGGGAACCTTCCCGTCCATATGGTAAACCTTGAGTAGTACTGAACAAACTGTGTCAAAAGAAACCGCTCTGAGAAGGTGGGAACCTGTAGTCTGGACAATACCAAAATATTCGGAAGAGAAAATGCTGAAGAAAAAGCGACAAATGGATTAGCACTTACAAAAATTAATAGCCAGATCTGTAGCAATTTACAGTAATACCTACTGGACTTTCCAATCCACCAGTAACATTCGAACGTCTAATAGACTCAGTTTTGCGTGATTTAACTTATAAATCCTGCCTAGTCTACCTGGATGATGTAATTTCGTCGGTCGCTTTGTAGAAGAACATCTTCAAAACTTAACAAAACTACTTCCTTCAAATTTGCGTCTCGCAGCCTGTCGAAATACGAAGGAATGTAATCCATTTCGTGAAGAAGTTCAATACTTGATCATATCATCTCAGAAAAGGAGTGATTACGGACCCAGAGAAATTAGAAGTTATAAGCGATTGGCTGCTGCCGAAAAAAACAACACGAATAAAACTTTTCGTGGACTCTGATCGAATTATAAAAGGTTTCTCCTACACGATTAGGCCACTGACAAGACTAATAGAAGATGACAAATTCGTACGTGGTCAAGAAACCGAATCGTTTGAACTCTTGAAGAAGAAATTATATTCAGCTTTAATCCTCAGTCGGATGACAGATTCGTTGCTGATACATATGCAAGCAACATTGAAATCGGCGGGGTACCTTGCAAATTCAAGATGAACGAGTTAAAGGCTATTTAAGAAAAACTCAATCGAAACCGGAGAGAAACTACTGCATGACCCGTCTAGAATTGCTTGCTGCTCAGTTTTAAAAATTTCTGGGGACAGACAGCACGTTGGGTAGAACGTCTTCAAGAATATGACTTCAAGGCACAGCATCGGCCAGGGAGTAAGCATTCAAATTTTAACGCTCTTTCCAGACGTTCTGTAACGTTTATTCTAGTCATTTCCGCAGGGTAGAACAAGCTGGAGTTTCAGTTCTACGTCGAATTACGAATAGCAGCAAAAGATGAAATGAATCACAACTAACAGAATCACAAGAAGAGAATCATTTATTAACATATATAGATGTCGGCTCTCATTTAATTGAAATAGGTTCGGGAAAGATCAAATTGGGGAAAAACAGCAATCAAAGTAAGGTGTACAAAAGTTATTGAGTGTAATGGAATTTTGTGGTACTGAAAGGTAGTATCCTCTGCCGGAAATGATAGTCCTCGAATGAAAGACGGTGCATACTGCAACTTGTTCTCCCAAACAGTAAAGTGAAGAAGGTTCTAGAAGAAATTCATGCCGGAACTCGGGAGGTCACTTAGACGTCAACAAAACATTGAAAAAGGTGCGACAACGCTGTGCATTAAACCATCGGAATTACAGCCGCCAAGATTTCATTTGGAAGAGAGCTGATGCTACCATGAAATTTCGTCTTCGGTTCACCGGCTGGGAAACAACAAACTTCAACATAGACACAGCAGAATTGGTTAGTAACCTAACAGAAGTCTATAATTATGGCTGACAACATTTGAAAATGGCCAATGATCGCATCAAAGCAAGATGCGATGTACAGGCAAATTAACCTGAGTTTCAAGATGGAAATCGACTGTGGCTCTATCGTACAAGTGAAACAGTCGGAAGATGTCCAAAACTTCTAACCAATTGGGAAGGATCATACACTGTATTGAACAGAATCAATCATATCGTCTACAGAATTCAGCGCAATCCAAGAACGAAGAAGGTTATGGTTCACTGGACCGCCTGGCGCCCTACCAGCGAACTGTTCAGGACGAACAGATTTAAGGGGAGCGGGGGTGTAACTGGAAGAAGCTTCCAAAAGAAGAAAGAGAGAAAAACCCAAGAACAAAAAACCGAAGAAATGACAAAGAAATTTTTTCTAGAGGAAATTTATAGAAAAGCGTAGAAGGTGCGGATAATAAAAATATTACACTTGAATAATCAAAATGGTGGTTGGATTACTGGTACTGCAAGTCAGGTCCTAGGACCGGAGATATGAATACTGCAAAGGATCAGCGGGATGATGGCACTTGCAGTTCAGTATAGTGTACGATAAACACGAGTACAATACACGTTTGTGATAAATACGATCACGGTGTGCGGAAGCATTCGAAGTGAGTGCGCGGTAACAAACGAGCGAAGAGTGCGTCACGAATATTCCATTTTTGGTCAGTGGTTAAATACGACGGAACGGAACGGAACGCAAAAGTGGCGGGAGTATCACAATTTTCCCTTCGAATCGCAGAGCCTGGACAGTGTCCCTTACTGCTGTATGATTCTATAATCGGGCGTTTCAGGGGTTTCTTTTTAGTGTCGGTTATAGGATTTAATTTTTGTTATATTTATGGACGGATTTTGTGATTTGCGTTTAAGTACGAGAAGCTGTTCGGTGAGTTCTTTGTGAACAGGGGACAAAGTGACATTACTCATGTATAAAAATGCAAACTAATTTCTTTTTGTAAACATTAAATGTAAATAATTCTTCTGTGTAATGAATTGTCGATTTTGTGATAGTTATCTAGTACTTATAATCTGTCATTAATTCTGAATTAGTTTCTATTAGTTACTGTAAATTTCGAATTAAAATCAGAATTGTATTTTGCTATTTATAATTGACTTATTTTGTGTACAGGAAGTAAGTGATTCTAGAATAATAAATTGTATTTGTAAGACTATTTTCGTATCTAACTCTCAGTATCCTTAACGAACAGCGAACACATAACAGTATGTTCTTAATTCATCAAATAACAATAACAAATAGATTACATGATACATATGGGTAATTAACTCAATAGTGACACATTCATGCTAAAAACCTTTTGGATAGCAGAATGACCATCTTGGTTTCATCTCTACAGCTGGTATGTACAGACTGAACTTTGTTTATCAGCGAGGCATAGCTATTACAGTTACTTATCAGCCCAATTTGATAACTTTCATTCTTATTTTAATATTTCTATAATTATCATTGTTTTTTCATGATTATACACATAATTTATTTTTTTTTAATACTTGATTTAACAATTTCATAATAACTGCTTCAATTTCATAGCTTTAAAGATATGTAATATTTCCCACGTTCCATGTACATTGATTAATTATACTAAAATGAAAGAGCAACGCAAACATTTTTAACTGTTTCTTGTACCTTCCGCTTGAAAGCGCTGGTAGCAAAGATGGTGAACTCCCCCACCCAACAGAAAGCGTTCTGCTTTCTGCAGTTTGTGAATCTGTAATTACCGTTGAACATCTGTTGTGATCCCCGAGTGACAATAACACTTGTAGATGATCTAAACAATTTGAAACCATTGGCTGAATTTGTAAAGGTAAGAGTACAGGACGACCGATTGTATTTGAAAATAATGTTGAACATGTAAGAGAGTTTTGGCTTAGTGTGACACCAAAATTGAATGTTTTTTGAGCCGTATCCCGACAGTAAGTTTACGGACTGTTTTTTTTTCGGAAGCCAGTGTGTGTGGAACGAACTATCTTGATATGTATAACTACGGCTCTTTCATCTGCAATACAAACCACAGAATTTTATTTGGCAACAAGATTGGGCGCCTTCTCACTGGCATCACGTTGTACGTGATTGGTTGAATGAAATTCTCCCAGACCGCTAGATTGGTCGCCGGAGACCAGATCACAGGGTTTATTTGCGTTTCTACGCGTTCGCCCGATCTGAACCCGTGACATTTTTGTCTTTGGGGCTTTATAAAGGAAGTGTATGTACTACCTTTACCAACTGACCTACCCGACTTGAGACACAATGTTGAAACAGCTGTTGCATCAATTACTCCAGACTTGCTTATTAAAGTATGGGATAAACTCTCCTACTGGCTGGATGTGTGCCTGTTACGAATGATGATCACATTGAACGCTTGTAGGAAAATTTATTTAAGTTGCTGTGTCATTTCATGTATAATTTACCAATGTAAGTAAAACCTAATAACTATTAGCCCAACTTTAAAACCCTGATATTCATTTTGAAACACAGTATTTCACATTATCAGGAAATCGTAGTTATGCTTAATTTATCAGGCCTGCAGTATTTACTCTGAGAAATACTGGATAATCTGTATGTTTAAAAACATTGATTTCCATCAGAATTACAACACAAGAAATAAAACAGATAAAATTTCATTTTGTGTAGAATTATTTCTCAATATGATTACTTTTATGAAAAACGGACCTAAATTTAAAATATGTAATATCTTACACTTTAACATACCGTATACATTATTATACAATAATACCCTTGCAATTAATCAAACTGTATGAGAATCAGGTTTATCAGCCAAAAATACTTTATGTAATTTTTAAAAATGAAGACAAAAGTAAGCATTGAATCCTCTCACCACTGGTTTATTGTATGCCATTCAGCCCATTTTTCTAGGAATGACAACTGTTGCAATAAATTGCTTAACACAACACACTGGTTTCCTGCTTAAATGCTTCCTACATACAATTTGTCTTTATTTGATCTAGGAAAGCCATAAGGATGGTTTTACTATATAATACTATTAACATTGTATAGTATTATATTTTCATGTTAGTTTATGTGTGAGTGTGAGCATAGACCATGTGTGAGTGATTGGTAAAAAAAGGAAGATACATTTTATATGATAAATTCACCACAGGCTTAAAATTTGTATGTGGAATATGATCTACAGATTTTGTGATAAGTGAAAATTGTGCTTTACCTAAATTCAAAGCCATAAAATCTTTCATTTAATTAAATTATTGTGATGGATGATGAATTCTGAAGATTTTTAGATAATACCTCTTTATTTCTATTTGAAGTTTTTGTGTAAGTGCTGAAATAAAGTGAACCATATTTGCTTTTTTTTTTTATCTCCATGGATAATGTATTAAAAAATAGATAGCCTTTGTGAACAAAGTAATACTAAATTCTCTGGGCACGTAGCATATTCTTCATCTAATCTCATCCTGTGATAGAACAAAACTATTTTATTTGTAATAAGTAAAACTTGTTCTACTGATTAGTGAAATTGTGGCAAGAAGTGATTACATAAATACAATTAATTGTCTTCATTTAACGATTATTTATAATTTGGTAAGTATTAACATAAAATTTATGCTATCACTGCTGGTTGGTTAAAAATTAAGTATCTCATTGGTTAGTATAATTCAGTGCTGCAATTCATCAAAAAATGACAAATTTTTGATTGATTAAAATTTTATCATCTGTCATTAGTTATCATTGAGTCTTCTGATTAATTGTACAAATTTCATTTTGTAATTGGGTGAAATTTTGCACTATTAGATTTGTTACAGTAAACACTGATATGAGTAATTAAAAGTACGATGTACTGGTTATAACTAGTAGGAAGAAATCCTTAAGTTATAATTGATGAAATAATTTCTATCTTGCAATAAGTAAAATTTTCACAGTAATTAACTCTAATTATAGGTAAGAGGAATACCATTAAGATAGTTAAAATGATTCTAATTTGTTAATTTTTTTGTAAATCTTTACTTTTCATTTGTTTTGAATATTTACTATCTGTTTTAACTGTTCTTTTTTTCAATAAAATATTAAAATCCATAAATTTCAGAAAATATTTTCCTCTATTTTTTGGCCTAGGCTAGAGTATATTCCAGTATAGATTTTTTATCACTTTGAATTTTCAGTTAATATTTTGTTGATTGATGAATTTGGATTCATAAAAGGAGTTTATTAAAAAAAAAAAGTATTTTTTTCTTCCACTGATAGATAAGTGATTATTTACTAATTTTCATGAGATAAACAAAAAGTAAATATGTCTTTATTATAAAATGTATATTTTATATTTTTTAAATCTTCATATTGTTCTAAACCAAAGAAAATTAAAGACTCTCCTCGCCACTTTTCATCAGTCTAGAGAAACCTTGTCGCTTCATATGAACTACTGGACAGCTCTTGAAATAAAAGAAGGAAATTTGTTTCCTCCTTTTCTCTTTCATCAACTTTTCTTACAGTTTCACATATTATTTTAATTACCTCTTTTATAACATAATATATGGCATAAAAAAATTGTTTGCTGATCTGTCCTGATCTGATAATATTCAGATTATTTAATACAATCTGTCAAAGAGAACAAAGAACCCTCTCCCTCTGTCTGTGAAGCATATTAACATAATATGCATCACTATCTCTGTTGCCACTACTCCAAGTATTACTCACTAGTATATTTTGTAATATAATTAACACAAAAAACAGAAAATACACTTATTTCAGTTTGAAATGGACAAAGTAAAACTTTATTAAAATTAATAATCTCTTTATTTATTAAATAAGAGACTTTTAAAGATTTAAACCCATTTACTTAAAATGGAATTACAGGAAAATAAAATAAAATTAAATAATCAAATCGCAATCAATTTTTACTTCACAATGCAATTTCTGATAATAATCCTCATAGAGTTCTTGATCTGTTTGTACATACATAATATATATATATATGTTAGACATGTATTTACATTATTTTCAGTAGGTTTCTTAGTTTGTTGACAGATAGATGCATAATTTCATTATATTTAATTAGATTAAAAGATATAAGTTTATTCTACCAAACATTTAAAAATTACAATTAAATAAAATTTATTGATAAATAGTAAAAAAAGAAAACTTAGATAATGTTTTAGTGGTAGTAAGGAAATTTGCCAGAACTTTTTAAGGAATGAGTTTTGTTCTTCAGTTATGTTTAGGAAAGGCAATACGGTAGTGTCTGAGCCCACTGTGATTTATGAGAGAGATCTAGACTACATAGGGTTGGTTTTACCTCTTATGGAAATTGTTCCTTCTCCCATTATTTGATTGTATTGCATCCCTACCCTCATTATTTCAATGTTCCACCCATTTTATCCTCTAATTTCTTATAAATTAAGTGATTGGTTTGTAAAAAACAAACGTGCTGATATTAGTCTAAGTATTACTTCTACTCAGACTAATAATTTACTAATTATATATTGGCTTTTACTGATCTTATCCAAAAAGTAGTAATTATAGTGTATCAGTATAGTGTGTTACTGTAATGTAAGCAATAGCATAGATATTAAATTAATATTAAAAAAGATCTTTTATAAAATCTTATCATCTTTTCTGCTGTATTATCATCTTTTTATGATATTTAACTTCTTATGATTTTTTAAAAACTGGAAAAATTTTCTTTCTGAAATAATAGATACAATCACAATTTTTTAAATTGCATCGTCCAGACTAATTTTTTTAATTATCTTGTTCACCGTAGTAAATTAAAATGTTATAACCAATATGTGTAGTTAAACTTTTATGAAAACCAAACTTCTTCAAAAACATAAAAATTTATTTTTTATTTTTTTTAATTTGTTCAACTTTCAGAATTAAAGCTGCATTTGCTATTTATATTCATCAACCACTTAAAAATCATTATTTAATTATTAGAACTATAGTATTCAACTGAACAATATGAAATTCATGTTCTGTTTTATGAGGGGTCATTCAATAATTAAAGAGATAAATGTCAGTAGTGGAAAAGCTGTTTAATAGAATAACCTGAAACTGTTTGACATTAATTTTGTACCCCTGATGTAGAAAATATTAGATTTTTGAAAATAATTTGCGTATTATAACCTCTTTTATTTATTTCTAAATGTTGGGTCCATTTGAAACATGTACCACAGAACAACAGTTGTGATAAGATTTTTATTTTCTGTAGGTGTAAAACCAACCAAAATTTACTGCCAGACGTTAATATAGGACAGTAAAAAAAGTGTATTAATCATACAAATTTTTATAAGTGGATTGAACAGTTTAAATTGGACAGAACAAGTGTTACTGATTTTCATCATAGGAAATAAAAATTTGGGAAATTGCTTAAATTTGTAGTGCGAGCACTGCTAAAAGCAATGTTATGGTTTTTCTTTTATTTATGTGTTTATTAACCCACACACAAGCACAAGCACACTCTTCTAACTCCATGATCAGAACTAACAACAATAATCTTTTTGGTTTTTGATAAATTTCTTAAAAAGTACTGAACCCATTTCGACAATATTTATTGGGAGCATCAGGAAAAAATTTCTTAAAAAAAGAAATTGGTTCGAAATGTTTAGCTGTTATGAAATTATATGTGAACATCGCCAAAAAATATAAAAACAGATTCGGCACAAATTGAGAACTTCCTCATTTTTTGAAGTTGGTTAAAAAGAAAGTCCTGGATGATTAATATATAATATGCCAAACCTGACCAAACCAGGACCTTCCAAATGAAAGGCTGAGATATTGCTATGGAAGAAGTTAGTAGGGGATCAGAGGTTGCTGAATGTCTGTTTGTGATCATCATAATTTATATTAAAATTATTAAAAAATGATAACTCACTTTTAAATTAACTAAAATTCTTTCAAACGATTTTTGAAATTAGCAACTTGCTAGTTGCCTGAAGTTACCATTCATTATTGATAATGGTGCTGGCCGTAAAAAAGTTAGGAAACCGTCTTTAATATGTAACAGATAACATTCAAATCAACTCGTAGTATGTTTTCCTCAAATTTAGTGTTTGAAAATCTAATATAGTTCACGTATAATGATGTCAAATGTAAATTACTAAATTTAACAATAAACAACATATCAAAGTAATACAACATAGATTGAATTTATTATGTTCTATAAAATAAAAGTGTTTTCCTAATATGTTTAAGATGAATTTTAATAACAATAGTGTTATTTTTAGTTCTACTGAAAAAGGTGCTGCTAATCAGCTGCAAAGTTTATTTGGAAAAATCTCCATTAATTTGAAAGACATGCTCGTAATTCTTAATAATTTTAAAGTGATATCACTTTTTTTTTTATGCACCGCAAGATGACACCAGCTCATGCTAAAAAGCTTAACACAGTCGCCTCAGGGTGTCGTGGAAGTGCAGTTTGCCTTCCCTAGCTTGTCCGTACTCGGACATCCCATCAGGGTCTCCTGTGCCTCCTCGAAAACATACTAATCACCTCTTCCGGTGATCAGAATGTTTCTCCACAGGGTATGCTACTGTTAACTAGTATTGCAAAAGGAAAAAATGATTTGCTCTTTGTTTCAGCAATAAATAATCAGATCTAGTAAATTCATAAATAAAATAAATACATATGGAAAAAATGTGAGCTTAAAGAAAAAATATATTTTAAATGTTGTAAAATATGACTGTTAAAAATACTGAGTATTTAACAATTATAAAGGAAATGCTTGATTGCATGTCAGGAGTGGATTTTTTTGGATTATCACAAGATGTAATCACATTTGTGTGAAGGCTACTTTGAAAGGGGTTAATATAATGGTTAAGTACAAATATTAAAAAATTATTACATAAAACTTGTAAATAGTGGATTCATTAGCCATAACATTCTTTTCAAATTTCATGATTCAGTCACATCAAGTAAAACTAATTTAAATCATTTAAAACAATGTAAATAATTAATATACTGAAACAACTATTAACATATTGAACTTGAGAAGTGTAATTTAATGAAAGATTAGTAACTAGAGAAGATAGTGTAATTTTCACTAAAAAGATGTATATATATATATATATATATATATATATATATATACGAGGTGCGACAATAAAGTAATGAGACTGATTTTTCTTTGCAAGATGTGGCAACCCTGCAGCTTGCATAGGCACACCATCTTTGACCTTGGTCTATAAGCTACTTCTAGTCCAAGCGGCACATTGATGCGACTGCTCAGTCGTGAGTTGTGCTGTAATAAGTGAACACGTGTGTGTGTCTCTCGTCACAGAAATGAAACCGCAAAATATTGCGCAACGGTATGCCATTTCTTTTTACGTTATATCGGGTGAATACGCGACGACAACTTATGGTAAGCTTCAGAAGGCTTTTGGAGAGGAGGTTATGTCAAGAGCTCAAGTTTTTCAGTGGCATAAAATTTTTAGTGAAGGCAGAACGAATGTTGAAGATGAAGACCGCAGTGGACGACCATCAACCTCACGGACAGAGTCAACTTGACCAGGGTGCGTGAAATCGTATGATCTGATCGAAGATTATCCGTGAAAATGATTGCAGAAGAACTCAACATCAATCGAGAAACGGTTCGTCTAATATTAACTGAAGATCTTGGTATGAGAAAGATTTGTGCATAAATGGTCCCCAAAAATCTCACACAACAGCGAGAAACACGGAAAAATGTGGCAGCCGATCTGTTAGAGCAAACGGAAATTAATCCAGATTTGTTGAGCCGTGTTACCACTGGTGATGAAGGTTGGTTTTTTCAATACGATCCAGAGACAAAACGCCAGAGTTCGCAATGGTGCTCATAGGGATCACCAAGACCAAAAAAACTCGCATGTCAAAGTCAAAAGTGAAATGCATGCTTGTGTGCTTCTTCGATTCCAAGGGAATTATTCATAAAGAGCGGGTGCCTCCTGGACAAACAGTTAATCGATATTTCTACAAAGAAATTTTAGAAAGACTTTGTAAACGAGTTCTTTGTGTCCATGCCAACATTACTGATGTTATCGTGATTCTGCATCACGATAATGCGCCATCCCATACTGCTCTGTCAGTACAGCGATTTTTAACCTCAAAACAAATTTCAGTACTACCACAGCCACCTTATTCACCAGATATCGTTCCGTGCGACTTTTTCTATTTCCAAGAGTCAAAATGGCGGTCAAGAGACACCATTTTCAAACAACACAAGATGTTCAAAAAGCTGTGACGAGGGTCTTGGAGGATATTACAGAAGATGAGTTCCAGAAATGTTACCATCAATGGCAGAAGCGCTGGAATAAGTGTGTGCAATCAGAGGGGAACTACTTTGAAGGAGACAACACTAAACATGACTAAAACGGTAAGCAACATTTTTTTTCACATCAGTCTCATTAATTTATTGTCCCACCTCGTATATATATATATATATATATATATGAATATTACCGTAAATGTAATTTATTTAAGTTTATTTTCCTCTTGATTGGATGGAATTAAATATAATAACAAGGCAGAATTTACTTTAAAATATTATCTTTATTAATCTCTTGGGTTAACCAATCAACTATACAGACTTATAAATTAAATTTACTACGTTTTACTTAGAATTCGCTAAGCTTCTTCAGGTGACAACACACATCATACAAAATTCTCTTGCATACTGTACATATATAACAGTTAGCTTCATGGCATGGCATAAAGAAGTACATTAGTCTGTTGTTTTAAATTATTTCCCTCAGTATATGTTATGGCAGTAACATGTGTAAAACACTAGTCAGAGTAACTGCTGTGAGAAATGATAATCACTTTAGAGCTTATCTCAGTGATGAACACAGACAAGTCACTACTAACAGGACTGGATTAGCCTCTTGCAGGGCTCAGCCTCTCTTATGGAACATACTGCTCTTTTGAAACTGTTTAATGTAGGTCAGGACTAACAGCACAACACGTTGCACTAATCAGTACAATTTAATTTATGCCCTTCACGCATGAAGAAGAACAGTACTGTTTATAACTGTCAAACTTTTATACTACACGTTATATCAATTGCATTAATGTTGTACTTGATGTAATCAATGCAATAAATTTCATCTATGGAGTAGAATGCATTAATCGGTAAAATCTTATTTATAAATAATTTAAAGCAGTTCCCATTATTAAAATTGTTTTGATTAAGAGAAAACTTTTTTTTTTAATTATTTTCTAGTATAAAAATCCTCTTCTCCTTTTAAACAGCTTTAGTTCATTTACTTTTAAATATAACTTAAAAATTATGGGAAAACAGTATGTACAACTAGATAGCATATTATATAATAGATATTAATTCTGATTAAATTTTAAAATATAATGATTTGGAAAATAATTTATCTTATTTGCAATAAAATATATGAGGGTCATTCAATAATATTAACACAGTTTTTAAAAGTTTTACTATGTTTCTAATGTAACTTATCTGGCTGAATTCAAAAACGCGATCAGAATTTTTCCATCACTCAGCAGTTTTTTGTATTTCTTTAGGGATAACTTATGCAGATAGAGAATATCTTGAATGATTTTTAACAGAGAGTGGGGTTCAATGATAAAATTATGAAAGAATAGAATATATGCATCACATTCTAGCTTCCGACATGTCAGCAGAGAGCAGAGCAGTCTTTCTGAGTCATACAATTAACACACAATATTGTTTAAACATTCGCTTGGTATTCAAGAACTGTTGTTTCATTCTTTTTTTTTTATGTACAATTTTTATGTCAAATGTGTTGTGTTAGTGATAGTTTGGATAATTTCTGTTACGTGTGTGGAAGATTTGGTGTTTAATGAACAAGGATGAAGTTTGACTCTGCTAGTTAATAGATGTTATGAACTATATTTTGGTTGTAAATATGAGGCTCAAGATAAGGATTGGACTACTCACATCTGGTTCGACCTGTCTGAAATGTCTGGCAGACTAGGTTAGGGTAACTGGCTCATGAGTTTTGCCATACTGATGGTGTGGCGTTAATATTGTTGGACTGTTATTTCTGTACTACAAAGATAAAAAGGAACAATTAGAAATACAAACACACAGTGCATTACCCACATTACTGTCTGCTATTAGGCCAGTACTCCATGGTGAGTAACTACCTACACTGCATCCTCCACCACATTAATCTTAGAAGATGAATCATAATATGAGGTTTCCAAGAAGTTTGACATGAGGAGCAAGATGATTCTACTTTGGAAGGAGAATCCTTTTCTTGTGAATCTCATCTGGGGATCTAGGCTGAAAGATGGGGAATTTTTTCCACTAACACTACAAACTTACACACTAAAGTGTGTTTATAATGTAATCATCAGTAAGAGTTACAAGATTTATATTCTGAAGAAAGTGTACTGAAACAATATTTGTGCTGTCATGGATGCACATCATCATGAACATGACTTTGCAGAATGGAGACTGTTCATTGATTCTTCGAAAACTGGTTTAAAGGCTGCCCTGTTCCACAGAGGGAAAAAATCTCCTTCTATGCTGTGGGCTTATGAAACAAGCATGAATGAAACACATGACAATATAAAAATCCTGTTAGAAAAATTTCAGAATGATTACTCCACTTCATATAAAAATTGGGGCTTTTCAAAAACTTTGTTAAGGAGATGGACAAAAATGATAGAGTATTTTATTATTCGAAAGAAAAAGTTGCTTGTGTTTCTGACATTAAAATCAAGGAAGGAATTTTTGTGGATCCCCAAATAAGAACTTTGATTAGAAATGGACAATTCAAAGAATTATTAAGCAAAGTTGAAAAGTCAGCATGGAGGTCATTCAAAAGTGTTGTGCAGAACTTATTAGAAAATCATAAATTCGCCAACTATTGTTACATTGTAGATGATTTTTTATAGTTAAAGAAGAATGTAGGGTGTAATATGTCTCTAAAAATTCATTCCTTGGATTTGCACATAGATTTCTTTTCTAATAATTTCTGTGCAGTCAGTGATAAGCATGGGAATGCTTCCACCAAACAATCTATCATTGAAAACAGATACCAGTCACTGTGGGAAGCAAGAATGCTTGAATATTATTATTAGATGTGGTAAAGAAGTTTGATGTAGATGCCAAACACAAAACAAAAATAAAAACTATCACATTTCAAGTAAGTTGAATAATGCCCATTCATTTAAATTATTACATTACTTTCAAAATTTACCTACATATCACAAAAAAACTGTGGATTTTAGATTTACATTTTTGAAATCATTGTGAAAAGTTCTATTAGGATCATTTTGAGTCGATTGTCTAAAAACCCACCTTTACAACACATTTTGGTAATTTAGCTCATCATAATAATGGCAAAAAATAAAAACTTTTTATATAGCAGCCTTAAAAAAATAAAATAATTTTTTTTAAAATTACATTGAAAAAAAAAATAATAATTTTTTCATTATGCTCTCAATACAATCTTTGAAACTTATTTTTTGAAGATGGTGTCAAATTTTAAATAAATTTCAAGATTCAGATTACAAAATTATGGGTGTACAAGATACAAATTAAAAAATTTGTTTGGATTTGGCACTGACATCAAAAAATAAGTTCAATAATTTTATTGAGAGTAGCAAAAATTATTTTTTTCATTTTCAGTGCATTTTTAAATACTTTTTTTTAGAAAATTAAAAAAAGTTTTTTTTATCAATCATGATGGTACTGATTAAGCCACGTAAAAATCATGTATTGGATAAGAATTTATGATATTACTTCTTTATTTAATTATTAGTATTTTTATATTTCAGATTTCCTATAGCAGCTACTTCACCAACTGGAAATGGACTAATGACACTTCAACAACAGCAGCAGCAGCAACAGAGCCGTTCAGTTGTCCCAGGCATTATACCAAAAGGCTCAAAAGATGCAATTTTAAATTCAATAGTTGAAACTTACCATAATCAAGAACCACTAAAGCAAAAGAATAAAAATAAAAAAGGTCTTCGCAAGTATAGTAAGTATTTTCTTTTTTTCATGTGAATGTGTTTGAGATTAATCAGTAGCTCTTAGTTCAAACAATGGTCTGTATAGTGTAAAAACAATGAAAATAATAGATATCATTTTCTTTATTGCATTACTGCAGCTACAATGACATGCTTGTTCACTGTATACATTTATAATGTATCACAATATGAAAGTTATTTATTTTCATTATGAAAATAAAAAGCTTTATTTATTTTGGTTTCATATGAAATCATAATTTCATATTCCTATAGATGATTTACTATAGAAGATACATAATAAATTATGTCACTTCAAAAACAACTCAGATTTGTCAATTCAACAGTTTTGACCCAAAAATCAGATGACTGTCCTCCCTCAGCCACCGTACTCACCAGACTTGGCTCCTTGTGATGTTTTTCTTATTTCCAAAATTAATTTCAGTGAAGAAAGGAGACGCTGTTTTGATAGGTAATACTTGTATAAATGACATTAAAGCAAATTTGTCACGGACCTTAAAGGCCATTTCAACTGAAGCTATCTGAAACTGTTTTGCAAAATTAAAAAATCACTGGGAAAAGTGTATCAATAGGAAGGGGAGTACTTTGAAAGGGACAAAGACCAATAATCTGTAAAATTAATAATAAAGATTAAAAAGGTAAAGTTTGATTATTTTCTGAACAGACCTCGTATATAACAGAATCAAGTTTTGCAAATCATCTCATACATAGAAACAGGACACACATTAAGAACTACAGCATGCAGATCTTTTATATAGAAAATTTAATGAGGATCTCAACATGCACAACCAGCATACTTTTTTAGGATTATTTATTTTTAGTTTGTACGAGTATAATTTAATTAGCTAATTTTTCTTAATTAAATTTTGTATACAAAAACATTGTTTTTGTAAATTATATTTTGGAAATTAATTTGTTTTTTATTCCAACAATGTGATAAGAACTTTATATAATCTATATTTAAATCAAAATTTTTTACAGTATTTTTTTGTTTAAAGTTGGTTAAAATGTATAGTTTCAGAGTTATTCATACTGTCGTCTCATCCTTCCTGTAAGAGTGTCATTCATTTACAATAAATTATGACCCTTGCACTTTAATAACAACTAGCAGAACCTGTTGTGAGTCTGATACCTTGTCTGTAATTGGGATTACCCCCTCATCAGGAAAAAACCATAACCCTTGGATTCTGTATTTGGCTGTGGAAGAACTGTGATAGATAAGAGAATTATGAATTATATTTATTTAAATGGTATCAAAACTTTAATGTGAAAAAATAAAAATCATTTAGATTTTACTGAAAAATTCTAACCCTAGCTTACCTCGAACTTGATAAAACTCAGGATTATTCATAGTCAGATGTTATTCCTCTGTAATTAGAGAAGTTTATTACAAGTATATACATATACATAGTTGTAAAAATATCCTAAATTCAGGAACTTTTCAGTAAAAAGACTTTATTAAATGTTTCGTGCAGCATATTATATGCATGTAACAAATATAAAATTCAAATAATATAATTCATTATATCATCATAGATTATTACCTTGTATTGAGCTGCTGATACATAAAGTATTATGCCAAATTGTATTTAAGCCGCTGATAAAATATAAAACTTAAGAATAACCTTTTATTTTGATCAGGAATTAACATTCTGAAACATAATTTGATAAAAGTTGAGTTTTCACAAGATGTTTAAATGTATGGTGAATTATAAACAATTTGAGAATATTCCAGCAAATTAAGATATGTAATATTAAAAAGAAGAATAATGTTAATTTTCAGAATAATGGTCCAAATCACAACTTTGTGAAAATGAATGTAACAAATAAATGTAAATGAGTACAAAAGGACCAGCATCTACGATCTTTTACAGTAAATGAAAAACTGCGCATTATAGTAGAGGCTAAAAATATTGGAAATCGGGCAGCAAAAAGAAAATTTGACGTAGATGAAAGCTGCATTCGAAGACTGACTGGCATAAGAAGAAACAAATTATGATGAAAGGCACTGGTAATAAAAGAGCTTTTCGTGGCTTAAAACCAAAATACACAGACACAGAAAAAAAATTGTATAAATTTGTTATGGAAAAAAGGAAATGCGGTTATGCTGTCACGACAGAAATGTGTCGATCATATGCTCGTGAAATCGTTGAATAAAGTTGATTTTAAAGCAAGCCGTGGATGGATAACACGAATTTTTGAACGAAATGATGATGTCAATAAGACGAGAGACGACCATTTCTCAACAACTTCCAGGCGCTTATGAACAAAAACTATTACATTTTCACAAATACATAATAAATCTTAGTAAATATAAAGGGTTTCCTTCTCATATAGGAAACGCTGATCTAACCCCCGTATATTTTGAAATGCCATTTGACAAAACCGTAAACAAAACAGGTGAAAAAATGTTACGATTTGCACATACTCAGATTGTTTTTTGTTTTTTTTTGTCTTCAATCATTAGACTGCTTTGATGCAGCTCTCCAAGATTCCATATCTAGTGCTAGTCGTTTCATTTTGGTATACCTTCTATATCCTACATTCCTAACAATTTGTTTTACATATTCCAAACGTTGCCTGCCTATACAATTTTTTCCTTCTACCTATCCCTTCAATATTAAAGCGACTATTCCAGGATGCCTTAATATGTAGCCTATAAGTCTGTTTCTTCTTTAACCTATATTTTTCCAAATGCTTCTTTCTTCGTCTATTTGCCGCAACACCTTTTCATTTGTCACTTTTATCCACCCATCTGATTTTTAACATTCTCCTATAGCACCACATTTCAAAAGCTTCTAATCTTTTCTTCTCAGATACTCCGATTGTCCAAGTTTCACTTCCATAGAAAGCGACACTCCAAACATACACTTTCAAAAATCTTTTCCTGAGATTTAAATTAATTTTTGATGTAAACAAATTATATTTCTTACTGAAGGCTCGTTTAGCTTGTGCTATTCAGCATTTTATATCGCTCCTGCTTCGTCCATCTTTAGTAATTTTACTTCCCAAATAACAAAATTCTTCTACCTCCATAATCTTTTCTCCTCCTATTTTCACATTCAGTGGTCCATCTTTGTTATTTCTACTACATTTCATTACTTTTGTTTTGTTCTTGTTTATTTTCATGCGATAGTTCTTGCGTAGGACTTCATCTATGCCGTTCATTGTTTCTTCTAAATCCTTTTTATTCTCGGCTAGAATTACTATATCATCAGCAAATCATAGCATCTTTATCTTTTCACCTTGTACTGTTACACCGAATCTAAATTGTTCTTTAACATCATTAACTGCTAGTTCCATGTAAAGATTAAAAAGTAACGGAGATAGGGAACATCCTTGTCGGACTCCCTTTCTTATTAGGGCTTCTTTCTAATGTTCTTCAATTATTACTGTTGCTGTTTGGTTCCTGTAAATGTTGGCAATTGTTCTTCTACCTCTGTATTTGAACCCTAATTTTTTTTAAATGCTGAACATTTTATTCCATTCTACGTTATCGAATGCCTTTTCTAGGTCTATAAATGCCAAGTGTGTTGGTTAGTTTTTCTTTAATCTTCCTTCTACTATCAATCTGAGGGCTAAAATTGCTTCCCTTGTCCCTATACTTTCCCTGAAACCAAATTGGTCTCCTCCTAACACTTCTTCCACTCTCCTCTCAATTCTTTTGTATAGAATTCTAGTTAAAATTTTTTATGCATGACTAGTTAAACTAATTGTTCTGTATTCTTCACATTTATTTGCTCGTGCTTTCTAAGGTATCATGACTATAACACTTTTTTTGAAGTCTGATGGAACTTCCCTTTTTTCATAAATATTACGCACCAGTTTGTATAATCTATCAATCGCTTCCTCACCTGCACTGCGCAGTAATTCTACAGGTATCCCGTCTATTCCAGGAGCCTTTCTGCCATTAAAAATTTTTTAATGCTCTCTTAAATTCAGATCTCAGTATTGTTTCTTCCACTTCATCCTCTTCAACTTCCTCTATAACACCATTTTCTAATTCATTTCCTCCGTATAACTCCACCCACCTATCGACTTTACCTTTACCTATTTACTTTACCTCGCATCTGCTGATTTAAGAATTTCCTTTTTAACATTCTCCCATTTTCTACCTTATCTTTATTACTCAGACATCTTGCGATGTCCCTTATTGTGAGTGGTGGAATTTCATTCACTTCTGCGGCTGAAGTTGCTCAGCGGGTGTTGCATCCTGGCGTATGCTGACTATGGGAGCTTCCTGGTCCAGCGACGCTCGTGGACGGAGGTTGAAATCCAAGCCACACAAGCGTGCAGGATAGTCGACCTAAATTTTCATTAACGTAACACGACGTTTAGTTCGGAGAAGACCACGATGATGCTCTTCAAAGGCCGTTTGGCTGCGAGGGGGAGAGTAGGCGTATCGATGTCTCGAACACGAAGAATATTCTAAGTCCTCACGGAGACAATTATAAGCGGGAACTTTTTCTCTTTTTTCTAACTTCCTGTTCGTCCCAGACTGAAACCACCCCGGATCTCCACCGATCCGAGCCTCTGCTATCTCCTGACCCCAAATCCAAAAATACACCACCCCAAAAAAGATTTTTGACAAGCCAAATCCTTCAGTTTCTAGGCGTTTCACGGTTATTTCTGGATGGGGTATTTTGGGCAGGTGTCGGATAAGTCAGAAATGGTGTGAAACGGCTAGAAACCGAAGGATTTGGGGTGACGAAGATTTTTTTTGGGGGGTGGTATTTTTTGGGAATTTTTGGATTTTTTGGGGTATCAGGAGACTGTGGAGGCCCGGATCGTTGGAGATCCGGGCCTCCACAGTCTCCGGCCGGTATTCGTCTGGGACGAACAGCAAGTCTGGAAAATTAGAAAAAGTGATCCCCCTTATAATTGTCCCTGTGAAGACTGAATATTTTTCGTGTTCGAGACATCGATACGCCGACTCGCCCCATCGTCCCCAAACGTCCTTGGGGAAGCATCGTAGTGGTCTTCTCTGAGATAAACGACTTCTTTTGTTGATGACCCTTAAACAACAACATAGGATGCTGTAACAAGAAAACATCCAACCCCCTACGCACGGCGATCTCGCCAAGTTCAATCTGAGCAATGTAAGCAACCTACCCAATTAATTTCCGAATTTTAACTATCTAAGGATATTCAATTGTAATACATTACGATAGCCCCCTTAAAACATGCACAATAACTATTTACAGAGTGCTTACGGTACTTCCGATGACGTCTGCAGTAAACACTTGTCGGGTCCACCGACTGACTACGTTGGATACTGCTCTCGTTTATGTTTCTCATGATCAAAATGGAAGCACACTACCACCGGATTTTACACCGTTCAACTGTGTGTCGAAACTGGCAGCACTTGTAGCAACGTTGAACGTCTTCAAATTCTTTGCCCTTACACAAAGAGAAATCAGTAAACAACCTGCCCCCAGATAGGACGAATGAATTCAATTATCGTATTTATTCGAGTACCCCCCGCACATGTTTTTTTGGAATATTGGTGACAAAATAAGGGTGCGGCGCTTACTTGAAATGTAGCCTTTAGCCAGGATAATTTATGTAAAGTAAACGTTTTCTTGGAAGCACCTAAATTCAATTACATAATTATAAATACATTAGGCTTTCGTTTATCAGTACCGGATTCCGCTTATACAGAATACATCGTTAAATATTAACATCCTGTTCATATTATAGATAGGAATGAAGTTTCGGTAGTTACATAAAACTGATTCTGTATAGGTTGCATCCGGTTCTAATGACACTGAAGTTACAGTATCAGTTACCCATCGTCGTCCTGTCTATTCACCATAGTCATAGTACTGTTTGAATACTCGTATGTTTAACACATTAATGTTTTAAATAAAATTTTAATGATATGATAACACAGGTCAACAAAATTAAGTAATTTGAAAGTTGTCTGTAATCTGATAACTAATTTTTATGTTATTTTATGCGTTAATTTCCAATATGACTATCGTTCTTTTTTTTATCACTTATGGATTTTCACAATTCTGAAAAAAGAAAATGGAAAAGAGGCATATTGTATATATATTCCTCTTGGAAATTATTATTTTATAAAAATGCAATAAAAGAAATTATAGTATATTTTCTTACCTTTATGAAGACTTGTTCTGCCTTTTTCTTTTCATTTCAAAGTTTCTCAAGCCACACTTTCTGTTGTAGTCAGCTTGCAGATCATCTCTATGGATGCACCAACAGTAGTCTGCAATCATGTTCACATTCCACCTTCCCTGACATCTGTGTTCTACTTCCTTTATATCTTGGTGAAATCTTTCACCCTGTTCTTCACTTGCAGCACCAGGATTTTCAGAAAAGTAATCAATATGGGAATTCAAAAAATGTACTTTCAAGCAGCTCATCAAACAATCCAAGTTTTGGAATTTCATTAGCATGTTTTCCACTATACACTTAAAATTTGGGTTCTCATTGTTCCCAAGAAATTTCTTTACAACTTCTTTAAATGCTTTCCATGCTTCTTTTTCAACGTCCTCCATTTTGGTTTGAAAGACTTCATCTTTAAAAAGTTTATGAATATCTGGACCAGTGAAAGCAACTTCTTTCACTTTGGCTTCTGACAGTTGCAGAAACTTAAGGCATATGTATTTAAAACACTCCTTCTTTAGATAGAACTTTTATAAATTCTTTTATCAATCCCACTCTGATGTGAAGTGGAGGTAGGAAGACTTTCTGTGGATAAACAAAACTTTTCTGTATTACATTTTTGCTCTTAGGTTCTAATAATATCCTACAGGTGGCCATTCTTTTCTGGTCCAATGTTCTTTCTTGTCCCAGCTGTCCCATTCACACAAGAAGCAGGGCTATTTGGCGTACCCTCCCTGCTGCCCAAGAAGCATAGAGATTTTTTTAGATCACCACATACTACACATTATTTTTAGATAACGACATATTATCCATTCATGACTGCAATATTTCAGTTTAGATAGAACTAATTCTAAATTCTCATAGCATTCTTTCAGATACAAGGAGCATTCTAACACCACTGTAGCATATTTGTTGCCATTAAAAAGAATAACAGCTTTGAGGCTTCTTTTTGACGAGTCAGTATACAGCCTCCATTCACTCACATCATACTTTACATTCAACTGCTCCATTACACCAAGAACATTGTTACAATAAATTTATCTTCCATCTTAAAAAAAATTATGGAGTAATGACTATTTCTCTGTTTGTGTTATGAGAAAGAAGTTCTAGGAGCCGGTAAGATTATTTATTTTAATCTAAATCCTAAAAGTTCTACTAAATTTTTAGGAAGACTTAAATCTCTAACCAATTTATTCAGTTCTGTTGTGAAAAAAGTTATAGTTCGGAACTACCAGAAATAAAATCATCATTATCGTTATCACCCTGCGACTCTGGAGTTGTTCAGCATATCTTCTAGTTTTTCTGGAACTGAAATACAGGTACACCAGGGTTGCGAGGTATAAGGCATGTTGCCAAATAACAACTTGAATAGAAAATTTCTTTCTTATTTTTTATATTGAACCCTTGTACATTATAAGAACAAAAGCAGCAATCATCACTGTCATTTTGTGGTTCTTTCCAAATCAGTGGTACTCCAAACCAAAAAGACTTTTTCTTACCTTTTGCCCATTTGCGTAGCTCTTCCACACAAGTAGAACAAACTGCATGAGGGGCCCACATTTTATCTTGTTCACCAAGTTTTACCACAGAATAGGCGTAGTAAACTTTTTTAACAAAGTCTGTAATATTTCTTTTACTTGTTTCTTCACCACAAACTCCCCGCAAATGTGACAGAAGTTATTAGATGAATCAACATAACCCCTTGAAGCCATTTCAAAATATAAAAACAGAAGAACAGCATAAATAAAATAACCTCAAAAAATGAAAGAAAACTAAAACACTATAGAAAGTTAAACTGTTTAACACTAGTAAAACCTTGCAACAAATGTTCTAATTGCAACTGATTTATTTTTATTTCACTAGAATGAAGGGGAGTAGGAATGATTGGGAGTAGGCATCATCATAGCTAACAGCTTGAAAAAAATGACTTGTGAAGTCACTTTAATTAATCATATCACATCATCTTATTAGTCACTCATCTTACTGTATCAAACCAAAATTATGAACACTACTTGTATTCATTCCATATAATTAAACTAATAAATAATAAAGTATCAAAAAAATTAACACAGGCCTAATTTTTTATTCAATGTTTTATAAGTAAAATATGTTTAACATTGATCATCAATTTTGAGAATATAAAAAATTGATTTAATGAAAAAATGGTAAATGATGGAATTTTTTGACTATTTTTCTTGAAACCAGCTCACAAAAATCTATAAGAATCAGTAGTTTTCAAACTACTTTTCCACTGTTGACCTGTGTAATCTATGTAACATATAGGACATATGTAATCTATGTAACATATAGGTATGATAATCTATGTAACATGAAGGACTTTTTTAATTAATGTTTCTAAGCATATAATTTTCAAACTTTACAATTAAATAGTTTTCTTTGATTTTTTTTATTTCGTTAAAATTTTGGATTTCATTTTACATTTTACTCTTTTGTAGTGCATAAAGTTATTTTTACTCTGAAAGCAGTTAACTGCATGGTAGTTCCTGCAGCCTTCTGTTTTCTAAATTTTTTCTATGTCATTTATGATTGAAATGATCAATTTCTTTTCGTTATGATATTTAGGATTTTTTTTTATGCTTTTAGCTTAAACATATTTTTTTTGTTATGAAGTTTGAAACTGTAAGAATAAAAATTTATGTTGCTATTGAGAAATTACTTAGCATTACGTGGTTTATTCTTGAGTTTGATACTTCTATATGCCTCACAATTTTGAGAATATGGAGATTTGTCAGGAAGTATGCTTGAACTTCTTCTCAGGTAGCTGTTTATGAGAAAGAGAATTTATTGTAGCATATATTTGACAAACAGGGTAAAATCATTGGTTATTAATGTGCTGATGCTTTCCTAAGTTTAAGTAAAGGAACATTCTCAATATCAAGTATCTACCTGGCTTGTGCAGATGTATCAAAATGGCACTAATTTGTTTGGCAGGATTTATTTGTCTTGTTTTCATAGTTCCTATATTTGTAGATTGCCCCTATCTCACAATCTACTCACTTAACTCATCCTTGATTCCTTCTTCTCTGGTGTTTTATGATACATGTAAAGATCTGTTGATTATAGTTTATTCATCCTTGATTTTTTTCAGTTCGATGAGGCAGCTTTCTAAGGAATCATCAAAGTACATTGTTACCTGCTTTGTCCTATACCAAAAGCCCAACCTGGTAGCTTTGGTTATCTGTTAAAGCCATCCAGACCTCTAATACTTCCATTACTCCACCGACCTCTGTGGCATAGTGTTAGTTTCTCTACCTTTCATCCAGTACATCCTAAGTTCAAATCTCAGTCAGGCTTGGCATTTTTTATAAATTGAAAAAATTAATTACATCAGCTGCTGTATCGCAGTCAGAATGTAGTTGCTTAAAAAAGAAAATAAATGTGATAATAAATTATATTTAGAAAAATCTGAAAAAATCTAAACATAATACTATTCACATGAAAAGCACCACATAACTGTCTTCACTGCTGAGGTCTCCTTAGAGTTTTCATAATTTTAATGTCAGGAATGTCAGCAAAGATTACATAAAAATAGTTGTATTCACTAGAATCAAGATTTTAAGATTACATTAAATCTTCTTTTACTCAACCAAACCAGTTTTTCTCTCTACCTTTTCAAAAGTGGAGTTTTTTTTTGTTTTTTAACCCTGCCTCCCAAAACCAGACCCCCAATTTAAGCATGAACACGGTTCTGGGAAGTGCCTTTGCGTCTCGCCACCAGAGGAGGGAAACAGGCCTGGCTATCTATACTGTTCCTGGCCTCCATCACCCAGCAACCAGGACTTTGTCCTTTCTGCTTCACCTCTAATGGGGACATCCCCGAAGGGGTGGCCTTGCCGGGACTCAGTCTTTTAGCTCAGGAACTCAAGAGTAAAATCAATTTTGAGAATCACCTGCCGAACCACCGAAGCTGTCCCTCACCCCCTCACTTCCCGATACTTCATTTGCAGTATTCCTGAAACAAACCCATCACAGTGTCAAAGTCTACCGAACTGCATAAAATTGTTCCAATGATGGTCCCCATCTTGAGATGCTGAGTTACAAACAGCACAGTCATGGCAGTTCCTTATCCCACCGCGAGCACTGGAATATCATGTATTCCGGCATATCTATCTCCTGACAATAGGGGCAGAAGGGGTCTTCAGCTCTTCTTCGTCCACACAGGTATGAACAAAAGACCCCAAAAGTCAAAAGTGTTTTAGATCATTATTTAATTGCGCTTTAGTTTTATATAAATATCGCTTCCAAACTGTCAGTTATTTAATATTTTTGTTACAGAAGCTGCTAGGGAATGTAGAGTTGGAGATTGGGGTGCATGGAGTATGTGCAGTGTTTCTTGTGGAGTTGGTGAAATGACACGTCATAGAACAGTAGAGAGGCATCCACGACGAGGTGGTAAATCCTGTCCACCATTAACACAAACAAAATGGTGCGGTGCTGCTAATGATAACTGTCCACAAAACTTACTAAACAGCAATTGGTGAAAATAATTTTTAAGATACAAAACGGTAAATAAATGAACAATTTATAAAACAAAACAGAAAGTGTAATTATAAAAAACGAATGAAATATTTTGAACAGTTTTACCATCATTTTTAATAATAAAATAGAACAATATTTTTGGCTCACATGTTTTATCATTCTCTGTTTAAATTATATAAATATTATTACACTGTTATATGTAAATTCTGTCCAGAAAAAAAATTATTAGAGAGTAAATTAGAAATAAAATTATTACCATTCTTAATTAAAGAGTGATAAAAAAATCCCTAATTCAGTTAAACATGAATATTTTAAATAGCTTTGTTCCAAATTTAACAGTTCGAAATATTAAGTTAAAACATTAATTAAAATTAAGGACTGTTTAATTATTAAGTGCTTTTATTATTTAAAATATTTATAATTGGTTGAGAAAAATACTTTGATTAATAAAATAATAATTTAGAGTTAAATATAATGTTATTTACTAAATAACAATAATGTTATAAATTAACTAAATTTTTATATATACACTGACAACGTGTTTTGAGGAAAAAAGAAAAACTTGCCAAAATGGTATTCTGTTATAATTTTGTCACATAATATTTAAGAAAATCTTGTTACTGAACAATGATAATGGGATTTCTAATAGATTTCTGCTACATAATATTATCTACAATATATTTTAATATATTATTTGAAATGTGACCATATTGATATTGCCCAGAAAGCCTACTATGGTTGAATTATATCTGAAATGGTAGAACAAAAACTGAAAATCTCATGTTGTTTGTTACCCACACATAAATGGTGGATTGATTCACAAATACATCTTTATGATTATGGTACACTTTTTTCCAATACATGTCCAATTGAAAAAAAATCACACATCCTTTGTGTACGTAAATGCTGAAACATCAGTGACATAAATTTGGATGCCTTTTTTCCACTGTTAATCTAACACTGCCCATAAAATTCTCTATTGAATTTAGTGCTACAGTCCAATGGACAACTTGTTTTGAATCTTGAATGTAATACTCAGTAGTAGCAAAAAAATTATGTAATAAAAATATAGTAATTCTTAATCTTATTAATAATTTTAATTATAAAGTAGGTTATATTATTTAAATAACAAATGAAAAAGATATAAATATTTTTTTTTTGGCTGACAGAAGTAGTTAGAATTCATAAAATTCTTATAACAATTGATAAAATTACTAAAAATACAAATAAGTATTAAATGTAAAAGATTGATATTTGCCACTGTATTTTATAGACAATGATTGCCACTAAAAGAATTTTTTTATAAAAATATGTCCTGTTGCAACAATTAATAGCAGATAACAATGAAGTTTTACATTGATCATATCAACAACAAAAAATTACTTAACTTTTTTCATTTTTTATTTAAATTTTATTATACTGTAAAATGTTGACTAATATTAACTATTAATGATCTTAATAAAATTTATTTTAATAAATGATTAAAACAAAATTTCAGTTTAAATAAATTTAATTTATTTACATAAATCCAAATTCTTCAGAAATTAAGAAAAATAAAAAATTTAAAAGAATTTTGTACATAATTATTCTAAATTTATTTTGCATTTTGTTTTTATCAGACATGAAACAATATTGGAATCTATTCAGATAGTGTTTCAAATTATTATCACAATGTGGTTTTTCAAGTGACATTCTACATATACAATTTATGTAGTAACAGGTAAACAAAATTATTTGTTATAAATAATTTTTTTGATAATAATTACAGTCAGCTCCAATTCATCTGGTAAGTTTATATATATATATATATATATGCAGCAATTAACATACTGTATATATTTGATTAGTATACAATTTTTTTTAAATTTTAATATACTTCTTATAATTTTAATATAAAATTATATTTCATATACATAAATATTCATAAGCCTTTTTATTAAGGATTTCCAAAGCTAGTTGAAGATGCAGTCATCAAAAAACCAGAATTTTCTTTTTTATAATCAGTATTCAGAGTGATTTTTATTTCAGCTAGTAAATTAACATTAAATAATTATGCTATAATTTTCATTAATAAGCCAATACAGATTTCATCATTTTAGTTTTAAATAGAGCTATGTAAGAATTGTTGCTTTAAACAAAAAAATGTCAAAGTTCATTATATGGTCTGGAATTTAATAATCATATCCACATTTTGATATCACAGTTATTGAAACAGAATCTGACTGATAGACTGTAATTTTGAATTACCTATTTATACATTTTTAAAACAAGTTATGCTGCATTCATAACACTTAAACACTTGTTTACTATAGCAAAAAATGTCTTATTACTCATTGCTACTTTTCATTTGCTATATACAATATTAGATTTCTGAGAAGTGGGATCAGTGATAACCACTTCATGAGATGTTATTGACGTGTTTCACTAGTAAAAAGTATAGGTTTTTCTAATTAAAGATGACTTGTTCTTGAAACATTTTTTTTTAATTGTACCTCATCAAGCAACAGTAACACAGATATTCAAATACCAGTTTACTGTAACTGTTGTCTTGCAGCAACAAGTAATATTTGTAATAAAAGTTATCTAGTGATACTTCACTCAATCAGTGGGCACCAATATATCAGCAATGTATCAAAAGTATCATGTCTATATCACCCGTATTAATTTTTTAGGAGTATGGACCTCTGAAACTCCCCTTCCTTCAGTGATTATGTCTAATTTGTTATATGGTTGAAATCTTCCTAAAACCAAGAAAAACAAATTAGTATTATTCTATGCTTAGAGTTATGATATCATTCACAGAAAGACTATCATAACTATTTAATTTTAATATAAAATACCGTTATAATATTTAATATGAGTACCTTAAATTCTATTTTTTTTTTTAAATTATGCTTTATATAACCTACAGCGTACAGAAAAATTTTATAACACACTGATAAATTTATTTAAATTATAGTATATGCTAATGGCTTAATGTCATATAGCAAATATTAGTCAGTAAGAATCAATTGTATTACAGTATATGGAGGTTTATTCATTAACAACATATAATAGAACTATCATGCACTGTATAATGTAATAGATATTATCCTAACATCTAATCTTTCAAATGACACAAAGTCATCTTGTATGCTCTGGCTTAGGCCCTAAATGTTTTTACCACTTGACAGTAGGTGTGTCATTACTGTTACAATATTAGTGTAATTAGCATGTATTTGTTTATTTTTATAATAATGTTAGTATTTAATTGATAATGTTAAGAGAACTGTTTGGATGGTTAATTAAAAATCTTATTTGTGAAAAAATTGTGTGTATGCAATGGATGTTTATGAATGCAAGTGAAATGTGTGATATGTAGTGTATATTTTAAATGTATCATTGATCACTTTAACATTAATGTTGTTAATTATTTTTAAATGTTTATTTCTTCAACATTCATATTTGTCTATGTTAAAGTATGTGCTGGCTCAGTTCTCAAAAAATGTCTATTCTACTTTTATAATAGTCAGCAGTCACCTTAGTTGTTGATAATTTTTTTATTATTTCATTAAGTTTTTTTTAATAATGTAGCCAGTTATTTTTACTTATCATTTGCTGTTGGCTCTGAGGACAAAACAAAGAAATCTCTTGAAGTATTTAATTGAACAATGTGTTTGTATATACCATTGGTGTTAAAATGAACTCAGCAATGTAGGATTTCAAGCTATTTGCACCATTCCCGGTTGGTGTTTCTACTCTGCCTCACAAACCTGGGCACCCAACTGTACATCAGTAAAGATATAGCAGTGATCGAGCAGTTGACCTGCAGATGCATTTAGTTCTTTCAGGTTGCTTCTAATTCTAATATCTGATATACTTATGGGCAGCAGGAAACAGTAATGAAGCCGGATTGATCTTTCTTGTGTTTTTTTTTTTTTTTTTTTTTTTAATTACAGTCCACAACTTGTATTTCAAACTTCACTAATATCTTTACAGAATTCACTGAATATTCACTACTGTAGATTTCAGCCCATATTGTTTTTACTTCAGGTTTTTCTAAAAGAGTACTATCTCTATCTGTCTCTCTCAAAAAAGAAACCCATTCATTGTCAACTTCTTCAAGCATGTCACTGACACCTATCTAACCATCTAGTTGTCAAAATAAAGATTTTCAGTGTCATTTTTTAGAGGTGCTTTATTCCCTTTCAGAAATGAATTTTCTTCTCAATCATTGTGATATTTTTTTACTAACTGCCAATTTTCTACTTCCTGAAAAAATTTCACAATTGCTTTCTAAATAGTAAATCCTACAAAATTTATGTCAAATAAAAATTATCAACAAACAAAAATTAACAGCTGAATAAATGAGCACTGCATCAATATTATGGCAGATAATTATGAAAAGTGAATAAAATTTTAAAAATATTAGCTCATAATTATTTTTAAAATTTAACAAAGCAGAATATGAAGAAGAAGAAGAATACTCGTATAGTGAAATACTATTAATAGTTTTGTTATGAACTATGCCATTAAAATACTTAACATTAGTACTATTAAAAGTAAGTGAAAACAAGACAATAAACCATATGTAACCGTTTTACAACATTCTTAATGAAAAATTTCAAAAAAAAATAGTAACTACCATTTAATAAGAAAGTTTTCTGTTACTATACAAAAATAAAATTAACACATTCATAGCATATTGTTAATGCCACCAATGAGTGCGTATGCCATTAATCTTAGTTGGGTTGCTTAAATTTATATGACAGCATTATAATTAAATGTAATTCAATAAAACTTCAAATTTGCATTTGGTCTTTGATTTTTAGTTATAAGCACAATGTGGACCAAAAGTAACTTCACAATTTTTTTCTTAATAAAACATTACAAATTTATTCAAAACTATTATTTTTATCTTTAATCTTAATCTCAGTTAAACATGATTTATTGAATTAGGTTTTGAAAATAATATCTTTTAAATGCTGACCTCTGAAGTGTTCACAAATATGGGCTCTTTTTAACACATTTTGCACAGTTAAACCCAGTATTTCTTTCAATATTGCTGCTATATTGGCTCAATGTTGTTTTTTACCTCTTCTAAGTTTTGTGGTTTATTTACTTAAACCTTTTCTGTTATGAAACCTCAAAGAAAGAAATCAGGAGTTGTCAAATCCAGTGACCTTGGAAGCCAATGAAAATCCAAATTTCTCAAAATTATTCGATTTTCACATTTTGACCAAAGGAACTCCATTGTGGCTCTGCTGATGTGAGCCATGTCTCAATATTGTTGGAACCAGGCCACTTCAATATCATCTCCAACATCCAGAATGAAAAATTCCTCCACCACTTGCCGATATTTATCACTGTCTCATTTTTTGCTGTAGCTGTCTGAAATATTTTTAAATTTTTGCAATATGCTATGCAATGGTGTTTAACTAATGCCCAGTTGAGTAGAACATTTTCATTTTGACATTATGGCATCCTCTCCGATACAATGTTCCGTACAGACTCAATATTTTTTATTATTTCTGAAAGATCTTGGTTTTCCTGATCTTCTGGCATCCCCGACTGATCCAGTCTGTTCAGATTTCAAATAACATTGAGCAGATGGCTGCACCCGAAGGTAATTTTATAATTTTTTAAAACTTTCTAAATTTTTATTGTGTTTAAGAAACACTCCTCTGACTTTCCAAGTAAAATGTTACTATTTTTATTCTTTCTTGGAGGGTGTATTTTTCCATAAAGAGTCTTGTTTTTATTTTAAGTTTAATCTAAAGAAAAAAGAATAAAATTTTAATAATAAAAAAATTATAAATTTTTTTTGTAGGAAGTGATTTTTGCCCCCCCATCCCTTCACGATATCTGCGTTAAAATATACCAAGTTTAATTATGTGATCCACCAACTAATACAGTCACTTGTGTTTATTCTTCACCTTACTTGTAAAACTTTTGAATTGTATGTTAGAGAATAGAAAATAAAGTTACTTTATTTTTCCATGTTAGAATATTGTCTTTGTTAAATTAAATAGTTCATGGTCTTTTTATAAAATTGTTTTAGAGAAAAGCATCACCTGCTACAGCAGTTAAATAATATCAGCAATGTACAGTTACCAGTCTAAAGGAAAGTTCTTCCCAACATTAAGTTTGGTGATATACAAGAAGCATTATATTACTGGCCATTGATTTTTTAATAATACTTCACTTCTTTTTATTTTCCATCATGTCAATTCTTTGATATGCTCCAATTGTGGAATGATCAATGTACTGTATTACACAGAAAATTTATGACTTTATCATATTAAATCTTTATATAAAAAGAATTCAGTATATCATTTAACATAATTACGCATCCCATTCCATGAATTATAATAATAATTCATCCTAGAAGCTGAATTAAAACAGAGACTGTAAAATACTGGGCAATCTAGTATTAACATAACTGGAGATCAGATATATTAAAAAAACTACCTCAAAGCTGGTTGTTCAAGTTCTGCAACTGGCAGCTGCTTTAATAAAACAACCCTTGTTTTTATAGGCAGAGAGAACTATTAAAAATATGAATAAAAATAAAACAGGAATGTTATCTGAAGATATTTATAGCAGTATATTAAAGAAAGAAAAAACCTATAACTTTCCATAATATAAATTTTTATAATTATTTTTTATCAAGTTGCATTCTTATCCAGTTATGATGAATTAATATAACAGACATTTCTACATTAGGTAACAATGAAAAATCATATATAAAAATTACTGAATAAAGATTTTTTCGTAAAATAATATTCGTTAAAAAAATATATGTGCGTAAAAAAATAATAATAAAATATTGGAATGTTTGATTACAACACAACACTAATATTAATGAAAAAATGGAACTAATTTTTTTAAATTGTTTTTTGGTGCAAACAAAATATGAATGTTATTTTTGTAAGGATAAATGTACAATAACACAAATATTATTGCTGAAGTAATATTTTCAAAATGATTAGTATAATTTATTTACCACATTTTTATAATTATTCAAGTTTACATTACCATTACTAATGTAGTTCAGTATGATCAACATCTAGTTATTATTGAAACAAAAATGCTTAGATCTTACAAATAAGTTATAAAAACTAAATTCTTGATTAAAGATAGTTACCAAAGAACATTTTTTATATTTTTTACCGTTCAAAAGGACTCAAGGAGCATGTTACACAAATTTATGATTAAAGAAAATTGTGTGGTTATTTACGACTGCATTATAACTTAAAATGAGAATGGATAAATGCACATTAAATTTTAAGTATAAATTTTAATAATTAATAATAGTTGGGCTTAGTTATAGCATTTTATAATAACACTGATTTCATTCATTTTTAACTTGATGTGTTTTTTATCTATTGCATTCAGAAATGAAGATAATATGATAAACGTATTTTAATGTAAAAAAAAAAACAATTTTTTTTTATAATAGAAACTTTTCTAACCATCATTAATTACAATTATATTATGGTGCTTTGTATTGTGATTTCAGCTGAAATTAACTGATGAGTTTTTTGAGTAGAAGACATACTATGAGTGTGTTGTAAATGCAGTCTTTTAATTTTATTTCTACCAACTATGTTACCTGTCAGCTCACTAATGTATATGGTTTCACACAATTTGTCAAATGTTTCCTTCAAAATAGATGAAACCATAGAGTCCTGCAGAACCAAAATAAAAAATATAAATATACATATATTTTTGTTGTGGTATCTCAGAAAAACGGCCTTGTTCTTTATAACATTTATACCAATGATCCATTCATCAAGAAATCAAACCTCTGCCTGATACAACTCTGGCAACACAAGCCCTTTGAAAAAGTGGAAAATAGGTTGAATAGATCAATGGAAGAACTTCCCCTATACTATGATTTAAACCACCTCAAACCAAACCCTAGTAAAACTCAGGTCTGCACCTTTCACTCAAGAAACAAGGTAGCTAGCAGAAAGCTCTGAGTAACATAGGAAGGAGATGAGCTGGAAGACTGTACTACACAAAATACCTTCCTGCTGGGATGTGAAACTCAAAGTGTGTGCTAGAAAAAAACATCATCAGGAAACTGATGTACATGTTGGGATACCTGACCAGGCATCCTCTGAATCTCAACCATGGCTCTCTCCCTCTCAGCTGCAGGATATGCTACACCATTGTGGAGAGACCTACAACCATTATCATCCTCTGTTTAGTATGAAGAGCAACACACCTACCTGAAATTGAAAAAGAACCACTTCTTCACTCTCCACGAATACTAGAGATGTGGCAAAATCTAATTACAAAACCCTTTGTGAAATTATAAGAAAATCTCAGCCTGGGCTCACAACTACTATATATCACCTAGCAAGCTCTAAATCACTTATGAACATGTGTGGCAAGATCCAAAACAAATCTTTCTAAGCAGGGGAACATGAAGGAGTTCACAAGATGTCACTCCAGACTAAACCAGGTCCATGAGCACCTCCTGGAATGCAATCTAATAACAAGCAAAAACAAAGCTATCTATGTATCAAATCTATAAAGAATCAAATCTAATATCCTCTGGATATGAAAACTGTAACCCACTTTTGGGGCATTTCATTATTTCTTATGTTGAAGTGTGTTAAATTATTGTTGTATATTTTTTTTATATCGCACACATTTTAACATAAGATTATGTATAACAATATTAAAACTTTTAGTTTACTATTAATATCTTATTTTTGTTTTCAGCATGACCCTTCATAATTCTTTTTTGTCATTAAATTTTATCATGTAGATTTGTGTGTTGTTTTTTATTTTTAGATATTTGTGTTTCATAGGTTTTTAAAGGATAAAATAAAATTAAAAATTTTATTAACACTAAAAGCATAAACTTTTATGGTTAAGGTACTTTATTGTACAGTAATAAAGTTAGGTTTTCCTCCCAGAAAAACTTCACATTTACAAGCAAGCAATAGTAAACAACAATGGTGTTGGCATTTATTAGTAAACTATGGTATGACAGCTATCATAGTTTACCACTAACTGTATGCACATAGTTCAAAAATAATATACATTTTAACTACGTCCTAAAAACGTTTTTTCTAACTTAAAACTCCAGTAGTTATAACTTAGACAAGAACTACATTGTCACAGTACAAGAATAGTAATAATGCTGTGTTGAAGATGGCTATGAATATATTTTTAAATATTTTTGATACGTAAAAAGTTGGATTGACTTTAAATTGTTGTGTTTTGTCATTAAAAATCAGTCATTTTGTCAATTACTTTTTGGATTAAACATCATTTGTTCAATCATTTTCCTGCAGCATCACACAAACAAGACTTTAATGACATAACTCATGCATGAGTTAAAAAATGTTATAAGTACTAGTTAAAAAAATTCACTCAAAATTTTTCACCATGATTAAAATTTGGATAACCATACTTTTTATTTCATGAATCTTTTTATTTTTAAATAAACATCATTTGAAAAAGAAAATACAGTTTTCCATATTTATATGTTTGCATATTATTTTTTACTTATATTGTGTATTATAAATTTCTCAGAAAAAAACAACTTAGTATGATAATTACTAATTAAGACAATGTAAAAATGATTCATTATTAATTATATTATAAGGTTAGAATTAAATAATATTCTCTACAGCCGTTTAATGTGAAAAAAATAATGTAAATATTTTTGTAATAAACTTATGTAATTGATAAAACAGAACATTTTTCTTCCTTTTGTTTAAAAATGCAGAAATGATATCTGATATCTATACCCGATATATGATATCTGAAATGATATCTATACCTTTACTATCAATTTTCAGTTATTTTATTTTCACTTATTTCTTAATAACTTTATTATTCTGAATAATGCATTCAAGATAATTGTAGCATTTACTCAAATTATGCTTGTATTGATATTTTACATATTTCTTTATAACTTTAACAAAGTTATAAAGTTATAAAAATAAAAAAACTATATTAAAATAAACAATTTTAATATTGTTTTTTTTTAGACCATTTCCAGTAATTATCTCTTTTTTGAAACCAGAATTCACAGGTTACATTTCATAAGCACAAACACCCATAATAAGGCATGGCCAAATTCAAACATCTCATTGGGCTACTATTCACCATGTATTTAAATGAAAGATGTCCCATGCATATTTAGACTACTTAACAAGTCAACTACAACTGTCAGCAAGCAATTTTACTCTATTAAAACACTACAGATACATTCATTAGAGAGTTGTTTACCCCCAAGATTTGTTCATAATGAAAAATGTTTTCATCATGGGATACATTGATTAAAATCAGTTAGACTTTGGCTGGAAAGAAATTAAATATGATTTTTATTTTATTTAATCAATAAGTCTCTTTAAGTACCTAATTTGCTTCTTCTATTGTTTAACATTTGTCTTTTAACTTCTGAATGGAGGTTTAATTATAATTTGTTTAAATATGGTTTTTATAAATTTTGTACAAGGTGCACAAGAACAGTGTTTCTCAACCACCGATCTGCAAGATAATGTTACCAATCCCTGATCAAATTGGCCCAAAAAAAATATTAAACTTTAAAAATATGAGAAAAAACAACATAAAATGTTCATATAACGGTAATATAAAATTTATACATTATAATTATTTAACAATGTTTTGTATATATACAGTGGTGAATTCTGGTGCACTTTAATTTATTGAATACATTGTATTCTTTGCACAATCTGCAATAATAAACTATCCCGCAATGCAAACTGTAATAGCAGAAGATATCACAACAATGCCACATTAGAGTATGGCTTTGGCAGTACCTTTGTTTTATGACTTAGCTATGCACATGTTCAATTTATTGAAAACACTACATTTACAATTTTACTCATTTACATTAACTTTATGCAGTCAACCTACTAGTGATATAGTGAAGTGGTTTACTTTTAATTATTGCAGACACAAATTTTTATTCCTCTTAAAATGCGTAAAAATGACAAGGATTTTACATAATTTTATCCGTATTGAAAGTTTTACTCTGGGAAATGGAAACATAGAAAAATCTTGTGAAACAGAAAATGAATGCCTACCAAACAAGAAAAAAAAATCTGTTTTTACCAGACGCTACAATAATGAGTACTTGAAATATGGTTTTGTACTTTAGCCAGATTCTACAGAAGATGATGTATTCCAAAGTGCAAAATATGTCAGAAATTTAAGAATAATGGTATCATGACACTGTCCAAAATGTTACAACATTTAAAATCAAGACATCCCGAACTAGAACAGAAACCAGTGTAATATTGTGAAAGACAAAAACAAAAATTCAATTTCCTAAAGAAAAAATTTAAAGAAACTCTTATTCAAAATAAATCGCAACTGAAATGTTCATATTTAGTCTCACTACGTATAGCCAAAATAAAAAAATCATTCATAACTGGAAAAAATTTAATTAAACCGGTATTAATTGATGTTTGCAATGAAATATTTGGACCCTCAGCTGCAGATCAGATCAGATCAATCCCTCTTTCAAATAATACAATTAGTTGTTGAATTGAAACTCTACCTGAAAATAATGAATATTAGTTAATAAAATGTATTAAAGAATTGCCAATGTTTGCCATGCAGATCAATGAAGAAATTAAAGAAGAATTTGCAAGGATTTAGACTCCCACACAAGTTATGAAATTTTTTATTCATTAAATTATATATTAATAACTATTCCTTAAACTGGAAGAATTGTATTGGTCTGTGTACAAACAAAGCAGCAAATATGACTGGGAGAGGTTGCAGAGTAATAAAAAGGATTTAAGAAATCACTTCTGACATATTACTAATACATTGCATAATACATCGCCAGCACTTACCAGCCAGAAATATGTCACCTGAATTAAACGATGTTGTCCTGGAATCTACAAAATCTGTTAATTTTATAACGAAAAGCAATCTTAACTCTCGATTATTTGCCAGTTTTTGTCAAGAGATAGGAGCAGAACACCAACATCTCTTACTTCATGTAGAAATAAAATGGTTCCCATGAGGTAAAGTGCTTACCAGACTTTACAAATTAAGGACAGAAGTGGAGGTACTTTTGGTAGAAATTGTTTTCAGAAAACACTTTTTCTCCATTATTAAAATGTTTTTCCAATTTGTACTGGATTATGAAAGTGGCATATATAAGCAACATATTTTCTTACGTAAACAACTTAAATTTTTAAGGATTCTCTCTCAGTTAAACTCCGAGTTTTGAACAGGAGTGTCAATGATTTGGAACTGGAGAACCTGGCAGAGAGATTGTCAGCATCCTTTATTGATGCTGTTGAGTGCTATATACCCTGTAGTTCCAGTCGAGAGAGGCATGTGCTTTGGTGGAATAGGGAATTGACTAATTTGAAACAGTCTGTCTGCTGTTTATGGAGGGCATCTCAATAAGAATTTGATCCTGAATAGCAGGCAGTACTAATTATGCTAATTATAGAGAGCATATGAGTTATTACTTTCACAAGGTATGTACTGCCTGCCAAAAGATATTCGTGGCGTTCTTTTGTGCAGTAACAGGGGAATAAAGACCCATGGGGAGTGGTATGTAGAGTTTTGGGACATAAACGTAGAAAGGACGTACTTCTGTCCACCTCTTGACCCGGCATGGAATTATTTCAGACAAAACTGAAATATTAGCACTTGACCAAGGCATCTGCATTATCATCAGGCAGTAACCTGCTTAAATGATAATGCAGGCAGAGAATCTGTGTGTAGTTTACGGGTGCGTCATGAGGTTACTTATTTACACGGGTATGCTTTATCTTCAGAAATTACCAAGGCTGAAGTGTGCAGGTTATTTGTAATTTTGGAAGGGGTAAGCCCCTGGTTTTGATGGTATAACAGTGCAGCTCCTTGTTCATTCTGTTAAAGTTTGTATTAAAACTGTCACACAGATATTCAACAGATTGTTGTTTGGTGGATATTTCCCAGTTTGTTGGAAGAAACAATAGTTAAATTATTATTTAAAAGCGGCAACAAGTATCCTACTGTTAGTGCCTCTTACAGGCCCTTGATGTTGCTGCCGGTTCTTGGTAAAGTTTTTGAGAAGGTTCTGTACCTTCGTGTGAATGAGAGATTGACCTCGCAACGTTTATTAATGAACAATCAGTATGGCTTTCATCCTGGTAAGGGTACCAAGGATGCTATACTCAAGGATATGAGTGTAATGTCGGCCAGCTAGGTGGAGTATTTATTGGGTATCTGTTTAGATATTTCTGGAGCCTTTAATAACCTGTGGTGGCCCTCTGCCATTTATCAGTTAAAAAGGAGGGGATATACTGAAAAATGTGTTGAAAGTTCTGCAAATTTATTTCAGTCATCGAGATGTCTGCTTCGCAAAGTCAGCCATGAGGTTAGTAAGATACTCCCTGAAGTTGTCCCCAGGGCAGCGTGTTGGGTTCTCTGCTGTAGGTGATCAAGTTCATTCTCTTCTGCAGCTGAGGTTGCCCAGCAGGTGCCGTGTGATGGCAATTGCTAACAACAGGCTCCTGCTGGTCGAGGGATGCTCACAGAGGGAAGTTGAATTCAGAGCCACTCGGGCTTATAGGATACTTGAGTGGTGGGATCATCAACATAAGATGACGTTCAGCCCTGATAAGACCACGGTGATGCGTGCGTAGTCTTCTCAGGGCTCTTACGTGGCACAGTAATTATACCAATGAGAGTGGTGAAGCAGTTGAAGGTTTCGTCATCCAACATGATTGTTTTTAATGATTCTAGTGAGCTGCTAACATATGCTGGTATTGTGGATAGTAGGAGGCAATTTGTTGGCACAAATGCTGATGTCACAGTTGGAAGATATATTCCTACACAAGTCTGGTTGGAAGGTTGTCAATGATTGCTCTAGCAACCATCGACTTAATGTCTTCGAGATCATTGGTGGTCTGAGTGATGGTTACAGGTGTAATCCCAGTTCAGCTGAGGCGTTTTCTGCGCAGGAAGCCAATTGGTGGAGGTTTGTCACACCTTTGGTGGACAGGGAACTTACTGAGCTTAAGTCATCTATTCTCTGTGTACAGAGGTCCTCTGAAACTGAGCTTGACCCTGAGTAGCAAGCAGATTTGGCATTGAAGTATACAGAGCTCAAATGTTATTATCACAAGGTAAGGCAGGCCAAACATGATTCTTGGCGACCTTTGTTCAGGAACAAGGTAAAAAAGACCAGTGGGGTGTTGTTTACCGAATGCTAGGATAAATAAAAGGAGTAATGCCTCTCAACCAGGCAAGGAGTCATTTTGGACAAAACTAAGATTCTACATACTTTGTTAGATGATCTTTTGCTGGATGATGATTTAGCTGTAGAAACTGCTTAACATCATGTTCAAAACAATGTTGCTTCCCATCGTGTGGATGTTTTGTCTTCAGAAGTTACTGAAGCAGAGATGCATGAACTAATCTGTAGTTTTGGCTGAAGTAAAGCTCCTGGCTTTGATGGAATAACAGTGGAGCTCCTTGTTCATTCAGTGAATGTTAGTGTGAAAATATTCACTAACGTATTTAACAAAATGTTATTTGCAGGCTATTTTCCAATTTGTTGGAAAAAGGGAATTGTTGTTTAACGGTGGCAGCAAGGATCCCACTGTTAGTTCCTAATATCGACCTCTAACATTATTGCCAGTTATTTGTAAGGTCTTCAAGAAGACACTATATCTGCATATTAATGAGAGATTAAAACTGCAATGGTGATGGAAGGGATCAGTAGTGCTTTCGTCCTGGTATGGTGACATACTATTTTACGAGAATTAAGCATTGTCAAGAATAGTAGTTCTAGGTATGTCCTGGGGATTTTCCTTGACATATCTGGAGCACTTAACAATCTGTGGTGGCCTTCTGCTTTATTTCAAATACAGAGACATGGGTATACCAAAAATTAAATTCAAGTAATGCATAGTGCTTTGGGCATCGAGATGTTCTACTTTGTAATGGTGGCCACGAAATGGAGAAGACACTCTCTAAGTGTTATCACCAAGGCAGTGTGCTGGGCTCCTTATTGTGGGTTGTGGAGTTGATTCTTTGATGAGGCTGGGGTTGCTCGGCAGATGTTGCTTACACCGATGACAGGCTGCTGCTGTTCAAAGGATGTTCGCAAAATGAGGTTGAACTCCACCCCTCTCAGGCATGCAGAGTACTTGAGCTGTGAGGCTGTTAACGTAATTCAGTTTAAAAATAAGATGATGCTGCTGAAGAGCCAATTGGCTGTGACACGGCAGGTCCATGTTTCAATGTCATGCCACCAAATTCGATACATTCAGGTTGAGAAGTATCTCAGGATGAACTTTGGCAAAACTTTTTTATCACTATTGAAGGCATCAGACGAGTCAGATTCCTCTTAAAAGCATTCTTCCTCTTCATTTCATACAAACAGTTAATTTTTTTTATATATATTCTTCATTTTCTGTTAGTGTTCTGTCATTACTAACAGATCAGTTTCTATCAGCCATTTTAACACATCCACAAATATATTCCTTAATGCATCAAACTGTTCAGAATATGTATCTTTAAGCAAACATTTCATTTTAGGGGAGAAAGTCACATGATGCAAAATCTACCAAATATCTTTCCAGGATAGTAATGTTTTTTAGCAAAAAACTGCTACATAGAAAACACTGAGTGAGCGGAGCATTGTCCTGATGAAGAATAAAATCTTTTTCCACATTTCAAGCCATTTTCTTAGCATTCTTTCTATCAGCTTTGTCAAAACTTCCTTATAACAATGCTGCTTCACTGTTGTGCCTTTTGGAACCAATTCTTAAAAAATGATGTCCTTTGATTAAAAACCAATGAGCATGCATGGGTTTTAATTTAAACTTGCTTTGATAAGCTCTTTTTTTTTTTTTGGTAATGTTCTTTTCCAGTTCATTGACTGTCATTACATCTTAGGGTCATACTGAAAGATCCAAAGTGATGATTTTTTTTTTAAATGATTGGATCAACACCAAACTACTATAGCATGTCAGCACAAATTTCCTTGAAGCATTCCTTTTGTTCTGGTGTGAGTACTCTAGGGACTACCTTGGCACAAAACTTTTTCATGTTGAAATCTTCAGGCAAAATTTTCATGCAATGTCTTTCGTGAGTGTTCATAGTTCAGTTATGACCAACCATGCTAATTTTTTTTTATAATTTCTTCATTCTTAAAGTGGAATGTCCTACAGAGCTCATCTCCTTTCACATTCTGACATCTTCACTGAATCTTTTGTGCCATTCTAACACATATACATGAGACATGTAAGCCTCAGTAAGCATCTAAAACATATGTTGATGTTTTTTATTCAATTTTATTAAAATTGAAATGTTAAAACTTAACATTATTCCAACACACAATTGAACTAAATAATAATCAATGAAAGGTCGAATGTTGCATATTTGTTTTACAGATTCAGACATGTCCAAAGCCTATGATGAAGAGCTCATAATCAGGTCTCATTACTTTCTTTTATGAACTCTTTATATTTAATACACAGACCTCATATGGTTGAATACTGTAAATGAGCTTAAATTATTCAAAATGTTGTCTTAGAAAATGTGTTTATGTAAAAATAAGAAACTTATCTGAAATTTAGCACAATAATTCATCAAATATGTATATTAATTAAGTCTAAACTTAAGGTACGGTAAAGTATATTAAAATAATATAAATTAAATATTGGAGTTGTATCATATTTTTATCTCTTATTGTAAAAAAGAGATTTTTTTTAGATTCACAAGACTGATACAGATTGATTTCCTTGGTAGATTGTTTAAGGGGGAGAAGTATACTAATGTTAACTGTTTCAAAGTTATTAGTTTGGTTTACATGTTACAATGAAAAATTTTAAGATGTGAGAAACAGATTCAGAAATATTATCTGCTTACATCAAAAATTAATTTAAACAAAAGGAAAGCATTTTTGAAAGTAAATGTTGTAGCTTTATATGGAAGTGAAACTTGGACGATCAGAGTGCCTGAAAAGAAAAGATTAGAAGCTTTTGAAATGTGGTGCTATAAGAGATGTTAAAAATCAGGTGGGTGGATAAAGTGACAAATGAATAGGTATTGCAGCAAACTGATGAAGAAAAAATCATTTAGAAAAATATATTTAAAAGAAGAGATAGACTTACAGACCACATCTTAAGGCATCCTGGAATAGTCGCTTTGGTATTGGAGGTTGGTGGAAAAAATCGTGCAAGCAGGCAATGTTTGGAATATGTAAAACAAATTGTTGGGAATGTAGGATGTAGGGATATACTGAAATGAATGACTGGCGCTAGATAGGGAATCTTGGAAAACTGCATCAAACCAGTCAAATGACTGAAGACAAAAAAAAAATAAAACTGTACGTTTTGAAAATTGTCTTTACTATATCTAATTATGCAAAAGGAATACCCATATAAGGTATTCCCAGAACACTCTGTGTACTACGAATTAATAGCCAAACTTCAGGAATGATTCAGGACACCAGAATGAGCAAAAAAGTTCATATCGACATAAGTCCTATTATGCTTTGTTTTCCTTCTGGCACGTCATTTTGTGATCTTCAACAAAAAGATTATTTCTCAGCAATGGGTAAGCCTACTTTAATTAAATTTAATGGCAACTCTAAGATTAGTGTCATGTTCTACAAAATAAAAAAATTTGAAAACAGCAACTTCAAAGATTTCAAAATGGCAGCCATCTTAATTTTTTAATGTTAAATATCCTTGTAATTATTTATTTGATCAAATTTTTACTTTTACAACATCTACTAAATATTTTATTTTTAACAAAATGATATCTCATTTGTAAAAATCTGTTGGCAAACAATCAAATTATTGCACACAATTAAACAGGCAGTAAACTTGCACACCATAATGTAAGGTAATAATGTTTACTAATTTACTATTATTATTATTATTAATTTTTATTATATTTAGTAGAGGAAATAAAAACAGGCAAAAAATTATAAGTTTGCATTATGGTGCACAAGCGTACTGCTGGATTAATTGTCTGCAATTACTCGATTGTTTGTCAACAGATTTTTACAAATGAGGTGTCATTTTGTTCAAAATAAAATGCTTAATAAATTTTTTAAAACGTAAAAAATTTGATTAAACACGTAGTTACAAAGATATTGAAGATTAGAAAATTAAAATGGCCTTAAGGCACAATGTAATAATCTTATTTTATTTTTTTGTTTAAACAAATTCTTTTAAAAATCTAATTTTTTAAATGCTTAAAAGTATCCATCAAAAAAATACTTTTACAACTATATGTTCGTTAAGCAGTGTTGCAAAAGCAAGTACTGTTAAAGATATTAATATTGAATAGTAAGAAAACAACTATATATTTGATTTGTGATGGAGTTTGTTCATTTAATTTGCTATTTTTATCAAATTCAGTGTATTTTTAAATTCCATGAAGTTGAAACAGTATAGCAATTGTGACTTCATTTAAATGTCATGGTCAAATATTTGAAAGTCCAATTTATATGAGGAGATTTGCAAACCATGATTCTGTTGGTATATACAATGTCTATATATGTTCTATCTACCTGTAGTTGAATTATCTGGTATATCTCAGACAATCAGTTTCTTTCCTGAAAATTTTGTATGTTGTACTAAAATCAGTCTGCTATTCTTTTCATTAGATCTATGCAATTTGGTTCTTTTATAAGTCTAGGTCTTTATTTTAATTAATCAATATAATGTCTTAAATATTTTATTATGATGTGTTTTTTCAAAAAAGTATAAAGGAGAGTAATGAAATCAATTTTGAATTGTTTTTCAGTTTCTCTGTAAAACCAGCAATTGCAAGTATTATGATTAGCCAAACTCCCAGGCAGTGCACATTTTAATCAAAACATATAAAAAAAATGTTGTTCTTAAACACAAAGAGCTTAGAAAACAATGATGAATATATAAATAGCTGAAATAAGTAGTCTATGTTTGGTACTGCAATTTTGAAATATTAATACTATACTTTTTGACTTTGGTATTTGTAACTTGCTATTACTTTTGATGTACAAAGAAAAGTTAAAACAAATTAAACTAAAAGTTAAAACATTTAAATTTGTAAATCAAGCAAAATGCATTCAAATAAAAGAAAAACTTTATTTTTATCACACACATATTTCATAATAAAGAGTACAAATTATATTTATGTAAAAAACAACGAAAAACAATAATAGGCAACATATTTACAAAAATAGTACTTCTTATATTATATAAAAATTCATAAAAGAGAAAATTTCATTCACTACTTTTCAATCACTGAACATATTACAATAAATGTGCATAATATAACTATTTAATAACTCTCTTCACATATTTTAATTCATGTGTTAACCATACAGCAAGGGATAATAAAATAAGTGAACCAGACTGATGTGCAGCAGCTAAAGACACAGGTACATACATCAGTAGTGTTGATATTCCTAGACCAACCTGAAACACAATCCACAAAAATACTGTGAAATGAAAACTTACATGACTAAGCTACCTTTACCAGAAAAGTACAATTTTTCTAGAATGTTGCTGAGAGCAATGTGTTGTAAGGCTGCTGCGTACACTAATATTTTTTTAATTAGATTTTTAGAAAAAAAACAGTAGTTTATGTGTTAAAGAATTTTCATAACATTGATCAGGAGTTGTTGAATGATCCAGAACTGTTCAAACAGGTCATAACTGGAGTTGAAACATCAGTGTACAGATGATGTCGAAACTAAGGCTCAATCGTCCCAATGGAAGCTTCATGAAGAGCAAAGACCAAAAAAGACAAAGATGTTCTAGATCAAATATGATCACTGTGTTCTTTGATTTCAGTGGCTTACTATATCATGAGTTCTTACCACCAGGTCGTATGGTCAATCAGAAGTACTACCTAGAAGTTCTACACAGTTTGTGTGAAGCAATCTGAAGAAAATACCACAATTGGATTTGTGGCAAAAGAAATTCAAGGCAATTGCATCACAATAATGGTCCTCCTCCCTCACACTTTACAGTTTGTTATGGCCAAAAACACTGCCTCAACGCCAAAAACCTTACACTGCCTCAGCCTCCATATTCATTGGACACGGCCCCCTAAGACTTCTTCCTACTCCCCAAGCTGAAAAGAAATATGAAAGGACGACATTTTGCCAACATTGAAGAAATAAAGACAGAATCACTGAAGGAGCCAAATGCCATACTGAAAATTGTATTCCAGAAGTGGTTAAAAAATTGGAGAAACCGATGGCACAAATGTATTATACCTGAAGGAGTATGTTGATGCAAAATGCTCATTGTTAGACAAAAAAAACATAAGCATACGTATAAATCTGATTTACTAATTTACAAGGCATATATATGAGGTTTGAAAAAAAAATTATAAAAAAATATAGGAGGTTAAAAAATTTCAGTTTTTCTCAAAAAATATTTATTTATTCATCTTTTTATTTAACAATGTGCATTTTGCATCAACAATTCTGCATGCAATATTCTGTCAAATTTCTTATAAACGTTTCTCACAATCTGGTCTGCGTTCTGAAACTTGTGTAAGAGATTGTCAGTGAGTACTACTCTGCTCCATTCTTTGTTTTAAGCACTGAAACATTACGAAATTATTAAATGAATTGTAGATGACTGTGCCCCTCTTGCTAAGTTTTCCATAAATTTGTAATGTACTTCTGTGTTGATGTTATGTTTTGGTTATCTCCAAGAAGGATACAATTTTTCTTCTTTAATTTTATTGGTAAGGTTTATTTTCCATAAACAATTTTGGTGTTTGTGGGAAGTTTTTAATGCTGTCAATATCTACCTTACACATCTATACCGATAGATTACTTTATCCAGGTTTCTATCATCATGAGAAGTTTGATTTTTTTAAATGTGTTGTAAAACTATTTCGGCTAATATGCTTGAGATAAGTGAACCCAAAGACATTCCATGTTTCATCATTCACCAGTCTCACTAATATATTAGCTGCAATATATTTACATCATTGAGAAAATTATAAATCCTCAGTGACACACACTTAAACTAATTTACTGGTTTTAATATGTACATGACACAAACATGTGACACACTGGAAATATCGACAATGTTAACAATTTCACACAAAGCCAAAATGGTTTACAGAAACATAGAAGATAGATCTTATCCTTCTTGTTATGCAAGATCATAATGGCATGACAAACACAATCCAAATCTGTGGAAAACCTACAATGTACACACGATTCATCTAATCATCCAATATGATACACACTTTAACCATGTTATACGTACTATAATGTTCCAATTACAGAAAAAAATCAAAATTAAATAAACAATAAAATATTTAGCTGAATGAGACAAAAAAATACAACAGAGCACTGTCTGATCAACCACACTATGTAAGTTTCAGATTATAAAACAGCACAAGAAAATTAATCCCAAATTCAACACAGCAGACCATTGTTTGCAGAATTGTTAATAAAAAATAAATGCATATCATTATACAAAAAAAGTAAACATTTTTGTGGCATACATACTGCCTTTGATAGATACAATTGTAAAAAAGTGACAATGTAAAAGACAAAAAAAATGGTCACAACTTATCATATGATATGAACAAGTTATGAAACGCAATGAATCTAATTTAGAAGTAAAGTAATGCACAAAACAGTCACTAATTCACAAACTTCAGTAGCTGCATACAAGTTGTAACAATTATCAATAACAGACATAAACAAACAAGATACACTTTAGCAACTCGAAAAATACATTTAAAAAACCAAAATCCGAATTGAAACAAAACAACACATTCATATTATATTAAATACATTTCCCAAAAAATAATTTCAGTACAACTCTAAATTTAACTATTCTACAACACTCCATATCACAGAGCAGTCTGAAAAAGGTTAACATAGTGAAAAGGAGTATTTTTTTCATAAATTGTGTACTAAAATAAACTATACTGAGGAAGACTGAAAAAATTGTTTATCTATAATGTGAGTGTATAAATTACAAATTAAATGTAACAATGAATAATAACAGCATCTCAATTAACTGGCATAGATTTGGAAATAATCCTTTTATGTAAGAATGTAAAATACATATCAAGCATGACAATGAACTATTCACACCATCTAAAATAATTAATTAACAGAAAACAATGTCATTACACAATATTTCAAAGACAGAATTCTATGATAGTATTATTAGCATCAGCTGTAAGTTATTTCAGGCAAAAAATCACAAGATCAACATTGATTTACTTAGCATACACGAACTTGACTTCTTTGACTAAATCAGTTTTTTGAATAGACAAACAAGAGAGTTTTTGATGATGACATGTGAATAAGTGGGTTTTGATTATTCTTGTGAATAAATGGGTTCATTGAGAGAGTAAAGGGATTTAGTTGCTCTACATGTCATAATAAAAACTCTCTTGTTTGTCTAATAAAAAACTACTCAAGTCAAAAAAATTCAAGTTTGCATATGCCAAATAAGTAAACGCATCAATAACCACATGAAAATTATCCAAATAAATAATAATTTACATAAACTGGGAACAATTAAGCAATTCAAAATATGTAAAAAAAAGAATTATTTTATTAAAAAATTTATTCTGCTTTGAATACAGAAAACAGTATTTTTCTGATTTATTGATCAAGAAAATTGATTTATTTATCAAGATGGGTACATCTTGATTTATTTTTAAATATAGTCACCATTAAGGTCTATATACTTACCCAAACACAAGAGCGCTTACACCAAATCGATACATCAGTTTATCTAACCCAATAAAATAACAATTTGGCAATTTGGTCAGAAATTTCTTCTCTCTAAGCCATTTTTTTAGGTTAGGAAATAAATGATAGTCACTGGAGCCAGATCAGTCTCATCAACCGACACAAATCAACATAAAAATTCCTCTGGATTGCGCCGAAAGAGGTCGAGACAATCACCTGAAATGTTTTTTTTTGGCAGTTTTTGGTGAGGGATGAACAAACATTGCACCACCTAGCACACAGCTTGTTCATGCTCAAATCCTCATACAAAATATTGCACACATGTTCTGTTGATATACCACAGACTCTGCTAACTCATTCACTGTCACTCATCAATCTGCCACAACGATTTTATGCACTTTTTCTATCATTTCTGGCATAGTCACTTCAGAAGGACATAGTACATGTTCGACCCGTTTTAAACTCTGCAACCCAGCATTTAACTTTTGGATTTGATGGAGAAGAGCCTTCCTTAATTTACTTTGCTCTTACCCCTTTCAGAAAAAAGTATAATCCACTGCATGAATTTCCAGTTTTAAATTTTCCAAAAAATGCCTTATATCTTCACTTTGATGGACTGTAAATACTGTATTAAATGATGCGGTGACTAGAAACTGTTAAAGTAAACTAATGAAGAATGGAATCATGTGACACAGTTGAGAAATTAAGTGTACTAACATCATCTCTGTGAGGCCTGCAACTTTTCAACCCACCCTTGTATATAAGCACATCATAAACAACTAAGATTCTCAAAATTTATTTCAAATACCAGCATCATAACACAGCACTCTTAGCAGCAATTTGAAGTAGATTATAGTTAAGTGAAGTGTTTTTCTTCTTAATGAAAGTGATATGATAAATCACAATTAAAAAGTAAAAGCTTAATTCTTACAGAGAAAATTCTATGATAATTAATACTCCTATTAATTTTGAATAATCACAACCAGGTAACAATTTTTTGTTGGCATTAGCAACATTTATTTCAAAATTATTTACTCTGAGCAAATGTTTCATAAAAATCTCCAATTATATAATTTCATGTAATCATATTATATGAAATTGTATAATGTTACGCCTAAAAGATGACATTCATCAAAGTAATACTAGAGTAAAAGTAATTACTTTCATGTTCACTAACATTCACAATACTATACGATAAAACTGGTAAAATAAATGAAAATACGGAATAACTCTGAGATAAACTAGATATATATATATATAAACATCAAAACAAGAATAAATGAATTTTATTGAGGCGATCTCAGTGGTGGAGTGTAAAGGCTCAGCTTTTCATCTGGAAGTCACAGGTTTGAATCCCAATCAGGCTTGGCAATTTTCATACGCTAAAAAATCCCATTCAGCAAAAAACCAAAGCAGACAATGCACATAGTCTCTTTAAAAAAAATAATAATTTTAAAAACAGGATACAGTCATGTAAATTGCTGTAATTATAATGGTTGCAGACTTTCTAATACAGATCACAAGTAGATTTTCAAAATTACATAACCATTTTCATGAAAAACAAACATCACTTGGCATGTTTACGTAATATGAGACGAGGTTTTCAATATACGCTTCACTAAACTGATATTGTTGTACATCCAGAATGCCAAGTTCACCAAAATGATTATATTCAGCTCCTACAAATAACACCTTCACTTTATTGCTGCAATGATTATGATGAACATCATTACTCTAAATAAAAAACTCTGATTGATATCTGTTGTCCTGCAAGTACTTGCATCACAGTTACATAAAAGACTTGGTATAGCAGCAAAATTAATCTACCTCTTTACTTCGTGAAACAGCAGGCTATTAATAATATTTTAAATAAATTAATGCAAAGGATAAAAACAGAAATTTTGTAGAAAATATTTAAAAATAAATAAAAAATGCTAAGATTTTATAAAGTTTGCGTATTTACCTGCATCCATGCCATAGTAGCCATTGCAGTAGCAGCTTTAAGTTATTTTAAGCTTTTAAGCTTAAGTTATTTTATAAGCATAAAGTTATTTTACTACTTAGTAATGGTAGTTACTATGGTGGGATCATTTAAGCTTTTTTTACATAATTAACTTAGAAAAGTTATATTTTCTGCATTATGAACAAGTAAGTAAACAGGGGACAAATTATGAGTGTATAATAACAGAAAATCGAGACCTGAAAAAAGAGTAAGAACTACTGCAGGTTACTAATTTTAAATAGTTTGTGTTAATACATCCATGAAATATCAAGGTTAAAATGGCCCAAGCATGGGAGATTACAAAGAGCCGTTTACTAAACAAGAATGCTGCTCTGGAAACGGAAGCATTTTATTAAAAGCTTATGACTGTATGTACATATACGGACAGATAAGCAGCTGTTACAAATATTACTAAACTAAATTTGAAATCACTGGGTATGAAGATCACACGACTTTCTCATTTTGACCCCCGCCACAACCAAGTTGTATTCTGCGGCAGCGCAGCGCGGAGCGCATACGGCCAGTACATCACCATATCTAACACTAACCACTCATCAGAAATCAAATAACCTCACACACAAATATAGTATTTTCAGTAGATAACTAAATCCCAAAAATTGAAAATAAATTTTTTAATAACCTCGCTTAAGTATTTTACGTAAACAATAAGATTATCTCATCCTAAAAGATTGTGTTTTCCCATATATTTCCCGATCTAATTACTTTATTCCTTTTCATATTATTATTGAGTAATTGTCACGTGCAAAGGCAAGCCTAATGTTAAATAAAAAATCTGGCATAATTATAATTGATATTATTCAGTTTAATTGTTATTTTAAAAGTCTACGTTTACTACTGCAAGACGTTATATGTTTGTCACCGCATACGCAACTTCTGTGCCTTAATACAATTTCGACCACTTCAGATTACGGTTTTGTATCAATCGGACTTTTTTGTAGTTTCTTTAGCTGATCTTTAATTGTGAAAATTATTTTAATTGTGTAAGTTAAACAGGCAGCAAACAATGCTCATCTTCGTTAGCTATCTAAAAAAAATATTTGTAGAGTATATAATTATCTAAAAGAACTTGTGCATAGCAAGCCTAATGCTATTATTCAGGAGATTTTTAATACAACGCAGGAAGTGACCACAACCATGTGTTCCGTGTCAATGCGTATTGTAGAAAATGTTTGTCATGAAGGTAATGAAAATTCATCAGCCCAAGACGAATTATGCATATATTCTTTTCATTGGTCTCGGAAAAAAATTCCTCATACAAATTGGGTAACCGATCTGGACGATTTTAATATACATTCGTTCATCGTTCAATTCTAGAATTTTATGATAGAGGAGAGTATCCGATGTGCAGTAAAATTAAAGACATTTTGAAAAAAGATAATAAATTTTACCTGGAGTGCGTATTCCACCCGAAAAATTGTAAGGCAATTAGGGTTCCGCTTTCGTAAGTGTAATGACGGCAGAAAAACTTTGATGGAGAAGTCTGACATTGTTCTTGCTCCAGTAAACGTTTTTAGGAAAATACACGAAATTAGACAAAATAATTTTCGGCTAATGATTTACTTAGATGAAAGGTGGGTAAACCAGAACCATTCCAGGAAATACAACCGGCACAATTCAATAAGCAGTGGTGACCTTAAGATTTAATTCCGTTTAATTAAGAGGATCGTTCAATACGTCCTTAGAAAAAGACAGAAAACAAATTATTCTGAGTAAATTTTTTTTTATTTTTCAACATAATCTCCTTTTTACTCTATACACTTTTCCAAGCCGTCCAAAAAGTAGGATTTTGGAAGGTCCTCAAAATAAGCATTTGTTTGGGCGATGACCTCCTCGTTCGAGTGAACCGTTGCCCGCCGAGCCATTTCTTCAAGTTTGGAAATAAAAAAAAAATCACTGGGAGCCAAATCCGGTGAATACGCTGGATGTTGTTATAATCTGAACTTTAATTACATAATTTTGGCCATCAAAACTGCTCAGGTGTGCACCCGTGCATTGTCTTTATGAAAGAGATCTTTTTCAAATGAGGACTTTTTCTTGATTTCTTCGCTCAACCGGTACAATAATGACGGGTAATATTCTTCACTTATAGTTTGTCCTTTTTCCAAGTAATACCGCGTGCATCCCAAAAAACCGTGGCCATTACCTTGCCGGCCGATTTCACCGTCTTGGGAGCCCATTCGTCTTCAAAAACCCACTGTTTTGACTGTTCCTTTGTCTCTGAAGTGTAATAGTGTATCCATGTTTCGTCCACAATTATGTAACGACGCAGAAACTCGTCAGGATTGCGACGGAAAAGCGCCAAAACAGCCTCAGAGTCGACCACACGAAGGCGTTTATTCTCCAGCGAGAGCAAACGCGGTAACCACCTTGCCGAAATATTTTTCACACCCAATTTTTCATGCAAAATTGAAAACACTGTACCTTGCGATATGCCTGTGGCCTCAACTATTTTGCGCACTTTGTCAATCATTTCGCGGGTGGTCACTTCCACTGGACATCCCGAAGTGTTCATCTTTTATGTATGTACAGCCACGTTTAAACTCATTTACCCAATTGTAAACAGTTGCAAACACGGGAGTAGATGCGCCATGAACTTCATCCAACTCAGCTTTGATCTCTTTCGGTGTTAAGCCTTTTAAATATAAGTATTGAATCACTACGAAACTAACTTTTTCCATTTTTCTAAATAAACAATAGCTTGTTGCTTCAACTGACTGATAATGAAACCACATGAGGATACAGCTGAAACTTTAAACGCACTCTAGTGAAAAATGACACTTACTAAAAGCAAACCATTTTTTGGTACTACGAACTTCATCTCTTGGATTTTCTAAGGACTTATTGAACAACCCTCGTATAAGCCACGCTGATTACTAAGAACTTGGTTTTATAAAAGACTGTGCTCTTGTTTTTTCAGTCGAACATATGGGGGACTTCCACCAATAAATGAATAGTGATGTATTCTGAGAATGGTTCATTAATTTGCTGCGATCTTTGTTAGAAGGCTGTGTTATCATGATGGATAAAAGCTAGCTAGCTTTCTGTGCTTAAAGAGAAAGTGCCAATGACCTACACAAAAAAAGCAGAAGTTGCTTCATAGTTAGAAGAGAGGAAAGTACCACACAATCCTTAACTGTTGTTAAAGAACACATAGAAAAATATAGGCGGTATGAGTTTGACGACACTGCAACAGAAATGGGGTATGAAATTATTCAACTACCACCGTATCACTATCGGTATAACCCAATCGAGGTAATTTGGGCGCAGATAAAAGATGAGGTGGCAGCTAAAAAGAGTACATTTCAAATAAATGACATAAAACATTATTGAAAGCTGCCATAAACCACATAGCAGTAGATGACAAGAGAAAATGTATTAGACACACAGAAAACCTTCAAGTAGAAGATTTTGGAAATTAAAGAATTGCAGGACCACTTAGAACGCATTGTAGTGAACTTACAAGAAAATGCAATGACAAAATTACAACAGATTTATCAGGTGATGAAGACTTATAATTTATTTCAGGTGATACTAATTTAAAGATAATAATTTATTTTGATTCTGTGTAAAGTTTTACAAATTTTTCGGTTTTAAAGTCCATATTTAAATTTAGCCATAACATTTTCAAATTTTTGAACATCTAGGAAAATTAGGGAAATATTTTATGTAAAATAAAACGTTTCAGATATGAGATAGTAACTTATGTGCACCAGAATAATGCAATAAATATGTAAGATGAGTTGATGAAACATTGGCTTGTGAAGAGAAAAGAGCAATTCAGTACTGTATTATTGCCGTGGTGTAAGGAAATGATGAGAAACTTTAGTCAGTGTAAGGAGAAAGAGTAGTAAGTGACCTTCATCTGCAAGATTTCAAATCCATAATAGACGCTATTTTCAACCTCCTCTCAGAAAATTAATACTATAAAATTTAAAAAAATAATCTTAATTAAAAAATGGAACTAAAATTGAGTCTTTGTTAAATTTATTTATTTATTATTTTATAAATTGATAATTTACATCTACATATTTTATAGTGTTAGTTCATTGGTGTTCTGGATGAGTAGTGCCTGAAACAAATTTCTAAAGAGATAATTTATGTGAGGTTTGATGTTTTTCATATCTTTTTTCAAAGAAGAAGAACTAGACTACAAAATTATGTTATTAAGCTTAAACAAGACTATGATAATGTATGTCTCAGCACAGCCCAAAAATATATACTATTACATAAAGAGGACAGGGTTTTTTTGTTCGGGATAAACAAAAAAACTACCTAATTAATTGCAACCAAATTTTTACCCTTGTTTCTTGGCATAACTGAGATGTTTTTTAGGTGTATTTCATCTCGAAAAATTTCAAAAAAAAATATATATGTATCTATATTTATATATGCAGTAGTGTAGATTTCCTGGTTGAAGCACAAACTTTTATGAACTGTGAACAGGGTTTGAACTGAATTATTCGAAACAATCTAATGAATAATACTGCATAATAGAATTAAATATACATTAAAGTAATTTACCAATACAATTACATAAAGAGGAAGAGGATTTTTTCTTGTTCGGGATAAACAAAAAAAAAAAACTACCTGATCAATCACAACCAAATTGTTACCCATGTTTCTTGGCATAACTGAGGTTTTTAGATATATTTTAGCTTGAAGAATTTAAATTAAAAAAAAAATATATATATATATGTAGTAATGGAGATTTTCTGATTGAAGCACAAACTTCAACCAGTAGTGAATTGAGATCTGTGAGTATCACTGTGTGAGCTGGGTTTTAACTGAATGATTATGAATATCTATAAACCAATTTCTAAATTTTTTGAAGTTTGAGTTTCAAGGGTTAAAAGTGATTTTGAATTTTTTTTGATACACTGTTTTTTTTTAATTTGTCGGTCACAAATGAAGAAATCAACCTAATTTAACCTAAGTAAGTCTAATCTTCATGTCAATATATATTTCTTTATGTCAAAATATATTTCTTTTTGAAATTCAGCCTTGAAAGGTAAAAAAAAAATTTGATAAATGATTGTAAATATACCCAATCCCGACTATAATAAACAAAATATTCAGCAGATTTGGATGTGCAAATACTCTTCAGATAAATATTTAAAAACCATTTTTTGGTTTTTAGTTTAATTCTATTTTTTTTAAGGGGTGTGAAGGTATATGGCGCGTGGCCAAACCAACACAACCACTGCTACCGTTACTGTGTGTGTGTGAATGGCTGCATCTGGCTCTGGTGTTTTGAGAAAAAATTTTAAATAAAAAGATTGACTGATACATTAAACAAAAGTAACATGTAGCACAGGCAAAGCTGCAACGAGGAGCTAGTATAATATAAGAATATTCATCAACAGACAAGCACCAGCTTTCCAGTTTTAAATACCTGGTAACACATATTGGTTAGTACAGTAGGATGGAGGTAGAAGTTTAAGAGAACTGCAGTTAGCTGGTGACAGGTTTTGTTCTTACTATCCAGGGGTTTCTTTACTATGAGGGAAATGAGTGTGGCAACTAAAATATAGCTTCTCACTATGTTCCTAATTTACTGTATTCCAGTGATACTTGAACCACGTCAGAAAGGAGCAGAGGTAAGCTGCAAGCTTAGGAAATGAGATATCTCTGAAAAGCATTGGGTGTAAAACTTCTTAACAAGATCGTATTAGAAAGAGTAACATAAAAGTGACTGTGAATTCAAAACCCATAATCCAGAGGACAAAATAAAGTCAGTTAAGATAGCTGCAAAATGTCTTGAGAATGAGTGAAGATAGGGTGCCCAGAATGCACGATAGATGGAAGAAGAGGACAGGGTTGACCCAGGAAATGGTAGGAGAATGAGGTTAGGAGCAGTTTTGTGAGACAGGACTGGAGTTGAGTGAGGCAGATGGCTGAAGATCAGAAAGCATGGAGATCTATCATAACCTTGACATCTGGCAGTATAAGACATGAATAAGAAAGAAAGATGGTTTTTAGATGTAATTGGAGAGTGCCCATTGGTGTTGGTTTCTGTTTATTTTGAAAGTGTTTTTTTTGATTGTGAGGCCAAGAAAAATTGTTAATAGTAATATTTAGCATGTTTATTAATTTTGAGATTTATTCTTGTGGTACTTTGTACATGGATGTTAGTGTGTAATACAGATTTGTAATCAAATGATGTTAAATTAACACAATTAAAATTCAGTACACGTTTTGACTGTCAGCAATAATATCAGCTGACAAACAACAAACAAACGGAAGACTATCACTGAAGGTGATACGTCATGAAAAACATTCTGAAGTAAAAAAATTTGTAATTTTAAATAATTTTTCACGATCAACCAATCTGAACAAAAATAAAAATAAATTAAGACATATTTACTGCTAGATATTTTTAAATCTTTCAATTAGAATTAAATTTTACTAAATAATAACAAAGGTTTATTTGTGATTCTACTGCAATAGAGCAAACATTTTTATACCTACTATTTATGTGGTTACGTGCAGCAACCCATACTTTCCTGTTTCTACATCCTCAATTCTTTGTGTTGTATTTCAATTCTGATCTTTCTCTCTTTTTTTAAGAGGTTCTTTCATCATTTTCACTAGTTTTAAATGACTACATTTCAAAGATTTTAATAAATCCAGTCAAAGTTGACAGTTGGTCTTTTCAAGGTTCAAAGCAACTACTGTTAAGCAGAATTGTTTAATTTATCCTAATGAATATACAATTATAGAAGCATTAGAATAAAATAATTTATTTTAATTTGAATATTAATAAATTAATTATTTAAATAAATGTAGGATCCTAAACAAGATGGTAAACTTTTTTTGAGGTAGCTAATAAAATAAACCTCTTTTCCTAGTTTGGAAATAAAACCAAATGTGTCAAAACTGCAGGATATGATAGAATATGATCCTTCTAAATGAAATAAACAGTGATGGCAGCAAACTGATGTTATGCAAGTAAAACATCTAATTTATGATACAAACATTTAACTTTGGAACATACCAAGTTATTATCAAAACTTGAATGATGGAAATGCATTCTTAGCTGCTGTAAAAACAATTTCAGTAGTGGAAGATTCACTTTTACATACTTGTCAAATTCTTATATACCAGTTAAATTATATAACAGAAGTAACATTTACTGATTTATTTTTAACATTTTATGTTTGGTGTAGTGCATTGAAATCTAAAGTTATTTTAATTTTTTAAAGATACTTTTAAAAAATAAACACAATCTGTGTTTTGAATGATTCTATATATCATGCATTCTAGGATAAATTTTCTGAATTTATTTTTATGATGTGCATGCTACTTTTTCACCAGTCACTAAGATTGAAGCAAATCCCATTTCTTTTATATTGTGAACTGACATTTTATTACCAAACCCTACACCCTGAATTATCTATACTTCATAACCAAGCACTATACTTATCTACACTAACCAAGCACTGTTTTTTTAAAAGATTCTGATACATAACCTTCTCTCATACACTAGATTTAAAAAGCGTCTATTTCTTCATTTGTAGTTTTCCTATTATCCAATCAAATTAGTAAAAAACCAGACATTTCAATTGAAACTTTCTTGAGAACAATCAATTTTTTAAAAAAAATCAGAAATCAATCATCAGAAATTTTTTTCAAGTATTCTAAAATGATTATATGACTGTGTCCGTCCATTTAACATCAAAATCATTTAGACCAATATTGATCATTTTCTACAATTGTTTGTAGTGGTCACAATATGAAATTTCTCCCAATAATAACCAAAATGTGAAGAATTTTTAATAAAAAAAAGTTTTCTTCCTCTGCACTATACCTCCATTGCATGTTAATAGAGATAATGCAAATGCTATAACAGAAATATGTACTGTATGACATACAATGCAAAGTATACATAAAATTATGCATGCAGAATAAAGATCTGCTTAAAGTTCTGAATTAAAAACCTAAATACAACTATCCCCCTTACTTGTTTTAATCTCTGTAATTGTTACTGAATTATAATTATTACCTCAAGAAAAATTGTCTGAATGCTACATTTAAAGAATTTTATAGCAATTATATATTTTTTAGCTTTAAAAATTCAACATCTTAAATAAGTAGATTAACTAACAAATAAAAACAAATAGCTACCAAAACTGTTAATTTAAAATAATTGCTTACCTGATTACTCTAGCTTCATATCTAAAACTGCATAAGTATTTTTACTTCAAAAGCCCTATATTTATTGTTTTAGTAAAAATATACATAATGCCATTAAAATTGATACTACCAAGAGATAAAAGTCATCATCAATTGTATGCAGGATATGTTCACCTAACAAGTTGTTGCATGGTAAACTTCATCTTAAGACCACAATGGAATTCTACTCACATAGTACCTTAAAATATAACTATATGTCACTTAGACCAGATTTTTAGTAAATGTATGTTATAACTCTATGTCACCTAGACTAGATCTTTAGTAAATGTATGTAACATTAGATCTGAATTGTGTATCATATAACATATAATAATGGAATATATTTTATTGTAATAATATAGAATGGAGCCATTTTACTAAAAGAAAAAAGATATACGTATATAATATGATGTTTCGAATTTTTAAAGGTTGTAGTTCAGTAACAAAGTTGTCTATATTCATGAGAAAAGGAATAATGATTGCTGATTTTTATATTAACTTTAAAAAGCAGATACTTTTTAACAGTATATATAGCCTCCCTCCTTCATTCACAATATGGTAGAATGCTTGTATATTAGTTCTTTACAAATGTTGGTGCCAGCAGTTTTTGAACACTTAGGAGACCTTGTAATCAAAATCTAAGATGATTAAAACTGTAAGAGTAATAATTTATAAATAGTCAATAAATCTATTATGCTTGAAAATATTGACCTCCTACAACAAAAGGTTTTGTGTACAGAAAAATAAGTATCACTGATAAATAGATTTGAAAATATGTTTATATGAAGTTTCATTAAAATAAATAAAAAAGATGGTATTTTAATATTATAATAATAAGCAGTACACAATGCAACAAAATCTTTTATACTCTCTTAATCATTCTTCAAATACATATTACAATGTAAGATCCAAAATAGCACATGCACTCTTTCAATAATAACTTAATTTTATTAAATAGAAATAATAATAAATTACTGTAGTAATCAATAACAAAAAATGTTTTTTTTCTAATCTCTCTTAACATCATTTACACTCTATGAATAATTTAAATTATGTATGCCAAATATCAGCACTTTTTCATTAAAAAAAATATTTTCCACAGTAATATATAACAAGGAAGTTATATTAAAAAAAAAAACAAAAAAACCTTTTTTACACCACACAAAGATAACCTTACAAACATTGGTGGCAGCAGTTCGTGGACACAGTTAACAAAACTTATGCATCAAAATTTACTGATGTACTTTACTATGGAATAATAATCTAGAAATATTGTTTACCAGACCATGCTTAAAAAATATTATTATACAATTAATATTATAATTGAATATAGATGCTTTATTGTAATTTTCTTAAAATTTAAAATGTTTATAGTAATATCTTTGAACTTTGTTTGAGAGCTTTTTCAAGTTCTTCCAATTTTATAATTTTTAAGCTTTTAATTTTTTACATACATATAGTATACTCACTATCCGATTTCTGTAACTAAGTATCATAAAAATGTAACACAGCTAGTCTTGTTGGAGAAAAAGGAAATCAAAATTTAGCAGAATGAGAGGTTGAAACCAATTTATTTTATTAATAACATTTTATAAAATATAGCAAGAAATACAGAAATAAATAGAAATGTAAATATAAGACTGAATTCTTAAGTATCAATAACAAAACAGTACAAACAAGGATATGAATAAAATATAATTATAATACTGCATTTAGGAAAAATTAAGATTAAATATAATCACAACAAAAATTCAATACAAAGAGCATTAAAAAGTAAACTAATACTAAAAAGTAAAACCAATGTACACTAATGAAGTATTACACAAATAAATGTAACGCTTTAATAATTATAAATAAATAAGAATAATGTTACAATTATACAAAATAAATAGTAACATTTATGAAATATAATTTTTATATCATTTTAATTTTACTAAATTAAGATGATATATAAAAAAAATACACTTATATGCATTTTTACATATTATACAATAAAATATTTACAACCAGTAAAGTTTTCTGTCAATTTTTTAATTTTATTTAAGTCATTTATGAAAAAAAAATTCAATGCAACTGTTATAATACTTCTAAGTGTAATTTATAAAAAATAAATGAACATTAAAAATTTACAAAAGTGAACTGTAGAGAAAATGGGATAGTTTAACTAAAAATATATAAAAAATAACTAACTTAAGCCTAGAAAAAACTAACTAAATACTGAACGATAGATATACATATAAGTATTATTTTCTGGAAGTTGTGTTAAGTTAAAACATTAGAAATGAATTTTTTTAATTTGAATATACTATTATTTATCTAATGAGTTTTTTTTAAACAAAGTCAATAGAATGAGATTCACTGTAATGGGAAACAAAAATTATAGTCTAAACTTCTGATATTTTACAACTATATATACATACTTTTGTATTGACGATATAACTGAACCAGCGTAGTTTAAAAACATTCTACAATCTTTAAGTAAAGTGCCTAATGTACTTGAGTAAACTATTTTGAAAATTTATCATATACATAGTATCTTTCATAACTTTAAGGACCCTTAGAAAAACTGTTTATGTCAGTTTGTCTTTAAACTTGTGAACTACATACAAATCTTATATCTCTGTGAGAAACAGCTTTAAAAAATACATCTTTTGGTGAAAACCGCAAGCTTCTAAGTTTATAGTCATCTAAATATTTTAAATGAGCTAAAATTAGCACGTTTTTTTATAAAAGAAATTACTATTTCTCATAAAATATGTAACCTAGGCTAATGAGTGTGATTTTCATTTTAAAGATGTGTTTTAGAGTTTTTCAATAGAGTAATAAAAAAAATTCTAAAAAATTTATTTTTTGAGTTAAAAAAAAGGGCTTAAAGTGATTTTAAAATTTTCATTAAATTTTTATTTTTAAGAGAGTAATGTTCAAAAATGTACAAATCACTTTAAAGTGTCAGGTACACTAACTTAGAGTATCAGGCATACCAACAGTAATTAAAAATGTCAAGTTGGCACTATTATCAGCTGTTTCCCACCAAAATTGTGATGAATTAGCATTTGTTTCTTTGAGGTTAGGTTGGTGAAAAGTCTTTTTATTAACAATGGGTAAGAAAAGTGTTAGTGTAGAAATAAAATGGCAGGTAATCAGTCTCTGGAAAGCAAATAAAACATACAGAGACATTGCTGAACAATTAAAAATATCAAAAACATGTGTACAAAAAGTTGTTAAAAAATATCGTGATCAACAAACTGTCGTTGATCTTCCACAATCTGGTCGACCATGAAAAATGTCAATGAGACAAGACAGAGCAATTATAAAGGTATCAAAACTTAATTGGTCTGCTACTTTGCCTGATATAGCGACAGAAGTAGCACAAAATCATGGAATTCAGGTTAGTATTGCCACTCTTTCTAAACGTTTAAAAGAATCTGGAATGGAATCACATTTCGCATTAGCAAAGCCTCTTTTAAGCGCTGTCCACAAGTCAAAACGTTTCAGTTTTGCAAGCAAACGAAGAACTGGTTGAAAGAAGCTTGGCGAACGGTTGTCTTTTCTGATGAAAGCAGATTCCAGTTGTATTCAAACAGAAAAATTAGGATCAGGCAAACAAAAACTGAAAAGTTTCTACCAGCCTGCATCATTCCTACTGTGCAAGGTGGAGATGCTGTTGTCTTGGTGTGGGGTTGCATAATTTCAGAGGGCGCTGGACATCTTAAAATAATGAATGGGACAATGAACAGCATACAGTACATAAAAACAATGAAAGAATTCATGCTTCCTAGTGTCCATAACCTGTTATGTTGAGAATTTCATCTTCCAGTAAGACAAGGCACCTTGTCATAAATCACGAGTTACCAAGGGATGGTTTGATGCAAATGATGTGGAACTTTTGGACTGGCCTGCTCGTAGTCCTGACCTAAATCCAATTGAGAATTTATGGAATTGGATGTCACTGCAACTTGCTAAAAGAAAACCTAAAAATAAGGCTGAGTTACGACTTCAAATCGCAAGTCTGTGGCAACATGTGATGAAAGAAAAATGTCTGGAATTGATTGAATCAATGCCTGATAAGAGTAGCAGCATGCCTAAAATCGTATGGAGGTCATACAAAATTCTAAACATTTAAAAAATAATGTAGCATTATCTCTGTTATTTTTATTTTTTATTTTTACTTGTATAAAATAAAGATTTTGTCATGAAATACTGATTTTTCGGTTATTTTTAACTTGTCCTTAAACTTATGAAAGATACTGTATATCTAAAAAAAAAAAGTAGATCAAAGTAAATTCCTCTTGTAGCTGAAGAAAGTTACTTTATTTTTCATTTATTTTTTTACACATTGAACTAAATCAAAGCCATTATATTGCAAATAATAAATTATTAAAGAAGATAACCTTGTTGAAATAACAGATATAAGAGAAAAATTGCAGTTTTAAATAATACTTTAAAATAATAATCTTACTAACTGAGCTGCCAATGATAGAAAATATACAATAATTTGGTCAATTAAATAATAATTATTTATTTTTATGTATGTAACTGTAATTCTTCACTGTAAAATAAACCCATTAACCAATTAATTAATAAGTACTGCTTAATGTTAATTGCAAGTGCTCACTTATCAGATAAAAAAGGGCCACAAAGAATCCTTGTGGGAATGCTCTATTTATGGTTATACAAAATAAAACATAAGTTAAACAATTTAAGATACATCTTAATTATATAAAAATGTATTTATTGAAAGTGTTATATATTTTTTATTATTTATATAAATACACATATACTAAATAAATAAAACATACAAATAAAGTCTTAAAGTATATAAAGTATATATATTAATAAAATTAATAAAATATATATATATATATATATATATATATATAGGCAAATTTAACATCAAACGATAACTTCATAATTAAAATAATCTTATCTATCTATAAACACAAAGTAAACATTATGTAGACTTCAGTTTATCAATAACAGTAATTAAATGTGATATAACTCCTTTTGTATTATGTCCACAAGCCTCATCTCTCTTTAATAAAACAGAATATGCTTCTTTATATAACTGTGATAATTCTGATAACCTGAAATAATAATAAATATGTAATATTACTGGATATTCTATTTTAGAAAAATATTTATTGTCATTATTTCAAATTATATTTGAAAAGACAGGAAATAAATTTAAAAAGTTGAAAATTAAAGATTATAAATGAATATAGAAAATAGTATATGTATTAAAAGTACAGTCAACAGACACAATGTCAGATTATATACAGAACAAAAAACTTTTTAAAAAGATATCTGTTTAGAAAGAAAACCATTGAGTAATTTCACTTTCTAAGGTTGGCACAGCTGTGGGGGATCACAATTGACCTACTTGCCAAGACTGCTGTAGTCTACCAATTTCCATACCTTCCTAATGTCATTCACTTCAAGGTGTAACCAACTATGACATTTAAGCAATAATACATTTTTCAGATTTTCAAAACTTGGCTATGCAGTATCAAGCACTGTATTCTTTTTCTAGACATTAAATGTATATACACAAGTGTGAAGTAAAAACTTAGTTTCTAAGATGAGTTTGTACTGCCAACCCGCCGGGGGCCTCTGTGGCAGAGTGGTAGCGTCTTGGCCTTTCACCCGGAGATCCTTGGTTCGAATCCTGGTCAGGCATGGTATTTTCCACACATGCTAAAAAACACTCACCTCATCCTCTGCAGAAAAAATTGCTTGATTGTGGACCCAGAGGTTAAACAAAAAAAAAAGTACTGCCAACCCAAAGTAAACCCTTTTCTCTCTTCCACACACTTCAATAAAGTACTTAGCAGCAGCACATAAATAAAATCTTTCCCAACTTAAATTTTTTTCGACATCTCTACATGAAAAATAGTTGAAATGATAAAATTCCATGTTGCCTGATTGATTCTATTTGTTCAAACTTAGGACTATTTTAATTTTTAAAGCAAATTATAACATCAGGCACATTACAAATAATAATAAAAATGTATTAACAGAAAATTAACTTGGAAAATTTAAGAAAAAGTGATTTGTATAAAAAAAAAAATAAATTTATAAGGATGACTGAAATTTATGCTTTTTAGACTATGATTATCATCATTAATAATAATAATATTATTATTATTAGTAGTAGTAGTAGTAGTAATCTTATGCTAGTAACTTATTTCAATTTAAGGTGTTCATTCAACATTTAAAAAATGTTGTCTTCACTATCTCTAATAATTATAATCTGCAAATGTAGTTTACAAGTTAATCATGAAATAATGTAATAGTAAAAGTATTTTCCATACTGCAAAAAAAACTGCCAACATTTGGTGTACATAAGCACCTTTACTATGAATAAAAAATCCTATATGTTAAGCATCCCTACCAATATCAATTTTTAAAATATATTTTATTAACGAAATAATTCTAAATTGAAATAATAAACATGGAAAATGAGTAACAACAAACATTCCAATTAGTTTCCATTAACATGTGAATTCTACAGCCAAAAACCTTACTTTTTTTTTACATCAATATTCAATGAAGTAACAGTATCTGTAAAAGCAGTGTATACTCAAAGGAAATCTTAAAAAAAAAAAACAGTAAATTTAATTTCATTAATAATTTACCCATATCACATGTATAATTATCTCATGAGAGAATGAGAAATACTAAAATACTAGAAATTATAAAATACTCACTTGTATTTTATAATGGAATCAAGCTTTCTAGCTAAATAAGTGAAGTTATGAAAAATTTATAATAGGAAAAATAATTTAAATTGCTATTATTTAAAAACATCTTAACAAGTACAGTAATAAAGATAACAAAAAATTAATAATTAGTGCAACAATAAAAATAATGCTTTTTAATTTTTATGTAATAAATAATAAATACCTTGATTGTGGGTGTGTTATAGACAATTTGGTTAAAGTTTTTAATATGTATTGTAATCTTTGTTCCATAATATTAAGTACAACTATTTCTTCTTCCTTCTCTTTTTCCTCAACATTGCGATTATTTCTTTCATTACTATTATTAGACGCTTTATCATCATCACTACCATCCTCACAGCCAGACTCCTTATTTTCTACATCCTTACTGGAATTTTCTCTTTTACTATCTGAAAATAAATAAACTCAAATAGAATAAAAAAATGGAAAAAGAGCATTCTAAGTTATTTAACCCTTGTAACTATTGAATTAACTTTTATGGTCCTCTAAAGCTGGCTTATTATTTGTTTAATGTTAATTTAAACATATACAAAACTTTAATCTTTTATTACTAATTTTAAAGTTCCAATATGTTTTAGAAATATTTTTTTATGTTTTTCCAGTTTTGTTTGGTTTACTTTCTTTTCATTATTTTACTAGTGGCTACTGAACAATATATTTACTTTCCAAATCACTAGAAGTATTACAAACATAAAAAATAGGATTTCGCTATCTTCTACTCTGTATCACAATATAATAAACACGACTCAATATTTATAACATTATCATGCAATCTAGTACATAATATCATGTTTACTGTTTACAGAGATTGAACAGTTAGTGAAAAACCACTACGAACTCATTTGATTTCACAAAACAAGAGATAACATTATTCAAATTATATCCCATCAAAATTATGAAATACAACTGGCAACACTTGTATTATGTGAATATTCAAATTACTATTATATGTATTGAGTAATTATGCCATTTACACTTATTGTGTAATGAAAAATGCAGTCAAATGAGCCTGTAACCATAGTTGTCTAAAAACAAGTATACTGGAGTTAAGCAGTTACAGAGTTAAATTGTAAGTATAAAATTGGTTTAATCCAAGGAAAAAGGAGAATAATAATCTCAAATTTTAGAGATTTAGAAAATAGATTTTAATGATGTAAAGCATGGATGTGTGTAATATATTAAAATCATACACAAGCTTACTTGTATACAGAAAAAAAAAATTATATTCACTTAAGATATTATGATCAAAATGAGGACGAAAGAAACAATTTAAAAATATTCTTATGCAATTTGATTTAATATGAACTACTTTATTTTAAACAAAACTGAATAAATTCTGTTAGCTCTTGCCTAGCGAATTTATGTTCATGTACATTTTATGTACTAGTCTGAATCTCCCACAAAACTTTTTTTATTTTAAGTAATTTAATAAATTAATTTACTTTGGTTTAAAATGTTGTAATTGTATTGCCTTAAAATGGGTAGAGAAATTTTATATCAGCCATTAGTTGCAAACAGTAGGAATGATGGTTTTATTTTTTGTAATACAGCAAACTGCATTATCATAAAAATATTCAAACTTTTTTTTTTGTAAAGAAATTCTGACAAAATAAAACTATAAATTATTCCATAATGGAAATATCTCACCAAACACACCACTAATAGAATATTACTATAAACAAAACAAAACAAAACATCAATAGAATTTTAAGTGATGTGTGGATACAGAAATCAATTAAAAATGAACAAAAACTTGACAAGATTTTATCTTTTTTTATTATTATAAGTGTGTGGTGTGCGTCCAACATAATGTTATAGATCTGCTTCTCTAATTAACATTAACACAAAAAAATATGCCATTAGAGTGTGGAAATCCAAGAAATTATTACATCACAAAAATAACCAGTACATGGGTTTATTTTTATGCATTCATTCTACCTAAAGACCTAATGCTTTAAAGCTAAATTTATAAATCATAAAAAGCACCTGATTTTGAATTGGAACTTGACGCATTCATTATAATTAACATTGACCGACACTGAATCAATATATCCAAACCAGCCTGAAAAGCCTTCACTTTACCATGAACACTTGTACAACCTGTGCAGAAGAATCACAATAACATCAATCTGACATATAAGTATAAATATAACATTTTTACACATAAATAAATAATTCCCAAACAAATTCTCAAGAGCTGGATTTAAATAATCTAATTAAGTTTTCATATTTCACATGTTATTTAACCAAAAAGACATTTTTATCTCTCTAAAACCAGCAATTATAATTACTCTTCAAATGACTCCAAAGCTTGTTATTTGTAAATAATCCATACAAAACTAAATGTATTACTGTAGATATTCCTGCTTGCTGAACGAAGTAGATTATCAGACCATGTCCATCATGGTCTTTTCATACCAAGTGTTGCATCACTTTTTGAGATACCATATACATACTTGGGAGTTCAAATTAATAATCTTTCAGGCAGGTTAGGTTTCTCAAAAGTGCATGTTTGTAATGAAACTTTTGTCAAGCATCACCAAGATTTCAATTAAAAGTTTTTGACTATACATTGCTTTGAAATAACTGCTCTATTGTGCATAAAGATTTAAGAGAGGAATTAAACAGTAATTACAGAGGGTACTAAATTTTTTTATCCTTAAAGCAACTATGTACTTTTTGAATCTTTAATGTAACTGAAACCAAACAGTAAATGAAATGTTTCACAGTTCTATTTTCCAATTTCCTGTATAAAATTTTATGCTTGTCATTGGTTTATTCCAGAGGTACTTTCCTTTTTCCTTTAGCCTCCAGAACCACTGTAAGGTATTACTTCAGAGGAGTATATGTATGAATGTAAATGAAGTGTAGTCTAGTACAGTCTCAGGTCGACCATTCTGGAAATGTGTAGTTAATTGGAACCCAATCACTAAAGAACACCGGCATCCACGATCTAGTATTCAAATCTGTATAAAAGTAACTGCCTTTACTAGGATTTGAACCTTAGAACTCTAAATTTCAAAATCAGCTGATTTGCGATGAGAGTTCATCACTAGACCAACTCTATATTTATAATTATAAAACAAGAATGGATAACACAGCAAAGTATTATAACAGAAAAGAAAGTAAAACAGGATAAGAGAATAGGAAAATCTTTATGAAAAGTTCTCTGTCAAATTATGAAATGAAATAAATCAGAAAGATTGAAAAAATCTTTACTTCAGTTCACCAGATGTTTAACTAATTGCCTTTTGAAGATACAATTGTGGTGTATCTATCATGTGCTAGAAGCGAGGTCCAGTACCTATTATCACCAAAGGCACTTATAATTATGAAAAGTGCCTCTAAGTTCCAGTTCACTGGACCTCACTATGCGGTTTATCTTTCTTGTTTGTACAAGATTACATCTCATTTTTGTAAAGCAAATCATCCTCACCTCAGTGGGCAATAGAGTTACTTTGGTTGAACAGACTGCAACACACACATTAGGAATAGAAAATAAAAACATTATGTGAAAGAAGAAAAGAAAAATCAAATGAGTAGTTGGGATAAATTTTCTATACTGAAATTGTCTATAAAAACTTAATGAATGTTTAAATTAACCCCTTACTGGCTTTTGAGGAGATAACGATAACTCATCATTAACCACCTCGATAAAAACTGCCATTGATGAAATAACTCATCCATTTTTATGCTGAAAAGTGCAAAATTGACCAGTTTTATTCTATTTTTTGATGAGTTACTACAATGTGTGAAATCTAGTTCAATTTTTACTCTAATTTAACAGTGAAGCGCTAGTAGCAAATCAGTTCTCTATTCTATATGTCTTGTTTCATATCCTTCTGAACAGCTGTTACCATACGTTTGTTTTTATTGTTCCTTAAGTTACATATGTGTTACTTTTATTATTTCTGTGTTATTTATCATTTTCATAATTTGACTACTATTTTCCTGTAATTTTCAGTTATATTTTTATTTTCAACTGTTTGTGTATGTGGACATGACCGTCCATAAATAAGAAATAACAGAGTTGTTTACTATAAACTAACTTTAGTATTGATATGACAATTAGATATTGTAAGTGATATTTATTAGTGCAAAATGGCTTATACATATACAGTAGGCCTGAAAAATTCCCAAACTAAATTTCTGTAGTTGATAAAAATAGCGTCATCTCTCGGACAACTAAGGAAATATGTAGTACGATGTCTGATGAGTGTGTGGACAAAATTTCATCACATTTCGTCACTCCACTCTCAAATTATATTTGGCTGTGTACGTTGTATTCACGTGACTGTGTGCAAGCTCGTAACGTAGATCAAAGCTCGATAAAATTTTGCGTTCAACTTCAAAAATCTTTCGTTGAAACTTAATCTGTAATACATCAAGCATTTGGTGATGAAGCTACATCTCGTACTACAACATACACAAAGATGGTCAAGAGTTGTTGAATGATGATGAACGAAGCGGGAGGTCATCAACAGCTATTCACAAAACATTGCAAAAGGTATACCTCATCTTACCCTTCAGGGCATAGCAGAAGAACTACACATCAGTAAAGATGCAGTATGTACAATTCTAACAGAAAAAATGAACCGCTGAAAGGTGTGCTGTCGTTTCATTCCAAACTTCTTGACTGAAAAACAAGAACAGGTGTGTCTTTCTTGTGCTCAAAACTTTTTTGAAACTGCCAATAGCTACCCAAATTTTTTACAACCAGCTGTAACGGGATGAAAGCTGGTGCTTCGTATACTATCTGCAAATGAAACGTTAATCCACTGCTTGGTTGAGTCCTGGAGTACAAAGACCAGTGAAAGTCAGACAGCAAAAATTAACAGTGAAAACGATGTTGAATCCATTCTTCGGTTCAAATGGCCTGATGCATCGTGAATTTGTCCCAACTGGTCAAACCATGAATTCTAAATTTTATTTTGAAGTAATGAAACACCTGATGCTTCGCATTTGGCTCGAGTATCAGGATCCAGGCAGTTGGACTCTCTTACATGACAATGCCTTGGCACATATGGCAACAGTTTTATCATATGCCGCAAATCAAATCACCATCTGATCCCATCCATCCTATTCACCCTACTTGGCTCCAGCAGACTATTTCCTATTCCCAAAATTCAAGGTAAGGCAGCTTTTTCAATGTCATTCCAGCCATCCAACGAGCTTGCACCAAGCAGTTGAAGGCAATCCCACAAAGTGATTACCAAAGCGTTTGACAGACTCTGCTGGCACTGCAACAAATGTATAACTAAAGAAAGGTTCTATGTAGAGGGCTTATATGTGAGTAAATTCATTTATCTTTAAATCTGTATTTTTGTTTTATTTAGTTTGGGGACTTTTCAGATATACTGTGAAACGTGTAAATGATAGCAAAATAATTGAAATAGGAAACTTTTAAATATAATAAAATAATATAAATATATAATTTAAATATAATAAATGATAGTAAACTTGAAAATTTTTTTTACACTGCATGATAAGAAAAGTACATATTAATCCTTAAATTATCTTTTGTCATACTTCAATGGGTAGATCAAAACAATGTAAAAAAAAAAAGAAAAAAGTGGGCAAAATAACAAAGGTTTAGTGGGAAAAACAAGGGCATAATATGATTTTTCACTAAAATAAAGAACCAATAAGAGTAAATCATTTAAAATATTAATTATCATAGTGTAAACAAGATAGTTAAATTTTATTGCACTCAGTTATTTGGTTGGTTATATTTCCTGGCTACCATTTCCAATTGTTGGATTCTAATTAAACACATCCTAACCTGGTAAACTTAGAATGAGATAAGCTACAGTAAGCTGAGTTAGAGAGTTTGTAGTGTGAGGACGTTCTATTACTTCGCTCTGCATATTTTGTGATTTGGTGCAGATTTACAGTTTTTTAATTTGATTTGTCAGTTGTCAATTGTTGGCGAGTTGTTTTTGGATCTGTTTTTAAGTAATTAAGAGTTTGGATTGTACGATACCTTTTTCATCAGGTTTTTATATATTTTAATTTACTTGCACATGGCAATAAGGACTATATTTGTGTGCTCTTATTCTTTATCAGTGGACATTTGAATATTATTATTGAGAGGATTTTGCTACCTTGGGTAGATAGCATTGTTATAAATATTATTTACTTTTAATTTTATTTTAACTTTAACTGCTGATAAAGGAAGGTGGTTATCTTAACTTGATAACAGAGACTATTATAGCTTTGATTTTAAAGCTATTGTTATTGGGATTAAATGTAAGTATTTTGAATTTATATATATTAAATTAATTTTATTCTGATTTTGTCATATTTGTTATGTATAGGGTGTGATTAGTTTTATTTAGATACAGGGTCAACCCTGCAAGTTGAAGAAGAAATGAAGCGTGAAAACCCATTCAGGACCTCGCGGGCACTAGAGATCACCTGCGAGGGCAGTTAAGGAGGAATTGACTCCTGGAATAGCCGGGACTAGCAAACACGCAGTTGTTGAGTTGGTGGAAGTAAAAGTGCGAGAAGCATCTACTGAGAAAGGAGAAAAAAGAAAGAGGAAGACGAGTGACAAAGAGAGGGATCAGGAGGAAGAATTGTTGACCCTTCTAGATCAGCTCAAACGCATGAGCGAAGTGTTTAGGAAAGCTGTGGGGAAAAACACAAAAAGAGAACTAAAGCAGCTCAGCAAGAAATGGCAAAATTAGTGAATAAGATGACCAAGCACAAAACGGAATTGCTTGACAGGGAGCTGCCAGGGAAGTCAAAGGATCTGCAGTGCATGTGGTGGTGGAAACAAGACAGACGTGGATGTGGCTACCCAAACCCCAAGAAGGGTAGGATCAGAGGATATAAAAAAGAAATTGAACAAGGATGTATGTGAAGAGGTCCTTGTGAGCATTGAGCCAAGGACATCTTCAAGATGGTCCAAGTAGTGGACAACCCTTTCCCTTGAAAAGAAGGATGGGAAGTTATACATGTACTTGATCTGAGTGCTGCGGCACAAGGCTCTCAGAGTAAGGCATACTGGATGGTTCCGAGTGTCAGAAGGTTAGCTGAGGCAAAGAAACTCAGGAGCGGACAACTAGTAGTAGATAGTCATGGTGCAAGAAATGTATTCTGAGAGGAAGATATCAATGAAGGGGGCACTACTTATACAATAGTAGTGGATTCTGAAGACACTGAGGATATGATAAACAATAGCTATAAATGTGTTATGAAATTGAGTGAAATGGGGGTTGTAGCACCCTATGTGGCACCAGCGGAGAGACCCCAACCTAAAGCGGTTACTTGAGATAGATAGCAAATGGGTGGGGAAGGAAAGGCTTCTTTATTTGGATGAATTCGTGAGTAATTGAAAGGTGATGAGACAAGAGAAGCCAACACACACCATGGCCGTAAAGGCTAAGGAGCATCATTCCTTCGATGACTTGTTTAAATCAGTCAAAGAGAAAGTTAATAAAGGAGTGGCTGAAGTACTGTCAGTAAGAAAGGGAGCAGATGAGGAAGCCCAAATAAGAATACAAGCATAGCAGGCCGAGGAACTAAAACAAACTATCAGTCAGAGAGTTGAAGGAGTTGCAGTAAGAGAGGCTGGGCGGCAGATGTGCCTGGTTTATTTTTACATAAAAGATTTGTAGCATGATGTAGCTAAAGAAGAGGTGGCCAAATCAGTAGCAGCATATGCAGGCTGCAGTGGAGTGGAGTTGGAAGTAACTTCACTAGGGCCTGAATACAGAGGTGCACGGAATGCCACAGTCATGATTCCAGGTTTTGCAGCTCAAAAATTGGAAGCAATCAAGAGGATTCCAATTGGATGGATACACTGCCGTATATCACAGAGGGAGGAAGAAAAGTGATGTTACAGATCCAGAGAAAGTGGCCATGTGGCGGCGAAGGGCTTGGATCGTTCAAGGCTCTACTTTCGGTGTAATGGTGAGGGCCACAAGAAGAGTGTCATCAGCATGTAGGGAATGCTGAAGGAAAAGAGAGGTCACGCATCTGAGGTAGTGACGACTGCTGGGATGAAAGAGCAACACGATAATGCATTTCTTGCAGATCAATGTAAACTGGAGCAGCAGGGCCAAGCTGGGAAGTGGCATCGCAGTGAGAAGTTGATATTACTATAGTCAGTGAACCTGATCGCAGGACAGTCGCAGATACTAAATGGGCGGTGGCAGTCAACGCAGTGGTGTTGGTCATCACAGTGGCCTTGGTGGTGCATGGCACAGGCGTAGGACAGTGCTATGTGTGGGTTAAGCTGGAGGAGTTTGTGATATATAGTATATACCTGTCCCCCAACATCGAAATAACGGAATCTGAGGAGAAAGTGGATGAATTGATTGTAGACATAGGAAGGTGCAGGAATAAAGATGTTAAAGTCGGAGGGAACTTTAATTCTAAGGTCAGGAATTGGGGAAGTCAGGTAGAAGACAGGAGAGGTGTGATGAAGGACCTTCATTGTGTAAAGAGAACTGACTTTTGAGTTGAGTGGAAGGGAAGTTTCGGCCCCTAATCTGATTGGTAGAAGGGAAGTTTCGGCCCCTAATCTGATTGGTAGAAGGGAAGTTTCGGCCCCTAATCTGATGTTTGTGAATGCGAGGGCCATACAGCATCTGGTGAACTGGGTTGGGGGAAGAGACTCTCAGTGACCATCGATTGATCAGTTTTGAGGTTGAGAGTCACTGTAAGAGAATCAATTTGATCAAAACAGAGTTGAGCAGTTCAAAGCAGTGATTGGTGCTGAACCTGCAGTTCATGAGATAGTCGACCCAAACATCCTGGCCAAAGTGGTATATCAGGTGGGCTGTCGGACAGGGTTCATCAAGGATGAGGTCTCAGGAGCTCCACCTTCTGTAAACACTCAGGAGAGAATTTACGAGTGCAATAGTAATGGCAACAGTTGTGTGAGTTGGTCGATGACGACAGGTGGAGTGAAGCCTACTGCATCATGACTAAACGATTTGGTAGGAGGCTGCCCCAGTACTGTCAAAGGCTGATTCGATAAGAAACATAAGAGTTGTTTCCACAAAGCAGCAGCACCTGCAGGGAGGAGATCATGGCAGACAAAATTATCCAGTTTACGCTTATGATTTAAATGAAGCTGCCCATATTATAAGGGGTGGTAAGAGCTCAGGCCCAGATGGGATTCCTCTGAAGTTGTAGTGAGCACTGTTAAGATGGAGCCAGGAAAAGTACTACAAGCCATGAACATGGTGCTAGTATATAAATGGGTTGCTGAAAGGTGGAAGGGTACGAGGCTGGCCATGTTAAAAAAAAAGGATGGACCAATTGGCGCACAGACGGTGTACAGGCCCCATTGTGTATGCTGTACTATTACACAAAACTCTTTGAGAAGATGCTTCTCAGGAAGATAAATGAGGAAGTGGAGGCATCTGGGAGGTTACATCCAGATCAGTATGGCTTCCAGATTTGACATTCAGCAATTGATGCCATAGAGCATGCGAAGGGCATAGTGAAGTCAGTGGTTGAGGGAATGTGGAGAATGAGGATAGGTGTAACATATAAATGTTCCTTGATATTCTTAATGCTTTTAATGAAATACTAATGTTCCCAGTAAATTTCATTAAATTTACTGGGAAGTAATCTTTAGCGAGCTCCAAAACAGGAAAATTCCAGCATATATAAGAACAATCCAAGAATACTGAATAAAAGATATGTGACTGAGACATCTGAAGATGGTGATATAAGGTTTGCAGTAGAAACAGGTGTTCCTCAGGGATCAGTTCTAGGGCCAACAATGTGGAATGTTGCATTTTATGGTATATTAAGACAAGATTATCCAGAGGGGGTCACACCACTAGCCTTCGTGGATGATCTAGCTTTGGGTGTTAGTAGCCAGGATGGTAGAGGAGCTGATGGCTAAAGGAGAGGAGGCAGTAAATCTGGTGAGGAGATTGCTTACTGCAAACAGGTTGAGGCTAGCAGAAGAGAAAGTAACAGTGGTAGCCATGACTGGGCGTCGGAGGTTGAAGCCACTTAGGTTCCAGGTGGGCAAAACGTTTGTCTACCTTAGCCTGGCAGCGAGATATCTGGGGATTTGGATCGAGAGACATAGATCCTTCTCCATTCATGAAGAAGAAGCAACAGGAAAGGGAGACAGAGTGGTCCAAATGCTGGTAAGACTGGTGAGCAATAGGGGCGACCCAGGATGGCTAAGAGGAGGCTACTGACTAGCATATACTCATCAGTATTGCTCTACAGGGTGTCAGTCTGGGTGAGCACATTGGTTAAGGCTTGCGACAGGAAGAGGCTGATAAGCCAACAGCAATCTAGAGTGATTTCTGAGTACTGGACAATAGGAGCAGAGACGGCATCAGTAATAGCAGGAATACCTTCTATTGATTTACAGGCAAAAATAAGATGCTCAATAGCAATGTGGGGGGGGGGGGTGAAAAGGAAGCAGCTGTCAAAAAAATGTACAGTGCCTGGGGTGAAAGTTGGAATATGACAAAGACAGAGAGGTGGACCCATAAACCTATTAGGGACATAAGAAGCTGGGTGAGAAGAGGCATGGTGACATCACCTATGAACTCATCCCAGTTCCTCTCTAGACATGGGTGCCTCCAGGACTACCTATATCGGATGAATAGGAGTACTGCTAGAACCCGCTACTACTATGGGAAGCAGGATACTGCTGATACAGTATTTTCAGGCCCAAAGTGGAGAGATTTGAGGGATAATATGATGGATCATATTTATATTGGATCATATTTATATTGGTTCAAATGTGGACAATGTGATAGATATGATGTAAAAAGACAGGGAAGCTTGGACGAGAATAACGGTAGTGGTGACTGCCATAATAAAAGTTAAGGCAGTTGAGGAAAGAAATAGGCAAGATGGGAGAAGGTAGCATACCTGAGGCAGAGGAACCAATACTGGGTAGCATTGGTGGCCAGCCTTGAGGGGGTGGACAACAGGAACTCTTTGGAGTTGCTGTCCATCAATGGTCCCTCAGGAACGCTGCTTGGGCTATCCTAATTTGGCCATAACAGTGCCCAGGTGATTGCATAGGGGTTGAGCACATACCGTATGTAGGTCCAGCCCCTGCAAGACTAGAGGGGCAGGTTGGTTTTTTAGCAAGGGAGAGCCCCGCACGGCCATCAGAGCAGGCCTGGCAGCAGCTGGTAGAGCTTTTTCCTCCTCCTATGGGAAAAAAAGCTGTATATGTGCAGTATAATTTCATAAACAACCCACCGCCTACTAGAAATCAAGTCAACTACCTGGGAATCTAAATTAAACAAACATGCACCAAATATCCTAAAGAAAATAAATATCCTTTTAGATTATACAACTTCATTAATTATATATAATAAAAAAAATATATACTCTCAGCTTGGAACTCTAAAACAGCAACTCTCTCAAGCTGAACACGAAGATATTCAGATGAGTGTTCAAGAGCAAGTAAAAGACGAGCAGCTCATTCATAGTTTGACTGACACAACTGAAGGACATTTTTACGACGTGGTTCATCATTTAACATACTCCTACAAATAACATAAATACAATAGAATATTACCATTGTGCCAAAGATATTATTGTATATAATGCTATCAGAAAATATGTTCCATTACTTACCTACATTACTTTTACTTATTATTATTATTTTGGAGCCATTGATTGAATTATTAAATAGGTAAATAAAAGAATAAATCCCAACTACACTACTATTATAAGTTACTATTAACCGTCGTACATAGTAAATATACTATTTAACGAGTTCAGTAATTGTAAATTCATTATTAAAAATATTAGCATTTGCAGAAAAAATTTGTATTTATACATAATATTTTCTATATTAATAGCAAGAATAAAAATCATATGTGGTCACCACATAACTTCCTTGTACGCCTCTTAAATTGCATATACACATTTTTGGTGCACTTCATTTAAAATTACTTCATTTGAAGTGAAATACAATCTTCCAATTCTTTAATAAAGTGGACAGTTACACAATTGCTAAAATATTAGTTATTAACATCAAATATTTATACAATTATTAATTCAACAATCTTACCTGAAATATTAGGAGAGAGTAAAAGTCTCTTTATTATTCTTTAAATAAATGTATGTCTTACAACTATCTAATACTATGATTTTAAAATTATTACGATGTAACAATCAACAAAATGAAAACAAAAATCAGATGTTTCACCAAATCTGATGTGGACACCACATGACTTACATGTATGCCTATTAAATTACATATACATGCTTTTTTTAAATGAAAAGTACATAAAATTTTATTTCATTAATAACTTCTAACATTTTTTCATTTTTTTTTTTTATTGTTATTATTTAATTATTATTTATTGTAATTTTTTTTACAATCATAGGTTAATAATTATTAATAAATCAATATATTAAAATTAAATAAAAAAAAAATGAGATAGTCTGTTTCGAACTGATGTGCCTTGACTTTGCCAACAATCAGATAAGGCATATGATAAGAAGATAAAGATAGGCAGTTGAAAAGGGAGAACACTTTTACAATCAGATAAGTTAGAAAATAACATTAAGATACATAAGATAGAACAGATATAATCGGATTATGTGAAGTGTGATGGGGAGGAAAAGGTGACATTAATAATGACAGTATTACTATTCAGAAAATCAAAGTAGTAGAATTGGACTAGGAATAGTTTTGAACAGAGACCTGGTAAGCAGAGTAAAAAGAACAATTTTGATAGATGATAGAACAATAATTATGGGGATAGGAATGAACCCAAAACACTTGTTATTAATTCAAGTTTACATGCCTACAAATAAATATGAAGATGAAACAGCTGAACATATATATGAAAAAATAAGGCAGATTACGGAAGAGGATGTAAAAGATTGCCGTAAAACACTAATGGGACATTGGAACGACATTGTGGGTGAAGGAAAGGAGGATCAAGTGATTGGGGAATATGGTATGGGGAAGCACACTGAAAGAGGAGTAGGCTTAATTAGTTTCATAGGGAAAATATCTGTGTATATCAAATACCTGGTTTAAGAATCACAAAAGAAGACTGTACCCATGGAAGATGGCAAGGGATGGAAAAGATATCAGATCCATTATGCAATGGTATAAGAAGATTCAAGAATGCAATAAAAAAGGCACATGAGTTACAAAATGCTAATTTAAACAGTGACCATATTCTTCTTACAGCAGAAGTGAAAGTGGTATTGAAGAAAATTAAAGGAACAAAGAAAGTAAACGAATGGGATTTGGACAAAACAGCATCAGTTGGGAAGGATATGCTGGGAGAGAGTTAGCACAGGTAATGAAGGAAAGCTGAGCATCTGGATTTATAAGAGGAAAAAGAATAAAGAAACCTTGGGTGACGAGAGATTATTAAAAAAATGGGCAAGAGGAGAAAATATAAAAAAATGAATGATGAAGAGTAAATGGCTCTGCAGGAAACATAACAATGAGCTAAGGAGAGAAACTCAAAAGGCAAGGGGGAGATGGTAGGCATAGACATAGAAAGGAAAAATTTGTATGAAATGATGTATAAGAGAGTAAGAAAGGCCACATTGGATAAGTAATAAGACAGAACAAGTAAGAAAGAGAAGATGGAGATGGTAAAGTTCTATATGAAAAAAATGAGGAGCTTAATAAATGGAGAGACTATATGGAGAAACTTATCAGTTGGTCAGAAAGCCTACGGATACCTCAACTAAAGACTGGAACAAACTGGAGGATGAGGAAATAGGAGCCCCGATACTAAACTCAGAAGATAGACAGGAAATGAAGGATATGAAAAGTGGAAAGGCTGTTGGAGTCAATGAGAGCTAGTGAAGTTGTTTAAATGTGTGAAGGAAAAGGGTTACAGGAAGTGACAAATTTATGCAATAGTTAGATCTATGACAAATGTGAATGGCTGGATGATTTCCTCAAAATTATCACAATTTGCTTCCCAAAAAGTGTGGACAGTGAGATGTTAACATCGCAGAACAATATTTTTAATCTCTTATGCAGCAAAGATTCTTCTACAATTTTTAATAGATTAGTAAGCAAAATGGGGAAAATTGCTAAGGAACATTGTAGGTTTAAGAGTAGAGGCACAAGAGATGTAATTAGCCTAATAATTACTGGTGAAAGGTTTATAGAAAGAGGAAAAAATTAAATTTATTAATTTTAAAGGAAAATGAGTTAGTGTATGTTTCATACATATGGAAAAGGCATTTGACTGTGTAAAATGGGTTAAACTTAAATTGATGGGTGTACAAAAGGAAGGAGTTGTTTGGAAAGACAGATGAATAATTCAAGAACTATACCAAAATCAGAAAGCAGCTATGAAAGTAAGGAATACACAAACCATATGTTTGATTTTGGAAGAAGAGTAAGGCAAGGATGTTGCCTATCCCCAACTTTTTTGAATATGAAAGACAAGAATATATAAGGAAAGCCTTTTGAAGTAGATGAGAAAATTAGTATCAGTGGTAGAAAAAATAAACTGTATAAAATTTGTATAAAATATGTGATTTTAGAAGAAACACAAGACATCCAGAAAATTATTAGTAAATCAGAGGATGATATAGTAGAATATGAAGTGAAAATGGATATTAAGAAAACAAAGGTGACAAGAATAGGATATAGTAACCAATGGAAACTCTGACAAAAAGAGGAACAAGTAAATATTTGGGAGGTATGTTGACAGAGGATTGCAAAAGAGCACAAGAAATAAGAAAAACAATAGCAATCGCCAAGGAAGCTTTTAACAGGAAAAAACAATTATTATGAATTAAGTTAGCATTAAACTTGAAAAAACACCTAGTCAAATTCTATATCTGTAGTGTACTTATGTAGCATGTAAGACATGGACATTGATAAAAAGGGACAGGGAAAGGATTGAAGCGTTTGAAATATGGACATGGAGGAGACTGGAGAAAATTAAATGGATGGACAGGGTGAAAAATAAAGAGGTATTTACAAAAGTAAATGAAAATCAGAACCGGATGAAAACATATTGAGAAAGGAAAGCCAACTGGTTGGGATATATCATGAGGAGAGAAGAATTAGTTAAAACAGCATCAGAAGTAACGGCCGAAAATGCAAGGAGAGGTCGTAAAAGAATGAAGATCTTGGACAATCTGAAAGAAGGAAGGCGTTACCAATAAATAAAATACATGTCCACAAATAGAACAGAATGGAGACCAGCATGAAGCAAAGGACCTGCCTAAGGGCAGATAACCATAAGATGAGGGATTTTATTTGACAGTGGAGCTTAACCCTGAGTTGAACATTTCACTTCATTTACATGTTTAGTGAAATCTGAATCCTATTTAATTACATACATAAGGAAACAATTTGAATCTTTAATTTTAAAACTCCAGTAGATCACAACACAGGTATAAATAGTACTATTTTTTTAGTCTTAATTGGAAAGGTAATGGAACTAAAACTTAACTTATTTATTTAATTTATTACCAATTAATTTATTTACCAATAATGTCTATGTTATGCAGAAAATTGAAGTCCAAAATAAAGTTCTCTAATATTTCATTACATAAAAAAAAGTAGACAAATGTATTAAAACTTGTTTTAATCATATGTACTCAAATGTGCTTAATAACACGTATTTACACTTGTGAAACTATTTTTTATTAATTTATTTACTGATAAGCTGTGGTGCATATATTCTTCAAACTACCTTAAAACTTGTGCAGATAAGGTAATATTAATTTTGGTAATGTCTTTCTATCATTCAGGCATGTTTCATAAACTCCATCTTGGTTTCTTGTGGCCTACGAATGAGCTGCACACAGATGCATTCATATAAATAGAAACCAACAAGATTGTTGGCTTATAGCACCTATTAATGCTATAAGCTAAGTAGTGTTTTTCACTGCACACTTTAACCTCAACACTGTTTCTTGTGGTGTATGAAAAAGATGTCTTTGATCACTTTTCTCCTGACAATGAATGTTTTTAATCTATTTTCTAAATTTCTATCAAAGATATTTTCAGTAGATTTTAACAATAATAGGATTAAATGAATTCACTTATCTGAAACGTATGTATTTATTAAATGTAATTCACTTGTCTGAAAACATATGTTTTTTAAACAAAAGGAAAAAATGTAACTAGATTTACAACTGCACACCTTTTTAAAATATTATAATTACTTTAATAAAGAATTTATTACTTGACACATTATTAAAAAGTATAATATTAAATGAAAATTAAACTATTTCAAACACCATAAAATACAATAAAAGAAAGAAAAATTTTATAGATATGACTTGTACTGCCAATATATCTTTATAAAGAATTATTTGGTACACATTAATTGCAGAATAGAGAACAAACTTAAGTGCAATTGTAAATTGACAATTTTTGCTACGATAATACCTGAACACTTTATGATAAAGGGATCCAAGTCGATGATGTAAGGATGCTCCTCTAAACTGATAAACTGGTTGCCTAGGTCCTGGTATATCAAGATCACATTGTTTTAGTGCTTTCTGTAATAGCTCGACCACCTCCCTTTCTGCTTCACCTTTTGACTATAGGAATAAAAAATTAATTGTTTTATTTTGTAAACAATCAAGTTAACAATACTAACTATGCAGTAAAACAGGCCATAGTTAATGATGCATTAATTAATTATTAATTCTTTTATTTATTTTATTTTTAATAATATGGTAATGTTATAAGATTTGGCATCTAAATATCTTTTTCTCAACTGTATCAATCCATCTGAATCTACTCTCTTCCAATCATACACAAAAGGATGGATATAAAATTTTTTTCTTATTGTATTTATGTAAAAAAAAATACACACATACATATGTATGTATTTTTTTTATATGTAATATATAATAACAACCACCAAAATAACAACAACCACAGTCAGCATAAAAAGGTAAGTAAACTTATCTAACTGTAGCATTTTTGGAGTGTCACTCCATCTTCAACAGTCAAAAATGTAAATTACACACTAACTATAAGAAAACAATTATTAAATAGATTGCATCGATATGGATTATATATCATATCGTGATATGATATCTTATATCTATCATGGTAAGATAAGGAGTGTTATTTTATATTAAATCATTTAGTTATTATTTCAGGTCTACCAATTTAAACAATGTATTATCGTATTCAATTGGCTTATTTATAAGTTTATATTTATTTATATAATATTTTTTAGTACATATTTTTTTTTTATTATTATTATTTATCTCTAATATTTCTACATTAATATAAATATCAGTAATTTTATTTTTATTCTTTAAATGATGTTCAATAACATTTGAAAATAATGTTTTATGTTGAACAATATTTATTAGGAAATGTAGAAATAAATATAAACTTATAAATAAGCAAACTGAAAAAAATAATGACATGTTTAAATTGGTAGACCTGATATAATAATTAAATGAGTATATACAAAATGATGAAATTTATTTAAAATTTTATTTTTCTTCAATTGTGTAATCTATATTTTTGATTGCTGAAGATGGGGTGATTCTGAAAGTACTACAGTTAGGTAAGAGTTCTTACCTACTTATTCTAACTGTATCTAGTGGCTACAAAATTATAATTTTTTTAATTATTTTATTTGATACAGTAATAAATATGTCTTAAAAAATATATATATGCCATTAATTCACATATTTCTAACACTTGATAAATTATAAGAGCTAGCTAATGCAATTACAAAAACATCTACAAGATAATTCTTCATGTTTCACACATAAGAATACTTCAATTTGTACTCCTATAATTTTTGAATGAAAACAAAAATACTGGTGTAATAACAGCTATCATTAATACATTGAACAAATATGGATCGGCTGCTAGAACTCTGAAAAAATACTACCAATTTTCTAAATTTACATTGAATTTATTATTGCACATTTTGAAATAATAATAATAGTACAAAAATACAGTAACAATAGTGATCTGGAAGTATACATACGAGGCTTGGCTGATAAATTTTGCACATATATGCATAGTATGGGAATGAAAAGAGATATTGGATTGAAATAAAAAATGAAAATGAAAGTACAATATCTTAGATACAAAGTGCAGTATTTATTTTTCAATATAGTCCCACTTATACTAATACACTTTTCCCAAAGTGACAAGTTTTTGCATTCCGTCACTGAAAAATTCTGGTGGTCTTTCTCGGATCCAAGTGGCCACACCTTCCTTCACCTCATCGTTGGTGGTGTAAATTCCTCTTGAGATGTCACATGGAACCAAATTCAGTGAGTATGGCAGATGCGGAATAGGCTCAAACTTCAGCTTGTGGAGAGCCATCTGTCAGTCTGCGCAATATCCATTGTGCACAGATTTTATGGTAACCTAATTGCTTGATAATATGGCCTACTCATTCCTTAGATATGCCTAACTAAATAGTGATGCATTGCTGGGCATTAACCGGTCACTTTGAAGCAAATCATCCACCTCCTTTTGATGCTTCTCGTCAGTCACAGAAACTGGTCATTCACTGCAAGATGCGTCCTTTACCACCGCCCTTTACCGAAATTGTTGCTTTACCAGCTTCTACGTTTGTGAAATCTCAATGCCACCTATTCATAGTAATCCTGTCAACAGTTTCACTACCGTAAACTGCTTTTAAATGATGAAAAATATTCATAGGATTCACATTTTCTGCTGTTAAAAATTCAATCAGTGTGCGTTGTTTTAACTGTCTTAATATATTGGCCGTACTTGACTCCATTTTAACTGCTGCTGAAAACAAATCGGGAAATGGATTTCTACAGATTATCGCAGGTCTATAGAGGGGGATTTTAGCTATCATGTGATGCCCTAATTCAATAGTACTTTCTGTCTTTGCATGCTAGTGTGCAAAATTTATCAGCCAAGCCTCATATATAAAAAATATGTCTTACAAGTCACAAGTATAATAATTACAACAAAATAATAATAGCATAACTTAAATTAAAAAAAATAAATAAATAAATATTGATCGCTTAATAATTATAAATTGTGGCTTACTTTATAACAATGCATTTAATTATCTATTACATAAAAATTGTATACAAACTTTACTTATAAAAGGCATACGATAATCTTGACTCAAAGTAGCTAGTGTATATAACGCAGTAGACAATTCCCAATTTATTGTACCCAAACTAATGGATTGACTTTACGACTGCCAATTACATTTAGTGCAGATTGATAACTACTCAGAGCCTAGAACAGGGAAAATGTTTTTTAAACTTTTTTATCAGCTGATACATAAAGCAGCTAAAGCAGCAGTAAACAAATATCTCAATTTTAATTATCAGTTACAATTTTTAATACATCATATTCATTAACTAAGAAAAAAAGAAAGAAAGAAAATAAACCTTCAGTACTACACACAACTAAACAAAACAATATGTACATTACTATTTTTTTTTTATTATTTCTTAGATACAGTATAACTAAATTTAAAAAAAAAATTAAGTAATAATCACCTTAAAATAGAATATGGCTGGCTTACCTTATTATAATAATACTTTTCAGTTTTAGTCAATGGATACCCTTCATTCGATGAATAATAATGTGCCATCAGCCTCATTAATCTTCCAGTATTTGAATACAACAGAGCCAAATTTGCATTATCCCTAACCGTTTCAAATTGTTCAACTCCTTGTTCCAAATGCCACTGCACTGTTTTAAATAATTCATCAAACTGAAAAATAACAACAGAAAATGCATTAGTATACTTGAATATTCATGTGTTATACTACAATTGCTCATACTAATTTAACAGTAAAAAAAATAAATAAATAATTAACTGCGATGCAATCCATTTCTACTTGGAACATCAATAATTAAATTTTAATTTAAGAAGATACTGTTTTGCTTACTATAGTTTGGCTTAGTGAAAAAAGAACCCGAGTTTGGGCTGTTAAAAAAGAAATTATACAGGCATGGGTGTTTAAAAAGGTGCAAGAAGTAGAATCTTTTGAAACGTGGTGTTTAAAATTAGGCTGCCTGGTAAAGTTTAAAATGAAGAGATCTTAAATTTAACAAGATGAGAGAAATTTAGGAAAGAATCTTGAAATGATATGAACTAAATTGATGAGCCATAATTAAGACAACCAGATTTAATTAATTTAATAATAGAGGGATGTACAGAGTGTAAAAAATGCAGAAGATAAAAAATTTGAATGTATAAAATAGACAGATGAGGATGATAAATAAATATAACTAATTTAAGCTAATGAGAATAACACACATCAGAAGACATTATAGAAGAATTATAAAATAAAAAAAGTTAAATGTAAACTTATTTAATTAATTACCTAGTTAAACCCAATTAAAAAATAGATAATAAATCCACTAAATATAATACACATTAAATAGAAAATTATCTTATTGAAATGCCACAAATTTTAATAATAAAAATTTTAAATAATAATTAAAAAGCAATAAACAATGTGTAACAAACCTTTTCTTTTGTGAAAGTATCTGATCATGTCTGTAATGCAGCTGAAAAAAAAAACAAAAAAACATTAGTTTAAATTTAAAATAGAAAACACTAACCATAAGAAAAACACATGTGATCATTCCTGGAACATCAATTATATTTTTTATTTGTAAATGAAAGTGAAAACTTCATGTCTAAGTTACTAAAAAAATAAAAATATAACGTAAATGAAATAAAATTACATTGATAGAAGTACTATAGGCATATTACATTGATGATTATAGATAAAAAAAAATTATAATTCTTAGTGTGAAATCTTAACATAGCAATCAAACTTATTATTTAAACACATCTATCTATATTCTTTAAACAATAAGCGGAAGGTAGGTGACCACAATAGTTCAAGTAATATCACAATTGTTTAAAATTTATCTTTTATAAACCATTGAGTATGATTTATTTGATATTAAAACAAACACACAAATTAATAATACTTTAATTAATACTTTTAAAGAGCAAACGGTAGAGCTGGCTTTACAATATTAAAAGTTATAACAAAATATAAGTATGTTGTAGACTGAACTATTATGAACAGCACTCTTTATTCAGAAATGTTTTTATTGTAATCACGTCATGAGTTACTTTTTAGAACTAAATACAAAAGTAGTCTGATAATTAACAGTTAAATTAATACTTATACTAGCTTACCACCACAACTGCTGCAAAATGTTAACACAAATGATGTGTTACTCAATTCCAATTAATACAATCACTTTTCAATATTATTACAAACTGTTGTGAATTAGTTAACCTTTAATTAACAGCTTAGATCTTTCTATAAAAGAAAAAATTTACATCTTACTGTCACGATTTCCAATTTACTTAAAATACCTCTAAATTTCCTGAAAATGATATAGCCCATTATCGTTCAGCTACCCAATTGTAGTTCGCTTTGAATTACTGTAAATCAGAATTTTATGGAGAACAAAATGATATATATATAGGAGAATTGTGAGAAAAGCTTTCCTATTATTATCTTTCTATGAAGGGTGTTGTGATTATTTACATTTTCAAAAATGAAAAGTTGTCCTTTCATGAACTTCAACAAGTTCACATGACTTTCCCCTCCTTCTAGACTTCTAAATTTAATAAAACAAAAAAAGATTTCTTTTTTAATAAAAGTAGCTCTAGTTTCAAACAATGGATTAAGCTAACTTTGAATATTTAGTTTCCTGCATTCTGTCTAGTGTTTCCGCAGCAAATATGTAAGAAAATGAATGATTTTACTATTTTTTTTTTTTTTTATTAAAGTAATCACAAAAATATTAAAAAACAAATGAATTTTCACCACAATGAAAAAATGACATCTGATTCATACATAGATGGCAATAGTGATACTTTATTTGGCCAATATTTATGTCTAAAATACAACAATAAGATTTATTTTCACTGTTATTTTCCCAAAATTATATCCTGTTTTCCACACACTGACAAGACTTCATGTTCAACTACCATTCCAATCTATCACCCTACTGTCTCTTAAATTTTCTCTCTTGATATCTTTTCCTACATTGCAAAATGTTATAAATACCAATGCAACTACCAGCCAACTGCAGTCCTGAAGGAATGCATAATAAATATGATTTAAAATTAATAATACAGGAAGATGATGGAGCAAGGAATTATTCTTTTGATCAGTTGTATGAACTTCAAAATCACCATCCCAGGTAAAGTATTGTTTTACCATCTACTTTTCAAACTTAAATTCACCACTGTGGTCTGATCATGTCCTCACATTGTACACTAATAAACAGGCAATTATAAAAAGGGAAATGACATTAAAACTAAATGATTTAAAGTAGAAACAAGACTAAGATGGGATAATCTATTTTCACCCTTACTATCTGTAGCTATCATGGATTAGACACAAAAAGAGGTGAAGAAAATGGACAGCTGTATGTAAAGGACTGAAGAACAAGATTTGTAAACAAGGATGAAATAAAGAATAGTGGGTGATGTCAGGAGAGAGATAACACCATGAAAGTAAAAACCAAAAACCTTGAGTAAATTGAGAGAAAACCTAGAAATAGGAAAAGATATTCAGTATGTAGTATGTGAATTATAGGATGAAAGGAGAGGTAAGAATTTTTTTTACAACATAAGAGAATTGATTTAGAGGAAGACAGCTAATTAAATAAACATAATAAACACAGAATATTTCACATCAATGGAGGTGCTTAGAGTTGATGTACAAGAACACAGAGAGGATGGTAAGATTCTGCAGGAAGTAATATTTTGGTCAGAAGTATGATATAAAGAACAAGAATGGACCACGTCAAAAATGAGTTCAAAATATACAGTTTGGGCACAAATGAGTGAAAGAATGAAACACAAATATGTTATAGGAGGAGATAAATGAGGCAAGCCTAAAAAAAGAAAAATGACAGAGCACTGGCAAGTCTATCCTGCCTACCCAATTATAATAATACAAGGAATGTATAAGAATTTTAACTGGAAATAGTTGTATAAGAATTTACAACTACTGTAAATTGAGCTAATAATACCATAATATTGAGCTAATTTTTAACTTACCAGCAGCTTGGTTCATATAAAATGAACCTAATTCATTATGTATATTGCCTAATCTACGTCTAAGAATATCACTTGGAGCCAATATCAGAGCTCGATTATAACATCTGTAACTAGCTAATAACAACTGTTCATTGTTTTCCAGATTTTCTGGAATAAGCTGACAATCTATAAAAAAAAAATATTCATAGTAACTGAACTATATTTTTATTTTAGATATACTTTACCATTTCCAAAACAGGGTATACAAATTTAAGGATAATAGTGCATAACAACAAAAATACACTTCACCAGAAGAGTTTTATGGAAGTAAATATTACAATTATATTATTCAAAGTTCAAGTCCATTAAAACAGCAATTCACAGAACCACGAAAAACTTGAAAAAGGTTCATATTATTACATAATTACTGTTCAGCTCATCCCATGTATGTAATCTTCCTATATACTTCATATTTTCCGAAATACTACACTTTTAACATAAAAGACAGAGATACAAAAACTGCAAATACATAAAATATACTCATATACCAATACAAGTAAATGACAGCAATCTACAACTGCTGTGTCTCATTGCAAGCCAAAGTTATGAGACATCAGAGTCACATAACTTTGGCTAGCTAGTCTACATGGATTTCTAATTTGTTAAATTATTTATTTTACTTTTGATTTTTAATTTAATTTTAGTAAATGAATTCACTATTTATTTATTTATTAATTTTATTTTATCTTACTTTATTTTATTTATTAATTCTGTACTTAGGTTGATCAGATAAATACAATATATATTGTTATATATTAATAATTTTGTATTTAATATATTTTTAAGGCAATTTTACTGTTCTGCAACTTCATTAAGAAATTATACAAAAAAAAATTATTGTTTAAAGCTGATTTAAGAAGTTTTATTTGCAATTTGATCTTCCAAGGTGTGGTCAGAAATTTGTTTAATCCTGGCTTCAGCTCTCAGAAAAAATATGGATCTTTTTTTACACTGAACTTTGTATTTTAATACTACCGTGGTATGTACATAGTTTCATAATTTCAATTAAACCTGGATAAAAAAAAAGAACTGTGAAAAATGTCCATTAAAACTGTTGAGAATCTCAGACTTCTATAAGAATACAGTCCATTCACAGTGTTCTACAATAAAACAGTTAAAACATGCTAAGAGAAGTAAACATTCAAATACGCAATAGTTCTATCTGTAGAACTGCCTGGTAGAAGTAGTATTGGCACTGCTAATAGTATAACAGAGTGGATAGAGTGCTGCAACTAACACTGCAGCTAGCAAGAAGTCACTTTGTTACACTTGTGTTATTAGTTTTATAATCTTTATTTCCAAGTTTTATAAACAGATAAGTTCAACATATAATCCACCGATGTGTGAACATGCACGTGTTTGTATTTACTGTACCTTTTCCTTAGTCCAGAATCCATTCTCAACTGAGCTTTTTAAACTTTGAAGACTAATACTAGGTCTCCATTCTGTTCTAAGCTTACAAATAAAGCAACTGTATATGTTCTAACAGTTAGTTAATACTTGAGCAGTTTTAATGGAAGTTCTTCTTTGCTTTATAACTCTTTATTCGTTCTACTGTCAACTGAAATTAAAAACTAAGTCTGTACTGTAATGAAATTAAATAATTACATGACAGATAAAGTTTTGTTCTTATATAATTAAAGATTACTTTTTTAGTATAATCTCCTAGTTAATTTACATCAGAACAATGAAGTTGCACAACTAAGAAAGCAAGTGAAATGACTACTTCTTTATGCATAATGTCCATAATTTCCCTTTGCGATTTCAGTTAACACAAAGAGGAGAAAATAATTAAACCACAATGAAAGTTTAACAAGTTACAGAAACATAAACTTATAACAGATATACCTTGTGTATAAATAGCACGATGAGAATCTCTGTCCATTTCATCAGCAATCTGTCTATCAACATCACAATTGCTACTAAAATCAGATCTTAATAATTCCAAATCAGACTGATGCCAGCGTTGAACCAATTGAAAACAACAGTCACCGGCTCGACCCAATAAAGAGCTAACCAATTTATCATAAACACCACACATGTGACAACTACATTTTAACACAAGCTGTATATAATATAATGCTGATGCATACCTTTATTAAAAAAAAAAAGAAAAAATGTATACAATCATAAAGTAATGTACATTATACATATCAAAAATAACTATAAAAAAATAACTGTATTTTTTTCACTATTATTTAGATAACACACTATAAAAATTAAGTAAATAAAATTTTTTTTGCTGAGATTTTTAAGAATTGCAAAGGGTTGCACCAGATATTCAAGAGTGATGGCATAGAGAAGGAGTTGGGGTTTTCAGCATCAATGATAGAATAAGGGAGAATAACAAGTGGTGGAGTATACATCTTTCACGAATGACAGACGATAGTTTGCCAACTGTGGTGTTTAGTTATCAACCAGTGGAAAGAAGGAGCAGAGGCAGATTGAGATTGAGATGGTTGTCAGAATAGTTATAAATAAGGCCTAATTCTTGGAAGAAGAAGTTTATACAAATATACAACTGAGGTTAATTAACATATAATCCCCAAGTGATATATAGATAGATATTGATGAGGATTATGCAATTCCCAGGGTTTTTATGTCACCCAATGAGTCTCTATCTTATGTGAAAAAGAATATAATACTCTCCTTTTGTTTTAAAAATATATCCACATTTTATTTGGTTGGCATTCAATTAGAAATTAATGTGGACTGAATATGTAAACTTAAAAATAATAACAAGATTATTCCTTGAATGTTTTTTTTTCAAGATGAATACTACATTCTCAATCAACTATCAAATAATTTGTTCAAGTGAAAATGAAAAAAATAGTGGAGAGGTTGGATGTCAAACAAAAAATTGAACTTTATAAGTTTTTTACAAAGCGAATCCTTTATTATAGACATCAAACTTAACCTAAAAGCAGTTTTATTTAACCTGTAACATTTTAAAATCTTATCAAAATGATAAGGCTTTCAAAAAGTTGAGCAATAATATTTCAGACAGTTATTATTCTACACAGTTTTAGTTTTTATGTGAACACAGTGAAAATAAATTAATTACAATTACATTAAATACTAGATGTTCCACCAGCTCACCAACCCAGGTGAGGTCTTTACTCATCAAAGCCTCTATAATGTTCATATCTTAATTTTAATCAAGAAACTCTATTCAGTGCCAGTGAACTCTTTAAAATAATCTAAGTAGCCAGTTATTATTATTTATACATAGATCTCAGTGCATATAACACCAGAGCAATTTTGTCACTAGTATCTCCAAGAACTGGTCGGGCTGAACCTATCAGAGAAATATTGCTTAAAATGTGTCATGAAGTAGCATGTTTAAAAAAATACAATTTTGAGAAAAATTTGTCAAAAAAGATTTTTTCATAATTTTCTACTATCCTGAAAAAGAGATATCAATTTTAATATACCAAAACAAAGCGAAAAAAAATGAGCCGTACAGGATTATCATTTACAAACATTTGTTGTAGGAATTTTTGTTACCAAATTGAAAATGGGTTTCATAAATCGATCACAAAAACTTTTGTTAAATTAACAGAAGTTCCAATAGAATTGGACTCTCTAATAAAATTTATTCCACTTAAATTCTTAAGCAAGAGATTATAAAATATGATTTTATAATGTTTAAAAAAAACTTACAGAAATCAATGTGATACAAATCTGATCTCCAGTAATAAGGTATACAACCCACCGGGTTGGTCTAGCGGTTAACGCGTCTTCCCAAATCAGCTGATTTGGAAGTCGAAAGTTACAGCGTTCAAGTCCTAGTAAAGCCAGATATTTTTACATGGATTTGAATACTAGATCGTGGATACCGGTGTTCTTTGGTGGTTGGGTTTCAATTAACCACACATCTCAGGAATGGTCGAACTGAGAATGTACAAGACTAACACTTCATTTACACTCATACATACCATCCTCATTCATCCTCTGAAGAATTATCTAAACGATAGTTACCAGAGGCTAAACAGGAAAAAGAAGAAGTAATTTTTCTTCAGGAATTTTTCTTCAGTTTTCTTCAGGAATCCTGAGCTAGTTCGAAAGTGGTTTCTGGAAATACAGTAATTAGTTTCAGCAGATATTTAAGCTACCTGATGTAAATAATAAGCTACTTCTATCCTTGGTAAATATGTAGATATTCAGATTTCCTGAGAAATTGTTGGTAAAATGGATATTCAGTCTACAGAGTTAGAAGCACTTCTCTTTAGGCAGGGTTGTTACTAGTCTAGGTCAAAGTCATATGGGTATATCACTTAAACCTTTCCCACCATCAAGTTCTTTCTCTTATTCTTCATCCCTTCTTTCCAGGAAGTGATTCATGAGTTTTGACCACTGAAACCCTGCCATCAACACAGAAACCTGTGAGCTACCTTTTATTCCTGTAGTTTAGGTAGGGCAGCTACCTGCCCTACAGATAAGGATCTTTCAGAAAGATAAGGATCTTTCAGGGGGCTCTGTTTCTAAAAGGGTGGATGCATAGAAAGGCAAACTGGTGCTAAGACAACTATCAGATAATGTCACCTGGCTTCTAATTCCTTCATAAAACATGTATGCACATAAAATGATAATACAGACAAGATTAATTTTTTTAAAAATTAATAAAGAAATCTACAAAAGTGAAGCAGTACTAACTTTTCAGTATTATAAAACTGTTCAGCTAAAGTAATATAAACAAGACATGCTTTTTCATACAACAAAGTTTTAAGATGCATGTTCCATGATGCATTATCCATATGTTCTGGTTGTTGCCATGTTGGTAATGCTTCAGCATAAGGTTTACAAAGTAATGCTCGTGGTGATGTAACCTCTTCGCTGTAACAAATTTAAAGAGGTATATGAGCATAAAATTTAAAAATAAAGCAACAACCTATAAAAAAATAATAAATCAAGTTTGTTCATAAACAGCACAAAACCTCAACAAAAAATACTAACAATTAACAAACACCAGTATATTATATAAAAAATAACTGCATAAAAAATCCAACAGTAAACTATTTTTATTAAATTATATCAATAAAACATTAGGGAAATAAATAATGACATAATAAATTATCAAGAAGTACCTTTTATATTAGTTGCCTACATGTAACTTAAACATGTACTTAAAAATTTAAGTCTTAAGCCACGATCATAGCAACAACAGTAAGCAATTGGTAGCATTACAACAATGCTCAAATTTGTCAGCTGTTCTATATGGAAATGTAATAATGTGTAGCTATGTATGCTAACTGTGAATGATATCACTCGTTATTCATACCACAGCCACACAAAATTAATTCTCATATAAACAATGAATAAATTTTAAGTTGAACAAGTTTGTGTTGCATGAAGTGAACAATGCGTTAACTCTCCCCTCAACTGGTATTTCTTTACACACATTCTCCATAATCTAACAAACTTAAGTACACTTCCAATTAAATTTTAAACTAAGTTAATCAGAAAAACGTAATAACCTACGCAACTAAAGGGATGGTGTGTGTGTGTGTGTATGTGTTTAATTTTTTTTTGAAAATTCAAATAATTCATCAACATATGATTACTGTGCTAATTAAATTCAATATTAACTGAAACTTAACCACCAAAACACAGACAACAGATAAGTAACTTACCAAATTAACACCAATATAATCAATTTTTGCAGGATCCCCATCATCAGTTGGTATTCAATTCTATTATTACAACAAAATCAAATATTTAAAAAAAATTAAAATTTAGAACTGCTTAAACTATCATTGTTTTATAATCCTAAAAATTTGCTGTGGACAAACACGCAACTCCAATGCCCATACTGTAATCAAAAGTATGGGCAGGGGGGTTGCATATTCATATATAGCAAAGTTTCAGGATTATAAAAGTGAGAGTTTAGACAATTCTAAATTTTAATTTTTTTTAAATAACTTATTTTGATGTAATTATAAACTTGAATACAAACTGATGATGCAGGTTCCCACGAGAATCTATTATTTGTGTTAATTTGGTAAGCTTACTTATTTGTAAACTGTTTTGTTAGTTAAGTTTCAGTAATAATAATAATTTTAAAAAAATATATATATTTTTATTGACTGATAAATAAAATTACCAGAGAAGTTTACAAATAAGTGTATATGGGAATATGAAAATTGAAATTTTTAACATATGAAAAATGGCTGCCTGACCAAGATTTGAACCTAGGACCTCTGGATGAAAGGCCAAGGCACTACCACTCTGTCACAGAGATTGGGTGTGGGTGTGTGTGTGGTTATTTGTAATATCAAACTTATTAAAAGCTGTAATGTACACATCCGTTTTTCTCTTGCATATAAGTATAAATATATTTTAATATTATATAGTACATTTGTGAAAAAGCAAGATAGCTGTATTAATGTATTGATATAAAATTAGGTTATGGGGGAGTAATTCTGCCAAATTACACTACTAAAACATAAAAAAACCATACTATAATAAAATGAAAATAAAAAATAAAAGCAGGAGTAGAAATAAAACCTTTTCTAAAGTTAAAGCATTTATAATTTAACTTCAATTTACCTGTCATTACTGTTATTACCATCCGAATTGCTACATTTGTTTTTTACTGATCCATCATTTATCTTTTTATTTTTCTTATTAATCTTGTTAGTAGTACCCACATGTTTTTCAATACTGGAATCATTTTTCTTACTGTGAAGAGGTGAATAAGGCATAGGTATGGGCTGAAATGGGTGAGCCATCTTAGGAGTCTCCGTTTCTCTATTTCTACCACTAGTTGTTGAACTATTATCATTCCTACACTCATTCTAAAACAGAAAAGACATATGTAAATTTTTTACCACAGTTAATTCTGTTAACCACAGCAAGTTAACACAGAAACAAAAAGTATTATTTCTAGGAAAAAGGTGAGCGATGCGCCGCAAAAATAAATTACATTGTTTATGTTTCATCACAAATGATTTTGTTAAATCTTTCTGGCAATTGTAAGTAATTGTTATTATTTTAACGCCAGTGCTCCTGTGTAATTTCTATGTGTATAGTGATTTTTATTTGCATTTCTTTGTGTAGTTTTAGTGTTTTAAGTTTGTAATTCAACTAAACTGTGGCCGAAAATATAGCAGATAGATTGCGTAAAATTGATCAACAGCTTGATACTAAATTTACAGACAATGATGATGGATCATTGGCCTGAGATATTTCATATCTGTTGCTTAGGATTATAGTTTTTTTTTTGTACAGTATAAACTATATTTAGAATGAAATAAAACAGTTTCTCACAGATAAATTCTTCCTTGTTTTTTTGGATAAAAATAATCTTTTATTTCACATTTTATATTTTTTAAATTTTAATGGTTTTTTTTTTTATAAATAACTTCTTAAATGTAGAAAATTTTATTCTTCAAATTTTGACACCTCCTCTATAAAGTATCACTTATAGGAATGAGAAATTAATTTTTTACCAATACTTTAATTTTGATGGTTAAAGCACCAGTATTTTTAAGGATACTTCCTGAAAAAAATTTAGGTAAAAAATTTTAATCATCAAAATTTTGGCCCAGGGGTCAAAGGGTTAATATACTATACTATTAAAGTGAAATAACACAACAAAGCAAATTTAATAGGATTTAACATTAAATAAACATTAGTTAAGATACGTTCACTCTGAACACAGAACAGATGCACTCCTTTTTCTATTTAATTTCACATTATTTTTATACAGCAAAATTCTGATTTAAGTCAACTGTTAGAACAGAAATCAAAATATTTGACCTAACTTTCTTGGTAAACAAATATCTGGAAAAATTGCTATTTATTAAATGGCCATGTTTTAAACCCTATTGTTTTCCTGTATATTAAAAACTTACATAGCTACCATTTAAAAATGTTGCAAATATGTTTACACCAAAGATTTTATTTATTAGAGTGGTGTAAATATTTATATCAAACATTATTGTGATACCTCAATCATGAGATGCAAAAATTTTTCTTTAAAAAATAAAATGGCAGAAGAAAGAAAATGAAGGGAAAATTCTTCTTTTTGATATGTAGAATTCAAGAAATGAATAGCAAGGTAAACTACTTTTTTATTACAGTCTGAATATGAAGAAATATTGCTCAGCTAAGTAAAATAAATGCCCTCAATCAGCAGTCTAGATCACAGAAAAGCTAAGAGATTATGAAGAAAACTGGATATTTAACAAGACAGAAGCATCCAAAGATTCACAAATTCCAAGGAAACACTGAAGCATTAACAAAAAAGCTATTTCTTTAAAATGGAAAAACAAAGAATGGAAAATCTCTTATTGTGAACCAAAAAAAGTTACTCACCCATTCTCCTAAACACTGATATTTAATTTTGAACTCAGATAAATAAAACAAGCATAAGTAAAGTTTGCAAGCAGCAGTATACAAAGACAGAAGACAACTTTTTACTGGTTTCACATTTCTTCTTACAGGCATGCTGAAATAAATGAACTTATGCCAAGATATACAGAACATATTACTGCACTTTAGTGAGTTCCATATCTAGAATTATATACTGTAAAACAGCACAATTTGTTTCAGAAGACCCTATCATCCAGATAAAAATTTATATACTATGTATTTATTTATGAGAAAAATTTATATACTATGTAGACTGGAATTTAACCCTTCAGCATCAGTTTAAGTAACAGAAAGTATCATTAACTGCACAGTAGGTCACTACAACTATTCACAATAGTTACATCAGATACTATCACATGATTCTCTTAAAATTTTCATCCAAACTGTTTTTAAATCTTACATTGAGTTTTTAAATGTTTGATAATAATGCATACAACATTTTGGAGTGAACAGCTACATTTTCTGTCTGAAACAGGTTTACCAATACACTGGAACACCATATACTATGTACCTGCAGCACATCATAAAATGCAGGCTATACATTTTTTATGATCCATATTTAAAGGCTGCATCAATCACATATAAAGAAAATTAATAAAAAGTGTGCTTGAAATAAAATTCTGATGAATATTAGCAAACTTATAAAAAACTAAATTGGATAGAAAATGCACAACTGAAACTTTGCTTTAGTGATGTATATTATTTAGAATCACAGAGTGTTAGTAGTAACATTATATTTAAAAGATAAAAATGAGATAAAAAAATTGTATAACTCAAGCTCAAGTTGGATAATTAATAACTAGATAATTTTAAATAATAACCATCTAAAAAAATCTGATGTAGACACCACATAACTCCCTTCTACGACTATTAAATTACATATACACATTTTTAAAGTACATAAAATTTTATTTCATTAATAACTTATGTTATTTTTTCTTTTTAATTGTTATTTCTGAATTATTAATTATCGTAAAAGTTTTTTTTACAATCAGAGGTTAATAATTATTAATAAATCAATATATTTAAATTAAAAAAAAGGAGATGAAGTCCAATTCAAACCCATGTGCCTTCCTCATGTAAGATCTAAATATTTCATTAATTAAAATTTTATTTGGTTATAAGTCTGGAACCAATGAAAATAAGTATCACTTACGATATATTGTTGAAAAGCTCTTAATGAGGGCTTATAAGAGGCTTAATGAGGGCTTTTAAGAAAGGGGCCAAAATCCAAATGTTTTAGGATTTTGGGCTTTTTTGGGCACTTTTGGTTCAGTCAATTGCAATCAAAAGGGGAGGAGCACAACTAGATGTTACAACAGTCCTAAATCCACAATTTCAACATCCTACAGCTAATCATTTTTGAGTTTAGCGAGATACTAATATACACAGACATCAAGCCAAAACTAGCAAAATGATTTAGGAATGGTCAAAATGGATATTCACGAACACAATACTTCCTTTACTTTGTACAAGTAAAAAGCAATTATTTCAGTTTTATGTTTTTTTTTAATTGGGTTATTATTAAACATAATATAAAAAAACATGTTTACAGCTATTTGAAACTGATAAAGACAATTTGTTTTTAACAAAAATTCATGAAAAAGATATACTTACACTCTGAATAAATGTGTATGTAGATACATATTGAGAAGTGTGAAACTATCAACAAACACTCCAAAAAGAAAAAAAAATCCATTTTCTGTCAAAATAATTATCAAAATTTTGTTCATTGCTAAATGAAATGAAAATGTTCATATAAAGAAATTAAAAAAATATACACATTTAAATATCTTAAACCACATCTGTCAAAAAGACAGCACATTTAACAGAATAGTGACAAGGTAAAACACTCAATAAGTACAAGAATATAATTATAATTATAAGAAGACAACATAAGGAAAACACTTCTGTGTTATCAGTTTAAAAGGAATAACAAAATAATTTTAAAAATGTAACTCTGTAATGAAATGTGAAAGACTTTTGCGAACTCCTTTTGATATTACAGTTTGATATAAGGTAAAATAACTACAAAAATATACATTACAGTCATTTTTTTCCCTTCTCACACTACTTTAAAGACTTTTTCATTATTAAATAAATATACCTGTATTCCAAATGGATAAACTGATTAATGTTATACTTCATAGGTTTTCTTTCACTGATGCTGCAGTTTGCAGTTTTTTTTTCTCTTTCTCTTTTTTCTTGTTTCCATTATTTATCTTTATTATAATAAAGTTTTAAATTTAGTTTAGTAATCATAAATACTTTACTTGAGCATTTATGTTCACTTATGACAAAATTACTTTATTTTTTATTTTTACTAATAATCATTGGTTATAATATTGTATAAATCAATAAGGTTTTTTTTGGACATATCATCTCTAAAGCATTTGTATGTATTAAATACATAAATGATTTTTATTTATTTATTTCTAAAATAAATGGTAATTTACAAGTTTACATTAAAAAAGTTTAAGAAAAAAGTATTTTTGAGCTAATATTTTTCATTAGCTCAAATTAAAAATTAATAATAAATCGGAGAAAATACAACACAATTTAATTCTTGTGCTAAAGTTCATTACTTAATTTATATTAAAAACAAAATTATGTTAAATTAACATTATTAAATGACACTGATTCTCACATTATCACTTGTAGTTGAATCACTTTCAAGACAGCGTAAACCTTCTACTACATGCTGCAATGCCATATTGCATCTTTCTTCAATACTGCCAACCAATGGGAGTGGTGCTGTTGAAGAATCACTATATTTATAATGCCTTCTTCGATCACTGTTACCTGCAGTAAAAGAATAAAATTTAGCTAATATTTTAACAATCTGCCTCACTTGTAACAACTGCACCACAATCAATACAAATTATAATCTTGCCCGCAAAAGAAAACAGGTAAAGATAATAAATCGGTAGAAATTATGAACAACCAAGAATTTATCAGTGACTAAGAAAAAAGTGTTCTTATTTTTTTATTATATACAACAGTCTCAGTCTCTTGATTTATAAAAATGATTAAGACATATAAAATTTAATATTTCACATGATTTTTTAATATTTTATCAGAATCGCTGATATTACCAGTTATCAATTTTCAGTTATTTTTCTAATACTTTTAAGTAAGTATATGGTTCAAAAACAAACTTTGGGATAAAACTTGTTCTAACAATTATTCTCTACTTTCATTTCATTATAAGGCAGAATGCATTGATTATTCAAAAATGTTGAGCTGAAAACAAATACTTAATGCAGATTTAATAAAAAATAAATAAAAATAGTAACATAAAAACAGAAGTTTTTATATTATTATTTTTATTTATTTATTTTTAATTAAGACAGAGGTCTTAATCTGAAAAATAGTTAATAGAAATTTCTTTATTAGCCATAAGAGACTACACAATAAAAAACCCACATATAAAAATACTGAAAACAACACTAATAATCCACAGCATAATTATGTTCAATGTAAACATCAAAAGCAACATAAAAACAAAAACTGTTTTCTCATCTAGCTCTCCAAAAGTTTTTTCCTTGAACAATGATCAAATACATTGCGCAAAAGGTTACAGCTCAGTTGCTGGAAACAAATTTAAACAACAAAAATGTAAGCTCAAGATTTTTCCGCTGATGAAAACTTGGGAAATATATACACACCATGTTTAAATGTGATGTATATACATAGAGAAAAACAATAATAATAGTGAGAAATTTTAAATTTCATTAATTAAAATTAAAATCGAAGCATTTAAAGTGCAAATCATGCACATTTAACCCTAGAAATAAGAATTAGAATTGTTATTTCAACAACTATTTGACAATACAACTGTAACTAATTTATTGTGGTATACAATATAATATATTATAAATATACATATATATTTTATTTTCTCAGAGCATTCTGCACTTTTAGCACAGCATCATCTAAATCTACTTTTAACCTATCCTGGGCTTTTAGCTGCACCAAAATTATTTAAGTGTGATTATTTAAAAAATAATAAAATTTTCCATTTCATCACATGAAAATCTTAGGATATATTATTTATCCAAGTTAAAGTCTGAAGTCAAGTTCATTCTCAAGAAGAGCATCAGTACAAAGAAAGCCACTCTAGTCCTGAGACTAATCTTAGAAGGTAAGCTTAAGAATGTTCATCTAAATGGCATTTGTAGATCCAAAGGAGAAATATGATCACATAGAAGGAACAAAATGATGAATATTTAAAAAAAAATAAAACTAGAAAGTAGGAAAAAGACATATATGCAATCTGTACGAGAATTAAGTAGCAATGATAAAGGCAGATTCAGCCTTCACCTAACAAAAAAATGGAGCAAGACAAGGATGTAGATGCCTCCCACTGCTTTTCACCTAGTGTAAAGAAGTAATTCAGCATTGAAAAATAAATCTGAGGCTGAAATAAATATCCAAGGAAAAAGTATAAATGTTAAGATTCACAGAAGAAAGCAAAACATCTCTGAAAATCTATTTAACAGAATGGATTTATTGCTGGGACAAAAACTGTTTGAAAATAAATATGAGTAGAAAAAAGAAATAAAATAGCAAAAAAAGAAGAATACATTTTTAAAGGTAGGTGAATATAACATGCCAGAAGTTAAAAAATTTTGTTATTAAGGAAAAAAATTAAACAAGATGAATAAAATAAAGATATCAAAAACAAGAACACAAGGGAGAACTTTTATGCAGAAAAGAAATCTGTTAGTAATTAATAAATATATTTGAGCAAGTAAGAAAACTTTCATAAAAATATATTGTGAAGTGTGTGCTTTATGGTAGCAAAACATGGCCAGTAGGAAAAGCAGAAAGAGATAAGAATAGAGGCCTTTGAAATGTGTGTTGCAGTAGGATGTTGAAAAGCAGGTAGGTGACAAAATATGAAATGAAGATAAAGATAAGTTTGTGGGAAAATCTTGTAAAGAGATAAGCTAGGTTGGTGGACCATAAACTAAAACATTCAGATTTAGTTAAATTCATAATAGAGGGATATGTAGAAGGTAAAACCTGCAAAGGATACAGTAACTATGCTGAGGTTAAATGATTAATTCATTACAGAAAGGAATGGAGAATTGGAGTACAGTATCAAACCAGTCAACTGGACTAAATTACAAAAAAGCATAATTAAATAATAATTTGTTAAAATAAAAACAACTACTTATTAGAATCACAAATTTCCAAAGTGCCTAGTCTTTAAAGTGTTTCAATATCTTCCATATAGTAATAAATGGAAGAAATAAATCTCAGAAAAAAATATTTCTAGTGTTTTTTCTTAACAATTAAACTTTGATTACAATTTCATAATAACCTTTTTTTTTATTTTTTCATTTTGTATCTTACTGATAATTTTGTTATATTTTAACCAATATTTTCCACTTGATTTTTCATTGGAGATAATTTATTACCATTTTATAATTAGTAGATCAGACATAATTCAGATGTGTACCACTTTATACTAATGTTCAAAAAATCACTTTCAGATATAGGAAAAAAGAACTACCTTTAACAAATTATACTGAAACTTAATAAGTTGTTAATTAGTTAACAACTAGTCGTCAAAATGAAGGCTCTCAGCATATAGTTAAAAACAGAAAATAATGTTTAGTTAAACACCTCTCAAAAAAGATGTGATGTAAAAATTAAATTTAAAGATTCATGCTAAATTTATTAAAGAGATTCGCTTATATAAAGTTAAACAAAATATGTGTAATTAATTGGATGAATAGCTGCATACTATAGTATTTAATGCAGATAATTGTACAGGTAGGGAAGATACATCATTGGTGTTAATTAGTCAAAGGTTTTAAATCTAATTTAAAACACTACTCAATCCATTTACCATCTATTTGCTAACTAGTAATCCATTTAAAATTTCTGTAAATTTCCTTATTTTAAATTAACTTCATATACCTGATGGATGATGTTGAAAATTAGAAACGCATAATGATTTTACAGCAACTGAATTAGTAGCATCTTTATCACAATCAAAATCATCATAATCATCATCAACACTATGTTCATCAGTTGCCTGACTATCATTGTCATCATCTTCAGTAACATGATCAGTAGAATCAATGTCATTCATTGCAGGGCACGTAGGATCTGTATTCACTGGCACATATAAATCTGATAGCATGTAGTGAGCAGATGTAACTATCTGTATAAAAAATTAATAATTCTGAATTAAAAATTTTTTAACATCCATTATTAGTTCAAGTTAATAACATTTTATGAGCGGTAGGTCATACATAACCTGCTTCCAAACTTACATAATGTTTGCAGTACATTGTGACCAAATACCCATAAATCTTTATTATGAATTTTTTTGTAACCTTGAATAATATTTTGTATATTTTCTCGGTCTATAAATGAACATTTATTCAAAATATGTAATTAGATTTTAAAAAGATACAAACTTTTTTTAACGAAACAATGTTAAAAATACATTAATATATTTCAAAAATATTACTTTTTTCATTTACATTTGAAAACTTTATTATGCATGAATATACTAAATTGAAATATAACTTGTTTTAAACATATACATGCATACACCATGTGTGTGTGTGTGTGTATATAAATTAATTTATTTAAATTTTTTGTAGTCCATTCTTCCTCTGTATTTAAATTCTAATTATATAATATAAACTTATTCAACCACTCCACAAAGTACAGCATTCAAGAGCATTCTTATCTTACTTTTTTTTCCATTAAAGCGCTTTCAGACAAAGCCCATCTTCAGTAATGCTTTTTAATTTTTTTCTTTATTGACTGAACTATAATAAATATTTTTTTTATTCACTGAACAAATATTTGTTCTATAAATTTTAATGTATATGTATTCTAATGTGTAAATGTAAATAAAAAAAAATAGAAAACATTACTGAAGACAGGCTTATGCCCAAAAGCGCTGCAATGAAAAAAAAAAGGTAAGGTAAGAATGCTCTTTAATTCTGTAGTTTGTGGAGTGACTGAATAAGTTTATATTTTATATTGTGTTTGAGCGTGTGCAGCATGAATGCAGTTCTAATCTATCATCCTAATTTTTATGCAAACATTAATCATATTCATAATTCTTTTTACACATATTTGTCTAGTTTACAACCAAATTAAGTAGAAAGGATCGGTGAGAGTTTATACAGCCAGATGTCCTTCATGAGGAAAATTTATCATCATTATTTACATCGATAATGATGGTAGTTTAATGAAAAATAGCAAAATTTTGCTTGCAATCAAACTCGGGACCAGATGAATGTGGAAGCCAGCATTCTGTCCACTAGACAATGTCTGTTAACATGTTTGCATATGATAATCAGTGTATTATTCAAGGGATGTCATTATAGACTAAATATACTACATCAATAATTATACTTTATATTTCATCTTATAACATACCTGAGGATATTTTTCCTTTGGTAATAATGATAGACAATTTTTTAATAACATTCTTATAGTTCCTGGTTGTGAATTGGAATTGTGTTTCATATTTCTGGCAACTCTACATAATATCATAGCAACTGGTACTGTAAATGGATTCTGCCCTTTCTCTATGAGGCCTTCGGAACACAATGATGTTAAATCATATAGTTTAATTACTTCCTCATCTTTACCTATATTTCAACAGCAAAAAATCTTATCAGAATTCATATAAAAAGATAATTAAAAAATAAGGCAAATACAAAATAAGATCTTTCTTTTATGAAAAAGTTCAACACTAATATATAAGCTATACAATTGAACATAAGTACTAGATTGTACTGAAAAATGTTTCATTATGAATCAAGTGAGACTTTTTGTCTGTATGAAATAAAGAAAAAGCCTCTTTTTTTAGAAATTCAGATTATTTTGAACATTCAATGGAAAATACATAATGCAAAATTTTCATCTTGTGTAACCAAATACATTTGGAAAACTGATATGTAATAACATGCACAACTATTTTATATGTAAGCAATAAATACTGCTACATAATGACAAATAGAAATACCAAAAGGCCTAGCTATGTTAGTCCGGCCAGCACTCTTTCAATCTTTTCTTACTTTTTCTTGTTTCAAATGAAAGTTAATTCTAATATATTACAACTGTATTGAAAAAGATTTTCCACTGAATACTTGAAAAAATGTACACATTACTTATTTAACAAAAGAAAATGGGGTAAAACAAATTAAATGTTTGAGATCATACAACATTTTGGAAGCTTATGTACAAGTTTTTTCTTGTAAAATTGTGTTTAAAACAAAGGTTTTTATTATAGCCCACTAACATATTTTCAGAAATCATATAAATTAAAAAATGTACAAAATATGAAATGAAAAGGCCTAACCTAAATGCAAGATAATAAACTTTATCTTTCAAATTAAACATGAACATAAGACATTATATAACTAATGATGAAAAATGAAATCTTATCTTTAAATAACCAATAAGTATGTCCAGCTTTAGTGGCATTCGATTTAAGAAATGATCGAATATTTTGTGCCACATCTTGAATTAATTTTGGTGAAAATTTAGAATCTGGCATTGTAGGTAGATCTTCAGTTTTAATTAATTCATAACGTTGAACTATGCCATCAAGATGATAACACATTACAACTTCTGGTACATTACACATTAGATTATCTAACCAATAATCAATGCCAGTCAATACACTGATTGGCTTTGCCATATCCCTAAAATAAAAAATAAAATCTTTTACTTTTATTAAAAGTACAATAAAAAAGGCACCTATGTAATTCAGACAGTAGAGCAGTCAAAGATCCAGTTCTCACCCTACATGTATACATCACTAACAGCATTATCCACCAACACTAGTATTTTTTAGGGTAACTTAAGAACAATCAGTTGATAATATTCAATATATATACACATATATATATAAATATTTTTACTAAAATGATTAAATTGCTCTTTCAGAACTGTTAGAATAGTAAAGAACTGTTTCTGATCATACCAATCAGAACAATTAAAGCTGTATTCAAATATTATATTAAAACAATTATGTTTTCAATTATACAAATTTAAGCAAACCAAACAGTAGCATCACTATAACAAAAAACTGTATAATATTTGTATACATACAACCTTACTAAACTGATTAATATTACCAGGGATAGTTTACAACCACCAATACATTTTCTAGCAGAAAACTTAAATGTAGATCATACCCAGTTGAAAATATTTGATTTTACATCAAAGATTGATATGCTTTATTGAAATAAAGAGTATGCAAAAAAAAACTATCAGATATTATAGAATAATGTTAAAATTTAAATACTAACCTAAGCCTTAAGCTGATACAAGGATGTGTTGAACCACCAAATATTGGCATATCAGTACCAAGTAACATCTGTATATCTTCAAATGTCCAAACAACATTCCGAGCAAATTTATGATTAATTGTAGGATCAGGAAATTCTTCTTCTAAACGTGGTTCTGGTAGGAATCGAGCTTTCTAAGATGAAATTAAAAAGTATAAAGAAATAATAAACTAATAAAAAAAACTCAAATATAACTTCATAATTAAAAATAATTTCATACCAAAAACAATAGCCAATTCATTTACTATCACCATTAACATTGTACACAAATTTATATGATTTATCATCAATACAAATATATTGTTAAATATCATCAGTATACATTTGTTGTATTGTATTCTATTATATAGATTAACAGTAATATTATTAAAAGTAACATTTTAATTGCTTTTGTCAACAATAATGTTTTCATTATTTAATGCAATATTAAAATTTTTAAAAGTGGCATTCATCATTACAAGTTCAATTTTACAAAGATAAAAATATATCTTATATTAAATAGAACCCATTAGCAAGGTTTAGCTCTTACACCAAAGTTCAGTTTGTTTACTTCTTTTTTTTTTATACCAGCCAGTTGACAAATTCGATGCTATTCTACATTTCTTTCTGCTCCGTACTAATCTTCCAATTTTAACCTAATTAATACATGAGACATATTACATATTAAAAGAAATTGGAACAAATTCACTTGCCGCCTAGTAACCCAGAGGACTGAAAAAATCATGTCAGTCAAGTTGTGCAGCAAGACAAGCATATTGGTAATGCACAGATGTTAATACTAATATAGTAATAATTACATGATACAGTAATGATTTTAACTAGTTTCTGAGAACAAATAAGATACTTTTTAGATAAAACTTATACAACAGATATTGAGAATGATGAAGATGAAATCATTATAAAACTATATTCTATACTTTCTCAAGAAATGTCTGTATGTAATTTCCTCTTAAATTTATTGATTAAACTAATTTAAATACACAACAACCATCAGACTGAAGTATTAATCATTCAGCTGTAATAAAAGAACAGGAAACTCAAGAGTCAAGACAGTAAGCTTGAATTGTATAGTCAATTTTCACTAGTTTTTAACTTTTTCTCAGAAAAAATACTAAAACAAAAAGAAATGTCTGACATCTGAGTAACAATCTAACAACTACAGGAAGAAATAATAATTTATTTTGGGATTCACTAATAATCATTGTCATTTAATTTTAACTGAGAATGAGAAGAAACAGAATGGTTGATTCATCTCTAAAATGGAAATTCAATCTCAACAGAAATATTATTAATGGAATATTGTATAGAAAATACATGGCAATAAACTAAGTCAGGATAAACACATCAGTTTGTTTTTAATACAGGTAAATTAAAAAGGAGAAAATTAAATAGATAAGAGGAAAAAATTAAATAGATTAAAACCAAATATATCAGTGAAATGATTGATGACATAATATAATAGATACAGAGAGGGCATATTAATTTTTTATTATTAATGTTGTTTATAGAATAAACAATATTAGTAATCCAATAATTACTTGGTAGCATTTACCTTGTATATAACATGTCTACTCAGTTTCTTTTTCATTTGCTAATTTGAAATGCCCATTTCACCAAAAAATGGGCATCAGATTTTTTTATTTATTTTTTTTTTACATCTTTCACATATTTATAACAATTTTATATGAAAAACACCAAAAGACTAAAGAATAACACTTTTATAAATATAAAAGTATTATATTTATAAATATAAATATAATATAAAATATTAAATTTCTTTTTGTGCTTTTAGATAAATGAACAAGTGAAGCAAACATAGAAAATGTAAATAAAATTAAATAATGCCATTTTGTATGTGAATTGTCATTGTGAATTACATGATAAAGAAGAAAGTGTGTTAAGACATAAGTATATAGATTTTTTTTTAAATTAATTTCTTACACTAATCACATGGGCAAAAAATCAGTAAAAGTAATATTTATATTTCAATAGCAAAAAATACATGAGAAAATTCTTTTCATAACTTTCAGTTTACCTCTTTATTTGATAAAAGACTTACATTCAAGGCAGCTTTCAGACTACCATATAACTTTGTAATATCCCAATAAATGTCACTACAAAAATACCTCTAAATGGGTCTTACACATGAGTACTTGAACAAAGAAGCAATTAAAAAATTAAAACTTCACAAATATAAAAAACAGCAGGAGTACTGAAAGAATATAGGTCAAATTAACTAATTCTCAGATTTTATAAAACCTTACATATTTATTATCATGTGTTGGTGTAGCATCTGATTGAGGTTTATGTCCTTGTCCATTTATTGTCGTCTGTTGGCAATGACGAGATTCAGATGATGGTTCAGCCAAGCTATGATGTAAAAATTTAGATACCAATGACTTTTGTTGAAGTGCATAACGACTGTTATTTCACATCTTCACGTATTTAATTCTATAATAACATTAAAATAAATTATTTTTATAATTTGTGAATTTTGAATTGTCAAAAATGTTACTATTTCATAAATTTTGAAGTTACTATGGACAAATATGCGAATTCTATCCAGTAATGGAATGATGTAATTTTTTTCCCTATTAACTAGTTTTTACAGTACCTTCAATTGGTATTAAAGTCTATATCTTTACAACCAACATATTCTTTTAATTTTTTGTCATTTTATTTAAAATTATGTTTTATATTTTGGAATTTTGAATTTAATAAAATAAAATGACAATTTCAAATAAAACAATAAAAAATTAAAAAAATAAGTTTCAATGTAATATATAAGAATTTAATACCAACTGACATTGCAGGATACTGCAAATACTAGTTAGAAATTAATATAGTAACTTTAACTTATTTAATTTTTGTTTTGGTGGTTTACATTTCATGTAATATTAAATATTGCATGATATTATTAACAGAATAGTCAATATGTTGATGAATTATATATATATTTATATTATTTGGCAGAAATAAACAACAGATTAAATGGTTCTAGTCAAAATGATAAATCATCCCAGTTTATCCCAAACCCAGGCAGTCACTCTATGGATTGATGTTTCTCTATCCACTCATAATCCTTAAGCTTCCTTTCTTCTACTTTAATCAGATACTATAGGAATTCTACCAGCTGCCAACTTGCTTCCATTTATAGACATGACATCTTTCATTATTCAGTTGGGGATCGACTTCTTAATGGGAACTTTGGGTGTGAGTCTGAAATCTAGGATTGTAGAAAAAAAACCATGTAAATGTGAAACATGTATTATCATGTAAACCCACACATTCTAAATTTTATCAACTTCAAGTACTTTAACAACCGATTCTATTTTTTATATTTTAGTACAAATGAGAGAGAGTTCAATAATTTATACTTGCAAATTTACTAGCACTTTTTTCTATTTTAAACAACTACAACCTTCCTTAGCTGTTGCTTTTGACCCTTCTTTCAAATTTTTAGGTTGTACGGAATATTCCTCTTCTATTTTTTTAAAATTTGTAATATATAATAATGTCACCTCCCTCTATGAATCATGAGACCTTGCCAATGGTGAGGAGGCTTCAGTGCTCAGTGATACAGAGTAGCTGGAACAAAGGTGCAACCATATTGGAGAGGTATCTGTTGAGAGCCAGACTCAGGAATGATTCCTGAAAGAGGGCAGCAGCTCTTTCAGTAGTTTAGTAGTGTTGAGGGCGTAGGTCAGGACAACTTAAACGGCCTTAATCAACATCACTAAATCCTCTGAGGACTGCGCAGCTGAAAGCAATGGAAAACTACAGCTGCTTTTTTCTAAGAAATTTTTGCTTTCTGCATTTTCATATAACAAAAATGGAGGCGCCTTCCTTGGTAAAATAATCCTGAGTTAAGCTAGTACCCCATTCAGATCTCCGGGTGGGGACTACTAAGAAAGGGGTCACCAGAAAATTAAAAAATAACATTCTATGAGTCGGAGTGTGGAATATTCGAAGTTTAAAAAAGTTGTTTTTAACACATTAACCATGTACTGCTTACCTCAGTACAGTACGTTCAGACTGTGCAGTAATTTTACTTCAGTTAATTATTTATATCGGCCGATTAACCTAAAATTTAAAAACGTGCGTGTAACTTGTTTCATTTCTGTTTATCTTTGGGATATTATTTCCCTGGTATTATAAAATAGAAAACAGCGTTATAAATGTTCTGATGTTATATGAAGAAATAGTTATAAATTTATTTTGTAAAAATAAGAGGGTGCAAATTATATTCTAAAATGCATTGCACGATAAGTATATAATAGGGCAATTTGTTCCACCCCAATATTTTTTTTTATTGTTAGGTTAGGTTAGTTTACAGAAATTTTAAGGATCTTGGATACACCCACTTTAGTCTATCGTTGTAAAAATTTCGTTGACCCTCAAACCAGTGCATACACCAATCATATCGAATTAACACGGCAAAAGACAAAAGAAATGCATAAGCAACGTTTTGGTACCCACAGAGAACTTTTGCAGTCATATGTGGCGTGGCGTAAAATGTATCCTTATAACTGTTTTTTCATTTTTGTAAACACGTTTCAGAGGAATAGCCTTACAATTAAAGTTTTGTTTGACGTTTGTAATTTTCAAATAAAAGTTGGTTAATCAGGTCTTTCCGTTTCAATTTAATGCGCGTTAAGCATTGTCTGCACATTTGTTGCATCGTTATAACAATTAAACTTTTGTTTAGGGTGGACCAAACCGCATAAGTACCTACAACAGGCAAACAAAAATAATAACACTTATTTTAAGCTGTACTAAAATAATATAAGAAAAACTTACCGCGATCAATAATGAAGATCATGTATCTAAAATGTACAAGAAGTAACAATAACTGTTAAACAAGAGTGGACACAGAAACGATAACCTAATTTGTAACCTAACTGTGTAAACAACCCAAGACTGAACGCTGTATTCCATAAGCTTCGTTCTGTCACCACGTGATTTGACTGTCGCTCCCCACCACTGCAACAAGCACGCCCTCTCTCATAACAACCGACCGACCAACACCAACAGTTTAAATATTCATGTTTACAGATTTCATGACATTATTATACATAATAATAACTGAACCAAATTTTCGCTTAAACCAATGTGCACATTAACAAATGAACGTAACCAAGGTACCCAAACTATAACGATAAGGTTTTCAGACTCACATAGCAAAGTAAATTGTAGACAGTGCGTCGGCAAGCAGTTCCGTCGATGTAGGATGATTTATAATATAAAGTTATCCGACATGAATTAAACGAACATTTATAATCGGTTTTTTAAATTTATTTTTCTCGCAATGACAACATCCAGAATATCCGCATTTTTTTTTCTTTTCCTCCGGGCCAACTGTTATGTATCGCTTCACAGAATGAGATGAAATAGCAATTTTATTGTGTGAAAATATCATGCCTGACCGGGATTCGAACTCGCGACCTCTGGATGAAAGGCCGAGACGCTATCACTCGCACCACGCGAGTTAAACGCTCACTATCACGCGCATTTTTTTTTTAAATTGCTTTTTTTTCACGTTATGAATTCTGATAATAATGTCAATCGTAACCCGAAATCGAACCCATAACGTTTTATCCGACAAGTATATCTTCTCGCAATTATTATTTTCATACTGTTTACTATAATAAAATTAATATTAACACGTAATTTAACGATCTGTTTTATTTTATATGTATATTACAATAATTGAAGCTAAATGTATTATAAAAATGGCATCAGAGGTTACATACTAATGAGACGTGTAAATAGATTAATTTTTTTTTACCTTCGGGTCCACAGTTAAGTTATCGCTTCAAAGGATGAGATGAACAATTTGTTGCGCGTGTGAAAATGCCATGCCTGACCGGGTTCGAACCTGGGACCTCCGGATGAAAGGCCGAGACGCTACCACTCGCGCCACGGAGGCCGACAAATAGATTAGGTTGCATAATATTAACCTAAAATACAGAAACATCTTGTATTGCAGATCAAAATTACAAAATAACTTTACGAATAAATTCAAAAAATAGTAATTTAAATTTTTACTGAGGGCGGTAACATATATAATGAAGATTAAGAAGACACGATGTAACGATATTTTTTTAATATAAAAATCTACGATAAACGATTTAAAAAAATCGTCGATTTCCGAACAGTTTCAATGAAAGACGTTTCTAAAATTCTGTCATATTGGAAACCACATACTGTATTTATTCCATGAAAGTGGATAAATTTTTACCCCCTATAAATCTCTGATTCCGTAATTTTTTGGTTGCGTGTATCAACCGCACGATAAAATTAATTTTTCAGCCGTTTTTTTAACATTGTCACGAGTAGTTACACACAAGTGAAGAAAAAAGTAATATAACCTCACTACATTAAAACTAAAAAGATTATTTGTAATCTAATTAATTTTTGATATAAGCTTAACTATAACTAATCAATTTAAAATAACACAATAAGAATTTAATACCTTTATGAACGTAGTTTTTCATATAAGTTTACCTATCTTGTGTAGGTTAGGTAGACAAAACGCTTTAAGTAAATTAGAAATCGCGAAACATATGATTTGGTTATCACGAAACATATGAGGTTATCAGACTAAACTGATTACGGGATTTCTTCTAAAGATGTATATTTAAAAAAATATTTTTATTTAATGTTGTTTGTTATTTATATTTGTAACTTTATTTATTAAATTTTCTATTGTAAAAAAAAAAATCATGTTACAAATAATTATACACGTTAAGTAAAACCGATAAAAAAACAACGGTCTCTCATTTTGCCAACTTAAATTTAAATAAAGAGATTGGTATTTAAAATAGTACCTAATTGTATAAATAAGTAAAACTATTAACTAATTGTAATTAAGGCATTAATATATATCATTTAGTTTTATTTACAAAAAATTATTTATTTAAAAGTTATAAACGTATTTTTTTTAAATAATCTAATAAACAAAAATAGATGACCGCGGATGATTGTTACCAGACTCAAATCTTTTGTAGAACCCACAAACCTGTTAAAACATGTTCATTTTACGCCGATTAGCAGAACGGAACACGTCGATCATATTAGCTTAAAAAGTTATTTTCCTGGATTTAAGGTAAAATTAGGGTAAACTTATTGAAAAGCAGCATATTTATGTGAGGAATAATAGTTTTTAAGTATTTAAATTAATTATACAAATTAATATTCAATTTTTACTGGTTACTGATTTATTATAAAGCCACGTGCTTTAGGCTGTGTAATGTTAAAAAATTAGAAAATTGATTTTTATGAAATAGATAAATCATTTAAATTGTATTTAATATAATATTTATTGCTATGACATTTATATGTTAATATGACTCTCATTTTTAAAATTTGATATATTTTTTTAAATAAAAAATTGTTTCAAGGCTGTAGTCTTTTGTCCATGCTTTCATGGCAACATTTTGGTTTTTATAAATTGCAAATTCTAATAATTTGTAGTTTGTTCAATATACTGCTGTTTGCTATGACTGATATTTTTAAAAATATAATGAATTCTTATAATTTAAAAAAAAAAAGATGATGCAATCAGTTGAAATTTGCTACAGCCTAAATTAGGTGAAGATTATGCAATGTAGTTTATTGAAATATAGTTCTACAATTTATTAATTTATTGGTAAAATGTTTATCAATTTATTAATTAAATTATTTATAATAAAAAATGTGTACGCCAAAGATTGTTACATATACTACAAAAAAGGTATATGCAGAAAGATTAATTATTGTTTAAATAATTAATAGAAAAGTGCATATTAGGGATTATGACATATACTGAAAACAAAGGTATATGCAGAAAGATTAATTATTGTTTAAATAATTAATAGAAAAGTGCATATTAGGGATTATGACATATACTGAAAACAAAGGTATATTGCAGAAAGATTAATTATTGTTTAAATAATTAATAGAAAAGTGCATATTAGGGATTATGACATATACTGAAAACAAAGGTGTATGCAAAAAAATTAATTATTGTTTAAATAATTAATAGAAAAGTGCATATTAGGGATTATGACATATACTGAAAACAAAGGTATATGCAGAAAGATTAATTATTGTTTAAATAATTAATAGAAAAGTGCATATTAGGGATTATGACATATACTGAAAACAAAGGTATATGCAGAAAGATTAATTATTGTTTAAATAATTAATAGAAAAGTGCATATTAGGGATTATGACATATACTGAAAACAAAGGTATATGCAAAAAAATTAATTATTGTTTAAATAATTAATAGAAAAGTGCATATTAGGGATTATGACATATACTGAAAACAAAGGTATATGCAAAAAAAAATAATTATTGTTTAAATAATTAATAGAAAAGTGCATATTAGGGATTATGACATATACTGAAAACAAGGTATATGCAGAAAGATTAATTATTGTTTAAATAATTAATAGAAAAGTGCATATTAGGGATTATGACATATACTGAAAACAAAGGTATATGCAGAAAGATTAATTATTGTTTAAATAATTAATAGAAAAGTGCATATTAGGGATTATGACATATACTGAAAACAAAGGTATATTGCAGAAAGATTAATTATTGTTTAAATAATTAATAGAAAAGTGCATATTAGGGATTATGACATATACTGAAAACAAAGGTGTATGCAAAAAAATTAATTATTGTTTAAATAATTAATAGAAAAGTGCATATTAGGGATTATGACATATACTGAAAACAAAGGTATATGCAGAAAGATTAATTATTGTTTAAATAATTAATAGAAAAGTGCATATTAGGGATTATGACATATACTGAAAACAAAGGTATATGCAGAAAGATTAATTATTGTTTAAATAATTAATAGAAAAGTGCATATTAGGGATTATGACATATACTGAAAACAAAGGTATATGCAAAAAAATTAATTATTGTTTAAATAATTAATAGAAAAGTGCATATTAGGGATTATGACATATACTGAAAACAAAGGTATATGCAAAAAAAAATAATTATTGTTTAAATAATTAATAGAAAAGTGCATATTAGGGATTATGACATATACTGAAAACAAGGTATATGCAGAAAGATTAATTATTGTTTAAATAATTAATAGAAAAGTGCATATTAGGGATTATGACATATACTGAAAACAAAGGTATATGCAGAAAGATTAATTATTGTTTAAATAATTAATAGAAAAGTGCATATTAGGGATTATGACATATACTGAAAACAAAGGTATATGCAGAAAGATTAATTATTGTTTAAATAATTAATAAAAAAAAATGCACCAAGGATTATTGCATATACTGACTATTTCAGTTGAGGTAACGCACCAGTTTACATAGACAGCTTTCATATAAAGGCTGTTGTGAATAAACTGCTGCTTTAAATTTTAATTTGCATCTATAGCTTAAGAAATTTTTGGGTAATGGCTAGTTCATTTCCTCAAGAAAAAAAATAAAAAATGTAATTATTCAATGAAATTAATCAAAAATGCATCTGTTTAAAATTAAAACCAGTTATTACTGGAATTTTTTAAGTAACTGTTTAATTAAAATTTTTAAATTAGATATTGTTTCTTAGAATGATGGAACGAGACCAGTAGAATATTATGCTATAAGTTGGCAGTAATATTATGCTTTCATTAGTTCTGAGATCACTTGTAGATCCTAGATAACAAAATGAATTCAGTTGTTATTAGCAGTAATATTACATTTATTTACCATCGGTAGTGTTTTACACGTATTCTTTTGTACATGTTTACAGATTATTTTTCATCTAATATTATTTTAGTAATATGGAATTCAAATAGGACATAAATAAGTTGTTAGGCTTTTTACATACACAAAAGTGATTATTTAGTCTATACTTCTATAATTTTTTCATGATTTTTAAAAGTAATTTTCAGTTAATTAAAATCTGATTGTGATATATCTAGCATTCTTAACAAAAAAATCATACTTACACATACACAACATCTCCAAACATTTCAAACAATAAACTTCTGTAATTAGAATGAATTCTCGCACAGTTTTGACAAAGTTTTCATTTATGAGACCTTCGCTATTTCGCAGTCTGAAATGCACTGATTTTCACAGTACAATGCACTACATAAGTTCAATAACTCAACCGGTCTTCATCAAATTTTCACACGCACAACTTCAGTTACACTACTACAGCATATCTAAGTTTCAATGAAAATGATGTATGCTAATGTATATAAGGAACTTAAATTTTAAGTGACTGATATTTTTGTACTTCTCGTACCTCAAAACGTAAAGAAAATTCAATTTCAACCCCTCAAACCCACCGTTTGACTGAAAATAATATAATTTTTTTCAAAAAACTGTTAAAAAATTTTACACAGCTTTATTGTTACATATGTTAATTATCAACAGATATATTCATTCATTTATCACAAGAGATCTTAATCATTATGAAATGAATTATTTCTCATTTTAAATAATTAATTAATTATTTACAATGAAAGATAATTTAAGATTTATGTTTAATTTTCATCCAGTTCCATATTTCTAGAAAGTTGAAACAGAAACAGATTGCAAGTCACATGATACAAATCAACTTTAACCATCACCTCTTATAAAATCTTTAAACAATTTTTTTCAACACCGGTCACTGTAGAATCACAAAAATTAGTTAACCGGCTAGTTTTTTAGCCCTCCAATACTCCATTCTTTCACTGTCCAACTTCCTTCTTTCTTTTGACCGCTTTCGATTACCGTATTCTTTCTTCTCCTTCTGGATCCCTTTCAATTCTAAGATTTTTTTTGTAAGCAACCTTCTGTATTTTAAATCCGTCACATTTATGTTTGCTATCCTTAGGTCCCCTTTAATTTGATTGAACCACTTAATATCATACTCATACTCATTTTTTCACCACTACACTTGTCAAAAATTCTCTTCGTAAGCCTGTTTAAATTCATTCTTAACAGATGTCTGTAAAATGCCAGTCTTAACTTAATGTGGTGCTTACGCATTTATTTCCCAGTAAAGTTTCTCGTTCTTCCTTAATTTCCAACCATCGTTAGTTTTTGTGGGCCCTAGGATTTTCCTCGTATCAGTCTTACAGCAGGTTCCAATTTACCTATTCCCCTTTGTTCAGAGCTATGCGTTTGGCTCCATATAAAATTCCTGTTTGGATTACCCGATTAACTGATCTTGCCCGTCCTTGTGATATGTTTCATATTGTATGTTCTTCGGTAGGCCATAGTATGTTAGAATTTACTGGTACTGACAATGTTTGTTCCTTTGTCCATTTCTTTTGGTCTGTTAACTTCACCCGAGTACCTAAATTTCTTCGTATTTTTAATTTGTTTGAAATTTGTCCACAACAATTTTGGTGTGTTCTTAATGTACATGATATTCCTTTATATATATATATATATATATATATATATATATATATTTGATTATATACTCTGAGAATGTTGATTCAAACCAAAATTATAAATAGAAGGCAATTAATATTTAATTGTGGAAAAATAAAATAAAAATATTAACCAATATGTAAAAATTACTTAAAATTTGTAAAATTTTAACTTGCAGGAAGGGTTTATAAGTACATATAAATTGTACAATACAACATTAAACGATTACTAAAAGAATCAGGACATTCGTGAAAAACAAAAAGAACTTTTACTTTATTTGGCCATACAATAATAATAATAATAAACAAAGGGATAAGTTAAAATTATAGTTTATATAAAAATATACACATAACAGTAGTAATAATTATAATTTTAACCCCTCAATCAGATTAAATTTTTAATTTCTTTGGAGAAAAGTTGCAGATTGATATTTTCTCTTGATGTTTAAAAAAATTTTACTTTGTTTAATTATGGTGACATTAATATATACATAAAAAATCTGTGTCTTAACTATCTCCTGTCTTAACTAGTAATCATATACTAACTTCTAACTATTAACCATTAACAATTAATTTGGGTAGTTTATAAAAATCTGTGTCTTAACTAGTAATCATATACTAACTTACTGACCATTAACAATTAATTGTTAACCATTAACAATTAATTTGGGTAGTTTATAAGCAAACTAACTGGTGGTGGATTTTTATGTATATTATATATGTTGCTATAATATATACTTATACATATAGTATAAACTTATGTTGCCATAATATATTTAAATTTAGGTCATTAAGTTTAAGCTTAACTGCTGGTTAATTTATTTGTTGATCGACAAAGTATTCAAAGAATTAACTAAAATCTGATTGTTTGAGGTTAAGATAATTAGTTATTTTTCTTTTTTCCCTTATTTGGATCATATTTTTTCTTTTTTTAAGTTGCTCACAGTAGAATCCTTTAATAAAGATAAAATGCAAGAACATCATCTTGTTCTTAACAGACTGACATCTTTATATAAACCGTTAACTTGGATAATTTCTCAGAGATATTTAAATTTATTAACTTTGTTTATTTTTCCACATTTTGAATTGAATTTTTGTTATTGGTTATCAGTAATGCTTTATTGAAGGAAATTTTGAACCCTACTTTATCTGCGATTTCTTTTATACCGTTTACTTGTTCTCCTACTGTGTGAGATTTTTTGAGAAAATTGCAGTGTCATTAGGAAAGTTTTGGCAATTAATTCAAATAACTTTCAACTTCCAACCCGCTGTTATTTCACGGTGTGTACCAATTTTTTTCATCTTTTTCTCCCGTTCTCTTAATTTTTCTAAGACACGGTTAAAAAGAATTAGCGATAAACTACCCCTTTGCTTTATTCCTATTTTAATTTTACATTCTTCTGAGAATTTTCCCATGAACTTCTCTTATTATGATTCTATTAGTTATAATTGTACAAATTAAACGGTTGTATTTGTTTCAGAATAATTAATGATATTTGAATCTATTTTGACCCAGATCCTATTATTGAAGTTACATCGTATAGGCCAGTAATTCTTTCAAATATATCTATATCGCTCACTAGTTTAATCTACCAGTATATTTCAGTATTTTTGGTGTTATCAACCCCCAATGCAAGAATATTCTTTTGTTCACTTCTATTCTGATGAGGTGAATAAATTATTTCTATTGATATTATTATAAAAACGTTTTTGCTACTGTTAATAAACTTTGTTTTTTTGTCTTCATAATTAAATTGTGCTTTAATTTATGTTACTTTTCACTGTGAATCACCTTCAGCCTATTGTTGTAGCTCAAAATTTTTACTTTTTATTCTTTTTTAATGGTCAATTTAATGTATTTATGTTCTGGAATCGATCGATTCCAAATCTTCAGGAACGTATTTTTCAAAAATGTTTATCCTGTTTACATCACGTTGATTTGTTTATTATTCTGAGTGTAAATTCAGTAAAATTTTATAATTTTTTTTAAATCTTTTTTTTCATGCCATTTTATTACTACATTATCATTTTACTGGTCCCTCTTATCACAGATTGTATTGGTTTTATGTTTTATCTAGATATTTAAATAATAACATAGAGTTACAACCGTTCTAACCCAGTAAACTAACCGTTTGTGAAACATTACATTGCCCTGTATCTTTGCTCGCCTAGTAATTTTCAGAAGAGAATATTCTTCCATTTTTAAAGTATTTGTGTTCTCATTCTAGATTATATAGATAAATTATATTCCAATAAAAATTCATTTGTTCTTACAACATATTGTAGAGATTGTTATTTGAGGACAAGGTTGAAACTGTTTGGGTGGCAAAGCATGAAGCAATATGTGAAAGCTTCTAGAATGACTGGAAATGTTGAAACATAAAATCATAAATTTATTTTTGATTAGGAACTCTGTGTAATATACTATGAAAATATGGCACTCATAAGAATATAACTTGTGACAATTATAATATCTACTACTCTTTATTGTAATGAATTTTATAAATACATCGGCATTAAATTTAATTAACTTCATTATAACTCGGCATTTTTCAGTGTGAAAGCCACTTAAATGATAATATTGTTCTTGTCTTATGTTCCAGTTAGGGTGAATAGTAATACGATTACAATTCAATGTTGAATTAACAGTAACCAGCATAAATGTTTGGTACTTGAGTACATAACATATATCAGGTACCATTATCTGTGCTCTGCTTTGCAGTGTACAGCGTACAATGTCAATGGATAACTGAATGTTTCCTGCCTTTGCAGGGAATAGTACATATCAGCAAAAACAAGTGTGCTCTGATTACAGAATACAAATGTATATATCTGTAGGAAATATTACACAATTATGGTCTTATAGATATTGCTATACATGATCTGCATATAATTAATTTCTTCAGCTGATATGTAAGAAGCATAAATATGTTGTAATATTTCAATAAGTGAGTGCGCGACGCGTACGCGTTCAACCGCGTCGGACACCGGCCGTTTTCTTCGATACGGGGTTACGCATAAACCGTAAATGTGGATATAAGATGGGTGTTACTAACGTTAATACCCATATATATTTTTGTGCTGTTTCTTTACAGGTCCGACTACAGCAGTTCCATCAGCAGCAGTCCTCCCTAATATCCACCCAAAAGAAACACCCCATTTTTTTCAAAACTGTACTTTTTATATTAAAATAATTTTTCTTTAAATTTTATTTATTTTCAAGTTTTAATAGTATTTTTAATTTAGATTTTTAATGAAAATACATAACTGCTTTAATAGTTTTTTTTTTAAGTTAAAAATATTTTTAAATGCACAATTTTAAATTGTTTTTTATTTTATATTTTTTTAAAGAAATAACCTAATTTTATTATGTAAGGAATTTATTTCCATTAAGGGGATGTAATTTATTATTTGTTTTAATAATGATTTTTAAACATAGATTAATAATTAATTTTTATTTAACAATAATTACATTTATTTAAATAATTAAACTTATTATTATTCAATAAAGGGGGGATACTCCACCTTGGCCCTTTACCCCATACAGCGAACTACAGTCTACATTTTCTTCAGTTCATCGCTTCAGCATCAGTCCTCCCGATTATTCGCCCAAGGGGAATACTCTTTTTTTCAAAATTATAATTTTTTTAATATTTAGACTGTTCATTTAATTTTTCTTTTCACTAGAAGTTAATTTACATTTAACATTTTTATTTTTATTTTAATAAAAGCTCATTTTTAGTTATATTACTCTGATTTTATTAAGCGAATTAAAATTTAACAGTAAAATTAATTATAAAGTTTGCTTTTTTAAAGCTTTTTTTTAATTTAGATTTTTCAGATTAGTTTATTTAATTGGTAGCTAGAAAATAATTTTAGAATTAGTGTAATTAATGAAAATCATTTAATTTCTTTTTAACTTTTACTATATACTTTTTCATTAAGGGGGGTATAGTCCACCCTGGCCCTTATCCTCTCAGCGATCTTCAGTCATCATCTACATACTTCTGCAATATTATTTTGTTTTTATTATGTGTTTTGTTTGAATCAGGGCAAGCTCAAAATCGGTGAATTAAATCTGTAAATCAGATATTTATTTAAAGCATATAATAAAATCTTTTATAATTTTTTCTTATATTTAAATACGAATATTACGATTACGAAATAATTTCAACTTGAATTATTTTAATATGTTCGGAATAAATCTATGTTTTTATACCTCTAATTATTTTCATGTTGTTTCATGAAAATGGATTATCGCCTATGATCGTAAAAAACAGCAAACCCTGATTTGAACTTTTAGTTTTAAGAAGGCATCATTATCCAGTTCGGCGGTACAGTGGCCTTCTTTGCAGTTCTTCAGCTTCGTATCCACCGGTGCCAAGTCTATACCGGCGGATACCTACAAGTCTGTAACTTGATATCCGGATGATTCATAAAAGCGCTGGTCGATCGTGTTTGAGGAATTAGAAGAAAGAAGACGAATCAACCTGGTTGTTATCGTGGGCTGCAATTGAAGGCCTCTACCACCACAGGGCAATAAAATTAAGGTAAGTTACACTACTATTATAATTTGGTGGGAGGGGACAGACTGAGAAATATTATAGTATGTCAGTTAACCGTAATTTTTTTTTTTGTAAAAGAAGTTTTATGATTTTTAAAATAATTATATTTTATATCTTTATCTTATTGATCAAATTATTATAACAAATGTATAAATAAATTAAGTAAAAGAATAAAAATATTTCAATCTCTACAGAGATTTAATTCAATAAAACTGACTTACGCTTTACGTATCTACCCTTTAAATATTTTATACGTAATATGAACTTGATTAGTACTGAAAGTCATGATTATCATCATATCGATCAATATTTGCCACATCAGGTAAATTTTTATGATTTTTCTTTTTCTTATAAAATTGAACTATAATATTTAAATTAGTTTTATAAATTTTTGTTACATTATGTAAATATTTTTAATAGGAAATTAAAAAAAAAATCTTATGTTACCTATTTAAGAATCATTCTAAATATTTAACCATTATAATGTACCGTTTACATAACAGGTGTGGTGTTGTTACTGTTAGTATAATCAATAGATTTTTTCATTCTTATGTAATCCAACGTATACTAATGAATGTGATGTTGTGTACAAGTTTTTAAAACGTTTAATTTACTCATTGAAAATACTTTTTTAAGCAAAACAGAAAGTTTAATATTAATATATTATAATATAAATCAGTGGCGGCTTGCGTATAGGCACTGTGGAACCGCAGCATCCCCTATTTCCACTTGATATTATTAATAACATTTAATATAATGTTCCTTTTTCTTTAATTCCTTCTTTATACTTGTACAATATATAATCCTAAGCTTAATGTCAGTAGCCATCCCCCACCCACAGTTAATGAAAAAAAAAAAATCTTTGTACGGAACTGTGCGCTTCACAGTTCCAGCAACATAGTTTTGGCTGTTGTGTGCATGCACACATAGGAAGCTGCACACAAGGCTGTGAGGAAGAGAGAACATTGTTGCTGCCGCAGTGTTGACCCTGGCGTCTGGTGGAAGGTAGTTTTTTTTTTACTCCACGTGTGTATTGGAACATTGCATGTTTCCTTTTCTTGTTTAGTCAGAGGAAGGAATATGAAAGCGGTTTAGTTGTTTTTTCTGTAGCGATCAGAAGATGGCGGAAAGCAAGGGCTCTTTGATCGACAAATATGTCCAAAAACCCGCTGGAAAGGTGAAAAAGAAGGTAGTTAGTAAAACCTAATTACGTATTTGTTTCTGTGTACCTAGAAATTAAAATTAAGCGCCGTTGGACCATAATCTTTTTAAGCGGACATTTTATTAAATTTTTATCTAATGATGCTAAAAAATATTATGTGTATTAACATTCTATTATTTATTCGGTTCAACCGAATACGGTTTTTAAGTGCACAAATCATATTCTTGAATGCGATAAAATTTAGAATTAGTTTATTATCCTGCTTCCAGCTATTCTACGAATCATTGTTTTTTTATTTTACAGAAAACTTTAACCCTACCTTGAAAAGGCCCAGAAAAAAAATTTCTGGAGCAGCACCCCCGCCCCCACCTAATTTTAGTTACAAGCTGCCACTGATAATTGTAAATGTATTATTAAAATAATAATATTCATCAATATAAATAAATAATTAAATATTTTTACTTTTTAATAAATTTTTTAACATTTATTAATTTGCTACATTTTTTTAATTATAAAAATACTCTACGTTTATCGCTATTATTAAAAGTATTTATAAAAAAAAGTTCTCCGAATATAAAGAACCAAATTAATTAATTAATCTTTTAGTAATGAAAAATTTTTTTTTAATTTATTATTAATCAAAAAATGAATAAAAAGTTATTAATAAACATAATGAAATATTAAAACACAAAAATTCTATCCTGTTCGATTCAAAATTAAATAAAGATAAAATGACGTGATAAAGAATACTAGTAGTTTATTTCTTTTTATTAAAATTACTTTCTTGAACCGTTAAGTTACAGTTTAACTATTAATTCTATTATAACGATTAACAATGTTCCTTTTAATTAAGTATTTTGGATAAACGGTCTTGTTTTCTTAGATCAATAAATAGATACACAAGCTCTTTTCCACTCTTTTAAAATAACTCTTTTAAATAATAAAATTGAATTATAACATCGCTATAGAATAGCTATCGATTAGATAGTATGTATTTTCTTAATGCTACTGAATAAATAAATTTTTGTTACTAACGGTACATATATAATACTAACATCGTTTATTTTATATTTTGTTGCAGGTACGACAACGATTACTTACATAGGTTAAGAGTGAACAGCGTTAATGTGGCTTAACTATTTAGTTTTATAATAACGATTAAAGGGAGGACTACTTACTTCGTAACTGGTGCTCCTTTTCCAGTAGAATTAAGTTTCTTTTTCAGGTAATTATATATTCTTGTTTTGTTTTACAAACATGTGCATGTTAGACTAAATTTGCATGTTAGACTTAAGGAAAAATCGCGTTTCCCCAGTAGGCCCCTCAGTAGGTTGTAATTGTTTTTTAATTATGTTATATGTGTTGTGTTTTTTTACATGTTCATTATATATTTTAAGTTAGAATTAATTATGTTAAGTCGCGTTCGCGTTCCATACCCCGTCCACAGTAGGCCCGATTATAAAGCGGGGTATTATTTTAATATTGTTTTTTTATTTATTTAAGATTAGATTAAGTACATGTTGTTAAGCCATGTTAACCTGGTCGGAATTTTCTGAAGTACTGTTTTATTTATTATGTATTTGTATTTCAAGTACACCAAACTGTATTTTTATCAACCGCCTTGATATTTTTACTAATTTTGTTTCAGAATATTTGTTTCAGGTATAGATTATGTCATATTTTAACTAATCGATGTTGAAAAAAATGGTGTGATGAAGAATAAAAAAGGAAAAATGGATTCCAAAAGAATTAAAATATTAATAACTTGTTAATCTATTTTATTATTTTTATACTAATATTTCTCCAGATTGTTTCAAGTTTGTTTCAGCTACAGAAAATTGCGATATTTCAACTACTTAATGCTGGAACAACATACTAAAGTAACGCTTAGAAAATTGTACATGTGATGAATGTATAACAAAAAATATGATGAAAAAACTAATTTCAAAAGTCAAAATGATGATCAGATTAAGATTAACACGATCAACATCTAGATGACATGAGTGAGTATAATTTTAAATTTAATTAGATTATAGAAAAACAATATAAAACCTCATGATCAGATGTATTTTACAAAATAACTGAAGGGGTTTCTTTTTGTAAGACAATTTTAATTTTTGACATCGTAAATGGTAAAACATTTCACAGACTACTGCATTTGAGTTTAAACAGTTTTAGTAAAAATAAACAAGTATAATTAATTAGTCTTATTTATTATAAATAACACAAACTTGTGAAGATTTTTACTATATGGAACATTTTATATGTCTGAAGATGAATCGATGGCGCTAGTTTTAAATTGAATTTTTTCAATAATTATTTGTAAAGATTTTCCACAATACTATATTTTAGATGTATTTGTTGTTAACCTATTTTTAGTAGTAAAAGAGTTGCTGTATTCACTATAGAACATTATATTAATTATGTAAGCATCTTGAATCTGCATTTGCCATAGTCTAGTACAAGTTTTATTTTATGTCATACTAAAGATGGGCTCTCTCTTTTTTTGTTTAGCTTTCGGAATCACCGTAAGGTATTACTTCAGGGGATGAATGAGGATGATATGTATGAGTGTGAATGAAGTGTAGTCTTGTACAGCATCAGGTCGACTGTTCCGGAGATGTGTGGTTAATTGAGACCCGACCGCTAAAGAACACCGGTATCCACAATCTAGTATTCAAATCTGTATAAAAGTCTAGAACTCTTAACTTCAAAATAGCTGATTTGCGATGATGAGTTAACCGCTAGACCACCTCGGTAGGCTATTAAAGATGGGCTGCTTTCCACCAACAGCACTGCTAACATGGTAAGTTAACTGTTATTTAGCAAACTCGCTGGATCCCCTCTTATAAGTAATCTGTCTTGGTTTGCATTCTGTTACATGAGTTTTCTTTGCATGACATTAAAAATTGCTAATCTGAACAGAAGGCTGAGCAAATACTTTGGACGGTGTAACAAACTTATACCAGACAGTATAAGTGGTTGAGGTGTAATCAAAGTAATGAGGTGTAGCAAAATTTGATTGGCATATTTTAAAATGAACTTACAAAATAAAAAAATAAAAAACCACGGGCTTTGCATCTCTTCTGTATATCTTGTGCAGAAAATTTAATACAAAGTACAGTAATACAAAGGGATTCATTCACCTATGCCGATCGGTATTCGAATGGTATAGTGTGAAAAACAAAATAATTTCTATTTTTTGTTTGCAAAATATCTATAGTTAAAAAAAAGATGCTATTCAGTTCATTAATCTACCATTGACATTATTAAGACCTGTGCTTCACGGGCAGGATACTCCTATTTTAAAAGTTCAATCTGTGTTACTAGACGATAAAATTTCATCCACCTAGCATACAGAAAAAATTAATACAATTTCTTCACCGGTCTTTAAAGATTAGAATCTATAGCCGCCCAAAGATGAAGGATTTTGTTCACAATTTGGATCTTACTAAATAAATTAACATATAACATATATACAGTTAAATAAACAATTTGTTTGGAGTTTTAACGGTAGTACTTTTACACTGAGGCACTACAGAGTACTTGTAAAACTTTGAATTCATTTTAGACTCGGTAATTTTTGAAACATCTTAAAGACTCCACTAAACATCTGATTGTTTTATAAGGTGTGGTGTCATAGGAGAGGCGATGACAGTTTGGAGAGTTTTGGTGGAAAACTTTAATTACTTTATAAAAATGCAAAATACGTCGTGTAAATGATCATTTATGTATAACATTTATATTTTAATAAAGTAGACCGTGAGGCATAATATAAACCGGTTTCTCAAAAACAGTCAACTAGCCTATTAACATAGCCTTATTTGTTAATAATAGACTTGTGAAGATTTTTACTATGTGGAACATTTTATGTGTCGCAAGGTGAATCAAGTGTACTAGTTTTAAATTTAATTTTTTTTTAATAGTTGTAAAGATTTTGCACAAGGGATTTTTATGCAGAGAAAACAGCATCACAACAATTTTTCTGTATGGCCAGTTTAGGCGCAACAGATTGTGAGAAGAAGAAAATTTTAGTTCTCCTTTTTTCAAATCTGTTTTTAATATCTCTTTTCATTAAGTTACTCGGTTTATTTTAATAAGTGCACCGATTCAATATTCCTACAAATAAGTTTGGGGAAGAATACTAGTTGTACAAGTAGAAAGTTCTTCTCTTTTTTAGGAGATCTCTAGTTAAACAAATAACCACCTGTTTACTAAGTTTGAAATTTTTTTACTTGATTCTTTTTACAGACATAAATTGCGCTAAGAGAAACAAAACATTAAAATCAGAAACTCCAGCTATATTATATCAGAACAGCATACAGGAAAAACTAACAAGATAAAGAATAAAAATTATAAATTATGAGGAAATGTTGTGGTGCAAGTAGAATGGTGGATAGAATTTGTAATGAAAAACTAAGGCTACTGTGACATCTTAAAAAAAATGCAATGTGGGAAGTTAGCTAAATAATTCAAGCAAAACAGAAAAGCAACAGACGTAGTAGAGGGGTAATTGGAGAAAGGCGATAATGTAAAAAATTATTTCAAATATAAACAGATGAAGTAAGTACTGTGCTCCAAAATTGTTACTTTAAAGAGAATTAAAGTTAAATACTCAGTTTTGTATGGTTTTGTCCATCTAGTTTATTGGAAAAATAATACTGTTAAATTAAATTTTATTATATTATATCTCAAGATGATCTAAATCCAGTTATATTTTAGCCATTTAATATTTGTTTTTCGTTAGACTCGGGCTGAGTTTCCTAGAGAATACCCACCATTAATTGAATACTAACAAAAACAGTAAATTATAAACATTGAAAAAATTATAATCTATTTAAAAAAACCCCTATCTATTTAAGCCTAACCGTTCACTAGATTTGTAGCTTGATATCATCCAGTGGATGAATTCTGTCTTTATAGTTGCTGAAAAATACAGTTAAAAAATAGGTTAGAATAAGTGTGCGATATCTGTAATAGTAAATGTTAAAATATTTAATATCAATATTTTAATATTTATTAAAACTAATCGGGCTGATCTTCAAACTTAGTTAAATAAACTTATTTGAAACAATTTCGCAATTAAAATAACAAAACACCAGCTTTTACTATTTGCAATAATTTTTAAACTTTTTACATTTTCATTTTACTTTAAACTTCATTTTTCATTTTAAACTTTTTTTATTTTCATTTAGATTAAAACAGAATTTGTATAAAGTGATAATTCTAGAAGAACTTTGTGTATTACTCATTCTGTAAGCGATTATTTACTCTGTTTTTTTTTTTAACCTCCAGAACCACCATTAATTACTGTTTCAGAGGATGAGATGAATGACAAGTAGCGTGTGAAAATGTCATGCCTGACCGGGATTCAAACCAGAGACCTCCAAATGAAAGACCAAGACACTACCATTCGCGCCATGGAGGCCGGCAAAGCGATTATTTACTTAAATGAAACTAACTTTACTAATAATAGCACTAGTATGATGTTAGTACAATCTTTATAAAATTTTATGATTATTAAATTATATTTCTCTACAAACAAAAAACAATTAAATTAACTAAGTACAAGATAATCAAGTGATTTAAACAGATGTTTCTCCAGGATATTAAATTCAGTCACTTTTTAAAAAAATCATAAGATGCAGTGCAGGTATTTGTTGAAAACCTTATTCAACCGTTTTTTTTTCCGTAGGGGGAGAAAAAGCTCTTCCAGCTGTCATCAGGCGCGATCTGATGGTAGTGTGGGCTCGCACCTTTTAAAAAACCTAACCCTTCTTCCCGTAGGAACTGGACTTGGCCGCATTGCATGACCACGGTTCCTGTGTGATAGGTGCGGGATACTTGTACTGCCCGCTTCTGAGCAGCAGGATGTGACATTCACCAGGAGTCATCGGCAGGTGATGACCTGGGTGGGCTGTTGCTGCTCACTCCTGGAGACTGGCCGTCACCCAGTACCTACCCTCAAGCTTACCCTTGATTATGTCTGTAACCATGCACTCTACCACAGCCCAACTCTTCCTGCACCTGAGTATGCAGCCTGCAACATTATCAGGATCTAGATGTCTCACTGCCTGATAACATTCTGCCTGCGATTGCTCCCAGTGGTGGCAGTTAAAGACAGTATGTTCAACGGAGTCAACCTATCCACAGTAGACACAAAGGTCTGATAGTTATTCAACAGCTTGTATAGCTGCTGATAAACAATAATTTTTCAATCTGTAAAACTGTTAAAAACAGTACGACACAGTAACAACGATACATTTTGCACGAAAACCCTCAGAGAATGATGAATTTTGATCACCAGACCGAGTAGTAAAAATACTAGAATAAAAGTCAAAATGATTAGATAATTTATATTCATAGTAAACAATCTTTTAATTAATTTTTTTTAATAATTTTATAATTTATTAGATAATCATATTAACTCTCAGATCAACATATCATGAGATAACTGAATTTTAATGAGCGGAATTTACTCATTAAATTTTAATGAGTAACAATGTTTGAAGACTCGCCAATCCGGTGAGTTGAGTGCAGATTGTTCTTTCCTTTTCATCCAGCTATCTGTTGGAAACAACCTTCTCTTGTTTGTAAGGTTCCTTTGCTCCTAAATACTCTTGAAATATCCCTAACTTCCTTTTCTTTATCGGTTTACTGTGCCATCACCTCTGTGATCTTCATTCAGGCTTGTATTTCCTCTTACACAGATTCTTTCAGTTATGCTCCTTCTCAATCTTCATTACATGCATAAACCGATTGTCAGCCTTGTTCATTTTTTCATTCCAGTACTAGTCTTCATATCCTTGTGGTCGATTGAATGCTTAATCTACCATTATTTATCTTATTTTACTTCTTATTACATTTTCAATAACTGGATTTTTCCTTCTTTTTTACCTGCAATCACCTGTGTACTTTTACTGTAAGTCAGTATGAGCAGATAATATGACAAACACTACCTCCTTTCAGACATAACCACTCTGTAGTAAACTCCTCCATCTTGGAAAATCTACCCGGTTGTTGGATTCCCTTGGCAACAACAAAAATTATTTTGTATTTTGCTCTTTCCCAAAATACATGAAGTAATAATAATGAAATGCATGATTAATAATAATAATAATAATAATAATAATAATAATAATAATAATAATAATAATAATAATAATAATAATTAATAATGAACTTTGAATTCTACATAGATTGTTTATTACTGTAATTTATTTTTTTTAAATTCATAATATACTAAGAAATTTTTCTTTTTTTTTGCAGAATTTTAATTAACTGGATTATAATATTTTATACAATCAATTCAGTATTTCTCTATGAAGTTTATTTATACTAATCAAAGAATTCTTTTGTAATTTGATAATATATGCTACTGATTGTGAAGTGCAATATATGACTGCAGAACAATGATTCCATGAGAAAAAAAAGAATGGGGTAGACAAAGAAAACTTAAGAAGAAACACCCAAACATTAATATTTTTTGTTATTGACATCACACTTTGTATAAATATTATAAACAGAAGTAAGAAATATAATGTATTATAATAAAGAATCTTTCAGTACGTAGAGACAAACATCTTTAGTTAAAAGTATATCTAAATAGATGTGTTCTTAGTTGAGGTCAGGTGGAATATATTGGCCAGTTCTTCAACATGATCATGATTGTTCGCATGTGACCAATGGATATTTTGCGGTGAAATGTTACAGGATAACGGCTTTAGGCCACGTATAAGCCTGTCTAGGTCTTCCATTTGTAGGCAGGCTGCTAAGGCACCTGCTAAGGAGGATGGTCCAATTGAATTCGGGAGTCAGCGCCTGGGGAAGAAGATGGTGGATCTTATGGGGTATGGATCTGACACTGAGGCGTTGAAGGCAGTCAGGGTGATTGATAAAGAAGTCAGGAAACTGACCCTGTTTGTAAAAGACAACACCAAAACTAAGAAGGAGATTAAAGACATTGTCCTGAAGCTCCAGCAGAGTGTTGGTCATCGAGAGAGTCAACGAGGAGGAAGTGGTTCTCCTGTGCAAGAGATTCTGGCGGGAGGAGCGGTTTACTAGCGTGAGTGAACCCAATGCCACCAGTGCTCTGGAGAGTGATGGGATCCATGTGTTGGATCTTAATGGAAATAGTAGCGGGTACACTAAGGTGGTGTTTGGTACCTGCAAGGTACTTAGACAGTTAAGAGTCTGAAGGTAAGCTGAGAGCAAGTCTGGTTCTAGCAGAGAATACCAGGCCTGAGTTATTGCTTGGTGATAGGATGGAAATGAATGAACGGCGTAGTTTCATCGTGGTAGTAGATTCCACTAAGAGGGAAGACTTCGCGCAAAGCTTGAGTGTTACTGAACATTGCTTAAGATTAACACGGTGACAAAGCTAGACATGGCAATGGTAATGCTATGGGTAAGTGACTTCGGAAGGTTGTCGAGTATGTCGCAATGAGAGCCAATCGGAGGTACTCTTTCCGGCTGATGTCGGATAGTGCTGCTAAGCAAACAGCCATGGGTGGAGACAAAGGTAGTGTTCAATGAGTGGATATGGTGCCAACCCAAAGTAGGACTCTAGTGGTTAGAGCAGAGGGTTGTTCTTATGCAGTGGCCGTTGCGGGGCTTTGCTGTTGTTGTGGTTGACCACCGTAAGCAGTGTTATAACTGTGCATGGGAGGGGTACCTGAGTAGGGATTGCAGTGAAGTTCAAGTAGCTTCACTGCAATCCCAAGTATCTCAAGTAGCTCTGGAAGGTACAGTGCCTCTGTTTAACTGGGATGAAGTGGGAAAAGAGCTTCTCCCCTATGCCAGTATTGTGGGGTCGTTCACTCCTCAGAACATGTTATGCTAGGATGTCGCACCCAGTAGTGGATGAGTTTGGGGAGTTAAGGGTCAGAATGTTGTCCCTAAGATGCTTGCCTTGGAGGTAGCGAGGCGGGGTAAAACTGCCATTGTTGAGGCTATTGTGTGTTGTATTGTGTGTGGAGGCACAGGACAGCGAGTAGGAGTACCTTGCATGGGTCGTAGTTGATGTAGTGCTCTTTTTTGGTTGGGGCTTGTGTTTTGTTGTTGTGTATTTCATTATTATTCATAGTATTGTATATATGTAGTCGGGCAAGATTAGTTTCTGTATGTATTAAGTGTATTGATTTTTATGTATATGCATGATGTTGCATCTTTGGTATTTATGTATGTATTTTGTGTATTTTATTAGTCATGTTTTCATTCATGTATTATGTAGGTGAGTACTCAGGTCGGGGCTTATGTTGTATTGTTGTGAATTTTATTGTTTTATTTTTGCATATTATGTGTTTGTCATAGTATTTTTTAGTATATTATGTACAATTCTCTAAAAGGGTATTTTCGGTCTTTATATGTAACAAATTACTTTCAGGAGTATGTTAAGTAGTCTACACACACACGCGCGCGCGCGCGCGCACACACACACACACACACACACACACACTCACATATATTGTGGAGTGTAAGATTATTTCAGTGTATGAAATTGCACTGAGCAACTAATTGCAATTGTGTGGCCAATAATGTCAGTATGGCTGTTTTGCATAGGTGGCGACCTCTCACTGGGTGGGGACTGACTAATGCTTCAAAAGTGGGTCTGATCCACGGTCAGTACAATTGCAAAAAGAAAAAAAGAAAATAGATCTGTGTTACTTTCAAAATCATAAAATCATTAGTTCGGAGCATCTGTGTAAACAGTTAAAACTGTGAATAATAAATACTGTTGTTTATATAACTATCATAATTATTCAATAAGTCTTCTTGAAAGTGCATTTTTGAATAAAAAATTCGGTGATAAGATTAATGTTTTAAAGGGTTAAAAAACACCTAAAATTTATTACCACCTTATTAAGTAATTAATACAGTAATTAATAGTGAAAATTATTACAAGTGAGTTTAACAGTTCAAAAGTGGCCAAAATTTTAATAAAAATATTTAAAGTTAAAATTGGCTGAATGTTTCAAAATAAATTGATTTGATAATTAACATGGGGGGAATGGATGATCGATCAAAGTTTCAGTTATAATTGCGAAATCATAGATCAATGAAATTATTCAAGAAGACAGACAAATTATAGAAAAATGTTTTGATGGAATTAGTAAGATAAAATTAGTAAAGATAAACTGCATAAGAATGTCCCTCTGCTATAACCACACTAGAGTCCTATTTTGGGTTTGCACTATATCCGTTTGTTGAACACTACCCTTGTCTCCACTCACAGCTGTTTGCTTAGCAGCTCTATCTGCCACCAGCCGGAAAGAGTACCTCTGATCAGCTCTCCTTGCGACATACTTGGAAACCTTCTGAGAAGGCATTTACCCACCGCATTGATTGCCAAGTCAAGCTTTGTCACTGCGTTAATCTTAAGCAACGCTCGATAACACTCGAGCTTTGCAGTCTTCTCCCTTTGTGGAATCTATAACCATGACAAAACTACACTGCTCATTCATCTCTATCCCATCACCAAGCAATACCTCAGACCTGGTATTCTCTGCTAGAACCAGACTTGCTCTCAGCTTGCCTTCAGACTCTATCTAACTGTCTAATTACCCTGCAGGCATCAAACACCACCTTGGAGTTGATTTTTAGACAAAAATGGATCAAAAGAATAATTTTCATTTGATCGTACAATAAAATGCAAAACTTCATTCAAATGTACGTTGAAATACCACTGTAAAACATGAGTGAGATTTGATTACAGCTTACCAATAGAATTAAATAAATCAGATTTCACATATGAAGGGAAATTAAACATTATCCAATTGACAGAGGTTTATTACATGTATTAATTTTATAATAAAGCGAAGGAAAAATAGTCAAGATAGTATGAGCTAGATTAAAAACTTAAAGAACTGCACGTTCAGAATTTTTAACTAAGTATAAACTGGTGATAGCAAGAGAAGCTGGTGCTTCGCTGCTGTTGGTAGGCTTGACGAAGATAATTTGCTGAAGACGATGTTGACCGGCGAAATATCATGGTGAGAAGTGGCTGCCTTGGTCGAAGGTATCCTCAAAACCAAGATGGCACAGGAATTATTGCACGAGGGCTAGCCTTCATATGACAGATGGTGAGGGGACAGCCTGTACAAGGAGGTGGTTGGGGGCTCCCTTGGGGTCGTCACTACTGTCAAGGTGGGCAGGACTCTCCAACCCATCGGATTGGGGCCGACAATGACCTGATCTATAGTGTTGCTGACATTGTATCTAGACAGCGACCTCCTCCTCTTATTGTGGTGCTGTAGATCGAACCCCGGACCCCTACTAGACCGGTCGCTTCACAAGTGAATAGATGTAGAAAGGAAGAAGTTCCACTTCTTCCACTTCCACTGTGAACGGAGGCTACATTATCGTGGATAATGTGTTCTGCCAAAGCATGCATGGTGGGCAGGATAGGGATAGCCTACGCATGGAGGTGGTTAGGGGCCATTGGGTCGCTGCCACTGGCGATATGTGTAAGACTCCCAACACCGCCCTGTGTGTATAAACTGGCAGTCAAGAGGATTTCTTTTTGAAATTTATAAAAGAAGTTTTATATATATTTGTGAAATCCATCTCCTAGACTATTATAATTATTAGGAGAGATTTCCAAATTAAATTATGGAATGTAAATTACATCCAGGAACAGACACTGATTCTTACCACAATATAGTTGTGTCTAAATGTACGGTGAGGTACAGAAAACAAAGAAAAAATGGGATAATAAAGACCAGAAAAAAGAATGATATGAAATAAAAATTGGGACAAATGTAAGGACAACTATTACAAAAAATGAAGAAATAAAATTAACAGAGGAAATAATTTTAATCAAGAAAGGGACTTCAAATAGAAATATGTCTAAAGAAAATTACATATCTTACATTGGTGTTTGAAATTTTTTCCACTTAACTTTAGCAACGTAACTGATAAGCACAATGAACACTTTTCTTAGGATGTGTCAGAGATGGAAACATCCTTCCAGGGAAAATGGTCTAAAGATGCTTGCCGATTACTGTTGGGGAATGAAAAGAGTTGTTCCTGAGGAAGATTCATAAGAAAACTAAAGAAAAACAGATATTAGGTAAGATACTTTAGGCTTTATAATTCATTAATCAGGTTTTCTTTAAATTTGCGTTACTAAATACCCTGACCTTCGATTTAATTTTGGTTAAAAAGTTTAAAAAGTTAAAATTTTTGTTTAAATTGAACATTATTGCGTTTTTTAAATTTTATTTGAATTTTTTCATTGTTTATTTTATATAACCACTTAGAAGAGGGGGGTGTATCTATTAAAATGTAAATTTTACATCAAAGTAAATTTGATGTAAAATCAAGTCTGTAACACTTTTATTGAGTGCTAGGAGAGAAATTATTTGAATTGCACAAAAAACAACGGTATTAAAACCATTTTTCTGTAGTGGAATTCATGGTAATGTTTTTTTAACATTACAGTGAAGAGAGCAATTTGTTTTTTTTTTTATGAGGAAGAGTAAATATAATTCTCTGTTTATTTAAACCAAATGTACAACTTTTTTTTGTAATGTTTAAATAATCATCACAAAATAAAATAATAAATAAATAAATAAATAATCTTCCTGACGAAGTCAGAAAGAATGAATTAAGGTGATCGATATCTATTATTAAATTTCACAATATTAAGATATAATTTATTCTGATATAAAATGATTAACTTTTGTCGCTCTTATGCTAAGGGGTTTAATATATACTTTTCTTTTTTTTTTATTTACAGCTATGTTTGCCATGATTTCAGCTTTTGTTGTTCATTAACTTTACAGAGGAATTTGAAACGATGAGAATGAAATTTTCACCAGATTACAGTTAAATTATTTAATATTTTATATGTTCTCGTACGAGACAAGTGCACCGTTCTACGATCATAAGTAAGTACAATATTACTTACATTTAGTAGAAAAAAAATGTTTTATTTTTCAGTAAAATTTTTTAATAGTATTGCAAAAGAGAAAGCTTTCTTTGAAACCCTTCTTGATCTTGGTGATCCGTAAAAATAAGTAAGTAGTCTCTTCATGTTTTATGTAAAATAGTTGTACACTAAAAACAATATTCTTATTAGTGCAAGTCTTTTTTTCTGCCTGGCATTACGAAGAGATGTCCAAGATTGCCATCAGTTTTAATGGAAATTCTTGTTAGATTTAGAGTTCTTTTTCATCTTTATCATAATTGAAATCGTCCAGCTATGTACGACTCTAAATGTTTATATAATAATTATGAATTTGTAATTTTCAAAATTCCTATAGAATCTCTTCAAACTTCAAATAAATTGAAACAAAAAATATGCACAAAAGAACAAGTATAATGTATTGTATCTCAAATTAACTAGTATTTATTTCTGGTTTGTAAAATATAACTTTTCAAATAGAAGATTTTTTGATATGACATACCATAATTTATTTTCACCTGTCTGATGGCATGGCTTAGACCCGGTCTAAATTAACCCTCCCATTGCCAAGCTTTTCGACACCTTTATTTTACCAAACAGAGTATTTTGACTACCCCAGTACTACTTTGTGATTTAGTGTAATATTTGTTTTTAGATTCTGTTATTTTCAACGAATAGCTTTATTTAGTTTTGAAATACAGTTTTTCAAATAATTAAAAGTATTAAAAACTGAATGTAGAAGCAAAGTACAATAAATTTTATATCATTCACAAGAGAAATTCAATAATGGACACCTGTAAAATTAAAAATGTATACGTTTTGGCTGTCATTGCAGTAAACTAGTGCTTTGCCTCAAAATAACATTTTTGAACTGTTCATTCAGGTACATTTTTGCATAACATGCGCTTCACAATAACAGTTTCTTCTTTGTATATATTACAAACAAGTTTCTTGCACATTACACAATAGAATCGTGTTTTACTATCTTCATTTCTCTTGCAATCTTGACAGCACTGTGATGGTAACTTGGAACTTTCAGGTTGGATTACTGCTGTCGGAATTTCAGTACCGCATGCTTTCAGTGCGTCTTTTACTTCCTTATTAAGACTGTTGATATTTCTAGCTCTTTCCTCCATGTTGCCTTTGCCAAGAACAAATGCCAGCTCAGTCATGAAAAGTTTCCATAGGCTCCGATTATTCTCCTGCCACTCAGGAAATGTTTGTGTGTACAGAATTTATGCATTCAGTGCTGAAATATCTACCATCTCCATGAAAAGTCTTAGTGGCCACCCCCTGGTTCCTCTAACACGGCTGTATTCTCTTGTCATTTTGTCTCCATTATCTACGGCACCTTTAGTTTTGTTGCAACGGAGTATTATTTCAGATTTGTATTCACTTCCTTCACCCTTCACTTGCCTCTCGTGATGCTCAATAGAGAGTAAGATTACCGACTTACCCCTTTTTGGAACACGGAAAACTAGTCATTTGTGAAACCAAACATTGAAGAATGAACTTCTTTCTGGGCAAATATTCCTTCAGAATCTCTTTCTTATCGGAATACAGAGTACCAATGAGTGTCATGTTTTGTTTTAATAGTTCAGCAGCCAAGGGACAACCGGTGAAAAAATTATCAGTTGTCATTTTTGGCATTTCACACTAAGTAGGGAAGTCTCACAACCCCACCAATATATCCTGTCAATAATAGCTATGAAAACAAAAAAAAATGGGGTCAGTCATGATTGTGAATACAATTTCAATTATTTCAGGACAAAGTCATGAAACCACAAGTATGTATCTCTTCACATAAAATTATTATAAGGAAAAAATCAACCTGGGTTAGTTAGAATACCTTGCTTGGTAATGTGGGGGTTAATGAAGTTTCTTTTGCAGTACTATTTTAACAGAATAAAAAATCAAATATTAAAATGATTTTTCCTAATTCTGACAAAAAAAATGAAAGTAATATAGTATTTATATTTTAATTAGAAGTCATTATTAGTTGTAAGAAACAAGTAAACTCAATTGCGCATATTATATTTATTAGTGTAATAATCACTTAGGAAAAGAGTAAGAATTTTTTCTGAATCCTTTCAAATTTTAGTTCTTTTATTCCATATTTTATATTACCCCTCTTTTTCATTTTTTGTAACATTAGAGTTCCATTTCCAGTTTTATATACTGGAACTAAGAAACCTAAAAATTCTATAGAATTTTAGGTAGATTTAATACGAAAGTTATCTATTGTAATGGGTACCATGATTTGCCTTCTAGAAAATTTTGACATATCTTTGAGTTTCACGTCCCCCAGGACCCCAAAACCACCATCAGCTCAAAAGATTATTTAAATATAATCTTTTGATATATATATATATCTCTCTGTATATATTTCACTTTCTTGTGGACACGATAACTGCCATAATTTTTCGCCAATCACTTTCAAATTATACATAAAATATAACAACCCAAAATCTCGGTTGAATTCATTAATGGGCAAAATCAGACCATGGGGGGATTTTTTCAAAAATCAAAATATCCCTATAACTTTCGTAAGTAAAATATCAAATTTCTTTAAAGTTCCTACTATTCTTTGGATAAGGGCCTAAGACTTATCTAAGTAAAATTTTTTATATCACCATCTATCAGTCCAAGGGGTGGAAAAAATGAAGTTTCGAAGACAAAAAAAAAAATCATACCTTCCTCAATAGGCACAGTATCAAATATGTTTAAAGTGGTCGTTAGTCCTCTAAACATGACCTTAAAACCTTTGTCTGAAACAATGTTTGATATGACCAACCCTTACAGCAAGAGATGACTGAAACATTGCTGAAATTGTAAGAAGATGGGGCTTGTTGTAGGCTAAACATGTGAAACTTTATTTCACATGCAACCATTGTTGTATTAAGTAAATTTAAAGTTTTTCTTAACTTTAAGGTAGAAATCTTTTTTATCCCTTACTTGGCACCGGTGAAATCTACCTCCACCTTTCGGCATGCCAAAAGGTTTTTTTTCACTAATGGATCACTTCTGACTAATAATTAGGTATTTTTTATGTTTGTAAACGAATTTTATAATTTTTAAATTCAGGAATTAACATTATTTTTTATTATACAATTCATTATTTTCAATAATTTTGTTACAAATTCAATAATTTGATAATAAATGTAATCGATTTAACCTAATAGATAAATTTAAAAATAATACATAATACTTTCAAAAAAGGAAAAAGAAAAAAGACATTAATGTTTAATTAAAAACAAAAAATTATGTACAGTTAATAAATCAAACAAATCAGGACATAGATAATTTGAATTCTCAATACGTTCAAATGTTTGAACATTCAGTATATTATTATTAACTAACATTATAATAGAACACTAAAATAAATTATGGAAAACGATAAATACTCTATGTCATTTATATATTTTTATTGTGGAAGTTGAATAAATTGCATAGAAATACCTTACAGCAAGCAACAGCAGAATATTTTTAAATGGCCAGAATCATAATTAATAGACTATTAACAAAATATTTATTTTTAAAAAATGAAAAGTTATGAGAAATTTTGCTAATTTTTTTATGTATCATTACTTTACAATTTATTACTCCAAAATTTAACTGTAGTAATCTTCTTGAATCAGAAGATTCAAGTCTTCTGAGACAGCTAGTATAGTACAATCTCTACTAGAAAAACACCATAACAGGATGCAGGTGGATTGGAGGAATAAGAGAGGATCTTAAGGAAACTGTCTTACACCAGAAGACACCACATTAAGATAAAATTAAACAAGAAAATCAAAAACAGACGCCTGCTTCACACTCGCCAGAAAAACATACAACACGAACATTTTTAACACTAGAAAGGGCACAAAGAACAGAACTTATTAAAAAGTACTGGCAGGAACGCAAGGCTCAAACAGTCCCATCAAAGAGACTTTGATAATTGGCTGACCAAAATGTTCTTATTATGTGGTCATAAAAAATTATATATATTTATATATATATATATATATATGTCTCTTCTTTTAATTAAATTTTTCCAAATGCTTCTTTCTTCATCAATTTGTCGCAAAACCTTTTCATTTGTCACTTATCCACCCATCTGATTTTTAACATTCTCCTATAGCACAACATTTCAAAATCTTCTAATCTTTTCTTTTCAGGTACTCCGATTGTGCAAGTTTCACTTCCATATAAAGCTGTGCTCCAAACATATACTTTCAAAAATCTTTTCCTGACGTTGAAATTAATTTTTGATGTAAACAAATTATATTTCTGAATAAAGGCTCATTTCATCTGTGCTATTCGGCATTTTATATCGCTCCTGCTTTGCCCATCTTTAGTAATTCTACTTCCCAGATAACAAAATTGTTCTACGTCCATAATCTTTTCTCTTCCATATTCAGTGGTCCATCTACAATATTTCTACTACATTTCATTACTTTTGTTTTGCTCTTGTTATGTTCATGTGCTAGTTCTTGTGTAAAACTTCTTCCAAATCGTTCATTGTTTCTTCTAAATCTTTTTTACTCTCGGCCATAATTACCATGTCATCAACAAATCGTAGCATCTTTATGTTTTCACCTTGTACTGTTACTCCGGATCTAAATTGTTCTTTAATATTATTTACTGCTAGTTCTATGTAAAGATTAAAAAGTAACAGGAATAGGGAACATCCTTGTCGAACTCCCTTTTTTATTACAGCTTCTTTCTTATGTTCTTCAATTATTACTGTTGTTGTTTGGTTCCTATAAATGTTAGCAATTTTTCTTCTATCTCTGTAATTGAAACCTATTTTTTTTAAAATGCAGAACATTTTATTCCAGTTTACGTTATCAAATGCGTTTTCCAAGTCTATAAATGCCACGTATGCAGGTTTGTTTTTCTTTAATCTTCCTTCCACTGTTAATCTGAATGCTAAAATTGCTTCCCTTGTCCCTATACTTTTCCTGAAACCAAACTGGTTTTCTGCTAACACTGCTTCCACTATCCTTTCAATTCTTATGCACAGAATTCTAGTTAAGATTTTTGATGCATGACTAGTTAAGCTAATTTTACTGTATTCTTCACGTTTATCTGCTCCTGCTTTCTTCGGTATCATAACTATAACACACATTTTGGAATCTAACGGAAAAGAGATGCGATGTATATAAAGTATATAATATATTATTATTATTTACTCATCAGAATACAAGATTTAATTAACTCATTTAAATAAACTTTCTTGGATGCTAAAGTAACATCTTGAAACTTCAAAGCCAAGAGGAAAAATGATCTGTCATTAACGGTGAGCCCTTATGGCGTAATCCATACTGGTGGATTGAATGTACAAGAATCTGTCAATTCATTCAACTACAGCCAACAAGTCTATTTTTTGTGAAGGTAGATACTTTTGATGGCTAAATTCTTGCTTGTGACCATAACAGTGTATAGACATCGACCGCAATTGTAATCGCGCAGCTAAAAGAAGAGTTGTTACAGTAAATTAGTCTAGTCATAAAAGGGGAGTCCGTCCCTGACTTCGTTTAACTTTATTTTATTTTACCAATTATAAGGCCAAATTTGGTATTTTAAATCGATGCAAGAGTAGTCTACATACATTTGACTAAGGGACTAATAGCCCTATCTACGCTATTATCTATTTTATACCTAAATATAAGTTTTAAATATTTAGCTTTAACAGTAAATTGACTGCTAACTAAGATTACAATTAGCAACAGTTCCAAAGACCAGACTGCAGGTCTCTATGCCATCATTAGGTAGCCTAAAGAGGTAGCAGAAGAAAAATTAGTTAAAAAATAAAAATTGATTCATTAAATTTTAATCTCCATCTAGAGTTGAAAACGATTTGTTTGTTTATGTCACTCCTATGAAAGGCAATATTCTGTTCATACATTTTGTAAATTAAGCATAGTAAACGATATTTGCTCATTAAAGCACAATAATTTTTTGATTTATTTATAACTGGAAAATAATTGATGTGTTTTTTTTTTTTTGTTGCAAAACTCAGAAATACATATATATATATATATATATATATATATATATATATATATATATATATATGACAAATATCAGTACACAGGATCAAAATGCTGTTTAGATTTTTATCTGGAACCGATCAGAATAGATTACATAATTGTAAATTTCTATGTTTGAGTTCATTGTTCAAAGAACTTTTATTCTGTTAATCCACATATCGATTACATTCATTGTAATTTTCCTTATATTATATAAGACTTTTTTAATATTTTATCAAAAATGTATTCATAATCGATCGTTAGAATTGAAGTAATATACTCGTGCTTTTAATGAACCACCGTAACACATGATGTGTTTTTTTTTACTCCATTCTTTCTATATTCTCCTGAAGACGGGTGTAACAGGTGAAAACCTTTCGATACATTTTATTGATAAGAGATTGTAGATTGTTATTATTATATAATTTTTATTTCTTTTTGCAGGGAAAAAGGATGGATATCACCAGATGTGGAAGAAATTTATAAATCATAAAGATTTATTATAATTAAAATTGTAATATTATCGTAATGTATAAATTTTTTTTTTACTATGTTATAAGCCTGTAATGTGAAATGTATCGTAGACATAAATATTGTTAGGCTGTTCTTATCAAGGTTTTGCCACGGTTTCCCTTGATACAATAGGGCAAATGCCGGAACAGTTCGTTTAGTTTTCCGTGGAATTTAATTTTTGACATCCTTATTCTTACCTAAAATAATGAAAATAAATATTTATTTATAATTTTATTTTTTGTAGTTTTTTTTCATTACCTGGTTAATGCCGAATTAATGTGACCCCCATTAACCACTAAAAGTTGAAATTTAGCTCAAATACATAATTTTCTATCGGCTAGATGGCGCTCCGCCGTGTTACAGCAACCGTGTCCATGCTGCATTATACATCGGTGTCAAAACAAGCGGAATGGAAGAGGAGGGCTGATCGCACGGCCACCAAGGAACCTAAACCCCATTAGATTTCTTTTTGGGAGGCATATAAAAATCATTATTCGGAGAAAATACGCGACATCAACCATCTACAGGAGAGGGTTGTTGCAGTGCGACGGTAGCATACATTACACTCGACATCCTGACGAGTACGTGGGAAGAGCCGGATTACCGTCTGGACATTTGCAGGGCAACGAACGGTACATATATCGAAGTACACCAAGAAAAACTTCAAAATCTACCTGTTAAGGATAGACACTAATGTACAGTAAGTAAGTTATACTACCTTAAATATAATGCCGTTTAAATCGTACTTGAAATCAAACAGTTCTTATATAAAAACTCTGTATGTATATTTATTTGAGAGTAAAATCATATTTCTATGGTTTGCATAATTTTTCCATACGCAACAGACATCCATACGTGGATCTAACTTACGAAGGATACCTCTACAGTAAATTTAAAGTAAAGTTTTAAGCGATTCAACGGAACATTTTTCCGATAGGTTATGTATAGTAAATACAATTCGATGCCGAGTTGTAAATTGTAGTAAATCGCCTGTGGTTGTGTTTTTTTTTAGTATTAATACAATTTTTAACTGATTTTAATTTTTTTTTTCATTTAATTAAATATTTTGTGACACTCATTTTTATCATGATTTCCCTTGATCCATCCAGAAAAATGTTGAGCGGTTCTTTTATTTTCCCGTCTAAATAACGCTATAGTACAGCTGTAGCTCTAGAAGGAAAAAGTATCCGTAATCTGTCCAATTTGGGCATACGCGGTTTTCGCCTCTACGGAACCCAAAAAACCGGATGGAAATTTTCCGAATGTTAATGTTCGTATGTACGAGTGTGCGAGTTCGGTGTTAGCCTCTAAATCGTCTTATATCACCAGATCAACCGGACCGATTTTGACCAAACACGGTCAGATTACTTCTATATACGGGGCATTGATGCGTTAAATTTTCAACTTAAAAACTCAAGGGGCGAGGCTGTAGGACAAGGGCACCCTCAGTATCTCGAAATTTCACCTAATTAAAGTCGTATTTTTCTTAAAAATAAAAATATTTGCGAAATCGCACCTCCACCCCAAAAAATGCTCTAAACTACTGTTATACGAGTATATTGTGACGTCACAGGTGAGCGGTAAAATTAAATAAATGAATAATATTTAAAGTGTAAAAAAATAATGCGGACTGGACGGTGCGTTAAGCCTCACAGCTGCAACAATCTGCCGACGGTGTAAGCGAAATTTGTTCTGTGTAACTTGTGAAATTACATTAGTTAATGCCGACTGTTGTCGCTAGTCCCGTCACACATGACGGTATGCGAATTAAATACGGTATGCGCGCGCGCTTTAGTTTGACTCATTGAATTAAGTAAACGAATAAATATACTTAAATAAAATAATAAATATTTTAAATTAAGTTGTGTGTGTAAGCCGTGCATCAGAATTAGAAATAATGGCTAATTGAAGACTACAGAATGAAAAATTCACAGTCCACTTACTTTATTCTATTTCTATAAAAAGTTATATTTTATTTATATATTTTTGTAATTTTTTTTTTTTTTTGAGTAAAATCAAAACTAGTAAACGGTTGCATAACTTCCCCAGATTTCCTCTTGACTGATTTTTATTTCAAATACGCCATTGATATTTAGAATACAATCTCGAAATATTTTTAAATATCGAGTAATAGAATTCGAGTCAGATTTGAACCCCTTTGTCAAATGACGTTTTTACTATAAAAATTATGCAGTATTGAAATTATATCGAGGAAAAAATCAAATTTCTTAGTAAAACATTTTGTTTCCTAGTCGTTCTCCCCTTCATCAAATTATTTATATATGTGTGTGTAGATAGAGATCTATTACAAAAAAGCTATAATGAGGATTACTTGAAATTATAAAAAAAGAAAAAAAAACAATCATGAACCCCTCAAAAAGAAAATATTTTCTTCAATTAAAAATTTACATACGCTTACATTCAAATAGTTTTAAAAATTACATTTTCTTGGTTAGCGATTCTTGTCTGATAAAAGTTTTACCTTAATTCTTGCCTTAATTCTTGGTAAAATTAAGCCAGATTGTAGATCTAAATAAAAGAGTAAATGCTATGTTTTCTTTTCTTTATGAAATCTGAAGTGAAAAATCGAAAGAAATTGGTTTGAGAACTGTATTTTTAGTAGTTTCTGAGAAATCACGGGTTAAAAGACAAACGATGTGTAAATCGCCCGCATTATGCTTCCGTTACTGAACCGTTTCAAAAAAAAATTTAACATCGGTTGTTTATTTAAAAAACAATTAAATTATTTCATTCTACATAAACAATATTACTGTGTCGATAAATTTTTAAATTATACCGATTAAAAAGTAAAAAAAAACCTCAATTTCCTGTATCCTGTTCACCGTGTAAACAAATACAAATAATTTCCATTAACGCCTTCTGAATTGTGAATTATTATATATTTAGTCGCTTAATTTAGTTATCTCGATATTATTTCATCTGTTTTTATATTTATGGACTTTAATCGAACCTAATTTTATTTTGTAATCGATAGTGAAATTTTTCATGCCGATCTGATTAAGTTTTTACCACGGTTTCACTTGATCCATCCGCACAAATGCCGGGACAGTTCCTTTTTTTTATTAATGAAATAGCGTATTTACGCGTTCCCGAGTATTATATACTCTTATATAATACACTTATATTATTCTACACTAATCGGAATAAAAAAATTATTTATTAACTTAATTAAACTCCAAAAGAAAAATTTATAGAGGTATCTTTTACTTTCACGTCTCGATTGAGTAGATGAATAACTTTAGGCGACAGAACAATCTGATAGTGTAATGCGGTGGTGTGTATCTTTTATTTTATCGATAGTCGGTTTGATTCGCGGTAAGGGTGTGACATTTTTTATCATATGATCCTCATCATCTATATCGATTCACTATAAATGTTGACTATCTCTCTAAAGAAACTGAATTTGAACCGCAGTTCTGCTATCTCAAACATTAGACGTAATAACAACTTCCTGCTAGCCGTGCACGATGACTGAATCGGTCGCTGTTACCATCTATCTATACGATGTTTATCGTTCATTTATTATTTATTTTTTTCGATCGATGAATTAATTCACCGCAGAAGCTTACAAAGACACTTCTAAAGCGAGAACGTGAAAATGGAATTTTTAGCGTATGAAGAATACCGTGTCTGGCCGAGATTAGAACCCGGTACTCTGAATGAACGGCCGAGACGCTACCGCTCGGCTACGGAAATCGAGTAATTAATTTTATTTTTCACTTTTAAGTCGGTTCAGCTATTAACTACGTTTTGATTGTTTTGTTATACGTTTACCATAACTAGGCGCCAATTCAACCCACGACTTTTAGTGTAACAGGGGGAGCAGTTCTTTTTCCGTTGTTACAATCTTCATTCATTTTATTTATTTAATTTTAAATATTTAGCGATATTTGATATGAAATTTCTATGCGCACGCGTGCGATTGTTTTAACGTGTACTTTTATATTAATAATAAAGTCACCTGATTTGTCAGAAATGGAACATTAAATAAACGGTAACTATCAGCTACCGTTAACTAGCATAGATGTCGCTCGGATTTCAGTTCCCCGGTGAAATAAGACATACTGAAATTTTTAAGGCGTTATATAAGGGGTAAAATTGATGGTTTCTTATGTTTTTTGACCCGAAAAATAGAATAAAAAAACCAAGAACTATCATCCCTTATTTTCACGATATCCAGCGTAGAACAGAAAAGTTCAGTAACGAAAAATGTTTTTTTAGGTTTGAAGTAGAATAACTTTGTTAAACAAACTTGTAGAGAGTTTAATTCTGAGAAAATCGTTGTAATATACTGTATGGAGAAAAAAACTTTAAGGATTTGTAAAAGTAAAAACAACCGTTTTCTTTTTTTATTTAGTAAAATATGTGTAACCTTTGAAAAATTAAAATAATTTTAATTCACTTTAAAAAAAAAATACTCACTGTGGTTTATATTTTTTTAAATTTAAAATAAACGTTGGAAAATTCCACCGTTGACATCGATGCACTTTTCAACTCGTTTCCTTGCGTTCCTTGATGAGGGGCAACAGCACTGAGAATGCAAGCGATCAGTTCGTCACGTGCGTCTACTCTTTGCTTGTACACCTCTCATTTCATCCGTTCCCGTAAACAATAATCTAAGGGATTTAAGGTTCAGCTATCTACTCGGACAATTTACCAGCCCTCTACGTCCAGTCGTAGAGGGTTGGACGTAGAGTTTACGTAAATACCGGTACATTTTTCATCTAAAAACCGTCTTACTTTATTCGGGAAACGGGTCGGTATTCCATCAAGTCGATAATACATTTCGATTTGTTTCTACGATGACAAATTTTCAAGCAAAAAAAAACATCGTTTAAAAATTTCTCCCCGTGACACGTTTTAGTAAGAAAGGGCCTAATTTTTGTCGATCGTGCCGCATCAAACGTTCACCGAAAATTACGGCTGGAAATTTGATCCGACTGGAGCGTGTGGTTTTCTTCACACCACCGATGTGAATTCCACGTGTTGTTTACGCCGTTACGGATACAAGTAGCTTCGTCCGTAAATAGTACGAACGAGATTTAAAAGTAATTATGTTAACGCGCTGAAAAAACCCGTCCGGCACGATCACCAAGCTTGAGGTGTTTTATTTTCTGGACGTGACAAGGATTCAGTCCTTGAGCGAGTAATGTCCTCCGTACTGTACTTTGTAGAATGTCGAGTAACGTAGAAATTCTTCGCGTGCTCGTTTTGGAACTAAACTGTACTACTTGAAGAAATTTTTCTTTTCATCGGCTTGTACTGGTTGGCGTTCAAATGAAACACGAGTGCTGTGAAGTGTGCTATTCTCACGAAGATTATTAAATTCTACAAATCAATTTGTTGTTTGCGATCTAAATTTATTACGCTAAAACGTTGTTTTTAATTTTCATAAATTCATTCGCTGTTTTCTGTTAAATTTTGTTCCGTTTTGTTTTTAATAATAAAAGTTGATATTTTTTTGTTTTTCGTAGACTTCATTTCATTAATTTTCTCAAAATTAAGTTCTCTACACGTTTTCTTAATAAAATTTACGCATTTTTCAGTCGTTTAACAAAGTTATTGTACTTCAAACCTAAAAAAACGTGTTTTTCGTCACTGAATTTTTCTGTTTTACGGCGGTTATCGTAAAATCTATGGGAGATACAATATTGGGACCTGCTTTATTCGATTTTTCAGGTGAAAATCATAAGAACCCGTCAAGTTTACTCCTTTTATGACCCCCTTAAAAATTAAGACGTTTCGGTTAATCTGTTTTGCTTAGTTTTTACACGATAAGGTTTCCGAGATTTAAGTCGTGAACAATCTTACAAGATGTGTATTTTACACGATCTTGGTGCGATAATTTACCCTATAGATTTTTTCGGACCGGCAGATATTGTTTTTTGAATACGGGCTATGGCCTACGGAGTCCTGACGAAAGGTCGCCTATTTCGTTTTTGAGTTTGAAACGGACTCCGTTGTGCGCCGTTTTTTAACCGAATCGTGTACTACTACTCTTTATCGGGATACTGACGTTCGAAAACTTAGCGAAAATATTTTACGTTTCTCTTGAAAGGATCCAAAGCTTCCTCGATAGCAGCCCTTTCCTCGATGGAATACTGTATTTTAGAATAAACATAATCGTAAAGAACGAAACTATATCGCACTATAGCTGGAACAGTTTACAACCGACAAAAATAGACGATTAGTAATAGCAGTATTAAACGCGACGCTAAAATAACTGCACTTCGAGCCGATTAGGTTCGATTTTTAAGTCGCTCACCCGGTATTACAATAATGAAAAAGCTGCTTCAGAAAACCTTGTATTTTTCTCAAAAGTCTGTATAAGTGTATATTTATTTATACATCTATTCAAATATTAATCCTTTTAGGCCGATTTTTTAAAAAGCGTGCTTAAATTAAAATATGAATTTAAATAGTTCTATGTGAATTTTTGTTTTGTACCGGTAAATGATTCGTGTGATTTAGTAAATTAAAAATTCTGATGTTTCCCCGCATTTACACCCTTTGCGCGCGCGGGTGTGCGTGCATGCGAACTCTTGCATTACTGATAAAGACATAGACATATACACATATAGTTTTATCCAGCTGTAACATTAGATTTTATTAAATAATAGAAAGCTTCATCAACAACCCCTTGTAAATAAATTTGTACCTTCAAAACTAGATTGAACTAACATACAATCTAGTTTTGAAGGTACAAATTTATTTACTGTAATACATAATTTGTGCTAGATTTTAAAAAATTCAGATTATAATAAAAGCGAAGTGTTTAAAAAAAAATTAAATATAAATAAAATAAATGTAATAAGTAAATTTTTTATAATAATAAATGCTTTAATAGAAAAACAATACTTCGATAGTCAATGATAAAAAATAAAACAATAATTTATAAAATTGTATCGTTCATACGCTGTCAGAGGTAATTATTTTTTTGTTTAATTTTATTGGGATGACTCATCACGTAAAAACAACTTGTCAGCCTGACTACTGCGATGACGGTGCGGGGAGAGGGGGAGATGAAACAAATGCAGCAGGTGGCTAACTTCACTCTGATTGGCTACCCTCGGACAGTACTGGTCACGCGATGGTACAACAATTCAAATACAACCGTAAATGTGCGTACGTGTGTGTGCATTGCGGTCGAATAACAAAGTTAATATAGACGTTCCATATAATTAAATTAAATCAAGATTTGTCGATCATTTTATATCTCTATTATTACATTTTATTTCAAATAATAATTAATCTCCCTTAATTTTAATAATTTTTTTAAAAATATTACGATTAAATTTATCAGTTTTGTAAAGTAATTTACAAAAAAAAAAGATTCTAATATTACATAATAACAGATAAAATTTGTCCAGTTTTATTTACAATTCGACCTCGTAATCTTTATTAATACTATTCCTAACGCGTATTAATACCTAATACATTTTTATATTTATTTATTTGTATGGGCAATAGACCCACATTCAGTTCGTCACTTACTTTTATTTCAAATTTTAATAAAGCGTATAAAAAAGCCAATTCTGACCGAAATTTGAACATAGAACTTTCTGTCTACCTGTACTACCTACAATTCTGGTGTCTTTTGCCAATGTTTACATTACTATTATTTTTGTTTTTACTCTTTTTTCTCGTAAATACAAGTTTAAAATTATAATTTATCACCGATACATTTCAAGCATTTTAAAATACGAAATTTAATATTTCAGAAACGAATAAAAGTGAAATACAAAATACCGTAAGAATTTGGTACGAAATTATATACTTATTTAGAGAATACGATTATCAAAATAAGAGTCGCTCTTGGAAAGTAATAAAACATCACAATCACTATCATCACACCGTCTCTTAAACCTCACTCTGTCCCAGACAGCGCGAAAATTCTCTAACATTCTCTCTCTCTCATTCTCTCTGTGGGTGCGTGTGAGCGCGTAAATTTTGAAGGGTTCGTTTAATTTCTTACCGAAGATGCACTATAGTGGATAATAATTTCTTATCGGATCTAACTTCTCCAGGGCGCTTTCAATTTCCAACCTCCACGATATTTATGCCAAATCGTAGTTCTGTTAAATATTATAAGGAATAAATATAGCCAAATCAAATTTAATTCGAATCTCTGACATATTTTTTTATGTATGTGTATCGATTCTATGAAATTATTTCGTAAGTACAAAAATTATATTTCTCACTGTAACAGGAGAGTAATCCCGTCTAAATTTTTTAAACGTTCAAGTTGATCGTCGCATCGAATTTACAAACTTTATTAAGACTTTTAGTGAAGAAATTATTTTATCATAAATGATGTTTTTAAAAAGGTAATTTTTATAAAATGTAAACTATACATTTTATATTTGCGTATTTTTATTTAATATTTTAATTTGTGTAATTAAATATATATGTATACACACACAAGATGATTTAGGAGGAAAGAGAAATAATTTGGGAACCGATTTTAGAGCTTGAAATTAAGAAGAAGGGTTCGTACAAACATATGTCCGAAAACAGTTTGTAATCGAGTTACGGCTAGCATATTCTTTAAGAAGAATTACGAAGAAGCCGTTTCCCGTTAGATACTTTACTTAGCTAACATATGTTGTCGCGTAACAAGGTGCTAACCTACTGAAACGGAAATGATGTTCAGTCGTACAAATGACACCTTCACTTCTTTCACCTCAACGAAGGCTGTATATACCGAGCATCATTACTATCCGAGAAAGCAATTCTTATTGGTACCTCCTATACCAGAGACGGTTTATATTTATCACAATCGCAAGAAAGAATGCGAGAAATTAATGGATTCTTTCTTCAGGAAACGATGTATTATACACAGACTCCAGTTTGTGTGGAATGTATAGTAATTAAGTCTATATCAGATAGTTTTCTACCGATATAATTTATTGTTTCTTAAAAGCACTTTTACAAAATTAATAACAAAAGTTATCGTAATCATTTTTTTTCATAAAATGATCAACAGTTTTGTAAAAAAAAATCGAACTAGCGAGTTACAAATTAAACATTTTAATTGCATGAAAAATGCGTATTATTTTTACGAGTAAATCCAGTATAAACTTTTCTTTATACTTTTGTACATTCTCTAAAAGTTTAATTAAAATATTGGTAAAAGAATTGTTCAAATCACGTCAGTGGTTGTTGAGTTAAAAAGATAACTGCACACGCACGCACACAGACATACACACACACACACACACACACACGATTTATTACCCATTTAACAAAGTTATTGTACATCAAACATAAAATCAGGGTTTTTTACCCATTTTATTAATTTTCACCACAGGTTACTTAAAACCTGCTGCAGATACGGTTCTAGGACTTATTTAAAATAATAACTAATAAGAAATGATCCGGAACTGAAAAAAAAAAAATTTTAGAGAAAAAACAGAGAAAAGATTAAAGAAATGATTGATTATGTTGGCTTTTTTTTAATAATTCAAATGGAAGATATCTTGAAGGAAAATTGTATTTTTATTTTTACTAGGAAGAATATGACCGAATTAAGTACTATGAAGCAACTACAAACTAGCGTAGAAAAAACATTACCGTTAAAAAAAAGGAAGTGAAACCGCAAGAGAACCGATCAGACATAAATCAGTCGACATAAAAGCAATGAGTCATCTCTTATTACAGTAGACAAAATAGCGACAGCTGTCCAGTATATAAAAACACAAGGATTGAAATTTCGTATCTCTTGTACAACAGTCAGACGTTTTAATATATCTGTGTAGAGAGAGACTGAGTGAGAGCGCGCTCTGCTACATAAACGATTTATTATGAATAACTAACAAATCTGTTCATATTCTTCCCTTTCGGTTTTTTGACTATGCGATCTAATTGTGCGTCCATTATCTTTCAATATATACACACGCACACCCACAGGACAAAGCAAATAAAATGTTTAGACTGCAGAATTAAAGGAAAGAACTATTACAATTATTTTAATACTACATTATTTATACGAATACGTGTCCCTGATTAAATGTTTTTAAAATGTTTGCATTTCCAAGCATATAACGTAGAAGGGATACAAGGGCTTTTAAAATATTAAAAGCTGATAATTTTTATTACATTTAATAGAGGAAATAGAAAGAGACAAAAAATTTTCAGCTTGCATTACGATGCAAAAGCGTACTGCCGGGTTATTTGTCTGCTACAACTCGATTGTCTGTCAACGGAATTTTACAAATGAGGTGTAATTATGTTCAGAATAAAATGCTTAATAAATTTTGTAATAAGTAAAAATTTATAAAATAATTACAAAGATACTGAAGTATAAAAAATTAAGAAATTTTTTATTTCGTTTTCAAAATTTTTTATTTTGTAAAATAAAAAATTATATTTTCTAAATTTAATTAAAGTAGGTTTACCCGCTCCAGAGAAATAATTATTTTTGTTGAAAATCACAAAATGGTGTCCAGAAGGAAAACAAAACAAAGTAGGACTTATGTCGATATGAACTTTTTTGCGCATTTTGGTGTCCTGAATCAGTTTCTGGAGTTCGGCGAATACGTCGTACGTGAAAAGTTGAGTTTTTTACATTCGTTACTTTAGCATGGTGAGGACGAGATTAGGAAAAAATAATTACATACTTGTAGTAAAATATCAAGAAAATATTTTACATACATAGCAAGAAATTTTAATTCTTTACTGTTGAATAATATATACATAACAGCAAAAAAATATAATTAACCTCAATTCTATATATATTGACGTCTTTTTCGTTTGTTCCCGATTTCAGATATATATTTGAGTCTTTAACTAGCAGACCCGCCAATGCTTCGCTATTGCCAGATTTGAGTGTATATATATATATATATAGTGATGAGTGTATATATATATATATATATAGTGATATATATATAGCAATATATATATAGTGATGAGTGTATATATATATATACACTCAAATCTGGCAATAGCGAAGCATTCTATATATATATATATATATATATAGAGAGAGAGAGAGAGAGAGAGAGAGAGAGTTTAAATGAACACAAATGAAAATTTGATAAAAAAAATAAAAACTGAACATTACGGAACTTCACAAATTTTACCTTTCACTTATTTTCCTTCCCCTTCTCCCTCGCCCCTCTCCCAGTTTCCTTTTTACCCTTTTCCGTTTTTCTCTTTCCACCTTTTCCCGTTTGCCCGCGCGTAAATCGGTCCATTAGTTTTTTGGTCTTTAGCGCACACACATACGAACATGCCTTTTATATATATAGATAAAAAAGTCTGTTCGTATATTTGTTTCGTAAATATCTCGACACCGGCCCCAGCTAGCGGGTATAGTTTTTGCAAAAATATTTCTTTTCACGTAACTAATATTCATATTCTGAATATGAACTAAATCGTTCAATAATTATAATTTTTCTAAATATCTCAACCCCAGCGCCAGCTAGCGGGTCCAAACAAATTCAGAAACCTTCCCTGGCATGCGTCTAACCATTCCCCAAAGTTTCATCGCTATCGGATGAACGGTTTAGGATGCCATAAGAGACATACAGACAGAAATACATTTATTTTTATATATATAGATAGGCGTACAAGGAAGTCATACGGTGCCCATGTCAGATTTTTTTATTTATGCGATTGTTTTTCTTCGTAAAATAATATACTATAACCAAAAAGTAGGCACCAGAATGTACCGATCACTAGCGCGAAAATTCCTATTCGTTAGTATCTTTTTCTACAGTTAAATTTCTAATCTAACTTTCGTTATATCAATATTCATCATTCAAGAAAAGAAATTTTTACAAAAGAGGTAATCAATTTTGGACACCTAATAATCTCATTCCGAAGGCGACCCGCCCGGAGGGCCGGCTAGTAATATAATAAAAATGTATATCATTAATTAAAATATTATAGTTCAATTTTTACGAAAAAGAAAAACTAATTAAGTAAATATTACTAATAAGATACTTGTAAACATAACGGCATACGTCAGTTTTATTGAGATAAATCTCAGTAGAGACTGAAATATTTTTATTCTTTCATTTAATTTATAGATACATATTTATTAACTTAGCAAAACCAGTTCTTTTGTTATTGTATTTGCTCATATTCCACTCTGTACTAATTATATCAATGACAAAAGTATAAAAATAGTTTACCACCAAGAGTATAGAATTCAATAATGTTTCTAACTTATCCCTATTGTTATTTCATAATAGCGCTTTCGAGGGTTTTCTTCATAATCGGTTAATAAAACTTTTTCTTTTTAAAAAATCACACATTAAACTTAAAACATTAAAATTGTAAAGATATAAAAATATGTAATCATAAAAATGTAAAATATTAAATTTTTTTGTTGTGTGGCTGGCCACACATACAGTACGGTACTTAAACTTGGTGGTAAACTGTTTTTATACTTTTGTCTTTGATTATATATATACAATTTGAGACATTTGATACCTAGAAATAACATAAAACTTAATTATTTTATCAATTATAAAACTTCTTATACAAAAAATTATAGTTAACTGACATACCGTTATGTTTCTCTCAGCCTCCCTACCCCCTCTCAAAATAATAAAAATATAATATTTTATTATTCAATAAAATATAATAGTAGTATAAATTACTTAATTTTATTGCCATGTGGTGGTAGTGGCCTTCGATAACAACCAGATTGATTCGTGTTCTTTAATTAAAATGTCATCGATCAGCACTTTTATGAACTAACAGAACATCAAGGTATAGACTTGGCACCGGTGGATAGAAATGCTAAAGAACGCAAATAAGACCACTACAACGCCGAACAAGCTGAATAATGATACCTTCTTAAAACTAAAGTTCAAATCCTGGTTTGCTGTTTTTATTATTATCCTAAGCTATCTATTTTCGTGAAACACCGTGAAAATAATTGTCAATATAAAAAAACATAGTGAATTTATTCTGCACCGATTAAAATAATGAAAATTGAAATTATCTCATATTTATAATAATCGTACATAAAGAAACAAAAGCGGTAAAAAATACAAACTTTTTATTATATACTTTTTAATAAATTCCAATATTCTGTTTTCTGATTTCATTCACCGATTTTGAGCTTACGCCGATTCAAACAAAACACACAATAAAAACATAATAGTGTTGCTGAAGCACATAGATGATGACTGAAGTTCGCTTACACTCTAAGCGAACTTTCTTATTATTATTCTTCTTATAATCCTCTAAGCCTTAGAGGATAATAAGAAACAGGATGGACTATACCCCCTTAATATAATATATATTAAAAGATTACAAGAAACTAATTAACCTTTATTATTAAAAATAATTTTAATATTATTTTCAAGCAACCGATTAAATAAACTAATTTGCATAATTAGGAGGCGGCTCTACGAGGCTAGGAACAGTACTTTATGAGGAATTCTTGCTTTGAGGAAGTAACGGCCACGCGATGCTTGACTACGCCGTGATCAAGGGGATTTTTATTTATTTATTTATATATTTTTTTATTACTTTGTTTTACAGGAGAAGTAGGATAAGGTGCACTCATGTATGTGTGACGGAATGTTATAATTAAAAATAAAAAGGGTCGAAGCGTGGCGACATGTAGGGCCAGGGAGGTAGTCTTTTTGCCTAGAGTGTTCGGGTCCGCCCACATTCAAGAGTGGAGGGGTCGGAACTCCCCGATGATGGCATAAAGAACCCTTAAGGTATGAGTGGGTCGCGAAGTGAAAGATGTGCGAAACGTACATCTGGAACTGTTGGATTAGGGACAGGATGGGTAGCTCCTTAGCGGAAGGACAAAGCGGCTATCCGGAAGAGGTCCGGATAGCCGTCGGTGTATCCTAGTGAAGTTGGGGAGACCCAGGTGGGAAGCCCCAGAAGGGGGCTAGCTAGGGTGGGCAGACTGCTGCCACGACACTCCGAGGTGACTGTGTTTTGCTTAATGGCGAGGATCGGTTGCATGGGGATGTTTAAAAAATAAAAAAAATAAATTTGCGTAAATTAAATTTAAAAAAAAGGGTTTTAAATAATGTAAAATAATCTCTTAACTTTAATAATTTTACTGTAAAATTTTAGTTCAATTAATAAAATTAAATTAATGTGGCTAAAATGAGCTTTTATTTTATATTATTAAGATTAAAATAAATTAAAAAATTAAATTTAAATTTATTTCTGAACAGAAAAATTAAATGAACAGTCTAAATATTAAAAAATTAAATATCACAAGCATAACCGGACGTCAAACCGAGAATATTTTATTCGACACTACTCTCTTTTCGCGATTATTATTTTCATACTGTTTACTATAATAAAATTAATATTATTAACGCAAACAGATTAATATGTTTTATTTTATACATATATTAAAATAATTCAAGCTAAATATGTAATACTGTACAAAATTAATAGAAATATATAAATTATTTAGTGTACAAAAAGAACGGAATACAGACGAACTTCAGATAGAACTCGCCCTCGCTGTTAACAATATATACGAGTAACAGTTAAACAAAAAAAAAATCCCTTTCGGCACGCCGGAAGGCGGAGGTAGATTTCATCGGTGCTAAGTAGGGGATAAAAAAGATTTCCACCGTAAAGTTAAGAAAAACTTCAAATTTACTCAATACGACAATGGTAGCATGTGGAAAAATATTACACATGTTTAGCATACGACAAGCCCCATCTTCTTACAATTCCAATCATATTTTGGTCATCCCTTACCGGAAGGGTTGATCATATCAAAAATTGTTTCAGAAAAAAGTTTTAGGTAATATTTAGAGGACTAACGATTACTTTAAACAGATTCGATACTGTGCCTATTAAGGAAGGTATGATTTTGTTTGTTTTCGAAACCCCATTTTTTCTACCCCCTGGGGCATGATTGATGATATCAAAAACCTTTACTTACATAAATATTAGCCTCTTATGCAAAGAATAGTAGGAACTTTAAAAGAATAAGAAATTACTTAATAGGAAAGTTATAGCGATATTTTTTTCGAAAAAAGCCCCCATATCCACCTCCGTGGTCTGATTTTTTCCAATAATGAACTGGACAGAGATTTTTGGTTGTTATATGTTATATATCAATTTGAAAGTGATTGGCGCAAAATTAGGACAGTTATAGGATCCACAAGAAAATTAAATACATATATATATATATATATAGATACAGATATAAATGCATATATAAACTTTTGAACTGACGGTGGTTTTGGAGCCTGGAGGAGAAACGTGAAGATATATCGAAATTTTCCAGAAATCGAATCATGGTACCCATTACAATAGATAGCTTTCTTATGAAATCTACCTAACAGTATGTGTGTGTGTGTTTGCGCGCGCCCTCCATGTTCTTTAATTACGCAACAAACTCAAAACTTAAAATATTTTTTGTATTACACGAATCCATTCTTTTGATTTCATTGACCCAAAAATTGTACGGGAAGAGTACTTTTTTTAGAGAAAATTTACTGCATTAGAAATTGTAAGGTCAATTGATACATACGCTCAACACGTAATATATTACAATGGCAACAGAACACAATTTTCTCGTTATTTTTTTATTACTACCGTTATGGTTGACAAAAAAGTACATTTCATTTTACTTATCAGATTAAATGTATCACGTGCCTGACTTATATCCGAAAGGTTCTGGATTCGAATCCCGTTAATTTTTTACGTACCAAAATCTTTATCTACTTCAATGTCATATTTAAAAATAAGCAAACAATAATTATAAGTTTGGGCATGAGATGTAGGCGTTAAACGAAAAAATAAATACAAAATTATATAATATAAAAAAAAAATGCGTTAAACAGCGTAATCCAGTCAGTTTTTCCTTTTTCACTGGACGGAAATACATTCGAATAAGAAAATAAGAAACTGAGAGGTCGGTTGTATAAAATCAGTGATTATTTTACTAACTGTATTTTTACAACGTAAAAATTAAAATAAACAAAAAAGTTATTAAGTATGATTTTTTTTTAGTTTTTAACACTACATAAAACGACAAATATGATATAAGTTCATTAATAGTAAGTACAACCGTATTGTCAAATGGAGAATATAACATCGATTTAAAATATTTTACGATTTTTTTTTTTTTTTTTTGTTTTTTATAAATAATAGTAAAATTATAATATATTGATTCGTTAATAAATTTTAAAAAAAATTTTACCGTAAAAATAATTTTTTTTTTTTCACTTCCTTACCGGTTAGCTTGGATGTTCTACGTATTGTTGAATAAGTCAAACGAAACGCAGCAAATTATATGATGCCAAATTTGGCAGGAACGGGGCCAAGGGTGAAGGAAAAGTCAGGTTAAATGGCAACATAGGACCTGTCAGTCACTAAATGTTTAAACTGTGTTTTATGATGAATACAAGCTTCCTATTAAGAATAGATTATCTGTATATCAACCGAAGCGAACCGGTGTCTTAAATAATTTTGAAATAATTTTCAGTTTCAGTAAATCTTATTATCTCTTAATAAATAATACATTAATTAAATTATTTATTTATTTGTATACTCACACGCGCGCACAATTTTAATTATATATATTGAAATATATTACTATATTTTCCGACGCTTTTATAAATTATCGGTAAATATTTTTTAAACGTTACGAATAAAATTTTAAATATTTTAACGCTCTCTCCGAAAGAAAAAATTAATCTTCATGTAATTTATGAGTAATTTCTGTTTAAATTTTTACTTATGTGTAGTTAATGAGATGAACTGTGACTGATAAGATCCCGAATGATGCCGGGATTCGAACCCAGGATTATCGGTATATCCAGTCTGTTAAATTACCAACCGATCGATCTAAGGAAGGTCATTAAATTTTTCTTAAAAATCATTTTCCTCTAAAAGAATAATCAACTATACATTTTCAACAATTTTATGATTTTTTTTTTTAATTCAACTTAAAAAAAAGATAAATTAAATATGGAAAATGTTAAATATAAAAGCTCATAATTAATTATTGTCATATATATCTCATTGTACTGTTTTCGAATAATTTGTGCTTTAAATATTATGTATGTGTAATCAGATGTTACATGATAATATCAAGCTCTTACCGGGAGTCGAACTCGGAACCTTACGTAAATTATAAAGTATTGGTTGCTCTTCTGCAAACTAACTACCGATGCTTTATCCTCTCTTACAATTAATTTTTATTAAATATATATGTTAAAAAAATACTATATATGTTAAAAACTACAGCCAGTAAATTAATAAAAATATTTTTACAAATTTATTAAAATGTTGCTTTTATTTGCTGCTTTCTTTCCTAGCAAATTTTTTTTTTTTTTTTTGTTATTCCTGAGAATAAATTCATTTATGAATATTTAATGACAAGAACTAAGATCGGTGAACAAATGGTAAGTTATTTGGGAGATGAACCCAGGAACTCCAGTAAATAGTATATTTTTGATAACGATACCGCTGCGAATTTTTACCTTGCTTAGTAAGCTTCATTCTCGTTACCCAAATTAAAACTTGTTAATATATCAAAAATGAAATATCTTAAATTCCATGTGTAAAAACTCTTTCTTTTTATTCAGAAATAAACTTTGCTTATATCAGTACAGTAAATTTGATATACAATATATTTTACTTCCCTTGTTAATTAATGGTCAAATAACCAAATATTTAATTTGTTTCGTTTTATTTGTTTATTTTATCGATAATGTTTCGCTCTATTTAGATACATTATTAATTTATTTTGTAAAAATAAATGAGTGTAAATTGGATTCTAACATTTTTAATGTAATAAATATTTTAAAAATGGAATGTTCGAGTAAATACAATGACAGGTAGTTTATTGTTTAAATAACGAACGTAATAAAGACGGTTTTCGGGTGTAATATGGCACTCAATAATCTCAAAGGGAATAAAATCTTTTGTGTGAAATTTTATTTACGGTATCTTGAAGTACAATTACATTATAGTGAAGTACGTTTCTCTTCAGTAATCTAATCTTTCTACGAAAGAATTTCTGTTAAAAAGATTGTTTAATTTACTCGTATTTTATTTGAATAACACAAACAAAGAATAAAACAACTGCAAATTATTATTTCAAAAATTGAAAGAAAGTAAATAAAACTCACCTTAATCACTAATAACGAATATCTAAATAAAAAGATGTAAATTGGAAGACATTACAACTGGATTAGGTTACGTTAAGCAACAGCGTTCTCTCCAAACGTTAAGTGTAGTGCTTATTGAGTATCTATGTATAATTTACCGCCAATAACTATAACACAAGACTGGTAGCTGTATTTCGTATGTTATTCTCTGTTTACACTTGCTTCTGCTTTACCCCCACTACGACAACGATCGTCACCGGTAGACATCTTTAACACCACTACATCTAAACAACAAAGTTATCATGAAAAATAATTCCATCTAAAATTTTGGTTCGCAAACTATTTCATTCACCGTCAAATTTCTTTTACAATAGATCATCCATTATATGCTGTCTAATATTAAATTATTTTTGTTATTTTTACTTCTTATACGAAGTAAAGGAAGTATTGTGATCGCGAAAAATGTTAGTCTTCAGATTTCAACGGAAATATCCATTTTGATCATCCCTGAATCCATTTTGACCAGTTCGGCGTGACGTCTGTACGAGTATGTATGTGTGTATGTCGCATAACTCAAAAACGATTAGCCGTAGGATGTTGAAATTTTGGATTTAGCACTGTTGTAACCTACAGTTGTGCACATCCCTTTTTGATTGCAAATTAAAACTAAAATTTTAATTAATGAAATATTTTGATCTTAAAATGAAGGCTTCATCTCCTTTTGTTTTTTTCATCTTTTCTTTTCTTTTCTTTAATTTAAATATATTGATTTAATAATTATTAACCCGTGATAGTAAACAAAAATTTTTACAATACATAATAATTCAACGATAATAAAAAAAAATTATTAGCGAAATAAAATTTTATGTACTTTTAAAAATGTGTAAATGTAATAATAGGCATTATATATGTGTATATGAAAATAGATGTTGGTGAAACATCTTATTTAATATTAACTAAAATTATAATTTAAAATCGTATTATTTTTGGATTTTCTAGTTTAATTTCTGTTTAATTTTACTTAATTATTGTGGAATTTCTGTTTAATTTTATCTATATTAAAGTTAACTACTGAGTGATTGGAAAATAGACACTTATAAGAACAACATATACACTGAGACATACCCGATCTTTAATAAATTGCAAAAAATTTCTATATTTTAGTTCATTACTCCTCTGATATTGTCGGGCAATATTCTCCCTAAGTCGGAGTTGATCATCATTTCGTTTAATTGTTTTTTGTTGCCATTTATTTAATCGTTCTTTCATTTGATATAATTCTTCTACTCTTAATTTGTGTACACGTTCTCTAATTTTCAAATTTTTTCTCTATATTCATCATCCTCTCTTAATTTATTATTTCCTTGGTCTTAACGTTTTCTTCCCCTTCATATTCATCTTCTTGTAGTTTTTGAGATACATTTCTTCATGTTATTTTTCTTTTTCCTGTATGATTTTCATTTTTGATTATTCACCAAATAATCCAATAATAAAAAATGAATATTTTACACTGTTAGGTAGAAATTAACATTTGTAACCATACAGGAGTTCACTAAACGGAATAGTTTAATTATTATAAACTTTTGTTTATACGGCACTCCAGAAATCTAAAACCTTTGTTAATCAACAACTCATAAAGATACGAATAATAGTTATCTAGTAATACGAGAAATAAAAGGACTTTTACTCTATCATAATATTTCATGTAAAATTGTTGAATTAATTATTGTATAAATATTTGATGTTAATAAAAACTAATATTTCAGCAGATGTCCACTTTATTAATGAAATGGAGGATCGTATCTCACTTTCAAATGAAATTAATTAAATGAAGTGCAGCAAAAAATGTGTATATGTAATTTAATAGGCGTACAAGGAAGTCATGTAGTGTCCATCAGATTTTTAAAATTTATTATTAAGCTTGCGGAACTTATACTTACATAAAATATTAAAGAGAATAAATTTTCACTTTAACTATAAATGGAATTTTTAATATAACAGCCAACCACACACAAAGGGATTATAATGAAATTTTCACTTATTTTTTAATTACATCTTTCTTTTTCCTGTTTAGCCTCCGGGAATTACAGTTCAGGTATTATTTCAGAGGATGAATGAGGATGATATGTTTGAGTGTAAATGAAACGTAGTCTTGTACGTCACAAGTCGACCATTTCTCAGATGTATGGTTAATTGGAACCCAACCACCAAAGAACACCGGTATCTATGATCTAGTATTCAAATTCGTATAAAAGTAACTGCTTTTACTAGGACCTGAACGCTGGAACTCTCGACTTCCAAATTAGCTGATTTGGGAAGACGCTTTCACCACTGCTAGAACAACTCGTTTTAATTACATCTAATAATCAGCTTATATACGTAATCAAGCTCTATATATAGTAGATTTAAATACATACCCGCACGCCGCGCGCACATACAATATTATTACTATATTTGTTTAAATATCAAATCAGGAATTAAAAAAAAAAAGATAGTATTAATTTTTTTTAGATGAAACATGACTTCCACGCTATTAGAGAGGTAGCTGCGTACCTGTTAGACTAGAAGTTCCGAATTCGATACCCGGTTACGATCTGGAAAATTGAGCTCAAAGTGAAAAGTAACAGAACCACATCTTTTATGATATAAATTATAGATACCATGATCGGTAAGTAAGGAGGTAACAATATTATTTCTAAAATTAAAAGTAATCATATCCAACCGACCACCATATTTAACAGTTCAGCCTGTCTACAGTATCCAGATCAAATGGGTGTTGTGCGCATACATAGATCCACACATCTATTTATTAATACACTTTATTATACCTGTAAAGCCTTATTTCATTTTATTTAGATCTTTTAAAATATATTTCGTTGTTCTTAAATAATACTTGGGTGTCACTGGATAAAAAATTTAATTCAAAAATTATATTGAAAGTTCATTAAGTGACAAGGAATTACATTTTTTCGGATCTCGGATTTTTATAATCTATTTTGTCACCTCCTTAATATAACTAACGAATGATATACTGAGGGTTTTGAGTTCAATTCTTGGCTTGGACACTAACTCATATGTTTAAGCTTATCTGGATATTGCCAGTTAAAAAAAGGCAGTTAAAACCTTTAGACCTTCAGTTTAAGGTATTTTTCTGCTTGGAGACAGTTCGCAACGTAATATGCCTATCCTGATATCATCTTTAAAAATCATTATGGATAATGATCACCACACAATTACTTGCGTAATACTTCTGTCTCAGATCGCTTATATTAATATAAATATTAGATACGGAATCGATTTATTCTTTACATTGTTCAGTTTTACTAAGAATCATCTGTAAATAGGTTCGTAATTAAAATTTTGAAAAGAATCGATTGATATTCTGAAGGTCTCAGGTTTAATTCCCAACTTAGACACCAGCTCACATACCTATAGTTTAACCAGATTAAAAAAAACTGCAGATCCTAGGTTAGATTTTCGGTTTAAGACACCTAAAATGTAACCAGATTAAAAAAATTAAGGTACTGGGTTTCATTTTTTGAATTAACGGTTTTTTTAATATGCCATTCATAATTTGATCATAAAAGTAATACTTAAGCGCGCAATAGATTCAAAAATAAATAAAAATAATCAGACAATGAAAGCGAATGTAAAGCGTAAAGTGTCACCTTTTATTTGATATTTTTGACTTTATTTAATTGTTTTATAAAATAATATTCTCATTTCTACTATCATGTAAATGATGCATTAAGTGGTAGACTGTCTAATCTTGAACCCTCATAGATGGTTGGAGGGAGAAAGGGTTACGAAACAATCACGAATAGCAAAGAGATGCTTCGTTTACTGTTTCCTCCGGAACTACCGGAGGAACTTCAGAGGATGAATGAGGATATATGTATGAATATAAATGAAGTGTAGTCTTGTGCAGTCTCAGGTCGACCATTTCTGAGATGTGTGGTTAATTGAAACCCAACCACCAAAGAACACCGGTATTCACGATCTAGCATTCAAATCCGTATAAAAGTAACTGCCTGTACTAGGATTTGAACTTTAGAACTCCCGAAATCGAAATCAGCTGATTTTGCGAAGACGTGTTCACCACTAGACTACCCGGTGGGTTCAGCGAAGAGATGCTACCCAGATTGTGCTGCGCGGAACTGTTATGTAACAGTTTTTATCATGCATTACTGAAACAAACATTAATAATCTATTCATCTTAAATAATTAATTTATTAATTAACATGTTAAAATTTTTTTTTCTCTTTAATTATGAAATGCATTTTTAGGGTGTAAAAATATTGAGTCTTGCTGGGATTCGAAGCCAGAACCCTTTGGTAACATGCCTTACTTTCAAACGGTTTATTCTGTAAAAACACGAATCAACACTATCATTTATTAATCTATCGTAGTGCACGTGTTTTAAAATCTGAAAATTGTAATAGTTAAACTGAAATATTTGGACATACACAGATTTAGTAACTACAATGACAGGGTTTATTTATTGTGTACAACTATTAGATGGAATTCGAGTATAATATTGCACTTAATAATTACAAAGAGGGGTGTTAATAAAATCTTGTGTGCGTTTGTGTTTAGCTTGAAATTTTATTTAAAGTAACCTCAAGTATATATTGAAGTACGTTTCTCATCAGTGATTCTAATATTCTGTGAAAGAATTTCTTTTAAACAATTTTTTTAATTTAGTGGTATTTTAACGAAAATGATTAAATATTTTAATCAAAATAAGAAGTACTTTGAAAATAATATTTGCGTAATAGTCGATTATCCGGGTCTTCATACATAATCATTCTTCATATATAATCTAACTGTAATTAAAAATCCTTTTGTGTTTGTTTTGTGAAAAAATTGTTAATTACATTTAAAAAATCCTTTTTAAATATATTACGAAAATGTTAAAAGTATACAATCGAAAATTAAAACTAAATAATTCAGATCAATAAGGAAGTAATAGTAAAAAAACCTATTGTAAAAAAAAAAAAAAACATGGCTTCGACAAACTTGAAGTCGACAAAACGACAAAATTGAAGAAAAAACATTTAATTACTGCGGCAATTTTGTACGTAGTGGTGATTGTGAGAGGGAGTGTTTTCAGAGAATGGAAACAAGATAGCGTAATTGCTGCGACGGCATCCGACTCTCTCATATTACATCTAGTTAGACAAAACAAAAAAAAAAAAAACTGCGCCACAGTTAGTCAAAACAATTGTCGGTCAAAATCTGTGTTACAGCAAGTTGATGAAAAATTATATTTGTTTATACCATTACAAGTGATGTAAAAATAAACAAAACTTAGTTTGCATATTATGTAATATTTTCTTTCTGATAACTTATTACGCTAAGTGTTTGTTTAACGTTGTCATATACAATAAGAAATATGTAATTCTTTGCAACCTACAGTGGCGTATTTTAAAACTGTACCAAAGTTGGTTTACATAGTTATTTGTGTTTAGCTTATTCTAAATATTTTACGAGTATTAGTTATGTTATATGAATACAAACAAGAATTTACAAAAGACTTGTACATATAAACTAGGTAAGTACTCTGAATAATATCTTATATTAAAAAAAATAGTATACAATCAAATAATGTGATTAATTTCAAGAAGGTTAACTTATTAGCAGGAATGAAAATTTGATGAACTAAACGTATTATATCATTTGCACACTTTGTACAGCTTTAAAAAAATGATTACTTTTAGCTTAGCCAAGTATGTTTTTATTTTTGCTATTTCAACCCTCTGTTTCAACCAGAAAGGCCCTCGTTGTAAAAATAATGAATGTGAATGCCCGGATAGATTACAGATTACAAGGTAATCATGAGACCACTTGTGCAGCTAATTACACTGGCACAAGTGGTAGATTGGAAGTCACAGGTACACTGGCTATTTTTAATCTATGCTTTCTGACTATAATGTGTGTTACCTTCATGAGTCTAATCTTTCTGGTACTAATCTTTCACTAGCCATAACTCGTAAACAAAGCATTTTAGGACGTATGTTTATTATGAACTTTTTCAATTATTTTCACGAGTATAATAGGTTATGAAAGTCATGTTAGAACTGTGTGATATACTCTGTATATTACCCATTTATTTGTTTTTTATATTATCATAAGTTAATACTGTTACTACTAATTTATATGTTTGTTGTTTACAGCTTTTCTGTAGAACTGACAGTTATTTAAATCCTGATTAAATTTATTTCTCACTCCAATCCCTTTAGGTCCTCTGAGCATTATATTTTTTTCTGAAATTTGACTTTCTTTTTTATCATGCTTTAGTGACAAACAATGCTCAAATTTCATGGGCTAAGGTTCAGTTATATTTTTAAGTTACAGTATTTTTCCACAGAAAAGCTCAGGTTTATGAACTCAAAAATAGAATTAACATAATTAAATTCATTTGTAAAATATTAATACTGGAATATCCTACTCCTCAGCATTTCTCTATCGTACATTTTTACATCAGAAGTCTGCTGATTAACATCATTGTTACAGCAAATTTTTCATTTTTTTATTCTTAAATATACTGCTCATACAAGCTCAGTTGTATATTATACAAATCAAACATTTAAATTCTAACTTTTTTATTTTATTTGGAAAGGCTTTAACTGTGCATATTCTGAGTGTTTTGTTTTTGTGAATGATATAAAAATATAAATTTTTATTATTAAAAAAAAAATAAAAAAATAATGAATTTAAACATAAGAGAGATAGTGAAAATTAATCAAAAGCTACACTTTACTAGTAGAGCAGTGTACAATTTTTTATTTGAAAAAACAAATACTTTTACATTTTTAAATTTTTTTATTTATTTGCATTATGAACTCAGAGACCATTAATTAACGTTTGAAATATAAGAATAAAAGTATGTATAAATTTCATGGGCTAAGGTTCAGTTATATTTTTAAGTTACAGTATTTTTCCACAGAAAAGCTCAGGTTTATGAACTCAAAAATAGAATTAACATAATTAAATTCATTTGTAAAATATTAATACTGGAATATCCTACTCCTCAGCATTTCTCTATCGTACATTTTTACATCAGAAGTCTGCTGATTAACATCATTGTTACAGCAAATTTTTCATTTTTTTATTCTTAAATATACTGCTCATACAAGCTCAGTTGTATATTATACAAATCAAACATTTAAATTCTAACTTTTTTATTTTATTTGGAAAGGCTTTAACTGTGCATATTCTGAGTGTTTTGTTTTTGTGAATGATATAAAAATATAAATTTTTATTATTAAAAAAAAAATAAAAAAATAATGAATTTAAACATAAGAGAGATAGTGAAAATTAATCAAAAGCTACACTTTACTAGTAGAGCAGTGTACAATTTTTTATTTGAAAAAACAAATACTTTTACATTTTAAAATTTTTTTATTTATTTGCATTATGAACTCAGAGACCATTAATTAACGTTTGAAATATAAGAATAAAATTATGTGAAATTTACTAAAATGCTAATATAAATAATATTATACTATTTATAAACCTTTTTAAAAAATTAACAAAATTATAATATTAAAAAAACAATTGGCTGAAAATGAAAGTTCAAAATCTTTGTAATGCATTAAAAGGCTTAATAATAAAAAGCAAAATTTAAACATTGATTATAAATTTTTAACCTGATGATTAATAGTGTTGTAAAAATACCATTTACTACCATTTGTCAATTACTTTCCATGAATGTATTCGATGATTCAATGGATAAAATTATAGTCATTCTGTTGAATGACTACTATACATGTGTAATAAAAAATAAATTTACAGTAACATATTTATGATATGAATTGATTTCACTTAATAGAGAGAAGAATACTGGAATAACTGGAAAAATGAAGGATGTCACGTGAAAAGCCAACAAACAGCACCACTAGATATTGAAGATGACATCACTAATGGTACTATTAATACTGGTGGTGTAATGTTAGGTGGTAAAAAATGTGGCATCAATCTGCGATTCAGTAAAAGACCCTGTAAAAAGTTAGCACAAATAATGAAGGACGCTGCTGTTCAGAAATAATATATATTGGGAAAGTGAGTATGTTAAGTATATAACATTTGTAGTAGCACAATAAAAATATAGTGCATAAAATCGGTACTTAATTATCATGGTAAGGTAATATTTGTCTACTAACTCCCATTTGGTGAATTTTTAAGTTTGCTTTTAAAAAATTATCAAAGAAATTGTAGTAAAATTTGTAGGATAACTATCTTGATATAAGAGATTCAGTTCTATATGATTATATCTGTTTATACAAACTAAATGTGCTGATTTAACATACAAAAACCGCTATAAGTGTAATTTATATAATGCATTCTGAGATAATCAGATGATATTAAGGACCTAAATATAGGAGAAATTATTTGAGAATAAGGAGAAGGGTAGTGTAATATATATTTACTAGCATCCTTGTTCCAATGTCACCTGCACTGTATGACTACTTGCGTTTCCCATCGCAATCAGGGGATCTTTAGTCAGTCAGTCAGGACTTGCTTTACATGCCCTCCCCATCTAGCCAGGGTCTCTGCCCCCTGGACCTACTGTGTTCATTAAATTCATGCTTATGAGAATAATGATGATAAATAAAAATTAAAGCCTGTTCAATTTATAAAGACTATCAGTGTATTGTACTTCAGACAAACAATTTGGTCAGTACAGGACTCATTAATTGGTTTTTAGAATTTCTGTCATACCTTCACACACTATATACTGTACATAATCAGAATTACAAAAATAAATTACAATCATAATCTTACCAAATCTCATAAAGGTTGACTCAATAGCGGTAGCATAAAAGGGCAAAAATGTTTTTTTTTTTATTCCTTAAAATATTAAAATCCAAAAACCTGAAAATGTTTTTTTTTATTCCTTAAAATATTAAAATTCAAAAACCTGAAAATGTTTTTTAGATATTTATTTGAAGAGTAGTTGCAAACTCAAATCAAGTGAATATCTCGTTTAATACAGTCAGAAATGGAGGAGAAATTTGCAATCATTGTTTAGAATTGTTTACTTTCCTTCACCCCTTTCAGAGAAATTAAAAAAAAATGGTAAATTTCATACTTCGTTTTAACCCTTAAACTCAGAATTTCAAAAAATTCTTTCTTAGTATGTCTGTGTTTTATTATATATTTGTTGTAAGTCATTTATTTTATTATTGTGTTTTGATAATTGATTTAGAGAAATATCTACCCATTAATATGGCAGACCATCTAACAAACAATAAATATTCTGTTTGTAATAAACACAAATTTAGAAATATTAGAAATTAGATGACATAAAATGAAATATTAGAAAAATATTACAGGTATAAATACAAACAAAATTTCAATTTTATAAACCATCAGAAAGTTTGAGGGAGATGGTATTATAACAACTGCAACAAATAGAATTCGTGTAAATTAATACACAATTTTCAGTATTTTAGTATTTTTATTTTTAAATTTTTATTATGCAGTAATGGAATTATTTCAATCATGGCTGAGGATATGGGATCCAGCAAAAGTATTTTCATGAAAAATTAAGGTAAGCTATCTCAATATTCTACACTAGTGGTTCGTTTAATAGAATTTAAATATGTATGTCGATATACACACCCTTTTTCTGTAGGATCTACTGATGATTGTTTAACAATCAAAATGATCGTTTAGATTTATTTTTAAATAAAATTTTTTGTAATGGTTTCTGCAGTATAATCTTGTTTTCCAAAACTTTATGACAATTTTTATGAAATTTGATGTGACTATTAGCAAATGTAAGCAGATTTTGATTATTTGTTGTATCAGCATTTTAATCATATTTTATGTTATTCCTTTTTGTGTTGAATTTTTTTTTTTGCAATTGGAAATGCTTTTTTTTATGTTTTCATAGCCCTGAATTGACAAAATTATGGAATCATTTGCCAGACAGTTTAGAAGCTTGCAGAGGTAAAGCAAGAGATTTCCTACCATCTCTAGAGACATATTTTGAAGAGGCTATTGAACAGTCTGACCCAGCTGCTATGGCTGATGCTGAGTACAAGTGGGAGTAATTTTTTCTATTTGAAATTTTCTTGATTTATTTTTAATTCTTTTTATTTACTTTGATACTAGTAAGAAGAGTTTCGACGTTTTTGCATTCTGTTATTAGCATTACATATTTGTTTATTTCCAAACAGTAACATGATTGTAGATTATGTTTATTGATTTTTATATGACATTTATTTTTACTGCACAAGATGTTAAAAAAGTCTGGAAATGGCTTCAAATTATCAAATTGAATATGACTTATTGATAGAAACAAATTTAGATGTTTGCGGTTAACAAAATAAAATTTTGAATTTTTTTAACTATCATTATGAATTTATCTTTCACTTTTAGTAGCACAATATCACATCATGTGATATATACAGTAATAATCCAATCAATAAATTGCCAGATTTCTTAGAAATTATGATCAAGAAAATTGCTGGAGATAAACCTGTGTTACAAATTGTTTAAAAATTAACTATTATATTTGAAATTTGTTTTTACTGTTTTGTTTTTATTGTTTATTTAATTTATTAAAAGTAAAATGTTCTTTAGTCAAAAACTAATTTTGTTATTGTTGATGTTAACTTACTGTAGTATTTGCAACTATTTTTTTAACTACTATTATTGACATAAACTAATATAATTTTTTTAAATGTTTGTCTCTTAATAATTTTTTGACTGTGTGTGTGTGTGTGTGTGTGCGCGCGCGCGCGCACAGACACACACACACACACACACACACATGAGCCTGCGCCTGCACAGTTTTAGCATAGTTGATGAGTAAATTATTTAATTAGGTATCTTGTTATTTTATTATAATAGAAATTTATAGTAACACATAAAATGTATTAATTACTCAAAGGATATGTGTATTATGCATGCAATTCATAATATTTTTTTTATTTTACCTTTCAAAAATTAAGTTGAATATGGTGGATTTTCAAACACTCCTGTAAGCAGAGTCCTGCCTCACAGTCTGGGCACCAGTATACTGTATCCCTTCTCTTTTCTTTTTTATAATAAACTATACATCTTTTTTGAGTCTTTACATTCTTCCCAGATGCCGGAATGTTTTCAGTGAAGTGGTACTCAGTCAGTTTTGATGGAGGAGGTTCTATGGATGGTTGACCTATTTGTGGTTTTATCTCACTACGGTGATGACTATATATTAATTCACTAACTAGGATTAATCTAAGTGACAGGTGATCTATTTAAAAAAAATTATTAATTATTATTTATTGATTTTCTATTTTTAAAAAAGAGGAATTATTTTCTAGGACAAAAAAAGAAAGAATTTTCTACTTTTTAACTGAATATTGCAAAAAATGTTTGGTTTTCTAATCTACAAGCACGTTAAACGCTAAAAACTGAAAGTGGTAATCAACTACTGGCCAAAGCCAGATTTAATGAACCAGCTCCATAAACCATTTAAGTTAAACAACAGTTAATTGTGGTTTCTCTGCACAATTTACTTTTGACCATGCAATCGATGACAGTTTTATATATATATATATATAGTATAGTATTTAATTTTATTAATCATGCAATGACATGAATCATTTAGATGATTGAGGTAAATTACATTTATTATAATAATCTATTTATTTTTGGAAAATCAAAACAAAGCTATGACTATGTTAAAAAATGTTGTTTGCAATTATTTTAATCGGTTATTAATACTTCTAACCAATCAAGCATGGCCATAATGAAAAAAAACCTTTCCAGTGTAAAAATGAAGAAATTAAACTAAATTTGCTTTAATCAAAATAGGACATTCTATAAAAATATTTTAAACATAACTCAATGATATATAATCAAAATTCTATGACAGCACTAACATATGTTAATCATTAAAACTTCTAATATGCTAAAAAGTAACGACTTTAAGAAAAAGATTTCTGTAGGTCGACATTTTTCTCGTAAAAAAAATGCATTACTTCTTATTTATTATGTTTTCATTAACAGTTTAATTTTGGTTATCTAGAAAACTAACAGATTTATGGGGCAGAGATTATGGAAACAATGGAACAAATCTTAGGACTACAACACTTCTTAATAATTACCAGGAAAAAACCCTATAGAAATCTTTTTAAATACATTAAATAAATATTTATGGTAATATTTGTGTCACAAATATTGCCAAAAAGGTGAGCTTAGTAACAGTATTTTTTTTTTTTTTTTAATGAGTAATGTATGCCAACATTATATTAAGTAAATATATGGTTGAAAAATTACCAAGCAGAAAATTCTGTATGGTAAATTGTTACCTTTTTTAAATTATGTATCTTGAGTAGTCTGGAAAATTATTAGAACAATCTATTCATAAATATTTTTAAATTTTTGAAAGGTTAATTAAAATCTGAAAATTGTAGTAAATGCAAAACAAAACTTTTTAACCTATTTATACTAGTAAAACAAATACAAAACACAAAAAACTTATTTTAGTTTCATTAAATGTTCTTTTGTTTCATTATTGACAAAAAACAAAACCCTGAACACTACTAAAGAAAAAAAAATGCATTTATGCAGTTAGAATCAATGTAACAGAAAGTAAAATAACACATTTAAATGAAATCTCATTATTTAGATAGTATGACAAATGGATAGTATCTGTTACTTCAACATATCATGGTATTGAAATGACTACAACAACTAAACTAATAAAATAGTCACAAAACCTGTTGTTGCTGTTGACTACAGTAAAAATATGGGTAGTGTGTATATTTGAGAGACCAGGTGCAGCAAAGTTTTCCAGTGGAAAGGAAAGGGGAGACTAGATGGAATGTTAATTTTTTAAAAGATTAATTAACGTAGCTGTTCTAAATTATTACATAGGTTTTTTTTTAAATATATCAGATTTAATAAAAGATTCAATCTAGAACACTAGAAAAAAAAAAAGTTATATTAGTTTAAAATAATAGCTAATAGAAGTATGTAAATAAAATGAAGCTTTACTCTAAAATTACAAATATAAATCTTATAGCAAAAGTATAAACAATGAAACTTATAGAATTACACATCTTTCCTGTTAATGGACAAACAGAAATTTCTTTGTTTAATTAATCATTTTTACAAATTCCACTAGAATGTAGGAAATTGTAGAAAAGATAGCATTACTGAAATCCTACAGATCCTGCATGAATATAGTCCAGAAGTCATTTACAGTAACATAAAATCAAAGGCATGATAAATTAGACTGTGATTGTAATGATTTTCAAAAATTATTATTTTTTTTATTTATTTATTTTTTGGTACTTTATTTTGTTTTTTTTTTTTGTTTTGTTGGACAGACAAGAGACGTGAATGTTAAATGTGATATTTTTACCTTATTTTATAAATCCAATTACCTGAATGCAACTCCAACATAAATATTTTTATGATGCATTAAAAAAAAAAGTACTGCAAGTTGACTGTTGTCTTTTTGTAACAAATGTTGAAAAAAAATAAAGACCACTTGTCTTAATATCAGCTCTTTTTCATTTATACTCAAATCACTGTGCCTTAGCCTCTTAACATTTATGTGAATCAGCAACTACTTAACAATAGGAATGTGTTAAATTTTCCAGAAAGAAATCCAGTGAAATATCAATAATTATCCAAATTTACTTCTGCCAGATTCCATAATCAGAAAGCATCATAATCATTATACTGATGATGCTTGAATGAGATTTTTCCCTAATTTTTAATAGTGTGCCTTACTACATTTTTATAAAATAATTTTTCTTATCTGCTTTTTCAAAATGTAGAGGTGGGTCACAAGTAAAATTAATCTTCATCTTTATAAGGATGTTTTAAAAATCTTGTGTGTGTGTGTGTGTGTGTGTGTGTGTGTGTGTGTGTGTGTGTGTGTGTGCGCGCGTGTATGTATGTGTTTTAAACGATGGCAGATTCTCATATGTACGTAATCTTTTTACTACAGAATAAATTAAATATAGATAGGTTTTATTTGTTGAAAAATTTAACGTTTTGTTTTTGAAATAACAAACCTTGAAGAGGTTTCAGAACCGTCTAATTTAGTTCCCGATTCATCGAGGATATTTACTAATGATATGAAACTTTATATATTTTTAAATACGGTTATAAAGAGTTCCTAGACTGTAAAATCATTAAACGTTACTTAATTCCGATCACAGATGACAGTTAACAGGTTGGAAAGTAACATAGTTAAATAAACCCGATTACTTTTTTATAGTCAAAATTTCTTTTTCTCAGAAAACCATTGAAATTCACCTAAGATAATGGGATTCTAATTGAAAATAAGAATTAAAGCAAACCAAATCGAATGTCTGTTAGAAAACAATCCTTTTGTTTTTTTGTGAAAAAATTATTAATTACATTTAAAAAATACATTTTTAAATATATAAAAAAAAGTTTAAAAGTATTTTAATATAAAAACATTAATTAGAAAATTAAAATTAATTATGCAGATTAATACGAAAATAATAGTAAAAAAATCTAACAGAATAAAATAAAAAGATGGGTTTTGAACTACGGATAGAGCGGAGAAAAAAATTTACTAACTGCGGTAACTTGTACGTGTTGGTGTATGTAAGAGGGAGTGTACAGATAGAATAGATCAGGAAGCGTAATTGCTGTGACTGTATCCGACTATTTCGTCCTTCAACTTGGTTCGGCTACAATTAGTCAAAACAACTGCGTGTGTCAAAATATTTGTTACGTACATGAAAAATTATATTTTTTAAATTATTTATTATCTGCTTCCATTATATACAGCGAAGTAGTAAAAATAAAGAAAACTTAGACTGTAATATTATCTAATATTTTCTTTCTGATAACTTATTAATCTAATATAAGTAGTATTAACGTACGATTAACGTTGTCATGTACAATAAATGATATTTATTTATTTCCGATCTAATGGTGTTTTTAAAACCGTATCAAATTTTGTTTACTTATACGTTATTTGTTTTCAGTATATATAGTAGTGTTTTACACGAATCTAAACGACCATTTAGAGAAGAATTCAACATGTAAATTAGGTAAGTTCTTTCAATAAAATATTTTGTAATAAGCAAAATAGTACACAAATAATGTGATTAATTACAAAAGGTTAACTCATTAGCAGGAATTATGGGAATTTAATGAACGTTTCATCATTTGCAAATTTTGTTTGGCAAAAATGATTATTTTTAGCTTAGCGAAATATATTTTTATTCTTGTTATTTTAATTTAAATTAAATAAAATTTATATACGTAGATTACTTTATAAAAATAATTTGCTTTCAAGTAAGTACCGTTACACTAGAAAAGGGGTTGCTCATTTTTTTGTATACTAAATTTATTTTTATTTAAATGTGCTCTAATAATTGCTACTTATTATTTCGGATATCAATATTTTATTGAAGTTCTGTTTTTTGTTTAAAAAAATTTACGTTTCTGTTAACAAATTGTTTTACCTGTGTCTGCATTTGGTGATTAATAATTTAGCTATCTATTTTAGGAAGGTAAATTTCCTTTTATTGTCACCGTGAAATACTCTACAAATATTTTCACACTTTTCTTGAAATTTATATTGATGTGTTCTGCAGATCGAAACGGTCGGTTTTTACGTTAGACGGTCAGATTTATTATTAATTTTTTTATTCGACAAAATTTAGCCAAAATTTTTGTTCTGACTTTTTTTTCACCGTGATAACTTACAAATTGTACAACATAATAAATGAAAACGACTTTTAAAATTCGCCTGTATGTGTTAGCTAAAAAACATAGCTAACGGTACATAAACGGGTAATTATGAGGCTTTCAATTATTTAATTTTATCTAATATTCAATTTATTATATATAATTACAACCGCGCACGTACACATAATGATTGCACGTATACAAAAGCACATTCGCGTGCTTGCTTTTATACTTTTTTTTTTGGTAAATATAATTAACAATAAAAAATGTAATGTTGCCGCTTCAGTGCCACAGAAAACGTGCTTTGCTTACTAAATCTTAATACGCACGCGCCCAAACACACACACGCAGAGTGAGAGAGAGATGAGATCTATTTATTTATTAATAATACTAAGATTAAGTAATGTGTGAACTAATCTACCTTCGTTTAGACATTTTAAGTTAAACTTTTTTCTTATATACCAATTAGCTGTCATATAGCACAACAAATTTAATTTTTTTTTTTTTAAACTTAATTGTACGAAGTAAAGTAAGTATTGTGATCGCGAAAAATTACGTTTTTCAGATTTCAACGGAAATATCCATCTTGACCGTTGAATCCATTTTGAATAGTTTCGGCATGACGTCTTTACGTACGTATATATCTCTCATAACTTAATAACGATTAGCCGTAGCATGTTGAAATTTTGGATTTAAGACTGTTATAACATCTAGTTTTGCACCTCCCTTTTGATTGCAATCGACCGGGCTAAAAGTGTCCAAAACAGCCCAAAATCCAAAAAAATTTGGATCCTGGACTTTTTCTTAATCGCAGTAATAAATCCTCATTGAGAGTTTTTCAACGATATAAGTGATAATTATTTTCATCGGTTCCAGAGTTATAGCCAAATAAAATTTTAATTAATGAATTATTTGGATCTTACAAGAGGAAGGCACCTGGGTTCGAATCAGACTTCATCTCTTTTTTTTTAATTTAAATATATTGATTTATTAATAATTATTAACATCTGTTTAAAAAAAAAATTACAATAAATTATAATTCAATAACAATAAAAAAACATTTTTTAAATGAAAAAATATCAGAAGTTAATGAAATAAAATTTTATGTACTTTTCATTAAAAAAAAAAAAAAAAAAAATGCGTATATGTAATTTAATAGGCGTAAAAAATGAAGACAGTGATGTCCTCATCAGATTTTTTTTAGCCTCTGAGACTAACATTAGGTATTGCTTCAGAGGATAGAATAAAATGATACAAATTTGAATTTTGTAGACTGAAAATGCCATGCCTGACCGGGATTCGAACCCGGGACCTTCGTAGGAAAGACCGAGACGCTACCGCTCGGCTAAAATGTTAGTGTTCATTAAGTGGCATGCAACTAAATATTATCGTGTCTCATTTTAATTTTTTTTTTTTTTTGAAAAAAAATTGTTACTATCTTTCGCGTTAGACAAATACTCAATTAACCCATTTAAATTAATTAAAAAATTTGCTTTATTTTTGTCTTAATATACACAAGTTAGGTTACCGAATTTTCTTTTCTTTCTGTTTGAAAGGACAGACCGTGATGAGAAAAATAACGATCACACACACACACGCACACACAGCGAGAGAGAGAGTGACTGAGAGATTTTACACACACACACAGACAGAGAGGCACGTAGCTAGGAGTTTTTTCGGGGGAGGCTAAGAGGGCTGATGATGATGATGATGATGAGATAATAGTAATAATAATGAAAATCATTTTATATTGAAACGGTTTTTTATACTTTACTGCACTTGAAAAATACAAAACATACGCTTAGATTTAATACATCATTTACTACGAAAATAAGAATCATAATGTTAGTATATCATTTTTTCATAATCCACATTTATCCTTCACACTCACACATTTACACTCCAATAAAAGTTATCAATATTATAAAGGTACTCGTCGATTTTTCTTTCTCGCAATATATCTAAAACTTCATCAGGATTAACAGTAATATCTCTATGCACTGACAAAGAAACTAACGAACGATTGAATCGTACAATAAAACTATGCGTATTTTACAGATAGATGAAACCTTGGAAGTCCGAATAGTTGAGAGTAGGATTAATAAAATCACTGAGAGAGAGCGTATTAATACAACAGTACTCAAAGGAATGAGAAAATTTAAACAACAGCATTACAACTATGAATTTCATTTATTTTTTTTACTGCAGATTTATATACTACGTGCTACGGAAATGTATACGCGAATGTAAAATGTGTTATTTTACTGAATCGGTTACATTTTATCGTCGGTGGTCCTGAAAACGTCTCCAGCATTATTCTGTTGTCGAGTTCCGTTAACAAAATATCCTAGCGTGGAGAGTATGTTTTATGTAAATAGGTAAAATCGGTTTAAAACAGCAAGTTAACATCTTGTTTTACAACGGCCGCATTAATTTGCTGTTATATTCTATCCGCCCCAGACTTTATTGTAGTTATAATGTATCTGAAATATCTCAGATACTAGAGGTAAGGGTCAGAATTGCTTTCTCCGAGAGTAATAATATTTATTATACGAAACTCTTACAAGGCTGAATATTATCTGTATTTTGGTGGGCTTCGTATGTCGATTTGCAATCGTATATTCGGTTCGGTAAATAAGTGAAAGGAAAATCGTTATCTCCTGTCTTCACTTTTCCTTGTAAGCCTGGCACGAGAACTTGCCTTCTTTATAAAATTATAAAGAACTTTTTACTCAAAAATTTAAACCAAATAATTCAACATTAATATAGAAGTAAAAAAAAAACGACACTAAACAAAATAAAAATGTATTTTAAACAACGATAGCGAACAGTGCGAGATAACTTTGTGTGCGATTACGACGTTGTTTTAAGACAAAGGGAGAAAAAAGTATATGTCGTGTAATTGCTTTATGTGCATTATTTGCCTGCTAGCTGTTGTAATCGGCTCGTTTAATGTCTTTCGTTTAATGTAAATTCTTTCTCACTCATTATCTCTTTCTTTCTATCCGATTCGTACCGCAATAGTCATCTGATTTATTGCACGCGTCAAAACATCCTGTTACGTCGATGAAAAATGCATTTGTTTATAACTTTATTTTTAGCACTTACAATAATATATATATTTTTAATGCTTTTTATAAAATAAAAAATAATCTGTTATACTCTGTGTTTATCAATCTTTCAGTATTTGCGACCCGATTTTCAATCATAATTTTCATCGCGCCCACTAACACACCCAACGCACACAGAGAGCAGACTGGCGACAGCTGGTAACGGCATCGCACACAGGTCAGAATTGTAATAATAAACAAGCTTGGGTTATGTTGTTTATAACACCATTCACTGATTTGTTGACAAAACCTAGTCCGTTTAATGCGAAATCGGAAAAACCGTTGTTTTTTTTCGAACAACGTTGTGTCTGCGACCTTGACTAAAAACTGAACAAACAGCCTTCACTAAACATATACCTTATATTCTGTAACATAAATTCATATTTTGATAAATAATTAAACGAGTCAATAATATAAATTAAATTAAAAATTCCAACCGTGTCTAAGTTCGAACCCGGGACCTCTGGACGAAGCTTCTTACTTTGGAGGTCGGTCGGCAAACGGTTTAGTTGATGTTTGTTGATCTATTAAATAACATTATATTTTATGTTCTTATAAACATTAAAGAATTGCATAAATGTAGGAATGTAGATTGTTTATAGCGTGTAACGCAACATTGTATTTATCTGGCCGTCTTTTACGTTATTTATTAGAAACATAAATAATCGATTTAATTATAAGTTTTACTGATTATTTTTTTTTTTATCCTTTAATGCTTTATTTTAAAGTAAGTTTATAACAATCATATTAAAAACTGGCCGTTCAGACGATATAGTTGTTAGCTTCTAAAAAAGCTGGGCTCGGGTTTGATTCTATTATTCCTCGCTCGTTAAACTACACGTGTAGGATATTACGAGGTCGTATTGTAAATAAAACAGGAGAAATTTGATCTGTTATAATTTATTGTTAATTTTTTTTACTTTACAAAACGAATATAGTTTATCGTAATATTTTTAATGTATTTATTAAAATTAAAGGAAATTATTAATATTATTTTAAATAAAATGTAATCGATATAAAATAATGGACTAATCTTGATTTAATTTAATTATATCGAACATCTATATAAGAAATAGTGATGCTGTTATTAACTTTGTTACTCGTTTAGAAGTGATGACCGTTACGTTAGCGGTTGTATTTGAATTGTACCATGGCGTGATCAGTACTGTCCGACGGTAGCCAATCAGACGCGAAGGAAGACAGCTGGCTTTTCTGTTGTTCGTGATTAACAGTGGGACAGAGGCGCAGCGGGTCAGTGAGGGGGGTGATTCCCCTCACTGTATCACTCCACCCTGGCATTAGTAACCGACTGACAATTCTTTTCTTTTGGCGCGTCATCAAAAAATCAAACAAAAAAATAATTATCTCTAAAATTCGTCTTAGTAAAATAGTCCTCTATGAGCTATGACCGATAGAATTTTACAAATTATATTTGTCATCGGCTATTGAACTATTATTTTATTTTATTTATTAGTATAAAAAAAATATTTTATTACATTTATTTATAAACATTTTGTTTTAATCGCAATCTGGATTTTTTTAAATGGATTTTAATAATATATCGCAATCGATGTATTTACAATAAATTAAATAAAACTGTACCTTCAAAACTAGATTAAATTAATATACCGACGGTACACGAGGGGTTGATATTTTTATTTAATTTAATCAAATCTGATGTTCCGTCTTGATAGAACTACATGTGTACAACATAGGTTCATCAGTAATACAAGAATTCACACGTAAATGCAAGCTTGCAAAGGGAAAATAGCTTGTTAATCTGTTACCGGATAATTACAATTTTCGCTTTTTAATTTTTATTAAAATAATAAATAACATTTACTTCTTAGCAAATGTTATACATTCATAAATATAAATGCACGGAAACATCAGAATTTTTAATTTACGAAATAATTTACACGAATCACATTTACCGGTACAAAACGAAGTTCTGATAGTCTATTTTAGTATATATATTTTTTTTACTTTTTCAAGTAATCACAAAACATAGTATTATATTTTAGATAGGGTATACATAAACGTAATGATAAATTACGTTTACGTTTACGTATACCCTATCAAAAGAAAGATTAGCGTTTAATAAAATATTTCAAAGCGACACAGTGTGATTTGACCCACTGTAAATGAAATCGGGTTATTATCTAATGAAAATTTATTATCTAATTAGACGGTCCAAACATTTTACATTATGTATAACAGAAATTTTACTATTTTTGACATTTATATTTATATATTTCTTACTGAGAAGTGGATCACGCAAACTTTATCCGTATTTAAAAAAGTTAGGATTTGCACGGCGTGTCGGTAACTTTATGTAAGAATTCAGTTTCCACGAGATGGTTTACAAAGGTTTATTCTGTTTTGTGTTGTTTTTGTTTGTCGAACATGTCCAACTTGCTTGATACAGTGAAATGTAGAACATACTACAATTTAATTGTATACTCAAATTTGTGACGGCGTATATTTAAGTAGGTTTTCAAACAGTGAGAGTTATTTTCTATAGTAATATCTGTAATATCACTAAGCAAACTTTCAAAGTTCTAAAAAAAAGTTGTTTTTTGTAAGTATACTTCTGTAAACTACGTTTGGAAAAATTCATTCTGTTCTTCGATAAACGGTAAAATTAATATTTTTTCACGTTTCAGGGCCGGCCCTTGGCGGTAGGCAAGGTAGGCGATGCCTACGGCGGCAAAATATAGTAGCGACAAAGCCGCCTGAATTAGATCGCAAAAAAAATAACTACCCGCAAAAATATATTTCGATTACTTCTATGTAGAAAATAATATTATTTACTATTTATTAGTAGTTTTGTTTATTTTTTTTTAAAGTATATTTAAATCATCTCTGAACATAGTAGGTACTTGTTTTAGTTGTTAACTCGTTAAAAATGTAATTTTTTTTTCAATAAAACAATTTTCCGTAAATCTGTATTAGTATTATTGTCTTAATTCAATTATATGTCATTTTTCTGGTTAACATAGTTCTTTTATAATTCTGTTTTTTTTTTTTTTTAATTTTAAACTTTTTTTAAAGCTTGGCGGTGGCGGGATTTTTGGGGTTTGCCTACGGCGGCAAAATCGCTAGGGTTAGCCTTGCGTGATATCTGTTTTAATTTGACGCGTTAACTTTATTCTCATATAAAATGCAAGAATAATAATTAAAAATTAATTGAGATAAAAGCTAATTAATAAATAACAAAAGAAAATTTATATTTCAAAAAGTCGATATTTTAACGCGCCAACAGGAATCGTTTACACCGCTTCTGAGGTCGTTATCGCAAGATCTGACTGACGAACACTGTTAAAAAATTTAGTATCTATAATTAAAACTCGAAATCTCTGGTTAAAAGGCAGTCTTGCTACCTACCATCAGGAAAATCAGCGTGATATCATTTCTTCAAAGAAAGATATCCAATAAATCAGATATATCTCCATTTTTACTTTCCCGTCTAGATAGCGCTATAGGTATAGAAGGGAAAGTATTGTATCGGTCCAATTTGGGCATATGTGGTTTTCACCGGATCTTGACGTTTTGACACCCTGAAAATTTTTCGGATGTTAAGGTTAAGGTTCTCTCTCTCTCTGTGTCACACACACACACACACTCTCTCTCTCTCTCTCTCTCTCTCTCTCTCTCTCTCACTCTCTCTCTCTCTCTCTCTCTCTCTCTCTCTCTCTCTCTCTCTCTCTCTCTCTCTCTCTCTCTCACTCTCTCTCTCTCTCTCTCTCTCTCTCTCTCTCTCTCTCTCTCTCTCTCTCTCTCTGTGTGTGTGTGTGTGTGTGTGTGTGTGTGTGTGTGTGTGTGTGTGTGTGTGTGTGTGTGTGTGTTTGGGGTTGGCCTCTAAATCACTTTATATCAAGAACTACTGAACCGATTTTGACCAAACGTGGTCAGATTACTTTTATATATGGAGCATTGATGTCATTACATTTTCAGCGTAAAAGGTCAGCGGGATGAGTCTGTAGAACAAGGTTGCCCTCAATATCTCCAGATTCTGTCTAATCACAGGCGATTTCGTCACTTTATAGGGAATTTTGCCATATTTTTCTTAGGCGCATTTGTTAACGATTAAAAAATAACAATAATTGCAAAATCGCAACCCCACCCCAAAAAAGACGATTGTTTTTAACGTATCCCCGTAGAAAAAAGTCTAGGAGTGTCAAATACGGGTTTCTCGCAGGCCAAAGCATAAGACCGGCTCGACCGACTCAACGATTAGGAAATCTTTCATCGAAAGGCCCCGTCGAACGCCTAGGTAAAGTGCGAGAGCGCATCATCTTGTTGAAACATTACAGCAACGTTACTTTGTTGTTCGATTCGGTCGATTTCCGGGTAAACGTACATTTGTAGCACGTCTAAATAAATATTGCCTGTATTATAATGCGTATGATATACTTATACCGTGCTCGTGAAAAGATAACAGGTCTATCGTAAAATTATTATTTAATTTGATACTAATTTACAATACTAGAATTAACAATATATAAAAACAATTAATATTTAATTGAATTGAACATAAAGTGGAGGACATGAAAACAGACACAAAATTACAACTTCAATTATCTGCCATAACTCGGCTATTTTTTAACCGATTTAAAAATAATAAAAGGCTTAATAACATACATTTTGATAAAACCTTATATTTATATAACGGATCAAAAAATTAACATTTTTTGATTTTGTAACATTTTGTAATTTGTTAAGGTATTTTAAGTCCTGATTTTTTGCTAATTTTAAAACTTTTATTACCAAGACTTTTTATACCAAATAATGATGTGATTCTTCTATCTCAACTTGAGATATAATTTTTTTTATAAAAGTAACAAAATGACAGATGGGGAAGAACAAAGAAGAAATTGCAATTTTTCCTATGGGTATTTTTTGTTTAGTTTTTAAAGTAGAATCCAAAAGTATAGCCAGCTCACGATTTTATAAACATTCTGTATAAATTTATGTAAACAGTAAATCACAATTCCTGGTTAAACCAATTTCTAACATCACTTATTGGAATTACATTATATCTTGTATTTTCATTATTCTCTTTCATCTTAAAGTAAAATTATTATGGAATATTCTTTTGTTCTAAATAAAAAACAGAAGTTTCAAAATTAAGAAGAAAATTTGACTCATAGTAATGTTGAAAACGGGTTATAGAGTAAGGTTTTATTCATGAGGACTTAAAATTTAAAGAACTTTGTCTTCTTTCGGTTGCACGTGGCACCTGAACAAGTCTCTAAGGACTCATCTAGTCTTCTCTCACTGATTACATTTATTAATACAATAAACTTACATAAAGATTTATAAGTTATTAATGTTATACATATGAATTATATTTCCAATTACAATAAAATAATTATAATTACAAAAACTCAAGAATAATTTTATTAAAACAAACATCTCCACTTTTCGATTTACATTTTTATTGGTCCTCCAACTGCGGGTATATATAAATCTACAATTTGAAGAAATGTTATTCAAGAATCTTCAGTTCAAAAATCTACGATTCACGGTGTCTTAATTTTACAACATCATTTATGTACGATCTTTCTTAATTTATTTCATATTTAATTTACATTATCGATAATTTATATTAATTTAAATCACTATTATAGAAAAGGAACAATTAATTAAACAAGGAGGATCAATAAAAGCCTCTAACTAGAATTGCCACATTTACTGACAAATTTGATCCATCACAAGGTGATAGTCATGCCTTGTAAATTAAATTAAGGAATCTTCTTTATTTACAATGCAAATATGGCCTCATTCAATGAAAACTTGAATTAGATTATGACAATGATATTTTATCATTGCATCATGAACAGGTCAAAGAAAACTAGTGTACTATATAGAATGCAAATTGCAACATTTAATGAATAATATTAATCAAAAACCATCTAATCAAGAAGTTAGTACAAATACATCATTTAAACAAACTCAATTACAACCTATAAATATAGCAATATTTAAAGGTAATGTCTTAGAATGGCAGTATTATATTAATATATCTTGTATTTATTAATTTAATACATAATAGACATGATTTAACTAACAATAAAAAATGACACTATTTACATTCTTTAAAATATTTGCTCTAGAATTATTAAAGGTGCAGTTTGACAATAAATATGTAGTAGGTTTTCATAATGCTGAACGCATTTTAAAATCAGGTTCTGTAAAAAAAGAATCTGTAGATACTTTCTCCGATTTTATTAATGAAATATCCGCAAACGTGAACTCACTTAAAGCGATGAAACTTCCTATTAATACATATTAATTTATCGTGGTTCAGTTTTTAACATCTAAATTGGATCATAACACCTCAAGATTATGGAAAGAAAGGTTGTCAAATGAGAAGTCTGTAAAGGTTTCCCCACCTTTACAGACTTCATTGAATTTCTTTATTCTAGATGATAACTTTTAGAAAATATTAATTTATCCATTTCAAACACGCAAGTGAATACAACGTCATAAAATACAATCAGATCTTTAACCAAATGTTTTAATTTAAATCCTAATGAACAATACAAAATTCATAATGTTAGTTATTATGTAAAATCCAATTTGTATCGATGTTCATTTTGTTAATCAAATCATTACTTATATCAATGTAAAGAATTTTTAAATTTGTTCATAGATAATTGTAAAAAGTTTTTGGCAAATAATTGCTGTTTAATTGTTTATGTAAAGGTCATTGTATTAATCAATGTTGTTCAAAGAGTCTGTAAGATTTGTGATAAGAAACACAATACACTTTTTCTTATGGATAAAATTAACATTCTAAGATTGATGGCAATAAACTTGAAAGTATAACTTATTGTTTGTTTAAAAATCAGTCAAATGAAAATGTAATTCTGTCAACAGCTGTATGTAATACTACTGATATACGTGGTAATACATTTTCATGTAGATTACTGTTAGATTCTGGTTCGCAAGCAAATTTTTTTCATTTAGCTTTGCCCGCAAATTAGATCTTAAACTTAATAAAAATAATTACTCATTTCAGGCATAAATAATTTATTAGTTCAATCCAAATACAGTGTTACACTCACATTATAGAAACATTTTGTTCAAGTAAAATGCGTTGTTTTACCAGATATTACTGACAGCCTCCCTTCATATGCATTTGACATTTCTCACTTCAAATTACCTCATAATATATTTCTGGCTGATCCCAATTTCAAAATACCGAATAACATTGACGTATTAATTGGAAATGAATTCTACTTGAGTCTTATTCTTCCTGGGAAATTCATTTGTAATTTCAGATATCCTATTATACAGGAAACTAAATTAGGATATATAATTAATGGTCGTCTTCCTAATAACAGTGTGGGCAACAATAATGTTGCATCTTTTCTTGTACATAACACTCATAAAAAATTTATGTTGATGATCTACTATACTCAAGAATTTCTGTGAACTTTACTTTACTTTATGGGAAGAAATTAATACTGATGCTTCACTTCAGGAAATGAAACCTCAACATGTTAAAAACATTTTCAAACCAATACTATTCGAAATAATTACAGCAAATTTGTTGTGTCATTACCATGCAAGGCTAATAACATTCAACTAGGTGATTCCTTTGTCAACGCTAAAAATAGATTTTTATCTTTGGAAAGAACACTAAACAACAATTCCAACCTTAAATAAGACTGTTCCGCTTTCATAAAGCTCAACTACTAAAATTTGAGTTGTCTTTGGCAGTTCAGCGAAAACCACTAACAGTTTATCCCTCAACGATACTCTCTTAGTTAGACCTGTAGTTCAATAAAACTTAATTTCCATATTGCTTAGATTCAAAATCAATAAGTACATCATTACTTCTAACATAGCTAAAATGTATCGTCAGATATTAGTTAAATCTAGAGATTCCAATTTACAATGTATACTTTGGCGTGATTCTCCAGATCAGGAGATAAAACACTTCTCATTATGTGTGGTAACAGTATGGAACCACTTGAGCTTCATATTTGGCCACACGGTATTTAATTAAAATGAATCTCCACTTGTATGCAAGTCCATTCAAAAAGATTTTTATGTTGATGATCTAATAACAGGTTCAGACAACTTTGAAGAAGTTATTCAGTTAAAAATTGATATTTCTAAATTATACAACAATATGGTTTTCCACTCCATAAATGGTTTTCAAACAATAATGTCATTTCTTCTTTTGAAAACAATGCTTCCTTTCCTTTAAATCAAAAAAAGAACTTATGTACTTTAGGAGTTCTATGGAATAATTCCTCAGATAAGCTACCAAACGTTCATGCTAATGGTTTTAAAGAGTAGCATTTGATTAAATCCATTAAAATAGGTCATTTCATGAAATCCAACATTGGTAGTAGAATTGTTTCTATTGAAATACATGGGATTCTCTGATGTCTCTATAAAGGGTAGTAGCTGTAGTAACTGTATACACTATTAAAACAATTTCCTCTAATTTACTGTGTTCCAACTCAAAACAGGCACCCTTAAAACAAATTACACTCCCAAGATTTGAAAAATCAGCCAACCAAAAAGATACTGCTTTTTTTCTGATGCACAGCTTACACATGCAACGATTTAAAATATTTATCATTTAAATATAATATTTTTTGTTTATTTAATTCAATGATTCCAACTAAAGCGCGCGCACATACTGTATTTCATTCATGTGGGTGTTGGGTACTAGCGGCCACTTTAAATATTCATTTATTTAATTATAATGTTACAACATACCAAAACAACTACAACAGCTGTACATCAGTGCTACACTAGTGCTCCTTGGGGTGACAGTGGGTACTAACAAGTCACTATACCCCGGGATTTCCCGATGATGGTATCAGGGACCCTTGAGGTGTGTGAAGGGCATGCGAAATGCATGCCTGGATCCATTAGGTTAGGGCCGGGAAGGGTAGCCCTCTAGCAGAGGAGGTTGCTGGCTTCCAGGATAGGTAGTGGGCCTCCTTCGAGGATGCTTGGGGGACCCCGACGAGAGAAACCTCATGTTGAGGTGCTACAGGGTGGGCAGTGAATACCGAACACACATACATGTACATATGGAATATTTGCATCTGGTTTTTTGGGTTCCTAAGGTGTCAAAATAAAACTAGAGTAGTTTGATTTGTGCATTACATAACAGAAATATAATAATAAGTATTCACCACCATCATAAATCAGCTGTCATTGACATGGATCAGATCACGATCACCATTATTCATTGAGCACCGATCAGGTCATAAATCACCGTTCATTGCACAGTTGATCCCTGTTCAGTGAGCACCGATTAGATCACAGATCACATTCAATGGGTACCGATTGGGTCACAGATCAGTCATTGTTCAGCGATCATCAATCATCATCATCATCAACAATAAAACTAATATCAGAATGCATTACAAAACTTGTTAATTCTACAATTTGGTAGTATATGATCACTAGTGTAGTCTACACAAATTCATGGTCTAACTGTCCATCAGTAGGTTTAAGGGAAGGATTGTTGTAAGATTACATTTAATATTTGATTTGTGACCTCGAAAAGCAGCAACATACGTATTATTCAGGTGTACAGTTAAGCAGAAGTATCTAATTACAAAGGAAAACTGGACGTATGAGTACAATATTTATTGTAAGTGGAATTGCAGGTTTGTTTCTATTGTTATATTAACATAATTATAAAAGTTTACATAAATTTCCAAAAATATTCTAATATGACATTATTTATACCCCCATGCTGGTGGTTCAAAGTTACTTGTACTAATTATAAATTGAACGGGCATGCAAGTGATCATCAATAAAACCATTATCAAAGTGGCATACATGATGTAAAAGAATTTTTTAAAATTCAGCTCTAATGATAATTTGATCTCATAGAACTAAACTCCTCTTGCACACTCGTATCTTTTGATTCCAGTTATTTTCTGCCTATTGTAACAGTTAATTCTTTGATGAAAATTTATCCTTGGAGTAGATTTACAACATTATAAAATAAATCATAGTATACCGCTTACTAAGTAGTCCAGCATTTTTAGAATTTATATTACAATTGTTCATCAAAAAAGATCATTACTTTGATATTTGTAGTTCTATTGAAAATGGCTAGAACACTTATTCTTCAGGTTTATTGTTAAGCATAAATGTCAAATTGGAAACATGATTAATGTAAAATATTAAGTAGATTTGCAGGTTTGTTTCTATCGCTACAGACCTCAGAGTTCCTGTTGACTGATTCCTTTGTTCTCTTTAGAGCACAAGATTCATTAGTCAATATATGAACTTTCCTTACATATTGTGTAGTTTTTTGAAGGCAGATAGTGGGCACATATATAAATCAGTTCAACTGTTGAGCTTCAACAGTGCTAAAAATCAGAGGATTGCACTGTTAACTGTTTTTTGATAACATTTAAATTTAAAGTTGACTACTCTTTCATGTAGATTAAATCATTTTCAATTGTAAAGTAGAAATTCCACTCTAAAAATTAAATTTAAATTAATATTGTAAGTACTTCTTGCACACCCAGCTGACAGTTAAAGAACTTAGGTCTAAAAAAAGAAAGGTTTTTGAAACAATGTACAATAAGGCCTGGAACAATAACATTTTGTGTAAAAAATCTCTTTAGTAATAGCTTTCATCCTTACCTATCATCACCCTGATGTTACCACTTCATTTTTAAAAGATTAGAAGACCTTATAAACAAAGAGATCTAATGAAAATACAGATATTTACTGAAAAAAAAGGGAAAGGCTTTCCCTACTTGCACCACACATTACATTACAATAGTTTGCTAAATTCATTTACAATAGCATTTTCCAAAATTATCAGATGAAGGTAGCCAATAAGTTGATGCCCAGCAATGCATCCATATAATCCAAACAATTCACCTGAAGGTTATTGCTCACTCAGTCGCCCATAATTATGCACTTATTTCTGCCTTCCAGATAATACGCAAACCATTTTAAAGCTAGACCTCTAATTTCAGTATGTACATTTTAAATTAAAGGGAATTTTGCTGATTAACTATATCAAACATTTAATATTTAATCAAGAAATAATACAGAAAGGTGCATTGAAAATTCAGTATTCACCCTCCTGAAAACCAAATTGACACGAGTAAAAAAATTATTTTTGGATAGAAAACTAACCAACTTTTTTTAATTGCTTTTTCTAGCAATTTAAAAACGAAAGTAATGAAATGTAGTAGAAATAATGAAGATGGACCACTGAACGTTGAAATAGGGTGAGAAAAGATTACAGAGGTGGAAGAATTTTATTATTTTGGAAGTAGAACTACTAAAGATGAACGAAGCAGGAGCGATATAAAATGCCGAATAGCACAGATGAAACTAGCTCTCAGTCAGAAATATAATCTGTTTACATCAAAAATTAATTTAAATGTCAAGAAACGATTTTTGAGTATCTGTTTGGAGCGTCGTTTTATATGGAAGTAAAGCTTGGACGATCGGAGTACCTGAGAAGAAAAGATTAGAAGCTTTTGAAATGTGGTGCTGTAGGATAATGTTAAAAATCAGATGGGTGGATAAAGTGACCAATGAAGAGGTGTTGCTACAAATCGATGAAGAAAGAAGCATTTCAAAAATATAGTTAAAAGAAGAGACAGACTTATAGGCCACATATTAAGGCATCACAGAATAGTCGCTTTAATATTAGAGGGACAGGTAGAAGGAAAAAATTGTGCAGGCAGGCCACGTTTGGAATATGTAAAACAAATTTTAGGGATCTAGGATGTAGGGGGTATACCGAAATGAAACTACTAGCACTAGATGGGGAATCTTGGAGAGCTGTGTCAAACCAGTCAAATAACTGAAAAAAAAAAAAAAATTACATATCAGATCAGAACACATGTAATGGTTTATAATTCTCCACTGTCTTTTGGCAGGTAATTCCCTCATTTTTAGAATATTGTTTTTTAACTGCCATAATCCACACATTTATTTTTTCTTAGGCCAATCCCTAGCAGTGCAATCTATAATTGAATTTTGAATGAACTAAAAACAAAGTAGATCTGGCAAAGAACATCTAGTGGAAAAAACTTCCTTATATGATAAAATTGTTTTAATTCATATAAATAAATATTTCTTCAAACTCTGTATATGTAAATCCCATAAATTTGTCATTACCATCAAGCCAAGTATTTAATAAAATTCATCTGGTATATGACTTAACATTTGCCCTGTATACAACCACAGTCACCATTCTAATATATTAATGAAACTAATACGCTGGAAGCAGATGCTAAAATAAAAATTATATATTTGATTTTTAAAGCATTATAAGCTAATTTATTGACAAAACTATAAGCCAAAATTATTCAAATCACTGTGCATTATGGTTTGCAAACTATCAAGATAGGTTAAGTAGAGCAGTATCATCTGAAAAAGATGTAGCTTTACTATAAAACTTATGCAAAAGTAGGACATTAATAGAAATTATAGAGTAGATCCAAGAACCATATTCATTAAAAATATTAGCAATTTTACCGTATCAGAAACAACATTTATATATATTTTATATTTAATGACAGGCATAGAAGTACAATGGTTTTTTAATTCAGTGATTCTTTGCAGGTAATTCCCTCATATTTTTAAAATGTTATTTTTTAGCTTCCATAATCCATACATCTATCTTGTTCTTAAACTTAATGATTCAGTCTTAATTTTGTGGTTGTGAGAATTTTTATGCCATATTTTATACTATCCATCTCTCTCTCTGAGAAATTGTAGTGCACAGCCCGATTTTATCCATGGCTTAAAATAAATAAACAGGTTTATTTTAAAATAACAGATTTTGATTGATTAATATACCCTAATATAATATGTAAAAAGTTATTAAACTGAAAATTAGCATCGTCATCAAGAATTTCCCTCCAGTCATGTTCATGTAAATATGATCTTAATTTACCTTAATCCTAACCTCTTTAAAATCCTTTATGAATTACTTTGAGCTCCATCCTTAGAAATAACTATAGCAAAAGCCCTATGATCCTTAAAATGTACCAGAATGACAGCACTAGAAACGTTGTGTTTATATAAAATTGATTTATAGAAAACGTGATCAATACAGGATGGCCTATCTTCATCAGTACCTCTATTATCAATATTAACTAAGGAGTTGTACTCATTCATACCAAATATTTTTAGATAATGCTTACAAATACTGTTTATTCTTTAATTAATATTTATGTCTCCTACTAAAAAAAAATATATTTTGGAATCATAGGAAGGTATTCAAGGCCTTTCAAATCATTTGCTTATTCCAGCTACAGACATCCAAGAACATAAAATGCTGTTTTAACCAATTTTTTTTTCTTTCAGAATGTATCCCAGCCAGTTAGCTTTCTTTTTTTTCTGATTAAGCTTCTATCTTGTAAAATCTTATTATTATCTCTTCATTTTTCAGTACAATTATAATTTTCAGTAATTGAGATAAAAAGTTGGATGTAGTGGGTGAGAAAGTCAGAGTTGGCTGATGTGAGATTTAGAATAGGCTTTATGAATGTGAAGGTAGAAGAAAAATCTTGGTTAAATATTTAATTTAAGAAAATTTTAATATCTGGAAAACCATGAAAAATATAATTTACCAACAAACATAATAAACATTGCTAAAGAGAAATATAAATCTCAAGTCATTCACCCAGGAAATTTGACCAAGAGGTTAAGAGTAAATAAAGGTGTCAGATTGCACTGAGTACTATCATTTTAAATATTTCTGATGGTAACTGATAATTTGTCGAGGTAGGGAACTGAAGATAAAAAAAGTGGTAGGATTCATTCAAGAAAATTTAGGATCCTGACTTTGCTCATGAGATATGTACACTGCCACCTCATAATTTTGTTAATATGACACAGACAAAATAAATCAATTTAGAATAGGATTCCAGCTAGTACAGCTACCATATCATTAATTGAAGATAAATCAAAATCTTTGTGTATAAATTATGCACCAAGAGATTCTGTCATAGTTACCTGATTGAAAATAATACATCACAGTAAATTATTACTCCATTGTTTTTATTAATTGCAAATAATTGTCATCAGTTATCAAAAATTAAAGTTTTTAATGTTTGTGAATGATATATACATTTTTGAACTGAATGACTACATTATGTTTTGAGAACATGCAGATTGTGTATTTAATTGGTGAATTTAAAGTGATCTAGATATGAATAAGGGAAAATGTAATAATTATTTTTTTTTTTGAAGAAGAGAATTATTCTCTTCTTCAATCAGTAAAAGGGATCCTCCTTACCATAGCTGTACGACTAATAACAATGATCTAACCCATGTTGATAATGCAAGAGATTTTGGATTTATTTTGAAATTTATTTCATTATTCATTTACAGATGTCTAGGCTTCAATAGAAGGAGGGGTCAATTTTTAAAAGGGAATATACGTTAGTATACTTTTATAACAACCCCTCTGTATACAAATTGTGATTGTATATAGCTCTGAGATTTAGAATCCATGTCATGATCAAGGCACTGCCTTACAATGTGTCCAACATTGGTCTCAAATTTGCTTCAAACGTGACTCCAATGTTTATCATTGTACACCCTGTCTCACCATGTGTGAAAAATTCAGAAAAGAACATTTTGGTATGAACTAATGTGATAAAACGTAAAAACAGTAACATGAGATAAGCATAGGAATGGTACACACACTAAAGAAATTGCCAGTAAAAATGGTAAAGTGTTATAGGAAGAGGGAAAGATATTTGAAAGGTGGAATAAGTGTATAAAGTAACAACATTCCTCAAAAGGAAGCCAAATGATCTTATAAAGGCTGGAATAAAATTAAAACTTGAAGTAAGACCAGCAAAACCAAAATTGGAAGTTTTATCAGCATTAACAGAACTACTTAAGAATTAAATAGGATTTCAGAAGATAACAAAATTATGTAATGTGATCTACAACGATGGGATGTAGTCAGATTTTCTTAAAACAATCATGATTACATAGGATGTTGTACAGTTTCAATATTCCATTATTGTAAAAATAATTAAGTATTTCATTATTACTTAATATTCATTATTACTTATTATATCATTATTCTTAATATTCATTATTACTTAGTTATTTTAAACGTCATATGCCCCTTATTATAAATCGTATGCTCGGTTATTATAAATCGCGGTAATTTTTTACCGCATTCTACTGGATATTTTTTGAAAACAAAATACGTGTTAATTCAGGTTATGTATGTCGTTTAAAGTTTGCGTCTAAAGTTTGGTCTGCTTATGAGACTATTATCTTATGTAAAAGTTTCATTTATTAGTATATTTTATTGTATTAGTTGTGTGCGCTTTTTAAATGATGTTATTTATAATACAGCAATTACAAAACCGATTTCTGATATGTTATCGGTCATAAATTCATCCAATCATTCTGATTTGGAAAGTAGGTATTAATATTTTTGCTTTAGAACTGTTTTTAATACTATCATTACAATGCATTAGATCTAATCCAACATTACTACTAATAGAAATACACATATATAGTATCATAAACTGGCTTACCTGAAATGTAATTTAGCCATAAATTTGTTGTACTAATTATTGGTTTCTGTTATGAAATTTTTTTTTAAGCAAGAATTGACTTATTCCTATTTACCTTACCCATTTGTTTATTTTGACAGCAATATTTGCAAACGGTCATAATGAGAAAACGTTCACCTAAACTTACGTCCTAAAACAGTTAGTTTGCTTGTTATGGCTAATGAAAGATTTCACTCAGATTTTAGCTATCCAGGTGAAATTAGATAATACTGAAATTTTTAGGATGTTATTTGAAGAATTATTGATTTCTTATGGTTTTTGACCTGAAAAATCGAATAGGTCCCAGAACCACATCTGCAATAGTTTTTGAGAAATAGGGGTGAAAACCAATAAATTGGTGAATCAGTCAAGAAGGTCCACATACCTGGCCTCCAAGATTGCCTGACTTTTCCATCTGGGATGATGAAAAATATTATATAAATAACAAAAATACATTCTCATGATTAATTGTCTGCATTATGGATGCGACTGAGAAACTTAAGGACATCCCTGAAGAATTTAAAAAAAAAACACTTCTGCAGTACAGAATCGTGCCAAGATGTGTAAAAATGGCAGTGTCATTTTTGAACAATTAATATAAACTGGTATGTATAATACGCTTTGGTCTAGTGTACTGTTTCTAAATAAATTTTGAATATTTTCAATTTTTCTTTGTTTTATTCAACTTATTTTACCCCATTTTATTCTGAAATAAATTCTCTACAAGTTTTTTTTTTTTTTTTTTATGTGTCATTACCCATTGGGCAAACTTATTATATGTCAAATATAAAAAACAGGGGCTTTCCCCCAATTTATTGGTTTTCACCCTATATTTCTCAATAACTGTTGCAGGTACGGTTCTGGGACCTATTTTATTTGATTTTTCAGTTCAAAATCCATAAGAAATCAGTAATTCTGCTCCTTAATTATCTTCCTAAAATTTCAGTACGACCTCATTTTACCGCAGTAACTGAAATCTGAGTGAAATCTTTCATTAGCCATAGTTTGCAGAGGAAACATTTTAGGATGTATGTTTATGTGAACTTTTTTTGTTATTTTCATGAGTAGAATAGGCTATGAAAGTCCCGGGAGAACTTCGTGATACATTCTGTATGTTTAACTATCATGTTTGAAAAAAACCATTATAAATTCATGCTACTATATTATTAAGTAACATAATTCCTTAACTTCCACAATACTAAAGTCTTGCTTTTCATGTTATTACTGTTTTTGTTTAATACTTAAAACATGTCCCTTGTGAATAACAAGACATTATTTGTTCTTGAATAGCAAGTCAACTAATTTAGTTCTACTCCTTTGGGAACATTCGTTTGTCTTATTTCAAAATTGTGTTGTAGATTATCATCCTTTTCTAACTGTTATTTTTTCCCTTATCTAATGTATTTATCTTCCCTTGGGGGCTCTGTGGATTCTGATGACATGCACAAGGGAGCTGTGCTAATATTTTAATGACTAGAGAGAATCATTTCATCTAATAATTTATTTCATTGACTACAAATTATATACATAAAAAACATCAACTAACAGAAATACATAAATTTTATGTACAAAAATAATTATTCTTATTATTTTAATTCTTAATCATACTTAAAAAAATGAATGAAATAATTGAATGACAAATAAATAAAAAACAAAGAATTTAAAAAACTAATTATCTTCAAATTGTTTATTTAGACAATGTAATATTTCATTTAAAAAAAAAATTTTGACTTAATTGTAAGGGAAAACTTACAATGGAACCAACATAGGAATTATTTCTAGAAAATAAAAATCATTAAAACTGGTCCATTTAGTGAAGTGTTAAAGCTTGAACACTATTAACACATACAGTGGTGCTATTGTACATCATGTACCAACCAACATGCCTCATTAAAACCATATATATATGAAACCTTATGTACTAATAACATTCCTAATATTACACTTTTTTCAACTTCAGTTTGTTCTTTATTTCAAGGTATATCACACCTTGTAGACTGTGCCTGTTAAGCGGCATTACATCAGAATTTTAAACTGGGGGCTAACATCTGAAATATCTTAGGCAACAATGTACCTAACATCTTACGATTTCTTAAGGCTGTGCATCTGGATTCAAATATTTTGTTTTTGGCTTTTGACTTACGTTAATAGTTGTTTTAAACAACAAAATTGTTGTTTTGAAACAACAATTTTGTTGTTTCATGTTAGATTTTTAATATTATTTTTATTTCGCACTTAAGATCATAGGTGTTTTAATTTTTAATCATTTACTATAGTAATTTTGTGTCTGGGTGCTGATAACATGTTGTGCCCCCAAGAGAAAATGAAATCCTTGAAATCTTTTGATTGAAAAGATGACTAAATGTGAGGAGAGTAATGTCCGACTAAAATGTAAGGAAAATTTTAGAAAACAAAAGAGGTGATGAAGATTGTGATAATAATAATAATGAATAGAATGTTGGCTACAGAAGTGATAATAATTATGATTTGGACAGTGACAGTAAGGTTGAAAACATTGAAACACTTACTTCAGAACAAAGTCCTAATAACAAAGCTATTAAAAAATATCGCCAACAAACAAAACTGGAGCACAGACTACTGCTGCTTTTGATGACCAATATGCTCAAAATTTCCAGATAATGTTTTATGGCCAGTTAAATCATCAAATTTGAAAGCTATCCCATTTGCCAGGAATACTTTACATAATCTTATACGTATACCAAATGAAGAAAAAAGTAATTCATTTTTTTTTTTTAATTATAGTACATAAACAAATCTGTTATTTATTATTAGCTGGTCAGAGCTTGTTTCACTTGCTATGCTTGTCTTGCACGGGGCTTTGCCACCTGGACTCCTACTGTGTTCATTGCTCATGAGAATAATACTGATAAAAATTTTCTTTAATAAGAACCAGTGATCCAGGACCAATGGTTTTTTAGTTATGATTTTTTTTCTATAAACTCTTACTACCACAAAAGTAGGTGTGCACACCATAACAAAAATGGCCGTTACAGGTAAACTACTTAAATAAAAATAATAATTTTAAGGTCCTGAAACATATAGGAAACAAGTGGGTAAGTTTCAATTTTTTTTTTAATTTGTCAAGCAATCAGCTTATGTTTTTTTGGGACACTTCAAATAATTTTATCCAGTTATGGAAACATATTTCCTAGTACTTCGAGAATGACTAATCGATAATATATTTGTTTTAATTTAAGTTATATTAACTGATTTAAAAAAATAATTTAAAAAACACAATGGTTGTGCCTATCATACAGTAATAATAGCTTTTAAATTCTGCTTAAGGTTGCATTTTAGTTATTTATATTTTAATTAAAAATATGTTATTTTACAGAGTGTTTCATAAGATGTTGTACCAAGCACCAAGTCCACAACGTAAAAAAGAGCCTCCACCCAAAGAGAATAAATTAAGATTATTTCTTAAAAGAAGCAGTGAACCTCTTTTGAACCTACAAAATGCTGCTCAGCAGGTCTGTTTATTTATTTATATGTCTAATGTACTTGTAGTTATTAATTTTAATATTAATTGTAGTGGTGAAATTTACTGTTTATAAAAAATTAATTTATGATTTTTTTTTGTAGATTTTTAATGCTTTGTTTGTTTTTTGTTTAATTTTTGGTCCATTATAGGAGTTATATTTATAAACGGTGCTTTATGCATTTTAACTGTTATAATTAATAGTATACATTTTGCAGGAAAAATAAAATTTAAGGGAATAAAATAACAAACACTATTATTTTTTTATATAATGCAATAATCTGATTAAGTCAACTAGTTTGCACTAATTTGAGCCTAAGAACCAGCTACAGTTTAAAAAGATGGCTGAAACCATGTAGTTTCTTTTTTCTAATACTTTGCTTATGCACAGTTGCTTGTTTAGAAAATGTTCAGTGTCTTAAAAATAAACATATTTGTTATTATTTTCTGTTGTAAATAATGAGTTATAGTAAATAGTGTGTGAAATTAACTACTAAAGAGAAATATTCAAAATCTATTCGCAATCCCTGGTAGATTGGTATCATCTTGGTACCTATCTTTGCCAGGTTATGGCGGTTTTGATTCCCAGTAAGGTTTGCATTTTATTCACATGACACAAAAAATCCATTTATCATTAAAAAAAAATATGTAGGGTAAATATTACTGAGTGTAAGCCTCAGTGGAACAATAAATAAATAGTAAAAATAAAAATCAAGATTAGTTTTACATCTAATTGTTAAACAGTAATCATCAACGGGTATATCAAGAATAAAAATAAATGAATGTAAGGTGATTCATGAAAAATGTAACAAAATTTTGGAACTTCTACTGGTGAAAATAAAGAAAAAAAGTTCATATAAACAGGTTTGAAAATTCTTGGTTGAGTGTCGGCTGGTGAGATTTCGCCCTGATTTTTGCACCTTCAGTAAAATTAAGGCAGATTATAATTCTTGGGATTCAAATTAAAGGGTAAATTTAGTCGTTTTGTGTGAAATCTGACATGCAAAGTTAAGAAAAAGAATAAGTCCCAGAACTGTATTTTTAGTAGTTTTTGATAAATCTGGGGCAAAAGACAAAAGGTTGAGGTGAAAAGCACTATTTTTTGTTTGGTTGGTATAAAATAACTTTGTTAAATAGGTAAAGATTTAAAAGTTTTAAACAAAACATTTAGAGAAGTGCACAGAAATCAGGCAAAACTTTTGCCAGGTGTCACTTGCTAACAAAGTGTTTCTGCACCTATGTTTTTATGAACTTTCTTCTGTATTTTCATCAGAAGAAGATATCCGGCTGAAAAGTTTGTTACATTCTTGATAATCATTTTTTATAAAAACTACGAGGTTTGTTCAAAAAATAACTGAACTTTTTTAATTACACGCAAGTGGAGATATTTAGTGACATATGGTTGGCAGCATTGCATTCCTCTGTAACCACATGTTCATGGATTGTTGATATCTCGTTTAGTTTTTGTGTTTTTTTAGTACAACATGTTTGGTTAGTAGCAATTTTTGTAATGTGTGATTTTTTGATGACTGGACTTTTGTTTCAATGTCGTAACCATAAACCCAGCTTTTGTCTCCTGTTACGATCCTTTGCATGAATGTTTCTTCATCAGCTTGTTCAAGGAGTTGCTGGCAATTGTCCACTCGATGTTCTTTCTGCTGTTCGGTCATCAAATGAGGAACAAACTTTGCTGCAGCTTGATACATGTTCAATTTTTAATGTCACACCATGATCCAATCGAGATTCTAACCCTTTCTGGAAGTTCTCTAACAGTCAATTGGTGATTTGCACGCACCAGATGTTAATTTTCTGAGCGTGTGCCATTAGTTGAAGTCAAAGGCCTTTTTGGTCGAGGGTCATCTTCAATTGACTGACAACCACTTTTAAATCATGAAAACCATCTGCAACATTGCGTATGACCTGGAGTATCATCTTTGTAAGCTTGTTTCAAAACTTTAAAAGTTTCTGTGAAAGTTTTCCCTAGTTTTGCGCAAAATTTTATGTTGTATTGTTGCTCCTGAAAAACACACATTACAAAAATCGCTGCTAACACTTAAACACATTGCACTCATAACAATAATATGAAAACTAAACAAAAATTCAAGAACATGTGGTTACAGAGGAGGTTATGTAAAACACAATGCTGCTAACCGTACGTCACTTATTTATTTGTTATTTTTTGAACAGAGCTTGTATATACTTAGATTAATAAAAAAAAGTACAAAAAATAAATAAAATAGAACATCAATGCTTACAAAATGTCAGAAATTGTTTTCTGCTGTTATTTTTGAAAAAAATAACTGTAACTTAGGTTCTCTAGATAAGAGAGTAAACTGTATTTCTTACGTTGTTGAATTTAAAACTAAAAATTACATAATTTTTCCAGTGTGTAAAAGTCATTTATTTGGTATTAGTATTCTTGCAAAATATTTGTGTGGGTGTGCTACTGTTTTAAAAAAAATATATTGAAGAGAAATCAAAATGTCGTCTTATTTTTTGAAACTGGTTCTCAGGCTTGAAATTATGAAAATTTGATGCTTTATTTATTTGTGTTATTGTTACAAACATGAATCGCATATTATACAAGAATTTTGATAAAGTTGTTGCTAAATATTTGTTCTTTTTTCCCTAATAGTTGATCTTATAATAAAAAGTGTCTGTTTATTGTTTTTATTTGAAGTTAGTTTTTAATAATGATAAATTTGATTTGATTTCAACTGTAAGGAATAAGATTTCATTTCTGTTGTGTGTGTTTTATGTATAAATATATGTACACTTGCTAAATTTTTATTATATTAAGTGGTCTAAAAATATTAATGGATTAAAATGAAATAGTAAAATTATTTGAAAAAATGATTTATTTCCTTTGTGTCATGTTTAACCTAAATTAATATTTTTTTATAACATCATTTTCTTGTGTGTACCAGTGTGTATTTATAAGTTAGTTCCAAAACATTCTCAGAAACATCTATTTGAAACGTATTATATGAGGTATGATTCAAAAGTAAGGGCCGATGAGTTATAAATAACGATTTGCAACACTGATTGGTTTGCATATGTAGAGTAGCTTTAAGTAGTTCTATTAGGCATGTAATGTAACCGTCACATTGCCCTCAGTTCATTGTTATTTATCTTTGCAAGACAGTGTGTTAAAATGAGTGTGGTAGTAACAAAAACTGCCAGTTATGAAGTTCGATCAATGATTAGATTTTTAAACGCAAAAGGACATAATGCTGCTGAGATTTACAGTCAATTGTGTGAAACACAGGCCTACCGCATTAAGTGATAGAAAAATGAAACAATGGAATCATAAGTGTACGGAAGGCCATTCAAATGTTTATGACAAACAGAGATGATGATCTCGTTGAACGTGTGTATGCAAAAGTGAGAGAAAATTGTTGTTTTACAATTAGCAATATTTCTTTAGATTTCCAGAAGTTTTAAAGACAACATTGTTTAAAATAATGACAGACACTCTAGGCTATTGTAAACTGTATGCACGATGGGTGCCTAGAATGTTGAAAATATTATAAAGATCACAGAATGACATCTGCTCATGTTCTTGTCGGCTGCTTTAGACACGAGGAGACACATTTTTTCCCATATTATCACTGGTGATGAAATTTAGATTTTTTACATCAATAATGAAATGAAATAACAATCCATGTAGTGTCATTTCAATTCACCTAAACCGAAAAAATTCAATCAAGACCAATCTCAAAGGAAAATCTTGGCAACTCTATTCTGGGACCAAAAAGTGTGCTTTTGATTTTTTGGTGGTTTTCATGGAACCAGCCACATCCATCATATCAGAAGTCTGTTGTGAAACACTTTCTAAACTGTGTTGTGCATTTAAAGCTTACGGACTGCTGGGATCAGGAGTTTTTTTTTCATAACGTGTGATGCACAACAGAAACAATTGAAAAATTTGGATGGTAGATTTTTAATTATCCATCTTATAGTCTTGATCTCACGCCCAGGGACTATCATCTTTTTGTTCACTACTCCTCCCTTTTACACCTCAAAGACTGGCTTGCGTCCTAAATTTCGAGGAACGTAAAAAGTTGAAAATCTTGGTGCATAAGTGGCTATGATCCAGGCGTTGGAATTTTATGCAGTGGGTTAGAAGAAGCTTGTTTCATTATATCAAATGTGTTTGGAACAAAATAGTTATTATGTAGAAAAGTATTTGAAAATAATAAATTTTTCAACCATTTTCTTTTTATTACCGATCAGCCCTTACTTTTGAACTGTGCCTTGTAATTTCATAAAATTATTGACACTCATTATAATGCAATACAGCATCACATTTTTGTTCCTCTCCAATAGAAAATGCTTGTGATATTTTTACAGTTGGAAATTATCTTCATTAAACTGAATAAAAATGTTAAATTTTACTTTTAGTTTTAAAATTTGCTGACAGACATTAATGTTGCTTGGAAAAGCATATAGTGAAACTGTAATAAAAAAAAAATATGTAAGTTTATGACTGGTAAGGAGGATTGAGTTATTATTATTGCTGATAATGGTAGCATATATGAGGTATGGCTATTAAATAACAAGACTGGTACTGCTACAGAAGAACTGTGCATGCGTCAAATTCATACAATCGATAGTTGTGTAGTCTTCTCTTTTGATTGCTGTCATTCCAGTTTCTGTAGACATATTAGTCTGACTGTGGCTGTTGTTTGGATAACATCTGTTTTTTTGTTTTGGCAAAAAAATTGTAAGTGTTTTATTAGAGCAAAGAATTATCGTGAAATTTAATATGAAACTTGGAAAAACTGGTACCAAAACTTATCTTTTATTAAAAAAAGTATATGGAAATGAATGCTTATCACATGAACGGATTTTGCGTGGTTTAAGCGTTTCCAAGATGGCCGAAAAGACGTTGAAGATGATGTACGCCTAGGTTGCCCTTTCACGTCAAAAACGAATAAAAATATTGAAAACATTGGTAATCTGATGGTTAACTATTCTTGTCTTTATTCAAGATCCTTGCTTAACTCCATGAAAAAATAAGAAAAACGACCTGAGTTGTGGAAGAACAAACATGTCATGGGTTCTTCAGCAGGTCAACGCATCGGCTCACACTGCATTGTCTGTCAAGACGTTTCTAGCAAAGTATAACATCCCAGTGTTAAACCATCCGCCTTATTCACTTGACCTGGCACCATGTGACTTTTATTTGTTCCCCAAGGTCAAATCTGCATTAAAAGGAGCAAGATTTCAGACCGTTGAAGCTGTGAAAGAAAAAGCGGCACACATCATGAAAGAGCTTACAGAAGAAGACTTCCAGCACTGTTTTGAACAATGGAAAATTCACATGGAGTATTGTAGGAATTGAGTAGAGGTGTATATAGAAGGCGATAGAAACTAAATATGTATCAATTTAAAATAAAATATTTTACAGCATTAATCTCGTTATTTAATAGCCACACCTTGTTTCCATTTATTATGACAAATGACAAAAGGGTAGCATCAGAAGTTGAAGTTTCAATTGAACTTAATCATTGTATGGTACCATAATGATGGAAATATGGTTTGTGAAAAAAATTATTCCAGTTGTTGTTTGTATATAAAAAGGAAAGCAAATGACAATAACAGGAGATGCCATCATTATGACTGATAGAAATAGAAACTCTCTGAAAAGTGAAGTAAAGAGGAATTGGATTGTTTTGTTTTTATTTTATACATTTGCAGAAAAAATCTCAATCATTTGAGTGGAAACCAAAGTCATCGTATCAGACTCAGAGGTGTTCTTTGAATAAGAACATGGAAAAACTGGAAGATTTTTTTTAATTTACCAAATATTACCCATCATGAGATTTTTCCAGATAGTCAACAGTAACAAAGGGGAAAAAAGAATATCAGTACCCTTGTCATCTAAGTAGTACAATTACAAAGAAATATTTTGTAAAACTGAAAATAAAGTCGAATAATTTTTTCATAGTAACAACACATCAACACACTGATCTTTTGATGAACAAAAAGTATTTTGTATAGCAAAATTATGATATCCCTTGTACCTTCCAAATTTGCTTCAGTTATTATTTTTTTTTACATTTTTCTTGCTGAGATTTATTGTGAATGGAAAATGATATAACAACAACAATTTCATTATTTTGAAATCATTATTTTAAAGTTGAAATTAGGAATTTTTATTAAAGTTGGCAAAAGTGTTTGACAACCAAAGAAAACTTTATGAAAATAATGCGAAACAATTTTTTTGTAAATAATTTTCTTAGTTTTGTATATCCATCCAACGATAATTAAGTAATAGAATTAAAAAATTCTGTAATTTTAATTTAAAAAAAGAAAAAACTTGATTGAAATATAGATAAAATTGTTGTTGTTTATTTCAATTAGATATATCATTATTGTTAATCCAGTTCCTTTATATTTCTAGTTTTGTTTTCTACGTTTATCATTTTCAGATCAAATATGTCATCACTAAATTACAATGGATTCCTTATTCCATTGCTAATTTTCCTTCATTTCCTTTCATATATCATCTGAATTAATTATAAAGAGATGACAACACTTCCCTGTATAATGAAATTTACTTAAACTATTTTATGAATTCAATGTTCAATTTTATACACATCTTATATTTTCCTATACAAAAATTTGTCTTGGAACGCTTTACTTGCACCCTAATTCTGCAGTGCCATTTGAAATGATATTTGTTTAGATATCATATAAAAAATAAGTTTTCTGTGTAAATAAATTTGATTAATCATACCGCATAGAACAATATATCTATTGTGCTGTAAAAATAAAAAACTTTTTTTTGCGTTTTGTAATGGATGAATTTTATGTGAATATTTTACTAAGGGTGCCTAATTAGTGTACATTTTATATTCATTTAATTATAAATTTTGAAATAGTTATTTAATATAATATTAAACGAGTGAGTATTTATATAAGCGTTGTCAATGGAATCTATGTTTTTATTTTGTATGTTATCATAACTGTTAGTTTTAACTAATAATGTTATTACACATTATACAACATCAATATATTTATATATATATGTATTTAAGTTATTTATTTTTTTGTGTTTTATACAAAAAAATTAACATTTATTTTTTTATTTATTTATTTTTTAATCTGTCGTTATGTAAGTTTACAAAGAATTTTTTAATGTATGTTGGGCAAAGTTAACAAAAAACACACAGCTAGTATTTGCCAAAAGAAATTGGACTTTATTGAAACCAAATGAATTTATGTTATAATTATAATCTTAAAACATAACAGGAAATTATGAAATTAGCATACTTAATACTACTTAATATATCAGCTGAATTAACAAATGAATAATGCTGTTAAATACAAAAATACATGAATAAACCTTTATAAATACACAGTGTAACAGAGTCGAAAAATAAGAGAGTTGTTTACAATAATTTCAGTATAGAAGGCGTTAAATCACAATATAAACACATTAAAATAAATAATAATATAAATAGAATTTATTCTAATAGTAAGTTTTCTTGAAAGTATTAAGTTACAAAGAAGCACAAAAACATAACTTCATATCCGGAGTAATTCTCTTTAGATTAATTTAAGAGAATATGAATTCAGTGCATGAATAGGTAAGAATTAATCTCAGCGATTAACAAGTTAAATTAGATTAAATGAGAGAGTTGATTGCAATAAACCTTTCAAGTAAAGGTAATTTGCTCTGAGTAACTGACGTTTGAACACGAACTTTTGATGAACAACACGAAATGTAATAATTGTTATCAATAATAATATATGAAATATATCGCACATAAGTTTTATGATTCTGAAGTAGTGTTTAAATTAAAAGTAGATTTGATGAGAACGATAGTTTGCATTTAATAACCCATAAAATGGGCTACACTAGAATAAGGATAACATAAACGTTTAATATGAATAATAATGAATAATTTACACTTGCCTGTATCACACACAAATATTAGCCAGAGATGAACTCGTAAAAGCAAGTACCGATGAATACATATGTAATCCTGGGCGTAGTCCGCACGGGTGTATCAGGAATACAGAAGTGTGAGGTGGTAGAATGATGCGTAGAATCTCAGATGTGTAGTGACGAGTTTGGAGATTCTGCTTGAATGAGAATATTACCACAAAGTTTGCAGGAGAGTATGGCCATAGGCGACTGCACTGGTGAGATGTTGGATCTACTCTGCCGAAAAGATGGCGAAAGAAAAAGGGGGAAACCAGATCCAGGTAGTGGACAGGAGAGAGTGTGTGTAAAATACAAGAAATGTTGCATGTATTAGTAAGGGGACGAAAGAATAACGGGTGTATGAAAAGGGTAGTTAAAATAATTCGATAGAAGAATGGACGCGGTCACTAAGGATGACGGTGGGAGGGTCGAAGCAGGTGGATTTGACAAACACAGAAATACGAAACAAAGTGAGATTTAAACATTCCTTGTAACAAAACAACGGGACCCACCCTAGCTTGGAATTCGTAGAAAATAACGGAAAACTTTATGCCAGAATGGCGTAAACAATGTATATATATTTTTTAAATTATTTATAAATATCATTTTAAATATTTTTTATTACAATACTTTACAACTGCATGTGTTTATTTTAATTGTGTTTTTTGTTGTTTATAAATAAAAAAATAATTATTATGTACTGATTTTTATTATTTTCACTATTGAAAAATCTCTTTTTAATTAATTAAAAAAAAGTCTATTGGCATGTCTATTGGAGGTTTCACTCACAGCAGACTAATACTTAAGAAGAAAATTATGAATAAATGCTTAGCTTTAATAATTTCACCAGCCTTTATATACCATTATAAATAAACTGTTAGTCTTTTTATAAATATATGTAGGACTTATATATACTGCTCATTTTATTTTTTAATAAAAATGTATAAGCCTCCTAAAAAAATATTGAATTATGTAAAAAAAAAACTGACAACACAGTTGTAGGAATTTCCTGTCACGCAGCTAAAGTCACGTTCTAGGTAAGTCCTACAACTGTAGGTTGTTTCTGATTTATGACTTATATACACATACACACACAATTTAAAATATTTATAATTTTATTTAAATATAATATTTTTTTGTTTATTTAATTCAGTGATTCTAACTAAAGTGCATGTGCATATTGCATTTAATTCGCATGAGTGTGGCAGTACTAACAGCAACGGTCGGCACTAACTAAACTAATGTAATTTCACAACTTATATAGAACAAATTTTGGTTGTACGGTCAGTAGACTGGTGTATCTTTGAGGCTTAACACACCAGGTACTAAGTCAACCAGGTGATCGAATTTGAGACCCAGCCAGACTGAGTTACTTTTTTTTTACACTTTATATATTATTCATTTATTTAATTCTACCGCACTCACCTGTGATGTCACAACATAGCAGACGACTAACTTACAACTGTATTTTTTGGGGTGCAGGTGCAATTTTGCAAATATTGTTATTTTTTAATTGTTAACAAATGTGCTTAAGAAAAATATTACTTATAATTAAGGCAAAATCTTGAGATACTGAGGGTGATCTTGCTCTACAGCTTCACTCCCTTGACCTTTTAAGTTGAAAATTTAATGGCATCAGTGTTCCATATATAGAAGTAATTTTACCAAGTTTGGTCAAAATCATTCCAGTAGTTCTAGAGATATAAGGTGATTTAGAGGCCAAAAGCCAAACACACACACACACACACACACATGTACGTATGAACATTAACATCTGGAAAATTTCTACCTAATTTTTTGAGTCCCTTAGATGTCAAAAAGATCCAGATCCAGTGAAAACTGCATATGCCCAAATTGGACCGATTAATACTTTTTCTTCTAGAATTATAGCTCTGCTATAGTGCAATCTAATCGTTTGTGCATTTTGTTAGGTAGCTCTGAGAAGAACTGTTTGGTCCAAAAGCTGGTCTCCGGTGTTGTTGGCTTGACTGTAGTCGGGGATTTGCTGCTCGTCCATTGAAATCAGACCAAACTTCCCCTCAGCAATTGGGTCCCCAGTACAGCTTGGCACTGGTGGCCCCCAGATCCCCGCAGGGTAGGATTGGCATCGGTTGTATTCCGCCGATGCAGCTGAGGTGGTTCTCCCCAAGCGATCCCACACTGGGCCTGCTGGCCAGGGCAATTGAAGCCCAGCAAACTGGGGTGGAAGATAGCATCCTCCCAGATGTTGGCATCTGCTGGGAGGTCCCACGTTGAGTTGGCTAGGGAACCTCTTTCTTCCTCCATCTTCTTTCTCCAGGAGGTGGTCGACGACAAATAAAAAATTCACTCTTTTATTGGTGCCTATGAGTGGTGGGGCCGCAGTGCCGTTTTGGTGGGAAAGCTGCGCGGTCTGCTACTTGGTGCGAGTGATGCTTGTGCAGACATGTACATATAAAAAATTAAAGATTGCCCAAAAGCAAAATCATAGATATGGTAGTGCGATTTTTATATTAGTGTATTTTTAGATTTATTAACAAAATGAACTTTTATATTCTTCTATAAAATACTTTCATTGTTTTTAAATAAAGAAAAATTTTTTAATAAGAAAAAAATGTACATCATAATTATTTTATTTTTTTATTTTTGTTTGTTTAGTTTTTGTGTGCATAATTTTTAAATGTGTTTATGTTTTATGTTGCATGTAACTCTAAATGAATTATTCATAATTTTTATAAATTCAAAAAAAAATACTTAAAATGTGTTTAGATTTTACATTGATGTTTTTTTATGTGTTTTCTGATATTGGAGAATTCATACAGATCTGATTTTCTCTGTTAACAATATTACAAAAACATGCAAAGGTTTTTGTATGTCTAATTAAAAGTTTTATTTTATTTTTTTTTATGTAAAAAGGAAAACATTTTTATAAAAATATTGAATAAATGCACATTTTAACATTTAAATGCTCTTTATTTATTGTTTATAGGTGTGACTAAACAAAACGTTTAATGTGAATTTTGTGGGCAACTTTAAAAAATATGTAAATGGCACTATTTTTAATAAAAGTATTAAAAAGAAGTATCATAGATTTGAAATATTTAATTAAGATATTCCGAATTGCATCGACTTATTACTAAGGTAGAAATTAGAATTGAAAGTAAATAGCCAATCTCCATGGTGGAATGGTAGTGCCTCGGCCTTTCATCTGGGGGTCCCAGGGGACCTCCCCCCATTTTATATGCTACAAAATTTCCATTTCATATTTCTCATGCACAAGCTTCGAAGCACCGTACCTCCCTGTCCGGGGCTGGACCCTCTATTCTTCTCAACTCAGCTCTGGGAGGTGCCATTGGGCTCAAGGGATTTAGAGTCTCTGTACCTCATCACCGTTGCTGATCCACACAAGCGCAGACCAATGACAGCCTCATTGGGAGCTGTCCTCCTCCCCTTCGCCCTCCCCTCCGCCCAGCCCTTCACCACAAAAGAGGATTTTTCAATATCTGACATCAGCACCTCTGCCACTTGCTCGAACTAGTCTTCTTTTTTTCTTCAATTGTTGACCTTCTCAGTCCACTCCCCATGCTCTGCTCTCCTCTTCTTTCTGTTTGAGTATCGCAGTCACCAGTCTGTTCATTGCTTCCCACTGATTAGGATCTTCCAGCATTTATCTTACAGTATTTTCAGGATTCAGCCATCCCAAACCTATGGAGATAAGAGGAGAATTCCCCATGCCCTGTAAGGAACTGGGTTAGGTAATAATTTACCTTCCCAATTTTCTTCCAACCCAAACATCTATCCTAGGAATTAACTTTTGGATCCACAACCCTGTCCCGGTAGCATCTCACAGCTCTTGCCACCTTTTTGTAGTTCCTCTACGGGCCTCTGCTTTTTTCATACCTTCTTATTTTCTCACCAGTTGGTCTGCTCTTAATTGTATTGGGGGAACGCCTGCTATGACTTCAGACAGAGGATAAAAGTTACGGTTCCGTTGCTATTTTTATAAATTACTGAACTATTTAAAAAAATTGTCTCGCCAATTGATTTAAAAGACAATTAAAAGATTTTCTTTTTTTTCCATCTTATATAACTGCATATGATCACTTTAGTCAGTCTATTATCAAAGTCTCTTTGAAGGGACTTTTTGGGCTTTGCACAGTCCTCCCAATACTTTTACATATGTTCTAATCTCTGTGTCATTTCTGGTGTTGAAAATGTTCATGTTATGAGTTTCTTTCTTGTGAGTATGAAGCGAGTGTTTTTATCCTTGATTTTTTTATTTAAATTTATCTTGTGTATAGTATCTTCTAGTGTAAGGCCAGTTTCTTTCAGATCCTCTTTTATTTCTACCTGTCTTTCTGGTACTTTCTGTTGATGCAGGTTCTTGCAGTTTTTCTTTCGATTTTCTGGAGTCTGTCGTCTTTGATTGTTCGTTCAGATGGAAGAGTGTTTCTGCTGCATTTGTGGTTTCCGGTTTTATAACTGTGTTGTAGTGTCTTATTTTTGCATTTATGGATAGATATTTTTTACTGCAGGTGTACCAGGTTAATTTTTGTGCCTAAGCTAGTTTGTTTGTTCTTGTTTGGATTGAGGTTTTTTTTGTTTAGGTTGTTTGTTATTATTTCTCCGAGGTATTTAAATTGGGTTACTATTTTGACTTTGTTTCCGTTTATGTTTATTTCTTTAATTGTGTTAGTTTTTGGCACATAATTTCTGTGTTGTAATCGTTTGCTAACAATACCAAGTTGTTGACAAAATCAAGGCACTTTGTTTTGATTTTTTGACCTATTTTTATTTTTTGAGCCATCCCCTCATTACCATTTTCAGAGTGCAGTTGATGGTAATTTTGAATAAGTTCATTTAACTCCTCTTAATGATTCTCATCAGTCATGGAATCCAGTTGACCACTGTGAGGCTTATCCTCAATATTTGTTTTACCAGCTTCTTATACACAAAATTTTATTGCTTGCCTATTCATGTAGGTATGATTGAAATATTGTGAAGTACTTCGATCAACAATTTATCACCATAAACAGCTGTTAGACAACGGTTAAAAATTCAACCACTACATATTGTTTAAGATGTATTGACATAGCAGGCATACTCGACTCCTCAACATTGGTGACTAACAGAAAATGAATTTTAGATATTAGTAGTAAGGGAATGAAATTACAACATGGCTGAACCTGTCCCTTCGTATGACTTTCTATTCTCCTGTTAAATTTTAATGTGGATTACATTTCAGCCATCCCTTGTATAATTAGACCCTGATTTGAATAAAATATTTATTTACTTATTAATTTCAATTGAAAACTATATAAATTATTGACAGAAGGAAAAGGAAGTGATTATGTAAGTTTTTTCTATTTTTGATTCCTGTAATCACTAAGTTTAAACTATAACTCTTGAAATCGCTGTCCCATTATACAGATGTAAAGAGAAATTACTATATATACATGTGTGTGTATGTGGATTTTATATTCAATTTTTATTAATATTTTTGTTTGTTTTTATGTTGATTAATGTTGTATGCATTAAATACAATTAACTGTTGTGTATGTTTGTGTATTGTTTTTCTCTGTTTGTTGACAGAAGGGAGGCTTTACTCAACAGCTTGCCCCTATACAAGAGGTAACAGAATACATTCCTTTAAAAAAAAAAATATTTAAATCTCATTCTTTTTAAAAATTAAAGAGAAATAATAGTCTCACTTTTTTGTTATTATCATAACCATATTTTTAGCACTTTATATTCCAGATTTTTAGTTTGTAGAAGTAAATTCTATGTAATGTTTGTTTTTATACATCACATAAAAAATTATAATTTTTTATCTATGTACTGACTTTCCTTTCTTTATTTAGAGCAAGGTTTTTTTTTTATATTTATGAACTATCAAAATCGTGGTAACATATAACTGTTATTTGTTGTAACATTTTTTCTTTACAAATGTTATGAATGTAACATCTCTGAAAAATAAATCAAACGATTAATCATATTGGAAATTAATAAATATATATATTTTTTGTGTGACATCAACTGTCATGATAAAACCTCTTAATAAGTGTCAGCAGTATATAGTGAAACTGCATCCAGTGTGGTTTAACTTAGTTACTTTCAAAAAACTGATTTATTTAAAGTATTACTTAATTGTATTAATACTTAAAGTATTAATTAATTTAAAGTATTACTTAATTAAAGCATATTATCGTATTTAACTATTTGTAATTTGTAGGATGCTACTCCTTGATGTATTTTCCTTGTGTTGCTAAACTATCAGGTTGTAAGAAAAGTACTTTTTTACTTCTTTGGTTTTCAGATTTCAATGGAAATCTGACCTCCCCTTTTGACTGCAATTGACTGGACCAAAAGTGTCCAAAAAAGCTCAAAATCAAAAAAAAATTGGATTTAAAATTTTTCTTAACTGTAGTAATAAGCTCTCATTAAGAGCTTTTCAAAAATATATCATAAGTTGTATTTATTTTCATTGATTCCAGAGTTATAGCCAAATAAAATTTTAGTTAATGAAATATTTGGATCTTACAAGGGGAAGGCACATTGGTTCAAATCTGACTTCATCTCCTTTCTTTTTAACTCTTTTTTTTATTTTAATATTGATTTATTAACATTAAAACATAATTTTTTATTTTTATTTATATGATTTGTCCATCCCCTTACTTTTGGTTGCAATATGTCTAAAAAGAATATAAGTATCAAGAAATACTGAATTGCTTTCTCTGAGAGAAATGATGTTTAATATACTGCTAGTCATCTTGGTGAAGATTGAAGTGTCATTTGTTGGAGTAAAAAAAGCACCTAAATTTTAGTGGACTTAAATTAGATGTAACAGTTTATTCTGCTCAAACTTGGCGTGGGGATTTTGTTATCCCTGAAAGTGGTTGTTTCATTTTCGAGATTGATTTACGTCTTACATATATATATTTATATGTTCTGTTTTTATGGGATTTATAGCTAAGGTAATAAGCACTCTAAAAGGTAAACATTGGTGATATATTAGATTTTTCATATAATATTTACTCATAGAATATTTTAAAAATGCAAATCTTTTACTTGCTGTGTTTTGAATATTGTTTGAAGTAGTTTAGAAAATATCCTGCAGAAATTTGTAACTCGATTTTTATCATAGAGGGGTAGCATCTTCAGCTTCATCATTGATTTTCTGCATTTAAATTTTTGGTTATGTTTGAAACTTTTCATACGCTACAAATAAATATTCCATATATTCATTTATTTATGTTGTGATTAAAAATAAATAAATGAGTAGATTGTATTTGACAATTGTTCCTGGTTAATAATGAAAGAATGTTAAAAACCTCAATTAGAGGTTCTACCTGAGAAAACAAATATTTGTTTTTTTTTTATATTTCAGATATGTTATATTCATTAAATTACAACATGTAAATATTGACGTTTTAGTATTAATATTTACATTTTAGAGGATTTCATTATTATTTATTTCTTTATAAAATATTTCATTTTATTAATGTGTATCAATGTGATGTAGTGATAGAGCTTGCCTTACCATGTGGAGGGTCGATAGTTAAAGTCAGCTATGACCAGTTATATTTTAATGCTGTTGGCTTTTCAATATTAGCTACTAGCTATCATTTCATTATTAAATCGTAGTTAACAAATCATCTTGACTTTGTGTTCAGCAGAGATAAACAGAAATGCAGATATCTTTGATTTAACTAAGTCGCACATTATATTTAATCTTTTAGAATATTATAAAAAAATAATCAGTTAATTGATTTTACTGATAACGTAGATTTTAAACAGCTCTTCTTTTTCTTCTTCTTTTAGTTATATATATCTTTATACAGCTGTCAATTTTCCCTGCCAATTGATAACAAGCTTGTAGTTTCACAACTGTGTATATTAATTTTTTTTTACACCATTTATCCCACTGTTTCTTATGGCTGTGATGTTTGCAGACTGTTTGAGATACAGTAGACACCAATCGGGGTTGCTTTCTCTGAGAGTAAAGATATTGATTTTACTGGTGATCTATGAGATGGACAAATTGAAAGTTATGTTTTTAAGGTTGAATATCAACTGCAGTTTGCCAAGTTTGGCAATCTAATATGAAATATGTTCAGTTCATTGACAAAAGCAATGCAAAACCACCACCAGTTCATTTTTCTTTGTAAGAAGGTAATGGATATTTATTATTCTTTAAAAGCTTATGGGTTTTTAAAACTAATTTGTGGCATATATCCAGTTGACTACACCGTAACAAATATGTTTCATCATATTTATTCATATTGGTTCTTAGTTCTTTGTTCTATCCTTAAGAGGACTTTTTAAAATGTAAAAAAAATTACACTTTTAAAAAAAAACAGGGTAAAAAGTAATACATATTTCTCCCATATTCTTGTTAATGTACTCACTCCTTTATTTTTTCTAATTTTTTTTTTGTAGCAGTCTCTTTACATTGTTTTTATAATTTTTTTTAGAAATATTTTTGTCTACAGAAAGGTTATCCTTATTATTTCTGGAATTAAGCCTATTGATATCCTTACGCCTGAGCCCCAATTACGTTATGATATTAAGAAGGTGAGCCAATTTACTTCTCGGTGCATAAAAGAACTAGACAGCCAGGGTTTCCATTTATGGCAGGTTAGGTGGACTGAATCACCTGATGGCCATTACATGCATAGAATTTTTCCTGATGTGAGAAGTATGCAGGTAGTTAGGTAGATTAATATTACACAGTTTTTTCTGGATATTGTGCTTTTCGAGATAAGTTGCCCAGGTACGGTCTGATTAATTCAGGCTTATGTCCGGAGTGTAGGGCCATTTATGATGTGCACTATGTCTGTCTCAGGTATGAAGGTAAAAATACCAAAGTAGCTAGAGTGCATTTATTACATCATTTAAGGAATGGAATAAATGGTGTATAAAACAGATTAATATACACTGTTGTGAAACTACATGCTTGTTACCACTCAGCAGAGAAAATTGACAGCTGTATAAATAAATATAACTAAAAAGAAGAAGAAGAAAAGAAAGGCTATTTAAATGAACATCATCATTAATTAATTAATTGATTATTTTTTTATGTTATCTAGAAGATTAACCTACCAAAGTAAGCCTAAGTAGACATTAGTCTAGACAGATGGGTCGAAACAGAATGATACCATTGGATGTGCTTTTGTAGTAAATGACAAAATCTAGATGTTTGGTCTACTTGGTATTACAAGTGTATATAATGCTGATCTGTACGCCACCAATAAGATTTTGAGTACCTTTAATCCAAAATACCGTCACATCTTATTTGTAGCAATTCGTGTAGTGCACTCCAAGCTTTAGAACAGTGTTTCTCAACCACTGGTCCGTGAGATAATGCCACTCCTGAACAGATTGTCCACATAAAAAAAAAAAAATTAAAAAGTATGAGAAAAATTTCATATAACGATAATATAGAATTTATACACTGTTGTGTAATTATTTAATAATGCTCTGTACATATACATTGGTGAATAGTGGTGCATGTTTAATTTATTAAATACATTATATTCTTTGCACAGTTGGCAACAAGAAACTATCCTGCGACGTATGAAGTGTAGGAGTGGAAGATATCAAAACAACGCCGCCCTAAATAGTACAACTTTGGTGCTACTTTTGTTTTATGACAGCTATGTGCACGTACAATTGCAGCTAACTGCAACACTACATTTACAATTACATTATTTACTTTACACAGTTGAGTAGTAGTGTTATAGTCAAGTGGTTTACTTTTAATTATTGCAAAAACACAAATTTTTATTCTTCTTAAAATGAGTAAAAAAAGACAAGTTCTACTCTGGGATAAAATCAACTGAAACAGGAAGTGAATGTCCACAAAATAAGAAAAATAAATCTGCTTTCACAAGATGCTATAATAATGAGTATTTAAAATATGGTTTTATACTTTGGGCAGATTCTACAGAAGATAATATACATAATATGTAAAGGAAGTTAAGAATAATGATACGATGAAACTGTCCAAAATGTTGCGAAATTTAAAATCAAGACATCCCAAATGAGAAAAGAAACAATTGGAATATTTTAAACGATAAAAACAAGAATTTAATCTCCAAAATAAAAAATGTAAAGAAACTTTTATTCAAAATAAATCACAATTGAAATATTCATATTTAGTTGCACTACGTATAGCCAAAACAAAAAAAATCACCAATGTTTGACATCCAGATCGATGAATCATGTTATATCCTTAAAAAAAGCTATTTTGCTCTGTTACGTAAGGTACATAGACTATTCTTCGGAAGAAATTAAAGAAGAATTATTATTTTACAAAAATTTAGATTCCCACATGACAAGTTCTGAAATTTTTGATTAATTAAATTCGTGTTTAATAACTATTCCTTAAACTGGGAAAATTATATCAGTCTATGTACTGGTGGAGCAGCAAATATGACTGGGAAACATTGCAGAGTAACAAAAAGGAATCAAGAAATTGCTCCTCCTGACATATTATTAACACATTGCATAATACATTGCCAGCATTTAGCAGCCAGAATATGTCACCTGAATTAAATGATATTCTCTTGGAATCGACAAAAATTGTTAATTGTGTGAAGAAAAGCTATCTTAACTCTAGATTATTCACCATTCTTTGTCAAGAATTAGGAGCAGAACACCAGCTCTCTTACTTCATGGAGAAGTAAGAGATGACTCTCTTATTTCATGGAGATGGCTCTTGCGAGGAAAAGTGCTTACAGGACTTCATGAATTAAGGACAGAAATGGAGATATTTTTGGTAGAAAACAGCTTCTGTTATCAAAATGTTTTTCCAATATGTATTGGATTGCAAAACTGGCATATTTAAGTGACATATTTTCTTACATAAACAAATTAAATTTAGGTTTGCAGGGAAGTATAACAATTGCATATAATTTTTTTAACAAAATTGATGCACTTTAAAAAAATTGAAGAAAATAATCCTGATGTATTTAATTCTTATTAATATTTTATTACTATACAAAAAGAATATTGATAATCTGAATGTAGTAATAAGTCAACATTTAAAGTCATTGTATGATGGATTTGAAAAATATTTCCCTATAAACATATATTTGCAGGAGATGAATTTATGGATAACTTTTACTGGGAATAATTGCAATAATAAAAATTTAATTAACGAAGACAAGAACATCTCTTGGAACTGAGTTCAGATAACATTAAAAAACAAATTTTTAACGACAAATTTAATTAAATTTGGACTGCAATAAAAAATGCATATCCAAATTTATATAACAAAACCATGAAAATTCTACTTCTTTTTGCTACCACATATTTGTGTGAAGTCTCATCTATGACCCTTATTAAAAATAAAACAAGAAATCGTTCATCAATAAATCCATTTCTTTGTATTAGGTTTAAGTAATTTACAATCCGACATTGAAAAAATTGTGCAAAATGAGCAACAACAAATTTCTCACTAACTTTCATTATTTACGATTAGTTTGTAATATGATTTGTTCTTAGTTCCTATTATAAAATAAAACAACCTACATTTAATTTTGGTTATTTATTTTCTGATTTTCATTTATATATTGTTTTGTTGTTTATAGATAGAAATGATATTAATTAATATTATGCATATGATAATTTAATTACTAATAAAATAAAAATATGAGTGGAGGGTCTGCCGGTTCCTGTATATTTATTTTTCTATAATTTTTTTTATGGGTCCGCCCTAAAAATAAGGTTGAGGAACACTGCTTTAGAAGGTTTGTATTCTAGACATCCTATCAGAAATTCATGATGCATTTGTTGAGTTGAACTGTCACAACACACAAGTAAGTTTCTGCTAGATCCCTAGCCATGTGAGAATCCTGGGTAATGAACTTGCAGATTCCACTGCTAAAGATGCATATAGCCAACCGTTTTTCACCACTCAAGCTTGCGAGGGTCAATTGTAAGTTTGATCTGCAAGTTAATAGGAAAATCGAAAGGGAATGAAACATAGTTGCTGGCTTCCTTAGATTCTTAGCCCTGCAAAGGATGGCTGAGAGAGGCTGAATTTGTTACAAATGTATAGATAGAATAGTAAATCTGGGTCGCTAGGGGCCCATCTTTGTGCTTACTTTGCCAAGATAGACATTTTGGCATCGAGCCCTGGATAACTTAGATATTCACTGTTAGGATGAGAATGGATATGTGAAGAACTCTGCGGTAGAGCTCCAGTGTGGGAGACCTTGCTCCCAAAAGTGGATCAGAGCAGAGGGATGTTTTCATTAGAGGCTAATTAAATTTGTGGCTAATTAAATTTTTTACTTTAAGTAAATTGAATAGTAAGACAAAATTGTCGTTATTGCGATCAACACTTGTTTTTTTGGTATGAGGATAGAATTTCTGATGTTTTATGACTCGGTCAAGTAATGATCTGAGTGTATAGTCTAATTGAAGTTATATATAGGAAGAGTTTTTGTGTGAAACCTTCGATGTTAGAGAAAAGCACAGGGATTGTGCTTTCAAGAATCGGTTAATTTGATAGTTGAGGGTTGTAAGATACGGTAGGTGGTCATGGTTGGAAGAGGCCATACGCAGGCGATAGTAAGTTCTGTAAATACACTGATTGAAATTTCATCTGCTGAGGTATTTGCATCGGTGGCATCTTGACAGAAGCCAAATTGATGACTGTGTTTTGATATCAAATTTAGAGGGTCTAAAAGATGACCTCTGGTAAAGCCCATCAGGGCTAGGGGATGGTATAGCAACCAGGATCGCCACAAGGCGGATGTCTTTCCCTAGAGGGGTCAGGATGTTATAATACTACTTAGGCAATGTATTATTTTTTTATAACGATATATAAAATGTATTACTATGAGTAGTTACGATTATGTTTATCCAACCTTACTCATAGATTTTTACGTTAATATTGCTAAATTCTAAGGTTTTTTTTGTGTTTGTTTGAAGATTTTATGAAATTATTTTTAAATAATCAATTTCTTTTGAAAATTATAGTCATATATTTTTTGTAATAACTTGAATATTCCTTAAAAAAATGTATGCTTTGAAAATAATACATTAATGTTAAGAAATATATTTTAATATATCAGTTTTAAATTATTTTTTGGTGGGGAGAGGATGTTCAGTTTATTTATAAAATTATTATTGTTTGTATTCCTAAATTATATTTGAAGTCCTCTATAATGGAAACATTAATAAATAATGTTACAATAATATTATTTGTATTTGTTTAATGTTTCTTCGTTTTTACATTGCTTTATTTTTTTATTTTATTCACAATTTGCACTCATTACTTTCCGTATTATTTCTTTCTTCTATTAATAGTATAAGATTATAGTATATTATTATTTGTAAAAAGAAGACAATTATGTGTTATTAAATGTTCAAAAACTGTGTTGAATTGTACAATACCAGTTTTACCAGGGTCACATCCAATCACCCCCCCTCCCCAGAGAATGTGAATGCATCTTTGTGTCAATTTTTTTTTACTGAAACTTAATAAGAGTTGAAATGAATGTTATCATAACCTTTTTTTGAACAATAAAGCTTATAATAATTTAGAACAAATTTTATAATAATTATTTTTAATGTTTATATATGAAGTGCGAGAATTTCAGGAGGAAGTGAGGTGATAGGGTGATTGAGATTGATTTTTTTCTATAAAATTGACGAATATTATTTTAAATATTCAACATTTTGCAAAAAAATCAAATAAAATTTAATAAATATTTTGTTTTCAAAATATCATCAATATTTTTAGTCAGATAGTTTTTTTAACAAAATATTTAAAATGTGGTAAAAAAGAATAAAATATGAATTCTGTTTGTTAATTAGTATATACTTGTTTGTTTGTGTATTCATGTAGATTATATCTACATATATTATAGTGGGTTTTTTCTTAGAATCATTATTTGTTAAAAATTTCTACAAATGCATATTTAAACGTTATGACATGGATTTAGAAAAGTTATATTTAAATAAACTTGATTTGATTTGTAATTAAAAAGTTAATTTTAAAATAAATTTGTATATTAAGCTTATAGATATTCAATCAAAGATGCATAATTGTTTTGTACCAGAACTAGTTAATGTATTAAATAAATTTTTGTATTGTAGATTCTTATACATTATCTAGACTACTTACATATTACAAGTGAATGGAAATAAAATGAATAATTCAATATCCAAAAAATAAATTCAATTATCTTTTTATTGCTAAAAAATAAAACAATAAAATTAATAAAAGGAACCTATTTGTTAACAGTTTTTTTTTTGTGAAAAGTTCCCTTAGGTTTTTTATGACTAAGTTTTTACTTATGAATTTGCTTTAAAATGAATAAAAAATGTCTAGTAACAATGCTTTCTTAATTTAAAGCATAAATGCTTTATTTTTGCCTGATAAAAAACTTTTCAGTTGTTAAATTTTTTCTTTTTTATATTCTTATTTATAGTCACATTAAATTTTTTTTTCTTCAGTCATTTGACTGGTTTGGTGCAGCTCTCCAAGATTCCCTATCTAGTGTTAGTCGTTTCATTTCGGTATACCCCTTACATCCTACATCCCTAACAATTTGTTTTACGTATTCCAAACGTTGCCTGCCTGCATAATTTTTTCCTTCCTATCTGTCCCTCCAATATTAAAGCGACTATTCCAGGATGCCTTAATATGTGGCCTATAAGTCTGTCTCTACTTTTAACTATATTTTTCCAAACGCTTATTTCTTCATCTATTTGCGACAACACCTCTTTTTTTGTCACTTTATCCACCCATCTGATTTTTAACATTCTCCTCCTCTTTTTTTGTCACTTTATCCACCCATCTGATTTTTAACATTCTCCTATAGCACCACATTTCAAAAGCTTCTAATCTTTTCTTCTCAGGTACTCCGATTGTCCAAGTTTCACTTCCATATAAAGCGACACTCCAAACATATACTTTCAAAACTGTTTTCCTCACGTTTAAATTAATTTTTGATGTAAACAAATATATTTCTGACTGAAGGCTCGTTTCGCCTGTGCTATTCGGCATTTTATATCGCTCCTGCTTCGTCCATCTTTAGTAATTCTACTTCCCAAATAACAAAATTTGTCTACTTCCATAATCTTTTCTCTTGCTATTTTCACATTCAGTGGTCCATCTTCATTATTTCTACATTTCATTACTTTCGTTTTGTTCTTGTTTATTTTCATGTGGTAGTTCTTGCATAGGACTTCATCCATGCCGTTCATTGTTCTTTCTAAATCCTTTTTACTCTCAGCTAGAATTACTGTTTTTTTTTTTTTTTTTTTTTTTTTTTTTGTCTTCAGTCATTTGACTGGTTTGATGCAGCTCTCCAAGATTCCCTATCTAGTGCTAGTCGTTTCATTTCAGTATACCCTCTACATCCTACATCCCCAACACAGAATTACTGTATCATCAGAAAATCGTACCATCTTTATCTTTTCAGCTTGTACTATTACTCCAAATCTAAATTGTTCTTTAACATCATTAACTGCTAGTTCTATGTAAAGATTAAAAAGTAATGGTGATAGGGAACATTCTTTATTTTTTATTTAAGTACGTTTTTTATTTACAATTAGTTGGATCGTAAAACGGAAATATTTCGAATAAAACTCATTACCCCATTTTTGACATGATCGTAATACTTTTCTCTTTAATTTAGCTATTCTAGCTGTATTCACTGAGAAAGTATAAATAAAGAAACTACAAAGAATCAAACTTTGAATGCATAAGAATTAATTAATGCATTATGATAAATATTTTTTATTTATTGTCTTGTCAAAAAATAAGAAATTTTTATTTTCATTAGTCAGATAAGAAAGATATTAAATTTTTTATCAAGTAAATATTCTTTTCTCTTATTTCATTGCTTAATTTATCCTTTATTTATTTCTTAATATTTTGATAATTTTTTTTTGCTGTAAAATATCAGGTTTTAAGATTTTGAATAGCAGATAATTTGATTTTTCTTTTTGGGTGTTTTTTTTTTTTAGGAAAAAGGGAAAATTGACAAAAGTGTATTAAATATTTTTCAATTTATGTTCGTTAGACAATTTTTTCTTCATTTCCTTCTTAATTTAATATCATCTTTTAAATTTCTAATAAATTTACGTGAATGCCTATCTGTAATTATTAATAACTTATCTATTATAAAATATTTTATATCTTTAAAGATTTGTAATGAAATTATAATTTTATTGTGGTGCATGTTCCATTGATTCAGTTGAGAAATCTTTTTCAGTTTAAAAACGGTTGTATTCCATCCACTTCTTGGTTCCATATTGTTTGCTTAGATTTTCTTTATGACAGATGAGTGTGTAACAGAATTATAAATGTTAGTAGCTGTTGTACATGCATCATGTTGCTGTGGTAACTGGTTTATTTTCAATAACCAGAAAGGAGTTTAGTTTTTGAATAACTTATTTATGTATTATTATTTTAATTCTTTTTTCACTGAATATTTTTTGAAAAAAAATATATTACCGTATTTTAACAGAAGGAAGAGAATTTATATGTAGTTATGGTTAAATATGCAGTTTAGAAAAAACACTGTTCAGTATAAAAATACTATGTTAAATATAAAAATCTTACTTTTAAATCATAACATTTGTTTTGGCAAAAACAATGCAGAATTTGTATAATACAATCAAAAAATGTTTTGAAATTATTCAATTAATGGCAAGTCATTTAAATTTATACGTATTATAAAACTATGATTAGTTATTAAAAGTATCATTGGAAAACCAGCTAATAGAATTATTAAATATTTATTGATTTATTTTCAAAACACTGGAACAATTTTTCCCATCGGATCTTTCAAAGTTAATTAGAACTCAAAAAAAAAAAAATTGTTGGTTAAGGTATGTTTTTTGTTTTCTCTTGAAGCATACTACCTGTATGAGGGCTGTTTCAAAGTTCTATATCTGACAGAGGAAATAAAAGATTTTTCAGAAATTTTTATTTTCAACATAATCATCTTGCAGTTAGATAGATTTAGACCAGTAACTTTCCATTTTTTTAATACCTTCAGTATAATGTGACTTGTCGAATTCAAAATAAATGCTTGTCTCAGATTTGACCACATCATTTGAAGTGAATCTTCATCTAATGAGCTACCTCTTCAGGTTTAGAAAGAAAAAGCAATTGCTGAGAGCCAAATTTGGTGAATACAGTCATGTGGAAGCAAGTTAAAGCATAGGTCAGTGTTTCCCAAACTGTGCGCCATGGCACCCCGGGGAGCCACGATCTCTTCACAGGGGTGCTTTAAAATATTGTAAAAGCTTCATAATTAATTAAAACAAGACATTTATAATTATTAATTTAATGTTAAAGTAAAAAAAAATGAAGATACACGATTTTTATTTATTTTTATCACTTACTTACAGGTAGTCATACTTTTACTTAGGGTAGGGCGCCATGGAAAAATTTTAATTGAAAATCTGGGACTTGGAAAGGGTGCTTTGACTTAGAAAAGTCTGGGAATCACTGGCGGTCATGGAGTTTTTCAGCCAGGATGCAACCTGAGATGTATGTGCAATCCCCAGGCGTGTTACTGTGGTGAAAGAGTCCTTTTGGCCAAATGTAGACAATTTAATAGCACATTTCAATAATATCAGTAATGAAACTTAATATTCGCAGTGATGGTCCTGCCTTTTTCCAGATATTCTATGAGTACCACACCATGTGAATCCAAAGAACCGCAGCTACGGCTTTTTCTGTAGATGCAACCATTTTCGGTTTCTTTAATGCACTTTCACTTGCTCCTACCCACTGTTTGGACTGCTATTTCATGTCTGATATATAATAGTGAGTCCATATTTCATCTACTGTTATAAAATGTTGAAGAAACTCAGTGAAATCACATTTAAATAATTCCAAACACCCTTTAGAAGTGTTCAATTGAATGCATTTTTGGTTGATTGTTAACAAATGCAGCATTCATCAAGTAGAAAGCTTTTTCATACCTAAAAGATTATGTAAAATGTAGTGGGACAGTCTGTCGAGATGTTTGTCATATCAGTAAGCTCGCTTACCTTCAGTTGGTGATAATTTAGTACAAAACTGTAGATTTTTATGATGGTTTTGTTAGTTTTTAGGTGTTTATCATCTTGAATTTATGTGTGACCATGTTTAAATTAAGCAGATAAATTTTTTACTATTGAAAACAAAGGGGGAAAATTCCTATAAAATGGAATCTAACTCTTTTTTCTATATCCATATGGGTTTGTAAACCTTTTAAAGCAAAATACTTTATAATAGCTTGAACCCAATTTTATCCAATTTTCAGAAAATATCGAACCCTGTTTGCTTTACTTTATTATCAGAAATAAGCAACTGAACTCATTCATCTGGAATTTTGCAACACACTATCTAAAAGATCATACTTTATAAAAATCGTTGACATATTTCTGCCATCTCTGTTTAAGGCTGAGAACTTTCTGACTGAACCTCATCTGCTTCACAACAAAAAACAACTAACATATATTAACCAACAATTACGTAAAATGGCTAACATTCTCGGAGAAGAGCCTTTTGCTGATCTTTAAACAATCCCTGAAAATGTTTAATAATAAAGGAATATGGTGCTTCTTTCAAATTGACAAACAGATTATAGAAAACAATAAAAAAAAATACTATAATAAATACAGCAACCTATTATTATACAGATTAGACTTTAGGATTATTGCAAATCGTCTCAGAAACAGAACAGACTCATATAAAGACATTTAAACACAACATATAAATTTTGTGTGTATGATATCTCAGTATTTTTGAACAATATAAGATTCGCAATTGCACAAAATTTGTGTAGAAATTGTGCAAAAAAATGACACCAAATTTATCCACAATTCTGCGCAAAATTTCACTATTGCACAAAATTATTCAAAAAATATCATATTAAAAGAATTAACGCAATATAGATTAATTATATTATTCAAGTACATATTTGAACGGGTTTTTAATATTTTAAAATAGGTGACATTAACAGTTGTGTTACTACTAGTAACTCTCTTGAATAATGTGCTTATAATTAGCTCTAAAAAAAAAATTAGTATTTTGAGAGTAAGTTATTTAATATTTAATTGTTTAAAGTGTTTCTATGTTTTGTAATGCTGTTCAATAAATAAAATTTGATTTCTTGGGTTTATCTGTAATAAGCAATTCATTAGTATATGATATATTTTATTATATTTGTTATTATTTAAGTGAAACTACACTGACTCTTACTTGACTCTACCTGACTAGACTGCGATTATGTTAGAAAATCCAATCGTTCATTTTCTAATGAGGACAATTAAATTATTTCCTGATTAGACTTGACTTCACAGATAAAATTGTGTAGTGCTCTTGGGTTGATACTTATCAAGTTCCCCTACCTCTTCGAAATAGTTTTGAGAACACTGATTTGTGTTTTCTCCTTAATATTTGGTGTACACATTTTGTTTGTTACAGAGTACAGTTTAATAACCATTTCAGTTTACTAATAAAATAGAAAAAAGAAAATTGACAGATTTAATATGGGAGAATACTATAATAAACAAAACTGAAAATAAAATTTACAAATTAATGAGTGGAAATTTCCATATTTTTATCTTTTTTCTTTACATATTTATTCATACATTTTTGTTTTCTTTTCACTGTGCACCAAAAATTCAAATTCATAATCTGGAGTTTGTTAGTACAAATCTCAGAGTGTGAGTAGAATGGATATATACTTCTTTAGCAAGGTTTTACAACAAAGTAAACTCATATTTGGCCTGGAAGCCGCACTCAAGTGGATTTACTCTAATCAAGTCAGCATCTGATGTAGCCTCACCTTTAATATTAAAATTATCTTAGTATTATTTATTAATAATGTTATTTATTTACATATTGTTTTTATTATTTGTTATTTAGCCTGCTTCAAATCAGCATTTTACATTAATTATTGAAGAATTTGAACCAGACGTATTTAGACAGTTGATTGAATACATACATACTGGCTGTGTTACTCTTCAGCCTCGTACATTATTGGGTAGTTAATTATATTTTTTAATTTTGTCATAACAGTTTTGAACTGTTGGTGTTATAAATATACTGTTTTTCTGGTAACAAGTAGGAAATCATTTTTTAGTTATTTGTATTTAATTATTTAGTCATACCTTACCATATATGTCTTTGCTGATTTTATTTTTCATAGATTTATTTAGATGGTTATGAAATTTTTATACTTATGTATTTTTATTTCGCAATTGTATTTAAAAAAAAAAAAAAAAACATAATGCATAATTGTGAAAAGAACTCAAAAAAATGATTGAATTTGACAAGAAAACTGTATGCTACTGTATTATATGCTGTATGAATTACTCTTCCCCACCTATCTCTCTCACTCCCTCCCTTCCACCTTCCATTCTATCTCTCTCTCATGTATGTATGTATGTTGATTTTTAGGTTTTTCCAGGGGGAAATGTTTAACCCACCAGGTTGGTCTAGTGGTGAATGCGTCTTCCCAAATCAGTTGATTTGGAAGTCAAGTGTTCCAGCGTTCAAGTCCTAGTAAAGCCAGTTATTTTTACACGGATTTGAATACTAGATCGTGAATACCGATGTTCTTTGGTGGTTGGGTTTCAATTAACCACACATCTCAGGAATGGTCGAACTGAGAATGTACAAGACTACACTTCATTTACACTCATACATATCATCCTCATTCATCCTCTGAAGTATTATCTAAACGGTAGTTATCGGTGGCTAAACAGGAAAAAGAAAAAAAAGGGGGGAGATGTTTAAAAGCTAAAAACTGCCAGTGGTGTTACTAAAATTTCCCAATTGATTGCCCAAGATATGACTTATTTCTATCTTTCCACTTCTTGAGATCCTGGCTTTGCCGGTCATCTTTGTAAATACATGTATCTAAAAATTTTGCAGAACACAATCTATAGACTAAAACTTAAACAAATATAGTAATCATTAGATATACTTACACCATCTCTTTGTGAACTTTCTGAATGGATCTATATATTCTCAATCTGTAATGTCCTCATTTGATATGGTCATACCTCTTTTTTTCCATATTCTTGATTGTTTCTTTGTTATTTATTAATTGTGGGAATAGTATCAATAATTTTGCTAGTTTTATCTTGTTGCCATTAAAGATATAATGGGGCAATTGCTTTCTTATTGGGTTTAACTACGAATTTTTATTTTATTGGAGTACTGATGCGCAAAAAATTAAAATAATGGATGAAAAGTAGGTTTCCTATTTTTTTTCTTGATGAATTAATTCACTATAGGAGCTTTGAAAAGCTTGTATGTGGGAGTATTGAAATGGAACTTTGTAGTGAAAAATAGCATACCTGACTAAGGGATATGAATTCAGGACCCCTTGATGCAAGGACAAGATGCTACCATTTTGCCATGGAGATCAGCTTTCAATAACAATATTATTTATCTCATTTATTGTATATGTAATGTTAGCGAACATAATTCAGAACTTGACAGCATATTTTAATCATGTGCATTCATTCTAATATTACGTATTACATACTTTTATTTGGGATAAACATATCTCATATCTCACTGAATTATGGGTAAAATGGATACCCATAATTTGGAGGAAGTTTCAAAGCACGTTCTTTGGATCGGATTTGTATATAATATTTCACTGTCTCTCTGTGGGTAAATTTATCTTTTTCCATTTATTTATTTCATTTGAATTTGATCCCTTTCTCCATGGTGACAGTAATGTTTTGGTTCTGTTAATATGAATATCTGAATGCATACCTAATAATTTTAATTTATTAATTTATTTTTGTAGGTGTTAAGAATGCAGCTGATTATTACGGTTTAGATGAATTAAGACGAGCTTGCGCAGGATTTGTACAGTGCTGTATTAATGTTGACACTGTCTGCGCGTTGTTAGCATCGGCTGAACGATATATTCAATATAAGTGCACAAAGTCACTCGTACAAAAGGTGAGTTTTTAAAATATTATTTACACAACATAACTTTTAAAAAATTGTTTTACTAAAAAATATCTCGACTTTAAAATAAAAAATCGGTAATATTTTCCTTTTTTTTTTTACATTTGTGGCAAATATGTATGGTAGAATGAATTTTTACCAGAATTTTTTTTTAATAGACAAAAGTGAATATTACCAAAAGGAGGAGAGAGGTTACATAAAAACTTAAAAACAATGGACCAATTTTGTTTTAATGCAAATTCATTAAAAATACTACATTTAAACTGTAAATTAATAAATTATTTATTAAGTCGTTTACTTTTAAGTTACATAAATGGAAAGAGAATTTAAAAAAAAGATTCTTGCTTCCGAAAATTACAACTTTTGATAAATCTTAAATGTAAGAATCTAAAAAATAAAAAATAAACATAAAAAATTTGTAAAATAATTATTGACTTTTTATATTAAAATTGTTAGTATTTTTTTATTTTATGAACTTAAAATATTATTGTACAGGGTGATTTTTTTAGTCCTGTTATCCAATTGTTAATGTCTGGTAATTTTTTTCTAAGAAAGAAAAATCCTAGTAAAATTTTTTTACTAGGATTTGAACCTTTGGGTTAGAAAATCACCTGTTAAAGAACTATGGTGATATCTAGACCAGTGGTTCTCAAACTTTTCTGAGTCGCAGCACCATTTCCAAGTTGCAGCACACTTTTTCAATTCAAATTTTTCCATGGCGCCCTCCTCTAAGTAAATGTATGACTACTAGTAAGTAACAGATAAAAATAAATAAAACTCATGTGTCTTCATTATCATTTTACTTTATTAACATTAAATTAATAATTATAAATGTCTTGGTTCAATTAATTATGAAGCTTTTAGAATATTTTGCGGCACCCCTGTGAAGAGGCTGCGGCTCCCTGGAGCATCATGGCACACAGTTTGGGAATCTGTCCTAGACCAATCCAACGGGTCTAGAAATATAAACATAAATGAACATTCATAAATAAATAGTTGAATATTAAAAATGATGAATTATTTAAATTGCCACACTTGAATTGATAGCTAGCTTAGTTGAAATCCAGTTTTAATTCAACTGATCATATTAACTATCAGTTTTACCTATGACAAAGGTAATACATTACCTAAAATAATTGATGATTCATTGGATTTGAAAATACTTATGTAAATTTGTAAGTTTACATTTAGCTTCCTATTAATTTTGGTTTATTTATGATGGTTTTTGTCGGTAATTATAAAGTTTATTATAATCTTGTAATTACTGGTGTAGTATAAAATTAAAAATGATTTTCTAATTTTTGCCATACAAATTTTCTGTAATTATGTAAAATTAGGAACTCACCTCTGATTTAAATAAAATTTTTCATATATCTTATTTAGGATCTAAGTTGTTTGTTAAAATTGAAATTATTCATTGGAAACACCTTTCATTCAAGTTACACCCTTCGTAAATTACACAGAATCGAAACCAAAAATTTTGTAATTAAGAATTAAGCGCTATATATTATTTTTGGACTAAATAGCTGAGGAAAGTTCTTAATTGTTTATAATTATCAGATTATCTTTTGTTTTAATTATTTATTTACTTACTTGTATTTTATTCACAACTTTCAGGTTCTTGAGTTTGTTGACGAACATGGTAATGAGGTTTCAAACCTTGGTTCATTTACTTTATTACCACAGCATGTTGTTCGTTTAATTTTAGCGAGAGAAGAATTGAGAGTTGATGAATTTACAAAGTTTCAGGTAGATTTTGTTTTATTTTAAGTTGGATTTTAATCAAATTTGTCTTATAATAAAATTACATACTTTAAAGATAATAATAAGTGTGATCTTATATATATATATATATATATATATTATATGTGTGTGTGTGTGTGTGTGTATATATATATATATATGTTTGTTTGTTTGTTTGTTTGTTTGTTTGACCCATATGTGTTCCTATACATTCATCTGATTGCAACAAAACTTTCATGAGTAGTTGTGTGCATGCCTTTGAAGGTTTCTAAATTAGTTTGGACTCGCTAGGTGGCACAGGGGTCAAGATATTTCAAAAAAATTGTATTTATGGTCCAATTTGGCTCCTATTCAGAATATCTATTATTTACATAAAAGAAATATTTTTGCGTAAAAGGCAAGATGGAAAAAGGAATAAGGGATGAGGGGAAAAGGAGAAAAGGGAAAAGGAGGGATGAGGAGAAAAACAAAGGTTAAATTTTGTGATGTTCAATTTTTTAATGTTTTATCAAACTTTCATTTACTGAAGATCATGGGTGTCACAACTAACCTATGTAACCCATGATGTCACCTGTATATCATCAGCTATGACGCCATACTAATAATTATTGGCACCACAATAAAAGTGAAAGATCGAAATGAAGCATTTTATAGCGAGTGGTAAATTGCAATGAATATACGATACCTTTCATCATCCCAACCCCCATCGGGGAAGACTTGTGATGATTCTGGTTGCCACTCTCCACACCCACGCCCCCGTTCGCAGCCCTGATGGGCTTAACAGAGGTCGTCTTTTGACCCTGTAACTGATTACATCTCAAAGTAATTAGGCAGGCCTCATTGGGATGCTACCGATGTAAACATTTTTGTAGACATTTACATCAGTGAATTTTGACTCGTCTTAGCCTTCACTGTAGGATTCTTTTGAACATCTTGATTGTCCTACTTCGTTGCCATCTGAACTAGCTAACTGAGTTCGCAGAAGCAGGAACCCTGCGCCTTGTTCTGCATTTAAGTAAGCTACTAGTGAGTAAATGCCTCATAATGTTTGAGGCAAATTAAGTAAAAATAAAACATACCACAAGAAAATGTTGTTCACAAGAGAATGATACCTTTCAACAGCTGGAGTTCCAGCCGATGCTATTGTGTATATATTTACCGGTTGATCTACATCTGTATGCACATGAATTGATACTAATCAATTAATACCATACTACATATGTTTAGTTCAGAGCTAACAGCAGCAGTTCATTAGTATAGAGGTAAATGTTATTGAGCTTTTGTAACACATTTTGTCACAGAACTAGATCACATCCCCACGTTATAATGGGGACGAATACTGTGCGATATCTGTAGAGGTATTAGTATTTTATATATCAGATCAAGTAGTACTTAATGAAATAGAAGCTGGAGATGTTAATCTTTTTATAATGTGGATACAATAAATGAATTACAACACTTTATATATTCAACTATGAAAATGTTTATGACATATACTGTACTGTTGGTTTTGATGAATGGTTACAAAATAGAAGACCATAACAGTTCTGTGGTAGATTACCTGGCTACGTTTGGCTATTTAGAGAATGATAATAAAATCAAAGACTAAAAACTTATTAAAGAAGCCGTAATGCTGTTTCAAGAAACCATAAGTTGCTGATAGATGGTGAACTGAACAACGAAACCCGGCAATTAACAAAGACACCTTGTTGCGGCGAGCAGGATTTTTCAAACTTTTATAGACCCGTTCTATAATATAGAGAAAGTTGAGACTGTCTTGGCATTATATGTTGGTAAAGCAAAGTCTTTTAGATATCGCTGAGAGAGCGTTTTGAGATGTGGTGTGTTCCCTTAGGACTGTCATTTTACCACAACTGAAATAATCCTGGTGTACTGATATTAAACAAACAAGGTAGTCACAATAATGATAGGCGGAAACCATCACTATCTCTAGTAAAATTCGATGGTGAAGGTTTATTACTAGCTCATGCGGTTTACTCTGTGAGAAATAATTCCTTAGTTGAAATCCATATAGACTCTGAAGAACAGTGGGATTACAGTTCCACGAAATAGGTCACACATTAGGTTTTGTTCATTCAAATGAAAAGAAAAATATCACGTACCCGTATTACTCTACAAAACTGGAATTGGATAACGATGATGTTGTAGTTATACAAAGCCTATATGGAATGGTTGCTGCTTCAGTGGGTACAGCATTTACACCGGTGACCGAAAAGGATATTGAAGACAACCCTGAAATATGTAGTTTTGTATCTTCAACTATAATAAAATTTTTAATCGTCAATCAATTTTTTTTCATTGTCGATGAAAACCTAGTATGGATCTTCCAACTTTTTTGTCTGGTTTATTTAGTCAGGCTATTTTAGAATAGCCTATTTTTTCAAGGCTATTTAGTCTTGGACTATTTTGACAGGTCACGACTGTTGCAATATTTAATAAGTTGCCAAATCTTTAAAAAAATCCTCCCACTAGTTTATTTAAAATAAAACTATTTATCTGTATACTGTTCAGCGTGTACATACTATTTGCTCAAAATAGTTTGAACATCTGAACAGTAAATTATTTTGTAATAATTTTTTACATTTATATATTTCTTACCATAATATTATTTCATGTGTGTGTGTATTAAAAAATTTAAGTGCATTTCAAAATCATCAATTTTTTGTCTTAAAATTTGTTTTTCTGTTTGTAATTAATCGTATAATGTTATGTTCTGTGTAATGTATTTTTATGTACAATCAAATTAAAGTTCTATTTATTTGTGCACGTGTAAACTTAAAAAAAAAAATAAAAATAAAACTGATTATAAATAATTACACTAAAAATTGGAAAGTAATACTTAATTTTTTTTACAGTTTTAAACTGTTCTTATTTTGATGACAAAATAAGAGTTAGTTGTTTGTATTATCTCTGATTTATTAGATTATTTTCTTCAGTTGCTCAAAAAATTGTATGTAAGATTTTTATTAATTTTTTTAATTATATAATGATATTTTTGTTGCAGGCAGCATTAATGTAGAGCAAAAAGTATTGTGACAGTAATCAGAATATGGTATTAAAAGATGTTATTGGTAATTTTCTTGAATATATCCAATTTCACAAAATACCAGCCAACGTGTTAATGAGAGAAGTTCACCCTCTTGGCCTTGTACCTTATAGCATTATTATGAATGCCCTTGCATATCAGGTTAATCATTCTTTAATATTATTATTATTACATTTTTTACGTTTATGTTAATATTTTTTTTCAACTATGTGTTTGGAACTTTACTAAGATGTTGATTATAATCATAATATGTACAATCATTTGTAATCTTACCAGTATGTTTCATTCACTTCAGCACAGTTTTATGTTGTCTGTTTTTATTTTTGCCTGTGGTTGGATTCAGAATTTTTATTTTCCCACTTATAGCAATATGGTGGTATAGCATATATAGCTACAATGGTAAAGTATATAGATCAATCAAAAAAGAGATTCTAAAAGGTTGGTCTTTTTTTAAATTTTGTACCTAAGGAAATGGAAATTAGACAATCATTAGAAATTATCTAAGCTATCAAAGGGTTATTAAATTATGTGAAAAATTTTGCCTATGGTTTGAATAAAACTTTGAGATACATTTCCCATGATGTCCATATCATCGTGCTTCTTTGGCCACTTCTGTCCAAAATTAAACGATATCAATATCTTTTATATAGAAATCATTGTGCCAAATTATATCCATTCTGAAGATATCAAGCAAAAAACAGGCCAACATATGAGGGTTGATCAATAAGTATCCTATTTGAAGATACGTGGTGTTGTTGAGGAATTACTACAGTATCATCTGTCAAACGACCTGTACAAAATTTCAGACTGATTCATAGGTTAGTTTTTATTTGACAGCCATTTGTATTAAATATGTTTGGTGTTTTTCGATACAATAGGAAAAAACAATATCGATCTGTAATTCGCTTTTTATTTTTGGATGGAAAAATGTGCGAAGAAATAAAAGCATAGTTGTATTCTGCCTATAGAACCTCTTCACCATCTATGACAACTCTGAGATATTGATTTAATAAATTTAAATGTGCCTGTACATCTGTTTTTGATGAGGAGCGCCCAGGTCGCCAGTGGATGTGATTACTGAGAAAACCATTGAAAAGATCCGTGACATGATTCTTGCTGATCGCCAAATGAAAGTGCACGAAGTAGCAGAAGCTGTAGGTGTGTCATATCGAACAGCAATAAACATTTTGCATGATAAGTTAAGAATCAGAAAGATGTTGGCTCAATGTGTGCCACAATTGCTCACTTTGGACAACAAGCAGAGGTTGTCAACTTTGAAGCAGTGTGGTTGGATTTCTTTAAGCGAAATCCGCAGGAATTTTTACATCAAGTCATCACGGTTGATGAAACCTGGATCCATTACTATACACCAGAGACCAAACGACAATCAAAACAATGGGTTTTTCCAGGCAAATCAGCCTGTTTTTCCAATCAAAGAAGACCAAGGTGGTCCCATTGGCCAGAAAGGTTATGGCTATGATTTTTGGGAATGCGAAGGGAATAATACTAATAGATCTTCTGGAAAAAGGAAGCACAATCATGGGGCAGTACTGCAGTGAATTAGTGGACAGATTTAATGAGAAATTGAAACAGACACGGTCCCATTTGGCAAAGAAAGAAGCGCTGTTTCATCATGAAAATGCACCAGTTCACTCATCCGGAATCTTCACGGCAAAATTAAATGGATTGCTGCTGCATCCACTGCATTCGCTCGACCTGGCTCCCTGCAACTTCTTTCTGTTCCCCAACATGAAAACTTGGCATGCAGCAAAAAAATTGACTCAAACGAAGAGGTCACTGTTGAGACAGAAGCCTATTTTGAAGAGTTTGACAAATCTTATATTTTAGAGGGTCTAAAAAAATGGTAACGTTGGGAAAAGTGTATCCTCCTAAAAGGAGATTATGTTGAAAAATATGAAAAACGTTTTCTAAATCTTGCATTTTCATCTCTAACCGATTGATTTACCCTTGCGCGTATGTATACACATACGAATATAGACATCCTTCTGGAATTTTTCAGTGCTAATATTTTTTTTTTTGTTAGATGTGGTCATGAAATGCCAAGATCTACAAAAACCCCAAGTTTCAAAATTTGACCTGATTAGCATACTTTCTCTTACATAATATGTAGTGCATATTATAGTTGTACATTATTATTGTACAGCGGGGAAGTTAAAAATTAAAAGTTTCATCTAATTGTTTATGGTAGATGATTTATTTTTTGTTTAAAAAAGCCTTCCACTTAAGTTATATAGAAAAACTTATAATAGGAGAAGAAGTTTATCTATGAAATAAAAAATAATTAATCCATTTGATGAAGAGTAAGCCTTGAATGCATATAAAAATATAATTACAGATAGAATTGAGGACCTCCTCCTTCTGTTAGTGGTTATAAATAATTTTCCCAAATTTCAGACTTTGTTCACACACAGCAGTAATCACTTAATGTCATTGCTCTGCATGTCTTTTTTTATATTTTTATAAAGATTTCTCACTTTTTTTGTTTCTTGTGAATGGCCTTTAAGTCATACCAATAGTGTTTTTCTATTAATCCACTCATATTAACCAACTGGATTGTTATAGAGGGCACCTCTTTATCACAAATCAGCTGATTTCGAAGTTTGAAATCCTAGCAAAGGCAGTTTTATACAAATTTGAATACTGGTGTTCATGGTGGTTGGGTTTCAGTTAACCAAACATCTCAGGAATGGTCAACCTGAGACTGTGTAAGATAACACGTTATTTACATTTACACATATCATTCTCATTCATCCTCTGAAGTAATACCTTATGGTAGTTTCAGAGGCTAAATATAAAGATTGATCCACTCATATTTTAACTAAAAATATAAAAAAATAAAATTTTCATTAAAAAAAGATATGATAATTATAATGCTTTTTCAGTTATTCTTAATTTTATTTTTATTCTGAAATCTGTAGAAAATTAATTGTTAATTAATAACTAGTTATCATTTTAATTATATTTACTTACTAGGGTTGTCCCTAAAAATAATGCACCATTCTTCAGGATTCAAAGAAAATTTATTTGTACACCAAATCAAGTTAACAGCCCTTGATTATAGTACACCGATCGTTTCCCAAGCATAATTGATAAAAATATTACCGAAAGAACTCGCAATATGTAGGCATAATTGAAACAACACTATCATATTTTTCTGCATGTAGTTCTGGTTTCAAAACCTTCCAAATGGAGTTTCTCTAGTAAGCACTCGTCACACTAACACTATTTGGCACCTTGTCCCCAACAGTAATATACTCTTTATTGTAAATGAAAATCATTATTTGTTTCACTTTTGACTGCATGTAATGAAATTTCTTTGGTCTCTGAGAATGTTGACTTTTTCAAATGCTTTATGAATTCAGTTCAGGTTTGAAATGACGTATCTATGTTTCATCAGGAGTAATTATTCTATTAAAAAACTGCTTGCCTTCCCTTACATAATGTGTAAACAGTTCTTGTGCAGTTTCAAGGATACATTCCTTTTGGTGTCTTCATTAGTCTTGTGTGGTACCCACGTGCTCTGAATTTTTTTTTGTGCTAATGTTCTGTTAAAATGTGGTGAATACTATTTTAATATAATATTTTATGGTATTCTGGTTTGATTTTTGATTTCTCTTGTCGTGTGATGGTCTTCGTCGATCATTGTGGTAACATTAGCGATTCTTGTGTTGTTTATATAAGTAGACGATCAGCCAAAGCATGGCTCATCTGGTATATTTCTTCTTTTCAACTTAAACTTTTTATATAATGGTATATTGTGCTGCAATCTACAGTATCATCACAACATCCTTCCTGTAACAATTTGTAAATTGTTGGCACAGTATTGTGTCTTAAAGTTTCGATTTTTAATATGCAATTGCTTGAATTCTTTTATACAAGTGATTTTTTAGTCCTGTTACCCAATTGTTAATGTCTGGTCATATTTTTTCTAAGAAAGGGAAATTTTGTTTTAGTGACACGAAGTTGGTAATACTACTCAACCGGTATAGATACGGCAGTGTGAGTTGATTCTCGTTGATCTGTGTAAACTTTTGTGCCATTTTCGGTTGTGTTATGAACAGAATGTCTTTTACCATAGAACAATGAGTTTTCATTCTTGAACAATATTTTGCTACGAAATCGTACGCTAGTGTAAAAGAATCATTTCAAATTAAATTTGTTGGTCCTTCGCCAGAAAAAATTCAATTTCTAGGCTAGCAAACCGATTTTGAGAGACAGGTAGTGTTTGCGACAGAAAACGTAGTGGTCGACCAGCTCGCTTGACAGATGATGTTTTAAAGAATGTGAAAACAAGATTGCTCAATTCTTCACGGAAATGTTTATGAAAACTTTCCACACAAGTCGGTTTGTCATATTCGAGTGTTCAGAAAGCTGCTAAAAAATTGAAATTGTATCCGTATCGCGTACGATTAGTCCAAGAGCTTCAGCCTCCAGATTAAAACAAGCGATTGCAATATTGCTGTTCATTTAGGTCTCTCGTAAACGATAATGGAATCAAATTTTTTAAACAGTGTTCTTTAGTGATGAAGCTTGGATCCATCTCGATGGTTATGTAAACAGTCAAAACTGTCGAATCTGGGCGGTTGAAAATCCTAATGCTTTACAAGACAAATCTTTGCATCCTGAAAAAATTGGTGTGTTGTGTGCGATATCTCGTCATCCTATAGTCGGACCCGTATTCTTCAAACAGACAATAGATGGTGAAGTATACAGGAATATTGTGCGCCAATTTGTGTCCCTCCTGGAACCTCAAGAACGGTATTGCTGGTTTCAGCAAGACGGCGCTACATGCCACAATCTCGAGAAACCATGGATTTTCTGCAAGAAAATCGATGATAATTTGATGATCGAATAATAAGTAAGGGCTTATGGCCTCCAAGGTCCTCTGACCTCACATCTCCTGACTACTTTTTGTGGGGCTATATTAAGTCCGAGGCCTTCAAAAACAATCCTCACACTGTTGATGAACTTAAAGTCAATATTACAGACTTAATCACGAATATTTAGAATGCAACTCTTAAAAAGGTTTCTGCTAATATGCTGAAAAGAGTCCGTGCGTGTATAATCGCAAGGGGTGGGCATTTTGAGCATGTTCTTTAACAATTATGTAAGTAATAGATTTTTATTAAATCTCTTCTGTAAGTAACAAATACATTTTTTATTCCACCTAAATTTTCCTTTCTTAAATTACATTTAATATTGGGTAACAGGACTAAAATATCATTCTGTATAACCTGAGTGTTTTCCTCCATCATCTTCAGACTGCTCTGACGTTGTTATGCTCGCAGTAAACCCTGAACAACTTATATAGTCTACTTTGTGATGCTTTAGACTATATACTGTCGATTGCAGTGTGTTGTTACATGTCTTCGTTTGAACGTGCATGCATACAATGCATTACTTTTGGGACAACTCTAGTATTAAATAGTCTTTTATTTTACGTATATTTTTCTCTTTTAAACGATTTTTGTCAGTGATTTGTTTTTGCAGGCAGACCCAACAAGTGTCGACCCCGGGAAGCTCTCCCCCAACCGAGTAAGACGATCAGCTCAGGGCCGATCAATGTCTGTCCAAAGTTCATTAGACCCATACGGCAGCAATACAACATTATCTTCAAGTGGCAGCTCTGAAATGGTCAGTAGTGAAGGAGCTAATAAACACTCTAGCAACTAAAATTAAAATTAAAAAATAAAATAAAAATAGTCTAAAAATGATTACTATTTTTAAAAAAATTTAGTATTGAATTTATTCAAATAATTATTAAAAAATAAATATGAGCAAATTAATTATATTAAATTAGTAATAATAAACCTATTATTAATAAATTTTATTAGATCAAATTTATATGATTTTATTATCATACCAAATAATTTCATTATAATTATTTTTAATCCTGTTAATTAAGGGCTTACAAATAACTTGTAATTTTATCTAAATATTAATAGTTTTGTATTATTCTTAATATTAAGAAAAACAAAAAAATACACATTAAGTCTAATCATCAGTTATATAAATTGCCTTTGACATGAATTGATCTAAATGACAGTTACTTTTATTATCATTTTTTAATATTTAAGTTAGGTAAATAAAATAATTTATTTTCTGCTGGAAAACAATTAATCTGTATTAACATATTTGCATTATAACAAATTTTTATTGGTTTTACCAAATGACTTTGTAAGTAACTGACAACAGTATTGTTAAACATTTCCGATAATTTTAAGCTATAGAGCTTAAAATTAGTTTTAACAATTTAACAGTAATGAAATTTTAACTATTTTCCTATTTTCTTATCAAAAAAGAAATAAAGAAAAAGATTTCTTTAAATAAAAATATTTTATTATTATTTGTTCAACCATAAAATTAGTAAAAATTTAATCCTGTTAACACTGTCTAGATTGAATTTGTTACAATCTTTCAACAAAAAGATAAATTATAAAAACATCCAATTTGTTTGGTCAATTGATAATAGGACACTGTTATAGACTTCTGCAATTGATTACACAAAGAAAGATTGACGGAAAGCGAGATATATATGATGGTGAATATCATAGCTGCTCAACCTTAGAGAATGATTTAATTATTTAGAGTTATAAGTAAGATAAAAATAACAATATGATTATCAACCTTTGTTATGATTCATTAAGAAAAAGAAAGATTAGCTATGATTTAGTAAGGAATGAAAACATGACTGCCGAAAACATTATTATTAAACGTTATTATTATAGTATCAGATTCTATAAATTCTCTCAGAAAAAATTACATTGTGGTTCAAAATATTATACCCAATATTTTCTTAATCAATAGGGCCTGCTTGATTTTTTGTAATTTGTTAACTAAACGAGTGTGATTCCACCGCTTATACTGTCTTAGGCTGTTTGTTCAAGAAACTTTAATCATGTCTCATCACCAGACATAATTCTGTTAATATATTCATCCCTTGTTGTTGTAAGACTGAATGATTGTCATGAATAGAATAAAATAATAAAAAATGACAATCCTTTGAGTTTTATCTGTAAATTTTATCAATCTTACTTAAGTTATAGAAATACAATCTGCTTTTCATTATTCTCATGTGACGATTTGGTAATAATATTTGTGAGTCACTTGAGAGTTCTGAAATCATTAAATATTTTGATCTGTGATATATTGAACTATTTAAGAACGTTATCACTAAGTGTTGTGTTCTTTACTTACTTTTTCATGAAAATCTAAGTGGCTCTTTTTTAATTTCTCATCAGTTTTGTCACACAATATTATTACTATTCAGTGGTAATGTACCCTTACATTTGTAAAAAAAACAAAACATTCATGTTTTATCATCCGCTCTTTTATTAGCTTTGAACAGAATGGTAGGCTGTGATGGGTTGTAAAAAAATGATAGAATGATAATAGCTCTAGTAAAGGCAGTTACTTTTAAACTGATTTGAATACTAGATTGTGGATACCAGTGTTCTTTGATGGTTGGGTTTCAATTAACCACACATCTAAGGATTGGTCGACCTGAGATTGTACAAAACTACATTTATATCCTCTGAAGTAATATCTAATGGTGGTTCCACAGGCTAAACAGAAAAAAAGAGAAAATAATGATAATGGCTACTTTATATTCATTGTGTTGTTGCTATGGCAACCGGTTTATTTTCAATATCTAATTGTAAGTTAATTTTGGGATAGACATCATATTTTTTTTTTTTTATAAGATAAGAACTTTGTTGTATATATATATATCAGTATTTCTCACTAATTACAAAAAAAGAAATTATGTTTTTTGGGGTGTTTTAAGTTTACTAATCAACTTTACAAGCTGCAGTAGTATTAAATAAAATTAAAGACATTACTTCTTATATTAATGTATATCATTATAATTTTATTTAAATATTTTTACACTAGTCTTTTTAAAGTTACTTTTTTTAATATATGTTAAAAAATCTTGTAGTATTTATCATTTAAATGAGAAATAATTGTCTTATATTGTGTAATTACAGTAATTCTCTTCAATCAGAATTGGGCCTACTGGTAATTTGATAATAAGATTAATATTTTTTTTTGTATAAATAATATATACTTATTTAATATATATATTTATATTATAAAAATAGTTTATTTACATTTAAAATTTACTATAACACAGTAGAAACCTGGTAGTCTGAACTTGAATTCTTACTAGTGAAAATCTGCATTAATCAGAAGTTATATCAATTTTTATGTAATTGCAATAAATGAATCTAATAATTATAATAGTAAAATTATAAAAAATGACAATCTAACAGTTAAAATAATGTATAGGAAAAAAACAAAAATGGGATATTATGTGTTATATATATATATATATATACAGAAAGCACTACATATATTAAAAATATCTGTATTTTATATTCTATGAAGTTGTTTTAATTATAAGCAACAAACTTTTCGCAACATTTATAAAACTTATGCAAACATTGCTGGAGTTAGTTTTTGTAGATTTTCTTAAAATTTTTTAATAGTAATGATTGATTGGCACAACCTTGTATAATTTTTTTAATTAAGAAAGAAGAAAGAGCCAAGTAAGAATTAGCTGATCCCTAGTCAAGAATGTTGTGGAACTTTTCAAGTTCTACAAGAACTTCTTGATGTTATTTAAAAGCGTTGATTTAAAATTTTTTAGGTTGTTAAATTTTTACACAGATTTGAATACTAGATCATGGATACCGGTGTTTTTTGGTGGTTGGGTTTCAATCAACCACACATCTTAGGAATGGTTGAACTGAAACTGTTTAAGACTACACTTCATCTTATGCCTCTACCTATGATCCCACATGGGGCTTCAGTATGTAGCAATTCTCTAAGAATCAGTAAATGGTTCTACCTTGTGCACCAAGTCAGTTGGGTGAAATGTAATTGGTGCATTCCTGATGAAAATCTATTGTTCTTGGCATCCCTATGGAAACAGGAGGTGGTCAGTTTATTCGCATGTCCCTCAGGCAGTCCAAACTTTGATTGAAGACTGAAAATACTGGTCAATAAATAGTACTAAAATATGTTCTACAATTTAAAGATATTTAAGCACATGCAACTCCCTCCGGAAAGAGGAGCACATTGCTTCCTCCAAACACTAGGGCCCTGGAAGGCATATTCCTGTTAGGCCAAAAGGCACTAGAACTGAAAGGGCTTCAGGGGATGGACTGAAGGGGAATCACGCCAGGAGTACAAAGTTCATATGCACCTGAACTCCCACATTCAGCCCCGTTCAATTATTTCTTTTTGGTCTAAAGAACTGAAACGCAAATAACAACTCCGTCCATAAATAAAAAACAAAAATCTATAATCGCCACTAAATAAATAATGACCCGTTCGATAAACGAAAGACCCAGCAGCAAGGGACATTCATCCAGGCTCTGCGATTAGTAGGGAGATAATAAAGTTCCGCTATCCTTCTGTTCTGTTCCTTAAAGATATATTTGGGTAACAGAAGAATTAACTCGTAATCTACCAAGGTAACAGCAAACATCACATTCATCATCAGATTCAGTTACTACTGGTGTGGGTTACAGATAATTAAACTCAACAGTAGGTAGGTAATTTTGGTGATGTAATTAAGCTTAAGAAGTAACAAGTGGCTTTGATAGTATAACTTAAAGCTAAATGAAACTCATTCATTCAAGGAATATCCACACAAGGTTGTACAATCTCTTTATTGGGAAGTAAATGAATTACTTTTTGAAAACATTTCCTAATAACGTGTTATTACCAAAACATATTAGCTTTTAAGAATTAATTGCAGATTTCACATAAAATGTTAATTTTATTGTTCTGTTTGCTTTTTCTTCTTCTATATTTTCTTTAGAAAATTAATTTGAGAGGCTGTGAACAGTCTGCATTAACCAGAAGTCTAGACTGAAAAGTCCAGATTAACAGGTTTATACTGTATTTAATCTATAAATTATTTTATAATTGATTCATAATTTATGCAACTTACATTTATTATAATAGAGAAATTATAAGATAATAGTGTATAAAATAATTTCTAATTTTGCTATTATCTTGATTGGACTACATATCTAATATGAACTTCCATGCTGGAATGATCGGCATCCTTCCTCTTCAACCATAAAGTGCAGGGTTCAAATCCAGACAGATTTCACATTTTTATACAGAATAAAATTCATCTCATGTTCCACAACATGATTCATAGTTACAACCAGAATAATTATTACTGAGCATTAGACTGTAATTACTCTAATAATATTTCTAATATTGAGGTTACCATGAAAAGAAAAGCTTGTCTTTGAAGGGTTCTAATTTTCAAAAACACCTAATGATAAAAATTGAGCTTTATACTTTATTAAAACTTATTATTTTCTGTGATATTATTATTATTATTATAGTTCCAATTTATTTAAAGACGATTTTAAAAAAAATTGTACACAAATGGTGTCCTATTTTTCATCTGCTTTCTTAATAGTTTTACATTCTGTGATATCATTCTAGATTGTGTAAAAAAAAAATAGTATTTGGTGTAAAGGTAGAACACAATTTAGACTTGGTACTTTCAATATTTGCTATTTCACTGTTAACATAATGAAGCAAAACTGTATTTTTTTCTTTCAGACAATTAAAATTCCTAACAGTTTCGATATAAACTCTTGTTTAAAATTTTTGAAACTATGTAAGTACTTTAATAATCTTTAGCAAAAAAAAGTTCTTATTATTACCAAGAATTGGATTAGTGATTTAAAAAAATGACTGCTTTGAAACTGATAATCAGAAAAAAAATGTAAACAGGTGAATTTTATTTCTTTATACTAGGACACTATTGTTTTTATAAATTATCTTTTTTTTTCTTTTTTTTAACAATGCCTCTTATATTTAGATCTAATTTACTAAGCATTTGCCACCATTGGCACCATTAATACAATTGTATAAATTAAAGTTCCACTTACCAACAAGTTTCAAAATATATTTCCAATTATTTTCGGAGGTGTTACTCCATCATCAGGGATTTCTTGTAAGATGTTAATTCAGAATTCAAATGTATAATTATATTTAAATTAAAAATTGTTATGTTCATAATAGTCGGTCGTCAAGAAATAAACATTTTTACACCAATAAGACTGTAACGTCACATTCGTAAGATGTTTACGACGTTTTATATTTAATGATTTAACATCATTCTACATTGAGCAGTCCGATAAAGATTACTTGTCATAGGGTATGATAATGTTTCCTGCCTTTGTGGCAATCGTCAAACTTCAGTCAGTGCTTCACATGTATTGAGATGGACACCATTCATAAGATCTTCTGAGCTGCATAACCCACACGCAGGGATGTCTGCCACTTCTATATAGGTTTATCCAATTCTATATAGGGGAGTACTCTAGCAGTCATGTCCAGAAATGATCCTGAAACAGGCTACAGTGACACTTCGCAGAAGGTTGTGGGGAATTCTCGCATTAGGCAGCAATAATGAAGACCATTGCTTGGCATTAGCACTGGTCGCACGTTTTTTGTTTGCCTTTACCTTCACCTTGTTCTGTAATAATACTGAATTACCATACTGAATTCAAGAGGGGCCTGTGGTTGCAGTTTCTTGGAACCTTCTTTTGCCAATCTATCCGCCCTCTCATTACTCCAGACACCACTGTGACTGGGATTCCATTGCAGCATCATGGTCCAACCGGTGTGTAGCAGCTCTGCCATCATTTCTCTTCCTTGCCAGACGTCGACAGATATACTTGCCTCTAAAGAAGTAAATGCCCACACCGCCGCTTGCGAATCAACAAAAATAACTGCTCTATTTCCAGAGGCAAACCTTAGCTGTTTTAAGACCAGCATGATAGCGCGAAATTCACTATCAAATTATGATGCAATCATTCCCACCGGTTCCGATATCTAAAATTTTTGAGAGAAAACTTCGGCGTCACCATTATCACATGTGCCACTAGCAGATCCATCAGTGTAAATTTAGAACCAGTCTACAGCAGGGTGCCACTTATTAATCGTTTCCAGGACAATAGCTTTTAATTTTGTTGGCAGCATCTTACTCTTGCCCACAGATTGGACCTGGTACAACCTCCCTGCAGCTCTAGGTAAGGTAATATTGTCTAATAGCCATGCTGGAAAAACTTTCCTGTCTTCTATATCCAATTCATATGTCCTGGTTAACTCTTTTATCTTTACCAACAGGGACATTTGGGTCTTCAGTTTTTGGTGAGATGGCTTATAATTTTCCCAATAGTCTATGCCGAGGTAGCTTATTTGTTCACTGAACTTTATGGCTTCAATGTTTCTTTTAATTTCCAGTGGGTACTACTGGGTGTTCACTGGGTTTGGAGTTCCATTGTACCTATTGGAGAGGACCGGCAACAGAGAGGACCGAGTCAAGAGTTGCAGAGCTTGATTCTGGATCCTATTTAATTTTTCCAAGTTGGTACTAGACGATGTTGAGATAAGTTCACTTCCATACTCCGTAATGGGTCTCAGTTAAGTTGTGTAGGCTTGAGTTAGAACACTTTCAGTGGCTCAGTCGCTATTGAGTTTGTTTCTGGGCTAGTAAGGTGACCACGATCAGTTTAATGTTATCCAGGGGAGGCAGCTGATTCCACCCCTGTTATATATCTAAATGAAATCATATTGCAATAGTTTTTCAATAAAACATTGACCATTGGAAACAATATAAAAAGTCGGGTACATTTTATAAATAATTTTACAGAATTTGTGTAAGTTTCCTTTAAATATCAGGTGTGATTGGAAAGTTTTAAGACCGGGCTTGTAATTTCAAAATGGCAGTAGATGTAGGCTATTGTGATGAATCTTCTTCAAAATAGTCCCTTTCTGACTGAACACATTGACTCCAACTTGTTTCCACTTTTGAAAAGCATTCCTGGAAATGTTCTTTCTTAAGGTTGTTAAGAACCCTCTCCATATTTGGTCAGATGTTTTCAATCGAGTCATACAATTACCCTTTCTGAAACAGGCAGAAATTAGCAGGGGCTAAATCAGGGGAATAGGTGGATTGCAGAAGTACTGGAATTTGACAAAAAATTTCGCAATTGAGAATACATGATGAGCCAGTGCATTGTTGTGGTGGAGGACCCAGTACTTGTCTCGCCAGAGTACAGGCCTTTTCTTCTGCAAATTTTTACGCAAACACTGAAGGATACTTTCATAGTATTCCTGGTTGACTGTCTGCCCCCTAGGTGCAAATTCATGTTACATGATACTTGAAGAATTAAAGAAAACCACTAACATTGTCTTAATATTCAACTAACTTTGTCATGTTTTTTGGTTGTGGTGAAGTTTGACTCTTTCACTATGATGGTTTTGTCTTTGTTTCTGGGTCATACCCATAAACCCATGTTTGCCTGTAATTACCCTATTCAGCAAATTTGGGTCATTTTCAGTTCTATTAATCGGTTCTTGAGACACTTCAAGTCAGTGTTGTTTCTGCTGGTTTGACAACAATTTCGGAATAAATTTCAGACACTTGACCCATCTTTAAATCTTCTGTTAAAATTGAAAAAGTACGTGGAAACTTAGAGTCAATTCATCCAGCTATCTCCCTAAGTCTATGGTCAGAGCGCACTGAATTGCAAACTTTCAGAATGTTTTAGTGGTTTAAGTGAACGGCCAGTCCTGTGGGTCATTTTTTACTGTATCAAGGACATCTTTGAATCTGTTGAACCAGATAAAAACACTTGACCAGCTCAAACATTTATTCTAGAAAACTGTTTTTAAGAGTTCATCAATCTCTGAAGCTTTTTTCCAGTTTTTAAACAAAATTTTACATAAACTTGTTCTGTTTTTCATCCATTTTGTGAAATCAATCATCTAAGAACTGAAGACAAGAATTTACTAGGATGCATTCTATACTGAGCAAAGTTATCATGTTGATCTTTTCAAGACATTTCAAGGACAAAACAAGCTTCCCTTCTATACTCGTGGGCAAACCTACCTCCTCCTATTGAGTAGTGGCCGCACCTGTCTTAAAACTTACCAGTCACACCTCATAAATTCCAAATTAAAACATAAAGTAGAAAAAGGTTTTAATATTTATAAAACTCAATTTTTTCTTCCATCAGTTGTATATATGATATAATAATTAAAATTAGTTTTGTAAACTGTACAGGCAAAAGTTATGCTTTTGTTTGCTGTTACATAAATCTTAGATAACATTGAAGTGGTGTATTAGGCCTAGAATTAATGATTAGTTCCTTTATTATTTAGATAGTTATCAGCTGAGTACTAGTAATTCAGTCTAAAAACAAACCAGTTCAGATTAAGGAAAAGTATATCATTGAGGTTTAATAATATGAAAAGCATAAAATGGTTTAATAGTAAGGGAATTGATTATATAAATTTTAAACTATTTTTTTAAATGTAGCAAACTTTTCATTGTATAGAAAAGTTATTAAGTTTATCACAGGTGGGACCCAGAAGTTCCCAAGCAACTTATAAAAATTATTGAGCACCATCTTTAAAGTAGTCTCCTTCTACATGTATAACTCAATCACACTATCTTTCCTGTGATTGGAAACACTCTGCGAATTTTCTCATGACAATGAAGTCATTCATTACCTCATGCAAATAGGTCTGTGGCTCTTAAATGGGCTCAAAACATTGCCTCTTAGGTTGCAGTTTCATCTTCAGAAACAGGCAGAAGTATATTATGGGTCATACATCCTTTCCAATGAATCTTGCTCATTCCAAAAAAAATCCAAGGCAATTTAACGAATCTCCCTCTCCATGATTGCCAGTTTACAGAACTGCAGGAGACTGCGAAGGTTCCATATTTCAATTTTTCTTATTCTGCATAAGAATGTTTTTAACTGTGATGATATATTGGCTTGTCTCAATCCTGTCTTCCTCTCTCCCTCCCCCTATGAGATTCAAATGGGGAACTAGAAGCTCTGTACAACTGGAACTGAGCAAAGCTATGAGGTTGCCAAGGGAAAATTACTAGTAGTTTTTTCTTGTTGCCTTTCACTGACCTCCAGATCCTATCTCCTCACCGACTCAGTTTTCTGCCGGAATTGGGTACCACACCTTTTACTGAGATGCTCGGCTTAACAGAGACACCTCCAGTATGTTGGAAGTTGAAGAATTGAGATAACAGAGGCTAAAAAGGACTCCTTTGTTAAGTACTTATAATCACATATCACCCCGATTTTTGTCAGAGTCTTAAGATATTTGCATAGAATCAACCGTCTGAGTATACATATGTATCAGTAATATAATAAATTTGATGCTTCCATGGCGCAGTTGGTAGCATCTTGGCCTTTCATCTAAAGGTCCCGGGTTTAAATTCCGGTCAGGCATAACATTTTCACACGCTACAAAAATTGTCATTCATCTCATCCTCTAAAGCAATACCTAACTTTCGACCTGGAGGTTAAAAAAAAAAAATAATAAATTTAACAGTAAGTACGGGCAGTACTTAAGATATGAAGCACATCTCACATTTATAAGTTTAATAAGGGTTAATTGTTTTAGTGTTAATTGTTCATTTAAAAGCAAATTAGAATTTACAAGTCTTAGTATTACCAAAGAAGTGATAAAAAACACTATATATATAGTGTTATATGGTTTTATATATATATATATATAAAACTGGATAGAGGAACTTAGGAACTTTTGGTGTAAAATACAATAAGTGTTCTAATTGAAGCATTCTTCAGCGCCACAGAATGAGATGCTGGGAACTAAATAAAACTATTGTACGCTTGCGCTTACCTCTGCGCATGCACTGTTTCATTTTACTTAGTTCTACCACTCATTTAGTGGCGCTAGTTTATGCATCAAACTACCAATTTTAATATGTCCCTTCTCTAGTTATATAGAGATCAGTGTAAAAAATAAAAACGTCCCCGCGTTAGTTCGTTTTATTGTCCTGCGCAATCGTGGATGAATTTAGAGAGATAATTGTTACTGAATTTATTAAAAAAAGTTAAGTTACAAATTTATTTTTATCAGATACTGTAGAAAAAGATATAAAAACTAAAGACAATAATATTAATAATAATTAATTTATTAAACCTTAATGAGAAATAATTAATAGCTAATATGGAAAAGGATTTAGTTATATTGTACATAGGATTCGTCAGTACACAGAGTCGACTTTCTAACCAAACATAACCTACGCTCACTGAACTTGTTTAATTTATAAATTGCATACAGCTTCTTAACATCAGTAAACTAAACACAATAATTAACGGTACTAAAAAGTCTCTTCCCCGTTAGCACAACAGTACCACGATTTACTATGTTTTCGTAGAAAAATTAAAAAAAAAAATCAACCTATCACGAAATTAAAAGTTACAGTGAAAAAAAGTTTGCCCTTTACAGCACTGTTAAGCCGTTTCGAAAATTTACGTGTGCATGTTTTCTTTTTTTTATTGCTGTTTTAAAGTTCCTAAATCGGTAGTATATTTTTTGTTAAAATATTTGCCTTTTCTTGCCTATTAAAGGTTTTTAACTTTAACCTTTTCTATTTTTGTTACTACCTAAATGTATATTTTTATATATTACATATTTAATTTTGATAAAGTTTTATTTATTGTTTTATTAAATAAAGTAATCTTTATGATTTTATGAAAGTTGCATAATTCTTGAATCTTTTATATTGTATAGAAACTTGTTATATTTATATTATAAAGAAGAATAAATATTTAATACACCAATCATATCAAATTAATGAATGTATGTGACATATTTTGAATACATTAAAAAGATGTAAGTATGTGAGTGAGTGCCTTTAAATGGAATTTGTCAAATTATTTACTATTGCTACTATTTCTCTTGTAATTCTCTACAGTTTTCTTTTTTCAAATTGCTCATGCAGTGTTACTGCATATATTGCATTTCTAGTTTTAACATTGATTTTACTGTTTGATTATTTATTATATTGATGTTGCCATCAATAAAATTATTGTTTATTAAAAACCGTGATTGTAAATTAAATATTTTTTTTATTTTATCTTGATTATAAAAAAATAACCGTTAAATATGTAAAATAGTTGAAAAAAGACTTTTCTCACTCTTTGAATATATGTATTGTATTTTTCTTATACATTTTATCAACGAATTAAGTGAATTGATAGACAGTACTTGAATTAAAAAGAAATTGTTATACTAATATAATTATTGTACGGTAATCTAACATCAGTAGGGAATTAGACTTTAGTAATTTCATTAAATTGTAATTTATTAATTTTTTATTATTTTTTTTTTTAATTCAGAAATTTTGTATATAACACTGCCAATGCAATCATGATTTTTGCATAACTTCACTTAGGCCAAAATTTTTTTTATTACCTAACTTTTTTGTTTTAAACAATTTATATTTTAAATATATTTTAATCTAAAAATTTAAGATTTTTCGGTTAAAAATCATTTTGTTTTTAATTATTTTGTTGGAATTGAAAAATAGTTAAACTGTTAAAATAGTTAAACTGGGAATAACTGTTTGTTATTATATTAAATATCCAAGGTAATTCTCAGAAATTATTAGAAAAAGTTAAGTAAAAACAGCTATTCTTTTACAGTATCACAAATTTAATGGTTACACATTTATATAATAAAATCTATAATGCATCTACTGACAGAAAATACATAGTCTTAACATATATCAACCAACATAGAAAGTATTCAAGAAAGAAATTTACATCATGTTTAAACAGTATTAAATTTATAAACATAAAAACAAGATAAAATAACAAAATTCAAGATAGACTGAATGGATAATTCAATCAAATACTTAGTGGGGTTTGTTATCTTTGCTAAAGTGACTCATTATTGACAACATTGTTACTAGGTATTCCACAGATGACGTCAATAAATTAACTCTGTAGAGTCTTTGGAAAAATAATAATTTGAAAGTCGTTTAATTTTAAAGTGTTTTCATGTTTCATCATGCTCTCCAATAAGAGACTTTTTTGCTGTTTAAGTAATAATAAACGATTAAGCTTTTATTATATATGTATATATATATTTTTTTTAATAAAAAAATAACTTGTAATATTTAAATTTTACTGATATAGTGTGATTAGTGAATTATAGTTTGACAGTGAATTATTTTCAGCTTTAGTGTGAACTATTTTCTCACCTAAATTTGTACCTACAGATTATCCATTTGTATTCAAACATATAAATTAATATATGTATTTCTAGCTGAAATATCTATATAATTTTTTTTTATAATAGTATATGGATATAGTTTTTAGATATTATAAATTTGTGTTCACATAGTTTTATATTTGAGCATAACCTCTGATCGAATTCTTAATCCTGCATAAGTTATGCGAGTTCTGAGGGTACTAATTGCATCTTTTGTCAAATTAAATGTCTGTACATTTTCCTCATTTACTAATTACATTTCACTGTTCCCTTTTATTACTAGTATCAGCATTTTTTTGCCAGCCTCCATGGTGCAAGTAGTAGCGTCTTGGCCTGCCATTCATCCTGAGGTCCCAGGTTTGAATCCCGGTCATGCATGGCATTTTCACATGCTACAAAATTGCCATTTCATCCTCTGAAGTAATAACTAACTGTGGTCCCAGTGACTAATTGAATTTCCAGAGATTTTTTGTTCTTCCTTAGGCCTTCCATATACTCGATACAATTTGCTATATGACTGTCAGATCAAGTTATAATTTAAGTTCAAGCAATAAGTGACATGACAGCAGAAAGGCTTTTTTTGCTGCTCTGGTTGACAACATTTGAGTGATAATTGTCACCGTTTGCTTTTCAGCATTCATTGGATATATCACATTATATTTTTCTGTTAATTTTGTTTATTTTTTTTTTTTTAGTGAAAATGAAATTTTAGTTTGTATGATTCTCAAAAACAACAATTGGTTAGTTTTTTAAACGATGAATGAGAATAAAAACTTGAACCAATCTATAATAATGCGTAATATATTACTTTATTTTATATAATATAAAAAAGCAACTTGTTTTTGTTTTCGGAATGTAGATTTTATAGTAGATTTATATGTAGATTTTTATCAGTGTGCGCTTAGCTGTAAAACATTTAATGCTTGTTAAATATACTCATGTTATTTTCGATGGCAATTTTCTTTTATCATACATTTTTAAAGCATAATCATCATATGCAGTTAATAGCTATACAAAATAATAATGGTTTAATGAAATGATAAACGAAGTTAATTCATTTTTTAAGAGCTTTATACTGTTTACTTGCATAAAATAAATTAAAAAATATTTTATGATTTATTAGAATTCTTTGTTGGTTTTTCTCGATTTCTTACGGTGAATCACTCTATAAATAATCACATCCACTCAACACCTCATCGTCATCTTCACTAAGATTAGATTCAGAGGAATCATTTTTGAAATTAATAATGAGTTTATCTACGTTGATATCAACAAATCTTCTACAGTTTTTCTTCTTGTGTTTAATCATGTTTAATACACTTATCTGCCGTTACCTTAGTGATACCATTTTCAAATAAAACTTCTACACCACTAATTATAAGGTTTGTTATTCCGCGCTACAAATTATTTTACTTGGAATCATATGGCAGTGGTATGGTGGAAGCTGTAATACTGTATGTCCGTTTGCTTCAGCCATATCATCGATTACATACTTGTTAAATTTTTCTTTTTTTTTTAAACTTCTTCCAGGAGTTTAACCTTTAAAAATGTAGAATCAAATGAGATTTGTTTTTCTCAGCCACGATACTATATCTGCTTTTAGCCTTGATGTATTCGAGATTTTTTCTAATTTTACACTATGGTGTGGTGCATTATTCATAACAGTAATACTATTCGGCAGAATTAATTTCATAATCGTAATAAACCAGTTTTAAAAAAATTATCTTTAATATATATTTGTGGTAATTTCACTTTTTATTGGATTCGAAAACTAATAATGCACTAACATATCCATCTTCTTTCCTACAATCAACTGTTTTCCTTTGATACTTGCTAATTTTATACGTAAACCAGACAGAAAACCCTGCTTAGATGTTGCAACAGAAGTGTCACACCAAACTTTATTGACTGAATGACCTTCATTCACCCAAGTTTCATCCAGATAAAAAAATCTTTTCTCCCATTTAAATAAAATTTGTTTTTCAAATATTTCCTTTACCAAATCTTTATGTCATCTCTATCAACGATAAAACTATTTCTAGTTTTCTTGCAAATTTTAAACTCTTCTATAAAAGAAGTTTATGTAAACTAGCCTGACTTAATTTTCAGTAAATCCGAATTATGTTTGACAGTTGAATGTACTTTATTGAGTGTGGACAATTCATTTAAAAAAAAAACAAAACTGTGGACTTTAGATTTGATAGTATTGTTATTGTAATTGTCAAGTTGCCCTAAAACGGGTTTTGAATATTTTCTTTTTTTTGGAGAAATACTACCCCATATTTTTTCTCTTCAGCTCACAACCTCTTGATACTTGAAATAGATACAGCTGTGAATTCAGATGTAAGCACTTCTACTAGTTCATTTTTTAAAATAGGGTATTTTTCACAAAATTTATTGATACTCGTTTAAACCAAATTAATTACAAAAACAACCTTATTCGTAGTAACTTCTATCATGAGCAGTTAACAACACCACAGTTAAAATAACAATGAAGTTTCACAAGACCGAGTAATTGTTTTTAAAACAGTGTCATAAAACTATAAGTAGCTATGAAGTACTACTTCTGTTTATGTAACATCATACATGATATGTACCAAATTGTAATTCTAATACTTGCACTTACACACAGAACGTTAATTTGCTCTAGGCCTCAAGTAGAAAATAATATGAATATTATAAAATTAGGAAACTGAAAGTAGTATAAATTTTTCAGTAATAGTGCATTGATTACATTGCTGTAGACCTAACATTTATAACTGCGTAAGGTTGTTATCAACTGGTTAAAGTTGTTATATGTATTTGTGTTGTGTATTTACGTGTACCACACACATACATGTTTATTTCAGGCCTCAATGTAGAGTAGACAGAAAATAATGTTAGTTCATTGAAAAGTATTGGTTTTTTTTTGCATATAATCAGTATATAATTTCCTGCTATTTTAATTTTAGTAGTTATTGTAATATGCATTGTGAAATAAATCTGATTAAAAAAACCACTTTATCGAAAAAAATCTTACCATATTTTCATTCCAAAAATAAATGGGGTTTTCACATTATATAAAGTAATATCATATGTTAAGTGTTATTATAAAATTGATTCTACTTTAACAACTGATTTTTGGTTTTGAGAATTGTACATTTTCATGATCATCATTAATTTAGTTATAGGCATTCATTTCATCTTATTCATTAGCGATTGTAGATCAACTTTTGTGAATTCTATTCACAAAAGTTCTTTAAATCTTTATCTGAAATTAGAAATTTTTCAGTATTTTTTTGAATTTAAAATTTTCTGTTTGTTAATCTACTTACACCGTCTTCTCTTTTCTGTCAAAACATTATTTTTTTGGGAGCAGAATTCTCTAGTTCATACAGCAAAATTTATAAAACTTTAATTTTAAAATCTTGATTTATGCATGATAATATTATACAAGGAATTTTATTTACAACTCTTGAACACAAATATGAAAAAGAAGTATAAATATTTTGTAGTAATGGAGTCGTTTTTTTCATCTTACAAAATTCTTGAAAAATTTGGAATAAATCTGAAATGGATGGGAATTTTAATCACTTTTTTGTGGGTTTTCCCATATATCTTTCATTTCTGTATATATTTCATGTTGATTTATATGATGAAAATAAAATTAGTTAATTTTTTCCTACACTCTATCAATACAACTCTACTGGACTATCAGTTTACCTTAAGCAAATATTCATATAATTGTTAATTTAACAATAGGTAAATAGCTTAACCTCTGCGTACTTCGAACATTTGTAAAGGACAAGGTTAGCATCAACCAGTTGTCCACATTGAGGACAGATCCCAGAATCAATCAGACCGAATTTCTGCAGTCTGTCCCTGAAACCGCCATGGCTGGAAAGAAATCGCGTCAGAATATTTTAATCATTAAAAAAAGACCTCTGATGCATGAACAATCCCCACATAGCTTAAAATGATTGAAAATTTTCGTTTGCCAGAAAGGGGTTTTTGGAAAAAAATTTGTTTAAAGTTTTTCAAAACATTAATTGCATAACTTTATCGACAGTTGTATGCAATTGATTGTCAGAGTTTTTTTTTTTTATTGGGGGTCATGTATCTTTTTATTCTTCCTATAAAGTTTTCTACTCCGATTTCTATTAATTAGATTTCAGTAATTCTTTGTAAAGGCAGAATTTTTATTATTTATCATTCATCATGACGATTTCCTGTTATGTACTGGTCATGATGAATCATCATGTTTCCATACCTATTATTACTTATTTACTGTAAGGCTATATTTATTTACTGTGATGCATTAGTTAGGGGATGCCATTGCCTAGTAAATTATTAAAATTTCTTGTTAATTAATTAAAATAAGATAATTTATCCATTGTGATTTATCCTGAATTCAGTTCCTTTCTAGTATCTTAATTTTTTTTAATCAATATCTAATGTCTCCATCTTTAAAAAGTCATTATTGTAGTTAGTTATGTAGTTAATTTTATCAAATTTTAACCTTTTTTAATCCCATGTTGCTGTATTTATTTTATGTTAACCATTCATTTTTAATTGAGCACGATAGATAATTTTTATGTGTGTAAACATGTAAATTTTGCTGTTATGTGATTGTATTTTTGTTATACCGTATTGATGTTTTTATGAAAAATTTTAAGTGATTTATGTATACTATAATATGTGGTAGTTTTTCATATTTATAAAAAAATAAGAATTAGTTTGATTATTTAATATTCCAGTCCGAAATCATATCATTGTATACAAAGAGATTTTTGTTCATCTTGTACATATGAAAAGATAATTTCTAAATTATCATGTAATCAGTACAGATTCATTAAGGTGTGAAAAAATAATTATGTAAATGAATTATCATAAATTTCTGTATGCATGCACCAAACATATTATACAAAGGTTTTACTGGTTATTTGTTTTTAGCATACACACATAATGTATACTGCAGGTTATCTTATTATTATAGATAACACTGAGATAGTATTTAAGTGTTCATGTCAAAAATTGTAATAAATATTAATTTATTGTTTTAATAATTAGTTTATGATTATAAAAAAAATATTAAAATTAATAGATTGCACCCAAGATTTTATATAGATATATATATATTTACATGTGTACACATATATGTATGAATGAATTAAGTACTTAATGTTTACAAGTTATTGATAATTAAATGATTTTTTTTTTTTAATTTTCATTGTTACTGATGAGCAGTTTAAAATTTATTTAATTACAATAGTTTTGTACTGAATAAAACATGGAGATATAAATTTCATTTTAATAATAATCAGTATACGCTGATTTTGTATGGTTTTGATGCACGAAAAAACCGAGATCCTCATCAAGTTGATTTCTCTGAGAGTAATTTTACTACACAGCCAACGTTTATCGATAAACAAAGTGATCAGTCGCTGTGTGGAAAACACCTGTCTTCATTTCATTCTCCTTTGTAAAGCTGTTAATTAGATATATAGCCATTTCTAAGAATGGCTGTATTAGGTTGTTGAACAAAAATAATAGAAACTTTGGGACATATACAGAACTTTTACTTTGAGTTACTACTTAATAGATTTTAGATTCTTAAACAATAAAAACTACATAGGGGGTAATTTAGTGACCCACTGGGTTGGTCTAGCAGGTGAACTCTTCATCGCAAATCAGCTGATTTTGAAGTTGAGCGTTCTAAGGTTCAAATCCTAGTAAAGGCAGGTTACTTTTATAAGGATTTGAATACTAGGTCATGGCTATCAGTGTTCTTTGGTGGTTGGGTTTCAGTTAACCATACAAATCAGGAATGGTTGATCTTAGATTGTACAAGACTAACTTCATTTACATTCATACATATCATCCTCAGAAGTAATATCTTATGGTGGTTATGAAGACTAAACAGAAAAAAAATGATGGGGTAATTTAGTACCTTTCGTTGATAAACAGCATAACCTTTCTGCAGTAATACGGGCTGTACTACTGTACCAAACTGGCAAGACTTAATTCCAGGAACACTTGACTTTGTATCTGCTCTCACATAGAAACCTCAAGCTGGGGTCACTGTGACTTAGTCTTTTGATGGAGGCCTCCTTCTATCTGTCTCCTTAATCCTCTCTTCCTACGTCGTGTGTTATGGGGAATTAGCCTTTCTCCTAACAGTCTTCCAAGCATCCATTCCTCTTCTTTGTTTGAAGAACAGTGTATATATAGCTTACAACTGCCATCCAATTTTCTCTGTAATGCAGCATCTTCTCGATAACGCCATCAGGACTGAAGCTGCCTATCATGTCTTTAAGATCTCGTCTTGTTCTGCCACTGACTGCACACAAAGAATGAGTGTTGTATATCGTCTGTTATCATTCTGTGTAAATAGGCGTGGAAGTAGCCTATTTACACAGAAATTATTTTTTTTTATTTACACAGTAGCCTATTATTATTTTTTGACAGAAATTGGATAAGGTAGAAGTTCACCTTTCCATGCTGTCGCTCAACCCATTGCTTCACCTTCTTTATCAGTTGACAGTCCATCTGCTCCTTTCGTCCTTTTTCCACCTCTGCTGCCAAAATACTCAGGTTATTTTCTAGGCTTCCGTTTTAGCCTCATTCTCTCCGGTTTCCTGCTCGGTGAGATGTTTCAGCCTTCTTTTCTTTGCTAGGAGGTCAATTGGGATTGCCCTAGATATCACAAGTATTGCAGTTTCAGTGACTGTGCAGTATGCATAGGCAATCCTTAGTGCTCCTTTTCTTTGAACTTGGGTTATACTTTTTACGTTTTTTCTGATGTCCATCATATCTCCCCATGTCTCTGCCCCATATAGGTTGATGGACTGGGCAGTCAATATAAGAAACCTTTGCTTGGCAGGACTAGGTCCCCTGACAGTCGGCATGATTAAGCTTAGACCCACCACCCTCATCGATGCTCTGTCCACCAGCCTAAGATGGTTTCAAAATGTGAGCCTCCTGTCCAACATCACTCTTAGGTATTTAACTGATCATTTCTTCTGAATTTCTTCGTCTTGTACCTTCATGCGGATGATTGTGTCAATCTCCTTTCTTGTTAACCATACCATCTCTGTCTTGGCGGTCGTGTGCTCCAATCCATGCTTTTCCAACCAAGAGCTCTGGAAAAGCCTACTTTGTTTAGCCTCATCCGATTAAGCTCTGTAGTAATTCTCCATGAATTACTACTTCATGATTTTGTCTGATGGCATATTGGTTTGTTTGAAACCTGAAAAAACTAATTATTATAGAACCCAGTGGGTTAATTTAGCTTAATTATCATAAATCCTTATTCAAATAAATACTTTAATAAATACAGTATAGTATTCAAATCACTAAAGCACAACTAAAGGTTTTTTTTTGTATTCAGTTACTTTATTCAGTACAAGTCTATATTTCTATTGGTAGTTTATTATTTTAACAGCATTATTTTATGTAATTAAGAATTGTACTACTGTAATGGAGTAATTAAGAATTAATTGTATATTTATGTTAAATGTAATCTGTGTTATTTGTTATTGAATAAATTATTGTTATTAATTATATAATAATTAATGTTAAATATTCGTTTACCTATTGTTAAGTAAGGCCTACTTATATATTTATATTACCAATTATGATCATTAAATCTATTTATGATATATTGTTATATTATTTTATAATTAAAAAAAATAATAAAATTATCACAATAATTAACAAAAATAAATTATGAAATGCGTTTTAAAAATTAAATATCGATCTTTTTTCAATGTTGCTAGATGTGTATAAATTATTAGCTCACTTCTTTGGTTAGTTTTAAAAAAAATATATATATAAAACTTTTTGGAAAAGTTGTAATATCATGTGTGCTTTATCAAATTTTCTTTTATGATGTTATAGATTATGTTTATGACTATTTTAAAGTGTTGTTTTTACAGCATGATATAATTTGTATTTTGTTGGATTTATTTCTCATTTTTACATTTTCATTGTTTTATCTTTTTTTTTAGTGTATTTCTATCCTCTACTAAAATAACTATTATATTAGAAAAAGTGTGCATTAATTCTATTTTTATTTATTTTTTAATTAACATGTGCCAAATAGTCAACTGGCTGTCCAGTTAGAATGAATAAACGCTTTATATTTGTTTATAATATTACAGAATCAGAGGGCGTGACCTAGTTTTATGTGATGTAGACTTTAAAAATTACAGATTCCCTTATTGGAGTACCATAAGTTATTATTGGAGTTTAAGTTGTTAAACTCCCTAAATTTGACCTTATATAATCCAATAGCTACTCTATTACTATTTTGGCTTTCTCTGATATCTTCAAATAGGAAAAACTAGTTTCTGATCAATTCCACAGTTGGAGTCATGACTATATTTAACTTCAATAAAGAAGCATCTTCCTCATCAATAATGATTGGAAGCAATTTTTATAGTATCTTTATGAAAGAAAAAGGATGTAGGATAAGAAGGAAATGGATGATTAGATGAAGGATCTGGTTGAGGTAAAAGTAGATTACTATCTTAGTTAGGGTCAAGAAAGATGAGTGTTAATGTTGTAGCAACTGATTAATTTTCCATGATTAACAATCCAGAAAAAAAGAAGTCCAAAGAATGTAATAGTATTGGAAGAACCCGTAAGAGGATCATTCATCCTTTGGGATATCAAAGTAGTTACCGTTTTGCCTAGGAACATACATAAATTAATTTAGTAGTGAAAATGTAATTTTCATCTAACAGAATTGTTCAAACTATACTGAAAATGCAATTATTTATTTCTTGGTAAAGATGTTTTAATATAACCCCTTATTAATAATTTTTTAATCTTTTAAAACTGTTTACCCTTCAGTTTTTAAGTTTTATTCTTTAAAACAGTTGTTAACAAATAATGAGGATAAATAAATTCATCTTGTCTTCAAACAAAAATTGTTTTTCAAAAGAATGAATGAATAATTATTATCACGATGCATATTTAGCTGATTTTGCATAGCATTATTTTTTTTTTTTGGCTCGAAATGTTATGTACAGTTATGCTACTTGAAACATATATGTACTATATGAAACATTTAAAATAATTGCTATTAATAATTTTCCAATTATATACGTAAGATAGTAACATTACTTTTGCTTTGAATTCCGCGTTAGATGATAAAAATAATCAGGATTGTATTAAAAAATTTCTTAGCGATTCACAGGTTTCTGCCCTATTTTATTCAGCGTAGTTCTTCTAAAGGTACGTTAAAATTTTTGTGTTCTAATGATCTCTGTGTTTAATCTAACATTTATGTAACCTTATTTTCCTTGCTTGATAAAATACTTTGCATACAACTTATGTCTTATGTCAGAGTTGAAATATATATTTATTAATAATAAGTTTTTGTAATTTTATAAAGTAATGTAATTGAATTTAACCAAATACGTTTTTGGTCAAGTTAGTTCGTGTTTTATAGTCTAGGTCGATATATTACACTCGAGATATCTGTTAAAAACACAGTTTTCTAATGTAATTTTATTGGTTTAATCACTACTGATGTAATTAATTTTGTGTTTTCCATTTTATGGTAGTATTGATTTTTAAACGCTAGATTTATTTTTCTGTATCGGTACAGATAGGCCTGCTTGTTTTCAATATATGCTTGTTTATAAAATCATTACGGGTTAATTTTCTAAATGTGAATGTTTAGAAGTTAAAATAATTATTTCATGTATGTGTTATCCCTAAAATGCTCTTATAAAACTTCTGTTGGTAATATTTTTTACACCTTAAAAGTGTAAAACTCTACATCTTAAAAGAATAAATTTCTCCTTATTAACTGAATTTACACAAAGTTGTGTAGAATTGCATTTGAATAAAAAAGTTATATGTAAGTTTTTTGCTCTTGCCCAATTTGAGTTTACAAACTGTAACAAATTAAGAACACGTCTTATTTGTACCAATTACAAGTTGTTCTGCTTATTTAATTGATAAACAAGTTAGCAAGTGTAAAAGTTTATTTTTATTTAAGATTGTTGATAGTTATAGAAAAGGCATTAAATTGAACAAGAATAGTGAAATTAGAAATTAATTAAGTTGTAAATTGAACAAGAACAGTGAAAGTAGAAATGAATTAAGTTGGACATGTGCAATTATTTCATTTTTTCATTCCGTAACAGCTGGTATTTCTGAATGGCAGTTCATCATATCGGTATTTATTCTGCAAAGTAGGTAACCTTGATCCAGATTTTTTTTGTCACTATTATAACCATGTGATTTGGCACATGTGGTAGATCTGTTTCTTCTGTATATATAAAGAAGAATGTTTGTGTGTCTGTTTTATACAGATATGCAGTTTACTTCGATCGTAATGAAATTTTGCACAGTAACAGTTCCAAACAAGAGGAAAATTCAAAATTATTACCTTGTTTAGAAGAAGCAGGAATAAATAGACTGTATAGATTAATATGTAGTGTTCATGAGAATGGAGATGTACCCTAGAGATTTTGGAAAAAATAGTGTAGTTGTAATCATACTAAGTAGGCGGGGTGTGAGAACTGTCACATTATCAGTTAAACATCTCTTTCATTAAAATGTTCACTTGGCTAATTTACAGGTCAATTTAATGTGTAATGAAAGGTGCCAGAAGAAAACCATATAAGAGCATGGGCCCAAGGAAAACTATTCTGGCCCTGAGATTATTTGTAGAAGGAGGCGTGAGAAAAATAAAAACACTAATGTGTTTTTTACATTTTTCAAATTTACATTGTAAATTTGTAGAAGGCATATCAGACAATGTAAGATGGGAAAAATACAGGTGCACAGAAAAGAATATCAGAGTTTTAAAGCTATTTAATATCTCTTAACTTTGATTTACAATAATGAATCACAAATAAAATGAAAGCATAACTTACATTTTTTCCCTATTAGTGTTCAATGTGACATATCCACTCATAGGAAAGTTTATCCCATACTTTGATTAGCATGCTAATGAAAGTAATGGAGTAATGAAGAGGACAGCTAGTTTAATTCTGTTCTTCAAATTGGGTAGCTCAGAGGTAGTGGAGGCACAAACACAAGTTCCTCTATAAAACCCCAAACGAAAAAAATTACATGAGTCCAGATTGGTTGATGTCCGAGGAAGCCACTGTAAACAAACTCTGTTATTGGGTCCATGCCGATTGATCCAGTGGCATTAAACCAGTTCTGTGTAGTCTTGCTAGTGAGGTGGTGCACCATCTTGTTGCCAAATAAAATTCTCTGGTTCATCTTGCAGTTGAAGAAAGAGCCATGTATGCAGCATAAGCAACTCCAGCTATGCTGGCTTCAGCAAAAATGAACATTGCATTGTAAGTGTTCATGAGTATTTTCTGACCCCTCCACATACGGATATTATGTGTAACCTTTCCAATAAGATGAAATATTGACTCAGCACTAAACACAATTCTATCAAGCTCAGTTCATCATGCTGCAACATTTTGATTGCAAAGCATAGTGTGTAGGCTTCAAAACTGGTAACTAACTGTAAACAGTTTGGACTGCATCTGTAAGAGTTTCTTTAAAACATTCCATTCTTTGATCACTGGCATGGCTTGTTCATGGTCAGACTTCCCAACAAATTTTCTTAGGATTGTGCTGGAAACGTTCTCTGACACGGTCAACATTTTCTTCAGACCCCAGTGGTTGTTGTTCTATATTCTTCCTTCTTGTAGAATGACAATTAAACTTCCTATGGAACACACGTTGAAATGTAACTAGAGATTCACATTTAGCAAATTGTAAAACAAAGTTTTCTGTTCACGAGTTGCCATCTTTGTTAGTGGTGCTGTTAAGTGGAAAGATAAGGAATCAGCCTATGTTCATGTACAAAAATAAAACTGTTTTGATTTTAGCCTTCAACCAACACTGTACACCACATCCCAGAGATAAAAGAAATTAAAACACAAACATTCTTTCTGTATACCTAGTATTTTAAAATTTTAAGGAAAATGGAATAAAATATAAGAAAGAAAACTTTACAATCGATAACAAGAATCAAATGGTTTTAAAAGAGTCGGTGATGAAAAAAGAAAACCTCTGATTAATAAAGGAATATGATGAGGTTGCATCTTATCACCATTACATTTTCAAATTGCATACAAAAATAATACAGTTATTAATAAATAAGTCTATAAACAATAATTAAAAGAAAAATTTGCATGGATTAATTATCTAGGGGAAAAAAGTAAAAACATCAAGATTCACTGGTGACATTTTCCTTTTGGCATGAAAAACACGTGAATTAAAAAAATTTCTGAATGACTTGAATTTGTTGCTGGGTAAACACTTCATTTTGAAAATAAATAAGATTAAAACAGACAGTGGAATATGACAGAAAGGAAGGTAGTAGAGAACTAAATATTAATATATTTACCAGAAGTTGAGAATCTTACAAGATATGGATTAAGTAGATAAGCAATCAAAAGAGACTATGTAAAGAAAATGTTTATACAATAAAGGAATCTGTTAGTATCTAATATTAGACAGGTTTTCGTAATATTTATGTGCACTTATCATAAACTATAGACAATAGGGATTGCAATCTTCATAGACCTGCTTTTGCTAGTTTTATTTAAATCTATAAGCTATAACATTTACTAATTTATTAGAATACAACAAACAAATTTTTAGTTGTAATTTTGCAAAAAATGAATTTTCTTTCTTAACTTAAATAAATTTTAGTTATACTATGTTCTTTTTCTTGAAAGTCAGTACTATATATTCAAGAATTTTAGTGTTTGTATTTACAACCTGAACTAAATTGTGTGATAAAATATTGTTAATAAACTTATTTCAAAACGTTTTTGGTCATTTTTACGACCATTTTCTATGATTGGTGCTGCCAATCATAGAGAATGGTCGCAAAAATGGAGTTCCTTGCTGCTTTTGAAAATGAACAAAATGTTAATTTTTAACTTTTATTGTTGTTGACCAATAATCTACTTATTTCTGTTAGAAGATGAAGGAGAGGGAAGTGAAAGCGATGATGATAAGGATTTGTCAGTTTTTTATATATCTAATGAAGTCCATTTCACTAATCCAAAGATGACAAGGTGAGTAAAAGCAGTAGGTTTTTTCTGTTGTTATATTCTTATAGTTAATTTGCTTTCTGAGCTATTTTTCATAATTAGACTTTTTGTTTTTAAATTGAGTGAGTATAGTTAGTAATCAACTGATTCTAATTAGATATGGTATATATTATCTTTGTTCCATTATTTTAATACATAAAGCTTTGACTTAATTTTAGTGTTATCATTTAGTAAAAATGAATATGAATGCTTTTAGATTACACCCAAAGAAGTTATGGGATTTTTTTTCAAAAAACTATGAAACTAGCCTAATTTTTTGAGATAAAATTGACATGTATATATTTTTTTGTTAATCTCTGTTATTTTGCTTCCAATGAAAAACTTCCTTGTGTATGTACAATAAATTCAGAAAATGGTACTTTTTTGGTTTATGCCACCCAAAAATTCTTGCCCAAATCAACTCAGAATCACTCAAAAATAATTATTATATTGAAAAAAACAACTTTTAGGTGAGAAAAAATTAAAAAAAATTTTTTTGAAAAAGTTTTTTTTGTCAAAAAATTCTTTAATATATTTTTTGGGTATTAAATAAAGGGAATATAATAATTATTTTTTTGTAAATTCCTTTGGCCAGCAGTAAAAAACAATAATAGTATTAAATGATTGTGTATCTTGTAATGATGTATTATTGCGTAAACAAATTTCTGATCGACAAGTTTGTTTTTAGCATAGCCACCTATCACGTCCATTTAAATTCAATTTCATTAGTTGTACTCATTCAATATAACCATTTACATATATCTGTAATAAAATATACTGTTTAATTACCAAATAACTTATATATAATATTACTGTGTTAATTAGCGAGCGAAGTGAGCTAACCTTGACTACTTAACATAGTAATGTTTTCAGTGTTTTAATAAATTCAATAATTTTGCTATTATTTATTATTTAAATAATCAAATCATTACTGTTAATTAGTTGAGGTTAGTGAGTGTAAGTTAAGTTTTTTTAATTTATATCTATAATTATAACAATAATGCTTAAAAAATTTTGAGTTGATTTGGGGAAGAGTTTTTGGGTGGCATAAAATGAAAAAAAAATTTTGGGTAGCATAAAACGAAAAAGTACCCAGAAAATTATGTTGACTGAATTATTTAGCAAGTTGTAATTAATAATAATGTATTATAATAATTAATTATTTTGCAGACGATTACATATATAGTGCTTGTCTTATCTATAAAAATTCAAATTCAAAACACTCAGAAATACATTTAGGAGAATGATACCAATTATTTTGTTCAACTACCAGAACACTGGACAAGAGCCCTCATCCACCCGATACATAAAAGTGGACAAAACAGACCCTGACAACTACAAAAGGAATCCCACTCCTAAACACAACATACCATATTCTTTCAATAATTATCCTCAATATGATTGATTTACAACTTGAGAAATAACTAGAATACCAGGAAGGTTTCAGACCCTGGAGGAGCTGTCCAGATCAGAACATGAGTCTCAAACTAATAATGGATTACAACAGAAAAAGTTGCAGATACATTGTGATAATGTTTGTAGACTTCAAGAAAGGATACAATTGCGTTCACAGAGAATCCCTATAAAAAATTCTAAGACACCTTGGATTACATCCCAAATTAATTACATGATAAAAGTGATCTTCACAAACAGAAACACAAAAGTGAAATTCAGTAGCAAACTCTCAGAACCATTTGACATCCAAAACAGGACTGCACCAAAGCGATGGACTCTCACCACTATTATTCAACTGTGCTCTAGAAATGGCAATGAGGGAATGGCTCAAAAAATGCTCCTCAAAAATAAAAACAAAGTGCCTTTTGCCGATGACTTGGCACTGCTAACAAACGACATCGACAAAGCTAAAACACAGATATTAGAACTTTAAAATATTAAAAATAAAATTGGCCTCAAAATATTTAAAAAGATAGAAATTATGCCCCAAAAACTAACACAATTAAAAGAAGTAAACGTAAATGGTAATAAAAGTCAAAATAGTAACTTAATTTAAATACCTTGGAGAAATAATAACAAACAACCTAAACGAAAAAACCTAAATCCAAACAAGAACAAACAAACTAGCTAAAACATGAAAATTAACCTACTACATCTACAGTAAAAAAATGTCTATCCTTAAATGCAAAAATAAGGCACTATAGCACAGTTATAAAACCAGAAGCCACATATGCAGCAAAAACACTTTTTCACCTGAATGAACAATCAAAGATTGATAGAAAGAAGAATTGGAAGAACCTGCATAAACAAAAAAGTATCAAAAAGATGGGCAATGGTGGATCGTGCCCAACAAAGTCATGCACAAAGAGTTAGGACCCATCACTGATATCATGCGTAAGAAGAGACTAGGATTCTTTGGATACATCATTGAGGATGCAAGATTTGGGACTTCTGAAACACCTGGTACAGTACAATCTCAACTTGAAAAATATCAAGGCAGGATGCAGATGAATCAGAGAAATAAGAGAGGAGCTGAAGGAAATTGGCCTTATACCAGAAGACAACATAAACAAGATAAAATTAAAAGAACAAATCAGGTACAAAAACACTCACTTCACACTCACAAGAAAAAAATTCACAATACAAACATTTTCAACATTACTAAGTGCATGGAAATCAAAACATATGAAAAAGCACTGGGTCTGAAGTACTGCAAGGCCTGAACAAGCCCTTAAAAGAGACTTGAATAACGGACTGATTCAAGTTATCCTATGCGATCATAAAAGATGAAAAACAAAAATTGGCATTAGTTTTTGGCATCTGCAGGAAATGTCAGATTGAGTACATTGCTCTCTCTGATAACTACAAGTGCGTACGTGAACAGTTTTATCCCTGACTGTCTGGGGAAAAATAAACATAAATAAAAATAAGAGGGCTATTTTTTAAGTTAGTGAGTTTTTTTATTCAAACAAAACTAGCAAAAATTTTGTCAAAAACATTTTTTATTTTACTTTTTATACTTTATGCTACTTTTCTACATACCTTGTAGAAAAGTCTTACCGTGTTTGTTTAAACATTTATCATAGCATTTTACTGAATTGTTTATGCCCATCCGTAGAAGACAACCAGTCTTCAACGGTTGTTTTCACTTCTGCATCAGTATCAAACTACTGACCGCCGAGAAACTCCTTCAGAGGTAGAAGAACAAGTGTTAATAGCTCGGTGCAAGGTCTGGGCTGTACAGTAGGTGATCCATTTGCTCTCATCCAAAAGATCTGATTAGCTCTACTGTTTGAGCAGCAGATTGAGGTCGTCCATTGTTATGCAGCCTCAAAACTCTAGATGACAGTAGCTCACATTACTTCTGTATGGCATGCCAAAGCTTCATCCATGTCTCACAGTATGCAGCTGAGTTTATTGTTGTCCCTTCGGGCATAAAATCGCTAATCTTCAAGAATTTTTTCATCTACTCGACTCACCAAATCATCTGTGATTACATAAGGTAGGCCCAATTGTGGTTTATTGTGGACATTATCCTTCCTGTCCTTGAACAGACTTACCCATTTATGCACTTCTGTCACTCATTGAATTAAGGCTATAAACCTCACATATCTGGTGATAAATGTTCACTGCTGACATGTATCTTGGCCAAAAATCAAATCGCAGACTATTTCACAATGGACACAAAAATTGAAACCACCCAGTTATTTGAAACATTTCAAATTCACAATATAAACTGTTCACAGTGATGCTACGACTGCAAATGGTGTCTGAATTTGTGCAAGACATCCTGGAGCCAAGGTGCATGCAAGTTTCGACAGCCATGCAAAATTTAATAGCTACAGCCAATTGAACCTTATTTAAAAAATAGCCCTTATAAATATGACAAAATAAATCGAGGTTTGATTGGCATTTCCTATATGCTTCTTTAAAAAAATTATTTTCTTGTAATTAAATTTTGTGACTAAAAGGTCAGTAATTTTTCCCCATAAGCATCTAGCAAATATTGAAAAATATACATGTTTTCTTGTGGATAGTCCACGCGTATTCTTGAAATAACATAGCCATCTTCTTTCTATCTGCTTTACAATTTTCATTTGGTATTTGAAGTTCCTTCATTGTTTGTGTGCAGTCTTTGAAAATTCATTCAGTGTTTACAAAACTAAACTGGAACGAATATGGTGTTCTGCTGAGTCTGCATATGTTGGAAACAATGAATTTTTATCACACCTCATAATACGAGTAACTGTGTAATGTTAGTCAATAAACATTGACTAACATTGTATAGTTACTCACAGAATGACAGAGCGAGCAGCCAGTTTCAGTAATAATAATAATAATAATAGAATTCATAATTTTGTGACTGATTTGAAATCAAAACAAATTGTCTACGGCTCTAGACAGTTTATTTAAACAAGTTTATTGTACTATACCAATGATAGTACAGTACAGATATAAGTCTCTTGGAAATCCCTTTGTATCATGTATCATGTGCACCCATAAAGTTCATGTTTGTTTATATGAAAAAAGGTAAGGTGTGCATTGTGTTCAAATAAATTTTTTATGTAGAATAAGATGATAATACTTTTTATAAAAGGTTACATCCATTGTCTGATGACAGAAAATATGCAATAGTAAAAAGATATCTGGTATAAGATTTCTGATATTTACTGATTGAATTTCTCGATTTTGGTAAAGTAAATCCAAAACAAATGTCATAAACGTCATTTGAGGAAATCATCTATAATAGAACCTGATTTAAAATATTGTAACAAAAAATTATTATAAAGTACAACACATGGAGCAGCACATTACTGATAAATGATTTTTGTATTGAATTATCTGTTGAAATATTTGCTGCAATAAATTAATAAGCTTGTTCTCATGGATCTTAATATTGAATTTGTTATTTTTTGGATAGGTCATGATATTGGGCATTAGTGAAAAAAAGGAGCAGGATATCTTTTTAAGCTATTAAATTTAAATTCTAATTTTTAATATTTTAAGTACTGAAAGTAGTAAGGGAAGCTTATGACAATGGTATTGGTTTCAAAAGATAACCAAAGGTTACCAAAAGGTAACCAGATCATTAATGTAGAGGATTATCAATGTCTTTCTTCAGAAATTTTGATAAAAATTAATTGTGCTTGTGCTGTATCTTGTTGCTGGACATTGTTATACTGCATAAAGTTATTGAAAACAAAAGAATAAACACAGCAAAACTGCATTGTATGTAACATTTTGGGCTGAAGAAAATAAATTTAAAAAAATATATATATGTCAACTTCTAATTTGTTGGGTATTGAATTATTGTTGAAATTAAAATAAAGTAATTGTGAAAATTATTATACCTAGTTTATGTTTCATACTTTTTTTTAATGTAAATTCATGTTTTTATTTTTGCAGTGTTGTCTTTGTTAAGAGAGGTAGTGTTGTAGAAGCTGATAAAAGTATGCAGTCTCAGCTGAGAGTTATGAATTTTAGTGAAGGTTCACCTTATGAGACATTACATTCATTTGTTAGTAAATCAATTGCTCCATATTTTAAAAGCTATGTCAAAGAATCTGGTCGTGCTGATAGGTAAGCCAAATATTGTTTTAAATTAGCTCTGTTTGTATACAATTAACTATGAGATCTGTTAATAATAATAATTAAAAAAATTAAATATTAAAAAAAAAAATTATATTTTTTTCAATAAAAATGTTTTAATTTTATATGTTTACATTATTTATAAAAATTCTTTCACATTCTGACTACTTGAACTTAGCTGGTTACAGGTTAGCACAGTTCTTTATTTACTTAATTTTTTACTAAGAAATCTTTTCTTTAAGTAATAAAAAAAAAAATTCTACCAGAGCCTTATTAACCAATGACAGTTTAGTTATCCAGAAATAGTTAAAATATAAAATTATTTTTACACAATAAAACTATTGTAACATTTTTCTTGCTAATAAAGATAAAAAAGTTATCTATGAAATGTAAAAATTGGATGTGTCTGATAAACCACAGAATTTAATCTTACTGTTTACTTTTCAGTTTTTTGAAATGTAATGTGTGAAAATTATGTGTTCAAATTGGTTGAGTTTGTTTCATCAGTTAATTTTCCTCCATTTTAAATAGGAGTATTTACATTCAAGAGAGGCTAGATTTTCAAATTTACTATTGCAGGAGGTTAGGTAAGTGTAAGAGTGTCTTTGATGAAAATTAATGGCTGCCTATTATCTCTCAGATCTTTTCTTACTTAAATACATTCTTCTGAGTAAATGTTAATTTGGAAGTCAAACAAGATTACTGAAGCAGTGGTAGGATGCACATAACGCTGAACTGTGTGACCTAATAGTATATGAGTTTATTGGTAGGCTTCATGAAGTTGTAACCAGGTCTAAAAAAATTATAATAATGGGTGATTTTAACAGCAAGTCATTTTAACGGGCAATTCCTATACTAACTGTAGAGGTGAAATACTGTCTGATTTCATTCAGTCGATCGGTTTATATTGCCTTAATGATGATACCCCGACATTTGAGGCAAGAGAGCATTCTTCTGTGCTGGATCTCACCATACTAGATGGTCACTGGAATCATTATTTATGCTCGTAGAGGGTCTTGGGCGATGAGACTGTGAGTGATCATTTCGCGTCTTTTCTGACAATTGACAATCTGGTGTTTTTTACAATTGGACTAATGTCTTTTTTGAGGTTAACACAGTGGCAGATTGATGTATATGTGGCAAATGTTTCGAGTAAGATTGCTGACAAACCTCAATCGTTGCCTGAAATGTTACAGACATTAATTGTTAGCGAAATCTCAAAGATACCACCACGGCACAGGAATTTCAGTCCAGCTTACTGGTGGTCTGACAAAATTGCCAATCTCAGATGGGTTTTTCAAAAGAATAAGCATAGAAAACAAAGGTTACAGTCGATTGGTGGGGGTTGCGTATGAGGTAGCTGAACAAGCTTACCTGGCAAGCAGAAGACTGTTGTATTACGAAATAAAATGTGCAAAAAAAAAGTGATGTGATTTGTGCCAGGACTTAGACGAGGACCTGTGAGGGCGGGGGTATCAGATAGCCATGAGGTGCTTTGGATGATGTCTGTTTATCCTCAAGAAGGAGCAAGTAACATGACAGATTGATAAGCTTTTCCCCTGCCAGGAACAGGAAGTTACTGAGGTTATCGAATATGATACCAGAAGATACACTCTGGAGGAGGTTACAGAGGCAATATTAAAATTAAAAAAATAAAAAGAGTCCAGGATTGGACGGAGTCCCTGCAGCTGTCTTCAAGGGTCTAATAGCTAAGGTACCGTGGCAAATAGTAGACATAGCAAGCAAATTATGGAATGGAAAGGAAGATATTCCCAACTTGTTAGAAGGAGGCCAGGGTGGATTTCCTCTCGAAGAATAAGAGTGGTGATCAACAGCCTGAATACTGGCCGCTGTGTCATATCAAAAATTGTTTCAGACAAAAGTTTTAGGTAATGTTTAGAGGATCACTTTAAACCAATTCAATACTGTACCTATTAAGAGAGGTATAATTTTTTTTTCCTTCAAAACCCTATTTTTTCCACCCTTTTGGCCAATGGTTGGCGATATCAAAAACCTTTACTTAGATAAGTTTTAGGCTCTTATTCATATTTTACTTAATAAGAAATTCGATATTTTACTTAATAAGAAAGCTATAGCGATATTTTGTTTTTTCAAAAAAGCCCCCCCCCCCCACTACCGAGATTTTGGGTCATTATATTCCATTTATCAATTTGAAAGGGATCGGCGCAAAATTATGGCAGTTATTGTGTCCACAAAAAGTGAATTAAATATATATATGTAAACCTTTGAACTGATGGTGGTTTTAGGATCTCAGGGATGTGAAATGCGAAGATGTGTAAAACTTTTCTGGAAGTTGAATGATGATACCCATTACAATAGGTAGCTTAGCTTTCTTATGAAATCTTCCTAAAAGAAATTGCTAACCCAGTTAGTGTACTGGCCAACAGGATTGTTATGAAAGATGACTGGCATCAGATAAACAAAAATTCAATTTGGTGCAAGTCATAAATACTAAAACGTTAAAAGTACATTTTTATCATTAATACCACATTAGTCCTGCTATAAAGTGTGAGTGATTTTACATTAATTAAATTGGACTATTTGTTTTTTTTTTGAGTGTTCGCATTTTATGGCTTTTTAGAATTTTTATTTTACTTTATTTGTAGGGATGGAGATAAAATGGCACCATCAGTTGAAAAGAAAATGGCTGAATTAGAAATGGGTTTATTACATTTACAACAGAATATTGATATACCTGAAATAACATTACCTGTTCATCCAGCTGTAGCTGCTGTTATAAAACGTGCTGCGGAAGAGGGGCGTAAACCAAAAGTTGCTGATTTTGGAGCAAAAGTCGAGGATTCAACATTTTTAAATACTTTACAGAATGGTGTTAACAGGTGGATTAAGGAAATACAAAAGGTAAGTAACTTAGTGACCTTTTACTTAAAATGAATTTAATAACTTTCTGTTTTGTTTTATTAAAACATTTACACATGAAAATAGTTACTTTAAAAATGAATTACATTTTAAAAATATTCAGCAAACATTGTAAAAGAGCAATGTAGAAACAATAATAATTGCAGTCACTAATATAGTTGTAGCTCACAGTATTCAGAAAAAAGAATCAATAAATAAATTATTAAATATACATTTTATCTTCATTGCTTATTTAAAAAAGATAAAATACGATTTTCGATCAAAATACCCATTTTTTTTTAAAAGATTTCTTAAAATAATTCTCAATTTGGTTTTGATAAAAAAAAAAAAACAGTGGTAAAATTAATGGTATCTGTAATAGATAAGATGGGCACTGAAAAGAGCATTACAAGATGTTTCCTAGATTTATTATAGTTCTTTGATACAGTGAACAGAAATTTTTGATTAAAAGTATAAGATAACAAAAGATAAAATAGTTAGAATTATATCTAGGCAGTAGGAATTTTGAAATTCAGTATTATATAAGAGGGTAAAATGTACATATTGAAATCATTATAGAGGAGCAGAAATTTGGTATCCTACAGAGAAGTTTTATTTACCACCTATCTCTGTGGCAGCATAGTAATATCTGTCTACCTCTCATCTGGAAATACCAGGTTCGAATTGTTGATAGAATTGGTATTTTTCATGTAGAAATTTATTTCTCATAAAAAACTATGGTATCTGTTTTGTTGAATAAGTAAATAAATAAAGTTCTATATTTATTGTTTACAAGTGGTGCCAATAAAAAAATTACCTCCAGTAAAAATAGCAATGAAATAGAAGTGCTGGTTAATGTTATAAACACATTGGTGAAATAATTTTACATTACTAATTTAAAATTAATTAAAATAAAACTAATTATATTATTTTCAATACATTGCAAAATAAAAATAATGAACAAGATAAACATTTTTGGTGGTTAAAAACATGAATTAAAGAATAGAATATTTATCATGAAAAATGTTTGTTTATGTTTTAATTTGTTAAATATACATTTAAACAGTTAAACTTTGGTTCAAACTCAAAAAAGTAATGAAAGAAATTTAGAAAACAAGTCAAGTCTGCGAATTACTTAAACAAAAATATGTTATCAAATGCTATAGTAAATCAGATAAGTCTTAGACAAAACGAAGATAAAAAGATGACTGTGCAGCATAGTAAAATTACTCTTCACGTTATAAATTATTTATGTTATATAATTTCAACCTAAGACAGCAATAACAATCTAACCTTTTAAAACATTTAAAAGAAAATTGTTGAGCATCAAAACAAGTAAAATGTCCATTTTTAGTATCCAAGAAATATTAGAATTTCATTCTAAAATTATCATAGGTAGCATGTACATTAATTAATTATCCAGATTCATGATATAAATTTTACTTCTAAAAAATGTGATTTCCTTCTAGGAAGAAGACGTTGTTAACTAGCTCATCATAGTAACATCAAAAGAAAGATAATAAAATAAGTAATACAGATTAGACTGGCCATTAACATGACTGTATCCAATTAAGTACCTAAGATTCAAGTATAGAATTAAAAAAGTTGAATATCCATTTATAATTTAAGTAAAATAAGATTAAAAACATTTCAAATTCAAAGTTATTTAATAAAGTTGTATCCTGGTGAAACCAAAGCCCGTTATAGTCAACATTACCAGGAATCCGAAAAGGAACTCTGTAGTTTATAAAAATTTACTTTATTACAATTTGAATTACAAATGTATGTGTTTTATTACATGAAAAAACAAAGCCTAAATTTCTTTTGCCTCTTAATCTAACTCAATATGAGCACCATTTACAACCCTGTGGGTGTCAAACTAATAACTAGCTCATTTCATTTTATGACAAGCATGTCTCCCACATGAAGAAAATTTATTAGAAATCGTTTTTACAGCCACTGTTATTCTTTGTAGCATGTTGTTGAGTGACTGGATTTTTTATTTGTATATGATGTCCTTTACATAGTCGCAGAAGAAGAAATCCATTGGCATCAAATCAGGACTTAATGGTGGCAAACAATGGGAGCTTCTTGGCCTGCCCGTTTTTTTGGAAACATTGTTGAGCATAGTTCAATCAGCTTCAAACCTGAAGTTGAGTGTAACTTCAGCATAATGTGGAGGGACTCCATCTTGTTGGAAAATTAGGCACTCCAAATTTTCAGTCTGTAGAAACAAAGTTCCCTAACATGTCTGAATTCTCTATGCCTGTTATAGTATGCTTATGGAAAAAAATGGCCCAAAAATTTTGTTATGGATGATACCACACCAGACATTCTATTTTGGATATTTGTGGATGAATTCCATGGATTTGTGTTGATTTTCTGACCCCCATACTCAACAGTTATGGTGATTCACGATTCCATGAATATGAAATGTTGCTTCATTAGAAAATAAATTGTGCTGCAGGTAGTTTTCATCAGTAGAAATTAAGTCTTAACAGTTTGTTACAAACTGAAATCTTTGTGTCTTATCTTTAGGTTTAATTTCATGGAGTAGCTGCAGTTTGTAAGCAAAGCATGCAGTTTCAGTTACTTATGAACATCATGAATAGTGCATTTAGGAATGTTTATAACTTAATATGAACTGAATGTTTTGAACTTTGTTGGAAAGAAAGTCAAATCTTTTCTATTGTCTTGGCTCTTATTTAGGTCTACTCGGTGAGAGTTCTTTCAGAATGTTCTTCTGGTTTTCAAAACCTGATCACAACACTTATGTACTTTTTTGTCATGTGAAAAATTTCTACAATAAACTTACATTTATTTTCTTTCTATGACAATCTCTGATTTTATTTCTGCAGTATACACATAGTGCTTTCTTTTGTGGCGATGCCATGGTACTGAATAATGGGCTCATAACAGCTTGCCTGTGCAAAAGTGTTGCAGCTGCTATCTGACTGAGAATGTGTGAAATAAAACTTGGTTGTTGTTGGTTCAAGGTATACACATAAAACACTTTGGAATGAGTGCTCAAATTAATCTCTATATTTATTCTTAAAATCATAGAGTTCTTTTTGGACACGTGGTATTTGGTAAAATATGTGATTGCAAGTTGCAATTAATATTTAAAGATATTGTGCTGATGCTTTTCTAATACAATTATTCTTTTAGAACAGTTTTTTATGTTTATTGTTTTTTATTTAGTTGCTTATATTGTTGTTTCTAAGCACAATTCAAGATGTAATGTTTCAAATTGGATATTTCATTATCCTAAAACGCAAAATTTTTAAATATTTTATTTTTTAAACGCAAAATTAAAAAAAAATTTGATTTGCAAAATTCTACTTGATTGAGATATGTGAAGGCCCTTATTTGTGATTTATATAATAAGAAAAAAACTAACAACTCTCAAAAAGCTTAATTTTCTTTCACTAAATTAGAATAAGATTAAAGTTTGCAAAACTACATTTACATGTACATCATTTTTCAACATGGTCCCCTTGCATTTCAATGCACTTGGTCCATCGTTGCACAAGCTTCCTGATGCCCTCATAAAAGAAGGTTTTAGGTTAAGCTGTGAGCCAGGAATGCACTGCTTCTTTTACTGTTTCGTCTGAGGTAAATTGACGGCGTAATGCCTCTTTGAGTGGACCAAACAAGTGGTAGTCAGAAGGGACAAGATCAGGACTATGCAGAGGTTGAGCCAGAACTTCAAAGTTGAGTTTCTGGAGCGTTTCAGCAGTCTGGGCAGCAGTATATGGACGGGCATTGTTGTGTAACAACACAACACCTTTCGACAGCAGTCCTCGGCGTTTACTTCAAATTGCAGGCTTCAGCTTGGGAGTAAGCATCTCACTGTAACGTGCACTTTTTATTTTCGTGCCCCTTTCCTCATAATGTTCCAGTACTGGGCCTTGTGAGTCCCAAAAAATCGTAACAGTTTTCCTGTGGACGGTTGGGTCTTGAACTTTTTTTTGCAGGGCGAATTTGGATGTTTTCATTCCATATTCTGCCGTTTACTCTCCGGCTCGTAATGATGGATCCATGTTTTGTCACCAGTGATGATTCTGTCTAAGAAGATGTCCTGTTCGCTTCCATAGAGATCCAAATGTTTTTGGCAGATGTCCAAGCGTGTTTGTTTATGCAACTGTGTGAGTTGTTTTGGGACCCATCTTGCACAGACATTATGAAACCCAAGTCTGTTGTGGATGATTTTGTAGGCAGAACCATGACTAATTTGCAGACGATGTGCCACTTCATCACTTGTCTGTCTAAAGAAAACCATGTCACGTGCACGCTCAATTCTTCCTTTTGTGGCGGTAAATGGGCGTCTGGCTCCTTCATCGTGCGTAACACTTGTGCGACCATTATTGAATCTTTCAATCTATTCGTAGACACTCTGTTGCGGCAAGACACTGTTCCCATACTGTACCGAAAGTCTTCGATAAATTTCAGTCCCTGATACACCTTCCGACCACAAAAACCAGATCACTGACCGTTGCTCTTTTTTGGTGCAAACAGAAAGCGGAGCAGCCATGGTTAACGGCAGGGCAGTGATAATGGAACTAACCTAGCAGCATCAAACCTGCACAGACATAACAATTAAATCACGCATGTGTCATGTACGAAACACGACAGTACTACCAACATAAACACAAATATAACTAAATTGCAGATAATAATTGACTTACCCTCGTAATGTAATTCTTAATATTGATACAATAGTCTATATTCAAACTTGTCTTATATGCTTGTTATTTTGTTTATGGCACCTAACATAATTATACATATATATTTTAAAGTTTTCAAACAAAAACAGTTAAATTATATGTGTAGCATTATGAGTATTTTTTTCTTATTTTAAAAGATAAAAAGTTTTAATCACTGATCGATTTTAAGTTGTTCTTATTTTGTGTTGTTTAGGTTACAAAACTGGATAGAGATCCTTCTTCAGGTACTGCTTTGCAAGAGATAAGCTTTTGGTTAAATCTGGAACGTGCTTTGTATCGCATTCAGGAAAAGAGAGAAAGTTTGGATGTAGCATTGACACTTGATATATTAAAACATGGCAAACGTTTTCATGCTACTGTTAGTTTTGACACTGATACAGGTAGAGTCAGTTTAAGTATTCAAATTTTATTGATTATTAAAAAAAAATTTTTCTGTGCTATTTAAATCATATTTTGTTAATTGAATATACAGCATGTATCACAAAGCTTTCCCAGGATTTTCATAACCTATTCTATTCATGAGAATAATGGAAAAAGTTTATGTAAAACATACATTCTAAAATGCTTAGTTTGCGAGTTACAGCGAAAGATTTCACTTGGGTTTCACTTACCTCAGTGAAATGAGGACGTACTGAAATTTTTAGGGTGTTAATTAAGGGCAGGAATTACTGATTCTTTTGGTTTTTGATGTGAAGAATGCGGAATAGAATAGGTCCCAGAACCATACCTGCCGTATTTGTTGAGAAATCTGGGGTGAAAACCAATAAATAGGGGTTAAAAACCTGTTTTTTATGTTTAGTGTGCATAACTTTGTTTAATGGGTAATAAACACATAAAACATTTAAACAAAACTTGTGGAAAATTTAATTCTTAGCAGAATGGTGTAAGATTAGTTGAATAAAACCAAACAAATTTAGAAAAAGTCAAATTTTATTCAGAGACAATACACTAGACCATAGTGGGTTATATAAACCAGTTTATAATAAGTGTTCAAAAATGAGTCCTCTATTTTCAACATATTTCTTGGCATGCTTCTTTATTGCTTTTGTTGCTCTTTTTAGTTATTCAGGGCTGTCCTTAAGTTGCTCAACCGCATCCATAATGTGGACAATTAATTCCTCACAAGAATGTATTTTTGTTTTATATACATTGTTTTTCATCCATCCCCAAATGCAAAAATGTAAAGGTGTTAGATCAGGCGATTTTGGTGGCTAGGAATGTGGACATCCATGACTGAACCATTTCTCAGGGAAATGAATATGTAAGTGATTGATTGATCTGATGCTGGTTGAACAAAGCAACGGCATCAAGGAACACCCACATGGTCCGACAATGCGGCTCACGTCACATTGACTTGCTGCTTATTAGTGGCCAGTTTTCTCCTTGACTTTTAAGTTCCAGGATGGCCTGAGTTCTGGCCCCCCCAAGAGCTGGGCAGTCGACAATAATATGTTCGTTTGACTGGACTTCCCCACAAACGCACAGCTCATCAGCTGCCAGGCGGAACTGAAACAAATATTGGTTCAAATTCACGTGGCTGAGTCCACCATTAATTTGTGTGACCTTTCAGATTCTTTATGAGTTTATTATCTAATAATTGATTAAGCGAAGATGTAAGTGAGTGGAAATGGCACAAGAGAAATGGGGAGATATGTCATCTTGCTGGAAGTATAATTTCCTTTTCAATGCAAGAGGAATATCTTCAAGCAGCTTTGGCCATTCTTCTTGAAGAGAGTGCAAGTAGACCTCAGAATTTAAACACCCAGGTAATGTGAACAGTCCAAACAGCTGGTGTGAAGAAGGCTATGCCATTTTACCATTTGCAGAACTCAAATTGAAGCGGATCATTTCCTGGGTGTAGATGAACTGGCTGTTTATGGTTAGGATAAAACTTATGTTTAAGTGTCCTGTAAACCATCGAATGTGAAACTGATATGCTTATAAAGACATCTTGTACTGATTGATGCCTGGACTGTGCTGAACTGCATCGTTGATATTTCATCAATAACAGCATTCTGTTGAACAGAGTGTTCGTAGCTGGTGTGAATACTAGGTAGTGAATCTTTTTTCCAAATATTGTGAAAATTCATGCTAATTGTTTTGCGATCTGGAATTCTGCGATTCGGAAAATATATTTCATATTCTACTGCAGCAGCTATAGCATTACCAATACACTCACCCAAAATGTATACCATATCAACATATTGTTCTGTTGTAAATAAATAAGTATGGCAAACTGATCATGTTCAAACAAAAATTCACAGAAAACCTTCGCTAATTCACAGTATCCAATATACTTACTGTTCCTTAAAAAGTAATTTAAACACTACAGTATTGCGCATTGTTGATAAGTTGATTTTATTTTATTGGCAACTTTGAAATAATAATTTTTCAATTAATTTATTGTATTTCTGTCATTATTAAGAAAATGATTTTCTAAGTAATTTTATTTTATTTTTATTTTACACTTGTGTAATTTCCATTTTTTATTTTTTAACAGTCAATTTTTCTTACAAATTTTTCACATCACCAAAAAAGAATTTGGTTTTTGTTGAGTACTTGTACTTAACATTATTTTTCTGACAACTGTAATAATGTACTGTTTCTAAATAAAATAGAAATTTTTCTAACTTTTCTGTGATTTATTCATCACATCTTATACCATTTTGCTTAGAATTAAATTCTCTAAAAGTATTTAAATGATTTATGTGTTTATTACCCATTTAACAAACATATTGTTCATCAGAAGCGGTTTTTTACCCTAATTTATTGGTTTTTACCCCCAGATTTCTCAAAAACTACTTCAGATATGATTTGGGGACCTATTTTATTGGTTTTTCAGGTCAAAAATCATAAGAAATCATTAATTCTGTCCCTTAATTAATGTCCTAAAAATTTCAATATGAGCTCATTTCACTATTGTAGCTGAAATTCAAGTGAAATCTTTCACTAGCTGTAAATTGAAAATGAAGCATTTTAGGACATTTGTATGAAAGTTTTACATTATTTTCTGTTGTATATGGGTGTTTTAACATGTTTATTGATATGATCACAGTTCTGTGGGTAACATGAATCTTTCGTGCTTTCCTTCCCTGCAGTTCGGCAATCTTGGGAATTATTTTTTTTATTCTAGAAGGTTAGGGAAAGTTTTAAATACATGTCATTACAGTATAGCTTTCAGACTAGTCTATCCTTTATTATAGTGTAGATTTTTTATCTGTATAATTATTTTTATACAAATTTTTGAATTTTACTGAAGAATGTTGATTATTTGAGTATATATATTTTTTTTAATTTCCCAATTTTTTATAATGTGATGGTCGTTTATTTATTAGTATAGGATGCATTTCCCACATTATTTTTATTTTTCAAAAATTTTGTTATGAAATAAACTTTGGAACAACAGAGATATTGTTACAGCTTGGATTTCCATTTATCTGTTATAATATATTATATAATTTGATATCAGATTTTAAAATTAGATCCCTGCCATGAGTAAAATAATAAGGTACTTTGGTGTATCATAACAAGTTTATACGTATTTTAGTTTTGAAATAAAATTAAACTGAAGTGTAATGAAATTAAAATTGGTGATATAAAGTTGAAGGGTTAGAGCAATACCTAAACAGTAATTTCTTTTTTTTCTGGCAAAGTTAAGGAAGTTAAAAAGAAAAAGAAGTAAACATTTTAGGTGTAATATTATTTTATGTTTTAGTAGTAGTAAAATACTGCATTTGTTATGAAAGTAGAAGTAGACATGTTAGGAAAAGATGTAACTGTTCTTTCTTGTGATAGTGATCCTTTCTTTTATTTAGTTGGGTTTTTATGCAAATCCATCTATGGACAGAAATATATTTATACCGATATATATTTATTACCGCTAAAATAATAAGAAATTTATATTATAAAAAAAGTGTTTTTCAATTATGAAAAGTTAAAAAGTTAAAAAGAAGTAAAAAATCTTTTGTTAATTTTTTTAAAGGTTTAAAACAAGCACTTGCAACAGTTAATGATTATAATCCATTGATGAAAGATTTCCCAATAAATGATTTACTGTCGGCTACTGAACTGGACCGCATTCGTACTGCTGAACAGCTAATATTTAATCACTTACGTAAAATACGTAATACGAAGTATCCTATGCAACGTGCATTAAGATTGGTTGAAGCTATATCTCGCGATCTTTCTGCTCAGCTACTAAAGGTAAAAATTATTAAAATATTATATATTTAAGCATTTAGTATTGTGATAAGTTGGAATATTTGCATCAGTATTGGTATTTTATCATTTTAAGAAGTACAGTTTTAAAATTTATATGTTTGATTTTCACTGAGCTTTTTATTTATTTATTTATTTATTTAGATCTGTTTGTGCATGTGAATTTGAGGAAGGAGGTTCAGTCAGAGTCCTGGCTTTACCCGATAAGTATTGGTTGTTAGACAGACCCCTTATAACTTAGGTTGTACAGACTGTAGAGGTTTTAAAATTTTTAACATGGAGGGTTTAGTAGAAGTAGATGTAAACCCACAGAACTGAAAATAATTGGAAAGAAGGGGAAGGAATAAAGAAAGATTACTGTTGGAGAAAATGTAGTTTAGGAAATCTCCACCTGCAAGAAAGCCTAAGTCCTTCTCTAGGCTTAAGCTTTCTTGTCCTATTCACAATCCTTTTTGAGATTAGTGAATTTTTTCCATATGAGAGCTATATATAACTAATCGTTGATTTTACTTTGATTAGTTTAAATATATATGCTGCAGTAGAAATTACTTTTCCTTCAGGAATTAAACAGCTGATCAAGAACAGGTACAGGATTATTAAAGCAACAGCCTTGCCTATCACTGGAATTATGTGGCATATGAAAGTGAACTATAAACTATTCAGTCAGATCTCTACTATCTGACAATGTATCTGACTATTCATACTTAAATATCCAACAAATTCTTATGGACTCAAATTTGCAAAAAGTTCTAAAGGTTTTTGCAAATTTGGGAGAATTTTTTTAGTTTTTCTCAAATTCCCAACATTTTTAGTTTTTTTTTTTTTAATTAATGAAAAATTCTTTAGTTTTTTGTCAACTTTCAGACAAAATCTGTAGTTTTTCACAAATTTTCAAGAAGTTCCTTAGTTTTTCTCAAATTTTCGACCAATTCTTTAGTTTTCCTCAAATTTGCCAGAAATCCTGTAGTTATTCCAAATTTGTGAGAAATTCTGTAGTTTTTCTCAAATTTCTAACAAATTTGTTAGGTTTTTCTCAATGTAAAAAAATTTGGTTTTTTCTAAAATTTTAGAGAAATACTATAGTTTTTCTTGATTTTTCTCAAATTTCTGACAGTTTGTATGATTATTTTCAAATTTCTGCCAAATTCTTAAGTTTTTCAAATTTTTGACAAAATTCTTTATTTTTTTTGTAGTTTTGTAAGAAATTCTATAAATTTTTCTCAAATTTGAGAGAAATTCTTTAGTTTTTCAAGAATTTCGGACAGCTGTTTAGTTTTTTCCCAAATGTGTCTCTGTGGTCAGTAGAACCATGTCATTCAAGAGGTTCCATGATCACGTGTGCAAAGTATTGTGTGAAACTTTTCATGAATGAGGATTTCAACCCTATTCAATTTTGTTTACACTGTGCACGGTTTGGGGATATGATGATATGATGTTGTATACTCTATGCTCAAGGACAAATGATGATGACAAACACCTTACAGAGGATGAATTGCTCTAGAAGTGATCATTCCATAATCACAAATTTTACATGAGGGAAATAATATTTTGTTTCAAATAGTAACATGTAATGAAACATGGTTCCTTCATTATACTCCCAAATCGAAATCTGCAAATATGGACTGGCATAGTTGTGGAAAATATTGCAGTATAAAGGTGAAAATGCATTTATCAGCTAGTAAAGTGTCCTCCCAACTGTCTTCTGGGACTGGAAAGTCGTGTTGCTTGTTGATATCTTCACACATTACACTGTGAATGCTGATGCAAGGGTAAGAATGTTAGGACCAATCACTTGAGATGATTCAAAGACAACTGAACATATTTTGGAAAAATTAATTTTTTTTTTTAATAAAATTTGCTTAGTAGAGAATAAATCAGCTTATATGGTTTGGAATTAAGAATTCAGCTGTAATATTCAAATAAATATTTTTTTTATTTTGGAAAAAATAAACCAAAATTTTTGGATAACTTATAGTGTCACAAAAAACAAAACTTGATGGAAAAAAACAAAATTTATGGTATATGAACTTTTTTCTTGTTTGTGTCATTGTTATCCAATTATTTTTAGAAAATCAGATATAATTATTGCAAATTTTTAATTGGCCATTATTGTATACAGTTGCTTAACATTGGGGCAATGAATATTCTACACTTTTTGACTTTAAAAAACCAACTTGCTTTGAAATGATGTTGAGAATGTCTTCAGAAATTTAACATTTTTTATGTGAAATATCATTTCTTAAATATTATGATGTCAAGATTTGTTTTTAATTGGTTCACTCAAGGTGTATAACAGCTGAGGTTTTCCACTGTACCATCAGGTTAAATATGAATAGTTTGTCATCTAGAACGACATCTAAAATTTCAGTATGCATTTTCTGTATTCTTGCTTTTTGATCAGTCAATAATCTTTGTAACCTAAGTTTCATGAATATGTTGATCAAACTGTTTTAATAGACTATTAGGTGCCTGTTAGTGGTAAGAATATTGTGATTCTTCACCTTTTTATTTTGAAAACCTTTTTATTTTTATTTTAAAAGTCCTAAAATATCTCAAAATTACTATTTTTAGGTTTTTGTTAATTTACATATATTTACTTTTTTTTAGTATACCTTATAAAAATTGATTTTTATTTAAAAAAATCTGTAATGTACTGTTATGAATGAATAAATTGATAAAAATATATGTATGCATTTCTGTTATTGTGATTTTTTTTTTTTACATTTTTTCAGGTATTTGGCACTAGACGTTTAATGCATATTCCATTTGATGAATTTGAAAAGGTTATGACACAGTGCTTCATTGTATTTGCAACATGGGATGATGAATATGATAAATTGCAGGGCCTTCTTAGGTTATTCATTTATTTACTTAAATAAAAATATTAAGGAAGGATTTATGTTTAATTTTAAAACTATATATATATATATATATATATATATATATAATATTTTTTGAATATTCAAATAATTCATTAATATTCAGATTTAATTAGATGAAATTTAATAAACCACCAAAATACAGTAATTAGCTTAGTTAATAATCTCCAATTACCGGTTATTGCGGTATTCCACATCTTCAGTTGGTTTTAAATTGTATATCTGTTATATTAATAAAAAAAAAACACACATATATATATATAGAAATAGAAATAATATATAGTATAAGGTTCTTATTTATAAGTGCTTTATATAAGGTCTCGTATATATTTCAGAAACCCATATGTAGATTTTATTTGAACGTTTGTGCGAGTATGAGAGTCTAAAGCAGACAGATTCATGTTCAACAAAAAAATTGATTGATATAGACTTAAAATTGTAGAAAAATTTTAATAGGTGGTAGAATTATATACAAAAACTTAGTTTGAGAAATGGTATATTTCATCAGAGGATGAAATGGCAAAGATATCTTGAAAAAAAATTTGCTGAAAAGAAGTATTTACTGAAATTAACTATTTACTGAAAAGTAAAATATTAATAGCAATATCTTAACACTCTTAGCGCCACGCCTAAATCAGTAAAACTGACATTTTTTATTTATTTATTTAGACCATTACGTATGCATCAAAATTATACACGTGGCCGTTTTGACATTGGTAAAAATGTATCAGATTGATACACATGGCGCTAAAAGTGCTAAAATTGTTTGGTGTTTTTCATTTATTGTTTCACTTTTTTTTAAATCAATTCTTTTAATAACCATACTGCTCTGTACCAATAGAAATTAATTCATATTTAATAGATCAACCCAAGATATAAAAATCTTGTTTTGATTATAATTTTTAATTTAAATAAAAGTTTTTTTAATTTTTGTATAAGCTTTTAAATTAAAGTTAAATTTATTTATCAAAGTTTTTAATAAAATTTAATTAGTTTAAAAAGTTTTTAATATAAATGAGTAAGTGATATGATATTATGTATTGCAAGTTTGTGATGTTTTTTGAAATATAAATATAATGCAGCTGATGATGCGAATTAAGTTCATGAAAGCATTTCTGCTTATTTAATGAAATAAGGTAAGTCATCCTATTTCAATTATTCTGTACTTGGGTTGATCTATTAAATATAAATTTATATATATAATATATGTAAATCAACTTGATCCATCAAGTACAGAATTAAGAAATATTTTACCGTATTTTTCTACAAGAGTACTTTCACGGGATCCCACATCATCAGTTGTATGTAAAAAAAAACTTTTTGTATAATTACATATTAAACATAAAAAATATTAAAAAGATTGAAATTAAAAATTAAAAGATTAAAATATGGAGTCAATTGGGTAACATGCATGTTGCCAGCCAAATACAATATTGATCAACTGATAAATTTGGACCTCCTTATTTAAAGTTTTTTTAATTTTTATTTATATTTATAATATAGTAAGTCAAGCATTACATTTATTTATACGTTGTATTAATGTAATTATACTGTGTAAAATGTGGTAAGTAATAAACTGTATTAAATTTAACTATTAGTGCTCACTTTTTGGGACAACACCTGCATAGAGAGTATTTTTATTTACATTTAGTTGTTAAGGGTATATCTCTCACCATTCATAAACAATATATTGTAATTTGGTAATAGGGAAATACCTCATATTGTTAAATATTTATAAATTTTACAATATCCTTGTGTATTATGGTCAATAAAACATAGAATATGTGCAGTCAAAAATATGGTTTTTAACCATAAGAGTTCTTACCAAATTTTATAAAATGATAGATACGAAGCTATAAACATTTCATAAGATAAAAAAAGTGGAAATAGTAGAGGAAAGTGAATGCTTAACAATATACCTAATGAAGATTTATCATAATTGTTGGATTTATATGAATTTTTTATACACGAAAAGAAAACATAGTGAAAAAAAATTGAGGACTTTAAAGGCTTAAATCAGTTAATTATGGAAACATCTCAAAAGCCAGCATATATAATTATATTTATGTACAATTGATGTGGCATGTTAATAGTCACAAACATCTTTCTTACAAACATGACATTACTGTCTTATTGATGTACGAATTAATTTTATTCTTGACGACCGACTATTATGAACGTAACAGTTTAATTTAAAAACTATTATTAATTTGAATTTAAATTAACATCTTTTAGAAAATCCCTGAAGATGGAGTAACAGCTCTGAAAGTACTAGGATTTACACTTTTAGATTGTTGGTAAGTGGAAATTTAATTTATTCAATTACATAGTAGAGCTGTTTGGAATGAATTTATTACCAAAGAAATTTTTAAACCGTACAACTTATACAAATGGTAACACATTTTAGAGATGATCTGGCTGAGTTGTTGACAAACTGTTATAGTTTTTTGTTAATGTTTATTGTTACATGTTACATCTGACAACTAATTTTCTATACTGTAAATTTATTAAATATTAAAAGACAGCTTGTTATTCAGGAGATAGGTTTCATGTACCTTTTGAACACAAAAATGGGTGTGAACCGCCAGGCATGAATCCTCACATTTGTGTTTTATAATAGTTTTTGTATTGTTTTAGGGATATTGTTAAGAAGAAACGAGATGAACAAATGAAAATGGTTTGGAGAGTTTCACCATCACATAAAAGATTACAAGTTCGTATGGAACACATGAGAAGGTTTAGACATCAGCATGAACAACTTAGAACAGTTATAGTGCGTGTATTGCGACCCAGTACGACGATGCATGTTATGGTAGGACAGGATGGTATTGCACCTGATGAACTGGCTCGAACACCAGACCCTTTATCATTAGAAGCAGCTGATGCTAGTGCTATTGAAGTATGTATTTTAAATAGATATGTATTCTTAAAAATTTATTCGTAATTTTATTGAGTGTAGATTTGTTGAGAATGGTTTTTTTCCATAACATAGGATGTTTCTAGTCAGTTTCGAAGTTTTAATTTTTATTTCAAGCTTAGTATCCCAATCTGATAGAAAGATAGCGATAATTTTAATCTGTAAGACTTTGCCCTGCTCAGTAATCTTTGTGTTTGGTATACAATCACTGTTGGGTAAAGTTAACAAAAAATAAAAGAACACACAGCTTGTATTTGCCAAAAGAAATTGGACTTTAATTAGAAAGAAAACAAATGAACATAAGTTAAATCCTAACCTTAAAAAATAAAAATAAATTATGAAATTAACATAACTTAATGATACTTAATAAATATCAGCTGAATCAACATATGAACAATGATATTAAATGAGAAAATACATGAATATACATTTTTCAATTATACATTTTGAAAATCTACAATTTAACAACGCCTGAAAACAAGAGAACATAAAACACGTTATTTACAATTATATACTTAGAAAAACGAAACATCAATAAACATAGTATGACTAGAAGACTATTGCATTACTGAAATGTGCTGCAATATTGAAAAATTAGCAATGAAAAAATTTCATTAACTTAGAAATATAAATTACAATAATTCCAGTATAAAAAAGAGTTAATTACAATATAATAACGTTAAAATAAGTAATAATATAGAGTTCATATTAGTAGTAAGCTTTCTTGAAAATATAAAATTACAAAGAAGTCCAAAAACGTAACTTCACATCAGGAGTAATTTTCTTTAGATTAATATAAGAAGTAATATGAATATAGTTCATGAGTAGATAATAATTAATCTCGGCGATTAACAAGTTAAATTAGATTAAATGATAGAGTTAATTGCAATAAACATTTCAAGTAAAGGTAATTTACTTTGAGTAACTGACGTTTGAACACAAACTTTTGATGAACAACACAAAATATAATAATAGTTATCAATAGTAATATATGAAATATATTGCACATAAGTTTTATAATTCTGAAGTAGTGTTTAAATTAAAAGTAGATTTGATAAGAACGATAGTTTGCATTTAATAACCCATAAAATGGGCTACACATGAACAATTATAACATAAACGTTTAATATGAATAATAATGAATAATTTACACTTGCCTGTATCACACACAAATATTAGCAAGAGATGAACTCGTGAAAGCAAGTACATATGAATACATACAGTAATCCTAGGCGTAGTCTGTCTGCAATGGTGTATCAGGAATACATGGGTGAAACGTGGTTTAGAGGTTGAGCAGGATGTGGCGTCTCAGATTTGTAGCAATGAGGTTGGAGAAATTCTGCATCGATAAAATTGTAATAAGCAGCTGGAGAAGATTCGGAGTCGATGGAATTGGCTGGTTTGTAGTAGATGAAGCACTTTCAGCAGAGACGTGAAATACTGGATTTGAAAATGAACTTGTTGAAGAAACGAGGCTAGATGAAAACATAGAAATCTAAGAAATTCACTAAAGCTGACGAGAAGAGCAAGAGAGAATGACCACGACGTTTATAAGTAAGAATACGATGAAAGTAATTATCACAAAGTTTGAGAGAGAAAGTCACAGTCAACTGTACATGGTGAATGTCTGATCTACACTGCCGAAAAGATGGCGTGAATGAAAAGAGGGGAAAACCAAACCTAGGCAGTGGACAGGAGAGAGTGTGTGTAAAAAACAAGAGATGTGTGCATGTATTAGTATGGGAACGAAACAAAAAGGGAGTGTATGAGGGCAGCAATAAATAATACAAGATATGAAACACGCGGTCACTAAGATGACAGAATCGCCCATCAGACTGACGCCAGGTCTCAAACAAATATAAACAAACAGATACAAATATGACAAGTCCAATACGAAACATAGTAATAAATTTACCAAGCTTGCAACAAACAACGAGACCCAACCCTAGCTTTGAATTAATAGGAAATAACGCAACTTTACGCAATGGTGTAAACAATCACTTTATTTATAGAAGTTCCGTACAATATTATCACCATTCTTATTATCACAATATTATCAATATTCTTATTATTGCCTTCATCTCTTAGAACTTTCATTCTTTTTTATTGCTTGGAATAATTTTCTGTACATTGGAACTTTTCTGAATGTGAGAAGTTTGGGTACTGGCTTCAGCCTTGCTGATCAATCAAAATGTAATATTAACATTAAAAAAAAATCTATCCTTGTTACTAGGGTCTGAAGAATTAGAGGAATTCCGGTAGTTAATTGTTTAAGGAGTGCAAAAAATTAACTTGTTGCCAATTTACATTTTTTAAACAGTTGACTACAATGCAATTTTGAGTAAATGTTGGATTTAAAGAAGTAGTCACATTTTTTAAATATAAATTGTAAAATTTTGGGGTAAATTCTGTTCTGTGCTTATTTCACCTTCTATGTTAACTTTTTTGCTCTGAATTAGCAATCTTGCATTTCCTATAATTTTGGTTTCCAGATATAAACGGAAATATCCATTTTGACCATCCCTGAATCCATTTTGGCTAGTTTCGGCGTGATGTCTGTACATATGTTTGTATGTACGTATGTACATGTATATCACACAACTCAAAAACGATTCGCTGTAGGATGTTGAAATTTTGGATTTAGAACTGTTGTAACATCTAGTTATGCGCATCCCCTTTTGATTGCAATCAACTGAACCAAAAGTGTCCAAAAAAGCCCAAAATCTAAACAAAATTGGATTTTGGACTTTTTCTTAATTGCAGTAATAAGCCCTTATTGAGAGCTTTTCAATGATATTAAGTGGTACTTATTATTGGTTCCAGAGTTACAGCTAAATAAAATTTTATAAGGAAATTTTTCCCTTTTTTAACATTTTTTTTTAATGTATTGATTTATTAATAATTATAACCTCTCACTGAAAAAAAAATTATGATGTATAATAATTAAAAAAAAAAAAAACTGAAAAAATATCAGAAGATTTTAATGAAATAAAATTTTATGTACCTTTCATTTAAAAAAAAGTGTATATGTAATTTATAGGTGTTCAAGGAAGTCATGTGTTGTCCACAATAGTTTTTTTTTGAAAGTAAATCTATTTTTTCAAGTTTTAAAGAAGAGTTATGTGAAAGAAAATGGGCAACTGTTATAGTATTTAATTGTTTTAGGAGTAGAAACATGAGAGTAAGTAATATTTATATATATACTTTTTGGAGGGAAAACTAATTTTTTTTTTTAATTTTGCAGGAAGTAAATCTTGCTTATGAGAATGTAAAAGAAGTGGATTGCTTGGATATGTCTCATGAAGGTGCAGAAGCTTGGGAGGCAGCTGTATCACGATATGAAGAATGAATTGACAGTGTTGAAGCTCGTATTACAGCTCATTTACGTGATCAACTTGGTACAGCAAAGAATGCAAATGAAATGTTTAGAATATTTAGCAGATTTAATGCATTGTTTGTTAGACCTCATATTAGAGGTGCTATTCGAGAATATCAGACACAACTTATACAGCGTGTGAAAGATGACATTGAAGCACTTCATGAGAAATTCAAGGTAAATTTATATAAATTATTTGGTCACTTTGTACTTTTGATTTTACACAGTTGTCATAATGCTCTTGAGTGTTTCTTATTTATTATTTTGGTTAAATCCTTTTGTGAAACTGTTATTTTAATGCATTTCTTATTTACTGGCATGTTTTTATCCATCCACATTAAATAATCAGACTGAATTAATTTTCTTAAATTTTTCTGTAGTTTTGATTTCTTTTTATCAGAACCTTTTTCTTGTTTTAATCCTTAAAGTCCTTTATTTAATTTCCTCAAGGTTCAGTCAAGCAGTTTCATCTTAAAATTTGTAACTGAAAAATTTATAACATACATTTTGAGTATTGTATTATTTCTAATGGCACTGACTAATGCACCTTAGCTATTATGAACAAACAGTATCCATTAAATCATAGATTGTAAAATGTATACCAAAATTATTGGGTTACATCTTTTTCTGTTGGCACTTTATGCTGTTTACTCTATATTGTCCTTTTTTAATTGATTGGTCATGTTTTAACATTGAAGAAACTAAAATTTAGTTGGAGAATGAAGAACATCCTGGGATGAGGGATGACAGAGGTTTGCAATGTAGATCGATTTTAGTTTTAGTATATAATGTTTTTTTGCATGATGATGTGGTTGTGTTTTGTTTAAAGATTGCTGATGACTGTACAAAATATAAACAACTAACTCGTGCTGCATTTGAATCTGGAGGATGGCTTAATGAGGATATATTTCAATGATGAAGGCAATGTGACTTACATTGCAGGAAAGTTCTGTATAAGTAATAAAAAAACCCATACACAATAACGCAATCACTGTATTTTATTTATTTTTAACCAATAAATGCTTACTATATTTTTACTTAATTACACGCCCGCATCTGAATATCCTGCTGGTGATTTACTTAAATAAATTGTTTTAACAATTAACAAACCAAGATTTGTTCTGCATACTGTTAAGTTTAGCGGATATATATATACACAGGCAAGTTGACTCATAATGCAATTGTAGTCAGTTGAGATGTGGACCCCCCTAACAGAAGGTTCAGTGCATGCTTTGGTTAGTGGAGTTTCAATCACTTACATGTGTTCAACAGCATGTATGAATGGAGTATCAGTCCTCCTATTCAAGTATCAAGTTTATTCATCAATGGGATGTGACTTAAAGAGGACTGGAAGCTTGGTTTCACAACCTGGAAATCATGAAAATGTTTGTTGGTAACAAGACTGTGGATTGTGAATGCTATGTGTTCACCAACAGTCCTGGAAAGTCAATTAGGTGGCTAGTTATAAACTGCAAAGTGCTCGTTCCACTGTTTACAGCATCATTCATAAGTGGCCCAATTTGCAGGCGTAGTTACAATTCTTTCATCATGTTAAACCAAATAATCCTTGCTTACGTTATCACTTTGCTGCAGAGGTATGCCCCTTTTTGAAAACAATTCTAATTTATGTTGTTATTTAGTGATAAGGAAATATTTTTTACTTGTGGGAAAGTTAACAGATGCAATTGTCAAATTTGTGGTACTGAAAACTCCCATACAGTAATCAAAAATGAAAGGGACACACTGAAATCAATGTCTGGTTTGGACTGCTCATAAATGGTGCTATCGGTCTGTTTTTTTTCTTCATGGAGCCCACAGTAACAGGACGCACGTAGCGTGACATGCTTGAGAATTTTGTTGTTCCTCAAATTTCTTTAGGATTTAGTTCCAACAAGATGGTCCTACACCATATTTTTACCTAGGTGTTTTCGTGTCTTTCCCTGGATGTTGAATCAGACGAGGAGGATCAAACTGCATGGCTATGTAGATCTCCAGATATCATTCCTTTGAACTTCTTTGCTTGGGGATTTATTAAAAGTTGTGTGTACCAAAGAAAAGTTAGAGATTTGGATAATTTAAAACAGAGAATTGTTGAAGCTGTTTGTCTAATAACACGGCAGATGCTCCTAAATACCTGGCAAGAGTTAGATTATCATCTAGATGTCTGTTGAGCTACAAAAGGTGTACACATTGAACTTGACTACCTACATTATAACTTTCTTAGTTGCTGTGTTTATTAAAAAAAATTATTAAATTATATTATCTGGTTTTCTTAATATAAGCTGTTACTTTTAGATACCTTTAGCCTGGATACCGTGTATTTATAGTAGCCAAATGGTTCAGCTTTCTTATCTTTTCTTTTAAGTATACTTATTTTTTAATAACAACGGTACAATAGATGCACTCAAAACTTTTAAACATTTTCAGTTCATTAAATTAACATTATTTGTATTTTATTGTTATACTAACATTAATTGAATTTTGTTTATTATTGAAAACTGTTCTACAGTAGATACTACAGTAGATATCTACTGTATCTACTTCTAAGAGTTTCATTTTGTAGGTTATTGTATTGTTAATAACCTACATTATTGTTATTAACGCTACATTCTGTTTAAACAGGTCCAATATCCACAAAGTAAGAGCTCGAGAATGAGTTTTGTTCGGGATTTACCACCTGTGGCCGGTTCTATTATTTGGGCAACACAGATTGACAGATAATTAACTGCTTATCTTCGTCGAGTTGAAGATGTTCTTGGTAAGAATGAGAATTAATTTTATGATGTGAAAAATTCCATCTCCATTTCCCAATTTGATGACCTAGATTGCTATTAAATATGGACCATTTTATCAGAAAAATAAATTTAAAAATATTCATCATTTTATGAATATAAGTTTGTTTAATTCATGAAAAATAGTTTGTAAATATTGCATGAGACTGAGTTCTGTGTTCTGGGATGTTTACCATGTATTAGCATAGCCACCAGCTTTATGTTGCACAGCTCATTGCAGAGTATATAATGAAATGTTACTTTAGTCATAGTATTGGTAAGTTGCAAATTATGTAGTCAACATTTCTAAGCATACGGTATTCTAGTAAGAAGTATTTTGATCTTTTACTTTTTTAAATAATTAAAAAACTATCTAATAATGTACTATAAGTATATTATTTGGATGAAAATATGAGCTTTGAAATGTATACAAGATTCAAACATTTCCCGGAATTACCTTATAAAGTTTAAAACAGTAATTATAAAAAAAAATTTTGGTTTTATTTTGGCAGCATTCATAATATGAGTTATCTGCATCATGATTAGTGATGAGTTAATTGTGATTAGATCACAATTAACTGCATTTTCCCTGTTTCACATACAACAATATTGGAGAGCTGTTAGTTTTGTATCATGGAGATGTGTCATTGTGTATTTTCTATGATCCAGCTTCAGTTGTTAGAGTGGAAATCAACATTACCTTTATGGTCACAGAAATTTTGTTTAGTTAAGAGACAAAGAGAAAGTTCAGTTGGAAGTTTTTTTTTGATTTGCTGGGCATTATTCTGTACAAGTTCATTCCTGATAGGCAGACAGTGAACAAGAAAATGTATGTCGATATTCTTCTTCATTTGTGGGCAGCTGATCTCAAATTGGGTGCCAGGAATGTTTCTAACAAATTTATAGACTTTTGAAAAGTGATGTAGCTACTGAAAGAAACTGCTTTGAAGGAAATGTGCTGTAAAACTTTTCCATGTAAACAATTTAAAAAAAAAGACAGATTCCAGGAAATGTTTTGAACATACCTCATATTTTTTTACGAAATATGTTTCATTTCTGTAAATAAAACAGTTCTTGTAGTTGTATAAATTTGACCAGAGTTTGTGTAACATTGGCTTTATCTTTTCTTTTATTATATTAATGGTTATCCATTAGTAATGCAATAACTTATAAGTCACAACATATATTTAAATGATACTTGTTACACTGAATATTTTTTTTAACAGAATTTTCACATTGCTCATATTTTTTTCTTTTGTTACTTACATAACCTAACAGTTCAGAAGGATGCCATATGCAAGAACATCCTTTAAACTAGTTTTTAAAAAAAATATGTGAACAGTCTTCATTTTGTAGAGTTATGTTCTTATTGAAGTGCATCGATGACAGCACACATAAATACAGTACTCAAACCTATTTTCTTTACAATATAAATCATGAAATTTCCACAATTAACAAAAGAAACACACTAGTGTCAGCTTGGAAAAGATTTTAGCCTTTCAGCCTACCCCAAAAGCTTGGTTCGTTTCTCTGACAAGTTCAAATTCCAAATATCATTTAATTCATCTTGAGTTATCAGATGATGAAGTTCATGGAAGAGAAATCCGCTTTAAAAGTACGATCATTTTGCTCCTCAGCTTGAATTACAGTGTCTACGTCATATTCCGATTCATCTTCTAAATTTAGAAGTGTTAGAGGATGTGGTACAGATAAGTCCTTACCATAAGGGACTAGCCTTATAGCAGACGACATATTTTGGGTACTGTACTGTGTGTTTGGGTTTACTACATACTCCTTTTAGCTTTGTAATGCAGAATTTACAGTCTGAAAAATGATCTTGTGGTTGACACTACACCATCAATATGAAAAACTCATGTGCTGATTATCCCTAGTCCAGTCTATCAAACATTTCACACAGCTTGAAAGCAGGTGTGAGGCGTCCAGCCCTTATTTTGATCCCTCAGCTTTATAGCCAAAATAAAGTTCATAACATTTTTTAACTAGTGTCTTCAAAATTTGTCATTATTCTTTAAACGCCAAATCGATACACATATAACAGAAAAAATTGTCCAGATTATTTATGCACTTTCTTGGCATATTCATTCGCTAACAACGCTCTTGACACTATCACAAAACAGAATGAGGCCACACTAGAGTGCATACATAGCAAATGTTTAAAAAAATACTTATATAAATACAAAATACTTACATCTTAATTATATGATTCAGAAAACTGCTCTGTGCTGGCATGTCGATACCTACAATTAATGAATCGTCATGCATATTGCCTTCATAATGTTATATTTATACCCCATGTTTTGTTAGAAATTATTTAAAGTATTTTTTCATGTATATAAGTTATTCCTAAAAAAAATAAGTAGTTTCTGCAAAAGTAATTCTTAAAAAATGTTTTATCACACAAATCTAGAAATTCCAATTGCATTTTTGAATTCAACGTAAAATGTTACATTAGTAACAATAAAACTTTCATGTGCCAACGATTGAATTTATTAGTTAGTATAATGTATTATTGTTAAAAGTGGCAATATGGTACCAATGGATAGATGTTACACTTTATTTAAAATATTTTGAGTATTATTTCTTAGTAATGCACAAAACTGCTGAAATATATTACTGATGTAATTAACATAAACTGTTAGTATGAAAAGCACCTGAAGTGAATAATTAGACTCTATAGAATTACTGTCTGAAGTGTAACAGTGTAGATATGTATGTTGGTTTATATATATATATATATATATATATATATATATCATCCAATGATAATTGTTTTAAATTTTTTTATTGTTAACAGGAAAAGGTTGGCAAAACCACATAGAAGGTCAAAAATTAAAAGCAGATGGTGACAGCTTTAGGCTAAAATGAAATACACTAGATATATTTGAAGATTGTGCTCGTAAAGTTCAGCAAAGGAATCTAGGAGTTTCTGGTCGCATATTTGCAATTGAAATTACTCGTTCACGTACTGGCAGAGGAAATGTATTAAAACTCAGAGTAAGTTATACCTTCAATTTTTTTTTTTTACGATGGATTCTAAATTTATATATTAAAATACTATAGTATTCACCATTGCTTATTAATTGTAAAAATAACATAAAACATTGTAAATATATTTATCTGTAATTACTTACATTTACATATTAACATGGATAGATTACTCAGAATTAGTCTTTAATACCCATTGTGTATTTTCTTAAATAGGTTAAAAATTACTAAAATCATTTTGGAACTGTTGGCCAGCAAGGAAGGTTTTAAGACACAAACACAGGACAGTCATTTAGTGCAAGGTCTGGGCTGTAGAGGGGGATAATCAAACTGTTTCCAGCTAAAGATTGTGAGGAGATGTGTTGTGGTGGTAGCATATGGGCAAGCATTGTTGTGAATCAACATAATATCCTGAGTAAGCAATCCACAGTAATTGTTCTGGATTGCATGACAGTCTTTTCAGTGTTTCACTACAGACATCTTTACTGATTATAAAGCCTTGCGGCAAGGAGTTGACAAGTAAAACTTTTTTTGTCATTGTGACAAAGTGATCTTCCAGGCTGGCATTTTGTCTTTTTGTACAATAAAATTCTGGCATTTGGTCTTTCTGCACAATGAAGTTCTTATTCCAAAGATTGTGGTTTTTCTTTTAGATATTATATACATCACCATTAGTGACTATACGACTCAACAAGTCATCTTGTTCTCTGTACCTAGTCAAAAATTCCAATGTGTTGCCCATCTGTTATCATAAGCATCTTAGATACCCAGTGATTATGTGACTCAGTACAGCCCAGCAGGCATATATTTTTCAATAATTCAATATTTTGTATGAACATGAATGTGCAATTTCAGAAAAATTCATGGAAGAGATGAGAGGTTAATCTGTTCTCTTTGTTTTATTAATTGCGCGCATCAAATAGTCAGAAATCAAAGATGATCGCCTGCTCCATTCAACTTTGTGTGTGTTATCTCATCCTTCATTTAACAATCATACCCATTGCACTCATTACATCTTTTCCATAAATGCCACAATCAGTTTAATGTTCCTTGCGTTTAAAATTGATCAGAGATCGAATGTGACCTAAATGTATACTAAGAAACTTACAGGGGCTAGACAGCTGAATAAAGAATGGTATCAATCATCTTCTAACATATCAGTCGACTCAGCACACATGCCTAGAATCGTGATTATAGCACTGTGGTGCCAATATTTAGAAATATGACTTTATTATTATTATTAGTATTATTTGTTTATATATTTAATTTCTAATTTTAGGTAAACTTTCTACCAGAAATAATTACACTATCAAAAGAAGTTCGTAATTTAAAAAATCTTGGATTCTGTGTTCCACTTGCTATTGTTAACAAGGCTCACCAGGCTAATCAGTTGTATCCATTTGCTATTTCATTGATAGAAAGTGTACGAACTTATGAACGAACTCTAGAAAAGGTATGTGTGGTTTATTTTTGTGATTAGCGATTTATTTTGGTTAATTTTTTAAATATTTTTTTTTTTTTACAGAGTTATTTTGCATAATTAGAAATTATATAGAATTATTTTGCATATGTTTTTATTCATGAATTTACATAATTACCATGATTGTTTTTTCAAAGTTTGTTTAACTTGTATGTGTTTGACTGTTCTTTTTAAGTAACTATAGTTTAGAATTTTAAAATTGAATGATTTAAAAAAAGGACTGTGACAATATTTTTTTTTATTGAGATTTTCGTGAATGTGATGTACTTTGTTTTTGATTAAAATAATCTTTTATTTGACTTTTTTGTACTAATCTCTTTGTATTCTACTTGTTATTTCAGTAGTATTTTTCTAAATTTGTGTGTGTGTGTGTGTGTTTGTCAATATTACTTTTGATTGTATTTTCAGTCATAAATCAGTTTTATTTATATGTTGATTTATAAATTAAATGAATTATTTATCTGTTATTCATTAAAAATGTTTTAAGGAAGTTTGTGAATACTGAGGTAAGAAAATATAGTCTTAAATGTAATCTTAAATGCTGCTATCTGTGTTACTGTAATCTGGTATGATATGTTCAAAAATTTTAAATATGATTTGAACCTAGTTAAGATTGATATTAGTTAATGAATGCAGTTGCATTACATTATTATTGTGTAGTACTGAAGTCTCTTATGAGTATGTAACCAAGGGTGTTGTGATAATGCTCAGGTCATTTGCTACTTTAATTGAAAAGACTTTATGAATATGTTCACCTTTTATCTAAATAAGAATTTTTCTGGAGCAAATGGATTGAGTTATGAGGTTCTTTTTTATTTTATGTAGGAGGTATTGTTTTCACTTTTTCATAGTTTCATTATTTTGATAATTAGAGCATTATGATAAATATCTTAATGTCATTGTAACATTTAAAGTATTTTTTTAAGTGGATATTCAAGAAAATTAGTTGGAAAAAAGTTTTCAAACTTTCCAGAGAGTCATACCCTGTTCTGATTAGCAGTTACTTTATTGTGTTTCAATACATTCTTTTTCAGTTTTTTATCAAAATGAAAAGTTAGTTTCTGTTTCTTGTAACCAGTTTTTTTCATCTCATGGCAGTGATTTTTGGTATTTTCATTTTGATTGATTTTTCTATAACCATTATACTTCTTCTCCCAGAATTATAGTACTTATCACTCTTTCTTTCTTCCTATTTGTCTTAATTCAAATCTTTGAATTGCTTTACAGTACTTAAAACATTTTGTTGTCTCATGTATTCTTTGACTTGGATTTTTGTGAAATAAATCCATAAACTGTTCCATTAAATTTTTAGTTAAATTTATTGTATTTTATTAAACTGTCTCTATGATGATGTATTCAATTTTTTTTTTGCAATATTTGTAAAATTTTTTATTAATTAATACTCCAGTACTCTATGCTGGTTTTTAATTCATTCGGAAAGAAAACAGGATATGTTCAATTTTTCTTCTGTTTAATAAAGTCATCCTTTCATTAGTATTAGTTTATTTTAATTTTTGCACTGATGATAACATTAACATAGACAGATATTGTTAGATGTAATCTAAATTTCTAGTGAAGAAAAACGTAGAAATGAAAAATAACATTGTTAGATAAATTAATGGAATAATAAATGTGCTAAATAAATAAATGCTAATTTAAAAAGAAATAATTGTCAGAACATTCAGTGAAACTGCATGTGTGTGTGTCTAGCGTTTATTAAGTATAGGAATCAGTAAGAGAGGGATAGTTTGTTTTTACCATTAAAATTTTTGACTGTATAGTGATCCTAGAAAATTGAGCTTCTGATGAAAGTACTACTTAAGTTATTTAAATTCCAAAATTTTAAATCAGTTGAAATAGGGGTTGGGGAGTATCCAACATTATTTCTTAACAATTTTCACCTCATATCTAAAAAATTTGTTGACTAAAGAAATTGAAATTTTCACTAAGTTTTGGGTTATATGTAGCCGTATATATCCCAGTTTTGGCCAGATTTTGACCCCATCAGACAAGAGTCATCTTATTACCCATATATTTTTCTTGCTATATTTTTCCTCCCTACAGGCTGTTCTGAAAGGCCAAATTAAGGGGCTGATTCAGAAAATCAACAGTAAACAGAAATGTTCGTTTGGACAAAACCCTTAATCTAGCTCTATTTTTCCTCTACTTGCAAATTTGTTTTTTCAATAAAAATTTATATCTTTGGAATGGATGAAAATATTTTAATGAAATTTGGTATTTGTGAACTCAACACAAATTTTCTGCAAAATATATACATTTAAAAATTTTACCTTTGAAAATTCCAAAATAGCAGCTATTAAATTTTAAAAAAAAATTAATTTAAAAAATTGAAACTAATGCATTTATATATAAAACTATTATTTATGAATTCAACTTTTTTAATCCAAAAATTATTTTATCAAATAATGTTATCAGATGAATTGTTGATTATCTAAATATTGTTGGAGAATGCATGTTTGAATTTATATTTGAGATTTGTAACTTCACATTTGTATCATTCATACTTTATCAGTTGTATCTTCACAACAAAGAGCTCTATATACCAATTTTTATGGTTAGTTGTAATTGGCTTCATTTTCTTCTCATGTTAATTATTTTACACAGCATAGACTTAGTTATATAATCTATACAGATAATAATAGTATGATTATTGGTAGGTCATATTCACAAATAAAGCCCATCAGGGCTAACATCATAAGGTCATATTCACAATTATGAGACAGTTTTGTCAAAATTTTATGTGGTTTACCTTGTAGGAAACAAGACTACAAAGAAAAAAATTAGTAGGTTAGAAAATATTGTGATGTTAATTATTATTGATTGAAAAGTTGCTGCTTGTACTTTTTTAATAGATAAAAATTGATGTTGAACCATACTCTTAATAATTTTGTTTCAAACTTTTTTTTATAAAGGATTTAGGACATATTCAAAGAAGCCTACCTTTTTTTCTCTATGTAAAATTTGAATGTACGCCTTTCTTGGTTGTTACGAATCTGTGTTGGTTAGAATTTGATTGAGTTTTATGATTATGTAAGTAGGGATAAAAGATGTATTTAGAGATTGTGTTGACGTAAACTTAATATTGCTGTGCATCTCTTTAACTGATTCTTTGTTTTTGGAGATGATTTAGATCGGGTTTCTTTACAAGAAGAATTTGAGTTTTAATATCTACATAATAGAAATCATCTGAGAATTTTTATAGATGATGTCTGATTATATAACTTTATGATCAAGTGTTGTATCTGAAGCTTTGCTTACTTTTTTCAAGTAATGTTCTGATATTATTTATAACTTTTATAATTATTATGATTGATTAGTTTATTATTATATCAGTGAGTAAAATTTTCTATTAATATTTTGATTTTAATTAAAATTATATTTAGTTAAACTTTTGTAACTCAAAAGTTAAATAAAAACATTTAAGTTAATAAAATTTCAATTTTTTATAATACTGCTAAAGTTTTTTTTTGTAAAGTTTTATAATATTGCCCAGTGATACAGTATTGTTCCATAATATTGCCCAGTGATACAGTATTGTTCCACAGGTCTAATTTGTAATGAGAAACTTTATATAGAGTACTATACAAGTGAAAATTTTGTATACTAAAACTTTACTGTTCTCGTCTTTGTTGGGCAGTCAATAGATTTCTTGTATACATGTAAAATACAGTAACACAGAAAAACACAAAAGAAAAAATGTTGTAAGTTATATTGTATTCCATAACAAATACAGTGACTATGAAGAGACTCAGCTTTAAATGATTTGTATCAGGTAAACAAATTAATGGAACTGAACTATGTGCAGTCATTTTTTGTTATACTCTGCCTATGATGATATCTTGTATTGAAAAACAAATACATAAATTTAAAAAAAATGTTTGTTAAACTTCATTAGAGCAAGAAACAAGCCAGACTATACATGCATATTTTTTTCATTGCCAACTTCTCCAAAGAAGCAGCTCCCCAAGTACACAAATCCCAGCAATTAATGATACAAGGAAATCAAAATTTTTTCATAGTAAAATTAACTGTGTATTCATTTCAGAAGTTTATTGATAATATTTGTATCTTACTAAACACTTAGATGGAATTAAATATTAAGTTTTAGTTCCAAAAAAATTTGAGTTAGCTGTTTATTATATTTATACATCAGGAAGTTTTACTTTATAAAGAGAAGAGAGAGAAGTAAAATAGATTGAATAATCGAGGTTTGAGTTGATGAAATTTGAATTTTACATACACATACAGATACATATGTGTGCGAATACAGGCACGTGCCCGCACACATACACACACACACACACACATACACACACACACCACATTCACTCATTTACTCACTCACTTTGGCCTACATTATTTGAAAAGCTGATATCAATCAAAATATAAAATATACTATTATTTATAAATATCTACTTTTGTATAAAATTAAATTACTTGTAAATTAGTTACGGTAGTGTAAATACAGTGAAACCTTAATAGTATTTATGAATCAATTTTTGGTTTATAATTCTTTGTTGTGTTTTATTTTGTTGGGATAATCTTTGATTAATTTGGTTTTAATAAAATTCTTTAATTATTTGTGATTTTAATGTAGTAACTAAAGTTCATCCATGATAGGCTTGGCTTACAAAATAAACTTTTTCAAAATTATTTCACTTATGTATACAAGGTAATCAAATTTATCTCTTTCAAATTAGTACATTCCATTTTTAATGGACTACTCCCAGCATTTTTCCATTCTTCATGCATTCTAGTTGTATGGAATAGCCTGCACATTCTGTAGCAGATATTTTTAATTTTATTCCATGATCTGGAAATGGCATCCTTTCATGATGGTTTTCATTTTTGGGAATGGAAAGATGTCTGCAGGTGGTAAATCAGGCAAATACAAGGCAGTAAGATGTGACAGTTCTGTTATGGTTTGCCAAAAACTCCAAACTAAAGAACAGTTAGTGCACAATAACATTTTTATTTTTCAACATCTATGCTTTGTTTCTCTATGCTTTAGGCCTCTTCTTTTTCACTTATTTTCTCTAATTTCACATTACTTTGAAACAAAATCCTTTAATGATGTTTTGACCACATAGAATGCACTCATAATGAATAACACTGTTCCAATCACAAAAGATGACTAACATCATCATCTCATGTTTGAGAGGTTTTGACGTGCTTGATTTTAAATGCTGATAACAATCATAACACTATGTATGACTCAAACATACTTCCTCATAAGTGTCTTGTTACATTTTCAGAGTTTCTTTAAGTGTCTAAACAATTTGAATCAAAATTTCTCATAAATGTATCGCTTTTCAAAAAAAACTGTATTTTCTATTAGTCAAAAAATTGCCACGAGCATAAACACATCATTGGTGCTTGTGGAGTGAAAATTAAGTAAATTTTTTAAAAAAGACTTAGAATAATTGCAAAAAGCCTTGTCAGAATTCTGAAAAATCCAACTTCAAAGTGCCACTAGCAGGATAGGTCGTATCTGTAAGTTGGTGTAATGTAGGAAAACAAAATTTTTATTAAGTAATTGTTATTTTCTAACTTTTTTTATTAACCTACATACATTTCATTATAAATGAATTAGTATAGGTGAAGTAAATTAGATTTTTTTACTCCACGATTTTGATTAGTAAACAAAGGTATGTTTGAATTAAATAAATCTTTTCCTTCAAAATTTTTCATTTACGGTTTGCAGTTTTCGATTTTCATCACTTGTCTTGAGAAACATTTGTATCATTTATACCTTGAAGTACATTGTATATCAGTGATATAATAAATTGAAAAGAGTAACAATAAAAATTTGAAACTGCTTCATATGTAATGGAAGTAGAGCTGCTTGTAGCATTTGTTTAAGTCAGAGAAATATTACCACTTTTCCTAACAATTCAGTTATTTCTATAGAAAAGATCGATATAGTTGTTAGTGTGCTAAAAGAGCCCTGAGATCTTAATTATATATTGCAGACCTTCCACACAAATGAATGACCCAAAAAACAACTTCATACCTGATTGTTACCAATTTTTGAGATAATAAATTGTGGCACTGATTTGCAACATGTTATAGATATTTTTACTTTATAAACTAATAGTACATTTTATGTAAATAATAGTTTTGATGTTTAAATACTTATTTGATTTAAATAAATAGGGTTTCACTGTATACTATAATAATTAAGAATTATTATATTATTGTTTTGTTTTTTTTTTATAAACAGCTTACAAACAGGAGTTCTCCTCCTAGCCCTTCATTCAAGGTAGAAATCGCTGCAGTAATTGTATCGCTCGTGCCTTTATTTTTCTAACCTATTGTCCCTAACCTGTTTTAATGTCGCCTGCTCGTTTTTTGCAAGCTTGCTCATTTGCTCGCTTGCTCGCTGCTGTCTCTTTCCTTCTTTCTCTTTTACTGTTGCTGATGATATACGGCTGGTTTCTTAATGCTTCGCTTGTCAATGTCTGTTATCTTCACTATAATATTATTCTATTTATATATATTTCTATTTTCCCATTCTTCTGTATTTTTTTACTGTGTTATGTATTATTACTTTCTCCTTTTTACTTGTTTTTTCTTTTAGAAATATGTTTTAATTTTATTAAAATAATATTTAGTAACCAGGTTACAATTTGTATAATTTTTTAATTTTTAATTTCTATATGAATTTATTAATGAAAGTGTTTGTATGGAGTGATACTGCATTAAGTTTATTATATATTGCAATGAAATCTGTATTTAAGTATTTAATATTTGTAGTTTCTATCTTCAGGTTTTTCTTAAACTCATAATTCTGCAATTTTTTAAGATATTTTAAATTCAAATGCTGTCTCACATGGTTCTGGTAGTTAATATTTGATAAATGATGATAAATTTTACATTGGGTTATTGTATATGTGTACTACTTTTGAAGCATGTAGTAAAAAAGGAATGAAATGTAACTTATAGTTGTTGGAAACTTGCTTTCAGTTAAACTTTATGGAGTGTGTAATTCATTCTGATACCAGTTGTTTAGAGGCATTTTTTTACAATGAGTGGCTGACACTTAACAGTAGACTGCACTGCATTAATTAAAGGTACTACATTATAAATATGTTGTAACGAATACACAACCATGTCAGTGAAGAGTTTGTCGGTTTGGCAAGATTGAATGACTACGATGAGTTCAATAAAAAGCACATAGAGGCTGAAAAACTGAAGTTGGCTAAAGAGACTATAAAGTTTATGAAAGGTGCAATCGCACCACTTAAAAGAAAAATTGAAAACTTTGTAGATGATGAGATAAGTAACTGGGTTACTGAAGATCTCATGAAAGCTACCATTGCGACATAAGTAGAAAATAAAGTGCAAGAGATTAAATTGATTATCGCAGAAATGATTCGCAAAAACGAAATAACAAAATAAAAATAAAAATATCATTCATCAAAATAATATTTATAAAGTATTAGTTTTGCGTTATTAACTTTTTAATATAGATATTTAAAAAAATGTTTGAAATGGAAGTTAAAATTAAGAAACTGAGTAATTTTGTTGATTTTCCCAAATATGCTACTGAACAAACCGCAGGTTTAGAATTAATTTCAGCAATTGATAAACTTTTAAAAGTCGGCGAAATAACTCAACCCAACTGTTATCGCTATATCTTTACCAAAAAATTTCAAAGCGCAAATAAGACCCAGATTAAGTTTGACGGCTAAATTGCTAAATTGCACCGCTTATTGCAGTGAAATTAAAGTCATCCTTATTAATTTGGGCAATAAAGATTTTATGGTACAAAGGGGTATGAGAATCATGAAAATGGTAATTTCAAAATACAAACGTATATCGTGGATTGAAAGTTAAAAACTCAATGAAACTGAACGTAATTGTCACAGTTTTGGCTTGACTGGTTTAGTATAATTACCTGCAAAATAATCTTTTTCATTTATAATTTTATTGTGTTGTTTTGCTTTGTATGAAATTAATTTGGGGTGGGAATTCCCACCACCTAATTTAGATACATTAAGAATCAATAATCCTGTAAATGTTGTCATTAAGGCTTGTTATTTATTGTAAAAATTACTTTATATGAAATATTTTGTTGGTTTGGATCTGAGCCGACTAAAGAATATCCTGACTTTTACACCAATAATGTATTGGAATGAAAATAAATTTTTTTTAATATATAAGTTCGAAGATGAAAAATACGAAAAAAGGTCGTGATATTATCGGTTCTGTAGTCAGTAAGGTTGTAGATAAACTATTTGAGGTCCATATTTCAGGTTGTGATTATTGTGGTCTGGGTACGAAATTAGATAAGAGAGTGAAGCGCGGCGACATAAGTATCAATAAATTGGATGAGGGTTGTAAACTACACGATATAACTTATTCAAAATATTCAGATAATAAAACTGAATCTGTAGCCGATAAAGCACTAGCCAAAAGAGCTTGGGAACATGTGATCACCCCGGATAGTAGTTTAACTGAAAGAGCGGCAGCTTATGCTGTAAGTAACGTGATGAAACTAAAATTTAAATTTGGCAGTAAATTGAAACTAAAAAGGAATAGCAGATTAAAATAAAGAAAGGCGGCGGTACTGCTAAGAAAAAAGCTGCTAATGAAAGTAAAAAAAAAGTAATATATTCAATACTGTAACGCACTTTATATGATTACTAATTGGTTGAATATGCAAAACAGTTGAAAATTCTACATTTTAGAGGTATTTTTATGTTAGATTGCTTTACCGAAAGCGAATAAAATATTCATATTTGTTTTATTTTTTGCGCTATTATCGATTAATGGTACTAGTTTGGTGATTAAAGATACACATTTCCTGCCAATCGATCTTTCAAAAGGACAATATAAAATCAGTTTTCAATGGTTGATGACAGGCAACAGTATTGCAAATGTCAAAGAAAATAAAAACAATCAATTATGTTTCACGTTTGATGAAAATGTGAAAAAACATGAAAACAATAAGTATGTGCTAACTAAAAAACATTACATAACTGTACTGATGGGCAGTTATCAGGTTGAAGGTATCAGTATTGAGTGAAGAAAGCATTAAAAAGTTAGAACCTCTAGGGCTTGAAATCATTCGAGGAAAATTAAAATCTGTCCGTGGCTAAAATTAATACATTATTGAAATTGAAAATTAATTCTTGCTTTATAGATTCTATAATGAATCATTTAAGTGTTGAAAAAAATAAACTTTGAGGTGAATCGTTAACGTATAAAGCATACTATGAACATTCTCTGGATGTAAGTAAATTCAAACAGGGTGCGACAGTTTTAATCAATGTAAATCAAATGAATGTATATACTGTTCCTGCGATATATTAGTGGGAAAGTTTTAGGTGAAAACAGGAAAAAATCATCGGATTTTGTGGGTGTTTCTATTTAACGAGATTGTATATTATAAACCAAGTAGAAGTAGCCAGCTCTAGCAATGTGCGTGTAATGACTATTATGAAAAACGTGATTTCAATGATTTCGTCTTCCATTTCGATGACCGAAGGTGCCGGTTGGGTAAAAGATAATAATAAAATTTATATAGATGATGATTGTATGTTTTTTAGTTTATGCATACTTTTATCAGTGTTGATGGGTTTTGCTGAAGATTATAAAAAAAATAATCATAAGCAACAGACAAAAATTAGTGTTGAAACAAAATGTTAACAATGAAAATGCAGTAGTTGCTACAGTTTCAGATCATAAATCTAAATTAGAAATAATAGACGTTGTATGGAGTGTACTATATTTAAGAGCGGCGTCTGTATATAAATTGGAATTGTCTAAATTGAAACCTAAAAATAAAGAGTTGTAAATGGAATTCAGAAAATGGAAACTTCACGAATATCCAACAGTCTGCAAAAAAAATCTATAAATGGAATGTAAAAACATCATCGCACTTAGACAAATTGCATTATGCTATTGTAGGTTTTCAAACTAATAGGAAAGATAACGCAGTTAAAGATACATCTAAATTTGGTTCTTGTAAAGTGAACAATGTTGAAGTGATGATAAATTCAACCCCACTTCCTTACTTAGATTTACAGGGGAGATAGATGTTGATGTTAAAATGTTTACAGATTTTCAAAAATCGTATGAAAGTGTCAGGTTGCTGTACACATTTTCAAATTATAAAAACAGTTATCCATTATGCATGATTGATTATTCTCGGCAAGATGAATCTATAAAAATTGGCAATATTGATTTCAAAATTGCCATTCTAAATAAACGATTTCAAATCCTTTATTTAGAATGGATGATTAACAGCTGTTGCAGTGGAGAATACTGTGATGTCATCGACAGGCTATAGTATGTTATAATAAAGTACATTAAAATAACAAACTACAATAAATGATGCAAAACTAATCTTATAAATTTATTGTATTTTGTTGCTTTAAATGAAATATTTAGCTCACTTGAATTTGAGTGAACAAAACTGTTACATTAAGAATGATTAGCTACATGTAATTGATACCTACACTGGAAATTGAAGAAGAGCCTGTGCAAAGTGTGGGTAATTTTCTGACTAAACAAAATTTGGCTTATATGGTTCATATCTGTGTTGGGTTGTTATAGTATATAGCACTATTTTTCAGTCAAAAATGCCCTAAGATATTAATGCCCTTGATAAAAATGCCCTTTTCAAGATATTTATGGATGTCGAAGAAAATACATAAAAGAATCATTTAACCTGAAAATGATGCTCGCAAAAGACTGCGAGATATGTGAATTTTGCCTGTAAAAGACTGCATAATACGTGACTTTTCTCCAGAATAAAGTGGGCATGCCCTAAGTCATGTGCTGCTCTCTGACTGGCTGTTGTGCCCAAAGCGGTCATCTATAACTACTAATACGGTTATCGCATTGAACCTATGTATGTGAATGTTATGTAATTACAATATAAAATGTAAACCGTCATCCATAATCCACATTAATAACAGTGTGGCTGAAATTGACAAACTGTCAAAGTTCTTCTGCTAATCATTTATCAGAATTTTTAGATAATTTTTTTATTTGGGTTGGAAAACTTTACACTTTAATCTGGATTACTTTCACTTTATAAATGGCACTATGGCTTGATTATTTTAAGTATGTTTGTGTTTTTTTTGTGTATACTTAAGATTTGGTACTTTACAAGAAGATGCCCGCAGCTGATGTGTAGTTAGTCAGTTGTCATTATAGTTGTTAGATGGTGCCACTGAAAGGAGAAAATAAATAAATAAAATTGTATATAATTAACTTTATATAATAAATAAATATAATCTAACTAAACTTAACCTATGCCTGCTAACCTTGATTAGCGAGTGTAGGTTAAGTTTGGTTTGATTATATTTATACTTTATGTTAATTTATTATATAAATTTAAATATATATATTTTATTTAGTTATTTAAATAAATTTATTATACAGTTATTGTATTATTTTAATGTTATCACAGTTCAATGTTTGTATTAAAAAAGAAAAAAAAAAATGTACTATTTATTTATTTTCTTCTTTCATTGGGGCCATCTAACTAACTAACTAACTACAATGACAACTGACTAACTACAAATCGGTTGTGGGCATCTAGAAAAGTACCTAAGATTTTTCTGTGTGATGAGATTTTTTATATTCAACATGGTTTTTTGTTTTTGTTTTAATGGGATCTCTGTATATTTTCTTTGTGTTTTTTATTTTTTGGGATTTTATACCTTTGCTTCTAATACAAGGTGCCTTTAAATAATTTAATAGAATTTTTACAAACTTTACTATTCTTTTAGCTAAAACCTAATGCAGCATTCCCTTTGTGTTTGAACAATAATTCTTATGGTATTCCTCCTAGAAAAACATATATATTTTTTCATCATTTCAGCCATTATCAATCCACTGCAGGATGAAGCCATCTTCAGTGTGTTTCCATCTAATACGATCTAGTGTGATCTTCTGATAATTCAGTCTAATGAACTTGATAATATAATCAATCCAACAAGCCTTTGGTTTTTTGTGAGTGTTTAACATCTAGTGGTATCTATTCACTACATTTATCAGTGCTAACCATTCTACTTTTATACATCTGTTACCCGCCATTTTAATTATTCAACTTTCACGATAATATCGTGTACTTTCGTTCTCTGATCCATGTACAGGTCTTCCTATCCCGTCTGATAACTTCAAGCATATATCGTTCCACATTTTTTTGTGTAATATTTCTTTTGTAATGATTGAACAGTTAATGCCCAAGCTTCACTTGCGTATGTAAGGACTGGCATGGTGTATCGAAAACTTTCTTTTTAAGGCAAAAGGGGAGTTTTTTCTTGAAAACAGTGTTAGGTCTCCCGAATGCCTGCCACCCAAGCTCAACTTATCATTCAACCTCTTTTGATTGTGTCACCCTCAGTTGACATCTGTTGGCCAAGATGTATGTATTGATCTACCTGTTCAAGGTCTTTCTCAGAGACAAAGATCTTTGTTCCTTGGCAAACTTGTAGAAAATGACTGGCTCTTTTTAAAGTTTATGTAAGTTTATCTGTAGAACATATGATTTGCTGCCATTTCCAGTTACTGTACGTTTCTTTATAGTTCTTCTGGTTCTTGAGAGAACTATTTCATCTGTGAATTTCAGGTGGTTTAGATGTGTGCCACTTATTAATATGCCCTCCTCTTCCCATATCAGCTTTCTAAATACCTCCTTGATGCAGGCTGAGTAGAGCATGGGTGATGCAGTGTTGCCGTGTTGTACACCTTTTTGTATATTTATCTCTGCCGTATGTTCATTGACATTGTAGTTTATGCTTTTTCGTTTATCTATTGTAGCAAGTTTATGTAGACTGTGTTTACCCCCTGGTTATGTAATGCAGTTATTATAACTTACATTGTTACTGAATCAAATGCTTTTTCAGTCAATAAAAGCCATATAATGGCATGGTATACTTGTGTTTCTTCATGACTTGCTGAACAACCTGGATGTGATCCATTGTGCCAAAATTGCTATCTTGGTGAAAACCTTGCATATAACTGAGTGGATACTTATTGGACAATAATTTTCAGGTCTTCCTGAATTCTTTCTTGTGTAAAAGAATCACTTTGTCTACGCATTTGAGATCGTTTGGTTTTTGAGGCACTTTGAGTTTAGTTTTGCAAGTGCTGAGTGCGACATTTTGCCACCAGCTTTCAGCATCTCAGCAGCAATATTATCTGTTCCTGAAGCTTACCCATTTTTCATTGAATTTATAGCCTGTGTTACTTCTACTAAAGAAGTATGTGTTTCTTCTTCTATGCGTGTGTGTATATATACATATATATATATATATATATATATATATTTTATTTTTTCATCGTAAAAAGTGCTTTATAAAACTAATGTGTATTTTAAGATCTTCTAATCACAAACCATTTTGAGCTATTTACCGATATTACAACCCACAAGCTTTTTAATCTTTTTGTAGGGTATTAATTTCCTATGTTTGGTGAATTATTTCTCCAAGGATAAAGATATGTTTGCCTAAAAGTTATGTTTTTAATTTCCATTTCACATCATAAGAGGTAGTGGGTTGGTAAGTGTATTAATAGTTGAACTTTGATATGTTGAAATTTCAGAGTACTTAAATATAGCTTTTATTATAATCTTTTTGAACTTATTATGCAGTTGTCACTTTTTTAAAGAGTTTATTTATACTATTCAGTCTTGCCTACTTGTGGTCTTAAATTAGCTTAATTTACTGTATTTTAAAATTATTATTTTATCAAATTTTGCTTAATGTAGATTTTTCAATAAATAAGTTATTAAGCAATAAAAAATTAAGGAAAACTATTTGTTAATATGCTATTTAATTTATTTAATTTTTTTGTTTTACATTATTTAGAAAACTTTAAAAAGTAATAAGTTAATCAAGTAGTATTATTAATAGATCCTCTTTTCAAATTTTAAAAATGTTAGATTTTTGAATATTTTAAGGTGTAGTAATAAGAGGCTGTTTTTGGAGATTGTATTTATATCTTTGAGGTTTATTTAGAGTGAGTTAAAATTTAGCACAGTATTCACTTCTAAAACTGAAGAGTATAGGTGTTTTTTATTCATATTCCTTTACATTTGGTAATTTTTACATTTCTTGCATGAAATGTAGGCTTAGTTGGAAATGGATTAGAACTTGTACCTTTATCTAATTAACTATGAAGATTTTTAATAATAGCAGCGTTCCAGGCTTTTCCGTGTACATAAGTGTATTTCAATTTGTATTTATGTAGACTTTCCTCTAAGTCCACCTTTGTTTTTTCATTTAGCTAGCCAGTTTTCATTGATTTCTCTGAATCTTCACTTTTAATTTCCTTGTTCATCATGATTATTGAAGTCCATATTTTCAATTTTGTTTCAAACAAGATAATTTTATATTATAAATTTTAATTTGTATTTTATGTTAAAAAAAATTCAAAGTTTAGAAAGTGGAACCATATAGATTTGCAGTAGTTCTACCTGGGTGTTTGAAGTGATGTTGGCATCGCTAATAGTACAGTGGAGGGGATAGTGTTCTGTTAAGGCATTATATGTAGGAAGAAATCTGTTGCTTTGTTGGACTTGTATTGTTAATTTTTCATTCTTCATTTCCATTTTTTATATACAGTATTCTTCAATACCAATTGCTTTTTTTGTTTATTTTATCCTGTCTTTTAATTCATTCTTGTCTTTGCAATGCTCCAGCCAAAATCTAATGGCAGATTAAGATTGAGGAGTGAAATTAAAAAGTAAAATCAAATATATAACACTGAACATTTATAACAAAATAAACTGGGAGAAACAATTAAAGATTTCAATACCTCCTCAGAAAATTTTCTAAAAATGAAGAAAAATAACTTTTAGAACAATATATACAATTTCAAAAAATATAGCAGTTTTCACTTATGTATAAAACATTGATGCCATAAAAGACATTATTAGCAATATTTTTAAAACTAAAGAAAACAGATCTGCAGATAAATTACACGCACAAAAGTTCATGGAAAATTCCAAGGAGAATTGGTTTCAGATGGAAAAACAATGAAAATAATGGAAAATTTTGGTAGAATACAATGGTGTAAATTTCAAATGAATAAATTATTTATAGCAAAAGAAAATTTACGTATAGAGGAAAGAACAATTATTATTTTAGAGGAGTCATACATTCATTCAGTGTATGAAAAAAATTATGGTTGGATGATGGATCTATTAATGGCTACAAAAATCCATATCCAGGAATATTGTATTGATATTGTACAATATCAATACAATAATATTGCTTATATTGTATTGGTGTACATTGGCAGTGTTGCAAGAGATTTGATTTTTAAACTAGGCCACAATCAAGGAGATTGCTAGAATATGAATGCCTGAGAACTGCAAAAAAATTATAGGAAACAAAGAAATAACAGTTAATATCAATTCTTCTATATTATTCATTTTTGGTAATTAACAACAATCACAATCATAATGTTAAATTATACAAGATGCAGAAAACAAGAACTGTTAAGAGTATAAAGAAAAAATATTTTGTGCTCAGCAGATATTTAATGAAATAGTGTAGTTGAATAAGCTTTGCTGTAAATAGTATACAGACAAAATATTGAAGGATCTTGGTCACTATTTGTTAAGATTCCTATTGCACCATCCAGAACTCAACCAAATTGAGCTGATTCAACCAAATTATCATGGAAGAAAATGTGTCACATTGGCAAAATATAATAAAAGAAATGACTGAGAAATTTTTTTGTGAATTGTTAACTGGTTATTGGAAGCAGTCCTGTGACAACATAACTTAGAAATAGAACAGAATTATTACGAGATTGACAGAGTTGTTGACATACAAAACTAAAAGATTTATGATAGTGAAAACAATGATGGTAGCACCAGTCAGTCAGTTGTCAGTGACAATGATATTGACATAGATAGGAGTGAGAGGCTAAATTAAAATAAAAAAACCTTACAGTGGTCTCATGTGCATGTAATGTGCATTTTTGTTGGCATTCCTTGTATCTATCCACTGATCCAACAATCCATCTCCAGCCAGCGCGTCAACTTAGCTTTCTAAACTTTGATGAATAAAAGGATGTTTTTCTTGTGTGCAAAATATTACCTTTTAGTTTAAACCATGTTATAACAACCCGTTATATATATTTTGAATTGTGTACCTTTTATTTGTTTTGTAAATTTTCTAATAATTTTTATGTATACTAATTGTAATATTTTCTGTGATAGTTTATACGTTGTATTTGCATGTGTGTATAAGTATAGTCATATGTTTATCTATATGTAAAGATTTTGGTGGTGATGTGAAATTTGTGTGGGTTTGCTATTTTTATGTGAAAAAGTGAATGGTTATGTTATCAATATTATAAAACTTTAAGATGTTGGTAGTTAATGCATTTTTAACAGCATTATTTCTGATTGATCCTTACTTAGTCATCTTAAAGCTTTCTAGCTGTAAGAAATGCCTACACAAAGCAAACCCAGTTAGGATATTTTATAATTGAAGTTTGGGTTGGTAGATTTACAAAGATGTAACAGGCTTTTTGCCTAATATATATTGATAGAAAAGATCTAATTTTATGTTCTTTAAGTTTAGTTATTAATGTGTTTTGTATTATTATTAAACACTTTGTAATTAATCATTTGATTAGTGCACTGCATGTTGACATTTTTTATCTAATATGCAAGTTGCTCAGAATTTTTCCATAAAAAAATGCAATGTGTCATGATAATATTTTAGTTGTAAGCAAATCTATGTTATGATAATAGTAATGGTGTAAATAATGGTAAAAAAAAGTTAGTAGTTTTCTGTTTTTATTATAATATTTGTAGACTCTTAACATCAATGATTGATTATATTAGGTCCAAAATATTATTATTTTATTTTTAATTATTAAAAGCTGCAAATAAACAATTTATAAATAAGCTGTTTTTTCATTAAAATTTAAAATTTTTGTATGGGAAAGTTATAGACTAATTCTTGACAAATTTATTATTTTTCTTTGTGAAATGAAGAATACATATTTCAATCATAATAATATTATCTTTATATTTTAAATATCTTCAGATGGGTGTCATTATAACCATACTGCAATAAATTTTGATTTATATACATATACAGGCGTATAATTTTTATCTCTTTTAATAATGTGTCTGTCTCACCCTGATTCTTATATATGCAACATAAGTTTCTTGCCTTATAAACGCATTGTTGTTTTGACAGAGATGTGTTTTTTATAAATAAAGTTTATTTTTCTTAAGTCCTTCAAATGTTTTCCTTTTTTTCCAAACTATTTTATTTAATTTAATGTTTGTTTATTTATAACTTAGGAAAGAATTAAATATTTGTTCTTTTGCAGTGCTTGTGTAAATACAATTGTTTATAGTGGTCGCCATGAAAGATGAAGTTTGTGTTTAAACTATTCTATGTTGGTTAAAACAAAATTACACAATAAAAATTAAGGTATCATTGGAAATTGCAATTATTTTTGTGTTAACTGCCCGGCTGATTTTAGTTACCATCATTCATTTGAGAATTAGGGATGTACAACATTTGTAGCAACACATGATTGTTTCTCGATAATTATCATTAAGATTTAGCCCAAAACTATTATTATTTATTGTACAGGTTTCAAGTAAATTCATCACGTTTTGGGTAACATTGGTGTAGAAAAAATAAATTTCTGCATAATCAGGCATAATTTTGTAGAATTCATATTTGTAGTATCTGAATTCATAAACATTCGCGTTTTACGGTGAGGATTATTTACAGGATCATAAAAATCTATTTAAAAATATGGCAATATATGATGAACTGAAGAAGCCATCCGAGTGAGCGGTACAGTTTCAACAACTGTGTAATATATTCTGTTTGTGTTTTATTCATGAATCCTTTACATCACTACATGTGTTAATCGGTATTTATTTTAATTATATTATTACAATTGTGTTCATTTCAAGTCATGCATGAAATAAAAAGGACCTTACTTTAGGTTTATGGAACAAGTAATAAAATGATAAATAACTAATAAAAATAATGAAATTGTTAAAAATACAGTTGTTTTTAACCGTTGTTTTCATATTTAATTATTATTATTCAAATACTGTTGAAGTCCTAATAGAATTAAATGTATGCCCCTATTCACAGATAAGAGCTTGTTGTGCAATACCAGGTAATGTTATAGTAGGATATTGTTATAATAAATTGTGTAATGTTTACTGATATGATTTTAATGGCGTTTTGTATTCTGTTATTCTTTTTATACAAATGAGTCTTTGATAGAAATATTTTGAGTAGTAAAAATAAAAATATATGGAAATAACACCAACAGTAATAATAATAATAATAATAAAATAGAATTTACATTTGTAATAGTATTTACAAATATTATAATTTATAATATTAACGAAGTATAAAGTAAACTGATGAAACTGTGTGAATTTAATATTAAACCATGCCTGCATGTCACTGGTCTGTATAGGAACAAATAGGGTGCATGCTGAACTACTAGTTGCAACTGCTTTTTTAATGATTATTTCATACCTTTCCCACCTCAATTAAAAGCTTGATATTAAATACTTTGTTTTCAAAGTACAGTCATCTTATTCAAATTGCTTCAATGATTACAACGATGTGTTTTTTCCTGTAAAATATTGATTGAAACTAAAGATAAGGTTGTCTTGTAAAAAACGCTCTGCACGCTTAAATAATTGTAGTTTTGGGCTAAATTTTAATTATCATTATTGAAAAACAATTGTTTAGTCTACCTCCAAAAGTAGAACATTTTTATGTTGATCGGTTTTGATTTTATAGTAATTCAAAGTTGATGTCAAAAAAAGTGAAAAAAATCGTGATTTTTCCGCTTTTCATGTCTCTAATTTTAAGCAAAGGATGGAAATTAATATTGGCCCAATCCAGTTAGCATAAAAATAATTGTAGTTTCCAATGATACCTTCATTTTTATTGTGGGATTTTTTTTTAACCGAGATACATTAGTTTAAAAACGAGCTCCATCTTTTGTGGCAACCACTGTAATTGTATTTATACATCTATCAAAAGCATTACTGTATAATATATATTATAGTACTGTATATTGCATTGTTCAGAGTAAGTTTGTTTTTTGTTATCATGAATTTCTCGTAAAAAATAAACCAATCTATTTTCGTTAATTAGAAATATCTGTAGCTTTAAGTATGCTTTTCTTATCATAATTAATGTTAATCTAAACAAAATAAAATAGAATTGAATTAATTTTGTACATGTTTTTATTTTGTAAAACAATTTGGTAATCACAAGATGTAACAATTTAATTCCTGGAATGGCTGCTTCCTGTCACTCAGGTGATTATTTCATAATAGTGTTAGTAATTGTGTTATTACGTGTTTTACTGAAGGTATGGATAAACCTTAATTTGATAAAGCCGGTTGTTTGCTAGCGATTGAAAAAAATAAAGATGTTTCTTAAAAATGAGTGATCAAAATTTAGAGCAGCAGACATAAATAAAATTTTGTATGAAAATTTGTGAAACTGTTATTAAAATGTTGGAAGTAGCATTTAGTTCGCATGCTTTGAAAAATTAATGGTAGAACATAGTGGAAATTCTTGAGTGAGTTCACTATGCCCAAAAAAAAGTATATCTTTTTTATTTCAAGTAGTCGATGTGTTTCTCCAATCAGAAGTGGATTCAGTATTATTCAATTCAAGAGGACCACCAGTATTATTGAACAGGGACAAATAGTCAGCCGACAATGCTATTTAAAAATACTCTGCTAGAAAGATTACAAGATTTTCTTAGAGGAAAAGACCTGTGTTGTGGATTGATTAATGGATCATACATTACAACCATGGTCCACTATGTGGTGGATTCATTGTGTGAATTTCTGTTAATAAAATTGAATACTAAGTATTCTTCTTAGTCATATGACTTAGTTTTCTGTGATTTCTGGCTTTTCCCAGATTCAATGAATTCTTTTCACAGGACAAAGATTTTCTGAGTTACCCATTGCATGTCATCAAGGAACTTATTATTTTGGAAAAAAAATTCATTCCAGGTCTCTTTCAAGAAATAGAAATACCGTCATAACCAGTGAAGAACTACACAGTGGGAGTACTTTGAAGGTGACTGCTGTAAATATTAGTCTCAGGTTGTTTTTTACAGGTGCATTTCAGAAGTTAAATTGTTGTATCTTGCACATAAAATTAATTTGAATTCCTCTGTATGTCATTTATTTGTTTCCAAAAATAATGTTATCCCTTAAACTGTAATTCTAAATATACATGCTACATAACCAAAAATTGACTATACATTTTTTATTTACTTAAATTTCTCATAAATCGGCTAATATTTATCTGAATTTTATTTCAGTCATACTAAGTTACTCACTGAAGTGCTTTCTTGTACATATATAACATGAAATTTAAAAGTAAACTTTTGGGAAATGTTTTCATTTTAAAATATGTACAAAGTATGTAATCTTCTATTAATAAATTAGTTGTGATATTTTAGTTTATTTGCTTGAGCCAAGAGCAGTAATTAACCAATTTCAGTTTTAGAATATTCCTTTTTCAGACTTCTATAAATACTGTCAAATTACGAATTTTTTCAAATATGTTTGATAAAAACTGCAGGAAAGGCACATATATTTAAGCAAATTCATTTAATTTTATTGAAACTTACCACACGATGAATGGACTTTCTGAAAACATGTCAGTACTAAACAGTTAAAATATTTGTAAAGAAACATTCATCCATTGATGATTTTTGTTTACTTCATTATGTTGTTATTTCTGGTAAGTTTAGAAAGCCATTAATATTTGTTTTATTCATAAAAAGAAATTCCATATTTCTCTACATTGACAGCAAAAACTGTCAAATAATTTTACTTTCAAATAGAAAATATATTTGAAGTCATGTTAATATAATGAATAACCATCCAAAATTTAATACTGTGTAACTTTCATGCTACATTTAAGCTCACAACTTTCATTTATGTCTTATAAAAACTGTGATTAGTTGAGATTCTTTGCTAGTTAAACTATCATTATATCTAAAAATGTGGTAAAATCAGCAGTATTTTAATTGGGAAATAATGTGGGAAATAGTAATATAAATTGTTATAAAAAAAAATTATTAAATACTTGTTTAAATCTATAACTTTTAGTGTATATTAAGTACAATATATTTATGTGTAATACAGTATATACAAAAGGAAGAATTTGTCCTATTACATTCTATCTTGCGTTGGTCCATCAAAATTAAATGGTTTTTGCCTTCAACTCATCCATACATCAACTCATTTGCTTTCCTGTATTCCTTTTTCTTGGTAAAAGTGTTCATTCTGATAATTGCTTGTCATTAAATCTTGTTAAATGACTAGCCCACTTCCATTTCAATTTCCTTACAGATCCTATAAATTTTTGAAGGATATTTAATCCCCTCCCACTCATTTTTTTACCTAAACATAGTTCATTCCACTTCTATTTGGGATACATTTAGTTAATGGCTTAAGAGTTCATTTAAAAAATATATATATATATATATATATATATATAATTAACTGTTAATAAAAAGTGCATCTTATACGCTTTGAAATAAATGCATGAATTAATCTCAGAATTTGCATTTACAATAAATTTCTGTACCCCATTTGTATAGAAATGGTTTGCATGTAATATTTCAAAGTAAATCACAAGAGTAAAAGAATTAATTTAAATTAAAAAATTGTTTAAATGCGATAAATTAAATTTTTTTAATTTAAAGATTTGTTGTAAATACTAATGTTGTAGTGAATTACATTTTGTAGCTCTAATTGTTGATTAGTTATTTTATTGTTGTAAGTATATTTTATTATTTTCAGGGTTTAGGTGTTTTGTTTTGTTTCTAATTTTATACGTGTATGTAAGATTATTATGTTTTATATTGCATAAATTTGTGTTGTATTTCATTTATGTTGTTATGTTAACTTTAATATATATTTTATTAATGAAATAATTCTTTGTTACTGATTATTTTGTGTGTATGTTGGCTTGAGTTCAGGTTATATTATTCTTAAAAGGTATAAAGATTTAATGAAATTTAACTAAACCTTTTTTGTGTGTGTAATATGTTACTGTTATGTTAATTAATTAAACTTTTCTTTTTTAATCTACACCTTTTCTTTAAAAATGACATATAAATGTTATCACATTTTACTATTTGCATGTAATTGTGTAATAATTGTGATAATATTTTAATAAATTTAATAATAAGAGTTTTATGCATTTGTTTATATGTTGAATGTCTCATAATTTATTTAAAAAAAGAAAAATTAAGTTATTTTTTAAAGGTTAAATTGTTGTTTTATGTTTCTTCTTTATTGCTGTTAATTATCGTTTGTATTTTAATTTATTAATTTTATTTAATGAAATAGTAAAAGTTCATCTTAATTCTTAACCAAACATATATTTTCAGTATTTTTTAGATAAATTATTTTTTTCTAATTTGATAATCATTTTTGTTCTTAAAAAAATTTCATTATCATTTTATAAATATGAATATTGTTTTTGTGTATTTTTAGTAAAACTGTTATTTAATTTGGGGCATTTATGTTATAATTTTTTTTTGTAACCATATTCCATTTTTCTTAAACTATTTTTTCCCCTGAATAGTTCACCTTGGAACACAGATCATTTATTTATTTGCAGTTGTTTCTTTTTTTCTGTTTTTCTATCTGCCCAGTACCTCTTCATTCTCTCTGATATCTCTTTACTTTGTTCTTCAGAAAGTTCATTGCTGTTCATGGGTTTTGGCGCTTCTTGGAACCTTTTATTTTCATCTTTTATTATTCTCTTTAAAATTTATTTTTCTCTTATAATTTCTGCAGTTGTCTTCAATTCTTTTAGGTCTTCTTGGAATTGTGTGAACCATTTGTCCGTAGTTTTTTTACTTTGGAAGAAATCAAAAATTTGTTTAGTCGATATACTATTATTCATTCAAAATAAATAGGAGTAAAATGGAATCTGTCTTTTCCTAATAATCTGACATTTTTTCAATTTTAGTATAACATTTTTTATTTGAATTAATTTTACCTGATTATTTTGAATTTAAGACTAAATTTTTTGTTATTATTTTCGTTTCTTTTTTCTTGTAGATTTTCTAGTAGACCTTAGTTGTACAGTCTTAGGGTTTCTGCTGCATAGAGTGCTTCCAGCTTTATCACATTTTTATAGTGTTGAAATTTTGAGTTCCATAAAGACTTATATGTGGTTTTCGTTTGCTAGAAAGCTAATTCCATTTTATTAGCGTTAATAGTTAACGCTTTTTTATCTAAATAATTCTGACTGATCCATGCTCCGAGATATTTGAAATTGTATACTTTCTTTATTTTTTTAATTATTTATACTAAGGAAATTTGGGCAGTTTTTATCATTAGTCAAAATTTTTGTTTTCCCAAATGTGATTTTTAGTTCTATTTTAGCAGCTTGTTTTTCTATTTTTTTAGTATGTTGTTTAGCTTCATTTCAGTTTTTAGCTAATAATGTCATATCATCAGCGAAAGCTAATCTTTAGTTCTTTAGTTCCCACTCTTATTTCATTATTTTTGATCTAAATTTTTGTTCCATTCTCTACCTACCTTTTCATTAGCACAGTAAAAAAGTAGTGGAGAAAATCTATCTCCCTGTCTTATGCCATTTTTGATGGCAAAAGGATCTGATAATTCTCCCAATTCTCTTAATTGATAAAAAATTAAATTTTTTATCAATTTACTGTAATCTATTCACTTAAAATTTTTATGATGTCATATTTGTGATTCATTTTTGACAAAAAAACAGTTCCTGTTATTGAAATTTTCATTTAACTTTTTACAGCATGTAGTGAACTGCATCCAGCATTCTTAATGTTAGTGAACTACTGCAACTAGTTCATTAAACCGGTCTCTGGTGATTATTTTATCTTACCCTTTACATCTTTCAATTTTCAGATTACTACTTCCCGAGTTGTTTTAGGTATTGTGAAATAATAAATTATGAGTACAGTTTCTGTTAATCCAGAACACATTTTTTTCCTATATTTATCAGTATGTACTATAGTTTTTATAGTGCATAAAAATATGAAGTTTCTTGTTTTGGCAGTGGTGCTCATCTATTAAAATAACTATTGGCATGTAAAATAAAAAAAATGTAGACTTACCTTGCTTCATCGATCTGTCTTGAAATTTTGTTTGTTTATCTAGTTATGCAGTTTAGGATTTTAACCCCACGATCAGGCCGTATTTTAAAAAATATAACTGCACTGATATTGTTCATATATTTCACGATCAGAAATGTGCTTTTCATGTGGCATGTTATTAAAAGTTGTCTGATAAATATTTTTAATTTAAAGTCGTCCTGTTCTCTTCTCTTCAGCTTTATGATTGTTGTTTGCTGATGATGTATCATATTAAAAAATAAATAAAAGTAAGAGGTAAGTTTAATTTTTTTTTCTTTTAAATAAAACCATTAAAATGAAGTACTGGCAGTTCTGATCAGATAACCTTTTATTGATTAGATAGTAATAAATTATACTACCCTAAACTGATAGTAACTTATTGCACTGTATTATTGATCCAATATTTTAATGATTATCTGTAGTTTGATTTTATGTGTAGTATCAGTTAAAGACTTTTTTCTAAGATTAATGATTGATGTTCATGGTAAAACAATCTATGTGTTGAAATATATCACTTGTGCAGCTGAATTTTTCTAGTATTTCAATGTTCTTGACTGTGAGGTGCAATAGTATTTATATTTGACTGTTGATAAATTTATTGTGTTTTGTCTTCATTAGGTTAGCCATACTCATTACAGCTATTTATTAATTAATTTTCTTTTAAACAACTGCAGGCTAATACCAAATTATAAATATTTAAGAGATGAATTTTTTGGTGATTGAAAAATGCATATGTTGTTCAGAGATGAAAGACAAAAGATCCTGTTACTCATTGTAAAGATTGATGGAATTACTTATAGCAATAACAGAATGAAAGAAAGGAAAGAACTTTTAATTTTATACTGAAAAATTATGTTTGGATATTTTGTAAATTTTTGGTAGTATAGTGCTTAAAAAAAAATTCTGTTATTAGTTCATGAAAACTTATTTAAAATTTATTGAGAAGTTACCTTATAATATTTAAAAAAAATTATTTCTTTGATAGTATTTACTTTTTAGTACAGTTTTGGAATAACTAATGTGTGCACCACAATTTTGGTTATGAATGTATCATATTAATGATAACCATTGTTATATCACGTTAAAGATTAATAAGTATTAAATCATTTAAAAAGAGCAACTGATTAGTGGTGTTGACATGATTTAGTCTATTTACTTTAAAAATCTTTGTACTTTTAATTTTTCTAGTATTAATCAGTTGGACACAGGGAAATAATTGGAGAACAGGTTTGTTTAAATAATTTGCATAAGGGAGATATGTAAGCATTTTTTTTTGTATAGGTATGGATTCTCTAATATTAATTTTTTTAAATGCTTAACTGATACTTAAAAAAGTGATGTGGTATGTTTAATTTTATTTTTAAATGTGTTAAATTCAGTTAATATATTGTTAAATGATGAATTGAAAGTAATTTATAACATACAAAATTTTAATTATTTTTATCTTTTTATTTTGTACTGGTCAGAACCATAACTTTTATGCTTTATGTTAAATATATATTATAAAATAAACTTGAGTAATATCTGAGTTTAAATTAAAATAAAAATAATTATAAAATTGCATTCTAATATTTTTACTTATATTTTATTAAAAATTTGTTAATAGATGGAAGATAAAGCTAGCATTATACCACTTGTTGCTGGAATAAGAAGAGAAGTTCAAGGATTAATTGCCGAGGTAAGAAATATTTTACTGAATTTTATTTTTTTATTGAACATGTTCAGTAAGTTTGTCAAATTAATTAAAAAAATATTAATGAATTTAAATTATTAAAATTATAAAATTGAGGAAAGAAACATTCACATTATTTATATGTTTTTGTAACTATTTTAAAACATTGCCAATAAGTATATGTTCAAAATATGGAAGCTTTCAAGTTATGCATGACTTAATATCAGAATTCACTGACTTTCATGTAGTGGGAGATATCATGGTGTTTATAAATTCACAGTGTGTATTATGAAATCTTAATAAAAAATTGTAATCTATTCACAAAAAGTAAGTGTTATTTGAACCTTTAAAATAATTATCATTACTCCGTAATAATAACCTGCCGGGTTAGTGTAGTGTTAAACTCATCATTGGAAAATCAGCTGATTTTCAAAGTTGAGAGTTCTAAGAAAGGTCTTTCTACCCTAATAAAACTAGTTACTTTTATTTTGATTTGAATACTAGATCGTAGATACTAGTATTCTTTGATGGTTGGGTTTCAATTTACCACACATGTCAGGAGTATTCAGCCTGAATCTGTTCAAGACTATACATTTACTGGTACATTTACACTTGCATGCCAGATTGCACACAGATGCCTTGACATCTCTGGAAATTACTGTTAAATCATGTCACTGTGCTATTACTCTGTAACCTGGTATACATAAATAAATAGTTTGTGAGTTCTGTTACAGAAATAATATATTTTTTACTATTTAATACAACTTTTTTTTTATGTCTCTATTTTACTGTTTGATTAATATTTTTTTTTAATTTAATGTTTATGTTTAAAGAAAAATGTTATTTAATAGTTAATTTTCTTTTCATCAGTTTATCTGTTTAAAATTAAGATTACTATTATCCTTTGAAATTAAGAAACATTGATTGGTTTGCAATGGTTTTTGTATGATGCATATGTAGGAAATAAAGTCTCAGACAAAATGTGAAAATTTCCGCTCCGAGAACATTAGGCTAACTAGGTAGAATTAAATTATTTTTCATTATTTCATCTACCAAACATTGTAATTATTTGTGAGAGTTGTCACTTGAGTGGTTTGCATTCATAATTTGTAATATGAAAAATCATTGTTGATATTTATTCATTATTGTTGTTTATTTTAGAATTGATTATGTCATTTCACACTAAATGTTAAAAATCTGAAGATGCTGAATTACACCTTGTATAACATAAAGTAATAGAAAGAATTTTTTTGTTATTATTGTATAATTATGAGATTCTATTGAAATGTTTATTATATGTAATCGTAATTTTGATTTTTGTAAAACAGGGAATTCAGCTTGTTTGAGAGAGTTACAAGTTAGATCAGTATGTCCAGAGATTAGCAGAACAAGTTTTTAGTTTTCAAGAGAAGGTTGAAGATCTTGTTGTTGTAGAGGAACAGTTGGATGTTGATGTTCGTTCACTAGAAACTTGTCCATATTCAGCTAACACGTTAGCTGATATACTTAGTAAAATACAGCATGCTGTTGATGATTTGTCATTGAGACAATATTCAAATCTTCATATTTGGGTTAATCGTCTAGATCAAGAGATATATGTTTCCTATACAACAACATAAAATAACAATAAAATTATTTATTTCAGTTTTTATAGTTATATATTTACACCGAGGTGTCAGCTAACATCATGTATACATTGATGAATACATTTAGAAAAAATCTTGAACAATTAAGTCGATGTATTAATCCAGAAATTAATTACTGTGAAACTTGGATAATTAGAACTTGGTAAGGACCACATAAGAACATCAGATCATCAAAAAATTTGTCAAATTGTAAGTTAGTGACTTACAATAAAAAATGTACTGAAATTTAATTTTCCTTTGATTTATTCCTTGATTTCATCCAAGAAAAATTCTGTACCCCTAAAATCACCTGAGTTATGATAGACATCAACAAAAATTTAAGGTGAGGTTTTAATGAAATTGTTATACATCATTTTAATTTTCAGTGAAGAAAATGGTACTTCTGTCTAAAAATAGGTTTGTAAGACATCCAAATTTTTTTAACACAGCCTCAAGTTTTTCTCCCATCATTGTTATAGTTGAATTTCTTTTACATCCATCGTTATATCAACATGTTGATTAGGTATATAATTCTTTCTTTCTGTACTGCTTAAGTTTATATGTCTTATAATACTTATGAGATGTTTGTTATGTTTTTCTCATTTACTATTTTATAAAGTTTTCCTCAGTTTTAGATCTTATGTATTTTACAATTTTTAGTATTTTAATCATAATATCAGTGATTCAGGAAGGACTTAACAAATTTAAAAGCATATAAAAATTTATTTAGATAAACTTACAGATTCGGGTGAGGTCTCATTTCATAGCAAAATTTAACAAGTTTTGATTCATGTAGTTCATTAGTACTGAATCTGGCCACCAGCACTGTCACTAGTGTTGTTAAAAATGGCTACATTTACTGGTGCAGAATGTGGTTGTTGCTGTGTGTTTTTGTTTCACGATTTGCACTCGGCAACTACAGTTCAGCATAATTTTCATAGAAAGTATGATAGGGAGCCTCCTAGTAGGCATATAGTTTACTCTTGGCACTAAACCTTTCTTGGTTGTTCTGTTAAACATACAAAATCATCAGGATGCTCATATGTCCCTGAAGCTGCTATATAACTCAGAGAAAGCTTTGCACATTATCCAAAAAAATCACCTTGACATGCATCACATGAGACTGGCATTCCAGAAACAAATGTTTGGTACATATCATACAAATGATAGCACTTGAAGCCAAACAAACTAACCATGTTTCAACACATTACAGATGATGACAAAGTTACCTGGCTACAGTTTTGTGTGGAAATGATGGATAGAATTGCAGACAACAATACATCTTTAGACAATGTAATTTTTAGTGATGAGTCAGTGTTTCACATTAGTGGCAAGGTATAACAGCCAATTATGAGGTAGCAAAAACCCTCATGAAACTTTGCAGCATATTTGTATCCTAAGGTCAGTGGTTTTTTTGTAAACAAAGATTGTAAGGCCCATTCTTCCCAGAGGCAACCGTAAATGGTAATGTTTTTCTGGACATGCTTCAGTTAGATGATGACCAAGATGAAAGCCATTACTATTAACAAGATGAGGCACCACCACGCTACTGCCTAGAATTCCAAGATTTTCTAGATACTCGATTCCCAGATCTGTGGAGTATTCATGATGATCCAATGCGTGGCCACCTTGTTCCCAGATTTGACTCTGCCAAATTTTTTATTGTGGGGTTTCATTAAAGATCAGGTTTATGTGTACCACCTTTGCTTACTCATCTTGTTGAGCTGACTTCAAATTAACACCACAGCTGCAGAGGTAACTCCTGACTTGCTAAATATAGTCAAAATCAGTGTTTTTCAACCTGTGCGGTGCCCCCTCCTAGGGGCTATGATAACACTAAATGAGGGGTGTGAGCATATTGAAAAGAAAGTATTATTAAAATAATTTATTTACTTAAAGGAAAGCAAAACAGAATACATTCTGACATAATAAATAATAAAATACACATTTATACTAATATAATACACTTCTAAAGAGGTTTGTGTCAGTTCTGCACAATGTATTTATTAATAATTAATTTATCAATACTAAATTAAAAGCAAGTTTAATTATTATTAGTGACTCCCTTGGGCCTGTCTTGCAGAGCAAAGTTCTTCAAAGAAAGGTTTGATATTAGAAATAGACACTCTTGAGTTCTTTTTTCTATTTTTAGCTGAAATCTATATTTTGTCTTCAAAGCAGCCACCACAGAAAATCCAGTTTCGCAAAGGTAATGGTATAATAGAAATGGTAATATGCTAATAAATGGTATAGTATTTCATATTCTCTTTTTTCTGTGCAGAAAATTCATCATCCACCCCTATTCAATTCTACCAAGTTGTCATCAGCAAGAAAATACTTTTTAAAATTGTTTGCCAATAAGGCTAAATGATATTCAATGGTTATAAAAACAACTTTCACATGTTGTTCTTCAGCCTTGTAAGTTTTAACACATTTGTAGGTTTTTTTTGCTTTAAATTTCTGCTCCACAATTCTAGTTTTCTACAAAAAGCATTAAACATTTTGTAGAAAAAAGCTTAATGTTTAATTTCCCTCATATCCAACAAATGTGTATTTGCTTCTTGGAGTTGAAGATTCAAGGTACTTAATTTTAATAATATATTGACCAAGTAGCTCATTTCCATCACAAATAAACCATCTCAAAACTTCTGTGCTTCCGGTTGTTTTTCCTCTTCTAGAAAAATGGCAATTTCATCTCTTAATTCATAAACATATTGCAAAAATTTCCCATGTGATAACCATCTTGCCTCGCAATAAAGTAATAACGCCAAATATGATGCATCCATGTCTTTACAAAGTACAGAAAAGATTCTTGATTATAGAGGTTTATAAAATCATTTAAGATAGCAAATAATGTGAGTGCTGTTGCTTTGAGTTCTGTTGGTTTGCAGAAAAGTAGTTCTTCTATTGCTGACATACCATCACAAAATTGAACATAGGAAATGAAATGAGCATCTTTATTGTTACCTGTCGCCTCATTAAGTTGAATTGAAAACAATTTGTCACGCAACTTCCGTAAAAGCTGATGCTGTACATCTTCAGCCATATCACCAATTTGACAGGCAACATTATCATTTGATAGAGGTATGGAATGCAATTGTTTGACAAAATTATCTGCAAACATAGTTTCTACAATCTCAATTGTAACTGGCAAAATAAGCTCTTCACCAATGGTGTGAAGCTTCTACATCTGGTTATTTTATATGAAACTTTATAGCAGGCAAGTAAAGCTGTTTCATTTGCAGGCAAAGGTTTTTTAAAAATGGTGTTTGCTTTTCATATAATTTTAATTTTAATTCGAAGAGTTGTTAGGGTTTGTTAACGTACTCATTATAAAGCGTTTCCAAATGTCGTTTAAGTTTATTAGGTTTCATGCTGTCTGCTGCCAAAATTTTTGAGCAAATGACCCACAGAGACCTTTCTTCTTCAGTTCTGGTAAACCCAAAATTTAAGTATTGTTGAGAATATTTTCTTGATTTTATTTTTGGAACCATGCTTGTCTGTGCACTTGTTGATGTTTCACTATTGTCTAATGCTCGCTTACACCCACTTAAATATTTATCCATGATTCTGTATAAACCTACTGCCGTAATATTTAATTTTGTGAATTGTAATTAACATGCAACTAACACGCAAATTACAACATACACAATAGAAGGATCGACTTGACTGAGACTGGCTGGAATTGAATGAAGTGCAGGATTTATACACATTTGTACAGATGGTCCAGAATGTTTGAGACAAATCGTAACTTCTCGCGAAACCATGAGAATGTCCAATATGGTAGACACAAGACAGAGAGCAATAGAGAGACAGCGATTCTCTCTACAGCGGGTTCTTTGCAGCAGGTTGGTGTTGCCAAATATTAATAAATTTACTTATTCTTGGCAATTTTTAAGGTTTGTAATTAAGGTCATAGTGTAGCTTTAGCTTCAAAATACATTATTATTGTATACATTGTTATTATGTGAGAGAGGGGGGCACGATGAAAATTATGATCGAAAATTGGGTCGCAAATACTGAAAGGTTGAGAAATGCTTGTGTAATTGAAATTGACTTCAGGTGGTATGTATGTTGGATTATTAATGGAATCCATATCGAATCAAAGTAAATGTTGGGTGACAAATTTGATTTTGTTTTTCTATGAAATGAAACCTCAACTGAATTTGTAAGTTATCTCACTAATTTGTATATGCTTTTAAAGTTGTGAAGTCCTTTTTGAATCACCCAGTGTTTTGGATTATAGCAACATAAAAATATTTTGTAATTTTACCTTTATTTCATTTATGAGAAATAGGAATATGATCTATAACTACTTATAAATGAGATGTTATAAGGCAAATGTAGCTTAATAAGTATATATATATATATATATATATATATATATATATATATATATATTAAATAAACCACTTAGTTCTAGAATATTGAGATAAAACATAATATTAATTTTTCATGAAAGTACTTTTGTGGGATCCCGCATCTTCAGTCACGATTGAAATAATTCCATTATTAGATAATAAAAATATAAAAATAAAAATATTGAAATGATGATAATTGTGTATTAATTTACTTGAGTGCTGCTATCTGTTGCAGTTTTTATAAGAACATCTCCCTCAAATACTGCCTGATGGTTTAGGAAATTGAAGTTTACATCTAATAATATAACAGTCCTTAAAAAATTAAATCACCTTTGGTCTCATAAAATTAACTCTTAAATGTGATTAATAGAGCAATCAAACACATACATAATATCAACAAAAAGTTTAATGATGAAATAAACATCATAAAACATGTAGCGATTGAAAATGGATATGATATTACTTTAATAATATTTGTAAAACAATAACAAAATAACTACCGTACAAACAATACACAATAAATAAGTGAGTGAAAAAATATACACTAATAATATCATTAAAAACATTTCTTACAACTTATAATAAAGAAATATTTAAACTAGCTTGCAAACTTATAACCACATATTGGATATTCATTATGCAATAACAGAAAAATTTCAAACATAATCGAGGATGTGTGATCCCGCAAAAGTTCTTTCATGAAAAATTAAAGTAAGATATGTCTTATCTCAATATTCTTTATTAGGTGGTTTATTTAATAGAATTTAAATATAATAAACAGTACAGAGGAATAATATAAATCTTAAAAATAAATGAATTTGTGTATATATACAGAACAGATATAGGGTCTCTCACTGCGGCTAACTACAAGAGTTAAAGGTGGTGATGTGCGACACCTTCACAGTAATGAAAGAAAAAAAACAGACTTTGGGGCAGTTATGCAACAGTTAATGCTAAGGATTAAAAACATTAACCATTCATAGTTCAATTGAAACTAGTTCTTCCTGGTCAAGCAGTAAATTTGTCAAAGTTGGCTGTAATTTTAATTAACTTGTTTTTGTTAGGAGCTTGTGTAAACAAGTTCAGATGCTTTTTGATGATCTTACAACCCTTGTTACATCTTTTCTCTCATCTTTTGCTGCTTATTCAATTTTTAAAAAAATTGTTTTTCATATAAGTAGGTAGTTTACAGGTGTAAATGACTAATTCTTTTATATATATATATTTTGTTTTTATTCTTTTGTATGGCAGAGAGTATTTGCATCCTTTTTTGCTTAAATTTAGGTTCTTTGTTTGGATACCAACATCTCAATAAAACTAAAAATTAAAAAAAATTGCTCTAAAAACTAAAATATTAACTAACTGGAAAACTGTTAACAAAACCAAAATTGGTAGCCCATTCTATCAGAAACTAAAAATTTTTTCTCATTAAAAAAAAATTTAATTCTGCATTCTTTATGAATAACATTGAAATTAGTTACTTGACAATGATGAAAACAAAAACCAATATTATAAGTGACTAGCATAAATGAGAAAAACCGATGGTTTGTTGTAATAAACAGTGATATCTCATGACAGCAAAGTTAGATGTATTTCAGTAGATAATACTCCAAGAATTAAAATTCAATAGAATTGATAGATGGGTCGACAAATGATCTTTTGGCTGAGTAAACAAAAAAAAAAATAATAATAATAATTAAGACTGATGTACATCAGTATTAAATTAGTGATAAAAAGACAGAAAGACAATGATATTGAGCAGGAGAGGTTATTTCAATAATGCTGCACTAATTATAGGTGACAGTATTTTCCAACCTAGAAGTATGTTATAGTACAAAAACTGTGTATAGTATAACAAAAAAGCATTGAATTGCTTTAATTTTTTATTAAGCGAATATTTTTTGAATGTATAAGAAACATAGAATTAACAAGATGTGCTTCCAGTTAATCCCCTTCCGCCAGATTTATATTACCAGTGCAACAGTATTCAGTAGTAGTTAAGAAAAATTGAAATTATTCCAAGTTTGAGTTAAGAAAGTTTCATTGTAATTGCAGTTGATTTAAAAAAAACTTTTTATTCTAAATTTTGTGTATTTTTATGAATAATCTAAACCTTTTTTAATTAATTAAAGGGCTGAAGGAGCAGATTAGAAAAGTATGTCAGGAAGAGTATTTAGTTTGTGGAGAGGGGGATGAACAAGGTGGCCCTTGGATGGAGAAGGTATTTGTAATATATTATTTGATACTTTTTTGTTTGTGTATTACATTATTTGATTTTTTTTGTGTGTTTTTTATTTATAAAGAGATTAGTTAGTTTATTTATATAATGAATTTTTGATTTTGTTTCATTTGAGGGAAATGTTTATTTCTGATTTCTGTTAATTTTTTTGTCAAGAGAAGAAATGAAAGGAAATTTTTTTAATTTTTATATAAAGTGAATTTTAGAAAGTAATTTCAATTGTAAAAGCACTGATTAGTGTATTAGTGTGATTAATGTCTAATTCAATTTGTACACAGGTAAAAAAAAAAAAAGAAAAAGTACTTATATGCAACATAACGGCAGTGTACAAGTTTTATGATGAATTTTTAAAACAATCTGTTTTGTCTATTTCTGTGTAATGAATTTATAATTTTTTTTTTTTATACATATGAAAATCCTTTGTACATAGAAATATTTGTTTGTAGTAAATCATTTACAACTATCTGAGAACAGAATTAAAAAATCTTTTTTTTCCCGTTATTGTTGGAATATTTTCATGTGATGCTGCATCAACAGTAGCTTATTTTCTTAATTATTTATGTATAATTTAGTTATTGTATATCATTTTACCAATTAATATGATAACTTATTAGTTAATTTAAAGCTTATACTCTGTAATCAGCTTAATGAGACTGCAAGAATAATAAATTTAAACTTGAATGTAAGTTCAATCATATGTAAAAGAGGAATATTTAATGAATTAGCAAGTAGTCGGAAGGCAGTCTTATTAATGTTTCTACACTAGGTATTTTAAATTAATTGATTTGTTACTAGTATATTTCTCAAGTATTTATTATATTTTTATATAATTGATAAATTCATATATCATGGATTACTACAATAATATGTACAATTTATAAAAAAAAATAATATTAATAAGCTACTGATAACCCAAGTTCATGTGAAAATCTTCTGTTTGTTTTGTTGTATACTGAGATGGCTTGTAAATGACCAGATGGAACTGGATGTGGAGTATTGTAACACATTAAAATGAGCTGGGTTTTATTTAATAAAAGTGCTATGTTTTTGAATGATATTAATTGTTAATCTTATTGTTTGGATTTATTGCAATATAATGATACATGGTGAATTTTCTTTTTTCTTTTGATTTCAGAAAGTTTCCTTTAATTGAAACAATTCTAGTAAAGTTTTTTACTTAAGTAAATTTTTTTTTATTGTAAGTTCTTAAAATATCAAATTGTTCTGCTCTGTTTATTTAATTTTAAATGAAATACAAACCGACCAAAACTCAGTAAACAGATAAGATAAGTTAAACTAACCATATTAATTCCAAGAATCTATTTTCGCACGATCCTGCATCATATAATATATAATGTGAATATATATATTATTTTTTTACTGCTGTTTCTATAAAACTAATATATATTTTTTTTAAAAAACTCTGAGATCGAGATGCGCCTATAATTATTATCAGTTTCCTTGAATTTTTCCTGATGTAAACTGGTACATTTTTTTTTAATGTCCATTTTTATTGCCATAAACTCTACATTTATTCTTATTTAAATTTATTGATTGTTAGAGATTTAAAAATATACATTTAATATAGCTTAACCATTATTTTATTAGAATATTCAAAAATTTGAAGAAAGTCCTTCAGTCACTTCTCAAAAAAAAAACAAACAAAATTTTCATTTTCTTCAAAACTATTTGGCTTCTTATTTTACAGAAACCACAAGATAGGTTATAGTCATGAGGCTACAAGATTATGAATGTTTCCTTCATACACAGATTTTTTTTGTGCTGAATACAGCTGCAAAATATTGGTTGTATTTTTGTTTAGAGCTAAAGTTTAAAAAATAATGGACTAAACCATTGATTCTCAAACTTTTTCACCCACCGCCCACATTGAGAATCAAAAATTTTCTAGCGCCCCAAAATTTTTAAATTTACTATCTGTTAAAAATAATAATTGCAATTGCTATTTTTATGATGCAATCTTAAAAACAGCAATTGCAATTGTTTTTAATCGTGGTGCCCTGTTTCTGAGTTGAAACTTTCATTTTAAATGAGAGCAATTAAAACGCATATTTAATAATATTGGATGTATTTTTATTAAAATTGATTTTAAAAAAAATTACAATTGTATTTATATAGTTATATAACAATAGTGATAGCATATTCAATATAACAATACAATAACTAAAACAAAGCTTTCACTTGAAAAATTACACTTACATTAATGTGAAGTATGATATCGATGTGCCTGAAGGATGATTTCAATGTGCCTTTTCTCCAATTTTGTGTGGGCCTTCTACCGCACCCCTTCCTAAGTCACCAGCGCCCACAAGGGGACATTATCACCCACTTTGTGAACGAGTGGCCTAACATAAGGAACAGATTAAGAAGGATTAAAATTTAAATTTCTCTAAACAGATTAAGACATATATGAAGAATTTAAAAAAATAAACATGCATCATTAGAAGTGTTTAGAGATTAAATTACTTACGGAATCTCATTTAAAGTGATATTTTATAAAAATACAAATCAACTTTTTCCAATCATTTGTGAATATGGATGATGTGGTCAACATTTTACGTAATGTTGATTTGTTGTCAGCTTGATTTGGAATATCTGGAGTAAACTTTAGTATTTGATTTTTGAACTCAACAAGATTAACATAAAAAGAGTTGATTTTTAAAATAAAAAATTGATTTTAGATAAAATTAAAATGTTATGGCACATTACATTTTGAATGTAATAATAAAACATGATATACTTCATTCAGTTTCTGAAATTAGTTCCTACTTACATAATATTACATTAATCAGGATGTTGTAATCGTTTGTCAAATATGTTATGATTGTATGATTACCGTGAAATTTGTATGAAAATAAAATCATAGAGCATCCTTCACTCACTTCATATAATAATCATCTTTAAGTTATTTCACAGTGCTACAATGTCTTATGGATTAAAATTCAGTATTATAAATGATGAAGAAGCATGCTTTGTAATGTATTATGTGCTATTTGAATTTACTTATTTTTTAATAAGTTTTGCAGTGCTTTATTAATTGTGATCGTGTTGCAATGTTTGTTGTTATTTTCATTTTTTTTTTTTTTTTTTTTGTTTGATTGTAAATTTAATAAAAGTAAGTGTGGTAGATGGTAATTAATTAGTGTATTATTAGATAATGACACATTATTTTATCTTGTGTTAATGCACGCCTGGCACATCATCATAACAGTGTTTCATGGGAGAAACTTGGATAGAAAAGGTACGAGTGATTAACTAGAAGTTGTTCTGGTTTTTTCTTTCTTATTTTGTCATATTTTTCTTTGTTTCTCCTATTATTGTTTGTACATTTCACTTATTTTTCCCCCATTTTTAATTTTTTGCTGTTTGGTGTAAATGATTCTTCTGAAATATAAACAAACCATCAGTTAAGCTCTAAATTGTTTACGATTGAGCCTTTGTAATTCAAGTTCGTTGCTTTTCATGCTTGGTTTAATTAAATAAAATAATTTTGAAAATTGTTTTAGCTAGTAATTCCAGCCGCTAGCAGTACATTGGTCCCGGTGGTATCATTAAATTTAAGAAGCATTTTGCATGATCATCAGTTAAAATTTGTAACCATGAATATTTTTATCATTTTTTTCTATCGTATTTCATTAGGTTTATGTCTGGATTTCCATCCATTGTGGAAATAAAAACGTGAAAAATGGAAGAAATTGGTTTAAGGCATGAAAAAAGTGTTTAAAAATCCATTGGATGATAATTATTTAAAATTAATATAAAAAGTTGAGATGGTTTTTAGAAAATTTAAATGTTTTTTCTAAATCCTGTCACAGCTATACAAAATGGCCTGTGATTAATTAATATTAGAAATTGTATATTCAAGGACAATTTAAATAAAGTAGAAAATTAAACAATACACATTCCACTTAAATAATTTTTCAACAAATGTCCACTACATTGAGTAATATAAAATAATTAAATATAATATCAAAACCACCAAATACAGTTAAAAAAATTTAAGAACACTTACCTAACAGCAGCGCTTTCGAAGTTAAATAAATAAATAAATAAATTAATTAATGTAATTAAGTAAATAAATTATTCTTTATATCGTCATATATGAAAGAGGATTTATTTAACTTTAATTACAAAACATGTTTAGTTTATATTTTTTTGTATAATCTTGTTATTTTAACTGTTGAAGATGAAGTAATTTATCTTTGAAAGTGCTCCTGTTAGAGAAGTATTTTTTGTGTGTGTCTGGTTTAAATATTTCATATTTAAATTTTACTCACCTGTATATTGTAATTATTAATCTTACTATTTTTTGACTGAATTTGGAGGTTTTGATAATACATTTAATTATTTTATATTTAAATAAATGTAATCGTTAGCTTTAATGAAGTAATGAAAAGAAAAATGCTAATAATAAAACTGTACAAAAATTCTTGCTATATTTATAAATGATATAAAAAAGAAGTATGAACATTTAAGTAATGATATAACTTCACTTTCAGCAGTCAGAAACAGAAAGCTATAGTGTTGCTTAAAACATTGAACACTCATTCTAGAGTGAACACAAACTTCCTGTATTACTCCCTTTTTATTAATTAAGTCATTATTTTTATTAATTAAGTATTATTTCAAGGAAGACTGGTATGGCCAATACCAATTTTGTTTTATTTTTATGAGAAACAAATATTTTTTTTTGTAAAAATTAAAATAAATGCTCAAAGTTCATATGAGTCACATTAATTTTTGCAGTATTTTTGTAATCCTTTTATGTTATTAAAATTTTATACTAGGGTACAAAATTTTAATAATTTATTTTACCATAATAGGTTATGGTAAAATAATATACTTCTTATCATTTTTAAGAAAGGAAGTCTCTTAGTTAAGTAATTTCTGATAATTAGGGACATTTTTAAACTCTTTGTTTCTAATATATATATTTTTTTTATGACCGGTTAACAATCAACATGAATTAGTTGTCATATAATTGATCTGATGGCTGATTTCTTGGGTGTAAGGTATTTAAAATGAGCCAGATTTCCCTTTTTTTTCTAATTTCAATTTTTTTTAGTTTCTTTATGTATAGTAAATTAGAATTATTTTCATAACTGATACATTTTTGGATACATGTGCTCTCTTAATAGTTTGGTTTTGTTTCTAAGAACAGAAGTCTCTTAGATACAGCTATAGTAAAGTTATGCATTTGAATTTAATTTTTTACCCTGTGGTAATCTGGAAGACAATGTGAAATCTTTTTTTTATATTTTATTTGCTCTGTTTATTGGAATTAAAATTGTTTTTTAAAATAAAAGAAAGTTCTTTGTCGAGTTTTTGTGCACTGTCAGTCATTTCTTTAGTAAAACCATTCAACTCATCTTTTTTTTTTTTTTTTTTTTTGTCTTCAGTCATTTGACTGGTTTGATGCAGCTCTCCAAGATTCCCTATCTAGTGCTAGTCGTTTCATTTCAGTATACCCTCTACATCCTACATCCCTAACAATTTGTTTTACATATTCCAAACGTGGCCTGCCTACACAATTTTTCCCTTCTACCTGTCCTTCCAAAATTAAAGCGACTATTCCAGGATGCCTTAGTATGTGGCCTATAAGTCTGTCTCTTCTTTTAACTGTATTTTTCCAAATGCTTCTTTCTTCATCTATTTGCCGCAATACCTCCTCATTTGTCACTTTATCCACCCATCTGATTTTTAACATTCTCCTATAGCACCACATTTCGAAAGCTTCTAACCTTTTCTTCTCAGATACTCCAATTGTCCAAGTTTCACTTCCATATAAAGCGACACTCCAAACATACACTTTCAAAAATCTTTTCCTGACATTTAAATTAATTTTTGATGTAAACAACTTATATTTCTTACTGAAGGCTCGTTTAGCTTGTGCTATTCGGCATTTTATATCGCTCCTGCTTCGTCCATCTTTAGTAATTCTACTTCCCAAATAACAAAATTCTTCTACCTCCATAATCTTTTCTCCTCCTATTTTCACATTCAGTGGTCCATCTTTGTTATTTCTACTACATTTCATTACTTTTGTTTTGTTCTTGTTTATTTTCATGCGATATCAACTCATCTATATCTTTGATTATTTACAATTAGTAATAAGATTCCAAATCAAGAACATTCCAGTTTTCCCTGAAAACATTCATACTGAAAGCTGCCATCTTATGTTGCACAGATTAAACAATTGTTTTTATAAGAATTTTTTAATCTATTGTCGTCCTTGATATAAAATATTATCTTAAGTTGGATATAGTATTTAAGCTCTACTGTAAACTTTTAATTATTTGAATTGGCCATAATGATGATTATATATATGAAAGACTGTTAAACATTTGAGAATCACTCCAAATGTATGTTATTCTGTATTTATAATTATTTTTTATTCTATTATAACTACTAATGATGATTGTTGAACAGTTTTTAATTTTTTTTTTAATTCTTGAGAGTATTATTATTCTGATTATCTAATTTATTTAACACCATTAATAATTGGTGCTACTTTAATATGAGATCTACCATACCATTGTGCATGCAATTTGTGTATTTAATGATAATTTGATGAGCAAGTAAAGCAAGCATTCGGTTAAGTTTGGTTAGGTATATTGATATTGTATCAAGTTATATGAAAACGATGTTACTGTACCATACTTAACCTAACGCTTGCTTCGCTCGCTAACCTTGTCTAGTTAATATTAAATATACAAATAATATACAATTTGTATATAATTTAAAATACTAGTTTACTGTTTAAAATAAATTAGGTGGGTCACTAACCAAGTAGATGGGGCAATGCCATGTTAGATCTCATGAAGATTGTAAATTGTGTATTAAAGTAGCACCACTTAATTTATGTAAAAGTTAATTGTGCCTGTGCATTATTTCATTCAATATTTATTCATAGTTTTCCATAAATTGAGTTTGATTTTGCAAACCAGTTCAGTCACAATTAGCTTCTTAAAAAACTTTTTAATGCACAATGCTTTCTTAAAAATGTTATTTTCTCTAAATGAGGTGCAACAATCAAAATAAGCTTTTAGATCTACCTAAGAAGTTGCTGTGTTCACATGTTCTTTGTCATTGCACAAAGAAAATCATAATGTTGTCACTAATGTTAACTTGACTGGTGTATTATTTGATTCTCCTTGGAAAAAAAATTCCCTATTTAGATAATTTTGATAAATATATTGTTTGGCATAACAAAAATAAAAGAGGTTTTACTGTAAAATAGACTTAGGTTGCTCAAAGACCATGTTTGCAATCTTTAAAGAATCTTGGGTTTAAAGACTGAAGATTTAGATAATAAGAAATTTCTGTTAGAAAGAAATGACTGACATTGCTGTACAAATTAAATTTTTAAGAAAAGTACATTCAATAAGAAGAGAAATATATCATTGACCCATAGTTTATTTGAAGTTGGGTGATTCGAAATCATTCCAGAAATTATATATGGCAAAATAGGACAAGCAGCAGTAGTGTTCCAGATTGGAAAAGGATTGTGATTAATTAATTCTCAGCTGTGCCAGATCAAGCATGAGTTTATATAAAGTTATGAGTTAATCTTTCAGCATAAAGGAAATTACCAACAAGAGGTCACCAGTAAAGTATTTAGAGAGTTTATTTTTTTGTATTTTTTTCGTTTATAAATTAGTTGTGCAGTTTTAACTGGCAATAGTTATGGATAATGCTGATTACACGCTTCTCTGTACTTCTGGAGAAGGTTCTTATATGGAATAAAAAAGACATCATAGTATGGTTAAATAAACATAAAATACAGTATTTTTCTTGTCGTACAATTCCACAGCAGATAAGAATCATTGATTAGCAGTGGAAGAATTACTGAGTACATGAGCTGGAAGAAATCGCAGCATAAATGGGACACAAAGTAGTAAGGTTACTTCTCTATCATAGGGAGAGGTAGCATAAAAAAGTAATACTTTTTGTAATAAAACTGGAATTTTTTGAAGGTGCTTTAAAATGAGTGATAATAGAGGATGGAAGAAATGTATCAAACATTCTGAAAAATTACAAAAGAAAAACTACAAAAATTTATAAGAGAAGATTTGCAAGATAAAATTGTACAACAATTTTTGATAAATTTATGTAGAAACAACAATACAGCCATATTGAATGAGTATGAGTTTGAAAAGTGATAAATAATTTTACTCACTGTAACTGTTAAAGATGTCTTGAAATTAGGTTACTTAGGTTAAATGTCTTAAAAATTATGTGAAAAACATAATGCTGTGCATGTAGGAAGTGTTTTATCACTTTGCCTACATTTAAACAGACAGGATAAACTAGATTTATTTTAAGCATATACTATTTTTTATTTTAATTGAACAATATTTTTTTCATTTTTCTGTAGTAAAACTGAAGTACTGTTTGATAGAAATAATAAATAGAATTTAAAATAAAAATAAAAACAATTATCTTCTATTAACACATTTAAATTTGTTTGCTTATTAATATGCTTTTAATTTAATAATACTATTCATTAACATAAAAAATAAAATTGAGAATAAATATCCAAATATAATAAATAAATAACTTGAATACATAATATTTAGTTATCTAATACATAATAACAGTACATATGGTTTTTAACATTTTACAGGACCTTAGAGGAATACATTGAAGGATGTGGAAGGGATACATGTAGTAGAACTGGAACTCGCCATATTGTTGTTCTTATTTTAATGATCTGTTTTTAGTTAATAATTGTAGTATCACTAAATTTTTTTAAAATCATGTTATTTATTACTTCATTTTGAGGGCATCATCTGCTATGTAATTTAGCCCAGTGAAAATTTGTAGTGTATGAAAAAAGTATGAAAAAATCCTCTGGGTGAAAGGCCAAGATGCTACCACTCCCTTCACAGAGATCGGAGTAATAACTTTCAGTTTGATTTGAACACACTGTTGCTGGTGTACTTCGGTGATTGGTGATCTTGTCTCAGAAATGATTGGACAAGATTGCCTATTGGACTGAATTAGATTATTTTTTATTTACAAATTTTATGGTATTATAATTGGTAAATTATGTTTTTAGTCTTTCCAGTCATATTAGACCCAAGGATAGATGTGCTGGTCTTTTATTATTTGAGAAATTATTAATATTTAATTAACATGTTTGCAAACACATTCACCATGGGTGCATGGCGTGGGTGCTCAGTGACATTTTAAAATGATCAAGTACCATCAGTATTGCATGCCTGCTATTAGTAAAGGGTGCATTCACTACTTTTGGTATAGTCACCTATCATTTTTCAATATTGAATGTATCTAACAAGGTTTACATTACAGTTTAATAACTTACTACATGAAGTGATGTACTTCTATATTACAGTTGGTAAACATGATCAGAGAACTGCTGAAGGTTGAAGAATACATAACTGTTTTCAGTCATATTGAATGATTTTCTTGTCCTAATTTATTTCATCATTTTGAAAGTTTTATACCAGTTTTTCTTTTTAATTTAACAGAAGAGTATTTAATTTTTTTTTGTAAAATCTTCACATATAATTAATTCAAGTCTCTGGTTCTAGGAGTTATGTATGAGATACAATCAAAAAATTCTAATTTTAGATGTACAGAAAAAACTTCAAAGTGGTCCCTTTGTACAATGATTCAATGTTCTCAGGGCTTTTCCCACTGTAGATATGCCCTGAGAAAGACTTCTGCTTTTAAGTATATCTAGCTTCTACATCTCATACTCCTTTACTCACTCATCTCGAAACAGCAATCTTTCAGTGTGAACTTTATCTTGAGGAGAAGGAAAATATTGCTAGATTCACCAATTATAAATGTATGAATCAACAATCATTTTGTTCTGATGAAAAACTTGTGAAGTTGGGTGAATTGACATGAAGTAGCAGTTGCACTAGTTCCATAGTCTTAAGTCTTAAGAAAAATGTCCAAATTACTCATTGATGATATCAGAAATTTTTTTGGTGAATTCACAGTTCTCAAACCACAAAAAATGCCTAATTTTGTCATATTTTTGATTATTGTGTTTGTGGAGGAATGCTCTAATCTCTTCATAATCCGCTGATTTTCTGCCCATCTTGTTTGTATAGTTCATCATCTCTTTCTGATTCTTTTCATATTCTTAAACTTCCAATTATTACACTCATAGAATTGATATATTTTTTCCGTAATTTCCATTTTGAAAGAACTTGTCTGAAAATTAACTATGATTAAGCACAATGTCAAGTAGTGACTGACAACTAATCTGTATAATAAATTATGTGGTTCATGCCTGGACCAATATTTTACTAAAGGGTAAAATATTTTATTGTAACTATTATTAATTGTTTATTTATAGTAAAACAATTTCTATTTATTTCATTGCTAGTATTTTGGAACAATGTGCATGTATTGCTTGATCTTTTTTTACCTTTTAGGTTCTGTTATATAAATTTTTTATTTTGTTTTTTTTTAAAAAGTTTGTTTATTTTTCATTTGGTTATTGAAGGTACAGTCTAGAAGTATTAGAGAGATATTAAATAATGTAGTGCAACTATTATTTTTATTAAAATAAGAATAATTAGTTTGTAAAAAATATACTCTTTAGTATCAAATAGATTTATGGATAGTTACATACTAAATGGAAATAGACATTTTTTTTAACTGCGTTTTATTACACTTATAGTATACACATACATAGTAGATGATCTGTATGTGTATAGCTTTGCTATACATTTTGTATTAATTTTTTACATATTTTATTGATCTCAGATTTGTAATTTAAATCATGGTTTAATGATGGTTGGACCCAGCGGTTCTGGTAAATCAACTGCATGGCATGTTCTGTTAAAAGCACTTGAACGTTTTGAAGGTGTTGAAGGTGTTGCTCACGTAATTGATCCAAAAGCTATATCTAAAGAAGCACTTTACGGTGTACTTGATCCTAATACACGTGAATGGACCGATGGACTTTTTACACATGTTTTAAGGTAATTATATTAATATAATTCTCTTTATATTCTGTTACAGATTGTAATACTCTTTTAAGTTTAGAATGCAATAGATTTAGATTAGATTTTATAAAAAAAAAAATAGGAATCCTGTTTGGCTTGTTGTGCAATCCTGGGTAGGAGGTACCTGAGACAGCTCTCCAAACACTGAATTGCTACCCCGCTGAGATAAAATAAAGAAACGACTGCTATAACAGCTACTAGGAGATGTCACAGATGGAACCGGGATGATGACTGATTCAATTCCCCTTATCTAAGGAAGAAGGAGTAAATGATAAGGATAGAAGAAGAAGAAATCAGATCAACTGATGCTGATCAGGATAGTTTATAATTTACTACTTTGCATAGGACCCATCTATAATTTTATATCTATACCTATCTTGGATTAGTCAAGAAACTTGTCTAGACAAGAAATTTAAAAACAAAGAAGTAAAGTAAATTTTCATCATACCTAATAAAAATTAGAGTAATTTAAAAAGTCCAACTATAATTATCTGTATTGTAGTCATGTTATCAAACATCTTTTTCTGGTATTTTTGAAGGGAAAATTTAAACTGATATACTTTTTAAAATTAAAATGCAATTTAGACTTAATTTTTACACAGTTTGTGAGCTTGGGACTTACAAAGTGATTCACACACCCGCATTTTTACAAAAATATAAGTTAAAAAATTTAAAAATTATTTGAATTCAGTATTTAAGTAATTACAGAATTATACATAGTAATTATTATTATTTATTTCTAATTTTTGATTTTAGCTTTATTAGATAAAGATTTTAAATGAAATCTTGAATTACCATATTTATTCGAGTACCCCCACACTTTTTTTCTTGGAATTGGAGAGAAAAAATAAGGGTGCAGGGCTTACTTGAAACATAGCCTTTAGCCAGGATTATATGTGTAAAGAAAACGTTTTCTTAGATGTACCTAAATGCAATCACATAAGTATTAGGCTTTCACATAGGCTTATCACATAAGGCTTTCGTTTATCAATACTGGATGCTGCTTATATAGAATACATCCTTAATTATTAACATCCTGTTCATATTTTCGATATGAACGAAGTTACAGTATTTTTTAAAAACTGATTGATTCAGTATAGGCTGCATTAGGTTCTAATGACACTACAGTTACAGCAACAGTCTATTCGCCATAGTCATTGTACTGTTTGTATATGTGCACGGTTAAGTGCATTTTATCTGTTTAGTTTATCTTATAAAGTTTAATACAGTGATTTAGCATTAAAAAGAGTACATAAGGTCTGTGTCAACGATCTTTTACAGTAAATGAAAAACTGCGCGTTATAGAAGAGGCTGATAAACTTGGAAATCGCGGGGCAGGAAGAAAATTTGGCACTGGTAATAAAAGGGCTTTTTGTGGTTTAAAACCAAAATACACAGACATACAAAAAAAAATTGTATGACTTATGGAAAAAAGGAAATGCGTGTATGCTTTCACGACAGAAATGTTTCAATCATATGCTCGTGAAATCGCTAAATCATTGAATAAAGTTGATTTTAAAGCAAGCCGTGGATGGATAACATGTTTTTTTGCACGAAATGATTTGTCAGTAAGAAGAAAAACGACCATTTCTCAACGACTTCCAGGCGCTTATGAACAAAAAATATTACATTTTCACAAATACATAATAAATCTTAGAAAAGATAAAGGGTATTTACCTTCTCAAATAGGAAACGGTGACCAAACCCCCGTATATTTTGAAATGCCATTTGACAAAAAAGGTGAAAAAAGTGTCACGATTCACACTGGTGATAATGAAAAACAAAGGTGTAGTGTAATGCTTTGCATTACTTCTGATGGATCAAAATTACCTCTTTACATTGTTTTTAAAAGAAAAACTCCTCCTACCGTATAGGTAAATGGAGGTATTATCAGAGCACAGGAATCAGGTTGGATTCTTAGTTTTAGATTGGATCAGGTGTATATGGTAAAATTGATCAGGAAATTTACTTAGTAAAAAAAATACCGGTATGCTAGTAATGGACAGTTATCGGGGGCATACGACTGAGAAAGTGAAAGAAATTTTAAAAAAGGGTATGACAAAGCAAGTAATAATTCCAGGCGAATTGACATCTCTATTACAACCACTAGATTTCTACATTAATAAACTGTTCAAATCTGCATTATAACAACTGTACAGTATATGGATGACTGATGAAAATTTTTTTCTCACACCTACAGGAAGAATCGAACTCCCAGATTTTAACCAGATTTGTGTTTGGATAAAAGATGCTTGTGAAGGTATTTCCACGGAATTAGTATAGGTAAGTTTTAAAAAATGCGGAATTTCTAATGAACTTGATGGTAATGAAGATGTCACCTTTGGCAGAGCGACGTGAAGACTACCCGTAACTCTTCTACAGACATTGACAGTGACTAATTAAAAATAAAATGCCACATTAAAAAGTGTATTGAAATGATCATTTTCAACATGATACTTTTTTATCGTTTTACTGGCCTACTCATTCTGAACTAAACTGAGTATACTACTAGTATACTGAGTATACTAGTAGGACCAGGACAATTTATGATTTTTTTTAAATTTTGAATTTTTTAAAAATGTATTGATCTTTACTCCAGATGATGGAGTCCAAGTAAGCTGAAACATCTAGAGTACATATCAATGTGGTGGTAAGGTGGATTACATTAATTGTTAATTTATTGAAGTCTTGAGTATCGGGAACAAAATAACTAGGCTAAGTTTAAATGCTGTGTATTACTATCTTAAATTGTTGCATTATAATTTAATGTTTGTTTCTTCATGATTGTATGCATTATTATTTGAGTAATGATTCCTTTGATTTTATATGTACGACAAGTTGGTTGCATTTTGATTTTAATACCAAATTTTAGCAGAAAAGCATTACACAGTTTATACAAAACCAGCTTGACTTGATTACTCACTTCATTGTCATATAATTTTGGGGAATTATAGAGGATTGTTGAAAGTTGCTATTCTGTTGAAGAAAATATTACAGTAATGTTTTAATGTTGGGTTCATATTAAATTTATTTGTCAAAAAATCTTATTGTAAATAATAGTACTATAATGTAACTATTTAATATAATGCCATTCATCTGTTTTATACTGTATAGTTTCATACATTTAATATTACTTCACCGCTGATAAATGTATTCGGAGAACCAGTCAACGATTATAAATTATTATGAAAGCAATTTTCCTTGATAAATTCCTTTTTATAATTCATTGTTACTCACAGAAAAGGAATTGATTTCTTTGATAGATTTCTCTCTGTCTAGTACAGATTCTCTACATGCAGTACCCATTGAGGCAGTTTCATTCATTGTGTACATTAAATTTGTTACTTTTTACATATATCTATCACCAGTTTGAGCCAGGGATGTTATTAATTAGAATCTTATACAAAGTGGTAGCTGAGAACATTTCTAAGAAACCATTAAAATTAAAATATAATTGGTTTTTTGACTGGGGAGTTACTGACCTCCTGGATCGGATTGCTCATCTGCGCTATTCTAACACATTAATTTATTACTATAAACTGTCTTTCTCGGTCGTACTTACATTCATTGATGTATGCTTATTTTAATTTGTCAGAATGTAAAGACACTCACTATATATTCAGTCTCATGATAAACAGAATAAAAGTGTTTTCTCTTAAAGTTTTTTTTATTATATTATTATCAATATTTGTAATTTTTTTTTGTAACAAAATGTAAGTACTTTTCTTATGATTGCAGGAAAATAATAGACAATGTCAGAGGTGAAATCAATAAATGCCAGTGGATTATTTTTGATGGAGATGTCGATCCAGAATGGGTTGAAAATCTTAATTCGGTACTGGATGATAACAAACTGTTAAGATTGCCAAACGGTGAACGTCTTTCTCTACCACCAAATGTCAGGCTTATGTTTGAGGTAAATTGAATTTTCTTTTAAGATTATATTGTATTTTTGTGTTTATCTATCTTCTATTTTACTTTTATGATATTTCCTTATGATTTTTATTTTAGGCATTTAATTATGATTGTTAAATTTTTTTCTCATCCTTGCCCCACCATGATTTAACATACTTCCTGTTTATCTTCTCTAGCTGATGTCATTTAATACTGACTATAGCAGTGAAGTAAAAAAAAGATGTAACATGAAATTATTTTCTGTTATTATTATAGATACTCAATTCCATTTAAAAAAGTAATAAATAAAAAAAATTAAGTTTTGCACATATGGCTTCTGAGCCACCTCCAGTAGTTATTTTTTGCAGAAGGTGACAGGATCAGATCTGTATTAACGTATGCAGTTCATGCTGAAACTTGCATAAAATACAATTTTATCACTGTTTAATACTAAATTTCATTAAAATTGCTTTAGTTGATAATTAATATTGTATCATTATTACTAGGATGAATATTGTTCTCCAGGTTGCTACAGTTTTTTTGCATGATTAAACATTTCTTCTTTCTGCAATCATGCAATATTGTGATTGACCATAGAGGTCACAGAATCTAATGCTGTTAATGAAATAATGTAATTAGTGTAACAAGGTGAATTTTTTTAATAAAGTAAATATGAACTCTAAAATACTGTTATACTAAACTGTTTAGTAGAAAACAAGCAATAATAAACTTAACTTTTGATAATGGATAAAAAGGTTATTTTACAAGGTTTTTCAAAATTAATTTCAAACTATAAAAATTAACAGTAGGCAAATCTATTGTACTTATTGACTTAAGTCATATATATATTTGTTTGTTTATTTATTTATTTTACTGTACTTAATCCTTTTAAGATGCATATTATTCCTCTGTACTGTTTAATTATATTTTAAATTCTGTTAATATAAACCACCTAGTATAGATTATTGTTATTTTTTGAATATATTTAATTTTATGTCATCTTTATAAATTTCTAATGTTTCTAAATTTGTTAAGATCAGAAATAGATTGTTTTTGTTTATGTCTGCTATATCAGATTTATTATTTCTGAATTTTTCTGTAATGTTCAAGAAATCTAGTTTTAAATGATCTATTTATTTTTTCTATATAAATACTATCACAATCTTTACATTAAATTTTTTAAATTCCACACAGATTGTTTATTCTATTATTATTTTTGTTATTTTAAATATTTTGTTGTGGTTGTTAGGTTTGTGTGCTGGTTTAAATATTTCTTTATTGTAAATTGTAGTAATGTTTACATTGATATTATTAGTGACATTGCCATGATGTGACATTGTTTTCTTTGTGTTAAATTTATATATATATTATGATGATTAAATAATATGAAGAAAAAAAATGCTGCTGATAAAGAGTTGTTAATCTCATTGATCTCTTCCTAAATATGCCTCCAACATTATTGTTTTCCTAGTTTTGAAAGAATTCATTTGAATGATTGTTGTAGGTACAAGATCTGAAGTATGCAACTTTGGCAACAGTTTCTCGTTGTGGTATGGTTTGGTTCAGTGAAGATGTTTTATCAACAGAAATGATATTTGAAAATTATTTAGCAAGATTGAGACATATACCTCTTGAAGAAAGTGATGATGATTCATTAGGATTTGCTCCCAAGAAAACACAATCTGAGGTTCTGAAAGAGGAAGAAATATCTCCAGCTATGCAGGTAAAAGAAATGTATTTATATTTATTCTTTTAATATTTTAGCCTTACAATATCTTAGAAAAAATTTACCAGTATTTAATTATTTTTATATTTTTTTAAATTTTTGTATTGGAAATGGATGATTTGATTAGAGGAAATCAGAGTGAATAAAATAGCAAGTAGTTATTTTCCTTAATATGTAAATGTGTTATCCAGAATCACAAATAAATACTTAGGTTTTGTTTGAATAGAGATGAGTAATTTTGAAAAGCTAAGTACAATTTTTTTAAAAATCTTTATGGTAACGTGCTTGCATTGTGCTTATTTATAATCATGGTTATATCATTTATAATCATGGTTCATGTTTGTGAAAGAAAGTTATAAAAAGAACTTTAAATAGGGTTCAAATTCTGGTCAGGCATGGCATTCATCATATGGTATAAATTTCCATTCTCATAGGGCAAAATGACCAAAGTAGTCTATGCCTGTCATGTAAAAAAAAAAGTATAAAGAATTGTTTTGTTTTTGTTTTTTTGAGAGAGAGATTGGAAATATCAATTTTTGAGTAGGGGGGAGGGGGTTGTTAGCCAGAAAATTATATACAAGAGATAGGGCTTGTCAGTAAGAAAAAATGGTGTTGTTTCTACATTTTGTTGGTGATCCATGGTTCCATTGCTGTATATTTGAAGACATTGGAGTTCATTGCTTCACTGTGTGTTGTGTAGTTGATCATATGAAAAATCATCAGTCAGAATTCATTTGAAAAATTAAACAAGTGGATCTACTTCTCTAGCACAATAAGGGACATATTTAAATCAGGTTAAGGTTTTATGGCATAACCGTTTTCAGATACTAATTGTAGTAGTGGCATTAGACTGTACTCATATTGAGGTAAAGAAACATGTTGAGTTTGCTGATAAGTACATTAACAGAAAGGCTAGTGTAAATATGTATGCTATGTACAGTGCTAATGAAAAATTCAAATTCACCAGCATCATTGCTGAGTGGCTCAGGAGCATTCATGATGTCACAATTTAGAGACGAAACACATTAAGAGAGGTTTTCACTGAATTACATGACGGTTTGTTTGCTGGGAGATCTGGGCTTTGGAATTTTACCTTGGTTGATCACCCATTGAATCATCCAACAGGCTCTTTTCTTTTTCAAGTTGTAATTTTTTCAACTTCATCTGCTGTAATAGTATATACATAATCACTCTGTAGTACTGTGTAAAAGAATGGATTATTTTTTTTTAACCGATATTTAGGGCTAGTTTCGTCCTAATTGGAATTCTTATTAATGGTTTTGCTGATCTCGAACTATATCTATTCTTTCTTTCCTATGACTACAAGGTGTGTATCTGGTAATGAGCCAAGTTTTCTGTACTTAATGTAACTTAACTAGGACAAATTCCTAGATAGGAATATGATTTTTATTATAGATTACATACAGTAGGTTTCTTGGATACAACAGGAACTGTGCTCCAATGTTACGTCCAGATTATAGATAAATAATCTAACATTTGTTACAAAATTATATAATAAAAATTTCGTGTACAGTGCTTGATTAGCTTATTTATCTCAAAATCTTTCTGCAATGACCCATGATAGTTCATCTGACTACTTGGAAGTGTCAGTTAATTTCTACAGTTAAAGAATGTTCCATATATATATATTATTATTATTATTATGCTTTTACGGCCAACATGGAACCACTTAAGTCAATTTTAGTTGGATCTTTTCTGAGAAAAGCGTGTTATTTTACTCTTCCGAGCTGCCCAGTATTTCTTCATCCGTTCAGATCTTGCTTTCTTTTCTTCATCCGTAAACACCCTCTTCGTTGTATTTTGTCGTTTGTCTGTCTTTTGTTTAAATCTAATGCTTTTATCTTTTAGCTTTGTAATTTTTCCAGTTTTATTCTGTAGGTCAGTCAGGGAAATTCCCAATTCTTTCATATCTTCTCTAATTTCTTTGATCCATCCTACTTCTAGCTTTTGGAACCAGAGCTTTTCAATGATATTTCTTGACAGTCTTGTTTCCGGTGTCCTTATGAGATGACCAAAGAAAGAGATTCTTTTTTTCCACATAGTATCAGTAACAGGCTCTATTTCTCGATATACCACCTCATTTGGCACAATCCACCATTGGCCTTCTTTTTGGTGTTTTTTATTGATACACGTTCTGACAATTCTCCTCTCTATTTTCAGAATTTTTTCAATTCGGTTTTTCTGAGTGATTTTGAAAAGGGTCTCGCTTCCGTAGGTGACTTCTGGCTGTACTACAGTTGTATAATGTTTAAGTTTTGTTTTAGCAGAAAGGCATTTTTTGTTATATGTTGACCAAGTTAATTTTTGGGATTTAATCATTTTATTTGTCCTGTTTTGCCATGTCACTTTTTCATTTAAATTATAAGTTATTATTTCCCCTAGATATTTAAATTGTTTTACTATTTTAATTTTCTGATTGTTTACCGTAATGTGCTCTATTACCAGAGGATCTATGGCCATTAGTTCAGTTTTTTCGAAATAGATATGAAGCCCTATCTTTTGTGCTAGGTTTTGAAGGCTCATGATTTGTGTTTTGGCTTCTTGAATATTATTTGCTAAAAGAGCGAGGTCATCTGAAAATCCTAGGCAATTTAGTGTGATGGAGTTTTTCTTAGTACCCATTTTTATATTTTTGGGATTTATTTCATACCATTTTCTCATGACAAATTCGAGGGCGCAGTTAAAAAGGAGTGGTGAGAGGCCGTCTCCTTGCCTCAATCCAGTTTTTATGTAGAAGGGTTGAGAGAGTTCACCTCTGAATTTCACTCTGGACTGGGTATTGGTTAAAGTTAATTTTATCATGTTTACGAGTTTAGGGTGAAGGCCCAGGTTTCTCAGAATATTCAGCATGGATGGTCGGTGTATACAATCATAGGCCCTTTTAAAGTCGACGAAGGTGATTATTAGTTGTTTTTTCCGTCTTTTATATAAGTCCATCATAAATTTTAGGGATATTATTTGTTCCGGGCAACCTCTCCATGGCCTAAATCCCCCTTGGTATTCCCCAAGTTCCAGTTCAAGTTGGTCTTTGCATCGGTTGTATATGATTCTCGACAGGATTTTGTATGTGCAATCCAGGAGAGATATGCCTCTGTAGTTTTCCGGATTAGTTTTATCCCCTTTTTTATGTAATGGATGGATGAGGGCTGTGGTCCAGTGTTCTGGAAGTTTTTCTTCGTTCCATATTTTCACGAGGCATAGATGTAGGGAAGTTTTGACTGAATAAACTGATGAGTGTTTCCAGAGTTCTGCGAAAAGCTGGTCTTCTCCGCTTGCTTTGTAGTTTTTTATTTCATTTAAGGCTGCGAGAACTTCTTGAATTGTTGGCGGGTTGATATTTACCGGTGAAGTTTTAACTGGAGTTTCAGTGTCAATCTCAAAAAGCTCTGGGGGGTCGTCACAGTTGAGGAGTCTATTGAAGGTTTCTGCCAAAATTTCAGCATTTTCTTTATTGGTGTGGGCCATATTTCCTTTTTTTCCTCTCAACATAAGGGTGGGTGGTTCATATCTTTGAAGAGCCTGACCAAAAATTTTATAATAGTCTCGGAAGTTAGTTTTCTTGGAACTTTCTTCTATTTGCTGAATCAAGTTTTTTTGGGCTTGTCGTTTGGTTCCTCTTATAATTTTCTGAGTTATTTTCCTTTGTTTGGTGAATTCATGTTTAGATTCTTCAGTTTTCTGGGTTTGGTGGTTGATCCAAGCCCGGTGTCGGTCTTTGACTGCTTTGTCACATTCTTCATTCCACCATTGGTGTTTTTTTCTTGGGTTTATAAGGGCTAGTTCTTCAGCTATTTCTTTCAGTTGGGATGTCAGTTCTTTTAAATTATTAGTTAATTTGATTTTTTTTTTTGTTTCTTCAAAGATGGCATTGTTTATTAATTTATGTGGATCATAAGCTCTTTTGTTTTTAGGTTGGGATTTTTTCTTTTTATGCGGGGTGAATTTTATTTTAATTTTAATTAAGTAATGGTCCGATCCAGTATCTGTTCCTCTCAAGACTTTTACATTATAAATCTCCTTGTGATAATTCCGGTCCATGCAAACATGATCGAGTTGCCATTCCCCTTTTTTCCAATCTGGGTGTTTCCAAGTCTTCAATTTGTTTGGTTTTCTCATAAAATAGGTGGATTTTGAGATCATATTATGGTTTCTGCAAAATTCTACAAGTCTTTGGCCGTTCTTGTTAGTTTTCTTTTGGGCAGGTCATTTTCCGATAATATCACGATATCTTCATTCTTTACCAAGTTGGGCATTAAAGTCCCCTATTAAAATCTTGGTGTGGGTCTTATTTATGTTGTTTGCAGTTTGGTCAAGAAGTTCCCAGAATTTGTCCATCTCTTCTCTATCTTTTTTAAGATTGTTTTTGTCATTGGTGGGAGCATGGACATTTATTATGGTGTAGAATTTATTGGCTGATTTTAGGGTTAAGGTTGAAATCCTGGGGGAGTAAGACTTAAATTCTACGACTGAGTCAATTATTTTAGATTGATTGCAAATCCTGTTCCGAACTGTGTGCAATTCTTCATCACATGTTTCCCGGGGATTCCTTTGTAAATTCTGTAACCCTGAGATTCAAACGGCTCTCGGTCGGTGTTTCTCATTTCTTGAAGTCCTGCGATTAGGATATTTTGTTTGTCCATTATGTCTGTTAGAGTTTTTAGTTTGCCGGGTTGAGTTAGAGAATTAATGTTGTGAGTGGCAATGTAGTTTATTTGCTTGTGTCTTATCCTCAATTTTGAAGTTGTGTTGTTTTTGGGTGTTTCCAAATGCTCCGATTCATTGTTATCTTTTAAGCAGCTGCCCACCGGATCCGAGTGCAGCCTTCTCTGGTATTTACCAGACGGTGGATTTTTTCTTAAAAGACCTACCATGTTTGACTTTCAAAGGCAAGTCAGCCTTGGGTGGGAATAAATTCCCGAGTTACAACTCTGGATGTGATCCAGAGAGGTGATTCCGATTTAGTTCACCAGTAGAAATCTCCACGTTTCTAACTGGTTATCCAGACGAACCAACGTGGAGGCGCAAACCGATTTTCTTAATTGAGATTTTAAGTATGGAGAAAGTTTAAATCGGTTCCGGAATCATTTCGTCCCATATATATATATATATATATATATATATATATATATATATATTTATTTCATTTTATTAGCCACCAATTTTGTTATGATTATTTAACATTAGCTAAGTATATTTTTTTCCAAACAAAATATTTAGTAGTTAATGTTATTTTGTATTGTTTTATTTTTTGTTTAATCGTGATTAGTATTCAAAAATGTATTTTTTATTGTTATTTTAATTAAGGAACTTTGATTTAGTAATTTTACTGAAATTTTTTTATAAAATAACTACTGTATAGTAGTTATACTATTACAAAAATGGTAATATGGTAATGGTAAATTGTAATAACATGTATATGTTATTACCATTTACCATTGATGGGAATTTAAACACCATTTATAATATAGTTAAGTTATATATATATATATATATATATATATATGTATATGCATAAATATGACACGATATAGAGTTGCCATTTGTATATAATTTATGTGTACATAGTTACCTACATGTGTATTAAAAATAAAACTGTAATTATTTGGTGTTGCATTATGTTATTGTTACATTAAATCGACTTCTTTTACTAAGAAAAAAAAATTGTTTGTACTTTTTGCAGTATATTAAAAAAATTAAAATTTTATTATTTATTTGAACATAAGATCTTTTATTAAATCATAGAATATATATGTGGAATGTAAGTATATTGCGTTTTGATTCATGTTATTTATGTAATATAATTGTTATGTTTTCACCCCCTCTTGACATCAGTCAAGGTTTGCTGAAACGTAGCGGTGGCTAGGGTGCCCACGGCAATAGTTAAAGAATTTTCCAATAATGTAACATATATATTATGGGTGCCCACGGCTACAGTTAAAGAATGTTCCAATAATGTAACATATATATATTATGATTATTTAACATAATAGAAGGACCAAAAAATGTGTTGTGACGTTGACCTTTGGGACAACTTTGTTATGGTAGATTTGAGTGAGAGTGGACTGTATGTGTTTGTAGGTGATGAATGAAGACAACACCTTGTTGATTTCTGAAGGATTGTTTAACTGTACACCGTCTTGGCGGTTTAAAATAATTTTGTAACATAACACTTGTAATTTATAACTTAACGTTAAAGATAGCAAACATAAATTAAATAAAACTTAAAGTAATGAACAAGAATTGAGAGAGTCCATCCAGATGTGACCGCCTTGGGTCAGGTATGAGTGCAGACTGATAGAAGACGCTATGTACAGTGCTCGAGAGAGCAGCTTGTGGTGTGATAGTCTGGTGACCGTAGTTTGCCATTGGCACCCTAGCCACCACTAGTTTTCAGCACCCAACGGTAAGAGGGGGTGAAAACGTAACAATATTGTTAGAAAAATGTTTATTTCCATTTTTTATCTAAACTATCTGATCGGCATAAATTAAACTGTTTGCATTATAGTCAAGCAGAAAAAAGTAACTTTAAAACAGGAGATTGTTTGCAAGTGCAAAAGTGATTTGAAAAGAATTTTCAACAAATGTCTGTTAACAAACTAGACGGACATTTGTTGGTTTTAATATCATACTGTTTAAGTTATCAATTTCAATACTAAACATTTTATGTTAATTAGTTTCTTAAGTAACTATTTAAATTAAATTTAAAATACTGTGTGTTTCAAATGAATATCGGTATTTTAAAGCAATGTAATAATCTGTTAAGTTTCACATATGTTGATTAATTATACTTGAAATGAAAAAGCAACCCATAAACGTTTTCTTGTACCTTCTGCTTGAAAGTGCTAGTAGCAAAGATTGCAACCCCAACAGATAGTGTTCTGTGTTTTGCAGTTTGTAAAGTGTGAATCTATAATTACTGTTCAACATGTTTCCATGTGAAGTTCCGTTGTGATTCTCCTGAGTGTGGCTACAATCCTGTATTTGTAAACAAAATTGAATGTTTTTAATGCTGTATCCCGACAGGAAGTTTATGGGCCATTGTTTTTTGAGGAAGCAAGTTGTCTGGAATCTATCTTAATTTTTCACAAACTTTTCTCTTTCTACAACTGCAGTATGAACTGCAGAACTGCAGAATTTTATTTGTCAAGATGGTACAAATCTCGCTAGCATAACTTACGTGATTGGTTGAATGAAATTTTCCCTGACTGCTGGAGTGGTCACAAGGGACCAGATGGCATTGTTTGCCGTGGCCTTCACGTTTGCCCAATCCGACTCTGTGCAATTTTATTCTTGGGTTTTTATAAAGGATCAACTTTATGTGCCATGTCACCGTGTTACTAGCTGACCTACCTGACTTGAGACACAGAATTGAAGCAGCTGTCTCACATCAATTACTTCAGACTTGCTGATTAAAGTATGGGATGAATTCTGTTGTCTGGATGTGTGCTATCTGATGAATTGTGCTTACATTGAAAATTTATAGGAAAAACCTTTGAGTGCTCTTTCATTTCATGTATAATTTATCAAAGTAAGTAAAACTTAATTAATAATACATAACTTTAAAACAGAAAAACAAACCAACATACTTGGCGTTTATAGACCTAGAAAAGGCTTTCGATAACGTAGACTGGAATAAAATGTTTAACATTTTAAAAAAATTAGGGTTCAAATACAGAGATAGAAGAACAATTGCTAACATGTACAGGAACCAAACAGCAACAATAACAATTGAAGAACATAAGAAAGAAGCCCTAATAAGAAAGGGAGTCCGACAAGGATGTTCCCTATCTCCGTTACTTTTTAATCTTTACATGGAACTAGCAGTTAATGATGTTAAAGAACAATTTAGATTCGGAGTAACAGTACAAGGTGAAAAGATAAAGATGCTACGATTTGCTGATGATATAGTAATTCTAGCCGAGAATAAAAAGGATTTAGAGGAAACAATGAACGGCATAGATGAAGTCCTACGCAAGAACTATCGCATGAAAATAAACAAGAACAAAACAAAAGTAATGAAATGTAGTAGAAATAACAAAGATGGACCACTGAATGTGAAAATAGGAGGAGAAAAGATTATGGAGGTAGAAGAATTTTGTTATTTGGGAAGTAGAATTACTAAAGATGGACGAAGCAGGAGCGATATAAAATGCCGAATAGCACAAGCTAAACGAGCCTTCAGTAAGAAATATAAGTTGTTTACATCAAAAATTAATTTAAATGTCAGGAAAAGATTTTTGAAAGTGTATGTTTGGAGTGTCGCTTTATATGGAAGTGAAACTTGGACGATCGGAGTATCTGAGAAGAAAAGATTAGAAGCTTTTGAAATGTGGTGCTATAGGAGAATGTTAAAAATCAGATGGGTGGATAAAGTGACAAATGAAGAGGTATTGCGGCAAATAGATGAAGAAAGAAGCATTTGGAAAATATAGTTAAAAGAAGAGACAGACTTATAGGCCACATACTAAGGCATCCTGGAATAGTCGCTTTAATATTGGAAGGGAAAAATTGTGTAGGCAGGCCACGTTTGGAGTATGTAAAACAAATTGTTGGGGATGTAGGATGTAGAGGGTATACTGAAATGAAACTACTAGCACTAGATAGGGAATCTTGGAGAGCTGCATCAAACCAGTCAAATGACTGAAGACAAAAAAAAAAAACCTTAAAACCTTTCAAAATTCATTTTGAAACACACAGTGTAACTGATAATTTGTTTAACTTTATACGATTATTTAATCTCACTATTTGAAGGTTATGTTTATCTAATTCTTGAATATAATTACCTGAAATTCATTAAAGTATTAATTTTCTTTGATTTAGATATTCATGAAGCGATTATAAATCTTTTACAGTATTTAGTAAGGGAATGTTTACTTTCATCTTAATGTCGTGTATATATATATGTTAACAACACTCCTGTGTTTCTTTTTTTTACGTCGTTAATATAAATAAGAAATAAAAGGGGGACCTTATATGAACCAGTTTTAAGAAATTAAATATTTTTTTCATAATCGGTATAGATATTGTTCGAAATTATATTATTTTCTTCTCTTATTTCATAGTGAATTTATTATTTTCATGGATTTGTTGATATAATTTAATAAAAATCACCCGAAATATGTGATTTTTTACTGTTGTCAAGTGTTTTTTTTTTCATAATTTTAATATTTTTTATAAAAACACCTCTAAAAATTACCATGTAACCATAAATGCATTATGTTTGTTTAAACAAACTTTTGATTTTACATTACATTTTATTCAGGGAGGGGGATGTATTTAATTATGCTTATACTATTTTTTATATATATAGTTTTTTTTTGTATGATTTCACCATATAAGTTTGAAGATTGTGCGTGGGAACTGGAGTTTTTTGTAGTGTATAAAAAATGCCATTCCTGACCAGGATTTTAACTCAGGACCTCTTGATGGAAGGTCGAGGTGCTACCAATCTGCCACGTAGATCGACAGATATAATTTGATGTTTTAATTTTAAAGTTTTTATTTTTTAATTGTAAAAGAATATCTCAGTTCATTAACTTCTTTATAAAAGTACAGACTTTTTTTTTATCAAAGTTTATTGTAATTAATATGTTTGTAATGATCTGTAGATCGATAGATAATGTTTTGAATGCTGCCAAGGGAAATTGACTGAATTTCTCTGTTGATGTGTTTGTCCTTGTGTTGTTGTATTCATATTTGTGTTCTTATATGTAATATTATGTATGTGTTGCTTTCTGTAAACTAGTTTGTAAAATCTATGTTACATTTTTTTTTTTTTTTAATTTTTTATATAATACGCATTTTTTGTGTTTGTTTACAATGATAGGTATGTGTGTTATTTTTGTACATGTATTGTATAGTAATCATTACTAATTAATGTATGTAATTAAAAAGAGTAATTAGATATTGTTTAATTTGCTTTATGGATGAAAAATATCAGAATACTATAAAATTTGTGATTTTAGCTCGTTTCAGCATCTTAAGTTTTCTCGCACTCCTCTGTCATTTTGGTTGATATTATTCTGTTTCCCAACTAAACAAATTATTATTTTTTTTAGCCATATGTTGTTTATAATTCATTTTTAATCTGTAATTTTTGAATTTAAGTTATATGGATTTAATTCTTAGATTTCAAATTCTATCCCCATCTCTAAACAACAAAATACACGATTCGCTACCATAATTTAAGTAATACGATAATGGTTTTGTAAATAATTCATTAACTCATCGCAAAAGAAAAATCTTTTCTTTGAAGAGTTAAAAATTCAATTTTCAGTCCCTGTAAAAAAGGATTTTGCGTGGGTTTGTTTGTTGTATATGCTTACATTTTTATTTTAGCTTCTATTTGTGCAGAGTGGACCAATGGTAGTGCACCAGGTGGCTCGAACGATTCATTCATTCAAACGATTTATCTAAAATTATATTTGTGTTTTGGGGATAAAAAACAAAAACACTTGTGTTAGAGCTATGTTAAAAAATCACAAGTCAAGAAACGGCTAAAAATGTTCAGGATTTTAAAGCTTTTTGTTACAAAAGTTTTTGTTGTTGTTAGTACGCTAAATTAATGAATGTTATTTAGTTGCAATTGGAAAAAATATTTAACAAAATCAATTGTAATAAATCATTTCCATGGCAGGTCTTAGGCCCACCTTTTTCCTCATATATTATATTAAACTTTGTCTTTTATGTATTAACCTTGAGAGTTGAAATTTATTTAAAGAAATAATTTAGGAATTACAACAAATAACACTAGTTTGTATAATAGGAATTTGCGCAAATAACTACTGATGTATTAAAAAAAATATTTTTTTTGCAACAATGAAGTTGTAATTGATTTTACAGCTGAAAATTTAAAAAAATAATTGTAAAAAACTGTGTAGTTCATTTTCATTTTGAACAATATTATATGTTATGAAGAATGAATAAAACCAATAAATGAACTTTGGTGTTATTAAGAATGTTTTTTTCATGAAATATCATTTTAAACAACAACGTAAGCCTGTATTGGGCTTTATAAAAAGAAAATAACAGTTTTAAATCATAATTAAATGCATAATAAATAACAGCATAATAATCATAAAAAATAACAGTCATAATTAAATGTGTTAACATTTTCTTATGTTTTCCTTTAATGTGGAATCAAATCTTTGTTTTACAAACCAGCAGTAGTCAGCTATAATACTGAATCCCTTCTGCCCAGTATTTAGTTCATAATGTTCTTATGAAATGTCTCTCCATGTTCACTGCTAACTGTACCAAAATTTCTTGAAAAGAAATCTGTATACAAATGTAGAAAATGCATTTTTTAGTAAAACTGATATCCTGTGACTTATTACAACATAACAATTGTTTCTGTGTTTTTTTTTCTTTTTTATTACCTAAAAATTCTTTTACCATTTTCACAAACAATTTCCATGTTGTTAACTCCTTGTAGTTTAGTGTTCCTTCAAAAGCTAGGTCTTGAATCGGTTATTTATGTCAGATCCAGTAAATACACCCTCTTTAAGTTTGGCTTTACTTAATTGTGAAAAAGGTCTTTTAAATGTTTGAAGCGTTTATCCCCTCTTAGCTTTTATTTATTTTGTTTTTTATTTAAACAGAATGCTGTGTGTTGCTCTGCTGTACCATAAACATAAAAAGAACAGCAATATCTGTTTACCCAACTTTAAGGCCCACTAATATAGTCTTCAAATCCCAATAACCCTGCCAATTAAACTGTGTATGAGGTCTGTTCAGAGAATAATTGAACTTTTTTTACCCTTTATTAATTTTACAGATTATTGGTCCCCCTTCAAAGTATTCCCCTCCACTATTCACACATTTTTCCCAGCAGTATTTCCATTTTGTGAAGCAGTCCAGGATAGTTTCATTTGAAATGGCCTTTAAGGTCTGTGACGAATTTGCTTTAGTGTCATCAATAGTCTCAAATCAGCTTTCATCACTGATTTTAATTTTGGAAATAAGAAAAAAATCACAAGGATCTAGGTCTGGTGAGTAGAGCGACTGAGGGAGAACAATTATCTGATTTTTGGCACAAAACTGATGAATTGGCAAAGCTGAATGTGCGGGTGCATTGTCGTGGTGAAAGAACCATGGTTGTCTCACCACAACTCTGGTATCTTTTTGCAGATTTTTTCATGTAACCATTATAAAACACTTTGATAGTTCAATTACCATTAAAATTACAACGGATTATATTAAATTTATATTTAATTTTTTAATTATCTTAAATTAAAGAAAAATAAAAAAACATTGCTTTCTTATATTATAAATGTGCTTATAAAAATAAGAATAACAATACTGTTATAGTGAAGCAGTTATAAGTTATTTTTATTGAGAGAGAGAAAACATTTTAAAAGTTCATTGAAAATTTTAACAAAATTATTAATTTTTAATGACAAAATTAATATGAAAATAAAAAAAAATTGTTAATTAAATTTACTTTGGTTTGTTTTTAAATATAAAGTTTTATATCGATCGTACTAGAAAAAAATATATTGAATGTTTTATGGCAAAATTTCATTTGATATGTATTTTCACATTTTGTATCTCATGAAAAAATTAAAAAAGTAATAACAATAAAGTATAATTTATCTTTACTTTTATTTTGTGTTTAGTTACAATAATTTGAAAAAAAGAGTTTTTAAGTTTTGGAAAAGTGACAACTTAATTATGTAGTTTAAAACGTGAATAAATTCAGATTTATGTATTGTGTGATGCATGCAATAAATGTATATTGTTTTACGTCAACTTTTGTATTTATAAAAATAAGGCTAATTTTTTTTTCTTATTTATTTGTTTATTTGTATGTACATAATATACAAATGTTAGATGTATATATTATATATTTTTTTTCTGTAATTAAAAAAAGTATTTATTTTCATATACAGTAAAACCCCTTACTATATAAGTTTGTTACAACCAAGTATGTTTAATACTTCTGTATGACTTCACTCATATGGCGGTAACAAATAAAGCACCTAAGGTATAGAGTTGCTTTTTCTAACAATAATGTTGTTTTATTATATAACCAGATACATTTGACTTAGTAAAGAAGATAATATGATATCTCTTAATCCCTCATTTTCCTTGTGAACCTGGCATAATATGCTTGTTGTTTTATGAGAATAGTTATGCTTTTGGTTGTGACTCATTTCAGATTGCATACAATCGTTATGGTTAAGTATAGAACTTTTAACATTACAAGGTCTTCCAGGAGGGGTGGGCCGCTTAGGTGTCCCGCTGCCGGTGATCGGGTAGGAACTACCTTAGTTCCGATGGAAATTTGATGAGGGGTCAAATTAAGATTGTTATCTTGGTGAGGGATCCCTTTGGGGTTTCTCATTTTAGGTGTGGTGTCAAGACCGGATTCCCGGTGGGGGGATCTCTATGAGGTCCCCTCATTAGAGGCATAGCGATTAATTAAAGACAAAGTCCCGGCTGCCTGGGGGGAACGTCAGTTCTCGGCTAGGGAGTTTGAGGCGATGGCACCCCTGGAGCTGTGTTCATGCTTGGTTTTGGGTCTGGCTTCAGGGGGGATAAAAAAAACATAACAGGTCTGTTCAGAAAATAACCGAACACTATTTTTTTAATATTTTTTACTAATTTTACAAATTACTGGTCCTTGTTTTCTTTACTTAGTAAGAATTTAAACATTACTATCTCATAGAAGTAACAAATAAAGTCAAATAAATATAAAAATTTTCCATAATCGTGCATAGAAAATTATACAAATTTTTTATTGACATTAAAATAATTACTGTAAAATCCATTTTATATGAATCAATCGCATTATTTTAAATAAATTCATTATTTATTTTTTTTATGAAACTTCCGAATCTCTTCTTTTTTTTTATTTTGGTCTGTCTTATTTCAAGTATCAGATTGAATTTACTGTATTAATTTTAGAGGGAAAAAACAAGTTTAAATTTTAACATAAGTTATAAATTATTATTAATACATATATTAAAAAACATTTCAAATAAATTATTCTGTTTTACTTGTAATCATTACACGTTAAGTTATATTTCAGAAATATCCAGAATTACTTTCATCCAGACCGTGTCTCGTTCCATTTAGTCTGGATGAACAGGGTTTTACTATATTTATATAAATAAAAGATACTTTATTAATATAAATTTTTTTTCTATAAATTGGTTTTTTATTTTTTTTTATTAAAATATGAAACATACCTATGCTAAGCAAATCGTAATATTCTGGGAAATGTGTGCTAATAGGTGTAGTCAAATTTATTTTCCCAATGCTTAGTGTAGGATGAAATATGTGAAAATTATCGAACAAATAAAAAGTTTTTGGCTGTAAATTTTGTCTTATAGTAGCGGAATAGACTAAATTTAAATTAATTTAAGACATTATCAAAGATAGTTTTATTTTACAGTTTAAAAAAATAAGTCAAAGATAATTTTTCGACTTTGTTTTTGATTTAATCATAAAATAAAGATAATGTTTTTATCTAAATTGGTCAGAGAATATAGTAATTTCAGACTAATTTAGACAAAATTTTATAACTTTATTAAAAACGGTTTTACTACAGGTACGTAGATGTACATGAGTTAATCGATTCCTGAAAATAGAATATACAAACCAATTTGGGCTTCCTGATTACACTCTTTCTTTTTATTTTGTATTTTTATTGATTTTTAGGTTTTATTATCCAGTTATAATGATTTATAAACAAACTTTGAGCCACATCCTATAGTATTATGCAATGGACAATGATAATCATTGACTGTTTTTCAGGTTTTAATAACAGTTCACCTGAGTAATTTTTGAACTATTAAAAAATTATATAAAAGTATATTTCTAAATTTTTTACCGGTAGGTTTAAATTTTATCCCAAAATTGAAATTTGATAATTAAAAATGTTTATATTATAGGTAATATTTTATACATTATATGTACGAGACATATTTTTATGTATTTCAAATAAATTTGTAAGAAATATTTCTGTGATGGTTGTTGAAAAAAATAAATACAATGTCACTCTTCCAAAACTTTATTTTTCTTAATGAATATAATGATTAATATTTTTATATAACTCGTTTAACTATGATTAAAAATATACATAATGAAATCTATTTTATATACTAATAAATAGTAGAATTGTAGAAATAGTTGGTGAATAAAAACAAAAGGTAATTTTATGTGTTGAAATTTTTTTTTTAATACAGGACACCTATTTGTTTAGATTATTATTATTGTTATATTTAAGAATGTTGATATAACAGATTTATGAAATCAGTTGGCATTATATTTAATGTGTTTGTTGTAATATGTATGTTGTCAAATAAAAAAGAAATTACATTTTTTCTGTTTTTTACAATTTATCATTTATATTGAATGTTTACACTTGTTTTATATTTATTTAAAATTACCTGTGATCGTAATTGCATGTATGTGTTCTTTCAAAGAGAAATCTTATTACAAGATTGTGAAAAGATAAATTTTGACAGTAATATGATTAAGTTTGTGTGTAATTTTAAATTATTACCAGTTAATTGATATGCATTTAAAACTATCAAATCAAGATTTCAAGTCATTTACATTTCAAGATTTCTAGGCCACCATTTTGGGTTTTTTTTGTACAATAAGTTGTAACTAACTGATATTTTTTTTCATCAATAAACAAACCAGACTATTTAAAAGTTATACTTTATTTTATAAAGTATCTAGTTAAAAATGACAGGTACATCAGGGAAAGTCATGTAATACTTTACCAGCTTTTATGATATTCTGTCAAGTCTTCAGAAATCATTGTTGAATTTGAACTGGTCAGCGGTTTTTATCATCCTTGGTTCATGAAGTAAATACACATATAGCTTTTTTCATTTTTGGATCACCATACCATAATTTTTTATAAATTAAAATCCACCAGATTTGTAGCTGAGAGGCACTCTAGGATGAGTCACAAGAATCTGACAATTTTTAAACCAAAATAAGTTGGCAACCCTGATGTGTTGACAGGAGTCAAAATGACTATGACCTTACATTGCAAATGCCATTTCAGTTACAATGTAGTAGTAAAGTGTTGTACATTGTACATTAATGATTAATAGTGGAGACATATTTAAAAATAGTTATTTGGTTGTGAATACACAGCAATTATTGCATCAGCATTTCAATTTTACATACAAATCATGTTGCTGTTTATAGTTACTCTATGGTAAAGTGAATCCTGTGAGAATCTAGCTCCTGTGAGAACTTATCCAACCACTTTTTAATGTTTGTCAACCAAAATAGGTAAAAAAATTTGGTACTTAGGTATTAACGCCACCGCAGCTACAGCTGCTGTTTAGGTTATGTTGACTTCGTGTACTGACAAATCGTACGTATATCAAAATAACCCAAATAAATATAACCTACGCTCGCTAACCTCTTATAATTAACATTAAATATGCATAATATATACAACTTATTAATAGTATAACCTTAACGTTATAGCACCGAAATCGGTGCTTAATGTTAATCCACCGAAATCCGATTGACTACTTTGTTTTTAAATAAAGCTGTAGCTGCGGTGGCGTTAATACGTACGTACCAAAAATTCTTTCTTGCTGTTGACTGGTGTAAACATGCTGTTTTACAATTGGTCAAATATATTCATAATAGTAACTGGTGTGAAGATGTGGTATTTTGACTTTTTGAGAACCGTATAATCTCATTTTACTGGACGAATCAGAATTGCACTATCTGAAAGAGTTGTATGTCCGAGAGGGGTAGTTGTCTAACTTCAGTGATATGCTAGAAAAGAATGTGTGAATTGACATTAGTTAATGTCTATATGTTTCTTTTTATGACGATTAGAAACAATTATCATGGCCAAATCATATTTTATGTAATTTATGCTTTTTATTTTTTTGTTACAAATGAAAATAAATTCTGTACATTTTCATTCAATTTATATAATTTGGAGTATAGGTAATCTTAAATATTTTTTATTCATACATATATATTATGCACAACTGATATAAATTTCAAAATTCAAAAATTAGTACAATTACATCTAAGTAAAATATAATTTATGTTTCTGATTTAAATATATCTGTTTCTGAAAAACAAGTTGTGCATAAAAAAATTCATTCTTTTTAAGATTTAAGAAAGAATTAAGCTTGGCAATAATATTTCACATAATCTTAATGAAGATAAATAAGCGTTTGCCCAAGATACTGAAAATTAGTTGTCACATTTTTCAATTTGTGCTATTAGTGGTGATTGTTTTTTTTTCCGCAACAAAAATGAAGTATTGTTGATGTAATTTATTCTTTCCTACATTCAGGAATTTCTGAATGATTATTCCCTGCATTCCCAATGATTACCTTGGCTTGACTAAGGAAACAAGTATTTTTTTTAATATAGTAATTTTTGATATATTGAATCTCAGTGATTTTCCAACTTTGTAATATCTTCTGTTTAATCCAATTTGTCCAGCTCTGCAAAATTAGCTTTAAACTCATTTGAAATGAGTATTCGTCCTGGGAGCTATATTTTCAGGTTTTGGAAAAGGCAGTAATCGTTGGGAGTCAAGTCAAAGGAATGCATTACATATGCAAGCACTTCAAAATGTAGGTCATAGAGTTTTGCAGAAACAACATGTGTGCAAATGCATTATCATGGTGAAAGAGAATTTTATTTTTGCCCAGATCTGGATGTTGAGTCTTGAGTCTGAATAGCACTCTTCAGTCAATTCAGTAGTGAAGCGATGATGGTTCTACCTTTTTCCAGATAGTGTACGAGCGAGCACTGTACTATAAGAATTCCATAAAAACGTACCCATGATTTTTTCCTGCTGTGATACTGTTTTCGCTGTTTGGTATACTTTCACCTGTTCCTACCCACTGTTTGGTCTTCGGCATATAATGGTGAACTTACTCGTATGTTTCATACACGTTAAAAATTTCGAAAAGACTCAGCGGAATCACATTTAAATAAATAAAAAGCTATCCAAAGACTTGGAACATGATTTATGGAATTTGGGATACGGGAGTGAATTTAATATATGATCTTAATTACCTAGTTCTATTGTGATACTATCTACACAACATACTGATCATTTTTTTTATGTGCTTAACATAAAGCATACAGTGTTCCCAGATTGAAAATTTATCTTTTATGAAATTATTTAATAAGTAATTTAATTAAGCGACTTTGTAATTAATTAGTTAGGCTTCTAATTAACCAAAATGAATAAATGTTATGACTTGTCAGTGCTCTGAAATTTCTGCAGTGTCTTGAGATTATTTTTATGCTGATGAAATATTGTATCGCAATAGAATAAAAATCTGTCACCAATGAGTAGTTCATTGGATTTTAGATACTAATGCAGCAAAACAGGAGTAATAAAGATTTTATATTTTCATTGCTTCTATCCCCTACATCATTAAGGAACAAAGTAAGGAAAATATTTTTTTCTAGAAAAAAAATTAAATTAATAATTTTACAGTTTAATCTTCAAAACATAATAATTATATATTTTTTCATTTTCAAATTTTTCTAAATTAAATTCCTTCAGTTATTATTAAATGTAAATGTAAATATTTAAGACTATATATGTAAATATTTGGTAGACTATATCTGTAGTCTACCAAAAAAATATTTATATTACTCACTAAAGTGCGAGAATACTTAATTAAATTTTGATAATCTCATATAAATGTTAGAGGTAATCTAAAATATACTTCTAATTGGTTGTAAATAAACTGCCATGACAACACAGTATTTTAAAAAGTAAATCATAATTTACCAAGGTCAATCAATGTTTGTATTAATATTGTTAAGAATGACAGTTACTATGACAGATTTGAGAAGGAGCCCAGCTGCGCTTCGCAGTTTTGGGAAAGGGTTTTACTCATTTGTGACCAATGAATTCATTAAATATGTTTTAGAAGTCAGTTGAAAAAAAAAATGTTTGTGAAGAAGTATTTTCTTGTGCATTATGTAAGCAGTTAAAGTTGGAAGGAAATTTTTTATGATTTTCCTTACAGTAAGCACTTGGAGTAAATCATCAACCAGGATGAAGATTTGATTGGCTTTCCCACACTTTGGAATCATTAAGGATCTGATAAATGATATTGCTAACTGGCTTGGTACTCTACATTGGTTAGTTATGTTCTTCAATGAGGGGTAACAAAACCTGTTGCTATTCCAAGTGAAGGTGGAAAAAATGTGGAGAAACAGTTATATTTTACTTTCTTGTACAAAGTAAAGGAAGTATTGTGATCGCCAAAAATTTTGGTTTTCAGATTTCAACAGAAATATACATTTTGACTAGTTTTGATGTGACATCTGTATGTATGTATGTACATATGTATCTCACATAACTCAGAAACAATTAGCCATAGGATATTGAAATTTTGGTGTTAGGACTATTGTAACATCTAGTTGTGCACCTCCCTTTTTAATTGCAATCGACTGAACAAAGTGTCCAAAAAAGCCCAAAATCCAAACAAAAATTGGATTTTGGACTTTTTCTTAACAGCAGTAATAAGCCCTCATTATGATCTTTTCAAATATATATCATTCATTAGTGGTACTTATTTTCATTGGTTCCAGAGTTATAGCCAAATAAAATTTCGGTACTTACGTATTAACGCCACCACAGCTACAGATTTATTTAAAAACAAAGTAGTCAATCGGATTTCGGTGGAAAATGAACAGTTTCTTTATTAATTTTAATAAATGGTTATTTATTTTTATTTATTTTATAAATATAATTTAACCTACGCTCGCTTCGCTTGCTAACCTTGACAAATTAACACCGTAATTTGTTGAGTATTCTTTTAATAAATTCAGTAATTATTGCAATTATTTATTATTTAAATAATCAAAACACTCCTGTTAATTAGTCAAGGTTAGCGAGCGTAGGTTAAGTTTGGTTAAATTATATTTATAAAATAAATAAATATAAATAACCATTTACTAAAATTAATAGAGACTGTTTTGAATCTATGTTAAACTCTATATCGGCCCATTTTCCACTAAAATCCGATTGACTACTTTGTTTTTAAAAAATGCGGTGTTGTTAATACATAGGTACAAAAATTCTAAATAAAAAAAATATCTGGATCTTAGAAGAGGAAGGCACATCAGTTTGAATCAGACTTCATCTCCTTTTGTTTTTACGTTTTTTTTTTTCAATTTAAATATATTAATTTATTAATAATTGTTAACCTTTGATTGTAAAAAAAAATTTCCAATAAATAATTCAATAATAATAAAATAAAATATATGAAAAAATATCAGAAGTTATTAATGAAATAAAATTTTATGTACTTTTCATTTAAATAAAAAATGTGTATATGTAATTTAACAGGTGGTCAAGGAAGTCATGTGGTGCCCATATCTACTTTCTTTGTCACAATTTTCTGCTAAATTATTATTTACAACACTGCTTATATTCAATAATTTCTTTTTAAAATCAGAGCTAAAATGTTATAAACTAGCACAGTGCTTTGTAATATCTAATTCCACAATTATCACAAACTAGTTTTCAATTTATATTTGGTTAATAATTAAATATTTCCTTGTGATGATTATGGTTTATTTCCTATATCCCTTTTTTACTAATTTTTAAAATTTAAAGATAGATTTATAATTTTATCACATATCATTAATTTTCTTTTGTTTGTTTTTCTTTTTTTCTTTAGGTTTCAAAGGGTGCTGTTACAAGAAGCAGAAGTACAAATATGTAAATAATTATAACATAAACAAGGATAATAATTAGCAATGTAATTGGTATATTGTACTATATATATTTTACTTATTTACATTGTTACCCAATAAAATATTTTACAACCATTGTCAAAACAAAATATACCAAAAGCTACCTATTTTTGTGTAATAGCTGTGACTGCCAGTGTATAAGAATTCAAAGCTAAATATTTGTAAAAAAAAAATCATTAAAATTTTAACTGAATTTTCTTTTTAATATTTGCTGGCTACTTTCATACTTTTCTTTGAATAAATTTTCTTTTATTTTAAATTGTTTTACCCAATTGGTTATTGGTTTGTAATTATCAGTCAAGGCATTTCACATTAAAATGAAATGTAATTTTTTTATTACGTTAAACAAATAGTTAGCATTAGATTTCCCTTGTAGGAAGAATTTGATAGTTTGAGGTCTGGCTGAAACAGTTGTATTATTACGTTAACAGCTCTTACGTACTTTATCAGGTCCCTGTTCTGTTTTTGAGGTTAATAAATATAATGTCCTGAGTTAGCATAGGTGTAAAAGGTTGTCAAGAACATTTTGCTTATATGAACAACATGCAGCTGCCTAATTAAGAAAGTTTTACTGGCTATCCATAAGTTTACATGGATATAAAGGGCAGTAGGAAAATTTCGCAAGACTAGTTTATTATTATAATTTTTCAAAATTTTCACCACACATGGGTTTCTCCATACTTCAAAACCAGTCCTCAAAAAAACTGTCATGTTTTGTGATAGATCTGGGCACATTAATCGTCACAAGCCTCTCAGAGATCATAATCACTTGTAAATGCCTCCCTTTCAATCTGTTTTCCACAGGGGAACAGTGTGAAGGCACATAGAACAAGGTCAGGACTGTAGGGTGGGTGCTTTAACAGTTTTTTTTTGCAGTGGTGGCCAAATTCTTGGAGCAAACTGGACTGGTGTGCTGGGAGGTTATCATGGTGAAGAAACCATATGCTCATTCTTGATTTGGGCACAGCTTCTTGGAGGGATTTGATAACTTTACAAAGGCATTCCTCAGTAAACCACTTCCTTGGAACTGTCTTTTGAGTTTTCAACACAGCTCAGTCTAAAATTCCCTTTCCTTTAATTATGGTTTTCATTCTCTTCTTCACTGGTTTGAATTTTCAAACAGCCATGAGGTCTTCTCATTTTCAAACATCCATACTTTGTTCTGAGCCTTGGTTGGAACATCATAATAGTAAAACTAAGTTTTTTCACTAGAATACTGTTCACATAGAGACAGTTCCCATTTTCAGCATTTCATGGCACTATGAAAAATAATATGCCATCTAATGGTTGGTGTTTTGCATCACCCAAAAAGTACAAAACTTTCAATCTTGAATGTGATCTTGCAAAATAGTATGAACTGCTGATGCATTGATGCCCAAGGACCTCTATTTAGTGGTAGGTCACACATCTGTTTATTTTAAACAATTTTCATTCTACAGCAATGTTTCTATTAGTCAGAAATCAAGATGGGCAACCTGACTTAGAGTGCATCCTCACTGCCAATATTTCTTCTTTCAAAGTTGCGATACTATCTAAATATTGTTATACAAGAAGGACAATCCTCTTCAAGCTCACAAGACATTTCCTCTAAACACTGATCAACAATTAAACCACATGCAAAATTGCCTGGTATTCAGTTTTTGATCATGATAATATCACTACTTCATTTAATTAACACAGCTAAAAAGCAAATGGTACTGAGACAATGACTAGGGCAGTTATAGTATAGGTTAGGACTTCTCTTAACAAGTGCTTACGTGTAGCCTGTGATTATCCTTTCTGTCATTTCAAAACTCCTAGTGCCCCTTGTATACTATTACTATCCATAAGTGTACATGTTTGTTTTTTTCTCTAGAGTATGACGATTTCTTTACGTATTTTAAATTAGGTACATTCCTGATCAGTTCATGTGTTATGCCACATAGATCAGGTGATTTTTATTTCTCTTTGGTGGATCGCACAGACGACTACAACTGGCAGATATTGTTTTTGATTAGAACACTGGGGATCAGGTATGCAATAGGGTTTTTTATTTATTATTATAGTAGGCAATTAGAAAAGTTGTGTTGAACATCATCATATAATGTCCAGTTTTTATATAGTTTTTGATGTCTGTATTTTTTTCCTTCCGAACTGATATAGGTTCAGAAAGGATTATCAGTTCACAGAACTGATAATAGGAAGAAGAGATAACTAATTAGAAAAAGGTCTGAATGATAGGAAAGTACAGTCTTCCCAACAAAACCCATCAGGTTGGTCTAGTGGTTAACGCGAAGCAATACCTAATGCTAGTCCCAGAGGGTAAAAAAAAAAAAACGTAGTGAATGTAGTGGAATGGTAATAAAGAAAATTGTTGCTGAGTTTAATATTGCATCTAATACTTGTCTACATTTTAATTTACCTAACCATACTTTTAGATATATTAATTTTCGCAAGTAATATTTGTTAAGTACTTAGTTTTTTATAATCATTTAATTACAATACAGTACTTGGAGATTTGTTGTTGCTATAAGAAAATACAGTACAGCACAAAAGTTTTACCTCTGTCTCTCAGGTTGGTTATTTAAATCTCTGAATCTTGAAATAATGTATAACTTCTTTTGTAACTAAAAAAATTAACCTCTGTAACTAAGTAATTTCTTGTTCCCTTGAGATTTGAATTATCAAGAGTCAACTATATTATAAACAATTTGTTTTTTGGATTTGTGAAAAATAAACAAGACTCGTATATACTTTCAGAAAATCAGTGGTTAATTTTTAGAGATTACAAGTTTATAAAGCTTTCCTTTAGACTTTGTCTACAAAAAACCAAAAAAGCAAGGTACTGTTCTAGAAATTTTAATTATCACTCATAGGATTAAATAACATAATTTGTAAATGGAACTTCTCAATAATGGTTTATAAAATTTTAATGAATTAATGTTTATGGAGATATTTTTTATTCGTTATTTGCACCTGTAAGAAATTTTCAGAAAATTAATGAAAAATAATATATTTAAAGCTTTAGATATTTACTTGCCATGAACTATTATTGGTAATACAATTTTTGGTTAAAAAAAATCGGTTAATCTAAATAAATATGCCTTTGACTGATGCATATACTGATACAGATGAATATTATATACAGATTTTAGTAACTAAAACCATCCTTTTTTTAAATTCGCACATTAAAAAATTTTTTGTTTGGTTGTTACAGTATTATGTGTTCTTATGTATTATATTTGGATTTATAGGACCTTTCTTTTCTGTTTAGCTTCTGGAACCACCGTAAGGTATTACTTCAGAGGATGAATGAGGATGATATATATGAATGTAAATGAAATGTAGTCTTGTACAGTCTCAGTTCGACCATTCCTGAGATGCGTGGTTAATTGAAATCCAACCACTAAGGAACACCAGTATCCACCAACTAGTATTTAAATCCCTATAAAAGTAAACTGCCTTTACTAAGATTTGAACTGTAGAACTCGACTTCGAAATCAGTTGATTTGGGATGATGAGTTCATCATTAGACTAACCTGGTGGATTAGAAGGAGATTTTTTTTCTTTTACCCAGGATTTTTTTCCTGGTTTTAGGAACCAGGATTAGAACCTGGGACCTCTGGATGAAAGGTCGAGACGTCTACCATGGAGGCTGGTGAATTGGAGGCTGGATTTAAATGTTTTTTTACTTTTTTCACTAGGTCCCTCTGGTTCAGTCCGACTTGCAGGTATAACTTAAACTTTCTATTTATTTTTTTGATGAGCCTCTCCACTTGCCAGCTGTACATCTGGCATGGCAAGTCAGCTTATCGATCAGATCCGTTATCATTTTGCCAATTTGATGCCATACACAGACACAATTGCGCCAGATACGGCATCAGGTTTTTTCAATATTCATTTAAACCCTAACTGCTACCTTGGAGTCCCCAGCTGATCATCAAAACTGACACACTGGAGCATGCCAGCCCTCCCAGTATTTCAATATGTTCAACTTTTGAACCCTTTGTCCATCCACAGTCAAGTTTATGGGGCATATGTCTCTCCATTATGTAATTCCTATATAATTTCGCTTTTGTTGTGCAAGACAACGGCCATGTCCTCTCATCCACTAACTAACTAACTCTTCTAACCTCTAATCACTAACCATCATTAAGGATTGGCTTCCTCTTTGTTCCACCTCTTCTTCATCACGACCTCACCATGATGCCATGATCATCAGCGTAAGCTGTTAACTCAACTTCTTCAGGTTGTTGTAGCCTCAGAACCCTGTTGTAATCTATCAGCCACAACAATTGCCCCTATTCGTGATAAGGAAAGAGAATCATTGCTTATTTCTGTACTTGCTATTTTGATAGAACAGGCAAACGTCTTCCAAATCTTTTTTTAATTATTTTATAAGCCTTACCCCATGGGTCATTGTTTAAAATTTTACATACAAGCTTCAAATATTTTTTTGGACTTATTAATTTCATTGTTCAACATTCTCCTCTTGTGCATGTAATTATCAACTGCAACTGTAATTAGAAACATATATGGAAATATATGTTTCTCCTTCTACTCTTCATTATGTATTGTAAAATATATTTTAGAACTATGATACTTTAGTAGAAAAATTAGAATTTAGAGCTGCTTAGAAAAAGAGGTAGGATTATTTTAATTAATTTATGGAACACCTGTATTTGTATTGTTATAGAATTATACTTGTATAATATTTAATTTTGCTGTGTTTATGTACATATAATATAATATGAATTTTAAATAAATTTTGTTTTTAATAATCATTTCTTATTAGTTATACTCCTAATAACCTTTCTCCTCAGAATACTGAATATTGTTTCAAATAAGCACTACTTCATACTTCTTAACTAAAATATTATGTGCATGTAAGTATAAAAACTTTTCATCATTTGTTTGGACCGGTGAAGGTATAACAGCCACAAATGTTTGCCTAAGCCATGTTGTAGCAAAAAATACGAGAAAAATCATTTTTGTATTAAAAAGATTTGATGAAAATGCAGGAAAACACTACTATACACAGAGCCAAATACAACACACAGTATAGACAAGTGAAGCTAAGTAACTGCACTTATCTGTAACGTATCTGCACTTGCAGATAATGCCAGTGCTGTTGTTTAATTCCTCAATAATATGTGCTGCTAAGATCTTCTCAACTAGTCTTCCCATGTTATTTATAAGGCGTAATGGCTGGTACTCAATACTTTCCTGTTGGATTGTTACCTTAGTATAGGAATACCAGTCAGGCCTCCTTGCGGCACCTTGATCATTCCCTGCTCTCTATACCGTAGCTGGCCACTTTGACCATCTCAGAAGGTGATTTGTTCAACAGTTCCTTTAAAATCGCAGCTGGTATAGTGTCTGGGTCAGGACTTCGCTTTGCCCAATTAGCTGACTACTGTCTGCACTTCGTTAAGTGTGAACATCCTGATCTCACATTTATCAATGTCCTTTTGTTCCTCTTCGTTACAAGGTCAGAGAATCATTGCTTGGTTCTGTACTTGCTCTTTTGTTAGAAGAGTCAAACGTCTTCCAAATCGCTTTGTATTTATTTTATATGTTTTACCCTATGGGTTGTTGTTGAAATCTTCACATAGAAATTTCCAGTGTTCTTTTTGGAATTATTTATTTCATTGTTCAACATTCTCCTCCTGTGCATGTAATTATTAACTATTTCCTTTTATGTTTCTCCTTCTACTCTTCTCGATCTTTATTTTTTCCACTGATTAGCTTGAAGCTGTCTTCTCAACGTTGCGTTGTTTGCGGTCCATCAGTAGACCTTATGTTTACATTCATTTCTGTTGATCTCCTTCTCCATTTCTTGTTGAATCACTTTGAAGTGCTTCAGATGTAAGGTTCTGCCCATTAATAATTCTACCTACCCCTCAATCAACAACTACATCTACCTGATGAATCGTTGGTTGCAATGGTTGACTTCTTGATACAGCTCTAAAAATTGGTTCATTAATCTCTAAGTTTGCAATCATAAGGTCACTCATTATGTCATCTGAAAGATCATACCATTTCCACTGTTATCCAGTATGGTTAAGTCGAAGACTGAAAACATGTCCCTTTGCAACATATTTTGGAATGCTGTCATTTATGCAAGGCTGTGTCCATCCCTATTGCTCTAAAACCCTTACTTCTGCTCTTGACTTGCCAGGCAATCTTACCAGTCACATCCAAGATCGCAATGTCACCTTCTGTGTCAATACACCACCCAGATCTGGCCGTTACATATATGATGGGCCTTGTGGCACTAAGCATATCAGGCCCTTTTTCCATGAGAACCTCCTCCACCAGGTAATGTGATAGAGTACTTTGATTAACGTTAGCAAGTACTACTTTAAGCATTGTCTGTTTGTCCACACATCTGGCCCCTTGTGTGGTGGTGATCCTTGTTACTAAAATTTAGATAATGTTTTCGTTCTTGACACGTTTCGATCTTGTGGCCTTTGCCACTACAGTTGTAATATAAATCCGAACAGTCTAGTCCCCTGGGCTAAAACCTCTTGTGTCCTTGCCCTAACCTGAAGCATCAGTGTTCCTCATCAAGTGATGAGGAATATATATGCCGATTTTATTATATTCCCCAAATGGGCATAAGACTGCTTCTTTAAGTATCAGAGTCCTACTTTCTTCAACATGTGGTGTTGCATTTTGTATGGGTATCTGGCCTGATCTAACTTGTCTTGTTTGATTCTCTAATTGCTGAATCATCACCTCTGGAGGCTCTATTTTATTTCACAAAATATAATGCAACGCCTTCTTGATTGTTTTCCTTATTGGTCCTCCAGGTAATAAAAAACCTACATTTGGACTTAACTGCAACACCTTCCTTATACAACGTATTATAACCGTCAACATTGCCTACACAATTATGATTGGTAATGTTTGATTCACGTCTGAGGCTGAGGTTGCTCAGCAGGTGTCACATCGTGGCTTACGCTGACGATGCTCTACTGCTGGACGAGGGAGGATAGTGGAGAGAGTTTGAATTCCAAGCCGCTCAAGCATGCAGGATACACGAGCTAAAGGGTCATCCAATAATAAGGTGGATGGTTATCATTTTCGGGCACAAAATTTCAACAAATCGCTTTGTTTTTTACCCAATCCTAAGAGGAGAATAATTCTTATCATATCGGGCACATAATTCCAACCAATCGTATTCTTTGTTTTTACCCAATCATAATGTGAGAGTAATTCTTATCATTATCACCACAAAATTCTACCCAATCGTATACTTTGTTTTTAACCAATCATAAGGTGAGAATAATTCATACCATATCGGGCACAAAATTCCAACCAATCGTATTCTTTGTTTTTAACCGATCATAAGGTGAGAGTAATTCTTATCATTTTCACGCACATAATTCCACCCAATCGTATTGTTTTTTTTTACCCAATCCCAAGGGGAGAATAATTTTTATGATCATCATGAAAAAAATTCCAACCAATCGTATTCTTTGTTTTTTAACCAATCATAAGGTCAGAGAGTAACTCTTATCAATTTATATATGTTTGGAGTGTAGCTTTACATGTAAGTGAAAGTTGTATGATTGGATTACTCGAGATGAAAAGATAATAGCTTTTGAAATGCGATGCTATAGGAGGATGTTAAAAATCAGATGGGTGGATAAAGTGATAAATAAGGGTGTTGTGGCAAATTGATGAAGAAAGAAGCATTTCGAGAAATATCGTTAAAAGAAGAGACAGACTTATAAGCCACATATTAAGGCATCCTGGAATAGTCGCTTTCATATTGGAGTGACAGGAAGAAGGGGAAAATTGTACAGGCAGGCAATGTTTGGAATATGTAAAACAAATTTTTAGGGATGTTGGATGTAGGGAGTATACTGAAATGAAACGACTGCCACTAGATAGGGAATCTTGGAGACCTGCATGAAACCAGTCAAATGACTGAAGACAAAAAAAATTTCTGCTCGACTATGAATGAATTTCAAAGTCCTTGTTTACTACTTTTAACTAATATGTCCCTGGCCAGTATTTGACTGTGAGTTTTACTTAGGATATTTTTATAAGTATAACCTGACTAAAAAATGTTAATATATAACATGTACCTCTGTCTTATGTCAGTAGAACCGTCTGAAGAGACTTCTTATTTGTTGCAGAAGCTCTGACAATAGTCAGAACCTCAAAAAACCTTCACTGAACTTGTTTTACTTTAATTATAATGTTCACTCCAGCTTGAAATTCAGTTGTAAATGAAAAAAATGTTATAAGTCCGCAACCGAAAATCATAAAATTTTATCTTAATATACTTGAATGTTCCCCAACATGTCTCAAAGTAGTAACTAGAAAATTAAACCAAGAAACCACACATACTAATGAAAATCACGGTTCAAAAACCAGCATGTTAACTCACGATGATGTTGTCAACTCGAGTGGATTTAAAAAACTTCATCTATATTATATGCACTTCAACCATTAGCCTTATTGTGGGGGTATAAAGAGTCCTGGATTGTTTCACAGACACTTCCCGTAACCAATACAAACCAGAAAGAACTTGTTCAATCATATTTCTAAGTTATATTTTAACTATAGTTATAGTTATAGTTTAATTTACACTTATAGAACCAGATCAGAGGTAGAAGGAATTACGAATTAGGAAAATATGTATGTAGTGAGAAAGCCCGATCTATCCATAAGGGAATTGTAATATAAGATAATCAATCCTACCCAGAGAAAAGCTTAAGCTTCCCTCAGTCTTCATGAGATCAGAACACTTTTATGTAAATTAGAACAGCACGTAACTCGTCAAAAATTTTAAACAGTCCAGTTTAAATAAATGCCGTAACAATAATTCCTTTATGAAGATAAAGAGATTATTAGGTAGTTTCTAAAATGGAATTAAGTAGTTACCTGTGTACACACGTTCAAGGTACCTAAAGGAAAACCTGGACCATTCATGGAAATTTGTGGCATTTAATTGATGAATTTATAGTTCAGCCTGGCCTCCAATAAATATGTATAAATAATGGTTGTGCCTAATACAAATTTTGAAATTAAAACATGTGGTTTGTTCATTTACTAACAAGTGACAGGATTTAAATCTAAAAACAGTTATATAAAATTTACATAACATTTTTGTATGGAAATAATATAAGTGAAACCTGGCTGTACTATAAATTCATCATTCATCTATATTGTTTTTTTAAATATCCACTCAAACATAATTGATCTATTCATCTTATCAGCAATCTTATAAAAGTTGGTGGTACACTTATTTATTATAATATTAAAAAAAAATTACTACTATGGTTTTATTGTAATAGAATTTTATTTATTGATAGCCATTGTATACTAGATGTTATTCGCACATCTTTAGTTCATTCAAAATAATGTAAGTGTAAAATAAATTTTATAAGTATGATACATTAGTGGAAAAATTAGAATTTAGAGCTGCTTAGAAAAAGAGATAGGGTTATTTTTATTGATTTATGAAACACCTATAGTTGTAATGTTATAGAATTATAGTTGTATAATATTTAATTTTGCTGTGTTTATGTACATATACTATAATATGAATTTTAAATAAATTTTGTTTTTAATAATCATTTCTTATTAGTTATACTCCTAATAACCTTTCTCCTCAGAATACTGAATATTGTTTCAATTAAGCACTACTTCATACTTCTTAACTAAGATATTATGTGCATGTAAGTATAAAAACTTTTCATCATCCGTTTGGACCGGTGAAGGTATAACAGCAACAAATGTTTGCCTCAGCCATGTTGTAGCAAAAAATACGAGAAAAAAATCTTTGTATTAAAAAGATTTGATGAAAATGCAGGAGAACACTACTATACACAGAGTCAAATACAACACACAGTATAGACAAGTGAAGCTAAGTAACTGCACTTATCTGTAACGTATCTGCACTTGCAAATAATGCCAGTGCTGTTGTTTAATTCCTCAATAATATGTGCTGCTAAGATCTTCTCAACTAGTCTTCCCATGTTATTTATAAGGCGTAATGGCTTGTACTCAATACTTTCCTCTTGGGTTGTTACCTTAGTGTAGGAATACCACTCAAGCCTCCTTCCAGCACCCTGGGAATTCCCTGCTCTCTATACCGTAGCTGGCCACTTTGACCATCTCCCAAGGTTCTTTGTTCAACAGTCCGTTTAAAATTCTAAAATCCCCAAAAATACCCCTCCCCCAAAAAAATTTCGCTACGTGATATCCTTCCGTTTGTAAACGTTTCACGCTTTTTCTGATCAATCCAACACCTGACCCGAAATACCCTATCCAAAATAAAAAGTGAAACGCCTAGAAACGGAAAGATTTGGCCTGGTGAAGATTGTTTGGGGGGGAGTAATTTTTGAGGTTTTTTGGTATCAGGGTTAGGAGATAGCAGAGGTCCGGGTCGGTGGAGTTCCGGGGTGGTTTTGGTCAGGGACGAACAGGAAGTCAGAAAAATTAGAAAAAGTGATCCCCCTTACAATTGTCCCTATGAGGACTTACGCCCACTCTCCGCATGACCCTTTAGCTCGTGTATCCTGCATCATGACTTCAGTGGCTTGGAATTCAAATTCCGCCCACGAGCCTCCGTCGACCACCAGGAGATCACTGTCAGCCAGGTTGTTGTGTTCTATTTTAAGGTGTCCAATGTTAGGGCAGGTAGTTTACTGACTTCTCTTTGTGTAAGGTAAATGAATTTGTAGATGTTCAACGTTGTTGCATATACCGCCAGATTGGACACACAGCTGAACTGTGTTCAACTTGTACAGTTTAATAATATCTCATGATTAAAAGAACCATTCATTTTATAAAAATATATATCAGAATTTCAATACTTTACCTTTAATTAAACTTCATTTTGGCTATTTTACGATCAGTGAAATATAGTATTCACTTTTTTGGCAGAATATCTTTAAATCTATACAAAAAAGGATATTAATTTATCCTTTCAACAGGTACATACATTATGACAGCTGCAATCTAAATCTTATCAAGTACTGTGTAATAACACAAAAAGTACATATTTTATATGTTTTTACACAACAAATAAGCACGATGAAAAAAATTGTTATATTAATTGTACAGAAGTCGAATGGAAAGGAAACAGTTGTGTATCAAAGTAATGGGGGTAAAAAGAAGAGGTTTTTATTTGTTATAATATTTCATGGATGAGGTGTATAATGTGAATTTAAGGATAAAATTAAAGAGCAAAAAGGACAGTTTTAGTTGGGGTGCTTGACCACAGATTTATTTCCTACCTTTCCACTTGAGAGTGCCATTAGCAAAGATTGTGACTCCTTAATAGAAAGCATTCTTTGTTTAGCATTTTAACTAAATTTGAATCAGTAGTTACAGTGTATGTGTGTTCACTAAGTTTAATGGAGATCCTCTTAGTCGACAATTACATTTGTCGATGGCATAACCAGTTTGAAATGATTGGATGTTTGTATGTGATGATGGAAGGTGTCTAAAGAAAATTTTGAATGTCATGGAGTCTCTCCTGACTAGTCCTAAAACTTCTTTAGGAAAATCGGCCGTGATCTTGTAATGATGGTGATGACAGTGTGAAATGTTTATTGAAATGCTTACGTATACACGTGATTCAGAAGGATAGGGCAAAACTTTGACAACTCATTCTAGAGGCTAAAAATAAGAAAAAAGTTCATATAAACATAGATCCGGAAACGCTTTGTTAGAGAGTTATACAGAGTGAAAGATTTCGCCCGGGTTTCAATTCCTCCGGGTAAATTAAGGCTTTCTGAAATTCTGGGAAGGTCAATTAAGGGGCAAATTCAATTGTTTCTTATGGTTTTTGAGCTGGGAAATCGAAAAAAATATGTCCCAGAAATGTATCTCTCTTAGTTTCTAAGATATCCCATGTAAAACGCCAAAAATAGGATCAAAAACACATTTTTTTACGTTTGATGTACAATAATGTTGTTAAATTGGCAATAAATCATACATTTTTTAAACATAAATTGTAGAGAATTTAATGAGTTGTCAAAGTATTGCCCTATCCTCCTGAATCACCGTGTATGTCCATACCAATTATAGTTGCTTTGAAGCCTGCTGACTACACTTTCACAATCGAAATGTTGTAGCATACATCTTTCTTGATCATAATGTGTTGTTTACTGATAAGTCAACATTTTATCTTAGTGAAAAAATTAACACGTTTAATATCTGTATCTAGGGCTCAGAAAATCCCAATAAACACTTAAAATTAGAAAAGGATTTCCCAAAATTAAAGTTTCTGTACAATATTCCAACAACATGTTTACAGGCTGTACTTTTTTGTTTAAGCAAGCGCAAAAGGAATTGTTTATAAGGATTTGATACATCATACATGGCTCTTTCCTCAATGGCAAGATGGATCAGAGAATTTTATTTTCGAATAAAATAGTGCATCGGCATAACTCTGTTTAGGATTGATTGAATGACTTTTCCCTAAATATTGGATTGGTCGACATGAAACCAACAATAGAGCTTGTTTGCCCTGTTAAGATTATCATTCAATATAAACCAATGTAATTTTTTCTTTGAGGTTTTATAACCCAGTTCTTGTGTCTGTGCTTCTGCTACCTACTACCAAATTTAAGGCATGACAGCTGTCACTTATGAAAGTTGTTAAGCTGCCAGGATACGGTGACCATCTTTCTTCCTTTTTCCTTGTTTATCCTCCGGGAATTACTGTTCAGGTATTACTTTAGAGGATGAATGAGTATGATATGCGTGAGTGTAAATAAAGTTTAGTCTTTTACAGTCTCAGGTCGACCATTCCTGAGATGTATAGTTAATTGAATCCCAACCACCATAGGACACTGGTATCCACGATCTAGTATTCAACTCCGTATAAAAGTAACTGCCTTTATTAGGACTTGAACACTGGAACTCTTGACTTCCAGATCAGCTGATTTGCGAAGACACGTTCAACAGTAGACCAACCCGGTGGGTTGATGGAGTGTACCTGTTGCATGTAAACGTTAACCCTCCCTCAACCTAGTAACAAATATCTTGTTGCAGATATATCACAACAGCATACCGCTGAACCCCCTCCACAAATAAGTTCCTTAGGGGTAATTTGATATTACCAGTTGATGGTATGTGATGAGATCTGATACCCTTTCGCTAAGAATTCTAAAAGTTCTTTCAGAGCGCTCTGGTATCAACTGTTTTAGAGATATTTGTGATTTTATCTGAAAATTTGAATCTGATTCTAAAGTACTAAATTTGTTTCATTGTGTATGTCACTGCATACACAGTGTATTTTGGAGTATATATTTATTTTTCTTTTTTTTTATTACGTATTTAATAATATGCAACGTATTTTGGGATTAATAACGTATTTCGGAATAATTTTTACGAGTCGCTATTGCAGACAAAATAATTAATTATATTTGTTTGTAACAGTTAACCTTCAACAAACTATTACGTTCACAATTTAAATAATGAAAATCAGACGATTTCTGGCGGAGATATTATAAGAGCACCCCGAAGTAAGCCCCCTAAGGTCATCTCGAGTCTCCTCTAAGGTCTGGCTAAGTGTGCATGCGCTAATTTTAGTAATATTTAAACACGTACATTAAATTTACAAGATCTGTAAATAAAGTACTGAGACTGGTTCAGAAAAACTCTATTTACAATCCAATTATACATGGACATTATCGCCTTTGAAATAGTTTCCTTGGAAAGCCACATAATGCTTCAAACGGTTTTCCCACTCTTCACAGCAGTGCTGGAACTCAAAAACCGGAATATCCTTCAGATGGTCAGTTACAATTTTTTAAAAATGTTTTTTACTGTTCAAAAATGGTGTCCTTTGAGATGTTCAAGTAACTACAGGAATGTTTTTCTTTCCAAAAACTTATTGAGAGTGTAGTATGACAAGGTGCATTGACATGATGCAGCATCCAGTTTATCTTTGATGGCTGGTCTCATCCGGGCAACTCTTTTCCGCAGTCTTTCAAAAATTTCTCGGTAAACATATTGATTTACAGTTTGTCCTGTAGGCAAAAACTCCTTATGGACAACGCCATTACTATCGAAGAAAAAAATTAGCAGTTTTGATTTGGTCATTTTTGATTTTTTGGGACGTGGTGAGTTTGAAGTGTGCCACTTGTTGCCCTGGCGTTTTGTTTCTGGGTCGTACTCAAATATCCAAGATTCATCACAGTAATAAAATTTTTTAGAAAATCAGGATAAGTTTCAATTAGCCCTAGAAGATCGCAACACATTACCACCCTGTTGTTTTTCGGTTCAACAATGAGGTTTTTTGGGACCAATTCTGCAGAAATTTTTTTCATGTCCAATTCGTTTGTCAAAATTTGATGGACTGTGGTACGGTTCAAATTGAATTGTTCTGCAAATCATTCTGACAGTTAATCGCCAGTAGTACCGTATCAAGTCTCTCATTCGCTCAACATTGTCATTGTTTGACGTTAACTGTCTTCCAGAGCGTGGATCATCCGCAACTGATTCCCAGCTATCTGAAAATGATTTAAGCCACCTGAAAATTGGGCTTAACAGAGCGTCATCTCCATATGCCCTTTTTCAATTTTGACAAATTTTCAGTAGCTTTCTCAAGGAGTTTAACACAAAACTTGATTGCATAACGTTCCTCTTAATTAGTATCCCTCATTTTTGTAACGCACAACAAAAACTCGTTTTACGAAAAATTTGTTTACGTCTGACGTGGCAACAATGGACTAAAAATATTAATACCTAATATAAATCAGCTGTTCACATAACCATACGTTTACTAACTAACTTTAGTGTTACCACTTCAGCTGCCAAAAAAAAAAAAAACTAGATTCATTACTTTATTTACAGACCTCGTATATACTTATTTAGTTGTTATTAATATTATTTTATAGTTTCTTTAAAATTTTTTGAATTTATAAATATGACAGTTTTTCTTTTTTGATATTTAACTCATGTTTTAGGTGAATCTCTCTTCAGTCTTTGTAAGCTTTCTACAGTTATATTAAATAATGTTAAGACTTGCCTTTACATTATTAAGATGAGGAAAGGTGATGCTGCTTTATCAGAAAACAACAACTCGTGTGACTTCCAAACAAGTGCTGTATACGGAATAATTCGCTCAGTTGCTGACCTTTCATCGTAAATACAATAATATAAATACTGGATGTAATTTTTCCCTTTTTATGATGTTATCCTACAAGAGATTACCTGGGCTGGTGAAGATTGATTGATCTAGCCTCTTATGCACGCTTACTACATCAGTCTAACCTCGCATGGGGTTCACATATTTTTCCCCATACCTGGTGACATCGGATGACCTTGAAATTGTCCCAACTCTGGCATAATTACATTACTTCAGACCTTCAGTGATGACTGTGCCTTAAATAAGGGAAACTGGGGTACAAGTTGATCCAGTTCCTTACTGGTGATGGGTGTTTAAAGGTTGACAGTCACCCTCTGTAGAAATGTGATTATTTCAGGGAAGAGAATATCACAGAACACATAGTGTTTATGTGTGATCAGTTTCTGCAACTAGAGGCAGAATTCGCCTCTAATTGCGAATCACCCCTCCTGGGTGATTACCCAGGAGGAATAAGTCCCTTTGAGTCCCCAAGATCGAGGTTAAAGGACCCCGATGAGTTCGAGGTGTGGAGCCAGCAATGGAGGTGTGGATGGAGACAAGACATATAGGGTGCTGTGATAATACTGTAAGATAGGCTCGGCTTCCTGTGTTGTACAGGAGGGATTTTAATGGATAGGCATGCAAGGATTCCACAGTACCATAGGGATCGAAAGTTTTCCCTCCATTGAAAAAAAGTTCATGGTAATTACTGCTGGTAGATAGCACACATAAAAGTCCCAACTACAATGGAAGAAGTTGGTGATCTAAAACCATACTATTATGCCACAGGATAGTCGCAACACTTTTATTATTTTAATCAAAAGGTTGTGTGCTGAAATGTTAATTTTCACATATTGACAAAAGTAATGTATTATGAAAAAAGGTATTGAAAATAAACAACACAAAATTCATTATTTGATAAATTTTTTTTGACAAATTTGTTTTTCATATCAAGTGACAAATAGAATAATTAATATTAAATTAAAAAAAACAAACAAAATTGCAAATTAATTAGTTACAAAAATAAATAAATATATATATATATATATATATATATATATATGCATGAAAAAAATACAAAAAAAAAATATTCTGATAAATTTTTTAGTTCATTAAAATTAATTATATACAGAAAAAACTGTACTATACATATCTAAAAAAAAATAATCAATTTTTAAAAAATAAATATATATTAAATTATTTCATCTGAAATAACAATAATATAATAATTATAATATATTAATTACATAACAGTAACAAATTAACAATATATAATTATAATGTTATGGGATAACATAAAACTCATCATTATATCTGACAATCTATATTTTTACAGGAAATTTCACTCAATCAGTTCAGTTAAACTTTAATGTAATTACATATAAAATTAATTTGAAGGTGTCGAAAAACCATTTTTTAAAGATTAAATAGGTAGTGTCACAGCCTCTCTACTACTGTCATACTTGCCAGAGGGGGTGTTAGCAACAACCCTTGATTTTCATATCTCTTTTAATTATTAAAAAAAAACATTAAATTTAAGTGAACTTGCTAAATCTTCATGTATGTGTGTGTGTGTGTGTGTGTATTTCACACACACACACATGTATAAATTGAATTTTATGTATTTTGAAACAAAATAATTGAGAAGGCTTAGGGGTAGCAGATGAAGCTAACCCTATATTACTTTTTCTACTGACATTTATATTTTATATAACATGTAACCATATTAACAACAGGAACTGAACAATTAAATCAGCATTTAAATACAAAAATTATTAGTTTCTTACTCAGAATATTTTTTTTTAATAAAAAATAAATGTTTGTTTTGTTTGCATAGCAAATCACATATATATAATATACAGGTATATATATAATTTTTTTATTTTGTGGAATAGGAATTCACTTTTTTCTCTTATCTACTTTTTGGTTGATGAAATTAAACAGAAATTTACAAAGATATAGATGGAATAAAAAATGGAATTTTGTGGCATATGAAAAATGCCATGTCTGATTGGGATTCAAACCCAGGACCTCTGGATGAAATGCTGAGATGCTACCATTCTACCACAGAGATCTTATGATAGTATATTTAAAGTATTGATATAATAATACACATTACTCCTTGATTTAAAAATTCTTCTTTTGAACCGATTTTCTCCTCTTGTCATTTTCCCCTTTTTAACGATCGTGATATTTTCCTTGCTAAACAGATATTTTAAACTGCTGATTAACTTTATGTATAGGATAAGTAGTAATAAATAGGAAAGGTACTTAACGAGATAATGACACAGCATATAAAATCTGCCCATAAAATTTATTTTCATATCCTCAAGCTGTATGACTTCAGACTGATGTTATAAAACATCTTATGGCTTTTGTTAGATAATATAATTGTAATTAAGTTTTAATAATTAGTAAAAAATTATAATCAGTAGATTTTTCTGAACTAAGGAGACAAAAGAGTCTAAATTTAAGTCATAAAACCTAAATAATTAGAAATATTTACAAAATATCTTTGTGAATCTGTTTAACATGCATTTATTTCTCTACTGAATTTTGCCTGTTTATTTTATTTATTAATTTTTTTTTTTTTTTTTTGTAATTTACTTATATATTAATTCACTGACCTATAGGCGTAGGCCCAATTATCAACTTTTTTATAGTAAGCTGTAATTTTTTTGATTTATTAAAAAAAAAGTCAAGCTTGACCAGGATTAGAACCCAGAATCTTCCATATACAAAATATAGTAACTACCTTTATATAATTCGGCAGAGTAATGTTAATGTTTGGTGAATTTCACTGTTTATTGTTTTTCATATTATGAAAAACATAGAAGAGGAAGGCACATCAGTTTGAATCAGACTTCATCTCCTTTTGTTTTTACGTTTTTTTTTTCAATTTAAATATATTAATTTATTAATAATTGTTAACCTTTGATTGTAAAAAAAAATTTCTAATAAATAATTCAATAATAATAAAATAAAATATATGAAAAAATATCAGAAGTTATTAATGAAATAAAATTTTATGTACTTTTCATTTAAATAAAAAATGTGTATATGTAATTTAACAGGTGGTCAAGGAAGTCATGTGGTGCCCATATCAACTTTCTTTGTCACAATTTTCTGCTAAATTATTATTTACAACACTGCTTATATTCAATAATTTCTTTTTAAAATCAGAGCTAAAATGTTATAAACTAGCACAGTGCTTTGTAATATCTAATTCCACAATTATCACAAACTAGTTTTCAATTTATATTTGGTTAATAATTAAATATTTCCTTGTGATGATTATGGTTTATTTCCTATATCCCTTTTTTACTAATTTTTAAAATTTAAAGATAGATTTATAATTTTATCACATATCATTAATTTTCTTTTGTTTGTTTTTCTTTTTTTCTTTAGGTTTCAAAGGGTGCTGTTACAAGAAGCAGAAGTACAAATATGTAAATAATTATAACATAAACAAGGATAATAATTAGCAATGTAATTGGTATATTGTACTATATATATTTTACTTATTTACATTGTTACCCAATAAAATATTTTACAACCATTGTCAAAACAAAATATACCAAAAGCTACCTATTTTTGTGTAATAGCTGTGACTGCCAGTGTATAAGAATTCAAAGCTAAATATTTGTAAAAAAAAAATCATTAAAATTTTAACTGAATTTTCTTTTTAATATTTGCTGGCTACTTTCATACTTTTCTTTGAATAAATTTTCTTTTATTTTAAATTGTTTTACCCAATTGGTTATTGGTTTGTAATTATCAGTCAAGGCATTTCACATTAAAATGAAATGTAATTTTTTTATTACGTTAAACAAATAGTTAGCATTAGATTTCCCTTGTAGGAAGAATTTGATAGTTTGAGGTCTGGCTGAAACAGTTGTATTATTACGTTAACAGCTCTTACGTACTTTATCAGGTCCCTGTTCTGTTTTTGAGGTTAATAAATATAATGTCCTGAGTTAGCATAGGTGTAAAAGGTTGTCAAGAACATTTTGCTTATATGAACAACATGCAGCTGCCTAATTAAGAAAGTTTTACTGGCTATCCATAAGTTTACATGGATATAAAGGGCAGTAGGAAAATTTCGCAAGACTAGTTTATTATTATAATTTTTCAAAATTTTCACCACACATGGGTTTCTCCATACTTCAAAACCAGTCCTCAAAAAAACTTTCATGTTTTGTGATAGATCTGGGCACATTAATCGTCACAAGCCTCTCAGAGATCATAATCACTTGTAAATGCCTCCCTTTCAATCTGTTTTCCACAGGGGAACAGTGTGAAGGCACATAGAACAAGGTCAGGACTGTAGGGTGGGTGCTTTAACAGTTTTTTTTTGCAGTGGTGGCCAAATTCTTGGAGCAAACTGGACTGGTGTGCTGGGAGGTTATCATGGTGAAGAAACCATATGCTCATTCTTGATTTGGGCACAGCTTCTTGGAGTGATTTGATAACTTTACAAAGGCATTCCTCAGTAAACCATTTCCTTGGAACTGTCTTTTGAGTTTTCAACACAGCTCAGTCTAAAATTCCCTTTCCTTTAATTATGGTTTTCATTCTCTTCTTCACTGGTTTGAATTTTCAAACAGCCATGAGGTCTTCTCATTTTCAAACATCCATACTTTGTTTTGAGCCTTGGTTGGAACATCATAATAGTAAAACTAAGTTTTTTCACTAGAATACTGTTCACATAGAGACAGTTCCCATTTTCAGCATTTCATGGCACTATGAAAAATAATGTGCCATCTAATGGTTGGTGTTTTGCATCACCCAAAAAGTACAAAACTTTCAATCTTGAATGTGATCTTGCAAAATAGTATGAACTGCTGATGCATTGATGCCCAAGGACCTCTATTTAGTGGTAGGTCACACATCTGTTTATTTTAAACAATTTTCATTCTACAGCAATGTTTCTATTAGTCACAAATCAAGATGGTCAACCTGACTTGAGTGCATCCTCACTGCCAATATTTCTTCTTTCAAAGTTGCGATACTATCTAAATATTGTTATACAAGAAGGACAATCCTCTTCAAGCACACAAGACATTTCCTCTAAACACTGATCAACAATTAAACCACATGCAAAATTGCCTGGTATTCAGTTTTTGATCATGATAATATCACTACTTCATTTAATTAACACAGCTAAAAAGCAAATGGTACTGAGACAATGACTAGGGCAGTTATAGTATAGGTTAGGACTTCTCTTAACAAGTGCTTACGTGTAGCCTGTGATTATCCTTTCTGTCATTTCAAAACTCCTAGTGCCCCTTGTATACTATTACTATCCATAAGTGTACATGTTTGTTTTTTTCTCTAGAGTATGACGATTTCTTTACGTATTTTAAATTAGGTACATTCCTGATCAGATCATGTGTTATGCCACATAGATCAGGTGATTTTTATTTCTCTTTGGTGGATCGCACAGACGACTACAACTGGCAGATATTGTTTTTGATTAGAACACTGGGGATCACGTATGCAATAGGGTTTTTTATTTATTATTATAGTAGGCAGTTAGAAAAGTTGTGTTGAACATCATCATATAATGTCCAGTTTTTATATAGTTTTTGATGTCTGTATTTTTTTCCTTCCGAACTGATATAGGTTCAGAAAGGATGTCACAGAACTGATAATAGGAAGAAGAGATAACTAATTAGAAAAAGGTCTGAATGATAGGAAAGTACAGTCTTCCCAACAAAACCCATCAGGTTGGTCTAGTGGTTAACGCGTCTTCCCAAATCAGCTGATTTGGGAAGTCAAGAGTTACAGCGTTCAAGTCCTAGTAAAGCCAGTTATTTTTACACAGATTTGAATACTAGATCGTGGATACCGGTGTTCTTTGGTGGTTGGGTTTCAATTAACCACACATCTCAGGAATGGTCAAACTGAGAATGTACAAGACTACACTTCATTTACACACTCATACATATCATCCTCATTCATCCTCTGAAGAATTATCTAAACGGTAGTTACCGGAGGCTAAACAGGAAAAAAGAGTGAGAGAGAGTTTTCCCAACAAGTTAGTTTATTATTTTCTCTGGTTACCAAATTTGATAATTATTCTAATTTTCCATTTTAATAGTAATGTATTACATTTTAAAATTTATGAAAAATCTCCATCATCTGCATCATATCGTTTATGAAACAAGATCCTCATTTTGTAAATGAATTAAAAGTAATTCTTTTAATTTTGCTATTTATTTAAACAAATTTTTCAGAATTATAGATTATCTCAAGAATTACTTACTATCACTTTAAAAACCAGTTATAAAATACTTTTTTTGCACATAATTGAAAATATATGAATCAGACTCTAAGAAAGTACACAATTTGGTAATTTTACAGAAAATGTATCTACATGATCTGGTTTTACAGTTGAATCTCGATAATGTGAACCTTGATAACTCAATATCCTTTGTAAATGAATTTTTTTTCATTTCCCTTGAGAAAACTTGCTCGAAAAGAAACTATGGTTAATTCAAAAAAATTATTGTGGGAAATTGTAAATTATTGTTGAAATTAAGTTGAAGTTTTCTATTGATTACTTCTGTAATTTGAAAAAAAGATGTCTAAATTGAAACCTGACACAGCGTTACCTTTATTATTGGAACATTACCTCTACATCTAAAAATTCTTGCCATGAAGCCTGGCTGACTTGAATCTATATTCTGATAAACAACCATATTGTAACTTGATTTCTGTTGACAACTGTCAAAGTAGTAAGTTCTCACTTGTGCTTGATCATTATCCTAATGTTTGGCTTGTTACCTTTATTTATAACAGTTGTGGTGTAGTGTGCATGTAGTATACAACTTATTGAAATTAAGTACATTACAAAAGCCTACAAATCATTCATTTCATCCACTGAAGCAATACCTAATGGTAGTCCCAGAGGGTAAAAAAAAAAAAAACGTAGTGAATGCAGTGGAATGGTAATAAAGAAATTGTTGCTGAGTTTAATATTGCATCTAACACTTGTCTACATTTTAATTTACCTAACCATACTTTTAGATATATTAATTTTCGCAAGTAATATTTGTTAAGTACTTAGTTTTTTATAATCATTTAATTACAATACAGTACTTGGAGATTTGTTGTTGCTATAAGAAAATACAGTACAGCACAAAAGTTTTACCTCTGTCTCTCAGGTTGGTTATTTAAATCTCTGAATCTTGAAATAATGTATAACTTCTTTTGTAACTAAAAAAATTAACCTCTGTAACTAAGTAATTTCTTGTTCCCTTGAGATTTGAATTATCAAGAGTCAACTATATTATAAACAATTTGTTTTTTGGATTTGTGAAAAATAAACAAGACTCGTATATACTTTCAGAAAATCAGTGGTTAATTTTTAGAGATTACAAGTTTATAAAGCTTTCCTTTAGACTTTGTCTACAAAAAACCAAAAAAGCAAGGTACTGTTCTAGAAATTTTAATTATCACTCATAGGATTAAATAACATAATTTGTAAATGGAACTTCTCAATAATGGTTTATAAAATTTTAATGAATTAATGTTTATGGAGATATTTTTTATTCGTTGTTTGCACCTGTAAGAAATTTTCAGAAAATTAATGAAAAATAATATATTTAAAGCTTTAGATATTTACTTGCCATGAACTATTATTGGTAATACAATTTTTGGTTAAAAAAAATCGGTTAATCTAAATAAATATGCCTTTGACTGATGCATATACTGATACAGATGAATATTATATACAGATTTTAGTAACTAAAACCATCCTTTTTTTAAATTCGCACATTAAAAAATGTTTTGTTTGGTTGTTACAGTATCATGTGTTCTTATGTATTATATTTGGATTTATAGGACCTTTCTTTTCTGTTTAGCTTCTGGAACCACCGTAAGGTATTACTTCAGAGGATGAATGAGGATGATATATATGAATGTAAATGAAATGTAGTCTTGTACAGTCTCAGTTCGACTATTCCTGAGATGCGTGGTTAATTGAAATCCAACCACTAAGGAACACCAGTATCCACCATCTAGTATTTAAATCCCTATAAAAGTAAACTTCCTTTACTAAGATTTGAACTGTAGAACTCGACTTCGAAATCAGTTGATTTGGGATGATGAGTTCACCATTATTTTTTTCTTTTACCCAGGATTTTTTTCCTGGTTTTACCAGGACCACCGTTAGATATTGTTACAGAGGATGCGAAGTATGATTTCTAGCATGTGTGAAAATGCCATACCTGACCAGGATTAGAACTTGGGACCTCTGGATGAAAGGTCGAGATGTCTACCATGGAGGCTGGTGAATTGGAGGCTGGATTTAAATGTTTTTTTACTTTTTTCACTAGGTCCCTCTGGTTCAGTCCGACTTGCAGGTATAACTTAAACTTTCTATTTATTTTTTTGATGAGCCTCTCCACTTGCCAGCTGTACATCTGGCATGGCAAGTCAGCTTATCGATCAGATCCGTTATCATTTTGCCAATTTGATGCCATACACAGACACAATTGCGCCAGATACGGCATCAGGTTTTTTCAATATTCATTTAAACCCTAACTGCTACCTTGGAGTCCCCAGCTGATCATCAAAACTGACACACTGGAGCATGCCAGCCCTCCCAGTATTTCAATATGTTCAACTTTTGAACCCTTTGTCCATCCACAGTCAAGTTTATGGGGCATATGTCTCTCCATTATGTAATTCCTATATAATTTCGCTTTTGTTGTGCAAGACAACGGCCATGTCCTCTCATCCACTAACTAACTAACTCTACTAACCTCTAATCACTAACCATCATTAAGGATTGGCTTCCTCTTTGTTCCACCTCTTCTTCATCACGACCTCACCATGATGCCATGATCATCAGCGTAAGCTGTTAACTCAACTTCTTCAGGTTGTTGTAGCCTCAGAACCCTGTTGTAATCTATCAGCCACAACAATTGCCCCTATTCGTGATAAGGAAAGAGAATCATTGCTTATTTCTGTACTTGCTATTTTGATAGAACAGGCAAACGTCTTCCAAATCTTTTTTTAATTATTTTATAAGCCTTACCCCATGGGTCATTGTTTAAAATTTTACATACAAGCTTCAAATATTTTTTTGGACTTATTAATTTCATTGTTCAACATTCTCCTCTTGTGCATGTAATTATCAACTGCAACTGTAATTAGAAACATATATGGAAATATATGTTTCTCCTTCTACTCTTCATTATGTATTGTAAAATATATTTTAGAACTATGATACTTTAGTAGAAAAATTAGAATTTAGAGCTGCTTAGAAAAAGAGGTAGGATTATTTTAATTAATTTATGGAACACCTGCATTTGTATTGTTATAGAATTATACTTGTATAATATTTAATTTTGCTGTGTTTATGTACATATAATATAATATGAATTTTAAATAAATTTTGTTTTTAATAATCATTTCTTATTAGTTATACTCCTAATAACCTTTCTCCTCAGAATACTGAATATTGTTTCAAATAAGCACTACTTCATACTTCTTAACTAAAATATTATGTGCATGTAAGTATAAAAACTTTTCATCATTTGTTTGGACCGGTGAAGGTATAACAGCCACAAATGTTTGCCTAAGCCATGTTGTAGCAAAAAATACGAGAAAAATCATTTTTGTATTAAAAAGATTTGATGAAAATGCAGGAAAACACTACTATACACAGAGCCAAATACAACACACAGTATAGACAAATGAAGCTAAGTAACTGCACTTATCTGTAACGTATCTGCACTTGCAGATAATGCCAGTGCTGTTGTTTAATTCCTCAATAATATGTGCTGCTAAGATCTTCTCAACTAGTCTTCCCATGTTATTTATAAGGCGTAATGGCTGGTACTCAATACTTTCCTGTTGGATTGTTACCTTAGTATAGGAATACCAGTCAGGCCTCCTTGCGGCACCTTGGTCATTCCCTGCTCTCTATACCTCTCTCTTTTCCTGTTTAGCCTCCGGTAACTACCGTTAAGATAATTCTTCAGAGGATGAATGAGGATGATATGTAATGAGTGTAAATGAAGTGTAGTCTTGTACATTCTCAGTTCGACCATTCCTGAGATGTGTGGTTAATTGAAACCCAACCACCAAAGAACACCTGCTCTCTATACCGTAGCTGGCCACTTTGACCATATCAGAAGGTGATTTGTTCAACAGTTCCTTTAAAATCGCAGCTGGTATAGTGTCTGGGTCAGGACTTCGCTTTGCCCAATTAGCTGACTACTGTCTGCACTTCGTTAAGTGTGAACATCCTGATCTCACATTTATCAATGTCCTCTTGTTCCTCTTCGTTACAAGGTCAGAGATTTTTTGGGGGAGAGTAATTTTTGAGGTTTTTTGGTATCAGGGTTAGGAGATAGCAGAGGTCCGGATCGGTGGAGTTCCGGGGTGGTTTTGGTCTGGGACGAACAGGAAGTCAGAAAAATTAGAAAAAGTAATCCCCCTTATAACTGTCTCTATGAGGACTTAGAATATACATCTGTACGCCCACTCTCCGCATGACCCTTTAGCTCGTCTATCCTGCATCACGACTTCAGTGGCTTGATATTCAAATTCCGCCCACGAGCCTCCGTCGACCAGCAGGAGATCACTGTCAGCCAGGTTGTTGTGTTCTATTTTAAGGTGTCCAATGTTAGGGCAGGTAGTTTACTGACTTCTCTTTGTGTAAGGTAAATGAATTTGTAGATGTTCAACGTTGTTGCATATACCGCCAGATTGGACACACAGCTGAACTGTGTTCAACTTGTACAGTTTAATAATATCTCATGATTAAAAGAACCATTCATTTTATAAAAATATATATCAGAATTTCAATACTTTACCTTTAATTAAACTTCATTTTGGCTATTTTACGATCAGTGAAATATAGTATTCACTTTTTTGGCAGAATATCTTTAAATCTATACAAAAAAGGATATTAATTTATCCTTTCAACGGGTACATACATTATGACAGCTGCAATCTAAATCTTATCAAGTACTGTGTAATAACACAAAAAGTACATATTTTATATGTTTTTACACAACAAATAAGCACGATGAAAAAAATTGTTATATTAATTGTACAGAAGTCGAATGGAAAGGAAACAGTTGTGTATCAAAGTAATGGGGGTAAAAAGAAGAGGTTTTTATTTGTTATAATATTTCATGGATGAGGTGTATAATGTGAATTTAAGGATAAAATTAAAGAGCAAAAAGGACAGTTTTAGTTGGGGTGCTTGACCACAGATTTATTTCCTACCTTTCCACTTGAGAGTGCCATTAGCAAAGATTGTGACTCCTTAATAGAAAGCATTCTTTGTTTAGCATTTTAACTAAATTTGAATCAGTAGTTACAGTCAATGTGTGTTCACTAAGTTTAATGGAGATCCTCTTAGTCGACAATTACATTTGTCGATGGCATAACCAGTTTGAAATGATTGGATGTTTGTATGTGATGATGGAAGGTGTTTAAAGAAAATTTTGAATGTCAGGGAGTCTTTCCTGACTAGTCCTAAAACTTCTTTAGGAAAATCGGCCGTGAACTTGTAATGATGGTGATGACAGTGTGAAATGTTTATTGAAATGCTTACATATACACGTGATTCAGGAGGATAGGGCAATACTTTGACAACTCATTAAATTCTCTACAATTGTGAAATTATGAAAAGTGAATAAAATTTTAAAAATATTAGCTCATAATTATTTTTAAAATTTAACAAAGCAGAATATGAAGAAGAAGAAGAAAAATACTCGTATAGTGAAATACTATTAATAGTTTTGTTATGAACTATGCCATTAAAATACTTAACCATTAGTACTATTAAAAGTAAGTGAAAAGAAGACAATAAACCATATGTAACCGTTTTATAACATTCTTAATGAAAAATTTCAAAAAAAAATAGTAACTACCATTTAATAAGAAAGTTTTCTGTTACTATACAAAAATAAAATTAACACATTCATAGTATATTGTTAATGCCACCAATGAGTGCGTATGCCATTAATCTTAGTTTGGTTGCTTAAATTTATATAACAGCATTATAATTAAATGTAAATCAATAAAACTTCAAATTTGCATATTGGTCTTTGATTTTTAGTTATAAGCACAATGTGGACCAAAAGTAACTTCACAATTTTTTTCTTAATAAAACATTACAAATTTATTCAAAACTATTATTTTTATCTTTAATCTTAATCTCAGTTAAACATGATTTATTGAATTAGGTTTTGAAAATAATATCTTTTAAATGCTGACCTCTGAAGTGTTCACAAATATGGGCTCTTTTTAACACATTTTGGACAGTTAAACCCAGTATTTCTTTCAATATTGCTGCTATATTGGCTCAATGTTGTTTTTTACCTCTTCTAAGTTTTGTGGTTTATTTACTTAAACCTTTTCTGTTATGAAACCTCAAAGAAAGAAATCAGGAGTTGTCAAATCCAGTGACCTTGGAAGCCAATGAAAATCCAAATTTCTCAAAATTATTCGATTTTCACATTTTGACCAAAGGAACTCCATTGTGGCTCTGCTGATGTGAGCCATGTCTCAATATTGTTGGAACCAGGCCACTTCAATATCATCTCCAACATCCAGAATGAAAAATTCCTCCACCACTTGCCGATATTTATCACTGTCTCATTTTTTGCTGTAGCTGTCTGAAATATTTTTAAATTTTTGCAATATGCTATGCAATGATGTTTAACTAATGCCCAGTTGAGTAAAACATTTTCATTTTGACATTGTGGCATCCTCTCCGATACAATGTTTCGTACAGACTCAATATTTTTTATTATTTCTGAAAGATCTTGGTTTTCCTGATCTTCTGGCATCCTCGACTGATCCAGTCTGTTCAGATTTCAAATAACATTGAGCAGATGGCTGCACCCGAAGGTAATTTTATAATTTTTTAAAACTTTCTAAATTTTTATTGTGTTTAAGAAACACTCCTCTGACTTTCCAAGTAAAATGTTACTATTTTTATTCTTTCTCGGAGGGTGTATTTTTCCATAAAGAGTCTTGTTTTTATTTTAAGTTTAATCTAAAGAAAAAAGAATAAAATTTTAATAATAAAAAAATTATAAATTTTTTTTGTAGGAAGTGATTTTTGCCCCCCCATCCCTTCACGATATCTGCGTTAAAATATACCAAGTTTAATTATGTGATCCACCAACTAATACAGTCACTTGTGTTTATTCTTCACCTTATTTGTAAAACTTTTGAATTGTATGTTAGAGAATAGAAAATAAAGTTACTTTATTTTTCCATGTTAGAATATTGTCTTTGTTAAATTAAATAGTTCATGGTCTTTTTATAAAATTGTTTTAGAGAAAAGCATCACCTGCTACAGCAATTAAATAATATCAGCAATGTACAGTTACCAGTCTAAAGGAAAGTTCTTCCCAACATTAAGTTTGGTGATATACTAGAAGCATTATATTACTGGCCATTGATTTTTTAATAATACTTCACTTCTTTTTATTTTCCATCATGTCAATTCTTTGATATGCTCCAATTGTGAAATGATCAATGTACTGTATTACACAGAAAATGTATGACTTTATCATATTAAATCTTTATATAAAAAGAATTCAGTATATCATTTAACATAATTACGCATCCCATTCCATGAATTATAATAATAATTCATCCTAGAAGCTGAATTAAAACAGAGACTGTAAAATAGTGGGCAATCTAGTATTAACATAACTGGAGATCAGATATATTAAAAAAACTACCTCAAAGCTGGTTGTTCAAGTTCTGCAACTGGCAGCTGCTTTAATAAAACAACCCTTGTTTTTATAGGCAGAGAGAACTATTAAAAATATGAATAAAAATAAAACAGGAATGTTATCTGAAGATATTTATAGCAGTATATTAAAGAAAGAAAAAACCTATAACTTTCCATAATATAAATTTTTATAATTATTTTTTATCAAGTTGCATTCTTATCCAGTTATGATGAATTAATATAACAGACATTTCTACATTAGGTAACAATGAAAAATCATATATAAAAATTACTGAATAAAGATTTTTTCGTAAAATAATATTCGTTAAAAAAATATATGTGCGTAAAAAAATAATAATAAAATATTGGAATGTTTGATTACAACACAACACTAATATTAATTAATTAATATTAATGAAAAAATGGAACTAATTTTTTTAAATTGTTTTTTGGTACAAACAAAATATGAATGTTATTTTTGTAAGGATAAATGTACAATAACACAAATATTATTGCTGAAGTAATATTTTCAAAATGATTAGTATAATTTATTTACCAAATTTTTATAATTATTCAAGTTTACATTACCATTACTAATGTAGTTCAGTATGATCAACATCTAGTTATTATTGAAACAAAAATGCTTAGATCTTACAAATAAGTTATAAAAACTAAATTCTTGATTAAAGATAGTTATCAATGAACATTTTTTATATTTTTTAGCGTTCAAAAGGACTCAAGGAGCATGTTACACAAATTTATGATTAAAGAAAATTGTGTGGTTATTTACGACTGCATTATAACTTAAAATGAGAATGGATAAATGCACATTAAATTTTAAGTATAAATTTTAGTAATTAATAATAGTTGGGATTAGTTATAGCATTTTATAATAACACTGATTTCATTCATTTTTAACTTGATGTGTTTTTTATCTATTGCATTCAGAAAAGAAGATAATTTGATAAACGTATTTTGATATAAAAAAAAAACAATTTTTTTTATAATAGAAACTTTTCTAACCATCATTAATTACAATTATATTATGGTGCTGCTTTGTATTGTGATTTCAGCTGAAATGAACTGATGAGTTTTTTGAGTAGAAGACATACTATGAGTGTGTTGTAAATGCAGTCTTTTAATTTTATTTCTACCAACTATGTTACCTGTCAGCTCACTAATGTATATGGTTTCACACAATTTGTCAAATGTTTCCTTCAAAATAGATGAAACCATAGAGTCCTGCAGAACCAAAATAAAAAATATAAATATATATATATTTTTGTTGTGGTATCTCAGAAAAACGGCCTTGTTCTTTATAACATTTATACCAATGATCCATTCATCAAGAAATCAAACCTCTGCCTGATACAACTCTGGCAGCACAAGCCCTTTGAAAAAGTGGAAAATAGGTTGAATAGATCAATGGAAGAACTTGCCCTATACTATGATTTAAACCACCTCAAACCAAACCCTAGTAAAACTCAGGTCTGCACCTTTCACTCAAGAAACAAGGTAGCTAGCAGAAAGCTCTGAGTAACATAGGAAGGAGATGAGCTGGAAGACTGTACTACACAAAATACCTTCCTGCTGGGATGTGAAACTCAAAGTGTGTGCTAGAAAAAAACATCATCAGGAAACTGATGCACATGTTGGGATACCTGACCAAGCATCCTCTGAATCTCAACCATGGCTCTCTCCCTCTCAGCTGCAGGATATGCTACACCATTGTGGAGAGACCTACGACCATTATCATCCTCTGTTTAGTATGAAGAGCAACACACCTACCTGAAATTGAAAAAGAACCACTTCTTGACTCTCCACGAATACTAGAGATGTGGCAAAATCTAATTACATAACCCTTTGTGAAATTATAAGAAAATCTCAGCCTGGGGTCACAACTACTATATATCACCTAGCAAGCTCTAAATCACTTATGAACATGTGTGGCAAGATCCAAAACAAATCTTTCTGAGCAGGGGAACATGAAGGAGTTCACAAGATGTCACTCCAGACTAAACCAGGTCCATGAGCACCTCCTGGAATGCAATCTAATAACAAGCATAAACAAAGCTATCTATGTATCAAATCTATAAAGAATCAAATCTAATATCCTCTGGATATGAAAACTGTAACCCACTTTTGGGGCATTTCATTATTTCTTATGTTGAAGTGTGTTAAATTATTGTTGTATTTTTTTTTTATATCACACACATTTTAACATAAGATTATGTATAACAATATTAAAACTTTTAGTTTACTATTAATATCTTATTTTTGTTTTCAGCATGACCCTTCATAATTCTTTTTTGTCATTAAATTTTATCATGTAGATTTGTGTGTTGTTTTTTATTTTTAGATATTTGTGTTTCATAGGTTTTTAAAGGATAAAATAAAATTAAAAATTTTAACACTAAAAGCATAAACGTTTATGGTTAAGGTACTTTATTGTACAGTAATAAAGTTAGGTTTTCCTCCCAGAAAAACTTCACATTTACAAGCAAGCAATAGTAAACAACAATGGTGTTGGCATTTATTAGTAAACTATGGTATGACAGCTATCATAGTTTACCACTAACTGTATGCACATAGTTCAAAAATAATATACATTTTAACTACGTCCTAAAAACGTTTTTTCTAACTTAAAACTCCAGCAGTTATAACTTAGACAAGAACTACAGAGTCACAGTACAAGATAGTAATAATGCTGTGTTGTTGATGGCTATGAATATATTTTTAAATATTTTTGATACATAAAAAGTTGGATTGACTTTAAATTGTTGTGTTTTGTCATTAAAAATCAGTCATTTTGTCAATTACTTTTTGGATTGAACATCATTTGTTCAATCATTTTCCTGCAGCATCACACAAACAAGACTTTAATGACATAACTCATGCTTAAGTTAAAAAATGTTATAAGTACTAGTTAAAAAAATTCACTCAAAATTTTTCACCATGATTAAAATTTGGATAACCATACTTTTTATTTCATGAATTTTTTTTATTTTTAAATAAACATCATTTGAAAAAGAAAATACACTTTTCCATATTTATATGTTTGCATATTATTTTTTACTTATATTATGTATTATAAATTTCTCAGAAAAAAACAACTTAGTATGATAATTACTAATTAAGACAATGTAAAAATGATTCATTATTAATTATATTATAAGGTTAGAATTAAATAATATTCTCTACAGTCGTTTAATGTGAAGAAAATAATGTAAATATTTTTGTAATAAACTTATGTAATTGATAAAAAAGAACATTTTTCTTCCTTTTGTTTAAAAATGCAGAAATGATATCTGATATCTATACCCGATATATGATATCTGAAATGATATCTATACCTTTACTATCAATTTTCAGTTATTTTATTTTCACTTATTTCTTAATAACTTTATTATTCTGAATAATGCATTCAAGATAATTGTAGCATTTACTCAAATTATGCTTGTATTGATATTTTACATATTTCTTTATAACTTTAACACAGTTATAAAGTTATAAAAAAAAAAAACTATATTAAAATAAACAATTTTAATGTTGTTTTTTTTAGACCATTTCCAGTAATTATCTCTTTTTTGAAACCAGAATTCACAGGTTACATTTCATAAGCACAAACACCCATAAGGCATGGCCAAATTCAAACATCTCATTGGGCTACTATTCACCATGTATTTAAATGAAAGATGTCCCATGCATATTTAGACTACTTAACAAGTCAACTACAGCTGTCAGCAAGCAATTTTACTCTATTAAAACACTACAGATACATTCATTAGAGAGTTGTTTACCCCCAAGATTTGTTCATAATGAAAAATGTTTTCATCATGGGATACATTGATTAAAATCAGTTAGACTTTGGCTGGAAAGAAATTAAATATGATTTTTATTTTATTTAATCAATAAGTCTCTTTAAGTACCTAATTTGCTTCTTCTATTGTTTAACATTTGTCTTTTAACTTCTGAATGGAGGTTTAATTATAATTTGTTTAAATATGGTTTTTATAAATTTTGTACAAGGTGCACAAGAACAGTGTTTCTCAACCACCGATCTGCAAGATAATGTTACCAATCCCTGATCAAATTGGCCCAAAAAAAATATTAAACTTTAAAAATATGAGAAAAAACAACATAAAATGTTCATATAACGGTAATATAAAATTTATACATTATAATTATTTAACAATGTTTTGTATATATACAGTGGTGAATTCTGGTGCACTTTAATTTATTGAATACATTGTATTCTTTGCACAATCTGCAATAATAAACTATCCCGCAATGCAAACTGTAATAGCAGAAGATATCACAACAATGCCACATTAGAGTATGGCTTTGGCAGTACCTTTGTTTTATGACTTAGCTATGCACATGTTCAATTTATTGAAAACACTACATTTACAATTTTACTCATTTACATTAACTTTATGCAGTCAACCTACTAGTGATATAGTGAAGTGGTTTACTTTTAATTATTGCAGACACAAATTTTTATTCCTCTTAAAATGCGTAAAAATGACAAGGATTTTACATAATTTTATCCGTATTGAAAGTTTTACTCTGGGAAATGGAAACATAGAAAAATCTTGTGAAACAGAAAATGAATGCCTACCAAACAAGAAAAAAAAATCTGTTTTTACCAGACGCTACAATAATGAGTACTTGAAATATGGTTTTGTACTTTGGCCAGATTCTACAGAAGATGATGTATTTCAAAGTGCATAATATGTAAGAAATTTAAGAATAATGGTATCATGACACTGTCCAAAATGTTGCAACATTTAAAATCAAGACATCCCGAACTAGAACAGAAACCAGTGTAATATTGTGAAAGACAAAAACAAAAATTCAATTTCCAAAAGAAAAAATTAAAAGAAACTGTTATTCAAAATAAATCGCAACTGAAATGTTCATATTTAGTCCCACTACGTATAGCCAAAATAAAAAAATCATTCATAACTGGAAAAAATTTAATTAAACCGGTATTAATTGATGTTTGCAATGAAATGTTTGGACCCTCAGCTGCAGATCAGATCAGATCAATCCCTCTTTCAAATAATACAATTAGTTGTTGAATTGAAACTCTACCTGAAAATATTGAATTAATTAATATTGAATTAAAGAATTGCCAATGTTTGCCATGCAGATCAATGAAGAAATTAAAGAAGAATTTGCAAGGATTTAGACTCCCACACAAGTTCTGAAATTTGTTATTCATTAAATTATATATTAATAACTATTCCTTAAACTGGAAGAATTGTATTGGTCTGTGTACAAACAAAGCAGCAAATATGACTGGGAGAGGTTGCAGAGTAATAAAAAGGATTTAAGAAATCACTTCTGACATATTACTAATACATTGCATAATACATCGCCAGCACTTAGCAGCCAGAAATATGTCACCTGAATTAAACGATGTTGTCCTGGAATCTACAAAATCTGTTAATTTTATAAAGAAAAGCAATCTTAACTCTCGATTATTTGCCAGTTTTTGTCAAGAGATAGGAGCAGAACACCAACATCTCTTACTTCATGTAGAAATAAGATGGTTCCCATGAGGTAAAGTGCTTACCAGACTTTACAAATTAAGGACAGAAGTGGAGGTACTTTTGGTAGAAATTGTTTTCAGAAAACACTTTTTCTCCATTATTAAAATGTTTTTCCAATTTGTACTGGATTATGAAAGTGGCATATATAAGCAACATATTTTCTTACGTAAACAACTTAAATTTTTAAGGATTCTCTCTCAGTTAAACTCCGAGTTTTGAACAGGAGTGTCAATGATTTGGAACTGGAGAACCTGGCAGAGAGATTGTCAGCATCCTTTATTGATGCTGTTGAGTGCTCTACACCCTGTAGTTCCAGTCGAGAGAGGCATGTGCTGTGGTGGAATAGGGAATTGACTAATTTGAAACAGTCTGTCTGCTGTTTATGGAGGGCATCTCAATAAGAATTTGATCCTGAATAGCAGGCAGTACTAATTATGCTAATTATAGAGAGCATAGGAGTTATTACTTTCACAAGGTATGTACTGCCTGCCAAAAGATATTCGTGGCGTTCTTTTGTGCAGTAACAGGGGAATAAAGACCCATGGGGAGTGGTATGTAGAGTTTTGGGACATAAACGTAGAAAGGACGTACTTCTGTCCACCTCTTGACCCGGCATGGAATTATTTCAGACAAAACTGAAATATTAGCACTTGACCAAGGCATCTGCATTATCATCAGGCAGTAACCTGCTTAAATGATAATGTAGACGGAGAATCTGTGTGTAGTTTACGGGTGCGTCATGAGGTTACTTATTTACACGGGTATGCTTTATCTTCAGAAATTACCAAGGCTGAAGTGTGCAGGTTATTTGTAATTTTGGAAGGGGTAAGCCCCTGGTTTTGATGGTATAACAGTGCAGCTCCTTGTTCATTCTGTTAAAGTTTGTATTAAAACTGTCACACAGATATTCAACAGATTGTTGTTTGGTGGATATTTCCCAGTTTGTTGGAAGAAAGCAATAGTTAAATTATTATTTAAAAGCGGCAACAAGTATCCTACTGTTAGTGCCTCTTACAGGCCCTTGATGTTGCTGCCGGTTCTTGGTAAAGTTTTTGAGAAGTTTCTGTACCTTCGTGTGAATGAGAGATTGACCTCGCAACGTTTATTAATGAACAATCAGTATGGCTTTCATCCTGGTAAGGGTACCAAGGATGCTATACTCAAGGATATGAGTGTAATGTCGGCCAGCTAGGTGGAGTATTTATTGGGTATCTGTTTAGATATTTCTGGAGCCTTTAATAACCTGTGGTGGCCCTCTGCCATTTATCAGTTAAAAAGGAGGGGATATACTGAAAAATGTGTTGAAAGTTCTGCAAATTTATTTCAGTCATCGAGATGTCTGCTTCGCAAAGTCAGCCATGAGGTTAGTAAGATACTCCCTGAAGTTGTCCCCAGGGCAGCGTGTTGGGTTCTCTGCTGTAGGTGGTCAAGTTGATTCTCTTCTGCAGCTGAGGTTGCCCAGCAGGTGGCGTGTGATGGCAATTGCTAACAACAGGCTCCTGCTGGTCGAAAGGATGCTCACAGAGGGAAGTTGAATTCAGAGCCACTCGGGCTTATAGGATACTTGAGTGGTGGGATCATCAACATAAGATGACGTTCAGCCCTGATAAGACCACGGTGATGTGTGCGTGGTCTTCTCAGGGCTCTTACATGGCACAGTAATTATACCAATGAGAGTGGTGAAGCAGTTGAAGGTTTCGTCATCCAACATGATTGTTTTTAATGATTCTAGTGAGCTGCTAACATATGCTGGTATTGTGGATAGTAGGAGGCAATTTGTTGGCACAAATGCTGATGTCACAGTTGGAAGATATATTCCTACACAAGTCTGGTTGGAAGGTTGTCAATGATTGCTCTAGCAACCATCGACTTAATGTCTTCGAGATCATTGGTGGCCTGAGTGATGGTTACAGGTGTAATCCCAGTTCAGCTGAGGCGTTTTCTGCGCAGGAAGCCAATTGGTGGAGGTTTGTCACACCTTTGGTGGACAGGGAACTTACTGAGCTTAAGTCATCTATTCTCTGTGTACAGAGGTCCTCTGAAACTGAGCTTGACCCTGAGTAGCAAGCAGATTTGGCATTGAAGTATACAGAGCTCAAATGTTATTATCACAAGGTAAGGCAGGCCAAACATGATTCTTGGCTACCTTTGTTCAGGAACAAGGTAAAAAAGACCAGTGGGGTGTTGTTTACCGAATGCTAGGATAAATAAAAGGAGTAATAAATAAAAGGAGTAATGCCTCTCAACCAGGCAAGGAGTCATCTTGGACAAAACTGAGATTCTACATACTTTGTTAGATGATCTTTTGCTGGATGATGATTTAGCTGTAGAAACTGCTTAACATCATGTTCAAAACAATGTTGCTTCCCATCGTGTGGATGTTTTGTCTTCAGAAGTTACTGAAGCAGAGATGCATGAACTAATCTGTAGTTTTGGCTGAAGTAAAGCTCCTGGCTTTGATGGAATAACAGTGGAGCTCCTTGTTCATTCAGTGAATGTTAGTGTGAAAATATTCACTAACATATTTAACAAAATGTTATTTGCAGGCTATTTTCCAATTTGTTGGAAAAAGGGAATTGTTGTTTAAGGGTGGCAGCAAGGATCCCACTGTTAGTTCCTAATATCGACCTCTAACATTATTGCCAGTTATTTGTAAGGTCTTCAAGAAGACACTATATCTGCATATTAATGAGAGGTTAAAACTGCAATGGTGATGGAGGGGATCAGTAGTGCTTTCGTCCTGGTATGGTGACATACTATTTTATGAGATTTAAGCATTGTCAAGAATAGTAGTTCTAGGTATGTCCTGGGGATTTTCCTTGACATATCTGGAGCACTTAACAATCTGTGGTGACCTTCTGCTTTATTTCAAATACAGAGACATGGGTATACCAAAAATTAAATTCAAGTAATGCATAGCGCTTTGGGCATCGAGATGTTCTACTTTGTAATGGTGGCCACGAAATGGAGAAGACACTCTCTAAGTGTTATCACCAAGGCAGTGTGCTGGGCTCCTTATTGTGGGTTGTGGAGTTGATTCTTTGATGAGGCTGGGGTTGCTCGGCAGCTGTTGCTTACACCGATGACAGGCTGCTGCAGTTCAAAGGATGTTCGCAAAATGAGGTTGAACTCCACCCCTCTCAGGCATGCAGAGTACTTGAGCTGTGAGGCTGTTAACATAATTCAGTTTAAAAATAAGATGATGCTGCTGAAGAGCCAATTGGCTGTGACACGGCAGGTCCATGTTTCAATGTCGTGCCACCAAATTCGATACATTCAGGTTGAGAAGTACCTCAGGATGAACTTCGGCAAAACTTTTTTATCACTATTGAAGGCATCAGACGAGTCAGATTCCTCTTAAAAGCATTCTTCCTCTTCATTTCATACAAACAGTTAATTTTTTTTATACATATTCTTCATTTTCTGTTAGTGTTCTGTCATTACTAACAGATCAGTTTCTATCAGCCATTTTAACACATCCACAAATATATTCCTTAATGCATCAAACTGTTCAGAATATGTATCTTTAAGCAAACATTTCATTTTAGGGGAGAAAGTCACATGATGCAAAATCTACCAAATATCTTTCCAGGATAGTAATGTTTTTTAGCAAAAAACTGCTACATAGAAAACACTGAGTGAGCGGAGCATTGTCCTGATGAAGAATAAAATCTTTTTCCACATTTCAAGCCATTTTCTTAGCATTCTTTCCATCAGCTTTGTCAAAACTTCCTTATAACAATGCTGCTTCACTGTTGTGCCTTTTGGAACAAATTCTTAAAAAATGATGTCCTTTGATTAAAAACCAATGAGCATGCATGGGTTTTAATTTAAACTTGCTTTGATAAGCTCTTCTTTTTTTTTTTTGGTAATGTTCTTTTCCAGTCCATTGACTGTCATTACATCTTAGGGTCATACTGAAAGATCCAAAGTGATGATTTTTTTTTTAAAATGATTAGATCAACACCAAACTACTATAGCATGTCAGCACAAATTTCCTTGAAGCATTCCTTTTGTTCTGGTGTGAGTACTCTAGGGACTACCTTGGCACAAAACTTTTTCATGTTGAAATCTTCAGACAAAATTTTCATGCAATGTCTTTCGTGAGTGTTCATAGTTCAGTTATGACCAACCATGCTAATTTTTTTTTTTAATAATTTCTTCATTCTTAAAGTGGAATGTCCTACAGAGCTCATCTCCTTTCACATTCTGACATCTTCACTGAATCTTTTGTGCCATTCTAACACATATGCATGAGACATGTAAGCCTCAGTAAGCATCTAAAACATATGTTGATGTTTTTTATTCAATTTTATTAAAATTGAAATGTTAAAACTTAACATTATTCCAACACACAATTGAACTAAATAATAATCAATGAAAGGTCGAATGTCGCATATTTGTTTTACAGGTTCAGACATGTCCAAAGCCTATGGTGAAGAGCTCATAATCAGGTCTCATTACTTTCTTTTATGAACTCTTTATATTTAATACACAGACCGCATATGGTTGAATACTGTAAATGAGCTTAAATTATTCAAAATTTTGTCTTAGAAAATGTGTTTATGTAAAAATAAGAAACTTATCTGAAATTTAGCACAATAATTCATCAAATATGTATATTAATAAAGTCTAAACTTAAGGTACGGTAAAGTATATTAATATACTTTACCGTAATTTATAAATTAAATAATATAAATTAAAATAATAATAATAATAAATAAATATAAATAATATAAATTAAAATAATATAAATTAAATATTGGAGTTATATCATATTTTTATCTCTTATTGTAAAAAAGAGATTTTTTTTAGATTCACAAGACTGATACAGATTGATTTCCTTGGTAGATTGTTTAAGGGGGAGAAGTATACTAATGTTAACTGTTTCAAAGTTATTAGTTTGGTTTACATGTTACAATGAAAAATTTTAAGATGTGAGAAACAGATTCAGAAATATTATCTGCTTACATCAAAAATTAATTTAAACAAAAGGAAAGCATTTTTGAAAGTAAATGTTGTAGCTTTATATGGAAGTGAAACTTGGACGATCAGAGTGCCTGAAAAGAAAAGATTAGAAGCTTTTGAAATGTGGTGCTATAAGAGATGTTAAAAATCAGGTGGGTGGATAAAGTGACAAATGAATAGGTATTGCAGCAAACTGATGAAGAAAAAATCATTTAGAAAAATATATTTAAAAGAAGAGATAGACTTACAGACCACATCTTAAGGCATCCTGGAATAGTCGCTTTGGTATTGGAGGGATTCCATCCTTGGCTCTTGTAGTGAAAGGTTGTGTTTTATTGTGCTCTGTGAATTGTCAGTTGTAACCAGTCCAGCCAGGTGTTCAACAGTTCTTCTACCTGCGTCGCCAGACAATGTGAGAAGGGTCTGCTAGGACATCAGCCGGGCGGCCAGCTACCTGGACTACAGGCCAGTCACATTAAGAAAAGGATAATCCTTTTCTTAATTTTACTTTTATCCTATTCAATATTTCTAATAATGTAAAGTGAACTCTTGTAGTCATTGTGAATACATTAAGTAAATAGCCTATTATTATAGGACTATTGTGCTACTTTTAAAATAATTTTATTTTTTAATTGATTTTCTTGTCAGTGATTTTATTTTACAGCAACTGTAGATTAAGAAGTGTAAATTAAGTTTAATTTTAATTTTTAAATTTTTCTTCCTTATTTTCCTCAATGGAAGGAAAAATAAGGCCTCCTCCACCCCGTTCTCCCACCACGGAACTGTCCGACGGTGGAGAGGAAAGCGGGTCTGGCGCTAGGAAGCGCCAGAAACGCCGGGACTCCGCGCCTCCTATGGAGGCGGAGCCCGTAGCGGGCTGCAGCAAGGCTGCAGCAGCTGCCAACTCGCAGGCTGATGATGGGGCCCCATCACAGCCTGCTACCGTCAGGCGGGAGAAAATCCCGCCGATAATGCTGGACTGCCCGAAAGAGTGGCCAGCATTGGCGAGGGACATAAAGTCGAGGATTGGGGGGCGCCTGGTGGCTAAAAGCACCGGGCTCTCGATAAGGCTGCAGCTGGGCAGCGAGGCGGATTACCGGGCGGTGCAGAGTTTTCTGCACTCGAAGGGAATCGCCTTTCACTCCTTTCAGCTCCCGAAGGACAGGGAGCTGAAGGTGGTTATACGGGGGATCCCCTATGGGGCTGCCCCGGAGGAAGTAAGGGAGGAACTGACCTCCCTTGGCTATGAGGTGGTTTCGGTTAAGAAGCTCCTCACAAGGGACGGTCGGGAAACCCCGACCTGCCTAGTGGCCCTTAAGAGGACCCCTTTGGCCCGGGCCATTTATGACCTTGGCAGTATTTTTTACTGCAAGGTCGCAGTGACTGCATTTGTGTCACGAGGGGGGCCACCCCAGTGCCACAGATGCCAGAAATTTGGGCACTCGTCCAATTACTGCCAGAGGGCCCAGCAATGCGTAAAGTGTGGTGGAAACCACGACACTTCTGCCTGCGTCAAGCCGCGTGAGGAACCAGCCTCATGCGTCAACTGTAAGGGGCCACATCCGGCCAATTACAGGGGCTGCCCCTATTATAAGGAGCAGACAAACAAAGTCAAGGGACTTAAAAAGCCCGCGACTTTGGACGGCCGCAGCTGGGCCCGTGTTGCCGGTGGGGGAAAAACAGTCCCCAAACCGGAGGTGCCGGCACCTGTGGCCAAAGCGGTCGTGAAAAAAGGGGAGGTACCCTCCCCAACACCCGCCAAGCCAAAACCGGCGGCAACCACCAAGAAGGTGGTGAAACAAAAGGCGGCGACAAAGCCGGCCCCGGCGAAGAAGGCCAAGCCTTCCTCGACGGGAAAGGCAAAGCCGGCCCCGGCGAAGAAGGCCAAGCCTTCCTCGACGGGAAAGGCAAAGCCTGCTCCGGCTGGGAAGGCCAAGCAGGCTGTTAAAAACACTGTGGCCCCGCGCCCCACCAAAAGGGCGGCCGCGCCAAAAGGCACCCCCAGCGGCAATCCGAAACCGGCTACCCCGTTGGAGACCACTGGCATGGACTTCCTGTCGCAGATGACAGTGAAGGATATCCTGCCAGATATCATGATGGTTTTGCCACGCCTGCTCCAGGCAAAATCTCTCAAGGACTGTATTCAGTCCTTAATAGAGTGCCTCATGGCTGTACTGTCCAGGTATGGTTAGGCCCACCCTCAGACTCTTGCAGTGGAACGCCAACTCAGTAGTAGGCCGGACGGAGGAACTATGCCGTCTGGCCGAGGATCTACTGATAGACGTGATACTGTTGTCTGAGACGTGCTTGAACCCAAACAAGCAACTGACCCTTCGGAACTATTTTACATATAGGACGGATAGGCCAGTTCGACCCGGATCTCGCACCTCTGGTGGAACTGCGGTTTTAGTCCACAGACGCCACATGCATACGCGCGTTGTTCTTCATACAAACGTGATGGAGCAAACGTGTGTGCATGTGGAGCATCTGGGCACGGTGTATCGGCTGGTTTCGGCTTATAGCAAGCCGAACGACGCGGTAACCGGCGCAGATCTGGATGCCGTGCTGGAAAATTGGGATGGGCCCGTGATACTCATGGGTGACCTCAATGCCAAACACGTGTCATGGAACAGCATTCTGACAAATCCGAATGGCAGATTGCTGTACGAAAGGGCGAGAGCCCGCCGCTTGGTCGTCGTAGGCCCTGAGGTGCCCACGTTCGTGCATCGCTCAGGCAGATCTAGGCCTGACGTGCTGGATATCGCAGTCATGAAGGGGGGTACCCTCCCATTCATGATTGAAACGATAGAAGACCTCAGCTCGGACCATTCCCCTGTCCTGTTGGAACTAGGTCAGGCAGGGGGTGGCCGAGATCCCCCGCCTATACCCCGAAGGTCAGTCAACTGGAAAAGGTTCTACGAGACCCTCCAGCGGGAGTACAGGCCGGTAAATCCTGAGCTCCTGAACACCCCGGAGGAAATCGACGACACTGTCGGGCGCGTAACGTCGTCAATGACCGAGGCCCTGGCAGGCAGCTCATCGGCCAAAACTCGAGCAGTTGTTCGAAACGACCTCCCTCCTCATATCTCCGAAGCCATAACGGAGAAACGACGACTGAGGAGGAGATATCGAATCACCCTGTCCCCCGCTGATAAGCGGGCCTTTTATAATCAAACGGACAGGGTAAAACAACTGCTGACAAGCCATCGAGAGGATTCGTGGAACGAATACCTCGCCTCGGTCTCTGACGACATCTCCTCGGTGTTCAGGTTGAACAGGAGACTGCGAGAAGGGAAGAAGCCTCGCCATCCGGTTGTGGGGCAGCGAGGTTTTCTTGCATACTCGGAGGCGGAGAGGGCCGAGGTATTCGCCGATACCTTGGAGGAGCAGTTCACTCCAAACCCCCCTCCCTCCCCGAACGACGAGCACATAACCGAGGTGGAATCCTTTCTTGTAGATTATTTCTCACAGGTGGAGGACGCCCCTCTAGAGATTGACCAAGTCACTGAAGCGGAAGTTTCCGCAGCCATTAAGGCCACAAGCCCCGACAAGGCCCCGGGTGTCGACGGGATCAGCGCCCGTGCATTCCGGAACATACCGGCCTCCGTGATTACAGCAATTTCGGTGATATTCACGTCCATTTTGTACGTTGGATATTTCCCGAATTGTTGGAAAACGGCCAAAGTCGTATGTTTACCCAAACCGGGGAAAAGTTTACTTTTCCCACGGAATTATAGGCCAATCTCCCTGTTACCGGTATTGTCTAAGTTGTTCGAGAGGATTTTTCTCGAAAAACTGAGGCGATACATGGAGGGAGAAGTGCGGCCCGAGCAATTTGGGTTCAGGGAGGGTCACTCAACCACCATCCAACTGGTAAAAATAATAGACGACCTTGTCGGAGGCCTGAACAGGAAACGGGTGACTGCAGCCGTTTTTCTGGATGTGGCCAAGGCCTTTGACAAAGTTTAGCATAGCGGGCTGCTTTATAAGCTAGCGCGATCGGCGATCCCGTACCGCTATGTCAGACTGATGCGGTCATATCTGCTAGACCGACATTTTGTCGTGCGCGTAGGGGAAACGATTTCCTCTACCAGAGAAATAGCCGCTGGGGTTCCCCAAGGAGCAGTACTTTCCCCGTTCTTGTACACCTTGTACGTGAACGATATGCCGCTGTCTGAAGGGGTCAAAACGGCCCTTTACGCAGACGACACGGCATATTTCTACGAATCCGCAAATGTGGATTACGCGGTCCGGAGGCTCCAAAGGCAGCTGGACTTAGTGGAACCGTGGCTCGACATGTGGAGAATCAGGGTCAACGGTGAAAAATCGGTGGCCGTGATGTTCACATGCAAGACACGAAAACCGACCAGAGAGCTGGAAATCTCAGGGGAGAAAATCCCTTTTGAGAAAACTGTTAAGTACCTGGGGGTGGTGTTGGACAGGCGGCTTACCTTCGGCGAACATGTAAATTATGCGACCCGGAGGGCTAAGGCCGCCAGAGCCTCGCTATACCCAGTGCTGAACAGTGCCAGCCCGTACCCACTGGCAACTAAGCTCCTCATTTTTCGGCTATACGTACTGCCGATTCTAACATATGCTTACCCGGCATGGGGGGCAGTGTTGAGCTCCTCGCTTCAAAAGAAGATCGAGGCCGTCCAAAACATCGCGTTGCGGACGATCTTTGGAGCTCCGTGGTTCGTCAGGAACGCCACTCTCCGATCTGATGCGAGATTTCAATCCGTGTCCGAGGTGGGGGTGGCGCAGGCGCGCAGACTGTTCGGGAGAGCGGCTGTGTCCGAACACAGTCATCTTCGGGACATCTGCCGAGAGGACCCAACTCCGACAGTTGTAAGGAAGCGGCCTCACGCCGTACTGGACGAACCACCGTGATGGTGCGGTGCGGTAGCCGAAAATCGACAAACCAGGCTTAGGGGCCTCCATATCGCATGAGCCATAAACGGAATAGTGCGTCAGACGCGTTTCCGGGGTCGCGAGTGAAAAGTTTTCGCGAGTTATATAGTTTGAAGACGTCAAACACGGTAAGTCGCGCATAAAACAAAAACGCGGTCTAAATTTAAAAAAAAAAACTTACAGTAAGACAAATTATCCCAGCAATTGCGACTCCTCCGGAAAAGGGGACGCATTGCTCCCTCCTTATAGCTAGTGCCCCGTTGTGGCGTATTCCTGCTAGCCTATTAAAGAGTTAGCACCGAAAGGACTTCAGTGGACGGTCTGAAGGGGAATTACGTCGGGAGGACAGGCTTTATAAGCCTAGCCTTCCGCGGTCGGCCCATGAAATGGGTTCGATAACGCTGGTTTAACAACGGATTGGAATGCAATTAAATCCGTCTTAAATTCACTAAAATAATAATAGACAAAACTTGAAAAATTAGATCCGAGATTAAAAAAAAAATAACCCTTTTAAAAACAAGCCCGATTAGAATGATCCAGCAGCAAGGGACTCTGTCCAGGTTCTGCGATAAAGTAGGGAGTAATAGACTCCTGCCAACTTTGCATTCCATTCCATTCCATTTGGTATTGGAGGTTGGTGGAAAAAATCGTGCAAGCAGGCAATGTTTGGAATATGTAAAACAAATTGTTGGGAATGTAGGATGTAGGGATATACTGAAATGAATGATTGGCGCTAGATAGGGAATCTTGGAAAACTGCATCAAACCAGTCAAATGACTGAAGACAAAAAAAAAATAAAACTGTACGTTTTGAAAATTGTCTTTACTATATCTAATTATGCAAAAGGAATACCCATATAAGGTATTCCCAGAACACTCTGTGTACTACGAATTAATAGCCAAACTTCAGGAATGATTCAGGACACCAGAATGAGCAAAAAAGTTCATATCGACATAAGTCCTATTATGCTTTGTTTTCCTTCTGGCACGTCATTTTGTGATCTTCAACAAAAAGATTATTTCTCAGCAATGGGTAAGCCTACTTTAATTAAATTTAATGGCAACTCTAAGATTAGTGTCATGTTCTACAAAATAAAAAAATTTGAAAATAGCAACTTCAAAGATTTCAAAATGGCAGCCATCTTAATTTTTTAATGTTAAATATCTTTGTAATTATTTATTTGATCAAATTTTTACTTTTACAACATCTACTAAGTATTTTATTTTTAACAAAATGATATCTCATTTGTAAAAATCTGTTAACAAACAATCAAATTATTGCACACAATTAAACTGGCAGTAAACTTGCACACCATAATGTAAGGTGATAATGTTTGCTAATTTACTATTATTATTAATATTATTAATTTTTATTATATTTAGTAGAGGAAATAAAAACAGGCAAAAAATTATAAGTTTGCATTATGGTGCACAAGTGTACTGCTGGATTAATTGTCTGTGACCCGCCGGTTTGGTCTAGTGGTTAACGCGTCTTCCCAAATCACCTGATTTGGAAGTCGAGAGTTCCAGCGTTCAAGTCCTAGTAAAGCCAGTTATTTTTACACGGATTTGAATACTAGATCGTGGATACCGGTGTTCTTTGGTGGTTGGGTTTCAATTAACCACACATCTCAGGAATGGTCGAACTGAGAATGTACAAGACTACACTTCATTTACACTCATACATATCATCCTCATTCATCCTCTGAAGAATTATCTAAACGGTAGTTACCGGAGGCTTAACAGGAAAAAGGAAGGATTAATTGTCTGCAATTACTCGATTGTTTGTCAACAGATTTTTACAAATGAGGTGTCATTTTGTTCAAAATAAAATGCTTAATAAATTTTTTAAAACGTAAAAAATTTGATTAAACACGTAGTTACAAAGATATTGAAGATTAGAAAATTAAAATGGCCTTAAGGCACAATGTAATAATCTTATTTTATTTTTTTGTTTAAACAAATTCTTTTAAAAATCTAATTTTTTAAATGCTTAAAAGTATCCATCAAAAAAATACTTTTACAACTATATGTTCGTTAAGCAGTGTTGCAAAAGCAAGTACTGTTAAAGATATTAATATTGAATAATAAGAAAACAACTATATATTTGATTTGTGATGGAGTTTGTTCATTTAATTTGTTATTTTTATCAAATTCAGTGTATTTTTAAATTCCATGGAGTTGAAACAGTATAGCAATTGTGACTTCATTTAAATGTCATGGTCAAATATTTGAAAGTCCAATTTATATGAGGAGATTTGCAAACCCTGATTCTGTTGGTATATACAATGTCTATATATGTTCTATCTACCTGTAGTTGAATTATCTGGTATATCTCAGACAATCAGTTTCTTTCCTGAAAATTTTGTATGTTGTACTAAAATCAGTCTGCTATTCTTTTCATTAGATCTATGCAATTTGGTTCTTTTATAAGTCTGGGTCTTTATTTTAATTAATCAATATAATGTCTTAAATATTTTATTATGATGTGTTTTTTCAAAAAAGTATAAAGAAGAGTAATGAAATCAATTTTGAATTGTTTTTCAGTTTCTCTGTAAAACCAGCAATTGCAAGTATTATGATTAGCCAAACTCCCAGGCAGTGCACATTTTAATCAAAACATATAAAAAAAATGTTGTTCTTAAACACAAAGAGCTTAGAAAACAATGATGAATATATAAATAACTGAAATAAGTAGTCTATGTTTGGTACTGCAATTTTGAAATGTTAATACTATACTTTTTTACTTTGGTATTTGTAACTTGCTATTACTTTTGATGTACAAAGAAAAGTTAAAACAAATTAAACTAAAAGTTAAAACATTTAAATTTGTAAATCAAGCAAAATGCATTCAAATAAAAGAAAAACTTTATTTTTATCACACACATATTTCATAATAAAGAGTACAAATTATATTTATGTAAAAAACAATGAAAAACAATAATAGGCAACATATTTACAAAAATAGTACTTCTTGTATTATATAAAAATTCATAAAAGAGAAAATTTCATTCACTACTTTTCAATCACTGAACATATTACAATAAATGTGCATAATATAACTATTTAATAACTCTCTTCACATATTTTAATTCATGTGTTAACCATACAGCAAGGGATAATAAAATAAGTGAACCAGACTGATGTGCAGCAGCTAAAGACACAGGTACATACATCAGTAGTGTTGATATTCCTAGACCAACCTGAAACACAATCCACAAAAATACTGTGAAATGAAAACTTACATGACTAAGCTACCTTTACCAGAAAAGTACAATTTTTCTAGAATGTTGCTGAGAGCAATGTGTTGTAAGGCTGCTGCGTACACTAATATTTTTTTAATTAGATTTTTAGAAAAAAACAGTAGTTTATGTGTTAAAAGAATTTTCATAACATTGATCAGGAGTTGTTGAATGATCCAGAACTGTTCAAACAGGTCATAACTGGAGTTGAAACATCAGTGTACAGATGATGTCGAAACTAAGGCTCAATCGTCCCAATGGAAGCTTCATGAAGAGCAAAGACCAAAAAAGACACAGATGTTCTAGATCAAATATGATCACTGTGTTCTTTGATTTCAGTGGCTTACTATATCATGAGTTCTTACCACCAGGTCGTATGGTCAAACAGAAGTACTACCTGGAAGTTCTACACAGTTTGTGTGAAGCAATCTGAAGAAAATACCACAATTGGATTTGTGGCAAAAGAAATTCAAGGCAATTGCATCACAATAATGGTCCTCCTCCCTCACACTTTACAGTTTGTTATGGCCAAAAACACTGCCTCAAGGCCAAAAACCTTACACTGCCTCAGCCTCCATATTCATTGGACACGGCCCCCTAAGACTTCTTCCTACTCCCCAAGCTGAAAAGAAATATGAAAGGACGACATTTTGCCAACATTGAAGAAATAAAGACAGAATCACTGAAGGAGCCAAATGCCATACTGAAAATTGTATTCCAGAAGTGGTTAAAAAATTGGAGAAACCGATGGCACAAATGTATTATACCTGAAGGAGTATGTTGATGCAAAATGCTCATTGTTAGACAAAAAAAACATAAGCATACGTATAAATCTGATTTACTAATTTACAAGGCATATATATGAGGTTTGAAAAAAAAATTATAAAAAAAAATATAGGAGGTTAAAAAATTTCAGTTTTTCTCAAAAAATATTTATTTATTCATCTTTTTATCTAACAATGTGCATTTTGCATCAACAATTCTGCATGCAATATTCTGACCTTTAGTGTCAAATTTCTTATAAACGTTTCTCACAATCTGGTCTGCGTTCTGAAACTTGTGTAAGAGATTGTCAGTGAGTACTACTCTGCTGCATTCTTTGTTTTAAGCACTGAAACATTATGAAATTATTAAATGAATTGTAGATGACTGTGCCCCTCTTGCTAAGTTTTCCATAAATTTGTAATGTACTTCTGTGTTGATGTTATGTTTTGGTTATCTCCAAGAAGGATACAATTTTTCTTCTTTAATTTTATTGGTAAGGTTTATTTTCCATAAACAATTTTGGTGTTTGTGGGAAGTTTTTAATGCTGTCAATATCTACCTTTCACATCTATACCGATAGATTACTTTATCCAGGTTTCTATCATCATGAGAAGTTTGATTTTTTTAAATGTGTTGTAAAACTATTTCGGCTAATATGCTTGAGATAAGTGAACCCAAAGACATTCCATGTTTCATCATTCACCAGTCTCACTAATATATTAGCTGCAATATATTTACATCATTGAGAAAATTATAAATCCTCAGTGACACACACTTAAACTAATTTACTGGTTTTAATATGTACATGACACAAACATGTGACACACTGGAAATATCGACAATGTTAACAATTTCACACAAAGCCAAAATGGTTTACAGAAACATAGAAGATAGATCTTATCCTTCTTGTTATGCAAGATCATAATGGCATGACAAACACAATCCAAATCTGTGGAAAACCTACAATGTACACACGATTCATCTAATCATCCAATATGATACACACTTTAACCATGTTATACGTACTATAATGTTCCAATTACAGAAAAAAATCAAAATTAAATAAACAATAAAATATTTAGCTGAATGAGACAAAAAAATACAACAGAGCACTGTCCGATCAACCACACTATGTAAGTTTCAGATTATAAAACAGCACAAGAAAATTAATCCCAAATTCAACACAGCAGACCATTGTTTGCAGAATTGTTAATAAAAAATAAATGCATATCATTATACAAAAAAAGTAAACATTTTTGTGGCATACATACTGCCTTTGATAGATACAATTGTAAAAAAGTGACATTGTAAAAGACAAAAAAAATGGTCACAACTTATCATATGATATGAACAAGTTATGAAACGCAATGAATCTAATTTAGAAGTAAAGTAATGCACAAAACAGTCACTAATTCACAAACTTCAGTAGCTGCATACATGTTGTAACAATTATCAATAACAGACATAAACAAACAAGATACACTTTAGCAACTCGAAAAATACATTTAAAAAACCAAAATCCGAATTGAAGCAAAACAACACATTCATATTATATTAAATACATTTCCCAAAAAATAATTTCAGTACAACTCTAAATTTAACTATTCTACAACACTCCATATCACAGAGCAGTCTGAAAAAGGTTAACATAGTGAAAAGGAGTATTTTTTTCATAAATTGTGTACTAAAATAAACTATACTGAGGAAGACTGAAAAAATTGTTTATCTATAATGTGAGTGTATAAATTACAAATTAAATGTAACAATGAATAATAACAGCATCTCAATTAACTGGCATAGATTTGCAAATAATCCTTTTATGTAAGAATGTAAAATACATATCAAGCATGACAATGAACTATTCACACCATCTAAAATAATTAATTAACAGAAAACAAAGTCATTACAAAATATTTCAAAGACAGAATTCCATGATAGTATTATTAGCATCAGCTGTAAGTTATTTCAGGCAAAAAATCACAAGATCAACGTTGATTTACTTAGCATACACGAACTTGACTTCTTTGACTAAATCAGTTTTTTGAATAGACAAACAAGAGAGTTTTTGATGATGACATGTGAATAAGTGGGTACATTCTTGTGAATAAATGTGTTTTGATTATTCTTATGAATAAATGGGTTCATTGAGAGAGTAAAGGGATTTAGTTGCTCTACATGTCATAACAAAAACTCTTGTTTGTCTAATAAAAAACTACTCAAGTCAAAAAAATTCAAGTTTGCATATACCAAATAAGTAAACGCATCAATAACCACATGAAAATTATCCACATAAATAATAATTTACATAAACTGGGAACAATTAAGCAATTCAAAATATGTAAAAAAAAGAATTATTTTATTAAAAAATTTATTCTGCTTTGAATACATAAAACAGTATTTTTCTGATTTATTGATCAAAAAAATTGATTTATTTATCAAGATGGGTACATCTTGATTTATTTTTAAATATAGTCACCATTAAGGTCTATATACTTACCCAAACACAAGAGCGCTTACACCAAATCGATACATCAATTTATCTAACCCAATAAAATAACAATTTGGCAATTTGGTCAGAAATTTCTTCTCTCTAAGCCATTTTTTTAGGTTAGGAAATAAATGATAGTCACTGGAGCCAGATCAGTCTCATCAACCGACACAAATCAACATAAAAATTCCTCTGGATTGCGCCGAAAGAGGTCGAGACAATCACCTGAAATGTTTTTTTTTTGGCAGTTTTTGGTGAGGGATGAACAAACATTGCACCACCTAGCACACAGCTTGTTCATGCTCAAATCCTCATACAAAATATTGCACACATGTTCTGTTGATATACCACAGACTCTGCTAACTCATTCACTGTCACTCATCAATCTGCCACAATGATTTTATGCACTTTTTCTATCATTTCTGGCATAGTCACTTCAGAAGGACATAGTGCATGTTCGACCCGTTTTAAACTCTGCAACCCAGCATTTAACTTTTGGATTTGATGGAGAAGAGCCTTCCTTAATTTACTTTGCTCTTACCCCTTTCAGAAAAAAGTATAATCCACTGCATGAATTTCCAGTTTTAAATTTTCCAAAAAATGCCTTATATCTTCACTTTGATGGACTGTAAATACTGTATTAAATGATGTGGTGACTAGAAACTGTTAAAGTAAACTAATGAAGAATGGAATCATGTGACACAGTTGAGAAATTAAGTGTACTAACATCATCTCTGTGAGGCCTGCAACTTTTCAGCCCACCCCTGTATATAAGCACATCATAAACAACTAAGATTCTCAAAATTTATTTCAAATACCAGCATCATAACACTTAGCACTCTTAGCAGCAATTTGAAGCAGATTATAGTTAAGTGAAGTGTTTTTCTTCTTAATGAAAGTGATATGATAAATCACAATTAAAAAGTAAAAGCTTAATTCTTACAGAGAAAATTCTATGATAATTAATACTCCTATTAATTTTGAATAATCACAACCAGGTAACAATTTTTTGTTGGCATTAGCAACATTTATTTCAAAATCATTTACTCTGAGGAAATGTTTCATAAAAATCTCCAATTATATAATTTCATGTAATCATATTATATGAAATTGTATAATGTTACGCCTAAAAGATGACATTCATCAAAGTAATACTAGAGTAAAAGTAATTACTTTCATGTTCACTAACATTCACAATACTATACGATAAAACTGGTAAAATAAATGAAAATACGGAATAACTCCGAGATAAACTAGATATATATATATATATATATATAAACATCAAAACAAGAATAAATGAATTTTATTGTGGCGATCTCAGTGGTGGAGTGTAGAGGCTCAGCTTTTCATCTGGAAGTCACAGGTTTGAATCCCAATCAGGCTTGGCAATTTTCATACGCTAAAAAATCCCATTGAGCAAAAAACCAAAGCAGTCAATGCCCATAATCTCTTTAAAAAAAATAATAATTTTAAAAACAGGATACAGTCATGTAAATTGCTGTAATTATAATGGTTGCAGACTTTCTAATACAGATCACAAGTAGATTTTCAAAATTACATAACCATTTTCATGAAAAACAAACATCCCTTGGCATGTTTACGTAATATGAGACGAGGTTTTCAATATACGCTTCACTAAACTGATATTGTTGTACATCCAGAATGCCAAGTTCACCAAAATGATTATATTCAGCTCCTAGAAATAACACCTTCACTTTATTGCTGCAATGATTATGTTGAACATCATTATTCTAAATAAAAAACTCTGATTGATATCTGTTGTCCCGCAAGTACTTGCATCACAGTTACATAAAAGACTTGGTATAGCAGCAAAATTAATCTACCTCTTTACTTCGTGAAACAGCAGGCTATTAATAATATTTTAAATAAATTAATGCAAAGGATAAAAACAGAAATTTTATAGAAAATATTTAAAAATAAATAAAAAATGCTAACATTTTATAAAGTTTGCGTATTTACCTGCATCCATGCCATAGTAGCCATTGCAGTAGCAGCTTTATAAGCTCTAGGTGGAAGTTTCCTTCTTCTAGACAGCAACCACATACCAGAAATAATGGCAAGAGTAGAAGTACCCTGAAAACAAAAATAAAACAAAATAGCACAATAATTTAATTATATAAAAATAAAAATTAAATCATTCAACACAGAAGATTCCTAACCAGTAGGAAAAAACCCCCCAAAAAAAAATGCAGTAATTTAAAAGCAATCAAGCGAGGGTTTTTCTATAAATTGTTTCCAACGTGATTTTACGTAAGCAAATACAGAAAAACAGAATCAATAAACCTTATATAACCTACCTTTCAAAAAGCTACATTTTCTAACCTCAAAAACTAGTAATAGTTTTCGGCTAAAATATTGAGAAATTATTATTATAACAAATAATTCAAAAAAATTATTTTCACCATATTAAAACTATATACTATCGATGAATTTAAACTTTTTTTTTTAAATGTAATTCAATTTTTATATTTTACAAATTATTCAAAATGGAAAATTAGGAATATAAATGTAAGCATTTATAAACAAAGTTATATGAATGAAAGCAAGCTATAAATATGGTTAGCATTTCAAAATACACATTTTACAGAGAAATTCATCTTTAAATTTATTATAGTTTATTTTTTATTAAATTTATTGTTTAATTAAATTTTATTTTATTTTAACTATTTTATTAAATTTTATTATTAAAATACAGTCCATTCGGAAAGTCGCTGTGCAATATGCTTAAGAATTATGCGATGCATTCTATTCTTTTGGCATTAGGTTGATTGCCCATGGGTTTCATCTTTCATGAAGGTGACAAGATACTGATTTAGTGAAGCACAAGTTTCCTGAAAAGTTTCAATATACTCCTGTTCCTAACTGCAATCCATTTCTAACTCTTTTCAAAAAATGTTAGGCAACAGACTGTGTTGGAAGACGCTGAATGAAGTGGAAGACTACCTAAACTAAACGAACAGAAGCTGCTCAATATTTTGAATGCTATAGTCGAAAGTCATCAAAGTTAATGCATAAGTTACCAAGACTGCAAGATAATGGACTTGCTACCACCCATAAAGCTGTAAGAAAAAGCTGAAACTTTTTCCCTATAAATTAATGTGTGTTCAAGAACTGAAACCTACAGATGAGGCCAAAAGACATTGTCAATGGTTTAAACATATTTTATTGACTACAAAACTGTACGTATCCTCAAAATTAAATTTTTTACAGATGAAGCATGGTTTCACCTGGAAGGTAAATTAATTCACAAAATACACGACTGTGGTTGACGACTAACCCCCATGAATTACACAAACAATTTTTACACAAAGCAAAAATTGTTGTCTGTGTCAGTGCGAGTAGAATGTGAATTGTGGGTCTAATCTTTTTTGAAAATACAGTTAATAGTGATTGTTATTGTGCTGTTTTAACAAACTTCATTAGTCAGTTAATAAAAGTGGAAATCAATCATGGCTGGTTCCAACAAGATGACATCACAACGCATACAGCTAACAGTTCAATAACTTTTTTTATGAATTCTTTAGTGAATGAATCATTTCAAGAGGTTGGTAGCCTGCACGATTGTCCAATCTGACTTCCCCAGGTTACTTTCTATGGGGAGGGGTGGCAGTGAAACAAGTAGTGTATGTACAACAGACCATGCAAAATTGATGAACTAAAAACCGCAGTAATGCATATGTACGAGATATTCTATATTACACCAGCTGGTTAAAATGTTTGAAAACAAATTGAAGTGTGTTGTATTAATGTCAGAGGATCTTCTACACCTTTTCCAATTATTGTAACATCCATTTCTATAAAATAATGAAAGCAAAACACAAAGTAATAATTAAAAAGTTTCCGAACACAGTGTACTTAGAGAAATATTTAAAAAGTCAACATTCTTACAGTTAAATACTGTTTAAACCTTAGTAGACTTTCATAGAAATGCTTTAATATAGTTTAACAACCTTGCTGTCAAAGAGTTTAATGAAAAGGAACAGCCACTCCAATGAGAAGAAGTTTCAGCAAAGAAGAATGTGGTATACCCAGCCGTATAAAAATGTACTTGCGTCCATTGTGATAAAACTATTCATGAAAGCAATGAAAAAAATGTGCTAAATGCACCAGTATGTTTTTATACCATAATATTAATAATAAATTTCAAATTTATAAATATAAATAAATTTATATTCTATTTAAATTAAATTTTACATCATATTAAATGTAAATCCATACTTCAAAAATTATAATTAAAGAGATCAGAACTGTTTTAATACTTGCCTACTTTTTCTGCTTTAATAAAATAAAGAACCGATGTTCTTTTTATTATGTTTGATTCTTTTTTTTTTAGGTTGGTAATTTCAGTTTTTTTAATCTTAAGAAAAGGAACTTTAAAGAAAGGCTGTCCAATAACAAAATGAAGGTTTTAAAAAAACAATGTAAAAATACATAATTTAATAACATACCAATATTCTATGATCAAACTGCACAGTAGTCGGGTTTTCAGTAAAATTAAAAATAGTTGGTTTTAAAGCCAAAATATCACTAGGTATCCAACGATCAGCCATTTTTGGAAATGAATTATAAACAAGTCCAGCATCTAAACCAGCAACAAATGCACCTGAAATCATAAAAGCTTTAACTTAAAATACTAAATCAACTCTAACAACCAAAATAATTTATAAACAATTTTTTTTATAAGACATAACATAAGAAGCCTACAATAAAACGATGCAGCCTGAAAAAGATGAGGCAGCATTAATTTTTACTACTTTTCTAAACCTATCTGTATCTTTAATCAAGACAATCATTTTATCAATTAATTGATTCTTAAAATTAGTTAAACAGAAAACTGATTGTGTTTCTTCTTAACACAAAATATAACCAAGTATTCATCCCACATCACAAAATTAGAGATCAAAATTTTAAATACATAAAAATGTTTCCACTAGGATGATTTGATTTTAGTTTCTTGGCATCACAGCTATAGAGCTATGCTGCAAGAAGGAAAGTGGTCATCAGTAAAAAAACAGGGTACTGGTGTTATGTATTTCTTGACATGACCCAGGGCTCCCAAAAAAACATAGTGGGGGTAATGTTCATATGTACAAGTGTTGACGGGTTTAAGTTTGTTAACTTTTGGCTGGATAAACTAATTTTGATGATTTTTGTCATAGGGACTTGTATATTTGGCAATATAAAAATTTAGAAAAAAATTTTTAAAAATATTGGTTTTTTGATTTAAACATTTTTTCATACCTCATTATTTTTCCACTGTATAAGAATAAATAACCAATGCTAGGAAAGTCTAACAACTTTGTTCAGCATTTTTTATGATCACAAAGAAATAATTCACCATATTCAACCATCTTGCAACTCAACAGAACAATTAATATAATTTTTACCTCATCTAAATATTTTCTGTTTTTTTCCTAAACATTCATTTCATCTCATTTGAAGTTTCTTATAGCAAATGTAACTCATTCCAGTAATAATATAGTTATTTAATGAATTTTATCGACTTTTAAAGTTTCTTTGATGTAGTACTGCAGAAAAAATTGTAATCTGCAAATACCATCAAGAGAAATGAAAAAGTCAGGAAAGAATTACTTTAAAAAAACCACAAAGTTCTTATATGAACATAGCATGATTAGAGGCCATTGTAATTGAAATATTGTTTTTAAATAAGATGGTTTTTGATAAAGTTGTTCTCACATATCAATAACAAAAAATTAAAAGCCCAATAACAAAGATTTTTCTTATTTATGCTTACAAGTTAAAATAACCTGTTAGCAAAGGCAGTAACTATTAAAACAAAAGCAGTAGTTTTGATATTTCAGAAATGAGTTAAGAGAATACATTTTAATATCCATTCAATAGAATTTAACTAGAAGGTGTAACAACCACTCTGTAGGAATGAAATAGCATATGAAAAATTCTTACACTGCAACATAAAATTCTTAATACAAGAGAATTTTAGTTGAACAATATGGACTATTTATTGTTCAAGAATGTTAGTTGAACCTGTTATAACTAACCTAATGTCTTTAGACTTTTTGAATGTTCTTACACTAAATATTTGACCAACAGATTTCTTTAAGAAAGCAGAATTTACTTTCTAAAACTTATTACAAGTACATTTTGATCTACATTAAAATAAACTTTCAGCTAAATAGTAAACATAAAACTTTCTTAAAGTTACCTGATAATGCGGTCAAGAATACCATTCCTTTACAAGCATGAGCTAAACCTCTGAATCTAGCCATTGATTTTGTAACAGTTACTGGATCTGGTTTATATGCAGGTATTAAATTATCCAATGCATTCCATATAAACACTGTATATAATATAAAAGCAAGACTGAGATGTGCAGCAAGTCTATATTGAGATACTCTTGGTACATCATTAGGACCATTAAATTTATCCTCTAAACCAGATTTTACCATATACCAACCCATCAAACCCTAAAAAAAAGATGGTAATATAAAAAAATTTCATTCAAAATTAGAGTAATTATATACTTATTTTTACACATACATATAAACTATTATGTTTGAAAGAACAAATCAGTAATAACCAGAAAATAAACACTAAATTCAACAAATACAAACTAGGTCCCTTAACAAGTAAGGGAGGGTTAAATTTTCATGTATATCCCAAGTCAAGGATTAAACAGTACAATTTTATTATCTTACTAATGGAAAAAGAATATATATAATATAATGAGCAAGTCCTGAATCCCATAAAAACTATTTTTTTCATCTATCACCTTATTTATTCATTATTAGTTTCATTTTTTAAGTGTTATAATACATATTCGCTATATTAGAAGACACACACATACCCATTCAATTATATATTTAATCATTTGTTTATAATAATACTGAAAATACAAAAACATACTTAAAGTGAAATAAATATTACTCATTTTCTCTTATGGGGTAAAAAAAAAAATCTTTGATAAATAATTCATTCAATAGCTTAATCTGGTTGAAATATAAAATAATAATAATAGCATTTAGCTCTGTGCATGAGACATAATAATGGATCACAGGATTGAAGAGAGAATTACTTTTCTTACTTAAAAATCTGTCATCAATTTTAATTTTAATCATTAGCTAATAATCTAAGAATTATGAAGTGCTACTAACTATAAGAGTCCTTATACATAAATTGAAAATATTTACATTAATTATTCAAAATTTAGAGAAATCTAATTTTAAAATATATGAAAATACTACTTTCTTATAATTTTCAAAATATTTTTAAAACATTAATTATTTGTATAACATACACACTCATTTTTTTATAAAAGCCTAACACTTTATACTGTTCAAATAATACATGGGAGTTTATAATCTGTAAAAAAAACACATTTATTTCACCAGATATAGAGCAATAATACTCCAGAAACATTTCACCAAAAAGTGTGGCAATAATATAAGAGTAGCTGAAGTCTGTAGACCTACAAGGTAGGTGTACAATAAAACAACAAGAAAAGAAAAAATTCATAGATAAATTTCTGTATATAAATTAGACTCTTGCATTTTCTTTAAACATATATATTCAGTTTTAAGGTTCTGTATAGATAAGATAAATATAAGTTCTGATAAGATAAATATATACTGAAGAGTAAAATGTTTTAGAGTATCATAATTTAATTACCTGAGCTGCAATAAGAACTCCCATTCCAACAACTCTTTTCTTAAGTGCTGGAGATAAAAAGCCTTTAGCCCAAAATATAGCGGCAGGTATATAAAAGTACGCACCAATTAATCTTCCCCACATTCGATGGCCATATTCCATCCACCAAATAAACTTAAATTCTTCCAAAGTTATGTTTTTGTTCTTGCTGAAAAACGCAAAATAAAGATCAACAAATATTTATATTTTAATAAGAATTTTTTATCTGTCACTCAACTTGTTTGATGCAGCCTTTATTACTTTCAGTTCTGCATTATTTTTTAAGTTTGATATACCACCTAGAACTGCATAATTATGTTTTAAAATATTCTGATAATTATCTTTTCATACAGTTTTTCCTTTCTAAATTGTTTCAATAAACAAATTACCTGACCCTTGATGCTTTAGCATACTGTCAACCATTGTTCTCTTCTTTTTGAGACTGTCAAAACTAGATTCAAATTTACATTAAACCTTCTTATTACATATTGCATCAATTCAATTAATTTTCAGCACATTCCAGGCAGTTTTTTTTTTCTAGACGAAAATTCTGCTAGATTATATCATTCTTTATTGTTTTTATTTCACCCATTCTTCTTTCCTCTCTATTTTGAATTCATTTACATTTTAGCTACAAAAAAATAAAAAGAGATGTTTACAGTTCTCATAATTTTTGTTATCTAACTTAATATTAACTATACCATCTTGTTCCAGCCTTGTTTCTACCACATTTTATTATTTTAGTTTTATTCTTCCTAGTAATAAAATACAGGCCATCCAAAATTTCCTCTAACTCAATTTTAATTTCTGCTAAAAAAGTAATATGATTAGTGACATTTAATTAAAATTTTTTATCATTAGATAATTACTTGGGTCTTAAATATTACTTCAATTTTATTTTGAAACTTTCTTTAAAATTAGCATTAAAAACCATAAAAATTGTACAGAAAGAAGCGAGACAAGGATACAGATCTTTGTCTCCACTTCTTTCTATTGAACTCTTTTTAGTCTTCTACATAAACAGATATTTAATTCTTGAATAAATTATAATTAATTCTTCTTTCATCACATTTCTCCCACTTTTTTTAAAATTTTCAATTATGCTATTGTATTTTATACTATCTATTCTTTTTAAGATCAATCATATCTCATACACAGAGTTTTGTTTTTCATCACCTACCCTCCTGAAATGAATATGAACCTCTTTAATTGCTCCTTACATACCCATGTGTTAATTGGAAATATTTAAATCGTAATTTAGTGAATTCCTCTGTAGATTATACCACTTAGCAAACTGTAACAAGAGGGGCACAGTCATCTACAATTCATTTAATAATGTTTCAGCGCTTAAAACAAAGATTGCAGCAGAGTAGTACTCACTGACAATTACTTACAAAAGTTTCAGAACGCAGACCAGATTGTGAGAAACGGTCATAAGAAATTTGACACTAAAGGTCAGACAGAATATTGCATGCAGAATTGTTGATGCAAAATGCACATGTTAGATAAAAAGATGAATAAATAAATATTTTTTGAGAAAAACTGAAATTTTTTAACCTCCTATATTTTTTTATCATTTTTTTTTCAAACCTCATATATATGCCTTGTAAATTAGTAAATCAGATTTATACGTATGCTTATGTTTTTTTTCTAACAATGTGCATTTTGCATCAACATACCCCTTCAGGTATAATATATTTGTGCCATCGTTTTCTCCAATTTATTAAGCACTTCTGGAATACAATTTTCGGTATGGCATTTGGCTCCTTCAGTGATTCTATCTTTATTTCTTCAATGTTGGCAAAATGTGGTCTTTTCAGCTTGGGTAGTAGGAAGAAGTCTCAGGGGCCGTGTCCAGTGAATATGGAGGCTGAGGCAGTGTAAAGTTGTTTATGGCCAAAAATTCATGAACAAACGGTGAAGTGTGAGGGAGGAGGACCATTATTGTGGTGCAATTGCCTTGAATTTCTTTTGCCACAAATCCATTTGTGGTATTTTCTTCAGATTGCTTCACACAAACAGTGTAGAACTTCCAAGAAGTACTTCTTATTGACCATATGACCTGGCGGTAAGAACTCATGATATAGTAAGCCATTAAAATCAAAGAATACAGTGATCATATTTGATCTAGAACATCTTTGTCTTTTTTGGTCTTTGCTCTTCAAGAAGCTTCCATTGGGACGATTGAGCCTTAGTTTCGATGTCATCTGTACACTTTGTTTCAACTCCAGTTATGACCTGTTTGAACAGTTCTGGATCATTCAACAACTATCTTCACTTCACTCAACAACTCCTGAGCAATGTTATGAAAATTCTTATAAACTACTGTTTTTTTCTAAAAACCTAATTAAAAAAATATTAGTGTACACAGCAGCCTTACAACATAGTGCTCTCAGCAAAATTCTAGAAAAATAAATATATATATATATATATATATATATATATAAACAAAAAAAAAAGTAACATAAAACTAAGTTTCTAACAATTTACAATCAAAATTGACATTTATAGAAGCTAAACTATTATCATACTTCTTAAATTAAGCAAAGGGCAGATGTAATTCTTTCTAGACATCACATACTTCAGGGTCTTTGTACAGCAATATAAAAGTCATGGACATATAATACAAAGCTACAAGATTTTCCTCCCCGTTTTTATAAATTAGTCACCAATTACTTTTTTCTTCTTTTTTGTAATTAAATAAATAGTAACGATTAAAATTACTAATCAATAAAATTAATTTAAAGAGTAATGGGAAACATACGCAACCCATTAATAATGAAAATAAATAATTACAATTAAAGAAAAAAAATGTATAACAGAAACATAATCAACAAAGCAATAAAGTTAAATCATTTGTCTTATGACTAACATTTTAAATTCAGGATATTTTTTATATTTATCAAATTCAGCCTTCCATTGGTCAGGTGTTACTGGCATTTTTTCACCAAGTAGTCGCCATGTTACCATAGACAGTCCAGATTCTGTTAATCTAGTTACACCACCTAAATCAAACAAAAGAGTAAAAGTGAAGTAAACAAAAATAATTTATTGCATAAAAAAGTGGATGGAAAAAAGGCAAAAGGGTTTTTCCACAAGCAAATCAAAACAAAGGCACAGACAATACAATGGAATTAATACCCATCAATGTTAACCATTGTACTGTTAGCCCAGCTAAGATAATAACCAAAATTTTTAGTTGTAAATAAAAACATCAATTTAATTTTAACTGTGGATATGGCTGTAATAAATTTAATAGTAATTTTGGTTAAATTCTATTAAGTTATTATGTTTCAAGCAACTCCTCTTAATTACATTTTTTACAATACTGATCTTCATTAATAACAAACTACTAACAGTTCTTCAGTGCATAGCTCAAAACCACATAAATAACGAAAACTCTCTTAAATATTATATAAGTCAAAAAGCAAACAGAAATTTTAAATTACTATTATTATTTTTACTTATATAAATGAAATATCTTAATTACTTCCTTGTACGAAGTTAAGGTATGAATGTACATACATATTTACATATGTATGTTATGTATGTATGTATGTATGTATGTACGAATGTATCTTGCACAACTCAAAACAATTAGCCTTAGGATGTTGAAATTTTGGATTTCGGGCTGTCAATCTGCCCTTTTGATTGCAATCGACAACCAAAAGTGTCCAAAAAAGCCCAAAATCCAAAACAAATTGGATTTTGGACTTTCTATTAACTTCAGTAATAAGCCCTCATTGAGAGCTTTTCAACGATATATCATAAATGGTAATTATTTTCATTGGTTCCAGAGTTACAGTCAAATAAAATTTTAATTAATGAAATATTTGGATTGTAGGGGAAGACCAATTTTTTTTTTTAATTTAAATATATTGATTTATTAATAATTATTAACCTCTCATTGTAAAAACATTTTTACGATGAATAATAATTCAATAGCAAAAAAAAAGAAAAATATCAGAAGTTTTTAATGAAATAAAATTTTATGTACTTTTCATTTTAAAAAAATGTATAAATCTAATTTATTAGGCATACAAAGAAATCATGTATTGTCAACATCAAATTTTTTGTAACATAATTCCATCCTACTTTTTTTTTTTTTTTTTTTTGTCTTCAGTCATTTGACTGGTTTGATGCAGCTCTCCAAGATTCCCTATCTAGTGCTAGTCGTTTCATTTCAGTATACCCTCTACATCCTACATCCCCAACAATTTGTTTTACATACTCCAAACGTGGCCTGCCTACACAATTTTTCCCTTCTACCTGTCCTTCCAATATTAAAGCGACTATTCCAGGATGCCTTAGTATGTGGCCTATAAGTCTGTTTCTTCTTTTAACTATACTTTTCCAAATGCTACTTTCTTCATCTATTTGCCGCAATACCTCTTCATTTGTCACTTTATCCACCCATCTGATTTTTAACATTCTCCTATAGCACCACATTTCAAAAGCTTCTAATCTTTTCTTCTCAGATACTCCGATTGTCCAAGTTTCACTTCCATATAAAGCGACACTCCAAACATACACTTTCAAAAATCTTTTCCTGACATTTAAATTCATTTTTGATGTAAACAAATTATATTTCTTACTGAAGGCTCGTTTAGCTTGTGCTATTCGGCATTTTATATCGCTCCTGCTTCGTCCATCTTTAGTAATTTTACTTCCCAAATAACAAAATTCTTCTACCTCCATAATCTTTTCTCCTCCTATTTTCACATTCAGTGGTCCATCATTGTTATTTCTACTACATTTCATTACTTTTGTTTTGTTCTTGTTTATTTTCATGCAATAGTTTTTGCGTAGGACTTCATCTATGCCGTTCATTGTTTCTTCTAAATCCTTTTTACTCTCGGCTAGAATTACTATATCATCAGCAAATCGTAGCATCTTTATCTTTTCACCTTGTACTGTTACTCCGAATCTAAATTGTTCTTTAACATCATTAACTGCTAGTTCCATGTAAAGATTAAAAAGTAACGGCGATAGGGAACATCCTTGTCGGACTCCCTTTCTTATTAGGGCTTCTTTCTTATGTTCTTCAATTGTTATTGTTGCTGTTTGGTTCCTGTACATGTTAGCAATTGTTCTTCTATCTCTGTATTTGAACCCTAATTTTTTTAAAATGCTGAACATTTTATTCCAGTCTACGTTATCGAAAGCCTTTTCTAGGTCTATAAACGCCAAGTATGTTGGTTTGTTTTTCTTTAATCTTCCTTCTACTATTAATCTGAGGCCTAAAATTGCTTCCCTTGTCCCTATACTTTTCCTGAAACCAAATTGGTCTTCTCCTAACACTTCTTCCACTCTCCTCTCAATTCTTCTGTATAAAATTCTAGTTAAGATTTTTGATGCATGACATTAGTTAAACTAATTGTTCTGTATTCTTCACATTTATCTGCCCCTGCTTTCTTTGGTATCATAACTATAACACTTTTTTTGAAGTCTGATGGAAATTCCCCATTTTCATAAATATTACACACCAGTTTGTATAATCTATCAATCGCTTCCTCACCTGCACTGCGCAGTAATTCTACAGGTATTCCGTCTATTCCAGGAGCCTTTCTGCCATTCAAATCTTTTAATGCTCTCTTAAATTCAGATCTCAGTATTGTTTCTCCCATTTCATCCTCCTCAACTTCCTCTTCTTCCTCTATAACACCATTTTCTAATTCATTTCCTCCATATAACTCTTCAATATATTCCACCCATCTATCGACTTTACCTTTCGTATTATATATTGGTGTACCATCTTTGTTTAACACATTATTACATTTTAATTTATGTACCCCAAAATTTTCCTTAACTTTCCTGTATGCTCCGTCTATTTTACCAATGTTCATTTCTCTTTCCACTTCTGAACACTTTTCTTTAATCCACTCTTCTTTCGCCAGTTTGCACTTCCTGTTTATAGCATTTCTTAATTGCCGATAGTTCCTTTTACTTTCTTCATCACTAGCATTCTTATATTTTCTACGTTCATCCATCAGCTGCAATATATCGTCTGAAACCCAAGGTTTTCTACCAGTTCTCTTTATTCCGCCTAAGTTTGCTTCTGCTGATTTAAGAATTTCCTTTTTAACATTCTCCCATTCTTCTTCTACATTTTCTACCTTATCTTTTTTACTCAGACCTCTTGCGATGTCCTCCTCAAAAATCTTCTTTACCTCCTCTTCCTCAAGCTTCTCTAAATTCCACCGATTCATCTGACACCTTTTCTTCAGGTTTTTAAACCCCAATCTACATTTCATTATCACCAAATTATGGTCGCTATCAATGTCTGCTCCAGGGTAAGTTTTGCAGTCAACGAGTTGATTTCTAAATCTTTGCTTAACCATGATATAATCTATCTGATACCTTGCAGTATCGCCTGGCTTTTTCCAAGTGTATATTCTTCTATTATGATTTTTAAACTGGGTGTTGGCAATTAATAAATTATACTTCGTGCAAAACTCTATAAGTCGGTCCCCTCTTTCATTCCTTTTGCCCAGCCCGTATTCACCCACTATATTTCCTTCCTTGCCTTTTCCAATGCTTGCATTCCAATCTCCAACTATTATTAAATTTTCATCTCCTTTTACGTGTTTAATTGCTTCATCAATCTCTTCGTATACACACTCTACCTCATCATCATCATGGGCGCTTGTAGGCATATAAACGTTAACAATCGTTGTCGGTTTAGGTTTTGATTTTATCCTTATTACAATGATTCTATCGCTATGCGTTTTGAAATACTCCACTCTCCTCCCTATCTTCTTGTTCATCACGAAACCTACTCCTGCCTGCCCATTATTTGACGCTGAGTTAATTACTCTAAAATCACCTGACCAAAAGTCGCCTTCCTCTTCCCACCGAACCTCACTAATTCCTACTATATCCACATTCACCCTATCCATTTCCCTTTTTAAATTATCCTACTTTTAGTCCCTCCTAATGGATTTAGTCTACTTTTTAACAAGTTTCTGATTTCCTTTTTGAAGAAACTATTTGATCTAGTCTTAGCCAATTTTGCAACGCTTCCATGACCTCTTCATCAGGATAAAAATTATTTCCATGCATCTCTTCTTTCAATGATCCAAAAGGATGAAAATCACTTGGAGACAGATTATAATCATGTAGTGGATGGTCCAGCAGCTCAAGATTAAGATCTTGAAGATAAAGGATTGTTTTGTGGGTTGTATGAGTGTTATCCTGAAGCAAAATCACATCTTTTCAGAGATTACCAGGACTTTAATTGATTTTTGTCTTAAGCGATGTCAGTAGAAGCTTACAATAGTTTTCACTACTTTTCATTTGACCTTAGGTGTGAAGTGAATAAAAAGTGAACCTTCCATACCGCACAAAAATGTCATCATCAATTTCCTACAGACTGAAAATTGGAAATTTTCATTCTTTTACTTACTCTAGGCTTCAAAGTGATGGACCATGTCTCATCGATGGAAATTATCCTCTTCAGTAATGAATCTCCTTCATCTTCAGAATGATTAAAAAAATTGGGAAATTTTCAAACAACTGTCTTTGTTTCAAACGCATGTCTTGTCAGTTGATGTGAAACCAGTGAGCGCAGACTTTTAAAAAATTGCAACAACTTTAAATTGTAAATTACTGTAAATCACTTGTTTAACTACTTTGATGTTGTCATTATGGCCTACCTTTCTATTTCTCATCACAGAGAGAAATCCTACCTTGTTTAAAGTAATCCATTTATAGATCTTAATTCCACTCAAACAACTTTCTCCAAGTTGCTGCTCCATTCTATAAATAATCTCTGCTGATTTCATGTCTTCTTAATTGAGAAAACACATCATAGTTGGCAATTCTTGCTTGGTACAATCAAACAAAGGACCGCTCAATTTTTAATTTAATTTTATACACTGCCACAAACAGCTAACAATAAAAAATGCTTCAATGAATAAATGGTATAAGGTTATGATTTATAGCAGTAAAATCAGGGTAGTTTAGCATGTAACTAAAAGGGAAATAAAAATTTATCATTACTTTTAGATTTTTCCTTGTATTATAACTCCAAAAATAACAAAGAAAAAAGAGAAGGGATATGTAAAAAAATAACTAAAACTCAAAATAGTATTCCAATAAGAAAAAAGGAAGAACAAATTAAATTCATTAATAATAAAAATTAACAAAACAAAATTTATCCAGCAACAAAATCAGCCTAGGCCAAATGAAAAAGCTGACACACAAGGTGATAGGCACAGCTACAGCTACTACTACTACTACTACTACTACTACTACTACTATATCAAATTTTACAATGAAGTTCCTAGAAGATAGTTTGCATTATTTGGATAAAATTCCAAATATATATTATTGTATATATATTAAATTTTTGCAAATACAGAAAGTACCTGTATTAAGTGTCTGCTGACAATATCCATTAAGTTACTGAAGAAAAATTACACTTTCAATTTAAAGTGCTTCACATTATTAATATACCATTTTACGAGGACTATTTAGAAAGTAAGGAACATTTTGGAATTTAAAAAACCAAGCACAAGAAAAACTCTTTATCATATACATGTGAAAGAGGACTAAAATACTACTTTTCAACATAATCACCAGACAAATTCAGGCACTTATCATAGCGGTGGACAAGCTTTGAAATTCCTGTGTCATAGAATTCTGCCGCCTAACCCATCTTGCACAAAATTTGTGGTAACCTAGTTTCTGTGAAACAATTTCAAACAATAAAGTCCGTGAAACTTGTGGGAAACATAGAGAAAGCTCAATTATTGTGAAACGGCGGTTTTCACGAATCTTTTCGTCAACTTTGGAGACCAGATCGTCAGTCACAATGCTCGGACGTCCACTCTTCTCTTTATTGTGAACGTTTGTTCGGCCATTTTTAAACTGAATGCACCACTTCCTGACAGAACTTTCACTCATTATGTTGTTCTCGTACACTTCACACAGTTCCCGATGAATTTCTATTGGTTTTAAGTTTTTTGCCAACAAAAAACGAATCACAGACCACACCTCACAACTGGCAGGATTTTCGATTGCAGCACACATTTCAAATTTGTATATAAAAAAACGGGCAGTGTGGAGATGTTCCTGTTGTCACAGCTGGATGCTGACAGAGGTGCCGAGCACGAGCACACCAATATATATGCGATTGGCATGCGCCTGGCGGCATCAGGTGGAAACGTTCCTTACTTTCTGAATAGCCCTCGTATAAATACTAATCTGAAAAAATTTGTACAGCTGTAATGATGAGTGTTTACTACAACAATCAATTTTTTAAAATTAATAAAATCAGTTTAAAAGAATTGCTAGAAAAGTGAATACAAACATTCATACACAGAGACATACAAACAAATCCCTGTTAATAACACGAAGTAACAGGTTCCAGAAAACCTAAAACTACTTTTTCTTTTAACTCACCACATTCAAGAAGTTCAATTTTTGGTAATCCCAAGAATACAAGGCAGTACTGTAGATAACTAGTATTTAATTTTTTGGGGATATCTCTAAAAATTCACTACAAAAGCAAAAACCCAGATCCTGAAAAATAATTCAACTGAATGTCAAATGAAGATAAAAACCAACAATTAACAAACCTAATCACACAGATCACTGAAATTATCTCATATTGAATAAAATTCTCTCAGGATTAACTATAAACCATAAGCAATTATAACTTTCCATTATCATTCTGGCAGTTAATTATTACACACAATGCAACAATAAAAACAACTTATGGAAATATTCACAATTAATAGTAGACTGGGAAAATACTATTTAAAATAATATAATATGACATAACCATATATCAGAAACACATGTACATCTACAATAAACAAAGTGAACATATAATTACCAAGAATAACAGCTCCAAACACCATTCCACCACCTCCTAACAGCCACAATCCAACTAGCTTACTAGACTTAGTAAATGCATTAGTGAATCTTGAACCAGCTCCAACCATACTAGAAATTGCATTAACATTGGCGCCGCTCTTGTAAAGTGCCTATGTACATAGAAATAAGATTACATGCACAATAATAAAACATACACAAAAATACATGCTATGGATGTAACTCCTTGAAGAATTGTTTACATTGAAGATGCCTCCATTCAAAACAAACATAAATTTTACAATTGTTGAAAATTTGCAGGCTATATAATATTTGTTTTATTTTTATTTTTTTCCTGAAACCCAATCTCGAAGAGTAAATATTATATTTCACTAAGAAGTAACAAGGTTACCGGAAAAAAAGTTTTTTTAAGAAAAGACACAGCCTTTTTTAACCAATCAATACATCACATCCTAAAGAAAAATTTTATGCCTTACATATTTCATTAAAATCAGTGATTCTAGTATAATGGATACAGAAACTGATAGACTCAAGCCAAAATAATGGATCAACCATAATATTCATTACAAAACAAGAAGCCTGTCTCTGAGTAGTTACATTTTACTAACAACTTTATTGAAAAACGTTTTTATACAGTATTAAAATTTGTTACTTTCAGTACTGTAAATTGTAATTTATTTGAAGAAAACCTCTAAGATCACAGGAAATTACAGATAAAAAAGTAGTCAGTTTTTCGTATAAAGAATCTACCAGTTGTTTCATACAAACAAAAAATAAATTATCGACCTGGTGCTTGCCTAAAAAACTGTTTACTGTGAATCAAATATAATCTTTTCTAATAAATGTAAAAGATTCCCAGTAGTTTTAAAGGAAATTCTTCTTTCCTTCTTCATAAACCCTATTTTCTATTCGACTGTTAACCAGAAATATTTAGTAACATATGTATTATAACACTGTTGTTAAAACGTACAGTTTAATACAAAAAAATATTCTCATACTTATTGAAAACCATAATCACATTTTTTTTTTAATATACGCAATGTCAAAACCAACAATCAGAGAAGTTTTTAAAACACCTATGCAATAAATAAAACTCTGTTCTTAGGTTTAGTTAAACATTAATTTTATTTAAATAATTAATAAAAAAGTTGGGAAAAATGAAAACTGTACAAGTGGAAAAAGAAATAAACTACTTAACATAAAAACGGTTTTTATGAGCATAAATTACAATAATTCCTACATATTCTCTAAAAATACTCACAATAATAATGGAAAAAAAAAGAAGTTTAATAAGGTATGTGACTCAATATTTTCCATTTCATAATATATATCTTCAAAAAACCTTTTTTTTTTACCCAAGGTATATTTACAGTTTCGTACAAAACACAAATATTTGTCAAATAAAGGTATGTGATGTATGTACAAACAGAACTAAATTTATATAACAAAGTGTTTATAAAAATCATTTCAAGAATTTAGATGATTGTCCCCCACATCAAAATAAAGAAAAAACTTTATCAACATGTCCAGAAATGTGTAGTTTACCAGCTATCCACCATTTTGTATTTTCAACATAAAAATGTATTTTTCAGGAATGGTTAATTGAATCAAGTTGAAATTTTGTATACTGCTAGGTTACCTAGAGTACCTCATCTCTCAATCCATTTCAAAATGGAAACCATGAAAACCTTTTAATCAATATCTTTTGTTTATTTAAATATTATATTATTACAAAAAATGTTAAGCACTTTATGACAAAGAAAATGGCGTCTTATTTATTCAAATCAGTTCATAAATAACAAAGTTATGGCAAAAACTTTTGAAGTGAGTCACTCTAGATTAGAAAACCGGTTTTCATTTGCACCCAAATAAATTTAAATAACTATACACAATCTAAACTGTAATAACACTATTAATGTTATCATGTAATGAACTGTAATGATTTAATAATATTGAAAATATTAAAAATAATACACATTACAATTTTGGATTACCACTTATTTGCCTGTTTCTAATAACAATAGACCTGTTATCTAACAGGCATTATTATCTGATGAATAACATAGAAGCTGAATGTTGATTTTATTATGTTCTCAGAATATTAAATGATAAATTATCTCATTTCCTGCCTATAAATTTCCCTAATCAATAAAATAACACTTTGAAAGTTAGAAAACTATCATTTCAAAGTAATATCTGTAAACATAATACATGAGTAAAGTGAATAAGGTATAAAATACAAGAAACACATAATCTTTTACGAACAAAAAATGACTCAACAATCACCCAAAATTAATTAAACAATATTACTGACACTTCTATTATAAGCACAAACATATTACTGGGATTCATATTCGAATCCCAATAAGGCATGGCATTTTCGCACGCTACGAAAATTGTTATTCATTTCATCCTCTGAAGTAATACCTAACGATGGTGCCGGAGGTAAAAAAAAAGATACACAGCACTTAATCTCTACGGGTTATTCAATAATTAAAGAGATGACTGTAGAAAAATTATTTTTTATTTAATGACAATGAAATTAATGCTACTTTACAACGATATCCCCAGCTACATTAGAACTTATTTCATCTTTCTGTAAGTGTTCTAATTTAAGTAGTAAAAAATTGCTTATCTTCTTGCCTGAACCAATCTTATACTGCATTCTTGACCTTCTCACTGTTGCTGAACTTGCTGCCATGTAAAGACTATCGGAGAGAACCAAATTAATAAAAAATCTGATGGTGCAAGATCAGGATATTTTGTGAATGACGTTATTTATTTTGTAATATAATCTGTATACACAAAGCCACTAAGAAACTGATACTGAAATATGTAGTAGAGGAAACTAAACTAAAAATAAATTTACAGTAAATAATGCTGTAGAAAGTGTTAACAGTCATTTAGCAAATTATAGTATTATTTACAAGGATAAATCAAATATAAACAGGATTTTATTTATTATTTTTTATTTATTTATTGAAAAATAAAAGACAAATATAATTTATTTTTCTACATAGTTTCCTGCTTTAGAGATAAAATTTTTCCCAGTGAGAAGGAAGGTTTTTATTGCAGCATCAGAGAATAAAGCTGGTTGCATCAGGAGCCAATTGTGCACAAATCCCTTCAAGCGCCTCATCATCTTCAAGTCGCCGCCCTCCTAAAGCTTCTTTAAGCAGCCCAAACCAATGAAAATTGCAGGGTGAGAGGTCTGGGCTGTAGGGAGGATGATCAAGTTGAGTCCAGTGCATTTCTTCTAGTTTTGAGATTGTTAGAATGACCGTTAGACTGTTACGCTGCAATATGGCGTTGTCGTGGATGGCCTCTCGAATCTGTCGGTCTCATCTTTTGAGGAGATATGTAGCCCTCACTTCATTCAACAATTCACAGTAGTAAGCAGCATTGATTATGTGTCGCTCATGCAAAAAATCAATGAGCAAAATGACTCGCTGGTCGAAAAAACAGTTGAAAGAACCTTGCCAGCTGACAGTCAAGTCTTGGCTTTCACTGGGGTTGCTTCCCTTTCCTCCGCCACTCCATACTGGCTTGTTTCAACTGGTAAGTGTAGTGGTGGACCCATGTTTCGTTGCAGATGATGATTCGACTAAAAAATGCATCACCTTCTTTTGCAAACCTTGCTATAAGCCTCTGACAGACCTCCAAAAGTCTCAATTTCTGATCTGCAGTCAAAATGTGAGGGAACAATCTGGCACACACTTTATCAAACCACAGGTCGTTTGTGATGATTGCTTGACAGCTTTCATAACTTATTCCAACTTGTTCTGCAATTTCAGATACTCTCACCCGTCGATCGTCTTCAAGAATGTCTCGAACCACACAGATGCTTTCGTCTGTAATGCTGGTTCAAGGATGGCGATTGTATTCCTGATTTTCCACATTCGCATCCTTCCTTGAATTCTTTATGCCAGGCAAACACACGAGTCCTTACAATGTTTGGTCCCCGAACTGTGCAGTCAATCTTCAGAAAATTTCCATTGCTTGAACTCTTTCACGAGCAAGAAATTTTATAATTATTGCATTGCGCAGTGGAGGGGTGCACCTATTGCCCCAACATTGTGAGCATTACTGACGAATTAGTCCCACTGAGAGAAGTCCACTGGAGTTAAATCAGGTGATTGTGGTGGCCAGGAATAGTTTCACCACATCCAATCCAAGTTGACACTTTGCTATTGAGATACGTGACAACTGCATGATGACAATTGGTGGCACAACATCTTGCTAGAGAATGAATTCTGTGCACATCTCTTGTTGTAGTTGTGGTATTAGATAATGTTCAAACATGTCAAAGTATGATATGCCAGTTATAGTTGACTCAGCAAAAAAGAAAGGACCAAAAATTTTGTGACAGCTTAAAGCACAAAAACATTTACCTTAGACGAGTGCCATACATGTTTGATTGTGTGACATGGATTCTGCTCACCCCATACCTATACATTATGTCGATTCACTTTACCAATGGTACGGAGATTGCCTTACCACTGAAGACAATTTTATTAAGATAATTATCTTCAGTCTCAATTTTAACATGTTTACAATATGAGGTCTTTAAAGTAATGAGACCAGTATTTTTTTAGTAACCAAAGTAGCAACACTGTAAAGTTACTAGTGAGCATATGGTTATATGAACAGCTGATTTATATTAGGTATTAATATTTTTAGTCTATAGTTGCCATGTGAGATGTAAACAAAATTTTTCGTGAAATGAGTTTTTGTTGTGCATTACAAAAATGAGTGATACTAATTATGAGCAACGTTGTGCAATCAAGTTTTATGTAAACTCTATGAGATTGCTACTGAAACCTTTTCAAAATTGAAAAGGGCATATGGAGCAGACGCTCTGTCACGAGCCCAAGTTTTTAGATGGTTTAAAGCATTTTCAGATGGCTGGGAATCAATTGCAAATGATCCACAGCCTGGAAGACCGTTAATGTCAAAAAGTGATGACAATGTTGAGCAAATCAGAGACTTGATAGGGTACGACCGGCAATTGACTGTCAGAATGATTGCAGAACCATTGAATTTGGAACATAGGCACAGTCCATCACATTTTGACAAAAAAATTGGGCATCAAAAACGTTTCTGTAAAACTGCTCCCAAAAAACCTCACGGTTAAACAGAAAAACAATAAGGTGAAAGTGTGCTGCGATCTTCTTCACGAATTGAAACTGATCCTGATTTTCTAAAAATGTTGTTGCTGGTGATGAATCTTGGATATCTGAATACAAACCAGGAACAAAACGCCAGAGCAAGAAGTGGCTCACTTCAAACTCACCACATCCCAAAAAAGTAAAAATGAGCAAATCAAAAATCAACATGCTAATTTGTTTCTTCGACAGTAATGGCATTGTCCACAAGGAGTTTTTGCCTACAGGACAGACTGTTTACCGAGAAATTCTTGAAAGACTGCGGAAAAGAATTGCCTGCGTGAGACACCAGCCATCAAAGACAACTGGATGCTGCATCATGACAAGCACCTTGCCACACTGCAATCTCAATTAATGAGTTTTTGGCAAAGAAAAACATTCCTGTAGTTCCTCAACCACCTTATTCACCTGACTTGAGTCCCTGCGACTTTTTCCATTTTCTGACTTTAAAAAAACACCTCAAAGGACACCATTTTGGAACAATAGAAAACATGAAAAAAAAATGTAACCGACCATCTGAAGGATATTGTGGTTTCTGAGCTCCAACACTGCTATGAAGAGCGGAAAAACCATTTGAAGCACTGTGTGGCTTCCCAAGGGAACTACTTTGAAGGTGATAGAGTCTATGTATAATTGGATTGTAAATAAAAAGTTTTTCTGAACCAGTGTCATTACTTTATTTACAGACCTTGTAAACTTAGTTTTTCTTTATCACCTTCACTCAAAGCTTGTAGCAGTTGTAGGTTTAAATGATAATAGATAATGCAATACCTTCCACACTGTAACCCTAGGAATATTTAATTCTAAGCTGGTGCATCCCATTGATTTACCTGGACTATGAATGAATGTCTACCACACTTGTTCGGCTCCCACACTTGTTCGATTGCCACTTCGAAAACTGTAGGTCTATCCTGACTGTTTGTAGGTCAGACTGACTTTGAGATGGTTTCTTGCAATATTTAGTCATGAATTGTAGTAGTCAATTTGGATTCATGAAACCATAAACAACACTGAGCACGCTTTGCTATATGTATGACTCTATGATGACTGATGGAATTACTCATTTGCACATGCCACTTAGTGGAGAGGGTTGAGAACTAATGATGTTAGGCGGAAAGTTTAAGATATACTGTATTAAGTGATGTATCAAACAACTCAGGAAGTTATTTACTTTTTTCATTATTAAAAGTTACTTTTGTATAACTAATTTAAAAATTAGAAATGTCCTATATATATATATATATATATTATTTTAGTGAAAATAATCTTTTTAAGTTTCATATTATTCCTCTCTACTGTTAATTTGTATTTAAATGCTATTAAATAAACCACCTATACAAATATTTTTCATGAAAGTACTTTTACAGAATCCCGCATAATGAGTCACAATTGAAATAATTCTGTTATTACATAATAAAAATACTAAGATAATGATAATTGCATATTAATTTACATGAATGCTGCTATCAGTTACAGTTTTTAAAAGACAATCTCCCTCAAAAAGTTTAGGTAAGATATGGCTCATCTCAATATTCTGTTCTAAGTGGTTTATTTAGTAGAATTTATATATATGTATATAAAACTTAGATAGCTTTATATTATCTAATGTATAATAATAGTAATAATAATATTTGTAGCCTAGAAAAAAAAAGCTGAATATTATTCATAATAATAAGTACGAAAATATAAAAATAAATGGTTTAATTTTCAGCCTTAAACATAATTTATTTATTTATCTATTCAGCAACATAACACTATTTTTTATGAAGATTAAATGATAAAAAAGCTATTATCACAGTCAAAAAAAAAGTAATATATTTTACTTTTTTAAACATAATCTCATTGTACTTTATAATAAATAAAATATCTATACACAAATATGTTAACACCACACATGAACAAGTTTGGTTCAAGATCTTCCTTTGCACAATCACATCATACATTTTATCCAACCTATGTTATAGTTTTTAGTAGCTTCTTAAAAAACATCAAAAAGACATTGTCCTGCTGCATAAAAAGCTACTGATTTACAAAACAACGTTTTTTTTTTTATTGATCTGTCTCTATCGTATTCATATCTCACAAAACATAAGAAATGAGAAATGTTTGCCACATATATTAATCCATCCAATTGAAAACTAAAAAATTTACTTGAACTCACTCCACTACGTTATATGATCGCAAAAATTGGCAGCTATGTTAATGATTCACCTTGATACTGTGTCATTAGAAAGCAGAATTTTTTTCAATTTTTTTGCTTCTTCTACACTTATTAAAACTCTGACCATATCAATTGCAGCAGGCAACATGAGGTTTCTGCGATTGTTTGGGGTTTGGACATCTTAACTACTCTTAATGCTACAAAATAAGATGCTTCAAGCGGTCTTTTATCAGTATGGCTTGATTTACAAATAGAAGCTTGCTGATTTGTCAAAGTATGTAGTTTTCTTTTTTAAAATTCCAAGGTTTGCTTTTATGATCCGGATGTTTAGTTTCCAAGTGTCAAATTAATTTTCATGGCTTTATGCCTTCATCAAAGAGGTCTTGAAAGCAAACAATGCACTGTGGCTTTCCATTCAATGAGGTAAAAATTTTTTGTTTTTAGTCCATTAACTAGTAGTACACCAATGGGAATGTCACTCATGGCATTTGCATTGGTGGCATCCTTGCCGAGACAGACTGGAAAATATGTCTAAAGACGAGGTATTGAAGATGACCTCCAATAAAGCCCACAAGGGCTCAGAACGGAGGGGGTGGCAGAGGATGTCTTCCCCTACGGGGTCAGAATGTCACTGTACAATCTTGTCTTTTTACCAATTGATTCACTAGATGTAGATGGCTCACTTCATTTTTTCACAAATTTATCCATTTTGCAAAAGAATCTAATTGAAAAAAAAAACATAGTTACGTTTGACTACACTAAAAAGCCGAAACCTTAATTATTATTATTTTCAATGAAACTATGATTTTAAAAACCTAAATAAAGGCACCAGATTCATGATTCACATTTGAAACTAAATCCCTTATGCCTCTTTCATAGTCTAAGAGCATGACATGTTCAAATGTATCATATGCATGTTCAACATAACACTATCACTATCATGACAAACATTATGTAAGTAGATCAAATTACAAGAAGCACGTACAGAAGTTGAAACCTGTAAATTGCTCATACACTTCATGCGTGCTCTGTACACTTCATACGTGCACATTCATACTCATCGCTATCAACGTAACTAACTAGTTTTAACAAGGTTTCATTGGGTTGGGGTTGGGGGTTTGCAATATAATCATTAATTTTTTTTTTTACTTTTTGGGAGTTGTGGAGCTAAAAATGTTGAAAATCACTGCTACATATGATAAATCTGTTTTTTACCATAATTACCAAGCAGCTTTTACATACATACACAAGGTGTTAATGAGCATAGAGACCCTTAAATAACTTATCAACAGTTAAATATAGAGATGAAATTTAGCAAATGGTCATATATCAAAAGATATATTTTTGATATATCTCACCACAAGCTCCCATGGGAAACAACTCAAAAAATTTAGATGTGTGATTTAGTGTACACTCTAAGTACTTATACCGAAAAATAGATGGTTTTGAGATAGGAAAATTTACTAAATTTTATTATTTTTAATGTTTCAAATTATTTAGGAGATATTGTAGACTGCTTCTGAAACTAATTATGAAAAACATTAGCTAGCCAAAAGTTTGGTTAGAAGTATGGATTAAAGTTTTTTATGCAAAAATGTTGTTTGTCACTGCCCATTAAAACATGTCACAACCCTACCATTTACATTTAAAATTTTTGAGTTGCTCCCCATGGGGTCCCCCTGGGTGCTTGATTATGTAATGATTTCACCTGCTAAGAGCAAATGAAGTAGAAACAGCTGCTAAATTTTATTTTTTATATTTAATGACTGAAGAAATGTTATTTAATGATTCCTATACATTATTAAATTAAACCTGTATGTTTTCTTTCAATGAATGATACATAAACCATTTGGATAAAGTAAAAAAAGTTCTAACTTTTTCTAAAGAAAGACTTACTTGAAAATTATTTAATAACAAATAAATGAAGGAGAAATTGAAAGAGAAATACAAATTTCTTAAATGTTTTTATTAGGCTGAAAAATTTTGGGTGTTGAAGATTTAATTAATTTTTTTACTGTTTATATCTCATTTTCATCAAGTTTTTAATCCCAAAACTTGATGAAGGTGTTTTCAAATTTGCAATTTTGTTTGTTTTTAATTTCACCTATTAATGGGCATAACTATTTCAAATTACATTCAATATTACTATTTCAATGAAACAACTATCACCATCATGATGAATAATTGGGAAATTAGACAATAACTCTTAGCCCATCTCTGCTGAAGCAGTATTCACTTATGTCAATATGAACATAAAATTACACACTACTTTATATATATAAAGTAGTTACTTAACAATAAAGCATCAAAAATTATAAATTATAATTTCAATAAGAATTTACTTGACACACTCACATTGCAGATTGTAAAAGATGAAATTTTAGGAAATGAATAGCAGCTTTTTTGTAAATTTCTACATGATGATCTCTGCAGAGAATGAAACTGAAAAAAAAAATCCAATATTAAAAATTGAACAATAGTTGCATTTTAATAACAAATAATAATAATGATTACAACACACAAAGTAAAATCTTTCTTTAACAATACTGCAGTAGAAACAACAAACCTGAAATATAATAAAATGAGGCATTATTGTTATAAGAAGAAGAAGTCAGTTTCTCTAACTATATCATATAAAATAGGTTTTCCTAAAGTTGAAAAAAAGAACAGTATATTTAATATCACATTTATTATTATAATTTCTTGTTACATTGTATTTATTAGAATAGATATATTAAAACATAAACAGTATGTGGTAAACACTATACATAAGGAAGTCTTACTTCTATTTAAATAAGTTATATTTGCCTGCTTTTATCTAAACTAACAGTTTCTTCAATAACATTCATTTTCATAGAAATGTAGTAATGATGGATCAAAACTATTCAGTTTTTTAGCAGCTCACTCTATTTTATGGCTTTATAAATTTCTCAAATTATCTAAAATTTGTCAAGCAATGTAATTTTTCTACACAAAGTACAGAAACTGATGATACTTTATTCGTATTAGAGCAACATAACAATAATGACAAATTTATAGAAAATAGCAAACTGAATTAAGCAAACGAAATATGTACATTACAGACTTATATGTACCATTACAATACAGACTTTGCCATATTGAAAATTTTTTTGTCAATGAATTGCAAATGAAGCAAAGTAGACTTTAATACTAAAGCTGTAGGTTACCTGGGTGTCATTCTAGGAATAAAAAGTATTTTCAGCCTTGAGACCTACACATCAAAAGTTGTTTAAAATGAAATTGAAAGCTTATTAATCTCACTTCATGGTCAGCAGTGTAAACAAATATAACCTCTCAGAAATGATAAAAAACTGTCCCCAAGAACAAATAATGAGATGGATTTCCAATTCATGTTGTAATATCAAAGACATAATATGGTGAAGCTTCAACAAATGTTAACTTAATAATATGCTATGATAAGATGAAGCCAAGAACAATGTAGAGGAAGAGGAAATGATAGATGACAGCAGTAATGAAGCTGATGAGGAAGATGATGGGAGAACATTGAATTAAACACATTATTTTTAAATAGATTTAAATTTAATTATTTTTTTATATTAAAAGTTAATTTTAGAAAATTTGTTCAATATTTTTTTAATTCATTTTTAAAATTAAAATTTGTTTCGTTCCTTTACAATTTAAAAAACAAAATAATTTGTATTTTCAGAATAATAAATAAATGTTAAAAAGATGAAAATATACTATAATTTAGAAAAACCATTACGCATCACCTTTCAGCATTATGAAATATAACTAATTAAATTAGTAAAAATATTTTTAAATGTACACAAATTAATTTTTTCCAATTTTAACTAGCCAGAAATAAAGTGGAGATTATCTATGAACATTTAAATAAATATAAAATATACTTGCAACTGATAATTATCATAAAATCAACTTCAATTTTGATTATATTTTAATGTACATAGTAGATATGTAAAACACAAGATCTAAATGTCAGAAAGCAGGTAACCCATGCAAGGTCAAAGTTCATGCTGGTATTCTAGTCAATTAGCAATCAATTTTTTTAGTTATGGCAACCTGTTCAGGTGCTAATCCAGTTTATGGAGAAAGATTAGGGTTAAGGTTACAGTTGAAGTTAAAGTTAGGCTTTTGTAAGGTTAGGATTGAATTAACATGGCACAGCTAGGGCAAATTTATGTTTAAACAGAGACATAGTCTCTACAGAAAGAAACTTCACCACTCATTCCATACTATTGGTAATTTTATGTTTTTATGTTTTATGTCCATTCATTGGGCAAATTTATGTTTAAACAGAGACATAGTCTCTACAGAAAGAAACTTCACCACTCATTCCATACTATTGGTCATGTGTACAATGGATAATCATCTTATGAAGAGGAAGAGTGCCATCAGCAATCTTCAACGGCCGACTCAGTCTGATTTTGACAACTATTAAGATTAGTTTATGGTTTATTCCTCTCTCCACAAAGCACTAACCTTAACCTTAATCTTAACCTCTCTCCAGAGAAAGGATTAGCATCTGAACAGTCACCATAATTCATAAAACTGATTGCTAATTGAGCAGAGTAACGATAACGCATCATAGACTTTGAGCTGCTTTCTAACATTTAGATCTTGTGTGTTCCTGATCCTAAGCATACCTATGGTAAATTGTAGTACATTTCCAAAATTAAAATACTAAATAACACTTACTTTACTGTATGCAGTTTTCCATGATGTGGGTTTTGTAATTAACAATTTACAATTGGAAAACTGATTCGTAGCATTCCTAATATGATATCCATTTAACATGTTGATAAATAATCATATCACAACCAAAATATAAAAATCTAAAACAAAAAAAAAATACATATAAAAATACATACAAAACGACTTCATAATACAAATATTATATGAAATTTGCAACGCTAAAACGGATAAAGAAATCCATATGCACTTTGTAGGCCTCGTTTAAAAACCAAAACTAAAATTTGCATTAAAATGGGTAAATATCTTATCAATTTTACATCTGTTAATGCCAGCACTCAGTTAAAACCTACAGCCAAGTTGGGAGTCAATTAAACATAAAATACCAGATCTTTTTTAGAGAATTTTCCAGAAATTCATTACAAATAAACTCTTTTTTCAATACAAGTACACTAAAATTATTCTGGAAGATAATTGAAAATTATTTGGTCAAATTATTTATATTTTATAACAATATAATAATAAATGGCAGATAGAATTATACGCTGAATCAATGCACAATCGGCATATAAGATTTATTCTATTTATTAAAACAATCATCGACACAATATAAATTAAACAAGCTAGAGTTTTCTTACATACATATTAGCAACATTAATACAAAAAATATACCCTGTTGTTGATTACTTATTGCGCAATTTTTGTCATTATTTACTGATAGCACGAAGTATTCAGATACCAGTCTTGAACAAATTTCTTTGGTTTTTGAACAAATTCGGTTTTTACGATTAGTTTTCATTAGTTCTCATTTTATTTAACCTTAAATCAATATTTAAAAAAATATAAAATAGTTATTATGATGAGAAATTAACTAACTGTTGTAGAAGAATATTCTTGTAAGAAAGATTTTTCTTTAAAATAAACAACAAAATACTTCACAAACAAACTAACCTCAAGAATTCTTTCCTCAGATGCAAATGGCAACCTTTGTTGTACTTGCTTCAATCAGCTGACTACGATGCCTTTATCACACGATAACTTAGTTCAAAATATTTAACAACAAAAGCCGACGGTTGACGTGTGTGCAAATAACTAACTAAATTCGAATTATAAGTTATATAAATGTTGCAATATTAGATGATCTCGTATCAATAAATGTGACAAAAATAAAATGTTATCTTTTAATCAGTGATAAAGTCAGTCACTTTCGTTGTGGTAGTGTCTCTGCCTTATATCCGGAGCTTCTGGGTTAGAATCTGCACTCGGATATGATATGTTCACTCACTACAAAAAATTAATTTCATTATTATCTATAGGCAGTTATTACAGATATTACCAACCAGAATAAACCGGATTATAAAGGAGTTAATTGCTGCTGAGTTCAATAAATTATAGACGTAATTATTATCTATAATTAATTGCCTTCCTTCAAATCAGTTACAGACCTTCATTCAATATATCTATTCATTTTTCCAATGGAACAGATAAAATAGATATCATGTAAAAAAAATATTATGAAGAATCGTGACAGCACTTTTAAACAATGATGTTAAATAATGACACTCAAACAACATTGTTCCTCTAGAGAATCTATTCATAACTACTTTTAAATGTAAGAAAATGTAAGTTGTTCTGGTTACAGACAGATCCTTAATATTAAATATATATATATTTATATTGGTTACGGCTTATAATATGACACTTCTTTTCTGATATAAGTTACTTTAAAGTTCATTCATTCCTACTGATATTTGGCAAATATTTTTTGATTATTATGCCATGAAATATGAAAATATTTGATGTGTAGTTTTAATCCAACCCAACTATTTGCTCTTTTGAAAGAAACTTAAAAGTTTAATGGCAATAATACTGTAATTATGAATAAAAATCTACAAATGTGAAGGAAGTTGTAAAGTTCAACTAAAACTGTTACTCTCAAGTCAAAATCCTCATCCTTTTTTAAGAATCAAAAGACATTCAAAAAACATTTTCATTAAATCCTCCCTTAGTCAATAAGGTGGATGGATAAAATGAAGAATGAGAAAGTAATGAACAGGACGAAAGAACAGAGAGTACTTATGTGGAAAGTATGCAAAAAAGGAAACTGGTCAGAGTAAATGGAATATTGACAAATGCATTAGTAGGGTCAGTAGAAGGAAAAAGGTGAGGATAAAATATGAAGTGAAGATTTTAAATTACAAGGGTATGGAGAAGTCTTAGGTCTGAAATGGATGGAGGTGGCATGGAGGACCTGTTGCCAGGTAGGATAGCAGAATGAAGAATTGTCATCATATTAGGTAGGTAGTCTGTTATTGACTTTTACATAGTTAAAGTCAATAACTTCTATTGAAGATTTTTGGTTCAGCCAATTCCATATTATGAACTGTTAAGATGACAATTCATATCACTATGGGAGAAAATGCAAATAATTTAACCTCTCCCAAAATTTGCATATCTTTATATTTCATGATTTTTCTGGGTCTGTAAAACCAAAAAAGTAGAAATTTTCATACTTTTAGAAGATATCAAGAAAGCATGTACATCTAAATGAAATAAATAAATTTTACATTCCTAACAGCAGAAAATGAATTTCACAAGGGTTTGGGTTTAAGTATCTGTAGAAAAATTTATACTAAAATTACTATGAAACTCCCTTTATCTGAAGTCAAATTGTGTATTTTCCTATATTCTTTTTGTTCATTTAATACATTACTGTCACATTCAGCATGTTCAGCAAGTATAATCTTCAATTGTGTTGAAATCTTTATTTTTATGTGCTCAGTAAAATCTGTGAGTTATAGTTAATATATAAACCCACTTTCTATGATGTGATTTCTAAATGTTGATTCAGTTATATGCGATTTTTTAATATCCTTATTGAAAGAGTTATGTAACTAACTCTTTAGGGATCTTCAAATTTCCACATAATTTGAAAGTGAGTTTTATTATTTGTTATAATTTTACACTTAACTATTTTCTCTGAAGTGGATAAAAAGTATTTTTGTCATAAGTAATAATATTTTTTTAATTTTCTTGAGGTTACATACCTTTCTGCACGTACTTAAAACCCCTATGCAAACTAATGTTAAAAGGAATACAAAATTTCTCTCATTTGAACACACGACTGTTATTTTTAACCAAAATAAATTTTGATTCTTTTTTTATCTTGTAATGGTAGTTACTATGGTGGGATCATTTATGCTTTTTTTACATAATTAACTTAGACAAGTTATATTTTCTGCATTATGAACAAGTAAGTAAACAGGGGACAAAGTATGAGTGTATAATAACAGAAAATCGAGACCTGAAAAAAGAGTAAGAACTACTGCAGGTTACTAATTTTAAATAGTTTGTGTTAATACATCCATGAAATATCAAGGTTAAAATGGCCCAAGCATGGGATTTTACAAAGAGCCGTTTACTAAACAAGAATGCTGTTCTGGAAACGGAAGCATTTTATTAAAAGCTTATGACTGTATGTACATATACGGACAGATAAGCAGCTGTTACAAATATTACTAAACTAAATTTGAAATCACTGGGTTTGAAGATCACACGACTTTCTCATTTTGACCACTCGCCACAACCAAGATGTATTCTGCGGCAGCGCAGCGCGGAGCGCATACGGCCAGTACATCACCATATCTAACACTAACCACTCATCAGAAATCAAATAACCTCACACACAAATATAGTATTTTCAGTAGATAACTAAATCCCAAAAATTGAAAATAAATTTTTTAATAACCTCGCTTAAGTATTTTACGTAAACAATAAGATTATCTCATCCTAAAAGATTGTGTTTTCCCATATATTTCCCGATCTAATTACTTTATTCCTTTTCATATTATTATTGAGTAATTGTCACGTGCAAAGGCAAGCCTAATGTTAAATAAAAAAATCTGGCATAATTATAATTGATATTATTCAGTTTATTTGTTATTTTAAAAGTCTACGTTTACTACTGCAAGACGTTATATGTTTGTCACCGCATACGCAACTTCTGTAACTTAATACAATTTCGACCACTTCAGATTACGGTTTTGTATCAATCGGACTTTTTTTGTAGTTTCTTTGGCTGATCTTTAATTGTGAAAATTATTTTAATTGTGTAAGCGTGTAAGTTAAACAGGCAGCAAACAATGCTCATCTTCGTTAGCTATCTAAAAAAAATATTTGTAGAGTATATAATTATCTAAAAGAACTTGTGCATAGCAAGCCTAATGCTATTATTCAGGAGATTTTTAATACAACGCAGGAAGTGACCACAACCATGTGTTATGTATCTATGCGTATTGTAGAAAATGTTTGTCATGAAGGTAATGAAAATTCATCAGCCCAAGGCGAATTATGCATATATTCTTTTGATTGGTCTCGGAAAAAAATTCCTCATACAAATTGGATAACCGATCTGGACGATTTTAATATACATTCGTTCATCGTTCAATTCAAGAATTTTATGATAGAGGAGAGTATCCGATGTGCAGTAAAATTAAAGACATTTTGAAAAAAGATAATAAGTTTTACCTGGAGTGCGTATTCCACCCGAAAAATTGTAAGGCAATTAGGGTTCCGTTTTCGTAAGTGTAATGACGGTAGAAAAACTTTGATGGAGAAGTCAGACATTGTTTTTGCTCCAGTAAACGTTTTTAGGAAAATACACGAAATTAGACAAAATAATTTTCGACTAATGATTTACTTAGATGAAAGGTGGGTAAACCAGAACCATTCCAGGAAATACAACCGGCACAATTCAATAAGCAGTGGTGACCTTAAGATTTAATTCCGTTTAATTACGAGGATCGTTCAATACGTCCTTAGAAAAAGACAGAAAACAAATTATTCTGAGTAATTTTTTTTTAATTTTTCAACATAATCTCCTTTTTACTCTATACACTTTTCCAAGCCGTCCAAAAAGTAGGATTTTGGAAGTTCCTCAAAATAAGCATTTGTTTGGGCGATGACCTCCTCGTTCGAGTGAACCGTTGCCCGCCGAGCCATTTCTTCAAGTTTGGAAATAAAAAAAAAATCACTGGGAGCCAAATCCGGTGAATACGCGGATGTTGTTATAATCTGAACTTTAATTACATAATTTTGGCCATCAAAACTGCTCAGGTGTGCACCCGTGCATTGTCTTTATGAAAGAGATCTTTTTCAAATGAGGACTTTTTCTTGATTTCTTCGCTCAACCGGTACAATAATGACGGGTAATATTCTTCACTTATAGTTTGTCCTTTTTCCAAGTAATACCGCGTGCATCCCAAAAAACCGTGGCCATTACCTTGCCGGCCGATTTCACCGTCTTGGGAGCCCATTCGTCTTCAAAAACCCAGTGTTTTGACTGTTCCTTTGTTTTTGGAATGTAATAGTGTATCCATGTTTCGTCCACAATTATGTAACGACGCAGAAACTCGTCAGGATTGCGACGGAAAAGAGCCAAAACAGCCTCAGAGTCGACCACACGAAGGCGTTTATTTTCCAGCGAGAGCAAACGCGGTAACCACCTTGCCGAAATATTTTTCACACCCAATTTTTCATGCAAAATTGAAAACACTGTACCTTGCGATATGCCTGTGGCCTCAACTATTTTGCGCACTTTGTCAATCATTTCGCGGGTGGTCACTTCCACTGGACATCCCGAAGTGTTCATCTTTTGTGTATGTACAGCCACGTTTAAACTCATTTACCCAATTGTAAACAGTTGCAAACACGGGAGCAGATGCGCCATGAACTTCATCCAACTCAGCTTTGATCTCTTTCGGTGTTAAGCCTTTTAAATATAAGTATTGAATCACTACGAAACTCACTTTTTTCCATTTTTCTAAATAAACAATAGCTTGTTGCTTCAACTGACTGATAATGAGACCTCATGAGGATACAGCTGAAACTTTAAACGCACTCTAGTGAAAAATGACACTTACTAAAAGCAAACCATTTTTTGGTACTACGAACTTCATCTCTTGGATTTTCTAAGGACTTATTGAACAACCCTCGTATAAGCCACGCTGATTACTAAGAACTTAGTTTTATAAAAGACTGTGCTCTTGTTTTTCAGTCGAAGCATATGGGGGACTTCCACCAATAAATGAATAGTGATGTATTCTGAGAATGGTTCATTAATTTGCTGCGATCTTTGTTAGAAGGCTGTGTTATCACGATGGATAAAAGCTAGCTAGCTTTCTGTGCTTAAAGAGAAAGTGCCAATGACCTACACAAAAAAAGCAGAAGTTGCTTCATAGTTAGAAGAGAGGAAAGTACCACACAATCCTTAACTGTTGTTAAGGAACACATAGAAAAATATAGGCGGTATGAGTTTGACGACACTGCAACAGAAATGGGGTATGAAATTATTCAACTACCACCGTATCACTATCGGTATAACCCAATCGAGGTAATTTGGGCGCAGATAAAAGATGAGGTGGCAGCTAAAAAGAGTACATTTCAAATCAGTGACATAAAACATTATTGAAAGATGCCATAAACCACATAGCAGTAGATGACAAGAGAAAATGTATTAGACACACAGAAAACCTTCAAGTAGAAGATTTTTGAAATTAAAGAATTGCAGGATCACTTAGAACGCATTGTAGTGAACTTACAAGAAAATGCAATGACAAAATTACAACAGATTTATCAGGTGATGAAGACTTATAATTTATTTCAGGTGATACTAATTTAAAGATAATAATTTATTTTGATTCTGTGTAAAGTTTTACAAATTTTTCTGTTTTAAAGTCCATATTTAAATTTAGCCATAACATTTTCAAATTTTTGAACATCTAGGAAAATTAGGGAAATATTTTATGTAAAATAAAACGTTTCAGATATGAGATAGTAACTTATGTGCACCAGAATAATGCAATAAATATGTAAGATGAGTTGATGAAACATTGGCTTGTGAAGAGAAAAGAGCAATTCAGTACTGTATTATTGCCGTGGTGTAAGGAAATGAGGAGAAACTTTAGTCAGTGGAAGGAGAAAGAGTAAGTGACCTTCATCTGCAAGATTTCAAATCCATAATAGACACTATTTTCAACCTCCTCTCAGAAAATTAATACTATAAAATTTAAAAAAATAATCTTAATTAAAAAATGGAACTAAAATTGAGTCTTTGTTAAATTTATTTATTTATTATTTTATAAATTGATAATTTACATCTACATATTTTATAGTGTTAGTTCACTGGTGTTCTGGATGAGTAGTGCGTGAACAAATTTCTAAAGAGATAATTTATGTGAGGTTTGATGTTTTTCAGCTCTTTTTTCGAAGAAGAAGAACTAGAATACAAAATTATGGAATTAAGCTTAAACAAGACTATGATAATGTATGTCTCAGCACAGCCCAAAAATATATACTATTACATAAAGAGGACAGGGTTTTTTTGTTCGGGATAAACAAAAAAACTACCTAATTAATTGCAACCAAATTTTTACCCTTGTTTCTTGGCATAACTGAGATGTTTTTTAGGTGTATTTCATCTCGAAAAATTTCAAAAAAAATATATATATGTATCTATATTTATATATGCAGTAGTGTAGATTTCCTGGTTGAAGCACAAACTTTAATGAACTGTGAACAGGGTTTGAACTGAATTATTCGAAACAATCTAATGAATAATACTGCATAATAGAATTAAATATACATTAAAGTAATTTACCAATACAATTACATAAAGAGGAAGAGGATTTTTCCTTGTTCGGGATAAACAAAAAAAAAAATACCTGATCAATCACAACCAAATTGTTACCCATGTTTCTTGGCATAACTGAGGTTTTTAGATATATTTTAGCTTGAAGAATTTTAATTAAATATATATATATATATATATATATATATATATATATATATATATATATATATATGTAGTAATGGAGATTTTCTGGTTGAAGCACAAACTTCAAGCAGTAGTGAATTGAGATCTGTGAGTATCACTGTGTGAGCTGGGTTTCAACTGAATGATTATGAATATCTATAAACCAATTTCTAAATTTTTTGAAGTTTGAGTTTCAAGGGTTAAAAGTGATTTTGAATTTTTTTTGATACACTGTTTTTTTTTAATTTGTCGATCACAAATGAAGAAATCAACCTAATTTAACCTAAGTAAGTCTAATCTTCATGTCAATATATATTTCTTTATGTCAAAATATATTTCTTTTTGAAATTCAGCCTTGAAAGGTAAAAAAAAAAATTTGATAAATGATTGTAAATATACCCAATCCCGACTATAATAAACAAAATATTCAGCAGATTTGGATGTGCAAATACTCTTCAGATAAATATTTAAAATCCATTTTTTGGTTTTTAGTTTAATTCTATTTTTTTAAGGGGTGTGAAGGTATATGGCGTGTGGCCAAATCAACACAACCACTGCTACAGTTACTGTGTGTGTGTGAATGGCTGCATCTGGCTCTGGTGTTTTGAGAAAAAAATTTAAATAAAAAGATTGACTGATACATTAAACAAAAGTAACATGTAGCACAGGCAAAGCTGCAACGAGGAGCTAGTATAATATAAGAATATTCATCAACAGACAAGCACCAGCTTTCCAGTTTTAAATACCTGGTAACACATATTGGTTAGTACAGTACGATGGAGGTAGAAGTTTAAGAGAACTGCAGTTAGCTGGTGACAGGTTTTGTTCTTACTATCCAGGGGTTTCTTTACTATGAGGAAAATGAGTGTGGCAACTAAAATAGCTTCTCACTATGTTCCTAATTTACTGTATTCCAGTGAGACTTGAACCACGTCAGAAAGGAGCAGAAGTAAGCTGCAAGCTTAGGAAATGATATATCTCTGAAAAGCATTGGGTGTAAAACTTCGTAACAAGATCGTATTAGAAAGAGTAACATAAAAGTGACTGTGAATTCAAAACCCATAATCCAGAGGACAAAATAAAGTCAATTAAGATAGCTGCAAAATGTCTTGAGAATGAGTGAAGATAGGGTGCCCAGAATGCACGATAGATGGAAGAAGAGGACAGGGTTGGCCCAGGAAATGGTAGGAGAATGAGGTTAGGAGCAGTTTTGTGAGACAGGACTGGAGTTGAGTGAGGCAGATGGCTGAAGATCGGAAAGCATGGAGATCTATCATAACCTTGACATCTGGCAGTATAAGAAGACATGAATAAGAAAGAAAGATGGTTTTTAGATGTAATTGGAGAGTGCCCATTGGTGTTGGTTTCTGTTTATTTTGAAAGTGTTTTTTTTTATTGTGAGGCCAAGAAAAATTGTTTGTTGAATTCATAATATTTTTGTTTTAAATGTCAATAATTGTTTATATTCCCTTGGTATAGCAAGATATATCAACAAATTTGTGCAAGTACATTGTTTTTTAACATGTTTGTTGGTGAGAACCTAGCAGAAATCTTTCTGCTAAAATACTGGAAATAGGAAACCCACAATCAGGTTGTGCAACTATTTGTTACAGAATGCAAAGTAATTTTTGGTTCATAGTAATATTTAGCATGTTTATTAATTTTGAGATGTATTCTTGTGGTACTTTGTACATAGATGTTAGTGTGTAATACAGATTTGTAATCAAATGATGTTAAATTAACACAATTAAAATTCAGTACACGTTTTGACTGTCAGCAATAATATCAGCTGACACCAGAATAAAAACGGAAGACTATCACTGAAGGTAATACGTCATGAAAAACATTCTGAAGTAAAAAAATTTGTAATTTTAAATAATTTTTCACGATCAACCAATCTGAACAAAAATAAAAATAAATTAAGACATATTTACTGCTAGATATTTTTAAATCTTTCTAATTAGAATTAAATTTTACTAAATAATAACAAAGGTTTATTTGTGATTCTGCTGCAATAGAGCAAACATTTTTATACCTACTATTTATGTGGTTACGTGCAGCAACCCATACTTTCCTGTTTCTATATCCTCAATTCTTTGTGTTGTATTTCAATTCTGATCTTTCTCTCTTTTTTTTAAGAGGTTCTTTCATCATTTTCACTAGTTTTAAATGACTACATTTCAAAGATTTTAATAAATCCAGTCAAAGTTGACAGTTGGTCTTTTCAAGGTTCAAAGCAACTACTGTTAAGCAGAATTGTTTAATTTATCCTAATGAATATACAATTATAGAAGCATTAGAATAAAATAATTTATTTTAATTTGAATATTAATAAATTAATAATTTAAATAAATGTAGGATCCTAAACAAGATGGTAAACTTTTTTTGAGGTAGCTAATAAAAGAAACCTCTTTTCCTAGTTTGGAAATAAAACCAAATGTGTCAAAACTGCAGGATATGATAGAATATGATCCTTCTAAATGAAATAAACAGTGATGGCAGCAAACTGATGTTATGCAAGTAAAACATCTAATTTATGATACAAACATTTAACTTTGGAACATACCAAGTTATTATCAAAACTTGAATGATGGAAATGCATTCTTAGCTGCTGTAAAAAAAATTTCAGTAGTGGAAGATTCACTTTTACATACTTGTCAAATTCTTATATACCAGTTAAATTATATAACAGAAGTAACATTTACTGATTTATTTTAAACATTTTATGTTTGGTGTAGTGCATTGAAATCTAAAGTTATTTTAATTTTTTAAAGATACTTTTAAAAAATAAACACAGTCTGTGTTTTGAATGATTCTATATATCATGCATTCTAGGATAAATTTTCTGAATTTATTTTTATGATGTGCATGCTACTTTTTCACCAGTCAGTAAGATTGAAGCAAATCCCATTTCTTTTATATTCTGAACTGACATTTTATTACCAAACCCTACACCCTATTATCTATACTTCATAACCAAGCACTATACTTATCTACACTAACCAAGCACTGTTTTTTTAAAACATTCTGATACATAACCTTCTCTCATACACTAGATTTAAAAAGCGTCTATTTCTTCATTTGTAGTTTTCCTATTATCCAATCAAATGAGTAAAAAACCAGACATTTCAATTGAAACTTTCTTGAGAAAAATCAATTTTTAAAAAGAAGCAGTTTTGAATCATCAGAAATTTTTTTCAAGTATTCTAAAATGATTATATGGCTGTGTCCGTCCATTTAACATCAAAATCATTTAGACCAATTTTGATCATTTTCTACAATTGTTTGTAGTGGTCACAATATGAAATTTCTCCCAATAATAACCAAAATGTGAAGAATTTTTAATAAAAAAAAGTTTTCTTCCTCTGCACTATACCTCCATTGCATAATAGAGATAATGCAAATGCTATAACAGAAATATGTACTGTATGACATACAATGCAAAGTATACATAAAATTATGCATGCAGAATAAAGATCTGCTTAAAGTTCTGAATTAAAAACCTAAATACAACTATCCCCCTTACTTGTTTTAATCTCTGTAATTGTTACTGAATTATAATTATTACCTCAAGAAAAATTGTCTGAATGCTACATTTAAAGAATTTTATAGCAATATTATATTTTTTAGCTTTAAAAATTCAACATCTTAAATAAGTAGATTAACTAACAAATAAAAACAAATAGCTACCAAAACTGTTAATTTAAAATAATTGCTTACCTGATTACTCTAGCTTCATATCTAAAACTGCATAAGTATTTTTACTTCAAAAGCCCTATATTTATTGTTTTAGTAAAAATATACATAATGCCATTAAAATTGATACTACCAAGAGATAAAAGTCATCATCAATTGTATGCAGGATATGTTCACCTAACAAGTTGTTGCATGGTAAACTTCATCTTAAGACCACAATGGAATTCTACTCACATAGTACCTTAAAATATAACTATATGTCACTTAGACCAGATTTTTAGTAAATGTATGTTATAACTCTGTCACCTAGACTAGATCTTTAGTAAATGTATGTAACATTAGATCTGAATTGTGTATCATATAACATATAATAATGGAATATATTTTATTGTAATAATATAGAATGGAGCCATTTTACTAAAAGAAAAAAGATATACGTATATAATATGATGTTTCGAATTTTTAAAGGTTGTAGTTCAGTAACAAAGTTGTCTATATTCATGAGAAAAGGAATAATGATTACTGATTTTTATATTAACTTTAAAAAGCAGATACTTTTTAACTGTATATATAGCCTCCCTCCTTCATTCACAATATGGTAGAATGCTTGTATATTAGTTCTTTACAAATGTTGGTGCCAGCAGTTTTTGAACACTTAGGAGACCTTGTAATCAAAATCTAAGATGATTAAAACTGTAAGAGTAACAATTTATAAATAGTCAATAAATCTATTATGCTTGAAAATATTGACCTCTTACAACAAAAGGTTTTGTGTACAGAAAAATAAGTATACTGATAAATAGATTTGAAAATATGTTTATATGAAGTTTCATTGAAATAAATAAAAAAGATGGTATTTTAATATTATAATAATAAGCAGTACACACAATGCAACAAAATCTTTTATACTCTCTTAATCATTCTTCAAATACATATTACAATGTAAGATCCAAAATAGCACATGCACTGTTTCAATAATAACTTAATTTTATTAAATAGAAATAATAATAAATTACTGTAGTAATCAATAACAAAAATTTTTTTTTTCTAATCTCTCTTAACATCATTTACACTCGATGAATAATTTAAATTATGTATGCCAAATATCAGCACTTTTTCATTAAAAAAAATATTTTCCACAGTAATATATAACAAGGAAGTTATATTAAAAAAAAAAACAAACAAAAAAACCTTTTTTACACCACACAAAGATAACCTTACAAACATTGGTGGCAGCAGTTCGTGGACACAGTTAACAAAACTTATGCATCAAAATTTACTGATGTACTTTACTATGGAATAATAATCTAGAAATATTGTTTACCAGACCATGCTTAAAAATATTATTATACAATTAATATTATAATTGAATATAGATGCTTTATTGTAATTTTCTTAAAATTTAAAATGTTTATAGTAATATCTTTGAACTTTGTTTGAGAGCTTGTTCAAGTTCTTCCAATTTTATAATTTTTAAGCTTTTAATTTTTTACATACATATAGTATACTCACTATCCGATTTCTGTAACTAAGTATCATAAAAATGTAACACAGCTAGTCTTGTTGGAGAAAAAGGAAATCAAAATTTAGCAGAATTAGAGGTTGAAACCAATTTATTTTATTAATAACATTTTATAAAATAAAGCAAGAAATACAGAAATAAATAGAAATGTAAATATAAGACTGAATTCTTAAGTATGAATAACAAAACAGTACAAACAAGGATATGAATAAAATATAATTATAATACTGCATTTAGGAAAAATTAAGATTAAATATAATCACAACAAAAATTCAATACAAAGAGCATTAAAAAGTAAACTAATACTAAAAAGTAAAACCAATGTACACTAATGAAGTATTACACAAATAAATGTAACGCTTTAATAATTATAAATAAATAAGAATAATGTTACAATTATACAAAATAAATAGTAACATTTATGAAATATAATTTTTATATCATTTTAATTTTACTAAATTAAGATGATATAAAAAAAATACACTTATATGCATTTTTACATATACAATAAAATATTTACAACCAGTAAAGTTTTCTGTCAATTTTTTAATTTTATTTAGTCATTTATGAAAAAAAATTCAATGCAACTGTTATAATACTTCTAAGTGTAATTTATAAAAAATAAATGAACATTAAAAATTTACAAAAGTGAACTGTAGAGAAAATGGGATAGTTTAACTAAAAATATATAAAAAATAACTAACTAAGCCTAGAAAAAACTAACTAAATACTGAACGATAGATATGCATATAAGTATTATTTTCTGGAAGTTGTGTTAAGTTAAAACATTAGAAATGAATTTTTTTAATTTGAATATACTATTATTTATCTTATAGAGTACCAGACTAGAGTAGCACTCTGTAAAACTAATTCTTCAAATTTGTCTATATAACTTTTAATGTTAGATTCACAAACTTTTTAAACTTTCTTATAGTTTTCCTAATGCACACTTTTTCACTGATCAGTGATAAGTATTATGAAAATAATCAAAAATATTGTTAAAATTAAAGTTTGTAACGCTGATAGTAGATTAAAACAGAATCTACTGTGATGAGAAAGAGAATTATAATATTTAAACTGAATTAAAGAAATAATTGAATTTTTTTATAATTTTATATATATTTTCTAACCTGATGAAGCAGCAATTACCGAGAGAGTATGTACAACATTAAATAAAACTGCATAAGTAAGTATACGTATTAATATAATATTAATTAATAGTTCTAAATATTAACAAGTAGAGAGTATAAAATGGATTACTAAATGAAAACTGAACTGATCTGCAAGTTGATTTTTACTCTGTAAAATACAAATCTTCTTAATTAACAAATTTATATCTATCTTTAATGTTTTTTAATCAATTTTTTCAAGTTTAAAAAAAATTCTTTTTTTAGGATTAGTTTTCAAATATATTTTTAATTAATTGGATTTATTTTTTTAAGCAAAATGGTTATCTTTCAGCTTAAAAATAAAATTAATTCAGTTAATTGGGTTTTGTTTTTACTATATTTTAGAGAAATATTTCTTTGCAATCAACAACTGCAGCCAACAATTATATGTCTGTTTTCACTGTGATTATTTTCTTTATTTTAAGTACGAGTTAAAAAATAATATTGAAGTGAACCACTCAAGGTTTTAGTAAACAGTCTCTCTCCTGTTTCATGTAAGAGTTCTATAATGCTTATTGTCCAACTAACAAACATTCACTATCAATTCTTCAGTGACAATACCAAAATATCTTTAATATTAACTTCATCAAACGTTTTCCAGCTAACTTAATGCTGCAGTAAAAAAAAAAATTTCATCGCTCTTCTAATATCTTCTAGGATAGATTCTCTTTAAATGCAAATGCAAACACACGTTTTTAACATGTTAAAAGTACACTGAACTATTATCATATTAGTATGAAATTATACTTTATTGAACAGCAATATGATGTAACTTCTTCAATAATCAGTTACTATGATGATGACTTGGTTGTTTTTAATAATAAGCTATTCACACTATAAACAAAAACTTCACATATTTTTTCAGATTTTTGTACTTCAAAATTTCATACATGAGATCTGATATAAAACAAGATTTTTAATTAAAACAAATCAGTTTCATCTTTAATACATTAGATTTATTTTTTTTTTTTTGTTATGTATTACATTTTTTTTAATGTAGCCTTTCATCAGCTCTTATTAAATTTTATATTATTTACTGAAATTGCAGACAGATAATATTTTTTTTTTATTAGAAGGATGTTTTTCTAAATACATAATAAAGATAATAACAATAATAATAATAATATTATAATAATGTTATACTGTATCAATATTAAAAACTATAAATTTTAAATAAATCTGGAGCAAGTACAACACCTGCAAAATATAACTGTACTTAATGGAACTAAACCTTTTATATTTTTACTAATTAATATATTTAATATAATAAACCACCTCTGAAGATCAACTGTAATGAATCCAAACCTCATGTGAGGGAAGGAGAAGAATCTGGACAGTGGACCTCAGATGGGAAAAAATTATGATCATAGAACAGCTGAAATGTAGTGGTATAAAGCATATGTGTAGTGAAGAATGAAACTTTGAAACTAAAACAAAACAAAGGCACTTAATGAGTTTTTTTTAAACAAAGCCAATAGAATGAGATTCACTGCAATGGGAAACAACAATTATAGTCTAAACTTCTGATATTTTACAACTATATATACATACTTTTGTATTGACGATATAACTGAACCAGCGTAGTTTAAAAACATTCTACAATCTTTAAGTAAAGTGCCTAATGTACTTGAGTAAACTATTTTGAAAATTTATCATATACATAGTATCTTTCATAAGTTTAAGGATACCTTAGAAAAACTGTTTATGTCAGTTTGTCTTTAAACTTGTGAACTACATACAAATCTTATATCTCTGTGAGAAACAGCTTTAAAAAATACATCTTTTGGTGAAAACCGCAAGGTTCTAAGTTAGATACTTCAAATTTTATAGTCATCTAAATATTTTAAATGAGCTAAAATTAGCACGTTTTTTTATAAAAGAAATTACTATTTCTCATAAAATATGTAACCTAGGCTAATGAGTGTGATTTTCATTTTAAAGATGTGTTTTAGAGTTTTTCAATAGAGTAATAAAAAAAATTCTAAAAAATTTATTTTTTTGAGTTAAAAGGGCTTTTTTTTAAAAATTAAATTAAATTTTTATTTTTAAGAGAGTAATGTTCAAAAATGTACAAATCACTTTAAAGTGTCAGGTACACTAACTTAGAGTATCAGGCATACCAACAGTAATTAAAAATGTCAAGTTGGCACTATTATCAGCTGTTTCCCACCAAAACTGTGATGAATTAGCATTTGTTTCTTTGAGGTTAGGTTGGTGAAAAGTCTTTTTATTAACAATGGGTAAGAAAAGTGTTAGTGTAGAAATAAAATGGCAGGTAATCAGTCTCTGGAAAGCAAATAAAACATACAGAGACATTGCTGAACAATTAAAAATATCAAAAACATGTGTACAAAAAGTTGTTAAAAATTATCGTGATCAACAAACTGTCGTTGATCTTCCACAATCTGGTCGACCATGAAAAATGTCAATGAGACAAGACAGAGCAATTATAAAGGTATCAAAACTTAATTGGTCTGCTACTTTGCCTGATATAGCGACAGAAGTAGCACAAAATCATGGAATTAAGGTTAGTATTGCCACTCTTTCTAAACGTTTAAAAGAATCTGGAATGGAATCACATTTCGCATTAGCAAAGCCTCTTTTAAGCGCTGTCCACAAGTCAAAACGTTTCAGTTTTGCAAGCAAACGAAGAACTGGTTGAAAGAAGCTTGGCGAACGGTTGTCTTTTCTGATGAAAGCAGATTCCAGTTGTATTCAAACAGAAAAATTAGGATCAGGCAAACAAAAACTGAAAAGTTTCTACCAGCCTGCATCATTCCTGCTGTGCAAGTGGAGATGCTGTCTTGGTGTGGGGTTGCATAATTTCAGAGGGCGCTGGACATCTTAAAATAATGAATGGGACAATGAACAGCATACAGTACATAAAAACAATGGAAGAATTCATGCTTCCTAGTGTCCATAACCTGTTATGTTGAGAATTTCATCTTCCAGTAAGACAAGGCACCATGTCATAAATCACGAGTTACCAAGGGATGGTTTGATGCAAATGATGTGGAACTTTTGGACTGGCCTGCTCGTAGTCCTGACCTAAATCCAATTGAGAATTTATGGAATTGGATGTCACTGCAACTTGCTAAAAGAAAGCCTAAAAATAAGGCTGAGTTACGACTTCAAATCGCAAGTCTGTGGCAACAGGTGATGAAAGAAAAATGTCTGGAATTGATTGAATCAATGCCTGATAGAGTAGCAGCATGCCTAAAATCGTATGGAGGTCATACAAAATTCTAAACATTTAAAAAATAATGTAGCATTATCTCTGTTATTTTTATTTTTTATTTTTACTTGTATAAAATAAAGATTTTGTCATGAAATACTGATTTTTCGGTTATTTTTAACTTGTCCTTAAACTTATGAAAGATACTGTATATCTAAAAAAAAATAGATCAAAGTAAATTCCTCTTGTAGCTGAAGAAAAGTTACTTTATTTTTCATTTATTTTTTTTACACATTGAACTAAATCAAAGCCATTATATTGCAAATAATAAATTATTAAAGAAGATAACCCTGTTGAAATAACAGATATAAGAGAAAAATTGAAGTTTTAAATAATACTTTAAAATAATAATCTTACTAACTGAGCTGCCAATGATAGAAAATATACAATAATTTGGTCAATTAAATAATAATTATTTATTTTTATGTATGTAACTGTAATTCTTCACTGTAAAATAAACCCATTAACCAATTAATTAATAAGTACTGCTTAATGTTAATTGCAAGTGCTCACTTATCAGATAAAAAAGGGCCACAAAGAATCCTTGTGGGAATGCTCTATTTATGGTTATACAAAATAAAACATAAGTTAAACAATTTAAGATACATCTTAATTATATAAAAATGTATTTATTGAAAGTGTTATATATTTTTTATTATTTATATAAATACACATATACTAAATAAATAAAACATACAAATAAAGTCTTAAAGTATATAAAGTATATATATCAGAATAAAATTAATAAAAAAATAGGCAAATTTAACATCAAACGATAACTTCATAATTAAAATAATCTTATCTATCTATAAACACAAAGTAAACATTATGTAGACTTCAGTTTATCAATAACAGTAATTAAATGTGATATAACTCCTTTTGTATTATGTCCACAAGCCTCATCTCTCTTTAATAAAACAGAATATGCTTCTTTATATAACTGTGATAATTCTGATAACCTGAAATAATAATAAATATGTAATATTACTGGATATTCTATTTTAGAAAAATATTTATTGTCATTATTTCAAATTATATTTGAAAAGATAGGAAATAAATTTAAAAAGTTGAAAATTAAAGATTATAAATGAATATAGAAAATAGTATATGTATTAAAAGTACAGTCAACAGACACAATGTCAGATTATATACAGAACAAAAAACTTTTTAAAAAGATATCTGTTTAGAAAGAAAACCATTGAGTAATTTCACTTTCTAAGGTTGGCACAGCTGTGGGGGATCACAATTGACCTACTTGCCAAGACTGCTGTAGTCTACCAATTTCCATACCTTCCTAATGTCATTCACTTCAAGGTGTAACCAACTATGACATTTAAGCAATAATACATTTTTCAGATTTTCAAAACTTGGCTATGCAGTATCAAGCACTGTATTCTTTTTCTAGACATTAAATGTATATACACAAGTGTGAAGTAAAAACTTAGTTTCTAAGATGAGTTTGTACTGCCAACCCGCCGGGGGCCTCTGTGGCATGAGTGGTAGCGTCTCGGCCTTTCACCTGGAGATCCTGGGTTCGAATCCTGGTCAGGCATGGTATTTTCCACACATGCTAAAAAACACTCATCTCATCCTCTGATAATGATGATGATTATCATCATTAATAATAATAATAATATTATTATTATTATTATTATTATTATCATTACTAGTAGTAATAATTATAATCTGCAAATGTAGTTTACAAGTTAATCATGAAATAATGTAATAGTAAAAGTATTTTCCATACTGCAAAAAAAACTGCCAACATTTGGTGTACATAAGCACCTTTACTATGAATAAAAAATCCTATATGTTAAGCATCCCTACCAATATCAATTTTTAAAATATATTTTATTAACGAAATTCTAAATTGAAATAATAAACATGGAAAATGAGTAACAACAAACATTCCCATTAGTTTCCATTAACATGTGAATTCTACAGCCAAAAACCTTACTTTTTTTTTACATCAATATTCAATGAAGTAATAGTGTATCTGTAAAAGCAGTGTATACTCAAAGGAAATCTTAAAAAAAAAAACAGTAAATTTAATTTCATTAATAATTTACCCATATCACATGTATAATTATCTCATGAGAGAATGAGAAATACTAAAATACTAGAAATTATAAAATACTCACTTGTATTTTATAATGGAATCAAGCTTTCTAGCTAAATAAGTGAAGTTATGAAAAATTTATAATAGGAAAAATAATTTAAATTGCTATTATTTAAAAACATCTTAACAAGTACAGTAATAAAGATAACAAAACATTAATAATTAGTGCAACAATAAAAATAATGCTTTTTAATTTTTATGTAATAAATAATAAATACCTTGATTGTGGGTGTGTTATAGACAATTTGGTTAAAGTTTTTAATATGTATTGTAATCTTTGTTCCATAATATTAAGTACAACTATTTCTTCTTCCTTCTCTTTTTCCTCAACATTGCGATTATTTCTTTCATTACTATTATTAGACGCTTTATCATCATCACTACCATCCTCACAGCCAGACTCCTTATTTTCTACATCCTTACTGGAATTTTCTCTTTTACTATCTGAAAATAAATAAACTCAAATAGAATAAAAAAATGGAAAAAGAGCATTCTAAGTTACTTAACCCTTGTAACTATTGAATTAACTTTTATGGTCCTCTAAAGCTGGCTTATTATTTGTTTAATGTTAATTTAAACATATACAAAACTTTAATCTTTTATTACTAATTTTAAAGTTCCAATATGTTTTAGAAATATTTTTTTATGTTTTTCCAGTTTTGTTTGGTTTACTTTCTTTTCATTATTTTACTAGTGGCTACTGAACAATATATTTACTTTCCAAATCACTAGAAATATTACAAACATAAAAAATAGGATTTCGCTATCTTCTACTCTGTATCATAATATAATAAACACGACTCAATATTTATAACATTATCATGCAATCTAGTACATAATATCATGTTTACTGTTTACAGAGATTGAACAGTTAGTGAAAAACCACTACGAACTCATTTGATTTCACAAAACAAGAGATAACATTATTCAAATTATATCACATCAAAATTATGAAATACAACTGGCAACACTTGTATTATGTGAATATTCAAATTACTATTATATGTATTGAGTAATTATGCCATTTACACTTATTGTGTAATGAAAAATGCAGTCAAATGAGCCTGTAACCATAGTTGTCTAAAAACAAGTATACTGGAGTTAAGCAATTACAGAGTTAAATTGTAAGTATAAAATTGGTTTAATCCAAGGAAAAAGGAGAATAATAATCTCAAATTTCAGAGATTTAGAAAATAGATTTTAATGATGTAAAGCATGGATGTGTGTAATATATTAAAATCATACACAAGCTTACTTGTATACAGAAAAAAAAAATTATATTCACTTAAGATATTATGATCAAAATGAGGACGAAAGAAACAATTTAAAAATATTCTTATGCAATTTGATTTAATATGAACTACTTTATTTTAAACAAAACTGAATAAATTCTGTTAGCTCTTGCCTAGCGAATTTATGTTCATGTACATTTTATGTACTAGTCTGAATCTCCCACAAAACTTTTTTTATTTTAAGTAATTTAATAAATTAATTTACTTTGGTTTAAAATGTTGTAATTGTATTGCCTTAAAATGGGTAGAGAGATTTTATATCAGCCATTAGTTGCAAACAGCAGGAATGATGGTTTTATTTTTTGTTAATACAGCAAACTGCATTATCATAAAAATATTCAAACTTTTTTTTTTGTAAAGAAATTCTGACAAAATAAAACTATAAATTATTCCATAATGGAAATATCTCACCAAACACACCACTAATAGAATATTACTATAAACAAAACAAAACAAAACATCAATAGAATTTTAAGTGATGTGTGGATACAGAAATTTATTAAAAATGAACAAAAACTTGACAAGATTTTATCTTTTTTTATTATTATAAGTGTGTGGTGTGCGTCCAACATAATGTTATAGATCTGCTTCTCTAATTAACATTAACACAAAAAAATATGCCATTAGAGTGTGGAAATCCAAGAAATTATTACATCACAAAAATAACCAGCACATGGGTTTATTTTTATGCATTCATTCTACCTAAAGACCTAATGCTTTAAAGCTAAATTTATAAATCATAAAAAGCACCTGATTTTGAATTGGAACTTGACGCATTCATTATAATTAACATTGACCGACACTGAATCAATATATCCAAACCAGCCTGAAAAGCCTTCACTTTACCATGAACACTTGTACAACCTGTGCAGAAGAATCACAATAACATCAATCTGACATATAAATATAACATTTTTACATATAAATAAATAATTCCCAAACAAATTCTCAAGAGCTGGATTTAAATAATCTAATTAAGTTTTCATATTTCACATGTTATTTAACCAAAAAGACATTTTTATTTCTCTAAAACCAGCAATTATAATTACTCTTCAAATGACTCCAAAGCTTGTTATTTGTAAATAATCCATACAAAACTAAATGTATTACTGTAGATATTCCTGCTTGCTGAACGAAGTAGATTATCAGACCATGTCCATCATGGTCTTTTCATACCAAGTGTTGCATCACTTTTTGAGATACCACATACATACTTGGGAGTTCAAATTAATAATCTTTCAGGCAGGTTAGGTTTCTCAAAAATGCATGTTTGTAATGAAACTTTTGTCAAGCTTCACCAAGATTTCAATTAAAAGTTTTTGACTATACATTGCTTTGAAATAACTGCAGTATTGTGCATAAAGATTTAAGAGAGGAATTAAACAGTAATTACAGAGGGTACTGAATCATGCATTCACTAAATTTTTTTATCCTTAAAACAACTATGTATACTACTTTTTGAATCTTTAATGTAACTGAAACCAAACAGTAAATGAAATGTTTCACAGTTCTATTTTCCAATTTCCTGTATAAAATTTTATGCTTGTCATTGGTTTATTCCAGAGGTACTTTCTTTTTTCCTTTAGCCTCCAGAACCACTGTAAGGTATTACTTCAGAGGAGTATATGTATGAATGTAAATGAAGTGTAGTCTAGTACAGTCTCAGGTCGACCATTCTGGAAATGTGTAGTTAATTGGAACCCAATCACTAAAGAACACCGGCATCCACGATCTAGTATTCAAATCTGTATAAAAGTAACTGCCTTTACTAGGATTTGAACCTTAGAACTCTAAATTTCAAAATCAGCTGATTTGCGATGAGAGTTTATCACTAAACCAACTCTATATTTATAATTATAAAACAAGAATGGATAACACAGCAAAGTATTATAACAGAAAAGAAAGTAAAACAGGATAAGAGAATAGGAAAATCTTTTTGAAAAGTTCTCTGTCAAATTATGAAATGAAATAAATCAGAAAGATTGAAAAAATCTTTACTTCAGTTCACCAGATGTTTAACTAATTGCCTTTTGAAGATACAATTGTGGTGTATCTATCATGTGCTAGAAGCGAGGTCCAGTACCTATTATTACCAAAGGCACTTATAATTATGAAAAGTGCCTCTAAGTTCCAGTTCACTGGACCTCACTATACGGTTTATCTTTCTTGTTTGTACAAGATTACATCTCATTTTTGTAAAGCAAATCATCCTCACCTCAATGGGCAATAGAGTTACTTTGGTTGAACAGACTGCAACACACACATTAGGAATAGAAAATAAAAACATTATGTGAAAGAAGAAAAGAAAAATCAAATGAATAGTTGGGATAAATTTTCTATACTGAAATTGTCTATAAAAACTTAATGAATGTTTAAATTAACCCCTTACTGGCTTTTGAGGAGATAACGATAACTCATCATTAACCACCTCGATAAAAACTGCCATTGATGAAATAACTCATTCATTTTTATGCTGAAAAGTGCAAAATTGACCAGTTTTATTCTATTTTTTGATGAGTTACTACAATGTGTGAAATCTAGTTCAATTTTTACTCTAATTTAACAGTGAAGCGCTAGTAGCAAATCAGTTCTCTATTCTATATGTCTTGTTTCATATCCTTCTGAACAGCTGTTACCATACGTTTGTTTTTATTGTTCCTTAAGTTACATATGTGTTACTTTTATTATTTCTGTGTTATTTATCATTTTCATAATTTGACTACTATTTTCCTGTAATTTTCAGTTATATTTTTATTTTCAACTGTTTGTGTATGTGGACATGACCGTCCATAAATAAGAAATAACAGAGTTGTTTACTATAAACTAACTTTAGTAATTTTTTATGTGAGTAAACAATCTACATTTTATTATTATTCAAATAAACACTAGCAAGTAATTCATACTTACTAGTGTTTTACAATATTATTGATATGACAATTAGATATTGTAAGTGATATTTATTAGTGCAAAATGGCTTGTACATATACAGTAGGCCTGAAAAATTCCCAAACTAAATTTCTGTAGTTGATAAAAATAGCGTCATTTCTCGGACAACTAAGGAAATATGTAGTACGATGTCTGATGAGTGTGTGGACAAAATTTCATCACATTTCGTCACTCCACTCTCAAATTATATTTGGCTGTGTACGTTGTATTCACGTTGACTGTGTGCAAGCTCGTAACGTAGATCAAAGCTCGATAAAATTTTGCGTTCAACTTCAAAAATCTTTCGTTGAAACTTAATCTGTAATACATCAAGCATTTGGTGATGAAGCTACATCTCGTACTACAACATACACAAAGATGGTCAAGAGTTGTTGAATGATGATGAACGAAGCGGGAGGTCATCAACAGCTATTCACAAAACATTGCAAAAGGTATACCTCATCTTACCCTTCAGGGCATAGCAGAAGAACTACACATCAGTAAAGATGCAGTATGTACAATTCTAACAGAAAAAATGAACCGCTGAAAGGTGTGCTGTCGTTTCATTCCAAACTTCTTGACTGAAAAACAAGAACAGGTGTGTCTTTCTTGTGCTCAAAACTTTTTTGAAACTGCCAATAGCTACCCAAATATTTTACAACCAGCTGTACCGGGATGAAAGCTGGTGCTTCGTATACAATCTGCAAATGAAACGTTAATCCACTGCTTGGTTGAGTCCTGGAGTACAAAGACCAGTGAAAGTCAGACAGCAAAAATTAACAGTGAAAACGATGTTGAATCCATTCTTCGGTTCAAATGGCCTGATGCATCATGAATTTGTCCCAACTGGTCAAACCATGAATTCTAAATTTTATTTTGAAGTAATGAAACACCTGATGCTTCGCATTTGGCTTGAGTATCAGGATCCAGGCAGTTGGACTCTCTTACATGACAATGCCTTGGCACATATGGCAACAGTTTTATCATATTATGCCGCAAATCAAATCACCATCTGATCCCATCCATCCTATTCACCCTACTTGGCTCCAGCAGACTATTTCCTATTCCCAAAACTCAAGGTAAGGCTGCTTTTTCAATGTCATTCCAGCCATCCAACAAGCTTGCACCGAGCAGTTGAAGGCAATCCCACAAAGTGATTACCAAAGCGTTTGACAGACTCTGCTGGCACTGCAACAAATGTATAACTAAAGAAAGGTTCTATGTAGAGGGCTTATATGTGAGTAAATTCATTTATCTTTAAATCTGTATTTTTGTTTTATTTAGTTTGAGGACTTTTCAGATATACTGTGAAACGTGTAAATGATAGTAAAATAATTGAAATAGCAAACTTTTAATTATAATAAAATAATATAAATATATAATTTAAATATAATAAATGATAGTAAACTTTAACATTTTTTTTTACACTGCATGATAAGAAAAGTACATATTAATCCTTAAATTATCTTTTGTCATACTTCAATGCGTAGATCAAAACCATGTAAAAAAAAAAGAAAAAAGTGGGCAAAATAACAAAGGTTTAGTGGGAAAAACAAGGGCATAATATGATTTTTCACTAAAATAAAGAACCAATAAGAGTAAATCATTTAAAATATTAATTATCATAGTGTAAACAAGACAGTTAAATTTTATTGCACTCAGTTATTTGGTTGGTTATATTTCCTGGCTACCATTTTCAATTGTTGGATTCTAATTAAACACACATCCTAACCTGGTAAACTTAGAATGAGATAAGCTACATATGTAAGCTGAGTTAGAGAGTTTGTAGTGTGAGGACGTTCTATTCCTTCGCTCTGCATATTTTGTGATTTGGTCCAGATTTACAGTTTTTTAATTTGATTTGTCAGTTGTCAATTGTTGGCGAGTTGTTTTTGGATCTGTTTTTAAGTAATTAAGAGTTTGGATTGTACGATACCTTTTTCATCAGGTTTTTATATATTTTAATTTACTTGCACATGGCAATAAGGACTATATTTGTGTGCTCTTATTCTTTATCAGTGGACATTTGAATATTATTATTGAGAGGATTTTGCTACCTTGGGTAGATAGCATTGTTATAAATATTATTTACTTTTAATTTTATTTTAACTTTAACTGCTGATAAAGGAAGGTGGTTATCTTAACTTGATAACAGAGACTATTATAGCTTTGATTTTAAAGCTACTGTTATTGGGATTAAATGTAAGTATTTTGAATTTATATATATTAAATTAATTTTATTCTGATTTTGTCATATTTGTTATGTATAGGGTGTGATTAGTTTTATTTAGATACAGGGTCAACCCTGCAAGTTGAAGAAGAAATGAAGCGTGAAAACCCATTCAGGACCTCGCAGGCACTAGAGATCACCTGCGAGGGCAGTTAAGGAGGAATTGACTCCTGGAATAGCCGGGACTAGCAAACACGCAGTTGTTGAGTTGGTGGAAGTAAAAGTGCGAGAAGCATCTACTGGGAAAGGAGAAAAAAGAAAGAGGAAGACGAGTGACAAAGAGAGGGATCAGGAGGAAGAATTGTTGACCCTTCTAGATCAGCTCAAATGCATGAGCGAAGTGTTTAGGAAAGCTGTGGACAAAAACACAAAAAGAGAACTAAAGCAGCTCAGCAAGAAATGGCAAAATTAGTGAATAAGATGGCCAAGCACAAAATGGAATTGCTTGACAGGGAGCTGCCAGGGAAGTCAAAGGATCTGCAGTGCATGTGGTGGTGGAAACAAGACAGACGTGGATGTGGCTACCCAAACCCCAAGAAGGGTAGGATCAGAGGATATAAAAAAGAAATTGAACAAGGATGTATGTGAAGAGGTCCTTGTGAGCATTGAGCCAAGGACATCTTCAAGATGGTCCAAGTAGTGGACAACCCTTTCCCTTGAAAAGAAGGATGGGAAGTTATACATGTACTTGATCTGAGTGCTGTGGCACAAGGCTCTCAGAGTAAGGCATACTGGATGGTTCCGAGTGTCAGAAGGTTAGCTGAGGCAAAGAAACTCAGGAGCGGACAACTAGTAGTAGATAGTCATGGTGCAAGAAATGTATTCTGAGAGGAAGATATCAATGTAGGGGGCACTACTTATACAATAGTAGTGGATTCTGAAGACACTGAGGGAATGATAAACAATAGCTATAAACGTGTTATGAAATTGAGTGAAATGGGGGTTGTAGCACCCTATGTGGCACCAGCGGAGAGACCCCAACCTAAAGCGGTTACTTGAGATTGATAGCAAATGGGTGGGGAAGGAAAGGCTTCTTTATTTGGATGAATTCGTGAGTAATTGAAAGGTGATGAGACAAGAGAACCCAACACACACCATGGCCGTAAAGGCTAAGGAGCATCATTCCTTCGATGACTTGTTTAAATCAGTCAAAGCGAAAGTTAATAAAGGAGTGGCTGAAGTACTGTCAGTAAGAAAGGGAGCAAATGAGGAAGCCCAAATAAGAATACAAGCATTGCAGGCCGAGGAACTAAAACAAACTATCAGTCAGAGAGTTGAAGGAGTTGCAGTAAGAGAGGCTGGGCGGCAGATGTGCCTGGTTTATTTTTACATAAAAGATTTGTAGCATGATGTAGCTAAAGAAGAGGTGGCCAAATCAGTAGCAGCATATGCAGGCTGCAGTGGAGTGGAGTTGGAAGTAACTTCACTAGGGCCTGAATACAGAGGTGCACGGAATGCCACAGTCATGATTCCAGGTTTTGCAGCTCAAAAATTGGAAGCAATCAAGAGGATTCCAATTGGATGGATACACTGCCGTATATCACAGAGGGAGGAAGAAAAGTGATGTTACAGATCCAGAGAAAGTGGCCATGTGGCGGCGAAGGGCTTGGATCGTTCAAGGCTCTACTTTCGGTGTAATGGTGAGGGCCACAAGAAGAGTGTCATCAGCATGTAGGGAATGCTGAAGGAAAAGAGAGGTCACGCGTCTGAGGTAGTGACGACTGCTGGGATGAAAGAGCAACACGATAATGCATTTCTTGCAGATCAATGTAAACTGGAGCAGCAGAGCCAAGCTGGGAAGTGGCATCGCAGTGAGAAGTTGATATTACTATAGTCAGTGAACCTGATCGCAGGACAGTCGCAGATACTAAATGGGCGGTGGCAGTCAACGCAGTGGTGTTGGTCATCACAGTGGCCTTGGTGGTGCATGGCACAGGCGTAGGACAGTGCTATGTGTGGGTTAAGCTGGAGGAGTTGGTGATATATAGTATATACCTGTTCCCCAACATTGAAATAACGGAATCTGAGGAGAAAGTGGATGAATTGATTGTAGACATAGGAAGGTGCAGGAATAAAGATGTTAAAGTCGGAGGGAACTTTAATTCTAAGGTCAGGAATTGGGGAAGTCAGGTAGAAGACAGGAGAGGTGTGATGATGGACCTTCATTGTGTAAAGAGAACTGACTTTTGAGTTGGGTGGAAGGGGAGTTTCGGCCCCTAATCTGATGGGTAGAAGGGAAGTTTCGGCCCCTAATCTGATGTTTGTGAATGCGAGGGCCATACAGCATCTGGTGAACTGGGTTGGGGGAAGAGACTCTCAGTGACCATCGATTGATCAGTTTTGAGGTTGAGTCACCCCTGTAAGAGAATCAATTTGATCAAAACAGAGTTGAGCAGTTCAAAGCAGTGATTGGTGCTGAACTTGCAGTTCATGAGATAGTCGACCCAAACATCCTGGCCAAAGTGGTATATCAGGTGGGCTGTCGGACAGGGTTCATCAAGGATGAGGTCTCCGGAGCTCCACCTTCTATAAACACTCAGGAGAGAATTTACGAGTGCAATAGTAATTGCAACAGTTGTGTGAGTTTGGTCAGTCAGTGGTTGAGGGAATGTGGAGAATGAGGATAGGTGTAACATATAAATGTTCCTTGATATTCTTAATGCTTTTAATGAAATACTAATGTTCCCAGTAAATTTCATTAAATTTACTGGGAAGTAATCTTTAGCGAGCTCCAAAACAGGAAAATTCCAGCATATATAAGAACAACAATCCAAGAATACTGAATAAAAGATATGTGACTGAGACATCTGAAAATGGTGATATAAGGTTTGCAGTAGAAACAGGTGTTCTCAGGGATCAGTTCTAGGGCCAACAATGTGGAATATTGCATTTTATGGTATATTAAGACAGGATTATCCAGAGGGGGTCACACCACTAGCCTTCGTGGATGATCTAGCTTTGGGTGTTAGTAGCCAGGATGGTAGAGGAGCTGATGGCTACAGGAGAGGAGGCAGTAAATCTGGTGAGGAGATTGCTTACTGCAAACAGGTTGAGGCTAGCAGAAGAGAAAGTAACAGTGGTACCCATGACTGGGCGTCAGAGGTTGAAGCCACTTAGGTTCCAGGTGGGCAAAACGTTTGTCTACCTTAGTCTGGCAGCGAGATATCTGGGGATTTGGATGGAGAGACATAGATCCTTCTCCATTCATGAAGAAGAAGCAACAAGAAAGGGAGACAGAGTGGTCCAAATGCTGGTAAGACTGGTGAGCAATAGGGGCGACCCAGGATGGCTAAGAGGAGGCTACTGACTAGCATATACTCATCAGTATTGCTCTACAGGGTGTCAGTCTGGGTGAGCACATTGGTTAAGGCTTGCGACAGGAAGAGGCTGATAAGCCAACAGCAATCTAGAGTGATTTCTGAGTACTGGACAATAGGAGCAGAGACGGCATCAGTAATAGCAGCAATACCTTCTATTGATTTACAGGCAAAAATAAGATGCTCAATAGCAATGGGGGGGTGAAAAGGAAGCAGCTGTCATAAAAATGTACAGTGCCTGGGGTGAAAGTTGGAATATGACAAAGACAGAGAGGTGGACCCATAAACCTATTAGGGACATAAGAAGCTGGGTGAGAAGAGGCATGGTGACATCACCTATGAACTCATCCCAGTTCCTCTCTAGACATGGGTGCCTCCAGGACTACCTATATCGGATGAATAGGAGTACTGCTAGAACCCGCTACTACTATGGGGAGCAGGATACTGCTGATCATACAGTATTTTCAGGCCCAAAATGGAGAGATTTGAGGGATAATATGATGGATCATGGTTCAAATGTGGACAATGTGATAGATATGATGTAAAAAGACAGGGAAGCTTGGACGAGAATAACGGTAGTGGTGACTGCCATAATAAAAGTTAAGGCAGTTGAGGAAAGAAATAGGCAAGATGGGAGAAGGTAGCATACCTGAGGCAGAGGAACCAATACTGGGTAGCATTGGTGGCCAGCCTTGAAGGGGTGGACAACAGGAACTCTTTGGAGTTGCTGTCCATCAATGGTCCCTCAGGAACGCTGCTTGGGCTATCCTAATTTGGCCATAAGTGCCCAGGTGATTGCATAGGGGTTGAGCACATACCGTATGTAGGTCCAGCCCCTGCATGACTAGAGGGGCAGGTTGGTTTTTTAGCAAGGGAGAGCCCCGCACGGCCATAAGAGCAGGCCTGGCAGCAGCTGGTAGAGCTTTTTCCTCCTCCTATGGGAAAAAAAGCTGTATATGTGCAGTATAATTTCATAAACAACCCACCGCCTACTAGAAATCAAGTCAACTACCTGGGAATCTAAATTAAACAAACATGCACCAAATATCCTAAAGAAAATAAATATCCTTTTAGATTATACAACTTCATTAATTATATATAATAAAAAAAATATATACTCTCAGCTTGGAACTCTAAAACAGCAACTCTCTCAAGCTGAACACGAAGATATTCAGATGGGTGTTCAAGAGCAAGTAAAAGACGAGCAGCTCGTTCATAGTTTGACTGACACAACTGAAGGACATTTTTACGACGTGGTTCATCATTTGACATACTCCTGCAAATAACATAAGTACAATAGAATATTACCATTGTGCCAAAGATATTACTGTATATAATGCTATCAGAAAATATGTTCCATTACTTACCTACATTACTTTTACTTATTATTATTATTTTGGAGCCATTGATTGAATTATTAAATAGGTAATTAAAAGAATAAATCCCAACTACACTACTATTATAAGTTACTATTAACTGTCGTACATAGTAAATATACTATTTAACGAGTTCAGTAATTGTAAATTCATTATTAAAAATATTAGCATTTGCAGAAAAAATTTGTATTTATACATAATATTTTCTATATTAATAGCAACAATAAAAATCATATGTGGTCACCACATAACTTCCTTGTACGCCTCTTAAATTGCATATACACATTTTTGGTGCACTTCATTTAAAATTATTTCATTTGAAGTGAGATACAATCCTCCAATTCTTTAATAAAGTGGACAGTTACACAATTGCTAAAATATTAGTTATTAACATCAAATATTTATACAATTATTAATTCAACAATCTTACCTGAAATATTAGGAGAGAGTAAAAGTCCCTTTATTATTCTTTAAATAAATGTATGTCTTACAACTATCTAATACTATGATTTTTAAATTATTACGATGTAACAATCAACAAAATGAAAACAAAAATCAGATGTTTCACCAAATCTGATGTGGATACCACATGACTTACATGTATGCCTATTAAATTACATATACATGCTTTTTTTAAATGAAAAGTACATAAAATTTTATTTCATTAATAACTTCTAACATTTTTTTCCTTTTTTTTTATTGTTATTATTTAATTATTATTTATTGTAATTTTTTTTACAATCATAGGTTATAATTATTAATAAATCAATATATTTAAATTAAATAAAAAAAAAAATGAGATAGTCTGTTTCGAACTGATGTGCCTTGAGTTTGCCAACAATCAGATAAGGCATATGATAAGAAGATATAGATAGGCAGTTGAAAAGTGAGAACACTTTTACAATCAGATAAGTTAGAAAATAACATTAAGATACATAAGATAGAATGGATATAATCGGATTATGTGAAGTGTGATGGGGAGGAAAAGGTGACATTAATAATGACAGTATTACTATTCAGAAAATTAAAGTAGTAGAATTGGACTAGGAATAGTTTTGAACAGAGACCTGGTAAGCAGAGTAAAAAGAACAATTTTCATAGATGATAGAACAATAATTATGGGGATAGGAATGAACCCAAAACACTTGTTATTAATTCAAGTTTACATGCCTACAAATAAATATGAAGATGAAACAGCTGAACATATATATGAAAAAATAAGGCAGATTACGGAAGAGGATGGAAAAGATTGCTGTAAAACACTAATGGGAGATTGGAACGACATTGTGGGTGAAGGAAAGGAGGATCAAGTGATTGGGGAATATGGTATGGGGAAGCACAATGAAAGAGGAGTAGGCTTAATTAGTTTCATAGGGAAAATATCTGTGTATATCAAATACCTGGTTTAAGAATCACAAAAGAAGACTGTACCCATGGAAGATGGCAAGGGATGGAAAAGATATCAGATCCATTATGCAATGGTATAAGAAAGATTCAAGAATGCAATAAAAAAGGCACATGAGTTACAAAATGCTAATTTAAACAGTGACCATATTCTTCTTACAGCAGAAGTGAAAGTGATATTGAAGAAAATTAAAGGAACAAAGAAAGTAAACGAATGGGATTTGGACAAAACAGCATCAGTTGGGAAGGATATGCTGGGAGAGAGTTAGCACAGGTAATGAAGGAAAGCTGAGCATCTGGATTTATAAGAGGAAAAAGAATAAAGAAACCTTGGGTGACGAGAGATTATTAAAAAAATGGGCAAGAGAAAATATAAAAAAATGAATGATGAAGAGTAAATGGCTCTGCAGGAAACATAACAATGAGCTAAGGAGAGAAACTCAAAAGGCAAGGGGGAGATGGTAGGCATAGACATAGAAAGGAAACATTTGTATGAAATGATGTATAAGAGAGTAAGAAAGGCCACATTGGATAAGTAGTAAGACAGAACAAGTAAGAAAGAAGATGGAGATGGTAAAGTTCTATATGAAAAAAATGAGGAGCTTAATAAATAGAGAGACTATATGGAGAAACTTATCAGTTGGTCAGAAAGCCTAGGGATACCTCAACTAAAGACTGGAACAAACTGGAGGATGAGGAAACAGGAGCCCCGATACTAAACTCAGAAGATAGACAGGAAATGAAGGATATGAAAAGTGGAAAAGCTGTTGGAGTCAATGAGAGCTGCCAGTGAAGTTGTTTAAATGTGTGAAGGAAAAGGGTTACAGGAAGTGACAAATTTATGCAATAGTTAGATCTATGACAAATGTGAATGGCTGGATGATTTCCTCAAAATTATCACAATTTGCTTCCCAAAAAGTGTGGACAGTGAGATGTCAACATCGCAGAACAATATTTTTAATCTCTCATGCAGCAAAGATTCTTCTACAATTTTTAATAGATTAGTAAGCAAAATGGAGAAAATTGCTAAGGAACATTGTAGGTTTAAGAGTAGAGGCACAAGAGATGTAATTAGCCTAATAATTACTGGTGAAAGGTTTATAGAAAGAGGAAAAAATTAAATTTATTAATTTTAGAGGAAAATGAGTTAGTGTATGTTTCATACATATGGAAAAGGCATTTGACTGTGTAAACTGGGTTAAACTTAAATTGATGGGTGTACTAAAGGAAGGAGTTGTTTGAAAAGACATGAATAATTCAAGAACTATACCAAAATCAGAAAGCAGCTATGAAAGTAAGGAATACACAAACCATATGTTTGACTTTGGAAGAAGAGTAAGACAAGAATATATAAGGAAAGCCTTTTGAAGTAGATGAGAAAATTAGTATCAGTGGTAGAAAAAATAAACTGTATAAAATATGTGATTTTAGAAGAAACACAAGACATCCAGAAAATTATTAGTAAATCAGAGGATGATATAGTAGAATATGAAGTGAAAATGGATATTAAGAAAACAAAGGTGATAAGAATAGGATATAGTAACCAATGGAAACTCTGACAAAAAGAGGAACAAGTAAATATTTGGGAGGTATGTTGACAGAGGATTGCAAAAGAGCACAAGAAATAAGAAAAACAATAGCAATCGCCAAGGAAGCTTTTAACAGGAAAAAACAATTATTATGAATTAAGTTAGCATTAAACTTGAAAAAACACCTAGTCAAATTCTATATCTGTAGTGTACTTATGTAGCATGTAAGACATGGACATTGATAAAAAGGGACAGGGAAAGGATTGAAGCGTTTGAAATATGGACATGGAGGAGACTGGAGAAAATTAAATGGATGAACAGGGTGAAAAATAAAGAGGTATTTACAAAAGTAAATGAAAATCAGAACCTGATGAAAACATATTGAGAAAGGAAAGCCAACTGGTTGGGATATATCATGAGGAGAGAAGAATTAGTTAAAACAGCATCAGAAGTAACGGCCGAAAATGCAAGGAGAGGTCGTAAAAGAATGAAGATCTTGGACAATCTGAAAGAAGGAAGGCGTTACCAATAAATAAAATACATGTCCACAAATAGAACAGAATGGAGACCAGCATGAAGCAAGGGACCTGCCTAAGGGCAGATAACCATAAGATGAGGGATTTTATTTGACAGTGGAGCTTAACCCTGAGTTGAACATTTCACTTCATTTACATGTTTAGTGAAATCTGAATCCTATTTAATTACATACATAAGGAAACAATTTGAATCTTTAATTTTAAAACTCCAGTAGATCACAACACAGGTATAAATAGTACTATTTTTTTAGTCTTAATTGGAAAGGTAATGGAACTAAAACTTAACTTATTTATTTAATTTATTACCAATTAATTTATTTACCAATAATGTCTATGTTATGCAGAAAATTGAAGTCCAAAATAAAGTTCTCTAATATTTCATTACATAAAAAAAAGTAGACAAATGTATTAAAACTTGTTTTAATCATATGTACTCAAATGTGCTTAATAACACGTATTTACACTTGTGAAACTATTTTTTATTAATTTATTTACTGATAAGCTGTGGTGCATATATTCTTCAAACTACCTTAAAACTTGTGCAGATAAGGTAATATTAATTTTGGTAATGTCTTTCTATCATTCAGGCATGTTTCATAAACTCCATGTTGGTTTCTTGTGGCCTATGAATGAGCTGCACACAGATGCATTCATATAAATAGAAACCAACAAGATTGTTGGCTTATAGCACCTATTAATGCTATAAGCTAAGTAGTGTTTTTCACTGCACACTTTAACCTCAACACTGTTTCTTGTGGTGTATGAAAAAGATGTCTTTGATCACTTTTCTCCTGACAATGAATGTTTTTAATCTATTTTCTAAATTTCTATCAAAGATATTTTCAGTAGATTTTAACAATAATAGGATTAAATGAATTCACTTATCTGAAACGTATGTATTTATTAAATGTAATTCACTTGTCTGAAAACATATGTTTTTTAAACAAAAGGAAACAATGTAACTAGATTTACAACTGCACACCTTTTTAAAATATTATAATTACTTTAATAAAGAATTTATTACTTGACACATTATTAAAAAGTATAATATTAAATGAAAATTAAACTATTTCAAACACCATAAAATACAATAAAAGAAAGAAAAATTTTATAGATATGATTTGTACTGCCAATATATCTTTATAAAGAATTATTTGGTACACATTCATTGCAGAATAGAGAACAAACTTAAGTGCAATTGTAAATTGACAATTTTTGCTACGATAATACCTGAACACTTTATGATAAAGGGATCCAAGTCGATGATGTAAGGATGCTGCTCTAAACTGATAAACTGGTTGCCTAGGTCCTGGTGTATCAAGATCACATTGTTTTAGTGCTTTCTGTAATAGCTCGACCACCTCCCTTTCTGCTTCACCTTTTGACTATAGGAATAAAAAATTAATTGTTTTATTTTGTAAACAATCAAGTTAACAAAACTAACTATGCAGTAAAACAGGCCATAGTTAATGATGCATTAATTAATTATTAATTCTTTTATTTATTTTATTTTTAATAATATGGTAATGTTATAAGATTTGGCATCTAAATATCTTTTTCTCAACTGTATCAATCCATCTGAATCTACTCTCTTCCAATCATACACAGAAGGATGGATATAAAATTTTTTTCTTATTGTATTTATGTAAAAAAAAAATACACACATACATATGTATGTATTTTTTTTATATGTAATATATAATAACAACCACCAAAATAACAACAACCACAGTCAGCATAAAAAGGTAAGTAAACTTATCTAACTGTAGCATTTTTGGAGTGTCACTCCATCTTCAACAGTCAAAAATGTAAATTACACACTAACTAGAAGAAAACAATTATTAAATAGATTGCATCGATATGGATTATATATCATATCGTGATATGATATCTTATATCTATCATGGTAAGATAAGGAGTGTTATTTTATATTAAATCATTTAGTTATTATTTCAGGTCTACCAATTTAAACAATGTATTATCGTATTCAATTGGCTTATTTATAAGTTTATATTTATTTATATAATATTTTTTAGTACATATTTTTTTTTTATTATTATTTATCTCTAATATTTCTACATTAATATAAATATCAGTAATTTTATTTTTATTCTTTAAATGATGTTCAATAACATTTGAAAATAATGTTTTATGTTGAACAATATTTATTAGGAAATGTAGAAATAAATATAAACTTATAAATAAGCAAACTGAAAAAATAATGACATGTTTAAATTGGTAGACCTGATATAATAATTAAATGAGTATATACAAAATGATGAAATTTATTTAAAATTTTATTTTTCTTCAATTGTGTAATCTATATTTTTGATTGCTGAAGATGGGGTGATTCTGAAAGTACTACAGTTAGGTAAGAGTTCTTACCTAACTGTATCTAGTGGCTACAAAATTTTAATTTTTTTAATTATTTTATTTGATACAGTAATAAATATGTCTCCAAAAATATATATATATGCCATTAATTCACATATTTCTTCCACTTGATAAATTATAAGAGCTAGCTAATGCAATTACAAAAACATCTAAAAGATAATTCTTCATGTTTCACAAATAAGAATACTTCAATTTGTACTCCTATAATTTTTGAATGAAAACAAAAATACTGGTGTAATAACAGCTATCATTAATACATTGAACGAATATGGATCGGCTGCTAGAACTCTGAAAAAATACTACCAATTTTCTAAATTTACATTGAATTTATTATTGCACATTTTGAAATAATAATAGTACAAAAATACAGTAACAATAGTGATGTGGAAGTATACATACGAGGCTTGGCTGATAAATTTTGCACATATATGCATAGTATGGGAATGAAAAGAGATATTGGATTGAAATAAAAAATGAAAATGAAAGTACAATATCTTAGATACAAAGTGCAGTATTTATTTTTCAATATAGTCCCACTTATACTAATACACTTTTCCCAAAGTGACAAGTTTTTGCATTCCGTCACTGAAAAATTCTGGTGGTCTTTCTCGGATCCAAGTGGCCACACCTTCCTTCACCTCATCGTTGGTGGTGTAATGATTACCTTTGAGATTCCTCTTGAGATGAGGGAAAAAGTGGAAGTCACATGGAACCAAATTCAGTGAGTATGGCAGATGCGGAATAGGCTCAAACTTCAGCTTGTGGAGAGCCATCTGTCAGTTTGCGCAATATCCATTGTGCACAGATTTTATGGTAACCTAATTGCTTGATAATATGGCCTACTCATTCCTTAGATATGCCTAACTAAATAGTGATGCATTGCTGGGCATTAACCGGTCACTTTGAAGCAAATCATCCACCTCCTTTTGATGCTTCTCGTCAGTCACAGAAACTGGTCGTTCACTGCGAGATGCGTCCTTTACCACCGCCCTTTACCTAAATTGTCCCTTTACCAGCTTCTACGTTTGTGAAATCTCAATGCCACCTATTCATAGTAATCCTATCAACAGTTTTACTACCGTTTTTAACTGCTTTTAAATGATGAAAAATATTCATAGGATTCACATTTTCTGCTGTTAAAAATTCAATCAGTGTGCGTTGTTTTAACTGTCTTAATATATTGGCCGTACTTGACTCCATTTTAACTGCTGCTGAAAACAAATCGGGAAATGGATTTCTACAGATTATCGCAGGTCTATAGAGGGGGATTTTAGCTATCATGTGATGCCCTAATTCAATAGTACTTTCTGTCTTTGCATGCTAGTGTGCAAAATTTATCAGCCAAGCCTCATATATAAAAAATATGTCTTACAAGTCACAAGTATAATAATTACAACAAAATAATAATAGCATAACTTAAATTAAAAAAATAAATAAATAAATATTGATCGCTTAATAATTATAAATTGTGGCTTACTTTATAACAATGCATTTAATTATCTATTACATAAAAATTGTATACAAACCTTACTTATAAAAGGCATAGGATAATCTTGACTCAAAGTAGCTAGTGTATATAACGCAGTAGACAATTCCCAATTTATTGTATCCCAAACTAATGGATTGACTTTACGACTGCCAATTACATTTAGTGCAGATTGATAACTACTCAGAGCCTAGAACAGGGAAAATGTTTTTTAAACTTTTTTATCAGCTGATACATAAAGCAGCTAAAGCAGCAGTAAACAAATATCTCAATTTTAATTATCAGTTACAATTTTTAATACATCATATTCATTAACTAAGAAAAAAAGAAAGAAAGAAAATAAACCTTCAGTACTACACACAACTAAACAAAACAATATGTACATTACTATTTTTTTATATTATTTCTTAGATACAGTATAACTAAATTAAAAAAAAAATTAAGTAATAATCATCTTAAAATAGAATATGGCTGGCTTACCTTATTATAATAATACTTTTCAGTTTTAGTCAATGGATACCCTTCATTCGATGAATAATAATGTGCCATCAGCCTCATTAATCTTCCAGTATTTGAATACAACAGAGCCAAATTTGCATTATCCCTAACCGTTTCAAATTGTTCAACTCCTTGTTCCAAATGCCACTGCACTGTTTTAAATAATTCATCAAACTGAAAAATAACAACAGAAAATGCATTAGTATACTTGAATATTCATGTGTTATACTACAATTGCTCATACTAATTTAACAGTAAAAAAAATAAATAAATAATTAACTGCGATGCAATCCATTTCTACTTGGAACATCAATAATTATATTTTAATTTAAGAAGATACTGTTTTGCTTACTATAGTTTGGCTTAGTGAAAAAAGAACCCGAGTTTGGGCTGTTAAAAAAGAAATTATACAGGCATGGGTGTTTAAAAAGGTGCAAGAAGTAGAATCTTTTGAAACGTGGTGTTTAAAATTAGGCTGCCTGGTAAAGTTTAAAATGAAGAGATCTTAAATTTAACAAGATGAGAGAAATTTAGGAAAGAATCTTGAAATGATATGAACTAAGTTGATGAGCCATAATTAAGACAACCAGATTTAATTAATTTAATAATAGAGGGATGTACAGAGTGTAAAAAATGCAGAAGAAGATAAAAAATTTGAATGTATAAAATAGACAGGTGAGGATGATAAATAAATATAACTAATTTAAGCTAATAAGAATAACACACATCAGAAGACATTATAGAAGAATTATAAAATAAAAAAAGTTAAATGTAAACTTATTTAATTAATTACCTAGTTAAACCCAATTAAAAAATAGATAATAAATCCACTAAATATAACACACATTAAATAGAAAATTATCTTATTGAAATGCCACAAATTTTAATAATAAAAATTTTAAATAATAATTAAAAAGCAATAAACAATATGTAACAAACCTTTTCTTTTGTGAAAGTATCTGATGATGTCTGTAATGCAGCTGAAAAAAAAACAAAAAAACATTAGTTTAAATTTAAAATAGAAAACACTAACCATAAGAAAAACACATGTGATCATTCCTGGAACATCAATTATATTTTTTATTTGTAAATGAAAGTGAAAACTTCATGTCTAAGTTACTAAAAAAATAAAAATATAATGTAAATGAAATAAAATTACATTGATAGAAGTACTATAGGCATATTACATTGATGATTATAGATAAAAAAAAATTATAATCCTTAGTGTGAAATCTTAACATAGCAATCAAACTTATTATTTAAACACATCTATCTATATTCTTTAAACAATAAGCGGAAGGTAGGTGACCACAATAGTTCAAGTAATATCACAATTGTTTAAAATTTATCTTTTATAAACCATTGAGTATGATTTATTTGATATTAAAACATACACACAAATTAATAATCTAATACTTTTAAAGAGCAAACGGTAGAGTTGGCTTTACAATATTAAAAGTTATAACAAAATATAAGTATGTTGTAGACTGAACTATTATGAACAGCAATTTTTATTCAGAAATGTTTTTATTGTAATCACGTCATGAGTTACTTTTTAAAACTAAACACAAAAGTAGTCTGATAATTAACAGTTAAATTAATACTTATACTAGCTTACCACCACAACTGCTGCAAAATGTTAACACAAATGATGTGTTACTCAATTCCAATTAATACAATCACTTTTCAATATTATTACAAACTGTTGTGAATTAGTTAACCTTTAATTAACAGCTTAGATCTTTCTATAAAAGAAAAAATTTACATCTTACTGTCACGATTTCCAATTTACTTAAAATACCTCTAAATTTCCTGAAAATGATATAGCTTATTATCGTTCAGCTACCCAATTGTAGTTCGCTTTGAATTACTGTAAATCAAAATTTTATGGAGAACAAAATGATATATATATAGGAGAATTGTGAGAAAAACTTTCCTATTATTATCTTTCTATGAAGGGTGTTGTAATTATTTACATTTTCAAAAATGAAAAGTTGTCCTTTCATGAACTTCAACAAGTTCACATGACTTTCCCCTCCTTCTAGACTTCTAAATTTAATAAAACAAAAAAAGATTTCTTTTTTAATAAAAGTAGCTCTAGTTTCAAACAATGGATTAAGCTAACTTTGAATATTTAGTTTCCTGCATTCTGTCTAGTGTTTCCGCAGCAAATATGTAAGAAAATGAATGATTTTACTATTTTTTTTTTTTTTTTTTTAAAGTAATCACAAAAATATTAAAAAACAAATGAATTTTCACCACAATGAAAAAATGACATCTGATTCATACATAGATGGCAATAGTGATACTTTATTTGGCCAATATTTATGTCTAAAATACAACAATAAGATTTATTTTCACTGTTATTTTCCCAAAATTATATCCTGTTTTCCACACACTGACAAGACTTCATGTTCAACTACCATTCCAATCTATCACCCTACTGTCTCTTAAATTTTCTCTCTTGGTATCTTTTCCTACATTGCAAAAATGTTATAAATACCAATGCAACTACCAGCCAACTGCAGTCCTGAAGGAATGCATAATAAATATGATTTAAAATTAATAATACAGAAAGATGATGGAGCAAGGAATTATTCTTTTGATCAGTTGTATGAACTTCAAAATCACCATCCCAGGTAAAGTATTGTTTTACCATCTACTTTTCAAACTTAAATTCACCACTGTGGTCTGATCATGTCCTCACATTGTACACTAATAAACAGGCAATTATAAAAAGGGAAATGACATTAAAACTAAATGATTTAAAGTAGAAACAAGACTAAGATGGGATAATCTATTTTCACCCTTACTATCTGTAGCTATCATGGATTAGACACAAAAAGAGGTGAAGAAAATGGACAGCTGTATGTAAAGGACTGAAGAACAAGATTTGTAAACAAGGATGAAATAAAGAATAGTGGGTGATGTCAGGAGAGAGATAACACCATGAAAGTAAAAACCAAAAACCTTGAGTAAATTGAGAGAAAACCTAGAAATAGGAAAAGATATTCAGTATGTAGTATGTGAATTATAGGATGAAAGGAGAGGTAAGAATTTTTTTTACAACATAAGAGAATTGATTTAGAGGAAGACAGCTAATTAAATAAACATAATAAACACAGAATATTTCACATCAATGGAGGTGCTTAGAGTTGATGTACAAGAACACAGAGAGGATGGTAAGATTCTGCAGGAAGTAATATTTTGGTCAGAAGTATGATATAAAGAACAAGAATGGACCACGTCAAAAATGAGTTCAAAATATACAGTTTGGGCACAAATGAGTCAAAGAATGAAACACAAATATGTTATAGGAGGAGATAAATGAAAGACACCAAGAGGCAAGCCTAAAAAAAGAAAAATGACAGAGCACTGGCAAGTCTATCCTGCCTACCCAATTATAATAATACAAGGAATGTATAAGAATTTTAACTGGAAATAGTTGTATAAGAATTTACAACTACTGTAAATTGAGCTAATAATACCATAATATAAATTGAGCTAATACCATAATATTGAGCTAATTTTTGACTTACCAGCAGCTTGGTTCATATAAAATGAACCTAATTCATTATGTATATTGCCTAATCTACGTCTAAGAATATCACTTGGAGCCAATATCAGAGCTCGATTATAACATCTGTAACTAGCTAATAACAACTGTTCATTGTTTTCCAGATTTTCTGGAATAAGCTGACAATCTGTAAAAAAAAAAAAATATTCATAGTAACTGAACTATATTTTTATTTTAGATATACTTTACCATTTCCAAAACAGGGTATACAAATTCAAGGATAATAGTGCATAACAACAAAAATACACTTCACCAGAAGAGTTTTATGGAAGTAAATATTACAATTATATTATTCAAAGTTCAAGTCCATTAAAACAGCAATTCACAGAACCATGAAAAACTTGAAAAAGGTTCATATTATTACATAATTACTGTTCAGCTCATCCCATGTATGTAATCTTCCTATATACTTCATATTTTCCGAAATACTACACTTTTAACATAAAAGACTAGAGATACAAAAATTGCAAATACATAAAATATACTCATATACCAATACAAGCAAATGACAGCAATCTACAACTGCTGTGTCTCATTGCAAGCCAAAGTTATATGACATCAGAGTCACATAATTTTGGCTAGCTAGTCTACATGGATTTCTAATTTGTTATATTATTTATTTTACTTTTGATTTTTAATTTAATTTTAGTAAATGAATTCACTATTTTCTACATACGCAATTTTATTTATTAATTTTATTTTATCTTACTTTATTTTATTTATTAATTCTGTACTTAGGTTGATCAGATAAATACAATATATATTGTTATATATTAATAATTTTGTATTTAATATATTTTTAAGGCAATTTTACTGTTCTGCAACTTCATTAAGAAATTATACAAAAAAATTATTGTTTAAAGCTGATTTAAGAAGTTTTATTTGCAATTTGATCTTCCAAGGTGTGGTCAGAAATTTGTTTAATCCTGGCTTCAGCTCTCAGAAAAAATATGGATCTTTTTTTACACTGAACTTTGTATTTTAATACTACCGTGGTATGTACATAGTTTCATAATTTCAATTAAACCTGGATAAAAAAAAAGAACTGTGAAAAATGTTCATTAAAACTGTTGAGAATCTCAGACTTCTATAAGAATGCAGTCCATTCACAGTGTTCTACAATAAAACAGTTAAAACATGCTAAGAGAAGTAAACATTCAAATACGCAATAGTTCTATCTGTAGAACTGCCTGGTAGAAGTAGTATTGGCACTGCTAATAGTATAACAGAGTGGATAGAGTGCTGCAACTAACACTGCAGCTAGCAAGAAGTCACACACTTTGTTACACTTGTGTTATTAGTTTTACATTATTTCCAAGTTTTATAAACAGATAAGTTCAACATATAATGCACCCATGTGTGAACATGCACGTGTTTGTATTTACTGTACCTTTTCCTTAGTCCAGCAATCCATTCTCAACTGAGCTTTTTAAACTTTGAAGACTAATACTAGGTCTCCATTCTGTTCTAAGCGTACAAATAAAGCAACTGTATATGTTCTAACAGTTAGTTAATACTTGAGCAGTTTTAATGGAAGTTCTTCTTTGCTTTATAACTCTTTATTCGTTCTACTGTTAACTGAAATTAAAAACTAAGTCTGTACTGTAATGAAATTAAATAATTACATGACAGATAAAGTTTTGTTCTTATATAATTGAAGATTACTTTTTTAGTATAATCTCCTAGTTAATTTACATCAGAACAATGAAGTTGCACAACTAAGAAAGCAAGTGAAATGACTACTTCTTTATGCATAATGTCCATAATTTCCCTTTGCGATTTCAGTTAACACAAAGAGGAGAAAATAATTAAACCACAATGAAAGTTTAACAAGTTACAGAAACATAAACTTATAACAGATATACCTTGTGTATAAATAACATGATGAGAATCTCTGTCCATTTCATCAGCAATCTGTCTATCAACATCACAATTGCTACTAAAATCAGATCTTAATAATTCCAAATCAGACTGATGCCAGCGTTGAACCAATTGAAAACAACAGTCACCGGCTCGACCCAATAAAGAGCTAACCAATTTATCATAAACACCACACATGTGACAACTACATTTTAACACAAGCTGTATATAATGTAATGCTGATGCATACCTTTATTAAAAAAAAAAGAAAAAATGTATACAATCATAAAGTAATGTACATTATACATATCAAAAATAACTATAAAAAAATAACTGTATTTTTTTCACTATTATTTAGATAACACACTATAAAAATTAAGTAAATAAAATTTTTTTTGCTGAGATTTTTAAGAATTGCAAAGGGTTGCACCAGATATTCAAGAGTGATGGCATAGGGAAGGAGTTGGGGTTTTCAGCATCAATGATAGAATAAGGGAGAATAACAAGTGGTGGAGTATACATCTTTCACGAATGACAGACGATAGTTTGCCAACTGTGGTGTTTAGTTATCAACCAGTGGAAAGAAGGAGCAGAGGCAGATTGAGATTGAGATGGTTGTCAGAATAGTTATAAATAAGGCCTAATTCTTGTAAGAAGAAGTTTATACAAATATACAACTGAGGTTAATTAACATATAATCCCCAAGTGATATATAGATAGATATTGATGAGGATTATGCAATTCCCAGGGTTTTTATGTCACCCAATGAGTCTCTACCTTATGTGAAAAAGAATATAATACTCTCCTTTTGTTTTAAAAATATATCCACATTTTATTTGGTTGGGATTCAATTAGAAATTAATGTGGACTGAATATGTAAACTTAAAAATAATAACAAGATTATTCCTTGAATGTTTTTTTTCAAGATGAATACTACATTCTCAATCAACTAACAAATAATTTGTTCAAGTGAAAATGAAAAAAATAGTGGAGAGGTTGGATGTCAAACAAAAAATTGAACTTTATAAGTTTTTTACAAAGCGAATCCTTTATTATAGACATCAAACTTAACCTAAAAGCAGTTTTATTTAACCTGTAACATTTTAAAATCTTATCAAAATGATAAGGCTTTCAAAAAGTTGAGCAATAATATTTCAGACAGTTATTATTCTACACAGTTTCAGTTTTTATGTGAACACAGTGAAAATAAATTAATTACAATTACATTAAATACTAGATGTTCCATCAGCTCACCAACCCAGGTGAGGTCTTTACTCATCAAAGCCTCTATAATATTCATATCTTAATTTTAATCAAGAAACTCTATTCAGTGCCAGTGAACTCTTTAAAATAATCTAAGTAGCCAGTTATTATTATTTATACATAGATCTCAATGCATATAACACCAGAGCAATTTTGTCACTAGTATCTTCAAGAACTGGTCGGGCTGAACCTGTCAAGAGAAATATTGCTTAAAATGTGTCATGAAGTAGCATGTTTAAAAAAATATAATTTTGAGAAAAATTTGTCAAAAAAGATTTTTTCATCAATTTTCTAATATCCTGAAAAAGAGATATCAATTTTAATATGCCAAAACAAAGAGAAAAAAAATGAGCCGTACAGGATTATCATTTACAAACATTTGTTGTAGGAATTTTTGTTACCAGATTGAAAATGGGTTTCAAAAATCGATCACTAAAACTTTGTTAAATTAACAGAAGTTCCAATAGAATTGGACTCTCTAATAAAATTTATTCCACTTAAATTCTTAAGCAAGAGATTATAAAATATGATTTTATAATGTTTAAAAAAACTTACAGAAATCAATGTGATACAAATCTGATCTCCAGTAATAAGGTATACAACCCACCGGGTTGGTCTAGTGGTTAACGCGTCTTCCCAAATCAGCTGATTTGGAAGTCGAAAGTTACAGCGTTCAAGTCCTAGTAAAGCCAGATATTTTTACATGGATTTGAATACTAGATCGTGGATACCGGTGTTCTTTGGTGGTTGGGTTTCAATTAACCACACATCTTAGGAATGGTCGAATTGAGAATGTACAAGACTAACACTTCATTTACACTCATACATATCATCCTCATTCATCCTCTGAAGAATTATCTAAACGGTAGTTACCGGAGGCTAAACAGGAAAAAGAAGAAGTAATAAGGTATACAGTTTTCTTCAGGAATCCTGAGCTAGTTCGAAAGTGGTTTCTGGAAATACAGTAATTAGTTTCAGCAGATATTTAAGCTACCTGATGTAAATAATAAGCTACTTCTATCCTTGGTAAATATGTAGATATTCAGATTTCCTGAGAAATTGTTGGTAAAATGGATATTCAGTCTACAGAGTTAGAAGCACTTCTCTTTAGGCAGGGTTGTTACTAGTCTAGGTCAAAGTCATATGGGTATATCACTTAAACCTTTCCCACCATCAAGTTCTTTCTCTTATTCTTCATCCCTTCTTTCCAGGAAGTGATTCATGAGTTTTGACCACTGAAACCCTGCCATCAACACAGAAACCTATGAGCTACCTTTTATTCCTGTAGTTTAGGTAGGGCAGCTACCTGCCCTACAGATAAGGATCTTTCAGAAAGATAAGGATCTTTCAGGGGGCTCTGTTTCTAAAAGGGTGGATGCATAGAAAGGCAAACTGGTGCTAAGACAACTATCAGATAATGTCACCTGGCTTCTAATTCCTTCATAAAACATGTATGCACATAAAATTATAATACAGACAAGATTAATTTTTTAAAAAATTAATAAAGAAATCTACAAAAGTGAAGCAGTACTAACTTTTCAGTATTATAAAACTGTTCAGCTAAAGTAATATAAACAAGACATGCTTTTTCATACAACAAAGTTTTAAGATGCATGTTCCATGATGCATTATCCATATGTTCTGGTTGTTGCCATGTTGGTAATGCTTCAGCATAAGGTTTACAAAGTAATGCTCGTGGTGATGTAACCTCTTCGCTGTAACAAATTTAAAGAGGTATATGAGCATAAAATTTAAAAATAAAGCAACAACCCATAAAAAAATAATAAATCAAGTTTGTTCATAAACAGCACAAAACCTCAACAAAAAATACTAACAATTAACAAACACCAGTATATTATATAAAAAATAACTGCATACAAAATCCAACAGTAAACTATTTTTATTAAATTATATCAATAAAACATTAGGGAAATAAATGACATAATAAATTATCAAGAAGTACCTTTTATATTAGTTGCCTACATGTAACTTAAACATGTGCTTAAAAATTTAAGTCTTAAGCCACGATCATAGCAACAACAGTAAGCAATTGGTAGCATTACAACAATGCTCAAATTTGTCAGATGTTCTATATGGAAATGTAATAATGTGTAGCTATGTATGCCAACTGTGAATGATATCACTCGTTATTCATACCACAGCCATACAAAATTAATTCTCATATAAACAATGAATAAATTTTAAGTTGAACAAGTTTGTGTTGCATGAAGTGAACAATGCGTTAACTCTCCCCTCAACTGGTATTTCTTTACACACATTCTCCATAATCTAACAAACTTAAGTACACTTCCAATTAAATTTTAAACTAAGTTAATCAGAAAAACGTAATAACCTATGCAACTAAAGGGATGGTGTGTGTGTGTATGTGTGTGTTTAATTTTTTTTTTGAAAATTCAAATAATTCATCAACATATGATTACTGTGCTAATTAAATATTCAATATTAACTGAAACTTAACCACCAAAACACAGTCAACAGATAAGTAACTTACCAAATTAACACCAATATAATCAATTTTTGCAGGATCCCCATCATCAGTTGGTATTCAATTCTATTATTACAACAAAATCAAATATTTAAAAAAAATTAAAATTTAGAACTGCCTAAACTATCATTGTTTTATAATCCTAAAAATTTTCTGTGAACAAACACGCAACTGCAATGCCCATACTGTAATCAAAAGTATGGGCAGGGGGGTTGCATATTCATATATAGCAAAGTTTCAGGATTATAAAAGTGAGAGTTTAGACAATTCTAAATTTTATTTTTTTTTAAATAACTTATTTTGATGTAATTATAAACTTGAATACAAACTGATGATGCAGGTTCCCACGAGAATCTATTATTTGTGTTAATTTGGTAAGTTTACTTATTTGTAAACTGTGTTTTGTTGGTTAAGTTTCAGTAATAATAATAATTAAAAAAATATATATATATTTTTATTGACTGATAAATAAAATTACCAGAGAAGTTTACAAATAAGTGTATATGGGAATATGAAAATGGAAATTTTTAACATATGAAAAATGGCTGCCTGACCAAGATTTGAACCTAGGACCTCTGGATGAAAGGCCAAGGCACTACCACTCTGTCACAGAGATTGGGTGTGGGTGTGTGTGTGTGTGTGTGGTTATTTGTAATATCAAACTTGTCATTAAAAGCTGTAATGTCCACATCCGTTTTTCTCTTGCATATAAGTATAAATATATTTTAATATTATATAGTACATTTGTGAAAAAGCAAGATAGCTGTATTAATGTATTGATATAAAATTAGGTTATGGGGGGGGTAATTCTGCCAAATTACACTACTAAAACATAAAAAAAACCATACTATAATAAAATGAAAATAAAAAATAAAAGCAGGAGTAGAAATAAAACCTTTTCTAAAGTTAAAGCATTTATAATTTAACTTCAATTTACCTGTCATTACTGTTATTACCATCCGAATTGCTACGTTTGTTTTTTACTGATCCATCATTTATCTTTTTATTTTTCTTATTAATCTTGTTAGTAGTACCTACATGTTTTTCAATACTGGAATCATTTTTCTTACTGTGAAGAGGTGAATAAGGCATAGGTATGGGCTGAAATGGGTGAGCCATCTTAGGAGTCTCCGTTTCTCTATTTCTACCACTAGTTGTTGAACTATTATCATTCCTACACTCATTCTAAAACAGAAAAGACATATGTAAATTTTTTACCACAGTTAATTCTGTTAACCACAGCAAGTTAACACAGAAACAAAAATTATTATTTCTAGGAAAAAGGTGAGCGATGCGCCGCAAAAATAAATTACATTGTTTATGTTTCATCACAAATGATTTTGTTAAATCTTTCTGGCAATTGTAAGTAATTCTTATTATTTTAACGCCAGTGCTCCTGTGTAATTTCTATGTGTATAGTGATTTTTATTTGCATTTCTTTGTGTAGTTTTAGTGTTTTAAGTTTGTAATTCAACTAAACTGTGGCCGAAAATATAGCAGATAGATTGCGTAAAATTGATCAACAGCTTGATGCTAAATTTACAGACAATGATGATGGATCATTGGCCTGAGATATTTCATATCTGTTGCTTAGGATTATAGTTTTTTTTTTGTAGAATATAAACTATATTTAGAATGAAATAAAACAGTTTCCCACAGATAAATTCTTCCTTGTTTTTTTGGATAAAAATAATCTTTTATTTCACATTTTATATTTTTTAAATTTTAATGGTTTTTTTTTATAAATAACTTCTTAAATGTAGAAAATTTTATTCTTCAAATTTTGACACCTCCTCTATAAAGTATCACTTATAGGAATGAGAAATTAATTTTTTACCCATACTTTAATTTTGATGGTTAAAGCACCAGTATTTTTAAGGATACTTCGTGAAAAAAATTTAGGTAAAAAATTTTAATCATCAAAATTTTGGCCCAGGGGTCAAAGGGTTAATATACTATACTATTAAAGTGAAATAACACAACAAAGCAAATTTAATAGGATTTAACATTAAATAAACATTAGTTAAGATACGTTCACTCTGAACACAGAACAGATGCACTCCTTTTTCTATTTAATTTCACATTATTTTTATACAGCAAAATTCTGATTTAAGTCAACTGTTAGAACAGAAATCAAAATATTTGACCTAACTTTCTTGGTAAACAAATATCTGGAAAAAATTGCTATTTATTAAATGGCCATGTTTTAAACCCTATTGTGTTCCTGTATATTAAAAACTTACATAGCTACCATTTAAAAATGTTGCAAATATGTTTACACCAAAGATTTTATTTATTAGAGTGGTGTAAATATTTATATCAAACATTAAAATACCTCAATCATGAGATGTAAAAATTTTTCTTTAAAAAATAAAATGGCAGATGAAAGAAAATGAAGGGAAAATTCTTCTTTTTGATATGTAGAATTCAAGAAATGAATAGCAAGGTAAACTACTTTTTTATTACAGTCTGAATATGAAGAAATATTGCTCAGCTAAGTAAAATAAATGCCCTCAATCAGCAGTCTAGATCACAGAAAAGCTAAGAGATTATGAAGAAAACTGGATATTTAACAAGACAGAAGCATCCAAAGATTCACAAATTCCAAGGAAACACTGAAGCATTAACAAAAAAGCTATTTCTTTAAAATGGAAAAACAAAGAATGGAAAATCTCTTATTGTGAACCAAAAAAAGTTACTCACCCATTCTCCTAAACACTGATATTTAATTTTGAACTCAGATAAATAAAACAAGCATAAGTAGGTAAAAAGTTTGCAAGCAGCAGTATACAAAGACAGAAGACAACTTTTTACTGGTTTCACATTTCTTCTTACAGGCATGCTGAAATAAATGAACTTATGCCAAGATATACAGAACATATTACTGCACTTTAGTGAGTTCCATATCTAGAATTATATACTGTAAAACAGCACAATTTGTTTCAGAAGACCCTATCATCCAGATAAAAATTTATATACTATGTATTTATTTATGAGAAAAATTTATATACTATGTAGACTGGAATTTAACCCTTCAGCATCAGTTTAAGTAACAGAAAGTATCATTAACTGCACAGTAGGTCACTACAACTATTCACAATAGTTACATCAGATACTATCACATGATTCTCTTAAAATTTTCATCCAAACTGTTTTTAAATCTTACATTGAGTTTTTAAATGTTTGATAATAATGCATACAACATTTTGGAGTGAACAGCTACATTTTCTGTCTGAAACAGGTTTACCAATACACTGGAACACCATATACTATGTACCTGCAGCACATCATAAAATGCAGGCTATACATTTTTTTATGATCCATATTTAAAGGCTGCATCAATCACATACAAAGAAAATTAATAAAAAGTGTGCTTGAAATAAAATTCTGATGAATATTAGCAAACTTATAAAAAACTAAATTGGATAGAAAATGCACAACTGAAACTTTGCTTTAGTGATGTATATTATTTAGAATAACAGAGTGTTAGTAGTAACATTATTTTTAAAAGATAAAAATGAGATAAAACAATTTTATAACTCAAGCTCAAGTTGGATAATTAATAACTAGATAATTTTAAATAATAACCATCTAAAAAAATCTGATGTAGACACCACATAACTCCCTTCTACGACTATTAAATTACATATACACATTTTTAAAGTACATAAAATTTTATTTCATTAATAACTTATGTTATTTTTTCTTTTTAATTGTTATTTCTGAATTATTAATTATCGTAAAAGTTTTTTTTTACAATCAGAGGTTAATAATTATTAATAAATCAATATATTTAAATTAAAAAAAAAGGAGATGAAGTCCAATTCAAACCCATGTGCCTTCCTCATGTAAGATCTAAATTCATTAATTAAAATTTTATTTGGCTATAAGTCTGGAACCAATGAAAATAAGTATCACTTACGATATATTGTTGAAAAGCTCTTAATGAGGGCTTATAAGAGGCTTAATGAGGGCTTTTAAGAAAGGGGCCAAAATCCAAATGTTTTAGGATTTTGGGCTTTTTTGGGCACTTTTGGTTCAGTCAATTGCAATCAAAAGGGGAGGAGCACAACTAGATGTTACAACAGTCCTAAATCCACAATTTCAACATCCTACAGCTAATCATTTTTGAGTTTAGCGCGATACTAATATACACAGACATCAAGCCGAAACTAGCAAAATGATTTAGGAATGGTCAAAATGGATATTCACGAACACAATACTTCCTTTACTTTGTACAAGTAAAAAGCAATTATTTCAGTTTTATGTTTTTTTTTAATTGGGTTATTATTAAACATAATATAAAAAAACATGTTTACAGCTATTTGAAACTGATAAAGACAATTTGTTTTTAACAAAAATTCATGAAAAAGATATTCTTACACTCTGAATAAATGTGTATGTAGATACATATTGAGAAGTGTGAAACTATCAACAAACACTCCAAAAAGAAAAAAAAATCCATTTTCTGTCAAAATAATTATCAAAATTTTGTTCATTGCTAAATGAAATGAAAATGTTCATATAAAGAAATTAAAAAAAATATACACATTTAAATATCTTAAACCACATCTGTCAAAAAGACAGCACATTTAAGAGAATAGTGACAAGGTAAAACACTCAATAAGTACAAGAATACAATTATAATTATAAGAAGACAACATAAGGCAAACACTTCTGTGTTATCAGTTTAAAAGGAATAACAAAATAATTTTAAAAATGTAACTCTGTAATGAAATGTGAAAGACTTCAATTCTACAGACGAACTCCTTTTGATATTACAGTTTGATATAAGGTAAAATAACTACAAAAATATACATTACAGTCATTTTTTTTCCCTTCTCACACTACTTTAAAGACTTTTTCATTATTAAATAAATATACCTGTATTCCAACTGGATAAACTGATTAATGTTATACTTCATAGGTCTTCTTTCACTGATGCTGCAGTTTGCAGTTTTTTTTTCTCTTTCTCTTTTTTCTTGTTTCCATTATTTATCTTTATTATAATAAAGTTTTAAATTTAGTTTAGTAATCATAAATACTTTACTTGAGCATTTATGTTCACTTATGACAAAATTACTTTATTTTTTATTTTTACTAATAATCATTGGTTATAATATTGTATAAATCAATAAGGTTTTTTTTGGACATATCATCTCTAAAGCATTTGTATGTATTTACATAAATGATTTTTATTTATTTATTTCTAAAATAAATGGTAATTTACAAGTTTACATTAAAAAAGTTTAAGAAAAAAGTATTTTTGAGCTAATATTTTTCATTAGCTCAAATTAAAAATTAATAATAAATCGGAGAAATTACAACACAATTTAATTCTTGTGCTAAAGTTCATTACTTAATTTATATTAAAAACAAAATTATGTTAAATTAACATTATTAAATGACACTGATTCTCACATTATCACTAGTAGTTGAATCACTTTCAAAATACTTAAGACAGCGTAAACCTTCTACTACATGCTGCAATGCCATATTGCATCTTTCTTCAATACTGCCAACCAATGGGGGTGGTGCTGTTGAAGAATCACTATATTTATAATGCCTCCTTCGATCACTGTTACCTGCAGTAAAAGAATAAAATTTAGCTAATATTTTAACAATCTGCCTCACTTGTAACAACTGCACCACAATCAGTGCAAATTATAATCTTGCCAGCAAAAGAAAACAGGTAAAGATAATAAATCGGTAGGAATTATGAACAACCAAGAATTTATCAGTGACTAAGAAAAAAGTGTTCTTATTTTTTTATTATATACAACAAGTCTCTTGATTTATAAAAATGATTAAGACATATAAAATTTAATATTTCACATGATTTTTTAATATTTTATCAGAATCGCTGATATTACCAGTTATCAATTTTCAGTTATTTTTCTAATACTTTTAAGTAAGTATATGGTTCAAAAACAAACTTTGGGATAAAACTTGTTCTAACAATTATTCTCTACTTTCATTTCATTATAAGGCAGAATGCATTGATTATTCAAAAATGTTGAGCTGAAAACAAATACTTAATGCAGATTTAATAAAAAATAAATAAAAATAGTAACATAAAAACAGAAGTTTTTATGTTATTATTTTTATTTATTTATTTTTAATTAAGACAGAGGTCTTAATCTGAAAAATAGTTAATAGAAATTTCTTAATTAGCCATAAGACTACACAATAAAAAAACCCACATATAAAAATACTGAAAACAACATTAATAATCCACAGCATAATTATGTTCAATGTAAACATCAAAAGCAACATAAAAACAAAAACTGTTTTCTCATCTAGCTCTCCAAAAGTTTTTCCTTGAACAATGATCAAATACATTGCGCAAAAGGTTACAGCTCAGTTGCTGGAAACAAATTTAAACAACAAAAATGTGAGCTCAAGATTTTTCCGCTGATGAAAACTTGGGAAATATATACACACCATGTTTAAATGTGATGTATATACATAGAGAAAAACAATAATAATAGTGAGAAATTTAAAATTTCATTAATTAAAATTAAAATCGAAGCATTTAAAGTGCAAATCATGCACATTTAACCCTAGAAATAACAATTAGAATTGTTATTTCAACAACTATTTGACAATACAACTGTAACTACCACTCAAAACACATGACTTTATACATCATATAATGTCATGGGCAAATAACACAAAAGTGTTTATTGTCCAAATTATATATATATATATATATAAAACTTGTGCAGCACAATTTATTGTGGTATACAATATAATATATTATAAATATACATATATATTTTATTTTCTCAGAGCATTCTGCACTTTTAGCACAGCATCATCTAAATCTACTTTTAACCTATCCTGGGCTTTTAGCTGCACCAAAATTATTTAAGTGTGATTATTTAAAAAATAATAAAATTTTCCATTTCATCACATGAAAAAGCTTAGGATATATTATTTATCCAAGTTAAAGTCTGAAGTCAAGTTCATTTTCAAGAAGAGCATCAGTACAAAGAAAGCCACTCTAGTCCTGAGACTAATCTTAGCAGGTAAGCTTAAGAATGTTCATCTAAATGGCATTTGTAGATCCAAAGGAGAAATATGATCACATAGAAGGAACAAAATGATGAATATTTAAAAAAAAAAATAAAACTAGAAAGTAGGAAAAAGACATATATGCAATCTGTACAAGAATTAAGTAGCAATGATAAAGGCAGATTCAGCCTTCACCTAACAAAAAAATGGAGCAAGACAAGGATGTAGATGCCTCCCACTGCTTTTCACCTAGTGTAAAGAAGTAATTCAGCATTGAAAAATAAATCTGAGGCTGAAATAAATATCCAAGGAAAAAGTATAAATGTTAAGATTCACAGAAGAAAGCAAAACATCTCTGAAAATCTATTTAACAGAATGGATTTATTGCTGGGACAAAAACTGTTTGAAAATAAATATGAGTAGAAAAAAGAAATAAAATAGCAAAAAAAGAAGAATACATTTTTAAAGGTAGGTATAACATGCCAGAAGTTAAAAAATGTTGTTATTAAGGAAAAAAATTAAACAAGATGAATAAAATAAAGATATCAAAAACAAGAACACAAGGGAGAACTTTTATGCAGAAAAGAAATCTGTTAGTAATTAATAAATATATTTGAGCAAGTAAGAAAACTTTCATAAAAATATACTGTGAAGTGTGTGCTTTATGGTAGCAAAACATGGCCAGTAGGAAAAGCAGAAAGAGATAAGAATAGAGGCCTTTGAAATGTGTGTTGCAGTAGGATGTTGAAAAGCAGGTAGGTGACAAAATATGAAATGAAGATAAAGATAAGTTTGTGGGAAAATCTTGTAAAGAGATAAGCTAGGTTGGTGGACCATAAACTAAAACATTCAGATTTAGTTAAATTCACAATAGAGGGATATGTAGAAGGTAAAACCTGCAAAGGATACAGTAACTATGCTGAGGTTAAATGATTAATTCATTACAGAAAGGAATGGAGAATTGGAGTACAGTATCAAACCAGTCAACTGGACTAAATTACAAAAAAGCATAATTAAATAATAATTTGTTAAAATAAAAACAACTACTTATTAGAATCACAAATCAAAGTGCCTAGTCTTTAAAGTGTTTCAATATCTTCCATATAGTAATAAATGGAAGAAATGAATCTCAGAAAAAAATATTTTAGTGTTTTTTCTTAACAATTAAACTTTGATTACAATTTCATAATAACCTTTTTTTTTTCTTTTTTCATTTTGTATCTTACTGATAATTTTGTTATATTTTAACCAATATTTTCCACTTGATTTTTCATTGGAGATAATTTATTACCATTTTATAATTAGTAGATCAGACATAATTCAGATGTGTACCACTTTATACTAATGTTCAAAAAATCACTTTCAGATATAGGAAAAAAGAACTACCTTTAACAAATTATACTGAAACTTAATAAGTTGTTAATTAGTTAACAACTAGTCGTCAAAATGAAGGCTCTCAGCATATAGTTGAAAACAGAAAATAATGTTTAGTTAAACACCTCTCAAAAAAGATGTGATGTAAAAATTAAATTTAAAGATTCATGCCAAATTTATTAAAGAGATTTGCTTATATAAAGTTAAACAAAATATGTGTAATTAATTGGATGAATAGCTGCATACTATAGTATTTAATGCAGATAATTGTACAGGTAGGGAAGATACATCATTGGTGTTAATTAGTCAAAGGTTTTAAATCTAATTTAAAACACTACTCAATCCATTTACCATCTATTTGCTAACTATTAATCCATTTAAAATTTCTGTAAATTTCCTTATTTTAAATTAACTTCATATACCTGATGGATGATGTTGAAAATTAGAAACGCATAATGATTTTACAGCAACTGAATTAGTAGCTTCTTTATCACAATCAAAATCATCATAATCATCATCAACACTATGTTCATCAGTTGCCTGACTATCATTGTCATCATCTTCAGTAACATGATCAGTAGAATCAATGTCATTCATTGCAGGGCACGTAGGATCTGTATTCACTGGCACATATAAATCTGATAGCATGTAGTGAGCAGATGTAACTATCTGTATAAAAAATTAATAATTCTGAATTAAAAATTTTTTAACATCCATTATTAGTTCAAGTTAATAACATTTTATGAGCGGTAGGTCATACATAACCTGCTTCCAAACTTACATAATGTTTGCAGTACATTGTGACCAAATACCCATAAATCTTTATTATGAATTTTTTTTTTAACCTTGAATAATATTTTGTATATTTTCTCGGTCTATAAATGAACATTTATTCAAAATATGTAATTAGATTTTAAAAAGATACAAACTTTTTTTAACGAAACAATGTTAAAAATACATTAATATATTTCAAAAATATTACTTTTTTCATTTACATTTGAAAACTTTATTATGCATGAATATACTAAATTGAAATATAACTTGTTTTAAACACATATACATGCATACACCATGTGTGTGTGTGTGTATATAAATTAATTTATTTAAATTTTTTGTAGTCCATTCTTCCTCTGTATTTAAATTCTAATTATATAATATAAACTTATTCAACCACTCCACAAAGTACAGCATTCAAGAGCATTCTTATCTTACTTTTTTTTCCATTAAAGCGCTTTCAGACAAAGCCCATCTTCAGTAATGCTTTTTAATTTTTTTCTTTATTGACTGAACTATAATAAATATTTTTTTTATTCACTGAACAAATATTTGTTCTATAAATTTTAACGTATATGTATTCTAATGTATAAATGTAAATAAAAAAAAATAGAAAACATTACTGAAGACAGGCTTATGCCCAAAAGCGCTGCAATGAAAAAAAAAAAGGTAAGGTAAGAATGCTCTTTAATTCTGTAGTTTGTGGAGTGACTGAATAAGTTTATATTTTGTATTGTGTTTGAGCGTGTGCAGCATGAATGCAGTTCTAATCATCCTAATTTTTATGCAAACATTAATCATATTCATAATTCTTTTTACACATATTTGTCTAGTTTACAACCAAATTAAGTAGAAAGGATCGGTGAGAGTTTATACAGCCAGATGTCCTTCATGAGAAAAATTTATCATCATTATTTACATCGATAATGATGGTAGTTTAATGAAAAATAGCAAAATTTTGCTTGCAATCAAACTCGGGACCAGATGAATGTGGAAGCCAGCATTCTGTCCACTAGACAATGTCTGTTAACATGTCTGCATATGATAATCAGTGTATTATTCAAGGGATGTCATTATAGACTAAATATACTACATCAATAATTATACTTTATATTTCATCTTATAACATACCTGAGGATATTTTTCCTTTGGTAATAATGATAGACAATTTTTTAATAACATTCTTATAGTTCCTGGTTGTGAATTGGAATTGTGTTTCATATTTCTGGCAACTCTATATAATAACATAGCAACTGGTACTGTAAATGGATTCTGCCCTTTCTCTATGAGGCCTTCGGAACACAATGATGTTAAATCATATAGTTTAACTACTTCCTCATCTTTACCTATATTTCAACAGCAAAAAATCTTATCAGAATTCATATAAAAAGATAATTAAAAAATAAGGCAAATACAAAATAAGATCTTTCTTTTATGAAAAAGTTCAACACTAATATATAAGCTATACAATTGAACATAAGTGCTAGATTGTACTGAAAAATGTTTCATTATGAATCAAGTGAGACTTTTTGTCTGTATGAAATAAAGAAAAAGCCTCTTTTTTTAGAAATTCAGATTATTTTGAACATTCAATGGAGAATACATAATGCAAAATTTTCATCTTGTGTAACCAAATACATTTGGAAAACTGATATGTACAACATGCACAACTATTTTATATGTAAGCAATAAATACTGCTACATAATGACAAATAGAAATACCAAAAGGCCTAGCTATGTTAGTCCGGCCAGTACTCTTTCAATCTTTTCTTACTTTTTCTCGTTTCATATGAAAGTCAATTCTAATATATTACAACTGTATTGAAAAAGATTTTCCACTGAATACTTGAAAAAATGTACACATTACTTATTTAACAAAAGAAAATGGGGTAAAACAAATTAAATGTTTGAGATCATACAACATTTTGGAAGCTTATGTACAAGTTTTTTCTTGTAAAATTTTGTTTAAAACAAAGGTTTTTATTATAGCCCACTAACATAGTTTCAGAAATCATATAAATTAAAAAATGTACAAAATATGAAATGAAAAGGCCTAACCTAAATGCAAGATAATAAACTTTATCTTTCAAATTAAACATGAACATAAGACATTATATAACTAATGATGAAAAATGAAATCTTACCTTTAAATAACCAATAAGTATGTCCAGCTTTAGTGGCATTCGATTTAAGAAATGATAGAATATTTTGTGCCACATCTCGGATTAATTTTGGCGAAAATTTAGAATCTGGCATTGTAGGTAGATCTTCAGTTTTAATTAATTCATAACGTTGAACTATGCCATCAAGATGATAACACATTACAACTTCTGGTACATTACACATTAGATTATCTAACCAATAATCAATGCCAGTCAATACACTGATTGGCTTTGCCATATCCCTAAAATAAAAAATAAAATCTTTTACTTTTATTAAAAGTACAATAAAAAAGGCACCTATGTAATTCAGACAGTAGAGCAGTCAAAGATCCAGTTCTCACCCTACATGTATACATCACTAACAGCATTATCCACCAACACTAGTATTTTTTAGGGTAACTTAAGAACAATCAGTTGATAATATTCAATATATATACACATATATATAAATATTTTGACTAAAATGATTAAATTGCTCTTTCAGAACTGTTAGAATAGTAAAGAACTGTTTCTGATCATACCAATCAGAACAATTAAAGCTGTATTCAAATATTATATTAAAACAATTATGTTTTCAATTATACAAATTTAAGCAAACCAAACAGTAGCATCACTATAACAAAAAACTGTATAATATTTGTATACATACAACCTTACTGAACTGATTAATATTACCAGGGATAGTTTACAACCACCAATACATTTTCTAGCAGAAAACTTAAATGTAGATCATACCCAGTTGAAAATATTTGATTTTACATCAAAGATTGATATGCTTTATTGAAATAAAGAGTATGCAAAAAAAAACTATCAGATATTATAGAATAATGTTAAAATTTAAATACTAACCTAAGCCTTAAGCTGATACAAGGATGTGTTGAACCACCAAATATTGGCATATCAGTACCAAGTAACATCTGTATATCTTCAAATGTCCAAACAACATTCCGAGCAAATTTATGATTAATTGTAGGATCAGGAAATTCTTCTTCTAAACGTGGTTCTGGTAGGAATCGAGCTTTCTAAGATGAAATTAAAAAGTATAAAGAAATAATAAACTAATAAAAAAAACTCAAATATAACTTCATAATTAAAACATAATTAAAAATAATTTCATACCAAAAACAATAGCCAATTCATTTACTATCACCATTAACATTGTACACAAATTTATATGATTTATCATCAATACAAATATATTGTTAAATATAATCAGTATACATTTGTTGTATTTATTCTATTATATAGATTAACAGTAATATTATTAAAAGTAACATTTTAATTGCTTTTGTCAACAATAATGTTTTCATTATTTAATGCAATACTAAAATTTTTAAAAGTGGCATTCATCATTACAAGTTCAATTTTACAAAGATAAAAATATATCTTATATTAAATAGAACCCATTAGCAAGGTTTAGCTCTTACACCAAAGTTCAGTTTGTTTACTTCTTTTTTTTTATACCAGCCAGTTGACAAATTCGATGCTATTCTACACTTCTTTCTGCTCTGTACTAATCTTCCAATTTTAACCTAATTAATACATGAGACATATTAGATATTAAAAGAAATTGGAACAAATTCACTTGCCGCCTAGTAACCCAGAGGACTGAAAAAATCATGTCAGTCAAGTTGTGCAGCAAGACAAGCATATTGGTAATGCACAGATGTTAATACTAATATAGTAATAATTACCTGATACAGTAATGATTTTAACTAGTTTCTGAGAACAAATAAGATACTTTTTAGATAAAACTTATACAACAGATATTGAGAATGATGAAGATGAAATCATTATAAAACTATATTCTATACTTTCTCAAGAAATGTCTGTATGTAATTTCCTCTTAAATTTATTGATTAAACTAATTTAAATACACAACAACCATCAGACTGAAGTATTAATCATTCAGCTGTAATAAAAGAACAGGAAACTCAAGAGTCAAGACAGTAAGCTTGAATTGTATAGTCAATTTTCACTAGTTTTTAACTTTTTCTCAGAAAAAATACTAAAACAAAAAGAAATGTCTGACATCTGAGTAACAATCTAACAACTACAGGAAGAAATAATAATTTATTTTGGGATTCACTAATAATCATTGTCATTTAATTTTAACTGAGAATGAGAAGAAACAGAATGGTTGATTCATCTCTAAAATGGAAATTCAATCTCAACAGAAATATTATTAATGGAATATTGTATAGAAAATACATGGCAATAAACTAAGTCAGGATAAACACATCAGTTTGTTTTTAATACAGGTAAATTAAAAAGGAGAAAATTAAATAGATAAGAGGAAAAATTTAAATAGATTAAAACCAAATATATCAGTGAAATGATTGATGACATAATATAATAGATACAGAGAGGGCATATTAATTTTTTATTATTAATGTTGTTTATAGAATAAACAATATTAGTAATCCAATAATTACTTGGTAGCATTTACCTTGTATATAACATGTCTACTCAGTTTCTTTTTCATTTGCTAATTTGAAATGCCCATTTCACCAAAAAATGGGCATCAGATTTTTTTATTTTTGATTTTTTTACATCTTTCACATATTTATAACAATTTTATATGAAAAACACCAAAAGACAATAAGAATAACACTTTTATTATAAAATATTAAATTTCTTTTTGTACTTTTAGATAAATGAACAAGTGAAGCAAACATAGAAAATGTAAATAAAATTAAATAATGCCATTTTGTATGTGAATTGTCATTGTGAATTACATGATAAAGAAGAAAGTGTGTTAAGACATAAGTATATAGATTTTTTTTTAAATTAATTTCTTACACTAATCACATAGGCAAAAAATCAGTAAAAGTAATATTTATATTTCAATAGCAAAAAATACATGAGAAAATTCTTTTCATAACTTTCAGTTTACCTCTTTATTTGATAAAAGACTTACATTCAAGGCAGCTTTCAGACTACCATATAACTTTGTAATATCCCAATAAATGTCACTACAAAAATACCTCTAAATGGGTCTTACACATGAGTACTTGAACAAAGAAGCAATTAAAAAATTAAAACTTCACAAATATAAAAAACAGCAGGAGTACTGAAAGAATATAGGTCCAATTAACTAATTCTCAGATTTTATAAAACCTTACATATTTATTATCATGTGTTGGTGTAGCATCTGATTGAGGTTTATGTCCTTGCCCATTTATTGTCGTCTGTTGGCAATGACGAGATTCAGATGATGGTTCAGCCAAGCTATGATGTAAAAATTTAGATACCAATGACTTTTGTTGAAGTGCATAACGACTGTTATTCTTCAATATAACACTTTTTTCCTGTTTTATAACAGAATAAGGACAAATTTAGTATAAATATATATTAAATGAAAGTTAAGCCACCAAAACATAGAAAATTGGTAAGTTAAATTTACCATATTAATCCCAAGAATCGACTTTCACGTGATCCCACATCTTCACGTATTTAATTCTATAATAACATTAAAATAAATTATTTTTATAATTTGTGAATTTTGAATTGTCAAAAATGTTACTATTTCATAAATTTTGAAGTTACTATGGACAAATATGCGAATTCTATCCAGTAATGGAATGATGTAATTTTTTTCCCTATTAACTAGTTTTTACAGTACCTTCAATTGGTATTAAAGTCTATATCTTTACAACCAACATATTCTTTTAATTTTTTGTCATTTTATTTAAAATTATGTTTTATATTTTGGAATTTTGAATTTAATAAAATAAAATGACAATTTCAAATAAAACAATAAAAAATTAAAAAAATAAGTTTCAATGTAATATATAAGAATTTAATACCAACTGACATTGCAGGATACTGCAAATACTAGTTAGAAATTAATATAGTAACTTTAACTTATTTAATTTTTGTTTTGGTGGTTTACATTTCATGTAATATTAAATCTTATTAACAGAATAGTCAATATGTTGATGAATTATATATATATTTATATTATTTGGCAGAAATAAACAACAGATTAAATGGTTCTAGTCAAAATGATAAACCATCCCAGTTTATCCCAAACCCAGGCAGTCACTCTATGGGTTGATGTTTCTCTATCCACTCATAATCCTTAAGCTTCCTTTCTTCTACTTTAATCAGATACTATAGGAATTCTACCAGCTGCCAACTTGCTTCCATTTATAGACATGACATCTTAAATTATTCAGTTGGGGATCGACTTCTTAATGGGAACTCAATGGGATGGTAACTTTGGGTGTGAGTCTGAAATCTAGGATTGTATAAAAAAACCCATGTAAATGTGAAACATGTATTATCATGTAAACCCACACATTCTAAATTTTATCAACTTCAAGTACTTTAACAACCGATTCTATTTTTTATATTTTAGTACAAATGAGAGAGAGTTCAATAATTTAAACTTGCAAATTTACTAGCACTTTTTTTCTATTTTAAACAACTACAACCTTCCTTAGCTGTTGCTTTTGACCCTTCTTTCAAATTTTTAGGTTGTACGGAATATTCCTCTTCTATTTTTAAAAAATTTGTAATATATAATAATGTCACCTCCCTCTATGAATCATGAGACCTTGCCGATGGTGAGGAGGCTTCAGTGCTCAGTGATACAGAGTAGCTGGAACAAAGGTGCAACCATATTGGAGAGGTATCTGTTGAGAGCCGGACTCAGGAATGATTCCTGAAAGAGGGCAGCAGCTCTTTCAGTAGTTTAGTAGTGTTGAGGGCGTAGGTCAGGACAACTTAAACGGCCTTAATCAACATCACTAAATCCTCTGAGGACTGCGCAGCTGAAAGCAATGGAAAACTACAGCTGCTTTTTTCTAAGAAATTTTTGCTCTCTGCATTTTCATATAACAAAAATGGAGGCGCCTTCCTTGGTAAAATAATCCTGAGTTAAGCTAGTACCCCATTCGGATCTCCGGGTGGGGACTACTAAGAAAGGGGTCACCAGAAAATTAAAAAATAACATTCTATGAGTCGGAGTGTGGAATGTTCGAAGTTTAAAAAAGTTGGTAGGTTAGAAAATTTAAAGAGGGAAATGGATAGGATAAATGTAGATGTAGTAGGAATTAACGAGGTTCAATAGGAAAAGGAAAACGACTTTTGGAGCTAATTTAGAATAATTAGCTCAGCTTCAAATAATGGGGAGGCAGTAGTATATTTAAATTAAAAAAAAAAAGGAAATGAAGTCGGATTCGAACCGATGTGTCTTTTTTCCCTTGTAAGATCCAAATATTTCATTAACTAAAATTTCATTTGGCTATAACTCTGGAATCAATGAAAAAAGTACAACTTACAATATACCATTGAAAAGCTCTCAATGAGGGCTTATTACTGCAATTTAAAAAAAAGTCCAAAATCCAAATAATTTGGATTTTTGGGCTTTTTTGGACACTTTTGGCCAGTCAGTTGCAATCATAAAGATGTTTACAACAGTCCTAAATCCAAAATTTTAACATCCTATGGCTAATCATTTTTCAGAAAAACCTAATACCAATAGTCAAATTTCACAGGATCCCGCATCATCAGTCTGTATCTAATGTGAAAGTTGACTATTGGTATTAGTTTTTACAGGGTTTTCTGTTACTGTGTTTGATGGTTAAGTTGTTTTTTGGGTTTAATTGGCACAGTGATTAGTATGTAGATAAATTATTTGAATTCTCAGAAAGTTAAAACAAAATACATACAATCTGGAAGAAACAAATCCAAACAATTCAACAAATTTTATTTATTCAGAGGGGTTAAAGACTATAAGTTTTACATAAGATAAAGGACACAGCTTTTTACAATTATACAAATAAAATATTTCTTCACTCCTTGTTATGTATTTAATAATACATGTGCACTTCACTCCGCCATTGATCCCACTCATACAGGTCACACCACATTGAAATGGACCACATATATACAACCACACATGAAAATCTTACAAATTAACAGCAAAAGAGCAACATAGATATACTTCAGGAATTCAAAATATAAAAATACAGACAAACATATGAATACAATATTCTAAATGATCATACACGCTGTTTAAACACATCATATACAAAAAGATCTTTCATAAACCCAATTCAAACATCATTACAGTGCAACTCCAAATGTAACAGAACAATCAACACTCCCACAGCATTCTCTGAGAAACCAAAAACAAGGAAATGAAAGCTTAGACACAGGTAAAGATTATAACTTCCAATTTAAAATAAGGTACACTGTAATTGAATTTAAAAAATTCTCAATTTTTAAAACAGTACATAAATTTAGATTATAATTTAAACTGATAAGTTTTTAATTATGGTTGTGTTATTAAAATCTGTTATTTAACACCAAGTAATATGAGCAAAATAACAAGATAATAAAAACCAACAACAATTCAAAAATAAATAAATACAAGCACCTTAAACCTTGTCTAAGTGCATATTAAAAAATATATCATCAGTTATTAAAAATATGATTATTTTTATGCTATTTTATTGAATTTTTTATAATGTATCACAATTATCTACAAAATGGATAATGTAGTGAACATCAAACTGAATAGTTAAGTGTTTAAAAAATCTTTTTTATAAATTATGAAGAAGCAAATTAACTTCTTGTTTTTAAATGTATACACTAGAAGTTATTAATTTGTCATAGGCTACAAAATCTTGAACAAAAAATAATTTTTTGTCTGAAGAAAAAGGGTAGAAAGTCTTTGTTTAAACTTTCCAATTTGCTATCATATTTCAATTTACTATCACCTATCAGTTCCTAATTATGACTTCATCTAAGGTGAAGCTAACTGTAACCATAATTTATCAAAACACATGAAAAGACTAATGAATTAAACAAAAAAAATCTGTCAGTACTCATTACAAAATGATATACAACAAACACCTAAATAAGGTTATATTTAAACTTTACTGTAACTTTTTATAATCTCCAAGAATCAGTTTCACCATTGTACAATCAATATATACTTAAAAGAGATTTGAATAAAACTTACTTAGTCGTAAAAACTCAGTTCATTATAACAACTAATTTTTACATTAAATTTAAATTTAAAATACAGTTTTTTCCGCTGCATCTGTTCACCACCTTTAGAGTGTTTCATGGATTTATCTATCTTTTGACAAGGAAGAGGTTAATTTCTTTACATAATAATCTTAGGTATATTTATACAAACTCAACTTGAGAACTGAGATAATTCTCTAACATAAAATTGTATGTAGATCATATAGAAATGACATACATTACCCTAACAATAAATTCTTTAAACTAAAAACATTTATTTATTTATTAAACATTTGGATCAATTATTTTTCATAAAAAAAAAAAAAAATTGAAAATTAATTAATTTTTGCAAATATAAATAAACAAAACGGAAAGGAAAAAATAAAATGGCTTTGGTTACATCTACAGTAATAAATTTTACTCTCTGATCATTTATTAAATTAATACAAGGGATTTAACATTAAAAAAAAATTATGAAGTTGTTAAATCAAAAGAAAAACTTCACATATAACCATTTTTATTACATATGTGATAAAAATAATAGTTATGCTTAACTAATCAATGCTTGGGTTTTTGCCTTTTTGAAGTAATTAGCCAATTTTAAAAAAGATTATCAGGTTTATTTATTTTGTACAAGACATTCCTGTTTATGCAATTTTCAATAAACCATAAACAACAGCAAAGAACATCCTTTTTATTATAGTTTTTTTAAACTTCACACACCCATTGAATATGATGTTTAATCCAATTTTGAAAAAAAAAATTAAGATTAAAAATCTTAAAATTACTAAATATAATATCAGAGCTACATTTAATCTTTATAGAAGGTGTAAAATAACATAACTCCAATTACCCATATTTATGACCCTCTGTCATACATACATTGTCGTCAAATGGCTTTGACGACACGTAATTCATAACCTTGTGGTGGCCTTGAAAAGGACTGTTTTTTGGTGTTAGCTCTGAGAAGAGCTGTTGGGTCTGGAAATTGGTCTCCGGCAGAGTCGGGGAGTTGCGGCTCGTCCATTGAAGTCCGACCGGGTTTTCCATCAGCAGCAGTTGGGTCCCCACTACAGCATAGCAGGAGTGGCCTCCAGAGCCTCGCAGTGTTGGGTTGGCGTCGGTCGTCCTTCTCCAGCATGGCTGAGGCGGTTCTCCCAAGTGATCCCATGCTGGGCCGACTCCGGCGGGGATGTTGGCGTCTGCCAGCCAGGGCGATTGAAACATGGCGAGCTAGATCTAGAAGTTAGTGTCCAAGTCCAGCGGCCCTTGACAGGCTGACCAGAGCAACTGAAGCAGGAATGTAGTGTCCACATTCAGCGGCTCCCTCGTCAGACCGGCCAGGCCTAGTTCTCCAGCGGGATGTTGCATCCGCCAGGAGGTCCCACGTTGAGCCGGCCAAGGAACTTCTGTCTACTCCAGAGGTAGTGGTCAACAATGAATTGCCAATTCACTCATGCACACTCTTTTATTGGAGCCTGAGAGTGGTGGAGCTGCAGCGCCACTATGGAGGGAGAACTGCGCGGTGGGAGTGATGCTTGCATCAGCACGTCCGTATACTGTGTGCCCCATTCACAATGTTGCTACCGTATATATATATATATATATATATATATATATATATATATATATATATATATATATATATATATATATATATGTTGCTACAATATATATATAGAATAAAAAAATATTTTTACCTACCTAAAAAAAAATCATATTTATAATTAAATAAAGAATATAAAAAGTAAATTAGTTATACTGTATACCTTGTACCTTTTCATTTAATGAGTGAAGTACATGCTCATAAAAAAATTTTCTGAGCCAAACCCAATCATTTTCAGCCTGCCTTAACAAATGTTTGTGAATATCAAATTCATCTATCAGTAATGTATTTTCAATTCGATGAACCATCATACTGACCTAAAAAAAACATAAACAACAGTAAGTAAAACTAGATAAAAAAAAAGTAAGTAAAAACAGGATAATTTATTACTTGAATACTGAATTCGGCATTAACTTTTCCTTACTCTTCTTCAAAATGTGGTAAAAATGTTTACCATATTTTAATAATTGAATCTTCTTTATAAAAAGTCTAATATACTTTTTTTATAATTAATTCATGGCTAATTGGTAGAATCTCTATCTTTCATCCAGAAAGTTCAGATTTGAATCCTGGACTGTACATGTATATAACTTAAGATATAATTAGAAAAAATATACAAACTTATAAAATCAAATACAACTGTTTTTTTAAAGTAAACACAAAAAGTTAATATTATTTAATAATAGGCGAAAGCAACATTTCATACAATCAAATTGATAAAATTATAAACTTTGACAACTAGTAAGTAACATTTGAAAACAGATGCCGGAAAATCATCTGTTGTCCACTGTCATGCAAACAAGGAAAGATAATTGTGGATATTATATTACATTATACACAATGCTCACAAAACTTTATAATTTACCACAGAAGTCAATGACACCCCTGAGCTATAGGGATGATCCTGTAATTTTTTTTTAATAAATAATACAATTCATAACAACAATAATTATCAATAAAAGTAACATTTTGCTGAGAAAAATGTTTAAAAGAAAATTTCACAAAATTCAACAAGTTGTGTAATTTTTAAAATTCTTTATCATTTTTTAAAAATCTACAATACAAAAGAAAAGTAAAAAAGAAAAAATTTCAATACAAAATACAATAAATCTTTTAAACAAGAGATGACATGCATCACCTACTATGTCAATAAGACATACAAAATGAACAAATTTTAAGGAAAATATAAACAGTAATTAATAGTATAAGAAAGACTTTCAAAAATAAATTCTGTAGGCCTATAGCCATATGGGTAAAATTTGAACAAATTTTATCATCACGTATGATTTTCTATGTACTGAATTTTTTAAATCAGCGACAGAATCAATACACACTAAAGATAACCTTATGGTACAAGGGTTATCTAAAATGATCAATAAAAATGATTACCATCAAAATCATGCAGTTTAAAAGAATTGAAATACAAGAATTTTGGTACAAGATAAAAGGCAAACCAAATAAAAGATGAATTAATTTATAATCCACCCATAAATAAAGCTACAGAGTAATTACAAAGAGAAAAAATGACAAGATCATTATCAAAATTTTGTTAATAACTCACCATAAGTATCTGCTAACGGGTTTTAATAAATGCGAGCATATGAAAAAAAATTATATATTAAATAATCAAACAATGAATAATAAAATTTCTGTTAACATTATCCCAAACATTAAAAAATTTATTTTTTTCTTTTAATTAATTATAATAGGCAACAATTTTTAAGTATTTTTCCATTCTTCATGTGTAAACTATCTGTCTAGTAATTAAGAATTGTATCCATACAATTAGTAATACCAATTTATAACCTAAAAGAAGGCTTGGTACATTATGAAACACGTCAAGATATGACAAACTGCTGAGATTTACTTGCATCAAAAAAAGAAATTAATTTACGTACAGTTTTCCAAAACACAAAAATCTAAATACTAAAATATTGTGTTAAAGTAATTATAACCTACATTGCTTCACAAAAAATAAAACTTTTTTAATAATAAAATTATATTTACTGACCGGTCCTCTACTGTATGGAATCTTCAGTAATTTTTTAACATTTTCAGCATCAGAAATAACATCAACTTCACCTGTGCAATCGGGAAACATGTGTGCCATTCGAAAACTTAAAAAATTCAAAAGCAAAGATAAAATTAGTTAATGTAAAATGATAAAGTACACATGATTTTAATATGTACTTTGTAAATAATTTTAACCATTTTGGTTCCATTAGTAACATATAGCACATTTGCTCAAATATGCATTGTATATACAATTTAAAATAATTACTTGGCTTGGTCTGTAAATGTAAGTCTTTTACATATCTTCAAAATGACTGCTTATTTTCTGCTCTTCAGATTACAAAATTATGATAAGGCTTAGCTAAAAAGTTATATGAAATTTTTATATTGAATGTTATTTTTGATTTAATAAAATTTTTATTTAAGTTAAACATGTATATTTATATTTCACTTCAGAAAACCGTATTCTATGTATAAAGATTAATATAATACTAAACTGAATTATAATCAAACTCTTTTGTAAAAATGAATGTAACTGAACACACAACTAAACATATTTTGCTTCACAGTGTACGAATAAATAGCATACATGTGCATCTTATGAGTAGAATACACATGTGAAACATGAAAGCTGTTACCTCAATCCTTGATCACATTCTACATTAAGTCAGAAACTCTGTACAGATTTCTTAATTACACAAAACAGATTTACAGAATGAAGATTTATTAACACAAAGATATACAAAAATCAAATCATTTTATAAACAATGTCTTATCAAAAAGTTCACCAATGGTTAGGACAAAAATAAATTGCAATCAATAGCAGCAAAATGCACTGAAAAAACATAAGGAATAAATAATTCAACTTGTAAACTCCATAGAGAAAATTACTCTGGACTGCACTGTCATATTAATTATCTGTCACTGACTACACTAAAAATCACCAAGAAATATTAAAACTCTACTTAAAATCTACAAGTCTATACAATGAAACTCCTGCAATGGGGCTAACATTTTTATATAGAAATATTAATCCTAAATCTTTGAATTTTCCTCTCCAAAACATTTTTTTGGGTGAAACTTACATTTCATGTTTTTAATATTAGGTTACAGAACTTTAGTGCATTAAAATGTGATAAAATAAAGTTGGCTCAAATCTTTTACTTAGTTATTCACTTTTTATACAAATTACACAAACTGCATTTTCATATGACTTTTTACTTTCATTTAGATGCAAACAAAACAGAAAGTATACATAGTGATCATTTACATAACCATGATAATGAAACTAAATAATCATAGTTCAATTTCTGTGTTTAATACAGACAAATATTTTACTTATTAATCTTTCAAAATAAAAGATTTTTCACTTTTCAAATGTCAGTACAATTCATATAATTAAAAATCAGCAGTTTACATAATAAATTAGCGACTAGTGGTGCAACTTATAACCTCCTGTTAGTAAAAATAATAAATACATTCAACACAAAGAGAAAAAATAATACATTAAGTCACTGCACATTATTATGTTGATAATGTTTGTTACAATATAAATAATAGTAAGAAAAATAATATATAATAATAATAATACAAAAGATTACACAAATTTCACACAGCAAGTAAAATTTAAACAGTTTTCCTTGTTAATAATAAAAATAATACATATAAATACAAAATATAATTGATTACAAAGATAAAACAACATGTAACGATAATGATAGGTAATAATAAACAAATTATTAAATTATTTTCCTAAATATTTGGAGCTGAGATTTAGCATTTGTACTGTAAAAGTTAAAAGGAAGCAATCATTATTTTGATTAACAAGCAATTAATAAATTAAAATGGAGTGCCAAGACTGAATGAACTAGAAACTTGGAACCCAACACATGATGGTCTCCATAAATAAAAAAACTACTGAAAAAATGGCTTTTTTATAACTAAATCTTAGAGTGAAAAGGGGTGGATGCAAATATATGTAATACAAAGAAAGATAGAATCTTGAAATTCTGCACATAATAGCTCCAAAATGCTTGGAGTAATACATAAGTTACATTATGATTGAGCAATAGTTAAAACTCTACTTAAAATCTAAAAGTCTAAGCAATGAGACTCCTGCAATGGAACCAACATTTTTATACAGAAATGTTAATCCTACATCTTTGGATTTAGGATTAATATCATGCAAGTCAATTTCTGTAATCTCAATTAAGAATTGAGATTAGGGTAAATTATTAAAGTTTGATTAAAGACCAGTTCCTAACAAAATATGTTTCAGTCAGTTGTTTATTTAGTATTTGAGGAAAAACATACACATTGCATATAAATATATGCAGTAAGTACAGAAAACACAATAATGACAAAGATTGAACAATGACCAGATTATACAATTATAGTAAAATGTGTCTTACATGAAGTTGGTTTCAAGTGATGTTATTAAAGTTATATGAAAACTTATTAAACAATTTCGCTTCAAACCATCTTTAAAATGCTTAAACAGGAAAATCTGTTTTGTAGCTCTTTAAATTTAAAAGAGCTAGAAATATTAATCAAGAGGATCATATGAATTATAAAATCTTAATATCTAATAGTCATTTGTAAACTTTGTTCACTAAATTTCTGATTGATCTCGCTAAACAAACTGCTACTAAATTGTAGGTAAAGAATTTTTTTCCAAAAAAAAAGGGCAAAGCTATGTAAGTTGGAAATAAAGTATGCTATTTTTTTCTCTACCTTCCCCTAGAACATCACAAGAACATTCATCACTTTATAAAATACATGTAAAAACTTGAAAAAAGTATCACTAATGTAAATGTTAAATATGTTAAAAGCACAATTTATCTGTCTGAACAAAACATATACTTCAGCTACTTTAACAGAAGCTATAAAGCTACCAAGACATTCTAACTCTTTAAAAATGAAGAACATTTTAAAATACCACTTTAAATATTGTTTAATTTTCCTAACATTTTGCATCATTGGTATTATACAATTTATATAAAGATAGAGTATTTTATTACAATTGTTGGTTAAGTGGATACTCTATTTTTATATAAATTAAATATTGTTAGCCAGCAAGAAACACTGTAAAAAATTTGAATAGGCAAATGGTTATTACTTGGCAAATTTTCTGATTTTTTTTAATCACAAGATTAAAATTCAAAAAGATATTGATATAACCAAAGATGTAACAAAGATCGTAAGAGGCTAGTAATTTGCTTCATTTGGAATTACTTATTCCAAACATTTGTGTGTTCTACATATATGCATATATTCAAATTGGTGTCAGTTACATCACTAACAACAAAGGATAAAACAACCTTTACAAGAAAACTCACACAAGGAAAAATTTCATTTTCAATAAAATAAGAATCCCTTTAATTTTTTTAAATATACATTTAAGTTATATTCCAGGCGTTTATTGTTTAAAAAATAATATGAAAATATAAACATCACAGAAGTAAAACTATAAAGTTTCAACATTGTTTTTAATTTTTTGGAGTTCAATTTACAAAATAAAGAGAAACGTACTAGATACTGAACACAATAAATAAATGCTTAATAATTCTCAATAGCGTTATTTAGGTGTCTACCTACAAATTAATAAGTTTTATCCTGATGTCCTATGATACAACACATTACAATAACTTGTACCATGCAAGCATATATGAAAACTAATCTAAAGAAAAACAAAAACAGATCAAATGGTTTTGCTACATTGTGGAATATCAATGATTTGAAGTATATTTCATAAACTATACCAAATATTGGCTGGAATAATCACAATATTCCCATAAAATTCTTTCTCATGATAGCTAAAAAAAAAAACAGCATACATGAGATGATTCATAATAAATAATGAACAATAAAAATTTTAATATAAAAATTAAAAGGTAATTGTTTAAAAATAAATGGAAACCTGCAAAATCCAGTTGAGTGTGAAAGTACATGCTGCAACCCATAAGATTCTGCAGAACTACTAAGCCAGTTGGAAGGGGGAAGATTCAAATCAGTATTACATTGTAACTGTGCAAAGTTAGCAGGTGTCTGAACAGCTGAATACTTAACAACAGCTGTAGATTTTACACCCTTTTCATCTTGCTTAGTTGATACATTACTTTTTTTCTCTTCTTTCCCCTAAAACATCACATGAACATTCATCACTTTATAAAATACAGTGAAAACAAGTATTACTAACGTAAATGTTAAACATGTTATAAAACTTCCAATTTAAACACTTTAAGAGAAGAATTTTGAAGGGCTACTATGCAATCCTGGAAATTTTGAAAAGTATGACTAAATTTTTTTTGTTTTCTGATTAACAAAGAATTGAATGGATTATGCAAACACAAAAAAGGAAATTTCAGTCAACAATATTATATGACATGCTGTAAAATGCATTTTGATAAGTATAACAATCAAACTAAAATGAAAAAAGACATATAATTCTATATTTATTAGTTGTGACACCAATAAATTTTAAAGCACAAAATTAATTTTTCTGCTGCTACTGTGATCTAATTATTGGTACTTCATTTCCCATTTCCAGCAATTTTCCTAATTAATGAAGCTGACAGGCTAACATTAAAATGAAATTCTGTTAAATATTATCAATTCTATCAGAAAACTGGGAAATGAAAACATTACAATTAAAAAATAACTTTCGGTTCAATATACATTATTGGTAAATATTAATCTTACGATTAAAATCCATCTATTCATCACGCAAGTCAAAACGATTCAAATGAAACAGAATTAAGTAGATGGAATACCATACATTCCCAATTAAAACATTTTAAATTAATTTATAGAATCTAATAAATTGAAAGAACCTTTTTCGCTTCATTTCTCACTAAACTCGCGCACATCTCATAAGAATATTAGAAAATTTCACCCAAAACTCAGCAGAGCTTAAACGTTCAAACTGCTTCCAAGACCAGTTCCACCAAAATAACATAACCTCAGTTCAAATTTCTACATACATGAGAACGACGTAGGTACTGCTAGAACATTCTCGAAACATAGAGTATACAATCAGAACAATCCAAATATATATAACTCAATTTTTAATTACACAATAAAGCAGAAAAAACTAAATAATTTATCTCTGGGTTCCACACTTCACTATTATTTACAATTAATAACAATTTATTTTTTAAGTAATCGATTTCTTGTCGAAATTAAAATAATCTCAATATTAACAAATAAATTTTTTAAAAATCCGACCACTTATGTTAATAGAGAAAAATCAACAAACACAATTTACTTACATCTTTAACTGGGTTTTTAAAACTAATATTTTGAACTCTATGTTCAAATTTTATTATCAGCTGCTAAAGTACAGTTGCGGTTCAGTAATGTACTAAAGTTTACTTCTATTGAAAAAAAATTTTGTGGTCGGTTGAACATAAATGAGAAAGGGTATTTCTTCATATTTCAGTTACAGATATTGCAATTTGCTTATTTTTAAAAACATTAATGACGTTTTGCAAGTTATTTACTTATACTTGCAAGAAATTTTAACTTTTTTATTTCGTTAACAAATAGTTTGAATTAGAAAATACAACATATTGAAGTAGCTTTTTGATATACAACCATAAATTTAGCTATTTTACTTTATATTCCTGACCCCTTATACTTGTGCTTTACGAATAACAGATATAAAAAGTGAGCAGGGGTGTCCTTCGTACATAGTGATGAAACCAGTTTAAAAGCATGTAGATCATTGCAAATCAATCGGTGATAAGACTTTCAGCTCTTTTTGACGATTCCAAATGCTGAGCTAGCTCTAGAAAACAACTTCTTTTGTCAAAATTTATTTCTCGCTTGATTGATTGGTGGATTTGAGAAGCTAAGAGCTCATCTGCCGTCATACTTCTACACAGTGTACTCTGTCAAACTCGTTTCCCTCGCAATACTGTTCTTTATCAATATTGGACAGTTTCAGCTTTAACACTGTCGTCTTCCACGAATTCTCTGTGTTTTTCATTTTATTTTTAAACTCTTAATAAGATTTCTTATTAACGGTACTTTCATCGAGTACGGGCGCCACCTCTTGCTTCTTTAAAGTGGTTGCTTTTTGTAACGAATTTCTTTATAAATTATTAATCTATAGCCTACTGCATTACTCCAACTTAATGATCACGGAAAATTTATTTATTGATTGCTGCATGGCGACTTCCAGCTACCAGGTATCGCTTATTCTGTCTAGTGTTTTCATGTGAAGCCATGTGAATTCGTTGAAGTAGAATTCCGTGTTACCTGGGAGTTGCCCTGTGTTTTTATTCCACCATTTCAGCAACCTCTACAATCGTTCAACAGTTTGAATATGATCAATCCTGTGAGGATCAACGAAATGGTACTGATAATTCACAGTGCAATGGCTAAACCCTTTCAATACCAGTGCTTCAGTTTGGCATGCATGCCAGGAATCGGAGTATAATATGCTCCCGTCATATCTTGACGGATTATATGTCTTCCGTCATTATCTTTGGTAGCATTCTGCAGGATTTGAATCGATCTGTCACTAACTATCACAGTGATAAAATCTTCATTTTCACTAAAAATACCGACGTAACCCCATTGTTGTGGGTATACGCGACCAGCATGATTTTGCGCCTCGAGAACAGCTTCTCATCGATTTCAACAACCATATCGTTTCTCCGAATTTTACCTTTTCCTGTGCTGCTCAATATATTCAACCCACACTTCTCTATTGAAATTATTCTAGTCTACTGCATAATTCAGATCCATATCCGATTCAGTAATAACAGTTGACTGTTCGAACGCCCAACTATACAGAAATCACATAACAATCATGACGCTGGGGTTCGTATTTTGCAGCCAAGTACAGACAGAAATCGACTTTCAACCGGCAAATACATTTGTTGCAACGGCAAACAACACTGTCAGTTTCGTACACACATAGCGTGTCTACTGCAACATGTCTTGGTTCCCGGTAAAATTCCTCTCAGTTGCAAAAACTCAATGGCAAAGTGTTCGTTAGGCGGCAAATTGCAAGCATTTATGGTAGCGAAATTAAACTGCTTTCACGATAAACTTAAAGAACCGACTTTAGTTAACTGGTGGTAATGTATTAGGTACAGATACCGAGTTGAATTTACGTCATTACGATAAGGAAACTGTTATCTTATTTAATAAAATTCCCCTATATTGTTAAAAAGAAGATAATTGGGTATTGAAACAAATAATTATTGTCGCCGGTATTCGACAAAACTACCGAGTTCATTGTAAATTCTACAAACTGATCAGTTACACGCTGAATCAGGTTCTGAGGTTGTTGCTCATCTCTGAAGCACTTACTTCCCGCCCCATGAGTTGGCTGTGTCAGGAGACTACATCAGGGTATGGTTTGCACACGCTTGTACCTGCCCTTGTTTGTACTACCCATCTACAAAAAAATCCTTTCTCCCTGTCTCTGTGCAAGTGGGGATAGCTAATTCGTATGTTCCTTTGACAGGCATGGTGTTAATTGAATGGCTGCTGAGAATCCTGGTGATGAACAGTACTAAATTTTATTTTGTGACCCTCAACAACATATGATACTTAGAGAGTACTAGTGGTTAACAGAAGTCACAGCTTATCCTCTATTTGTCAAGTATGGTGCTATCTCGAGTTGCATGTTCATTTGCTCACCTGCCATACCTTCATTGTATAGGGCACTGGGACATTCTGTACCAATACACAAGTGGTTGATTTGAACAGATTGTTAATAAAGATATTATATATACAGGTCAGGTTTTAGTATGCTTCAGCATTAATAATAAACGTGTTCCAGAAATCAATTAACAAGATTTTCTTATCCCAGAAAATAATGGATATTTTAGAACAGAGTGTTCTTGCTTGTTTTCAGAAATGATGGTGTGGCAAACTACATTAACTGCTGTTTTGATTCAACATTTGTGTAGGAAATTCAGTTTTATGATTGTATCTAACAGCCCAATCCCTTCATTTTCAAAACATTGACAAGGAATTTGAGCATATTGGCACACGCTATGCTTCCTATCAGTGAGTGCGACGCTAGCCGTTAAATGTCAGGGGAGCTTACAGTTCACCTATGCGCTCCTCTCGCCAAGCCACTGACTGTGTACATGGTTTTATAAGCAAGAGGCAGGAGCATGGCAATATGAGAGCATTTTCAAGAGAAGAAGTCCCCTGGACAATCCAACGTGGTATCTCTTGGCAGATGCCAACATCCCTGGCATGAACTCGGCTAGTGCCAGATGTAGTGATGAGACAGAGCTGGACAACCATCTCGGTGGAAGATGACCCGACACTATGGAGTCAGTACTAAAGCCAATGCTGTAGTGGGGACCAAACTGCAGCTGAGGAGAAGCTTGGTCCAATTCCAATGGAGGAGCCACGACTCCTCAACTACCACCCATCAAGCCAACATCACCGGAGACCAGCTACCGGGACTCACACAGCCCATTTCAGTGCTAACTCATCAAACACACAAATGGCTCTTTTCTGGGTTACCAACAGTTTTACGGTGCCACATGCTGTCAAAGCAATTTGGAGACAAACTGAAGCCAGAAATTCTGTTTAACATTTTCAGCACTATTTACAGTTTTAAGTAACCAAGTTTTTTTATCACACTATTATCAATTATTGAGTGTGAGCATTGGTAAATTGAATACAGTTTTGAAAATGTAAATCATTGATTGCCATAAATTTTTATATTCACTTCTACTAACTCATCTGTCATCACTGTTGAGCAATCACTATGCTCTTCATCATGAACAATCATTCATCCTTTCTGTAAACAAATGATATCATTGCCTAACTGACCTGAACAAGTTTTATTTATTCATTAATTCAATATAAAATTTACTTCTATTTCAGTAAAAATGGTAATCAGTGTTCTGCTTATTTACATAATACATTAAGATAGGTACAAACTTCGGCTTCATTGTTTTTTTTATTGCAATATCTGTTAAAGTTGCAATTAATAAAAAATGGGAACTGTTTTATGTATATCAAAATTATTTATAAATATTTAATTTTCTAATTTTTTTTTTATCCTACATGGGATGTAAATGTAAAAAATAATCAGTGGTATTTAAACTATTATAAATGTATGTATCATTAAGCTATTAATGATTGTAAAGTACATTAATACTGTTAAATATATAAATTAAGTACTTGTAAAACCATAACATAAATTTACTGTAATCAGTATATAACATATTATATTAGTTTGTTTATTGTTAATATAATCCCTCTCAAACAGCATACTTATTGAAATACTATTTTATGGAGCATTCTAAGATGGATACTTAAAACAAATTTCACTGTAAAACCTACAGGATAGATATGGAAGACAGATTTCACAAAAGTGAATTTAATAAAAAGAAGTATTACAGTTTTTAATAAAAGACATTTTTATTATTACATAAATAATATAATGTTTTATCACAAGTTGTATTGAACTGTTATTTTATTTAAGTATACAGAATTTATTCAAAATGTAACAATTCTGAACATAAAACAATTAATTATGTTCATTTTTTATTCTAAATGAAATCAGTGAATTGTTAAATTAAGTACAGTTATCATTCAGAATTGTAATTTAATAAATCTAAAATTAGATAATGGTTTTGCTACAAATATTCTTTTTGATACAATGGATTATAACTCTTATTCAAAAAAATAACTTTATATTATAACAGTTAAAAAAAAAAAAAACAGATTAAGGAACATAACAGGTTCAAAATAATATTTTTTAAATTACAAAAATTATCCATTCTTAACTTTTAACCCAATGCAATGTATGTGTGTATATATATATATATATATATATATATGTATATATTTTTTTTAAAATATTATAATATTCACAGATAAAGGGTTTACTGGAACCTTTATCTTCAAATAACAATATATTTTATAATTTTCAAGAATAATATTATGGTTTAATTTTTATTTCATCACAAACAATAAAATCAGTTTACTACATTTTTGTATACACATCATGTCCAAGAACTGCATTGCTGACATTTTATAGAATAACTTCTTGTGATGACTATTCCTCTAACTCTTTCAATTCAAATTACCTCCAAAGGAAGTAGTCACTGCTCGAGAGGTCATAGCATCAGGAAAGAATTTTATGCAGAACCTTTGTTAGTAAGGGCAGAATATGTATCCAGCTGGGACCACATCATCGGATATAATGATCAATTAGAATGGCAAATGAACAAACCAATTACAATAAATGTAAATAAGTCACTGATCTATTTTATGATTGTTGCCAATTATTGTTATCTGGAGAAAATAAATTATTTTTAAGGATGAATGAACCAAGATAGTAGGCCAGAAAGAAGTGTTGATTTCACAGGCCTTATATAGTAAGAAGCTACAGAGAAACAATTATACAAATAAAACTTTGTAAAAAATCCTGTCTGCTAGTTCTATTTTTTCTAATCTGATAGTCTAGAGCTACTTCCTTCAACTACCAATTTCCCCAATTGAATGTTCATAAACAGCTTATGAAATATTCATTAGCTATTTATAAAAGCTAATCAAAAATACAGTTATTATTTTATTACTAAACTTGGATACTACAATTTTACTTATTGAAATGGATGTTTGCATAATGCTTTATAATAAAAAATGAACTTAGGACTAATAATGTTAGTATGACATTGTGGTTTAAATTAACTAAATCTTAAAGTTTTTATTTATTATAAATAATCATTAATCATGATAAGACATATGCAGTTTTGAACATGTTATAACAGATTCCTCATAAATTCAAAAAGCAGCATGAATCATAATAAACAGCATGTAATATCTTGTACACTTTTAAAAGCAATTATTTCCATGATAAAAGTGCAGAATTACACATGATAACTACTACTAAAATATACTATTTGTAATTATATTATAAAAAACAATATAATAATATACAGGAAGCATTTATTCAAGACAAATGTTTCATAGATTTCATCTTTTTGTTAAGCAGTCGTTTTTTCATTATTCCAATTATGCAATAGGTTGACTACTTTGGGCAGCATTACATTTCTGTGATTAAGTTAGCAGTGAGTACTTTCTTTGATACAAACAATATTTATTTATTCCCTTTACTGAGTTTATTTGTTACTGATAGTGCACGTTATCTAGTCTATGTTCCCCTCCCCACAGATGTGTAGTTATTTTCTGTGTGAAAATTATACTACGAATAGGGGATTACAATCTTCTCTTAACGCAAGTGATCAGGTATTTTTTTTTAATGAGATAACTACTATAAAGGATAACTTCAAGGAACACAACTGGTGTGTACCCAAAAATACCAAAATGTGGTTTGTTAGAATCACATTTATTCTAAATACAAAATCCATGTGTTCTATAAAAATGTAAGGTCCAGTTCAAATTCTTTAAAATCGATTGTTTATTATATTAAAACCACATTTTTCTGCTCCTCCCAGTATATTTTATAAAAAAATATTTACAATAAAATATGCTAATTTACTTTTCTTAAATACAATAAAACATTACAAAGAAAGGTACATAATAAGGCTCAATATAATATCTGCCACAGTTTTAAATAAACGTGGGATGTAAATATGCACAAATTATTATTTAAAAGTATGAGAAAAAGGAACAGAAAACAATACATAAATCAGCTGTTAAGAACCATAAAAATACTTGCCGATAGTGTTTTACATAATTTATTTACAAATAGAGTCTTTACCAAGTTGAACATGATGATTATAATGATACAGTGATCATTATAATAACTGATACTGAAGCCTAAAACTGTATTTTAAATGGAGCAATATATTTGTAAGGCATCATTCAGCATTGTTATTACTAACCTAGTAATAATTACTGGTGGGTCAAATGACAATCATAATAAAAAACCCCAATTAAAGTCCATGAACAGGTTACATCTAGTGGGCAACAACCTGGTAGTACACTGCAAATGTCCGAAAAGAATTATTTAATTATTAGTTAACTTAATCTATAGATAATTATGGTGAAAATTAAGTTGTTGAAAAGAGGTGAAAAGAATTGGTTTTAGTTCATAATGGAACAAAGATAATTAGTAGTTATATTAAAAAGTAACTGATCCTAAAACTAAGACAAATTACAACAAAAAAATTTGATCTGAAACATGATTGAAATACTTTAACAATAACTAGAAAATAAAATACTGTGGGTTTTTGACATTGCCAGGGATGATCTTTGTTAAACTATATAGTAAAAATACAGATAATTTGGTAATTATACAAAAATGATTTCCAGACGCAATGCAATCATTCAAAAGATGTGACTTACAAAAGAAAACATAGGCAAAGACAAGGTTATTAATAATAATAACAATGGTAGAGAATGGTAAATAATGCTAATCAGTGTGTCATCAACATTCCAGTGATGATGTGTAACCAGCACTAAGTTAACCCGATTGCTAAGTCTGAAACAGGGCAATCTTCTTTAGATGTAAATTTACATCTACTGATTCATTTAATCTATTTATTAAGAAAAAATTACAAACAAATTATTAACTGGATTTTAGTTTAATTCAAAATTCAAACTAAAGATCTACCTACTAAAATCACAACAATAAAACTCATCTATTTATTAACAAATAAAGATCACATACAAATCATTCACTGAATTTAGTTTAATTCAAAATTCATTGCTAAAGACCTACCTACTAAAATCACAACAAAATAACTCATTGAAAGAAAATATTTAACAAAAAATAAAACACTGAAGTGTTACATACAAATAATATACATCCTAACAAAAACAATTCAATATGGTTTTCTAGACTTGGAAACATTTGTATATTTTATTTTTAAAACTTAATTATTTTCTTTTTTAATTTTCACGATTTTAATTTTATATGATCTATAGATAAGACTGTATAATGCTTACATCATTTTACACAGAGGCAGTCAAAACAGTACCAAACATGCTGCTGTATCTATAGACTAGTTAGGTGTTTCAAGTCATCCATTGAAACATTTTATCTATTAATAAAGCGTTTGGAAAAGTGTTTGCATAATTTAAAGATTACATTTAACATTTTTGTATTTACAAACTATTTAAAACATTATGCTTTAAAAAATATTGACTTTTAACTTGCATTTTTAATAGTGTAAATAATCAAACACACAGCAAGTTAAAAATATTTCAAAATTGAAAAATTTACTTTAAAGCAATTTTGAAAATTTCAATTAATTAGTATTTTACTCGTGCTTTTCATTATGCACCACATATAAGAATATTAACAAAGTGAAAAGATTAAATGGCCAACATTCATTACCAAGTGGCAGTATTAAGGCAGTTAATCATATCATAAAGTCCTGAGTTCAAATCTTGATCAAGCTTGGTAATTTTAAATTGCAACAAAATTTCCACTTGTATTCTCAGACATAAGCATCCAATTTACAGTATTTAACTCATTATTTGAACAAAAATAAATTTTTACAGAAAGTACAAACAAATCTGTAATTATACTGCTGGTACGAATTTAAAAAGAAAAATTACATCTGAAATTCTATTTTGCATTACACAAACAATGTAATTTTCAGATTGTATTACAAATGTCATTCATAACGACTGGTCAAAAATACAATACATAACAGGATTAAGAAAAGAAATTCTTTGACATCTCTAGGTGAAGGGTATGGTCTAAATTAATCAACTTGTACATCTATTTTTTATCAAGGGCTAACAGTTTAAATTTCTTAATTTCATTTTTACATCTTACATAATTGAAAAGTATGCCTACAAAGAAGTTGAAACATGTATTCACAATTTTTGGAATGAAAACAGGAGAAAGAAGGGGATAAATAAATATATGCAACCCTCTTGATGTGCACTCAACCACATGCATGGGAACTATAATTCCATCAGGTTATCTGATCCCAGTTCTAAAGAACTATGAACCAAGAGTCAATGATGATGTAAATATTTAAACATTTTCATTTTTTATCTTTTTCTACACTTCATAAAAAAAATAAATAATAAAAACTATAAAAAAGTATTTTATTCAGTTCCCTATACAAAGAGGAGATAATTATATTTAAAGCACAGGATAAAGGCATCTTTATTACAACATAGGAATATAAATTCAATATATGTTTCACATATTTTATTAAATACTACTCTAATGAATGAAAACGCTAATGTCAGACTACAAATAATTATCTATAATATAATAACTAAAAATAAATATCTTAAATTAAAAAAAAAAAAACACAATTTACACAAACAAAAATATAAATAAGAAATGTATTTTTGGGCACAATAAGAGGATCTCTAACTTCTGAAAATAAAAAAAAATTATATGTAGATATAAAAAAGTATAATGAACTTTAAAAAAAACATGGTTAATCTAGAGTCAAGTTTAATAACAGTATTGATTGTAAACAATAAAACAAGCTAAATGAAGAGAAATATTAAAATGATGCTAAATGAAGAGTCCACTGTTTTAAGCGCCATACATTTTTTTATTAGTTCCCAGTGAAACACTTTTAAAATGAGTCGCATCAGCTATAGAATAGCTGATGCTAGTCTATTTGTGCTACTGATTAGACATCAATAGCACATATAATCGTTAATAAATAGTCAATTTTGTAAATAAACAGGAAGATTTTACGCCCGTATTAAACAAATTGTGAGAATGACGAAAGTTTGTCAAGTTTTAACAGATAGTTTGAACTGATTTACAATTGCTGTAAAGCATATTAATAAAGGTGTGTAACATTATTTACTACTTTATGTAATTTTAATTTAAACATTTTAATAATCTATTGAGAAAATAACATTCTAAACATTATTCCTTCAGATTTTTTTCAATTTGTTATAAAAAAATTCGCAACTCTACCATTTTATGGATCAGAAGCTTTTTTTACTAACCACTTTGGAATCCTCTTTACTTCTTTACTTTGTGAGTTTATTTTTAGAGCATTTGCATAACTTTCATTATTTTTGAGCAGAAATTAGAATAGTTAAAAGAAAAAATATACAATTTTTTGTGTTAATTTTGAAACTCAAACTTACAGCTGAGAAAGAAGTCTTCAACTTTTAAAACTGCTTCCAGAGAAAACCAATTTTTTGACAACTGTAATTTTTGCAGTGAACTCTTCTTCAAGTGGTCTCCAATTAATGTTTAGAAATCTCAGTACTTGAAACTAAATATTTTTTTAAATAAAAGATAACTAACTTCAATCAGATTATAAAAACAAATTATTTTACACTAAAGGGGCTAAACATTTATGACATATTTAAATACAACCTAATTTAGACAAAATTTGCAAAATAATTATTTAATTTATAATAAATTCATGGTATATTATATTTCTAGCTTTACATTTATGTTACAGAAAACTTATATATGCTGAAAATCCAAAGATTACAACATCTAAGTCACATTTACACCAAAAGTCACATAATCATTATATTTAAAAGTAAATAACAAAATACACTAGCTTCTTATTTACAATAACAAGTTACATAATTGTACATAAATATATATTTTCTGAGCAATAAAGCTAATAAGATCCTTAAAAATCAAAGATAACCAAAAAATATAATTATAAAACTGAAACATAAACAACAAATAAACATCAGTCTGTGTGCACTATGTAAGATTACGTCTAATGTACTATAAAACTGGTGACATTAGTTGTCACGTATTAGAAAGCTCAGTTAATGTGGAGAATATTGCTGGACCAGTGACTGGCTTGTTGCTACCTACGACATCCTAAGATGGTACACTACCCCTACTGTTGCACATAGTAGTATTAAAACAATTTCATACATCTCAAGCAAATTACTGTGCATGTATGTGTATGCTTTTCTTAACTTTCCACAATTAATAATATGACTGAAAATGGGTTCAGTATATTAAATACTGGTCACTTTTATTAGGATTTCATAATTTGCTAATCATTTTTATTTCCATGAATGGAGTAGCACATAAAAAATGAGTCATAACTCAACTAAGTATTAATTTTCATTCACTTTAACCTTTCAAACTGACAGCTGCATTGATGAACTTGCTTCTTGTTGTATTCCTATTCTTATAACTTAAATATAAACTACTGTAAATAATCTTTAAAAGTCTTTACTCAATTTTTATAAGCGTCTTTTTATGTCTTTCTGATATGAATGTTTTACAGTATTCATATGAATATTTTTAAAACAAATTCAGAATGAATATGTACAATTTTTCTATTTCTCCAGTTACGGTTGACCCTTTCAGAGCATGAACGGCTTTGACCTGAAAATGCTGATATAGCTGTAAAATGCTAATATGAAGTAACCATACTGTGTTCTCCATCCACAGGATGCTACAACCTAAGACCCAGTTCATTCTTGCAATCTATTAGGGGGGGTTACCTGGAAACTGACCCAGGACACTGCTTTCTGCCTGGTGACCGCATAACTAGTCTAATGGCTGGAACAACTGTCCGGTAGAATTGGCCCTCCTAGTCCTTCCTGATAGCCAATCATATTAGAATCACTTAACTTTTAACTAAAATTTATAATGATCTCAAAAGTGTTCAGGAATAATCCTACATATATAACAGGACTGCATCATCTAAGCTGGTAGATCAAATGTGAGAACCAAATACTTCAACTATTGGGTCCTCTCATAACAAGCAAAATCATTATAGCAATGATGTGCCACTACCCAGTAGGACTTAGAATTAGAATGACAGAGATATATCACAAAATAAAAGGTTGCAGTTGACAACTTTTTATATCTTTGCAGTTCTTTATATAATGAAATTCTTCTAGCGAGATGAATAATAGATTTCAAATTTGGCCAGAAAAATACGATTGCATTAACATGTTTTAATGTTTATTTGATTATATGAATCAGCTGGACTTTACTTCAGAAACATTTATCTTATTAAAAAGCCGTAATATATTTATCATGCTTCTAAAAAGTAACATATACTTTATCCAAACAATTCAACAAATCTGAAAAATAATCTTGTTGATTGGATAAGGTATTTGATTCATTGTGAAGAAATGTTTAACAGGTAATAAAAATCCTGAAGGAATTTGTGAAAAGCTGCCAAAATGTTATATTCTCTTCCTTGTTATGCTCCTCTGAAGTATCTTGCTTTTATGTTTGTCTATCTTTTTATAATAAATCTCAATTACTATTGTGGTTTTTTGTTTTAATGATAAGTTCTAACCTTCACCAAGATGTATACAGCTCAATTTCTAATAACTATTTAAACTATTCTCTTCTTCCATTAAAATCTTGAATTGCTTAACCTTTTTAAACAGTGGCCAGATTTTCAAAATTCATGTTTGCTTTTTTTTATGTTTTATAAGGTTGTCTATTATATAAATTTCTGCATTTATATATTTTATTGGATTCAGAAATAACAGAAAGAAGAATAGATTTATTTAACCATTATTTTCTCGAGTTAGTTATATGTTTTTATTATGATTTTTAGTCATTATCTCATGAAAATGCAGTTTATTTTATTTGAGATTTTATTTAATTTCAACAAATTTCTAAATACATATATCTTAAAAATTGTTAGGTTAATAAAAATCAGATTTTGATTAATCAAATTTTACTGGTTTTTTTAACTGCGTGTTAATTTTTGACTATTTTCTGCAGGCTGAGTTTATCCCTTTTTCAGTTCTTGTAATGCGATCAGAAAAAATGGTTTGATGAGATAAAGGATCATTATTAACACATATTTTTATTTTCATAAAACTTATTATCAAATTAATTACTGCGAACAGATATTTAATGCAACTGTCTACAATTCTGATCACTGATACATTTAAAATTTAATACTTTCCAATTATTATTATAATACTTAATATTTTTCCAGTTTAAGTTTAAAAAGATTTCATCATTTAAAAAGAGGATTTTTGTATATTTTCAGCAAATTTATTTTTCCTCAGTTTTCCTATTTAAACCCGAGTAATTTTTATTCGCAATGTAATGTTAGTTTCAATTTAAAAATATTCATAAGTCTTCCCAATTTCGATATCATTGTCATCAGTAAAAGTCTATCCCTGGCTGCAGCAGAGCAAGTCTACTTCCAGCCTGGTCCATAGGCCAGTTGTGGCTAACCAGCCTTATACTTCCTGAATTTGTATTTTGTTTTAAAATTACATAAAAATGTTAAAAGATTAATAAAAAATACTGTATTTAAATCCATTTTATGTAAAATTTAATTTAAAGATGTCTTAATAATTTTATTTGATGGCATCTGTAACTCTACTGTTAACAGATTTCTAATTAATGGATTTCACACCTTTCAAAATTAGCGAATTTTTCCTTCATTTTAAAATTTGTTGTAAAAGTTTTATGCAAATTTTAATTTTTGTAATGAAGGAGATGTTCTATCTCTTTACATATTAAATTTTACTCCATAAAACCTTAATATTTTGCAGCACTGAACCTTGATTAGTGTATTTCAGTTTATTTTCCAATGAACACTAAAAGTTAAGTTAGATAAATATTGTACACTGGATTATTCAAATAACAATACTCAGCAAAATAATACAATTTTAAAAACTATTAATTTTAAACTTGTAAATATATCAATACAGGTACAATTTAAGGTGAAGAACCAATTTATGTGATTAAGGATTAAATTCTGTTACGTCTGACTTTTGAAGCTATCAAAAATTGTTACATTTCAAAATAACAGAACAATAGAGAAAAAAAAAAAAAAACAAACATTCTGATACCAATGAAATTTTGTGAAAGTAACAAACACCACATTACAAAACAATAGATCATAATTCAATTTCTTTTTTAATAGCACTACATTAACAAAAAAAAAAGGATTAAAAAAAGAAAAAACAATCAACTGACTAAATCAGTATCAATTATCATTCAAAAGGGTAATCTTCTCAGTATTTTTATTACTATCATCAGAGGCATCATCATTGTCATGGTAACCAAACGGTGATAACTTCATTGTAAATATAGTTTTATAATTAGGTACAGGAAGTTGATTAAAATAAAGTAGAGCATCTTTTAACTTTTCAATTCCTATATTATACATTGGGTGCAATGGCATCTGAAAAAAAGAGAAATGTGTTATCATTAGTATTAATTTAAATTAACATTCCTTCTCTTATATTAAGAATAATTATTAACATCTTAGGGATAAATCATAAATGAAATTCATAAAAAATTTCCTGAAATTAGTTAGCTATGAAAAAACTGGCCATAATTACTTTCTATATTTGCAACATAGTTTAGTTTAACTTGATCCACTTCAAAATGTAAATAACTTTATTCAAAAAATTTCTTCAACAGATGTAGTGGAATCTGTAAAGGAAGCACGGATTAGTGTGGATGAAAACAGGGTAAAAAAGTGTTTTAAGAAAGATGGTAATGATTTTGGGTTACGGAGAAAGAAAATATGAATGAAGAAACTATAATTCAAATTGAAAATTTAGTCGTCAACAGATTGGGATATACATTGATGTTCATTTTAATAAAGACAAAGAAGTTGGAGATATATTTTAGTTTATTCTATTTGGCACAGTTTTAGTCAACAAATACATGTATACATTTATTCATTTACAATAGATGAAATGCACTTTATTAATGGACAGCATATCTGATTATTGAGACTAGCTGAAACAGATTAGAACAAATTTTATCTTAACTTTGGCTAAATATAATCAGAAAAATTTGACCAAAATAATCCCCTTTTTGGGTAGGGGTAAAGCACAGCGAATGACCAGAGTGAAATAAGTTTTGATTTGGTGTTTTTTTTGTACCATTTTGAACACAATGAAAATAGTTACAAAGTATTCTCTTAAAATTATCAACTAATCTTAGATTGGTTGATTCTGAAACTTTACAATAAAAGGAATTTTGTAATGTAGTTCTATTATAAATATTGTAGTCACAAATAGCCAAGTTGGTCAACTATGTATCTAGTAGTACAATAAATTGTAAATTTTGGCAGGTGATATTAAAACACTATATTATTTATGAAATCTCTTTTAAATGACCAGTTCTGATTCTAGACTATTTTGATCTTTTGTAGAGATGGTTAGAGAACAAGACTGTGGCTGTCTCAGTGTGGCTGTAATAATTTCTTAAAGGTGTGCCGGTATGGCCATAATAATTTTTGTTAAGGTTTATGGAAATAAATGTTTTTAATAATTTAAAAAAATGTAATTGGGAAATTCCTTTCATTAATAATGCACAAATTTAGTCAAATGATAAACATATTATTGTAATAACACGAATAATTTGGTTGATGATAATGGCAAAGAAAAAAACATTAATAAAAAGATGAAGCAAATTCTCAGAACATCTACAAAAATGCTTACTACTTTAAGTATTCGTACAACTAAGTATGCATACTTGACTTTGTCTTATATTTATTCACTTTCTTTTATAATACAATTTGAAAATTTTATAGTCAACAATTTTATTATCATCAAGATTATGATCTATTGTTTTAATTTGTTGACACAATTTAAAGCAACATCTAAAGTAGAAGAATTAGCAAGCTTATCCACAATTTCTTTCTCCCAATCATTTTCATCTTCAACTTCTTTGTCTTCATTAAAATGAGTATCAATGTTGATGTAAATCTAATGACCTAGTTCTATGACTTCATTTTCAATTTGGATTAGAGTTTCTTCATTCATATTTTCTTCCTCAGGTAATCTAAAATCAATACCACCTTTCTTAAAACACTTTTTTACCGTGTTTTCATCCACACCTCCTTAACATATTCCACTACTCCGTCAAAGAGATTTTTTCAATCAAGTTATTTACATTTTGAATTGACAACTGTTACAAGAGTTGTCATTATTCGATAACGATAATGAAGTCTAAACAACTGAATTATTCCAAGAACTAACGGTTGTGATTTACTTGTAATGTTAGCAAGTAAAAACAATAAATAAATGTTACTTAAAGACAATTTTAGATAACACAGGGCACTGTCCAAAATTAGCAACATTTCTCTGCCTCAGTTTTTCATTGAATTTTTCAATTCAATCAGTGAAAATCAAAACTGTCATCCAAGCCTTTCTATTTGTGTACTATTCTACTTTCAGTTTGGACATATTAACATTTTTGAAACATTTTGGCTGCAGTGAATTGTTTATTGTAAATGGAGGTTTTTCTCTTTAACAGTATTGTTACACAACATCACCGTTTATTCTTTATTTTAATTTTTTAGTATCATACGCATTAGTACCTTTGAACATCAATGACTTAATTGGTATAACTCAATAAAAAAGTACCATTTTGTCAATGTTGTAAATGTCCTTGAGATCATAGTCTTTTATTAATGATGGCTACTGTTGTAACCACTCACCTACTGTTTTCACTGACGGATTCACTTTCACCACACACATTTTTTTAAATAATATTGTTTAGATGGCTAAATTTTTCCAACCAATCTCTGCTTCCAATAAATGTCTCAATTTGAAGTTATTGTACATAACTTGTTGCTCTTTCTTGTAGTAGTTTACTGCTAATAGGCAATTTTCATGCACAAGCACCTTCAAACCAAGCAAAAATTAAATCATTCACTTCTTTTTAGGGTTGAAAATTTTCCTTTTTGTATTTTTATTAACATTTTTAAATCATTTTTCTTATAAACGTTCTCTTTCTTTTACAATTTGTTGGTTTTGCATTTTACCATAATTGTATTTTTCTGTTAATATTCTTTATGATAGTCCACAGCCAGCTTCTTCAGTAACATTTAATCGTGTTTCTAAATTTAATTTGTTGCTTTTTTTTTCTGACGTTTTTACTAACAAAATTTAAAAAAATCTTGTACAATGACAAAAATTATTTACGAAAACACCAATGTTTTCGTAAAGATATGTACATACACATATCTGAATATAATAGTGAAAATTCAGAACTGAAGTCTGCTGCTGACTAGCTGGTGGCAGACTTTAAAGTTATAAGATGCATTTTATATGCATAAAGTAGACTGTGATGAACATGTTGAGCATATGTTACTATAAAAGTGAATAAATAACCAGTCACTTTTTTACATGATTTAAATCTACATTTTCTTGCCTTATTTTTTAACATTAAATTTATTTTTGTAAGTGATTGAAAAGTTTTTGTACTAAAACTAAAATTTTCTCCTTAATCTGCTATTAAATCTGTAACCAATAATTAATCAGTTTTATACCAAAAAGAAGCAATGAATCAGTGAATATTTCAAATGTTATGGGCTCGGTTGAGTTGGAGAACAATAACATTGTCGGTATGGCAATTTATTTACATTTCAAGAAATACTTGCTTTTACGGAGATGGTTGTCTTAGAGATGGTCGGCGTGAGAGATTTCAGCGTAATTACTATTGGGTGTAGTGCATTTCAAACAATTTAAAAGTCTGTTGAGTTGGAGTAAGCTCACTAGTTCAGACATTTAAATTTTAATACATTCAGGGCAATTTAACTGATAGAGTGCATATATTTCTTTAAATACCATTTCCATTCTTCTTTCTATGAAGAGGAAAACTGCTCTTCTTTCTTTCTATGTGAAAAGATTCATAACAAAATAATTAAGAGGCTATATACATACATATAAAAGATCAATATTACATATATTCACTGGAATATAGTAACACAATAACACCTGCCTGTGAAAATATAAAACTGCAAATCGTTAATCATATTCAATAATAGCACAAGATAGGAAAGATTTCATATAGAAAGATACTGTTGACAGCAAAAATAAATTTAATTAGAAATTGTTAGAAATATTTATGTAGACTGTGGTGTAAAAGCAAGATAATGAAAGTTACGCCAGTTGATAAAGATCAAATAAATACTAAAGGAAAGAATATTTAAATGAATATTAGAGAAAAGAAATCTGTGAAAGAATCCTGAGATGAACTAGATTGTAGGGCTGCACATATTAAAACACCAATTTTTAATTAATCTGGTATAACAAAGATAACTATAAAAAATAACTATTGGAATAGATGACAATATTGTCGTAATATGTTAATAATAAAACATTATTACAGAACAGTAAAAATCAGAATATTTTCAAATCGGTCAAATGATGAACCACTATAAAAAAAAGTTAATGATACCGTCTCTCACAAAAAAGGAATTTTACTCTGCCTATTGTATCTTTATAAAAAATAACTTTTTGAATAATTACAAAGTCATTAAAATAATTACAAAGGTAATTTGCAGGATAGCTGTAAAAAGCAATACTGTAGGATAAAATAACCAGTGTTATAAAAATGCCACGGTATAATGTGACTTGATCACAATGTGCTGCCAGCAACTGTAAATTTGACACGAATGTGATAGTATTTAAAAACCAAACATGAAAAAGTTAAAATAATCATGTTTTGCTTTGTGGTCAGCAAGATAATTTAGAAAAAAATACTTATACATGTTAATTTGTAATGCTTTAGGCATTATGTAAATCTATGATTTATTATAAAAATTCTAAAAGTTGAATAAACTGATTATCTTGCAAAAAGAAAAAAAATCAAAATGTAAATTTAGATCTTGATGACTACAACACAATAATCTATTACACATGACATCATAGAAATAATGTAATAAACATGCCATTATATTTTATCAGATGATTATACATATGCATATTATTTCATGCAAATTAAAATAAAGGTTTGAACAGAGATATGAAGCGTACGTACTTAGAATAGTAACTAGGGATAAAAGTTTTGATATGCAATGATCCAAATAACAACAATTATTCTACTGAAAGGGTAACATTTATTTTCCATCATAAAAGCAGTGTCGGGCCAATAAAAGTATCACACTTGATCTTATTGCTTTGATTGAAATATCCACCAACTTGTTGAGAGTTAATCAACAATGCAACATCCTATTGACAGCATATACAATTGAAACAGTACAACAAATGGAAAAACAAAGCTATATGTTCAAGATTTAATGCTCTGATATGCTGTAACCTCTTCTTCATTGTTACCTTCTTTTTATTATGGCCATAATAAAAAGAATAATTTTTTATGACATTAGTTTCCAAAATGTGTGCCTCACTGCTTGGAGAGCCAGAGCCACAACTTCCTCACAGGAATGTAGCAAAATATTACACAATTTTCACACTTTAATTTCCATTTTCAATTCAATGTTATAGGATGTTTGTTCAGTTATATTTTTTGTGATCTAAAATGTGTTTTATTAATTTTTACCTAATCCTTGCAAAAAAATTACTGGCTATTTTACAAACGGTAATTGTTAAAATTTGACATAGAGTGTCCAAGGAAAATCTGATTTCAACAAGGGTGTCAAGAATCAAAAAGGTGTCAGGAGCCAGTGCTCTTGATATAACTTATTTTTCCAAATATCATCCCTATGATATCTAATTAATAAATTACAGTGGAAGAATGAAGAACAGACAAAAATGAGAACATACAGATTACCTTTTCATTATTAAAGAATGTTGGGATTACTGCAACCATTTTCAGTCGGATTAACCCGAAGCGGAAAGTAAAGATAACCATTTTTAAGGCCTTATTTCTTTTTACATAATTTTAGGAATTCAATTGCACCTCTTTTATTTACTATAAAATAAATTCCACTTACAATTAGCTAGTGTTGAGAAGGAAAGTATTGGCTCCTACCATAAAATGTGTCCAGAGTAATTATCTCATAACAGCTGTCTATTGCAAGTAAGAGACTGGCAAACATGTTTAACATGATTTTACTGAATATTGTATTATGCTCACTTTACATAACAAAAAACAAGTCAAAACATCACTTTTATACAACAAATAGGCAGCTTAATGGTATGTATTGAGTCAGACTAAGATACAGCAGCCAATTACAATACTTTCTTCCTCAGAAACTCTCAACAGCAAGAGTCTTTCAATATGTAAACAGAGAAATGCAACATGGAGGGAGACATAAAACCAGCTGATACTTTTTGCCAAACGAATGCTTAATACAGTAGTGTAAACTGCATGAACAAGGCAAATTTAAAAACAGTTTGTGAAGTGTAGTTGATGAAGACCGTTACAGATGTTCAAAAGTACTATCAAATGAAATGTTAAAATAAAATTAAGAACAAGTTATTTTAAATGATTGTCACATTAGTATAGAAATATATTGTCAGTGTTGGTAAGTTCATAAAACTATTCACAATGAAGTGCAATTTTTGAGATATGCTTGTTGTGTACCAATCTTACAAGAGATCAAGATTTGTACAGAACTAAAAGCACATATTGAATGCAAGGACAAGGCATTTTTTCAGTTGGAACAGTAATCTCTGATAAGACATGTAGACACAAATATGAACCAAAATTGAAAAAAAACAGAATGAAGAAGGGAAGCACACTGGATCTCCAATAACAAAGAAATTCAAATTGCAACCTTCTATAAATATAATGATATTTAACATATTTGGGATATGAGAGATCCTATTCTTAGTTATTATATAAACGGTTAATGTATGTCAACATTCATTAATAAAAAATTACAAACATTAATAAAAAAATATATTTGTAAACTCAAAACATTAAGTTAATGAAAAATATTTAAAACTGATTAATTGAAACAGATTATGTACATTGAAAAGCAAAGTTTGAATGAAGAACTGATTGATTCATCAACAGGTCAATGCTAGCCCTTATACCAACTAACTGGTATAAGATATGATCACCAAATTTGACTGAGAACTCTTACCAGAAACAATTTACACTCTTTTAGATCACTTTTGGTCAATTAAAATATGTTTACACGGAAGACAATTTGAAGATAATGAAGTGAAAATGGCCAATGCAGTTGTGATTCTGAAATTAATCTAAAAACTTATTTGTTGACATTAGATGGAAAAGAAACAGCATAAAAAGAGGGATATTACTGAAAAATAATGTTAATATTAAGTAATAATAATAATACTTAGTATAAATTTATAAATATTTGTCTACTCATTTAATGAAAGACTCTTATATAATGATTGTCATATCACTCAGACAAACGTTCCCATTAAGTAATAATTATTTATAAATAATACCATTAATTTATTAATCAAGTAACAGCATATAACAACAAATCAGATCTACAAAATAAAATATATAATCACAATAATTTTACTAATGACAGTTTAATCTGAAATGTTGGAATACCAGTAAATTTTTATAGCTCCCCACTACTTGAACATCTTTTCCAGGCACGTGTTGAGAAACGGATAATCCACTCAGAGTATAACATGTATGATACAAATCTCTCTGCCTGTAAAATAATTTATACAAATTTACAGTCACAAAAATAAAAATAGAAAAATTAATGTACTAACAAGGGGAAAAATTTAACACTAATTAATCATCTATTTATTAAATAATTCTTTGCAGTGGCTACACATCTATACCCAGTCACAGATTCTTTTTTCTTTCTTTTTTTTTTAATAAGAAACAATGGTGCACTTGTAATTTTTCCGTACCAGAACATTTGATTTTGTATTATAGCAAACTGTAAGAATATGGTCCACAGCCAAATGTGGCTGGCTCAGCCACAGGACATGTTATGAAAAATGCACATTCAATTCGGGTTTACATTGGTAAGAAGCAAAAACTAATTTTTTTCATGCTAAATGTTTAAATTATTTTCATGAACTACATTTTTTAAATTTTGTATTACCATCTGCCAATGGATATCCAAAAGTAAGAACTAGGGTTGGGTGCAGTCTGATTTTTATAATTTAGATTATATTTTTTATGTTAAAATAAAACATAGACCAGGTATAAGTTAATACAAATTTTATGTGAAAGGAAGGAAAATTTTTTTTCAAAAAATGCCACAAAATGTAGCAATTTTGAAACTAGATCAGGATTTGAACTTAGATAATAGGTGTGGTTCATTTTTTGGAAAAACACCTTGGAAATGGATTCAGATTTCCAGAAAGATTTACATTATTAAATTTTTTATCTAATTATTACCTTCAACAATTTTTTCAGTAATCTTTTTTGAGAAACATTTTGGATAAACCCAGAAAGCCATATTCTAGTTATAATTCAAAAAACAGAAAACAAATTAAAATCCATAAAAAAATTGTTTGAAATTTTCAAGTTTTATTTTTCATACTGTTTAAATAGATCTGCAAAATTTCAATCATCAACTTTTATATTTTTTCTCATTTTAGTATGATCTTTGCAATCACAATGTACAGAGAAATGGGGAGAACACTGGAAAAAAATTCATTTTAGAAGAATTTTATTTTTTTATGAGAAGCTTCTTATTAGAATTTTTTAACTACTTACACATGGATATGATGGGGTAGGATGGTTCCAGGTGACTGTTGCTGTAAACTCTGGCATACTATCTATAAATTATCAGGTTCATAGATGAAGATTGGTTCTACTTGTCTGGATAAATCAATTTAAAGAAGACGTGCATTTGAGTTGTACAAAATTTGCATACATTCATGAAGAGCTTATACACCCATTGAGTCACACTTTGGTGCATAGTATCAGTAGAGAGAATAGTGGGTCTAATTTTTTTCTGATGATTTGTCATGTAAAACCAATGGTACTTCAAGCATCATTCCATCGAATGGCCAGTAACATAGAACTACTGTGTTTAGTTATGGCTTGAGTATACGGAGGACATTTTACACAGTTGATAAAGTAATCTTCTAAAGTTACTATACATTAATTCCAAAATTAATTACATGTTTGTAATACCTATTGTAAAAAAAAACAAATAAAATCATGAGTTTTATGTGAATCACCTGGTATTTTATTGTTACAAAGTACATGGAGTCGCCAAGAGCAGCCAAGTACTCATGGGAAAAACGCTCTTGCAATACATTTGTTAATCTTACTCATTACAGCTAAATATTTAACATGTTCATTAACAATTTTTATTAGAACTAAACTTTATCATAAATCATACGAAAATAATCAAAAATAGAAAAATCTTATTTTTGTTTTAAATTACATTTCTTGCACTCAAAACAGGTTAATTTGAAATTTGATCACAACTTTTATTTACATTGTATTCTTAAATGAAAATAATTCACCATTTTTCTGGAGGTGAAATTTAGTCAAAATTCAATTTAGCTATGTTTCTTTGTAATCTGACTGTTAGATTTTCTATTTGCTTCTTAACTTATTTTTTACTCTTTCCTCACTCCCCTTAGTGGTTTTTGGTAATCAAGCAAGTGCTCATGTAAAAAAAACCAGCATAAAACGGAAAAAAAATTAAAGATTGTTAAAAATAAAATGTATATTTTAATGTCACAACAAGAAATAATTTAAAAATATAAATAAATAGAAATTATATTTCAGGGGATGAAAATAAAAAAACTTGAAATTGAATACATAAAGTATAAACAAGTAATATAAAACTGAAAAAAAAAAATAAGAAGACCATTAACTTTAATATATTATATTCCCAAGTATAATAAGAATATTAAAAAATAAAATTAAAGATCTTAGGTTCATAAAATAATATCATCTGGAAGTCTTCTAAAATCTAAACATAATACATAAAAAAAATAATTAAAATAAAAAACTTGTCTTGAAAGGTTTTCAAAAATAATACTACCTGGATTAAAGAGGCCTCACTGAAAGTTAAGTGGAACGTTTAGCAACAAGTTTGACAACTCAATGTTACCAAATGAATCAAAATAACAATCTCACTTAATCAGCACCAAACATATTAAGTAACTAGTGGTTCAAAATAACTAAATACAATATTATAAACAAATCAAGGATTTAAGAAATATCACACATATTCTGGACTACATTTTAGGAATATAAAAATAATAATGATATTAAGTATACAATTACTTACTTCCCTGGTTTATCTATAAGACCACCATTAGTACACTGACAACAAATTAATATGTATTCTTGCAATGCTCTAGATTGAAATAACCATTCATCCATTTTTTTCATTACACTGCTATCCTCTAAAAAAATAATAAACATGAAATTAATTATATTCCATGCTTTTAAAATAAGAGACTATATTTTTTTTCTTAGTTTTATAACAAACTTTAATTCTAACATTATGTAATGATATAAAAGAATAAATGAATGAAGCTGATGAAAATAAATATTATTATATAACACAGAATATGTACAAAACTAATGTAAGAAATAACCAATGTTGTAATTTAAAGATGCCATTAAAATTATTTAGTATACTATATAATACGAGGTCTGTAAATAAAGTAATAAGACTGGTTCAGAAAACCTTTCCACTATTAATGGCAGTGTTGGAACTCAGAAACCGGAATATCCTTCAGATGGTTGGTTACATTGTTTTTTATGTTTTCTACTGTGCCAAAATCGTGTTCTTTGAGGTGTTTTTTTGAAGTTGGGATCAGGAAAAGTCACAGAGATTCAAGTCATGTGAATAAGGTGATTGAGGAACTACAGTAATGTTTTTCTAGCCAAAAACTCATTAATTGAGAGTGCAGTGTGACAAGGTGCATTGTCATGATGCAGCATCCAGTTGTCTTTGATGGCTGGTCTCACACTGGCAACTCTTTTCCGCAGTGTTTCAAGAATTTCTTGGTTAACATATTGATTTACAGTCTGTCCTGTAGGCAAAAATTCCTTATGGACAATGCCATTACTATCGAAGAAACAAATTAGCATGGTTTTGATTTGCTTATTTTTTCTTTTTTGGGACATGGTGAGTTTGAAGTGCCACTCTTTGCTCTGGCATTTTGTTTCTGAGTTGTATTCAAATATCCAAGATTCATCATAACAACACTTTTTTTTTAGAAAATCAGGATCAGTTTCAGTTCACCCTAGAAGATTGTGGCACACTTCCACCCTGTTGTTTTTCTGTTCAACAGTGAGGTTTTTTGGGACCAATTTTGCATAAACTTTTTTCATGTCCAATTCGTTTGTCAAAATTTGATGGATTGTGGTATGGTTCAAATTCAATTGTTCTGCAATCATTCTGACACATAATCACTGGTCACACAGTATAAAGTCTCTGATTTGCTCAACACTGTTAGTTTTTGACATTAACAGTCTTCCAGAGCGTGGAACGTCCAGAACTGATCCCCGGTCATCTGAAAATGCTTTAAACCACCACCTAAAAATTTGGGCTCATGACAGAGTGTCATCTCCATACGCCCTTTTCAATTATGAAAAAGCTTCAGTAGCATTCTCACCAAGTTTAACACAAAACTTGATTGCACAACGATGCTCATAATTAGTATCACTCATTTTTGTAACGCACAACAAAAACTTGTTTCACGAAAAGTTTGTTTACATCTCACGACAACAATAGACTAAAAATATTAATACCTAATATAAACCAGCTGTTCGTATAACCATATGCTTTCTAGTAACTTTACAGTGTTGCCACTTTGGTTGCCAAAAAAAAAACTAGACTCATTACTTTATTTACAGACCTTGTATAAATAAAAGTATAATGAAAATAATTATAATTAAAAAAGTAAATATTTGATAACTTGTGCCTGCATTAAAAATTGTAATTCCTAGACTTGACTGTAATAAATTGAAAAATTACTCTAAAAACTGTAATTCCTTTTTTATTTAGCCTTTGGGACTACTGTTAGGTATTGCTTCAGAGGATGAGATGAATGACAATTTTCACACTTCCTCCTAGACTTGAGTGTAATAAATTTAAATGACAATAAGTAAATTGAAATTACTATGTAGCAGGAAAGGAATGTGTAGGACCCTTATAAGAAATGATGTTAAAAAAATAAAATAAATTTATGACTGTAATCTGGAAAATATTCAGAGGCATTATCAAAATACAGATGTTGTTTTAAATGGACAGAACATTTCGCATGGGGAAAAATAGTTGCAGATACAGTTCTTGAAAAAAAAAAACAATTTAAGAACAGAGTTTTGATTTATGTTTTCTAATTAACGTACATATTCTCAATTTTTATATCAGAATATTCATTCTTTATGTTCATTACAAGAAATGTTTATTAATCTATTAAGTATACGAATATAGCGGAAATGTATTAAAATAAAATTTTACAAGAGGTCAGAAATCTTTATAGAAAAGAGAAGTATAGAAAAAATATCATTGAAAGAAAAACTAGAAACAGTTTTTCTAGAAAAAAGAGTTTTCTATAAACTGTTTTAGAAAACTCTGTTTCAGTTTCTAAAAATCTGAAACAGAGTTATAATAACCCAATAACATCAAATATTTGTACAACCTAAAATTATTAATTTTCACAAGAAATTAATTAAAAAATATCACTTTCTGAATCTAGTTTTTCTTTAGCTTCCTGTTTTCATTATCGATGGATGTTTGTCATTTTATCAACTGATGAATCTATCAATAACTGATAGGCTTTTTTTGGAATTATCTTCCTCAAAAATATTATAACCATAATGATACTAATTGCTTAGAGCCAGTTAATTACATTGAGTGGAGTGAATGACTACAGAATTTCACACTACTTCAGTGACATTTTAAACTTTATAGTGGGTACTCCAGTTTTCTGTGGTATATTCCCTGTGGTGTGTCTTAAAAGTGGTCATCTTTTACCATTTTAATGGCAAGAGGAGCAAAAGAAAATAATAACAGAACTAGTATACAAAGAAAAAGCAAGATTGAAAATGCATAAAGCACAACTGAGGGACCATTAAAAAATACCTATGTCTAAAACTAGATGGCCAGTTTGACTTATCAATAGATAAAAAGGATATATATATATGTAAAGAAATTAAATAAATGAAATGTGATAAAGAAGAAATAATAATTAAGTAACAAATAGATAAACAATTTCTACAATCAAAGAGTATTTCCAGCAATGTTCATGGAATAAAAATAAAATCAACTGTCGACAAAAAAAAATTAAAAAGTTCCATTTACTGCTTTCCTTACTGAAAATGTAAAATGGTCTAAACTACTGAAACTTCTAACTCTGACTGCCTACTGTAACTTAATGCATGCTTTGTATAAGGTTGTACAAGATAAAAATGTTATCCCACGAAAGAGATATGAAATCTTAAACCAATCAAATAAATATCGCGTCCCATAGATAAACTTTACGGGAAAGTTTAATGTTCTTAAAACTGAAAACTTTCACAAAAAGATTTTTAATAGATTTTAATTTCTAAAAAAAAGAGAGGGAAAATAATTTCCCTATTCTGAAAAAATATTACTTTCTCCTAATGTAAGGAGAAAGTAATAAACTAATTTATATATTGTAAAATTTACCTTGTTTGAATAGAATACCATGTATTAACGGGAGAGTTCCTGCTTGCCAAAATGAATAACAGCCATCAACCAATTTATTTGTTCGACCTTGAAAACCACCTTCAAATTTCATTTGTCGGTTAACTGTCCACCTCTGTTACAACATCAATAAAATTAAAATGTAAAAACATAAGAGTAAAATTATTGATAAAACAAACACATTCCAAAATATTTTTCAGGCGATTCAGCTTTAGGTGTCCAGGACAAAATTTTAATCATGGCCATAGAACCTCTTTAAGCAACATAGTCAAGTCATTATGCGAGAACAGAATGACAAACTGATTAAGATATCATTACAACTACCATTTTGGACACATATTTAGATATAATTTAATGAGAAAGTTGAAAAGAATGAAACCAAAGACCATCTGACCTAAAAGCTAGCATACTACACAAACTGGCTAGTATTGGGCAGATAAAACTTCATTCTTGCATTAAAAATATACATATTCATTGGGGAGGGGGGATTGTGTCAATGGTGTCTTTCAGGGATGTCCAAATAATAAGGATGCATTTATACCTAATTGCATAAGCATAAATTAGGTAAGCATTAGGAGTATTGTATTTTGACAATCTTGATTTAGGTCACATATGATTATGTTTTGGTAGTGTAAATCTATAACAGTTGCCCCAATTGTCATGAAATAAGTAAAAAATGATCCATCTGAAGAAATAACAAAGCAAAACAAAAAAATCAATAAGCATATATATTTTTGGTTTTTACCAAATAGTTTTATAAGTCAAACTTAAAGTGGCAATTTACAGAACTTTTCTAAACTAAAAAATCAAAATTTATTTTTTAATGCTGGGGCATCTGATCATAGTCATTCTGTCTCTTAGCTTGCCAGTCCATCTGCTAGTCAGACATATTTTTATACATATTAGCTATTAATAGTTTTTATTTTTTAAGCGATCCCATTTCATAATGATGACATATTGTTTAAACTTTGGAGTGATATAAACCAATTTTATACAGGTGTTGTGAGATCTAATCATAACCAGTAATTTTCTGAAAGCAAAAATTCCACAAAGTGTCTCTTTATGAATGAATATTCAAGAAGCGTGTTTTTGCCTGAAAATAAAATAATATATCACTTACCATGTATCATTAAATGTCCATAATTATATTTTTTTAATTCATTATTAATATACTGCTTGACAGAATGGGAAATTCTGAAGTAACTACCAAAATGATTTGTATCTCCTTCTTTGCTAGAATATCTACCATCTCATTTCCATTTTTACAGTATGTGGTAGTGTCCTATAAATAATCAATTTGACTAACCAAGCTGACTATTTATTATTGGAGATGGAAATCAAGAGGACAAAAAAAAATATTTTTTCTGTAATGGTGCATCCAGTAGGTAGAACTAATTCTAATAAGATGATTTAATGACAACTAACCTTGACTAACCTTTATATATATGTATATTATATATAAAAATCATCCTAATGCTTAACCCCTTCAATCTAGAAATTATGAAAATTTTAATAAACAAACCTGGATTATATAAAAAAAACAATATTATTAAAATCAACTGAAAATAATTTGTAATAGAGCTCATAAGGTGACCAATTAGAAAAAATGAGAAAAACAGATTAAAGTTATACAACTAAAATTTCAATGAATGTAAAAAAAACCTCTTCAGTAATATTGATAGTATATGGTTAATTTACAAATCTCAGTCGTAGTGCGTTCATCTCTTTTATCCAGAATGTTCTGTGTTCAAATTTAGTTAGGCTTGCATTTTTAAAAAACAACTATTACATAAACTCCCAGGTACAAGTCTTGAGCTATGTAATGAATTAAGCGTCTAAATGAAAAAAAATTATGTTTTTATAATATGATACTTTTCTGCTATTATAGTGTGTATTTTTTACACTACTTTCAGATGCATGAATAACAAAAATAAGTGTGTAAACAAGTGATATGAACATGGTGTTAATGAAAAAATTACAAGCACTCTCTTAAACTATCAGTCATTCTGGATACCCAACTCCATTTACAAGATCTTACATTTACAATTTATAGTAAATCTAGTAATTTTTTTGTTTATACTAGTTTTTATGTTAGTGTGTAAGAAGTCAGTCTAGTTCATCGCATTTTACTATCACAACTCTAGTTTGGTTGACTAAAAAATTTTTTAATTAATCAACAATTTCAATTACCTGAAAAGGACCAAATAGCTATGCTTATCAAGCTTTGATACATTGAGAGTTTACTAATGATATCATTAGAGATCCACTCATATATTTCATATAACTGCACAATCTCTCAAAGAAAATTATAATAAAGAACTTCGAAACTATATTGAATTTATTTTCTTTTATCATCATCATCATCGTTATCAGTCATTAGTATATCAGTAACTTAAAATGTAAAAATAATTATTTTTTTTTTAAAATCCATATGTCCTTAGCAATCAATCCACAATAAAGAAATATTAAAGGAAAGACACTATCTAAATATTATATCTTATCTTTATTAACATGACTTCGTACACAAATAGTTTTACTACTAACCAAAAGAGCTCTAAGATTACATAGTTGTTCCTTAGCCAATAAACAAAGAGCAGCTAGGGCACAAAAAGCATAACCCCCATGAGCTTCAAGACCAGGGCAGCCAGAAAAGCCTCCCTCATATGTTTGACAGCTGGAAAACACAGAAAATAAGAAAAGACAGTTACTAAATGATAATTATCTTGGTGTTGGTCTGACTATTAAGAGGCATTCCATTAAAGATATTGTTGTACAGAGGATCAGCACACTTCATACATTTATTACACATGTAAAAAATAATTAAATCACAAATCCCAAAAATCTTATTGAGTAATTAATTGTGAATAAAACTGTATCATTACAAACTGCAAGAATTCCTGTAGCCCAAAGAAAAAAAATGATTTCTTATAGAAACATTTATAATTTTTATCTTTTTATTGGTAGTAAATATTTATACCGCTAACATTTTATTAAAAAATTGAGAAAAGACAATTTTTACAATTTCAGACACTAAATGATTCAACTTTAAATTTCATTCAAATTTTGAGTATCTATCTTTCACAGATATTGACCAGCTACTAGGCTGGAAATGTGAAAATTTTAATGTTCACTAATTATTATTACTCTATTTTAATTGAATTAGTCATTTTAACACAGCTTTTTAGCTGTGTGGGTGAATAAAGCTGTGTTAGTGAAAAGAGGTAGTTGTGATGCTGTTGACTGAATATCGGGCAATTTTGCCCATGTATTAAGTATTGATCAGTGTTGAGATAGAATGGCTTCTGCACTTGGAGAGGATTGTTCTCATCATACAACAACAATATTTAGCTGATACAAAGAGTTTGAAAGAGGAAAGTTTGACTTTGAGACATTCCAAGGTCAGATCCAACCATCTTAATCTGTGACTGAGGGAAACATTGTTCCAAAGTGAAAAATGTTTTAGACAGACAGGTGTGTGACCTATTATCAAATATAGGTGTCCTTGGAAATTAATGCACTGGCATTTGTGCTATTCTGTGAAGTCACTTTCAAGTTAGAAAGCTTTGTACTTTTTGGATGCTGCACAACTTGACGATAATCAGATGGCATGTTGTGTTTCATGGTGCTGTGAATCCTGAAAAAGTTTGAAAATAGGAAATTTCTCTATGTGAATTTCTTCTGGTTTGAAAAAACTGAAAGATTGGTTTCAAAAATGAAGGTTTTTTATTTTTATTACACGTATTTAGAAACTACAGCTGCATTACAATTTATTCAGGACTAACAAAATCCAGTAGATTACTTCAATTCTTAGATAAACACACTAATATAAATTAGAACAATAGGACATATTTGAAAGTACAGTTTACAGCACTGTTCTCTACTTCACAATTCTTGGTTTATAAATTGGGAATTGTCAGCTATATCACTATATATTCTGAATTCTTCTAAAACAAAAGTCATAAACTAGCAAATAATTTAGAAGTTATTATGAACTGAACCTAATAAATGTATTTCTCAGGCTTATTAAAGTAATTTTACTCTAAACTGAAAGCCTCTTGATGAAATTGAAGAACATTTTTTTTTTTACTTAAAAAAATATTTTAAAATTTTTTCATTCATATTTTCTCAAAGATACTAACATCATATATAATGAGCCAAATACTAGATTCCATGTTCTCAGCCAAAACATTAATTTGAATAACTGATTAGAAAAAATAAGCGTGAAAGACAAAAGAAAAATGATCGCTACGGTTGCTAAATATTCTTTTGATAATGTGCATTTTATCAATGACAGCTACCGTGTGGGAAAACTATTTTTTTATTTATTCTTTTGCAAATGCAGGCTTATATCAAATTACAACAAAGTTGCTAATTTTCTTTTGTAAGAAATTAAGTTTTTAGCATGTGGAAAAACACTAGCCTATCCTGGATAATAGACCAGGACTAATAACATAACAAAAAAAATTAAATAAATTTTCCTCAACCAATAAATATTAATAAAAATTATATTAAATTACCTGATAATCCACAAAGCTGAATTATCAAATAAGGCATCTGTGTAAATATTGGTGAGTCGAGCGACAGCTAGAGCACAATAAACCCCTCTTATGTCCACTTCTCCACCAACATGCATTTGAAAAGCACCATTAGGTACTTTAACTGACCATAAAAACTTATATAATTTCTGCCTGAAAAAAACCCAAATATTTATATATTATAATTATAAATAAAATCATATACTTTAATACAACCTATTCAATATGAATACAGTAGAATTTTATCTGTGGTTAACCCATAGCCTGAAAAATTTAACTAAAGAAATAAAAAATTCACAGATTTTCATTCATAGTAAACTAACAAACAATCTTTAACAGATAATTTACTTTGTGAATAACTCATAATTTGTTTCAAGAAAAAAGTTGAAAAAAGAAAAACTTATACTGAATTAATGGTATTCAATGTTACAATCTCTAACAAGTATTTTCAGGGAGAGAAACTAATAATTTATAGAGTAAACTGATGAGCCTGATACGAACTAAAAGAATCATGTAATCAAATTTTATGAAAGTTAAGTACAATCAAGCTAACTTCTTAAGTACTTTAAGAAACATCTTTATGCCATATTCTGAAAGTAGGATAAATTTTTATTTACAAACATTATTTATTAGACAACCAATAGTAATAAATATGACTAGTTTATTTTTTGTGAGAACAAACAATTTTTCTAAAAACCTTAAAACAAATTAGTTATATATATATAAGTTGTCCTTCCTTTCAATAAAGGTGGCAATGAATTGTATAATTTTCCCGGCTTATGTTTGTATGTATTTCCCTGGCTATGCTGATCAAATTAAGCAATTCATTTTTGAAAAAAAAAAAACTTTCTGGCATGCCATAAAGTATGTTCAATTCAATCATTTTAAGCTCTACAAAATTAGTCAGCTTCAATTATTTCTGCATCAAAATATTAAAAAAAAAATGTATTGTAATAAATTTTAATTGGTTAAATTTTTTGTATTAATTACAAAATTACCTATTTGATTATATTTAAATCTTTTAATTTTTAAAGCCAAGATGCTCAACAAAATAAAGCAAAGGATAATCCTGCCTGATTTGAAGGGATTATTAGATGCTTTTTGCTGAGGTATTATGCATTTACTACACAGTTATACACATCGGCCTTAAGATGTGACATTAACACAACCTAAATTAATAGCACTAAAGATTAAAAATATTTCCATAAAAGTTATCTTCAGTATAAAGTATATTATTTTTATTAGATTTATAAAAAAATAATTTGGGTAATGTTTAGAAAGAAAGCTTCTTACATAAAAGCAAATAGTAAAGAATTAAAAGAAAAATGGATTGTGCATTCTAAAACTGTATTAGATTATAAAATTCAAGATGAAGACAGTAGTTATGATTACAACAAAACAGATAAATCAACCTTTAAAAACATCACCCTGACTGAAAAACAGCCAATAAATAGAGAAAAGTATAAGATAACTTTTAAGACACAAAATTAAAATTAAAACACACTAATCACATAGTTACATATAAATTGACAAGAAAACACAAAAATATTTACAGTTAAAAATATTAAACAAACATCATTTAATATAATAATGACACCTCATTTATGAAATCAAACTAACTTGATGTTTTGTTTAAACAAAACATCAACAAAAATAACGACACCTTAAATAATAAAGTATATAAAAAAAAAGAGTTGATAAAAAAAAGAGTTATAGGACTTTCCTATCACGTGGCTAGAGCCATGTTCCAGGAAAGTTCTACAACACACAACTTAATTTAAAATATTTATCATTTTATTTAAATATAACATTTTTCCATTTATTTAATTCAATAATTCTACCTAAAGCACATGTGCGCATACCATATTTAATTTGCATGGGTGCAACAATGGCCAGCACTAACTAAACCAATGTATTTCACAACTTATATAAAACAAATTTTTCTTGTATTGTCAGCAGATTGGTGTAGCCGCAAAGCTTAACACAGCAAATAATGAGTCAACTGGGCGATTGAATTCAAGACCCGGCCAGACCGAGCTACTTTTTTTACACTTTAAATATCATTCATTTATTTAATTGTACTACTCAACTGTGACATCATCATAACATAGCAGAGGATACAACAGAAATTTTGAGGTGGGGGTGCAATTTTGCAAATTTTGTTATTTTTTATTAACAAATGTGCCTATGAAAAATATGACCTTAATTTGGTGAAATCTTGAGATACTGAGGGAGTCTTTGCTCTACAGCCTTACACCCTTGACCTTTTAAGTTGAAAATGTACTGGCATCAATGCCCCCATATATATAAGTAATAATCAGTTCAGTAGTTATAAGATGGTTTAGAGTTCAACATTGAACACACACACACATGCGCGCGCGTACATATGAACATTAACATCTGGAAAATTTTCATCCAGTTTTTTGGGTTCCTTAGGTGTCAAAACATCAAGATTTGGTGAAAACTGCATATGTCAAAATTGGACCGATCACGTATTTTCCCTTCTAGAGCTGTAGCATTATCTAGATGGGAAAGTAAAATGACACTCACCGACTTCTATACGAGATGAATAAAAATAAAATCAGAACAAATAGTACATCACACAGAACATATACTAATAAGCTCATAAAGGTAAGAAAAGTTGAATACTATGCAGCAGGACGAAATAAAATAATTTTAAGTAAGAAATTACAAACAGGAAGCTAATAAAAAAAAAAAAAACTCTGAATAAATAACAGACTGTTGCCAGTTTAATTAAGTATAATTGATTTTTTCTGCAGCACAAGAGATGTAATGATTATCTTCTTTGAATGTCTAAAAATATACTTCCTCTTAGACCTGGACTTAAAAGTACAAGGGTCTAAGGACAATCACAAAAAATTCTAACACGTAAAAGGCCAATCAAGTTTAATCCTTAAGAGATAAAGAAGTTCCACCCCTCGTTCAATGAAAAATATAACTTACTGCTTAGGATGAATTTGCAGAACCTAATTTAATATAACTATTATTGGATATTTCCAAAAGCTTTAACTGCCTTAACTTCTGATTTCTGAAAGTTCTTTATCTTGAAATTTTACTTACTTTAATTTTGGAATATCTAACCACACAACAAAAGTTGTTGAAAATTAATATAATTCTGGACAAATTCTTTAAAGTAGCAATAATATCCATTTATAGTAAGGATTTTAACTTAAAAAAATCATTGATAATTTAATTAGTTCACAAAAAAAATTACAAGAAAAAAATACAAACCTATCAATAACTTTGTAAGCCTCATCTGTGCCCAGTGAAACAAGAGCATTAACTGCAGCATAAGTAGGTGCCAAATGTGCTGCCTGTCCTGGACCACCACCAAAACCACCATCTTCACACTGACATCTAAAAAAATTATAACAAGAACATTGAAAATTACTCAAAATAAAAACAAATAATTAAATCACAATTACAAAAGATAATTTAATGATATTAAATATTTACGTCACTAGACTGTCATTACCCACCGGTATGTATAAGGATTATACATAGTATTATTATAGACTTTAATGAATCAAGTGAGATCAATTCTTTTTTTACTAACAAATGGCAATAAATTGTGTCATATCAAATAAACCTTTAAAGAGGTAAGCAGTTAAATGTAACATAATTATTAAGACTTGGAGAAATAACAAACAAGCATTATAGAATAACTAAAATCACCAAGACTTCAAAAAGCAGTTCTATTTCAAGTAGAGTATTAACTTTTGAAATGTGATATATTTTAACCCTAGAAGCGGTATAAGTCAACCTCATAGATGCATAGCAGCTACTTGCTAAAATGGTAACATCAATCTCATCGACTCTTCTTATTGGGTTCATTTTGAATTTGCAGGGTTACCAACATACACCACATTATATATCGTTGGAAAGAAGAAATCATGAGCTATCTGATAGTAAGATCTTATTTTCGATTATTGTCAATAATATCAATACTTCACTGCTTTAGTTTTGTGGTTATATTGTTTTGTTTATGACAATAGGTTAGGAGTGTTCCTTTATGTTTACTGAAATATAACGTGTTAGTTTCATGATTTTATTTCAGTCTAATAAAGAGAAGTGCTGTGATTTATCAAACTTCAGTTTTTATTTTATTGTCTTGTGATTTTTTGATATGTTTACATATACTGTGGAATGTTTTTTTAGTAATTTGTTATGGTTGCATTACAACTAGCATAGTGGTGAATTTCGGTTTATTATTTGTTTATTTAGTTCTTTCCATAAATAACTGGAACATAAATATTACTTAATAACACAAACAATCTTAAAATTTCTGATGATAATATTCAAAAATTGTTGATGTTGAGCAGTGATGAATCTGACATTGAAGTTGATAATCCTGAAATTTATTTTGATTTTCTGGTACCTGAAAGTGAATCTGATAATGATCTTAAGAAAATCTCTGTGAATAGTAATAATATTTCTGCGAATTCATTAAATTCTTCAAATGCTGAGGTAACAAATTAAAATAATCAGACTCTTAACTTTTCAAATTCTAAACCAGCCGAGATAATTCCAAATAGAAAAAATATAATTAATGAGACTTCTAACTTTTTAAATTTTATACACGTTGACGAACAAATTTTAGTAATAATCCTGGCAATAAGCCTAACATCAGTTCAATTTCAGACCCTGAAGAAACAGCTATAAATAATCTCAATAATCAACCCTCCACCTAGTTCAAATGCTATAATTCCTGTTCCTTCACATCCTTTATTGTGGGAACAAAGGCTTCTCCATCTTACAATTTTTCAGTTCAAAATACGGGCCTGTAAATCCACCCCACCCCTCGAAACTCATTGCTAATTAGGTATTTTAATTTATATTTCTCTCAGAATATTTTGATACGTCTGATTAGAGTAACCAATCAGTATGTGAGAAAGTGTATTGCTGCTAATAAAGAGTAGTTAGAACAGCATAATGCATAAATGAGCGATTTAGATGTAAAAACACAGATGTTTATAGGCTTGTGTATCAACAAGGGGTTAATGGTTAGAAAAAATTATACATCATACTGAGACACTACTGCTTCTCAGTATCATAGTATTTTTTCATAATATTATATTTCTTCAAAAGTGGGAGTTAATAAGCAAGTTTTTCATGTTAATTTAACTGATGGTCCTTCTAAAATGATCCAAATTTTGATATGTCACATAAAGTTAGGCCTTTCTTGGACCATACTAATAAAAAATTTAAAGAACATTATATTACAAAAAAAAAAATTTCAATTGATGAGGCTTTAATTGGAATGAAAAATACATTAGTATGTATAGTTTATATGGCTAATAAGAGACACGCTCGTTTTGATATCAAAAAATTTGACATCTGTGAAAGCGATACCTGGTACATTTATCATACAGACTTATACAGTGGCAAAAAACTGTACGAAACCAGTAACAATGGGGTCCCTTTTGCACAATTTGTCAAACTTCTACATAAACTTATATATAAAAATTCCTTTAGTCAATGAATTATATTTATTGCTTACGGGAACAATAGAATTAACTCTAAACAAGTACCAAAGGAGTTAGTCCAAACAAAACTTCAAGTAAAAGATACAGTTTACTATAGAAAAAATGAATTATTAATTGTTGGTGTTAGGAAAACCAAATCATGGAAGCCAGTTTATGGATTGAGCAATGCATACGATGCTGAAAACATGGATGTAGTTTTTAGAGTGAAAAAGAAAGATAATATACCGCTTTTGATTCACAATTATAATCAGTATATGGGGGGAGTGGATTTAAAAGACAAATCCATTTATCATGTCTCATGCAATCGAGAGAATCGATGCTTTTGGAAAAAAATATTTTTCAACTTACTGGATATGGCAATATTCAATACTTATTGTATTTACGAATGAAATACTGATAATTCCATGCCTAGAAGAAAGTTTTTAATTTCTATTGTAGATTGTCTCTGTGAAAAATCAGATGTACCATCACCATCTGCAGTTGTCACAGAAGTACTACAGCTTGTGTTAACTCACCTTCCACAACAAAGCGAATGTTTATGTGTAGTGTATGAGCCAACAAAGAAGCAAGGTCATTCCAGTTATTGGTGCCCTGGATGTGATGTAGGCATTCACGTACACTGCTGGTCACAATTGCAACATACTTCTGCAAATGGTTGCAAAAGAAAGGAGAAGGATGACTTTAGACAATAATGATAGCTAAAAACTTCCTAACTTTCATTATTCATTTTATTACCAATAGTTTTAGGCAGTAAGATATTCTAATTTTTTTAAATTTTAGGAAATTATTTACATTTTTGTTACCTCAGTTGTTTTATTAAGTGATAAAAATAATATAATAGTGTTGTGACAATAATAAAAACAGCAATCAATATAAGCCATCATCACATCCCTGTCAAGACAGCAAAACAAGATCATCCAAAACGGTAATCCGCATTACAATCATTATTTTAATATACTTAAAAACTACTGCACGCAAATTAAAAGCTATACCACCACTGCTTTTAGAAAAATGTTGCTTTTTTACATAAGTGTATAAGAAAGTCTTATAAATTTGTTCTTAAAATGTTAAAAACCTGGTAAAGCAGCCTTATTAACAAAAGGTTTTTTCTAAAATTCGTCAATACAAAATTAATTATTGCATTCATCAAATTTATTTATATATATATATATAGAGCATAGTTCATAGTTTAATTTTATACTTAAAACATAAGAATCTACCAACTGGAACACAATGTATAAACTGTTTAATAAAGTCTTGTTTTGGCACATTTTTCCCTACCATTTAAAGAAATTTTCCCTACCAGTTCTAGAGTTAAACAATGCAATATGTTTGCATGAAAATTTTGCCATCTCAACACACTAAGAATATGAAATATGTATTCTGCTTAACATCAGTATAAACTATATTTTACTGTTTTTAATTTACTGGACACTTTTGTCTTACATTGCTTTGAAACTTATAAACATATTGTTAATGATAATGATTAACTAGAAAATAATTTGTAATAGATACAGTACTAAATGTTTGTTTTTCTTACGAGATGTGATTGAAAAGTTTCAAGACAGGTGTCATCAACAGGACTACAGGAGGGGGTAGGTTTGCTTGCAGGTGTAAGAGGAAAAGCTTGTTTTGTCCTTGAAATGTCCTGAAAAGATCACCATGATGTCTTTGCTCAGTAGAGAGTGGCATCCTGGTGAGATGTGTTTTTGGTTCTTGGTGGATTATTGATGTCACAAAATGGATGAAAAACAGAATGAGTTTGTGTTAAATTTTGAGTGAAAACCGGAAAATAAGCTTTGGAGACTTATGAACACATAAAAAAACAGATTTCAGGGATAAATGTCAGAGCAGGTCAAATGTATTTATCTGATTTAACCGATGTAAAGATGGTTGTGAACCAATTGAAGTTGACCCCTGGTCCAGTTGGCTTTTCTCTTCAAAAACCAATGTAAACATGAAAGTTTGCGATTTTCTGCATCTAATCATAGACTTACAATTGGAAAGATAGCTGAGGAACTGAATTTAAGTTTCTACATGGTTCAGTCAATTTTAATTGAAGATCTGAACATACGTCACACAAAATTCATCCCGAAATTGTTCTCAGACCAGCAGAAATAATACTGACTTGAAGTGTCTCAAGAACTGATTAATCTGGCTGAAACTGACCCAAGTCTAATTACAGGCAACGAATCATGGGTTTATGGTTAGACCCAGAAACAAAAGCACAATCATCGCAGTGGAACAGTCCAGGTTCGCCATGACTGAAAAAAGTAACTGTCAGTTGAATGAGAAGACAAAGTTGATAGTTTTCTACAATTCTGTAGGTATCGTGTGCATCATGAATTTGTCCTAGAGGGCAAACAGTTAACCAAAGATACTATAAAAGTATCCTTCAGTATTTGTACAAAAATTTACAGAAAAAAAGGTCTCCACTCTGGTGAGACAAGAATTGGGTCCTCCACCACAATGCTCATCATGCATTCTTGATCACAAAATTTTTGGCCAAATTCCAAATTCCTGTGCTTGTGCTATCTCTCTATTCACCCGATTTAGCCCCTGTCAACATCTACCCATTTCCTAAATAGAAATTTTCACCAAAAAGAACAGATTTGACTCCACTGAAGACTTTCAGGCAAATATGAAGAAGGTCCTTTGTATACAAAGGACATTATAGTAACACCTTTTTTATAGTAATTAAGGATGTTATAGTAACCCTATGAAAGGAAATTTCCAGGAATGCTTCCCAATGTGGAAACACCATTGGAACCAGTGTGTCCAATCAGAAGGGAATTACTTTGAAGGTGATTCACCACAATAGCCTGCAAGTAGCCAATTTGAAATTATAAGCAGTCTTAAAACTTTCTAATCACACCTCATATGTGATAAGATACAATCTTTGAAAATAGAATCCACTAAACAATAAAAAATGTATTATTCTAGTGCTTTGAAATTAATACCATGCAACTTGAATTACTAGATAACGTGGCATAATTTGAATACTATTTTTTAAATTTAGAACATGTAAATCATTTCTGGCAATACTTTAGACTCTCTTTTTTCTGTTTAGCTACCAGAACCACTGTAAGGTATTACTTCAGAGGACGAGTGAGGATGATATGTATGAATGTAAATGAAGTGTAGTCTTGTTCAGTTTCAGGTTGACCATTCCTGATATGTGTAGTTAACCCAACTACCAAAGAACACCGGTATCCATGATCTAGTATTCAAAAAATACTTTAGACTGATTTTTTATAAAGTATTTGTGAAGATACTCATTTTCCTAAATGACAAAATTGTTAATTAATAAACAGATTATTACTGTACTTAAAAAAAAAACTGAATAAGCAGGTCCATATCTTCCATTTTAATACATTATACGATATTTTTGTAACTCATTTAGCTATTCCATGAGCAGTTTATATAACTAAAAACTTTATCTTGTGAATAATACAATGACTTAATAGATATGTATATTGTTAAGTGTGCAATCATGACAAAAATTCTTTATTCTTGGCATAAAAAATCATAGAATCTAAATAAACTATAATATTAACAAACAAAAGAAAACAAAAAAAGTCAATCTAAGCCAAAAAATAATACCTGGCAAGAAACTGGGCAACATGAGATTTATCTTCATCTGCAAGAGTCTCATTGAGTAGAACCAACGAATGAGTGATCCAATAACACAGCCATGGCCGACTGGAATCTAAACACTACAACAGTCATCAAGATGCTTGTTAATTTCTTTTATTATCAGTCTAACAAACTAATACCATTAATTAAAACAATAACGACCAATGTAACAGAACTATTTTTATTTTCCCAGCTACATGCTGCTATAGGAATAACGAGAAAATATATAGAAAAAAAAATCTAAAAAATTGGTCTCTAAATTTTGTGCCTTAAGGAGACATAAAAAAAATTAACATAAAAATAGATTTAAATAAACCATAATCTGTGAAATAATTTTTAATTCCAATCCTCCCAAGACTAAAAAATGTATTTTTGTCAAACAGAAATGTGTGCATATGTATGCATATATATATATATGTATATTGACCATTGTGCTAATGAAATTTAATATTAAATGAAATATAAATCACCAAAACACAGTAAATAGATAAGTTAGTTACCATATTAAGTTCAAGAATCAATTCATGCATTTTCAATTATTACTAATTCTATAAATACATTGAAACATATTTATTTATGGTTTGTTAATTTCTAGAAACTGTTTTTGAAAATTTTGAAATTTATTATGGATGAAAATGCAAATTCTGCTGTCCAGTACTGGAATATGATGAATAAATCATAAATAAATTAAATATGTTTCACTGTAATTATAAAATTTAATAACTGAAGATGCGGGATCCAGTGAATTAATTCTTAGAATTAAGTTTAACTTACCTATTTACTATGTTTTGGTGGTTTATATTTCATTTAATATATACATATTTGCTTGTTTTTGGTCTTACAACTCTGGACCTTGTGGACTGATCTTCTTCAAACTTGGTAGAGAGGTATTACTTCAGAGGGAGGAGAAAGAATGTATTAGATTTCTGTGAAGATTGGAAAAAGGGGTGGGGATGTTTTGGTTAAAATAAATTTTCAAATCTTTACTGGGGCCATTAAGCAAAAGTTTTCTTACAAAATATGAAGTTTTTTATCAAGATCATATATTACTCAAAATTTTTATTTAATATTCACCCCCCCCAAAAAAGACCTTACACATTTTTCTTTTTTAAACTATATCTTGCTTCAGAAAAGGAGTTAACATAGTAGCAGTTTTCTGCAACTATGTTTTCTACATCAATAGACTTCAAATCACTATAAAGATATCCCATTCCAATGGTCTGTGGTAACAAAAAATATTTTTTTAATTTTTGAAAATACTTTAAAAATTTATTCCATTTTACAAGTTATCCATTACATTTAAGAAAATCTGATGTGGACACCACATGACTTCCTTGGGCGCCAATTAAATTACACATATACATTTTTTAAAAATGAAAAGTACATAAAATTCGATTTCATTAATAACTTCTGATATTTTTTCGTACTTGTTTTTTGATTTAATGTAAATTTTTTTACAATCAGAGGTTAATAATTATTTAAAAAATAAATACATTTAAATTAACAAAAAAAAGTTACCAAAAAAAAAAAAGGAGATGAAGTCTGATTCAAATCGGTGTGCCTTCTTCTGTAAGATCCAAATATTTCATTAATTAAAATTTTATTTGGCTATAACTCTGGAACCAATGAAAATAAGTGCCACTTATGATATATCGTTGAAAAGCTCTCACTGAGGCCTTATTATTGCAGTTAAAAAAAGGTCCAAAATTCAATATTTTTGAATTTGAGATATACAAGATACATACATAGAGAGGTAACCCCGAAACTAGTCAAAATAGATTCAGGGATGGTCAAAACAGATAATTCAGTTGAAATCTGAAATTCTTCGTGATCATAATACTTCCTTTACTTTGTACAAGAAAGTAAAAATAAAAATTTGGATTTTCTGAAAGCCTTAGTATTTCTTGAAAAAGATTACTCAAAAATTTTCATTGCCTTCCTCGAAAATTAATACTTTGCTTATTTAAAAATATGACTGTATCTTTGTAGTTTTAAACCAATCTTAAAAGTTATTTTTTTTAATTTATTCACACTTCTTAGCGATATTTTCTAAAAAAATTAATTTTATCCAAATGCTTCCCCTTGAACAAGGGAGCCACCAAAACAAAAAAAAAAAGTTTGCACAGATTCTAATTTTTAATGCTCAAAATGTATTTTTTTAACCATAAATTCGTTACTAAAATAACTTAATATATCTACCCTAGTGGGGGAGCTCCCAAATTAAAAAAAATCCAGAAAAACTTTTATATTTAAATTTTAATCTATTTAAAATAAATTTTAGGCATTATTTAATCATTAAAAAACCCACTGATGTGTGAGCCCTCAAATAGTTTAAAATGATTTAACTGAAAAATAAATTACTTAATTTGATCGGCGTAGCTGGGAAAGTTATGCAATTCATGGTCGGCTTTTTCTACTGTCAACATATTAATCAATCACATTAAATTAAATTTTATCATATGATACAGTCTAAACAAAGTAAATTAAATTTTATAACTAAGTTTATTTTCTAAAAAAATAATAATTTTTTTTTTCTTACAAAAAAGAAGATATAGATAAATTGTGTAAATTTAATAATATAAACTGTTAAATAAAAACTTAGTAGTTCATATAAAAGCAAAAATGCAAATACAGCTTTCATTAATTTTTACTACATACTAAATATACAACTAAAAAGTTGGTGTCTTTCTAATTTCAATGTTGAACTTTTGAAGAAAACACAGGAAATGAATCGCTCTAAAATGCAATAAAAACATATTCTCTATGAACATAGTAAAAAATGGACAAATAATTAATTTGATATAAAAAATATCTGAAATGACTTGATAATGACTTGTTTTGAATAAATATGTGAATGACAAAATAACTTAACACAAAAACTCAGGATCTTTTGAAATGCATAGTGGAAACCATGTAGAGTTGACAGCACTGTTTTATGCGAAGGCAATCTTGCAACTTGGTCACCATGGAGCTGTGGAAGGGTTAACAGCACATGCTTCCCCTAAAAATATTTTACAAAACCCCAAAAATAAATTTTAAAAAAGTTCCCTTTTATTTCTGTCACCCTCCTAACTGACTTGGCTGAAAGTCAAGACTTTATATAAAGATAGATATAATCTAAAAAAAATTAAATTGTACAGCTATATATTGCAGAAAAGGTAACCTACAATGAATAATTTCAGTAAACTTCAACAGAAAAAACAAACCATACATCATCAAAAGACATTTTATTTCTTCTATTATTATGCCATCTTGCCTAATAAAACAAAAACTGTTTGTACTTCCTTGTACGAAGTAAAAGAACTACTGCAATTGCAAAAAAATTCAGTTTCAGATTTCAATGCAAATATCCATTTTGACCATCCCTGAATCCATTTTAACTAGTTTCAACATGACAACTGTGTTTAAGTACATATCTCGCATAAACGATTATAAAAAATGATTAGCCATAGAATGTTGAAATTCTGTATTTAGGACTGTTGTAACATCTAGTTGTGCACCTCCCCTTTTGACTGCAATCGACTGGGCCAAAAATGTGTATACAGTCAGATCTATAAATAAAGCAGGGTTTCAATTTTGAAACATTTGGATTTTTCCTTATCTGCAGTTATAAGCCCTTGTTGGGAGCTCATCAACAATATACCATACGTGGTACTTATTTTCATTGGTTCCAGAGTTATAGCCAAATAAAATTTTAATTAATGAAATACTTGGATCTTAAAATCTGAAATATTTGGGAAGGCACATCAGTTCGAATCCAACTTCATATACATATTTTTTTTAACCTTTTTTTTTTATTTAAATATGTTGGTTTATTAATAATTATTAACCTGTGATTGTAAAAAAGATTTTAACAATAAATAATACTTCATTAATAACACAAAAAAAAATTGAAGAAAAATCAGAAGTTATTAGTGAAATAACATTTTATGTACTTTTCATTTTAATTCATGGATTTTTACAACCAGAGGTTAATAAATCAATATATTTAAATCAAACAAAAAAAAAAAAGTTGAAAAAAAATATATGCAAATGAGGTCGGATTCGAACCGATGTGTGCATGGCTAAAGATCTGACACATTCTCACTTACACTACATATATACTTGGGTGATGTGAAACAATATATATATATAAAATACATGAACTAATATAAAAGGCTAAGGAAATTTTTTAGGCCATTTTTCTTAAGAAAAATGTTAATAAAAACTAATAGTTTAGCAATTGTGTAACTGTCCACTTTATTAAAGAATTGGAGGATCGTATCTCACTTTCAAATGAAATAAGTTTAAATGAAGTGCAGCAAAAAAATGTGTATATGTAATTTAATAGGTGTATAAGGAAGTCATGTGATGTTCACATCAGATTTTTAATCAAACATTTTCATTCATCTAAGATCATTTAAATATTATAAAACAAATCAAACATCTTCATATGTGAAAATACTGAACACCTCAGAAAAAAACTGAAACACATGACAGGCTGACATATATTTTACTTTCTACTAAAGTTAAAACTTTCTGATTTCTTAAACTTCAATGGGTGTCCTTATCAAAGTTAATAGCAAATTATACATAAAAATTTTGAGACTGATGCCATAATTTAAATAAAGTTAAAAGTTATCAGATAACATTTCCAAGTAAAGTTATTATATAACTGTTGACATTGCAGATAGAAAAAGATAATTTCTTTGCATGTATGATTGATAATTTTATAAAAATGAACACAAATAATCAACATATATCGATTATAATCACTGAGAAGCAGTTCCAAGAAAATTAATTAACATCAGATAAATCTACCATGTTATGCAAAATAATTATGAAATATAATGTGTTCATGGTGGTGCAAATTATGATTATTTAATGGTACCAATTGTAAGAAAAAGCTGATTATTGTATGTTTTTAAAATAATTACGTTTGGCATATTTCTGAATTTATCTAACCAACTCAAGAAATAGATAACAGTGATTTCTGACCAATAGTGCTAGATGCTATACATATGTACTGGTGTGCTTATATGTATATAAACTGAACGATGAAGCATTGAAGTTCAAGCTCTCTTCACCTGACTTTTTATCATAGCAAGTGACAGAATACATCTTAACTTAAGACTGCAACAATTTCTAAAAATACCTCATAACTGTTCAATATATACCAAACCAAATGTTACTCCTTTCTACATTAGTTTACAAAGAACTTATTCAAATAATAATAAATGCTGCATTTATATTCTCAAGGAAAACATAACTATTGCAAAATTTTTTTTACATGCATTTTCTGACCTCTAGAGCTTAAAATGTTCAAGAACTTTTTGTCATTCTATAAGTAGAATGTGTAGTTTACATATGTTTAAAATATGGACCTACATTTTGACCTCATCAAATTTCACGTTGTTTTGTCCAATATTTTGTTAATGGCCAGTCTTTCAAAAAAATATATTAATGTGAAAAAATTATTTTAATACTGTGACATGTTATGAAGATATCAATTTTTTTTTAAAGTCCACCATTGCCAAAATGACCTGAAATTTGATGGGGGTCAAAATAAGGGCCCAGTTTTTAACATATATAAACCACCATTCCATAAAATCTTTTTGTCAAAGTTCTAGAAGCTGAAAATAGCAAACACAAAAACAAAACGCTGCAAATAATCTTTTCCACATTTTCCTAGAGATTGTAAATATTGTATTTATTATTGTTTGAATAAGTTTCTTTTAAAGAAATATAGAAAGAAATAAGCTTAAGTTTGATATTATACAAATATAACTATTTTTTTTTTTGCATTTTCTTTTTAATGTTTTTTATTGAAAAAGTATTGCAGTTTATGTTCAGCTACATCTTTTCATTCTGCCAGACCAAAGTGACATGTTTTAGCAATTCTGTTCCATGGTTAACTATTTCCATGTTCCAGACATTTCTTAAAAAAAAAGTTATTTTTAACAAATCTCACAATGTTCATCTCAGAGAATCATAAAAATTAAGCATGAAAGAATTAACCTAGAAACGGAGACATCTCTATAAAGCTTAACAACAATGAGGTCTTAAAATATAGTATTAAATAGGTTTACAACAGTACTGAATCTCCCTTTCTATAGGAAAAATTTGTTGCCAGATTAGGCAATTTAATTACTTAACTTTACTACTAATTAAACAAACATCTTCATAAATTTTGTATACATATCAATTCATCACAACTGAATTAGATCCATTTTTAGGATCAAACTGTGCTAGATTGTATCTTCTGATTTGAAGATCACATTACACCACAATGTACAATTAATTATATGAATGAAATGGACATATTTATCCATAAATGCTTTATTATTTATATTTAATTCATACAATCTTTATCTTCAACATAGTTTACAAGATTTCAGAATCACCTGTTAATAGCCAAGTTACAGAACAGATATCTTAAATACAGTAAAAGTTATCAAACCAAGATTTATTTATACTTCAGATACAGTCAAGGTACAATGAAATCTGTCTACAAAGATAATGTCAAGGCATATTTTATTAAATAATCAGTTTAAGCAATAAATTTAAATACAATACCTCATATACATAACAGCTGTAGCAGTTTTTTATTATGAAAACGGAATAAAATGCAGAAAAAATATGTATTAAAAGACCTAACAATAAAAATCAATAGAACAGTAATATTAAAAAGAGAAACATTTTTGTAATAATAATTTGCATATTTTAACAATTACTTACCTCATATGAGGTTGGCAAATGTGTTAAATATTGTTTTAAGAAGCTAACATGACTTTTTACATATAAAGCAGGTGATTCAGGATCAATCTCAGACTTCATTAAAAATAGCTGAAAAAATCTATCAATAGTGTCTTCAACTTTAATCTGTAAAGAAAAATCAATCATAAAAATATAAAACTCACTAGTTTACTCAAACGAATTAATTAAAACAATGAGTAACAGACTACTAAATTAAAACAATACATTACGAGAATACTAAAATAAGAGATATTATAACATATATTAAAAAAAAGGGAGGAAGCGCTTTTAAGGTATAGCTTGTTCAAGAACATGATCTGATATGAATTCTTTAGCAATGATTTGCTTAATTTGCTTCACCTTGTGTCAATATAACTACCAGAGTTCCTTAATTACAAGAAAATTTGATAATCAAATGATAGTTCAGTTCTCTTCATCTCACTTTAGTAAGTTTTTAATAAATCCCAAGAGACAGTTCAGTTAATCAGTACTTTTACTTTATCAAAACTACAAATCTTGAGGCAAACAACACCTAAAACCTACTATTTTTTACTAATGTATTACAGATATAAATAAAAAACAATATAATTTCAAATATTAACTACATTCTAAAACATTTTGTAATTTGTAATCAACAAAACTTAATTCCAAATTAAGGCTGAAATTCAACTATATATAAACTTACAATATCATTTTATCAAGCTAAACACACACATGTGCAAATGCCTACATACTTATTTTTATATATTAACTGATATATTCTATTCTTAAAATTAAACAGTTTTTTCTGGAACTACAATCAAGAAAGAAAAAATGAGTTCTGATAAAATATGATTTTTAAAATCAGCAGGATAATCTTCGAAAACAGTGATTTAATACAATAAGTCATTTTAAAGTAAAGATTAAAGTCTGAAATTAAAGGTTTTGTGATAAACTTAGACCATACTTGATGGTCCAAAACACATTCTTTGGTAACAGTTTTGAAGGAATTGGAACTCAATTAACAAATTTTTTTATATTTTTGACAAAACAAATTCTATTTAAAGTTACTAACAAATATTTTTTGTTTAACTGAAAAGTACAATAGAATAGGTGTGTGTATCTAACCAACCATTTTGTCTTTACCTACAAGCCCATCTAATCATGAAATATTCAATCAGCATTATATTATCAACATTCAATTTTGAGTTTAGCTGAATGACTGTGTAAATTCATTTTATTGATAGTATAAGTACACATGTGCATATATACATTTACATTTTAGTTATACAGGCCCAATCAAAATAACTACAGATCCTATATATACAATACACCCATGATCCAACTTTACAACACATAATTACTTATACAAAAAATATGCAAGTATATAACTAACAAACAAAAAAAAAAAAAATGCTGTACTCATTCATACTGTAATACCACCTCAGTTCAACAAAAATATTTCAAACTCTTTTTTGAAACCTTTTAAGTCAGTATTGGACCCTTAAGTGCACAAGCAAAACAGAAAATATTTTTACATAAATATAAAGCATGTGAATGGTTTCTTACATGTCCAATAGAAATTAGAAATTCTGCATAAATGATATATTCAAAGTTCTATGAGTACATGTTTTTGTGAAACATTTGAACGTTTTGTACTGGTGCAATGGTTAGCATACTGGTTTTGAAAGATCAGCTGGTCTAGGATAGAATCCCCAGCAAAGTTCTATTAATAACTAACTACACATACCAAGACAGTATTATAATCAAGAAACGGTTTTTTGGAACCAGACAAGATTATCATCTTTAAGAGATCTTGAAATGTTGTTATTAAGAAATTAATTATTGTTGACGCGTTTAAGAACAACTCTACTGTCAAAACTTATTGTACTTTCGACCTTTGCATAGCTGACTAGGTCCAGAACTTTAAGCTATGGAAAAATTTAATTTTTCATAAAAATCTACTTTTTGATGATGCCATGGTTCCTGGGGGTTAGGTTAGGTTAACATCTCCACTGTGTCTTCAAATTTAATAAACCATGTGTCTTCACAAATTTTAATAGCTCTGCTTTGTTCCCAACATAAGTATGTGTAAAGTTGAAAACAGAAATATCACATCTAATACACATGCTAGCCATTATTCTACACAGGTAACTACTTGAATCGTTGTACTAATCCTCCCTCAAGTACGCTTTCGCTTAGTGCATATAGTCCCAACATTATGTATCAATCAGTTTTACAGAGCGTATTTTTATTAAATACCTCCTCCTAACTGCATGAATAAACATTACTCTTTGATTATTTCAACACTTCTCTCATGTAAATTTTCCAATATTTACCTAATTTTGGACCTTCTGCTATACATAACCTATATTAGCTTAGTACAATAAGTTTTGCCAACGAATTGTTCCAAAACCCATCAACGTATAATAAAAGAATGAAGCTAAGAAACAGAACTCAACATGGAAATCTTGAAACATATTTCCAGTTAAGCCTATTTAAAACATAAATAAAGATTTCATAAATTTTATAAAAGTATAAAACTCATTTGGTGATTTATGAACAAGTAATTTTTAACAACATTCATTATGCCATGTTGAGGCCAATATGAATTTTGAATGACATTAAACTAACATTAAAACAATTATATGTACATTTCTGATTGTTATTTAATAATCATAAAAATAAATAAAGTAAATATTTAAAAAAATTAACCATCACCTTACTGATGGCAAATAAAGAACCTAATGATAACAGACCACCAGCTTTAAATAAAATCACTTATAAAGATCAATGCAATGATTTTTAGATTGCAAACTATAAATTTAAATACACTAAATGTCAGTGAACTGTGATCCACTTTCCACAGAAGCTACTTGTTATCAAACGTATGATTTTACCAGCTACTGAACAAAATTAACCTCAAATTCAATCTCTAAAACATTCTTTCCCTACAGTAAAATAAACAAAAAATGCGATGAACAAAAACAGTACATAAATAGAAGCTTAATTATTAATCTATTGGACAATTCGCATAATATGCTATTTTTTTCTGGGACATTCATGGGCAGTTACATGGAACAAATATAACTGAAATTAAACGATAATTTTGCGCCCCAAAAAACAAAATCATTAAAGATGATAAGCAAAAAATGAAAATTTCACAGCACCAACCTGTTCTGAAGAAGTTAAAGTAGGAAAATTTTCATCGTCAATTCTTTCTCTTACTGGATCTAAATTTACTGGCAGACAATTTGTTGTCGCAGATGTAAAAAAGCTTTCTCTGCCATAATCCATCAATGTTCGTTTTCAGTAGATAATGTTCATGTGTATCACGCGTTAGAAACAACGGACATAACATCAGCCCCATACCTCCTGCTGTGCAGGTGCAGCATTCTGCCTGCAGCTCTATTTACCAACCCATGTTAGAACTCATTAGACTGCCTTGTTGAAGTTGTAGCAGTGTCAAGCGCTAAAACTAAATATTATGTTATAAAATATTTTCACTCAGAACTGTATTTATCAGCATTCGTTTATAGAACCAACTCGGCGTTTATTGAATTTGAGCTAGGTAGCTTAAAGTTAATATAATATGAAAACATACATTATCTATGAAACAGTAAGATTCGACAGTGGAGGTTATATAATATTCTACTAGCTTATTATTTTAAAAAAAAAAGCAAAGTTAAATCTATTTTATATAATTTTTAACGTATTTCTTAATGCTTTCTAATGCTACTATAACATCTTCAATGACATTGGCGCTACTATTTTGCATCTTAATTTCAGATGGTTGTTGACGGGTTTTTTAAATTTAGGTGGATGTGGTCGAAATGTATAAAGAATTTACTTTGTGTTCGTAGTGTATTTGTATATGTAACAATATAAAGTGTGTAAAATGAGTTTCTTTTTTGTGTTGAATAAAATACGGTTAGTCAAATGTTGTAGAGGTTAGCACACTGGCTTCCAGACTATTTTTGCTCTGGAAGTCTGGAATTTTTTTTACCTAGCATTCCATGAATCATCTCACCTTCCCTGGTAAAATATGTGCAGATGCAAGTCATATAATTAAAAATTTAGAAAAAATTATTTGTTAATAATGTATAATTTAATAATAATAATAAAAACATAATATAAAATACATGGCATCGCACAAAGATAAAGTATATCCTAGATGAGGATAAAACCTCATTCTCGCAGTTGAGTAATTTTTATTTTTAAAAATTGAAGTAAGGTGTACTATAGATATTAACAATGTAAAATCAGTAGTGACTTGTATGTCAAAAATTGTAGGAAAATAAGTACTTCTTTAGATGAGTGCACCTTTATTTTTAAACAAATTTAATTTTTGACATATACAAAACAATTAACATACAGACAAAATTTAAAAATTAAGTTTTTTAAACATGACACCTTTGGTAAAATATAATATGAAAACAGCTTACCAATATATATTTGATAACCTCAAGCATTTTTGACTATTCTGCCATCTTTAGGAGGAATATATAATAATTTAGAATTAAAAAATATAAAATTCACATGATAAAATTAGAGACATAACAAGTGATCGTCATAAGATAAATTTTTCTGATGTTAGAAGTCATAAGTTAAATTGAAATAATTACATACGTTTTGTAAGTGTTATCAGTGACACTCTGACAAAAACAGATATTTTAATTTAACTTATGACTTCTAACATCAAAACAATTTAACATCTCTAATTTTATCATGTGAATTTTATATTTTTTAATTCTAAATTATTATATATTCCTCCTTAAGATGGCAGAATAGCCAAAAATGCTTGAGGTAATCAAATAATATATTGGTAAGCTGCTTTTAATATTATATTTGTAATAAAAACTTTTAAAAATGTACTCTTCACTGACATATTTGTAACCTTAACATCAGATGTTAGGTGTACTCATCTTTATGTATTCAAAAATAATAGATGGTTTAAGTTCCATGATAATACTAAATAAAATTTTTAAGGTAACTCCTTAGGATAAAGGTTTGTAAATAGCACACAATAGTTATTATTGATCTATAAAGTTTGTCAATGCATTTGTTGAGTTTTATTTCCCAGTGACGTGATGGTATGGGGTAGATATGGTATTATCAAGCCATTCTTAATATCACTGGCACAAACAAGATGTGGTAATTTACTAAGTACAAACAATAAATTGTGACTCGAACTCTGTTACTGTTAGATGGCTCACACCTTGTAAGTTACTGCTAATGCAATCTATACATATTTTACTCGTGTTCTCTTCCATTAAACAACATTTACTCTCTTTTCTATCCATAAAATACGCCATTAAGAAGCTAATTACACATTGATATTGTTACATTGTTGATGATCAACAGTGAAGATTGCATTGTAAATTCTTTTTAAATGAGAAACTGAACCAAATCTATATCTAATGGACATTATTTTTCACTTACCTCAGTACTTTCAATTGACAGAGTATTTCTAGATGACACCATTAAATATTAGTTTAAATCTGGTTCTGTTCTTCAATAAAAAAAAGAAAAGTTAATAATTGGGTGTCTTCATTACAGTGGATTTCTTCTACAATGTTTGTAATTTTAATGAGCAATTTACAAGAAAGCATTCTAACACAAGCAAAGATATATCTACGTAATATAAATTTTTTTGGTCATTAAAATCATTGATAGTCTTGTTTAAGTTGTAAAATATAGTTTGTGAAAGTTTGAAAACTATATATAATAAAAATTACAGAGCACTAAATTTCTTTGTAAACAAGAAAATCTAATTAAAAGTTTATTTATTTAAAAATAATAAAATACAAATACAAATTGCATCACAATTGTTAACAATCAATAACCAGGAAAATGTGGATAAAAGTCTACAGAAATGATTAATTATTTAGTCCTTTCTATCAAAACAGTAGCACTGTTCAAACATACAAAACATATCACTCATGTAAAATTCACATCTTTATGACATAAGGCTCTGTCCTTATAAAATTCTGATTAATTATACTAGTGACCATACCTGAACTCATCAGCAGAGTAGAATGCCCTAGACACCAAAATTTTAGTTGAGATTTAAACAGACTCAAGATGTGAATTTGTTTGAAATCCTCTGGGAGCCTATTTGTTATGTTTTTAACATGTTATATTTTTTTACTTCCTTGTATGAAATAAAGGAAGTATTGTGATCGCAAAAAATTTCGATTTTCAGGTTTCAACAAAAATATCCATTTTGACCATTCATTGTGACCTCTGTAGGTATGTACATACATCTCGCATAACTCAAATTAGTCACAGGATGTTGAAATTTTGGATTTAGGAATGTATAACATCTAGTTGTGCACCTCCCCTTTTGATTGCAATTACCTGAACCAAAAATGCCCAAAATCCAAAAGAATTGGATTTTAGACTTTTTCTTAACTGCAGTAATAAGCTCTCATTGAGAGCTTTTCAACGATATATCTATCATATGTAGTACTTATTTTCATTGGTTCCACAGTTATAATAAAATAAAATTTTAATTAATGAAATATTTGGATCTTACAGGGGAAGGCACATCGGTTCGAATCAAGACTTCATCTCTTTTTTTCAGTTTTTTTATTTTAAATACCAGGATAAGTCAATTATTATCCGCAATTTAGTTATATTTTTGTTTATGTTGGTAGTACTGTCATGTTGCATAGATGACGCATGTGTGGTTTAATTGTTGTTATGTCTGTGCAGATTTGATGCTGCTAGGTTAGTTCCATTATCGCTGCCCTGCCGTTAACCGTGACTGCTTCACTTTCTGTTTACATTAAAGAAGAGCAACCAATGTTCAGTGATTGGTTTTTTGTGGTCGGAAGGAGTATCAGGGGCTGAAATTCATTGAAGACTTTCGGTACAGTACAGGAACAGTGTGTTGCCGCAACGGAGTGTCTACGAATGGATTGAAAAATTCAAAAATGGTCACACAAGTGTTACGCATGACGAAGGAGCTGGACGACCGTTTACCAGCACAGATGAGTAAAACACTGAGCGTGCATGTGACATGGTTTTCTTAGACAGACTAGTAACTACTGATGAAGTGGCACATCGTCTGCAAATTAGTCACTGTTCTGCCTATGAAATCATCCACAAGACATGGGTTTCATAAAGTCTGTGCAAGATGGGTCTCAAAACAACTCATACAGTTGCATAAACAAACGTGCTTAGACATCTGCCAAAAACATTTGGATTGCTATGGTAATGAACAGGACATCTTCTTAGACAGAATTATTACTGGTGATGAAACATGGATCCATCATTACGATCCGGAGAGTAAACAGAGTATGGAATGGAAACATCCAAATTCGCCCTGCAAAAAAAAGTTCAAGACCCAACCATCCGCAGGAAAACTTAAGCTTACGGTTTTTTGGGACTCACAAGGCCCAGTACTGGAACATTATGAAGAAAGGGGCACGACAATAAACAATAAACATTGTGCGTTACAATGAGATGCTTACCGCCAAGCTGAAGCCTGCAATTTGAAGCAAACACCAAGGACTGCTGTCGAAAGGTGTTGTGTTGTTGCACGACAATGCCCGACCACATTGCTGAAACACTCCAGAAACTCAACTTTGAAGTACTGGCTCATCCTCCATATATCCTGATCTTGCCCCTTCTGACTACCACTTATTTGGTCCACTCAAAGAGCCATAAGGGGGCCATCGATTTACCTCAGATGAAACAGTGAAAGAAGTGGTGCATTCCTGGCTCGCAGCTCAACCAAAAACCTTCTTTTATGAGGGCATCAGGAAGCTTATACAACGATTCTAGTAGCTTGGGCGACATGTTTCTTTACTTGTTCAAGAAGGCTCGGTCACCTTGTGCCTTCTTTGTCATAAAGTTAAAAACATTAAACACATCTTTCGTCTACTATGAATAAGTTTACGCCCACTAATTTTTTTCTTGTATACCCCACTACTTTCACTTTCCATGATAATAAAGTGTAATTATAATACTATCCTACATTAAAGTTATTGTAATCTAAAGAAAAGAAAGCGTTAACGACAGAAAATGCAAAAATAAACAAATTGTAACGACGCCGATAATTTTCGTAAACAAAACACAGCACGACGTTTTCACAAAACTAATATAATACACATACGGGCATACACTAGTACTACAGTACAAAGGTGCTATGCAACGAAGAAGTAACTGAACGTACGCATATCTTCACCGCCGAAAATAAGTTGTCTGTATGGAAGCGCTTCAGGGACAAACTTATTGAGATTTGTAACAAGCTCTAACCTCAATTTGCGAATTCTACCCGTTGTACATACAGCTAAGATCTTCTCAACTCACTTGAACAATATGAAATTTACCAACATTAAATTTGATAAGAAATAATAAACACAATGTAGGCAGACTACATTATTCAAAGAACTTTAAACTTCCATAAATATTTAAAAATGCAGTTTCATCACAATTAAATATGCGAGATGGTCATTTAAAATTGTGTCATAATTATGTTCTTTTAAGTAAGAATGTACTTCCGAAAACCAAGTAAATATATTGTCACTTGTGATACCCGCTCGTGAAACGGTCAGATTTTGAAAAATCCTTCTTGAAATGGTCGGGTTTCTGCGGAGAAAGTTCTTAATCCAAGTTCTTCCTGGTTTACCATCATTAAAAGGGTTCGGACGTCCTGCATCTCTGACAAACTTCTCCACACTAATGCTAAGCTCATCTACTGTCACAGGAAAACCAGCCAAAGCCATTTTCTTTACCCATCTACATATTTCAGCCTCTTCTTCTTGGCTTAGAATGGAAGGAGGTCCCATTTTCCTGTCAATCGATGACTTATCCTCTACTTTATACTTGAGGGTTGTCCTTGGGACTCCAAATTTCTTTGCAGCCATCCAAATAGCTGTTTTGTGCAGACGAACATCTTCGACCGTAGCCATCATTGCATCTTCCCGATAATTGAGAAAGTAACCCTTGGTTCCAGGCATCTCACTTTTCTTGTTTGCTCTTCACACCTGAAAAACAAAACAACAGCATTAGTTAAGTTATAACAAGGCCCATCTTATGTAATAAAGACATGAGTGTGTGCATCATGTCTATGGTCACCTTTTGAAACTTCGTTTCAAAAGTTGACCATAGCATGCATCAGTAGTTGACCATGGGGCCAACTACTGAAATGAAGCAAATTTTGTCAATACAAGTCGGTGCAGAACCCTTTTATACAGTTGGTTGACTTGCTAATACATTATCAACAGTAAATTAATTACAGTCAGAATAATCAGAAATTGACCACCCCAGTCAATTACTAGGTCAACCATCAAAAAGCATTTAGTAGTTGACCACCCCTTAAAACAGGCCAAAGAGAGGTTATATTTTAGAAACTTATGATGTAATATGATAATTAGATGTTAATAGTATGAATTAAATGTAAACTTACCCAATAAAACTTTCACAGGTTGTAATTTTTCACTTCGATTAGTCTTCGGTTCTTAGCAAAACAGACAAGAAAACTAACATAATATAGCACATCCTGAAACCATACAACAAAAAATCACCACTGTTACCGACAATGCATTGTGATCAGGAAGTTTATAACTTAGACACCAGATAGCAGAACGTGTCTGCCAATTTAATTTGCAACAAGCTGTGACCTACTGAAACCTTATTTTCTTTGTTTTAGTGAGAAATGGTCAACTACTGATACATGGTCAATTACTGATACCCTTACTTTAATTTTTGTAAAATTTAATAAAATTTAAAGTATATAAATAAAATTAATTATTTAAAGTATTTAATCACACAAACAGCATTTTGTACATTTGTAAAACATTAAGTATAATTCAAAATCCCTCTTAGCACACTGTAGTTGTTAGATATTAAAATAAAATCAAAACAATTAAATTGGAAAACAAAGTTATTAATCTACAAATTGCATAAAGATAAAATCTAAAAAATTATGACAACACAATATAACAAAACAAGCCCAGTTATGTCATTTACTTGGAATTATTCATACTGTTTTAATCTAATATTTTCAGATGTTAATGCTCTACAGTTATTAATAAAAGTAGATTGTATAATTTTTCTTATTTTATTTTTTTTGGCCTGTATAAATTAAGCAAAGAATAAATTAAGAGAGTAATATAAGCTTACGTAAAATGTATGTTTATTATAATTGTTAAATGACTAATTTTTAAAATACAGAAACTTTTTCTTCCAATGCTGATGATGAAATCACATTCATGTACAGAGAAAACAAAAGGCAGTGTGATATATTCCTCATGACAAAAAAAAGAAAATCACCCAAATTTACTGTTCTGCAGAATATGAACTAAATATAAACCTGCTTGTACTGAACATCATTACTCTTTACTTGAGAAATTAACCCTACTAATTCTTTACATAGACATAAGAACAAAACATTATTTGGGTAAAGCAATAAATAACTGGTACTCCTTTCTGTCAGGAAATAGTTCTTTATATATATATATACACGAGGTGTGATCAAAAAATACGGTGAATGAATTTTTATAGCGGCAACTGCCGACGCTACATCCATATGCTATAATTTGTCCAATAGCGTGATCAACTGAGACAGGCAGGGACAAGTTGTAACACATTCAAGCTTGCCAGAGCCGCTAGAGTGAAGTTGTGTTCATCGAATCTGTCGCGCAACATGGATTTTGAAAATCGTGTGTCAATTTGCATGGAGTTTAAGGGTCGTCTTCATGCAGATTCGGACTTCATGGCCAAAATTGTAACTGGAGATGAAATTTGGGTCTATGGCTATGACACTGAGGCCAAAATGCAGAGTTCCCAATGGAAAACCAGTTCATCTCGTCACCGTAAAAAGGCACGTCAGTCAAAATCCAACATCAAGGTCATGCTCGTTGTTTTTCGATAGTGAGGGCATAGTGCGATCAGAGTTCGTTCCAAGGGGAACAACTGTGAACTCTGAATTTTATAAGGGTGTACTGCAACGTTTGCGAAACAACGTACGAAGAAAGCGACCGAAAAATGGACAAATGGCTTCCTTCTTCACCACGACAACGCGCCGTGTCACACCTCACTTCTCATTCGCAAGTTTTTGGCCGAAAAAAGTGTTCCTGTCTGTCCACATCCATCATACTCACCGGATTTAGCACCATGCGACTTTTGGCTCTTTCTAAAAATTAAAACTGTACTTAAAGGAAAACATTTTGACACCATTGCTGACATTGAGAGGGCCACGACTGAGCAACTGAAAGCCCTTCTGAAAGATGCCTTCCAGAAATGCCTCCAGTCATGGAGTCAACGTTGGGATAAGTGCATTGCTAGCCAAGGACAGTACTTTGAAGGAGATTAAATCGAATTCTATGTAACCTTATTACTTTCTTTAATAAAAAATTATTCACTGTATTTTTTGATCACACCTCATATGTATATATATACATATAAATTACATAAAAATTTCCTATTATCCGAAGGGCACTAGGAAATTTTGCAATACAACTTTATTTTTTATAATTTTTCAAAATAATTTCCACCACAATATACACATTTCTCCATCCTTTGAAACCAGTTTTCAAAGAAACCCTGCCATGTTTTATCAGAAATCTGGACAAACTCAACATCCCAAACCTTTAACAGGTCATCATCGCTTGTAAAATGTCTTCCTTTCAGTTTGTTCCTCACCTAGAGGAACAGTGTGAAGTCACATGGAGCAGGTCAGGACTTTTTAGAGGGTGCTCTAACAGTTTTACTCCATTGCTGGTCAAATACTCGAAGCAAACTTTGAAATGGTGCACTGGAGCATTACTGTGGTGAAGAAACACATGTATATCTGTGAATTTGGGAGCAGCTTCTTAAGAGCTTCAACAACTTTAGGCAGGCATTCTTCAGTATACTACTTCCCTGTAATGTCTTCTGAGTTTCAAACACAACTTGCTCTAAAACTCCTATCACACTAAAAAAATACAGCCACCACTCTCTTCTTCACTGATCTGGATTTTCAAACAGCCACAGGGATCTCAACTTCGAACATCCACCCTTTCTTCTGAGATTTGGTCGGGATATCTTAATCAACAGCCAAGTTTCATTACCTATCATAATATTAAAACACTTGTCATCTGATCATCTGTCAAGTAAAATCTGATCATTGGTCAAAGGGTACAAAGCTTTCTAACTTGAAAACAAAACCTCAAAGCAAAATGCTAATATTTTTTAAAAAATGCAATTTTCAACTTTATTCATGAACCAGAAATGTTAAATGTTAATACAGGACTAAAATTCCTAATAATTTTCATTAACTAAATTAAGAGCAATGGTAGATGGTAAAAATAGTAACTTTTATAAACGTATTGATTAAAGTTCTATACACCTAACAAAAGACATAAAAATATAATGAATAAGTAACATCATTCAGAAATATTTAAAGGATGTTGTTAAGAGCAACATCCTTAGATGATGGTTTACTTCAAGCAATTTTCTATGTCCAAAAAAAAAAGATTGTATAAACTATTTCCTTTGTAATTATTATGAAAAAGATTAATATTTATTGCTGCAAGAGATTTTAAGATGGTGAGTTATCACAGAGGATGTGAAAGAAGAATTTTTACATTTGCTATATCTAATAAACGTTTTGTTTAGATATCAATCTTTAATCCACAAAAGTGAAACTATTGGATTCAATTCTTAAAAATAGCCAAGATTTTTATAGCAAATTCCATTTTCAGAATATTCAATCAACAAAAACTGTACATTAAAAAAGTCATTTAAGATCATTTTTTTACATTCAAACTGACTGAAATCACAGAATTAGGCATTCTGAAATCCTAATTATAATCTAATAGGGATTCAGAATTTTTAAATGTAGAACTTTTTTAGGGCACCTATTATCAAATGGATTACAACAGGCATTAGGCATAATCCAGACAAAAGTAATTTCAACTGAACTGATGCTTGACCTAGAATCCTGGTATAGTAGCCAACATTTATAATCACATGAGGGAATCATTGAGAATACACAATATTCTAGACAAAAAAAAGAAAAATATTTTTTAAATGTATCTATATAACAGATTTTTCATATTAGATTTTAGAAAAGCTTTTAATAAACTGTATATTTCTTAAAGCATGTTCATAACACATATAATACTGTATTATATTTTTTCCAAGTTGTGTACTTCTATTTCTTCCATATTCCTCAACTGAGAAACTACTACAATTGAGCTATTATATAGCTTTTAATTATTGTGCTCTTTCAGCTAGGAGCATCTATTGCTATAAATATACTCTCGTTGATTACTGGTTTTACACAAGGATTTTCTTCAATTCTTCTGCCTGAGCTTGATATTATGAATGAAACTGCCTCTTGGATAGGTAAGTTTTATTATTATTTCAAATATTATTAAACAAGATAATTTCATAATTTACCCTATATATTTATAAAAGATATTAAGCACCTTTCAAATGTGATTAATATTTTAAATATGATCTTTGTAAAGATGTATGACAAAGATCTTAAGTAAACTTCTTTATGTATTGCACATAAGATCTTGCAATTATTTGTACTGCTATAGATACAGCACAGTATGTGTTAACATTATTTTCTGCAAAATTCTGAATGCTGGGTCAATTATTCAATTCTATTTTTATTGAATCTAAAATAGTCGTATCTAAAGATGATAATCAACAGACAGACTGATTTTTAACCAATTAGATTAACATACCATATTGTTATAAATGTTATATATCATATAAGGGAGGGGTCTGATTCCAAAATAAGCAATCTCCATCAAACATTTTTGGGGAAACTGCAAGAAAATGTTTTAAAGTTATACAAATTATGTTGACACTTTTATCTCATAATTTGTATTATAGATTCTTGAGCTTATGTTATTAAGATTATACTCAAATCTTTTATTCAAAACCAAGTAATTAGCAATTTTATGTTGGAGACTGCTAACTTTGATTGAAGAGATAGAGATTGCTTATTTTGTGCTGAGTATTATTGTATCCTTATAAAAGAAACCTTCCTGACATAAATATAACAATAATTCTAAAATGAGCAGTAAACAAAAACACATAACTCTTTTCTTAATTCATTAATATAATAAAAATGTATGTACTATATTAAATCAAGCAGTTTTAAAAAAAATAATAAACTCAAATAACAGTCGAGGTAATTAAAAAAGTTAAAAATATCAAATAATATAAAAACTGATTATGTAAGAAAATTTACATTAGACAAAGGAGTATGAAACTTCTGAGTCCTTTGCACACACATGAACTTCATTTTCTTCTTCTTCTTCTCCCTGATTTCTTTCACTATACCTCAAAAAGAGATTTTTAAAATAATCTAAATCTGAAATTTCCTACCGCATGTCCCCAAAATTATTTTGTAGCATTTCTTCACATCTGTAATTTTTTTCTTGCTTTACTCACTTTGAATATTGTTTAATAATGGTAATATTTAAATTCTCTAAATCAACATGTTTTTTTTTACTCATTATTTTGTAGCAACCTATGTTGTGCTTATAAACATGTTAACTTTTCACAAGAATTTTTTTAATTTATTAAAATTATAACCAATTAAGATTATAATCTAAAAAGTGGTCATGTGACTTCTATCTTCATTTCTGTTGGTTTAAGAGGATATTGTCGATTTTGCAATATACAAAGAAGTGGAGATTGCTTATTTTACAATGAACACCGATTTTTAAAAGGATATTTATTAAGGATTTTGATGTGAATGTAACTTTATTTTTTTAATCCGCATTTAAACTAACTTTATAGCAGATATGGCTCTAAGCTAAGTATAAAACAAAAAACCTTAAAATTGACAAAAAGTGGAAATTGTTAACTTTGTAATGAGACCCCTCATATTGTTTTATATAATATATAAAATTAAATGTACATAAAAAGTAAAAGTAAAAAATAATTTTTTTTTTATATTTAAAAATTTTATTAATAAAGCAAAACAATGAATGCTTCATTTCTTATGTAGGTATTGTTGGAACTGATTTTCAATAATAAGTATATGAAAAAGTAGTTCTGGTACAGCCTTGTCAGAAAAAAATTCAGTGGAAGAATTTTCTATAAATAATACAAAATTTATTTGAAACTACTCCCCTCTAGATTCTTCACATGCCTCACATTACAATATTCTGACTTATTCTAATATAAAAAAGATCACTCTACTAAAATTGTTCCTAATTGAATGTCAATCAATACAATGATCTAGTCTGAAGTTATTTTTGATAATAATTTATAGAGCTGGGTCTTTTGTAAACTTTCTAAATAATCTAAAAAAAAATTTTTTAATTCATTGTCAAAGGTATTTGTGGCAGTTTAAAATTCAATGTTGCAATTTTTGAGTTAATTTTTTAAACAAATCTAGTCTTCTAATAAATGAGTTGTTATCTCAATTTAAGTTAGTAGGGTTACATATTATAATTTCCAGCAAAACAAAATTACAAATACCTCTTTTACCAATATTGAGAACACTTTTTCATACTAACTCAAAGTAATTTTATGCTTTTTATACAAGTTTGTAGAAGGGAAACATTTTTCAAAAGATATGCAACCAGATATGATTTGTTCATTCTTTTAAAAAAGAAATAGAACTTTTATGAAAAAGAATTGTGTTGTTGGAAAGAGTACTGTTTGAAAAAACAGGGAAAGTGGTAACATGAATGATGAAAAATGTTTTGTTTTGATGAAAAAAATCTATTTTCTGAATTCGTTAAAGGACTTTTTTAACAACTTATGCGTGAATGATAGATTTTCCTAGCTGAAAAAATACTTCTTACTTTTGGATCCATTTTCAAGCTGGACCTTCCCAAAACATAACTTGGTATGTCACTGATGATAAAAAATGCATATAATTAAAATTCTGTTTTTAAAATATTAAGACATTTAATTACACTTTTGATAGTTTGTTTAAGACAGTTGCAAAGTAAATTTAACAGTTAACTAAATATTTATTTGATGCTGGAAATGAATGATTGAACCTGGAACATATTTATTTCTCCTGAAGATTTTTATTTTGAAAATTTAACAATTCAATCACAGAATAACTCTAAAAAAAAATAACAAAGATTTTTTAGAAATAATAATTAAATTGTAGAACAATTTAACATTTTTTTCACCTTTTGGCCACTTCATACAGAATCTTGTCTCTAATAACAACTTCACTCAATATTTCTGCAATCTGTTCCCAGCATCTTCTTTTTCCTTCAATTACTAAGCTGTTTAATAATTTTCATTATCTCTTCTTTACAAATCTTGCAAAATTTCTTTTTCCTTTGTAACTCATCTATTTTTCTTGAATACATTTTGATTTAAGGGGGGAGAGCAGGATGAGTGGAATCTTACTCATCCTACAAGATGAAACCATCTTGATTGAGTGCCTGCTAAATTTAAATTATGCAATTATGAAATAGTTTATATGAGCTTTTTTTCAATTAAGAGGAAATATTGACTAAGTTGATCATATATTTCTTCTTTACAAATTTTTTTATGGTACTAAAATTTCTATACTTTAATTGCATCCAATCACACACAACTGGATGCTAGGAAACAAAAACTCATTACAAGTATGACAATTGGAGTAATATTAAACAGGAACTTTTGTATGAGGAGGCTCCCAATTTGATCCGACTATTTATTGTTCTTTATATAAATAAATGATTTGTTGAGTGGTGCTATACATTTAAGATTAATCTTATAAGGTGATGATACCACAATGATATCATTAAATTCTGGCTCTGGTGATTTTTTGCCATCTTCAAACATGATGTAGATTTTATGAGCAGCTAGTTCCAAACCAATGATATTTTGTAAAATACAAGCAAAACTAACATTTTATCTCATAAATTTAACCCTCATACATTTAATAATGGTGTATCATAACTTACATTAAATGTATTTGAAAATTTGAAAGCAATCAGTCAGTTGGTTCTCACATGATGCTGTTAAAAACAGACAGAAAATTTGCTTTATTAAAGTAATTTTGTTACATACAATACACATAAAAAATCAACCCTCACATCATAAATTAAAATATATGTTTATTTCCTTTTTGCTTTATTTCCCTTCAGTTAAAATATTTTTCAAAAAGTTTTGAAAGTTTTTCTGTTAACCAAAGGACTATCAAAAAATTTCATATTTTTGAATTACAGACCTGAAACCCAAAATTTTGTTTGTTGAAAATTCTCTTTTTCTTATGTTAGCCTTTATTGAAGGGGCTGTTGGATTTAGAGAACACTTAAGCAAATTTGTTATGCTTAACCTGTATATGAATATCTTTTTAAGTTATTCTTCACCTCTAAAAAAATTATATATTTGTTTTTTTTTTTTTGGCTTTAACTAATTTAATTTTTATTAATAATAGCTGGGAAAGTCATTCACTACTTTACCTACTTTTATACAAGTATATATTTTAAATAAACAAACCACAAAGAATTTTTTATCATCGAAGAGTTGTAGTATGAATAATTAAAAAAAATATTGAAATATGCCATATTAAAAAAGTTATTTTTATTTTTAGCTGCATTAGGAATTATTACAAATCCCATGGGAGCATTTATATCTGGATTTTTAATGGATAAAATTGGGCGCAGAAGGGCAGTACAATTATCATTTGCTCCATATTTAGTTGGATGGCTAATGATAGCAACAGCGGATGATGTTATAAACATCTGTATTGGCAGAGCAATTACAGGAATAGCTGTAGGTATGTTCTGAAATATGTTTCAAAATAATTTTTTTTCAGTCCTCATAAAAAAACCACAGATTAAAATATAAACACTATATAACACTGATATTCATAATTTGTTTTAAGGTTCATGGATGTATTCTTTTCTGTGATGATTATGATTATGTGATGATTATTCTTTGTTATTCATTTTAATTACAATCTTGAAAAATAAAAGGTTGTAAGGTTAGGATAAATATCCACCAAAGTCATTTTTAATAAAACAAATTTGTTGTAAAAAAGGAGTTATATAAGACATAAGACTGGGTGTAATCTACATTTACTTAATTGGCATTAAAAAAATGTTATTCTTAACACCAATTAAAGAGTAGCTAAGTAAGAAATCTAACACTGGCAGAATACAACCTTCCTTCTCTCTATAAACATATTTTAAAATTCTATGGATCCAAAGATTCCATAGAATTCTACGGATTCTTTTTTAAATTCTATTATTTTAAATTTCTAAGGAATTTTTCAGTTGAACTGTTGTTCCTACTTTAAATTAAAATGATTTAAAATATTAATTTGCAACACTAATTTTTTCTAACTGTACTTGAATATAATGTAATTTTTAACTTTCTTTTTTCGTAACACTCTTTACCTAACAGTGCTTATATAATCAGTTTTTTTTTTGTTAGAGATACATGTTACAAGTATTATTTTATGTTCAAAACAAAAGAGTTATGTAGATGGAACATAATGAGATAAATCCTGATGAGATCTGTAAGCTATATAATTAGATACTAATCTAAATGAAATATTTATATTAAAATTTATGTGTTGGTCTTTGACCTAACAAGCTAAAAAAAATAATAAATACAAAAACTATCCTATGTTTTATAAAAAAAAGTAATTTTAAATAGTTTGCAGTATACGATAATTTAAAGAGAAAATTATGTAAATTTTATCTGAGTCTGAGCTGTATTTATTCTAAATCTATTGCTTTTAACTGAATTAAATTTGATCAGTAAGAGTAAAATAAATTCAATTTTTGATTGCAGTAACAGTAAGTAATCTATTTGGCTTTACTTAAAAAATTTCGTTTTTCAGAATTATGAATATTTCATTTATTCTGAATTTTGGTATTCATAACATACAACTAACAAATAAACAGGTTCTGCTTCATGGAGACTACGGTTAAGAGTTAGTAATAACATTTTTTTGAAGAAAATTGATTTAAAATAAAAAGCTAACCAAGATTTCAATAAGTTTTTGAACTTAAACCTAAATTAAAACATACAAAAGACAATTTAAAAACAATTATATATTTTGTAAACATGGAACTTCATTGATATCAAAATTCAATGACTATATTTTTTCCTTTGGAGAAGAAAGTAAACTTTAAGAACAGAAGAATAGTAAATGAAAAACAGCTTCAGTCTACAGCATAGTTAAATAGAAAATAATAAAGATATAAATAAATCAGAGGTAAACTTCACCTTGACTTAATAACAGAGAATATGATAAAAACGGCTCTCTGCTGCATCATCATGCAATTGCATGCATCTAATCATGTTTAGGTGTAAACGAGTAACATTGATAGTGCCAAATACTAAGACAATGTTTTCCTTCAGTGTATCAATTATAAAACTGCTAAAACTGTTCATATAAATCTTTAATGCAACCAAATATATTATCATGTGTTTGTGGCTCAGCAAGGATATTGAGAGGTAGCACACATAAAAATTTGTTACAAATATAATTTATAATGTATAAAATATTAATTAAAATTAAATAAAAAAATTAGTTGTAATATTAATTAAATTTTAAATACCAAATACAGTTCTAATTACTACAAACTTATAACTAACAAACTAATATTGAATTAACAATATAAAAAATCTACAATCCCCTTTTTACAAGTATTATCCACATTTACTGTTTACAAAAGAACTACCCTACACTTTATGAATGGAGTACTGCCACTTTTACCCCCTGTTCACAAATAACTGTCTGAAAAAGCTTCTTCTTTTCAACCATTCTCCAAAATTGAATACTCATGACGCACTCTTCACTCATTTGTTACCAAACACTCACTGCGGTTGCTTTTATTGCACACTGCACCAAACTCAAACCTAAAAAAAATTGTCATTCTGGTGATCAACAGCAGTATTTATAGCTTGTGACCTGCAGTACCAGTACCTGACTTGTCCTTTTGATTGTTCAAGATTTATAATTTTCATTGTTCTTGCTTTTCTATTAGTAATTTTCTAGAAAGAATCCCTGTCATTACTTCTTTCTTAAATTTTCTCTCTTTTTCTTCTTTTTGGAAGTTTCTCTACTCAATACCTATTACAATATTTGTTCAAACTATCATGATATATATAAAAAATTTTGTTCCAACACATCGATTTCTGTGCAGGTACCTGTATTGTACCTTCTGTGCAGGTACCTGTATATGGTACCTGTTTTAAAAGCCATGGTCAAACAAAAGAAGTGTAATATATAGTTACACTTAGCTTAGATTGTTATTATATTTATTACTCTAATTAATACATTTATATCTTTTTATTGGGCTTAAGTTTTTTGTATTTGTGATTTTAGGAATGGGTGCAACTTGTTACGTGTATGTAGCAGAAATTACAAGGCCTGATGATCGTAGTTTAATGTTAATGTTTGGGCCAAGTTTTGTATCACTTGGTATACTCATTATTTATTCACTTGGTTATATTGTACATTGGAAAATATCTGCAATGTTTTCATTCGCATGTTGTGTAGTTGGATGTCTTTTATTACAATTTATTCCAGAAACACCAGTTTGGTTAAGTAAAAAAGGACAAGATAAAAAAGCAAATGAAGCTATGATTTGGTTTAGAGGTGTTAATACCGAATCAAATATTTCACATGATTCACATGTGAAACATTCTTCTGATAGTTTTTTTGAAAAATTTATGAAAAATCATTCGTGGAAACCATTGTTAATTATGGTTATTTTTTTTATCCTTCAAGTTGGATCTGGTATTTATGAAGTTGTATATTATGCTGTAGATTTTATAGAAAAGTCAGGAAGTAGTGTAAAGCCGCATGTTGTGTCAATTTCATTAGCTTTAATACGACTGATTACAGGTATTATTGGTTCATGGGCTATACAGCAATATGATCGTCGGATTATGGTAATAATATCGGCTTCTGGTATGGGATTTTCAATGTTCTTAGCAGGATTGTACGAATTTTATTTTGAAGAGCTTGATATAAAAGAGCGCCCTTATGATACTACTCCTCAAATATTTCTAATATTAAATATTGCATTCAGTACGCTTGGAGTTCATCAGCTACCTTGGTCGCTGACTGGAGAATTATTTCCTCTTTGTATAAGGGGTGTCATGAATGGTATTATTCCTTCATTTGGATACATAGCAATATTTTCAATGGTAAAAATTTATCCATTATTATTAGACTCATTTAATATGTTTGGTTGCATGTGGTTGTTTACTGGCTTTTCAGTATTAACTGTTTTTTTTGGTAAATACATTTTACCAGAAACAAGAGGAAAATCTTTACAAGAAATTGAATCTATGTTTGTAAAAGAACAATTTGAAATGTCTAATAGTCAAACAGTAAGTAAAGCAAAAGCAGAAAATTAAATGAGATTAGTAAACAAATTTAAATATTCCAGGAAAAAACTTTGGAAATGAAAATATATGAAGTACTATAATAAAATACTTCATTACAGTAAGTTATTAAACTTGTGAACATCTATGCCATATGATTGTGTTTTCAAATAATTTGAAGGCCATAGAAAAAAATAATAAAGTATAGATACAACTTTAACTGATGTTATGAATAATTTCAAATCTTATAACCATTTTCACAGGCAAGAAACTTTTTTTTTTCTTGTTTAGCCTCCGGTAACTACCGTTTAGATAATACTTCAGAGGATGATATGTATGAGTGTGAATGAAGTTTAGTCTTGTACATTCTCAGTTCGACCATACCTGAGATGTGTGGTTAATTGAAACCCAACCACCAAAGAACACCGGTATCCATGATCTAGTATTCAAATCTGTGTAAAAATAGTTGGCTTTACTAGGACTTGAACGCTGGAACTCTCGACTTCCAAATCAGCTGATTTGGGAAGACGCGTTCACCACTAGACCAACCTGGTAAGTCACAGGCAAACTAAAGAAAATATTCATTTCTTTCTAGTATTAAAATCAATACACATTTGGCTACCAATTGGTTTAGAATTCAATGTTTAGAGCTTAGTCTTGGGTAGTCCTGAGTTCCATTTCCAATGTGGATATATAAGTTTTTTTACCTTTCATTCATCACAGTAAAAAAAAATCATTTTACTTGAGCAAAATATTTGTTAAGGCTTAATAAATATATCAGTTTGCTAATATCTTACAATAAAACTACCTTAACATCATTTTCAGACACTTGTATGAGGGTGGTCCAGAAAGTAACTTACGTTTGTGCCTAGTACGGAGATGGGTGGGTATAGAGCCGCCATCTAAGTGTCAGAATGTTTCTGCACTAAGTATGCATCAAGTTGTTGTAGCATGTGTGATTTTTCTCTTTTGTTTGTTGTGAATTATTGAAATGTGTTTCAACAGAAAATCCCATGAGTTGTGAGGTGTGTTCAGTGATTAGGTTTTTACTGGCAAAAAACCTCAAACAATTGAAATTCATTGGGAACTTTGTGAGGTGTACGGAGATGGAATAATGAGTGAAGGTGGAGTGAGGCAGTGGTGCATTCAGTTTAAAAGTGGCTGCACCTATGTTCATGATGAAGACCACAGTGGTCGGCCTAGCCTTGTGACTGATGAACTGACGATGAAAATCAATGATAAAATTTGTGAAAATCACCGCATTACAATTATGGAACTCTCACTTCATTTCCCCCAAATTTCACAAAGTCTACTTTATGAAATTGCATCAAAGAAGCTTGATTATCACAAGTTTTGTAGAAGATGGATGCCAAAAATCTATGGCGGCAGATTTCTACAGATAAGGAATTGAAAAGCTTGTGTATGGTACCACAATTTAAATTGTTAATATGTAGAAAAATAGTTTAAGATTGTTCCTTTCAAATTTATACAATAAAATTTTTTTTTACTTGGTTGGTTTTTTATTTAAAAATGTGAGTTCTTTCTGGACAGCCCTCATACATTGATGATAAAGGATTATTGGTTTATGATAAGGTGATGCTTGCTTTAGTTTCCATAAAAATTATAACTAGTTCATTATAATATTGTTTAGTACCCTCCATTATCATCTACTTTAACTGTTCAACTGCTTGGTGTTGTGCTCAGAAAATTGGTTTCTCGATAACTGGTCTAAAGTTCAATTCTAAGTAAAAATTTAACATTTTTTCACCTATTATCTTATCTTCCTTAGTTACAATACATATTGTTATCACATATATGCAATATCGGCGTACGGCCACGGTAGCAGTTCAGATGGAACACAGCACACGTACGCGCTGGTACAGCACCACTCCCGTCGCGCAGTTCTCTCACCATAGAGGCGCTGCGGCTCCCCACTCTCAGGCTTCAATAAAAGAGTGTGCATGAGAGTGAATTTTCGATTCATTGTCGACCACCTGGAGAAGACCAAGAAGAAGAAGATGGAAGAAGGCAGAAGTTTCCTGGCCGCCTCAACGTGGGACCTCCCGGTGGATGCCAACATCTCCACCGGAGCGGAAGGCCTGGCCAGCCCGCCGAGGGAGCCGCTGGACGCGGATGCTACCTTTCCGTTACATCCCAACCTCGTAGTGGGAAGACCTTGTGACGTTACCGGTTGCCACACCACCCCCTCCGTTCCGAGCCCTGAGGGGCTTTACCGGAGGTCGTCTTCAGACCCTCTAACTGATTATATCTCACAGTCATCAGCCAGGCCTCGGTCGGGATGCCACCGATGTAAATGCTCGGCAGACATTTGCATCAGTAAAATACAAATCAAATTTCGCCTTCACGTAGACCTCAAACGGACTTCTTCACATCCAACCTAACACGATTCCCTCAAACTAACTAACCGAGACCGCAGACCCCGCGCCTAGTCTAAATTTGACATCACTGTTCGTTACTGTGTGTACCTAAGAAAACGAGCTAGTTGTAAGTTAAATCAGTGCTACACTCATACCAATCAATATTATGTTTTACACAACATAGAAATTTCAGACCTACACCCAAATAAGTCGATCAAAAGATCACCTAACAAGGGGAACGTAACCTCATTCCGGTCCGCGCAGGAACCGGGGACAAACTATGCACTCCCATCATGGAGTTTTGCGCGGCACCGTGCGAAACGAAGCCACACTTCCGGTCGCACGGGCTACCATACCTCGGCAGCGCGACCAGCCCCGCCAGCCGGATTCCGCGCGTTGTCAGCGTAAGCGATGACACTGTAACCTCAAACGCTACAAGGAATCGAATTCTATAATCCAAAGGGGACCCAGAAAACTGCCCTGAGGGCATCCTTTAGTTATGGCCTTATAAACCTCCAAGCCGCTATCACGCAGGGAAACAATCCGAAGGCTGAAATAACTTGAGAGCACTTCTAATTCATTTCGTGTAAATTTTCGCTTCTGCATCTGAATCAGGGCAGAGGGCCACCATACGTTATTAAATGCCCTGGATATGTTCAGAAAGATCCATAATACATACTTGCATGAACTATAGGAATCTATATCCATCACCTTTAGTATGGCATCATCAATGCTCTTGCCCGGTCGGAAACCACACTGGTTATCCATTAGCAAATGATCAGTGACCAATCTAACATTAATACGCAAATGTAGGACCTTCTCAAAAACCTTACCAATCACAGGCAAAAGCGTTAGTGGACGGTAAGAAGAACTAACAGTAGGATCTTTGTCGCCACCTTTGAAAACAATACCAAGTCTCCACGCCGGTAAGTGGCCGGCTAAGAGCAACCTATTATAAATTCTAGTTAGAGGACTAAGATCTACTGGAAGCGCTCGAACGAGGAGCTCCACTGTGATACAACATATCCGGGGGCCTAGTGCTGTGCCACACTGCAGATTACCTGACGCACCTCTGCCTCAGTGATCTCAGAAGATTGTAAGTCGGTATCGAAAACCGTGACTTCTCGTCAGACACGCCGGTGGTACGAAACCTTACCCACCATTGTGTCATCCGGGAGCAACTCATTCAGCAAAATATTAAGGACACGGTCCTTATCAATTACCACACCCTCGCTTGATAACCCTGAGCATTAAGTTGATCGAACCTAACTACATAAGGAATTAAAAGTACAGCTCAACGGCCCTTATGTAACAGCCACACTCCCTACTAACAACTGGGTGCACATAATTCTTATGGAATATTTTACAGTTGGCAAAGGCCGGAGCCTCGGACCTATGCGTACAATCACCACGCTTGTGGCCCTCCTCACCCCAATGCCCAAACACCAAGGCAAACTTACAAAATTTAACCCTGTGAACGTATCTGCAGCACTTGAAACATCCACGTACTCTTTTACTCGGCAGGACCCAAAATTGATAAACAGTCTGCCTGCAGACGTAAATTTTTGAAAGAGACCAGAACCCACTTCAAAAACTCTGTTATAAAGACCAGCCTGCAGTCCTGCCGGAAGGCGGCTTTATTCAAATCAGTGTTCTGCTCCCTAATCAAAATCCAAGCAAGACATCCTTGTCGGTAAGGCAATATAATAGTCAATATAATAGAATATAATGTCAGGCCTACGCATTCTCTTCGGGTCTAATTTTATATTCAATCGCTTAACCGCAGTGTAATCTTTAATTCAATGAATGGTGTCTTTTTATCATCCGCTACTACAACTAATCCTTTATTGGTCTCTGATGTTTAGACCCTTCCGGTTACCCCGAAACCCCGAAGAGCAACCTGGAGGTCTTTCCTCACAGTCTAACCCTACGCTATGTTAGCAAACGCAATTTCAGGTTTCTTAGAGGACTGGCTGGTTTCACATCTGCCCCTAACTACCTCAGCATACCTACGGGGCCGGTGCCGGTTTCTGAACTACAGTTACTTTCTTAGGCTTTGAGGCAAGATTTCCTCCACTAGAACTGTGAAAGCTGCCTGGAAGAATTCGAGACGAGGCAATAATCTCCCCTTGATAGCTGCACTGGTACTCTTGGGGTCTGCTAAATAGGAAAATAAGCCATCTAGTTCCGCCAAAACATCATGAGCCAATGAGAGCTGCCCGGCCTGTGAAAACTCTTCAACGACTGGGTTCATACCCTCTCGGGTGGTCACCCCAACATCCATTTCTGATCCATCATTGTTTGAACCAGTGTTTGAGAAGGCAGAAGGAAAAAGCTCCGGCCTCTTCCTCCGGATAGGCTTTTTACCTCTAAAATCGGTCATGGTCGGAGATTCCCTGACCTAAGAGTATACGAACAAAATGCTCACTGTATTCCTTCTATCCAGGCGTAAGTGTTCTTCCCAACTACTGCTGTAAACTACTATTTATTATTGTAAAGTATGTCCTCCAGGTAGACCAGGCACTGGCGGAGGAGGCCAGTGAGAACGTCCTGCATTAGATGCTGGAATGTGGTAGGTAGATTTTTCAAGCCGAACTGCATGACTCCATCGGCCGCCATCTGAAGAAACTGAAAAGGCTGTAATCCGTTTGGCTGATTATTTCAATGCTATCTGCCAATAAGGTCGATTGTCGGAAAGACGCGGGAGCTTCCCAGGTCTTTAATAGTCTCATAGTCAGTGGCAGTGGTGAATCCACAGCTTCCGTGATGTTCAGGCGCCGGATGTCTACATAAAAACGTGATGAAGAGTCCTTCTTCTTAACAGTGACTACTGGAGTGCTGTAGACGGCTCTATCACCTCCTGCCTCGGCATCTCTTTCACTTGTTCTCTTATAATCCGTTTCTTTTCTTTGCTGTACCGGTACATCGGTAAGCCAAACGGCCGGCCTCCTTCCCCCAAGTTGCATCCCATTAACTGCTGACGGAGTAGGGTGCAAGGGAGTCCTTGAAAATACTCCCGTTGCTACTTTAATACTGTCTCCAATTTTATCTTACCTTCGGAGGTGCTATACTTTTCACTGCCAACCAGTCCAGTTTCGAAGCTGCAGGTTCGGTTGATCGTGCCAAAAAACGGATTTGCGGGTTTCCCTGCCTAGATAGAGGCAGCTACAACTGCAGTTCAAGACGGCATGTTGCATCTTCAGCCAGTTGTGTCCTAAGATGATTTCTTCCCGAAGACTCGGGACTAACAGAAGCGTTGTGGAAATTTTCGTGTTGCGGCAGAGAAGCTCTATTTCCACCACTGCCGTGGTACGGCAGGATGTAGAATTCAATGCTATATCTACCTTGATGTCTGTACTGGAATTTGCTTGCCACATTAACAGCTCAGCTCTTCCAAAGCTGAAGTTGGTTGCAGAATCTATGGCTGCCTTCGTGAGTCATCCTGCTACTTCGACGATGATTCTAGGGATGTTTGAGCCTAGTTGATTAAGAGCCTCCATTGGCTCCACAGTCGGGACCCTTACCCGTTTCCCTGCTGCAACGTCTTTATTGGGCAGTCCCTGTGGAAATAGTGCTCCAGGGAGTAATGACACCACGGAGCCAAGCTGCTTCTATGTCGGGTTGCCTTGTCATTTGTTCTAGCCACGGAAGTATCTTGTTGAAGCTCACCTACTCGATCCAGCGACTCCTCCCAGAACTACTGCGGATTTCGTGAGTACTCTTCAACTTCATTGTAGCTTGGATCTCCTGCTCGTCTGCTTCAATAATGATGGCCTGATACAGCAAGTCGGCAATATCATGGATGGTTTCCGCTCGCAGCTAAAGTCAGATCTGAGGTCTGAACTGCTCCAGCAGTATTGGTAAGAGGACAACTTCACTACCGGGAGCTAGCTGGTGAATGAGTTTCCTCTTCTGCAACAGGAAAAGCTCCGCATATACTGTACTGCTGCTGACATCTGAGCTGCTGGCATTGCATTCAACGATATGAAGCTCGACATGTATGCGGCAACATACTATATAAAGTAGCCCACTATAAGTTTCCCAATTCAGCAGAAGTTATTTTGAATTAGAGCAGTTATTTGACCATCTTTCTTCGAGCCACTAATTGCTGAACCTTCACTGTCCTTGAAGTTTTAATTCTACAATTACTGGATTTATTCTCATTCCTAAATTTTTGGCCTCAGAAATTTTATAATTCAAACAGTCAGCTATTGTAATGAATTATTGTAATAATTATTGTTATCAATTTAGATGCTAAGTTTAGTGCAAGCAGCCAATAAAAAACCTTCAGTCAGTATCCTTGAAAAACAAAGATTTCTTTCTCCAGAACAAAATATATTTTTCTCTGGAGGAGAGAAAGATAGTTCAGACGAATTTGATGGACATATATGTTTTCAATTTCCTGTTAAAAAAAAGTTGTATCTCAGGAATACTTGATAGTTAGCAATTATTGATTATTGATTGGATAGTATCTCCCATTGATAACATCTTGATTCAGCATTATATTATTGGTTTTGTGACTTTACTCCTACAATATATCCAACTTATCTGAAACTATACCTTATTTTCCACAAATTATACAGATTTTATTTTCTTTATTTTTTAATTCTGACAGAAAGAAAAAAAAAAGGAAAGGAAAAGTTTTTGAAGGAAGGCACTACATGTATAAGCTGGTTTTGACACATCATAATTATTAGCAAAATCTTTCAGTCTGGAAAAAGAAATTGATTAGAGCCTAATTATATTAGATGCAATAACTAAATATCTAAACTTTGAATATTCTAAGTAATATTCAGTCATATTACACATATCTAAAGTGCATCACATAACAATTTAACAATACAGTACTTCATGTTAAAATAAACAAGAACAGTAACTACATTACATTTCTTAAGTCTGTCAAGTAATCTAAACTGAAGCTGACTAAACCATAGTCTAAATAAAAATTTTCCTCTTCTGTCTTATATTTTTAGCAGAACTGTTAATAACTCTCCTTCCATTTTTCATTAATAAGACAATAATATTAGGTTATTAATTACTTTGTACAAATATTCTCTTAACTATTATTACAAAAATTCTGGTATATTATAGAGTTTTGTATAGGGTAACACTTGTTTTTTTCACTATGGCAATTATAAATTATAATATTATATATTACTGAGGCAGTCTTAGTGAATAATCATTATGTCTATTTTAATTAAATTAAGGGAGATCTATTAGTTAAATCAAAGATTAGATTAAATTTAATTATTTGATGCAATCCATAATAAATTTATCAAGAAAGTGAAATGGGAGGAATACCACAACCAGAAACTCCTACCCAACAGTAAAGAAGGTACATAAAGAGATTGTGATAAGGAGGTTGTAAGAAATGATAATTTTAGGTAATTAAACAAAAATAGTAACTACTAATGTATTTAAAATGAACATTTTAAATAGTTCGTTCAAATTAAAAAAGTAATAAACTGACTGTACTAATTTGGGATACACTTAATCCTATCTATCATAAAATGTGTTATTCCATTAATCACAATTTTTAAATGCTTCTATTTAGAAAAACCCACAAACAAATAATTTTTAAAAAATTACAGCAGTTTGAAAAAATGTATCATATCTCAAGTTCCACTATGTTCCATCTAACTATAGTTTCATCTAATTTTTAGATTATTATGTAGGATTTTGAAAAAATCTAAAGAAAATGACAAAAGAAATAGGTTTTAAAGTTTTACAAAAAATAAATAATATGTGTTTAAAATATCTTAATACAGAGTCAGTTCAGATGTTCAGGACATCTGAACTGAATGACCTGGATGAATAGTGGTTATATTATTAGTGATACGGTTGGTTATATTATTTTTAGAGACCATACCTTAGGTAGGCGGATTACCTCTAATTAGATCCAACAAAAAAATTAATGAAAAATGATGTGTAAATTTAATTAATTTCCACAAAAAAATAAATAAAATAAAAAATCAACCACAGTAACTAAAATAAAAACCATTTTTAAAAATATTTATTTGTATATATAGAATAAGTCTTTTTAATAAAGACTGTATAGAATAAGTTATTTGACTTAATAACTGAATGAATATTACAAAATTGCTATGTAAATATATATACATATATATATATATATTGTAAATTACAAGTTTAACATAATTTCAGATATGTAAACTAGTTGTAAAAAAAAATTGTAAAAATAATAAATGAAAATAATCTCAGTAAAGAGTAAAAGATATATATAATACATGTGCAAATCGAGGAATTAAAATTAAAAGTTAAGATATTTCAGTTCCACAATATGCTTTTAAAAAAAATCACTCAAAAAATCACACTAAATCATAAATAATATGTCGATGGTGTTTTCCAGAAAAGACAGTATCAACAACTTTTAGCTTTTCAAGTTAGTTACATCATTTTTATCAGAAAACATGTCTTGAATTGAACTGTGAACTGGCATTATCATAAGTGCTATATTTATTGAATAATGCTAAAAAAGTATGTTGTAAACAATATATTGAAATAAGTTTTTCTTAAGAATACTTTTTTACATTAGATTTTTTCCAATAGTTATTTGCTACTAACAGTCTAATAGTTTATTTAACAACAGAAAGATTTGGATAACTCTTTATCAACAAACAGTTACTTTTATATATTAAATGGAAAAGTTTTAATTTAATTACGGAATTGTTTATAAAAATTGCCAAAACTGATCGACAAACAAATTTACTGAAAATATTTTTCACTTGGTTCAGACAGTGTAATATTTATAAAATTTAATTAGTTAAAATTTGTACAATAAAAATATCTTTTCACCATTTACTAAAATTTAAAACCTTTTTAAGTTATCAATCACCAAACCAAACCTGCAAAAATGGATTTACCAACAAAATTGGTGAGATAAACCATAAGAAAAAGAAATTATCAGCGCAAAATTGTCGTAACATACATTAAAATATAACAAAAAAAAAGAAAAACACATAAAAAGTATGGTTAATTATTTTTATCCATACTTCTATATAAAATAACATAATTTTTTTTAAATAATCAAAATCAGAATATGAAATACTTCACATAAATTAACTAAGCAAAATACAAAACATAGTAAAATTACTAATGACTAATCTGTTCACCATATCATACAAGCAAAGAATACTGAACTGAGATCAGAGATAAAAATTCAGATCCAGTAAGTTATAAATTAATAAACCAACCAATACAGAAGAAATTAAAAAATAAAAATGTAACAATATTTATCATGAACTAATTAACAATTTTTTTTTAATCTATATAATTCTTGCTATATTACAACAGAATTTACACTACAATAATACCTGTAGTTAATTTGTTTGCATTTGAATAAGCATAAAAATACAGCATTGAAGATGACAAATGATAATGAAAGTGAATAAATCAATTTTCTATTACTGTTAACAAGCATTGGAATTAATAATTTAAAACTGTATTTCAGTAACCCTAATCCAAAGGAATTAAATACTATTATCAACAGATTTACATAAACAATTATAAATTGTTTAATATCTGAATGTATGAAATTTTAGAACAAAGTTTGCATGAAAATAAAGATTCAAGATAATGATCATACACAATAGAGATTCCAAAACGGTACAGTCTGTCAAGAAGAAATATTATAAAAAATGAATGTTACTATATGATAATTTAAATTCATAGGACATTAAAGTAATATGTATTTTATTTTAAAATCTGATTTACAACTTAAAAAAAAATATAAAGGGCTAACTTTTAATTGAATCATTAAACATTACAAAACTAATTAAAATGAGACCATTAAATTTCACTGTGTAATTAAGCAAAATATAAAGAACAGCAAAATTGCTAATGACTAATCACGTCCAATATATCATACAAGTAAAAAAAAAAAATAGTAACTGGAATCTGTGTTAAAAAAATTATGATCAGTAAGTTCTGTTGTTATATACACAGTACAACAATAGGTAGAATAGAGCCACAATGTCTAGAGAAATTTTTAACATAAACTAATAATCTCCTAGGCACTAGTCACTAATAACTAGGCACTAGGCACTAGCCTAGGCAATAATCTCCTAGGCACTAGTGTGCCTAGGAGATTATTCAATAATATAAAGCAGGATATTGTAATCTTTTCCAGATTTCATTAATACTAAACAAATAAAAATAGGTGGTGGTAGAAGGATTTATAATTGAAAGACAGTAAATAGGAGTTTAAACAAAAAACATCAAACAATATTTTGGGGACGCTAATCTATTTTATACAATTATTAATGATCATTATTTACTTGTGTTCATATTAGTACTGTAATTAAATCAGCTTCATTTGTATATACATTCTGGCTTAAGTTTTACAAGATTTATCATTTACAGTAAGATAATTTCTTTTGATTTTACTCTTAATATCTTTAGGTGTAATTATACCCATACTTACAACCACTTCTTGATTCTATTTTTGGTATTACAGTCACTATCATATTTTTATTATTGTGACTTATAAAGATATTATCATTAAATTTTATTCCATTTAAATTATTATACTTATTTCTACTAGTTTCATAATTTTTCATACGATTGTATGGAATCATACGGGGTTTAACTAATTTAGGCACAGATAGATTTATAGGAATTTTACGATCACTGGTAAATTTGACTAAACTGTTATAAGTGTGAGGTTTTTTATTATTATTTACTACTTTTCCTCCATTATCTAACTCATTATTAATATCATAAGTAATTGGTAATTGATTAGCCAAGGGTAAGATACTATTTTCCAAAACAAATCCTTTTTCATTATTTTTTGGTTTCAACATGGCTTCATGATTATTTTCCTTCTCCAGTCGAATTTTATAAGGCTGTTGTAAAAAAACATCATTATAATTTTTAATTTTAAAAGTACATTTTCTTTTTAAAAAATCTGAAATATTTTTTGCTAAAACATCACGGTAAGTTTCACCATTTCTTAAGAATATATTATTAAAAGTATCACTCTGTGCTGATTTTGTATTAGATTTATCAGTATTATGACTATTTTGTTGTAAACTAGGAATTACAAACTTATTGCTACTCTTGAGAATATCATTATTCAAAAACGTTTTATATTTATTTTTAAATAGATTTCTACAAGATTTATGAATGATTTTATCTTCTTTAAACATATTATCTGTCAATCTTGTAAAAATATTTCTATGTTTAAACTCACGGGTAGCTTGATCAATTTGAGATATTTTTGAAAAACCTATAGTCGTCTGCCCCATTAATGAATATGAATCTTCATACACAACATTATTATTTAAATTATTTTCTATACTTTCAAACTGTTTAATTGTAATAGATTTTGGATACAAATTACTGTTTTGGAAAAATGTTACCTTTATATTACTGTTTTTTCTATTCTCAGCTCCTTCAGACATAAATAATGAAACCGGAACTTTTTTTACTTCAGTATAATTTGTCACTACATATTTCACATTACCTTGCGATTTTAATTTTTTTTTCTGCGATGTTATATTAGCTAAACAATTTGAGCCAGTATTGTAAATTACTTGTATAGGGATTCTTTTTATGTTATGAGAAACTAAAGCTGAAGGTGATTCATCAATATGTGTACCCACATTAACTTTTGAATCAATGTCTATATCTGTATTATTTTTGGGTTGATTAATTATCATTCTGTTAATTCCATCAGAGTCATCTACATTTGCAGTTATATTAGTTATCACCTGAGTTTTCACAGATAAAATGATAGGTAATGAACTATTTTTTACTGTATTACTTGAATTATTGGAAGCAATTATTCCACTTCTGAATAAATTTTTTGAAACTGTTGATTGTATTTCACTCAAAGTAAAAGTAGTTCCAGGAGAATTAATAATCCTTATTTCATCAGTTGTTTCATCAACTACTGTTACGTCAGAAATTGTAAAATCAGAAGCTGTATTATTGTCGTCGCTCAGTTTCACTGGTTCACAACTATTAACAGTCACACATTGACAATTACTGGTAGTAGTAGTAGTAGTAGTAGTGGTAGTAGTAGTAGTATCATTTATAAGATTAACAATTTCGCTAACAGTAGAGCTCTCACTAACAAGGATTCCATTGTTTTTAAAGCAGGTTGACATGTTATTGCAGTATGAACGTTGGCTGTAAGTATGACCAAGAACTCCTATTATGTTACTGCTGATAGTAGTCCTACTAGCATTAACAGAAATTTCATTAGTAATATTGCTGGTATTATTATTATTATTATTATTACAATGATCAACAATAATACCAATTTGATTAGTACTGTTTTCAGTACTGCTAGAAGTTTTAATATTCCTAATTTGTGAAAGATTAATTTCTTTGCCAAAATTTCTATTTATTGCACTATAATTGACATTATTTGAAGCTAACATATGTTCAAAAAGAGATTTTTCAACATCAAATATAATTTTTTTTATGTCCAATTCTGTAATATTAAACATATCAATTAAACTAATCCTTTTTGTAGAATTATTAGCACCATCATGCTTATTAAAATTTAATTTTAAAACTGGTGAAGTTTCATCGCTATTATTTTTGCCTTTTATTACATTCAAATGAAAGATACTGCTATTTTTGTATGGATCAGCACTCCTGTTACAAATCCGTACTTGCTTTAACTCATCAGTATTATTACTACCATCTATATTTGTATTATGAAAATATTGAAAAGTAGGATTATTTAGAGGTCCTCTTCCTTCAAAAATATGTCTTTCAATTGCTTTTCTTGGATAAATTTTAGAAGAGCTACTTTTTGTTTTTTTTTTTGATCCATTCAAAAGGTTGATACTGCTATTTTTATATGGATTATCACTCCTGTTACAGATTTTCATCTGTTTTACCTGATAAGTACTTATGTACTTATGATTGGTGCTATAATCTATATTTGTTTTGTCATGAAAATATTTAGATGTGGAAGAATTCAGTAGTGGTACTCTTATTTCAAAAACACGTCTTACAATTGTTTTACTTGGATAAATTTTAGATGATATATTTTTTGAAGATGCAGTGTCTTGAATATTGGTAAATTTCACCTAGAATAATCATTAAAAAGTATTAGTATTTACAGTTATTTTTTTAACTCACTATTTACTTCTTCCTTAAATTAAAAAGTAAACATATTACACATTTATTTACATGTTACGGGACTCAAATGTTAATTAATGTTATAGACAACAAGCTGCTGATAATTTAGGTTTAAGGAGCATAGATTCAATTAAAAATAATTTATTTTTTGAAAGACTGAACCAGGTTTTTCAACAATTTGTTCAAACATGAAAAACATTTTAAAAATGATTCATCAATATGTAAGGAATTAACTGGTTGGTTATAAGAATATCAGATTTTTGTTTGTTCTGAAAAGAACAAATATTAAAATTAGATGGAAAAACTTTTGGCAGCCTATCATATATTAACAATTCCATACACCAGCTGATCATAAGCTACTCCATCATAAAAGTTCCTAAAATTCTAGCTTTCTGCAAATTTTCAAAAACTAAAATCTGAACTTAAATCTTAAAATTACCTTCAATGGCAGCCAACCTGTTTTTTGTGGGAAAAGCACACAAAATAACTATGTGGTAAGCTGCTGTGGTACATGATATATAGTTTATGTGTTCAAACCATACTAACCATACTAATGCGTGTCTTCATTTTAATCTTTTTATTTATTTTTTGTTCATACTTGCAGTTGACTGTTTTTGAAGCAGTCAGTTAGCAGTTAGCATTTACCTCTGTTCTACTTGTCCTCATTACTAACAAATAAATTATGTTTAAAAAATTTCATTTTTCAAATATTATATTCATATGTTATGTTGCAAACTTCTTGATTATCTTCCACAATTCAGTTTAAAAAATGTTGCTACCCCACGTCCGTGCAACAACATCTATGCACACTTCCGGGGCGGGCAACGAGATGGTACTTCGGTACCTCCACTTATGTCAGCCAACGGGGAAATGGTCTTGCTCAGGAACTCTTTTTGAAGTACGAGATTGGCGGTCCCGAGCTATCCGAGCTGGTTGCGATTGTGCTTCTCGGTTTCCGTGATGGAGGTATGACCGTGATCTGTTTGTCGACGCTGGGCGGAGTGCCCATCCCTCTTGTCTGTTGTGGAGCCGGGTTGAGGGTAGGCTGCTGTGAGCTTGCTCTGCCGATGTCTTGCGCAGTAAGCGTCAGTTAATCACTTCGGTCTTTGACAGGGATTGTCCCAGGATCAATAATCCGGGGCATGCCCAACCGTCTCTCCGCCCGCACCTTGTGACATTATGACTGGCAAAATTTAGGTTTATGGACAAATTATCATCCACACCTAACGTGGCAGAGGGTCCAAAACCCTCGTCCTGGAGAGCCTTTGTCTTCACAACCGATGGGAAGGAAGAGTGTTGAATTCAGCGATAAGGAAGAGATCATAGAATTGGAATAGAAGAAAAAGAAAACATAAGTTTAGACCGAAGAATATTGGTGCAGTACCGAAATATTTGGTTATCAAGAGGAAAGAGGTGATTTTACGAAAACTAGTCCTTTCGTGATAGCTCGTGGCATTACGGAAGCTGCTGGAGGACCGGTAAAGGAGACGCGAAAAACTGCAGTGGGACTCTGTAGAAACTATCAACGACGTTCAGTCTCTGCGATTGCTAAAATCCATGAAAATCGGAGTCATGGACATTGAGGTATCTCCTCATAGTACTTTAAATACCTCAAAGGGAGTTGTCGTGTGCAGGGATTTGTTAAACTGCACAGAAGAGGAGATTGTAGATGAAGTGCATAATCAAGGTGTTGCGTGCCGTCGCTTAAACATGCGTCGGAATGGGGAAGTTCAACCCTCCGCATACATGTGCTAACTTTCAACAAACCAAAGTGTCCAGAGAAGATTAAGGTTGATTTTTACAGGTTGGATGTGCGTCCGTTTATACCAACACCCTTGCGTTGCTTTGGGTGTCAGCGATTCGGACATACGACGGCAAGGTGTCCAAGAGATTAAGACAGCACAGAAAGTGAGCTACTTTGATGCAAGAAAAATTGTGCTTGCCAGGACACCAAAAACAGCTTCGTATGCGCAAGTCGCAGCTGCTCCTGCAGACTCCTACAGCCCCTATAAAATCACAGTATGTGCTTGCAGAATTGGGACCAGCCTTAGGTACGATGATCGAACATATCATCGAGGACAAAATGAAGTCATCTATCAAGAGAAATCAGTCCGAAGCCTATGCAGATTTGTTGAAAGTAGCACAGTAAAGCCGAAATCTGTTTCTACAATTAAAGCAGTAACCAAAAAGAAAACTGAACCTATTAAAGTAAAGGTACAAGAAATAAAAACCCCCACCGAGGGTTCTGCAAAATAGAAGTTATGATTCTGAAAAAGGAGGATTTTAAAAAACCGATAGTTAAACCCCCGAAAAAACAGAGACCGTTAGCAAAAAAAGGCGACACAACCGGCTGTCCCACGAACTTTAGCTGTAACTGCATCCAGTATGGACTGCGATGTACTTTTGTCTGCGCCAGCGGAGCCGGTGTCATCCGACGCCAGGAGCAGGAGATCCTCTGAGACTTACGGCGAGGGAACTGAAGACTTCATCTAGGAGGACTCGGACACAATGGATGTCAACATCGAGGCCCTTCGGAAGATGGAGAAAAGGACTAAAAAAGGATGCCCGAAAGGAAAACGAGGCGATAAAATTAAAGGAAAACTGATTTTGTATTTCTACGGATAATTTATAGATATGTATTTTTTAAAATAACTTTTTAGGTATGTCTATTTTGATGTGAGATATTAAGTGGCAAGAAACCTTTACATTTTTGTCATAACTTACATAGCGATGTTTTAACATATTTTGGAATGATGATTGGAATGGAGTTTTTACTAGACGTAAAATTTGAACTGATTGACATTTCGAAAGAAATGGTTTCTTGTTTTTTAAGTGGCAAGGACAATTTACACCCTTGTCATTTTGTGTTCTTTTGGATTTTAGTCCTATGACAAGTCAGTGTTTTTGATGATTCATATTGATAAGACAAGCCTATTGACTATGTCGCTAGTGTTTCATTACTGGGAAGGAATAGTATATTTTTATTTTTTTGTTGTGGAAGGGGCTAATGACCATAGTAGTCGATGCCCCTAAAATTTCAAAAAATAAAAAAATAATTAAAAGGGCATGCTGGTATTCCAGGAAATGAAAGCGCAGACGAAGCTGCCAGAAATGCGACAGTCTGTAATAAAACACTTACAGTTAAGCATTTAATGGAAGAGTGTACCATATATGAGGACCTCAGAAAGAGGTTCCGACTAAGAAATAATATTGTTGCTGATTTGAAAAATGGAAATCAAGAAAAAGATAGTTGCTTATCTACAAACCCGTGACTTCTTAAAAGTCTAAAAAAAAAAAAAAAAAAAAAAAATTAAGCTGTTGAAGAACCTCTAAGGAAGTAGCTTCTATATACAATGGGAGTCTCGAAGCGTGGCACGTATAATAACGGGAGATAGCCCTCTTGTCTAGGCCGTCTGGGCTCGCCTGCGTACAAGAGTAGGGGAGTCGGGATGTGTCCAATGATGGCATGGGGGACCCTCAAAGGCGGACTGAGGACGCGGGGCCAAGGATATGCGGAAGGCATGCCTGGAGCCAAGTAGGTCAGGACCGTGGTGGGGGACCCCGGAGGGTTATGTCCTACGGGACTATTTATAAGGGGGGAGTCAACTGACACGGCATCCTAGGGCGACTGATGTGCTGCTGAACGACGGTTCTGGTCACCCCGGGGTGACCAGAACCTTATTTTATTTTTTTAAAAATAAAATAAGGGTGACACGGAAAAAGAGGAAGATATTGGTGTTGCATAGAGATTCTTTTCCATGTATATACTTGAATTTTATTTCTCTTTAATTTTAAGATTGGTGTCCTTTACAAAATTGTGGTGTTTTAGTGTTTTGTTGTTAAATGTTGTGTATATTTTTGTGCTTTTAAATAAAATGTAAGGGTCCTTTACACCCTTACATATGACGACCCTGATGGTGATATAAACCTCTTTTAAGGATGTGACGACAGCTATGTGATGACCTTAGAAGTCGATGCCCCAAAAAAAAAAAATTAAATAATAACATCACTTCTATATTTCAACATGGCAAATGCTAGAGGGTTAAATGGTAAACTACATCCCACAATATCTGGAATAGCTTTGGGAGAAATATCTTGGATATTGAAGAGTGTAAGTAAAAATGAAATGTCTGTAGTTAAAGTCATACTCAATAAATCAGCTTCTACAGACGATAAACAGTCTTGGTAACTGTTCCCTTTTGGTGTTTTATTACTGATGATTGGCCATATGTAATCTATGAAACCATATTGCAATTTTTTTTTTTTAATAAGTAACTTATAAATTTTCGTGATTTCATTTTGATTATCATTATCTGGATTTCAATTCCGTGGGTGTCTTGGAGTTTTTTCACATTAAAAATTTCATCAGTGGTAGTTCAAAAAAAAGTAGTTTCATAGTTCTTCTCTACCTCTACATATAACCTGTATTTGTTAGTATGAATAAATAGATTAGTAATGTTACCAAAATCAGATTGTGTTATTTAAAAGAAATGAAACTTTCAGAACAAACCTAGTAACACACCTAATTATTCATAGTAAACTGTATGAAATCCTAAAATTAAAAAAAAAAACACCATACATAGTAATTCCAACTGAACATGTAAAAAATCACAGATCTATTATACTTAAGAATTTTCCTGTAATTTAATTATTTATTCTCTAACAGGTAAAGAAAACTGATTAACAGGTACATATTCAGAGAATCTAATTTATTAAACAGAATGGAAAAATATAATTAAACAAACAAAAACTAATTTAAAAACTGACTTGCTTTTGAATTCATGGAATTTTGTTTGGATTTATTCAAAACAGGTCAGTGACTCCAAAGATTATGCAAAGAGCACATTTCCAAGTATTTTTCAAAGGAGTTTTTTCAACTTGTTCTTCTTAACAATCTTTTCTACAATAAGGATAAAATGTAGATGATGATGAAAAAGTTGCATACTTTTTTGCTAAAGATTGAAACTAGTACCATTTAAAAACATGTCTAACATCTAAAATATATATTAAAAAACGGTTATCAAAAAAGAAACAGAGATCCACAAAAAGAAAATGATAATAAAATTAAAAAACAAAAATATTTTTTGTATAGTTATTAGGAAAACTGCCAAGCAGTTATTACTTCATTCATCATGAATTAACTTCTTATGTAATGTGATGAACTCCACCAGCCATTCAGGGCTTACGTCACTTGCCCTTCCCAGCTGGACCTCCATATAATTATGTTTGTGAGAATAATAATGATAAACAGCAAATAAAGCCTTTCAATCTATAAAAACTATCGGTGTATTGTAATTTCTTCAGAGTAACAGCAAGAATAAGATTCCCCGATGGGGATATGTATGATATATTTGAATGTAAATGAAGTGTAGTCTTGGACACTTCACTTCACTTCTCTACACAAGTGTAGTATTCTGGGCACCTGGGCAAACCCAATTGTATTTAGATCTAATTCCAGTAGGCATGCGTTCTGTTGGAGTGGTTCATTGTAACACCAGTACTTGTGGGACCAAAATTACTGGTCCATTAAAAACATCATGGCTAGTGGCCCATCTGAAAAAACCACCTAAAAAAGTCTTGTGAAAAGGCCTCGATCATCTTGGTTTGATGAGGATATCAGTAATGTAGAAAACAATGTCAATTTTGAAGCGCCTCTTCACAGATTAAAAATATTAGATTCATTGTTTTGCAAATTATTCAGGACGGTGGTTCTCTTCACGAGGTCTTGCCGTTCCTGATCAACAAAGTAATAACAGGATCATGTGGCTCATTGAAGAAATCAAAAATTTAAAAGATGGATTGATACTAATTGAGACTTACAATGATGAGCAGAGTTGAGCTCTCTTACGTATTACTAATATGGATGATATAAATGTAAGTGCGGTGTCACAAAACTTTAAATACCAGCCGGGGAGTAATTTTTTGCCGATACCTTCTGGAAATGGAAAAACTGAAATAGCTGATGAGCTTCGAACCCAAGAAGTTGTAGATGTCAAACGAACAATGAATTGGCTTAGTGGAACGAAAGAATCAACACCTCTTGTATTAACTTTCAACCTTCCAGTAACATCGGAAAACATAATAGTTGGTTATATGTCAGTTCGAGTATGATCTTTCATTCCCAACCCACGGTGATGTTTCCAAATGTAAGGTATACATTACAATTTATAGTTCGGAAACTGAAATATATGCTCGATGTGCTAAGGAAGGCAACAGTGACACTAACTGCCAAGAAGATGAAAAATGTGCGAACTGCAGTGAATCACATACAGCTTGCTCCCGAGGTTGCTCAAGTTTTAAAGAAGAGAAGGAAGGCAATTCTCAAATCTGTCAAAGCAGAAACTATCTTTTCCAGCTGCACGAAGAGAATAAAAAAAAACCATGAATTTTCATAACCTGGTTAAACCAGATGTTTCTTTCTGAGACTGACCTTTCCTAGAAGGGGTCACGGTCCAGGCTTTCGCCGATGACTGTCTCCTATTAGTTTGTGATAATTCACGACCGCAGCTAGAAGAAAGAGGGCAAGCAGCCTTGTCAGCTGCAGAGGGCTGGATGGATAGTCAGAATTTAAAGATTTCTGTGCCCAAGACGAAGTATATGAGTATAGGCGCATAGGTTAGAAAGAAATAGAGAACTTATTCTAAATTTTAGAAGTGCTCAGCGCAGAGCTCCCATTATATGAGAACAATCTCCTATGAGGCTACTACTGTATTGGGAAAGGCTCTCCCAATCGGTTTAGTGGTGAAAGTTTGGGCAGCTGTGTGGAAGTTGCGAAGAGATCAAGAGGCTAGCGTTATAAAGTGTACCACACCAAAGATACTCAACAGCATTAATTTTTTATTTACCAAAAACTAATCCAAAATAACTATGAGTAATTGTTCTATTCAGAGAGAAAATTATTACCAGACATTTATTGAGCTAAAACACCAAAATTTCTTCCTTTCTACAAAAAGCTATGACATTTGTTTATACCAGTTAATAATCCACAGATTACTGGTTTTGTACAGGAATTCAGTCCAGTAAACTGCTTCTTAGCTCAAGTGAAAGTCTAAAACTGATTAAAAAAAATTGCTGGATTGAATTTGTTTGTGTAGAAAATCACTTTACATGGACAGATTTTCACCTGCCATAATTAATGCATTATATATAAAGTATCTATTAGTAAATGAGTCTGCTGGACTTAAATCATCAAGACCAGCAGACATTTGTTTATTTTAAAACAATAGATGCTTTATTCTGATCAGAACATACTTACATATTATACAAATCTATAAAAAAATAAGTAATGGTACGTTAACTACTTTACAGATAATAAAATGGAATTACTCTAGCAATTTCCTGAAAGTATCAAGGATAACATTCAATCAAAGGAGAAATACAGAATAAAGAAGTAATCGATAACTAATACATAAAAATAATAAATTATAAAATAATAACGTATAGTTATGAGAGGATAATAAGTAAACAAAATAAAGATACATTTTTAATCAGTTTAAATATAACACAAAAATTATTTACCTCATTAGATTTTAACATTGCTGTCTTTTTATGTAATGTTTTTTCCGCATTTCTAAAAGTAAAACAAAAATGATTTATACTTTGTAATTGTAGAGCTTTTTGTTAAGTATTTACTAAAAATTGTAATATAAAATTCTGTAATAAAACATTTTTTAATATTTATAAAAAATAAATAAAATAAAAATATTTAATTTCTGTTACAACCTGAGACCTCTAAAATCATTGGTTACAATTTACATTCAATATAGTCCTCAAGAATCTAAGAAAATAATTAAATACCAATATTTAAAAATAGTTGAGTTGTGTTTTTCATTGGAATCAAAATTATTAAGTTTATCAAAGTTTTTAATTAATGAGAGGACTTCCATCAAAACAAGATACCACGCAAAAACTAATCACAGTAACCGGCCTCTGTGGCACGAGTGGTAGTGTCTTAGACAGAGGTCTTGGGCTTGAATCCTGGTCAAGGTTTGCAAAGGTGTGGTAGAAGGTGGTTCAAGAGGTTTTTGTTTTCAGATTATAACTCAAGATAAATGATGCTTTTTATCAAAGAGAAATACAGTGTATATAATGCATTTTATCAGAAAATCGGAATATGAAGTAGATAAGATCACAGAAATAAAAAACCAAAATTCTGCATAAGAATAACATTCATTACCGCATCAAAAACAAACAACATACACACTTTCAAAATGTGCAGAAAACCAATCACAAATCATACACAATAAATAATACATATAATCACCTAAAACAGTATTGAGATGCAACTTTATTCATACAAAGTTACATTTTCTAATTCAAACCTTTAACAGCTGCAGTAAAAACTCAGCACAATTAAGTATCTGTTATTTGTTATTGGCTCTCACTTATACTAAGCATGAGTGTGGATATGATTTATAAATCTTATAGACAGAATATTAGATAAATACATAATAAAACTTAAAATTTGTTCAAAGAACAAATGTAGAAATAGAAAATAACTCAAACACAAACTGGCCAATATTTTCAGAAAACAGGGTTGATGTGATACAGATACTGATAATATAGCAGCACAGGAGCATAAAAATTAAATTTTAGAATCACTAAATGCATAATTACAAAATAACAGGCAAGCAGAAAAGAATTAACCAATGCAAGTAACCTCAAAAAAGTATGCTTATATATGTACAAAGTAACATGACACAACACAAAAAAGTGGAAAAAGTACAATATATTAAATTTACACATGGAAAAATGGGTTATGATGTCAACATGCTTGAACAAAATTAAATTTATTGATTCATTATATTTCACACCATATTAAACAAAAAAAAAAAAATAAATAAATAAAACAGCATTGAGCTAATATGAGAGAATTCAACCACAAACAAAACAGTTTCCTCACCATTTCCAGAAGAGTACCATTTGGAGGTAAGTGCTACCTACAACAGCATTGATAAAAGAGTAGCATAATAGCACAGAAAAGGTCTGTGGGAAGTACAAATCCATACTCATTTATTTAGAAAATGAGTTTTCTTTTTTCACTTGGTTACATAAAAAGTAATAAAATCTCATCTTTAGTTTTCTAAGAACTAAGAACATTCTTAGCAAATTAGTAAATTAAAAATGTAAAATAAGATTCTTTAATTTAAAAAGTAACACATCATTTTTACTCTGTTGAAAGAATAATTTTTCTTTTATAACTGAATAGTGGACTAAAATAGCATGCTTTCATAAAATATTGTATGATGGCTACTGTAGCACATCACCTTTTTATCTCATCTATGAAGTGTAATTTTTATTTAGATTTTGATATACCAACATTATAACTTAATGTTAATAATTAGTATTAATATAGTGTACGTTAATAAATAAAAACTGTAACAGTGTACTCACACTCAAAAAGATTTAGTTTACAGAATCCAAATAACATGTGCATATCATTAACCTTATGAATATTTCTGAACAATTAAAAAACACTATTCTGACTTCACGTAACAATAAACAACATGTAAAAATGAGGATGTATGTAACTATAGTTGGTCTGTTTTAAAGATAGTCTGATCAGCTTGGCGAAAGTTATAAAAAGGACATTAAATGTTATGATTTATTACCAGGTAATACCATATAACCTCAATATTTTTAAATCAAAAGGCACATTCCATGTAATTTATGTTGGAAAAACAAATAAGCATTGTGTAATGGTTATGTTGGCTTAAAATATTTTAAGATTTTGAAATATTAAACGTGGAGTAATATTGAATAGGTGGACAAGAAGTAAATCTTATAACATATTAAGTATTTTATTGTTTACAATAAATAGTAAAAAATCTTTGAACTTACGAGTGATACAATCTCATTAAAAGTAACCTATATATTTTTATTAAGTACAAACACCAAAAATGTTGTGTAAATTTAATATACAGTTATTGTGATAAAAAAGTCAATCTTTTTTTCTGTTTAGAAACGAAATCAACTGACTGCAGAAATTAGAATTCAAGGAAAATCTTCGAAAATTATTGAGTACGCTACTTTATTCTGTAACACGAGTGTACGGCAGATTTATTTACCTCATTCCAGAGCAGAACCAGTAAGAGTTTTCTATTACCGCAAATATCACTATGAAGCAAAAAAATTTCATGTAGAACAGCAACTTAAATTAATTTGCAGTTATATACAATCATTTACCTCAAATGTTATTTATGACTTGTAAAACGAATCCTGGACGTCAAAACAAATCAACTTGCTTCTTCTTCTTCTTAACAGATTTGATAAGGAAAAATAAAAAACAGTGGATCATTCTGTCTCTAAACTACGGTAATTTGTAGTTAACGGATATTTTTTTGTCGACTTATCGTAAAATAAAATATCTATAATACTATTATTTTAATGAATGATATTTCCTCCTCACACAAAATTGTTTTAAATAATAATAAAAATAAATATTTCTGAGAACAAATTAAACAAACAGAACAATTAGGTTATTTGTGGAGAAGTGTTAATACGAAAAAATAAATAACATGTGTTATTACATTATCAATTTGATATGCAGACAAAATCTGAAGCTTTTGTAAGTTCAACTTGATTAAGAAACTATTTTTCAAAATAATTGCTAATAATAATTTGTAATGACAATCCGAACCAAATTTTAACTTACAGTCAAAGAATATTTTCCTAATTTAAATTAATTGTGTTCGTCATTAAAAATGTTCATATTTATTTTATCTTCACCGTCGAACACTACAAACAATAAAAACACTAGGAACTTTCTTAATAATAAATAAAAGACAAAATTAAATAAATGATAATTCAAAATTAAATTAGTTTCATTATTACTACTTAAATTTCGCTTATATAAGTTGTTAACAATAAGTTGCTGAACTGCAAGAAACTAAATAGCCCAAGACATCCCTGAGAAACCTTAATTAGAACTGTGTGATTTAACAAAATTGGCAATCATTTGGAATTTTCGATTTCGATTCGCCCGGTTTCAGGTTTGGGTCGATATTGAAGAAGCTGCACCCAGCAGATTAACGCTAACAGAATAATTCTGTTGTTTCATAAGTAGCTTTTAATTTGTAATTATTTTTATTGTTCCAGATGTACGAGCAAGAAAAATATGTTCCAACTCGTATTTTTTAACTTTCCTAATATGTTCAATAGTTAATAAAACATTTTTGAAAAATCTATTGGTATACATTAATATTTGTTTTCATTTTGTTTTTGTTTTTTATATTTTTACTGTTTTAATTTATGTTTTTGTTTTAACATGGTACAAGTATCACCTTGCACAAGTATCAAATTCAATTATAATCTAACAAAATAATTCATATTCATACTTAATAGCAATATTAATATTCATTTGCTATTCTATGAAGTATAAATATCAACCGAAGACTATACAAGTAGAAGTTTACGAGTAAAAATATATTTTGTTTTGGACATCTCCAGGAATGGACATTTTTATATTCTAAGGATGTCATTGTAATACTACTGGACTTGTTAGGAACATCCCAAGATATCCTAATAGGATATCCATTGGGTATCTGTTCTTGGGCTAAAACAGTCAAATATATCTAAATGTTTACAGTCATTTCCAGTTAGAGGTTTAAATATTTAGATTGGACCAGGAATCACTGTCTCATGACTATATTAACTTACCTTCAATGGTAAATAAAAACAAATTTGAGATATTAAATTTTTTATAATTACTTCTGTCATATAATTGATCATTAAGTCTTTAATGAAGAGTTATTTACTTAATAAATCTAAAAAAAAAAAAAACTTGTGATCCTCAGTGTAGCACCAATTTGAAATCGTCAAAACATAAAATAAAATAAAAAAGATTATATTTTTTTTTTAAGGACGGTTTTTAAACCCTTTTTTAAAATAGTTTTTATTTTACATTTTTACTTCCCTGTACGAAGTAAAGGAAGTATTGTGATCGCGAAAAATTTCGGTTTCCAGATTTCAAAGGAAATATCCATTTTGACCATCCCTGAATCCATTTTGATTAATTTCGGCGTGACGTCTGTATGTACGTATGTATCTCGCATAACTCAAAAACGATTAGCCGTAGGATATTGAAATTTTGGATTTAGGGCTGTTGTAACATGTAGTTGTGCACCTCCCTTTTTGATTGCAATCGACTGAATCAAGTGTCCAAAAAAGCCCAAAATCTCAAAAAAATTGGATTTTGCACTTTTTCTTAACTGCAGTAATAAGCCATCATTGAGAGATTTTCAACGATATATCATAAGTGGTATTTATTTTCATTGGTTCCAGAGATACAGCAAAATAAAATATTATATTACTATATTACAGCAAAATAAAATTTGAATTAATGAAATATTTGGATCTTAGTGGAAGGTACATAGCTTCGAATCAGACTTCATCTCCTTTCTTTTTTAAACTTTTTTTTAAATTTAAATATATTGATTTATTAATAATTATTAATCTCTCATTATAAAAAAAATTACGATTAATAATAATTCAATATAAAAAAAAAAGATCAGTTTCTAATGAAATAAAATTTTATGTAATTTTCATTTTAAAAAAACATGTAAATGTAATCCAAAAAATATACAATGAAATTGTAAACCGTACGGTAAAAGTCTCGCAGATATCATTTCTACCCACCGGGTTGGTCTAGTGGTTAACGCGTCTTCCCAAATCAGCTGATTTGGAAGTGGAGAGTTACAGCGTTCAAGTCCTAGTAAAGCCACTCATTTTTACACGGATTTGAATACTAGATCGTGGATACCGGTGTTCTTTGGTGGTTGGGTTTCAATTAACCACACATCTCAGGAATGGTCGAACTGAGACTGTACAAGACTACACTTTATTTACTCTGACACATATCATCCTCAATCATTCTCTGAAGTAATACCTGAACGGTAATTCCCGGAGGCTAAACAGGAAAAACAAAGATATCATTTCTTCCGCTGAAAAAACAAAGATTTCTGTAATATAAATAAAACTGTTTTTAACAAAATGATACTATCAAAAAAGGTAAAACACTATATTTTTATTATCAAAATCTGTTATTAATTTAGAATTTTGTTTAAAAAAAAAATACATGTTAAATATATGTAATAGACAATAGATCTACAATAATAGATCATAAACAATGTTCAAGAGTTCCATATAATAAGCAAAAAATTGTTACAAAACTCTTACTGGCCTGAATTTATTTATTAAACAACAAATAATAAGAAATGTATTATTTTTGTAAATGTGATATGGATTACATTTAAATGAAGTCGGGCCGGTAAGAGTTTTGTAACAAATTTTGCTACTTTTTGCTTGTTATATGGAACCCTTAAATATTGTTTATTATCTATTATTGTATATCTATTGTCTATTACATATATTTAACATGCAATTTTTTTAAACAAAATTCTGAATTAATAACAGATTTTGATAATAGAAATGCAATATCTTACCTTTTTTTATATCAGTATCGTTCTGTTAAAAACAGTTTTATTTATATTACAGAAATTTTTGTTTTCTGAGCGGAAGAAATATCTGCGAGACTCCTACCGTACGGTATACATTTACAATTTCATTGTATTTTTTTGGATATCACTATGTTTTATTAGATTATTCTTTTATTTTTTTTATGAGTTACTGATTGTTGTCTTATGGATGTATTATTAAAATTTATTGCCTTTCTAGAACAAACGAAAATACATTTTTTGAATTTCACGGCCAATTTTTTTGTAATCATATCACTTCATACCATATTTTTCCTTTTTTAACAAAACTACTATAATGACCTTCACGAATCGAAGATCCGTGATGTAATATTGAACTTATTAAATAACTTTGTCAGTGCAACCCTCGATTTTTATCGTATCCGTGGACACACTTTTTAATTGTTACTAGCTGATGCGGCAATGCTTCCCTATTGCTAGATTTGAGTAGATATATAGATTAAATGAACACAAACGAAAGTTTGATAAAACATTAAAAAAGTGAACATTACGGAACATCACAATATTTAACCATTCCCTTTTCCCCTCTTTTCTCTTTTCCTCTTCACGTCTTCACTTCTTACCCTCTTATCCTTTTTCCCTTTTCCCTTTTTTCCTTCTTCCCTTTTTTGCAAAAATATTTCTTTTCACGTAACTAATATGTATTCTAAAAATGAGTCAAATGCGATCATAAATACAATAATTCGTAATACCTCGACCCCAGTGCCACCTAGCGGGTACAAATTAATTCAAAAACCTTCACGGGCGTGCGCACAACAATTCACGAAAGTTTCATAGCAATCAGATGAATGATATAGGAAAGCAAACGGGACAAACAAACATTCATTTTTATACACGAGGGGTATCTCTAAAATAAAGCCCGCTGGGAAGTTTTTCTCTTTAAGGTTGGAGAACTTGTGTCGTTCATGACCACGTTACTAAGGTACACACTGCATTGTTATTTGTAAATTGTCGCGTTGTATTATCTTTAATTATGGGTTAGTTATTACGTTACAAAATTTTTAGGAAAATCGATGTTGCCGCTGACTGTGAAATACGTGGAGTCATACGTTTTTTTAAACCATCAAAACCTTAACGGCTGAAATTCATATGCAGTTGGTTTCTGTGTACGATGATACTGTAATGAATGAAAAAAAAAACGTCCGAAAGTAGTGTGAAGGTTTAGAAATAACAAAACTAATGGGCATGAAGAAGAAAGTTCGGGGATGGCCTCGATAATCATCGAGGACTTGTTGAAATCAGAAAATCTTTTTGATGATGAAATCAGAAAAGATCATCGCTCAACAATTTTTAATATTGTCCTTCTTTGTCCTGATGTTTCACGAGCTGTTATTGGTTGCATTGTTACTATACACACTATTGTTACATGACCATTTAGGCTTCAGAAAGGTTTGTGCACGTACCACACGTCTTAACGGAACGTCACAAAAAAATCCGAGTGGAATCTGCTTTGGAATTTTTGAAACGCTACGTTGAAAAAGGTGATGAGTTCCTTAATTTATTTGTTACCGGCAATGAAACATGGATTTCGTATTACACGCCAGAGAGAAACCGGCAGTCAAGTGAATGACATCATCCTCAATCACCAATCAGACCAACAAAGGTCAAGCCACAGCCATTTGGACGCAAACTGATGGCCGCGGTCTTTTGGGATCGGTTTGGCGTACTGCTGATTGATTTCATGACACGTGGAACGACTATAAATGCAGAAGCCTATTGTGAAACTCTACGTAAGTTACGGCTCGCCTTTCAAAATCGGCGACGTGAGCGGCTGACCAACGGCGTCGTCCTGCTGGACGATAATGCACGTCCATATGTTGCAGGTCCGACACGTGATTTACTGAGAACATTTGGATGGGAAATCTACGATCACCTACATGTAGTCCGCAATTAGCCCCGTCTGATTACCATTTTTTTGGGGAAACTGAAAGAAGTTTTGGGTGGTAAGCAGTTCGCGGGTGACGATAAACTTAAAAATACTGCTTAGCAATGGCTAAATGGACTGGTGGCAGAAGAATATGATGAGGGTATATTGAAGTAGGTAAATATCTTACCTTACACTATCATATATACATATCTTACACTACGATAAATATCTTAATTCATGTGGCGATTATATAGAGAAGTAGTATAAGGTATGTACGAGTAACTTAATAAAAATATATGATATTTTATTAAAAATATGTGTAAGTTTTCAGAATTATTTTTTTTTACAATGAAACGGTTTTTAATTTAGAGATAACCTCTCGTATATATTAGATTAAATGAACTTTTTTTTTATTTCTCCATCAGTTAGTTCAAATAGTTCTAATTGTAAAATAAAAACTTTACCAATCGAATTTATTTCTGTTTTATTTATTCATTTTCTTAATAAAACTAATATAATCTCTTGTAAACTAATAATTTTATTTTTTTTAAACAAGTGATGGGAATTAAAAAAATTGTTTCATCTTCAGTACTTTCATTTACATAACAGCATTTACTATTAAAAAAGCTGTAGTATATTTTCTTATAAATTAAATTATTTCAAGTAGATTATCAAGTTTTTGTACCCTACCTAGTACTATCAAGAACTGCTATCTAGCGGCGCAATTCGTAAAGTCACCTTAAAAAATGAAAAAATTACATGTTCGAGCTCCGCGGTTCATCAAATGAAAAAAAAAGGTTGGGGTATTCAACGTTTCTGAGGTATTTTTAAAAGCATTCTTTATTGCAAATTTAACTGAACTGAAATATAATGTTTTCATACTTATTTTTTAATTTTTTTTCTCATTTTCATTTCACTTTTAGTTTTCATGTTTAGAACTGTAAACATAGTTCACTGACTTCGCCATGCCGTCCAGTTCTCCGGACTCTTAACGTTGATGTTCTAACAAATTTCGTGATTTAACAGGCGTACAAGGAAGTCATGTCATATGTTGTCATCAGATTTTTTATTTTTATTTTAATTTATGCAAGTGCTAGCAATAAATACTGCCTATATAAAAACATGCTGTTTGCAAGAAATGCTAAGACAAGAAACCTGTGTCTTGTGAAAAATAAGAAAATTAACGCAGAGAAACAATGTATAACAAAATCATTAAGCCTCTTTGGAATGTGCAACTATCATTATTTACCCTAGGTTTTCTGGCTAATCTTATTGAATTTAGCATTTTCATATAAAAATGACATCAGGGAGTATTCTAGTATGATAAAACATCTCAACGAAACAAAACTGAATCTTAGAAACTTTTTATTTGAAGGCTAAATCTTGAACATACTTAAAAAAATACAAAAGTACTTTTAGAAGTACAAATGGGTATAATTGAGAATCAACTATTTTTTTTTGAAGTTGATTAAAAAACAAGAAAGAATTGACTTTTATCTTTATCATTATCAGGAAAACAATAAATTATTTAGTAACTTGTGGAAATAGCATAAAATAATCTCATTTGAGGAAACAAGGTAGCTTCTCTTTTGTATAGAAAAAACTTCTGTTTTTTGAAAAAAGTTTGTACCTGGACTTTCCAGTGTACTTTTAAATATAAATCTTGGATATATTGTATGATAAAGGGCAGTGATTTAGTGTACTGACAGTTATGTAAGTGTCACAATTCTACAACTTTAAATATATTTAGTTGGTAGCAATATTATCTGCCACTGATCATATTCAAGTTAATTGAAATTTACTAATACACAGTCATTTTTACTTGGAACCTACCAGCTTATTTTCAGAATGTACAGATCTAAAAAAAATATGTAACAATTACGAAGAATATTAAGATATTCATAATTTTAATATTTTTAGGCTATCATTATTTTAAGTTTAAGAGGTTCAATTAGAAGATCAAGAACAAAAAAATATGAAAAATATCAGAACTTATTAGTGAAATAAAAAATAAAAAAAAAAAATAAATAAATAGAGATAATAAATAAATAAAGAGAAAGAAAATTTAAAAACTAGAGAACGTGTACACAAATTAAGATCAGAAGAATTATATCAAACCAAAGAGCGATTAAATGACTGACAACAAAAAACAAATAAACGAATTTATGATCGACTCCGATTTAGGGAGAATATTGTCCGACAATATCAGGTGAGTAATGAACTAAAAGATAAGAATTTTTTGAAATTTATTAAAGATCGAACATGTATGCCTCAGTGTATATGTTGTTCTTACGAGGGTCTATTTTTCAGTCACTCTGCTGTAGTTAACTTTAATGTAGATAAAATTAAACAGAAATTCCAGAATAATTAAATAAAATTATAGAGAAATTAAACTAGAAAATCCAAACATAATAAAATTCTAAATTATAATTTTCAAATAATATTAAATAATCTGATGTTTCACCAAATCTAAGCATTATATACAATAATGCCTATTAATTTATATTTACACAAGTTTAAAAGTACATAAAATTTCATTTCACTAATAACTTCTGATTTTTTTCTTATATTTAAAAACTTTTTATTGTTATTATTGAAAAATTATTATGTGTAAAACTTTTTTTACAATTACGGGTTAATAACTATTAATAAATCGATATATTTAAATTAAAAAGAAAAAAGAAAGGAGATGAAGTCTGAATCGAACCGATGTGCCTTCTCCTAAGATCCAAATATTTCATTAATTCAAATTTTATTTGGCTATAACCCTGGAACCAATAAAAATAAGTACCACTTATGTATATCGTTGAAAAGCTCTTAATGAGGGCTTACTACTGCAGTTAAGAAAAAGTTCAAAATCCAAATTTTTAGGATTTTAGGCTTTTTTGGACACTTTTGGTTCAGTCAATTGCAATCAAAAGGGGAGTGCAGAAGTAGATGTTACAACAGTCCTAGATCCAAAATTTCAACATCCTACGGCTAATCGTTTTTGAGTTATATATATGTACGTACAGACGTCACGCCAAAACTAGTCAAAATGAAATCAGGGATGGTCAAAATGGATATTTCGGTTGAAATCTGAAAACCGAAACTTTTCTCAATGCAATACTACCTTTACTTTGTACAGGGAAGTGAAAATATGTATATGTAATTTAATAGGCGTACAGGTACACCTATTAAATTACATATATACATTTTCACATCAGATTTTTTTTCATAGATTAAGTTCCTTTATTAGTATTATATTACTCTTTCCAGATACGTTATGAGAAAATTTTTAAATACAAATTTCATTGTGTACATTTGAAGAGTTTTTTTATTTTATCATCACTGCTTAATTCGGAATGGTAGGTGCTTCGTAGAGTGGGAGAAAAGAGGCCGATTATGGAAATAATAAAAAGAAGAAAATTTAGTTAGTTGGGAGATTGGTGGCTGAGTCATGACTGCCTGTTGGTGACGGCGTTGAAGAGATTTGTAACGGGGAGGAAAGCAAAAGGTCGGAAACGAATGAAGCTATAATAATGAAAATATAATGATTTAACTATAATTTAACTTTAAACTCGTTCGTTTTCTGAGGCATTCACAGAGTCACTAACAGTACTATCAAATCTGGACTAGGCGCGGGGTTTGCGCTTCCGCGGTTTCGGTCAGTTAATTTGAGGTAATCATGTTAAGTTGTATGTGAAGATGTCGTTTGAGGCCTACATGAAGGCGAAATTTAATATGTATTTACTGATGCAAATGTCTGCCAAGGCATTTACATCAGTGGCATCCCGATCGACGCCTGGCTGATGGCTGAGATGTAATCAGTTAAAGGGTCTAAAGACGACCTCCGGTAAAGCCACTAAGGGCTTTGAACGGAAAGGGTAATGTGGCGATCGGTAACGTCACAAGGTGACGTATGGGTCTTCCCCATACGGGGTTGGAAGACAATATAAGGGAAGGAAGTTACTATAAATTGAAACGGATGGCACAGAATCAAGCAGAATGGACGGCGGCCATGTGAAAACCTGTATTTGAGCAGAACACTTATTGTTATTAGTGCTTAATTATTATAGTGTAATGATTTGATATATTTATTCTGGTGTCATTCTGATATTAAAAGTATTTTCATGCAAAAATTCCAAGGTACTCTAAAGTAATATTAATGTACAAATGATGTATCCTAATGTTTCAAACAATTTTATGATTTTCAGTACTGGGTTAAATATTCTCATATGGTTTTTCTGCATTTGATTTCTTATTTGTATCAAGATTCAAGTTTCCTGCCTTTGTATTTCTTGCTAGTGTTTTTTCTTTTTTCATTTGTTCAGCATATTTTGTAGATCTGTCCTTTTAAATCATTATTATATTAACCAATTGTTAAACAATTATTAAAAGAAGGATTGAAAAAGCATAATTTTTTAAAAGTTTATATTTTGGTAAATTGTTTGAAATCGAATAAAATTTTTTTGCTATTAATTTTCTTATCATATAATTCGTCCTCATTATGGTGTAGAATAAATTATTTGTGGATATCTTACTAATTTTTTTCTTTCGATGCCAAAATCTGGTAATTTGGCTAAATGTGTAAAAATAACAGTTTTCAGTTACTTTTAACAATTATTATAGTAACTTTGCTGCTTTATGATATTTTATAGCAAATTTTTTTATTACTCTTATAATGATGAGAGTGTTATGTATGTATGACCGTATTATTATATTAATATTTAATGATATACTAAAGTAAATTTTTCTTGTTAGCATTACTCTCGTAACATTATCTCATATTTATGAACTCTTTTGTTTGTTTTAATATAATGATATCTAAGGCTTTTGATATACCATCTAGTTTGATAATTTTATCATTTATAAAATTATTTTTTATAAACAGGAAATTCGCTCAACAGCTTTTTTTTTCAGAGCTTTTGTTGTAAGAGTCTCAATTTTTCGTTTTATATATGAAAACTTATAAAAAAAAATATGGTAATTTAAAATTTATAAGTAGGAAAGTAATAATTACATTTAATTAGGCATCATCTTCTGATTCTGCTGCTTTTTTATGAAACTAATTTCAGAATAATCATTTCATAACTTTTAAAATGATTATTTGTTCTTCAAATATTTTTTGTGTTTAACTCACTACTTGTATCATTTAAGAATGACTTAACAATTTATATGGTTTAACTCACTACTTGTATCATTTAAGAATGACTTAACAATTTATATGGTTTAATTGCTCTAAAGTAAGTCAGATCAGCTTTAGTTTCCTAAAAATGTTTTTTTCCAAGTAATTTCTTTTCTTAAGGAAAAATACTTAAAACTTCCATTTTTTGTTTATTTCTTAGTCAGTCGTCTGGTTTTCTACTTCTTTATTTCTGAGTTATTTCTTTAAGCTTTACTTCAGAATTTTTACTATATTTTGGCCTTCTCAATTATCGTTTTTATATGGTCCACCAACAGTTCAAATTGTTACAAGACTCTGTTACAAATATTCTTTCTCTCAATTAATTTTGAGATCTCATTTTATCAACATCAAATTTTCAATAGCCTCCTGTAAAATCTCGAAAACCTCTTTTCTTTTTTTTCTTTTCCTTTCTGTTTTTCCTGTTATCCATTTCACTATCATAAAACACTATACCCAAATATTATCAATCATTTCTTTTTTAGATCAATTGTATGTTTGTTGTCAGCAGACTTCTTTTTTTATGATACCTCTTCTTGTTTGTATCAGTTTGTTTTTGATGTCAGCCTTGCTTTGTCTGTCCTTGTCATTTTTTTTATAGAAATAATAAAATTCTCCAATTTCTGATATATTCTATTCTACGTTAATTTTTAATTACTCAGTATTCTTCTTTCAGCCACATTTCATACTTCATTTGTGAACGGTTGCATGGAAGACAAATCAATATTATGTTGAACTGTTCTTTTTTGGATCTATATGTGTAAGCCATATGTATATGCAGCACAGAAAAATTCAAAAAAATAAATTTATGTAACGTAGCGGTCTCTGTGAAACCTTACTGGAAATTCTGAGGAAGGATGTTTCTTATAAATGACATGGGGGTGTCCTTTTTCTCTCTTTGAATCAAATACCATCTTAATGCTTCACATACCTCCCATAAATGTTCTGAATAAAATAAATTTAATAAACAATATTAAAAATTCTGTTCCTAAAAATACAATAAATTCTAATAATATGTCTAACAATGGCAGTGATAATGATTCTGATCTTCGTAAAATATCAAATTCTAATTCCTCCTTCCCGAAAAAAAAATTTAATTACATTAACATTATGAGCTCTCATATAACTATTTAATACCTAAGAAATAAAACCGAACAAATTGTAATATTTTTTTCCAATGAGTTACCAGATTTTCAGAACATTAGGTGACAGACAAGAAGCCATTTCGTAGCTAGGTTATTTTAAGGTTGCTGAAGCTTTTTAAAAAACTGCACATAAAACAGGGAATTCTCAATTTTTTTTAAAGACAACCTTTTTAACAAAGTTGAAAGTTACCACATATTCAAGTAAGAAATTTATTTTTAACGCTATCCAATTCAGTGCTCTGATTGAAAGTTTATATTGATGGTAATTTATAGATTTACTGTTTTTTCTACATAGACTATTGAAAACTCTTTAAAATTCTTATAAATTCAATGTCATAGTGTGTGGGGATTTTGATATTAACTTTCTAAACAAGTCTAGTCTTGTGACAAATGTTGTTATCGGTTAACTAAGATAACAGAACTAAATATTTCTATCTCCCAGCTAACTAAAGTTACATGCACATCTCTTACTTTTGGTTTTTGTAATGATAATATTTTTACAAATTTGTAACAAGATATTTTTATATTTTTGAGCAGATTATATATGATCTTTCAAACTACAAGAATCAAATTGCAATAGCATAATTTATTAATGAAAACATGCAATACAATAATGATTATTTTTATTTTTTTAAAAGGGTGACCAATAAAAATTCAGTTACAAATTTAATAACTTTATTATCAGAAACAAATTGGGAAAACAATTATTACAAAATTAAGTAATTTAATAACTCTCTTAATTTTTTCCAGAAAGTTTCATTTCTACCTAAGTCTTAGTAAAAAGAAACATTGTTTCAATGTTTCTTTGTTAAAGAGTTAGCCAATGTTTCAATGGAATGATGAAATTGATTTTCTTTGCAATAAAATCAAATAATATTGTTTTGGGTTGAAGCGTCTTAATAAAATAGTAAGCCTATCGTTGTATTAAATATTTATTTTGCCTAAATAAATCTGAAGTATATTCTGTCTTGGAGCACCTCAAAAAATTCTGCAAGAGTTTTCGAAACAAAAAATGGACTATGAAATCATTGTTTGGTGGTTTTAGTTGCGAATTACGTTCTGATATTTAGTAAATTAAATATGTTAACTTATTTATAAGCATATGTTTATGAAGGTGCTACCTTTGCTAAAAAGAGTAGTCACTCATTTTTAGATTAAGATTGAAAATAAATATTAATATCAGACAGATGTCTTAAGCAATCTGCAAAAGGATTTAAAAAAAAATTATATTATCACTTGTAGACCTGTTTCCTGTTACCATATTTTTTTCTTTTCATCAACCAAAATTCTTTCTTACTTTATATTTTTTGGAAAATTATTTTATTACTTTTTTTTTACAGATGATGATATTACCACATAAGTTTGAAGCTTGTGCATGGAATATGGAAAATGGAATTTTGTAGCATATGAAAAATTGATTCCTTCAGGTATTGTTTCAGAGGATGAGATGAATGACAATTTTTGTAGCATCTTAAAATGCCATGTCTGACCGGGATTCAAACCTGGGACCTCTGGATGAAAGCCCGAGACGCTACCACTTACACGCCATATTATGTATCTAATACTTCAATTTATTCTAAAATTTATCTTAATTCGCTCCAATGACTACAATCTGATGCTCAATTACAACTGCTCTTCCAGTATACTGTTGACGATAAATGTCACTTTAATGACTACCTAAAAATCATAAAAATGCTAACTGAAAATATAAACTGCAAATTTCTAAAGACCGCCATTAATAAATATTTATCATGAGATGTATCTGGTACATATGCTTTACTTATGTTTTAATCATTCAGCGTTAGATGAATGATTAAAACTTTAATACAGAATACCTTTCGAGAATCTAAAACAAAGCAATTAAAATAAATGAAATAACAACAAAATTTAAAGTAATTTATTGTATGATTTGTTTTACAATAATATTTATAAAGTTTGTCATTTAATATAATAATAATGGTGATGGCAGTGGCAATGATAATTATTATTATTAGTACAGTTTATTATTATTTATGATAACGTGGTTGTCATGCAGTCTCATCATATCACACATTTGAGTAAGATTTAAAATTATTTTGGATTTCTTCATCTTGTTTTAATCTTTCAGTTCATTTTTAAAATTTTCTGGATCTGTTTCAGATTTATAAAATAATAATAATAATAATAATTTTTACTTTCAATCAAACCAAACAAGAAAATTTAAAAACGTAGAACATTACATAATTACATGAGAAAAGTAATTAATATCTAATTAATAATAATTAATAAATTGAAAATACATTAACAGATTGATGGAAAATTAATTATCCCCAGAGGGTGGTAGCCTGTACTGGAGTTTAACATCTTAAATTTATAAAATACAATAAACATTTTATTTATAAAAAAATTATTTAAAAATATTAGAAGCGGTTATGAGAAATGTTAAGTTTCTATTAAAAAGAAGAAAAATGTGTAACAAAAACTTTGTAACTTATCTCTCTGCTAATTCCATTTCCACCTCCATTTTCTTTAAAGATACAATACAATTAATTTTTATTAAATATGTGATCATTCAAATCTGTAATAAAAAACTGGAAGGCTTTATTAAAATCTACAATGCCATATTATTCCTTTCAATTATCGATCTGGAATTTATTTTTTAAGCTTATAAAATATATTTTGTTTTTATAATTTATCTTTTTGCTTACTGAAATTCTGTTACTCAGTCAACAGTGTAATGAGTGAATGGTTTATTTTAAAATCAGTGACAACACCAAAAAAGTAATATTTAAAAAATTTTTAACTTTTGTATAAAAAATAAAAACAAAATAATAAATTTATAAAAAATGTGTTTTATCATGGTCGACCATCATGGAGAAGAATAAAAATGTTAATTAAATGAATCTACTGTTCTCCGTGGCGCGAGTGGTAGCGTCTCGGCTATCATCCGGAGGTCCCGGGTTCGGATCCCGGTCAGAAATGGCATTTTCACTCGCTAAAAAAATTTTCATTCATTTCATCCTCTGAAGCAATACTTTACGGTGGTCCCGGAGAAAAAACTTAATGAATCTAGTAAACATATCACAGCCGGACTCCGTGGCGCGAGTAGTAATGTCTCCGGCTTTCATCCGGACACACACGCTAAAGAAATAAACATATTTCTTTAGCGTACATAAACCTAATTTTATTTAAATTAGGAAATTTAAATACTATTTAATTATAGTATTATAATATATAATACTATTTAAATTTAAATAAAATTTAAATTTCCATGAAGGATGAGTAATTAAATTTATGTAGAATTTAAAATTTCCAGCTAGACAATATGAACCATCTATACAATTCTTGTAATCTAATAAATTAATGATATCTCCAGTTATAATTGTATAATCGATGTTATATAACTTTGATAAAATTATATTTAGTTTCTCAAAATAAATTCGGAATAATCATTATGTCTTAATGAAACAACATTAAATTTAATTCAATCAAAGCGGCGGTGAACTATACGCTTGCGATAGCGTATTAAGATAAGATTAGCAGCAGAGTTCGCTTAATTTTAATTATAGATTTCATACAAATTAATTTCCTTTTCTAAAATCCATGTCTCAGATAACACTATAATTTTCAGCAGATTACTTTTGTAATGATTCAAATGATTCTCAAACATAAAAGTTCTTCTGAACGATTGTTATAGTTTGTCAAACTAAAAAAAAAATTAATTCCTCAATATTACCCGCTAAGCAAGATATTATTTATCGCCAACACAAAAACAAAACCACAACCATTCAGTTATGACGATTGACACTCATTATATTCTTCGACTCAAACACCAGAGATTCTTCGAACTCGGAATTAAGATCTTTGTCCCACGACTTATAAAAATAATTTCTCTTAATCCTCGATATAAGATCGGTACATCCCGTTTCTTCCAGGATGTAGACATTCATTATCGTATGGGTTTATTAACGGAAAATTTATGACAAATTATATTTTCATGCGTTTATTTAAATAGATTCGCCCATAATATTTCTAACAAATTTAATTAATAATGAAAGAGATCGCTTGAGTTTTACTACTTTTTAAAACGATGTCAAACCTCTGTCAAGTCTTTTAAATAATCACCTCGATAGTACATCTTCCGGAATTCCGACGAAGAAATAGAAACGCCTTGAATTTCCAGACTTAAGAAACTTATATCACTCTAATAGAACAGGTTCGTTAATTCTGCATATCCTTGACCTTTGGGCTTTTTCCCAAAGTCACGAGAAAATTAAAATTAATAATGGCAATTCTATAGACTTCATCTGAGAATGATTTCTTTAACCCGGGAAATCTCCATTGCCAAAGACTACAAACAAAATTAAAATAATGAATAATTTATTTAGCCTTACTAATATACTATTAATCTTATACCTTAAATTACCTTTTAAGGTATTTTAACTCGAGCGTTGTATATTGGGTGACAGTATCGTAAATTATAATATAACATTCTCTAATATTAACAGGACCATTACCAACAGTTACAAATTCAATCTTATTTCCATATTACCACCGATTATAACTTAATCGGTGACGTACAAATGTGTTGTAATTATAAATTCCCGTACTTTTAGTCAGGATATTTTTCATCTTCATGAGACTGAAGTGTAATAAAATGGCTATTTTTTCATTCGATCGTAAAAACTCTAATGTGAACGGTATACAGACAATGGCGTATGGGTATTATAAAATACAAGAATGATTTTAAAAAATTGTAAAGGAACAAACGACATGCACGGGTATGATTATCATTAATACTGTTAAAAATTAATGCGCACGAAGACTATTTGTCGGTTCGATATTATCGGGTGTTAGATCTTCGTTTAAATTGGAGGGACTAGGCCGAGTAGCGATCGTTGAGAATTTCATCATTTACTTGGCAAAGGAAAGGATTGCCGAAGAAGTTTAGGGTCCGCTTGGATTTGTTTTATCCTACATGTTTTTGTGGTTGTTTTTGGTAAGTTTTTTTATTGTTTCTTGTTTTCGTGTTATCTTTTGCACTAACGTTGCGTGTTGAACTCGATTTTTTCCTATTTCGGGTAGATAGTTGTGATTTCAGTTGCTTCTAGTTGCCTCTTCAGTCTTGTTAAAGACTTGACTTGTTTTAAAACGTTATCTAGTAGGTAGTAGTACACCGATGGGAATGCCACATGTGGCATTCTGACTCAAACAGGAACAAGGCTGAAAGATGCCTTTTGCCGAGATTTTGAAGATGAGCTCCGGTAAAGCCTATCAGGGATAGGTATGGAGGGGGTGGCGTGGCGATCGAAACCGTCACATGGGTGTCTTTCCCTATGAATGCTAAAAACACACACATATATATATATATATATATATATATATATATATATATATATATATATAGATAAATTATTTATTTTTTAATCCAATATCATAATTTTTTTTTATTAATCACGAAAAAGAAATTCTGTATCCATTGCCAGAAATGGCAAAATTCTCGGGCAAGGACGGGATTCGCTGACCTAATACCAGAACTAGTAGATTATATGCTCGCTTCAGCGGTAAACTGGAGACCCGTCGACCGTTTGGCGAGGACGATTTTGAGAGAAAAAGATGACGAAGGACGTTGAAGGGTATTTTAGTTTAGGGCAGGGAGGACAGCCCCTGCTGGGAGGACCGGCATGCTGAGGTGTGTCGGTCCGATGACCAACCGGGAACTCCTGGGCTCTGTAGGCTGGGGAATAAAGAGACCAAGTCCGGGCTGCTGGGTGGGGCCCGGGAACGACATAATCGGGCCCGGTTCTCCCTCCCTAGTAGTTAGAAGCAGACGAGAAAATGTACAGACCGAGTCCCGGATCCTTGGAGGGGAGCTCAGGAACGACGTAGTCGGGCATGGTTAACCCTCCCTGACGATTTGAGGCAGGCGTTGATTACAAAAGATCCATCCGGCTAGACGAACTGGAGGCTCGTTTGAGTTTGAAGAACACTCCCCTGGGCTGAGTTTAACTTCATTGTATGTCCGGCCCAAGAGAGTAGGGGAAAAATATATCTGGGAGCGGGTTTTTTATATGTTATAGAATAAACAATACACGGGTACAGGAGGCTGTACAAAATTGCTTTTTTTTTCTAAAAATTCATATTAATTTTTAAAGATAAAAAAATTATTTTAATAATGTAGTTAATTTTTACGATTTATCCACTCCGTAAAAAAATAACTTTTATTGTAAACTAAAAATTTTTATTGATAAACAAATGATACAAATTCAAAATTCAGTAAAATTAATTATTAATAATTTGAATAGCTTAAGGGATGAAACTCTCGCTAAATCTGCGGTAAATAAATAATACCAAAATTTATAAATATTAACTACGTTTTGCTATGTGGTATCTCGTATTTTTTTCAATTAATACTTTTTATTAACTTCCATTACATTAGATTTCTTATAATTATTATTTTTTACACTATTAATGAAATTATTTAAAATAAATATTAAAATAAACTTGGATAAAGTATTGATTAGTTTTACAACAAAAAAAAAATCAATAAAAAAAAAATAGATTTAAAAAATTACGTTATCACCACCTCTCTACCAAATTTATTTTATTAAATCATCCAGATTAAAAATCCCCCCCCCCCCATCGTGATGGCAATAAAACGAGTATAATGTGGTCGTAATTTTCATGATTTAACATCACCGTCGAATACTATCCTATCCATTCTACTATATATATTTCATTATAATCCATATCATTACAATCTTTTGATTAAATTCATTGTTGCCAATTTTTTTTTCAAGCAAATCTTTTACTGCTATTATCCTGGAAATCATAATTACAACAATCCTTGTAAATGAAAGTATTGTTAAATAAATGAATTCGTTTATACAAGCGTCGTATGATTGTTGCGGATGACTCTACCGTGTTACTCTGTTGCCAAACAAAAGCGTAGAAAAAATTTAATTACGCCATTGAATTATTATTATTATTTTTTTTTTTTTGTAAAATGTATAAAAAAAACACTTACTTGTCATTTTTTATTTTCTTTTTATTAGCGTAAAAAAATAAAAAGACGTTGGTTTTTTTTCAGGAGATATTTTAAAAACAAAAATTTGGACAGCTGTAAAAATAAGAACCGATGGCGATAAAAAAAAATTATATACTTACATCAATATATATTTGTACATCGCTTAGGTACTTTTACGGAATTCCACAGAAAAAATAAATAGAAATCTAGTTTAAATGTCATACAGGCATTATGTTAAAAAACATAAAAAACTAAAGGTAACTATAATGTTAATTAAACGAGGTTAGCGGCCTAACGAGGTTAGCGGTTTAACGTGGCGCGAGCGGTAGCGTCTCGGCCTTTCACCCGGAGGTCCCGGGTTCGAATTCCGGTCAGGTATACCATTTTCCGCACACGCTACAAATAATTCATCTCATCCTCTGAAGCAATACTTAACTGCGGATCCGGAGGTTAAACAAAAAAAAAACGAGGTTAGCGAGCGTAGATTGTGTATGGTTAGATATGTTGATTCACGTTTTGACAAATTAATTTCTCACCTCATCTAATTAACGTTAAATATACAATTTATTAATAACAAAAGTGACATTTAAACAAAATTTTTTTTTTTTTGGCAGTGAAATTCCGAAAAAGTACCCTAACATCTAATCCTTGTTTATTACTTTGCTGAGTATCAGTTTGATATTTTTAAAATTCCCGTGACTTTTTTTGCAAAAAATAGTGCATTCAGGAATCTGACGTGCGTTTTGCGATAATTTTTTTGTTTAGAATAGTCAGTGCAACTCGAATTTGACAATAAAAATTTGAAAGCGAAGTACAATGACGGAGACTTGATGGATGAAGTTCTGAAACTAGTCACGAATTAGGACGTCGCGCGTGGAACGGCAATTTTCTCGTCAAGTTCAATTTGGTTGTAATAATACATTACGTAGTTGCAATTTGTTAACTTATTCACTAATAAGTCACGACGTTATAGTATTGCTCAGTTGAAACTGTGGGTATTTTTTATTTTGTCCAACTTAAAAAGAGGTTTTAATCAGTTTAACAGAATATTTACAAAAAAAAAAAAAAGATAACATGCTAATCCGCCTTTAATAACATTCAAATTAGCTCAAACGATTGGTATGTAAAATTTTTAATGTCAGTAAGAAATTAGTAATGTTAGTAAGAAATAAAGATATTAAGAGGGACCAAGCCACTTTAATGTAATGGATATGTTTACTCACTTTTTGTAGTTAAGTTATGAATTTTTTTGTATATCGTAGTTACGATATATACTCTGAACAAAATAATTTACTTATTTTAAAAGATCCCGCAAAATTAATATAGAAACAAATAATTCAGTAATTAATTTTGGACTAAAAATGATGAAGCCATTAGGACACAGCTTTTCAAAATTATTTATTCAAAGAAACCAAAAATCATAATGTCATTGAACAGGATTTCAAAATTTTGGTTAGATTTCAAAGAATTTTGTTTTTATTCGCAAAAAAAACTTTTCTCCTTCTTGGAATGGCTCTTTAAGGCATCCAAACAAAAGGACGTCTGAAATATGAGATTTGTATTAGAAGAGTCTTTTGCCTCAATTTTCAGTAGTTACAAATGTTGATTGAGTCAAAAATGGACAGTTATTATCCCAAAGAAGAAGGAATCTTTCTCTGTAAACTATTCTTTTTGTTCGGCATTGCAACCTTTACTTTATTTTCAATCATATCTCAATTGTACTGATTATTGAAAGAACATTTCCTTTCCACAAATTCACAGAAAATTAGATCTCTAGCATCCTTAAAGATCATTACTCTGCTATATTATTACTCTGCTAGGTGATGATTGATCTTAAAGAACTTTCCTTAAAAGAACTGGATGATTCCACTTCATTTTCCCCCAAATAAATATTTCCTTCAGTTAGATAACGTAGTTTGAGTTCCCTACACGTGTAAAGTTTGGTTTATTAATGATCTTTATAAGCTGCCTTAGAATTCATTTTCCTCATATTTTATGCTAGTGTAGTTTGTTTTGAATAATCCAGAGAACTGTAGTGATGCTTACATTACAATTTTCATCAATTTTTTCTGTTATATATTTCCTCCCTTGACTATATTTTGCCTCTGACTAGATTTTATCTTCTTGAAAAAATTCATTGACGAGTTTCCCAACATTGGAGTTAAAATTATTCACTTTATTCATTGCCTACACTTTATTTATTTTAACTTTTGTAAAAATTAGTGAGTCTTTGTAATCAAAAAATTAACCAATTCAAAAAAAAAAGTTATTCAAATTGTTAATGAAGGAACTAGATTTGCTACAAGTTCATTAATTGTGTTTGAAATGTTAAAACATGAAGATTATATTGTGAGGAATATGTTTTATTTTTTTTGTTAGAAGTTGAAGACAAAAGTTTTATTTTATAAGTCAATACCTAAGAATTTAAATGTTGACATATTTAGTTTTATTTTAATCATGGGGTTTATCAGATTTTCATTAAATAAATCAAGAACTGATGCAGAGCTAAGGAGGGACCAAACTACTTTGATGTCAGACTGATTACAATACTGCATTAATTGAAGTAGTGTTAGATTAAAGGGATCCTGAAATTCCTTAAGTTTTTTATTTGTCCTTGTAGGTAAAATCCATTTTGAAAAATAGTGATTAGAGTACTGTTTATTTCAATTTTATGTTAATATGAAGGAGGCTAAAGGAGCAGTAGAATGTGCAAATAAATGCCGAAAAAATAAAAATTGTTGGTGATAAAAACAAAATAGGAGCTATCAGCAATTCATTTAGCAAACATTTAGCTGTAAATTGAGGAGAATGGAGATTAAGATGGTGGAAGGGTCCTATCTAAGGGTACATAACTTTTTATGTAATATTTTAGGGGACGTAGGGTGCAACTGACTCAGACTATTAAGTTTTAACTAGCCTCTGGAAGGAGAACTACTTTCTCTAAAAGCATTTTGAGTATTGTATAATATGTTAACTTTTATTAGTGAGGGATCCAGGAGAAATGAATCATTTATAAGTTAACACTGAAGATAGAATACTTCTGAAAAAGAACAGTTCAAATATCTCATATTTTTACTTTTCCCATAAAAATTTGAATCTTGCAAGTTTGCACAAACCACGTTCCCTTTGTAGACTAAAGAATTAAATTCTAGTGTATCATGGATCTATGATAAGTGGTTTTCTTGCAATCAGATTTCTATTACTTTCTAGATTTTATTACTTTCTTTTTAATCCTGGGTTTACCTAGGTAATGGTTCAGATGACATCACCTATATGAGTTGTTATAATATAGTCAATATTTGATAAATAAATTTATAAGATATTAGATGAAAAGTAACATTTTTTAAACCTTGATTGTGCAAAGATAGAGTGATTTAGTCACAATCTTTAAATGATATTTCCTGCAAAACCTTTTTAGTTTTTAGACGATCGACTTTTTTTTAAAATGAAACTGTGAGCAAATCATAAAGAAGAAAATTATGAAGGAGCAAGTAAATCATGAAAAAAATATTTTGCTAGATGGATGCAAGGAGCAGAGTCCCATTTGGAATATTAAAAAAAAATTTCTGTCAGAATTACTGCAAATTTATTTAAAAAGAAATACCAAATAAAAAATGAGTTAATCTTTCTAAATGTTCCCATAAATTCTTCATTAAACTTTACACTGCTGTTGATATACAACCAGTCAGAATTGCTTTCTTTGAAAGTAATGGCGTTCATTATACAGCCAGTCTCTGTGATGAAGAATAAAAGTGTTACTGTAGTTGCTGAACACTTGTGTATTTTAGTGGGCTTGGCATGCCGATGTGCATTAGTATATTTGGCTCAGAGAGAGATGGAGAGGGTAATGGGAAACCACTTCACTTCTCAGTATCCTTACTAAGCTTGTTACGAGATGCATATTGTCATAAAAATTCCTATAACAATTTAACCAATAACTTGCGACTTGTGTGTCATGTCAGGTCGTCCACAACCTTTCTGATATGGAACATGACGACATATTTACACGTTACATTTAACGTACATAAATATGACAAATACCGTAAGTTTCGCTTATCAGTATTAGCGAAAATTTAATTGATCAAGTGTTACTTGGTTATAAATGAACTTGTTTACATCACTTTCTTTTTTAATATTAATAGGAAAACATCAAATATGTTTGAAATTTAATATTTTTGGCTAGTGAAGACTTATCATTAGCGTATTATACGGTACTGAAATTTATTCATTGGCTTTTTTTTAGATCTTTCCATGATACCTGGTTGTTGCACAGATACAATATTAATGAAAAAAAAATCTAAACAACAAAGCACGATAGTTTACAATTTTACGTTGGTAATACTGACTATCCCATAATATTTTATGCTGCGAGACAAACTACTATTACGATTCGGCGGTCACTAACAGTGTTGCCTAGGTTTTCGTGGCAGTTATATTGGAGCTATAGCCAGTTTCTTGCTTTATTTAATTTTAACGCATTTTTATTATTATGGGTTCAAAAGTTCCTTTCGTGAAATTCAGCAATGGAATAGAGTTCCCCGCGTTGGGTTTGGGAACTTGGAAGGTAATAGCTTCTTACATTATAATAGCTAGAATATATAATTTTGATATCTGTGACATAAAAAAAAATTACATTGTCCATTACAAAAAAAAATTACATTGTCCATTACATTGTCCAAAAAATTACAAATTACATTGTCCATTCATGATTTTTCATATTTCAAAATGTAACATTATTTTAGCTTCTTAAATTATTGTTTTTCATTCTAATATATTTTTCATCATTATTTGTTGACTTGATCACATTTTTTTTTGTATTTACAGTGCATCCTATACTTAATGTGAAATGTTAAGATAATTTGAAGAAACAGTCATTTACATAAGAATTGGATAATATTTTTAAATACTGTATTTCATTTGTAATTATTTATTGATTGTGGTGGTCACGGTAACCTTTCTCTGCTATTTCCACTCTGTGATCTTAATTGCTTTCTGTACAATGTACTGCCCTGATTGCATTACAATTAAACTGTATATCTGACTTTGTACTTAGTAAGTAATAATACTTGAATGTTTTTTTAAAACTTTTATTGGCATTTTTATCTTGTTGAAGTTAATTTACCATACGTAAAACTTAATTGTTTTATTATCAGTTGTCATCGAACATGCATTATCATGTTTCCCTTACTGGTTTCTTAAACAGAAATTTTCTTTTCCATTCATTAAATCTTCCAGATTGTTAATTAGTAATCAGATTATGTTGGATTATATCCTTTTGATTTTTTTTTCATAATAATTATTTTATTAATGGTTTGAATTGATTTTCTCTTACAATAAACATTATTTTAGAGGAAGAACTCAGCTGCTGGAATTTAGCCATTTCTGGAGCTTAATTTTATGATAATTTTTTTTTATTAATATCCTCCTTATTAATAAGGAATAATATTTTTTTTTTTAATAAAAATAATCCAAATATCAACTTACAATACTTATTTTGTAAACATAAGATTATAGAAATGTACTTAATACAATGAATCTCCTAGCACATACACATTGTTGCAATATGTACAATTCAGACGATGGACCAGCCCACACTATTAAAAAAAATCTCACATAGCCTACTGCAAGATTAACTGCAATCATGTTTTTTTTTTATATATAATGAACATAATTTAAAAAAATTCTTTGTTCAATGTTGTCTGTAGTTTACACATGAGTAAATCTTCCTCTCTTGTAACTTCATTAGAAAATATTGTTTTACAATATTTTCTAATGAGTGCTATGCATATGAACTCATTCATATGTATATTGTCAATTTAAAAGAAATTGTTTTTGCTAATTTTATGAAAAATCCAGAACTTAAAGCTATGAATTTAAACCCAGGCTTTTCATCCTGCCAGGAATTAGTTTATTAACTAATTCACATTTATTAACTAACTTTATAACTTAATTTCACATTTATTAACTAGTTGCTACTGATCAAATTTTTACTTTTGTTTTTAAATTCATATTAAATAAAATAATGATGTTTTCCCCCAAATTTGCTAGGGACTAGATAAAATCATTTCTCTGCTGATTTTCGTGGCAGAATGGTAGTACCTTGGCTTTCCATCTGGAGGACCTGGGTTTGAATCCTGGTCAGTATGACATTTTTCATATGCTACAAAATTCCATTTTTGTATTCAATGCATAAGCCTAAAAGCTTCTGTGTAATTTCATCTACCAAAAAAATAAATATTTTACTAGAGTTAATATTAAAATTACACAGTATCAAGGTCATATTCCCTGTATTTAATCAATTTTACAAGTCAATGTGATCAAATAACTACCTTTCTATTTTATACATAATATGTATTGTGGTAAGCTAATTGATAAATGAATGTGACCTTTGTAATTCAATATTATATAATTGTATTACATTTTGTTGTAGCATGAAAATAAGTGACTTTATTTTGTTTATGTAAAAAATAAATACTTCTTTTACATAACCAATAATACACTTGGTAGTTTTTTTAAATAATACACATTATGTGGTAAATTAATCATCCTAAAAAAAAAACTAAATATTTTACATCCAATTTATTTAATGAGTACTTAAGTATTTTTCAATTAATGCCTTCAAACATTTTTATTTTATTCTGTACTAATTTTATTTATTATTTTCACATGTTTTTATTACTTCCTTCATGTGGTTTCTTTTTTGTATGAATGATTCCATTAAAGATTTTCTGTTTTATTTTTAATATTTGTTATAAACTCTGACCTAATGTTTTGAAGTTTATCTTGATTTTTCCCAACAAATGATGGAGCAATTTTTTTGTTATTCTTGATGTAACAATCTTATTTATTTTTGACATGATCAATATAATGCGTAATTATGTAACTTACCCAGATGTCAATGAAATATTAATTTATTTTTTGCAGTATAAAAAAAAGTAACCATTTAGTTTTAACAATATAACAAAAAAATATTACGAACAAGCATTTGTGTATGAATAGATGTAATAATATCCAACTATTATGTCAGTAATGCAATTCTTTAATGCAGTTAATATATAAATAGCTCATAATATATACATTACATATTTGCTCTAGTTAAATATTATAATTATAAAATAATAGTACACCTAAGCAGTATGTATTTTTGTTATTTTTCTCTCTTTCAAATTACAGAGATGATTCAAAATATATAGTCGTTGATTCAAAAAGCTGTATAAACTTTCCTTCAAAGATTTTATTACTGTCAGTAATAGAATTTACATGACTATTTTATTTAAATAAAACAATTTTTCTTTGTTTAAAATTTTTAAATGTTTTATTTACAATCCGTTTCCCAAATAATGAAACTAAAAGTAAATTGTGTAAAGCAGCGTTTCTCAGCCTGGGGGTCGCGAAATTAGCGTACGTAAACAATAATGAAATCATTTTACGAGAAAAAAATCATTTATTATAAATATTTTACTTACATTTTTAAGTATACATGTAAAATTAATGAGATGGTTGCATTTGTTTTTTATTTAAAAGTTTTTCCATACGTGGATCTGTGTTGGAAACACAGAAAAGCAATTTGTTTTCAAGTGATAAAAGACGATTCCTTGTTCAGTTTTTAGCGCAGTCGTAGACGGAAATCCTTTCACAGAGGTAAGACGAGGCGAAAGGGATTAATATTTTCAATGCTTCTGTGTATAAATTTCAAATTCACTTTGATGAGCAAGTCAAAACGTAACTAAATCTTCAGATGTGAATTGTAGTTGTAACGTTTTGTCGGCAGACATTTCGATGAGCTGGTCGTGAATTTCAACCGGTAACTTCGCTAAATGGTTTCAGCACCCTTCTCTTCGAGAAATAATTTTTATCTTCCGGGAAATACTCCGCCAACTAAATTTTTAGCTCATGCAAATCCATCTTCATGCTATCCAAACTGTGGTGAATAATTGTACCTTCATCCAAATTTTTCCCAGTAAAATCGAAAGTGAGAGGAAATATATAAAAAAAATTTGCCTTGAACTAATCCAGGTATCAAGCTTCTGCAACATATACTCATCACTCTGTAAAAATATTGAGAATGGCGTTTGTTTATCCTGGAAAAATATTATTAATTCATCTCGCAGTTCCAACAACCGGGTTAACTCTTTCCCCCGCGATAACCATCTGACTTCCGTTTGGAAAAAAGAGACTTTTCATCCACTTCATCGCATAGATTAGCAAACAATCTATTCTGCAATGTATAAAATAATATTCCCACTTAAGAACAGTTTTTAATATAAGTGTCCGAGCGCTTTCGGAGTCACTTCTCCATCATCAGGGATTATTTGAAGTTATTAATTTAATATTTATGTATATAATTTTTTAATGTTAATTATAATTAAATTGAAGTTAAAATTGTTACGTTCATAATAGTCGATTGTCAATTAATAAAATAAGGTAATAAATCGTTATCATAATAAAACGTTAATAAAAATGTAACGTCATGTCCGTAAGATGTTTACGATTATTATGTCTTACGACTACTATGATTTATGTGTTACGACTATGATAATAGTCGTAAACATCTTACGGACATGATGTTACATTTTTATTTACGTGTAACTTATTTTATTAATTGACAATCGACTATTATGAACGTAACAGTTTTAACTTAAGTTTAATTATAATTGTACATTAAAAACTACATACATGAATATTAAATTAATAACTTCAGATAATCCATGATGACTCCGAATCCAAGTAACTCCGAAAGCGCTCGGATACTTATATTAAAAACTGTTGGTAAGTGGGAATATTATTTTATACATTGCAGAAAAGATTGTTTGCTAATCTATGCGATGAAATTGGTGAAAAAACTTTTTTTTTCCAAACGGAAGTCAGATAGTTATCGCGAGGGAAAAAGATACTCTAAGAGATATTCTTACTGTTTACTGTTTGGATAGAATTCATCATATTTGGCTGATGCATATTTCTTTTTCAGAACATTTTAATATTTGCAGCATTTTTGGAAATGTTGTATATCTTCTGTCCCAGTTTATTAAATATAGTTTATTAAATAACTATTACTTTGTAATAAAAAAATTTCTGTTATGGTTAGAGATAGGCAAATTGTTTGCATTATATGTTAGTAGTAGATTGGATTATATATATCTATTTAATAATTTTTTTTTGTCTTCAGTCATTTGACTGGTTTGATGCAGCTCTCCAAGATTCCCTATCTAGTGCTAGTCGTTTAATTGCAGTACACCCCCTACATCCTACATCCCTAACAATTTGTTTTACATATTCCAAACTTGGCCTGCCTACACAATTTTTTCCTTCTACCTGTCCTTCCAATATTAAAGCGACTATTCCAGGATGCCGTAGTATGTGGCCTATAAGTCTGTCTCTTCTTTTAACTATATTTTTCCAAATGCTTCTTTCTTCATCTATTTGCCGCAATACCTCTTCTTTTGTCACTTTATCCACCCATCTGATTTTTAACATTTTCCTATAGCACCAAATTTCAAAAGCTTCTAATCTTTTCTTCTCAGATACTCCGATTGTCCAAGTTTCACTTCCATATAAAGCGACACTCCAAACATACACTTTCAAAAATCTTTTCCTGACATTTAAATTAATTTTTGATGTAAACAAATTATATTTCTTACTGAAGGCTCGTTTCGCTTGTGCTATTCGGCATTTTATATCGCTCCTGCTTCGTCCATCTTTAGTAATTCTACTTCCCAAATAACAAAATTCTTCTACCTCCATAATCTTTTCTCCTCCTATTTTCACATTCAGTGGTCCATCTACTTTTCTTTTGTTCTTGTTTATTTTCATGTGATAGTTCTTGCGTAGGACTTCATCTATGCCGTTCATTGTTTCTTCTAAATCCTCTTTACTCTCGGCTAGAATTACTATATCATCAGCAAATCGTAGCATCTTTATCTTTTCACCTTGTACTGTTACTCCGAATCTAAATTGTTCTTTAACATCATTAACTGCTAGTTCCATGTAAAGATTAAAAAGTAACGGAGATAGCGAACATCCTTGTCGGACTCCCTTTCTTATTACGGCTTCTTTCTTATGTTCTTCGATTGTTACTGTTGCTGTTTGGTTCCTGTACATGTTAGCAATTGTTCTTCTATCTCTGTATTTGAACCCTAATTTTTTTTAAATGCTGAACATTTTATTCCAGTCTACGTTATCTAATGCTTTTTCTAGGTTTATAAACGCCAAGTATGTTGGTTTGCTTTTCTTTAATCTTCCTTCTACTATTAATCTGAGGCCTAAAATTGCTTCCCTTGCCCGTCCCTATACTTTTCCTGAAACCAAATTGGTCTTCTAACACTTCTTCCACTCTCCTCTCAATTCTTCTGTATAGAATTCTAGTTAAGATTTTTGATGTATGACTAGTTAAACTAATTGTTCTATATTCTTCACATTTATCTGCCCCTGCTTTCTTTGGTATCATGACTATAACACTTTTTTTGAAGTCTGACGGAAATTCCCCTTTTTCACAAATATTACACACCAGTTTGTATAATCTATCAATCGCTTCTTCACCTACACTGTGCAGTAATTCTACAGGTATTCCGTCTATTCCAGGAGCCTTTCTGCCATTTAAATCTTTTAATACTCTCTTAAATTCAGATCTCAGTATTGTTTCTCCCATTTCATCCTCCTCAACTTCCTCTATAATACCATTTTCTAATTCATTTCCTCCGTATAACTCTTCAATATATTCCACCCATCTATCGACTTTATCTTTCGTATTATATATTGGTGTACCATCTTTGTTTAACACATTATTAGATTTTAATTTATGCACCCCAAAAGTTTCCTTAACTTTCCTGTATGCTCCGTCTATTTTACCAATGTTCATTTCTCTTTCCACTTCTGAACACTTTTCTTTAATCCACTCTTCTTTCGCCAGTTTGCACTTCCTGTTTATAGCATTTCTTAATCGCCGATAGTTCCTTTTACTTTCTTCATCACTAGCATTCTTATATTTTCTACGTTCATCCATCAGCTGCAATATATCGTCTGAAACCCAAGGTTTTCTACCAGTTCTCTTTATTCTGCCTAAGTTTGCTTCTGCTGATTTAAGAATTTCCTTTTTAACATTCTCCCATTCTTCTTCTACATTTTCTACCTTATCTTTTTTACTCAGACCTCTTGCGATGTCCTCCTCAAAAATCTTCTTTACCTCCTCTTCCTCAAGATTCTCTAAATTCCACCGATTCATCTGACACCTTTTCTTCAGGTTTTTAAACCCCAATCTACATTTCATTATCACCAAATTATGGTCGCTATCAATGTCTGCTCCAGGGTAAGTTTTGCAGTCAACGAGTTGATTTCTAAATCTTTGCTTAACTATGATATAATCTATCTGATACCTTGCAGTATCGCCTGGCTTTTTCCAAGTGTATATTCTTCTATTATGATTTTTAAATTGGGTGTTGGCAATTACTAAATTATACTTCATGCAAAACTCTATAAGTCGGTCCCCTCTTTCATTCCTTTTGCCCAGCCCGTATTCACCCACTCTATTTCCTTCCTTGCTTTTTCCAGTGCTTGCATTCCAATCTCCAACTATTATTAAATTTTCATCTCCTTTTACGTGTTTAATTGCTTCATCAATCTCTTTGTATACACACTCTACCTCATCATTATCATGGGCGCTTGTAGGCATATAGACGTTAACAATCGTTGTCGGTTTAGGTTTTGATAATTATTTAATAATTATAGAAAACAAAAATTGTTTGTATTGTGATATTACAGCACCAGTAATGTAAAATAATTAGTTATATCTATCACATGGCCCAACCTGTTTAATCAAGGCTAACAAGATGAATTTATAGTGACTGAAATATATTATTTAATGTTATAAAAAAATTTATGCAACAAAACACTTTAAGAAGACCAATGTGCCAAAACTTTTATAAAAATGATTTTTTTTTCTACTATTGATAGCAGAATAATATTTTTATAATATTATAATATAATTTCATCTAATTATAATATTTTTTTGATATTACCAGAGATTTCAATGCAGTATATTTGGGAAAAATCACTTGTGTCTTACTATATTTTTTTTGTTGTTAAAATTACGTAGAAAGATAATCTGTTAAAGTTATTATTTTTGCTGTTCTAATTTATGTGGTCTTATTTTAACTGACATTACACTTTAATTTTGCTGCAATATTTCAGGATTTTATTTGTATAAATTAATTGATAAGAAAGCAAGAATTATCAGGAAGTTGGTATTACTGAATTGCTCTTATCAATGTTAATTTAAAGTTGAAACATTTAAAATGTTCATTAATTAGGGTTATCAAAAAGAAATGTCAGATAAAGGATAATTAAAGTTAAACTATTTAAAGATTGGTCAGAATAGTAAGAAATTTTTTTAAGATTATTGTGTTTTAATTATTAATTTAATTTTATAACAGTTTAAGAAAAACTTATGTAATATTTGTTTATTACTTTAATCCTTCAACTGCAAACTGATACCTAGTTATGTTACTTTCCTTTAGATTTTTTATAATTAATAATACATTTTTGTAGTGTGATAAATGAAAAGATGCTGAGCCTCATCAGGATTTGAACCCAGAAACTTCCATGTGAATCATAGAGATGCCTCCTCACCATGATAGGTGTCATAATATTATGAGAGATTAATGCTTAAATTTTTTTAAAAAATATTATGGTTAAGTGAATATTACTTTTCTATGAATACCTGTATTATATATTATTTTAATTATTTTTACATTTTACAAAAATTACTGTTTCTATGAAAAAAAAAAATTAAGCAATTTTAATTTTAAAAAACTGTCAGATGTAATGAAATTAGTAATCGATGACTTAACTCATTATTAGTTCATAAAAAGTACATATATACTAGTATGAACTTTCTCTAATGAAGTGAAAATAGATTGTTATAAGATTTGTAATAAAAATCAATTTGTAAACTTCATCAATTCAAAATTGTATTCATCTATGTTTATGTTGTCCTATCTCACAATTACATTAATGGATTTTTTTAAATATTTATTCAATTCACTTATTAAGAAAGGCATAAAATCACTTAGTGATTTTTGTTGAATGCCTCAGCAGTCACAAAATAATGTTCTTTTTTATCGTTTTTTCATCCTCTAAAAAAAATATGTTGTTCAGGAACAGGTCTGATGAATACAATGTTATTTTCTGAACAACCAGTCATCATCCATCATTAGTCAATATTTTTTTTAACTCGCAAACAATATAAATTGTCCTTACATATAGAGCATTTGGAAAGCCACATAAATAACTTAAATAAACTTTGCTTCAAAATACATTAATCTAAATCCGCTGATTTTGTAAAACGCTTCTATACAGTATTTAAGCAGTTTCCATTTGTTCAAGTCTGTTCAATCAGTTATGGAACCTTCCTTTTATTGATCCCTACAAAAAGTATTGTTTTGATTGAAAAGGTTAAAAGCCCTTCAAGATAATATGATTTTAAAGACATCAAGCATGAATATCTTATCCTGTCTGGTGCAGCGGTTGGTTTCCATTTTGTTTCTGTCAGACATAATTGAGCTTTGCTTGTGTGAATTGATTGATGGAATTAATTACAAAATTATAAATAAATAATCATTATTAGAGTCTTCAAAGATGGTAAGGATTATGCAACAGATTTTGTTGCCATCCTTGTGCCAAAAAACAGTAGTAAAACCATGTAGTAAACCGTATGAGAATCCATGCTTTCAACAACTTCTCTAAAAATGATCAGTAGTAATAAGTAGCTGTGACTTTTTTTGAACTTTTGCATGTTTTTGTTGATTATTAGTTTGTCTTCCATCTCTATCATCATGCCCAATCAATTCAATACTATCTTTGAAGTATTATTATTCATAAAATCTTTTAAGTATTATTATTTATAAATTGCCTAATCTGCTTGCTTGATTTTCACAAAAACTTCAATGAAAATCTTCACAAAAATAGAGAAAGAAAATTCATCATTTACATGAAATTTTTACATACTATATAAGCTTCTGTTATAAATGTAACAAATTAACACAATAGTTGCCAAATAATAGTTGTAATTTGGCAGTAGTTGCCAAATTTAAATGACACATTCAATGTTTGTAAATGTATATGAAGGACTATTATACTGATATCAGAAAAAAGTTTTATCCCTGCATGTCGAGGTCATAAAAGTACAAAATTTGCTCAGACCTTTTTGATCACACCTTTTATGCAATATATTGTTTCTTACAGATGTTATATAAACTAATTTATTGATTTACACTATCTAAACTTTTTTCTTATACAGCTTTCATGTACCACACATTTTATTTATATTGTTTTAGTAATAGATGATTGCATACTTTGATCTCAAGTAAGTAAGTATACAAAACATGTTTATTATTAATGAAAAATGTTTTTATTGGGTTGTTTTTACGAATGCATCATTTGAAATATGTTTCAGTCTAAGCCTGGTGAAGTAACACAAGCTGTTAAATATGCCTTAGATGCCGGTTATCGCCATATTGATTGTGCTCATGTTTATCAAAATGAGAAAGAAGTTGGAGAAGGTATTGCTACAAAAATTAAGGAAGGTGTTGTAAAAAGAGAAGATATTTATATTACTAGTAAGGTAAGATATTGATTATGTGCATCATATCATAAGGTTTTTTAGTGGGTGTGAGGCATGTCTTTTACTTCATGTTTATCTCCTATCTCTTTCCTAAATTTGTAAGCTTATGATTTAGATCATTTCTTAAATTAAGTTTATTTCTTTTAGATCATCCATCATTTTTACTTTTTTGCTTTCTGGTGCTTCTTCTAACACTGTTTTAATTGACCCATTGCATTATATTTCACTGCCATTAGTTATTACTATTATTATTTTGGATTGTGGTAATTAAGCTCCTACTCTTATTTACTGTCTTCATTTCTTCTTTGTTTTTCATTCATTTTCTTCCAATCTCTATGTTTACATTTTAAATGTTTCCAGACATTATTTTTCTCCTTCTCACTAATGTCTAATTTTATATCAATTCAGAAATAGACTAGAGATATAAAATTCAGAAAATGCTTCTTCTTATATTACTCCATCTTGCTACATAATAAATTTTGTTCCTATTCATTGTTGGTATTCCAGATTTTACATCCCTTTCTCTTATGCAGTAGCTTTTATATTATTGTATCATCCTAAGTGTCTGTATTCTTTTACTAGTTCAATCCTTCTCCCTTTGTGAAGATATTAATTGACTTATTCTGTTCTCTCCTCATTAATTTTGTTTTCTTGACATTCATTTTCATACCTCATTTTTTATCACGTTTTCTGATTTTGAAATCATTTGTTTAATATTCTCCTTAGTATCTTAAAACAACCTTGTACTGCCCTAAAATAACTTGCATATTGTTATGAGAACATTGCACAAGTTATTTTTCTTACTCAGACCCTGATCTTTTCATTCTATTCTAAACATTTTTATCATAACTTCAATGAGGGTAGGGATAGACGGGATACCTTTCTTTATTTCCAGATCACACCAGTCAGTTTAAGCAGCTTTCATAGCTGTTTACTAATATCGATGCTTTGTATACATATCTACAAGTCATCTATTTTATAAATATACTACCACTTCTTTACTTAGAACTTTAGTAATAATATCCATGAAATGTAGTAAACTGATTTTAAACTAGTTAATTAATTTTTAGTTCAATGATGACAAAATGTGAATATAATAAATAAAAATGTGTATTAAAATTTAGTTTTTTGTTAGTGATATGTGTTTTTATGACGTTAATTATTGTTTAATCAGTTTTTAATTTTATTTACAAATAATATTTATTTTTATCTTTTTTTATTTTTTTAATGTGTGATTCATTATCATTTTCTATTTTTAATATTAGATAAAAGAGATTTGCATGTAAACATATAATGACGTAAGTATTATTAATTTTATAAAATTTTACGTAATAGTGTGTATTGCAAAATATTAAACATGGAATAATCACAAAAGCAGTAAAACAAACTGAATCAATTTCCCCACAGTAGTATACTATTTGTTAAGTGCTGTCCATGAATACTCAAGCATTTTTTACATGTAGAAAGGTAAAATATTAAAATGGGCAAATTAATAAATATACTCTTTTGATTTACATTATAAATCACAATTTACTAATTATGTTATATTTTGCTTAAAATATTGACTCTTATGACTATCTGTATCAGCTTAGATTCGTATAAATTGGTCCTTTTATGCTTGTGCTTTATATAAATTACCCATATTTTAAAGAACGGTTTAGATTTGGAGTAACAGTACAAGGTGAAAAGATAAAGATGCTACGATTTGCTGATGATATAGTAATTCTAGCTGAGATTAAAAAGGATTTAGAAGGAACAATGAACGGCATGAATGAAGTCCTACGCAAGAACTACCACATGAAAATAAACAAGAACAAAACAAACGTAATGAAATGTAGTAGAAATAATGAAGATGGACCACTGAATGTAAAAATAGGAAGAGAAAAGATTATGGAGGTAGAAGAATTTTGTTATTTGGGAAGTAGAATTACTAAAGATGGACGAAGCAGGAGCGATATAAAATGCCGAATTGCACAGGCGAAATGAGCTTTCAGTCAGAAATATAATTTGCTTAATCAAAAATTAATTTAAACGTCAGGAAAAGATTTTTTAAAATATTTGTTTGGAGCTTGGATGATCGGAGTACCTGAAAAGAAAAGATTAGAAGCTTTTGAAATGCGGTGCTACAGGAGAATGTTAAAAGTCAGACGGGTAAATAAAGTGACAAATGAAGAGGTGTTGCGGCAAATCGATGAAGAAAGAAGCATTTGGAAAAATATAGTTAAAAGAAGAGACAGACTTATAGGCCACATATTTAGACATACTGAAATAGTTGCTTTAATATTGAAGGGACAAAGATAGTTGCTTAATATTGGTAGAAGGAAAAAATTGTGCAGGCAGGGAACGTTTGGAATATGTAAAGAAATTGTTAGGGATGTAGGATGTAGGGCTATATTGAAATGAAACAACTAGCACTAGATAGGGAATTTTGGAGAGCTGCATCAAACCAGTAAAATTACTGAAGACAAAAAAAAACCCATATTTATGTTTGTTATAATGATACAACTTGTTTCAATTTTCCTCCATGTTACTTTTTTTTTTAATAAAACAGTACAGGATAAATTAAAAAACTAAACCGACCTAAAAGTAAACGCAGATAAATTATTCACTTATTTAAAATTTCAACGTTTTGATATCTGTCCAAAATAAAACTAAAAACTATAATTCTTAATGTTACAATTTAAAAAAGAAATCAAAAGTAATATTTTTTATATGATTTTGAAGGTAGTTTATTATTGTTCCTGTTTTTACGTTTTAAATTTTATTTACATTTAAGATATGAGTAGGCCTTCCAAAATTTACATCTGTATTAAAAAAAAAATTAACAGAAATGCATCCCAACCCAGTAGGAGGTAGCACCCACCTTGTGACGCCACAACACCCCCTCCGTTCTGAGCCTGAGGGGCTTTATCGGAGGTCGTCTTTAGACCCTTTGATTACATCTCAGTCGTCAGCCAAGCCTCGATCGGGATGCCACCGATGGAAATGCCTCGGCAGACATTTGCATCAGTAAAGTACAAATCAAATTTCGCCTTCACGTAGGCCTCAAACGGACATCTAAACATTCAACCTAACATGATTCCCTCAAACTAACTGACCGAAACCGCGGAAGCGCGAACCCCGCACCTAGTCCAGATTTGACAGCACCGTTCGTGACTGTGAATGCCAACGAAAACGAACGAGTTGAAAGTTAAATCAGTGTTACACTCATACCAGTCAAAATTATGTTTTACCCAAGATAGAAATTAAGACCTCCACCCAAATAAGTCGACTAGTCTAGATCACCTAACAAGGGTAACGTAACCTCAATCAGTCTCATGCGGGATTTCCAAGTCACAACCAGGATCGCCACTGGCGGAACGAAGCCCCCCCCCCTGGTAGCGCGGCCACCCCCACCAGCGGGACCCCCAATTCGAATCACAAACACCAATATAACCGTGGCATGATGTCAGTGCGCCTTCCTCCAACAAATCCAATGCCTAGGCCGGAACCCTAGCCACCCGGGATCCTACCACTATCGAGTACATCGATTAAACTCCCTCTGCAGGCCTACACATCGCAAGGGCGCAAAGAAAACCAGTCACTATAGATCACTCTTCGCGGATCATCCATATAATACAGAAATTCAGAAAGTAATGTATTCTCTCAAATCTGTAATAGTTCTTGAACATTCGACCTCGTATCGGGGACAGACGTAGAGGATGTGGTCCACTGTATCATCAGTCCCACAATCCAGGTATTGACTTGAATCCACCAAATGAAACAGCCAAACTCACCCGAAAGGTACCATGCCTGGAGAAACTGCAATATACTGATTGGGGGAGACCCATCAAATCACACCTAAATCGGACACTATAATATACTATGCGTGACCTGTGGGGGATTCGTCCCACCTGACCTGCCAAGATGCAAGGTCCCGGTCTTCAATCTCCTGCTTTTGTTCTGACATCAATAGATTATTTACCTTGGAAATGTGGCTCATTAGCTAAGATATCTATTGGTTTGACTCCAGCTTTAACACAGACTGCCTGTTCTATAACTGCCTATAACAGCCAGCAAGAGGAGTCGCTGGGCCTGCAGAAAAATGTTCCTGCAGTACCTAAAAGCCATGACAGGCTTGTCAACCATGACAGTGAGCCAGACAGGCGCAGCATACAGCATAATAGCTTTGCTGACACCTTTGTAAAGGATACGCATGGTATGGTAATTCAACCCCCAATCATGATGAATGACTCCATAAAAAGCATCAGCAGCCTTTTTTGCTACATACTCTAGATGTTCCTTGAACTGAAAATTCTCATCAAGGATAACACCCAGGTATTTTAGAGCCGTAACGTACTGAATGGGGAGACCAGCCATCTGAACCCGGATTCATCAGGAAGCAGCCAATCAGCCATTAAGCAACATCATTGTGGTTTTCTCTGGTCTGAAAATCATCTTATGTTGGAAACTCCACAGTGAAAGTGTCTCACAAGCATGTGCAGCTCGGAACTCTAACTTGTTACGTGAATCCCCTTCAATTAGTAGCAGTGTATCGTCAGCATAAGCGACGACAAGACAACCACATGGCAACCTCAAACATAACATGAAATTGAATTCTATAATCCAAAGAAGGGGACTCGGAACACTGCCCTGAGGGCATCCTTTGTTAAGGTCTTATGAACGTCCAAGCTGCTATCATGCAGGTAAACGATCCAATGGCTGAAGTGACTTGAGAGCATTCTAATTCATTTCATGTACACTTATGCTTCCACATCTGAAACAGGGCAGAGGGCCACCATAAGTTGTTAAATGCCTCGGATATGTCCAGAAAAATCCCTAATACATTTTGCATGAACTGGAGGAAGCTATGTCCATCACCTTTAGTATGGCATCCTCAGTGCTCTTGCCCGGTCGGAAATCATACTGGTTGTCCATTAGCAAATGATCAGTGACCAGTCTAACATTAATATGCAAATATAGGACCTTCTTAAACACCTTGCCAGTTGCAGGTAAGAGCGTTAGTGGACAGTAACAAGAACTAACAGCAGGATCTTTGTCACCACCTTTGTACAACAATATCAGGTATCCACACTTCCAACATGCCAGAAGGTGGCCGACAAAGAGCAACCTATTATATATTCTAGTTAGAGGACCAAGAACTACTGGAAGTGCTCAGACTAGGAGCTCCATTGTGATACAATCATATCCGGGGGCCTTGTGCTGTGCCATACTGCAGATCACTTGACGCACCTCTGCCTCAATGATCTGTAGTATCTCAAAGATTGTAAGTCAGTTTTGAAAATCGTGACTTTCTGTCTGACACGCTGGTAGTATGAAACCTCACCCACCATAGTGTCAATTATTCAGCAAAATATTAAGGATATGGTACAAGAAATGCAGAAATTTTAAAGAAATATATACTTTTTGATAAAAGTAACAACAGAAATACAAAGAAACAATGGTTACTACTGAGTTTTAACTTAAGTTGTCTGTTATGTGGTAAATATATTTTTTCTTCTTTTCATAAGAAGCATTCAAAATAATTTACTTAAAATTTTGGGATAAATATTTGTGATATCAGAATAACTTCATATAGTGTATGATGTTATAACAATATGATATTAAGCAGTGATGATTAAAAGTAAACAAATCTCTTCCAGTTAGCTAGTGATACTGTGAGTTTTTTATTTAAAACATTTTTTTGTGATCTTAATATAAGAAACTTAGTACGTGATCTCCCGAGTAACTTGTACAAATAAATAATCAAAAACAGTACTTTTGGTTATCAGTTTGGGGGGCTTGAAAGTGAAAAAAATATTTTGTTGAAAACCATTCCTTTTTAGAAGTCTATAAAAGGAACTCATGATTCTGTATTAATATTTGGGGTTGGCCATAGCTGTGGTCAATATTTAGTTTTTTTCTCAAAAACAACTTCATTCATTTTTTTTATTATTTGTATTGAGTAAAACAAAAGTAAAAAGATTGCAGAATATGTCTCTCCATGACTGAAATTGGTGTGTATTTGTATTATGTTATTTTTATAACATGAATGTTATAAAAGTTGTTATTATTATAAGTTGTGTGATGCTTTTTATATGCATATAATTGCCACTACTAATTTTAATTACAGGAAACTGTTCACTATCCCCTTCGCCTGATGGACAACGTGAATGTCATAGATTAGTTGTTCTTATAACCTTGAAGTGACTGTTTCCAATGTGCAATTCTGTTTTGTTATGTTTTTTAGCTATAACTCTTACATAACTTTTTTTTTTAATGATATAAATTTTATTTCATGCTTCTGTATGAGAAATCTGGTTTTAATTACACATTAATGTTATATTAATAGTAGTTGTATTACGAATTGACATTCATCTGAAAGTATTCAAGTTTTGATTTTTTTGTTGAACTGTTTTGATAAATATTCTGTATCATTTAATTGTTGTACTAATGTATATAGTTTAAGTAATAAATTATTGGATTCCGATTTAATTCTTTCCCTATTTGAAGAAGAAATTTGAGTATGTTGCTAGTATTGAATGTAATACTATATGTTTATATATATAATACTATATATGTTTACATATATACACTACATAATTTTATTTTTTTACATTTACTTTAGTATTAATAAATTAATAGAATCTAAACTATGATCGCTTGTTTTTTTCAGTTATGGAATACATTCCACAGAAAGGATCTTGTGGTTCCTGCCTTAAAACAAACATTAAGTGACCTTGAATTGGAATACTTAGATTTATATCTTATACATTGGCCTATGGGATATAAAGTGAGTTGAATCATTTGAATACGTATTTTTTTCCTAAAACTTTAAAATACTCTTTGTTATTTTAAGACTTTTGGTCAGGCTTTTCATTTCCTAGCATGAATGTGCTGCACACTTTTCTTACCTCCCAGCTTTTGTTTAGTATGTTCTCCGTGAAGTTATTGTGTCCATATAAGATGCAATAACAGATCAAGAGGCTTTTCTTTATTGTTTAAAAAAATATTTTTTTCATGTGATTTTCCTATACGAGATCAGTGTTAAGAGTCATGTTTCATCTCCTCCTTATTATTTGTAAAAGTAAATAAATATATAACTGTATAGTTCTTACACATTGTAAAATAAATAAATTTGTCTATATTGAGCTAGCCTTGTTAACAGCTATAAATTATTAATTATAAATTATTAAATTTCAGGTATAAAATTATGTATAATTTTATTAAAGCTCAAAATTTACCTTTGCATTTTTCTATTGTAAACACATTAAAAATGCCTGAAAAGGTATCATATAATCAGTAAAAAAAAATCAATTTAAAGTAAAAATATCTGATACTGATTATGTTTAAAGCAAATAAAATTTTAACTTTTGCTTTTTAAAGATTTGTTGTTAAGATATCTTGCACTTTTATTATAATTTTAATCGATAATAATTAGTTTCACAGAAACAAATAGTTTTCTTGTAGTTATTAATGCTGTGTTCTATTTTTTTCTTTTTTTAACCATACTCAACACTACTGTGACAGTTTAGTTAAAACTATAACTTCTTTCAAAGCTCTTCAATTTTTTTTAATTTACAAGCCTAATGTAATTTTCAGACATTTTTGCTATTTTTCCCGCCACCTGAATGTCAAACGCTTAAAAATGATTGGTTAAGCTGTATATTCAGCATTTCTATTATCTTAATTCTGGTTATTAAATTATTAAAATACATTAGATAATGGTAATTTTATTTTACGTACAAATAAATGCTATTCCTGATTTTTTGTTGTATTTTTTTCTATCAAGGAAGGTGGTGATCTTTTCCCTAAAGATGAAAATGATAAGATATTGTATAGTACAACAGATTATATTGACACATGGAAAGAGCTGGAAAAGTGTGTTAAGGATGGTCTTATCAAGTCTATTGGATTATCAAATTTTAATAGCCAGCAGATTGAGAAAATATTAAGTATAGCAGAAATCAAACCTGTTGTCATTCAGGTATTTCTTATTTTTTTATTTTTGAATTTATTGATTGTAATTAATTTTTAAAGTCTGTTTGGTGTTGCTTTATATTCTATTTTTATTTGTAATAGTAATATGTTGCATATTATTTTTATTTATTGATGGAAGTTCAATGACTGTTCTTCACAGAGTATATTATTTTTATTTATGGGCTCTTTTTATTCGTTAGAGCTTTTTTTTAATGTTATAACCTCACTAGGAAGTCTCACAAAACAATCATTGTCTAGAACAGAGGTCGGCAAGCTTTTTGTCAGTATGGGCACAAAATAAGTTTAAAAGTTATTGGGAGCACTGCACTATTATTACACTATAAGCAGATACATTTGCCTTTAAAAACAAAAAACAAAATTGTTCTTCCCAATCAACATTAAAATAATACATTTTTTTTTCTTGTATAATTATTCATGATGGGCTATTTATAAAATAACCATCCTGTATGTACCATTTAACCAGTAAGTACAATACGTATTTGATAGTGAAAAGCACGATTATCTTGCATTATATGGTTACTAATAATACGTAAATAATGAAATATAGTCAATAATAATAACACTCAAAATACATAGCACTCAGAATATGGTAACATACTACCAAATTTATCAGAAGCGAGAATATTCCTACGTGCTAAGTAGCAAGTGTTAGTGTATGACCTTGATTGCTATTTGTTGACACTGATCTTGATTGTCTTATATATGTGCGATGCCGATGTGGTTGTTGGGCTTAGTAGGTGTGTAATATGGTGAGGGCATATAAAAATCTCATCAAGGGTGCCATGGCACCTGTGGGCACCGTGTTACCAACCTCTGGTCTAGAAAATGGTAATCTGAGAATTTTTGTAAAATAATGAGATTACAATTTTTTTTTTTAATCATGTTTAATCTTCTAAAATTTTTCTTTAAGCCACATCCGAAATTAGAAAATGCCAGCCAACTTTTCAAGTAGATATAAATGGAGATCTTAGCTAAAAATTTAATATAAAGTGGTGGAATCTAGGCTGTTCATCTGGAGGTCTCGGGTTCAAATTGCGATCAAGCGTGGTGTTTTTCATATACTATTAGGTTTCATTTCTATATTCCCAGTACAAGTTTCAAAGCTTTTGTGTAATTTCATCGACAAAAGATAAGAATAATAATAAGTATAGCACATTATTAATCATTAATAACAAAATACTCTACAATTTATGAAACTAATTAATTTATTTGGCAAAAATTTTAAGTAACTTAGATGGGTTACCCCCCATACGGGATAGGTGTAATCTAAGGTTTATTAATAGCACTCTTGGAATCATTGGATCAACTTCCTGAAACATTCATTACAAAAAAAACATAACTATCAAACATATTCTCAACTGGTACTGAAAATTCTTTGAAGAAAAAAATTAAATTTCAAGTCACTGATAAGGCGTTCATTTGTTTTAATTATTCAGTCTCAATCCACTAATTTCAGGACATCATTTTGAAGAAAGCCAGTACTGCCATGTTTGCAGAAGATCACTACTTCATATTATCTAGGTTAAAGTTTGGGAAGAATTACAATTAATTAACAATAACAATTAGTTAATTTAGATATATGATTATTTTTATCTATGAAAACCCCAGTGTTGAAACTATACTTGAGTACAAGAGATTAGAAAAAAATGCAGTCCAGTTTATTAGGTTTGGAGATTCATTTTCATGCATTTGACAGTCATGGATGATGGTGAATGATGAATGATGAATGGACAGTGCGTGCTGCTATATTCAGCAGCCAAAATAAGAATGATCACAGTACAAGTGTGATAGTAAACTACTAAATATGTGAGGTTCATGATAAATGTTTATACTCTGAAATGTGTCCCAAAATATGAAGAGATTTTAAAATTGGTAAAGATGATGTTACACATAAGGTATATATTAGGATATTAAAAGTGTTCAGTAGGGAATTATTGACAATGAGTTATCTTAAAGTTATTCCTAAATTATGGAGTGTCCATTCAAGGCCATTATATTTTTATTAAAGAAAAAAAAATGTATAGAATTTTTACTGATTGAAGTTTAAAAAAAGGGGAGGAGGAGGTTGATATGTCTTCAAGATGCTTAAATTTTTCTCTTAGAAAAACATAAATAAGTGCAAAACTGCACGTAGTTTTAATATTTATTTCTATATACTTTTACAGATTAATGGTTGGTCTGATGTCTTCATTAATTTTTTAATTTTTATAGTCGTGTAATTTTTCTTCTTACATTTTCTATAAAGCATTCAACATAAGTGTCTATGGGGGTCTTATAAACCTTGTGCAACAATAAAGATAAATATAAATTGACCTCAACAGGGATTCCATGGCAAGTGAATCTCTTTTTTAGCGACGCTGCTAATGATTTATTTTAAAATTGTACAATTTTCCATGAAGAGGGGGAATAGCACTACCTCAAAATTGGAATCATTACTTCAATCAATCAATTACTTTAATGATATCAATTCTTTGATATTACTTCCTATTGGATCAATTGTAATATGAACAGAGATTCCAAAACATCACACTTTTAAGTGTTTTTCTTTTTTTTTTGATTTTTGGAAGATAATTTTTTTCATTTTAAACTAAAATTGTTAAATATTTGAAAATTTTAATTAGTCTCACATTTTTAACAGGCATTCTAATTTTTATTAGTTATTTCTTTTCACTACAATTGCAAATATTCTTTTTTACAAGATTTTTTTTCAATTCCTATACGTGCCACAACTGATATTTGTTATTAACTAGCAGATCCAGCAATGTGAAGCTATGTCAGGTATATATATATATATATATATATATATATATATAGATTAAATGAACACAATTGAAAGTTTGATAAAACATTAAAAAAACTGAATGTTATGGAACTTCACAAAATTTAATTTTTCACTTTATAAAAGTCAGAATATAAATAAATCCAATTGGCAAAGCAACAGGCACTACCTATCAGATTTTTAATGAAAAAAGATGTGGCTACAAAATCATCACAATTAATGCTGAACATTAAGAAACTTCACAAAATTTAACCTTTCACAAAAGTCAGAATGTAAATAAATCCAATTGTCAGAACAGCACTACCTATTGGATTTAATTCATACTCTCTAAACACAGTAATCTGTTCAAAATACTCCAAACTTTCTTTCTAATGGTCAGATCAAGGATTTCAATAGCTTTAAACATTTGCCGGAGAACGCGGACCATTTTGCAAAAGCCCGCATGTAAATTGGTGCAGTAGTTTTTTAGTCTATAGCGGACACATATATGAACATTGCCTTTATATATATATATATATATATATATATATATATATATATATATATATAAGAAGAAAGTCTGTTTGTATATTTGTTTGTTTTGTAAATATCTTGATACCGGTGCCACCTAGCAGGTATAGTTTTTGGAAAAATCTTTCTTTTCACATAATTAATATATATTCTGAATATGAACCAAATCGGTCCATAAATGCAATTTTTTTTAAATATCTCGACTCCAGGGCCACCTAATGGGTCCAAGCTAATTCAGAAACCTTCGCAGGTTTGCACACAACAACTCACCGAAGTTTCATCGCAATCGAATGAGTGGTATAGGAACACATATAGGACAAACAAAACATTCATTTTTATATATACAGATAACACATAATTCTGATAACACTGTGATTATCATGTATATTTATATATTTATTAGACTATTCCTGTAATTTTTTTTTAATTAACCTCATTTAACAATATAGATTATATATATTAATCTTTTTCCAGGTTGAATGTCATCCATACTTGAATCAAAGAAAATTACAAGAGTTTTGCAATTCAAAGGGAATCATTTTGACAGCATACAGCCCGCTTGGTTCACCTGATCGTCCATGGGCCAAACCTGAAGATCCTCAACTTTTAGATGATCCTAACCTTAAAAATGTTGCTGAAAAATATTCAAAAACTCCAGCTCAGGTGCTAATCAAATATCAGGTAAATGAATTTTTTTTGTTAAAAATAAATTAATTTTTGTCAATTATACTTTAAAATCATTCTACTACTCATTTGAAGTGTCTTAATGATGTAAAGTGCTTTTCAAGTGAAGAATGATTTTGATTCTTTTGTAGTGTTTGTTTTATTCATTTACTATTATTATTTTTTTTTCTTTGCTTTTTTATTATAAAATTAATTTAGATAATAATTTCATCTGAATCATTGTTATTTGTTTTGTCTAGAATTGCATTCACGTACAAATAATATTGATGATGATTTTTAAAAATTTCTGTTTGGAATGTCATACATATGAGGGTAAGTCAATTATTATCCGCAATTTAGTTATATTTTTATATATGTTGGTATTACTGTCGTGTTGTGTAGATGACGCATGCGTGGTTTAATTGTGCATGTTTGATGCTGCTAGGTTAGTTCCATTATCACTGTCCTGCTGTTAACCATGGCTGCTCCGCTTTCTGTTTGCACCAAAGAAGAGCAGTGTTCAATGATCCGTTTTTTGTGGTCGAAAGGTGTATCAGGGGGCCGAGATTCATCGAAGACTTTTGGTATAGTACGGGAACAGTGTGTTGCCACAACAGAGTGTCTACGAATGGATTGAAAAATTAAAAAATGATCGCACAAGTGTTACGCACGACGAAGGAGCCGGACGACCGTTTACCACCACAACTGAGAAAAACATTGAGCGTGCAGGTGACATGGTTTTCTTAGACAGACGAGTAACTATTGATGAAGTGGCACATCATCTGCAAATTAGTCACGGTTCTGCCTATAAAATCATCTACAACAGACTTGGGTTTCATAAAGTCTGTGCAAAATGGGTCCAAAAACAACTCGCACAGTTGTATACACAAACGCGCATGGACTTCTGCCAAAAAGGCTTGTATCGCTATGGTAACGAACTTCTTAGACAGAATCATCACTGGTGATAAACATGGATCCATCATTACGAGCCGGAGAGTAAACGGCAGAGTATGGAATGGAAACATCCAAATTCGCCCTGAAAAAAAGTTCAAGACCCAACCATTTGCAGGAAAACTAATGCTTACGGTTTTTTGGGACACACAAGGTCCAGTATGTAGAACATTATGAGGAAAGGGACACGACAATAAACAGTGCGCGTTACAGTGAGATGCTTACTGCCAAGCTGAGGCCTGCAATTCGAAGCAAACACCAAGGACTCCTGTCGAAAGGTGTTGTCCCGTCCACATACTGCTGCTCACACTACTGAAACTCAATTTGGAAGTACTGGCTCATCCTCTGTGTAGTGCTGATCTTGCCCCTTCTGACTACCACTTGTTTGGTCCACTCAAAGAGCCATTAAGGGGCCGTCGATTTACCTCGGACAAAACAGTGAAAGAAGTGGTGTATTCCTGGGTCACAGCTCAACTGAAAACCTTCTTTTATGAGGGCATCAGGAAGCTTGTGCAACGATGGACCAAGTGCGTTGAAATGCAAGGAGACTATGTTGAAAAATGATTTACATGTAAGTTTCCTATTTGTATTGCAATAAAATTTATAACTACATTGCGGATAATAATTGACTTACCCTTGTACATGATAATAATAAAGGTTATATTTTAACATGTATAAGTGTTTTTATAAAATGTGATGGTGTTTAGGAGTGAGAACATATAAAAATTATTCATGTTATTAATAAATAAATACTTATTTCAATATCAGTTTCATTGAAGTTTGGTCCATGTTATGAATCGTACCTATAAACTTTGTTTATTATTTTATTTATTAGTGTAAACTTGCTTGAACCTATTTAAAATAACTTTTTTTGTAAGATATTTTGAACTTATGAAAAGACCAGAATTTACAAAAAAAAAAAAAAAATTATTTACTCATACTTAATAGTAATTTACTTTTAGTGACAGTAATTTATTATCAAAATGGTAAAAAAGAGCTTAATTTATTACTGCTTTAGTGTATCAAAATTATTGATTAAAATTGTTTGATAAACACACTGGTAGAATGAAATTATAATGTAAACTATCAACGCAAAATATAATTTGTGTAGTGATATATTTCAGTAACTTGATATAGAAAAGTTTAGAAAAAAATGGTAATTATTTTGATAGGATCATTTTTAGAATCATTTATATTCATTTAAGATGCAAGTTATTTTTGAGGTGTGTTATTTTACTACCCTTTGAAATCACTAACATACTTGACATCAGAGCTTGTAAACTTAGTATTGATGTCATCATTATCTATTTATCAATAGTAAATAAATTTTTTTATAATAAATGTGACAAGATGAATGAGGTAAAATTTATTCTTAACAAAAAGCAAAATGAACATATTTTTCCGTTCTATATTCTCTTTTGTAATTTTAACCACAGTCAGACTTTATACAAGTTGAAATTTCACTGTTACTTTAATGACAGATCAATAAGTGAAAATTTATTACTACTACTTTGAGAGTATAAGGTTGAACAGTATATTGGCTGAATCTGAAGGTAATTGGGAGAAGTAGAATGTTACAGATTATACCTGAAAGAAGATTAATTACATTTAGTGGGAGAAAATTTTAATGTTGATGAAAGTGACAAAGAATTTTTGAGTGAACATTATAGAAAATTTGAAATTACATCTGGTTTGTTTCAGTATGGAATTTTATTACATAAAGGTTTTCAGAAAAATTGGAAATTTTGAAATTTGTGTTGGTAGCCTTGGGTGAGTGTCAGCACTGAATAACTCATAGAAATCAGCTCATACCATCTTGCCAATTAGTGATGATGTCTAATTGGCATGGTTTGTAACGTGCTTTTGCCATCAAAGCTTTTCATAAAAATAATGACATTATGGGATTGCACAGAGAGAATTTTGCTGCCAGTATAATTTAGTTTGCCACAATCCTGTTAATTCCACTTGCATTTAACACTAAATGTATAATTTTTGGAAAATCATACATAGATGTTTTACAAACTGTTCATATGCCACACAATATCAAGGACTGTTCAAGTAACTATGATAAGAAGCCCCCAAACCATTCAGTTTGTTATAATGCAGTGTGTTTACAATTTCAAAGTTTAACTGTTCAAAGAATATTGTTGCAGGACTTAACTTTACATCTATACAAGTTGCAGATTTTCCAGGGCTGAAATCAAACAAACACATAATGCAACATTGATTTTGTGAATGAATGGTTGTAAAAGTAAACAAATACATTGATTTTGTTAAACTGTGGATGTCAGATGAAGCCCATTTCCACCTTAACTGATTTGTTAATAAACAAATTTTTGGTAGATTTCATAAGAAAGCTACCTATTGTAAATGGGTACCATGATTCAACTACTGTAAAATTTGGACGTATTTTCGCATTTCACATCCCCCAGACCCAAAAACCACTGTCAGTTCAAAAGTTTATTTCACTTTCTTGCGGACACGATAACTGCCATAATTTTGGGCCATTCAATTTCATATTGATATATAAAATAACAACCCAAAATCTCAGTCAAGTTTGTTGATGGGCAAAATCGGACCATGGGGGTGGAAATGGGAGGGCTTTTTTGAAAAAAACAAAATATTGCTATAACTTTCTTATTAAGTAAAATATCAAATTTGTTTAAAGTTTCTACTAATAAGGGATAAGGGCCTAAAACTTAAAGTTTTGATGTCACCAAAGTTTTGATGTCATTGACCCAAGGGGTGGAAAAAATTGGGTTTCAGAGACAAAAAATCATACCTCCCTTCATAGGCAGAGTATCAAATCTGTTTAAAGTGGTTCTTAGTCCTCTAAATATAACCTAAAACTTTTTTCTGAAACAATTTTTGATATGACCAACCTTTAGAGTAAGGGATGACCAAAATGTTGCTGGAATTGTAAGAAGATGAGGCTTGTCGTATGCTAAACATGTGGAACTTTTTTCACATGCTACCATTGTTACATTTGAAAAATAAGAAATTTTACAAAAACAATATACTAAATTGACAATCAACTTAACAAAGATCAAATAAACTATTCAATCCTTATTCTTAAGGCGTTTCTTAATAGCTACAAAGCAAGCACTTTTAATGATAGTACCATCTGGAATAACAATGATAAATGAACTGCATAATAGCTTTGTAAATATACTCTGGCAGAAAAATTAGACATAATTTTATTTTTTATGTAAAAGAAACATTATGTGAAACATTTAAGTATTTTGATGTTGTAAGTATTTTGCTTCTAAAGAGGATTGATTGTCTTTTATTTAATGATGAGCTAATTGAAAGATGAATGAAATAAATCATGAGAAGTTCTTTTTTTATTTTACATAAGAATCAACTTGATTTATTCATATTCATCTATTTTTTGCCTTGATATTTTAAGTTATAATAAATCATGTCATTTTAAATTATCCTTGTAAAATGACCTACTTGTTAAAGTGATTTGCTAGTTCTTTGAAGCAAAATCAATAGTGTATTAACTTTCATATTTACCTTCAATGAATATTTTATTGCTTAATTCATTATTCTGTCACTACAGAAAATCACATGAAAAGAATCAATGTAATGCTATTTGTATTGTTGTATGTTCACAGCCCACTATTAAATATTTATGTATTATAAATTGTGGGTAATAATTTCAATTGCTTGTATGGTCTAAGTAATGATTTGGGCTTTAAGTTGGTTATAATGTTTATATAGATATTTTAAGTTACTGATTATTGATTTGGTTTTCTACTTTTAATATTGTTTATACTTTGGTTTAAACTGAAGTTGATCGCAAGATTTGTATAAATATTTTAAGTTGATTATTGATTAAGTTTTATACTTTTAATATATAGTTTAAATCAAACATCAATTAAGTATAATGAAGGCAAAATAGAGGAGCGTTTTATGGATTACGTTCAAACATTTTTAATAGACTGCTTCCAGTTTTAATGATTGTGGAGGCAGTTAATTCATTCAGAGACATTATAATGTTACTACAAATTAAAATAATTCTTTGAATTTTTAAATTAAAGTATAATATTTACAGCATAATCCTAAACATCTTTGCTGTTTGTAAATAATGTAAGAGGTCTTTAAAGATTAACCAATTTTTTTTCTCTGGTGTGATATTTTCAGACATACGATCAGTTTCACTGCCCAGCATAGTCACTAATGAATAGTCCTGCTCATCCCGACACCTTTGTGTGTCTATGATGATTACTTTTGTAAAACGTTTGAAGTTGGAAGGTGTTTGTGTAAAGCTTGGCAAAAATTTTACTAAAACAAAATAATTCTAAAGGCTTACATGGAGGAATCCTCTATCGCAGTGATTCAGGTGTTTTAAAAGTAGTTAAGAATCTACCAAACATTATGCTCATCCAAAAAGGCCAATAGACACATTCCGTATTGCCCAAGTAAATGATTTGGTGAGGTCAATTCAATGTTTAATAATTTGTAAAATAGAAGAAAAGACTGGGAGTGAATCCTTGTCACAAAATCCTTATCGAAAAATTAGGAACACATCATTTTGCCAACAATTTTTTTAAAGATCTAGACATAAAAATCATGTAGCAGCAGTCGGTCAGGAAATTTTAAATTTGGGGATGTTGAAAAAACCTTCTTGTCGATGATAATAAACTGGTTATTATCATATAACCAGATATATATATAGAAAAATAGCATATAACCATGCCTCATCACTGGATGAGACATGGTTATATGCTATTTTTCTGAAATAAAAACTGTCATTGTAGTGGGTAGTCACAAAGACCAAATTAACATACAAAAGTTCATACTCAAAGGTACTATTGACTGACTTTTGTAACATTAAAGATATATTGTGTTCTCTATGAGTTTCTACCTGCAGGACACAGTCAATTGCCACTATTTCCTAGAAGTTATCAAACGTCTGCAAAAATAAGGAACAAGAGACCTGAACTTTGACAAAACAATTTAACAGTGCATCAGCCCGCCCACATGTCATTGGTACTTTGTAAGTAATGTATCAAAATTTTGCCACTGTCATCCCACACCCAACATACTCACCTGACCTAGCCTCTATAGACTTTTCTATTTATAAAATTAAAAGTGCTGTTAAAAGGACATAGATAAAAAGAAACATACAAAATAGAAACCATAAAAGAAAATTTTCAGTACACTCTGAAAGCTACTTTTACAAGTGAATTCCAAAGCGCTTCTTGAAGTGGAAGGGATGTTGGGAAAAAGAGTACTTTGAAGGATATTAATTTTATATTGCTGTAAACATTCAGTCAAATGATTTTTTCAAAAAGTTAGGCCTAATCTCTGAATAGATCTCATATGTTTTTATTACATACAATGGCTTATTTTAATTTTAAATCAGCTTTGTTTTTACTGACAATTTGTTTATATGTTGGGACTTGTATAATGTCCTAGCATGTCTATTTACAAAAGTTGTTTATGCTATAAACAGTAAGTTAACAATAAGTTATATGCTATAAGTAATAGTAAGTTATTTATAAATGTTATATATGAAATTTTTTTCATTAAGATCTCATTAGTGTAATTATTGGTAATATAGGTACAACGAGGAAATATTGTTATACCGAAATCAGTAACTAAGTCACGTATTGAGAGCAACATTAACATATTTGATTTTGAACTTAGTGAAGAAGATATTAAGTATATTGATAGTTTTGATTGCAATGGACGTGTTCTCCATTTGGACTGGTATGTACATTTTTAATTTAGCTAAAAGAACATTTTTTTGTGTTTTTAAAGTTTTAAGTGTTTAGTTTTGTTCTAAATTAGTGTTTAATTTTAATTCTGTGATTTTTATTGTCCATGACTGAGTTGTGAAAATTTATGAGAATAATATTTTTCTGAGAAATGAATAATAATTTCTTCCTTACATATTGCTGTGACCTGTCAAAATCAAAGTCAGTTCTTAACTTCATAGATAAATCTCATGTCCACACTTTACTGTTCTGTGCTAGCTGTTCCACTCCCAATTGATGGAGAAGAATTCTTCAGTCTGTTCTCATAGTGAACCAGGCCCTTGTCCCACGCCGTCAGGCGTTACCTCTGCAGCTACAACATTAATTCAAAGTCTTAGCTCAACAAGAAGTAAGGCTCAGCAGGCAAAGGTGTTATGTAAACCCAATCTTTAATGAAGCCCCACAAAAAAAATTAGTAGGGTCAAATCTGGGGAGCAATGTGGACATACAATTGGATCTTCACAACCAATCCACTGACCTGGGAATTGAATATCAAGAAAATCTCAGACTTCTAGGCAGTAATGAGGTGGTGCACCATCTTGCTAAATAGTAATGGTGTCCATCTTGGTTATCATCATATAAATGAAAAATTATAAAATTTTGAAGCTGGTCCACATAAATAATATAATTTACAGTTGCCTCCTGGTAGAACAGGCTGTACTGTCTTTTCTTATGGCATAGAAAAACATGGATCTTAGGGCAGTCACGAATGTGCTGCAAATTTTAAGGGTTTTCACTACGCAATATTCAGCAGTTATGGGTGTTTACCTTTCCACTGATGTGAAATGTTGAGTCACTAAAAATATTACACTGTCTAAAAATGTATCGTCTGCAATTCTACCCATCATTTTCAAATAAAACTGCAGCTGACCCAACTTTGTCATCATTTGTAATGTGTTGAACAGTGTATGACTTCAAATGCAGTCGTTCATGTAATACCTACCAAACAGTCATGTATGGAATGCCAGTCTCATCTGATACATGTAGAGTTGATTTCTTCAGACTGTGTGTAAAGCTTTCTCTGAGTTGTTCCATAGCAGCTACAGAGACGATTAGGCATCCTGGTGATTTTGTATGTGTAACAGAGCAATATGTTTCAAAGAAGGTTTGGTGCCAAGAGTAAATTGTATGCCTACTAAGAGGTTCCTTACCATACTTTCTATGAAAATTACATTGAACTGTAGTTGCTGGCTACAGATAATGAAACCAAAACACTGCGAGCACATTCCACATCAGTAAATGTATCCATTTTTAACAATACTGATGACAGTGCTGGTGTCTGAATTTGGTACTAACGAACTACACAAATTTAAAACGTTTAATGTGTTTTGCTATGAAATAAGGTATCTTTATTATTGTTATTGTTGTGACTTATTCAGCTTATTGGTAGTATATAACAAATCTGTACTGTCCAACATTACAGTGGTACGGCAGTTACATATAATACTTTTTGGAAGGTATTTCTTGTATATCATTTATTCAGTCTACCATGCCTAGTGGGTTTTGCTGCTAATTCTAGAACAGATATTTTCATAGTTAATAAATTATAATCTTTTCAGAAAAGGAGTTTCTAGTTTTAATGAAGCCTTCCAACCCAGATGAAGGACTGAAAGCTTCTTCACTTGGTAAAAATTTGGTTGCAATTGAGCGAGTAGTTTTTTACCCACAACAAAACAGAGATGGTATGTATGTTTGGGGTAAAAGGTTGTGCGTGTGTGTGTATATGTGTGTCTGTCACCATTTTCCTCAAAACTACTTGACCGATTTCGATGCAGTTTTTTGCATTACATAGGTACCACTTAGAGCAGGTTCTTAGACATGTTTTATGGTTATAGGCTATCAGGGGGTGCTGCAGTAGAATGTGTTTCTCTAAAATGGTTGGGCTGATTTTGATGCGGTTTTTGTGGTATCACCACAAAGCAGATTCTTAGATTAGTGTTACACTTATAGGCCACCAGCAGGCGCTGCAATATTTTTGACTGGGGAGTGTAGTGGTGGACCATTTTTGGTCGTAGGTGACGATCTGACTCAAAATTGCACATAACCTTCCACAAACCTTGCTGTAAGTCTCTGACAGACCTCCAAATGTCTCAACTTCTGATTTGTGGTCAAAAGGCAAGAGAACGATCTGGCACACACTTTACGGAACTGTAGGTCATTTGTGATGATCACTTGACAGCTCTCATAACTTATTCCGACCTGTGCTGCAATTTAGGATACTCTCAGCTGTCGATCGTCTTAAAGAAAGTCTCAAACCACACAATCGTTTTCATCTGTAATGCTGGTTTAAGGACAGAGATTGTGTTCCTGATTTTCCACTCGTTCTTGTCCTTCCTTGAACGCTTTGTGCCAGGCAAGCACACGAGTTCTTGACAATGTTTGGTCCCCTAACTGTGCAATCTCTGGAAAATTTCCGTCACGAGCCGGAAATTTTATAATTATGCATTGCGCAGTGGAGGGGTGCACCTGTTGCTCTGACATTATGAGTGTTACTGAAGAATTGGTTGGGAGTGTGGAATGACCGGCTCACCCCACTCCTAATGACCCCACCCAAGCATACTAGAAGCACGGGCCCAGTCCTACCAATTGTAGATGCTCAGGAACAAAAATATAGTTTATATTTGATTTACCCTTGTAAATATACGGATAATAGTAAAGTTAACAGACAAGTAGCAAAAGGAATATTAGAATCCATTCATCTTGATCTTTCTCTGGAAATCTATAAAAAGATCAGAATTTACTATTTATGTAATTTCACATTAACTATAAGTGGAAAAGAGAGTTGGCCAAAATGATTCATCAAAGATTTCAGCAGTTCATAAAACTACTTTGTTTTCTTGCAATACTGATACAGCAAATAATAAAAGATACCTAAAGTCCTTAATTTTTCTCACGTTATGGCAGTACAAACTGCAACAGAGCACATGAACAGGACCGTACATGATGATGGTGTGAATGGAATTGTGATGTTTGAAAAGGATTATGAAAATGCACAATTATGGACAACCAGTCCTACACTTCACAGCTGAACATGACCATCAGTTAATTATCATCTTTGACTTTGGTGGACTTAAATAATATGGATTGTAACATAAACTGTTTTTTTTTTAATAATGAAAAAAGGTTGATATACTTCAACTAAGCAAAACATCAGTGAAAAATAATTCTGTTTATCAGTTTGTATAAATGGGGTATTATTTTGTTCACAAAGAAGGTTTTTAACATTTTATTTAATAAAATAAGTTGATAAAAAGTTAAAGGTAATAAAATTTTCAAACTTATTTATATATGTTGGATACATGTATACCAGTTGTAGATGTTGGTTAAAATATCTCAATCTTTTCTCAAGACACATTTTTATTGAAAAAACATAACATAAAATGGCTGGCAGGGGAGAAAATGAAACATGCTTATTGAAAATATGCTTATTTCTGTTTAATTTGATGTGCTGTGGTACTTGCATATAGATAAAAAATACATTAACTCAAGTTCTAAAGGAACATAAATTTATTTATTTTAATAAAAGTGAAGATAAATATAACATTAAAATTATAAGTCAATAATTTTGTTATAAGAGATAGCATACAAAAGATTTTTTCTATCCAAAAGCAATTCTTGATGCTTGTTTGTGGATTTAGACTCCTCCAAATTTGATTTGAGGAGTGTACACGTTATAGTACCTTAGTATTATCATAGCTGCCTTAATTTGTTATTTTTTTATTTCAGGGTTAAGGATCATAAGGATTATCCTTTCAGCAATGAATTTTAAAAGAGAATTATGAAGAAATGTGAAAAATAAAAAGATTGTATTACCTGTTATATTGTTAAGCAAATATTTACATACAATGACACTTGTAATCCAATTTGCACTTTCTCCACATGTTCAAAATTTGCTTAAGAGCAAGTTAATAAAATTATCATGAATATTTTTTGTAAGTATTTTTTTTTAATGTATTTTCAGTAAATAAATTATTTCAGTTATCTTTGTTTTTTTTAATATATATATATATATATATATATATATATATAGACCTACTTTTCATTAATTTATTTAAAATAAACCACCTGTTACAGAATATTGAGATACGACAAATCTTACCTTAATTTTTCTATGAATACCTTGATTTTTCATGAAAGTACTTTCAAGCAAAAAAAATTAAGGTAAGATTTGTCTTATCTCAATATTCTGTACAAGCTGGTTTATTTTAATATAATTTAACATTACAAAGGAATAATATGAATCTTACAAAGATTGTTTTCATTAATTATATAAGTAATCATTATTTATTAAAATGCCATGATTGTACTAGTTTTATCTACCTGCCACATCCTTAATATAAAAAAAATCTGATGTGGGTACCACATGACTTCCTTGTATGCCTATTAAATTACATATACACATTTTTTGCTGAGATACGATCCTCAAATTCTTTAATAAAGTGGACAGTTACATAATTGCTGAAATATTAGTTTTCATTAACATCAAATATATTTGTACAGTTATTATTAGGATACAGTAAAAGTCCCTTTATTACTTGTATTACTAGATCGGTATTACTTGTATCTTTGTGGGTTGCTGTTTAACAAAAGTTTCAAATTCTGGTATCGTATAAATAAAAGTTAATAATAATTAAACTATTTCGTTTAGTGAACTCCTGTATACTGGTTACAAATGTTAATTTCAACATTACAGTGAAAAATATTCAGTTATTATTGGATTATTTGGTGGATAATCAAAAATTGAAAAGAAATAATCATACAGGAAAAAGAAAGATAACATAAAGAAATATATCTCAAAAAAGCGAGAAGAAGATGAATATGAAGAGGAAGAAAACGTTAAGACCAAGGAAAGAATTTTTAAAAAATTAAGAGAGGATGATGAATATAAAGAGAAAAAATTTGAAAACAAGAGAACGTGTACACAAATTAAGATCAGAAGAATTATATCAAACCAAAGACTGATTATATCAAAGAGCGATTAAATGACTGCCAACAAAAAACGAACGAATTGATTGTCCTGACAATATCAGAGGAGTAATGAACTATAAGATAACAATTTTTTGCATTTATTAAAGATCGAGCATGTGTGCCTTTGTGTATTTTTTGTTCTTGTAAGGATCTATTTTTCAGTCAGTCTGTAGTTAATTTTAATGTAGATTAAACAGAAATTCCAGAATAATTAAATAAAATTAAAGAGAAATTAATTAAAAAATCCAAACATAATACAATTCTAAATTATAATTTTCAAATAATATTAAATAATCTGATGTTTTACCAAATCTATTATATACACATATGTAATAATGCCTATTAAATTACATATAGACATCTTTAAAAGTACATAAAATTTTATTTCACTAATAACTTCTGATTCTTTTTCATATTTTTTTTATTGTTATTATTTAATAATTATTTATTGTAAAACGTTTTTTCAACATCCTACAGCTAATCATTATTGAGTTATGCTAGATACATACATACATATGTACCTACAGATGTTAACTGAAAGTTATTCAAAATGGATATTTCTGTTGAAATTTTTAATTTTTCATGATCACAGTACTTCCTTTACTTCGTACAAGTTAGTAATAACTTGTCACTGACTACTTTAAAACTAACAGCATATTCATCTGCAAAAATAATCATATCTATGGTTTTCAGAAAAAAAAATTGTATATGATGCAAACATTTTTTTTTTATAGAAAATATTTTAAATAGTACAGGTAATTAAACAATTCTTATTCTAATTTTTTTTTGTGATCTCCATAAAACAACTGATTTAGTTAAACATTTCTTAATGATGAAAAAACAGTAGCTAGCGTTAAGGTTTCAGAAGGGCTGCAGTTAGTAAAGTCATACCTTATCGATTGTAAACAGACAGTTGAGATTTCATGTTTCAATAAGAAAATATATTTTAAATGTAGGTCTTCACTTTAAAATATGCACAGTGACCAAGATTATGTCTCAGTTGCTTACTTTTCTTATTGTTCATGAATGATTGCCTCAAAATTTTGAAGCATTCATTATTATACTCTTTACAATTATATATTTCAAAATTCAATGTTAGCCGTTCTTAAAATTATTCACTTAATGGATGTAGCTACTTAACTTTAAATGTGCATAAAACCACTGCATTATGCTTCTGATGTAGACACAACATTGCTAACACTGGTCAAAATGATTTTTGTCTGACAAGTACCAATAGGTGTTCTTATCCAGTTTCTATTCTGTTTTCAAATATGTATTTGGAATTTCTCCATCATCCACAGTTTTTTATTTTATTTTTTTTACATTTTAAAACATTTTTTGTCCATTGTCAAGTAAAAGCTTCTAGAGCATTGTAAATGTGATGGAACCAAACGAGCTAACTCAAAGGGTAGCGTTGCTACTGTTCTGCAGATTCAGACATGAATAGACAAGTACAAACGTGATCTACTGTAGAACACATTCATTTTATTTCTTTTAATTAGTTGTAGTACAAAATGCCTAGAGTTTGTCTAAATCATCTGAACAATTTTTGTTATGTATATGGTGAAGTGATGCTCAAGTCCCAAAGGTGAAACCTTACTTCATTAGTAAAAAAGTGTTATGAACTTTATTTTGGTTGTAAAGTTGGGGACCAAACAAGGACTCGGGTCCCACATATATGTTGTTTATCGTGTTCTAGGCTCTCACTGCATGGAAAAATGTACATGCCATTTGCTGTCCCTATGATTTGGAGAGAACCCAAAGATCACTCTTCTGACTGTAATTTCTGCTTAACAAACATTAAAGGGATTACGCCAAAATCAAAACATACAGTGCTGCACTCTAAGTTGTAATCTGCAATGAGACCAGTTCCACACTGCCAAGAACTGCCCGTAGTAAAGCCTCAGAACATGTAACATTAGATGAAGAAAGCTCAGAGTCTGATGGAAGTAAGGAAGAAAAAGAAGCAGATTCTTGTGATACAACTTTTGAACAAAGCAGTTCATCTGAGCCTCATTTACTGACTCAAGAAAATCTTAATTTCATATGAGATTTAAAGTTATCCAAAAACAGTCTGAAATGCTTGCTTCCCAGCTAAAAAGATGAAATCTTCTTCAAAAGAATGCAAAGATATGTACTAATTGTAATCCTCATTCTGACAGTTTAAAGACTATTTTTCTGAAGAAAATGGCTTAGTTGTTTTGTAATGACATTTCTTCTCTTATGGAGACAGTTTGTAATGAACATAACCCAACAGAATGGTGCTTGTTCATTGATTCCTTTAGTTAGTTTAAAAGCTGTGCTTCTGCATAATGGCAATAAATCCCCATCAGTACCTGTGGCTCACTCTGCTAGTATGAAAGAAACATATGAAAACTTAAAATTTTTATTGACAGCTTCAATATGCAGTGCATGATTTGATTGCTTTTATTCTTGGTCTGCAGTTTGGTTACACAAAGTACTGTTGGTTTTTGTTTGAATGGAATAGTAGGTACAGAAAAAACCATTTCATAAGAAAAGAATGGCTTAAATGCAAATCACTCATTCCTGAACAGAAAAATGTCAAACATGACCCATTATGTAATCCTAAAAATGTGTATCTAACCCTGTTACATATCAAACTAGGACTAATGTAGACTTTTGTTAAAGCCATGGACAATATACCTGGTTTCATGTACTTAAAACAAGTTTCCTAAAATTAGTGATGCAACATTTAAAGAAGGAATATTTGTGGGTCTGCAGATAAGATCACTAATGCATGAGAAAAGTTTGAGGATTTATTGAATCCACTGGAGAAAGCAACCTGGCAAGCATTCAACAATTTTACTTAAAAAGGTGATATTGTCAATGATCATATAACATCTCACAAAAGGGTTGTAATATGCCCTTAAAAGTACACTTGCAACCAGGTTTCTTCCCGGAAAATATTGGTGCAGTAACAATAAGTACGGGAAACACTTTCATCAAGAGATTTCAGCTATGGAAAAGAGGTATTATGGGAAATGGAATCCTAATATGTTGAACTATCAAGAGGGATGCTCCACAGGTAAAATAGCAGAAATTATCATTTCTTACTTTCTAGGTGAGTCAAATGTTTGAATACTGTGTAGTTAAGAACACAATATTAACTAAGTATTAAAATGTTTGAAATTATAAATGCCTGTCTCTCGGAAACCTTGTGTGATAGGGAAAAACAATATGATATTCGAATTCAGGAGAAAAAATACTATCAGAATCACATATTTTTCTCCCAGACACAAAAAAAAATTCTTTTTTGTTCCCCAGTGTAACTGTAAGGTTGTCTTCCCATTAATGGTAACGATAATATAGTCGGTAGTGTGAAATTTTTGGGTTTTATTAGATGATGAAAATCTCTTGGGCTGATCTAACTGGACAAGAGAATAGATTTCATGTTACTCAACACAATACTTAAGCTTTTTTTTGGAGGACAGGAAAGCTCTACCAGCCACACTCTGGTCCCACAGATGGCATTCGTAAATACATTAGTTTTATTAACTAATGTTTCTCTAATGTCAGAGAAATAAGTAAATCATATCTAAAATATAATTATAATTTTAGATCCAGGTTTTAGTTTAATATAACAGCCATAATTTTATAATCTTAAATAATAGTTAAATATATTAGTGTTGATAAATTTAAAAGTCAAATTCATAATCAGATTCCATATGAAAATAAAATTACCAGAAGGATGTATTTCTTTTGTACTCATATTTATTTGGTTTCTATCAAAAGAACAAAGTCATCAGTAAACCTTAAGAACTCTATTTTCTCACACTGAAGTACAGTTTTTGAATAACTGAATCAGTATATCCATTTTACAAGTGTTAAAAAAAATCTAGCAATTTTTTTAATGTGCCATCTACTTTATAAACAACTCTATTATAAATATATAATAGTATGTTATATTAATAGAACATTATGCTATATTAATTTACTGTAAATTATTAATGGTATATTAATAATAGTGTATCATATTATTTACACTTGCATATTTTTTACAACTACACCGGAATGTGGACCTTTGGTAGAACAGGCGTACAATATGTGGAGTTGCTCGCAATCTGGGTTGTAACATGTCTACTGATGAGCAAGAAGCTGTCGTCATCACTGGGTCTATACTTATGGGTTCGGGCGAGCAAATTCTTTCAGAAATTTGGAATGATTTCACTGATGTCAAATGGTCTGGGTGGTTGAGCACTCAAAATTGTACCAGAAGGTATGGATTTGAGCGATATGCACTGTTGAATGATCTGATATATAATTTGACCGGTTTGAAACGTAATCTTTTTCATACCTGCTACGTATATGTTCCGTATCTTTGGAAGTTGACTGTAATATATGTTGGTTAGCAATGTTATGATACTCAACAGAGATAGCAGATCCATCTCGGTTCCACATCGGATCATTATTGGTCAGTCGCCGTTCCACAGGTCTCATCCGTAGACCGCTTCAAATTGTGTTGCGAGGTTTTCGTCGAAGCCGCTTTCTTGGATGTCGATTCTGCCGCCGCTTTCGTCATAATTTCTTCCATCCGCTTCACTTGCGAGTCTATCGGTTTGATTTTTGCCAGTTCAATGTCCGTTTTGTCGCTCAACACCTCGGTGCATATTATCGGCTGACTGTCAGGCAGCAGTAATGTATCTTGGTCCTCTGATAATTGATTTCCTCACGTTCCTCTTCGCCAACATGTGTATTAAAACAGTTGAATGTCTTATTTTGTTGTCCATTTATTGACACTACTTTTTAGATTTACCCTTTGACGATTGATTGTTGATGATTGAATGAGAGAGATTAAACGGAGTCAAAGAGATAAACAATTATTTTATAAAGTATAAAATACATTATTGAAAATTTTCATGTACCTTTATTCACGCCATATCAGAAATGGCGGGAAACGAAACACCACGATGAACTGGTCACATGTTCGGATCTTATGCCCCGACAGGGGGAAAGATCCAGCCTCACACCGAGTGGCCGAGCAAACAAACAGAAGATGTATCGGAGGTTCCGGAGCGCGAAATGTATAATTTTATACATATATTTAAATATAATATTTTTTATATATAATTTTATAGATTCCACACAGATTATTTATTTTTTAAATATTTTATTATGTAGTTATAAAATTAAATGTAACGTTGTAATGATATTTTAAAGGAAAAATAAATAAATCCTATAAAACTAGATTTCTTGAACATGACAGAAATTACAAAAATAATAAATTAGGTTTATCTAATATGGTAGACCATATAATAAACAATAAACATTCTATTTCTGATATTAACACAAATTTAGAAATATGAGAAATTAATAAAGATGACAAAATTAAATATATTAAAAAAAATGTATAATATAAATACAAACAAAATTTCAATTTGATAAATCATCAGACAGTGTTTGAGGGAGACGGTCTTATAAAAACTGTAATAAATAGCAGCACTCATTCACATAAATGATATTCTCATTATTTTAGTATTTTTATTATGTACTAAAAGAATTATTTCAATCATGACTGAAGATGCATGAAATCATGCATGAGATCATGAAAAATTAAGGTAAGATACGATATCTTATCTCAATATTCTGTTCTAGGTCGTATATTTAATAGAATTTGAATACATATATAGTATATTAATTTTTTAAAAGTTGATTTTTAGTAATATATTAACAGCAATAGATTGATACAGCAGTTTACATCATTGAAACAGTTTAAAATCACGACCTCTAAGTGAAAGAAGATTAACATATACGAGGGTAAATCATATATAAATGGGATTTTATTTAAAAAAATTATTGAAAAATAAAAAGCAAATATAATCTGTTTTTCTACAAAGTTTCCTGCTTTAGAAATAACATTTTTCCCAGCATCATAGAATGAAGCTAGTTGTGTCAGAAAGCAACTGCACACGAATCCCTCCACACCCTCATCTTCAAATTGTTGTCCTCCTAGAGCTTCTTTAAGCGGCCCAAACAAATGAAAATCACAGGACGATAGGTCCGGGCTGCTGTAGGGAGGATGATCAAGTTGAGTTCAGTGCATTTCTTCAAGTTTTGTGACTGTTACAGCGGGAGTATGAGACCTGGTGTTGTCGTGGAGGAGAATAGCCTCTTGAATTGACTGGTCTCGTCTTTTGCGACGATTTGCGCTCGTATACCATAGGAATAAAAGTATGGACTGTTGGGCTTAAAGACTTAACAATTTTATCATTTACCAAAACTTCCCATCATCTGAATGTCAAATGCATTTCTTCATACTTAACCGAAGACTTCAGAGGAACACACACACTAACACTTTACAGGAACAGTCCTAGTATTTTTTAAAATTTTTGTATAACGATTTTTTCCTAACAATACCACTGTTTGAAAAAAGTAATATTTGGCTACAGTCCTCATACATCTAAACAGCCAGGATTTAAAGATTTTATTTAGAAAGGAAATTTTTCTAAACAACAAATTAAATATGGGCATCCCTCTTAATTTCTGAATAAAAACTCTATAATCATTCTTACAAGAAATTCCTTCTTACAATTTGTTTCTAAGCATTAATAAATTAATTTACTTTTTTTTACTACTGCTGTGAATTAATTGTTTATAATTACGTTAGTTCAGAGCAGTTGCTAAAAAGAAAACACACCCCGCAAGATAATCCAAGAAAGTATAACTAATTCATTTAAATTAAAATTAATGAATAAGTGCCCACTTTGAAAACATATAATTTTATTCAAATTTATGATCATTCTGATGTAAAAAAACAATATTATTTGATATAGTAGATTGATTAATTACAGGTCGATCAGTAATAAATGTGTTTTCAATTCTAATAAATTCAGAAAAAGGAACCATATTTTTCATGCTTACATATATGATAAAAACATTTCTAAATCAATATTCAATATTGAATGGGTAATCTTTATGATCCCTAACACTGAAACAAAGAATTTTTATTTAAATAAAATAATTAAACTGAAACTACCAAATAATTTATAAAAATTGTAAATAAAATAATTTTTTTTATACATGCGCTGGCTGATTTTACACGGTTAGGAATTGTGCAGAAACTGACATACACAATGCAGTTGCAATGTGTAATATTTATATTAATACTTTAATAAGTTATATATTAATATACTGTGTTATACTACATTATAAAATGGTATTACATAGTATATTAATAATAGTACAATTAATTTTTTGGAAGTTAGTGATACTTCCTATTTTTAGTGATAAATTAATAGCAAGAGGTTGAAACAGTTTGCATCATTGAAACAGAATTAACATCAGTGATTTTTGTCCTACTCACATTTATAATGTAAAATTATAATATTTTCATAATGTTGGGGTTTCAAATCAGCCAGTTTTTGGTTCAATCCCAGCAATTATCAAGCATTCTTTCACTTATCATTACTCTATTCATCTCATCATCTTAAAATGAAAGCATAATAGAAAAAAAGGCTATACTGTATATAGTTTAATGTTCAGATAAGTAAATAAGTCATTCAATAATTTGGTTTTGAATACCTCAATCATCATCAAAATTTTAAAAAATTATTAATTGTGCAAAATTTGTGTTATTCACTAACATATTTTTTTCAAGTAAAAATTTGCAAAATGGTGCTAAACCTTTGTGTAACTGTTGGTGGTCAAGATTACAGCTCTTTTAAAACTTTAATTATTTGCTTTCTACTGCAGCATATGAAAGGTAGAAAGTTTTAAGCTGAAAAGTAAGTGTGAATGAAGTTTATAATTATGTAGTTAAATAATGACTCCACTAATGAAAAAATAAAAAAATTTCAGAAAGATTAATCGATCAACAAATATATTCCAATAATTTAGTTAATTCAATATACTTCTATTATAGTGTTAATAATCTATCAAAATTTTGTTACATTATATTTCAAAACCAAACATTTATAGATGACCTAACATAAGAAGTCTGTATATAAAGTAATAGGACTACTTCAGAAAAGCTTGGGAAATAGCTTAACTTAGTTCAGAAATAGTTCCCTTGGGAAGCCATGCAATGCTTCAAATACTTTTCCCACTCTTCATAGCAGTGTTGGAACTCAGAAATCAGAATATCCTTCATATGGTGGGTTACACTTTTTTATGTTTTCTACTGTTCCAAAATGGTGTCTTTTGAGGTGTTTTTTAGTCAGTAACAGGAAAAAGTCATAGGGAGTCAAGTAAGTTGAATAAGGTGGTTGAGGAACTACAGGAATGTTTTTCTTTGCCAAAAACTCATTAATTGAGAGTGCAGTGTGATGAGCTGCATTGTCATGATGCAGCATCCAGTTGTCTTTGATGGTTGGTCTCATGTGGGCATCTCTTTTTCACAATATTTCAAGAATTTCTCGGTAAAGATATTGATTTACAGTCTGTTCTGCAGGCAGAGTCTCCTTATGGACAATGCCATTACTACCGAAGAAACAAATTAGCATGGTTTTGATTTGCTCATTTTTGTTTTTTTGGGGTGGTGAGTTTGAAGTATGCCACTCTTTGCTCTGGTGTTTTGTTTCTGGGTCATACTCAAATATCCAACATTGATCACTAATATAACATTTTTTTATAAAATCAGGATCAGTTTTAATTTGCCCTAGATGATGGCAGGCTCTTTCCACCCTGTTGTTTTTCTGTTTACCACATACCACAGTGAGGTTTTTTGGGATCAATTTTGCACAAATTTTTCCATGTCCAATTTGTTGGTCAAAATTTTATGGGATGTGGTATGGTTCAAATTCAATTGTTCTGCAATCATTCTGACAATTAACTGCTGTTCTACTGTATCAAGTCTCTGATTCGCTCAACATTGTCATTTCTTTTTGACATTAACAATATTCCAGAGTGTGGATTGTCTGCAACTGATTCCTGGCCATCTGAAAATGCTTTACACTACCTAAAAACTTGGGCTCGTGACATAGCATCATCTTCATACACCCTTTTCAATTTTGAAAAAGTTTCAGTAGCATTCTCACTGAGTTTAACACAAAACAACTGCACAACATTACTCATAATTAATGTTACTCATTTTTGTAACGCACAACAGACTCATTTCACGAAAAGTGTGTTTACATCTCATGTGGCAACATTAGACTAAAAATATTAATACCTAATATAAATCAGATATTCACATAACTATATGTTTACTAGTAACTTTACAGTGTTACCACTTTGGCTGCAAAAAAAACCAGTTTCAATATTTTATTTAAAGAGCTCGTAACGCGTCATTTTCAGAAATGGCCTTGTCATTCCTACATTAACAAGTATCCTGTTTCAGGCTTAATAGAGAAAGTGAAGAGTAAACTGGTTTTTCTGCTATCTTCTCTGAACCTAATACACTATTCCATATCAGCAAGGTGAACCAGCCCTCTGAGGAGCAGGAGACATTTAGCTCTGTACTGACACTTTTACTCATATTCACCACAGGGAATGGCTGTTTAATGAGAATCACTACTCACAGAGAAAGTAATTCTGACAAGTGATACTTGATACAAGAGTAGGTGACACGATAATCCCCATGTCTAGATGTATTACATATCTAGGTGTGTGGTTGCAAACCAGTAGATTATATACGGAGCACTTGAATAGGGTAACGCAGTGAGCCAAGGCTGTGACTGATAAGCTGAGCAGGCTCATGACCAGACATAGGAGTCCATGTTCATCAAAAAGGAGACTGATTTTGTCAGTTGTAATGACAATTATTTTATGTGCAGTCCTGGCATGGGCCAAGACCCTTTGATAAGAAGAACCTAAATAAAATAGCTGCCCTGCAAAGGAGAGCTGTGATACGAATTGTTTCTGCATATAAGACCAGTATCAAAAAACGCAATACATATCATAGCGGGAATACCCCCTGTTGGGCTTTGGCTTCTGATGCTCCGATGAGTTAACTGTGGAATACTTAGAAGTGAAACTAAAAAACAGTGCTTGAAGAAAGGCAGGGACAGTGAAAACATCAGATACTGGAGGCTGGACCAGAAAGATAATTCTCCAAGTCAGCATATGGATAAACAGGGGGTAAGTGAGGTGGGCTTCCATCTCACACAACTGTTAACTGGACACTGTGAGCTTGGGGCCTACCTCCATCGTTTTGGTAGGCGGATGACCCCTAAACTGCCGATACTGTAACGAAATTGACTTGGTAGAGCACTTGATATACAGATGTAATAAATTGGAAGAGATTAGGCACTCATTTGGGGTAAGTTAATTGCATTCGCAAAACTCGCTGCAGTACATGCTAAAAGGAAAACAAGGAAAACATGAATGGGATAACATAGCCTCTATGGTGACCAGAAAAATACAAATCAAGGAGAGAGATGCTAGGGAATGGGATAGGGACTGATACTGGAGGTAGGGAAATACAAGGACAGCCATGCTCATGAGAGGACGGTTTGCTGAGGTGGGCCGCCATCGATAAATGACCGGGAACCCCTTGAGTTCAGGGGAAAAATGAAAAGACTGGAGACCTGGCTAGATCCCTGCAGGGCACAGCATCGCCGAATCCTGTGGGGTCCTGGGAGGTTAGAGGCCACGGAACCACGAGGATGTACAATGCGTAACTGCTGGACCATCCTCAGTGGTCTTGGGAAAAAAAGAATGTGATGCTTGCACTTTAAGACATTTTACGTTCATCACAGTTATAAAGAATATTTGTATAAAAAAATAGTGTAAATCAATAAATTATTTTTTCAAATTGTAATAAAAACAATTATAACATAAAAAAAGACGTGCAATTATATTTTAAAGTTGGCAGATTTCTAAGCTCTGGTGAGCTTAAACATGCTACACATATTTAATCACTTTCAACACTAAGTCAAATTTTATATGTATATCCACAGGAAATTGAGCTTTTTATTTCAAAAATTGATCTTTTTTTCAAACATTAACAAAACTTATTTGCTTACAGTTATCTATTAACAACTTAATGATGCTAAAAAAATTTTCTTTAAAACATTTTACATAAACTGAATATAACATAGATAAGTTTTAATTAAAGTAATGCTGCTTAAAAAGAAAATTAGATGTGCAACAAAAAGATTTTGTAGCTTGTCAAAGATTAATTTAAATTATAAATTATTTTCTCCCGTATTTTACTATCCAAATGTCTATAATGAACTTATATTAAAATGAAAACAAAAGAAATTGTATTTAAAAAATATATACTTTTTTTGCTAATCATCTAATATTTTGTGAGTGATAGTTATCATACACTCGGCTTCAGTAACATAAAGACAAGCAAGTTTTCTAGGATCATCAAACATATGTAGATATTACTAAAAGTGCAATATCTGTTAAGTGAAATATGAACTATGAAATATTATAATTGATTATTTGAGTATTTACTGATGTTATATGAAAAGTGGAGAAAATTTAAAAATAACTCTAAAAAGAATACGAGCATTGTTTAGAACAGAAAGATATGGCGCCTCTGTGAATTACAGTTTTGGTGTTATAAATTTTAATGAAGAAAATATGATAAATTACATATTTTACATGAAAAACACCCATGAAATTGAACGTGAGGCCAATTGTTATAAATGATTAGATTAAGTAGTTTTCTGGTACTATTATTCACAATACAAAATAAAATTGATATAGTAAAAATTATACTGACTTCTTCAGATGAACGAATCTCTCATTAATATTTAATTCATCAATCTCTTCAATATCATCACAGCATAAATCAAAATCAAAAATTTTAGAGTTGCTTTCAATGCGAATTTTCGTTTCAGACTTAGGTATCACGATATTCCCTCTTTCAATCTGTATTAAAATCAATATTACAATTTATATAATAATATTTATTTACGTCAGTCTAAGCCTGAAAGCACTTTCTTTTTTCTGGCTTTGCACTAGAAAATGATGCAAATATCTCTGGACTCAAAGAGATATCAAATTGCAATTTGATATCTATTAATACACTTGAATTTTATGTACAACTGAATTTATGTAATGTATTTTGTATTTTGGAAATAAATTTTAAATTACTGTTACAAGAGATTCTGAAGTCCCCCTATTTATGATAGATATACATTTACTAAACAACCTATGTATAAAGATATGAATTTGAGTTTCAGAAAAACATTCCAGATTGGAATATTTTCCTTACAGCTTTGGTATGTTTTTCCATAAACCCCACAGAATTCTAGGATTATTGTGGTATGCACCTTCACTTTAAGATAACCTCAATAAATGAAATCTGGGGGATATTAAGTATTTTGAGCAAAAGGACCAAATTTTTTTGAGACTGTCACAAAACTAATTTAGCACTGTCATTATTCCACCGGAATATTTGAGATGGTACCTGATTGTCGAGATTAGGAATAACATTCATTAACTTCAAGAATGGCTACAAATTGAGATATTTTGTCTACATAATAGAAGTAAAAGTTCTGTAAAACAAATTTCAGCTTTACAAGTTGATGCTTAGATACAATACATGGCACTCCCAACTTAATAAAAAAAGTATCTCTTGTAATATCTGGTGGGAACCCAAAAGAAAGTATTTTCACTAATAACATATCCATTTAAATAAAACAAGCAGGCTCATATAAAAAAGAAGGTAATTTTAAGCTTATTTAGATTGTTTCCAAAGAGTCTCTTAAGCCATTTAGTTTTTCTGAATGGATCAAAAAAAAAAAAATTACCAGGAGCAAGCAGTAGCTTTTGCAAAGAGGGTACTTCTTGAAATATTTGAAGCTGCAGCTTCAGATATTTAGTAGCCATTTGGTGGGTTCAATCTATAAAGACGGTAAAGTAAATTACCCAGAGACTGCAGAAGAATCTGTTCAACCCTATGTAAACTCAAATGTTTAACACATCTGGTGGCAGTTTCTAGGCTTATCCTTAACATTTCCAGTGGGATCATTTAGGTTAGTGAGTTCATATTTCCACCATCAGAACCTATGAGAATCTGACAAATATTTCCAGACAATATAAAATTCATATTTAAAAAATCTTTATATTCTCAAATTTTTCATCTGTACATTCTATGTTCAAAATTTCAAAACTCCCATCTTTTTATTGAGTTTATCTTTTTAACCTGTAAAGATATTTTGATGATCTAGAATATTTGAAATCTACACATCTTAAATAAATGAAACTGCATCTTTTAATGAATTCCAGCTAATTAAAATTCAATAATTAAAAATTGTTCAGACATTACTGTTAATTTTTTTTTAAATGCTGATGTCTATGATTTTATTAAGGAAAAATAATGTTGTTTTTCCACTCTCTTCCAAAGATGTTTGATTTTATTTTATTATTTGTTTAAAATTATAATTTTTGCATCCTCATATCTTAAAAAAGGAATCATTCAAAAATGAAGACTTGAAAGTTTGGACTAGATTTATTATTCAGAATCATTGTCAAGATATAAAACCACCTTAAATGTATGCAGAAATGCCAATTACATTTTATATTTAAGAACAAGACCATTTTATAATTTACAAAAAATATCCAATTTATAATATGTAGTTAAAATATTTTTTTAATGTTAAAATGATTTGGTTATTGTACAGGACATACAGATGAAATTTTATGATTAGAAACTATTTATTAATTAATAAAAAAATTGGTTAAAACAATATAAGTCATTAGCATCTGTTAAATGTTAAAACAAGTCTACAGGTCATGAAATTAATATTGCAGAGGCACTCACTGCCATATCAAGCTAACATGACAGGTTTTTAGGATGAAACCTGCCAGTCAAGCGACGTATTCTAGTACTTACCATTCATATAACTCAAATAGCATTAATACAATCAAATTTGTCTTCATATATTATGTCTCTTGTTCACAAACAATTTAAATTGCTGTTAGATGATAGCAGCAAAGAATTCAAACCCACCAGAGTGGTCTAGTGGTGAACTTATCACAAATCAGCTGATTTTACAGTTTAGAGTTTTAAGGTTCAAATCCTAGTAAAGGCAGTTACTTCTATACAGATTTGAATACTAGATTGTGGATATTAATGTTCTTTGGTGATTGGGTTGTACAGCAGTCTTCTGTAATTATATCTACGGAACACTAGATTTTCTATTATTTTATAATATAAAGCAAATATAAAATTATGAATGGACATAATATAAAAAAATCAATATGTATGTCATGTAATAACACAACATAATTGTGCTTGCATACCTTGCTTGTTAAATACATTCTCAAACATGAAGATGAATTACTCTTATGAAAATATTGACATACAGGTTAATCACGTAGTCCAAGCAGTCCCACTTTCATATGCCTTAAATATATATTATTGTAAAAAAATCCCTTTTGCTATGCTGGAAGGCAGAACGACAATGATTACATGTGAAAATTTTTTCACAGGTAATCACATATTTAGCATACAACAAGCCCCATCTTCTTACAATTCCAGCAACATTTTGTTCATCCCTTGCTGTAAGGGTTGGTCATATCAAAAATTGTTTCAGACAAAAGTTGTAGGTAATTGTTAGGCACAGATTCGATACTGTGCCTATTAAGAGAGGTATGACTTTTTTGTCTTTGAAAGCCAAGTTTTTCCACCCCCTGGTCCAATGGTTGGTGATATCAAAAAATTTTACTTAGATAAGTTTTAGCCCTTATTCAAAGAATAATAGGAACTTAAAACCAAATCAATGTTTTACTTATTAAGAAAACTACAGCAATATTTTTTTTTTTTAAAAGTCCCCCTCTATTTCCACCTCCATGGTCCGATTTTACCCATTAACAAACTCAACCAAAATTTTGAGTCGTTATATTTTATGTATCAATTTGAAAGTGATTGGCACAAAATTACAGTAGTTATCGTGTCAACAAGAAAATGAAATATATATATATATATATATATATATATATATATAAATTTATATATAAACTTTTGAACTGATGGTGATTTTGGGATCTGAGGGATGTGAATATGAAGATATATCAAAATTTTCCATAAGTCAAATCAAGGTACCCATTACAATAAATATCTTTCTTATGAGATCTACCTAAAAATAGGTAATAAAAAAAATATAAACTGGGGTTGTTCAAAAAGTAATGATAATAGTCATCCTGACAGAAAATGTGTTGCGAAGGATGGTAATACTGCATACCATCATGTAGCCCATTCTTTTAGCCATCTCTAATGATCAATTTCAAGTCAATCGGTGACTAAGTGGACATATGTGACAATTCGCATAACATGTGCTAGATATTCGCCTACCATGTCCAGTATGACCACAACCACACCATGACCAATACAACCACACATCTAAGTAATGGTTGAAGTGAGACTGTACAAGAATACACTTCATTTACACTCATACCATCCTCATTCATTCTCTTCAGTATTATCTGAACGGTAATTACCGAACGCTAAACAGGAAAAAGAAAGAAAAAGTGACCTACAAGTAACCCACTGGGTTGGTGTAGTGGTGAACACATCTTCCCAAATCAGCTGATTTGGAAGTCGAGAGATCCAGCGTTGAAGTCCTAGTACAGGCAGTTACTTTTATAAGAATTTGAATATTATATCGTGGATACTGTGGTTCTTTGGTGGTTTCAATTAACCAGGAATGGTCGAACTGAGAATGTACAAGAATACACTTCATTTACACTCATCATATCATCCTCTGAAGTAATACCTGGAGGCTAAACAGGAAAAGAAGAAAAGGTGACCTACAAGTGATATGAAGTGTTCGAGAAGGGTAGAAAGAGCATCGCCGATGAACCGCACGAGTGGCACCCTTCAATATCTCGCACTGAGCTGGTAAAGAATACAGCTGCTGCTATTGTCCGCAAAAAATGACAAATTAACCGTTAGGGAGCTCGCTGCATGTCTAGACATTTCAATTGGCAGCGCATTTTCGATTTTGTACAATGATATGGCCATGCGATGCGTGTCTTGCAGATGGGTGCTGCGCCTTCTCACACCAGAGCAAATGCATATCGTGTCTCCTAGTGTCAAGACCTGTTATCACAGTTTGGTGGGAAAGCAAACTGAGAAATGAATCGAATCATAACCATAGATGAATGTTGGATGTATCACTATTATCCGGAACTGAATAAAAAAGTTCTCAATAGAAAAGGGCGCAGTCGCCACCTCTGAAAAAAGCAAAGATGAGTGGCAGCGCCGGTAAGGTTATGATGATAATCTTCGATTCCAAGGATTTTTTGTAACAACATTATGTCCTTCAAGACCAGATGGTCATGGCAGATTATTACAAATCAGCTTTGATCACAATGTTGCGTAATTTTAAGAAAAAACGGCCGCACAATAACATTAACAAAATTTTACTGCATCATTACAATGGGCCCACGTCGCTCACACTGTAGTTCACACTCTTGTAACTTTCTGGCTCATCCCCAATGTCATGTTACCCTTCAGGGGATGGAAATTCAAGGCCAATCACAAGGTCATCAAAGCTGTGGAGGCACGCTGCAAGGAGCTCAAGAAAGATGGTCTAGCATTTGTGTTTAAAAAGTAGCAGGAACGGTAGGAAACATGCATTAGAACCGAGGGGGGTTACTTTGAAAAAGGCATGTAGATTTGGAAGAGTGAATAAATATTTTTTTCTGCAGAGCGTTTTTATCATTACTTTTTTAACACCTTTCATAAGATGTTATATCTTGCCAAGGAATCTGAATAACAAGATTAAATTTTCAGGTTTTAAATCTTATAAAAATATGTAAATTTTTCTATTTCTATTAAATTCCCCATTTACAATGGGGATTCATAAATCAGAATAAAAAATAATAATAACATTTGAAATCAAATATAAAATTTAGCCCACCAGGCTCATCTAGTGGTTAACTTGTCACCATTACAAATAACTCATTTTGAAGTTGAGAGTTTTAAGGTTTCAATACTAGATCGTGGATACTGGTGTTCTTTGGTGGTTGGGTCATACATGTCATCCTCATTCATCCTCTGAAGTAATATTTTATGGTGGTTCCAGAGGCTAAAAGAGAAATATAAAATTTGAAATCAAATAACTCTGGAAAGGAATGGAAAAACATTATTTTTCAAGTAATATCTCAGGAATAATTATGAACTGGGAAAAATTGTCATGGTGGTGCATACTACTTCCCCTTGCCGAAAAGTAATCCTTAACACATTAGCATTTCAAAAAAATTATAGAAATTTGATTAATTTAAAAAAAAAGAATTTTAATTGACTTTAACTATTAACAGAAAATAAATAGTTTAATTCAAGATGCTATATTTCAAATATTTTGCTATAACAAAAATTTATTTAAAGGTTAAGTTACATTACAATATATTTCTAGAATAAATGCAATTTATAAAAAATAATAATTTTGAAATTTTTAACAACGTATAGACAAAAATTTTTAGAAAATAAAAGTTTTGTAAATATGAATTTTAATTTTTCTTTGATGTAAATTTTTGTGGTGAAAATATGAAAAATCCATGGTCAAGCAATCATTATTTGCTAAAATTCTCCATTAAATAAATGACCCACCATCATACAAATTTTCCACAAGATTTTATACAGTTGAATTACCTGGATTAGAAATACTAGGGGATTTTTCTAATAACTACATCACTAATTGTAAGAATTTTACCATAAGATTAAGTTCCAACAGCTTAACAATCAAGGTAGAATCACATCAGACTCATGGTAGAATTATCATTTCCAACTAACACCAGTGCATATGGTGTGAGACAATCACTTTACCACTATCAAACATTCCCTACAGTCAACTAGGTGTATGACAAGAAATGACATGCACAACTGTGTTAGTTTAAAACACAGTTAAAAAATCTATAGTCCAGGAATATCTGAATCAGTCTACATAAATGGCTTACTAAAGTGAATAATAATAATTGGTAGTTTACTCAACCTCAGTTTCTATTCTGGAAGCCCACAAGAAAACTACATGTAAGATAATATATAAAACTAATATGTAAAACTATATTTCTAAAAATAAGTACAAATAATCAGATTTAGTTTGCTGTTGCCCATTTCTATTAATTTTACACACTGCAAATTAGACAAAATTCATCATAATTGCTTTTCCAGACTAGTTTCATGAATTGTTCACAAACAAATTTGACAATCACATGTTAATTTCTTACAAATCTTTAATCTTCATGAATTACAAAGAGGAATTTTTAAAGGAACATTCATATAATAAATAAATTTTTAATGTTAAAAAATAGGTTAAGAAAAAATTAATTATTTAATGATATAATCCTCAGGGAAAAGTTGACATTAGGGGGAAAAGAGAAAAAAGTCAATTTTATATAATTAGCAGTTACAACTGTTATTAACAGGAATAAATAAAATAGGTACTAATAGCAGTTATAATCTATAACATTTTAACTGTAATAATAATAATAATCTTAAATCCTTGATGTGATGCTAATTATAAGACAAGTAATAACTACTATTATTTTAGCTAGCAGTTTGCAAAAAAAAAAACACAGTGAAACAAACATATTAACAAAATATAGCTTTAGTATGTTCTTATAAACCTCTTTTGAAACTCTTTTTTTAATTCTAAGATATTTAAGAACACCAATATGTGAAATGTATATAGTGTGCTCAATTGAGACTTAAAATAACCCTGGAGAACTCGCACCTATTTCCGTAACGCGAGAATTGATGTGCGAGTCTTTCTCTCATGGCTATTTCATTTTGCTACTAAATATTTGTTTTGTTTATATTTGTATTTTTGATTGTTTTAGTATAAAGAATGAACGTTTATTATAAAAATGCAAAGTCTAATTTCCAAATAAATGAACAAGTATGTATATTTATTAGCATCAAAGATAAATTTTACAACTAAAGATATGTAATGAACTGTATACACTTACCCTAAAAAATTATATAAAATAAATAAATAAAAGATATTATTTTTAAAATAAGAAAGAAAATTAAATTACAAATGCCAGAATTTAGAATAGGTTCAGCCAAATGTTTCCAAACATGTACTGTTGTCCACTTTTATTCCCCTTCAGGTTGTTTTCCATAATAAATTTTAAGATTTTTGGTGTCAAACATTCTTACATCAGTCAAAGCACAGATTTTTAATACATTCTTTGCAGAGGTCTGTTTGCAATGTATTGCTAGAACTTACACCTGCCTCTGAAAATAAATTGCCTCTACAATAAATTGAAATTATAGTTGAAAAAATGTCATATTGATCATAAATTGTCTGACTGATCGGCGCAGAAGTTACAAGTATATACGGTGTGATCAGGACAGATAGACTTGTTAAACTTTCCAGATTTTATTTTTAGTCTTCGTGTTTTGTCTTTGCAGACAGCAATAGTAAAACCCAAGCTGATTTCATCCAAGCTTCAAAAGTTCCTATATTCAGTTTAAATACAATTTGACAGTTTATTCCACCAATATTTAAAAGAGAAAAGAATATAGTTAACGGTCATCTACAGTTTATTCGAGAAATAGAATAGATGGCTTCTATTTCATCCGAAGTATCCACATTCCCTCTCAGTAAGATTGTTAAAAGTTATTACCTCAGCATTTCCGGCAGCATTCTGGTTTGGCAGCATTTCCGATAGTTTCAGTAATTTTATTGTCCTTATGAAGAGTTGAAAAAACAAAACTTTATTATTTTTCGTTCATTTATATGAAAGTAAGGCACCTTTCTTTAAAAAACCAAATAAACTGCTGCAGGGCTTGTGGTTTTTAACATTTAAAAAACTTGAAGGTAGTTCTTTCTTATTTTTATCCCCCCTACAATGGTTGTTTTGAGCTCCAAAGCTAATCAAGTGGATGTAAAATACTTGATTATCATTAAATTTCTGCCAGAATTTAGAATAGGTTCAGCCAAATGCTTCAGCACATGTACTGTTCTCCACTTTATATTCCCCTTCAGCTTGTTTTCCATAATAAATTTTCAAGATTTTTGGTGTCAAACATTCTTACATCAGTCAAAGCACAGATTTTTATTATATGCTTTGCAGAGGTCTGTTTGCAATGTATTGCTGGAACATACACCTGCCTCTGAAAGTTCCAACATTTCATCGATTGTAATGTATTCTCCTACTTTTTTAATAATTTTTACACCGGCTCGTAAATTCTTCAAAAACCTGATGAATAGGGGCTAAATTGTCAGTTTTCTTTTGCTCATCACTATCTACAATACCATAAAAGTGCAATGCCCACAATAGAAGAAGAAATCTCTTCTAGACATAGTAACTCTAAAACACTCAGCACCCGTATAGTCATTAGTACATATATATTAGTGCAATTAGCACTAAAATTTAAAATGCTGTTTCCATTTCTCAGCAGTCACAAGCCCGGCTGAAATTAGGTCGCAGTTTATCGAAATATTTATTTGTGTACTTCATTATGTGTTCTATAAGTAAGACTGAGAAAAAGGTTTCCTACAATCTATTCCAGTTTTGGCACTTTTTTCCATTGTTTTCACTCCTGGCGGGTGAGTTAAGATATGTTCCCTTCCAGCCTGAACATTTGTACATGAAAGATAAAAGATTCCAATGCATCTTGTCTTTTCCAGGAGTGAAATCCGAAGGTGAGAGACCATCACCTTAATCCCCCCCCCCCCCCATATTGCTCGGAATCTGTTGGATGATATTCTGATTCACCACTACTTCCAGGATCATCCAATCTATCAGTGTTATCACCTAAATCTTCAAATAATGTTGTTGCTAATGTCCAAGATGGAATTTTGTTCCAAATATTAAATATAATTGAAATATTAATCCAAATATTTCTGGTGACCCAATTCTGCTAACTTTTTACCTCTAGACATCATCCTAAAATGAAATAATTCTTTCTAAGCTACAAGATTGACATTAAAAAAGAATTATCATTTACAATTATTACATATAATTATTGCATTGTTAGAACGTACCTGATAAATATTGAAGATAAGGAGTACAGGAATTACTGTGAATCAGGAACCAGAACGTAAGAGCTCACACAATGAGAAAAACTTTCACGCATGAAATAAAATTGAAACTAGAGAACTTGTGCAATAAGAATATTTCTCACACTACATCACAAAACATAATAACATCCACAGCAGAAGCCCAGAGGAGACTGATACAAATGCTATTATTTTCAACCGTTAGTCAAGGTTATAAAAACTCAGCTAGAAAGCACCTCATCGTCATTCATTTCTACAAACTAATAAAGTTGCTGATGTATTTGAAAGGTGGGAGAAAATCTCTTAGTGTGAGTCCTGGTGGGATAAAAGTCACTTAACATCCTATTGATGCCCATTAGAACTTTAATTAATAGATGCAACAGCTGAATTTTGAACTATGCTTTTCCTATTAAAAAATAGAAAGATGCTGCTTAGAAAGTCAATCACAATATTCATAAAAAAAAATAAAATAAAACTAACATTCTAATTCTTTTGTAGCTCTTTACCAAACTTACTTGGTATCGTATAAGAATTTGAGCAACATCTTTTTTGTATTTTTTAGCTATTTCTTTTAACGTTTTGTCTTCTAATACAACTGGATCACCTACTTTGACCCATGGTCTTGCAGGAGAACCAAGTGGACTGTACGCAGTTAAAACAATATCTTTTGAATTACAGTACTCCTGTAATTTTCTCTGTGTTAAATATGGATGACATTCCACCTGTAAAGTGACAAGTAATTATGGTTTAGAAAATATTACAAATAAAATTACAATGATTTATCAAAAACAACTTCAATTGAATGGAAACAGCCTTAATCAGTAGACATTTGAGTCAATTAGTTACTTATGTAGTAACTGTAAAAAGATTGTTATACGAGTTCTGCAATTATGCAGAACTCAAATGAGTACTAATTTGAAATGTACTCTACTAATTCGGAATAAATAAGTAATACTAAAATTAAGAAGTGTACAAAATTATAATAAAATAATAAAAGTATGTTAATTGTAAATCTTTATCATGAAACTTAATATTACTGATAAAAATTTGGAGGTAATAATGAAATAAAAACTACAATTAATAAGTACACACAAACAATTTGTATTCCTGGACAAAAAATATAAGTTGAGTTTTTATAGGTAGCACAAGTTTCAATCTGTTGATACACTCAGCAGTTACAATTGTAAAGTGAGGTTTGTTTTTTGTCTATATAACATTTTAAAGCTGAAATGAGAATTGATATCTCTAATTCATATTCTTCAATTACTAGGATGTTAGTATCTGTGCTATCACAGACATAGGAAAAACATCAAATTATCTCTACTACACCAGGTGCCCAAAAATAAACTCTGCAATTTTAAATTAAATTTACTTTGTTACATTTAGAATTACAAATGATTGTGTTCTGTAACATGAGACTACAAAGTCTTTTTTATATTCTTCTATTACAAAGAACAATGTAATCATGAACATCAATTTCAATCCTATAGACATTAAACCAATAATCCACCACTCTGGCAAGCATGTCTGCAGGAATGCTTCCACAAACAACTGCTGTTATTCACCTGCACCAGCAGGTGATCAAGTGATTGGATTTTTTTTTTGGCACACAATGTTGCAAAAGAAGTCGATCGGTGTCAAATCAGAACTTTACAATGGCCAAGCTTCTCTGGCTGTCCAGCCTTCTGGGAACCTGCTGTTAAGAGTGCATTGCACTCTCATGCATAATAAGGAGAGGCCACTGTCCTGTTCGAAAATTAGGTTCTCTGTATTTTCAATCTGCAGAAATATAAAGTTCTCTAAATTTGTATTTCTTCAGATTGAACAATATAAACAGCTCATACACTATGAATATAATTGTCTGCTCATGGAAAAAAAATGGCCCAAAAATTTTATTATGCATGATTTTAAACTGCAAATTCAGTTTCAAACAAGTGTGGATGAATTCCACCAATTCAAGTGGATTTTCTGAGCCCCATACTTTACAATTATGGTGATTCACAACTCCACAAACATAAAATATTGCTTCATCAGAAAATAATATGCACTGTATGCAGTTTTCATCAGGAGAAATGAAATCAGACATGGTTGTTTCAAACTGAACTCTTTGTGGCTTAATTTTATGAAGTAGCTGCAGTTTATAACTTGAACGTTTCAATTGTTTGCAAACAATATCATGCACAGTGCTTTTAGGAATGTTTAGTTGACAACTAACACTATGAACTGACGGTTTTGGACTTTGTTGGAAAGACAGTCAAATGTTTTTATGATTTTGGTATTTGTTTTTGGTATTTCACCAGGTCTACCTGGTGAATGTACTTTAAAACACTTCTCGTTTCCAAAACATGTTGAACACTTATATATGTTTTTGTCACTGTGAAAATCTCTAAAATAGACTCTGTTACAATTTCTTTGTGTGAAAATCACAGATTTTCTTTCTTTGAATGAGTGCATGCACTTCATTTATGGTAATGCTATGGTGCTGAAGCCCAGGCTCAGGCTTGGTTTGTACAGCAGTCATAACATGTTCAGTACTAGTGGGCTATCAAGAAACCGATCAATGTGGCTGATTTTTTTTTTTAATTTATATCTTAAGACCTTTATCAATGCCAATATTTGTGTTTTTTAATTTAGTAATGCTTTTTTAGCTGGAAACTGATGAAATATTTAACATCACAGAATACAGACCTAACACAACATCTGACTAAATATCATTCCATTCTTCCACTATACAGTCTGCTATTATTTGTAAATAATGAAATATTTATCGCAACAATAATTTATATTCTTCATCAAATTATAGGCTTGTTTATATTTAAATATAAATTTTCATGTTATGGGTTATATCGTAGAACATGACAAGTAACAAACAAAATAATTGTTATTATCTTTTTCATTAGTTTTATTCATACTGTACAATCTACAATAATAGATGCGTTTTAGATATTATGAACTTTATAGACAAAACTTAGTGTAAATTGTTATACTGGGCGAGATGTAAAATAAAAACACAAATATCAGAATTGATAATTATTAATTTTATTATAATAATCAAACAAAACGTTATTTTATCAAACACAATTATAATACAGTACAGTACTGAAAAAACAGTTCAATGGAATAACATAAACAGTAGTAAATATAATACAATACTAAAATGGAAATAATAACAATAAAAAACTTAAATTTAATGTAAACTAGTCTAAATGGTATTTCAAAACAAGGAGACAAACAAAAAGCTCGTTGGGAAGGACACAACGAACAATAACATAGTAATTCTCTTCTAACTTTTTTTTTTAGTGCCCACTCAGCAGTTTCTCCGTGGTTTTCTACCAGATTCATTCTTTACTATTTGCCAAGGAATATGAATTTGGGACTTGCCAATGCCTCTACAAACTGCTGGTTCCGGCCTTATTTTTTGTTTGTTAATATAAATTAACTTTTCAATAACACAGTCTTGAAATTTTTAACGTCATTTTCTTGTTAGGCCTATATGTTTTATAGAGTAGATACACATTATTCATAATCATATGAAATATATGAATAGCAACTTTTGCATACAGTGAAGTTTTTTCTTTCCAGGAGGTAGTAAGCCATGAGTTGATCTGCTTGATCAATTCCGCTCATATTTTTGCTATATATTTGGTATATTTTGCGATATCCTCAGGCTTATCTTTTTCTTTTCCAGATCTGGTTTTGACTGTTTTCATTTGTGCACTGCATTGAGAAGAAGTCATTATTATTTGGAATTGTTAAACCACTCAAATACATAGATACCTTTCTTGGTATAATCTTGCTCAATTTCTCCACTTGAAATTTTTTATTAATAATATGAAATGGATTTTCTTTACAGTTTGCTTTCAGGGTCCCCGCTATATAAGTTTTTCTTCTCAACAATTTATCAATCAGAGGTAGACTATTATAAAAATTGTCTATATATACACTGTGTCCTACATTACATCTAAATAATCCTGAAGCAGGTGTTTTACAACATTTTCTACATGGCCCTTACCACACAGTTGATTATCTGCGACTCCTGTATAAATTTTCATTTAATATTAGGCCATCAGTTTGGATCAGCATATAAAATTTAATGTCAAATTTATGCTTTTTGTTCTGTATATATTGGTGAAAATACAGACAACCTCTCCTCCATAGGAACATGGACTCGTCAAGACTCATTTTCTCATCGGATAATGTATACGAGACACATTTGTGTGATAAATACCAATTAAAGGTCTAATTTTTTATAATGGATCTGCTGGAATTTCCTCGCCATTGGCAGGATTAGGTGAAAAATGAAGAGCCCTTAAAATTATCATGAAGTGATCTCTAGCCATATTTTTTCTTATAATCAGGAAATCATATAAGTTATTAACCTGCCATAAGTGATAAAAACTAGATGCTGGGTAGTGAACTGAAAGAAACAAAAGTCCCAAAAAAAAATTTCAAACGCTTCTCTTTCAAACAAGGAAATACACAAGGAGTTTCCACAAGGAAATACACAAAAATGAAAAATTGTTTTTAATTTTAGTTGCTCCCCTTGATAATTACTTTCTCAAATAATTAAATAAAAAAAGCATCATTTACAATAAGATAAAAATAATCTAGTGCATCCTGGTCAGCCGGCATAACTCTAAGCCCAGGATTACCAGCAAAGGAAATCTGTGTGGTTGCAGGACGTTCGGTTTGCCAGTTAATCAGTAGATTTTCTGGTACTGTTCCTCGATTATCAATAATAGGTTCTGGAACTACAATTATATTACCTAATTGATTGTCTTATACTGCTTCTTCACTGTCAGAAGAAGATTTGCATTCATATTTCTTCAATATCTAAATTCATTAGGAAATTAAACACTTCTTCCGATGACAAGATTCTTTCTTGTGCAGTAACACAGGTTTCTTTTATTTATTCCTGAAGGGCCTGGCAGCTCAGAATTGACTTCATATCAAGAAATAAGTTGAAGTAATCAGGAATGTTAACATGAAAATAATCTTAGAGATTTTTATAAGAAATGATTACAAATGATTTTATAATAAAGTGAAACACATTTTATGAATTCACAGAATATGTAAAAAAAGTGATGAATCAATTAAGATAAGCTTTCAAAGAAACTGAAATTATACATGATTATGTAACATAAAATAAGAACTATGCTCATTATATGACCAATTTTTTAAATTAAATCTTTCATCAATTTCCAAAACAGTATCTAACTAATTATGTATATAACTAAAGTTATGTGCTAAAAAATGTTTGTTACAATTGTTTATTATTAATACTCAAATAATCATAGGAAAAATACAATCAAAAGATGATTTACCCTTTTTGATGTCATTGCTGGGCTGATTTTCCATGAAGAACTTTATTCAATATTCCTATGTTCAAATTACATTAAATTCTAATAGAAAAAGTTAAAAAAAAAACTAAAATAAAATAAAAATTTTAACAAAAATAGTTAGAAAATTTGAGTCTATAGAAAAAAAAATTAATAAAAAAAATATTTAAGAAAGGAATGGTAACCCATGACGACATCACAGAGACGTTGTCTGCATTGAACATGTTAATGCAGCTGCTGTCTGATGAATAATGTATAAAAAAAAAACTTAATTGCCGTTACTTCAAAATTACTCATAAAACACTATTTAACGCCGTAAATTAAATACTAATAATTAATTATACTACTAAGAGTGTATAATTACATGGATAGATTATCTACCAACTTCCCAAACATAAAAACTTGCAGATCTATTGGCTTTGAGTGTCAAGATCTTAGAAGAAATCATGGAGTTTGACCTTTAAAAAAAGATGGTGTTTTAACAAATTTCTAATTAACATTTAAACTACTTTTATATTTGTTTTACTCCTCTAAACATACACTACTTTGAGTTTTTAAAACAAAGTGATACTAACCTGATTATTGACAGGTTTTATTTTTGCTTCTTTCATTAATTCTTCAAGCTGTTTGCTATTAAAATTTGCTACTCCAATGGATTTAATAAGACCCTGACAGACATATTTTTCTAATTCTTTCCATGTTTCTGTGAACTTTGTATCACCATACAAAATCTTTTTATTTTTTCCCATCGGAAATAAGACATCTCCATCCTGAAACCATCTGTTTACTTAATTTATGCAAAAGATATATTTATCAATATATTAATATAAAATAATAGTAAGAGGAATAATAAATTCTATCACAACCAAGATGGTACTACTAATTTATTACGATGAACAAGCAATTCCTTCATATGTATTCTGATAAAAATCATTAATTAGATGTAAAACTTACACAAATTTCAACTAATAAAATTTTATTAATTGGATAAAAAGTATTATCATATTCACACACATTTTGAACACGAATAAAACAAGTTTTAAAAATAGAAACCTGTTCATATGCATTTTTCTGCAACCAAAAAAAAAAATGAAGATGGAAATTAGCAATAACAAATATTTTTTTCTACAAACAGATTTGTACCATTAACTTAGAAAATCAAGCCTGTAAACTAGATTTAATTACTTTTTTTTGTCTTCAGTCATTTGACGGGTTTGATGCAGCTCTCCAAGATTCCCTATCTAGTGCTAGTAGTTTCATTTCGGTATACCCCCTACATCCTACATCCTTAACAATTTGTTTTACATATTCCGAACATTGCCTGCCTACACAATTTTTTTCCTTCTACCTGTCCCTCCAATGTTAAAGCGACGACTATTCCAGGATGCCTTAATATGTGGCCTATTAGTCTGTCTCTTCTTTTAGCTATATTTTTCCAAATGCTTCTTTCTTCATCGATTTGCCGCAACACCTCTTCATTTGTCACTTTATTCACCCATCTGATTTTTAACATTCTCCTGTAGCACCAAATTTCAAAAGCTTCAAATCTTTTCTTCTCAGATACTCCGATCGTCCAAGTTTCACTTCATAAAGCAACACTCCAAACATTCAAAAATCTTTTCCTGACATTTAAATTAATTTTTAATGGAAAAAAGTTATATTTCTGACTGAAGGCTCGTTTCGCCTGTGTTATTCGGCATTTTATATCGCTCCGGCTTGGTCCATGTTTAGTAATTCTACTTCCCAAATAACAAAATTCTTCTACATCCGTAATATTTCTTCTCCTATTTTCACATTCAGTGAGTAATCCATCTTTATTATTTCTATTACATTTTATTACTTTCGTTTTGTTCTTGTTTATTTTCACACGGTAGTTCTTGGGTAGGACTTCATCCATGCCATTCATTGTTTCTTCAAATCCTTTATACTCTCAGCTAGAATTACTATATCATCAGTAAATCGTAGCATCTTTATCTTTTCACCTTGTACTTTTACTCCGAATCTAAATTGTTCTTTAACATCATTAACTGCTAGTTCTATGTCAAGATTAAAAAGTAACGGGGAGAGGGAACATCCTTGTCGGACTCCCTTTCTTATTACAGCTTCTTTCTTATGTTCTTCAATTATTACTGTTGCTGTTTGGTTCGTGTAAATGTTAGCAATTGTTCTTCTACCTCTGTATTTGAACCCTAATTTTTTTTTTAAATGCTGAACATTTTATTCCATTCTACGTTATCGAATGCCTTTTCTAGGTTTATAAATGCCAAGTGTGTTGGTTAGTTTTTCTTTAATCTTCCTTCTACTATTAATCTGAGGGCTAAAATTGCTTCCCTTGTCCCTATACGTTTCCTGAAACCGAACTGGTCTCCTCCTAACACTTCTTCCACTCTCCTCTCAATTCTTCTGTATAGAATTCTAGTTAAGATTTTTGATGCATGACTAGTTAAACTAATTGTTCTGTATTCTTCACATTTATCTGCCCCTGCTTTCTTTGGTATCATTACTATAACACTGTTTTTGAAGTCTGATGGAAATTCCCCTTTTTCATAAATATTACACACCAGTTTGTATAATCTATCAATCGCTTCCTCACCTGCACTGCGCAGTAATTCTACAGGTATTCAGTCTATTCCAGGAGCCTTTCTGCCATTTAAATCTTTTAATGCTCTCTTAAATTCAGATCTCAGTATTGTTTCTCCCATTTCATCCTCCTCAACTTCCTCTTCTTCCTCTATAACACCATTTTCTAATTCATTTCCTCCGTATAACTCTTCAATATATTCCACCCATCTATCGACTTTATCTTTCGTATTATATATTGGTGTACCATCTTTGTTTAACACATTATTAGATTTTAATTTATGTACCCCAAAAGTTTCCTTAACTTTCCTGTATGCTCAGTCTATTTCGCTAGTTTGCACTTCCTGTTTATAGTATTTCTTAATTGTCGATAGTTCCTTCTACTTTCTTCATCACTAACATTCTTATATTTTCTTAGTTCATCCATCAGCTGCAATATATTGTCTGAAACCCAAGATTTTCTACCAGTTCTCTTTGTTCTGCCTAAGTTCGCATCTGCTGATTTAAGAATTTCCTGTTTAACATTCTCTCATTCTTCTTCTACATTTTCTACCATCTTTATTACTCAGACATCTTGTGATGTCCCTTATTGTGAGCGGTGGAATTTCATTCACTTCTGCGACTGAGGTTGCTCAGTGGATGTCGCATCGTGGCTTATGCTGACTATGGGCGCTTTCTGGTCGAGCGACGCTCGTGGGTGGAGGTTGAAATCCAAGCCACACAAGCGTGCAGGATAGACGACATAAAGTTTCATCAACGTAACACGACGTTTAGTTCGGAGAAGACCATGATGATGCTCTTCAAAGGCCGTTTGGCTGTGAGGGGGAGAGTAGGCTTATCGATGTCTCGAACACAAAGAATATTCAAAGTCCTCACGGAGACTGAAATCACCCTCGATCTCCACCGATCCAAGCCTCCGCTATCTCCTGACACCAAATCCAAAAAAACCCAAAAATTACACCACCCCAAAAAAAATTTTTGACAAGACAAATCCTTCCGTTTCTAGGCGTTTCACGTTTTTTTCTGGATGGGGTATTTTGGGACAGGTGTCGGATAAGTCAGAAATGGTGTGAAATGGCTAGAAACCGAAGGATTTGGCCTGAAGAAGATTTTTTTTGGGGGGGTGGTATTTTTGGGGGATTTTTGGATTTGGTATCAGGAGACAGCGGAGGCCCGGATCGGTGGAGATCCGGGTCGGTATTGGTCTGGAATGAACAGGAAGTCAGGAAAATTAGAAAATGTGATCCCCTTATAACTGTCCCTATGAAGACTGAATATTTTTCGTGTTCGAGACATCGACACGCCGACTCGCCCCCAAACGTCCTTGGAGAAGCATCATAGTGGTCTTCTCTGAGATAAACGACTTCTTTTGTTGATGACCCTTAAACAACAACATAGGATGCTGTAATAAGAAAACAACTAACCCCCCTACTCACGGTGATCTCGCAAAGTTCAATCTGAGCAATGTAAGCACCCTACCTATTTAATTTCCGAATTTTAACTTCCTAAGGATATTCAATTGTAATACATTACAATAGCCCCCTTAAACACGCACAATACTTACTATTTACAGAGAGCTTACGGTACTTCCAAAGACGTCTGCAGTAAACACTTGTCGGGCCCACCGACTACGTTGGATACTGCTCTCGTTTGTTTCTCAGCATCAAAATGGAAGCGCACTACCAATGGATTTTCTACCGTTCAACTGTGTGTCAAAACTGGCAGCACTTGTTGCAACGTTGAACGTCTTCAAATCCTTTGCCCTTACACAAAGAGAAATCAGTAAACAACCTGCCCCCAGATTCAAATAGTGTATTTATTCGAGTACACCCCGCACATGTTTTTTTTGGAATATTGGAGACAAAATAAGGGTGCGGCGCTTACTTGAAACATAGCCTTTAGCCAAGATAATTTATGTAAAGTAAACGTTTTCTTGGAAGCACCTAAATTCAATTACATAAATATAATTGCATTAGGCTTTCGTTTATCAATACCGGATTCCGCTTATACTGAATGATGAAAATTATGGAAAACCTAAAAATGAATGTTGTACTATGGCAGTATAACTGTTTATACCTTTCTCAGAAAATTTCAGTTGTAATAAGGTATAATTTCTGTCGCTTGTTTTAAAAGTATTTCTGTTAAGTTATGAAACCAAATTGTGATACAACATCTCAACAGTAATTGTTTTAATTTCTTTCTAAAGCAAAGAATTTTAAGAAATTATTATAAAGAAAAGACACACAGAAAGATCTGTCATTCCACAGGCCACGAAATACTGAACCTATTGCTACCTCAAAATTAAGATTTTTATGATATACATGCTCTACAACATTTTTTTCAACATATATTAACTTTCAGTTTTAAGCAGTGAAAAGCTTTTACTGACCAGTTATGATGAATTTGTTGTTAACAATTCTACTGAAATGGAAGTAAGCTTAATCAGACACCCAAATAACATATGAAATATTTTTTTTTTTTTGTAGAGATTGTTCAGAAAAAGTGATCGTTTAAAAATCAGTATGTTATAATTCTTTTATTAATATTTGAAGCAATGTTGAAAATTCAGATTTTTATGCATGGATACGATTACGGAGATTGATTGCTTATTCTAGAGATTTTCATTTAAATTACTGAACTGGTTGCTTTGAAATTACTAAACATGTCCTAATGAGAAACAGCATATTTCTCATTAGGGACGCTATTCATAGGCAAAAAAATAGAAAAGTTGTTATAACCACACTGGTGATCAGAAGCTATACTTTGGAATTTAAATTACATTACCATATATTTGCTGATAAGCTTTCACCTCAATTTAAAACTTCCTGTTTCCCTGCACTACACTGTTGAAGTTTGAAATAAACATGGTATGTTAAAAATAATGTAATTTTTCTTTTTTACTCATCCACAAATCAGCAGTAATTATAAGATCATTCACTTATTCATTTATATTTTTATTTGTACAGAAATTCTCTCTATACTTTTTCTATAATAGACACAACGTGTACTGTAGAAAAATAGTACACTATTGCACTTAAATGTAAGCTTATTGTAATGATTTGTTTATTAGCTACTTGTCTACCCAATAACTGATTTCAGGCACAGTACAAATCAAAATATTTCATGTCATTATTTAAAATCAATTTTTTTTTTCATTTTAATGATAAAAATCCAGTGTATTAACACTTCCCAAACTGTGTGCTACGGCCCCTAGGGACCACAGCTTTTTCACAGGGGTGCCGTAAAATATTGTAAAATCTTCATCATTAATTGAACCAAGACATTTATAATTAATTATTAATTTAATGTTAATAAAGTAAAAAAATAATGAAGCTACACAAGTTTTATTCATTTTTATCTCTTACGGAGTAGTCATATTTTTACTTAGGGTAGGGTGCCATGGAAAAATTTTAATTGAAAAAGGGTGCCGTGACTCGGAAAAGTTTGGGAACCACTGACTTATCTGATTTATTCTCTCATGGAATATCAAACCTACCTATCAGAGAATTTTGTGATTAGACAATATTAGTGAGAATGGAGTGGGACAGTTGGGATGTAGTAACAATGGCTGAGGCCACTGCTTTTCTGATTATAAAGGCATCATGTTTAACAATGACTACTGTCAAAAATTGTAAACATTCAAATCAGTATTAGTTGAAAAATACTTACTTATGTGAATTTTAAATTTTAATATATTCCATGAGAAAGATATTTTTTTTTTATTTCAAATAAACCACTACCATTCTGCTATTTCACAGATAACAAGGAATAATTTCACACCAAACAGAGAATCATCATGAAATTTACATATATATTGCATCATATTTATTTTTATTTATTTACCTTATATGCCATAGGCCAGTGAATCAAATATAGATCTATGTAATCAATTCTGAGATCATTTAATGTTTTCTTCAGAGCTGGTAAAATATAACACTTGCTGTGATGTGTGTTCCACAACTAGAAATAATAAAAATATACAAAAGCAAAAATATACCAAAGTTATACAGTTACAATTAAATTCCTAAACTGAGACCATTAAAAACCATGCAATAGATAAAAAAATAATTAATTATTATTACCTTCATTTAATATAAGCCCAGTCTGTCTCTGTATATTATTCTCATTGCTCGTAAAACAAATTGTATGCCCTACAAAATGCTTCCTTCTTCTTTCAGTTTGCTCATCACAACCTTTTGGATTGAAGAGATATCCTCAAATCTCATCCCTTTCATTGCAATTTTTATTTTAGGAAATAATAAAAGTTGGTGGTGTTAAATCTGGTAAATAGGGTAGATAGGATTTTTCATCTTCCCAAAACCAATCAAAAAAAGTGCCAGGGCATCACCTTGTACAAGAAATAAGAAACCATTTTCTTTAAACCCATTAATTTTTTATAAGATTCACCATTTAAGGTGTGATTTTCTGATACAAATTCATGATGAGTGACATCTTTGACATCAAAATTTGCAAACAGCATAATTTTTATTTGCAATTTCTGCTGTCTCAGTTAATGAGCTTTCAATTTTTTTAGACTCTTAAGATGCACTTAGGCATTTTCTCCAGGCAAGATCTAGAAATTTTTGTCTACGTGTCGGCTCATACAGAAGCACCACCTTCCATCCCCCATTACAATTAAATTTAAAATATTTCTATGATCATTGACCATTTTAATGAACTCAGCAGGCAAAGTAGCATATTGATGTAATTGTTTTGCTATTAACAAATGAGGAATAAAACATGAGCACAGTTTTTTTCTTTTTTTTTCTAAACTCTTATATACAGTCTACCTCCTCTCTGTCTGTCATTTCTTGTAACATCCAAACACTCAAAGTTTGATACTAGGCAAAAATCATAATTACTTGCCAGTTTTTGTCTTAGAGAATTTGAAGATAATCTCTTCTTTCATCATTCTCTATAATTTTTGTCCTTCTTTGAACAATTTATATTACTGAAAACCAGCAGTTCTCATTTTACATTCTTCATCATATGCAATTCTAACTGCTGGTTTTTGTTCCACTTTTAAACTTATATGCAGATAAATACTAACGTTATCACAAAAACTGTATTTCTCAACTGTGTCAGTCAAGGTCAAAACTGCACACCTTACAAAAAAAAACATTCTCTTCTACAAGTAGCATTTTCTCCTGATATTGTCAGTAAATATGACTGTAATAATATCAATCAAGAAACATAATTATGTCGTAAAAATTTTAATATAAAATGCTTAATAAATTATACTGAAAAAGAAATTATATGTGATACTGAACAGTAAACAAACAAAATGCTTTTATATTTAGTAATTATTTTATTCAATTATTTGAACAATAATAAACAAAAATAATTTTTATTAAAAAAAAGAAGCAAAATAATTACAACAACAATTTTCTATTAAATTGAATAATATTCCTTTTGTATTAAAAAAAAAAAAAATTAAAACAGTTTTAAAATTTTGATTGTTGTTTGAAATATATGGGACACACCATTAAAACATTTATACAAGAACCCCCCTACCTAAAAGCTGTTTTTATAATTACTCTTAAAATTCTTTTTATAGCTTTTTCTTGCCACTCCACTCCCAAAAACTGATGTCATGGGATAATAATGAAAAGAAATATGTTAGATTTATGTAAGGCCAAACAAGACAGAGTTCTCATTTGAAAACAAGCATTATTACAGCTTCAAGAAATGTTATCAAAAAACCTTTTCAATTTTAAATTGCAATTCATATAGATTTCCAAAAATTGTCTACTTGTATCTGTTGTAACAGTGAATGTTAAATCACTATGGGTTATACAAAATATAATTGTTTGATTAGGCTTATGTTTGTTAAAATGTACAATTTTTATTTTATCACAATTTAACAAAAGTCATTCTTTCATAACTACCTCTTCATCTTGTACACTTCAAGTGTACCCATGGTTTATAAGAGTTGTTGAGATTCTTAGAAATTATGATTAGAATGGTGTGATTGGGAAATAAAATTAAATTACTTTCTATATTTTAAGTTACTTATTTTGAAAATGTTCTATTATTTTAAGAGAACAAGACCAAAATTGTTTCCTGACAGACGTCTAATTTCCTTTTTAGCATGAAGATGAACACTGCCACTGATCTTTTATAATCACTGTTCACAGCATTTTACTTGAAAAATCAGATTTCAATCACTACAATTCAACTCCATAACATTTAAAAAGAATGTCATGCATGACACAGTCAAAATGTTTTGGCTACATACAGAAAATATCACAGTCAAAAATGTTTTGGCTACATACAGAAAATATCAAATACTTACATATTTATCACAAGGCCTGAATATTTGATTTCTTAAATTACTTAAAGCCATATTTTGTATCGTGATTCTTTCAGCAACCATACAATAACACTCCACAACACTAAATAATTATGAATTTCAATGTTTTAATCTCTGGTAATAGTACATCATGTCATTAATAGTACATTATGGTAATTAATAACATGTTTAGAATTTTTTTAACAAATAGGTTAATTGACTGAAAATAAGCAGTTTAGTCCGAAACATACTGAGGACCACATTATAAGCTTATTACAAGCATAAAAAAAAACATATATATAATATGCGATTGCAATAATTGTATTAAATTTCATTGTTAAAGAAATATTTTCATTCAGATAATTTGAAAAGTTTGATGTTATTGCTTAAAGAAAAAATAAAGCACCAATTCTTTTGCACATAACTGAGAATAAATTATGTTTAATGACCACATGGCTCATTCACCACACTTTTCCCTTTAATGCTTGTGTCTTTTTTATTACACACACAAAATAACGTTTTTAAAATTTCATAGAAATTAAAAAAAGAAGGATAATTACACCACAAATGCTTGATTATAAAACAATTTTTTTTTACTAAAAATTTCATATTAAACTCAAAATAGGATAAAACCCAATTCTTTTCAATGAAATGTAAAATTCATAAATAAACTCATTCTAAACAGTTCACTCAAAATTACTACCAAATTTACGGTATAAATTCTTACCTTACTTGTTATATAAATATCTTCCCGTTTAATGTGTCCTTCTTTTAATTTCTGAGCAATTGCATTACCAATATATTTCTCATTTAAGTATACACTAGCACAGTCAAAATGCCGGTATCCAATATCAATTGCATAATTAATAACTTCAGTTACTTTCTGTCCTTTACTCTGAATAAAATATAACGTTACAGTTTAATTGTAATCACATAACCATAATGAAATCATTAAAAAAACAAAGATTTTACTATTCAGTACAGAATAAAAGACTTTAAAATGTAAACTATGGAACATTCTTGAGGGGGTTACTTATCATACTAGTTTGACTACCTACTAATTTTTATTTGTATTTATTTAAGCATAAAAAACTATATACAAGTATTATTTGGACTTGTTTGTTAATAGAGATTTCAATGTATCATATTCTAACAGTTATGAAATTTACTTAAAAAAATGACTGCAGATCAAATAGCTTTACATCAATTGATATCAATGAAGCCAACAGTTAAAATTTACAACAACAAAAAACATATGTTAAAAAAAACAGTAATATTTGATTTTTCTGATTAAAAAGTAAGCACTAAACAATAATCAGGGAAAAAGTAGGTCTATGCAACAACCTTATTCAAAAACATTCAACTAATTTGTAATTTTAATAATTTCAAATAACCATTCACTACTAAACGGTGAACTTAGAAAATTAATTGTTTATTGGCCGGCTATTGTCCCAGCTGGTAATTGCTTATTTAAATGATAAAGTCTGCCTTCTCATCAAATTTTTACATGGATCTAATTAAAAATAAAATTTGTTTCCCAAAAAATTAACTTTTGTACTGGGACTGTACAAAAATGGCTGTCAAGTCAAATTTTACTGTCTCTTAATTTTGATCCTTTCATTCATAAATATTTTTAAGCAGACAAAAAAATAACAGTAAAATTTAAATGAATTAATTTTCTTGATTATTTTTTACAACTAATTTATCAATATCTTATCTCATCTCATACCTTGTAACACCAACTTAAGACCAACAGCCAGTTGAAAGTCGTAATTTAATGCTAATCACTTTTGTAGTTTAATTACAATACAAAATCTATGCTATTACACAGACAAACAGTTTATTTTCCCTGAATAAACTTAGGAACTACTTAAGTGATCTGAAAAACTCTTCACAGTTTAATCCTTACTTTTTTCAAGTGATCATTACTATGTAGTATATACGTCACCCCCTCCTATTCTTAATGATTTTATCTCTTTTACGATGACATAATTTTAAATCAAAAAATAAGTCCTGCTATGAGAAAATAGTAATTTCAATTATATATCCATCACTCTCGCATCTGATTCATCATATTTGGAGAAGAGATCACACCACAAGAGTATACATGCAAACTGATGTTTGTTTTTCTTATAACAATCAGTTTTCTTATAACAATCAGTTCTTCAAACTGATGATTGTTTTTCTTATATGTTCTTTACAAAATTATAAAAAAAATCAACAGCAACAAGGAGTTTGGTCCTCCACAATCCCAACTATCATAGAAACCCATCCCTAAAATTTAAACAGAATTGCAATATACCATTTTCAGGGCTCCCTTTTGAAGATGTATACTACCTACATGAACTTGCAAAAATTATAATTTCTTAAGAAGTTCAGATAACGTCTGCCCAAGCCTTCTATCCCCTGTTCCCTCAAGTAGAATGAAACAGGTAATATGATATTCCAACTATCTTTAAAATATGTCTGGTTTCTGCAGGCCAGTAAACGTACTAAACTAATCATAGAATCTGGCTCTATACCCTGCACCCCAAGTTGTTATAGACCCCTGGCTCTTACAAAACAGACCATTTAGTTACCCTAGTCTCTTTTCAATAACAATATTGTTTTACTCAAACCTTTCTTTTTCATAGTACACAGTATGTCTGAAAAGTTCCCTTACTAAATTTTGTTACAAATAGCACCATTTCTTGAACAACCAAGGAACTTTGTAGTACGATGTCTGATGAGTGTGTGTAAAAAATTTCATCACATTTCATCAATCCAGTCTTGAGTTATATTCGATCATGTATGTTGTGTTCATGTGATCTTGTGCGAGCTCGGAACATGGAACAGAAAAGCATGATAAAATTTTGTGTTCGATTTCAAAAGTCTTTCATTGAAACTTATTCTATAATACAGCAAGCATTCGGTGATGACACCCATTGATGTCGCCGCATCTTGTACTTACAACATGCACCTGGTGGAAGCGGTTTAAAAATGGTATTGAGTCATTGGATGACGGCAAATGAAGCAGGAGGCCGTCAACAGCAATGAACTGTACTTCGATACAACTGCACAACCTTTAATAAAATCTAATCTACAATTTACATCACAAATTTTCTCTATGAAGTTATTAAAGTATTACAAACAACGATGGGTATTCATACCTTCACAGATAAGTTCTACACTGATTAGAAACTAGCAATAATGCTTAAGAAACTTAAATCTTATATTAATGCACCATTATGGTAAACTGAAACATCACAAAACTTTTCCAGGGAGAAAGGTGACATTTATGCTCAGGTTAAAGTAAAAGTGAAAGAAGGATTTACAAGAAAACTTCTGTAACATGGATAAACAAGGATAAATCTAACATTGGTACTCAACTCCTTTACAAATGGCAGAAATTCCTACAATTGTGAAGGAAAATGTTTTTTCTACCAATATTGATAAACTACTCAGAAATTATTTACATAGTAACATAGTTATGCTAGTGACACTGAGAAGTGAAAATGATAATGTACTAAATGATAATGACTAGCTTAAATATAATGTTATATCATTACAAATATCAATAAAGCAATATGACAAAATGTCTACAGAGATGAGAACTGAGGGTAATCTGCTAGGTTAGTTTTCCTCCCAAAATTTGGATGAAAAATGAGCAACTATCTATTTTATAAGTGATTAGAAAAAATATCAAACAGCTGTCTCGTATACTGTAAGACACAAACTCAAATTCATCTCTTTTAATCAAATCAGAATGTTAATGTTACCATTGTCCTTTATCCACCGATGTAAAAAGACCTGAGAATTGACAGGCAATTCTGAAATGCACTCAGGGTTTAAAATTAAAGCAGTTGCTTCCTGCTTAAAAAGTAAAGAAAAAATTCAGTGTGTATTCATGTTTGTAAATTTTACAGCTTGCTTTACTGAAAATGAATGAATGTTTTTATGTATATGTGAATATAGTGTAGTTTACAAATCCAAAAAATAAGACTATTTTATAAATATATAAGATAATTAATTGTTTCACCGCTAATATGACATTTATATACACTCAATTAGGAAAACTAATTTACCTGTATTATTATAAAAAAGAAATATGATTTTGTTTGTTCAGGGTAATCTCTACAGCCACTAAACCAGTATTAAAAATTCCTGTTTAGAAACTTACTTCTTCCAAGTATCATAGGCTATGTAGTAACTAGATAACTTTCTGTATCCTCTTAACTTTTCACCCTGTTTTGTGTAACTCCTTATGAAAGATTAATTATTTGTAGACAGAAGTTCAGGCTGATTGCAAGAAAATTGTTTATCATAAATCCACAAACAGATTCTAAATACTGACATCTGATTGTATGTAATTAGGGCCATACAATCATTAGGGCTGAAAAAATTCTAATTCCCATAATTACCCTTAGATCCCTCCCTAGTTTACTCTCACATAAATATTAAAATTAGTAGTTTTCTTTTTTAAATGCATCCTTATCTTTAGAAAAAAATAAAAATACCATATATCAGGAGAAAAAATGCAAGTCTGTTTTCTTTAAATATGTCTCCATGTTCTCACAAGTCCTCTAAATTAACAAAAATTGTGACATTCAAATTTTGCTTTCTAAAAATATATTTTACCATCAAAAAAATTAAAAATCATATAGAAGTAGTGGTTGCCTCCACTCCAGAAATAGTGGTGGTCTTGCCTCCAAATGGGCTCAACCAACAACCACTTCTATTAAAAAATTTAAAATGTTATTAAAAAATTATTTGAATATATTTTCTGCCGTAACAAAATATTAAAAAATACTTTATGGTATGTAAGATTTCCAGGTTCAAATTTTTCCAATTTTGTTCAGTTTCCGGTTCTAAATAATTAAAAAATTAAGTATTTAAATTTTTTCCACATTATATTGCACCTTCAGAAAAATAAACTTGCCAGGTAGAAAAATAAAAAATAAAAAGTTTAGGGCTAGCTCCCTCAAATAACAAAACTGAGTAAATGGAGTATCAAAATGTTTCATCTGGAGGTTACTAGTTCGGATCCCAGTCAGACATGTCATTTTCACATGCTACTTGTCATTTAACTCATCCTCTGAAAGCGATACCTAATAGGGGTCCCAGAGGTTAATGACAAAAAAAAATTATAAAACAATGTTTTCTAAGAGTTTCTAATCATCCAATCTCCACAAATAAAACTGAACTGTCAACTTATTACAACTGTAATTTATTAAAGCATGTTCTAAGTTCAATAAAATAAAAAAATATAAATAATTTTCTGATATATGTCCACCATATAATTATAGTTCATAATAACTAAGTTTACACCATTGCGTAAAGCAGTTTTTAAGTTAATTCAACTGGTTTGGTATTTGATTTGTTTTCATCTAAAATTTTACACCATTTCGATCTATGAATATTTTAATTATAAATAAGAAATTTTTTCATACACTGAAATTAATGCATTCCATTCAACATACATATAAATATATGCTCAGTTGATTTTTATTTATGACTTTTGTATTGATTATTTATTAAGATTTAATTCTGTATTATTTCATGTGTATAATGTTTAAAAAATAAAATAAAGAACTAAACATAGACATGTTACATTCACTCAGCTCCTTTCAAATGCACTCTGTGCCTGACGATTTAGCGGCTCCTCACCGTTCACACAGCTCCTTTCGGATGGACTCGGCTTCTATCAACATCACTCGGCTCCACCTAACCTTTAGTGGTGAGCCGGCTCACCACTAAAGTCAGGTTTTTCCCTCGCGATCTCTCAGTGTGTGTGTGTGTGTGTGTGTGTGTATATCTCTCTCAGCCAGTCTCACCTCTCTTCTGCTTCAGCAGTCTCTCGTTGTGGTCACTCTCTTCTCTTCTTGTATGTCGTCTCTCTGACCATCGTCTATCTCTGATCACGGTCTGCGACCATGATTCGAGTGATCATTAGTGCGTCTTGCAACTCTGGTATTGTTTGATCAAGCTTCACACTTTGTGCGGTTGACAAGTAGATTGCACATGTTCTGCAACAATGAATCTTTTTATTGTGTGTTAAGGATCCTTTAAACGTTGTGTTTGTGCTTTTTCTTCTCTATAACTGCATTATAAAATATTAACTTGAAGGAACTTATGTAGATGTATATAGGGTCCACGATTGCGAGATTATGTTTTGTGCGACTGAATATCAACATATTGGTGTTTTTTGTCCGTTGAACTCTGTCGTTATAATCCAGATCGCATCCTGTGCCGGTGAGTGTCAAGATATTTGTTTTTCATTAACAAAAAAAACAGTAATCGTCTACCAAATATTAAGGTAATCCTCTGTTAAACAATAAGATACTATTATTATACTCTGTATTGTTATTAAACACTGTGCTTGTAAAATAAATATTTAATGTAATAAGTTTACCTATACTTTACTTAAGGATTGTTGTATATAAATATCGCACAAGGAGATTTTGTGCAAAGCATTTGTCTTAACAAAACAATATGTAATAGTGTTTTTATGCATTTTTTTGTTTTTATGAACATGGTTATATAATTCTGTTTTTCATTCTGTTAAAAATAAAGTCATATATTCTTTTGGCAAAAACGAGCTATTTGTAATTTTATTTTTCTAACTTTCCCCAACAAACTTATTATATTAACTAGATAAAAATCTTACTTATGCAAAAGACCATTGAATGAAAATGTTGAATAAAATAGCCTAAAACTGATTAGTATTTGGTGTAAACAGATAATACAATACAATAGGAACTCAGCATCTGTTTATTAACAAAAAAGTTGCTGTTCCATTATTATGATTTTATGTAAGATTTAGTAGAATCATGGCTTTTCAAAGATTTGTGTACAATGTCAGCTTGCAGGTCCACAGCTTTACAAAATGATTTACACATTAAGTATTTCACTGTATGCCTGGCAACTGTCAGAAACTACTGTGGTTCTAGTACCACGTTTTTAAAATGCAGCATGATTTCATGTCTGTTATCAGGTATGACATTGAAGAAATACTTCTTGATTTCATGACTTACTCTGTCCAACAATTATTTTATGAACAATTCACCAATTTCAACAGAAACTTTTCATAGAAAGGCACACCAGTCAATAAAATATGTGACTCAATCCTAGATCACATAATAGTTATTACGTAATAGTTAAGTGTTGATAGTTCAAAAGTTGAGGAATAAATAATGAGTAGCACTTTTTGCTAAAATATTCTGGAACAATCTAACTGAAAATTTAATTATGTAATAGGACCATTTCCTTTTATCAGTCACAACATTCATTTAAATCCATGAGCTGTCTGCTCTGCATTAGAACATAAAACTGCTGGAAAAACAATTATACTAGCTCAAAAATACTGCAACTAATATTCAACATACTGAGTAGTAATGTCGAACTGATGTTAATGATAAAATGAAAAAATAATATTCCTGACATTAAACTGAAATGATAAGATATGAAGCAACTCCATCTTGTAGAAAAAACATAAGATATTTAAAAATAATGATTTGACCAATGCAACTAAGCTGGGCAGTAGATTTTAAAATTATTTGTTTTGTAATACAGGAAATTGATTAATTATTATATAATAATAGTGGGAGAAATAAAATTTGTAGAACTAAATACTAAAAGATCAACTCAAGGTAGGCCAGGCCGTATTATCAATCTTGAAAAATATTCTAATTTTCATAAATTTTTTTTCAAAGATATTCCACAATAAGAAAAAATATATACGTGTCGAAGATGTTTGGGCTTTCTTGCCTTTCACAGCCCCTAAATTAACAGAAATTGAAGTACTGGAATTGGTGCTCCTTTTCAAGATGTTTCTACTATAAAAAAATTTAATCATGCAGAGAACAACAGGTTTATACCTTCTTGTCCTTTAAACCTGTTAACAGTAGACCTGCTAACATCTTATTAACATAAATTGAACTATATTAACAATTGGGTTTGTTCTTTTCAAAAATATGTCCTTCCTTTTTCTGCAAAATAAAATCATGTTGTACAAGAAGTTCAGTACGTACTCCTTGTCTTTTAACAGCTTCTAGTTCATTTCATTCGTAATAAAAAATTCTTCAAAATTGAATAAGGGATATTTAATCCTTTATTTTTAACAATGCCTCTTGGAGGGCAATTAAAAAACTTTATTACATTCAAAGTTTCAGTTGCGTTTCCCAACCAGTTATTCTTAAGTTCCTTAACCCATTGATTAAAAAAAGGGAATTTATGTTAATCAATTTTTTTTTCAAAATCAAGGGCTTCCTTAATTTTTACCTTTAAATTATGAGAATCTGATGGGCCTTGTGATTAGCATAAAATTAATATCTAGTAAATTAATAACTGTTGAAATGTACAGATATATAATTAACCTTTTATATGTGTAACCCTATCGTGTTTTACTCATATTAGTGATTAAAAAACAACAAAGTTGTACAATTTTGTAATAATCTTTGTCAGCTCATTTTTTTACCACATAACAACAATACCAGTTTTAATAAAAATTGCATGAAAGATACTTATAACCGATGCTGGAAATGGTGCATTTCTCTAACATTTTAGATGATCCCTGCTGTAGATATTATGCTTTGTATAACAACTTTTTTCTGGAAACAATGTACACAGTTTCTATATGAGTAAAGGTAAAAAAAATTACAATTTGCTGATTTAAAAAACGTTTTACTGGGACAAGAGCAACAATAATGGTTTTTAGTCAAATTAGCTACATGCATCAACACTTTTGTAACCAATATTAAAAATAACGTAAAGTAAAATAAGTAGTTTTTTCTATCAATAAACACATTAAGTCAACACATTTAAAATCCTTATAGGCCTGAAATTAACAAGAAAACATATCATTACACTGCATACAAGTAAATACAAGAGTGGCAAATATGTTAAAAAAAATTCATTAATAACATTCAAAACTTTTGAACTCTAAAGACACAAAAAAAGGAATTTAATTTACATGCGACCTTTAGTGTCTCCATGAGAACAGGCGACTAAAACAGTTTTAATTTTATAATACAGAATGATATGCCTTATAATGGCTAAAGTAATTTTATTATTAAAAAAATAAAGTAATCGCCTACCTACTACATTTAACTTAAATGGTGTATAAAATAAAACAAAAACTATTGAAATCTGTGAGGCAATTCTGTTAGTGAACCCTTACATCCCACCAAATGTGTTGAAAACAACTATGTAAAATTTATGTGGGTTCTTTCAAGTCGAGGAACAACTAAAACACAAATACGGACCATCTAAACCTATGCAGACCAGCTGCTACTGTTATTACATTGTTTTTTTGTTTTTTTTTTAAACTCTTAACCTAACTTTTTTTTTAATACTAAAAGACTCGATTTGGTGAAGACAGCATTCGTTCTTAACCCATGCTTACCGATAACTGAAAATTTTGCTACTTATTGGAATATCGTATGAATAGTTGGTAAATACATATGAGAACAACTTACTCCCCAAGTTCCCAAACCGAATGCAGGAAAACATATGCCGTTGTTGAATTTAACAAAAGGGAAATCAATCTTCGGCCCCATCAATCTTGACAAATCATAAAAAACTCACACAAAGTATACCCGAAATATAAAAATATAAAATGAAAAATGATCAACAATTTGCAAAATATTACTTAGCTTAACCAACCATACTTTCCTCCATAAAATAACTGCTGGCAACACAACAAAATAAATTAAAATTTACAATAGTTAAAATTAAATACAATTAGCAGAGAAAAAGAAAAAAAAGGATTAATCGTTTACGAAATATTTTCTTTTCTTTACTAAGGATAAATTACTCTTCATAAAGACTGTAATCGGATTTACATCACAGTGATAGTAAGGAAGAAACTGTGAAGTCGAGTAATGTAACGATTGCGATAAGGAGGGGAGTTTGCCCACGAGTCTGCTAGACGAAGTTCACATCCCTCATTCGGAGAACGTACGATACCTAGGAGTTTCTTTTGGACCACTGCCGAATATGGCAAAATCATAGAGAGAAAAGAGAAAACGAATAAATATCAAGCTAAGACGCTTTAAGTGGTTATTAGGAAAAAAGTCCGTGTTATCGCTGAATAACAAACTGTTATATAAGGCGTTTTTAAAGCCAATATGGACGTACGGGATACAAGTATGGGATACGGCAAGCAATAGCAATATCGACATCATCCAAAGGTTCCAGAACAAAGTGCTGAGGAATACGTTTCGGAGGCGACGCGGTGTGCGAAGAACAAGGAGATACACAATTACCAAGGAATGCCATTTTTATTCATGAAGAAATTCACCCGCTAAATTCAAAGTATGTACTTAAACTTAACGCGCACGAAAACCATCTGGCTCTTAACCTTTTGAATAATAGTGAAGATGTGAGGTAACTGAAGAGACTGAATGGAAACTGAACTTGTTCGGGTCTACCCAAGAGGCGTCCCGCAAATCAACAATATTAGGGAAAATATCATGCGTATAACACCCAGACCCATCCTCCGGGACCACCGTTAGATATTGCTTCAGAGGATGATATGAATGATATGTAGCGTTATGTGAAAATACCATGCTGACCGGGATTCTAACCTGGTCAGGCATGGCAATATCTTATTAACTTTCTTTTATTTTGTTCTTAACAGTTAATCCTGAATTGTTTGTTATTTGTTACACTTATTTGTTATATTTTTATACGTTGTACTTTTTATTGCACGATACTTTGTTTAACCTTTATATTGTCTTTAAACCTCTTTAATGTTCAGGAAAATGATTGTAAAAAAAAATTAATTAAAACTTCTATATTAACACAATGATGTCGATGACTTATGAAAAATTTAAACAATAATAAAGCAGAGGGAATTGACGATACCATACCGATACACAACGTCCTACTTTTCCCATACATTGTGAAATATCACTTTTCTCATAAAATGGTAAAAGTAGAACTGAATAATAAGCTTTTTATGAGATTTGAAAACTACTCCTAGTTTCTCAACCAAAGAAAATAAGAGCAGACAAATGTGAAAACTATCACACCGTTACTTTAACATCTTGTGCATCGAACATATTTACTAGGATAGTTTGCAGGCAAATAGATGTATTCGATGGTCAGTTCGCTTTCAGAAAGAACACGAGTGCAATAGTATGGTTCTCAGACTAATTTTAGAAGGCAGCTAGAATAAAAATATACTTACATTGTTTTTTTGGTTCTGGGAAAAACATATGATAATGCTCAATGAAATAACATTTTTTTAAGTTTTAAGAAAATTAAAGGTTTTTTCCGTTAAAGATAACATTTGTACACTCATGACGCACACTGCAAACATGCGTGAGCCGGCGCCATTAGCAAAAGCTGTACCATTCTACTCATACAGTAACGTTATTGTTGATTCTTGAAACTTTTTTAGCTGATTTTTTGAAAAATAATATTGAAAACACTGTCTTAATTTCTGCTTCTCCAATATATAAAATAAAAATATTAAAAGTAGTTAAAATCTACGATTATAGTGTAATGAAGAGCATACGTAAATTAGAGTAATCGTAAATTACGATAAAATAATATTATTTAGTATTGTATGTTCTTTAATGCAAATTTAAGAATAATAAACTATAAATAATTGATAATTAAATAAATTGTAATTGCTGAGGATACGTTGACAATATACAATTGTGTCATCCTTTTAAAAAATATTTTCGTTTAACGTTAAATATTCAAATAAACATAAATCCTTAAATAGAAGGAGAGAATAATCATTTGTAATCTGTACAAGAATTAGGTATCAATTAAAAGAGTAAAAAATTACGAACGATAAGGCTCTGACATAGAAAATTATTCAAGGGGAAAAAATAAAAATCTCAAGACCCACTGATGACATCGTTCAATTAGCATTAATTAAAGATTAGTTAGAAGTAATACTGAATGGCAAGGATATATTAATAAAAGAGAACTTCAATCTGAAAATAAATAAGAGTGAACTAAAGAAAATGAGATTCAACAAAAAGTAGCATAATGAAGAAATATAAAAATGTTAAATATAAAAATATAAATATGATATGGAAACAACATAATAGCAGTGGTAGATTTTCATTATTTAGGTAATAAAATAACAAAATATGGATAAAATGACACAGAGATTAAATATGGTATTTTCCAAAGTTTTGGATGAAGCACGAGACTGGTCCGTCGCACTAGAGAGGGGCAGAGCCCATACAATTCTTAGCCAAGTGCATAAGGCTGTCTCTCCTTGGATACCAAATCAGGCGATGCCGCCTGTAGTGGCCAGACTTGCACCCCTATATCTCTTCATTCGAAAGAGGGAGCAGATGAATTGGGGTTACGAGTTGACCCAGTTCCTTATCCGTCCGATGTTTCAAGACATACCTGTGCGCGGACACTGAGACGCTCCGCGAATGTGTTTATTGCTAGGAGAAGGATAAAGCACAACACACAGTGTAATAATCGATCGATTCCCGCAGTAAAGAGAACTTGCAGCAGAAAATTCGGCGTGCTTTTACCCCAGAGAACATCATTAGGACTACGCTGCAGACTGAACGATCTTGGCACACAGAGTCCATGGTGTTGGTTAAGATCATCTAAACAAAGCTGGCGAAATAAGTCCAGGGGTGAATAATTCTCTTTGACTCTCCTTTAAGGCAGGTCTCCAGCCCCAAGGTCAAGGTTAAAAAAAAACTTGATAAGTTCAAGGCATGGGAACAGCAATGAGGATGTGGATGGAAATAATCATATGAGGTGCTATGATAAGACTGAAAGGTGGGCGCGGCAATCCATGTTATAAAGGAGGAGGGAGGAGTTTTAGTGGGCAGGCCTGCAAAAGAGAGATGGGGTTTGAGACTACATGGGGCTACAAAAGGTTCTCCTCCTCCTACAAAAAACAGAAAACAAAACGCATTAAAAGTTAACTGTCACATGCAAAGAGGGCTTTCATGCAGAAAAGAAGTCTGCTAACATCAAATATACATCTAAAAACAGGAAAGAGATGCTTGAAAGAATATCTATGTAGAGGTTATCTCTCAAGTAAAGACCGTTTCATTGTAAAAGAATATATTCTCAAAACTTTATAAATATTTTTTATTTCCCTTAAATTACATACCTTATACTACTTCTCTGTATAATCACTACATAAATTAAGACATTTATCGTAACGATACACCAGCTTCAATATACCCGTGTCGTAGTCTTCTGCCGCCAGTCCATCTAGGCACTGATTAACAGCATTTTTAAGTTCATCGTCACCCGTAAATTGCTTACCGCTCAAAAATTTTTTCAATTTACCAAACAAATGGTAATCAAAAGAAGCTAAGTCCGGATTATATGGTGGGTTATCGTAAATCTCCCATCCAAATGTTCTCAGTAAATCACGTGTCGGACTCGTAACATGTGGACGTGCATTATCGTGCAACAGCATGACTCTGTCTGTTAGTTGTCCACGCCGCAAATTTTGAATGGCGCGCAGTAACGTGCGTACAGTTTAGCAGTAGACTTCTACATTTATAGTCGTTCCACGAAATCAATCAGCAGTATGCCAAACCAATCCCAAAAGACTGCGGCCATCAGTTTGCGTCCAAATGGCTGTGACTTGACCTTTGTCGGTCTGATTTGTGATTGAGGATGACGCCATTCACTTGATTGCCGTTTTCTCTTTGGCATGTAAATACGAAATCCATGTTTCATCGCCGGCAAAAATTAAATTAAGGAGCTCATCACCTTTTTCTGTGTAGCGCATCAAAAATTTCAAAAGATCCCATTCGGATTTTTTGTGGCGTTCTGTTAAGACATGCGGCATCCAACATGCACACCTTTCTGAAGCCTAAATGATCTTGAAAAATGCGACCGATAATGGTTCTTGAAACATCAGGAAAAAGAAGGACCAGGTCGGAAATCGTTGAGTGACGATCTTTTCTGATTTTATCATCTATGCGTTTCATCAAGTCTTCGGTGATTATCGAGAGCCTCCCCGAACGTTTTTCATCATGCACATTAATTCTGTTATTTCTAAACCTTTCACACTATTTTCAGACGTTTCTTTCATTCATTACATTATCACCGTACACAGCAACCAACTGCCTAATTAATTAATTAATTTAGTTAATTTCAGCCGGCTTAACGTTTTGATGGTTTAAATAATTAAAATTAGGTTAAGATAATGTAACCCACCGGGTTGGTCTAGTGGTGAACGCGTCTTCCCAAATCAGCTGATTTGGAAGCCAAGAGTTCCAGAGTTCAAGTCCTTGTAAAGCCAGTTATTTTTACACGGATTTGAATACTAGATCATGGATACCGGTGTTCTTTGGTGGTTGGGTTTCAATTAACCACACATCTCAGGAATGGTCGAACTGAGAATATACAAGACTACACTTCATTTAAACATAGATATCATCCTCATTCATCCTCTGAAGTATTATCTAAACGGTAGTTACCGGAGGCTAAACAGAAAAAAGAGAGAGAGAGGTTAAGATAATGTAGGTTGTTAATATTAATATTACAAAAATTTTTCAAAATTTTTAAAAACTTGCTTTATACTTTTTAGTCGTACTTTAATCAAATTATTATCATACGAGACTCGGCTGATAAATTTTGCGCACTAGCGTGCTACACAGACACAAAAGGTACTATCGTGTTGGGTGTGGCAGCCCATGATAGCTAAAATCCCCCTCTACAAACCTGCGATAATGCGTTGAAATCCGTAACCGGTTTGTTTTTAGTAACAGTTAAAACGGAGTCGAGTACGGTCAATATGTCAACACGGTTAAAACAGCGCTCATGATCGAATTTTTAACAGCAGAAAATGTGAATCCTACGAATATTTTTCATCATTTAAAAGTGGTTTACGGTAGTGAAACTGTTGACAGGAGTACTGTGAATAGCTGAGCGTTGAAATTTCGCGAATTTGAAGCAGGTAAAGTAACAGCTGAGGACGCACCTCGCAGCGGACGACCAGTTTCTGTGACTGACGAGAAACATCAAAAGGAGGTGGACGATTTGCTTCAAAGTTACCGGCGAATCACTCAGCAACGCATCGCTATTCCGGTAGACACACCTAAAGAACGAGTTGGCCATATTAACGAGCAATTGGATTACCGTAAAATCTGTGCACGATGAGTACCGCGCAAACTGACGGACGAACATAAGCAGCATCGTGTCAAATGTTGTGAAGAACTTTTACAGCGCTATCGTGCTAAAGGAAACAACTTCCTTTTCAATATTGTAACCGGGGTTGAGATTTGGGTACATCATTACGACCCGAAGAAAAAAGGCAAAGCATGGAATACACACACTACGAATCGTCAAACCGCAAAAAATTCAAAACTAAAGCCTCGGCGAAGAAACAAACTTCTTTTGACGGTGTTTTGGAACGCCAAACACGTTTATGTGTCTGAGTATCTGGAACATGAGACGACTGTGAACTGTGAAGGTATATTGAGACGTTAAGACACCTCAGACGACGAGTATGTCTCGTTTGAAAGACCACCATCTTGCAACATGACAATACGCGGCCTCACACATCGCACGCCACTATGAGGCTCTCCTCAAGCTGAAGTTTGAGCCTATTCCGCATCCGCCATACTCGCCGGATTTGGCTCCATGAGACTTCCACTTGTTCCGTCATTTCAAGAGGGTTCTCAAAGGTAATCATGACACCACCGACGATGAGGTAAAGGAAGCCACTTGGATCCGAGAAAGACCACCAGCATTTTTCAGTGACAGAATGCAAAAACTTGACACACGTTGGGAAAAATGTATCAGTGTAAACGGGAATTATATTGAAAAGTATATGCTGCATTTTGTAGCTAAGGTATTGTACTTTTATTCATTCTTTATTTCATTCCAAGATCTCTTTTCATTCCCATGCTACGCATATCGCATATATGTGCAAAATTTATCAGCCTAGCTTGTACATATTATGAGTTTAATTAGCAGGTTAATTTGGTTTTCAAAAGATAACATCATATATTGAAATTTATAAAATATCAAACAAATTTTCAATCAAAATATTACTATACAAAGTAACGAAATAGTTAAGTTTTTGCATAGTGAAGTTTTTATTTGATTTACTTAATTAACTATCACAATTTTAGACAAACGTTTTTATAAAAAATTTCTAGTTCGATCCATCTCTGATAATGCATCATTAATTTCCACCCTTAATTTACCCCCGTACGGAGGGATGTTTGCAAAAGTAATGGTGCAATATTACATTGTCACTCTATGTTAGTAATTGTGCAAAATTTCATCAATCGGCAATGTCAAGAAGTATGTTAAATTAAGAATGCAAGATTTGGGTACAAACGTGAAAAAAAAACATTATGAGTTAAAGAAAAGGAAGTAAAAATGTATGACTCCACGTATTTCACAGTCGGCGGCAACATCGATTTTCCTGTTCATTTTATAACGTGATAACTAACATATAATCAAAGATACTACAACGCGACAACTTACAGACAACAATGCAGTGTGTAGATTTCTATCTGGCCATAAACGACTCAGGTTCGCCAACCTTAAGGAGACAAATTTCCCAGCGGTCTTTACATTAAGAGATATCCGTCTTAGTATGGCACTACATGATAGTGAAAGATAGACAACAGGAAAACAGAAAGGAAAAGAATAAAGGTCTTTAAAATGAGACGTTACAGGAGGATGCTGAAAATTAGGTTGATTGACGAAATTTGAAATAAAGACACAATATGAAAAGAGAGGAAAGAAACTTGTTAAGAGACATTAAATTGGTGGGCCAAAATTAAGACCATCAGGTTTATAGTTTACTTGATAATAAAGCAATGTATAGAGGACAAAAATTGTAGAAAATGACAAAGATTGGAAAGTTAGAAAGAGATAATTAATGATGTAGGGTGATAATAAATATGTTGAGGTGAAGGATTGGTTCAAGAGAAAAGAATGGAAAATACCATAAAACCACAACAACAAAAAAAATCATTAATTGACATATTTGTAATGTGTTCATATTTGTAATCAGTTCAGTATGTAGCGTTGCGGAAATTAAAATTTGACCATGGAAACAGTGATTACACTCATCCAATAAAATACAGTATTTTGAAAAAAAATACAACCAAAACAAATAATGCAGACTTAGTTCATTACCACATTTGGTTTGGACGTTTTAACTGAGAATTCTGTTTTTCTTGTAGTGATGTTTATAATTGGAATTTCGCATGAATAACCCCAATATTAATTATTTTGTTACTTTCATAATAAAGCTGTTACAATAGCTTTACGCATTTGTTACAGTTGATGTTGAAGCCCAGAACCTTGCAAATAAAATGCAATGACCATGGAGGTCAATAGAGTGATAACATAAATTAATTATGAGACTGAGACTACAAAATAACAGTCAGTCCATGTTACATAAATCAGTTTACTAATGGAGCACAAATCATCTTTTTTAAATAAAATTTTAAAATAAATACAAACTAAGAAGACTTGATTCTAAGGTAAAACTTATAATAATAACCTGCTGATGTCAAGGCCATTCATTTGATAACTGTAATGAAGCTTGATCTACAGTGACTTGTACACTGGATTTTTATTTAAACGATGATTTTACTTTTCATGGTTTCTTATAATGAAAATGAGGTCCTAATTTGTTAAGAAATGATACTTTTGCATTCAATCCTACTATTATTTGTGAATGAATAATCAAATTTTCTGTTTAATGATAATAAAATTTAAGTGTGATCCTCATACTTCATTGAACTTTTTAACTTTTAATGAATCATAATCAAAAATATAATAACATTTTCTAAACACTAGCAAAATCATTGGCATTTTTATTTTAATTTTTTTTTTTTTGAAAAACATAAATTTTCTCTATATATTTCATTTTTTTAACTGAATAAGGATTTATTCATCATTTACAAGCTTATTTACTACTGAGTTTCATAGCCTTAGGCCACACAAAAATTACTTCACCCAACCAAACTCTTCCTCTTAACTTCTCACCCCTGAAACCCCTACATGGTAACATGATTATAAGAAACAATTTAAAACACATCAATAAAACTGTGGGGGTGTGGTTTTTCAAGGTACAGAAGAAAATAATCATCAGCTTTAGTAAAAGTCTGAAATTCCACATCTCAGTGATAACAAATAATTGGGGAAAAATTGAAATAATGCAGTTTTTTAATTTGACCGTACGTATCTGATTTGAATATAATGCCAAACTATTTATGGAATGGGTTGATTTTGATAATTCTTTTTTATTGTATAAAGTTTTCTTAAGTTTCTCTGGTAAACCTGTTGTATATCTCTTTAGAAAACTTGTGTCAAACTACACTAGTAAGTAAATAATAGTTTACCAATTACTTTTTGAAGTCTGTGCAAAATTAAGGATAAGTAAGTTATTGGTAGTGTTTTTAATTTGCCACTGACTTCAAAAATTCAAAATTTAAAGAAGCAAATACAAAGTATTATTTGTTAATCTTAAATGCTATAAACATTAAGAGAACCAAATGTACAACAAAGAACTCTTAAATGCAATCAAAAAACATTTAAAAAAATTATAAAGACTGTATGGAAAGCATTACCTTTCTTTTATTAACATTTCCTACTGGACTTTCTCCATAATTAGGATAAATTTAGTGTTGAATCAGTTTATATTAAGAAGGTTTGTTTTTTCTATAAAATGGATTTTTAGATACATAAATTTTTAACAAGATAAAAAAAATCAATTTATTTGAGAAGAAATTTATAAAAGGGATAAAAGAATTGAAAGGAAAAAGAAACAAAAATAGAATAGCATTACTCTTAAACAGTAGTAATAAAAATATTAATAACGTATGCAAGTAAATTAAATCATAAAATAAAGCTTTACTTTATCTTTTTCTAAATCTTATTCGGTATATAAAATATAATTTTTTTTTTTACCTGAGCATATCATATGAATCTAATTCATAAACAAGGTTATAAATTATTAAAAAAAAATCATTTTATAGTGAAATAATTGTTCTTATTTGTCAAAATCTTATTAACTGAATAAGTAATTATGATTTTATATTTTTGTATTATGAAAAGAAATAAGTAAATGATAATACTTAATTAAAAAGATACAGTAATAAAAATTTATATATTTATTATTGTATAGAACAAGATCATAAAATGAATCAGTCATACCTATTTTTTAGAATAGATTTAATTTAATTTTGACAAATTATCACATCATATTTCATCAATTTTTAGACATCTTGACACAAGCCTTTGTTTTTTTTAGTAATCATACAATTTTTTCCTTCATTCTGAATTTTATTATTATTTTTTTGTCTAATTTTTTTACCAAACCAGAATTAACATCGTTTCATTTTTTTATGAATTTATTTTCTTAATTTTGTCTTGTACTCTATTTGATGCTGTTGTCATCAGTTGTTTAGTTATTGTCCTGATTATAACTGTGCATGAGTTAAAATGTGTTTAATTTATTTAAATTATTATCATAAGGTTTGTTGCTTGAATGAATTCAGTTAAATTGAATGAGCTAATTCAAATAATAATATATTTTCTCTTTAAATAACTAAATCTAAAGAGCTTAATTTTTTTTAAATAACCAAAATTTTAATTTTAGTATCTTTTTCTGTTGCTGAAGATTTACTTTAACAGTCTATTAAGTAAAAGATCTGATTCTTTAAAATTATTGTTATTGTGAAAGATGCTTTCATACAGGCTTACTGAAAATTTTCATTGTGTCAACACAGTATGTTAAAAGTGAAATTTTATATATTGTCTTAATCTTTTCTAACCTTTCTGTCAGCCATAACCACATTTTTATACACTAAAAAATTGTTACATTTGTAAAAAACAAGAATCAAAAAGGTTAATGTAATTAATTTATTTAATTACAATTCAGCCAACATATATTATAAAAAACTGGTTTGGGAAACCTGGTTTGGAGATACACTGTGCTGTTGAGGAAATCTGATTTGGAGATACATTGTGCTCTTCAGACACCATTAATTATCCCATTGGTATAATATATTCTGTAATATATACCAATGTGATATATACAGAATTCCCATTGGAAGGAGATAAGTTTGCGTTTGTGTCAAAAATTAACTTACTCTTTTTTGGACTCTACTGCTAAAAGTTATCTCTTATTCTTACTCATTTTTTGGACTTAGCCGATCATGAAACTTTGAGAAGTGTAAAAAATGGGATGAATCTTTGTTCTCTTATATCTATGTATGTTGGTATCTATTTGGTTTATTAGCTCAACAAAAATCCTGTAATTTACCTGATGATCTCTGTTAGGCATTAGAGCTATTAAAGTTTGGAAACAGAATCTCTAAATAAGGAAAAGTATATAAATTGGGATTCAGGGATCATATCACAGGCAGTACTAGAGTTAAGAAAAAATTTACTCAGATGAGTTTTGAAGATTTGAGTCCTTAAATAGATGAAATTTTTGTCCTACAAAATTTTCATCAAATTCAAAAATAACAGTTTTATTTTAAATTATCAACTTTTGCCATTTCTGTTGTTTTTTGTTCAGATTTGACTCACATACTCTTATGTATGTGTAAACCATTACAGACATTCAATTTTGGAGTTTGGGTCACAAAACTAAATAGGTTAAATCTACAAACCGAGTATTTTTATATTCCAGGTCTAGTAACCAAACATTTTTAACTAGGTGCATACACTTGTATTTAAATATCAAATATTTTGTTTTGCAAATATAAGTATTCTAATGCAAGTGGTGAGTTATTACCCTTGCACATTGTCTGCTGTGTCACTGGACCTGTTTCAACAAGTTCCATTAGTATGATATGCAATGGCAATATATCACAACTCTGAGTAAATTCTATGTTACAGTAAATTTTATGATTAACTGCAGTCAGTTCGTTTTAATGTCTGAAAGAATAAAATTTTGGAATAGTTTGTGATGAGGTAAAACATTTTATATTATAACATTAATTTAGTATTTTTCTGAAAAACTGAAAAAGATTTATTTAGCATATTGTTACAGAAACTCATGTAATGTTGTACAGCCACTTTTTTGTCTAATTTCAATTACTGATGCCACTTGTTTTTCACTATGGCGTCATCTACTAATATTGATGATGGTTTTCTTGTGTTGGTAAGACATTCAGTACATGATAGAAAAGCCTGATTTGGTTGAGTCAATTCATTTAGTACAGCATCAGAATTTCTGTACATATCCATGTTTTAGGATGACAACATTACATGTGAAGTGGTTGTACATCACCCAAATATTTCCTGTGTTCATTCTGGTCCCAGAAAGCCCACTGATTATTTTTCTAAAGAATACTGTACATAATACAAAGGATTTATAATTTCCTGTGGCAAAGCATTATTTAAGCTGCTATTATTTAAACATTATCATTGGAATATTACAGTATCATAACATTATCTTGAAACCGAAATAATTTCTCCAAAAGATCTTACCTCTTTAAAAGAGAAACCATAAATAATTTAACATACTCTCAAAAACTTGAAAATGAATGTGGTTTAAAACTATACAACTTTAAAAACCAAAAGGCTAATCTTGAGTTATGTGATGCATTGTCTATCAATCAGTTTTTTTAATGGACATATTTTTTGAACAGAGCCAAGTGACCACTTCATTTTGTTATACTACTGTTGAAAATACAAGTGGTCTTAATTTAAATTCCTGTGGGGATACATTAAAATAATTTTTTGTCACTTGTAAGATGGTTGGAATGGAATGCACATATACCATCATTGTAGCTCAGATGGATTCTTCTACACATCACATAATTCTGAGGTATTTTTAGGGAAATTAATAATATGATGAAAAGCAATTTGTTTAAACAAAAATTTGAGTTGTTCAGACAAAATTGTTGATTTCTTCATTAATAATGTGTTATTTGTAATCAATGGTACTGAATTTTTAGAGATATTGCAGCCTCAGTATAAGCATGGGTTTCGATGAGGCTAGTTTACATGTACATTTTTTTTTTTTGACTTTGCTAAAAACAAGTCCTGTCTTGTTGCTAAAAAGAAGTCTATATTGGACCTGATATATTTACTGGGTAAATCCAGCCTTCAAATTCCAACTGGTATTTACTACAGCATCCATACAGTTTGATATTTAATATATATATTTTGTATGCTTATAATTTTTTGTGTTTGTAATAGATATAAAGTAATAGAATATCAGATGCTATTATTGCTAAAATTATCTTATCTTTTTTCAGGCAACCAACCATACACATAAATGTAGATACTAAATTACACCACAGAGAATTTTGGTTTTAACTTTCAGCTTATCAAATGTATTACATTCAACTTACACATTCACTTCTGGTTTGTGAATGTTGTTTGAGTATGATGTGCTTAAAAATAGTTAAAAATTATGCATTGTGCATTGAATTATGTGGTGTAACTTAGTAAACATATTAAATAAAGTTTAAGTTAAAGAAAAATAAGGATAATTTTAATTTTAGTAATATTATTGTATATAAGTGTTTTCTATTCTTTGTACAAATAGAATCAACTAATTAAAAAAATATTCACTAGACAAGTTATTGATCATTAAGTGCAGACAGCCATTCTGTGCTGTTATTTTCCTGCTTATCATCATTAAACTACTACAATTTAGAATAACACACTGTAATTCATTAAATGAGATTCAAGGAATAAGAATTAAAGAACAGCTGTTTAAGCAAAAAGATCTAAATTTAATTTTAGTTATATTTTTCAAATTTTAATACTAAATTTTTTTAAATGAAGTGTCTCAAAGAGATAATGTATATACAGTTTGAACAGTTACATTTTTTAATAAATAGAACAGTTAGATACATGATGTTTGGGTTGTTTTGTTAAATTTATAAATGCTCAAAATGACCACCATTAACTTAAATACATCACTTTCTGTTTAGCCTCCAGAACCACCATAAGGTATTACTTTAAAGGATGAATGAGGATGATATGTATGATATGTAAATGAAGTGTAGTCTTGTACAATCTCAGTCTGACCATCCCTGAGATATATGGTTAATTGAAACCCAACACCAGTATCCACAATCTAGTATTTAAATCCACATAAAATTAACATCAGTATACCTATGGCAACGGTCTAATACATCATGACATGCTAATTATACACAGCTATAGGTATCACCTTAACTGCATTTTTTATTTGCTTTCTCAGTTAAGTGTCTAGGTTTTTTAGCATACACAGTGTCTTTTAAAACACCTCAAAGGTAGAAGTCAACAGGTGTTAGTATGGAGGTCAAACCAGGAATCTAGCAAATGTTCTTTTGTAGCATTTGTAAGTGATGTCGGTGATAGTCTGATGACCCAAAAATGCCTCTAGAAGATAAACCACACCATACTGTTAGGTCTGGTAAATTAACAAGTTTCTGTTCAATTAGGTGTGGAGTTGCATTACTCCAGTACCCTATTATGACTATTAATTGTTCCGTTAAGCTTAAAAGTTGTTTCATTCTACTAAACAATTAAACCTTTCATTTGTTTCACACTTGTCCTGGTACCATTCACAAAACTGTACTTGCCTGATTAGATCATCTTCATTTAATGCATTTAGTAGTCTTGTGATGTATGGTTTCTACTTATTAGCTTGTGAATTCAATGGAAACTTTTTTTAATCCAGTTTCATAAAAACTTTGCTGGAGAAATTTCTTTAGGCATTGTGTAAAGTTTGCATTAATAAATGTGGCATTTTCATTGATCATACAAATTTTCCTTTGACCAGACTGCCCTTTGTTTACATTTTCCACTATTCTATCAGCTTCAAACGTGACATGAATTCTTGTAATTGTTACTCTCATTGTTTCAATTATCTTTGAACCTCTTTAACATGCTCAGTTTTTCAATGAAGTTTCAAAGGCCACTTGCATTTGTAAAAAGACAACTGAACTTCTGTCATGTTTATTATGGAAAATATAATTTAGTAATGAAACATATAATCTAGCAATGACTGACAACAATGAAAAACAGATTTTTGAACTATCAGCTGATATGTTATTTCTATCCCTGTTTATTTTGTAACTATAACCGTTCAAGAGTGTATAAATTTATTTGAGACACTCTGCATTTAGTTTTACATATTTTGTATAAATTATGAGACATGAAATAAAATGTGTTTTTATGGTTAATTAAAGGATGTGTTTAATACAGGTATAAGTCAATATACCCATTTCTTTTTCATTATTGTTACCTCCACTGTACTACAGAGGTCACCATACAGCCAACTTCAGGCTGGAAAGGTACCACCTTTCATTCTTCCAGAAGCTTCTGGGTTTAAGGTTCTGGGTCAGTCTTGACATTCATCATACACTATCATAAAAACAACATTTCTTTGCTTTATATGAACACTTTAATCACTTTGTACACCAGATATATAAATAATACACAACTGATTACTTTATAGTCCAGTTATTTTATTAAGAAAATACAACCATCACTGTAACTTTGGGCCTATCTAAAGCAAGGCAATTTAAAAGCATGATGAAATTTGATCCTGCAATACATAAAATGATATTTGACTTATGAGGTATATTTTGCGAATACAAAAAATATATGAAATTATGTAAAGTAGCCACTGTTCCTCCAAATACCAGATATTATTTATTCCTCGGAAGGGACCTTCCAGGAAGGTACCTTATTCAAAATTTTCAAAAATGTTTTCTAATATTTGCTTTAATTCTTCTAATGTGAAATCTTTCACTGTCTTCACAAAATGACAGAAGAACCTCTGTTTTGAAATTTCAGAAAATTTTCTATTAAAGCTGAACAGAATTCTATTTACTCCAATTCATTGAGTAGCTATACTGTATCCTAAGAGTGTAGAAAATGTTTTACCAAAAAGAAGAGCAGGATTATAATTATCATTATTATTTTTTTGTAAATGGACTGAGTCCAATATATATATATGAGTGAGTCCAAGCTATATTTTGTCAAGCAGGTCTGGTTCTGATTAATTATAATGTGTGGTTAATATAAGTTCATTCTTTAAGTATCATTAAAACAAGTTTTATCTTTCACGTATAATCCTACACAAACAATATAACAGGCAAAAATCAAGATCATGCACAGATAAAGAAAGTATTTCTTTAATACTGAGGGTCATGGTGGACTTTAATATTAGGATTAATAACTAAGTAGTAAATAAGAATGTTATATATTATTCCATCTTTTGTGGCCTAACTACCATAATGCACCCTATTCAGATTAAAGATTCTCCCAATTGCAGTTTATTTGAGAGATTTTGCATATTTTTAAGAAAAAATTAATGATCACTGTAAATTTCTCAAATACATTAACGATTAAATCTGCTATTTAATCGTAAATCAACATTGAGAGCCAATAATAATAAATCATATGTAAATCAACAATAAGAATAATTTTAAATAAAATCATTGTCAACACCAGAATTAGTAACTATGCTCAATTATATCAGAATTAGAAACAGTCATTGTCATTTTTGCGTAATTTAAATTAAATATACTTTGATGCCTTTAATAAAAGCAAATATAAGTTAGAATGCTCAACACCCTGAACAAAAAATTCATATTTCTTTATGTATACCTGGTCCTTTACCTATGACCTCATACTTAACCTGGCTTAACTTTACATTTAAAAATCAAAAATCAATTTTCATCTCATTAACAGTTAAAGTATATTATTCTTACAGATTCTGTTTAAATTTATCTCACTGTTACCAATGTCACAATCAAATTTACACTGAATAGTGAATAACCCACTAAATTCACCCTCTGAGCTTGCCAATTCTCACGGTTCCTGAGTTAGCAGCACACACTTTTTAGATAATTATTACATAAATATATTTTATCTATATATACAAATGGAGGCTGTGTGTAGTACAATCTTGAAACAGTGCGTACAAATATATAGATTTAATGTAGAATAACTACAAATTAGATTTATATGTTCAAATGGAGATTATACTGTGTTTGGCAACAACTTGCAACAGTCGCATGTAAGTTTATCAATTTATGTAAGAATAATTAGAGGTAAGTTTTATAAGGAAAATATTTATTATTTTTATTTCCTTGTTTATATAGTTTTCACAGACATGTTTCGTGTTCAGCATGGAATTCAATACATAAATTGTATATTTTTATGTTCAACATGCTGCAATACTGAAAAGTATAACATTTATGTCTTTAGTGAATACATAACATCATATATTACTGAAACAATACATGCAATACTTATAAAGCTAAAATCATTTTTAATCGCATGCACCACAATAAAATACTATGATCCTAATTCCACAAAATCAACAGAACAAAATTTTACAACATTACAAATATCCCAGCCCCAATTCTAGTGTTCACAAAAGAACAAAATTTTCTTTTATAACAACCACCTCATTAAAATACTTGGCCACCCCTCCATAACTACCAGAAACTAAAACCACAAACACATAATCTTGATATGAAAAAAATAGGCTATAAGTAGATTTAAGTTTCTGAAGAACTTTTGCCAGACAGTTCTGCTGAAACTGTTGAAAATCACATTTAATACCTTCCAGCATGCAATAATCGCCTTTGTCAGTACAGTTCTGTTATTATATAAATTTGAGTGCCAAGATAAATTTTTTTCTTGCTTTAAAAAACAAGTAGCAGTTATTAATTACACAGGAAAAGGTGAACATGTTTCTTTCTCTGATCCTGACCTTAAAAAGTTCTTCGCAAGAAACAAAATGAGAGAAACTCGTGCTAAAATATAATACGTAAGTTATTTAAATTTTAATGGTATGGCCAATACAGAGTATCTAGGGTATTTCGATAGTCTAACAACTTACAGTGATGAGTAGGAATCTAAGAGATATAAAACTAATTTTGACACGTCTGGAGGTTTAGTAATGAAATATTTAGAAGTCCTGCGAGATTTGAAAATGTAAGTTTATTAAACTTTACAAAGAAAATTTAAACTAGAGAGGCAACAATATATTGTACAATGATTTGAAGCTGTTGTCAGTGTTTTCCCAAGATATAAGTTTTCTTTAAAAGAACAGAAACTAAAAAGTATTGTAAAATGCTCTTATAATCCATTTTAGGGACAGCTATGAGGCAGTGCATCAGAATATTAGTTCACATCAAGAATGCTTTGAAAATCATGGTTTACATTATTCTGAATGTCAATTCTGTAATTAAGGAAACCCTTTACAGTTGCAGCTTTCCAGAGAAAACAAAATGAGATAGCAGTAGGAATGAGATAGCAGTAGATAGTATAAGTGTAGCAGAGAAATGGAAAACTCCAAAAGGTGTTAATTACAAGTAAATAATTATCTAAAGAATACAAATCACAAACCAAGATCAGTATTACAGTAGAAATTCTATTGTTTTCTTTTTTGTTAGATCAAATAGCAGTACTTAACTCCACCATCAACAAATAAATTTCATAATCCACCAACAACCACTCAGCTCTTTATTAAGGTAAACAGCAGGTAATTGTTTAAGGTAAAGTGGGATCATGGAAAAGAACCCTAATACAAGAAATTACTATACAGTTTTAGTAATGAAACTTATAATAGAGGTAATAATGCTCTTGCTTGTTGCTTCTATTGGCACAGTTGCAGTTTATATTGATAGGAAAACTCTTCAATCTCTTTTGAGGATTTCCATTTTCCTTTAAAATCTCAGCCTTTGAGTGGTAAAGCAGAAGGCAGTTTCAAACAGAAATGAACCTTGTAGCATTCTAGATAACCTGTGAAATGTCTACAATTAGAAATAGGCTTTTCTATCAAGCCTTTTCAAGAAAAAAGATATCAAGAAATTCACCATAATACTTATGAGTTGTTTGGTGGTTTGTTCATCTTATATTTATTATTTTCATTAAGATTGCAGACCTTCTGTTAAAGATACAGCCTTTTATTCCTTCCTTCCTCAAATATGTCGATCCAAGAAAAATTAGGCTTTAATAAGTTTAAAGAATTTTTGGATAACCTATCTGTAGAAATGATTTCTGAAGATGGCTGACCTTTTGATGTCAAGAAGAGTGGCTGTTTTATCTATAAATGAGATAAAATCTTTTTAAATGCAATAAAATTACTCCTGACCAATGAGTAGTTTGTGATTAACAACACTCTTTATTTAAATTTGTCGGGACACAGATTCCTAAATTGGTTTTGGAAAATTTCCCACATATTGCTCAAGTGCTAGTAGCCATTTATTTGGACTCACATGCTAGAGTTAAGCTATGGTTTAATTTGTAGGTTAATTAAAGTGGTTTATTAAATGGATCATAAGTCATTATATGGATCATTGTATTCAGTCCAAATTCACAGTCACTTTTGCTTCTTTCTTTTGAAATTATAACCAGGAAGCAGTTTTTATAAAAGTTTAAAATTTATAAAAAACTTTTTGGCTCATATTTTCAAAAATGTTTACAAACAAGAAATTTTCAAGAACATTTTAAAACAGCTGATATTAAACCATTTTTTTTAAATCTGAAGTTCCACAATAGCCTAAATATTCCATTCTAGGCCATCAGTAACTTAAATAATTTTTCAAAAATTTATGAGAAGTTGATTAAAAATTTGCTGGTTCAATTTAAGAGAAGATATAATATTATAAACCGTAATTGATCTGGATTTCAAACAATTAAGTGTATTGAAATGCTTTAGCTAACCTTATCAATACCACATTAGAAAATTTTAATGATAAAAAATATTTGGTTGCCTTTTTAAACTCAGCTAAGGCTTTTGATACGGTTCTTTACTGAATTATAATTAATCAGATTAAGAATCAGAAAACTGAAGATGGCCATAAAGACAGCTGAAAACTTTTTAAAATAAGTTATTAATTTGTTTGCCACTACAAAATTTTATATTTTTAAATAATCCAATCCTGGTTAGGCATGGCATAATCTAACCTTACAAAATGTCCATTCCCATTTCCATGTACAACGAGCTTCTGTGATGGATTAATTAATTAAGAAAAAAAAATCGCATCACCTACTGTCATGGACAAAAATCATACAAAACACCCAAGTGTATTTGTTTTAAATTCAAGCTTCTTCTTCAACATAAATAGCAATTTTAGCAATTTTCTTTTTTTTATTAAATAAAGAATGTATCTCTGACAAAATTAATGATGATTTTTCACCCTAAAAATATCATTAATTTTGTTTTCAAAACACTTTTTATTCTTGAACATTGCTTTATTATCACATTAACCCTGGATGTCATAAAATACTAACCACTCATTTATAAATATTCAGTCATTCATCCCCATATAAAAAGAAAATGTATATTTATACATAACAGCAGAATAAACATTCCCAAATCACTTCATAAAAAGAAAGAACATACAAAACACTAAACAAAACATCCAAATTAAACACTTAACAAACTTCTCAGTCCACTTGAATTTTACAAGCACAATAGATTTAACAAAAACTAAATATTAAACAAACTAGCAAAACATAAAATCAATACATTATTTGACTATTTATTAAAGGTAGTCTGTAACTATTTTAGGATGAATGCCACCACCTCTGTGATAGTTAATTGCATCAAAGAGGAGTTGAATTAATAACTCTTTAAAAAAAAATTTCTACGTAAAATGAAAGTAAATTATTTATAATTTTTAAAATTTTTAAAATATAGTTTAATGTCTTGCCCAGGAATATTTACACTTCACACTTTTTCCATATTTACTTATATGATATGTGCTCTAACTTGCCTATAAAAAAAATTTACTATTTTGCAATTATAATGAAAAAATGACTATTTTGCATAATTCGAATTACCAAACACTTTTGGTAATAAAAAATTAAGGTAATACATAAGTGTAAATGATTTCATTTCAGCAAATGAATGATTTCAGATGTGAAAAAAATCCAGTAACATATGCAATGAAAAACCTTGTAATGTTAAGAGTTGAACTGCTTCTCTATCACACTACAAGTCAAAATAGTTCTCATATGTAGCAGTGTTTTAGCATCACTGACTTATTTTCAGCAGAGAAAATGTTCTACTAACTAAACAGATCTTCTACAGTAAACAATAAATGAAGGAATGTATTGCACACCACTTAGTAGCGTGCAATATTAGTAGTAAGCACGCATTTAATGCATTGTACAATCATGATGTACTGATTTATTACTTTATGCTGTAAGCTGAGCCAGTCTTTCTTCTGGCTGTGACATGAAAATCACCAGAGATACAAGTGATATCAGTCAAATTTGCTTTCTCTAAAGTAATAGTGTTTCATATACTGCCAGTTTGTGGTGAATAGAGTGAGTAGAATTGATTACCCTCATTATCCAGTGAGGATAAACAATAGTGGCGAATTAATTCATCAAGCATTTCTCATAACATTATGAGAAAAAACAACATAACATTAATGATTTCATCAAAAAATTTCTCATAACCTACTGTTATAGACACAAGTCATACAAAAAAACCAAAGTGTATTTTTTTTTAGATTCAACTTACTCTTCAACATAAGTATGGATTTTGATGATTCTTCTTTCTTTTATTTTGTAGAGGATGTTCCTCTGACATTAACTAATGGTGATTTTTTACCCTAAAAATACCCTTAATTTTGTTTTTCCATACATTTTTTATTCTTGAACATTACTTTCACATTAATCCTGGATTACTTTCAGATTAATCATAAATACTTCCTATTCATTTTAGTTTTTTCTGGCAATGTATTCTTATAAAAAGACTGGCATTTTTCAGTGTTCTGTGTCTTTTGTTAAGTTGCGTTCAACTATTTAAAAGAGATCAAATCTTATGCAAAATACTACAAAACTGATAAAATCCTAATTAATAGTAAGAGTATAATAAATATGTATGTTTTTATTTTTAAAATTTATATTCAAATTTTGGATTTAAACCTCAATATTTGAAGATTTATATAATATAAACTATAACAAAAAAAAAAGTAATTTTAAGGTAAAAAAAAAAAAAGAAGTAATTTAATGTAGTTATTTAAGAGGCATTTGGATTAAGAGTATACCCACAGCATTAGTGACCTTAAATAACTTTATAGTAAATTAAGTTTAATTGTTTCATGCAATTTTTTTATCACTCTACACTAATAACTGATTAGTTAGGCATTAAATGACAGGCTGAAAGGGATTATTTGACAGTAACATTGAGACAGATAATTAACTACTTTATTAGTATTAAGTAATTTTAATAATTAAATTACTATATCTTGGAAGAAAGAAGAATTAATTGGAGAGAAACAACATTTTTACAGTTAAAGAGATGAAAGTAACATTTAACAGATGACATTATTATTAATGAAAAAAGAGAGTTATGAAAGACCGAGTACTTGGAAGGAGGCTATGACCTGAATCCTGCCAAAGACCTCAGAACAGTAATTACAATGGTAATACATTATTTCCTTTATAAAGTATTTATTCCTTTTATCTACTTCCTTTAAATATAGAATAGAATATTAATAAACACATTACAGCAGTGATTACCTCAAAAAGTTGAGTTGCTGGAACTCACCTGCCCCTTCTGTCAAAGATCAAATTCTAATATTTGAATCATAATTTATCACCTAACAACACAAAGATCACATGAATGACTCATTTTTAAATAATACACTTTTTCATGGACATGAAAGAACATGAATGATTTTAAGAAAATAATAAAACTGAGCTGTGTAATTTATTAATGTCATATGTCTGCAGATGTTTATAATGTCTTATATTTACAGACTTAGGCCTACAAACATCATGCTTCTTTTTAAAGCAATTGTGTTTCTATCAGAAGGAAAAACTTTGTGTCTGATCAGACTGAATTTCAGTACAAAGCTTAAAACCGTAATCTTGCTCAACCAGAATTCAGAAACAACTGTCACTACATGTAATTTATTTAATCACAAATTTTGCCATAACTAGTTCAACAATAGCGAGTTCAAATTTTGTACTAGTCATTTAAATCAATCTGGTGTTTTATAAAATTAAACTACACCCACATGAGTCACCACTTATTAAAACAGGGAACCACATTATTGTTCCTTCAGAAATTAGTCATCTCAAACTGACTAGCCCAGGCAGTTAAGTTATTGGTTGAAATGCAATTAATCTTTGTTTCCAGGAACAAGCTGTAGTTCTCTAATAAACATTGTACCTGTCTTCATTAGGTAAGTAAAACTACTCAAACATATTCCAAACATGAAGGAATCTTCTAAAATAAATCTCTTCCATATTTAATAACTATATTTTATTATTATTAATACATACATATAAAATTCATTGACTTCATGTAATAAAAGATTTAAGTGCTTATCTACACATGTTAAATGTTGACAAATCAAGGCCAAGGCATATTAATTACAACTGATGTTGATTCCTAATTAAAATGATGCAACACAAATTAAACAATTTTTTTAAGTACTCTACTACTGTTTCACCAAACCCAAGCTCATAATTTTTAAAGAGCATTTTGAAAAAATAAAGTTTGATAGTGTTACCTTATTTCAGCAGTGTGAATTGAAGGTTTCAGTGGTTCAAATGCTTTTAAGCTAATTAAGTCCCTTGCTTTTCTTACACAAAATAAATAAAAAATAAGACAAGTATGATTTCTTAGATATTTAATTTAAATAACCTGTATTTTTCAGGTTAAATTATTAATGATCTGCCTCAAAATTTTTAACCATTCTTGTTGCCCTCTTCATTATTCCTATCTCCAAAGATATAAATTTACAAGTACTTTAAAATTCTACATTAGCAGTTCAGGAATTATTCACACGATGGATTGTAACTATGTAACTTTGAAAATGGATAAAACTGTGGCTATGTTATTCTCAGGTAGACATAACATTATTAATTCTGTGGGGAGTAATGTCATTAAAAATAACCATAGTATTTCTGCTATTCATAGTGCAAAATTTCTTCTAAGGTTCAAATCCTAGTAAAGGCAGTCACTTTTATACGGATTTGAATACTAGATTGTGGATACTGATGTTCTTTGGTGGTTGGGTTTCAACTAATCACACATCTCAGGAATGGTTGACCTGAGACTACAAGACTACACTTCATTTACATTCATACATATCAGCCTCATTCATCCTCTGAAGTAATACCTTATGGTGGTTCCAGAAGCTAAACAGAAAAAAGAAAGAAAGTGCAAAATTTCTGGATGTTTTTTTAATGATTTCAAACTAATTTCATTTGCAAAAAAAACTCAAAACAAACTGTTTTTGCTTTGAAATGATTTAATAAAACTCTAAAAACATCTTCAGTATTAAATATTTATTATGTTTACAAAAAAATTCCCATTTTAAGAATATGTCAACCCTTGATGAACCTCAAAAAATCAGAACAATTTTTAAAATACAAAAATGTGCTGTCAGATCTTTGTTCGGCACCCATAAGTATTAATTGTGTATTTTGAGATGCTGCTCTGATCAAGGGTTTTACCACAGTTTCCCCTGACCCAACCAGGAAAATGCTGAGACAGTTTTTTTTAATCTCTGTTGCAATACACATCCATTCATAAAATGATATATGTAATGTGTTATGTACTGATGAGAATAAAAGATATGTTTATTCATAAACAATAATTGATTCTTTTTGGTAATGTATTTGTCTAGTAATTAAGATGTCAAAAACATTATATGTATAACAAAAGTACACTAAATAAATAAAAAATAAGACAAGTATGATTTCTTGGATATTTAATTTAAATAACCTGTATTTTTCAGGAGCTTTCTATTTCTACACAGGATCATGATTATAATATCTAAGTGCTTTCATAAATCTTACCTTATCTTTTATCTCTTGTTAATTTCTTCTTTGTTTTGGTATTGTCGCTTTGTTAAAATTTTAATAATCTTAGCTTTATTATTATTTGCTGTTAATATTTTTGTTATGTGGTATTTATTTCTTGAAAAAATGGTAAAAGACTAGCAGTGAATATTGCTTTGAACCCAATTAAAATAATGATTTTTTTGATAATTTTTTATGTTTCTGATGAAACACACAATATCTCTATAATATAATAATACTCCATGTCTTACTTAAGGTATTCAACTGAATTAAAACCTAATTTCATTTAATTTGTAATGTTCTTAATGGTAAACGTGGGAGAATTAAATCATTTAAATCTAAAGCAGATGAATGTAATGACCTTAATCAATTAAACATTTTTATCTGAAAAGAGAAAGCTGTGATTCTGTTACATGTATTCTATTCCTATAAATTCTGATGTGATTTTTTTTTTGATAGCCAAGTGCAACAATTTTAAAGTCTCAGTATCACCATATGAAACATGGTTTCTGTTGGGGAAAGTTACAAAAATAAAATTACAAATAGCTCGTTTTTGCCAAAAGAATATTGGGCTTTATTTTTACAGAATGAAAAACAGAATTATATAACCATGTTCGTAAAAACAAAAAAAATGCATAAAAACACTATTACATATTATTGTTTTAAGCCTTGCACAAAAGTTCCTTGTGCGATATTTATATACAATAATCCTTAAGTAAAGTATAGGTAAACTTATTACATTAAATATTTCTTTTACATAAACACAGTGTATAATAACGATACAGAGTATAATAATAGTATCTTATTGTTTAACAGAGGATTACCATAATATTTAGTAGACAATTACTGTTTTTTGTTAATGAAAAACAAATACCTTGATACTCGCTGGCACAGAATGTAATCTGGATTATCACAATAGAAAGTTCAACAGACGATTATTGTAGAATGAAAAATCATCAATATATTGATATTCACTTACGGAGGATGTAATCTGGATTATAATAACAAAGAGTTTAACGGACGAAAAACACTAATATGTTGATATTCAGTTGCACAAAATATAATCTCACAATCGTGGATTTTATATATGTCTTACATAAGTTCCTTTAAGTTAATATTTTACAATGCAGTTATAGAGAAGAAAAGCACAAACATAATGTTTAAAGGATCTTTAACATACAATAAAAAGATTCATTGTTGTAGAATATGAGTAATTTACTGGTTAACTGCATGAAGTGTAAACTTCGATGAGAGAGACTGTAAGAGACGATGTTCAGAGAGAGACGACGCACAACGACCACAACGAGAGACTGAAGAAGCAGAAGTGAGGAGAATGACCACCACAACGAGAGACTGCCGAAGCAGAAGTGAGGTGAGACTGGCCGAGAGACACACACATACACACACACACTGAGAGATCGCGAGAGAATAAATGAGAAACTGCAGGAGACTGAGATGTAACGACGAGAGACGGCGAGAGAATGCCCTGACTGGAATGGTATGGAATGCAAAGTTGGCGGGAGTTTGCAAATTATCCCTTCGGATTGCAGAGCATGGACAGTGTCCCTTGCTGCTGGGTGATTCTATCGGGCGTGTTTTTAAAGGTTTACTTTATATGACGGGTCTAATTTTTCAATTTTTGTCTTTATTTTATATTTTGATTTTAAGGACGGATTTAATTCCATTCCAATCCGTTGTTAAACCAGCGTTATCGAACCCATTTCATGGGCCGACCGCGGAAGACTAGGCTTTTGAAAACCTGTCCTCCCGACGCTACATAGGCTAGCAGGAATACGCCACAACGGGGCACTAACTATATGGAGAAAGCAATGCGCCCCCTTCTCTGGAGGAGTCGCAATTGCTGATTTAAACTAATTTAATAGTCTTTCTCGGACTCCCGTCCGGGACGTTGAGTCGCGTAGACGATCTTCTATCTTCTTCTTCTTCTTCTATCTTCTTCTTCTTCTCCTTCCGATGACCTCTTCGTTCTTCTTTGGCCTGCAATGCCCTAACTGGAATGGAATGGAATGCAAAGTTGGCAGGAGTCTATTACTCCCTACTCCATCGCAGAACCTGGACAGAGTCCCTTGCTGCTGGATCATTCTAATCGGGCTTGTTTTTTTTTTAATTGGTTAATTTTATATAGCGGGTCTAATTTTTACAAGTTTTGTTTATTAATTTAGTGTTTTAAGGACGGATTTAATTGCATTCCAATTCCGTTGTTATACCAGCGTTATCGAACCCATTTTACGGGCCGACCGCGGAAGGCTAGGCTTATAAAGCCTGTCCTCCCGACGTAATTCCCCTTCAGACCGTCCACTGAAGTCCTTTCGGTGCTAACTCTAATAGGCTAGCAGGAATACGCCACAATGGGGCACTATCTGTAAGGAGGGAGCAATGCGTCCCCTTTTCCGGAGGAGTCGCAATTGCTGGGTTATTTTGTCTGATTGTAAGTTTTGAAAAGGAGAGGGTGTTTAGAAGCTCTTCATCCGCTTCTGGTATGGCTGCCCTTCAGGACGCATCTCTGCTGGGCTCTCTTCCGGACTCCAGTCCGTGATGTTGAGACGAGTGGCTGGTCTTCCTTCTTCTTCATCTTCATCTTCTCCCGAAGACCTCTTCGTTCTTCTTTGGCCTGCACTTTCCAAGAATTGGTAGTAACCGAAGTTACATACCGTTAACCTTGTAATTCCCGAAGCCCCGAAGGGCTGAACGGGGGAAAGTGCAGGTTTCTTCGCTCTTCTGTGCTGTCAGTAGCTGCTGGACAGGTGGCTGCTGATGCCCTAACTCTGGTGGTGAGGCGGCTTATATAGGGTAGTGGAGCCGAGTGATGTCGATAGAAGCCGAGTCCATCCGAAAGGAGCTGTGTGAACGGTGAGGAGCCGCTAAATCGTCAGGCGCCGAGTGCATCCGAAAGGAGCCGAGTGAACTATGACGAGCCGCTGAATCGTCAGGCGCCGAGTGCATCCGAAAGGAGCCGAGTGAATTGTAACATGTTTACGTTTAGTTCTTTTTTTTATTTTATTTTTTAAACATTATACACGTGAAATAATACAGAATTAAATCTTAATAAACAATCAATACAAAAGAAATAAATAAAAATCAACTGAGCATATATTTATATGTATGTTAAATGGAATGCATTAATTTCAGTGTATGAAAAAATTTCTTATTTATAATTAAAATATTCATAACATCGAAATACTGTTAAATTTTAGGTGAAAACAAATCAAATACCAAACCATTTGAATTAACTTAAAAACTGCTTTACGCAATGGCGTAAACAGTTTCCACATAAATCTTTGTCATAAGAAATACATCAATCACCTGTTAATGAATATGATTGTTTAAATTAAACACACAAACCAGACATTTATCTGTGGCTGTGATAACCATTTAACAGTTGATATCATGAACAAATTAACTGTCCATGCATTTTGAAAATATCTTTAAACTGATATTACTAATTGAAATAACGGAGCAGTTGTATCAGTTGCAAGAAAATGCAATCTTATTAACAAGGATGTTAACTGGAATTACAGTTTATAAGAAAAAACTTTGATTAACAAGAATTTTGGTGATCTCAGTGATAGTTGGCCACTCATTCCTGGTCTTGCCAACTCAACTTCTTAAGAGTATCTTCCACAAACAATATTTGTCCCTTAATATTTAGAGACAATAATACTTGTTATTAAGTAAGTATGCTCTATTCTTCTGATATAGAAAAAAACTGTACAGGAGACACTTATTAAAACGTAATTAAAGATAGCTATCATACTAATATAATCAGTTCTAACAATTATAATAAATACAATGATACTTTATATGGAAATATAAAAATGAAATGTGAAACATCATAACCTAAAATTTAAATTGTAAGTAATCAATGGATTTTATTGTGAACAAAAAAATAAGAGATTAATCAAAATTTAAATGAAATTAAAATTTTTATCAGAATACATAGTTTAAACAATTAAACTTCCTTATTAGAAATTTGTTTACATGAAATTTTCCATATTCTAATACCAGTTGGACAATGATTGAAAAAGAGCAACTAATCATTTCAATTATTACAGGAAATATTCTTTCTTCAATTTTGGTAGACAACATAAATCATAAACAGGAGATACTATTTTGGTTGGGACAAGAATTTATACTATGAAAAGGGTTTGATGGCTTTCTGGCTTTATCGTAGAATGTGACTTTGCTGATGTAAAATGACTAATAAAATTTGCAGTTACTTAAATCAGCAATATCATTCATAAACATGTGCTTTTGTAATTTTTAAACAATCTCAAAAGAACACTAAATAATATCTTTAATAAAAACAGAATCAAGGTTGTGATTAGGGAGTTTAATGCTTGATTTTTTAAATATAATGAAGAACTTTATAAAATTTAGCAAATATTTTTTATTTTCAGACATTAATAACTATCATTTCTAGAAGTAAAACTAAAACTGAGATATATTAACCATCAACAAATATGAAATTGACATCTGTATGGGTAAAGTGATCTCTTATGATCTGATGGTGCTCCCAGGAACTTAGTACTGAATACCCATTTAAAAAATATACTGCTGTTTTTCACAGTATATTATAATATGCTGTAAATTATAATTGATAATTATAAATTATAATTCACTTCCTAGTTAAAATCTCATTTGCAAAACTTGATTCAAAGTGATTCCAAGCTCATTGAGTAAACAACATTAATTTTTAAGAATTTTTATTAAATAATAATTTAACAGTAGTTAAATAAATAATTTAATTTACAGTAAATAACACACTCAGTAAAATATTGTTGAAATCAACAAAAATGAAAAATCTGATGTGGACATCACATGACTTCCTTGTACCTAAAAATTAAATTACATATACACATGCACTTATTTCATTTGAACGTGAGGTATGATCCTCCAGTTCATTAATAAAAGTGGAGTTCCACAATTGCTAAAATATTAGTTTTTATTAACATAAAATATCTATACAATTATTAATTCAACAATCTTACCTGAAATATTAGGTTAGAGTAAACGTCCCTTGATTATTCTTTAAATAAATTGTTTACCAAATAATCCAGTAGTAAAAACTGATTATTCTGCACCGTAAGGTCAAAATTAATATCTGTAACCAGTATACAGGAGTTCACTAAACAGAGTAGTTAATTATTTATTATTAATTATTATTTATTAATAATTATTTATTTTAATTAATATTTATTATTAATTAATAATTATTTAGTTAATTATTATTAACTTTTATTATACCACACACTAGAAATCTTATGCATATTACCCACAAATTAAAAAAATTCTTTTTATTCAATTTAAATTGAATACAATTCAAAAATGTCTTTTATTTTTATGTCAAATAATTAAGTAAAATGACTTTTTTTGAATAAATAAACAATTTTTAAAAGAATTTGCTAAGAAAATCAAAAATAATATGATTCTAAATTATAATTTTCAGTTAATATTAAATAACCAGATGTTTCACCAAATCTATTGTTTTTATTTTATTTTACTTCTAATTTTATTGAGAGATGAAGTCTGATTCGAACCGATGTGCCTTCCCTTTAAGATCCAAATATTTCATTAATTTAAAATTAATTTTAATTGCAATCAAAAAGGGAGGTTCACAATTATATGTTACAACAGTCCTAAATCAAAAATGTCAGCATTCTACAGCTAATTGTTTTTGAGTTATGCGAGATACATACACAACGCACAAACATGCGTTCAGATGTCATGCCGAAACAAGTTAAAATGGATTCAATGATGGTCAAAATGGATATTTCGGTTGAAATATAAAAACCGAAATGTTTCGCGATCACAATACTTCCTTTACTTCATACAAGGAAGTAGAAATGAATATTACACTCACATCTTATGGGTTGTAAATTCTTAAGCGGCCGTCATCAAAACTTCTTAATTTCTAATTGTGTATGCAAGTTATCTAAGAAAAATTGATTTGGGTGTTATTTTCTGCCCTTTCTAGAATTGTCAGTGTAACGTTGTAGTTGACACGTTTTGGAGTACCTCCATTCTTAGAAATACTTTTAACACGAGTCTTCCTGATTTGGGATCGTTGAATAATTACTGATGTTAAGTTCCTCCCAGTCGCCATCCCTACTGATGTGGCCTTTTTTTCCTGTTTAGCCTCCAGGAATCACCATCAGGTATTACTTCAGAGGATGAATGAGCGTAAGTGAAGTGAAGCCTTGTACAGTCAGTCTCAGGTTGACCATTTCTGAGGTGATGTAGTGTTTTACTTTTTTTGATATCAGTATTATTTTGTTAAAAACAGTTTTATTTATATTACAGAAATCTTTGTTTTTTCAGCGTTAGAAATGATATCTTCCTTTTTCCTGCTTAGTCTCTGGGAATTACCATTCAGGTATTACTTCAGAGGATGATATGTGTCAGTGAAAATAAAGTGTAGTCTTGTATAGTCTCAGTTCGACCATTCTTGAGATGTGTGGTTAATTGAAACCCAACCACCAAAGAACACCGGTATCCACGATCTAGTAATCAAATCCATATAAAAGTAACTGCCTTTAATAGGATTTGAATGTTGGAACTTTCGACTTCAAAATCAGCCAATTTGCGAAGATGCATTCACCATTAGACCAACCTGGTGGGTTAATACTGATGTGGCCTATTTTGCTTTGTCCCTCCTGCTCTAACAGTTACATACTTTCTTGAAACTAATCCTTCTGATTCTTAATTTTAATGATTTAAAATTTTTAAACATTACATTAGATTGAATTTTTCTTAGCTTGAGTATCTTTCAAATAACAGGAAATAATGAATATGAAAAAGGAATAATAAGGAAACTATTGCAAAAGATAAAAAAGCAAAAATTAGGTGAGATCATACAAGATCTTCCACTTCCTGAACTACTCTGTTCTTCTTCTCTGTGTTCTGACTCTATTAAGGCGAACAATATTTTACTATACAAACTACTAACTGAACTCATAACCAAACCCACACCTCTGTAATTACCACAGTCATTTTTGTTGCCCCTCTTATAAATCACTAAAATATAGGTGATCTTTCATTTATAAGAGGGGCAACAAAAATGACTGTGGCAAAACATTCAAATCAGTAAAATATAGGTGATCTTTCATTTTTTGGGAACCTCTTGATTACTAAGATATCCACTGAATAAACATGTTGATATCTTAATAAGCTTATTTAGACCATTTTGCATACACCCTTTTAGACCATTTTGCAACTCTGCATACACCCTTTCTGAACCACAAGGTTTTTAATTTTTCAGTTTAGAAATAACTTTTCTTAACAGTGTTTTTATCTCTTTACCTATTTTCTGTTGAATTTCTCTTTCAATATTATCAAAAACCTGTTTATCTTCTTGGGATTTCTTGTTCAACCACTTAAGTTATGTCTGTTTCTTCTGTATTACCAGCTTTCCTACTTCTATTATACACCGTATTTTTATACTTTTTAATTGTTGATTCAAACCTAGAACTTCCCTTAAAACTTTATGGATACTTTCTTTCAAAATGGCATAGCATTCTTCGTAAGTCAGACAGATATTTGTCTTAGAGTACTGACCTGGATTAAATTCTGTGTAGATTATATTTAGGTTAATCTAAAAGATCTCTGCTTGGGCCTTCTTCAGTACACTGATCTCTCTTATATGTGTTCCAATGTGGTTATATATTTTACCTCTTAACAACTAGTTGCTTTCTTAATAAATAGTATAGTTGCTTCCTTGATCTTAAGTAGGCTTTTGATCTTGTAAAATAAATCCTTCTTAGCAAATTCATAGCAATCACTATAAAAGAAAAAAGTTGGGATGGCTCAATAATTAGTCATCTATTAAATTGGACTATACAGGAAAACAATAATTTTAACACAAAAAAAGTTTAAATTCATTCATAATCCACCTTACAATCAAATTATACCTCTTTAAAAACTGAGAACTGAAGCTGATAATGTAATTGCAATTAAAATTTGTCACACATTTAATAAATTAAAAACAATTAGTTTTATCTTAATCAAACAGTTTATACATAAAAAATTATGGCTTAAAAATAAATGATACTAAAACTTATTTTGTTAACTTTTAATTAATCAATGAAAATTCACATATTAATATAACAATTGAAAATAACATTATACAAGAGATTACATTTCCCCATACATTAAGATTAAGTTTGGGCTTCAAACTTAATTAGTACAATCAAAATGAAATATTTTTTACTAAAATGGCTTCTGAAATACTCACAATAGGGAGATTTTCTCATTAAAACAACCAAAATTAGCACTTTATGTTATTTTCATGTATTTACATATTAGATATTCTGTTCTACTTTAAGGAGGCCTTTAGGAATATATATTTACTGTTAAACTTAGGGAATCTTTTAATCACAAGTTTATCCCCTAAAAAAATTGTTCCTTAAATTTTTATATTATAGATTCATGCATGATCTGTAAAATTTCCCGAACAATTAAAATTACACAAAAAAGGGGGAAAAATTGTTTAAAAAATTACAGCCAAATATAAAAAGTATTAAATTCTTATCACTGATAAGTTTACTCCATGTTATACTGTTATACTGTTAATCAGTGACTAGTGAACAAGTTCTTCTCACTCTTTTCAGAATTAGGCTTTTCATCTTTCCCCACAATTTATTATTATTCTTATTTAAAAGACTGATTGTTGATAGTTTTAAAATTTTATTGTTTTTCTTCAAAACAAAATATCACATTACAGATTCATTTCAACTAAAGAGATAGTTGAGTTAAACAGATTACAATATCAGTTGTAATAAAAAATCAGTCCAAAGCCAAGCAGTTGTCTTAACAGTATGGTTATATTTCACTACTTTAGAACAATTAATCACATTACTTACAAATGCATATGAACTGGTAAACATAATTATTGATTTCTATATTGGTGGACTATCTTTATTAATCAGTTGAAAATTTATTTAGCTTACAGCACACACAGGTAGTTTTATAGTGTTAAACATTCATAAAAATGTGAGAGAGAGCGCACGCACATGTGTGTGTGCAGAGAGTGGAGAGAGAGAGAGACATACACACACACACACAATCTAAATATACATTAAAAAACTAGTGGCCTCTTAAATTAAGTTTTTTTACCCCCTCATTATTTTTTCTGATCTATCTAATTTAAGGAGTCTGATCTTTTTCTCTAAGGAGTCTGAGATGATGATAGGATTTACCCAATTTTTGTAAACAATGACAATAACTGGTCTATTATTTATATATATATATATATATAAATTTTTTAAAGTTATTTAAACATGTTATTCATTGTATGATTTCAATAGGATTTTCTTCCCAGTGGTAGTCTCTAAAATAACCATAATAAATAATGACTGTTCATGTTTAATGGTGGATTAAACACTCAAAAGAAGAAGAAGATTATTATAATTCATTGATTATGATTATTAATTAATGAACCCCCAAAATTCAATAACTAAATAGAACTCACCAGCTGTAAAGTGTGTTAGAGTTCTTGATCATCTTTATCTTTAGTTCTCACATTGGTGTGTTGAAAAGTACATAATGCAGGAAGTAATGTTGGGTCTGCTTTCCCAGTGAAAGGAAATTTCAATTATTTCACACCAGTTATTATTACTGTTTACGAAACTCAGATAAATCCTACCCTTTCCTAAAACCCCTTGATGATTAAGTAAATCAGAAAAAATAATGAGGGAGTAGAAAACTAATTCAAATAGACACTAAAAAAAATTGGATTAACCTTTTTCATCTTTTACAACATTATTCTATTATAATGTCAAACATATAGCATATACAAAAAAAATATACTGTTTGCAAGATTTTACATGTTAATTATATTTGATTAAATAAACTGTTTTAATATTACTCTAGTTTAATTTAAAAAATTTCCCAAACAAAAAAAAAATAAAATAAAAGATGAATTCAGTGTGCACATGCATATACATACACACATTGATGTAGGTGTAACTGTGTTTCCAACACAAAGGAAGATCTAGTTTTATAGAACTTAGTATTCTAAATTCAAAGCAATAATACCGGTGTCTGAGAATTAGCTGGAAAATTTTGATGTCTTGTTAGAAAAAAGGAAGACCAGCTTGTTGGTAGTTTTAAAATTTTATTGTCTTTTTCAAAACAGAATGTCACATTACAGATTCATTTCAATTAAATAGATAGTTGAATCAAATGGGTTAATTCAACTATTCTACCTATTAAGAAGAGCTCAGCCAGTCATTAATGGATAGGCTCTCCGTAATAGGTATCTCATAAAGTTTCCCTCTACAAATATAAGATAGTGCTGTGATTGCATAAATCATATGTGATTACCCACAATAATGCTGCATAATCGCAAATTTCAGTTGCCATGAATCCACAGATGAAAGTACAATGCGTAGAGTGATTTATTTAACAAAATCAGACACAGAAATTCAACGCAATTTTATAACTCTGTATAACTTTGAGCCACCCTCTAAAACAAATATTCGTTCATGGTATAATAAATTTAAAAGAAACTGGCAATATTGAACATAAGAAGGATGCAAACAGGCCTAGAACATCAGATGAAAAAATGAAGATCATTTGTTTGCAGCCCTGGGAAGTCAACTCAGAGTGCATTGCATGAGTTAAATCTTCTGCAATATACCATTTATGATGTTTTGAATAAACGATTAAAATTACCTCCTTATAAATTACAAACATTGCATCACATTGCAACACATTTCCTGCTAGAAAGGAATTTGGTGAGGAAATGATTTTAAGAATTAAAAATGATGATTGCTACCTTAAAAAAGTTATGTTCTCAGATGAAGCTACATTTCTTCCACATGTCTGGAAAAGTGAACTATGAACGTTCAAATATGGGGATCAGAGAACCCACATGTTACATTTGACTGTATTGGAGATAGCCCAAAAATTAATTTTTGGAGCGGCTGCTTCACGATCTTGTGATTGTAACTTTTTTCTTTGCAGAAATGACAGTTAATGCGAATATCTATCTGGACTTGTTAGAAGGGTTTGTTTACCCTCAGCTTGAATAGTTATAACCTGAAATCATATTCCAACTTGATGGAGTGCTGCCACGTTGGGGTTTATTAATCCATGAATCCCTCAACAACATATTGGATTGACATTGAACTGCTTAGCCACCTCAATTGCTGAACTCCATGTGATTTTTTCCTATGGGCTTTCATCAAGGACAATGTATACAAAACTCGTGTAGTGAATATTGATTACCTTAAGAAGAGGATTGTTAACACATTCAAACTCATAGATGTGGATATGTTACAACATAGATATGTTGATATCTATGTTGTAACATAGAGTGTTGAACAAGAGGGCATGAAATTGATTACTGGTTGGATATTTTGTAAATTACTAATGGTGCACATAATTAAATGTCTGATTACAGGTAAAAAAAAACTTTCAATTTCAAAGTTTTTAAATTCATAAAAACCGTTTTTGTATCTTAATAAATAAATAATTTACTCAATATCAAAGTTGTTCAGATAATTCTTGACACCCAGTATTATATTATTTTATAATTATATTCTATATAGACTTTAATAAAACCATTTAAAATGTTTACATGAAAGAGCCTTAAAATGATTTTTCAGTCATAATAAGAGAACAAAAAATATTACTTTTATAATAAATGTTAAAAAAAGTAGAAAAACAATTCTATGCACCATTTAAAAAATCAGAGCATAATTATATTATTCATTATATATTTAAATGGAATTAAAAGTGATAGCAGAACATCTATATCAATTAACAGCCAAGTTAAATCAGATGATAGATTCAGGTATGCAGGAAAGGTTGGAGTTAAGATTACAAATCAAGGTAAAAAGGGTGATAATGTGATAATTATACATGGTGACAATTCTACAGATGTTATTTTTTTTTTAAAAATGACATACAAGAGCTTTGAACATACATGGATATGAGAGAGAGAAATAGTTATTTTGCTCTATCATTAAAAAATATTAAATGAGGTCTTGTCTTAAAAATACAATATTATGTAAAGCTAAATTACGTAAAATTAATATAAATAATAAATTAATAAATAAAACATAGTGATAATATATTAAAACAGCAACTGAACCATAATAAGGCCCTTTCCCATACATTGATGAACTGTGCTGTTACAAAAACAAACAAAAATCTCTAATCTGACTGGATAGATATACACTTTCATTTTTTTGAAATAAGTTTTTGTAGTAAAGGTAGCAAAGTTTTAAATACAAATGCATTACATTAAAATTGTTAATTTACTAAACACTGGTCTACATGATTTAAGAATGCCAAACAATGATCTAACAGCCTGTGTTTGTATATCAGAAAAGTATTCTGAAATTTTGAAGGAGCTGCAAGAGATAATTATATTTCAGATGAGGTTATTTGTAGACATGATAAATATGACACATTAGTGTTTCACTAAAACACTTTGATATACTTTATACACATTTCTTGATCCTACTAATATAATAAATATTATTGAAACCCCTTTATTTTCAAAAATAAAAAAAAGTACAGTGAATTGCATAAAAAAGTACAAACCATAATCTATAATGTCATCAAAGACGAGTTCATACTTCCCAAGTTTGGGTTATATCCATATGCTGTTGCTAATTCAAGAAAATAACTCAATAACCATTATTTCTTTGAGTATGTAAATGTGCATTTGTATGCATATTTGTAAATGCATACAATATACCTATGAATTGATCAAATCTATACATGAAATATACATATAACATTTGAAAAGTGCTGGATGATAAAAAGTTTTGGAATAAATAACACAATAAAATGATCTGTAGGAGTATATTAATATTTTTTTTTGTCTTCAGTCATTTGACTGGTTTGATGTAGCTCTCCAAGATTCCTTATCTAGTGCCAGTGATGACCAACAATGACCGCATCAGTAGTATAAATAAAAATTTTCTGAATTATTTAATCTTACTTATTTTTACTTTTGAATTCCTTTCTGTCAAACCATAACATAACATTTTAGCAAGTGCGTATTACTTTATTTACTTTTTTATTTCACTGTTTCTTATAATTTAAAGGTTTTAAGGATGTACTGGATTTTAGTTACTTTTTTTTAAAGCGCAAACTCATCTTTTAATTTCACTATTATAATCATTACATGATTATAATTATCAGATTTCTATTTTACAAATACTTTTCTTTAATTTGAATCTCAATCTTCTTCCTATATTTTTGAAATTTAAATATTTTTTTCTAGGCCATATTATTAAATCTTCTTTTACAGTGTTGAATTCATCAATGAATTCATTACATACATTGATGAGAAACAACTGAAGATAAATAAAAAATTATTAAAAAAATATTTTATATCATATATTTTTTATGCCTATTTAATCATTATTTTAAAAATCTTTAATTTTTATATTTTTTTAAGCGATTTCTGTAATAGTATAATATAATAAAACCATTATGTAATAATCACTCAGTCATAGTAATACCCATACAATAATAAAAATGACAATAATACATGCAACATGCAAGTATTCACATATATTTATATACATACATGCTAACACATATGGATAAAAGTGTATCGTTGACAATTATTTTCTGACATATATTATTGTTTATAGATGTAATTATTTTTTGCTTAATGTTTTATTATCAACAATTTTATTAATCTTTTGTTTAAACTTAATTGAGCAAAGTATCAGATTTCATTTTATTAACTAGTTATTTTATGTCTTTCATTTTATATTTAAACATTATACCATCAGTGTGTTTAAAAAAATATATTATTAGTTTAATGAAAGGATACTCAGCATTCAGAAAGGTAAGTTTCCAGGAAACATTTACAATATTATAATCTGTATTTGTTGTAAACAATAAAATTAAAGAGGAATAACTTCCATAACAGTTATGGTATAAGCATTTGGAAAAAGAAGGTTTTATATTTATAATTTCTCACAATACTTGTTTTTTTACAAAATTAATTGGTTAATCAGATAAAAGCTGAATTTTTTATTATTATTTTTTTTTTTAGTGTTAACACAAAGTGGATCACTTTTAAATAAATTAATTCATTAAATAAACTAGTTCCCATATGAAGACTTCAATAAGAATACAATTATATATATATATATATATATATATATATACACAGTAACATTAGCTAAAAAACATAAATAAATGATCATAAAGTGAGAAAATATAACTATGTTCCAATAATTTATTTATTTCAAGTTTTGATTCATAACAGCAGACTGTAAGATTTGATATTCGCTCTTGATATTCATAGATCCTGAGACATTGTATTGACTGTACCAATCATGTAAAAGTATTCTGATTAAATGGGGATAGACTGACTCAAATCCAATATACACAACTAGTTAACCTTTAAATTTGAACCTGGACACTTCATTTCATAGAACAGCTTTGGTAACAGATGATAACATACAATGTTTGCCACTAAACTTGCTTGGTTTGCGTTATATAGTGTTGCACAGTGTTGTGGTATTAATTTGATATAAATTATGGTAGAATAAGGTTTTTTTATGTCTTACAATTAAGGATGTGTATGTACAAACATACTGTAAAAAATATTTTGTATATAGACTGAACTTATTTACTTTCATTGACTGAAAGTATATGTAAACTTATAAAATTTTATTTGTGTTATTTTCCTTTGATATTAACTTTTGTAATGATTTTAAAATAAATTTTCCATTTAAAGTTTAAATGTTATACACGGATTATGTTAATAAAATGTTTGAAGATTTATAATTATTAATTGTTATTTATGTATCATCTTATTATAATAATTATTTAGGTAGCAGTTGAGGTACTGCTTATGACAGTCTGAATAATTTTCAGATGTTATAAGTAAAACAAGTAGTAAATGAAGTTCAGCATTAGTTCATTCTTGACATTTTCTTAATTATTACTTTAAAAAAAACATAGAAATTAAATTAAACTCTGATTGAAAAACTCCTTGAAAAAAGTAAAAAAATCATTAAAATGTCATGCTGAGAAAAATATTATATATACGTAAAAGAGAGAACTAAGGGCACTATGAATAACTTCCAACATTACAATCTAATCTAATTACATCTAATAAATAACACACATGAATGTATAAAAACATGTTTTTAAGCACGTAGATATACTTCCCTTTTAGTATTAAAAACCATGTTTTAGGTACAAGTACTATCATTAGGTGTGATTATACTAGTACAGTATTATAGTGGTGATATAGATAAATTAGTAAAAAGTATATTTACCAAATTTATATAAAATACTCTTAAAACATATTGCTTTAAAGATAGATAACAGCAGAGCTGTAATTGCACTGCTCAATTGTTGTAAACTGATAACGTTTCAATTGATCTATGTTTGTTTTTGTACAAACTTTATTGCAAATAATGGTAGAGACTGAAAATTAGTTGATTGTTGTTATAAATGATCAATTTTTTCTGAATTTTGGACATTTTATGTAATTAGATTTCTTGATAATAATCGTGGTTTGACCTTTACTACAAAAGGATATGGGTATAAGAATTTTATAGCTATTAGAAACTGGTATAATTAAGTTAAAAATTGAAAACAGTATATGTTTTCTGATTTTCATAAAATCTATTTAAACTTGATAGTTGTTTCGATACAAAGTATCTTTTTTGATATTAAATACTGAAAACTAAAGCTCAAAAATTAGATGCACACAAGGTAAATGCCTTAAATAAGTAAAGATGAAGTACTTAAAGTGTAGATTTATGTATAACTGATAAATATTTTATCATAATGTTTAGTCTCTATTTAATATCTGAGCAAGGTACTGAGTATCTGTGGCGGCTTGTAGCTAAAATTAGTAGGAGTGCTGCTCCAGAAAATTTTTTTCTGAGCCTTTTCAAGGCCATGGTTAAAGTTTTCTGTAAAATAACAGAACCAAAAAAAAAAAATGAATCAGATAGAATAGCTGGAAGCAGGATAATAATCTAATTCTATACTTTTATCATATTCAAGAACATGGTACGCGTTTTTAATGCGTTATACACGTTTAATTTAATATGGTATACAGTTTTGCCGAATAAGTAATAAAATGTCATTACAGATAATATTTTTTAGTATTATTAGATAATAATTTAATAAAATGTCCACTTAAAAACAGTATAGACCAGTGGTGCTTAATTTAAATTTCTCTGTACACAGAAAGAAATACATAATTAGTTTTTACTAATTACCTTCTCTTTCGACCTTCCAGAGTGTTTTTGGACAGATTTTTCAATCAAAGAGTACTTTCTTTCCGCTATCTTCTGATCACTATTTAAAAAACAACTAAACTACTTTCTCATTCCTTCCACTGACTATACTAGAAAAGGGAATGAACAAAAGGGAACATTTCATATAGATGTGTAGTAAAAAAAAATCTTCCACCAGCATGCCAGGGTCAGCACTGCAGAAGCGACAGTGCTCTCCCTTCCTTGTAGCCTTGCGTCCAACTTTTTATGTGTGCATGTGCACAACAGCCAAACACCATACCACTGGAACTGTGAAGTACACAGTTCCATATAAAGATTTTTGTATATTTTTTTATAAACTGGGGGATGGCTGACATTAAGCTTAAAGATTATATACGTTGTACTAGTATAAAGAAAGAATTTAAAAAAAATATTCATTATATTAAATGTTATTGATAAAATCAAGTGGAAATAGGAGGTGCTGCAGTTCCACAAGGCCTATACGCGAGCCCCCACTGCTGAGTATCAAAAAGCTGTTAAGTAAAATAAATTTTGTGAAAATCAAAAAACATAAGTAATTTTCATTTTTCAATTTTTTATTAAGGATTTTCATCACGTAAAGGCATCATACACCGATTATTTTATCAAATAAAATCTCTGATGAGATGTTAGCCTTACGGTATTTTAAATTATTGCTTAGTTCAAAAATTATAATGCAGAACATTTGGTTTTACAAAAAATATTTGAAGAATAACCTTAATCCAAGATATATGAAGCTAAGAACTAACAATAGGACTGCGCATCAGCCAGGAAAGCATAAGTTGCAGGCGTTAGTAAACAGATAGTTGAAGAAGGAAAAATCCGATATTGAGAGTTAAATAATTTCCCTTAAGTTAAACATACATTCAGAATTAATTTTTAAATTACACAAATTGAGTTCCAATTATTAGATTTGCAAGTTAGATCAAAAAATTAAAGGAAGTACAAACAGAAAATATTTGAAGCAAAAACAAGAACTTAGTACTTTGCAAAATGTTGATGCAGATGTAGGCTTGGAAAAAGTAAACTCTCAAATCATGTGTTTTTTGATAGATTTATGAATTTAACATATGTCAAGTTTAGTGAACATGAAATTCAACTTTTATAGTAAAGCTTTAGTTACAACCTAAAGTCAAACAAATCCAAGAAGGATTTGTTGATTTAAAATTAACAAAAATGACTTTTAACAAAAATTAAAAATTGTAGGAATGGTATGTCATTTTAGAAACTTCAAGCCCATAAAAAATAAGGCATAGAGAATGATATAGTTTTTAAATGTTCAGATAAAGAAAAAATTATTATTACTTTAGAAAAATGTAATTATACCTTAAAAACCTTTGGATTTTTAGATCCTGACAAATTTTATATTTATTAAGTCAAATCCTAAAACTAAATTTCAAACAGAAGTTAAAAGAATTATTCTATTTTCAGGGAGAGTGATGATTTTGACTTTAACAGTAATGAATCTGCAACTACCCAAATTATACTCTCTAATTAAATTACACCCAGTTAGACCAGTCATTTCATATGTTAATGCTCCTGCTGTTAAACTGTCTAAGAAGATGATTAATATTATCCAATCTTGTAAATTTCAATCAAAATTTAGTAATAAAAACTCAACTGTACTTGTTGAAAATATTGAGAATCTGTATATTCTAGATAACTCTACACTACACTTTCTTTTGATGAAAAAACTTGTTTCCTAGTATTCCAACAAAAGATCTTATTAATATTGTTAACAAGTTATTGATTATGGAAAAAAAAATTAAGGAAGTTACAAGAATTGAGATAATTGAAGCATTAAATGTTTGTTTCAATCAAAATTACTTTGAATTTAAAAATAACATTTACACTCCAAAAGAGGGTCTAATTATGGGTAATCCACTTAGCCCATTAGTTGCTGAAATTTTTATAAATGATTTAGAAAATGAAATTTGTGCTGATCCTTTCTTCAAATATTTCAAATTTTGGTGTAGATACATGGATGATATTTTTGGTTATTTTATGGATAGCTAGAGATAACTAGGAATTTTCTTCAATTTTATTAACATATTACATACAAATATTGCTTTTACTTTGAAGTGGAACAAAATAACCATCTTTTTAGATTTAATTATAACAGAAATCAATAAAAAACAAGATTTTTGTACACATCACAAACCTTCACACACTAACACTGTCAATCACAGTACATTATTACATCCATTTATGCATAAACTGGCAGCTTTCAACAGTTATATTCTTCATAGATTATTAAACATTCCAATGTCAGACAATAATTTTGATAAACAACTTAATATTATAAGATAAATAACTGTAAATAATGGTTACCAAATGAGTCTAATCGACTAACTGCATCAGAATAAATTATACAAAATAGCAATCAGCAAAGTTTTTTCTTCAAGTAATTCATTCCAACAAGAGAAATTTTACACACTTAATTATATAGGTGAAACCACAGGAAAAATTAGTAACCAGAAACAGAAATTTTGAAAATGCTTTCAAATCTAATAATTCATCAGGTAAATTAATTACGAATAACAAAAAGTAAATATGATTAACTTAAAAAACGGGAGTTTACAAACGTTATTCTTGTGATAAAGTTTATACTAGATAGACAGGTAGATGTTTTTAAAAACATATAGTAGACAACAAATTTTGCTTTTCCAATAACAAAAAGAATTCTAATTATGCCTGTCATTTAATTGATGAAAATCATATTTTTAGTCATAATTTCAAAGTGCTACATGTTGAGAACCAAAATTTAAGACTAAACCTTTTAGAGTCATTGGAAAGTAATAAATTAAAAAAATTTAATTTACTTTTAAATAATTAGTTATACTTGATTAGTTCTGTTATTAGACTTATAAATGTTGGGATAAGTTTCAAATCTAAATGTAAGTACCACCCATTTTCTGAAATAGACCAATAGTATTAATTGGTAAATATATGTAACTGATAAATGTATAATGGAATTTTACTTTTATTTACTTTTTCTTTACTGATTTAATGCATTTACTTCATTTGTATCTAACTTTTAGTATTCTGTACTTAACATCTGAAGAAGGTACTGTGTATTGAAAGTTGTCATGATTCAATAAATTTAATGAAAATCAAAAAACAAATATTGCTCTTATTTTTCGGTTTTTCAGATGGATTTTCATTAAGCAAATGCATCATCCATCAATTATAATTATAGTTATTATTATGAAATTAAGTGCATGAATTAATTTCTTTCTAGTTTGACTAATACAGAAGCTACAATCATTGTATTTAGTCATGTAAATTCATGATTTTACATAGGTCTTTTGTTTTTAATATTTTCTGTAAAGTATTATTGATTTTAAGTGATATGATATCATTGGTTTTGAAATGATGTTGAATTATTGGAAGTTTTGAGATGATATTGAGGTATGTGAATTAATTTTTAATAATATTAGAAAGTAAATTAATTATTTAACTGAGATAAAGCTGTTTCTTTTAATTTTGTTATCTTTAATCCTCTTTTAAAACAAATTGTTAGGGATGAAGGATGTAAGGGATATATTGAAATGAAACAACTGGCACTAGATAGGTAATCTTTGAGAGCTGCATCAAACTAGTCAAATAACTAAAGACAGAATAAAAAAAAAAAAATCCTCTTTTGTTATGAATTAATGTTTATTTCAATATCATTATTTAAAGCAGTGGGTCTCATTACATTATGTTCATCTTGGAAATCTTAATTTCCAAAAATTTGTCAAAGTGTATTAAATAATCCACATATTAATGCATTGCAGGCTATTTTTTGAGAATAGAGTGCTCAGAACCAGCATGTTTTTGATCTTATTTCTGACATTTTGATAGTCAATATTATGAAGATCTTTTGTTCTATAAGACAGAAAATGTATGCAGCGGTCGATATATGTTAAAGGAGGTCCAAGGTCTTTTTTATCACATAAAGGGATTTTAAACAGAAAACCAGCTTTAAATTAACAAATAAAACTGTTATTTCTTTGTTTCCATATAATGAAAAACTTCTTAAGTATTCGAATCATATTGTTCAATGGAAATATTTGTAGGGAATGCACTAAGCTGTATCTATATCTGAAGATAATTATTTTAAAAGAAACTGAAAATTGTATGACAGCAATTGAGAAATATTAACTGGATGGATTGTAGCCAATTAAATTTCAATGTGAATAAAACCAATGACTTGTGTTTTATAGGGAATTGTCCCACAGGAAGAACATTGCTGATTGCATGAACACATTTCACATTAATAATAATAATAGTATTTCTATTGCCCACAAAACAAAATTTCAGACTGTCTTATTAGATGGCAAGTTCCTCTGGGATGATCAAATTGATTTCGTATGAACCAAAATCAAACCGTATTATATTGTTCTTAAGCGTTTTATTAAACGCTAAGGCTGTCATCATTATTAAATATTTTTTATGCCTATATATATTTCCTTATGAAGAACATTGTAATCTCTTGGGGCTTCCTCAAAAAGTCACAACAAATTTTTAAGATAAAAATATAGACTGTTAGATCATTATCTCGCACCCATAGGTATGAATTGTATAGACCAATATTTTGAAAATGAGATATTTTAACTTACTCTTATATTTAATACTTACGAATTTGCAAAGAATAATAAAAAAAATTGGTGACTTATTCTTAAAAAATAACAATATCCACCTTTACCAAAACAGACAACAGAACTGTTTTCATATTACTCAAACACAATACTTTGTCTAATACTTTACGAGATACCTTATGCTTCTATTACCAATTTTAATAAATTCCCAACCATTTGAAAAATCTTCCCACCAATTTACCTAAAACACAATTTAACAATTTTCTTTATGGAAACAATATTAATCTGATGATAAATTAAAAAATAATACTGTTTAAAAACAAAAAAAAGACATGATTATCTGCATTCCTTTGAATGTGTACATAAATATGTGCTCAAAATAATTTTTAGTAGTGGCTTTTAAACTGTGAATTATTTTACTGTAATTTCTTAGATTTAATATAGTTAACTTAAATTATTTAATGTAATTGTATAATTAAATAATAATTATGAACTTTAAACAAATTTATTTCTTAATTTGTTTTTATATCTATAATTTATCTTATATTGATGTGATATACATAATGTATTTTCATGTTCAAAATAAAGATTATTTATTTATTTATTTACTATAATGGGTAAACCTTACTCCAGTGATAAAGTTGAATATTTTTTAGCATATCTGAATTTAGACACAATTCATTTTAAATCCTTTACTCAGAAATAAGATTTGATAAACAGACATTTGATACTTTCTTTAATAACAAATAGCACATGAGAAATATTCACATAACTACTAAGTCAGACAACATGAGGAGAATCCTGAAAATTTATAATACTCACTCAGTTTATATTAAAATAAAGTTCAATTTTTAGTAAATGAAAAAATGTTATTTCTTAGATTTTAAGAATACTCTACCACATATATAACATAAATTATTAGAATTATTTAAACTGTTCTTTAAAGATGAATGAGATGAAAAGCACATTTTTATAGTAAATATAAAACACATTAATACATTCACTAAAATAAATGAAAAAGGTTTTTTAAAATTTAAATTAAAGCCTAACTCGCAACACACAAAATAATGTTCTTCTAGCAAGAGTTTACGTCGGTGTCTCAACGTTTAATAACAAGAACAAGTTAGTACATTCTAGTTACCAATATTTAAAAAGATTAATCAGATGGTTTTCCATCAATGAGCAGTTTGTAACTGGAGCATATGTATTTCAGAAACAGCTTCCTTTAAATGTTCAATATAATATAACTGAAAAAAAAACTTGTAGAAACAATTTTCAGTACAACTGTGAATGAGAAAACAAGTTCTTTTCATACATTTATATTTAAAATAAAAGTGTAACAAACAAGTAAGCTTTTGTTTGAAGGTAATAATAATTGTGTCAGCTAGCATGTTTAAAAACAAGATTTTTGCCTAACAAATTTTTATTACTCGGTCTGTTTAATGTATTTACTGAGCATAAATTATTGACGAAGTACTTAAAACATAATGAACTGTTATATAGCATCATTAAACAATTCCGAACAATAAAATTAAAAAAGTAAACTACATACATACACACACACACACACCGAGAGCGAGAGAGAGAGAGAGAGAGAGAGAGAGAGAGAGAGAGAGAGAGAGAGAGAGACACTAACAAAAAAATACACAAATGAAATATTCACAAGTAATACACAGAACTCCAGTTTAACTTTTAGACTACAATAAAAAAAAAATCAACACTATCAGATATTACTAAAATCACAGACTCATTAAACTTATCTCATTTAAAAAATTTTAAGTAATGCATAACGAAATACACTCTATTGTGTTGCAGAATTTATAATTTCAACTGCATCATTATTTCAATGCATTTTAAATGATTAATTTTTAAATTATTAAAAATATTACTGTACTATCAATGTTACACTACATGAAAATACATTAAAATTAACAGTAATTCAACAGTGAAAGTCAGATTGTACTCTTGCATTATGCACTGTCACGTACCACGTGGTACTGAGTTTTCTCATCAACACAATGATGAAAAATTCACTTGTGTAGTATTTTTAAAAAGTAAATATAAATAATTATTTATCTGTTTTGGGTCAATACAACTGCACTACATTGCCTGTAAGATATTCTTAAATCATAAAAAAATTAGTGCAACAATTCATTCAATGTTAATTGCAGGAGACCAATTTAGGCTCCCCATCTAGGATACAAATATGATTTTACCTCATGCTCTCAACATGCGTGCATAGAGAGCATGTACACACACACACACACACACAAAAAAAAAATCAACTTCAACAGGGTCACTACAGAGTTGCCCTGTATTTTAGGTGACAAAGACTATCTCACTTCCAGGCCCCAAAAAATTAACAGAATTTACAATTTTATACATTATTTGATTATATAGTCTTTATTATAAAATATTACCTAAACTAAAAAATATGTTCCATAGTTCAACTATTTTTTTGATTTCCTACAATCTTAGTCAATCATTTTGTTTTGTTTTCTATTTATTTTTAACAGCTGGTTCCATTCTATATCAAACACGGATTTTCCAAATTTCATCTTGCTATCAAAGAAAAAGTGTGTAAGGAGATTTTGGGTCTACTGGTTCAAACAGCTACAAAAAAAACATTCAAATTACAATACATAAAAAGATAAAAATTAATACTGCTTGTTTAAATAATTAAAAATTGAGAAAAATATATATATTATTCTTTATTACCGACTTTCCTTACAGCCTTTTAATTTGTATGTATACTTATTAAAACTTTCATACAAATCACAACTTCTTCAGCTTATTAAAAAGGATAAAAAATTATTAAGTAAGAAATATAAGAAAAAGATACTTTGTTTTCTTCCAATCATTTGTTAGTTAATAAAACTTTATTGAAAAAGAGGACTTTTTAAAAAGAAATATATAACTGTTTAATAAGTAATAGGCAAGTGTTCATGAGTATACAGGAAAACTAAAAAGCAGTAAAGTAAATCACTTCTGAAATATTAACTTTAATATTATTTTTCTGATAAAATGTATTATAAAATGTGTGTGTGTGTGTGTGTGTGTATGTACACACACACATCACAATGTGAATTTAAAAAAAAGAAGCTGCTCTTAAAAAATTTGGTTTGACTTGTCACTTTAATAACTGATATTTGAATTTTCATTACTGACAAAGAATTGTCAAATATGTCACTCATACATACATACTTCATTCATTAAAATGAGTTAAATAAAAATAAATAAGTAAAAAACATAATCATACAAGATTACATATAAATCATTTTTATTACAATAAAAAATACAGATTAAATCTTTTATACACATATTTTTGTTTTAACAGATTTAAAAAGCAATTAATTTTTCAGAGCAAATACAAATTTCAAAATGATAATCATTATGTTCATTTTAATAAAATAACAATGACTTTTTTAATTATATGAAACTATATATTTTCAGCTGATAAAATAGTTCTCATCAATTTCACATTATTAAATAAAAATTTTCTATAAAAAATTATATCAGACTGTTAATGGACAACCTTTTACCAAATGGAAGATGATTTTTTTATATCTGTAGACTGATATTCTAATCTCTAAAGCATAATTTTGAATTACATCAATACCATTTTTTAATGTTGGTATCACCAACATACACAATGAATCCAAAGTTGTTAGAAATAAAGAAAACACATGATATATCAGATGACAGTAATTGTAACTGTAAATTCTGACTTTCACTTAAAAATATATTACATAAGTAATACTGCGGTTACACCATAAAAAGTTACGCAAACTTTTAAGTACAGTATGAGAATGCTGGTGTGTACCATAGTAAAGTGTACATGTAAGGAATACTAATCTATTTAACAACTGCCTGAAAAATTTCAGCAAGAGTTTTGACTACTTAAGTGATATTTTGCTATAGCCAATATTTTTTTTTAAACAGGTCCTTATGTTATGTTACAGAGATGTAGTGTTTCTTTCATATGTATTTTACTTTCCCAGTGAATATAACTAGAATAGCTATATTAAAGGGGAAATTGTGATGAACATGTCAAAAATGGGGATTGTGCTTTATTGCGAATATTTATATTTTAGGACTCTACTAGTTCATCTAGACCAAAAAAAAATCATGTATATATATATATTGTATTGTACTGCTTTTGGCTTTATATCTCAGGATTGACTGAAATGATTTTCTTCAAATTTAGCTCAAATATTTCTATATGTGGGGCATTGATCATATCATTTTTTTTTCAAAATTCATTAAGGGGAAGGGGGGATATCCCAAAAACCCACTTTAATTTTCTTCAGAGGCACTTTTGGGAAAATCTTATTAAAACAAATTTATTACCTACAATGAATGCATAAATAGTAAAAAAAAATATTTTTCAAAAAATCAACCGCCATCTCATAAAATTGAAATATGTTTTTTTTTGCTCTATTCCCCATCAGTTTAAATATGCTTTTAAATTTTTTTGAAGGTTTATACTTCATATATTGAGCTATCAAAAATGTTAACTATATTTTTAAATTACGAGGGCGGTCCAGAAAGTAACTTTCGTTTATGCCTAGCATGGAGGTGGGTGGGGATACAGCCGCCACCTTCGCGTCAAAACGTTTCTACACTCAGTACGCATTAAGCTGTCGTAGCGTGTAGACTGTGATTTTTCTAATTTGTTCGTTCTGAATTATTGAAATGTGCGCTTCAGTAAAAAATCCCACGAGTTGTGAGGAGCGTTCAGTGCTTAGGTTTTTACTGACAAAAAAACCTCAAACCAATTGAAATTCATCGGCAACTTTGTGAGGTATACGGAGGTGGAATGAGGTAGTGGTGCATTCAGTTTAAAAATGGCCGCACCAATGTTTATGATGAGGACCGGAGTGGTCGGCCTAGCCTTGCGACTGATGAACTGACGATGAAAATCAACGATAAAATTCGTGAAAATCGCCGCATAACGATTACGGAACTCTCGCTTCATTTCTCCCAAACTTCACCAAGTTTACTGCATGAATCTGTATCGGGGAAGCTTGGTTATCACAACTTTTGTACAAGATGGGGCCAAAAATCTAAAGCGGCAGATTTCTACAGGGAAGGAATTGAAAAGCTTGTACATCGTTATGAAAAGTGCTCAATTTAAATAGTGACTATGTACTAATAGTAATAGTTTAAGATTGTACCTTTCAAATGCGTATAATAATTAATTTTTTTTATTAGGTTGGTTTTTTATTTCAAAACGTAAGTTACTTTCTGGACAGCCCTTGTTGTATATAGAATCTGGACCTAAAATATAGAAAAGCTTTTTTCAAAACTTTATTTTTCTTATATTAGCCTCTATTGAAGTGGGGTGTTAAATTTAGTAAAATCTTTTTAATTAAGACATTTTTTAAGGTTTCCCGACTTCTAAACAAATATATAGGTTGATTTTTTGCTCTAATTCTTTAATTTTTATTACAAATTTTTTTGTTTTTTTCAGCAATTAAAGGGCTATCAAAAATTAAAGTAGCTTTGACACCAATATAATATTCTGGACCCAAAATGAAAAGTAATTTTTTTCATTACTTTCATAAACGTTATATTATATTTTTTTGTTAGGAATCACTTCTTTTTATATATAATTTTTTCCTAAATTTTCCCCACTAAGAAAGCTCCTAAAATCAAGAATTTTTTATTCAAAATTTGGGAATTCTGATGCTTAAATTTTATTTTGGAAATCATGACTTGACTGATGTAGCCAGGAAACTCATGCATTACGTTTTTTATGCTGTGAGTGAGACTTAAAACAATCTCATAGTTAGAAACTGACTTGTCACACAGACGTGGAAGGATGAGGATTAATTTCTTTTTTAATTTTACCATCTATACTGTTACAGTAAAAGACTCATATTATATCAGAAAATAATTAAAGGATGTGACTCTTAACATAATTTTCTCTCATTTGTCTCATTCGAACACACTTTTTAATGAACATATGTATGTGATTATAAATTTAATGTGAAACTGTTGTTAAAATCATGTAAATTATGTATATGGTATCTCATATAGATGTCAATTTATTTATTGCATATTAATCAATTTACTTATTATTATTTAAGATAATTTATTTAATAAAAAAAAATTTTTGAATGTTCAAATTTTAATGTATTTAATGTAAATTAAAAATTATGAAAAACTAGATTTTTAAAAAGATAAATTGAACCAATCTTTTAAGAGCATAGTTTCTAAAAACAATATTATAACACTTTCAGTTGCTTTTGCAACCATTTTCAGTTACCGGTTTACTTTTCATCATCTTAGCTATGCCGAGGCCAACAGTAATTTTCTTTTTTTTGAGTTAGGCATATATGTATTTAGAATTTCATTGGATTTATATTTTTATATTTTACAGTGGCACTGAATTCTTTCTTTATATATAGAATACTTTGATTATTGTGAATGTTACCAAATTTTAATTTGCATCTACGAGATAATTGGCAAATATTCACTCTACTTTGCTGTGGAATAATTTACATGTACATTGTATCTTTATTTATACCTGCATTCCATTTGTTTTATATTTGGTTTGATCTGTTCTTTACAAATTTGAAAGTTTTATGTAAATTATACAAGTAATTTGAATTTAATGTTGATTTATATACAATCCATTTTCCTAATATTTGGAACTGATGTAAATGAGACATTCTGGAGCAAGATTAGGTTAGTTAAATTATTCTAACACAGCCGACAGAATTCAGCATGAATATTCTGTCTTCTTCTGATATTATCAGAGATCGAAAGTTATAAGGAAAATAAAGAAAACCAACTTATATAAGGTTAACTTCAAACCACTTTTACGTACATAAAAAGATCTTAATTTTACATACGCAAAAAATGTTATTTTTTTTATATGTAAAAAAATGAAATTATCTATAAGCTAATTATTTCAATAATTTATTATTAATTATGATAATAATTAATTATTGTTATACTACTAAAAATAATTATATTTAATTATGTTAATAATATCTTGTTAATTCTATAATCGATTTATTGTATGTTATGTTACTATTATTATATGTAATATTTGATACTTTGAAGAAATCCTACTTTAATAATTTCTAATTAGCTCAAGAACACAGGCCAACCTATAAATGAGTTGTGCATTGTTTATATCAGTTCTAAATATGGACTTTATAAACACATATTTTCTCTCTTACTCTCTCTTGCTATTCTCATACGTAATTTTAATTTAATGATCTAAACAGTTAATTACATATGTTAACATGTTTAATTTTGTGTATTTAATGTTAATTTATATCAGTCATGGAAAAGCAAAAAATAAATTTTATTTATATGCATTATCATCTTCAGAACTTTCATTAATTTCATCATTCTCATTAAAACAGGCTTGTAAATACATGATTGAGGTTGTAAAAAAATTAATTAAATAATAAATAAAAAAAAGAGGTTGCACGTTTATGTTGTGCACAGAGTAGTTACAATGACACTGGGACTGTTTGCATAGTATATTAGTTGTGAAAGTATTTAGATACTTTGTACTTATTATTCTGATCTATAAAATACAAATTTTCAAGCAAGGTTTTATAATTAATGAGTGAACTAAGAAATACTTTTCTGTGCTGAATTAAAAAAACAAAATTAATTTTTTGTCAGAATCTTACAAATCAAAAATATTATTTTAACATATATATTTAATTAATTTTATTAAATGTAGAATAAAGAATAAATAAAAATAAACAGTAACATTGTGAATTATTTTGAAATTTCTAATACTTACATTTTGGATGCATGAATATAAAAAAAATTTAGAAGTTGTATCAAAAACATATATAGGCTATTTATTAGTTTTAAATAAACCTCTAATACTTTTTAAATTTTAATGTTGTATTTCCCATTTCACCATACGCTACCTCTCTCTTCAACACCCAGTAGTAATAAGCCAACAAGTTTGCCTAACTTCATAACTGTTATTTATGTTATAATAAACTCACCATATTCTTCAATGAAGCTGCCTAGGCTGTCGCAGTAGTCGCCAAAATTAAAATATTTAATTTCATCCTTATTTGCAGCCAAATCTCTTGACATTATTGTGAAATTCATTAAAAATGTTTTTGTAATAAGATCCTTTTTATTATTGTATAACAAATTTATAAAACTTTTCTATGCTTTTCTGCATTTTCACCAATGCTTCTTCAAACTAACATTAACTTTAAAATTTGCAGCCAGACAAAAATACCAGCTTCCAGTATTTTGATGAGTTGTGGGTGTGAATTTAGTAGTTATATATTTGAAACAGTTTCCTCATCTTGATTCAGAAACCCTTGTGTACCTTTCTTGTCACTAATGTATTAAACAAATAACTATGAAGTCACTTTATAATGGCCGGTTAAGTATAACAAAATGATCTCTATTATATTTTGATGTGATCATATTGTTCTTTCAAGTAAACTCAAGTAGCAGCTGAAATAGAAACAAGTACAGTTTCAATGTAAATTGTATAGTCCAATAATCACAGGAACCCAATGCCAATGCCAGGATTGTTAGTGACACCAAGATGTGAAGCGGTTCTTTGTCTCTGCCTATTACAGAAACTCACTGTAAGTGGATATCATTACTCTCAGAGAAACCACTCTTCTGACTCATCTTGTACCTCAGGTTTTATGCGTACCTCATAGCCATAAGACTGGGATATATAAGTATACTTATGACTTATGATCACTGTGTGCGGGGTTGTTGAGAGCAATAACTTATTACAAAAAAACAGATACTGCAACACATACTTTTTTTAAATTAATTAATTAACTCATACTAAATATATAACTCTCACCATTATCTTTTAATTCTTCATAGAACTGAGCTTTTTCCTGAAGTAATGGACCAAAAATTGGGGTAGATTTTTAACTTCCCTGTACAAAGCATACAGATAAGGCTTTCTTGATTTTCTACTCCTTTCCCACAAAAAAAAACCAAACCTCCTGTAATATTTTTCTTTATTTTTTTTTCTTTTCAATATTCCATTCCTAATCATTGAACTTTTTTCCATGCTTTTCATTATCCCATTTTTAAATGCTTATAAGTTTTATGCTACCATAACATTTTTTTCCCCTTTTTTAATGTCTAATATTTTTCCAATGAATATTAATAGATGAACTAATATTAAACCCTTCAAAATTAATAAAGCTGTAAAAAATAATCCCAAATGCCAGTTAATGATAGATTTGAATGTTGCAGAACAATAAAAATAACGAAATAGCTCTTAGTGTCCTCTTTAGGAAGGATATATTGTCTACATATAACTGTAGTATACGCTTATTTTAGTTATCTTCATTGACATAATTTTATTCTATGGGGCAGAAATTAACATATTTTTTTTGTTCTGCATCAATTTTGATACAATTCTGAACAAGGAACAGATGTTCAACTGTACTGAGAAAGTAAAAAATTTTTACAATCTTTTTTTGAAACTTCAACTATATTTATTTCATTAGAGATTTTATGACATGAAAATGAAGGCTAAAATGAAATCTCCAATTACCTTAGCAATTGCAGATGTCTTATATATTGTCAATCTAACGTACAGCTTTGTAAAATATTGAGTTATCATTAATTACTCTGTAAGATTAAAAATTATTAAAATGAAATTTCACTTTGATAAAAAAAATAATAATAAACAAGTGTTCAATATATTTAAAACAAAAAGCCAATTTTTATTTTACATTTAAGATCATTTGTGAGTTGCAGTTGATCTATTTACATGATTCTTTTCATTACACATTTAATTCTGTTCAATACAATTATTTAATTCTGTTACAAAAGCTACAGTCACAAAAACCATTCATGTAAACATCTACATGTTTAAAAATATCTAAACTGTGAAGGTAACCAAAGCGGATAAGTTCACATAAAAATTTATTCAATAATTACAATGGCTCTGTCATGCTTTCACCACTTGTAACTATTTAAAATTAATTGCATTTATAAGAAAGTAAATGATAATCAGCTTGTTGATTTGTTAGTTGCTGCTTAAAAAAAAACTGTGTGTGTGTATGTATGTATAAATTTACTTCTTACTATATATATACCTAATGTTTTTCCATTAACTGTTTTTTCTAATTATTGATTTACTTTTTAGATAAGAAACAATGGTTAAAATAATACTAGCAACATTATTCCTTGGATTCACATTTATTGCAGGTAACATTTTAGTTATTCTTATTCTGATGCACTGCTACTTTACTGTTGTATGTACTGTAAACTACATATGGTAGTTTACATACTGGTACCTATGATGACAGAAAAACTTTTATTAAAAGATTAAATATGTTCATAATTGAAAAATGGTTTCATGCCATCAAAGAATTCCTTTCTCTCATGAGTTAGTAGTTACAGTTTTAGGATTAGATCTAAGTTTACATTTTGACTCTGTACTCAGTACCAAATATATATATATATATATATATGGCAATAGTACTAAAGCCATTAAATACATTAATTATATTGCTTGTAATCTACAATATATTTATATAACAACCAAAAAATTATATATTCAGAAATCAAAATATTTTCTGTTGTCAGCTGGATTATATTAGTTTTGTTGTTATGTATTTTTGTACTGTTATCTTCTAGCTGTGCTTGCCTTTTTATTTTTACATTACTTGTTGGTTCTGTTAATGCTCCTTGAGATTGCTATCGTTACATTTCAGCTGGATTTTCTATTATACCCTTTGTTTGTGATGTGCTTCCACTTGCTAATAGGTTCAAGTCATTTCCTTCTGTTAAATCTGCTCAATTCTCTACAGATGAACATAATTTGAATCTGCTATGCTGCAAAGCATTACATTTATTTCTCGTGACTCCTACCTCCAAATTTCTGAGTCATTGGTGGCAGTAGAGATGTTATTGATAGTAGAACCATTATTTTGAACCTTTACTTAAAGTCAATGTACTTTTCTCTCCATAAAAAATTTCTTCTACTTGTTTATACCATGGTATTTACAACCTATCACAATCTTATTAAAAAGAGTCTAGTATCCTGGCCTTGTGTCTTGCCATTAAGAAATATTTTTTTCTACTCTTTTCACATCCATCTAATGTAATCTGTCTTCTAGTCTTCCAAAACATCAATATTAAAAGATGAACGAGTTTTTGCAGCCCTCAAACAGTAATTTTATTTCATATATTAAACTGCTGGACAGTATTAATATTTTTTTTATCAATCTTATGTGTTCCATAAATACTTAGCATTAACCTTTACTCATTAACCTTCATGATATTCGTTATAACATCTGAAGTATTGTCAGTCTTTGTGATAGAGTAAAAAATGTTAATCTGATTTACTGGAATAATTATTCATTGACACTGCATTGACAAAACCAGAATCGATGCCTCTCTATTGTTCTTTGTCTTACATCCACCATAATGGACATTCTCATGGCTTCTCGAGAACTTCCAATTTGTCTCAAACATTCTGGAACATCTGCGCGACTGTAAGCAGAAACGTGTATAAATGTTACAGCTCGTTCAATTCAGCCAATCTCAATCAAGTCGATCCTTCTATTGCCATCAAATCTATTGTGAATGTGTACGTTGTAATTTGTGTGTTAATAGCAATTCATGGTATTAAATATTCACGGCAGTAGATTTATACAGAATCATGAATAAATTTTTAAGTAGGCATAAGTGAGCATTAGACGATAGTGACGCATCAACAAGTGCACAGACGAGTGTGATTCTGAAAATAATGCCAAGAAAATATTCTCAGGAATACTTAAATGTTGGGTTTATCAATAATAAGTAAATGAAGAAGAAAGGCCCCTGTGTGTCATTTACTCAAAAATTTTGTCAATAGACAGCATGAAACCTAATAAATTTAAATGACATTTGGAAACGTTTCATAGTCAGTACATTAACCCTGAGAATTATTCAAATTAAAATTAAAATCATATGAAAAGCAAACATAAATTTTTAAAAAAATCTTTGTCTGTGAATGAAAAAGCTTTGCTTTCCACTTACAAAATTTCATATAAAATAACTAAATGTAAAAAGCCTCACACCACTGGTGAAAAGCTTATTTTTCCAGCTGCAATTGAGGTTGTAGAAACTGTGTTTGGACATAATTTTGCCAAACAATTGCAGTTCATACCTCTACCAATTGATACTGTTGCCCTTCAAATTGGTGATACAGCTGAAGATGTACAGCATCAGTTTTTCAGGAAGTTGCATGACAAATTGTTATCAACTCAGCTTGATGAGGCAACAGATAGATATAAAGATGTTCATTTCATTACCTGTGTTCAATTTTGCAATGGTATGTCAGCAGTAGAAGAACTACTTTTCTGCAAACCAATAGAACTCATAGCAACAGCACTCACATTATTTCCTATCTTAAATAATTTTATAAACGAGGCAAACATAGAGTGGAAAAATTACGTTGGAATATGTGCACCGATGGTGCTCGTTCAATGTCAGAAAGATTCCAAAGTATACAAGCAATTGTGAAACAGAAATCTCCACAGTGTGTCTGGACACACTGCACGATCCACAGAAAACTCTGGCTTCCAAGAAATGAGTCCTGATCTGAATATTGGTCTAATGACGGTTGTAATGGTAGTAAATTATATAAAAATGAAACCCCTAAAATCAAGAATCTTATCGGCGCTTTGTAAAGAGATGGATGCAGTACATTCACATTACTATTTTATTGCGAGGCAAGATGATTATTATGTAGGAAATTTTTGCAACGTTTTTATGAATTAAGAGATATTTTTAGAAGAGAAAACTGACCGGAATCTGAGAAGTTTCAAGATGGTTTATTTGTGATGGAATTGAGCTACTTGGTCAACATATTCAAGAAATTAAATACCTTGAATCTTTAACTCCAAGGAGCAAATACACATCTGTTGGATACAAGTGATAAAGTTAATGCTTTTTGTAGAAAATTGGAATTGTAGAGCAGATATTTAAAGCAAAAAAAAAACCTACAAGTGTTTGCAAAAGTGATGAACGTGTTGAAACTTACAAAGCTGAAGAACAACACGTGAAAGTTATTTTTGTAACAACTGAAAATCATTTAGCCATGCTGACAAAGAATTTTAAAAAGTATTTTCTTGATGACAACAACTTGATAGCAAGTTACGAGTCGGTTAGGGATCAATTTCAAAATACTCCTGAGGGCTCTCAACTGCCAAAGATTTCTTCTTCAGCAGTTCCATTTAGTGTTATCACATCTCCCTAGGGGGATGCGCACCACAGATTGAGAAACACTGATGTATGTGAACTTTAATCTTTAAAATGTGAAATTCCTGAATATTATTGCACTACATTATACTATTAATACTATATGATAATATAAAGTCATTTTTATGCTCTTTCCCATGGTTTACAAAATAAATGGCCTGGAATATAAATTACCCAGGAATGTATGACCTTCAATAACATGTAACTAGTATAAACTATCTCTGTATAACACTATCACCCATACAACACTATCTCTGTTGGTTATCCATATAACCTTTAGAAATGGTCTAAATTCATTTGTGTGACCTACTTATTAATGTAAAATGCAATATACTACTACATATTACAATCTAAAATCTTTTGCTCTTTTCATGATGGGGTCAAAAATAGGTCATTCCATTTGAAAAAAATCATGTTAACTTGAAATAAGGTCAAGGTCAAATACAAGATTACCATGAGGTGTCCCTCCAATCTGAGTAACTTTTGTTAAGATAATTTTTTTTATATTGTGCATACTTTACGAGAAAATCGCCTGGGGGCGATTTAAATGAAACACTCTATATACATATATTTTGTACCTGTTTTTTAATTATATTTTTTCTGGCTTATTTGACAATGACCTACATTTATATCTCTGCTATGTATTTGACATTGTTATGACATGTGTTATACCTAAAAAAAATCTTTGTGTAGGTATTGCAGCACAAAATAAATAAAATACAAATTTGAAGGCATTAATTGCTAAATATATAAATACTTTTTTACATGTATGTTAAAAAGTGTAGAAACTTCAGGTTTAACTTTTACTTAAAAATTTATTAATGGACTAATATGTTTCTACAAAAAGAAAACATGGTAATTTAATTTTAAATAAATTGGCAAAAAGATCTATATTATTAGTTTACTCAACAAAAATAGAAACTGAAGTAGGATATGATTCCTTCTTGCAGAACATGCATGTGAATATTGTTACTTTTTAAGAATAGAGGAATATTAACCAAATGTTACATTAAAAATACAAATTCAAAAGAATTTTATAAATTTAATTTACTAAAATTTGGTTTTCAATAATCATATTTACTATCACCAAAGAAAGATTTGACATTGATCCATTTTTGTATTCTAAAAACTCGTACTGAGTTTTTGAAGTAGGTAATTATGTTTTAGGTGAGACTAACTTGAACATATATAATAAATATTTAATAATAACAGGAGCTTAGCTAGCTATTTAATAAAGCATTATCAATCTTTTTTTTTTTTTTTTTTTTATTTATTTTATCTCCACTCTACCCGGGACGGATCTGCATTAAAGCTTAGCACGTCCCAAGCAGAGTGTCACTAGACTTGAACGAACCTCCCCGCCCGCCGGCTGTATGTCCGGTACGCCAGATCGGCTCGCCGGTTCGTATCTTTTGAGACTTGCCTTCCCTCTAACAAACCAGAGAGGGGGTAGACAGGGACTGAAGTTGTCGTTCCCAGGTCTCCTCTCTAGCGACCGGGACTCGGACTTTTCAATTTTTTTTTTTTTTGGTCCCATCATCCCTTATGTTAGCTCACTGAGCCACATCTTACTATCCACTTCTTTTGTTCTTAATATTTCGGTGACCACGTTCACAATCTTCATCCATTCTAGTGTTCCTTTCAGCATATATGATATTATTGTATCTGGAGTTATTCCATTAATATTTTCTCTATTTTTAACCTCCGTTCTTTTGTCGCATTCAAATAAAGTATGCTATGATGAATCCGGATAACGCAGTAAAGCAGTTATCGTACTCTCTTTAATTTAACCTGCATATGTAATTTCCGAATTCACCATGGCCAGAAAGGAACTGGGATTAATGTTGCTAACCCATATCCGCGATGGTTAGATTTGCTGCCGCCTACTTCCAACGATTCTGAATTAAGATTCCCCAGTAGGGTTTTTGGTCTTCCTTTGCCCTGATCATCTCTTCCAAGTCGGTTAAAAATTCATCATATCTATCTTCGTCGCACTGGGAGAAATATATCCACAGATGACGACACTAGATGTCAATCACATTGCTAGAATGCCACTACCGGATTTGATGTCGGTTATCGCATAACGGTTTGATACATTTTTTAAAGCTACATCTTGTAAATCATCAATAAACCAATCGTCAGAAGTTGTTATTCTAAGATTTGATTCAATACATAAAATGAAATCTAAATCTTGATTTAAGGCCATTTTCCATACAAGATCATGTGGCGTTCTCATTCTGTTCATGTTTATTTGTAGACTTTTCAGTTACATTACATAACCGGCCTCCGATCCAGTGTCCTATTTTTAAACAATCCAGACATTTTTGCAGTTCCAGAAATTCTTTCGCCCTGTGTCCGGTGCCTCCTCAATTGGAACATAGTGAGGCACGGTTGGGGCCTTTGCAATTCTTTGACATATGCCCGGGACTCCAGAATTTATAGCACTTTACTTCTTCTTTGTTGATCTCAATACGACAAGAGGTCTTTCCTCTACCACTGCGTCCGAAACTTTGGCACCCAGTCTGATTTTGACGTCATTACGCTTCTCAGGGGAGTCGACAACCCGGATTTCTAACGACTCTGATCTCCCTTTTCTGACCGAGAGTATATCTGCAGCCATGTCGGTCCCGATACTTCCCTTAATTTGCTTTAGCAAGTCGGCATACGTTGTGCCCGCATTCTTGACAGTGACGATCAAAGAAGTTGGTCCTTGTATCGTCTTTCTTTTCTTCGCCTCTTTTTCGACCCAGAAAAGCGGCCATTTATCTTCAGTTTTATCTATTCTCCGGATTAGATATTCCAGAGTCCTGAAAGTTTTGTCACCCATGCCATCATTCGGTACATAAAATATAAGTTTGCCACGCTCGGTGTTGTGGATTCGAAGTATTGCTTTAATTAGATGTCTAATCATTTTGTCACTTTTTTCGTCGATCATTATTACGAAAGTTATAAGGTTGTCCGTGTCTTCATGCTCGGGGTAGAATATATCTGTGCTCCTTGTGTCTCTATGCACAGTGCCGCTAGGATTCACTTTACCCGAATCTAGCCGTTTCGATATCCCGGGAGCTGATTCTCAAATTGCTTTCGCGAATAAACCGTTAACCTAATGCTTATGCGTCAGTAAATACACACGGACTCCTTTAATATCCTCAGTGGGGAAACCCGTACGTAACATAAACTCTTTTAAATATTGTACTTCGGCCAACGGGGTTTTAAAATTTCCTTTAAATCTCCAATGTCCCCTGATTCTAAAATGTTCTCTTCCTTATCGCGAAACTCTGATCTATTCTGTCTTCGAGGCTTAGGCCATTATTCGTCCGTGTATGCGAGTCAGTACTCGGGTTAAACATCTTATATGATAATTCATAGTGTGTGCATCGTAGCTTCTACGTCTCTAGCAATATCTTGAATTTGGTATGCACAATCTTTGATTTCACGTTTCGTATTCGTGTTTTGTCTAACATACGAAATCGGCTCTTCTATTTCATGCATTAAACGGTCCATATCTGTACCATCGATAAGGTCACCATCACTACTATCTTTAATAACTTCTACTTTTCTCTTTGGGAGCCTTGCCTCTGTCGTCTCCATACTTCCTTCATAATCACCTTGATCACCGTAACTATCTTCTCGATTTCTTTTGCCACCTGAGTTTTATCGTCGTTCTCTTTGTCTCCTTTCCTTGAGGATGGTCCCGGGGTCGGAACGTTGGTTCGTCTCGCTCTTCTTTGAGTCTCATCGCACATTGGGGAGCGGGCCAGACTCCTCGAAGCTTTGAAAGGTTTATCTGTCATTATCCCGTTACTGGGTTATTGTAATCGAAAAATAACTTCATATTCTTATTCAGGATCAAAAAACCTTCGAAATCAACACCCCACACGGGTTTTTCGTGGGTAGCAAGGGGGGTTCAAAATTTGGGGATTAGGGGAAATGATTTGTATCGATCCAAAAATGTGGTCGGATTTTTTTTGGGGGTATTTAGGGTCAGGGGTCGGGAATGGCGTGAAACTGACGGCAAAGCCTGGGAGCAATTTTTTTTGGAGGGGGGTTTTGGGGTTGGGGTCAGTGGATAGAGGAAACCCCGATCGCTGGTGATTCGGAGGGGTTTGGGCCTGGGGGGAACGGAAAGCCAGAAATATGAGAAAAAAATTCCCCCTTATAATTATCTCGCTGGGACTTAATATTTTCACTAAACAGTGAACAATATTCCAAGTCCTTGTTTACAACTAATAAATGACATCTCCCTCCTGTATCATCTTGTCTTTCGACTTAGAAAAAATTTAACTAATTTTTAGATTAAATATGTCCAATTCCTATACAAAAGTATAGGAAAAAACAAAAATCTACATAACTAATTAGTCCGTCGTCCAAAACTCACCAAATTTTGTGTTCGTATTTACTTATTATTCCCAAAAAATTCCAATCCACAGTTCCAGAAAAAACACTGAAAAACCAGTCCAAAAACATTCATAACAGCAGAGCAAAACCACACATGTCTTGCTTAAAATTGGTTAAAGTCAACTGGTTGGTGAGACCAACCATAAACAAGTTCTTGAAATTTCATCTTTTCATAAGAATACACATGTAAAATTTAGGTCCTCACTACAAGATGTAGAATACGAAGAACCTCAGAGAAGTGTTCTTCGTCTATGCTTTTTTTATTGTTTATTAATGACTTACTTCAAAATCTTGAGCTATTTTTGTAACCCTTTAGTAAATGACACTACTATATCTATCTATATCTAATGATAATTATTCAACAGGAATTAAAAATTGTATGATAGCAACTGAAAATTATTCACTGGATGGATTGCAAGCATCTAACTTTAAATAATGATAAACTGATTTTATCATTATTGAACTTCTCAGGTAGACATAACATTGTTGATCACTTGAACAGAATTCCAATTAATAATAACAATAGTAATTTCTGCTATCCACAAAGTGAAATTTCTGGGTGTTTTATTAGACAAGATTTTGTGGGATGATAAATTTATTACGTTTATAACAAAAATCACGCTGTACTGTATTCCTCTTAAGCGCTTTATTAAACATTGTCATCATTATTACATATTTATCATGTCTACACATATACCCTCATAAAGTATAATCTTATCTCTTGTGGCTCCTTCAAAAAGTCAGAACGAGATGTCAAGACACAACCAGAACGGCGGGTGTCATATCATTTCCTATCCGTTAGTATGAATTACATGAAGTGATATTTAGAAAATTAAAAATGTTAATTATAATGATATTAAATAAAATAACACTGTGCTGTTATTTATGAATGTGCAGTCTTTGTTAAAAAGAGGAATCACTTATTCTTAAAAAATAAAAATATATAAATCTATATTACTCTATATTGAACTGTTTTTGTGCAGTTCAACACAATACTTTGGCTTATGAGAAAAGGACTTATTATCTTTCAATATCATTTTTAATAATTTGTCTAACCATTTGAAAAATCTTTCCATCAATTTATTTAAAGTATAATTAAAAAATGTCATTTTATGGAAACAATAGTACTCAATCAATGAAGTTTTAAATAATAATAATAAAAAAATAATTTTTATCTGCAGCCCACTTACTGAACTAGCACATAAATAAGTGCTCAAAATAATCTGCAACAGTGGCTTCTGAATTGTGAAATTTTAGAAATGTCCTGTTGTCTTTTTATGTGATCTATTCTGTCATTTCTAAATATATTTGTTACATGGTTCTTATTTGTACAAGGTACAAATAAGAATAATAGAAGAATAATAATAAAAAATAAGAATAATAGAACATAAAAAATAAATTTTGGAACATAATCTTTTCATTGTTGTAACACTGCTAGCTGAGCCAGCTGGTGTAGTAGTCAGCACACAAACTTCTCATTAAACTGATCCAGATTTAATTAATAGCAATATTTTCATAATTTCATCCTTTCAAAAAAAAATCATCTGTCTGCTAGTAGAGTTAATATATGAATGAATGAAATTATATGTAAACAGTTTCATTAAAAATAAAATGGATATTGTAATGGTGGCTGCTTTTTACTGTAATGCAATTACATTTTCTGTTGACTTTTATCTGTTATTTTTGAGGGTGATGTTTCTCTTTTAATTTAGGGTACTCGAGCGGCTTAAGCAAATTCTGAGAAAATCAGATTTATAGCTTTACATTAATAATTATGTATACTACGAACAAATTAAAATAAATTTCATTATTTATTCAAAACATATTTATTTTGATCATCTGGTGATTAAATACTGCTTTAAATACTAATGAATTTAATAATCTAAGACATTTACAGAGAGGAAATTATGTGTATGTATTTAATAGATAATTAAGTTGGAATGTGTTATAATTTTATAACTAAAATAGATTAATTTACGAAATAATTTCACAAAATTTTGAATATTAATTACTGTTTAAAGCATTCATGTCTATTTGCAATAAATAAAATTGAAATCCTTAAAAAATACCACTTCTATGTAAAAAACGTCCCTGAAAAATCATAATTTCAAAAACTAATCAAACCCTTAACATTACCAAAAATTATCATAATCCTTACATTTTTATAGTAGCTGAAAGAAAAATATATGACATTTCTTTACATTACTGTTTTGGCTACTGACTATAATACTATTAATTATTTCTAAGTGCATCCTACACACATTTAAAAATGGATATTTACTGCATAAATTTAATATGATTATTTTTTTCCACTAATGCACACAGAAAACAAAATAACTACTATGGATTTTTACTATGGTGTTTATACAGAAGTAGAATGCAAGTTTTAAATCAGTCAGTAAAAGAATAATAATGTAAAGAAAGCAAATCTTATTCATATCTTATTGATATCCACTCAGTTGTTAAGACATGAATATGTCTTAGTAAATGTTCAGGAATGATTTCACAATTCTTTTTTGAAGAGATAACTAAACAGGAACTTTTTTCTACCTGGAACTGGTATTTTTGTTTTAAAATAATTTTTAACTAACACAAAATTAAATAATGTAGCCTTTGCTGAAGAAGCAGAAAAAGACTCAGTAACAGAAGATATTTCACGACATCCTAACTGGAAGTTGGTTAATGATGTGAAGTGTGGACTGAATCAAAAGGATCGAATTATAGGAGGTTTTGATGCAACACTAGGTCAATATCCCTGGATTGTTAGACTTGCATTTGTAAAAAGTGGTAAGTATATAAATCTTAACTTCATTAATTTATTATAAACTTTCGTGTAAAATACCAAAATATTTATCTATATTTGTAAACTGCACTCAAAGATAAAAATCACAAAATATTTATAAACATATATAATAATAGTAATTTTTGGTCAAACATTTTTTAAAGTATATGAAATGTACAGACAGAAAAAACTGGTCAGATAAGAATGGACTTTTTTTCCTTTATGTTACATACCAATCTGAAACATCTTTAATTTCCTGGATCCAACATCTCCCAACTATCTCATAGAAACAAATCACAAGCACACAAACATAAGCAACTGAAATTTTACATATACACAAAAAAAGGAACAGCTTATTACTAGAATTGAACATCTGAAACACATTCACATAAAAAAATACAGTATACTAAATGTACAAAGAAACAAATGTAGTTCAAATTTAATCTATTTTTTGATTCTGTCCTAAATTAATTCTTTTATAAAAAAAAAAAATATAACCAGTAACTTCAGGTGGAACACTACAGAATCTGTGATTTATGTTGTTTTAACACAGTCAGATGATTATTTTGCATCGGTGTCAATCATTTTTTATCGCTTCAATTAATCTTATATCTTAACATTAATTCACTGAATAATAAGACAAGGCTAGAATGATAATACATCTGAAATATTCATTCTGCAAATCATGTTAAGTAAAGTCCAGATGCTTTATCTAAATGATTAGCCTGTTCGATGCTAGAGTAAATAGTAGCACCAAACAATAGGCTAGGCAGGAGAAGAGGTTAGAAATATCATACAACTTTTTGAAAATATTTTAAGTATTCTAACATTATAAAAAACAGATTTCCTCAGAAATATATTACATTATGTGTACTTATTTTCCTTCTTTATCTTAACATATATACATAATGTTTACCTTTCTATTATAATACAATAATAATTAGTATTAAAAATAAATATATTATCAAAGTGAATGATTTTTCTTAATCAAATATCTGTTATTATAAATTTATTTTCTATTATTTCTAATTAATTTGATATCCAACAAAGATTCCTCTTCAAAGTCTGAAGAGAAGATCAAGTAAAAGAGAACAATAACAGAAGAACTATCTGGGGTATATGGAAAGAAGTAAAGCAGTAAGTGTATGTTTTATAGATATTGAAATCATATTTGATCTTATCAAACAGCATAAACTGAAATAATAAAACAATAATGAGTAGTCATAAAGAAATTAAAGAATTAAAAGTCGTAAAGAATTCTATTAATTAGAAGATTAATTTAATTTGGTGCAGTTTTGCATATGAGTTGTTCGTCTGTAATTTATTTATTAGTGCCACCATTATAATTCATAACTTTATCACTGATTTACATATTTTGAGTAAAATGTTAACTGTCATATATATTAAAGAGGTTAATTTCTTGTTTTAATGAAGCAGACTTGTAGTAAAATTGCAAACAAAAAACTAAATGGTCATATTATGTCGTCTTAAATAAAAGAAAATTTTAATTTCACAAAAGATAATTTTAACAAATCAGTTGAAAGGATTGTACATAATTTTTACCCAAGTAAAAATCATAATTTTCTACTGTGAAACATAATTTACAATAGTAAACTGAGAACAATTTGACTGTAAGAAGGTGAAATAAAATTAAAAATGATTTAGGATTTAAATGAATGACAATTTCAAATAACAGCTAACAATTATTATAAAAAAGAAAGGCATTATTATTATTATTAGAAAAGGAAAGTATATGGGTGAAAAGAATTTTTAATTACAATTACTAAGGAATAACAAAAACTGAAAGAAAAAATATTAATGCCAGTGAACAACCAGATATTAGGAAATATGAATAAAAACATTTATTAATTTCATAATGTTTTTCATAACTAATATTTTAAGATGCAAACATTAAAAAGATCAGGTTTCCTTATTTGTACTTAAGTAAACAAATTCAAATGTAGTAGTTTATTCAGGTTAGGTATATTATGATACAATGGCTGGACTCTACTTGTTTAAGTACTGTTTTCAGTTTCAAGTGTGTAAAATGTATAATGGATGAGTTTTTTTTATACATTTTGTTGTATTTAATTTGCTGACCTATTTAATACATCAAGTAATTTTACATGTTTAATTATATTTTGAGTGAATTAAATTTTAAAAATTAAACAACAAATTGTATTATGTTGGGTACATAAAAAAATATCTACTGATTTGAATCATCCAAAAAAGGCTAAAATAAACATTTAACTATCCATCTTACATTTTTGTTCACACCCATTCCTATCTCCACCACTTCTCTAATCACATTAGCTCACAATTACCTCAGTCCCTTGGTACCTAATGTACAGATCATTAGCATTTTAATATAAAATCAGTATAACTCTTAAAAAAATCCGGTAATCCTAGTATTAAGAACTGATAAGTGAAACTGCCAAAATTAAAGTAAAATCAGTCTGCCTGTATAATGTCATTGTGTTCTGTTCAAAAAAATTTTTGTAGTAAAAATGTAAAGAAAATCTATTACATTTTGAAATTTTTAAAAACTACTTGCCAAAAAATAAACTGAGACTGTCTAACCTTAAGCTTTCATCCTGTTTTCATTGAAAATTCATATCAGTAACATAAACACCAATGTAAAATTCAAAAGAAAAATAATTAATTTAAGAACAATTGAAGAACATCTAAAAAAGAAATCATCTATTTTAAAAATTTCTTGTGATTGTGAAATATTAATATTTTCTTAAAACAGTAAATTTTGTTTTCATCTTTAAAATAAATATTCATATTTAATATCTACTCTAATATTCATATTTCATTATTGATTTTCAGATGATTACAGTGATATGACTATGAAATGTGGAGGTGCCATTATAAATAATAAATATATACTTACTGCTGGCCATTGTTTCAGAGAAGGAGAAAAGGTGTAAGTATTTTTTCTGTTATTTATAAAAACATTATGTTAATAAAGATTATAAATATAAAAAGATGTTAAGATGTGTAAAATATTACAATCAACATAAAAATGTTTTCAATTTTCATATATGAGTATATGCATATATATATATATATATATATATTTATTTATCAACTTCTTTAGAAAAAAATGGGAAAATAGAAAATATTTTAAAGAAATATATGACCTATGTATGGGTAAAATGAAAATGATGAAAATTAATAGTAATAGGTAACTGAAATACTATAATGTAAAAAGGAAATAAGAGAAAATGAGCAAAATCATGAAAAAAAGAGGAACAAAACTTTTAAAATAAGGCAATTTTATAGAAAGTATAAAATTGTATAGAAAGTTTTTTTTTTTTTTTAAATATATATAGTACATGAGGTGAAATCAGAAGATATAAAATAGTGTTGTATATTTCATCACCAGTGAATGAGGAATAAATGTAGGTTAAAGCTAAAAAAGCAGAAAACAAAAGAGTAAGATAAAGGTAAATAAAAGGATAAAAAAGTTAAATCTGAAGAAATCATTAGAACAAACCTAGAATTTGTTAGAAAGCAAATCATGTAGATAATGAATGGAAGTTAAAACAATTTAAAGTAGTGGGACATACTTCTAGTAAAAAAAAAACCATGCGCACTGAGAAACAAATCTGCATGTATCTCATTTGATAGCAAATCAGAAAAAGTGGCAAGAAGGCACGGATGGATTATGCAGAGGGCAAAAACATCAAATGAAACATTAGCGAGAAAAATTCATTCATGATCTTAGAAATTTTATTTTAAGGCTTTACTTTATTGGAGTCCTAAAAAGTCAAACAAGAATAACTGTCAGAAAAATGTATAGCAGAATTATTTTGTGTTTAGGGGAAAATAGGACTGAATAGTTGTGCAGTTTAGTAAAGAATTTATAAGAGGAAGGAATATGAATCAAATTCGTGAAAGCGCTTCTATTATGTAATGAAATCAGGTAAGTCATTTTTTTTTCAATTTTTCTGTAGTTAGATTTGATCTATTAAATATAGATTAATATATATATATATAAATATGTACAAGTTTGTAAGTATTTAAAAATGTAATGAAGAAAAAATCTTTATTTACAAAAAATCATATTTTTTTATAACATTTCTTATAATCACTATTAAAGAAAGATTGATTTATATTTAAATTCATTCAAATATAAAGTTTCAAATAGTGAATGTTTAACAGTTTCAACAATTACAACCTTTAAAATACCATTTGATTTAAACAGCTATATATAACTGGAGAGTAATTAAGATTATAATTCTAAAAAAAAAAATTATAAAATTTTATAATAAATTGGTCTAGGATAAATTGAAATTTATAGTAAAAGCTAAATGATTCAATCTTTTGAGATTAAAAAACAGTTTTAAGAGTATGTACTATGAATATTAACTTTCTTTCTTTTTCCATTTACATATTTAAATAAAGTAAACACAAGAAAAATATATCCCCATTATAAATTTCAGGTACAAAATGTCAGAATACCTCAAAACACCAATCAAAGTATGATTAATTAAAACATTATCAGTTAAAGATTATAAAAACAGATAATAAGCAAGCACAGCTAAACAATTATTAAAAAAATGCTAAATTTATATATCATTTACAAAAATTTTACTTAAAATCAAGATGGCCGTTTTGATTATTAAACATTCATAATCATTAGGCATTGAGGAAAAGTGTATATAAAAAAAATAAATTAAGTAAATATAAAAAGAAGAAATAATTTACAAAAAAAAATAATTCACTTTTATATAGTTTACTTGTGAAACAATATAAAATGAGTATCTTTAACATGTTTTTAGGAAAATATTAAAAAACAAACTGTTAAATCATTTTTTGTTATGTCATTTTTGACCTCATTAGAAGGAAAAATTTCATTTACAAACATCTCAACCACATGGAAAATTCTGACTCAGATAGTCAACCTTGATCTAATGCATACTTCTTATCTAGATAGGATAATTAAAAATTTACGTTAAGAAAAATGAGAGTTAGCATGAATCTAAAACTAATCAAAAACATGTCTGCTCTCATGAAAAAAATTTAAATGATAACATTTTAATGTTCTTATGATTAAAAACATTCATCTCACTATTTAAAAAGAAGTTTTTGCATTCCCATTGCTAAAGTCATTTCCTAGTTGCCTAACTTCTGTTTATTATTGATTTAGAAAATGTCTGTAAGGGGGGGGGGGATATGTCATAAGGAGAGAGTAATTTCTTATCCTCCCCTTATGATTGGTTAAAAAACAAAGAATACGATTGGTTGGAATTTCGTGCCTGATAGTGATAAGAATTACTCTCACCTTTTGATTGGTTAAAAAACAAAGAATACGATTGGTTGGAATTTTTTGCCTATTTTATAATTTTCTGTCAGTTTTAGAAAGTAATTGGCAGAAAATTAGTTTCTAATAAACTAATTTTGAGTCCAGTTTCCAGGCAATGTTGGGCTAAAGCCAATTTCTCTGGTCTTCTATATTTATAAAAAAACCAATTACTCTTTTTTCTACTTTCTTATCTTTTTTTTCTATATATCCTGAACTGCAATTATTGTTTTAAAAAATTTGTTTATAACTTATGGAAATTTATAAATACCTACTTTTTCAAGTAGTTTAATTTTGTCTTTAGTGTCTTGGATGATTCTGAAAACAGAGGCCAATTTCTTAATAGAGCCCAGTGAGGATAACATTACAATTTTGTGAAATATATTTTACAAAGAGCAATGTAAACTTTTTACCCAAGGTGTCTCTTGCTTTTCTATTGTTCTGAAGTAAGGCTGTTTTGCTGCAGTTAAATACTAATCACATAGAAATTTAGTGATCATATTTTTTTTACTCTTATTCTTTGACAAAAATTAAGTCATGAGTCAAAGAATAAAAAAATACTCCATAAGGCTTTCACAATTACTGTTTATTTGTAAATCAAATTTTTTTTACTACTTCTTTTTTTATTTATTTTACTTATTTTCTTATATTTAATTTTCTTCTGTATACAATGATAATGTTTAACAATCAAAATAGCCACCAGTTCAAAATATTACATAACAATTTTTGAGCACAATTTTGTTTTCCTATTTACTAGTTACATGTTAGTAATACATTTTTATTTTACAAACTCCTGTAAAGTGATATATTCTTTATATCAAAAACTTCTGTTAATTTATTAACTGAAATCTTATGAAGAGATAATATTTTAAATAGAGGTGATTATGAAGTCATTAGGTTTAGGACAGATGAATCGGTTCAGGTAAATAAAAAAATATCTTAAAAGATTTCTAATGAAGCAGAGCATGTAACAACTAAAAATAATTTAACCAGTAACGTCATAATATTGCAAAATATTTCTTCCTATATTTAAATGATGAAAATTAAACCTTTTAATAGTAGACCTGTGGATAGGATATTGTATAAGATAAGATCTTTCATACCAAAAATGAACAAACTTTGGCTTCTGACAATAAACACATCAAAATTAATAAACTTGTACAACTTCCTGTAATTGACATCATATTAATAAGAAAAAAAGGATTTCATTACATATAAATACAATGCAAATTTTGTGTAAATTTATTATTTAATGAGATATTTGGGTATAAAAGTCTGGGTGATAATTTAGCGTTATAACTGACAATTAGTGTATTAATATAATTTTTTCATGGAGGAGTTTCTTAACATCTATCAGATATTAGACACCAAATACATTTTTAAAAAAGGCTGATAGTTTTTTGCTAATGAGGACAGATTTGGAATTAAATTTGTAAATCTGTTCACTGTGACATGGAAAAATCATTCAAGTACAAAAAATCATAAAAATGATACAAGTTCGATGCATGTTCGAAAAAAGTCTGAACATACTTCATTACAAAAAAAAAAACCATTCCCAAGTTAGAATAAAGATGTTATAGGATGGTGTGAAAACAAATACAAAATATAAATAAACACAAAATATAAATATAAAAAAAATATATAATACTAATATCTATTTTTATTATTTTCTTTATTTTATATAATATGTAAAATATAAATATTTGCTATGAGTAAATTTACTAATTTAATCTTAGGTTCTTTTTAGATAAAGTTAGATTAAGTTTATTCTTTTATAACACGGTAGTTATAAAATCAAACTTCAATGTAGTGAATAGTACCTTTTGCTTTGTATAATTCATGTAGTACTAAATATCTTGTACGCTTCACTTGCTGTACAGACTTATTATGATGAATTACTTCATACACCAAAAAATATATGTTTGGTATAATTGTCCATTTAATTAATTGCTGTAGTCTATGACTTCACATTACATTAAATTCTATTTGTTTATGAAATATAAACAACATAATAACTAATTAAAATTTAAACTCCCAAAAACTATCCAACAAAAGAAGAAATGATATTCTGGTTACTGGAAAAATGTATTCACAGTGATTCTAAACAAAAAAAGATGAACAATTTTCTTTTGTAATGTAATGTATCAAATAAAAACACTTACTGATGATCTTCTAAAAGAAACATATACACTCTAACACAATTACTTCCTTATATGAGTGGCCCTAATCCTGTATAACTCTACAGGGTTAAAGTAAAGCGAGTGGTCAAGAAAAGGAGTACTGACAGCAAACTTTCAGTCAATCATCTTTAATAAATAACACTAATGGCCTTTGATTATGTCACAGCAGATGATTTGAAAAGATAATTTGAACATGTTAAAAAATTTTGTTGAAAAAAAATTGTCAGATTAATACATCAAGTCAAATGAAACTGTCAAGCTAATAATTAGTCTAGCAGAAATCAATACAGATTGTGAGGAAACAGGTAGCGAATTAAAATGTAAACAATTAAACTAAAATAACTGAAATATTATGATTTGGTGAGTGCATATTTTTCTTATTACTGCAATCTACATAACAAAATGCTGAACTTTTTCTAGTAAGGTGATTACAGCTTTTTCAGTAAACAGAATTTGCTTAAATTTTACCATTAGCATAAGCGCAGACTCTTCAGGTGTGGAAATAAATTTGAAGATAAAACCCATATCTAAATAAAAAACGTTTGTAAAAATTTACAACCATGTTCCTACTTTAATAAGGTTCAACCTATTTTTATTCTGTACATAGCACCATTCAACTGTCTTATTATATACAAATAAAGAACTATACTAAACAGTTATTGAAACAGCTTGTAAAACAAGATATGGTCTAAAAAATGTTAAAATTTGTTTTTAAATTTCAATACCTATTTGAATTATTAAACAATTGTAAACACAAACACTATTCTATGGCAAAAATAAAAAGAGAAAATTTATCTAAAAAGTAAATAAAATAAAAACAAGGAAACAATATTAATTTATTTTATTTTCCTAATGTGTACATTGTAATATGTTCAACTAGTGAGTAATAAGCAACTTCCCCATGCCCAATGAGATGAGGATGATATGCATAACATATAAATGAGGTGTAGTCTTATACCAACTCAGGCCGACCATTCTTGAGATTTGTGCTTAAATGAACCCCAACCCTCAAAATACACTGGTATCCACTTTCTAGTATTCAAATCTGTATAAAAGCAACTAATATCTACTAGGATTTGAACCTCAGAACATTCGACTTCAAAAATTAGCTGATAAACAACTGATCTGCAATGACAAGTTAAATAATATTAATTGACAAATAAATATTACTTTAAAAATACTATATGGAAAACAAATATTTTAGAATAAGAATTAAAAAATAACGTCAGTCTAGGCAATTCCAATACAAGAAAAGTTCTGTTTAAAAATGTCTAAAGCTCTTACTAAACTGTTCACAAAGACTTGAGAATACATCTTTTACAGGGTGGGCAGACAGAACTACCTCAAGAAACTTATATGAACTTTTAAACCAGACAGAGAAATATCCCAGCCCATAAACAAAATTTTAAGGAAGGGGAATAACAATGTTAATAAATTTGCAATTGAACACCAGAGCAGTTTAATAATAAATTACTATCAATAATAAAAATCACTTACTGCTGCTTTGTTTCTTGCAATAATAATAATTATAATAATTGAAATAATAGTATATATGTGAATGTTATTTTTGGAAACAAATTGCAGTATGTTTCAAATGTAATTAGTGTACAAAATGCAGGCAATTCATGTTAATTGGTATTAAAAAAAGATTGGTGCTAATTTATATCAATGTTACTTGAGAACAAGCCATTCAATTTTAAAAATATTTTTCACAGAAAATAAATTAAAAAATTTTTCAACAGTTTGTTCTCAGCATATACACAGTTAATTCTAACAATCGTAAAGTTTTCTGCATATTGACTGTTCCATCATGATCAGCAAAATTTCAACTGTCAGCTTTTTTTTTTGTAAATGTATTTCATACAAGTATAATGAAACAGAGAGGTATTAATAAATACAATCACAAAAAAATTATATTAATTCACTGAATATGAAACAGTATCAATGGTATATTCCAAAAAGATTAGGTTTTATACAATAATTTCACTAATATCTTGTTAATAAATTTAAAAAACTTCACTAAAGTAAAAAGGCAGTGAGTTCTTGTTTTTCTACGATTTTAGAAAATTTTTCAATTTAATCTGTTAAAATGTTATTTTGCTCATTTAGACAAGAGCAATTATCTTAAAACAAACATGATAAAAAATCTAGGCTTGTCTCAAGAAAAGCCTGGAAGAGTAGTATTTTTTTTATTGGAATAAATGACCCTCAGAAAATTACTGTTTACTTTTCAATTAGATATATATTTTGCTGTTTACATTATAACCAGATTAATATGTAATATTCTAACCAACTACACACTAAAGCAGACTACAAAAGTGTATAACCTGAACATCAGAAAGAGGTGTAGCAGATATTTTAATAGGCTCAAGGATCCTAAAGTTACAAAAATAGAGTTATTTTGATTATGTAGAAAAAAACTACTGAAAAAAAAATCCAGATCTTTATTTTTCTTAATTTTAAACCTACTTTATCTTCATTAGATTTAAGCTTTAGAATGAAAATTAACAGATTTCTTTTAAGATGTAGTAATCAAATCAAATTTCATAACTTCAAGATTTTCTAATCTAGCTACCTGTTTAAAAACGTTTCACGAAAAACAAACAGCCAATCAGATTTTATCAATAATTTAAAAATTATTCATTTTAATAAAAAAAAATTAATTTCATTTGAATTAAAACTAACATAAATATTTCATAGTATTTCTACATATTTAATTTTTTTATCACGATGACTCCGTCCATAAAATAGCAAAACATTTACAAAATATAATATAAGATAATTAAAAATTATAATAATAAAAATAAGATATTTTTAAATGTTAAAAAAAATATTATAAAATTTGTGATAGGTATAAGTTTATAGCATTGCAGATCAAATTAAAATCTTTACAATGTTTAAAGTAAAACTAAGAATTTTTTACTCCAATAGTAAATAACACCACAAATACCTGAAAAAATTAAAAAAACAATTAAAGAAAATAAAGACACAGAATTCTTTTTTTATTAAGATAGTTTGATAACAATTTTTTAATTTTGGTTTTTGTTTTCTTCTAACAATAAAAATTTATACTTACTTCGCTTTCATACAGCTATACAAAGTAAAATACTGCAGTAAATCATATTTGATCAACAGAAAAATAATTCACTTATAAAATGAAATAAAAAACCTTTAAATTTATTAAAGTTGATCGCATAGAAATGTTTGTAAAATCCTTATCCTTACAGTAAACTTGTTTACAAACACATAAATTTTATCACCAGTAAACAGTGAGATTGACACCAATCAATAGTCAGATTTTAATTGACTTAAAGGAGATTTAATAGATTCTCATTTGGTACCTTTTTGCAACAGAATGTAGAGGGTGAATGTAATTCTATATCTACATAATTAAATAATAGTTGTTTTGAAAGGGGTGAAAAGAGTAAATATATAAAAACAAATCTATTTTGGTTACATTAAACTAATAAAAAGAATTAACCATAAAAGTAATAAACAGAAGACAACCATAACTAATAAATAAAAGGAAGCCAAAATTAAAGACAATTTTGTAAAGTTAAAAAAGTATATTCCAACATTTCTCAGAGTGATTTGTTTAAAAAATAATTAAAAAAAAAAATTTAACACTTTTTGCCTTATAGCATAAAATAAGATTAACAAATATACAAACAGGGTGTAAGCAAATTTTCATCCATCTACTTTTTTAATGCAATTTTTTTTTCTTTATCAGAACAAGTTATTAAGAACTGAAACTAGTAACAATAAACTTTAGATAATGTAAAACTTTTAATGCAATTTTTTTATCTGCATTTATTTCTTTTGCATTTACTGTTAAAAGGGCATTTGTAAGGGTGGGAGAACTTGATGAATATACAAACCCAGACTGCAATGAAGATGAATGTGCACCACCATATGTAGATTATCAAATTGAAGACATACTAAGACATCCTTTATACAGCGATCCCATACCGTTTGCGAATGATATAACACTTATTCGTATTAAAGAACAAATAGAATTTAATGGTAAGTTAAGATTATTTAGAAAAATTAATTCAATAATAAAAATATTTATGGAATTAAAGAATTAAATGTACTCTGCACTGATGTTGGAACCATAAACTATTCTTAAAAAAAGTTTTTCTCTCTTTAAGTTAAGTCACATCATCACTCATATGTGAAAGACCTTACTTTTCTCTGGACTTTACCTTTGCTTGTTTTTAAATAAAATTATTCCTGTATTTAAAAAGGAACCAAAAAATTTGGTTGGCAGTTGCAGGTCCATTATTGCTACCATTGTATAAAATTCTTAAAAAAAAAAAACAGTTTATTAGAAAATAAAGAATAATTTAGAAAACAAAATATTAACAGTGAATATATGTTACATTTATTAATACAGTAAAAATAAAATGAAGTCAATCAATTTATTTTTTGACCTGAAAAACATCTTAAAACTGTACTGATAATTCCTTTCTGCTAAAAAGTTGGAATTTCATGTTGTATTAGGTTCAGTTTTAAACAGATTACAATCTAAAATAAAAGATTCCAACTTGCAGAAATATCTGGTTCTGCTAAACAAAGTTACAATATTATAGCCAGTTATTTTATTAAGAATTGATTGGCCTAAGATTCAAACCGCTTTTGTTTTTAGATTCCATAAACAAACTATGTATACTCAACTATTAATATGTCAACATACCCAAGTAACTTATTAGTTAATTATGCTATTTCTGGTATTAGTTGAAGTTGATGTGATTTGTAACATTGACATGAACTAATCTTGAATGATTTACAAAACTGATTTCCCCCAAATGCTTAACTGTTAAAGTTTTCCAAACATTTTTAATTATACACTAATGGAAATATTTAGTGACATGTGGTTGGCAGAACTGTGTTCTGCATAACCTTCTCTGTAATCACATGTTCTTGGATTGTTGATATCTCTAGTTTTTGTGTTACTGTTATTTGAGTGTAATGTGTTTATGTGTTAGTAGCGATTTATATAATGTGCAATTTTCAGGAGCAATGATGCAATGTAAAATTTTGCGTGAATCTGGGAAAAACTTTCACAGAAACATTTCAACTTTTGAAAAAAGCTTACAGAGTTGATGCTCTGGGTAGTATGGAATGTTATGAGTGGTTTTCAAGATTTAAAAGTGGTCATCAGTCAATTGAAGATGACACTCGACCAGAAAGACCTTCGACTTCAGCTGATGACACCCACATTAAAAAAATCAACGATCTAGTGCATGCAAATTGCCATTTAACTGTCAAAGAACTTGAAGAAGAACTTAGCATCTCAATTGAATCAAGCCACGACATTTTGACTGAAAAATTGAATATGCACAGAGTTGCAGCAAAATTTGTTCCTCATTTGATGACTGAACAGCAGAAAGAACATCAAGTGGACATTTGTCGGCAACTTCTTGAACAAACCAATGATGATGTAGCACTCGTGCAAAGGATCATAACGGCAGATGAAAGCTGGGTTTATGGCTACGACATTGAGACAAAAGTTCAATCATTACAATGGATTGGCAAAGGATTTCCATGCCCCGAGAAAGCATGTCAATCTCAATCTAATGTCAAAGTGAATGCTCTCTGTTTTTTCAATTTTAATAGAATTGTGCATTTTGAATACTTGCCTCAAGGTGAAACAGTGAACTGTGCCATACTGTTGAGATAGTTTACAATGGTTAAGCGAAAAAATCTGCAAAAAGAGACCAGAGTTGTGGCGAGACAACTCATGGTTCCTTCACCACGGCAATGCATCCACACATTCAGCTATGTCAATTCGTCAGTTTTCTGCCAAAAATGATGACTGCCCCTCCCTCAGCCTCCGTACTTGCCAGATCTGGCTCCTTACAATTATTTCTTATTTCCAACATTAAAATCAGTGATGAAAGGACGCCACTTTAAGACTACTGATGACATTAAAGCAAATTCGTCTTGGACCTTAAAGGATACTACAAATGAAGCTATCCAGAACTGCTTCACTAAATGGAAACACTGCTGGGATAAGTGTGTGGATAGGGGAAGGGAGTACTTTGAAGGGGACAAGAACCAATAATCTGTAAAATTAATAATAAAGATTAAAAAAATAAAGTTAGGTTACTTTCTGAACAGACCTCGTAATTATAAACTGCAGAAAACAAGCATAAAAGTGGTTTGAAATTCCTTTCAGTAATTACAATTTACTAAAAGGTAATGAAACCTGCCTTACATCAGCTTCCATGGCATCTATACATATCATATTTAAATGGAACTCCAACATCTCTTTGTTATGTAAGCTTATAAATAAAACTCTTTACATGTTTTGAAAAAGTTTCTAATGTCAGATGCTTCATCATAACTTAATATGTGTGAATTGAATGTTTATATACTATTGTGTATTCCTTTGAAGACCATTTATTAATAAGGAGAAAATGCTTTCTGAATGTAAAAGCAGTTCATCTGACTAGTCACTGGTAGAAAAACAAGAGCTACACCGGGAGTGACTTTTTTTTTTAAGAAGAATAGAATTTTGATTGCGACCTTGCATAGTTCTGAATAAATCTAATTACTTTTAATAATATTTCTAAGTGATCTGATCCACACACTTATGAAAACAGATTTTAAAATCATAAATGCTTCTACAGCCATAAATGGTTCTTTGACTGATACCCAGTTATCTAAGATAAAGCAGGATTTCATAACAGGTAACAGATTTCCACAACAGAAAAGGATACAATAATCTGTTGCTTTATACTATCTAGCCCAATATTTCTTAGAATGTGGTTATGTGAAACATTTGAGAAATAAGAGATGGCAACCAGAATCACTTTCTTCAACAGTAATGATGTTCATAATACATTCAATCTCTATGATGAACAGAATGAATATATAAGTTGTAGGGTTAGGTGTATTTCAGAGGGCTTGGTATGCTGATATGCAACGATATATGTTGCTTGGTGAAAAAGGCAAAGCAAAAAGAAACACTTCTTTTCTAAAATAATCCCATTTTCCTTAGCAGGCCTATAAGAATGATTGTAAACAGCTTAATCATTTTTGGAAGGAACTTGTGATTTGTATCAAGTCATCTTCAAATATTGTTGTTAAGGAATTTGGTAAGTCCAAGTCAAGTCTAGCTAGATGGTTATTGGAAATAAATTTCATAAACATAATAAATGTTTTGTTGGATTCTAATCATGAAACACCTCACATGAATATAATAGTGATGATGAAGCAATGTTATGAAATAATATTAATTCATATATTGTAAATTGTCGTAAAAATGACTGTGTGTACATATAATTACTTTTTAATACATTACTAAAACAAAAGAACAGATTTTCAATTCAACCTGTATGTACTCTTATTTTATTTTTTATTTTTTAACATAAGTTCAAGTATTAGTCTTCACCAAATGAAATTTCTTTATTTTGAAAAGGAAATTCCTTTATAGGTCAATTATACATTTTTCCACATAACTTCAGTGGAAAATGTTTTTATTTGAATAATTACACCTATATAACATATTTTATTTATTTATTTTTTTTACATAATCACTGCTTAAAATCGGATGATTATACTAGAATAATATACCTAACATCATTCTAATAAAAATATTAAAATTCAAAATATCAGCTGAAAAACATGGGATTATAATTTATGAGTCTCAGCACATGATCAGAAGCAGATTCTATGCATTACTTATTTTTTTCAAGATATGGTTTTCTTGTATTTTGTATCTTGCGATCAGTGTATTGATGTAGGTAACATATTTATAAACTACAAAATATTTTTTTTAAAAACATAAAACACTCTGCCATGGAAATCGGCAGGTTGTTTATGTATTAGGATCTTGGTCTTTGGTCAACAGGCCACAGTTTAAATCCTGATCACGCTTGGCATTTTTCATTTCATACACCCACTTACAAGCTTTAAACTTATATGGTGAATTAATCATCTGCAAAGAAAAAATAACTTAAAAGACACACCCTAAAAACAAACAATGAATATTCTTTCAATTCCTCTTAAATTTAATCTTTTTGAAGTCGAAGAAAATTAAGAGAACACAATACAAACAATTCAAATAGTTCTACACCTATAGTATTTTAATAATATTACCATTAATTAGTTTTATATTTAATTTTGTCTGAAGATCAGTAGGTAGAGAAATAGACAGTTACATAATAGTATAGTTAAGTTGTGATCAGTAATAGCAGTTCACATTTTTCATATATCATTTTATTTACTATTACGTTTACATTAAACAAAAGTTATATTTCATTAAGATCACTACATAATTTTCATTGAATAAACATGTCAGGAACGAGTATGTGCTAAAGGATACATTCAATTCCTCATTTCTTACTAAGATTTATGAAGTGTTAAAGATATCTTTCATTAAAATAATAAATAAATTTCTTAAACTAATGTAAATAATAAACAACATTTTTACAGATTTTGTGGCTCCTATTTGCTTGGAATACGGTTCACTTATGAACAGAGACTACACAAGTGAACAAGTAGAAGTTGCTGGTTGGGGTATTCAAGATTTAGGTAAGTTACTGAATAAAAATTATTCCTGTAGCTAAATTGCACTGGATAATCTTAATAATAATTATTACTGTTTTCTACTTCCTTTATCAATTGATTTAAATAAATGTTATACAGCAAGATAAATGTACAAAAATGTCACATTTTTGTACAACAACGGATGAAAGATTTAGAGTAATTTTTTTTTACTTGTGGTCAGTTGGTATCCTCTTTGGAGTACTCTTCAGGATTTATTCACATCCCATCCTACTACTTTCTCCTGTTTAGCCTCTGGGAATCACCGTTCAGGTATTACTTCAGAGGATGAATGAGGATGCTATGTATCAGTGTAAATGAAGTGTAGTCTTGCATAGTCTCAGTCCAACTATTTCTGAGATGTGTGGTTAATTGAAAACCAACCACCAAAGAACACTGGTATCTACAATCTAGAATCAAATCTGTATAAAATAACTGACTTTACTAGGACTTGAACGCTGGAGCTCTTGACTTCCAAATCAGCCGATTTGGGAAGACGCATTAACCACTAGACCAACTCGGTGGATTTTCACATCCCATCCTAATTACCATGTTCTCCACTATGTCTGCTTACTTAATAGAGTTTAATTAACTACATTTATTAAGAGAGATAATGCTGTCGACGTATTATCAAATTAAAAAAAAAAAAAACAAGGTTAATAAAAATGAAACAGGATTCTGTATAGGGGAAGAAAGAGTTTAAAAATTAATTAAGGATTGTAAACAACATCTAAATACAAGTAAAAACATACAACCCAAAAGATTCTGCCTCCACCACAAGATTTTTCAACCTTCACAAGATAGGTTTCTATACTCATTTCTCATTCCTAATTTTTAGTATTTTCTGACTTTTAGTATTTTCAATTTACAAATTTATTTTATCTTTGGCTACTCACAGTGTTCAAAGAATTTAAAGCAGATTTAGTTTTCCAAGTTTCTATGAAAATTCAAAGGAAATACTCAATCTAAGCAGAATTAAATCGATTCATAAAAATATATTAAATAAAAGTAATAATAAGTAAAGTATTTAATAAGATTAACATAATTGTACTTAAAACAGTGTGGTAATTTAATCTAGGTATCTGAAGGATGGATAAGATTATTTTGTAGAAGAGTAACATTAACAATGAGTTTCATTTAATTACAGATTTGGGTTACCCGGCAACAATGCTTCAATTTGCCACGATGCCAGTAGTCAGCAATAAAGTATGTCACAACGCTTTAAAATCAAAAACAACAATTACAGAAAAACAAATCTGTGCTGGAGGTATTAAAGGAATAGATTCATGTGGAGGAGATTCTGGAGGGCCACTAATGAAAGCAGCATCAGTAGATAATCAATCTCCACGTTACTTTTTGCTCGGAATTGTATCATTTGGAACAAAACGTTGTGCAAAAACCACACTTCCAGCTGTTTATACAAGAGTATCAAAATACTTACCATGGATATTAGACCACATTCTTCCTTAATATAAAATTACTTATTTAAGGATCTTTATTAAAAAAAAGGGAGAAAAGGTAAAAAACAATCCTTAAATGACTCTTAAAGACAAAAACAGATAATCAAATTATATAAAAGTCACTGCAATCTTTTCTGATAATACACTAATAACAAAAAAACAATTTTTCATTTAATTCAATTACATTTTGAATCAAAAAATTAATTCAAATTACAGATTAAATGCAATTCATTTTAATTTAAAAAATATTAAAAATTAAATAATAATTTCAAAGACTAAGTTATTGTATTAAATATTATTTTAAACATACTGTTTTTAACAAAACTGGAAACAAAGTAATCTTCAAAAGTTCACAATAGATTATGCACATATACATTTTTTTTCCATATTTAAGAAAATGTAAAACAATAAATAATGATAATTACATTTGATTCTTCATATCTTCTAGTCCATACTATCAATCTGCACTGAAAATGTCCTCTTGCACAGTTTCTATATAATAATTATAGTACTCATAAAAAAATTACTAATATTATCTTGTAATAATTTAGAATAGTATTCTCTATCATATTTTTTTAAAGATTTTAATACAATTTGATAATAATAAAATGATTTATAAAAATTATTTTAATTGTCAATAAAATTTACATTGCGTGGTAAGATAAAATGTCATACAACTTTAAAATTATAAATACTTTAACTCGCATAAAATTATTCTCCATTGGTACAACTTTGTTGTATGCCGATTATGTTGAAATTTTCAACTGACAACTATGCTGAAAAATTTGGTTCACTAAATCATCTGACACAGGTTAACACCTCCCCTCTTACTGATAACATGCTGTATAAAATACAGAACATAAAATCAAAAACACACCTAGTTTTAGAAATTATAATACTAACATGCATCACCTGATAGTTATATAAATTTGCTATGCTAATACTTTCAGGAAGAAAAATTATTTCAGAATGTGTCACTTTTAAAAATCCACAAGATATAAAAACAGTCATCAAACTAACAAAATACAAAATGAATAACAAAGTGATCCAGAAACACACAAATATACTACGTACATGCTATGTTGATCACTAGTACTGCATAATATTCTACCATCAGACAGATTCAACACACATTCACCCACACAAACAAACAAGAAATAACAGAATCAACCTTTGCAATCATTTTACACAAACCACACATTAAAAGTATTAATTGAAAACTAAATGGATTGATTGGATTAATATAAAAAGTATTAAGTATAACATAAAAATTTTGTACACAGAAAATAGATCTAAGATCTTAACATAATTAAACAGTATGAAATTTATTAATATACTAAATGTGATCAACAAATTAATTCAAAGTACAATATAGATTGAACATATTATTCACATTTTGGGCCTCGCTTTTATTTTTAATATATAGTAATGATCTACTGTAGTGATTAAAATAAATCAAGAAATTTGTAACAAATATTGTAAAACGTATAAATATTTATCACTCACAACATGATAAATGGAATAAATGAGTAGAACAAGTGAAAGGTTACAACTTACGCAAAAGAAAAGTTCATACAGAAATTACCAAATGACATTGATACCTATGACCTGAGATGATGGAAATTTCTTTATAAAAAGACGAAAAAACTCTTTCTGAAAAATGACTTTCCAGTGTTTGAGTACACTGGGAAATTTCAACTCCTCCCTCATCATAAGTTATGTAGTAGTGGTTCAGGACTAGAATTAAATTCAACTTTTTATTCAATGTGTATTGTACTGAACAGTAACTCCACTGAAGAATAGCTGCATTTAATTATCTCTATGATTCTATGGAAGAACAGTTTCCATTTAATTTGAAATTGATCGTTTATAATTTTGAATTGACTCCTTATTCAAAATTATAATGATAGAAATAATTTAATTACTAGTATTATTTAATTCCTGTATCAGTTCTCATAAAATTTTTATTTCATGAAGTAAATTAGCTGATTAATTTACTGATTTTAGCTGATTACTTTTAGCCAATTAATTTCATTTTTTTTTTTTTAATTTTCAGAATTTATTTAAGTATTCTTTATAACAACTTTCTGCCTAAAAGTGTATATAATAACTTGCACATTCTACATAACTACACATATTCATGAGGGAAAGTGTAAATGTAATGCACACTAAAACATAAGAGGAAAACAAAATGTTCCACAAAACAACAGGTGCTGCCATCTTTCCCCTATAACTAACAATCCAAAACTTGGTGACCCACATTCTCTCATTTTCTGTCAGTTGCAATATGGTGTTAAGTACACCATCTATGTTAATGCGTCTAAAACAATGTACAGTGATTAAATCTTTAAAAGTGGAAAATATCAGAGTTTATAAAAGTGAACACTGAGGATGAACTTTGCAGTAGTTCACCAGTTTCTGCAACATAAGAAAAGCCTCAAAAGGAGGTGGATTAATTGATTCAAGCTGAGTCAACTGTAAATTGTGAATGATATGTAGAGACATTAAACTCCTTAGGAGATGTGTGTGTGTTTGACAATATACAGAGGTGAAAATTCTGCACATGATAATGTTCAGCCATATATATCGCGTGTAACCGCTAAGGCTCTTATGAAGTTACAATCTGAACCTATTCCATACCCTCCAATTTTCATTTTTCTGCAATTAAAGAGGGCTGTTAAAGGTATTCATTTCACCATGAACGAAGGGCACAGTAAGGTCATGGATCAAGAAAGACCATCATCATTCCTCATTGACAAAAAGAAAATACTAGTTCACTGTTAGTAGAAATGTGTAGCTGTAAATAGTGACTACTTGGAGAAATAAATAAATTTTTGTAGAAAATAAAATGTACTTTTATGCGATATTTGTTTTATTTGACTTTCTCTTGATTTGCAAGTTACAAGTGACTGTGCATTACATTTCACACTCAACCCCCACCCCACCCATGGCAACCAATATAATTCTACAGATACTTTATTCTGTAACCACGTGAATCTGGAGTTTTCATGGTTTAAAATCTTTGGTAAATAATGATCTTTAGATTTTATAACTTACAAATGTTTTTACTTTTTCTGTAAATGATTGACACATTTTTATATCATATTACCTGATCACTATAACTACAAATATTTCAAGCCATGTAGATCAAATATTGTTATCTTTTACCTTTTACAATTCTTCAGATGGATCCAGAATAATTACTTACAATTTTAAAAAGTGCCGAGATTTTAGTTCACAATCTTACCTCACATTAAATAACTCCTTTTAGAAAAGCTTTATTCTCATAGTACTCAAAATATCTCTTCACCTGAAGGCAACATACAAGAATCAAGAGTATAAAATACTTAGCACATGTGAACAAATACAACAGAGCTTACTCATTGAAAATCTCCTCAACAAAACAATAAAACACATCACAAAAAATTTAACATAGATATACACAGACTCAAGAGGAAATTACTCACAAATTTGGTTACAAAATGACCTTGCAAAGGTCAAAACCAGCAAAAACACCAAAGCAAAACCAAAACAAATTACACTGATAGACAAAAAAAAATTTTTTAATGTTTCTGTAAGTGTGATACCATTTCTTGAATTGCCTTCCTTCTTTAATTTTCCTTCATTTACATTCGGAAATTTCTGCCTGATGTACAAAACTCCAGGACTATCCTTCTTCATTGCTTTTACAAAATTTTCATTTGTCCTAGCTTGATATGGCGAGGGGGTAAAAATATTTTTTGGGTTCAATTAAGGGCTCATGAATAATATTTTTCCCATTTGGAGTTAAGTTGTCTCGTTCCTTCCACTCTTTGGTAACATAATGTTTATCCCTAGCTTGGCTGTCCCATTCGCAAAGAAAACACATGTATTTAGTACAGCCTAACTGCATGCCTAACAAAATAGCTATAATTTTCCAATATTCCATAATTCCATCATTTTCACATATGTTCCAGCTATGTTTTTTATCATTTATTTTTTCAAGAATTTCTTTCATCACATCATATGTCTCTTTCAAATTAATACCATAAGCGATAGATATTGAAAGAAATTTATTACCATTGTGTAGTAGAACCACTTTTAAACTATACTTGTATGAATTTATGAAAAGGCGCTAGTCCTCAGGTTTATGAACTTGTCCTAATTGCAACGTAACCTCATCAATACTTGTGCAATAAACTAAATTATTTTCATCAATAAAGTACCGAGAAAATTCTTTTTGTTGGCTTTGAAAGCTCAAAAGTTTTATATTTTTTTGAAGTAAATTCCATCCAACCTTACAATCTTGATCCTAACAGTTCAGCTTGATTTTTTGATAAATTTAATCCCTTCTTCACAGATTTTTTGACTGCCTTCAATATCTATTAAATTTTTGAACGGGTCTGACGGATAACACTTCAATTATGTTCAAAGCGACACCACCACTGGATTACTGACAACAAAGAAAATATCATCTCAAATCATTTTATTGCTCTCGCTTAATAATAACAGCTAACCACGATAACTAAATTTTGAAATATAGTCAACTCTTAAATCAATTCGTCGTAGATATGTACGCAAAAATAGAAAGTGAATGACTATTGTACATCAAACTGAATCAAAAACGTTTGTGATGTGAAGATTACATTCACCTTCAATACGCGATACAATCAGATGTTCTAGTTCAAGATATCGGTAAAAAGGTGTATTTACAATCATCATTTACAGGCAGCCGCAACACATGCACGAGTATATGCAGGATGCCATGACTTATGTTCGAAAACAAGACCGTTCAGATTTATTACCTTTACATGCAACCCATAATGGCCAGAAATTGAAATTCTTTTGAAAGGTAACGAGTAAACTTCCGATCGCTATGATGTTATCTCCAGAGTGTTTAAACAATAACTATCAAAATTGATGGATGTTATCATTCGCCATGGAATTTTTTTTAATAACATCCTAAAAATTTCAGTACGACCTCATTTCATCTGTAAGGTGTGATCAGGGGGGTAGCTGTAAACCAAGCGAAATCTTTCACTAACCGTAACTCGCAAACAAAGTATTGTAAGACATATGTTTATACGAATTTTTTCCCTTCTTTTCAAGACTACAATAGGTTTTGAAAGTCCCGGAAGAACTTCCTTGATTCACCTGTATATATATATATATAAATATATCTGTGACATAATGGCATAATACTTCAATGATAGTCCAAGCAGAAGTGTAAAGGGCTCCCACCTGGAATGTGAAATGAGAGGAAAACAATAATCTCAGACAAAATTTAATTCAGCCATGTTATCACACAACTTCAACAATTTATCTATTTAAGCACAAAAGCGACCAGAATACTGCGGTAAATTCTACATGCTAGTTGGGATTTTTAATGTGATCAACAATTACATGACAGTTATCTAAGGGATGTAGGAGAAAAATAAACAATTATCATTATCACATGAACAATGATAATTTTTATGTTATTTATTGGTGTAAAAAATAATATTTTAAGGTTGTGAGCCCAGTTTCTGGAATTTTATTTTGGAGGGCAAATAACGCTTGCTGTTATCATCGCCCAGAACAAACATAATCTATACTAGAAAAAAATGTCTACATATCTATCTGTTATTTGTTATCTACATATTTTAAACATATTATTTGTATATCTATATTACAAACAAAAACATACTGCAATAATATAAAAAAATATTAAATAATCGAATGCAAATGTACAGCCTTAAGATACAAGATATTCGATAGCATCCTCATATTGTTTCTTAGAATATCTTAGATGATAGGTCCAAATTTAAATTTACTATGCAATGCCGCATAACACACAGTCCACAAGGATGTGGTGTATCGTTAGTTGGCAATCACAGCAAATATGTTTGTGTTCCATTGGTAGCATTGGTTTGGGTTTGATTCATTAGGTGGTCTGTGTATATCTAGAATTTTTAATCATCACACTTTTTACTGTTTTATACGTTTGTCCCAAGTAACACGACTATCAAAAAGCAACCTGTAAAACTTAACGTCACGAGAGACAGAAATTGGCTACCCACTGCAAAGGACTTGTATGTGAAAGTGTCTCAGAGGCGAGAAAAGACAACGCATTTTGTTTTCTCAGTTGAGAACGTGAAGCTGGTGATCTTGGAGCAAGCTTCAACACGAGATGTATTATTCTGTAGTAGTCTCTCAGCTGTGGATGTTGAACTGGTTGTGATATATACAGCAAAATTATCTACAAATAAAGAACATGAAACATATAGCTGCACACATTTAGTAATACCGTTGATGGCTATTATAAACAAGGTGGCACAATACACTTCCTTGAGGCACTCCATTTTCAAGCTGACACTACTCGACACACAATCTCCAACACGAATACCAAAATTTTGGTCATTTAAGAAATCCCTAATAAAGGCAAGCATGTTGCCTATTGCCAAAAACCCCCATTCTTTAAGGTAGTTTGAAATCGCCAGGCCGTATCGTACGCCCTCCTGATGTCAAGTGACGAGTTGCTAGTGCTGCAGAAAAACATTTTGGATAGCTATTTCCAGTGAAACCAGATGGTCAATATGAAGGATCGTCCTTGACGGAAACCACCTAGTTCTAGAGATATCAGGGCATATTTCTCTAAATATTATGTAAGCCTGCGGTTCACCAGTCTCTCCACCACTTTGCAAAAAATTCTTGTTAAGCAAATAGGATGGTAGTCTGAGGAGCATGAACCATTACTTAAACCTGGAAGAGTTAAGTAATGGTACGACAACGACTCAACCATATCCTTCAGTACAGGAGGTGATGGTGGGAGAGATTTTGAAAAATGGGAAGTCGTAGACGACAACCCAGAGAAGGTGTTTGTGTTGGCTCCCTTATTGATAGGGGGCTTATAGGCAGCTTACAAACAGCTGTATTTACTACTGGCAGTAAAGACAAAACTTTGGAGACAGGAGCTTTCAGTGGGATCCCACTAGCATTGGTTTCACTAGCTGCAACTACTGACTTCTTGTTCATCTTACTTAGCTCTGAAGTACTGGCTGTGAGCGAGGTGACCTGTTCAGATGAACAAGCAACACCTGAACAAGCTGTTTTAATTCACTGCAGGATCCTCACTGCTGATTACCTGCATTTGTAAGGGGGTTGCCTTGACGTAGCAGCTGCAAAAGAGATATCTGTTTTTACCAAGTTGCAAGAGTTTAGTGTCTTTTTATACTGTATTTGTACGGTCAGAAAAGTCAGATTCTCCTCAATACAGATTTTGAAAATTGTACCTTTCTCTTCTTTAAAAGTTGGGCAATCTCATGAACAAGCTGAATGCGATCCCCCACAGTTAACAAATCTTTCTTCCTCGTGGCAGTCAGAGTCATTGTGACCTTCTTTTGGGCATCTTTAGCATGTATTGTAGTGTTCAAGCAAAATGTGGCTATACTTTTGACACTGGAAACATCGCCAAGAATTGGGAATGAATGGTCATACTCAAATAGACATGATACCTACTCTTACTTTCTCCTGTGATATGGGAAGGGTAAATGTTAGTATAAGAGAGGGAACAGTTTCTTCCATTCTGCCCTGACGGTTCCTAATTCTTTTGGGGACAAAGTTCATCAGAATTTCATTAACATCAATCTCTAAAAGGTTCCAGCAAAAGATTACTCCACAACTGTTATTAAAGGATTTTTGGCATAGTAAGTATTATAAGTATAGTGAGTAGCAAGTATTATAATTAATTATAACATGTTTCACAAAGAGTTTATTGTTTCAATGGCTGTAGATGTTTTATTTACAAACTGATTTGGCTGAAATTTTGCACAAACACTAAAATGGTTTATAAAAATTGAATGCATTATTAAAAATTATCACCACTTTTTCTCGTCGATAAAAAACCTTTTAAAATAAAAGTACAATTTTTAGTAGTTCAGAAAATTTATTTTCTACTATTACTGAGAAAATTACAAAAATAAAAATATTAATAAGCTAAAATGTTTCTACAACAGTACACAATTACACACTGAAAAATTTTACTTCATAAATATCATATTAACAAGGCTGAAAAAGTATTTGTAACTTAAACAGCTTCTTCTTTGATTACAATCTTCATATTATGATGATTGTTTATATTGTGGGAGTAGATATATTCCTTTAAAGTATCTTAATACAAATCTATAAATATATAATACGAAAGGTAAAGTCGATAGATGGGTGGAATATATTGAAGAGTTATACGGAGGAAATGAATTAGAAAATGGTGTTATAGAGGAAGAAGAGGAAGTTGAGGAGGATGAAATGGTTGAAACAATACTGAGATCTGAATTTAAGAGAGCATTAAAAGATTTAAATGGCAGAAAGGCTCCTGGAATAGACGGAATACCTGTAGAATTACTGTGCAGTGCAGGTGAGGAAGCGATTGATAGATTATACAAACTGTTGTGTAATATTTATGAAAAAGGGGAATTTCCATCAGACTTCAAAAAAAGTGTTATAGTAATGATACCAAAGAAAGCAGGATAAATGTGAAGAATACAGAACAATTAGTTGAACTAGTCATGCATCAAAAATCTTAACTAGAATTCTATACAGAAGAATTGAGAGGAGAGTGGAGGAAGTATTAGGAGAAAACCAATTTGGTTTCAGGAAAAGTATAGGGACAAGGGAAGCAATTTTAGGCCTCAGATTAATAGTAGAAGGAAGATTAAAGAAAAATAAACCAACATACTTGGCGTTTATAGACCTAGAAAAGGCATTCGATAACATAGACTGGAATAAAATGTTCAGCATTTTAAAAAAATTAGGGTTCAAATACAGAGATAGAAGAACAATTGCTAACATGTACAGGAACCAAACAGCAACAGTAATAATCGAAGAACATAAGAAAGAAGCCGTAATAAGAAAGGGAGTCCGACAAGGATGTTCCCTATCCCCGTTACTTTTTAATCTTTACATGCAACTAGCAGTTAATGATGTTAAAGAACAATTTAGATTCGGAGTAACAGTACAAGGTGAAAAGATAAAGATGCTACGAGTTGCTGATGATATAGTAATTCTAGCCGAGAGTAAAAAGGATTTAGAAGAAACAATGAATGGCATAGATGAAGTCCTACGCAAGAACTATCGCATGAAAATAAACAAATACAAAATAAAAGTAATGAAATGTATTAGAAATAACAAAGATGGACCAATGAATGTGAAAATAGGAGGAGAAAAGATTATGGAGGTAGAAGAATTTTGTTATTTGGGAAGTAGAATTACTAAAGATGAGCGAAGCAGGAGCGATATAAAATGCCGAATAGCACAAGCGAAACGAGCCTTCAGTCAGAAATATAATTTGTTAACATCAAAAGTTAATTTAAATGTCAGGAAAAAATGTTTGAAAGTATATGTTTGGAGTGTAGCTTTATATGGAAGTGAAGCTTGGACAATCGAAGTATCTGAGAAGAAAAGATTAGAAGCTTTTGAAATGTGGTGCTATAGGAGAATGTTAAAAATCAGATGGGTGGATAAAGTGACAAATGAAGAGGTATTGCGGCAAATAGATGAAGAAAGAAGCATTTGGAAAAATATAGTTAAAAGAAGAGACAGACTTTTAGGCCACATACTAAGGCATCCTGGAATAGTCGCTTTAATATTGGAAGGACAGGTAGAAGGAAAAAATTGTGTAGGTGGGCCACGTTTGGAATATGTAAAACAAATTGTTAGGGATGTAGGATGTAGGGGGGTATACTGAAATGAAACGACTAGCACTAGATAGGGAATCTTGGAGAGCTGAATCAAACCAGTCAAATGACTGAAGACCAAAAAAAAAAAAATACAAATCTATTCATACACACTATGAATTACATAAATAAAATAATAATAATAATAAATAAATATGTATATATTAATGCGCAAAACCCAAATCCCAGAAAACTGAAATTTAACAACATAAAATCCTTACACCACACATAGAAATCAGAAGAAAACTGAGCTTGTCAGCATACATTTTTTTTATGTCCGAAATGAGCTCCGTTTTATTAGTCAGTATAATTATTCACTTCTTACTATAAAAATAAATTTATTATTATTTCCAAAATAAATATTAAAAAAAATAATAATAAAAATGAAAAATAACAAAATTCAATATTCTTTAAAATCTTAATGGATTACATTTTTATACTTTGTTCTTTTAATCCATAGGTAACAATAAATTTATTAAGTGTTGTAAATTGTAAATGTAAAAGAACAATTCAAGAAAAGGGTATAAATTTTATTAATATTTGAATAATTAAAACATAGTACATAAAATATATTTTTTCTGTAAATATTATTGTATTATAGTAAGACAATTACTACTGTTAACATTATCATACAGTATTATTGTATTATATATTATATAAATGTTCAGTTACAATTATTAAAAGTCTTTCACCATTTTTCTGAATAATTTTTCTTTTTCACTCTGTCTTGAAACCAGAAGAATAAAGATCCATCTCCATGTGTCCAAGACAGGGACTCTTAATTAGATAACTTTTAGGAACTTTCAATTAGAGACTTTTAGGTACAGTTACTTTTGATTGATTTATTTTTCTCTAAATGTGTTTTTACTGTTATATCTTCCTCTATTCTGTTGTTATTCTGATCATAAATGGTTTTTCAAATAGATGATGTGTTTATTTACTGATGAAAGACCACCTGAATCTTAATGGTGCATAGAAATAGAATAAAAGCTTTAACATTTGTATATAATATTTATGAAACCAAAGAAGCACTAAGGTTTTAAAACACTGATAGACAGCAGGTAAATAGTATCTATGATAGAAGGTATTTTATTTGAAGACAAATTTGAGTATAAGAGGGGCTGTCCTAGCCTTTAGACTAATATTAGAAGGCAGGCTGGAGTAGAACAAAGTATCCTACTTAAATTTGTAGATGTGGAAAATTTGTGTAAACTGGAATAAAATGTTACAAATTTTAAGAAAAATGAGAAAAAACTACAAAAAAAAACAGTTAATAATAATTTGTATGAGTATGGTTACAAGAGTAGATGAAGAGAGGCAAGTTCTAATTCAAAAAGATGTGAGATAAGATAATAATTTGTATGAGTATGGTTACAAGAGTACATGAAGAGAGGCAAGTTCTAATTCAAAAAGATGTGAGATAAGATAGTGATCTGTATTGTTTCTTTAAAACTATTATAAAAAAAAGAAGTGATACAGGAACTGAAGGAAAAACCTTAGTATGAAGGAACTACCCATGAAGAAAATTGAAAAAATGTTGAAATCATGGATGACAACGTTCTTGTAATACAGTGCATATTAAAACGTAACTGTACACCTATATACATACAATTATATGTTGAGGGATTGTACTCTGTGCCCTTTAAGTAATTTTGCAAAAAAATGATAATCCTGCATTATGCAGAGTTGCTACTGTGAGCCAGTCAGGCTGGAAAACTTTAAAACAAGATGGTATGTCTGGTTCTTTGTTGTTCACTGTGTGTTCATTGTCTTGAACGTCTGAAATCATGTAATTCCATGTGTGCTCAGAATGGTGTTAATTTTAGAATAGGAAATATTTATCATTGAAAATAAAGGAAACATCACAGCCTCCAGAAACTTCTACTACTAATCGAGATTCCATCAAGAACATTCCACATAACTTGTGAAAGTCTTCAAGAACAAGAAGAAACATGTGCAGGATGACAATGTGAAAGGATGACAATTTTGAATTAAATATTATAAAAGTTGAGAATAATATGTCAGAAGTTGTAGAATTTTGTTATTTAAACTGTAAAATCTCGATGATAAAAAAACAGACATCAAGAGCACAAAAAAAAGATTGAAAATGTAGACTGTAATGCTTTATTGAACCAAAACATGGATATAAGAAAAACAGAAAAGACATGAATAAAAATCTTCATTAATTATAATCTTTCTTCACCTTTTTCTTCATTATCCATATTTATATACATATAGCAATATAGTCCAAACAAAACTTTTAGAGTATAACGTCATCTTTCAGCTGAACATTGACGCATGGCAGTATATTTGGCTCAATGAAGAAGGGAACAAAAACTGTTTCACTCCTGGATTTTGTAATACTAAACCTCTAGGATGTATTTTTTTTATTAAGAATGGCTGTCCTGTTTTTGGGAATGATATGTGATTCATATAAGGTCATTAATAATAACTTCAGTAGCGTTATGTAAACAAAATAACATTTTTACAGGCAACTCTTTTTTAAAAATGAGAGGGTCACGGGTCAGTCAAAATTATTTCTTTTTTTAAATTGCAAATAATAATTCAGTTTTATTTTAATAATAATTCAGAAAAAAATCTCATTTTCTAAAATAAGAGCTTAAAGAATTTAAAACAAATATATTAATTAACTAATGGAATATATATATGGTACTCAAAAATTTTCAAATGATGTTATCTTCTTGGCTTTTGATGTCTATAACAAAGAAAATACTGTTGTAGTTAAAAAAAGGATTATCCCCTCCCCAATTAAAGCAATAATTACTTTATTCTTATAATTTTGTGGTCTCCGGAACCAAAAATACTAAAATCTTAATTAGAAAATGATGCACATCCTCAACTCAAATATGTATGAATTTATTTTTGAAAGGTAAAACTTAATTTAATGTCATAAAATCTTGTGTAGTTATCAATTTTTTGAATAGATAAGAACTGGGGGATGGTGAGGGGTTACTATATGTCAAAGGGACTGCATTTGTAGTTTTACTTTTTAAAAATAGATAAAATCATTTTATAAATAAAGAAAATCAGTAATCAATGTTTTCACAGTGGTAGCATAAAATTTATTTTTTTAAAATTAAATTCCTTTTCAAACAGCATAAAATGTATTATCTAAGGTACTTTTATAACACAGTAGCTTAGGGTAGACTTTTTACTTCTTTTTCTACTTTTACAGTTTAAATCTATTTTGTAATATCATTCCCTTTCATTTTATAGTGTAAAGACTTACAGGAATTTTTTTATACTCTTTTTGCTCTTCAGATGGAATCCTTAAATATGATATCCACATCCCATTCTCTTATCGACTCATGTATCATCCATCATCTTTCTCTTTGAATTCAATCAGACCAGTACATTGTATTTGGATCCAATAGACCAGATCAGATCAGGCCACGTCTCTCTTTCCTTTCTGTTATTTCTTTTAATGGAATTCAGGTCAGTTCTTCCACACTATGACATTCTAACTCTATCTCTTCTGTTTACCCTGTTACTTTTCTTAGGAATTTGATTTCTCAGATTATTGCAGTTGTGTAACTCTTACATTTGACAAACATCATCTGAATCTTTGTACTGTACATCATTGTTGGTAGGTAAATCAATTAATAAATCAGTAATTTTTTTTGTTTTTATACTGATTAATCTTTGGTTATTATTGTTCCTTAGCCCATTGTGTACTTGATTACTGCTCTTTTTATAGTTGTTAATCTCTTCATATATTACATGCTGAATAACTACAACCCCGTACAAAAAATGTTCCATTTTTTCCAATCTCCAGCGTTTCACTACACCTTGACATCAACAAGTCTTCTTGTTAATAAGGTAAAACAAAGAAGATGGAGTGCTCAAATTTTGTATCGATAACCAACTTGTGATCAGTAATACATTTTCTCAGAAGATGATTTCATATTTATCTTAAGATAAGAAGTCAATAAATAAATAAGAAAATAAATGCTAAAAGGGTAAAAATCATTTTAACTTTAAAATCAAACAGGTGCAATTAAATATTAAGCTCTGCACAAATGCTACAAAAATTCACTACACTCACTCTCAATTTTTTTTATGAATCAGTTCAAATTTTGACAACAGTTTTTAATGAGGGCTGTTAAAAAATTTTTTTTGTTTGTTTTATTAGTAGCACAAATTTTATATGCAATAACAAAACAATATATTTTTTTACACAAGTTTGTATGTGTTTTTTAATTACATGAATCCCAAAACTGATTAATAAATATATCACTTATAAATTCAATACCCATTTTAAAATAGTATTCTATTTAAAACACACACACATACATACACACAAACACACACACACACACACACACAGAGAGAGAGAGAGAGAGAGAGAGAGAGAGAGAGAGAGAGAGAGAGAGAGAGAGACATACAGACACACACACACACACATACACATTATATATATATACACACACACATTTTATTTAATTTTTTTTTTTTTAATTTCAATCGAATGTACTTCAGTAGTGAGTTATAAATGTTTGTAAAGAAACTGACTATATTTATGTAAATTCGAACCGTCAAATCTTTGAATATATTCTACAGTTAAAATAATTTCAATTTAAACAACATCTATGATTTTTACCGAAAATCTTATTAGCGACAATACGATAAGAAAGGACTAAAGGGCCGAGGAGGGACCGCGCCCACTATGTCGACCCCGCCCTAGGGGTTGCTGCTGCTATTGATTATAGAGAGCGCCCGCTGCTAACGCATGTACTCTGTTATCAGCCGGCGGTTACGACTAGCCGACCGATGTGAACAAACGTGCAACGGACAGGCGCTCGACTAGCTCAGTAGGGTTCGAGCTTCATCCCGTCATTAGTCTACTGTTATTTGGGCGCCCCTCAGTCTGTCAGCCGCTGTCTACGCAGGTACATCTAACTGGGAGTTGTAAACGCTCTAGCTCAGATCGGCGTCATCAACAGCACAACAGGAACGGGGTCAATCACTGTTTTTGTTACTTTTAGTAGAATTAAATTTACTTTTTAAGTTTTTTCTTTTACTTCAGAAGAACGTTTTAATATCGACAAAGACGGTTTCTTTTTTAATTATAAAATGGGATTTCTAAATAAGAACTAAATATTACTTTTATACAACAGTCTATTTATAAAGATAAACTTGTTCGTTTCTAAATTAGTAAACTAAATTAGTTTCCCGATAACCGTACGTATGTTTTATAACATACATACGTTTCTTTTTCTTATTCATACGTCGTGTCAAAATGAAACATTTTTTATATAGTTATAAAAATAAAATAATGTATTAGAAAGATATTAAAAAATTTTTAACGTTAAATATTCACTTGAAAAAATTCTGCCTAAATTTTACAAATCTAGGAAATTTGAAATGAAATGAAATGAAACAATTGTAATATATTCTTCTCAATCACACATAAACAAATAAATATAGTTTTTTTTTCTAATATGGATTTTTACTAACTGAGAATAACAAAAACAATTCACCTTTACTTTTTGTAATGTAATAATAATAATAATATTCTGTCATAGGTTCTTCTAATTTCATTAAATCGCACGATATATGATACATGTTAACTAGCATGATTTATTGACTAATAACTTTATATGACTTATTGTTATATTTGGGATAATTCATTAAACAAAAAAATTGTACTCATGTTGTTTTTGTGAATACGTTAATAAATTTTATTTTGAAAAATTGAAAAATAAAATAATGCAAAAGAAAATATTTTGTAAAACAAAACAAATTGGTGTAGCTATATATCGAACTACCATTATTCAATATGGTGGCCCAATCCCAAAAGAAATATACATTTCTATTAAATTAATTTCCCTCCAAAATTATAAGACGATCTAAAAATTTAATCGAAGTTCATTCCATTTAAAAGTTATCGATGATCGAAAAAAATTAAATTTAGAACATCAAGATCGTCATTAAAATAAAACTTTATTCAGTTATTTAAAATTTTAAAGTAAATAAATACAATTTTAATTATTAAATAGACGGTCAATGAATTACGATTTATAACTTAATAGAAATAACAACAAAGTATAAAACAAGAGAATTTCTTTGAAAGCAAATATTTTATTCCGGTATACGCTAAATTATGATCGAGTTAAAAAGAAAAAAAACAATTTTTTTAATTCTTATTAATTTTTACATACGACTCGATATACCATACACCGACTCGACACTCGATTATCTACATGAATGAATAGGTTCGTTAAAATTAATACAGGTATACAAGTTTCAGATAGAGAATATGAAAAATTCGTAAAATATAAAAGATGCAGTAAGGAATTTCAATGGTAAGTCAAAAAATTTAATGAAAAAAAAAACTGATCAAATTTTTTATCGTTTATCTTTTCTAAGTATAAACTACATTAAGAGGAAATAACCTAATTTTTATTTTATAATATTCACCATAAAATAACTTCATTTAAGAACGCAATCAGTATTTTTCAAAAGAAAACATTTTACATAATAGTAATAAAAAAAATATTTTTGTCATTAGTATTTTTTTAACAAGAGAAATTGAAAATTTTTCTTATATTACAGATATTCAGAATTGCACGCTAAATTAAAGATTTCTGGGTCGAGCTATTTGCTTATAATGAAAAAAGTCAATAAAAAACTGAGTTTAGCTATACGAGAAATATATATATATTAAATGAAATAAATTTAGTGAAAAATACTGAAAGTACTAAAAAAAATGTTTCAAATTACAACCAAAATTAATTTAATTCAAAACACTATATTATAACTCACAAATTAATAATAATAGTAAAAAATAAACTTAAAATATTCACAATATAAATAAAATTCTCATCCGAACCCAAAAAGGGTTACTTTTAAAACCTATTAACTACAGATTTGTGAACAACACAAATCCTACATCTTTCATATCTTGTTGATCATGACTATAAAATTCTACATTTATTTATTTCAACAGAAAAAAAATTGAATCTATCTTTGAAGACCTTATGAACAATTTCTATTTTAAAACAAAAAAGGACATAGCAAACTTATTTATCAAAATTAATGATATTGGAACGCCATTTTACAAAATGGTGATTTCGTCATCCACCAGAATTTACATTCTTCTAGATTTGAAGAATCACAAAAAATCTCTTCAGAAACCGGTTAAACACTTGAAAAGTATCCCTGAAATATACAGACACGCACGCGCACGAGTATATGTGTACGTGTACATTACATTTAATATTATATATATATATATATATATATATATATATATATATATATATATATATATAAACAATAATATTATTTATAAATGACAAGTTATACAAATAAATAATAAATCGCTCGAATTTATTTTATAAAGTTATTCCTTTTTTAAAAAAGATAAAATATTAAACATTTTACAATTTTAAAAGCATAATATATTATTACAATATTCTTAATAAAAATGCAAGAATAAATAAGCGAACTTCCTTTTAAAAAGAAAAAAAATATATATATATATATATGATTGTTTATTTATTGACAAACAGTGGTTTAACAAACATTTTTATAAAAAAATTCATCCAATCAGTAGATTTTTTTTTGAGCTCTTTCGTAGTTACAGCAGTTCCTTAAAATAATAAGTAATATTTTTATTATATTAGTCCTTAGGACAGTTTTTAAAGAGAAAAATATATACCAAAACTATCCAATTAAAAGAACAGACAGAAAGTTAATCCTGTTTCAGTGAAATCTATTTAAAAACTGGATGGTAGTTAATTAGACTGTTCTGCTACAAGTGCAATCATTTTTTTAATATATAAATTATCATTGTAAATAATAGTAAATTCATTTTTTACCGAGACTGAATTGTATGTTTATTTTATTAAAATTTTACAAAATATTAAGTAGATACTTCAAATGATGAATTACCTCATCTGGTAGGTGTGTTCAAAATTGGTTCTGGCAATTTTGAACAAAAAAAAAACCACTTCCCAATTATTACTGTAAACGTAAGCCAATACTAGGATTCTATTTTTTAACCATTATCTATTATTCTAACTACAAAAAAGTATACAATATACATGCACATGCATACAGTGTTTCAGAAAGTTTCTACCATACTTTATATATGTATTTCTCTCATAAAAATAGAGAAAAAGTACACAAACACAAATGTGAAAAAGCTTTGTTTTTTGCTTTTCAGATTTTTTTTTTTATTTTCATTAAAAATGGATCTTTAAGAAATTTTATTAGACTTTTACCAACTGTAATTACTTTAATTTTCAGAAAATTAAATTCTCTATATTTATTTATTTAGCGTACGGCACCAAAACATAACACCAATTACGGTCAAAATTACAAACAAAGATTTAACAAACTAATATATGCTACTGATTCTGGAGTCGCCGTCAGGAAATCTTCAGGATTCCCTTCATAAGCTGTCATAGGGTAAACTTCTGTGATGTGTCTGACAGTTTGATTTTCACCACACTCACAAAGGGGCGTCGGTGTTTTATCCCATTTATACAGAAAACAGGCGTACCTACTATGCTGAGTCCATATTCTGTTTAGCGTTGACCATGTCCTACGTTGCAAGTCAAAACCCGGCGGCCTTTGAGTAATACATGCGATTTGGTTATTCTGCTTTGTGGACCCGTTCTCGACGCCAGGCGTCAGTTAGGTTAAATCTGTCCTCTGTGGCAGCAATTGCTGTTTTGATAGGTGGCTTTCTAGATCGAAGGCGACCATAAGATAAAATTATCTATAAATTTTATCTTATTTTATTAGGCTATTAACAACCTTTGTCAAACCTAAAAAAAAGGGCGTTCTTTTGACTCCAATTTTTTTTGGAATTTACAATAATTTTTTTAGGAAACGATTGGACATACAGTTCTGATATCCATTTTTTTTTTTCAATGTTTCATGTAAGGCTCCATATAAAACTCCATAATTTTTTCCCTTAGTGTTGTATTTTTAGAGCAGAAAACTGAGCGAAATATTTTGTTAGTCGTGTATCTAAATTACTTAATTAAGTTTAGAAGAATTAATCGTAAAAAGTAATAAAAATGAAAAAAATAATATTGCAGTATGAAAGACAATTTTACACTTTCTAATCGATACAAAAATACTAAACCCAAGAGAATTAAAAAATAAATCTTGTATTTACAAATAACCAATAACGGATATTTATAGATACTAAAATAATAATATAATACATATAAATAATAATATTTATAAATATTAAATAGTTAAAAGGGTAAAAAAATATGTTACATTAATTAGAAAAAACGTAATATATATATATATTTTGAGTCAAAAGTATGGAAACCCCTGAACAACTTTAAACCCGTTCCAGATAGAATACTGTAACTTTCAGGATAAGGTCATCGGTCAACTAGTTTACCTTTTGACAAGAAATAAAATTTCAACCTCTTCTCTCAGGTGTCATAACTCAAATATTTTAGATGTAACACCCTTTGTGGGATAAATCATTTTAAAGGTCTCTTTAAGACAAGAAAAACTGTATAAATAAAATTTTTCTACGATATCTGTAACCAAAATGGCGGCAGGATAAAGTTGGATTTTGAAAATTACTAAATTTGGTAAGTTCAAATAGTAAAATTAGCTAAAAATAAATTAAACTGAATTAAATTAAATTTTAATCTAATTTAACTAAAAATGTATTTAAAAAATTAAGTTTAAAAAATTATTTTTTAACAAAAAATTGTTCTTTTTCCAGTTTAATGAGTAAATAAATAAAAATACTGTCACCTAATCATGCTGATCATTGATGGTCACTTAACATTGTTGCAAAAATTAAGCTTACTTCGTAGGTGTGTAATATTCCACTTAGGGTGTTTCATTACTACACTGTTTTTCTTAGAAGAATTTAGTGTGATCGCTTGTTAATTAATTTTGTCTACCTTTACCACATTTGTAAGCTACCTTTATTATTTACATCTTTTTTACCTTTTTCGTAATTGTTTTTTACCGAATTAATTTTTTCCGGTGCTACCTGCTAACTTTGCTATCAACATATCATTTAATAAACAGGAGAGAGTAACACTTTTACTGAAGAGGATGGTTTGGTGATAGAGTTTGGTCGTATAATGAAGTTTGTGAATTGTTCAATGCAACATTTAATAATCGTATTTCAAAAGGTACAATTTCAAAAACTATCAAAGCTTTGAAGAAACGGGTAGCATTAATAATAGTTGAGAGCCAAGGAGCCCTAAATCTACAACAAGTAATAAGAAATCGCCAGAGATTATGTAAGAACTTACTGAGAATTTCATTCATCGACTCGAACAGTAGCGCAAGAACAGAACATTAACCAACGTTCAGAGATTCGAACGTTAAAAAGTGAAAATATCAAACCCTTCAAAATTCTTCTGGTGCAAGAACTTAATGAAGATGACTACGATCGAAGACTTGAGGTCTATGAAATTATGATGAACAATATTTGTGCAGATCCTAATTTATTAAACAACATAGTGTTTAGTGATAAAGCCACATTTTTTTTTTTAAATGGTACTTTTTGCCATTTAATAATGTCTGGTGGACGATTGATAGCGCCTATATTTTATTGATGGAAATTTAAACGAAGTGAAATATGAGGCTTTGGTTCTTGACCACATCACTCCAAACATTCAAAACCGTTGTTGGCCCCAACTTCCAAAACGTTTGGTTTCAAGATAGTGCCTCATCTCATTTCGGTCTTCAGGAATGTAACATTTTAAATTTTTTCCTGGAAGATGGATTGGCCAAAGGGGTCAACTAGAATGGCCAGCGAGAGCATTCGACTTGTCATCCTCGGATTACCTTCTATCGAGCCGCTTAAAGAGTATTATTATTATTACTTATCATAATAACCCCCCAAAATATCGATGGTTTGCAAAAAAGAATTCGAAAATCAGCACAAAATATTACTAGACAATCGTTGAATGCAGTATCATCCTTTTACAAACGATTGGAATACTGTCAAACAACGGAAGAAGGACATTTCGAACATTTATTGAAATTAATAATTTTATTAATGTAATTTTTTCAAAATCCAAACTTTATCCCGCCGCCATTTTGGGTACAGAAATCGTACCATCTTTTTATTATATATACCATTTTTTTTTATCTTAAAGAGTACTTTAAAATGAATATTACACAAAGGGTGTTACAGTTTAAAATATTTCTCGTCAAAAGGTAACGTCAAAAAGTAAAGTAGTTGATCGATACGTTATCCCGAAGGTTATAGTATTCTATCTGGAACGGCTTTAAGGTTGTTTGATTCACTCAATTGTACTCTAAGCCCATGTTAAGAGCAGGGATTTCTAAAGATAAATTATTTTAAAATGGCATTATTATACCTGTAGGTATTTTGTTTCGTTAAAAGATCTGCAAACAAGCTGAAAATGCTGAACATACATAATAATGACCGTGTCATTTTTCTGGTAGAAAAATGAAAGGTCAAAAATTTAAACTATTTTAGGTACTGTACGAAAGGCCGGCCTCCGTGGCGCGATTGGTAGCGTCTTGGCCTTTCATCCGGAGATCCCGGGTTCGAATCCCGATCAGGTATGGCATTTTCACACACGCTACAAATCGTTCATCTCATCCTCTGAAGCAATACCTAACGGAGGTTAAACAAGAAAAAAGGTACTGTACGAAGAGAAAACGGTTAGCTTTAGATGTCGGAATCAGAGAGAAAACATAGAAATAACAGGTATCTGTTATTTCTGTTTTCTCCTGACCATAATGTATATATTCAGTCAGGGAATTATAATGCAATCAATAATAAAAAAAAATTAAAGTTAAAATAAGCAGATTTAAAATCAAGCCGATCAGAATACTATTTATTATATGAGTGTAGTCTCTTCAGTGTATGTGACAGAAAGTGTATGTGTCGGTCTCTTCAGTGTATTATATGTAAAGTGACAGAAATCTCATAGAAATGATAGTTTGAAACGCTAACAGCAAATGTAGGGAAGATCCCTGGGACCCCCACACCCCCCCCGGAAATCGGTCGAGTAAGTATTCAAATTAAACTAAAACGTGAAGAGAAGATAAATACATTACTAATAATACTAGATGTCTATTTTATTAAAAATAATCAAAGAATAATGCTGTAAAAATACCGTGTAAAGTATTAACTATACTTACTACATCATAGTAATAATAAACAATTTTTTCCAAAAAATAAAACAAGACAGATGAACACATACCGAACGATGTAGAAGATTCATTAAAGACGTATGATATAGATCTAACGGTTCTTCATAGAAATCAAATTATGAACTGTAAAAGAGACCCCAAAGAAAACAATTAATGACCATATTTTACTTGAAATTTATATCTTTATTTCCAGATATCCATACTGTTTCTATATATACAGTATTTATAGCAAAGAATTAACGTATGACTATAAAAGAGAAAAAAGTAAAGTAGAAGAGGAGACCTTCAGATGTATGGTAAAAGTTACCATAAAAGCATGAATTTGAAGAAAACTGGACACAGTTTTGAGAAATAAAAATAAAAATGTGAAGCTGCACAGTCGATTAATATCAGAAGAGGTACAAAAGAAAAATAAATACAAAAAATTGGTGTACTGTAGAGAAACAAATTTGAGAAAGTTACATCAAATTTTTCCTTTGTTATAGAAGAAAGCGTTAATAGGTGGCCTTTTTCTTTTGTAGTCATCGGTCAGTAGATCGGTTCTTTGCCGTTTTCCACTCCTTTCTGTTTTCTGCTAAACAATTAACCTCAAAATATTTATTACGACCTTCATCCTCGATTATGTTTTATATATTTCAGTCTCGGTCTTACTCTGAAGCTTTTCCCTTTAACACGGACCACCGACAAAGTTCGTGCTTTTAAGAAATTCTCCCATAAATTTCTCTCTTCTCTTTATCTTTCTTAAGAACTCTTAATTTCTAGCTTTTTTATCATTTAATCTTCAACATCTTGTAATACCGCATTTCAAAGCTTATAGTTTCGATAGCATAAAGCGAATACTCAACAATTATCTTCAATAATCTCCTTCTAATTCTTAAGCCTACGTACAATCGATACTAGTAGAACTTCTTTGAAGAGAAACTCTCTTCGCCTTTAGTAACCTGTTTTTGATATCTGTGTTATTGCATTCGTCCCTTTGTTATTTTACAACCTAAATAATAAGATTCGACAACTTCTGACAAATAGGGAGTCCATAAAGTCTTTCCATGATTACAAAAAACCTATTATAGTTACAGCCGTGCGGTTTGTGGCAAAAGAAATAAAAATATTATCAAGCTTTTTTTACCATGTTAATAAACTTCAACATGTGCGCCTTTTGTCGTTCGTAGAATGTCCAATCGATAATCCATTTCACGCCATGTGCTGATCAACATTTCTTTGGTAACACTAGCAACAGCTTCATTTATTCTCCGTCTCAATGTATCCAGATCAGGTACGGGTGTTACATAGACCCTATCTTTAACATAACCTCAGAGGAAAACGTCTAAGGGAGTTATGTCTGGTGATTGTGGTGGCCAGAAAGTGAGACCGTCGCGCCCAATCCATCTGCCATGAAATGATTCATTCTGAAAATCTCAAACTAGTAATCCCCAACGTGATGGTGCGCCAACCCGCTGGAAAACCACAATAGGTTGCAAGTCATTTAGTTGAGGTATAGCAAAGTGTTGCAGCATATCCAGGTAAATGTTAGCTGTTATTTATTGCTCAGTGAAAAAGAAGGAACCAATAATAATGATTGTGTTGAGCATCAAACCGCACCACACATTCACTTTAGGAGAATCTCTCATTTTTTCCCTGGTAAAGTACGGATTATCTGAACCCCATATTCTCACATTATGTCTGCCAGTCTGAAAAACACACATGCTTCAGGTACTCATTGTCGTAATCAATCCGTTGCAAAATCTCAGTCACAAAGGCAGCTCGACGAGGACTGTGACTGGAGATGTAATATCTGATCTTTATACGCGTGCAACCTTAGTTTCCTGTGTAAATATTTGTATATTTGTGCACTGTTGACCGAGGAATTCCTAGTTTGCGAGATACACGACAAGTAGATTTGGAAGTGCTATATAGAAATGCTCGCTGCACAAAGCTCAACCTTCTCTTCACTAACGGATGGCCGCCCTGTTCGCGAAAGGTCGACTACACCTCCACTCTCCTTAAACTTTAAATAACGCGTAATGATTGATACTCTTGCTATCAGATGCTGGTCGTTCGTATTTTCTTCTAAAATGTCGCTGAACAGCAATCGATGATTTCGACGAATCAGACTTCATCTTCTTTTTTTTACCTTTTTTTTAATTTAAATATACTGATTTATTAATAATATTGTATTATTATATATCGTTATATCACATATATATATCTATTTATATGCGAAATATATATTAATAATATATTTTCACTTCCTTGTACGAAGTAAAGGAATTATTGTGATCGCGAAAAATTTCGGTTTTCAGATTTCAACGGAAATATTCAATTTTGACCATCCCAGAATCCATTTTGGCTAGTTTCGGCGTGACTTCTGTACGTACGTACGTGTGTATCTCGCATAACTCAAAAACGATTAGCCGTAGGATGTTGAAATTTAGGATTTGGGACTGTTGTAACATCTAGTTGTGCACCTCCCCTTTTGATTGCAATCGACTTGACCAAAAATGTCCAAAACAGCTCAAAATCCAAAACATTTGAATTTTTGTATTTTTCTTAACTGCAATAATAAGCCCTCATTGAGAGATTTTCAACGATACATCATAAGTGGTACTTATTTTCATTGCTTCCGGAGTTATAGCCAAATAAAATCTTAATTAATGAAATATTTGGATCTTACAAAGGTCTTACATAGGTTCGAATCAGACTTCATCTCTTTATTTTACCTTTTTTTTTTTTTGTATTTATTAACCTCTGATTGTAAAACACTTTTACAATAAATAATAATTCAATAACAATAAAAAAAAAAAAATAGAAAAAATATCAGAAGTTATTAATGAAAAAATGTTTATGTAATTTTCATTTAAAAGAAATGTGCATGTATAATTTAATAGGCGTACAAGAAAGTCATGTGGTGTCCACATCAGACTTTTTTATTTATGTGATCGTTTTTCTTCATAAAATAATAAACTATAACCAAAACGTAGCCACCGGAATGTACCGATCACTAGCGGAAAATCCCGATTCGTTAGTATCAATTTCTAGAGTTATATTTCTAATTTAATTTTCGTTATATCACTTTTCATGATTCAAAAAAAAAATATTTTTACAGAAGAGGTAATCAATTTTGTACACCTAATGATCCCATTCCGAGAAGTCGCCCGCCAGGGCAACTCGCCCGGAGAGCCTAGCTGCGGAGGGCGTGCCTATGGCACGCCTCTGCAGCTCGTAATACAAAATAATTTAATATAATCATTGTTGGTCGGGGGGTATACTGGCATCATACAGAGAAATACAGCATACAGCCGGCCTCTGTGGCGCGATTGGTAGAGTCTCGGCCTTTCATCAGAAAGTCCTGGGTTCGATTCCCGGTCAGGCACGGAATTAGGTTTAATTTTTCTACGTTTAACTTTGAATAATTATTTTAAAATTTCCTCACTCTATTAATATGTTGCATATGCTATTTACATATTCAACTGCTTGTGTTTGTGGCTTGAGTCTACGTACATAGCAGTGCTTATAGTGTTAATTACTTAACAGAACTTAAGTATTTTTTACATTAACATTCAGCAAGTATTTTTATCTCAATGAAAACATAATTTCTACATTTTGAAATGTTTTTTACTTGAAATATTACGTGAATTATTAACACAAACTATTTGAATAGAATCGGATCAAAAAATTTACTCGTGGAACCCTATTTATCGTAAAAGTTGTCACTGTTTAGCAGTACAATAAATACACTGTTTTAAAACTTTATAATAAAATATCTTGCAAAAAACTAATTTAACATAATTTAGTACTTTTTATATTATCCCAGTTTTTTTCTTTAACGTTTTACCATTTACCTAATCAAAAGCATCTACATACAATTTTACAAAGAAACAATAGATTTCTATCTAATTTTTTCTTGTTTGTAATCATTTAAAATTTATCATGAATTCTTTTTTCCTTTACCCCGATAATAGTATCATAATTAATCATTAATTGTTTTTTTTAATATAATTTCAAATAATATTTTACATAAATATGTTAAATTGAAATCGGAAAATGAACAAAATTAAATAAATTATTTTTACAAAAAGATTTCACGAAAAAAAAACTTTTTACGTTTCTGACGAATATAATTAGAACAGTAAATTAAACAGGAAGTACGGTGATCATGACAAAAATGGGGTATGGATTTTTTGAAATATTTACGTTTTAGGGTCCTACTAGTTCATCTGGACCAAAAAAATCATACATATGTCTATATGTATAAGGTGTCGCACTGATGTTGACCTTATATCGCAGCAGTGACCAAACCGATTTTCTTCAAATCTGACTTTCTATATGTAGGGCATAAAATTTACACACATATATATATATATATATATATATATTTCACTTTCTTGTGGACACAATAACTGCCGTAATTTTCCGCCGATCACTTTCAAATTTATACATAAAATATAACGACCGAAAATCTTGATCGAGTTTGTTAATGGGCAAAATCGAACCATGTGGATGGAAATGGGAGGGCTTTTTTGAAAAAAACAAAATTTCGCTATAACTTTCCTATTAAGGTATCGAATTCGTTTAAAGTACCTACAATTATTTGGATAAGAGCCTAAAACTTATCTAAGTAAAGTTTTTTTATATCACCAAACATTGGCCCAGGAGGTGGAAAAGTGGAGTTTCGAAGGCAAAAAAAATCATACCTCCCTTAATAGGCACAGTATCGAATCGGTTTAAAGTGGTCGTTAGTCCTCTAAACATTACCTAAAACTTTAGTCTGTAACAATTTTTGATATGACCAACCCTTACAGCAAGGGATGACCAAAATGTTGCTGGAATTGTAAGAAGATGGGGCTTGTCGTATGCTAAACATGTAAAACTTCTTTACATGTATCGAGTAAATTTGAAGTTTTTCTTAACTTTAAAGTGGAAATCTTTTTTATTCCCTACTTAGCACCGGCGAAATCTATCTCCGCCTTCCGGTGTGCCGAAAGGGATTTTTTTTATATAATCTAGAGAAATTACTTTATAAATAAAAGAAAAAAATATTAAATTAATTAAAAGTTAACTTTTAATTAAAAATGTTAACACATTTTACGTTTAGTTCTGATTTTGACATCAGTCAAATGCATTTATTTATTTTTTTATTTTTTAATGAGCAAATAAATACTTGTAATTTCTGTTTAATTATATTTTAAACCCTTTGAAGATTAGAATGATATAAAAAAAAATTATTTAATTTCATTCCGTTTTAATTAAAAAGTTGACTTATTTTTATTTTTAAAAAAATCATTAATTTTGTAATTTAATTTTGGACTAAGAATATAACAAATACAAAATTGTGTCGGGTATACAAGTCACTGGAGAGTAGTAGTAACAATGTACTATGCATACTGTGATGGATGAACATCATGTCATTTATTCAAAACCGGAGGAGATAACAATTATTAATGGCCGAACCCGTTGTCCTGGGATCGATTCCCTAGCATGCAAATACAGGGCGTGGTCCCTAACTTATACTCCTTTTTTTACCTGCTTATATTTTTACGTTCCATCAATCTGATTAAACTTAATAGTGTAAGTTAATTAGTTTTACAAGCACATAATTTAAAAAAATAAAAAAGTTATAATATAAATTTTCTTTTTATACTAAACAATCGGCCTGATCAATACATCACAACAAACGCACTACCGTATTAGAACAATTTTGTAAGTAAAATAACAAACATATGATTTTACTATTATTTTTTTTTTTTTATTATACGTCACGAATGTTTTCAATACGAAATGAATGAATGAATGAATATTTTTACAGACTAATCCGTAATTGAACTTAAATTCATATTTTATATTTTCAGTAGATTTTTAACCTATCTGAAAAAGAGACTAATTTTCATATTGACATATTTTAAACTTAACCATTCGTATACACAATGACACGATTTCTGAAAACGATTGAGGATTTATGATTTATCCGGCTCACAATTAATCAAATATTTTCTTTAATATATAAATAAATACTAGATTACAAATTCGCTAACTTTTATTACAAATCAAACAACAATTTGATCGATTATTTAAAACAAACAAATAAAAATTCTCTCCTTGTTTTAACATACCTTCCATTCATAAACTCACCTTCCTAAAATTTCTACTAGTAAAGATACTTCGAAATATACAATTCAATAGCGAATTGTATATTTCGAAGTGAAGGAGTAAGGGTGAATCAGAAGTAAAGGAAAATAATTTGGAAACTTATTCTACAACTTTAAATAAATAAAAAAAGTTCATACAAAGTATGTTCGAAAACGCTTCGGCAAGCGAAAAATATCGCCCGGATATCAGTTCCCCGGTGAAATGAGATCAAAATGAAATTTTTAAGGCATTTTATATATATTATATTATATTGATGGTTTCTTATGTTTTTTTAACTGAAATATCGAATAAAACAGGTCTCAAAACTGTACCTCCAGTAGTTTTTATGATATTCAACGTAAAACAAAAAAAAAGGAGTTGAGAAACATTGTTTTTTAGGTTGAAAGTATAAATTATTTATAAATGTGAAACTTTTATTATTAAACCCTGTAGAGAATTTAATTCTGAGAATATTGATGTAATAAAGTCTATGAAAAACAGAAAAAAAATTTATTTTTAAAAACAAAACAGAACAGAACTTAACAGACAAATGTTATGAATTTATAAAAATTAAAAACAGCTGTTTTTTAGTACAATAAATTTAGGACGTTTGAAAAATCAAGATACTTCAATTTACTTTTTAAAAAAAATTGCTCGCTGTGATTTAAAAAATACTGTATTAATTTACAATAAATATTGGAAAATTTCTCCATAGAATCGATGCACTTTTCAAATCATTTCTTTCCATTTTCTGTCGCCAACTTCTGATATCTTCGCGTTCCTTAATGAAGGCAACAGTATAAGAATGCGAGAAATCACTTCATCATGTGAGTCTCTATTTTTGCTTTTACCACGCATTTCATTCATCCCCATAAAAAGTAATCTTTGAGAAGATCCAGTGATCTAGGAGGCCAGTCTACCGGCTCTCTACATCCAATACATTTACCAGTAAATATTTACATCAAAGAGTTGTCTTACTTCAATCGCGAGATGTGTTAGTGTTCATCAAATTAATAGTACATTTCAATTTGTTTCGCCGATGAGAAATTTTCAAACGCTGTAAGAAATTCAATATTAAAAATTTCTAGATGATTTTTCCACGTGTCACGTTGATCCAGTACGAAAGGGTCTATTAATTGGTTGTAGATCATATCATACTAAACGTTCACCGAAAATCGTTGCTGGAAATTCGATTCAACTACAGCATGTGGGTTTTCTTCAGACCACTGATGTCAACAAAGCGTGATGTTTATACTACTACGGATAAAAGTAGCTTCGTCAGAAAAACGTAGGAACGGAATTAAGTGGTAGTTATTGTTAACCCGTTGACAAAACTGCAATCATCTGGCACGGTTATCAAGCTGGAGGCGTTGAACTTTCCGAACATGATTAGAACGCAGTCCGCGAGCATGTAATGTCCTCCATACTGTGCTTAATGGAATGTTGAGTCGCGTGTTCATTGTAGGTCTAAGCTGAACCACCTGAAGAATGTTTTCCCTTTCATCACCATCTACCGGTTGACCTTCAGATGAAACATGAAGGCCGGGAAGTGTAACCAATCTCACGAATATTATAAAAATTCTATTAAATGCTTTACGGTATGGAACTGTCCATCAGGACACCTACGTCAGTACTCTTCTTTTACTCCTTATATAACGCTTTAAAAATTTCAGTGTGACCTCATTTCACCGGGGAAACTGAAATCCGGGCGTAATTTTTCGCTTGCCGTAACTCAATAGTAAAGCGTTTTCGGACATATGTTTGTACCTTTTTCTTATTTCAAGTTCTACAATCAGTTCCCAAATTATTTCCCTTTCCTCCTGAACCACTCTTACATTTAAGAATTCGATCCGTTTCGAAATTAGTAATATATGAACAAATTAAAAGAAATACTTGCGGGGAGATTTAAGAACCACCTGCTTAATTAAAGTCTGTCAAAAAACCATGTTTAAAAATGTTCAGTATTATTTTTCCAAATTCCATTCTCAATGATATTTAAAAAAAAAATGTTATTAAATAGATCCGACAAATTCATTTAAATAAGTAATATTTTTAATTATTTACAATTTTGACATTACATTATTATTTATTATTTTAATGTGACAAAATATCACATACCACTCCTAGCGTCTCAGCCTTTCATACGCAAAGATCCTGATCTAAAGCATGACATTTTTCATGCGTTACAAAATTTTCATTCCGTACTCCAGAGAACAAACTTTTAAATGATTATCCGGTAATTAATCATCTATAAACACAGCAACAACAAAAAATTGGAAAAATGTTTAAATATTACTTAAGTATTTTACACAGAAAAATTAAGTTTTCTGTAATCACTAAACCCTTTTAATTAAAACTTTTGGTGGATATCCAAAGAATTTGGAAATCGCTACTGCGCCCGGTCATTTTTATATACATATGTATATAAAAGTGAGCGCTCTACCGGACGCAAATCTAACCGATTTTGACGAAACTTGGTGGGGTGATGTAAACCTATTGGGAATAGAACTCTATCGATTTTCAAGCGAATCAGTTTACAGGAACTGAAGCTAGAGCCAAAATAGACCCGATTTTTCGTTATTTTATTTAGATCTTCTCCTCTATCTGTCCCCACTGAATTAAATCGTGCATTTAAACTACTACTTTCATAAAAACTACAGATCCAGTTAAATATTAATCTAATTATTTTTAAATGTACTGTCCAATTAACATTATTTTTAAAATTACAACAGTAATACAGAAAAAAACCGACTTGAAATTGAGCGTGACTCAAGAACGAGTCAATCAATTTTCATTAAATTTTATCATGCTCAATTTCAGGTACACTACCACAGCATTTCTAAATTTCAGTGAAACTGATCTAATAGTGAATGGTACTTTCGTACTTCTGATACCTCAAAACGGAAAGAAAATTCATTTTCACCCCCCCCCCCTCCAAACTATGCGACCGAAAGTAATATGTACTTTTTTCAAATTTCGGTAAAAAAAACTTAATTATAAAAAAAAAGTTAGTTTCGCTCTATTAATTTAGTTTCGGAATAATCCAAATTGTGATCTGGTATCAAGGAAAGGAATTGGAGTAAAAAAATTCAGTTTTGAAGTTTTGATCGTTTTTAATACATGATAGTAACGTAAGATGAAAAAAAAAAAAACACCGAAGCTTAAACGCCGAAGCAATATTATTTCTGAAAATTATTACAGCAGTCCAACATTCTTTCTTTCTTAACTAAAACCTGAAATCGGCTCTTCCCACGTATTTACTGGGACAAGAGTTTTTTTTAATCTACGTTAGTTATAGTATACGTTTGTTATATTAATTTTATATTTAAATTTGGTTGTTTTTCGAAATCCAACAACCGTTTTTTTTTCAATTTTTTTTTCTTTTAATAAATGAATTATTAGTTTTTAAGAAGCAATAAACAAAAATTAAGTCCGAGAAATAAACGATAAAGTACCAAATTTATTATTTAAATAATCAAAACATTACTGTTAATTAGTCAAGGTTAGCGAGCGTTTTCCAATTTTTTTTTAAATTTGTGGATGTGTGCTAAACAGCAAAATAAAAAGGAAAAGGGAACATCCAGAGAATTAATGGATTCCTATTTAGCTGAATTTTTATGGAGAAGTAGATGCAGAAATGAAGAAGATCTTTTTGAAGTAATTCTTCAAAGTATTAGTGAATTTGTTTCTGTTAATGGCTGAAAAAATTTTGTATTTTTTATTGTCTAAATACAAATTTTCTAAATTTAAATTTTGTTTTAGTGGAAATTTTTTTTTTTTTAAATTGTCTCGGATTCCGGAAAAGTACCCATTATTTTCTTTCTTTTGTTGCATACTCATGTATTAAATACAGGTTGATTATATATTTACATAATTTATTTTTATTTCTGAATCAAATGATATCATATATTCATAATACGTAACCGGTTTTACTATTTATATCTTTTTCTGGTGTTTCAGCAAAATTAACTAGTTTAAAAACAAATTCATTTTTACTTCCTTGTACGAAGTAAAGGAAATATTGTAATCGTGAAAAATTTCGGTTTTCAGATTAATAGTTTATAAAAATAGCTGCATAACTCAAAGACGATTGGCCGTAGAATGTTGAAATTTTGGATTTAGGACTGTACTGTTGTAACTGTTGTAATTGACTGCAATCGACTTGACCAAAAGTGTCCAAAAAATCCAAAATAAAATTGGATTTTGGACTTCTTAACTTCAATAATAAGCCCTCATTGAGTGCTTTTCAACGATATACATAAGTGATACTTATTTTCATTGGTTCCAGAGTTATAGCAAAGTAAAAATTTTAATTAATGAAATATTTGAATCTTACAAGGGGAAGGCACATCGGTTCAAATCCCACTTCATTTATTTTTTTTTTTTTTAGCTTTTTTCTTTTAATTTAAATATTTGATTTATTAATAATAAATTTAAATATTTATTAAAAATGATTAAAAACATTTTTACAATAAATAATAACAATAAAAAAATAAATTAAAAGAATCATAAGTTATTAATAAAATTAAATTTTACGTACTTTTAAAAAAAATTGTATATGTATTTAATTAGGCGTACAAGGAAGTCATGTGCTTTCCAAATCAGATTTTTTAGAAAGCGTACACCTTACTAAACAAACAATCAAAAATTATTTTCGTTTATATTTAAAGGTTACACCATCAGAGGCTTTATAATATAAAAATATATTTCAATTACGGATCGAGTAATTTACATTTAATTCATCTTTCCTACTGGTAAAAGTACTTTTATAAGTATAATTTACATAATTTTACAGCAAAACGGTAATCTGTTAGTATCGCCCCCTTATGTATATTCCTTTCGACCCTTCAGTTATTGAATTCATTTTTTTAGATTTTTATAACTATCTTATAAATAAGAATTTACTGGAATTTGCAAGTAAATTTTAATAAAACTTAAAATTAAAAAAATAACACAACTATAATTGGGTTAAAATAAATAAATTTGCTCACGCATTCATATTACAATTATTTTTTTAAAAATCAATCAATGAAGGTTATAATAAGATTTATGCTTAAAAAAGCAAAAATATACGCTGCTTTAAAGAATTTTTAACATTTAAAAATTTTAATAATAAATTTTAAAAGTTACATGAGTAGGGGTCAGATCTAGTTGTAAAACAGCCTACAGTAATTTTCAGTTCTTATTAAAATTGTCAGTTGAGTTTAAATAATTACATCGCTTAAAAACAGGTTATCTACTTGAAGTCTTTGTAAAGCAGACTGCTCCTCGGTCATTTTACAAAGAACAAATGTTATTTTTTATCTAAAACATCGAGCTCTACAAAAAAATCGTAATAATAAAATAAAAATTCAAGTATAAAGTAAAACCAGAACTTTCAATCGTAATTAATTGTGTTAGGTTTAACCGATGCCAAAATTAGTAACATCGTAATCGATTTCCATAGGAAAAGCCATTTATATCCAGGAATACTCCCGCTTTAACCCTATTTTAATCATCTGTATATGAAATATTAGAAGAAAAAATTAAGCTGTGTTATCTCAAAAATATTTAAAAATTGTATAATTTATCAATTATTTTCTAAAGGTATATCTTTAAAGAAATATGTTTAATCTACATAAAACAATTCTTCCACACGCATAATTTATTTATTTTTCCCCTAATTTATACACTGCAATCTGTTTCAACTAGTGAACAATAAGCAAACCCCTCCACGGCCCAATGAGATCTGGATGATACGTATGACATGTAAGTCAGTGAACCTGTGAATCGACCTGTAGTCTTGTACAGACTCAGGTCGACCATTACTGAGACGTGTGGTTAATTGAACCCTAACCACCAAAGCACACCGGTATCTCAGTGTCTAGTATTTAAATTCGTATAAATCCAACTAGCTTTTACTAGAATTAGAACCTCAGAATCTTCAACTTCGAAAATCAACTGATAAACAACTGATTTGCGTCGAGTTAATCGCTACACCAACCCGGTAAGCTATTACAACATTTTAAATAACAAAACATTATTTTTATATAAAAAAAACCAAGTATTTTAATTTTCAAAAATATAGTACAGGGTCTCTGTAAAGGAGGTTAAATTACACAGTGAAAAATTAATTTATTCTTTTTTTTAAAGTTGGATAATGAATTTTTCTCATTTTATAAAATATTTTCATCTGAGGTCTGATTAATGCTTCTTCTTCAATCTTTTTTGAAAATTTTTCTTTAAATTTTCTTCTAATTCCATCCGGAAATTCATCTTTATTATATCTTAAAATATCCTTTATCTTCTCTTAAATAATAAATTTTAATTAATTTTTTTTAATATCAATTGAATAGTAAATAACCGGTCCTAATTAATAAATACGAAACATGAAAAATAATACGTACAAGTTGACTTAAATTTTCTTCCACTTTAAAACACAACTAAAAAATATCTATTATTAATACTTAGATTTAATTCAGTACTTTTAAAATTTATTATATAAAATAATCACGATTATATTTTGCAATATAATAGATCATATTAATCCTACATTTCTGTTGATGAATTAAAATAAAGAAACTAATCTCTAATAAAGTATATGAAATATAAAATTTATACTCTGGTAACAAAAGGATCGATCACAAAAAAATTTCAAATCTAAATTCTTATACAAAAAAAAAATCTAATTCGACTTTTGGACGAAGTGAAAAAATTTATCAAAATAAAAAAAATCAATAACAATAAAATTGCACAGCTTTTTTTTACAGTCTATATAACCGACATTACACCTTCTGTACACGGTCTTCTTTTTCTGTAGGCGATCACAAGCTAATCGTTCAACTTTGGGCATTACTGTTAATCTAAACCAAATTTTCCTTTACCAAAAGAGAAATAATTGTTTTTTTGTAAACATTTTTATCCTACAATATTTTAATGAAAATTTAATACAAATCCAGTATGTGTGGAGCAGCTGTTGCAGGCTGTGTATCGGGTGAATTTATTGACAAACAGAATGCCAAATATGTATGACTTATTTTTCATCACAGTATCTGTGAAGAAAAATAAAAAAAGATGAAAAATAAATAATAATACACGGGAAAAATCAAATTTTATTATGCAGACGAATAAAATAACTCTTGTTTTTAATTAAACAAATCGATAACAATTTACTAGAAAGATAGGAATTATTAGTCAAAAATAAAGTGTTCGCCCCGATAACGAAACGTTAGAGATAAATTGGTCTGCCGATATACTTGACAAAGGTAAAGTTAATAAAAAACTTTAAAACTATAAAAAAAATGTTTATTAATAATGCAGTAAAACCGGAAGAATACTTTACTAGGCACGACCGAAGATTAATGCCCACAAAATTATATTACTATAAAAGTTTTATGTTTTACGTTAATGTTTCATCTTAATAACCAAAGTCATAATTTAATAAATAATTTAATAAAATGTAAAATAAATAATTGTCTTATTTTATATTTTTCATTAAAAATGAAGAACTGGCTGCTAGCTAAATTATAACAATTATCATAAAAAGTAGAACTGTTTAATGTATTTTTACAGGTTGAAAACCGTACTCTTTTCCCGTAAACTACTGTCATACATAAGATTTTGGAATAAAATCAAAATACATGGATAATTACTAGGAAGAAAATACAGGATTAATTACATCACTTCGAAGTAAGGTAAGAAATATTTTTTGATATTTTAATAGATTTGGTTTTAATTTAAATATTTAGGCGATATATACAAGACAGATCGCTAAAACATCGGTAGGAAATACAACTTACGCTCATAAACACGATGAAATATTTCTTAATGGTTGAATAACTAGATAAATCTTAACTAAATCTACCTTTAACCGATTTAAAAAAAAAGATTACTTTTCAAATTGCACAAGGCGTATTTTTCATAGAATTTATAATATGTAACAACGTAACTTGGATATTATAAATATCTCGCACGAATCTTGGAAGAAAACAGACAGGAAAAGTTTTATTAACGTGCTCTAAATTTAAAAATTCCATTGGATTTTATATGACCACGCTTTTATTAATTTAGAGTATAAAAGGCCCTATAATATGAATTCATATTATTCCAAAAATAACCACATCTCATGCTCGGTAGTAGATTCTTACATTGTTTCTTCATTCCTTTTAGTATTTCTATTAAGAACCCACCAGGTTGGTCTAGCGGTGAACTCACCATAAAAATCAGCTGATTTCGAAGTCGAGAGTTCTAAGGTTCAAATCCTAGTAAAGGTTTTTATACTTTTATACGGATTTGAAAACTAGATCGTGGATACCGGTGTTCTTTGATGGTTGAGATTCTTCAATTAACCACACATCTCAGGAATGGTCGACCTGAGACTGTACAAGACTACACTTCATTAATTACACCATGATATACATATCATCATCTGAAGATTTACCTTACGGTGGTTCCGGAGGCTAAAAAAGAAAAAAAAAACCAAGTATTTCTATTGAAGACACAGATTTCTCGCTTTTTGTAACAAAAAAAAAAAAAAATAAATAAAGCACCGAAAATGGAAAATGAAAATCAATAATTTTAATCAAATCACTAAAAAATGGAAAAACTAGTGAACGGGTGTTTTCAAAATGGCAGTATTTTTTAGTTATATTTTAAATAAAAATCAATTTAAAAACACTTTCAAAAAAATAAATAAATAATACCCATTATAATTATTTAAATTTTAACTTCTGATAATGCGTCGAACTGAAGTCGGTGAAGTAGTATTTTTAATTTAGTTGAAATTTCAAAACAAAACGTCAAAATATAAAAAAAGAAAACAATTTGAAAACTTTATTTTTATTTTTACTTTTACTGCGTTTTTGTTGATCGATATTATTATTAATTAATTTTTTTCTTACAAGTATCTTTAATAAAACGTTGATATATTCTTCATTAAAATATAACTACAACATAAAATAACTTTTTAAATTCCGATTTCAGCAGTTATTTCGACTTAAAAATAATAATTTTAGATAACTGAAAATATAGTAGTTACGATTGGAGAGGGTCGGAATAATCTACTCACAAACAATTTATTTTATTTTAAGAAAAAAATACATATCTTATTGAATTAAAAACGTGTTGTGATCTCAAAAGGCCTTTAAAAAAAGAATTACGTACTAAAGTGCTATTAAAATAAATAAAGCCGATGTAGAAATATAAAAAATTCCGAAGTACACCGATATCTGATATTGTTGACGCGTTCGAAATGGACCTCACGGTAACAGCGAGCGAGTGAGAAATGTGGCGTTGTGATGGTCGCTCGGTTCAGAAAACGGGCGAGAGAGGAACCCGGATGAGTCAGGCTATCGATCACGTTTCAACAGCAACAGAAGCAGCGCCTGCTCTTACCGGGTTACGTGACTTGCGAAGCGATATTGTTATGCGTACTGCATTATACCCTTAAAAATACAAACAGCTTAAATTCAAGACAAATATAATAATTATTGTAAATATTTAAGTCTCCTTTACTTTGATCTAAGATTTGAAAAAATAATTGAGAATAGTTAAGTCCATTAAAAAATTGACCGCTGTACCAATTTGAGATAACGTTTTCTAAAACACAATATATCTCCTACGAAATAAATCTTAAACTCGGAAAATAATTTTAATTTTTAAAAAAAAATGACAAAACTATATCAGACTCACTTAAAGTCGAACGTAAATCTGTTTTAAAGACAACGCTTAGATCGAAAGAAATTTTACTCCCTTTTAGTATCCACGCCCACGCCATAACAAAAATAAAAAATTTCGATAATCCTAAAAGTTTAAAATTTTACCGTCTTTCATCATTTACATTTAGGTCAGAATGTTCCGGATAAAATTTAAACAACTACCAAAAGTTTAAAACTAGCAATCAAGCGATTAAAATAGAATAAGCAATTTATTGTGCGACTATCGGGCAAGTTCTGAAAAATTAAATGAATTTTATATACCAGCATCAATCAGATAAGTATTCTTATGTTTTTAACTGACCGAATAAGTATACACCGTTATAAAGAAATAATTGACGAAATCTTAAAAATTCCATGTTATATGAATGGTTTATTCCCTGACGATAACTGTACGAAGATTCATTAATTTAAGATAGACGGCTGAGATTCGTTAAACTTTACAAATACAAGATCATTAAAGAAAAAAAAAAATCGGCCAAAAGTCGGATCACTGAACCGGAAAATCTTTCGCCTTTATGAAACATAAAGCCAACAGCGATAATAGTGAAGGAATCTGAACTCGTAAAATTTCCGTTCGGTTCTTTGTAACCGCCTTCAATCATTCATTTCAGACCCTATTCTAGACCACCAGCCCAGTTTTTTCTTATCCTTTTCCTCCTGATCAAAAAACCTTCATTATATATATATTCTATTAGTATATTTAAAAATATTATTTATAAGGGTGCGACCAGTATTTCCTCGATATTTGACCCTAAATTGTCAATTTAAACTGTATATTTCTCCTCACATCACTTTCATTTATTGGACCGTAAATATTTCTTAAGACTTTAATTTCCCAACCCTACAAGTAATTTTTATTACTCACTGCCGTAGCTCATGTTTATAATCCGAACATACAGTGTATTTATCGACCTTAGCAGTGTTTTAATCAAAATCGTTTTTTAATACTACAGTTTTTCTTTTATAATCAGAAATTTGTAGAGAGCACAATAATTTCCATTTTTGTTCGTAAAATTCTTTGCATTTTAATTTTATTTTCATCATTATAACTTGAGATCTACTTCATATCTTTGATCTCAAGTACTGTTGCTCTCGCTATCTCTGTTTCTTTGTCGATCAAAAATCTTCTCACTTTAACGCTAATACATCTTCTCTTCTATTTTCTTATGCGCTAAAAGTGCGCCTAGTTTTTTTAACCAAACAGAATTTATATATAAAAAAAAATTTGTCTAAATATGTTTTTTTTTCAATCATTGATCACCAATATTTTTTTAGTTAATTTTATTTAATTTAAACCTTAATATAAAACAATTACAATGAAATTAGTATATAGTATAATATGTAGTATATATAGTATATTAGTATGTTTTGAATATATACTATTGAAACTGCAACATCAGTTCATTTTTGTTTAAGAAAATGATTATTCTGACTACTGCCTTTGATTAATTTAAAAAAACTACAATAAAAAAAACCATAAACATGCTTATTTAAAAATAAACTTAAATCGATTATATCCAAATGATAATATTTTGAGCGGTACAAACATAATCGGGAGTATTAAACGTACATAATAAATTTAAATACAATAGTATAATAAAATAATAATCCGATAAAAAAATTTAATAATAAAACATGTAAAATTATAACTTTAAAAAACGATTACAAATACTTATTAAAGTTTTACGACCGAAGTTTATTATTTTAATTTTTATTCCTCCACATAAAATTGCATGTTGTAGAATCATTTACCTAAATATTTACAACCCACAACACAGACACACTTTCACACACATTCTCAACTAGTACACAGATCCATACGTACACACACACACATATATCTATATAAACCCACACACAAAAGCTTTTAGACATATTAGAGTGTGTTGTGTTTATAAATGAGTCATAAAGAGATCAGATGGGGAACAAAGAGCGGGGGATTGCGAAGCTTTGAATTGTGAAGGGTTGCAGAATAAGGTTTTGGGATGTGAGGTTAGGATCAATAACCTCACCCGGCCGGCCAAGGCGCATGAGCAGTTGCACCATCCCTCTCGTATTACCATACTCGGTGAGGAGTATAAAACTGAAGTATGTAGACATTGTACATGTATACAACAAGCTCATAGGCTACACACCCACACGCGCGCGCACATATATATATATATATATATGTGTGTGCGCACGCACATGCGAATACGAGAAAGCTATAAAGATACGTTTAAAGGTGCGCTCTTTATTAGAAAATCAAAAACTTTCACCAAAATAAATAAATTTCGATATCTATTAAAATTATATAATATGTGGTAATAAAAAATATAATAATGGATATATATAAATAAATAAAAATAATTCAGAAAGAAATAAATATAAATTATAGACAATTTGTAAACAATTTTATCAATATGGTTATCGAAAGAGTAAATGAAATAATTTATTCCTATTACTTATTTATACATTTTTTGTCATGTATTTACAAAATAGTATACGACCTATCGATACGATTTAATTAATTTTAGATGTAAATAAAACACTACGCTAAATAGTTACTGAAAAAAACTGGAACATAAGATTAAGCTCCCAAAACCATTTAAAGAAAAATGCTTCTTAAAATCTAAACTTAGATAGCCATTTCAACTGTAAACAATATTCATCAGTAGAGACATTACGAAAAAGTATGTATTTAAAATATAAATAAAAAATAAAAAAAGAAACAAAGAAATAATAAACAATATTAACTAAAAATTGAATGATACTTATAAAACACTTAAAATAAATATCTTTAGCAGGTATTTAAGATTAAACAAATGTTTTATGCAATCCTAATAGAATTTGTACGAAACATATTTATAAATTTTTTCCCCTTTTTAATTTAAATCTCCAATCCAGACTGCCCACTATGATTTAGAATATGCCTTTGTATTAACCTTAAACCGATAAAATAAATAAATTTATATAAATCCCTCCCCCTCCCACCATGAACAAAAGTTTAAGGATGGGAATAACAGTTAAATATTCAAACGATTTATAACTTTTAAAAAATTTTTGATAAATTTATTAAAACTTCCAGATTATTATATAGTAGTCCTTTATTGTTGTTCAACAATAAAGTTTCTGCTTCTCACTGAAAAGCAGTTTTTCAACTGTCCAATTCCTATTTATTATGTATATTTTTAAAGCCATAATTTCTAATAAAATAAATTTATGACCGGTTTTCAGGATGTGACAGGCCACAACCGATTTCTATGGTCTTCTATATTTATGATTCTTTATTCTTATAAAGAATTTTTTTAGAAGAATCTTTCTCTTAATTTGTCTTATATATCCTAAATAACAAATACTGTCTACGCAAATCAATTTATAATTATTTGTGTCCATTCTGTCGAAGGTTGTATCCTTTACCTAAGCATTATTGAGGATAGAACCCAGACCAATTTCTAGAGATAATAATACGTTATACTATGGGGTAATACGTTAAAGATGTGTTACTTTTTTTTTAAATTATTCGTTACTTGTTAGTAAAAAATAGTTTGTTATACGATGAATCAATCATCTATTCCTTAAATTCCCTCAAAATATTTATATAATTTCATTAAATTCCCTTTAAGTTTATAAATTTATTAAATAATTTTCAAATAAGTTTTCGTAATTATTTTTAATAAATGATACATATTACTTTTTACGTTTACAACTATTATATATTCATAATATTTTTAAGGAGGTAATGTATTTTTGAGATACTTATTTTAAAACACTTTTTATTCGATAAAAAACTAGTTTGTTACGATTTTGGTCTCTCAGGTTGAAAAATAAAACGTATAGAATCCACAATTTCTTTTCTAAATTTATACATCCAATTTTTACTATATCGATTGGACAGAATATAAAATTACATAAATGTATAAACTATGCAAGGTTTTTAACTGATAGGTCTACATTAACTTGTAAACCGTCTGTCACGATCTACCTTGTAGCCGTAACGCGTATAAAACATCTAAGGAACAAACGGTAACGATCAAAATCGTTTTTTATGGGAGTAATGATGTTCACAGCCAGATTTTTGTGGTTGAGAGATCTGATATTCGAGACGATGAAAAAGAAGATAAGAAACCGGTTCTCACTTTTAGCTTTCCTTATTAAGCTCCTGACATGAATAGCTTGTAATTCTCGGGAACGGCCATGACGTTTTCACAAGCAACTCGGGAATGGTTAAGTCCGTTACCCGACATACAACCGCTGAAATCCGCAAGATTCAGTAAAGCGGTTTCATATTTATTTCTTTACAATCACGCAGCTGTTCTAGAGGTAGAATGTGCACGTAAATAAAAATCCTAACAGTAGTTAGGATATTAAACTACTCTCTCAGTATTTAAAAAGTTAATTTTTTTTTAAAAATAAATCGCACAAAAAGATATTTCAAAATTTCCTTTTGAATCCAAAATTTACGTCCAATCAATTCATTAATTTGTTTTTTATTAACTTTTTATTCTAATTTACTTTCGTATTAAATTTCTTTCCCTAACGATGAACCGATAAACGCGTGCAACTATTCTTATTTTTTATACTCCAGTTAAAGAACGTTTTTATCACAGAACGAATTTATCACTGTTATTTTTTCTTGCGTCAACAAATCCTTTATTTCTTAGTTTAAATGCGAGTTGAAAATCGTCGAGACAACAACCACGTTTCTCTCTTGTATTTTCCAGTCAACTACCAGATACTTTCAATCGATATACCGAATAATATTTTCGATAAGATTTTCAAAAAATTTAGATAATTGGCTATCATTATCAAGAAAGGCTGAAACACCTAAACATTAATAAAACCTAAAATCGCATCCATCAATTCCGGTTTATGAAAATTAATCAAATTAGATTCAAATAATATACGTAGCGTAGTCATATTTTTACGGGAAAATACATTTATCGGAGACATATGCGGTTAATTAATATCGATTCATAATCGTAAGGATTTTCATTCAGTACGTTTATTTAATCAGTTATAGTACCGTTAGATGCTTATAAAAGGTTCATTAATTTTGTTTTGTAAGGGGTTTTTCAGATAAAATAAAATAAAAATGATTAGGTTTTAAATATTCTCAAACGGGAAGGAACAGACCGTTCTAGCTTACCGCTCGGTTTAGTACGTTTTACTGATGCTGCCGAGGCTTTGAATAACAACTAATGAAAACACTGGTGATACAAATTGCTAGTGAAAAAGACACAAATCTAACTTACGAATAAATTTTCACATTGGAAATAAGAGGTGGTTTATTTAATAAATAACGTAAAGCGATTGGAAAATGGAGATTTCACAATAAAATAATTAATTTTAATGTTAAATGTAGAAAAACTCTTCATTTTTTCTTTTTCCTATATTCTCTTTGGTTCTTTTTATTTTAATAAACAAAATAAGAATAACAAATACAATCCGAATGAAATGTTACAATTACAACGAAAAAAATATTTGGAAACACTATTGTTCAGTTTTCGATGACTTTTAGGATACAGCATCAGTTTGTTAAACAAATACCTTCTTAAATTTTCTCGAAGAAGGCTAAAATTTCTGAAAGGAAAACAATTTTTTTTTTGCGAATATCCAAAATAAAAAAAATACCTATGCTAAACATTAAATTGTAAAAAAAAAACAACTCTACAAAAAATTATGTAAAATTAAGCTAAAGTGAAAAGAATTCTGGTTGTAAAACAAATCGATGACAAGTAATTTTGTACCAGGCTGAAAATTCCACTTCAAAATGAAAACTTTTTTAGTTTTTTACAGCATAGTTCTAGAGCTTCATTGTAAAAAAATTTATTCTGAAAACTTTACAAATATTTTTATTTCTCTTAAACTACATACCTTATACTACTTCTTTATATAATCGCCACATGAATTAAAACATTTATGGTAGCTATACACCAGCTTCAATCCAGCCTCGTCGTATTCTTCTGCCGCCAGTACATTTAGCCACTGATTAATAGCATTTTTAAGTTCATCGTCACTACTCCAACAATGAGGATTGCTTACTCAAGTCACTTGAGTGCTTACCACTCAAATATTCTTTCAATTTCCAAACAAATGGTAATCAGAAGGAGCTAAATCCGGACTATATGGTGGGTGATCGTACATTTCCCATCCAAATATTCTCAGTAAATCACGTGTCGGACTCGCAACATGTGGACGTGGATTATTGTGCAGCAGGTCGACGCCGTCGGTCAGCCGCCCATATAGTTTCGCAGTAAGCTTCTGAATTACGTCTTTCTACGTGACATGAAATTAATCAGCAGTATGCCAAACCGATCTCAAAAGACTGTGGCCATCAGTGAACGTCCAAATGGCTGTGGCTTGAGCTTTATTGGTTTAATTGATGATCAAGGATGACATCATTCACTTGATTGCCGTTTTCTCTAGCTTGTAATACAAAATTCATGTTTCGTCGCCGGTAATAATTGAATTAAGGAATTCATCACCTTTTTCTGTATAGCGCATCAAAAATTCCAAAGAAGATCCCTTCGGATTTTTTTGTGATGTTCCGTTAAGACGGCACCCGAAGTGCACAAACCTTTCTGAAGCCTAAATGGTCATGAACAATGCGACCGATAACAGCACTTGAAACATCAGGAAAAAGAAGGGCCATGTTCGGAAATCGTTGAGCGACGATCTTTTCTAATTTCATTATCGACTCGTTTCAATAGGTCCTCGATGATTATCGAGGACCTCCCGAACGTTCTTCATCATACACGTTAATTCTGTTATTTCAAAACTTTTCACACAATTTTCGGACGTTTCTTTCATTCATTACATTATCACCGAACACAGCAACCAACTGCCTATGAATTTCGGCCAGCTTAACGTTTTGATGGTTTAAAAAACGTATGACTCCACGTATTTCACAATCGGCGGCAACATCGATTTTCCTATTCATTTTATAACGTAATAATTCACACGTAATCAAAGATACTACAACGCGACAACTTACAGACAACAATGCAGTGTATACATTACTAGTGTGGAAACGAACGACACAAGTTCGCAACCTTAGGAGAGAAATTTCCCAGCGGTCTTTACTTTAGAGATATCTCTCGTACGTACGTATGTACTGTGTTGGCGTATTTGAAGCTTAATAATTTTTGACTGGATATTCCGATTTTGATAAAATTTAGCACACAGACTCGTGTGTATAGGGCGATTTGTTGGTAAAAGTTTGGGGACAATATCTCCACGCAAAGGAATAGTTTCTTTGGTGGTCAATTTTCTCAAAATTTTGCAAAAATAACCCCACTTTGTACTAACCTGCGTAAAAACTGATTTTAAAATTTTAAAAAAATTTCCTTAAATTCTTCCCTTTACGAAAATAACGAAAAAGCTATGTTTTTATTGCATATTTTTTAACCGTTTTTATTTACGTCTTCCTAAGAATAGTAGTAGTGCAAGTGGCCTCAAAAAAATTCCTTGAGGCAATATTAGGCATGGATGAGCCAATCTCAGTTTAAAAACATCGATTTTTATTTTAATTTTCTAAACCTTTTTCATGTATCTTTATTTTTCCACTATATAAGAAAAAGTAACTATAACAAATTTAACGTTAAAAAATCTGTCAAGATCTTTACGTTATACTAAATGATTTACTACGAAAATCTTTTAATGTAAAATAGCATTTATTACTTTTTAATAAAAAAAAACAAATAATTAAAAAAGTTACATTAAATTTCTATGGTTTAGAATTTACATTATAAAAAGTAAACCAAAATTTTAAGGTTAGGGGTGACTTTCTAAAAAAATTTAAAAACCACTATACAATAATCAATCGTTTTGGAATAACATATTACTTAAATCAATCCACTTCTAAATATGGTACTCTAATTTTCACAATAACTCTCTCTAATAGTTGGTTCAATAAAATACAATTGTCCCATTCCCAAGTGGAATACTAACAATTTTCACTTTTCTATATCGTGTGGTTAAGCTTCTGAACCTAAACACACGCAAATAAACACATTTATTATTTATTCGATCTGGTAACTTACAGGGTGACGCCCAACAACAGTTATTGCGCGGTTTTTTTAAAAACAAGAGGCTAATTTTTTAGCGTGTAAAAAATATGACGCCTGACTGGGATTCGAACCCACATTTCGGAATTAAATTCAAAAACGAAACAGCTACGCCACGGATGTCGAATTTGGAATCCACAAAATTAAACTTTAAAAAAAAATGTATTCCACAAAAATTTTATTTTGTCATAAGAGCGAAAAGATTGAGCAGTTTAAGCCTTTATTTATACTTCGCAAATATTAAATTTGGTAACATATATGTGAGTAATCCCGTGTTTCTCCGTAAAAGAAGAGGTTGAACTTTACTGGATTGACATTTCACATATAAACCCAGCTGCATTACAAAGGTCAAGAACGAACCCTGATGGGACGTCTGTTATAATACAAATGAAATAGAATCCGGTCATTGTCCCGTTGTAATAGTAATAAAAATATTCAGTATCTTAATAAATTTGTATAAATAAATGTCCTCTACAACTTATACATTTTAATAACGAAATTATCAATCATAGAAAAATACACACACATGCGCGCACGCGCGTGTTTATCTATATTAAAATTAGTAGGTAATTCTTCCATGCTGGCTGTTATTTTGATTAATTATAGTAGTTGTTAAACGTAATAATTACTACCTACGTGATAATAATGTAATTATGTTTATGTGAAATAATTACATAATTATTATTATGTAATATTGCAATTATGTTACACTGTTACATAATTATGTTTAACCACCAAAAGTAGTGATTAAACATAAATTCTTCGAAAATGGCGCAAAAAGATTTATGTAATATAAGGTACTGATGGCATTAAATTTTTGACAAAATAGAAAAGGGGAAGTTGTACTCTTCGTAATTTTGAATTTTTATAGTAGTCTCAAAAACTGTATTTTGTTTAATAAAAGAAATTATTAAGTTCGTTAAAATTCTGAAGTTTAATTTAAATCAATCGTTTTTAGTGGTGGGGATGTTCAACATTATTTCTTTTAAAGATTTTTTTAATAGAATCTCGGAAATCCGTGGGCCAAAAAAGTAAAAATTTGACAATATGTGGCTATGTATATCTCAACTTTAGCCTGAATTTTTACTCCATCGGACAAGGGAACATACAGTAGAACCCATATTTTTTTAGTTAACTATAACGTTTTGGCCTTATTGAATAACACTGCATCAAATTGGACCGAGTTATTGAAGTAAATTACTCCAATAAATAAACTTTTAAAAGCTCCAAAAAACAAGAGGGGGTTAGTGGGAGCCTGTACTTAAAATTAAGAATTCACTTTTACCTAGTATTAATGTAGACATGTTTTTTTTTTTTTAAAAGAGGGATCCTATAGAACCTGATTTAAAAATTTATTTACATTTTTGAGTTTCTGATACTTTATCTGTTTTTCAAGATGTAGATGTTATTAAAAATATCTTATGAGGTACCTATCGAACAAGTGGCTAATTCGTTTTTTTACTAACAATTTTGATTTTTTTTTTAGTAATTGTACTCTATAGTAAATTTTGATGTTATTAATCCCAATTGATAAAAGAAGTGAACTGGGAACCAAAAGTTTTACTAATAATTTTTTTTTCTCTTATATTTTTAATACTAAATATATTTTACGGTAAAAATATAATTTGATCAAGGGATCAAAACGGATCCAAATAATGTACTGAACATATTAATCTTTTCTACAATTACTCTAAATATTTCATAGTTAAGTTATTTATTATTAAGTTATAATAATTTATAAATCCAATGGCGTATTTGAAATACAAATTTTTCAAAGGCGAAGCCGGGAAAGTTTTGCAACCCTTTACCGGCTTTTTTCATTTGGTCCCGAAATAAAAAAATCGAAATTGAAAAAAAAAAATTTTTTAATTTTTATTACGGGTTTGGAAGATTTTTTAAATTGTTTTTTAAGTTAACTTAATCGGTTAATTTTTATTAAAAATATATGTAGGACTTCAAAAAACAATTCTTATACGAAAAACGTTCATAAGACTCAAAACGCCAGAGGGTTTTGTATATAGATAAAATAAAAAAGAAATAATGAGATAAGACTAAAGAAACTATCACCGAACGTGACATAAAGCTTTCTATAATGCGTAAATTCTAGGTCAAATAGAAGACAGAGACGAAAAAGAATATCAGCTGGATTTAATTGCCGAGCAACTATCGAACGAGACGGTCGGCAACGTCTTCACTTTAATAAGTCCATAATTGATTTTCGATAGATCCTGTAGTACAACCTTTGCGCCGATCGACCTCTATGCCAAACCGTTAATTGAAGAAGAATACTTGCAAATTATGCATCTAGTAAAACTACTTTAAGACACTTTTATAGCGAGACCTTCGAAAGACCTATGCGATGACAAACAAAACATCTTCACACTGTCTTTAATGGTGATAATTTTTCGGTTAAATATTTTTTTTGTAGTTTCCAGTTAAGTTATCTAGAAGATATTTTTGATGGACTACTAGAAAGACTTCTTATGCTTAAAAAAGAATAGTAGAAATCAGTACACCTGGTAAAACAGCAAAAAATTATAATCATTAAAACAGAAAAAGGAGAAAGTAATTTTCTGTATTTAACCACATTAAAAGAAAAAAAAAAATGCTTTCATTAACATTCACGATGTTATGTATGGAAATTAATCAGCTATGCAAGTATTTTTTTTAGGACTATAAAATTATTTATTAAATTTATTACACAAAATATTATAGCGAATAGAACACACTACACACCTCACAAACGCACACTTATTTTTTTTTCACCCGTCATATACATGCAATAAATATAATTAAAATGTACACATTGAAATACTTATAAATAATTTCATTTAACGCGTCCTAAGACTTGCGACAGAAACCGTAACGTAAAAACTATAAAAAAACTAACTTCTTTTTATCGTATATTTCTAATCATTATTTCATCGTAAGGAAAAAAATCAGGATGACTCTTTTATACAACGCGTATAAATCTTATCATAATCAGAGAAAAAGCCATACCCTTCGGTATAGTCGTACCCTTAGTTAATTGGCGTATGTTGACCCAACCGCACATTAATAATAGATATACTGACTGACCGGCCGGTTACAAAAACAGATTCTTAATGCAATAAAAATACACATGTTTCCGATTAAAGGTTTTCCACAACAGTAAAAATAAATAAAAACAAACTCAAAAGAGTAAATTGATTCTGACAAGAAAAAAGGAAAATAAAGAAGAGTTCTGCAGATAAAAATATTACGCTTTCTTTTTTTAAACGTATAAGCTTTGTTTTCGGTTCAATTTATTTCTCTTATTTTACTAATTTGATATAAATATGATCCACGGAATTTCATTTTATCTATAAAAATTCTATAAACAATAAAAAAATGTTATCAGTTTAATATGAGACTCAAAGGATCATTCTAGAAAACACGTTATTATTCCCATATGAAACATATTATTTATTGGGGCTCCATATAAGACTAGTTTCAAGATACAAAAATTGGCTGTCAGATCATTTGGTGTGAATAATGATAAGATATTAGCCGCACTAAAAAATCAGCATGAATCATGTAAACTGCTATTTAAAAAATTAAATATGTTAACTTAATTAAAATATTTTTAAATAGCAATGTGTCATTTATGAATGTGCAATCTTTGGTAAAAAAAAAAAAAATAGTGATTTATTCTAAAAAAATAAAAATATATACCTCTATCAAACCCGAACTGTTTTCGTGCAGCGCAACAGAGTACTTCAGCTCAAGAGAAAGGGCCTTATTAGTCCATTGGCATTTTTAATAAATGAATGGAACATTTAAAAAATCTTCCCACCCATCTAAAATGCAATTAAACCATTTTATTTTACAGAAACAATATTACTATCACTGAATTTAAAAAAAAAAATTAATAAAAATTGAATTTTCTGTACCTCGTTCAATATGTAGGAGAGGGCGGGATTAGTTAATACACTTTTATGTTTTTATTTTTCATATTTTTAAAAATATTTCTACTAAATCAAAATTATGACTAAATGTAAACGTAAACCGTTATAAATACATAGATAATTATTTGCTTAGCTATTAATTACCTCCCGAACACAAAAACAAATTTTTGTATGAAGTGTACAGTGTACCAATGCATTCTCGCCTGGGGCAAGTTGATACATAGAGGGAAAATATTGATACTTCATTAAATTAATTGGTAGAAGGAAATTAAAACAATAAATTTTCCCAAAAAAATATGTGATAATTTAATTAATTAAAAATTTTTAATATTTACAATGTTGAAATTAACTGTAAGTCTGAATAAAGTTTTGTAAATTGAAATAAAATGTTACTGTAAGAAATGTTGTTGCGAATTATAAATAATAATTATAAAGTGAATAAATAATGCAATGAAAATGATTATGGAAGAATGATTTATGAAAATGATAATGGTTATGGCAGTTTCTTCGACATTCCAAATATCTTGATATTTTATTTCAAAACGAATAATCACGGATTTCAAATTAGTGAAAATTTTTCCTACACTATGATTATTAAAACTTGATATTCGCACTAAACTAGTTGTTTCAGCTTCTCTCAGAGACAAATTGGGATGATGATGCATGCAAGTCGTGAGTGAACCAATCCTTAAGACGCCATATTGCTGACTATCCAGTTTTCAGGAAAAGTTATATTATTTACAACTGCATATTCGTAAGCCAACATACGAATATTTTTAGGTGATAAATCATAATAAATATAGGAACAATGAAAAATATATGAAGTTTTCATATTTTCACTTTTTTCTTGTTCTGCTGTAAAATCGAGCTTTGGATTAGCACATCCTATCGTCCGGGAATCAAGAGAGCTTCTTCTCAATGTATTGAGATCTACTTTAAAAATTTAGCGGCATTTCTAAGAGACACGTCTTTTGCAACTTCCTTAGCAGCATTTTCGAACGCTTCCTGTGGTTCATTCCCCTGTTTGTTTTCTTGTTTACGTACGGACCATGACGGGCCTAAAATTAAATAAAACGAAATGTGTTACAAGAATAGGGTAAGTTGATACACTGTATCAACATGCCCCTTTCGTTTTCTATCAACTTGCCCTAGTGTCGCCATAGCAATTGGGTTGATGATTTGCATTAATTGAACACCCAATAGTTCAAACGAGTAGATAATTTTAAAGAGAAAAGTATATCAATACAATAATCAAATCGACTCAGCCTATGACTTAAAATCTTCCCTGGGGTAACACAAATACACCCTGCAAATTTGAAAGCAATCGGTCGGTTGCTTCTCGCGTGATGTTTTTACAATCAAATAAACCCACCCATACACAGGCAAACTTTTCGTTTTATATATGATTGTTATTTTCTGATGATGTTATGATCAAGATTTTAAACCCTTGGTTTCAGAAATAAAATCAGAGATCATATTTCTTTAGACATTTTTTTAAAAAGGTACAGCCATAACAATCAGGTATTCTTACCGAAGAAATAAAGAACGAAGTTAGTATTTGTATTTTTCTTCATCGAACCAAACATGTCGTTGCCTATCGAGACGCCAAGTCATTCAAATTAGTTTTATACTCAATCCTATAAGTAACTAACACCTTCTCATCATTCATCACGGGACCGGCCGTTTAGTGAAAATCATTGGTGTCAGAGAAACTGACTCTCCTTTATGCCGCTTATAATTTTCTTACAGCTGCTGTACATTCATCACGGCTGTTACAAACACCTTCTGTGTATTGCGATTTGCTAAATGTGAATTCGTTACATTTCAAAGTGCATTCTGTACAAAGTGTAATTATGATCCGTCAAGTCACAATAAGATTCGTCGATGACACCATTGACGAATGAGTTTGAAACAATCGGATGTCGGTGTAAAGGGGAGAGTACGAACGACCGACGGTGTTTGAAAAAATGTATAACGTGTCAGGAAATCTTCCTTGTGTTTTTCTAAATACTTTGTTAGGAAGGCAAACCGAAAATTACCATCGGTGACGACAGTGAGAAAGTAGCTTATATATGCGTCCATACAGTTTACAGATGTTACAGGTTTTGAAGCCTACCAACTACGCTACGGTGCCGACTTCACGATCGAAATATTGCAGAATGAAGATGATTTTCTTGGTCGTATTCTGTTTAGAGATAAGTCAAAAGTTCACCTTAGTAGAAAATTTAACTCATATAATGTCCGTATATGAGAGTTAGAAAATCACTATGAATTTTTACAATGCGAAAGGGACTTCCAAATTGAAAAGCTTCTGTGCGATGTCTTAATAACAAATCTGCAGACCGTTCTTTTTTGCTGAAACAAGCGTAACAGGAGATGCTTATTTGGATATGCAGCGTAGAAACCTTTATTGGGAAACAACATCTCGCGCTTTCTCACCGAAATAACTAGTCTATATACGGAATCCACTGAATGACGTTTTCCCCCACTGCTGGATCGGTCGGCATGGATCCAATGATAGCTTATTTGCGGGACCTCCAAGGTTACCCGATCTGACCCCATGTGATTTTTTCCCATAGAATTTTGTAAAGGATTTTGTATATGTGCCTTAGCTACCTACGACCCACCAGATTTGAGGCCGAGGATTAAAGCAGCTATCTGTCGCTTTCATTACTCAAGATATCCTGGTTAAACTATGGGACGAACTCGCCTATCGGTTGGATGTAATGTCGCGTGTCAAAAGCTCGTGCTGAACACTTACAAGCAAAAACTGTAAATTTTATTTGTGATTCATTACTGAAAGAATTTTTTAAAAAAACTAATTTTCTTTTTTGTACACCCGGTAATACAAGATGTTCAACTTAAAAGAGGCCCCCATCATTCAGCAGTTTATACTAAATTTTTGTTAAAATGTATATGTTGGTGCAAGATGGGTAAAATAATGTGGAAGATACGACTCCAGCTGAAGTGGCAAGGACTGTTTATTGCCCGCACATCTGAGAATTTCCAATCTATGTCGAGCATTTGCTTTTGAAAAATATTGCGCAATCGTGTATTGTTTGTTAAAATACTAATAACTGTTGAAGAACATGTATCCGTGATGGAAGCTTACTTCACGGAATACGAGACGAAATCTCATGTTGTTTGTCGGTGACAGTTCAGGGAGAAATTTTAAAAGGAAGCACCAACGAAAAATGTTATTCAGAAGTTATTTAAAAAATTCGTGAAAAAGGTTCAGTGTTAGACCAGAAACGTACCGGGCATAGGACAGAGTTTTAACGACGCAGGTCGTATAAGACATTAAAGTGGCATTATCTGCCGCTTTAATGTCTCCACAAATCTTTGCGGAGACCAAGCCAGGAAAAGAATATTTCACAAGGTTCAGTCCACAGTGAGGAGAATGCTGAAATGTTATCCGTATCGAATACAGCTAGCTTTTCCATGAGCTAACTAATGCTGATTATGCTTAAAGGGTTCACTACTATCAACGGTTCAAGAACTTCATTAGAGGCAACATTGGCATTTTAGATCAAACGTTTTTCATAGATGAAGCGTGGTTTTACCTTGGTGGGTATATTAATAATCAGAACTACCGGACCTTGGATCGTAAAAAGCAGCACAATTTCTTTGAATTTCACCTACACCCACAAAAAAATAGGCGAACGGTGTGCTGTTTCAAGACGACTCATAATAGGACCCTTTTTTTAAAAACAAAAAACTGTGGATGCTGTCGTCTACCAAGAAATTATCCATTAGTTCATAGCCTTACTTCGAGAAACTGAACGTTATTACTGGTTACAACAGGAAAACGCCAGTTACCATATAGTTTGTCCACCATGGAGATGCCACAGGATGTTTTCGATGGAAGAATTATTTCTAAAGGATTATGCCCATCAAGATCCCCTGTTCTGACTATTCCAGACTTCTTTCTATGGGGATACTTAAAATAAATTGTTTATAGGAGCAATCCACATATTCTACAGGAATTGAAGACAAACATTACCAATACCGTTCCGCAAATTGACAGGGAACAGCTAACAAGAGTAGCCAGGAACACGGTCAAACATGTTGACAAGCGCATACAAGTGAATGGTCATCATTTTCAACACCTTCTGTAAATTATTATGTAAATATTTGCCAATAAACTACTATTTATAGACTAAACTAAGTGATGGAGCCTTTTTAATATGAACACTGTGTTAACGTATGAACATATTTTTTATCATAAAATATTTTTACACGTTGTTTCGCCGATTTTTTGCCGATAATAGACCCTTTAATGAAAAAAAATTGGTATATCCGTCCTCTGACATCACAAACAATCGATATTTTCGTAATAATACATCATTTTCAAAATAAATTTAACATTACCCCTAAAATTATAATTGTATTTATCATGTAGATAAAAAATTTATCAAAGAGATCAAAAATGTATAAATGAAACATTTTTATATATTCCATTTAAATATGAGAGAATCGAGTACTAGATATCCTATATTAATTGTCGTGTTAAAATCTTTTTAAAATAGACCGATGAAGGATTAAAAGCAAATCCTAACATTTTTAGTGACTATAAGAGTACGGAAGTATACTATGCTGTAACGGCACAGCGGGCAGCTGATCGAATGTTATTAAATGAATTCCTTTTTCATTGACCTCATTCTTTTTTTTTTCAACCACCGGTTCAAATTTATAAACGGATAAGTTTACAATTACTCTTATAAGATTGTTTATTACAATAATTAAAAACGATATGCCGAAATAAATATCCTATTTTTAAAGCCCTACCATCACCGAAATGATAAATGAAATGGAATAAAAAATTTGGTGGCAAAAAAGTCCTTTTATAACATTTACATTTTTAAGCTAAACATTTTTAATGTATGGTTTTTTCAATTTTTAAGCTGGTCTATCAAAATTTTTAAATCGCATAAACAAAAAAAAAAAAAGAAAAAAGTAAGAAGTCATTTATTTTGATTTTTTTTTTAAATCACTATATTTCTTTTTTTTACAAGGAATTAATAAAGTAATGTACTAAGGTTAATGCGATAAAAAAGTATTATTTATACAAGATTATAATCCCTCAAACTCCTTGTACGTTAGCCACGTTATACCCCAATGTATGGCGGTAAGTAGGAGTTTCCCTACTGTGAAGCATGACAATAAAATAACAGCGGCTTATAGAACAGTATCTACTGAAGCGGCGGAAGTTCTGGCAGGAGTCCCGCCGATACAGCTGCGGGCTCTTCAGATCATAAGGGTATATGAAGGTATGGACAGGATGGATGCAGCAGAGCTGTTAGTAAAAAAATGGCAAGAGATCTGGAATAATACTTCAACAGGAGGGCTGGACAAGGAGGTTAATTCCTGAGCTGAAACCACGGCTGGGAAGAACAGTTGGCGGTGGGATATTATTTGTCCCAACTTCTCTCCGGCCACGGAGAGTTTGGTGTTTATCTGTACCGGTTCGGGAGGCGAGAACTCCCGAACTGTGTTTATTGCGGGGTTAAGGATACTCCACACAACACATTTTTCGAATGCCCTCGACGGGATGATCTGAAGAGAAGATACAATTTGAAAAGTATTCCTGCCAAATCCCTTCATGATTAAGGGTATTGATGAATGGAATGCCACGGAGAGACTAACGACTGAGATATTAAAAAAGAAAGGATTCGAATATTTAGAATGGAGTGCATCCTGAAGAGGATATAACACAAAAAACCCGAGTCCCGACGGCTGGGCGGGATCCGGGAACTGCATAGCCGGGTCCGGCTCTCCCGCCTCGCAGTTTGAGGCAGGCAACGAAATTAGTTAAGACCGAGTCCCGGTTGCTGGGGCAAGGACCTCGGGAACGCCATAGCCGGGCCTGGACTTATCCCTGTCCTGTCAGTTACAGGCAGGCAAGTTGATTATAAAAGATCCAGAACCGGCGAGCCGACCTGTCGTACCTGACGTATTCGCGCGAGTAAGAACCCCCGTTAGAGTCCCCTGGATCGAATTATTAACCAAAGTGCTTGATTGCAGGACCGACCCAGGGGAGCAAAAGAGAAACAAAAGTAGGAGTTTCCCTGAGAGTTATGATGTTCACTGTATAGTCAATCCCTGCGGTGAAAAGAGTGAAGGCGCACAGCTGATGCCTAGTGGTGGATTCGGCTTGCAGATGTGCAACTTTACGTTCGATTCGCTGAAGAAGGCGACAGAAAACCGGTTCACTTCTCGCTTTCCTTAAAATGACCCGATATAAAACGCTTTACATGAGAATTAACTGCAATAAGTAACCGATAACCGTAAAAAAATAATTCAACATAAAACACCTTACGATAAGATAGTACACGAATACGTGTTAAAACATTTTGAATCGAATAAAAATTTTACGTATTTTGTGATAAACAACATAAACATAACCCTAGTATGACCGATGCTTGTTTGAAAGGCAGAAAATAATCGTACGATAAGTTAAACACAAATAGTCAGAAGTAATAAGCAAAAGAAAAGTAACGTAATAAGATCGACGTTATCTTTTGTTTCTTTTTACGATCCCGATACGTACAATAATTATTAAAGGGTCGAGTCGATTGAAAAGCCAAATCCGATAACACAAAATTTGTTTAAAGATAGACATTTAATTTCCTTACCTGGTTAATATTTGAAGGGGAGAAAAAATAAGTTGATGGAAACATAATTAATGATCATGGGCGTGTCAGTGGTGACGTAATCAGACACCCCTGAGGGAGAATTCATCAATCTCACATTGTCCTGTACAGTATACTATAACCCTACTCGGCTTGTCATTGTGTCTCTTTTCTATACAATCACATAGCGGGTATTGGAAGCTCTATTTTAGACTTCTTGATTATATCATCTTCTTGGTGAAAACCACTAATTGTAAAAAAAATATATATATATATATTTATATTAAAAGAAGTAATTAATCTTTTATATTATTGTAATAGGGCGAGTGTGTAAAATATTTAATAAAACTGCGTTCGGAGTAGTAGATGTATACAATTTATCATATCTCAGTTTCAGCTTATAATTTGACTTAGCGTAACCGTTTTGGCTAGTATCTTTGAAATGAATCGTAATGATTTTTATTTATAGTTATAAATTTTAATTACAAAAACTGGATCAACAATGAACTTTCCTTATTGTGATCCAAAAAAATAGTTTCTAAATAAAAACTGCTTCCTTCAATCACTTTCTGAAACATTTTATTCTTAAAACCTAATGTTTCATTTTGTTCTTCTTCCCAAGACTTATTGTTTTTCCCTACAAGTTCTTTTCTTCAATTAATCAATTTCTATAAAAATAAATTCTCATTTACCTGAGCTGTTGTAGCTCATAAGAGTACTTCGTTCCATCAGAGACAACATCAAAAGATCAGAAATTCTTTTTTTGTAGACTGTTAACTCTAAGCTCAATTTGTACGTGGAGAATAAGGTAAGAAAACTTCGAGCGAACGGAAAAATATCGCGTACCTCGAGCCCGAATGAAAGGTCGAGATTCCACCGCAAAAGAGTCGGTATACTAATTTAAAAAAATAGATTACTTTACTCATATATCACTTCAATAATATAATTAATAATTCCTTAACAACAAATTATTTAATGCGATAATTAACATGAAGAGTAATCGGACCTCTTTTGAAAGGAATACTTTCGCATATGGATGAAATTAAACTATTATTATTTACCTTCCGGTTGAAAATTAATTGCATTTGCGTAATGTACTAACAATGACATATTTTTTAATAAAATACAAACTTAACTTTAATATAATGTAACAAGGGTGTGAAACATACCACACTAATACAAACTTTCATTATTTAATCAAATAGGCCGATGATATTTAGAAAATTAAAAAGTTAACCTATCCTTCTGTTTAACAATTTTCAGACTTTTTAAAAAAGACAGTCGCTTGTTCTTAAAAAATAACATTCTATCTCTACCGAACCGGACAGCAGAATTTTTGTAAAAGTCAACACAATACTTCGGTTTACGAGGAAGGGCCTTATTATTAAACTTCCGTAATAAAGCCGTTTAACAGATTATAAAAAAACTGTTTAAAAAAAATCATACCAACAACTTATATAAAATACAATAAAGCATTTTCTTTTACAGAAACAATATTACTGTTGATGGATTTTTAAATTATAACTGAAAACAACAAAAAACCTGAATTTTCTGCATCTCTTCAATACTTGCATGAACGTGGCCTCAAATAATTTCCATAACGCCTTCTTAATTAAAATTATTTTATAATTAGTATCTTCATGTATTTACCTTAAAATAGTATTATGCGTTAATATTTTAAATACTTAATATGTACTTTAATGATAACAATTTTTAATTTTATAATTGTGTATTCTATGATGCTGCTTTGGTGAGGTTTTACTATGATTGCCCTTGATTCTTCCAGGCAAATCCAGGAGCAGTCCTTTTTTTTACTACGATGTAGCATATTTGCCCGTTCCTGATGTGATCTACATTAAGTATTATTATAAATGAATCGAAATATAAGATTTATTTATTTATTTATTGGTAAAATTATTTTACAATTTTTCTTACAGGGAAAACTGATCCAATTATCGGTTAACAATATGTACCTTAAAATACAGACTTACTGAGAATATTTACTAAGCGATGCTAAGTAACATTTTATTTTAATAAAAAGTAATCGTTTGTATTAAACCAACTAAAATTTTTTATTCTAAAAAAGAAAGTAATATTTTCTCAATTTAAAAAAGTAAGTAAAAACGTTTATACACGAAACCAAATGAAAACAACATTTTTTTTTTTTAATCACATTCAATCGTACATTTTTTTTATAATAAGGACAATTCTAATAGGAAATGAATTAAAATAGGTTGACTTAGTTTACGCCGAAGTAAATTTAATTTTATATGAAGCCAATATAAATATATTTATAAATAGCTTCATATAAATTTATCACTGTGTTGCAAATGAAAAAGAATTTTCAAATTTACTAACGATAATAACGCGTCATTTTAAATAAGTAGGAAACAGTAAGTGGTTCTATAATGGAGATATTTTTATAGGAAAGCTCGCGATTATTTAACTCTTAAAATCTTGAAAGTAGAAAAATTAAAAAAAAAAAAAAAAAAATCACTGAAAAAAATTTGCATTAAAGTTATTTTTACTAAATTACATGTCGTAATGAAAAAAAAAAACAATTATGTGACGGCGGGATTCTTTAGCCCAGAATGATTTGACAAAGTTTTCTTCTAACTTCATTGTCATTCATAGTAGATGAACCCTCTAGGGTTCTTGGATTCTCTAGGGGTCTGACTCATTTATAAAAATAAAAAATCAATCTTAAAATTAAATTTTTATTATTGTTTTTATTTTAAGTATAATTTAAGCGGTATCTACTGCTATTATAGTAGATTGATCGCGTCGTATCAGCGTGACCAGATAATAAAATAAATACAAGAATAGCAAAGGCTTAGAAAGCACTTAATAGAAAAAGACAGTTATACAAAAAAATAGCCTCGAAAAAGCGTCTTATGAAATATTATGTTGCGAGTGTAATTCTGTGAAACATGAACTAAGAAAAATGGAAAAAGAAATGTTGGGGACATTTTAAATGCGGGCATGGAGAAAATCGGAGAAGATTAAATGGAAAGACGAAGTGAAAAATTAAGAAGTAACGAGGAGAGTTAACGAGATTAGAAGTTTTTAATCATAACGTTCCTGCTGGAACATACCGTGAGAGGAGAAGGACTGATTAAAACAGTGCCAGAAGGATAAGTAAAAGGTATAAAAAACCAGAGATAATTACAAATATTTAAAAGTTTAAAATAATTTCGATTTTTCAAAACGGATAAAATAATATACGAGTAAGTTATACCGTCTACTATAATACCGTACTGATACCATGTGTCCCAGAATTATCTGAACAATTTTGATATCTTAATAGAAAAAAGTAAAAATCCTATTAATGAATGGTTGGGGGCTCTCATGAACAGGTAACTCATAAAGTTTCTCTTGGCAAATACATATTCGCATATGTCAGTCGCCATGGATCCATAGATGAAAGCATATTGCGTAGTTTATTGAAACAAAATCAGACAGATACTTCGACGCAATTTTAGAACTCTGTATAACTTAGAGCCATCTTTTAGAACAAGTATTCGTTCACGGTATGATAAATTTAAATAAACCGGCAGTGTTGAACATAAGAAGGGTGCAGGCAGGCCTAGAACATCAGATGAAAAAATGGAGATCATTTGTCAGTCTTTTGTTCGCACTCCGGGGAAGTCAACTCGGATTGCAGCGCGCGAGTTAAATCTTTCGCGATCTACCGTTCACGATGTCTTGAAGAAACGATTAAAACTGCGTCCTTATAAATTACAAATATTGCAGCACATTACAACTCCATATCACACTGCTAAAATGGGTTCTACTGGGAGAATGATTTAAAAAGAATTGAGAACGATGATTATTACCTTAAAAACAGTTATTTTCTAAGACGAGGCTACATTTCACGCGCCTAAAAAAGTGAATACTCAGAGCTTTTGAATACGGGGATTAGAAAACCCACATTTTACATTTCGACCGTATTAGAGGTAACCCAAAAATTAATGTTTTAGTGCTTCACGATCATGTGACTGGACCTTTTTTCTTTGCAGAAATGGCAGTTAACATGAATATCTATCTGGACTTATTAGAAGGATTTGTGTACCCTCAGCTTGAAGAGTTACGACCCGAAATCATATTCCAAGAAGATGGAGCGCCGTCATGTTGGGGTTTATTAATGCGTGAATCCCTCAACAAAGCATTCCCAAATCGCTGGATTGGATGTTATGGACTACCTCAATCACCGTATATAACTCCATGTGATTTTTTCCGATGGGTTACAAAAAGGAAAATGCATACAAAACTCGTGTAGTGAGTATAGATGACCTTAAGAAAAGATTGTTAACTCATTCGAACTCATAGATGTTGAAATTGATTATCGGTTGGATATTTTGCGAATTACTAATAGTGCATATATTAAATGACTGATTACAGGTAAAAAATGCTTTCAGTTTTAATGTGTCTTTATTTTTTTTAAAACCGGTTTTGTATCTTAATATGTAAATTATTTACTCAACATCAAAGTTCTTCAGATAATTCTCTGTCACAAAGTTTTTATCAAACTATCACCGTCTAGTGATAATCACACATATAGGACGAACTGTTTGATAAACATTTCATAAAAATGAGTGGATATAGATAAATATATAATCTTGACATATTACCCCTCCTTCTCCTATAAACGGGTAAAAGTACAGCTAATAATAATTATTATTTACAAAATCTGATGTGTACACCACATGTCTTCCTTATACGCCAATTAAATTTTATATTCACTTTTTTTTTAAATAAAAAGTATATAAAATTTTATTTCACTAATAACTTCTCATATTTTTTCATTTTTTTTCTTTTTATTGTTATTATTGCATTATTATTTATCATTAAACTTTTTTTACAATCAGAGGTTAATAATTATTAATAAATCAATATATTTAAATTAAAAGAAAAAGTTAAAAAAAAATAAGATGAAGTCTGATTCGAACCGATATACTTTCCCCTTGAAAAATCCAAATATTTCATTAATTAAATATTTCCATTGAAATCTGAAAACCGAAATTTTTCGCAATCACTTACTTCCTTTACTTCGTACAGAGTAAAAAGAGAGATCATAATTAATATAAAACGGCAAATACTAAAATATCAGTGCTGGTAACTAATAAAGCCTCTTTAATCGAACCTAAAAGACTGAAAAATCTATAACGATTAGTTAGCAAATATTTAACCAACTGAAGTTGCAAAATGGAAATTGTTAAAAGCGCGTATGGATATTTTGGTAGTCAAAATGCCAAGATCTACTCTAAAATTTATTTATGTCATAAAAACATTTTAAACGTCGGACCGGCATTCCGGATTAATGAATTTATACGGTAATCCTATAAAATTAATCGAAGGAGTACAGAACGTAAACAAAGAATAAATAAATGCATAAGCGGCTTCTTAATTAGTCATTATAAATACTCACTGATACAGGAATATTTTATCTAAATCATGTAAAACATTATGTACCACTCATTTAGATTCAAAAAATAAACGAAAAAGTAATACTATACATTGAAAAACAAAACTATAGATTTTTAAAAAAATAACAAGTTTCTTTTTGTATCTTTTTACAAAAAACAGAAAATCACAGCCACTTTTATAATAAATAAATAATGTAAATTAGGAAAACAATAGCACTTATAAATAAAAGCGTTTCAATTTAAAAAGAAAATGTAATATACATTGTAAACACATAAATATTACCGATTATAAATAATCGAAGTAGAAAGGAGCAGCTGTCAAAATATTAAATTATACGTGGAATAAACTGGAAAAGAACGCGAACGACATAGCGGGTAAACCGAGATACTTCGTCGTAAAGTACTGGTGGTGTTCCCTCGGGAAGTTCTAGAGGCGTAACATCGATCCTTTCCGCTTCACGATTATCTTTTTTCTTTTTTTACTTCACTACATCGCTAAATTCCTCTCTTTTGCTCTGTATCTATCAAATTCTTACTGCTACTGTATCACCGATATTTCGGTGAACCGATGCGTAAATGATGTCTTTCTCTGCTTCGACTGCCGAACACTTTTCGTCGTAAGCGTAAATATCCTGTACATCAAAAAGATTAGAAATTTTAACGGTACGACTGAATTTTACATTACAATGTTTATTTTTTTTCTATCGACGTAAAAGCTAAAAAAACTACCGATCAGAGACGATGTATATATAACCTTTGTTTTCAATAGAAAGAAGTACATAATTTGTTGTTTTGTACTACTAAGGTCGTCCAGAAAGTAATAACAGTTTTCGTTTTGTAACACATTCATTATACTTTTAACTTTAATATAAGCATCAGGCTATTTTAGGCTTTTTAGGCTATTTTTCTAATAATCACCTCCTATGTTCAAGCATTTGTCAAATCGTGGTACAAGGTTTTGTATTCCGTCGTCAAAGAAGTTTCCGGCCAGTCTATTAAGTTACTCACGAACAACTGTCTTGACATCGTTGTCACTTTCATAACGGTTCCCACAAAAAAAAACTCCTTCAATTTTATAAAACTTGTAGAAATCGTTTGGAGCAAGATCGAGACTGTACGGCGGATGATCAAAAACAACCCATCCGAAACTTATGAGAAGTTCACAAGTTTTTTTCGGCACGAGTAATAAAAGTTTCCAAATAAGAGTCAACACTCTCTTCTCGCGAGGCATAAACTCACACAGTAAAACCACGCGGCGATCCCAAAAAAACTGTGGCCATTACTTTGCGTTTTGTATGTGTTTGAATTTTTTTGGCTGTGAAAGAGATGAAGAATAATTTCACTGAAGTGATTGACGTTTTACTGTCTGGTGTGTTGTGGGAAATCCACGCCTTACCACCAATCACTATGTGATCCAATATTTCATCGCCATTTCTTTGAACCGCTTCGGAAATGACAGAGCAGCAACATGTGTTTTTTTGTGATTGTCTGTTAAAATTCTTGAAACCCATTGAACACAAAGTTTACGGTAATTTAGATGAACAGTAACAATTTCATGTAACAGAGACCGTGAAAATATAGTAAAATTTATCACTAAGTTCATCTAACATGAAACGCCGCTTCTCTTTAACATGTCTGTCAACCTGCTCTTTCGGCTGTTACTAATGAGAGTAGGGTGTCTCTTCATGAACAGATGTTCTCCCTGCCGTAAATAAACGACATCACTTCCATACGCATTCTTCATTCATTGCACTGTCGCCATATACGGCAGTAATTTCATGATGAATTTCCACAGCACGAACACCTTGTGCATTCAAAAAGCATATGATCGATCGTACCTCACAGTCGGCGGGATTTAAATGTTTTTTATTCACTATAAACACAAATAAAATCACTCCGTGTCACAGTACGAAATTTCGTACAGCGCTAGCAGAACAATAACTGAAACCAGCTGGCCTTGGGTCACTGTTGTGAGTGTAGCTGCTAGCATGCGATGCGCAAACTATTCCTACTTTCTGAACGACCGTATTATACGCCTCCCGATATATCCATCCACAGCCGTGAGGTGTGTACAGTATCCGAGGTACGAAATTCACCCGTCATGAGTCGTTTTTTCTAGGACTAATGATTTTCATTTCATGGCCAGACCCAGCGGTGAACAGAGTCAAAGTGACACCATTCATCATTATCAAATGAGCCTGAAGGCAACTTCCTTACGCCACCCCATTCTCCATTCATTACTGTCCTAAGCCTTCTTCATCCCCATGTAGCTTCCAATCTTCACCTCATCTATTAACATTATCCTTCTTCTTCTTCGCTACCTTTCTCCATCTACTGTCCCTTCCAATGCAGTCGTCAAGATTCCACTTCCTCTAACCACACGCCCAACCAGTTTTATTTAGTCACCACTATTTTGGCCGAGTATGGAAAAATGAACAGCTTTTCATCGGGTCTGACAGTATATCTGACAAACCATCTGGCTCAACATAAAAAAAAGTTAGAAATCTTACTCCTCGCTTTCTTTAGTAATCCTAGCATGAGATGCTTGTTATTCTCGAGAACATTAATGTTACTTTTATGAATAACTTGTATCTTATATCACGTCGCCTACAACAGTTAGGTTACATCACTAAAAACAAAAAGCGCATGCACGCGTTTTTTGCACCTCTACACACACTCAATCAAATGAAGAACAGGCTAAAAAATGCAAAATGAATAAACATAAGAAAATTTATTGGCGGTTTATTGACAATACTAGAGTAAAGAAAAAAATTTGAGGATTTAAATCAGAAAATAAGTAATTAATTAAATGCAAGACTCAAGATTGAATAAGCAAATTAGATAAAGTTAAGCTATACTAATTACAAAATAAACCCCTTCAGCTAACATAACTTTATAATGCTCTGAAAACGTTATTACATTATATTAAATTTTTTTTTTTTTTATCTTCAGTCGGCTGATAGTTTAATAGACTTCTCCATTAATTTTAATTCTGTGCAACTTAACTTCAAAACATTTCCACTTACATCCTACTTAATTATCATCTGTTTTGTACAACCCTGATATTTCTCTACGGTACCCCACACTTTCTAGAACGAAATTCATTAAATCTGAATGCCTCCAATCCACCAATGTCTATTCATTTTTTAAAAAATCCTTTCTCTTACCAAATCTCCTTTGAAACATTTTAATTTCATATTCTAATAATTCACAAAATTTCCAATATCATCTAGTAATACCACACATTAAATTTCTACATTATTTTACTTTTTTATTTCACTACTGTTCATACTTCGCTACCATTAAGTGCTGTCCTCCATACAAACATTTCGAAGAATTTATTTTTAATTTCTTAATTAATATTTTATACAAATTCTTTTCTGCATAAAAGCTTTTCTGAATCCTTGTTACCCTCCTTACTTTAACTATCCTTTGTAATTTTATTCCTAAATAACAAGATTCTTCTATTTCTGATTTGTTATGGTTAAAACCCGAAATTTAATTTTTTCTTGTTTTTTTTCATTACATAATTCTTTTATTGTGTATATCGAAAATAAAACTAAAAAGTTAAAGTAACGAGACATATTGATCCTTGTCTCACTCCTTTCTTATCACAGCTGGTGAGGATAGAATTTATTTTTAGATCTTAAACCTCTTAGCAAAGTATATCAATCATAGATATTTTCGATTAAATAATAATTGGACACTCAGAGCAGCTTTTCTGGTTCTGATCACGTAGATTTTGCCAAGATAAAAACGATTTTCCCACTAGTCCGACCTATTTAACAAATCGTTCTTATCGATGATCGTAACTAAATAAGACATCGATCAGGATGTCGATACATATCAACTAAGATAGATATTCTTTAAAAAAATTCCACGAAATATTTAGAAGCCATCCGGGACCCGCTAAAAAAAATTTCGATTTTCGACGGAAGGTTCGAAAGGTAAAGGAATAAATGAACTTTTTAAGCGCCACTTTAAATGGACTCAAGTAAATAAATGAACTCAAGGTGCCTTTTTTTAAGTAGCATCTTGAGTTTATATATTTAGCCAATAGGTTTTTGAAAATATTCTTTATCAAAGAAAAACTCTTACCAGTCATCAACAAATTATACTCTTTTCTAAAGTAGGCCCTGAATAGAAACCTCGCTGAATATAAGCATTTCATCAAATAACTAAGGTACAAATTTATATTTTTTATTCTGTTGGTATTTTGAATTCGTTTTAACATCGTGCGGTTCATTAATAACAATTTTGATTACAGAATAATAATTTAAATAAACCTAAACGTTCGATTTCCACTCTTCCATCAATAAATGTGAAAATTAACAGTCATGGACGGTGCTGCGACTTCTATCTTTATCTAACAGAAGTTAAATCTTTTTTACAGATTTCTTAGAAGGTGCCTAAAGTCTATGTAGAACCCTATTCAAAAGTTCAATTCATTAGAACAGGGATTCGAATGACACCAAAATGAGGAGTGGTTTTCAGGTTTCGTCGGTAAATTAAGGCGACTGATCTTTTCTGCAGAGTTTCCTTAATTGATGTCAATAATTAAAACCGACTACCGAATGACTAAAGTACTCGAGTAACAATGGGGAATCTTAAAATCTAATTAAAATTAAATATACCGGTTACCGGGTGGTTCTTTAGTATCGCGGAACAACTTTAGCACCAAGATAAAAGTTCGATGATTATGGTAATCAGACTTTTAATTTAATTGATTTTTTTTATTTTCAGTTGGATGTATGATTTTTTCTTTTCCTTTATTTATAGTTTTTCTTTCAATATTAACCAACCGGTCGGAATTTCGGTTAGCAGTTGTATGGAACTAATAACGAACCCCTATTCATTATTCAGTGTATAATGAATAACAAAGAATGTGATAAAATAGCAGAATTGTAAAATTCGGAGGGTATGAATATCAAACGCTTATTTAAAAAAAAAAAATATATATATATTTATTTTATCTCTGCTTTCGTTCATAAAGTTTATATTGCATTCATAAAATATATATCTTTATTTTCCTATTACCTATTTCTGTATGAAAATCGATTATCACTTATTTGTTTAACGAGAGAAAAATAACTTTTTAACGAAAGAAAAAGAATAAAAAATTCTACTTCTACGTACAAAAAAAAATTAAAAATACATCTAAAGATATAAAAATACTTATTGTCAATATAATATTTTATAAGGAAAATAAAAAATCAAAAACTGATCTGAAAAAAGAACAAAAAGATTTTGTAAAGCTTAATATCAATTTATTCATTAGTAGTAACAAGTTTAATTAACCTATACTGAAATTTTTATTAATCCAATAGAAAACAAACAATAAAAAAACACAAATAAAAATTTAAAAAAACAAACACAAAGATAACAAAGGATATTGTTTATTCAGACTTTTATTACATAATTCAAATATACACAATTTCTAATGAACGATACTGTAACATCGTGATAAATTAATTAATTAACCATTAATAAAATTAATTTTACCAATTAAGAAATTAAAAATAAATTGTTGATACTTAATCTATTGTGACCATCTGTACTTGCCTTCCACTCACATCTTTTTAGTTAATAAAATAATTACAAATCTACTTGCATCATGCATCTTATTTTATTATTTTGATTTCAAACGTTATAGAATTGGTGTTGCACTGACGATTCCAATGGTACCAAATTTATCACAAAACGACCCTCAAATCCTGGTATACGCTTCTTTTCCAAAAAAATATCATGGGTGTTTTAAGAATCGTTTAATCGAATTTATAAACGACTGTATGATGTGATAAATACGGGTTAGGTGTTGAAAATGTTAAAATATCAAATTTTAATCGCCATCGGCTAGTTCTTAAAAAATTCGAAAATCTCATGAAAAACTTTATTTTTTCAATTTTCACGCCAATAAAAAAAAAATTTCTTTCGGCACGTCGGAAGGCGAAGGTAAATTTTACCAGGGCTAAGTACGGGATAAAACATACTTCCACCTTAAAATTAAGAAAAACTTCAAATTTACTCAATACGACAATGGTTGCATAAAAAAACATTTTCACATGTTTGCATACGATGAAGCCCCATCTTCTAACAATTCCAGCAACATTTTGGTCATCCCTTGCCGTAAGGATTGGTAATATCAAAAATTGTTTCAGAGAAAGGTTTTAGGTAATGTTTAAAGGACTAACGATCACTTTAAACCATTCAATACTGTGCCTATGAAGGAAGGTATGATTTTTTGTCTTCGAATCCCCATTTTTTCCACCCCCTGGGCCAATAAGGGACGATATCAAAAATAATTACTTAGGTAAGTTTTAGGCTCTTATCTAAAGAATAGTAAGAACTTTAAACGAATTCGATATTTTACTTAATAAGAAAATTATAGCGATATTTTACTTTAAAAAAAGCCCCCAATTTCCACCCCCATGGTCTGATTTTGCTCATTAACGAACTCGAGCGAGATTATGGGTCGTTATATTTTATGCATCAATTTGAAAGTGATTGGCGCAAAATTACGGGAGTTATCGTGTCCATAAGACACTGAAGTAAATATGTATAAACTTTTGAGCTGACAGTGGTTTTGGGGTCTGGAGGATGTGAAACGCGAAGATACGTCAAAATTGTCCATTACAATAAGTAGCTTTATAATAAAATCTACCTAACAAGAAAATGACATGTAGAAGTTTTAAAATTTTACTCAGAAAATATAGTTATCTTGTGTAATTAGATGTTTTCTAAGAATTTTTTTTGTAGTAACACGTCAAAGACAAAAATATATAACAGTTATATGGTGCTTAGTATAATTACGTAATTTACCATGATGGTTGTGTCAGCCCCTTTTTTAGCTCTTTCCACTACCTACACGTTTGGATTTCCATCACAGTATCACGCTTATTTTTCCATATTACGTGAAAGCACAAGATAATATACTCTTAGTGGTACTATTAACTTTAATGTGCAGTCATAATAATATATGATATATATTACACGTATTAATATTATTATCAGCAACATTATTTATTAACCACTGATAAAATGTAGTTAATTTTCAAAACACTAAATAACTAAACTTGAGTAACAAACAAGAACTTTAGCTCTAAGCTTTTAAGACTTAACAAAGACTCTTTAACATTAAGATAATGTTTTAACAATTCTCTTTCACTTCTACTCGCGTCTCGAGCTTAGCTCTTCGTGGTTACAATGTTTGCGTGACTTAATACCACGCCCTGCCTAACCCGTCCTTTAATTAAACTGAACTAGAATTTACGCATTCATTTATCAATATGCCACCTGTATCTATTATTATCTTATTTAAAAGTAACAAATATTATACATAATTTATGTAAACTTAAAATATTATTTACAAATTTTGTTTTTCAATTAGGTATTAACCATTTTTAAAATAGGTTACCGCATAATAAATATCGTGAGTAAAAACCTCTTATCGGTGTATATAATCAAAAAACAACACGCGCACGCGCGAATCATAATATTTATAACAACACATAGATTAATCAACATATTTTATGTTCATCCAGTTTAGCTGGACCGAATCTGCATCGTTAGATTTAAATATTTTATTATTCGAATTTAAATGTCCTATTTCTTTCATAAATTTTAATCAGATTGTTAATTTTAAATCTGTACATTATGAAATACATTTAGAAGAATGAATTTAATTTGTATATTTTTTCAGATAGAAAAATTAAAATTTTTCATGTTTATTCATAGATATAGTGTGAATGTACTGTGTACCCCTATTTCTTATTTTTCTAATTTTTTTTTTAAAACTGATCTTAAAATTTTTAAATTGTTACTAACGGAAATATTTAAAATATACTTGATTTCTAGAAATTTCATCAATTTTAATCGCAAAAATTAGTGTCACTTTCTCGGTAAATAATGTTTATTTTCTTTTAACTAGGAAAGTTTTGATCTCTATTTCGTAATTTCTTTTCTTTTCGTTTTTACATTATGATGAGTATTTGGGTTCGATGAAAACAAAATTATTCTAATTTTGCCTACTAGAAAACATATAAGAATATCATAAATACGAATGCTTTAGCATCAGTTTATTGATAACAAACCATTCCATAATTTATTCTATTCCTACTTATTAAAATAAACGTTAAGTGATTAAACAATCGTAGAATTTACTGGAATAAATAGTTTTATTAGAGTTACAATATATTGAAACAGCGCAGCGAAATATCTGTTGCGATTGAAATAGATTTGTGAACATAGCAAACGGTGTGCAAGCGTAGAACTTCATCCGCTGCATTAGCTCATCTTTGCATCAACTCACTGGCAAAACGATCTGTTTCTGATTGTTTACAAACGGCGTATTCACCTTTTTATTTCCTTGTGTCAAAGTAAAGGAAGTATTGTGAACGCGAAAAGTTTTGATATAATAAAATTACATAAAGCGATAAAAATAAACATTTAAGCAATACAAAATAAAAAGTCAACAGAATAATCATATTATAATCGAATAAAAAAATTTGATACGGTTGGCGTTCTTGTAATTAATCTGTTTATATGCTTAATGAGCAGATGAAAACAAAGCATGAAAGCAACATAATACTGCTGTACTTTCCCGACACATTTTTTAAGGCTAAAAATCTAATGAACAAGGTAAGTCGAAAAATAATAATTATTTTCAATGCCTTGTACTTATTTCAAAATTTATTTCCTTATTCTCTCTACTTATTAACAAAAAAAAAGCTGATTTTTTAAAGACAATTCGTTAATAAAGAAATATATAATTCGATTATACATTATAAAAAGCCGGCAACAAATTTCAAAACTTTCCTGACTACAATAATCAACTTATGAAATTCATTTGATAATTTTATAATTTTAAGCTCTATCTATCTGTATCTTTATGATAAAATAATTCCTTTTTATTGAAAAACAATAACCAAAATTATGAATTATAAATAATTTACAAAAATATGTTTATTTAACAAAATACGTTTTGAGCATTAAAAATTTAAAACGATGAAAAACTTTTTTTTCATTTTCGGACTCCCCAACTCAAGAGGAAGCTTTCCGATTAAATTACTCTAAGAAATAATCCCAAAGTGGTGATAATACATTTTAAAAAGGACTTTTTAAAATGTAAAAAATACATCCTTAATTCTAAAGAATGGATTCGAATATATAGCGGGCGGCATACAGCTGTTCACATTGCGAGAAACATAGATGATAGGACGGGTATTCCTTTACGAAAACATCTCGTATAGCTCCGTATCCTTACATAGTATGCAGTACAATGTCAGAGATGTTACAACTTAAGATAGTTTTATAGCGCGGTAAGCCAGCCTATGTGCACAGCAATACGCTGCCCGCTATACACAGATGGATCAGCTACTGGGGCAAATACTGATGCAGGTGCAGGTGTATATACCTCTTTCAACTTTCAGCAGCTATTGCGAAAATGCCACAAATTTTGACGCAGAGGTTGCTGCTGTTACACTGTCCTTGGGAAAAATTATGGATGCAGCCGAAAAAAGGTAGTGCTGCTGTCGGATTCGAACGCAATCCTCGCCTAAAAACACGATCACCTTCAGTAAAGCCATACATGAGCTAGTGATGCAATGAATTCCGGCCCATTGAGGTATCTATGGAATTGAACAAGCGGATCGCCTTGCTCGGGTGGGTGCATGCAACCACAGCTCATCCTGTCTATTTCATTGCGTAGTCCGAAACGAATGGTCTGCAGTGCTATCATGGTGAGAGCAAGAGCAACAAATTTTGGAAGATGTGGTGACAAACGCTGGGCGTTAATGCTCGACCCTAAATAACGGCCTCCACTGACTTTACCTAGAGCGATAGCAGTTGCATGTTTTAGGCTAGCCACTGAACACGATTATTTGCGACACCAACTAAACAGAATAGCAGTGGCTGAGACTTCACAGTGCGTCCTGTGCAACGAAGAAGAAACGACAGCCGATCATATATTTATATGTCCGGAAATTTTACCTATGGTAACTGACAAGAGCCATGTTAATATGGAGGCTGTATACTGGGCTGTGAGGAATAGAATGGCAGAAATGCCTATTTTGACGTAGGAAAAATAATTCTAAATAAACAAAGTTGTAATTTTCTAGAAACGGGGTAAAAAACTTTTGGTTAATTTTTTCTAAAGAAATACTAAATATTAAGGGCTATCAACAACTTAAGATTTTTACATTTTAAATGTAATGGGCAATATAAATTTGTTTAGGTGTGTCAGTGGGCAATATTACAAAATTCGATTATTAAACAGACCTGTTACTTTTACTAAAAGGGTTTTTTAGCCCCTTTATGAATATTTCCCATTATTATATTTTCTACTACTTCTTAATTGGTAGGAATCCGTTATTGAGGTCCGCTATACCGATTTTGTTACAGTAAGTTCTCATAATGAGATCATCACCTAATCGTTTAAAACAAAATCACTGGCAAACCGAATTTATACCTACTTTGTATTTTTTTAATGTACAAGTATTTTTTTTGTAAATCCGAAATATTTCTGATAATAACTTTGAAAGTCGATTTATTCCTTACTGAATACAAAAGAATGAAGAAATATAAGTAATAATATGTATCAATTATTATGTTTCATTTTGAATATTCATAATTTTGGTTCATAGAAATATAATGAATATCCATGTATGTTTTGAAAAGTAACGTAAAACCTTGAACTGCAAATATTAAGTTACGGCATTTTATTTCTCGTAGTTGTATAGACTTATAAAATTATTATTAATGAGAAAATGTCCCTACGTCAGTGATGCAACAGGTTTACCCGTTTTAAATTACGAAGAAATAGTGAATACTACTAAAAATATTAAGTTTCCGGAACGGCACGTGAATGACGAAGAATGTGACCTACATATGCCGGGCTATTTTATTCAATGAATACTTTATACAGCTTTTTTGATAATAAAGAAAATTCAACCGGTTGAATTTTCTTTATTAGATAAAGAAATCTCGCGAGTTAAGAAATTTCGTGTTTTAATACAATTAGCTGTACAGAAAACAAATTTCATAACAACCAATATTTTCTTTCTCAAAGGTTACCGATTAATTTCTATTTTATGTGTTCATTAATCGGTATTATTATTTAAAATCTACTGTGTACTTCCAAATGATTATTATGTAATTTATTTACAACTTTTATTATTTATTTTTATATTTAGAACTTTTAATGTAATGAAAAAGTGTCTTTTATAACAAACCTTAATGAAAAAAACATACTTGGCATTTATAGACCTAGATAACGTAGACAGGAATAAAATGTTCAGCATTTTAAAAAAATTGGAAAAATCAGAAGTAAATTGGAAAAATTAGAATTAGTTCAAATACAGAGATAAAATAACAATTGCTAACATTTACAGGAACCAAACAGCAACAGTAATAATTGAAGAACGTAAAAAAGAAGCCGTAATAAGAAAGGGAGTCCGACAAGGATGTTCCCTATCGCCGTTACTTTTTAATCTTTACATAGAACTAGCAGTTAATGAAGTTAAACTACAATTTAGATCCGGAGTGACAATATAAGGTGAAAAGATAAAGATGCTACGATTTGCTGATGATATAGTAATTCTAGCTGAGAGTAAAAAGGATTTAGAAGGAACAATGAACGGCATGGACGAAGTCCTACGCAAGAACTACCGCATGAAAATAAACAAGAACAACACGAAAGTAATGAAATGCAGTAGAAATAACGAAGATGGACCACTGAATGTAAAAATAGGAAGAGAAAAGATTACGGAGGTAGAAGAATTAAATGTAACTAAAGATGGACGATGCAAGAGCGATATAAAATGCCGAATAGCACAGGCAAAACGAGCCATCAGTCAGAAATATAATTTGTTTACAACAAAAACTAATTTAAACATCAGGAAAAGATTTTTGAAAGTATATGTTTGGAGAGTAACTTTATATGGAAGTGAAACTTGGACGATCGGAGTATCTGAGAAGAAAAGATTAGAAGCTTTTGAAATGTGGTGCTATAGGAGAATGTTAAAAATCAGATGGGTGGATAAAAGTGACAAATGAAAAGGTGTTGCGGCAAATAGATGAAGAAAGAAGCATTTGATAAAATATAGTTAAAAGAAGAGATAGACTTATAGGCAACATATTAAGGCATCCTGGAATAGTTGCTTTAATATTGGAGGTACAGGTAGAAGGAAAAAATTGTGCAGGCAGACAACGTTTGGAGTATGTAAAACAAATTGTTAGGGATTTAGGATGTAGGGGGATATAGGGGGTTCAGTCAGTGACTGAAGACAAAAACAAAATGAAAAAACGTTAAATAACCTACCATAATTTAAACCATACCTACAAAAATTGTTATGCCGAATAATAACAGACAATCTTTTGAGTTTTCTATAAACTGAACCATCAAAAATCCTAATGACCGATTCCATTTTTTCCTATTTCACACACCCGCGCGCGTACATACACACATACAATAACTAATAAAAAAATAAAATTCCACGGGAAATTAAAAAAAAAAAAAACACATCACGCAAAAAATATTAATCAACACATCTTTATTTATACAAATTAAATCGATAATTGGTCAGAAATAGAAAATAAAACTCAAACAAAATTATTTATTAAAAATACGATAATTAATTCATAAATTAAATATAATTAATTTCGGTACGTTTATTATTGGTTATAATTTCAGTTATCTCCCCGCCTATGGTTCGGAGTGTTTTATCAGTTATGACGTTAGACAGAAAATTACGGAATTAATTAACTGAATACGCCAGCTGGCTTATTAGGAAAAAGAGGGGATCACAATACCCATCATTCCACCGAATGATACCGGTTTCATTTCCTTTCTGTCATATACACGTATCTCTCTTTTCTCACTCGTACAGATGTATATTTCTAACTCTACTTTAAAAAGGTTATCTTTTATTTTATATAATTTTAATAATAATTAAATTAAAAGAATTTTAAAATTTAAATCTTAAGTTTTATTGTTGATGAATAAAATACAAATAACACACAGACTACGATTATAAAAAAATATATCATGCACTCATATTTTTGTAAAGTTCTCTAGACCAGAAATCCCTTCACGTGCCATTCAACAGGTAAATGCCAGATATTGAAGGAGTGATTAATTACTCTTTCATTCAAAGTTATACATATATCTATAACTACAAAATAATATGTCCTGACTAACTCGTAATCAATGCCCAGCAAAAACTACTGAAGATAAATAGATAAAAATAAGTATACACGTTCTTGTTACGGTGAAAGTGCACAATATGATTCTTTTTTTAAAATCCAAGTTTAAAGGGTTAAAAATGGATTAGCAATAAAATTTACTATTTTTTTTTTAATTTCTCGGTAACAAATGAAGATATCACCTTGATTTGCGGAGTATGTAATCTTCATGTAAATATCTAAAAACCAGTTTCAACATTTTCAAAAATTCAACCTTGAAAGGGGCGAATTGGTGTCTGGCATTTCTCCCGCCACCACCCCGTTCCGTCCCTCTAAAGCATAAGACCGAATGTCTGTGCCACAGACGGCTACTGAGCCTCGGAACAGTTTAGCAACCAGTGTCCTAACTAGCTCCCGGAATAAGTGCGGTGCAGTACACCATTCGCTCGCGTGTCCCACCGCTCACTGTCATATATCACTAAAACGAGTATGCGCACCCCGTCAATTACTAAAACATATATCTCTATTCAAAAATAATATTTATCTCATCAAGACAGCATTTCGTTGCCTAGGTCGCTGAATGCCAGCAAATACCTGTCCACCATATTAAAGCGCTTGGAGCTTTAATTGGCTGGTGGCCAGCCATATCTCTCGCGTAGCTTCCTGCAGCAGCGTGGTAAAAGTCTCTTCCCTTAGGTGAAAGGGAGGAAGAAAGGTAAAAAGATTTTGAAGAATACTGAAAATTTTCTCCCATTTCAGACTATACTAAACGATATATCATTTGGGCTCGCAAAACCACCGGGTTGGTCTAGTGGTTAACTCGTCATCGCAAATCAGCTGATTTGGAAGTCGAGAGTTCTAAGGTTCAAATCCTAGTAAAGGCAATTTATACGGATTTGAATACTAAATCGCGGATACCAGTGTCCTTTAGCGGTTGGGTTTCAATTAACCACACATTTCAGGAATGGTCAACCTGAGACTGTACAAGACTACACTTCATTTACATATTGATTGCATATGAATATTTCTATATTATTCTTACATATCATCTTCATTCATCCTCTGAAGTAATACCTTACTTTGGTTCCGGAGGCTAAACAGATTAAGAAAGATTTGGGCTTGTAAAAACTCTTAAAATAAATATCTAAAAACCATTTTCGGCCTTTTTTTAATTCCGATTTTTTAAAGGATTAGACGTTGTACTACGCGGCGACTCAACTAATACAGCCACTGCCACTGTACGTGCGAAACAACTGGCTGCATCTGGTTCCGGTTACTTGATTAAAAAAAAAAAAAACAATTTTAAGTTGAGAAACGAAGTAAGATGACCTTCTGGTGGTGTGAGTCGGGTAACGGTAGGAACCGGTCACAATACATTTTTACCGGTACGAAGGACGGGTAGCTACAACTACTATTTTTAAAACGGAGGCCGACTATTTTCAATCCCGAATTCGTAAGATAACTAAAAATTCGGGTCCTGCTCTGACCAAATTGTTGTTCGGAAGAAATTACAGTACACTGATAAGTTTTTAAAAATTGAACAGACTTTAATTTTTATTTATCATTAATCTTCTCGCAAGCATGAGTTTAATGAACACAGAGGGTTCTAGGGGGCAGAGCCCCCTGACCGTACATGTAACCCACCGAGTTGGTCTAAGTGGTAAAAGTTGTCATCGCAAATCAGCTGTTTTCGAAGTCGAGGGTTCTAAGGCTCAAATCCTGGTAAAGGCAGTTTATACTGATTTGAATAGTAGATCGTGGATACCAGTGTTCTTTGGCGGTTGGGTTTCAATTAACCACATATATAAGGAATGGCTGACCTGAGACTTCAATTACATTCATACATATCATCCTCTGCAGTAATACCTTACGGTGGTTTCGGAGGCTAAACAGAAAAAGAAAAGTATTTATATGTATAAATTATATTTATATGTATTTTTAAATGCAATTTTCATGTACTTCAATACACACCCCCACAAAAAACAAAAGTAATGAAATTTAAATATCCGGTTAGTAAGATAAATTTAATATCGCCGGCCTCCGTGGGGAGAGTGGTAGCGTCTCGGCCTTTAATCCGGAAGTCCCGGGTTCGAATCCCGGTCAGGCATGGGATTTTTCACACACGCTACAAATCATTCATCTCATCCTCTGAAGCAATATTTTAACGGTAGTCCCGGAGGTTAAAAAAAATATCAGAATGTGTTCGGATCAATAAAAGAAGAATTTTTAGGATATAAACTACGATTGGATATTCAGCCGAAGCTGTTTTTATGGTCCTCTCGACATTATTATACAGAAGCGAGACGAGAGACTTAGCCCTTAGAAATGAGATTCCTAGGGACGGTTAAAGGACGGCCTAGATTACTTATTACTATACCACTTGAGACGAGATTGCTCTATCAGTGATTATTATTCGTAATAAATAAACTATAACATTGCAAAGAGCGATCTAAGAGACATTATTAAAGGATGGAAAAATACTAAAAAATTTCTGGCTGTCCACAAATTTAATTTACTAAGCTCTTTACTGGAAATCTGACGTCCACAAATCTGACTATCCACAAATTTCTTGACCATCTACTGTTATAGAAAAGAAAAGGAGTTCGGTAGTCATTCCCGAACAGACTCAAACCTAAACTCATGAAGTAAAGAAGAAACAGGTTCGAAATTTACAATTATTGTGGGTTTTTGTAAAAAAAATAAATAAAATAAAATTAATCGCTTTGAAACTAAGAAATCAAATTCCAAACGTTTGTTTACAATAAAATAGCAAACCCATGAATAATAAAACTGTTAACAAAAATTAGAAAAATGTCAGAACAGAGCTATTTAAAGAAGAAATATTTCAAGAGTTCCCTAAAATTTCAATCGTATGGAACAAAATTCAAAATAATCTATCGATGAGTACCGTAATAAACGATCAATGAATTATATTAAATCAAAGTAATTGATGGTTGCTTTTATTTGAATTTGAATACTAGATTGTGGATATCGGTGTCCTTTGGCGGTTGGGTTTCGATTAACCATACGTCTTAGGTACGGTCGTCCTGAGTCTGTACAAGAATACACTTGACCCACACGTTACAAACAAGGAACCGGCTGCCTATGAGCCCCAAATCCAAAAAGCTGGATAGATATCTGAAGTCTTCCGGAATATTCATACGAATAACTAAAAAATTTGGAATAATTTGTTGTATTCTAGCATCTCACATTAATTTCTGGTTACTGATATCGTGAATTGAAGAATATTAACTTTTGACAAATTCATTTTAAATTTTTGCTTGGATTTTAAAAAAAATTTGAACATCCGACCAAACTGTTTACTTTATATGTATTTTTTCGAAACGAAAATATCCTATAAAAATTTTAGACGAAACTTAAATGCTGCTAAGATAAAAAAAAGCGTATAAAATTTAATGGCGTTTAAACAAAAGCTTTATTTATTCACTTCACTGCCAATTGCGTTTATTATAGGCGTAATAATATTGTCATTTATTTCGAATATTAGTTTTTAAATATTCAAAAGCAAAAAAAACCTGTTGGCACACTTTTATTGATTTTTACCGTTCCTGTAAAAATTTTAAATTACATTCACGGTAAAAATGTGCAATTTTTTTTTTCTCGAGAAATAAAATCACAAAACTAATTAATTTTTAACATAATCAATAAGATACCGACTCCCGTGACCTTTATTTCTCTAACCGATAGAAAGTAGTTTTATTACATTGAAATAAAACTATACGACACGTATTAAATATGCAACGATTTCAATATCAGGTTACAGGAATCCTTTGTTTAGTAATTTGTCACTAAAATAAGATTTTTTACGTAATACAGAATAATTACCGATATAATACAGAGGATAAAAAAAAATACTTTTCTTTATGGCAGAAAATAATAATATCTTAACATCATACCCACTAATAGTAATCCAAGCATTTTCCATGATCCCTTCAGCCGTTAAGGCGATTTCCTAATTGATATCGATCTTTACACAACAATTTTTGATTCATCGGTATCAACATCTCGGAAGAGAAATAATTGTAACACTAACATTTTGGAGATTAAAGGAACTAGTAGATGATTTTAATTATCAGGAGAGAACTTTGTTTATTTAATTCGTGCATAGTCTCCACATTTATTCTTACATAATTTTAAAACCAGAATTATCCTTCTTTATCCTTCAAGTATTTATTTATATCGATCTTCATTAAAGAGTAAAACTTTCAGGACTTCTACTGTTTAAAGAATACATCATTGAATTGCTATATCTAATTATACATTAATATTTTCAGATAGTTAGATTTTATATGGCACTTCATTCGAGTAATTTTGACTTTTTTTTTAATAACAATTCCAGAAATTATATATTGTTTTGGGTGCTTATCGGTTATCTGTCCGCCACGTACAATCGTTTAAATCAATGTTTTAATCGAACCGTTAGTTACTTTTTACATAGCGCCACTGAAACGCTAATTGAAATAAGAAAATAAATAAAAAATATAATCTACTCAAACTTAACCTACGCTCACCTAAACGTAGGTTAAGGCTCGCCTAAACGTAAGTTAAGTTTGGTTCAACCCACCGGGTTGGTCTAGTGGTGAACGCGTCTTCCCATCAGCTGATTTGGAAGTCAAGAATTCCAGCGTTCAAGTCCTAGTAAAGGCAGTTACTTTCACACGGATTTGAATACTAGATCGTGGATACCGGTGTTCTTTGGTGATTGGGTTTCAATTAACCACACGTCTCAGGAATGGTCGAACTCAGACTGTACAAGACTACACTTCATTTACACTCATACATATCGTCCTCTGAAGTATTATCTGAAAGGTAATTACCGGAGGCTAAACAGGAAAAAGAAAGAAAGGTTAAATTTGGTTAGTTTATTAGAACAGTATTTATTATTATTAAAACAGTAACAAAAAAAAAAATTACCAAAGTATCTAGTCTATAGAAAAATGTTTAAGCGTTGTGAGCATATTGTCCACAAATGTGGGTTTTGTCCATTTTTTCGTAATGGACGGACGAACAGTGACTTAACGGTTTTTAACAAAAAAAGTTCTTTTAACGGAAAATAATTTCCTTGAATTTTCAACCGATGCGAATATTTTTGTATTATTATTCTTTCCTTTTTATTCATGACTCTTTTTATAGAAAAATTACAGTGAAAAAATAATAAAACCTATACGATTTTGTAATATATTTGTCCGAATATTTTAAAATACATCTTGAGCAGGGCTACATCGCTGTTCATCCTCCGATAAAAATCCACTTTTTCTTTTTACTTAGCTTAAGTGCTAGATGTTTTATAAAAAAAGTGGTATCACCTAATTTCGTGGCTAAGTAGGTAGCGTGTCGGCATCGTGCGGAGGTCCCGGATTCGAATCCCGGTTAGACAAGGCATCTTTCCCACCGGGCTAATAGCCGCTATTTGACCAGCTGTTGAGCCCGCACTTTCATAATAAAAAAGAGGTATCGGAAATTAAAATTATAGTATTAAATTAAAAGACCGACCTTAAAAAACTGATAAAATTGAAAACGAATATTTCCATTTGTTACATAAATTTCGACTTTTGTAACTCGATTCACAATTAATAGAAAAAGGTAGATGGATAAACGCTGTAAGTAGACAACTTCTTTGAGCTAGCTTAGTACAGTTGTTTGGTCGAATATGGATTACATGTATTCTTTTCATTATATATGTATCCAAAAAAATTACAATGAATTTGTAAACCGTACGGTAAGAGTATCACAGATATCATTTCTTCCGCTCAAAAAAGAATTTCTGTAATATAAATAAAACTATTTTTTAAGAAAATTATACTGATATCAAAAAAATACTGATATTATCAAAATCTGTTATTAATTTTGAATTTTTTTAAAAAAAGAATACATGTTAAATATATGTAATAGACAATAGATATACAATAATAGATTTAAAAAAACAAGGTTTACGCGTGTAATAAGCAAAGAATAGAAAAAATTGTTACAAAACTCTTACCGGCTCAGTTTGATTTATTACACAACGAATAATCATAAGAATTGTATTATATCTGTAAATGTGATATGCATTACATATGAATGTAATACATATCACAAGTACTGCTACCTAGCGGCGCGATTCGTACCACATTTGCAATACTTCCTACTGTTCCTGTTTTTTGTGTTTTATTAGCAGCATAATCTCCTGTAAACTAATACTTTTATTTTTTTAATGAAGTGATGAGAATTAAAAAACTGTTTCATCTTCGGTACTTTCATTCACATAAGAGCATTTACTATTAAACCAAACTGTAATATATTTTCTTTTAAATTTTATTATTTCAAGTACATTATAAAGTTTTTGTACGCTACCAAGTACTATCAAGCACAGCTACCTAGCGGCGCGATTCGTAAATCCACCTTTTTGAGGAAAAAGTGACATATTCGAGTCCCGCGGTTCATCAAATGGAAGAAAAACGGTGGTCTTACAAAATTCGAGGTATTTTTTGAAAGTATTCTTTATTATAAATCTAACTGAACTGAAATATGTTTTCATGCTTATTAAAAAAATAAGCATTTTTCATGTTTCCCATTTTAATTTCACTTTTAGGTTAGGTCATATTTAGAACTGTAAATATAGTTCGTAGACTTCGACGTGCCGTCTAGTTCTGCCTGCGGACTCTTACCGGCGAAGTTCTAACGAACTTCTTGATTGTTTACTGTAATTTTTCGTTTTATATCTCGCGTTTTCGCGAAAAAATACTTTGAATTTCACAATTTTATCATAACGATACAAAATCCCAATGATACTAAAAACACAGTATGAGCATGTCAAAAAAAAGTTATGTGGAAAAAAATTACAATTTACTATATAATCCAGACGATTATGGGTAAACAGAATAAATACTTATATTTAAGAAGAACGTAATTTGTTTTGTTTGAATTTTATTTTGAAAAGGAACAATTACTAACAAAAGTTATATCTTTTTCATTAGAATTTCCTTTTACACATAAAAAATACAAACAAAAAATGAATCCTGAAGTGTCCCGTAACATCATTATAATTTCCCGACTATCCAAAACATGAATTTAAAAAAAAATTTCCCTTTTATTTTTATATGAAGCATTTATAAAATGCTTTATATAAAAATACGAAATGAAAAAGAAAGATTATAATGTCATAAAACTAAAATCGGAGAATCTTTAAAGATAACGTTTTTTTCCAATTTTTCGACATGACTGTCCATATTTTTCAAGTCATCAGAGTATATTTAAAAAAAAAAAGCCCACAAAGTAAAAACTAAATCGTTCCGATAGTTAGAATATTTTCATTTGACAAATATAAATTCTTTCAGAGTTCAATTAAATTAATATTATTTAAACGTACATATCCACGGAGTTAACAGTTTCATATATGTAAGATTAAAAAGATAAAAGTAAACTTATTACGTATCATTAAATTTTAACTAATCTTATTTTTAAAATTAAATAACATATTAAACATTAAAATAAATAAGTAACACATTAGTGAATTATTTTTCGTTAAACAGCGCTAAAAAAAAAAATAATTAAAATACTCTAAATTCTCTAGAGATCTAAACAGTCAGGTCCAAAGGTAGCACGCATTCATAATGCATAAGGGAAATTTCGATTAAAGTATACGTGTCTAAATTTTATTCTTTTGGGATAATATTTGTAATAGACCGCAACAATAATAAGCCTAATTACAAAATACCATACAGTTACTTAAAATTACATTCAAAAAAACATGTACTGTAACTTTTTAATATCGTGAATTAAAAAGGAAAAAATGAATTCCCAATACAATGAAACCTTGTCGGTATACAAACTATGACATAACAATTATTACTTTCCGATCTAGATAGCGCTATAGCAGAACTATATTTTTAGAAGGGAAAGTTTTATTAATGGGTCTAATTTTGGCATAAGCCGTTTTCACCGGATCTTGACGTTTTCACACCTAAGGAACCGAAAAAACCGTACCGAAATTTTCCGGATGTTAATGTTCGCTTGTACGTGTGCGTGTTCGGTGTTGGCCTCTAAATCACCGTATATCTCCAGAACTACTGGACCGGGTTTGACCAAATTTGGTCGATTATATCTATATTCGGGGCATTGATGCCATTAAATTTTCAGCTTAAAAGGTCAAGGGGGTGAGAGTGTGTAGAGCAAGGTAACCCTAAATATCTCAACATTTTGCCTAGTTAAGGTCATATTTTTCTTAGGCATATTTGTTAACAATTAAAAAATAACAATATTTGCAAAAATATTTTTACAAAATCCCACCCTAACCCAAAAAATCCTGTAGTAGTCGTCTGCTATGTTGTGATATCACAGGTAAGCTGTAGACTTAATTAAATAATATTTAAAGTGTAAAAAGTAACTCGGTTTGGCTGGGTCTCGAACTCAAAAATGACACAGTACCTGATGCGTTACGCCTCGCGACTACACCAGCCTGCCGACCGTACAAGCGAAATTTGTTCTATTCGTATGCAAGTTATGAAATTAATTAGTTTAGTTAGTGCCGACGTCGCCGCTAGCACCGCCACACTCGCGTGAAATAAATACGGTATGCGCACGCGGTTTAGTTAAAATCATTGAATTAAATAAACGAAAAATATTATATTTAAATAAAATGATAAATATTTTTAATTAAGTTGGGTGCATGTGTGTATAAGCCGTCCATTACAAACAATAAAGAGTTGTAGGAATTTCCCGAAAGTCCTACAACTGTGTTGTCAGCTTTTTTTTTCTTTTTTTTATTAAATTACGTACTAAAATTAATTATCATTCTTTTTTTTACAAAAAAAAAAATATTTGGAGCAAATATGACTTTGGAAACTCCATGGAAAATTCCATCTTCAACTCTATACAAAAAGTAAAATCAAGACATATTCTGTCAAGCTTAAACTTTTATTCCATCATTTAACTACTACAACATGAAGTTTCTTTATATTTCAATACAACAAATGTTTCCTACATACAACTCTATGCCTAAACATATTTATGCTCAGCTAATGTTTTTTGCAAACCATTTATACACTAGATCTCAACGAAAGAGATGTGATGAACAAAACGTGTCACAACTTATTTTTAAATATTATTCTTAATAGTGTTTCGTATCTTATTAAATTCATCCTGTAGAATTCGTTGTAGAATAAAAATAATATGTCTCATATTAAAATGGGACCCCTGTAGAAAAAAATGGACCGACCAAGAATCCTACATCTTTACTCAATTTATTTTCAATCGAAAACACGCGACACTTTGATCAAACTTGATCGGTCCGCCGAGTTCCATAGAGTTGTTCATAGACAACTGACTTATCTATAGAGTTCCATGTAGGTACAGTCATACTTGCTCATATATAATCTATTTTAATGAATGATCGCTTATTTTGAAAATAAATTCGTGACAAATTTATGTTTTGAAAAAGCGTGTTAATCTGCATGAACAGTGTTCAATATAAATATTAAATAAATCATGTAAAATACTTGACGGGATGTGTGTGTTTGTGTATGCTTGTGTATAAAATGTTGAGGCTCAAAAATCTCCAACTATTACATCAGTCTCATTGGAATTTAGATATGCAAGTTAAAATTTGATGAAAATCGGTTGAGTCGTTCTTAACCGATCAGAATCAACTGACCTCGGTCGGATCACTGACTACTGACCAAGTCTTGGCCATTTTTGTAGCAGTTACTGTGGAAATTTGATATGCTCCAATAAAATAACAAGAGTGTTAATCGAAAAATTGTTTTACTCATAAGATTACATTTTTATTCAGGATTCTTAAACACAACCGTACATAAACAAATCATTCTTATTTATTTAATAAAATGAACTTGAAGGTACGAAAGGTAAATAAACCCTATTTTTAAAGATTATAGAGATAGTGCCTCCGCCTCTCTGTCAAGTTGTAGTAATTGCCAGACGGGGCGCTAGCGACGGCCCTCGATTTGTCATTATAACTTATGTATTTTATAAAATAGTTTGGGCTGACAGAATCTTGTTCGATTTTAAATCGAAGTTTATTTAAAATGAAACTTTTAAATAGATAGAAAAGAATATACGCAAAAAAATTATAACTATATGAATAAGTAAGTAAAAATATGATGTCCTCCCAGAAATTATGAAATAAAAAAAATTGTTTGGTATCATTTTCACCGATTCGAATATACCGATTCATATTAATTATGTCGGTTACAAATAGATTGTATCTTCTTTCGACCCTACATTTGATATACTTCATATACTTTCACTCTGCAATATGGACTGGCTACACAATGACATCTCGGATGACTTTTTCATGCTTCAAAGCCATAAGAAAGATTGTGACATAGTAAAGATCAATAAAAAACGTACTTTCATTGAGAAACAATGCGTTAAGGAAAATGGTTAATAATAAATAGATAACATTAAAGTAACAGTATAAATAATAATTTACAAAATAAGTAAATACTTGTAAGAAATAATACGAATGGTATTATAAAAATTACCATCTAAGCGGTACTACGAGGTAGTTGTAGTGTTTACATTATTTAAGGAAAGAAGCAAACACAACATATTTAACTGCCGCAATCACCTAAACATAGAGTGGGTATTATTAAACAAAAATTAGTCAATTTTACTTTTATTGTTTTTCTTTCTCATTGCATATTTTCTGACCGTTTATTACACTTAAAACGATCTTTTTTTTATTATTTTAATTGTATATGAGAAATTAGATGATCAATAATAAATTGAGATATATTAATTAGATACTAGATTTATCGCATAACAATACGTAAAAATATGTGTAAATAAAGAAAGAGAAATTTGAGGTTAATAACGCCTGAAATGTAATGCCGAGTTCCTGGCATTCCCTCGGAGATGCTAACCACCTGAAGTGACCCAGTTAAATGCACATGGGACGGGATGGGATGGGAATTACACGATTCAAGAGTGGAGCGATACGAACGAAGTTTACTGCCCGCCTCTGAGGGACGAACGCACGACTTGGCAACGCGGCCGGCGTATTGATCAGCGGGAGGGTCCATCGCCGCTCGACGTGTAGGAGGGGTAGAGCTTCTCAGAATCCAAGATGGCTTCGTGGACCCTGTTACTATGGTTACCATTCAGCATTACTCAGCTTTTCGTTTTGATTCTTGACAACGGAACTTTTACCGTTTGAATAGATTTGTTACCCTAAAAATATATTACGGGAAACATTATAACCGGCCGAGGGAGGATACTAATAAAGTCACGCTATTGGCTGAACCACAGTGACGTCACGCTCCCCTCTTCTGTTTTATAAAAATTTATCTTTCGATTGTCATGCGGTGATGGACAAGTATAAATAAATATCTGCGCTTGAAGTCATTTAATCACACCGTATTTAAATATATAAATAGCACAATTTACATACCGGCGGCAGAACGAACCGACTGAAAACAAATAATATATTTTCTGTCGATTCCATTCTGTCATCAAAAAAATGTTGTAACTGAATATAAAGTAAATATCCTTATCTTATATGTCATCTTTTCTATTTCGTTTTGAAATTTGATTCGATGCTTTGATAATTTAGTTATAACACGAAAACTTCATAGGGTTTACAATTTTAACCGTATTATTTAGGACTGCAAAACGTGGAATGAAATTAAAATTATTATTTTCACCACAACTACAATATTATTAACGTACCCAAAATCATAATTTTCTTCTATTTTTTTTTTTTTACAAGGTCTATTCTGCAACCAAACCAATTAAGTATATTTACACGCTACGTTATAAAGAAATAAATAATTATATGCTTCTGTAATATTATTGTAAATAAGAGTAACTTTTGTTTCAGTATAAGAAACTCTATACTGTAACTCTATCTATTGACGTACTCTTACATGATACATAATAAGCGGTTCTCGCTTCCACTGCATTATATGAATAGGACTAATATTTTCAATTATAAATTACAACACTAATATATGACGGTATATAAATATATAAATTATATATTATTATATATTTTAAAGTATAATATATTTATACTTTTATTGCAGTATAAGAAACTACAATAAAAGTTATTCTTATAATTTCTCTGGCTAGTCATTTATTATATATATATTCAGCTTATTTTAATAATAATAATAAGTATACATAATAAAGATATTGATGAAACTAGCAATTCAATAAAAAAGTAGATTTTAAAATCATACCAGTGTTAAATTAATTTCGTCAGGTCTTTTAAAAGTTTCCCACAAATCTGTAATCATACAAATATACACGATTTGAACAAAAGGTTTCTAAAACTTTCAGCGTATAAAATAACAAAAGGTGAACAATATCCAAAATTATTTACGGAGATAGAGAATATAATAAATAATAGTTCATTATTTTTAATTACAGGAACAATAAAAAGATTCCCAAAACTTAATTTAAAAAGATAACTTTTTTTCATTTAAAATTATCGTAACTGGGATTATAAAAACAAACAAAAAATTTAATTATAAATCGTTAGAATATGGAAGAATTTCAATAAAAAGAGAAATAATAAAAATATCAGAAGTTGTTTTTCGCGTGACAAGTTTTCGTAATACGTTAAAAGGAATGGACATGTTCTAACGTATATCGCTTCGTGATTAAAATTTTTACGGTCAATAGATGACAAATTTAAAAATGTTAAATGGACAACGGTGTTATTTTGGCAGATAACCTAACAACGGCCGGTAGCTTTTATCGGATGACCTTATATTAAATAAATTAATACATAGGGTTCTTATAAATTTCTATACGTAGAAAAATAAACATTTTTTTTAAAGAAAACTATTTTTATTTATATAATATACACTACATAACTACCACTGTTTTGAAAATCACATTTCGATGCGTGTCCTCCATTGCTGAAGAACACGAATAAATACAGCTGGAGACATGCTTGTAATGGCGTTCGTGATACGTTCCCCGAGATGTTCTATATTTTGTATCTTGTTTATTTTGTTTATGTATGGAAAATGACGGGATATCCTTTATAATAAACAATAAGTAATCCAAATGAAAATTGTTTAAATATGTAAATATTCGTATAAACGCGTAGGATTTTATACTTATATATATATAACACTAGTAACGTAATTAAAAGCCGGTTAAGGTAAATGCTTCTATTAATTAATTTTGCCAGTGTATTCGATGAAGCTATGCTAGTTTCTATAATAAAATATTACTTTTTCAAGGGATATATAATCTTATTACAAACTACTAGCCTCTAGAAAAAAAAGCAAGTCTTTTTACGCAGGAATCTACAACGGCCTACCGCAACTGAGTGGTGGCGTCGTCAGAATCCAGTTAAAACCACCGTTCAAATCAAAATAAATTAACTCCGGTTTAAATACGGGTCATAAACGTTTACAGAAAATTTATCGCAACAACAGATCGGCAACGATGATAACCGGTAAGTGATCACCGATTTGTAATTATGAATATGTTGGTTAATAGAGTTTTTTTTTATTTTATTAACTACTTACAAGTAATTTATGTAAAATACAACAACGATTTACTTATAACAGAAATCATTGATTATGCGAATGCGATCGTTTCGTATGTAATAGCATATGTATTAATATGTGTAAGTATCGGTAACTGCGTTATCCTATGTTATCCACTATGAAGACAACAGCAAAAAATAACCATCTATTCACAATAGTACATACTAGTCGTACTGTCTGTAATGTCTTTGCTATTGAGTTGAAACTTAGTAACACGCTTCATATTAACGGAAAAAAATCAAGGACTGTCTAATTTTATTCTCCAATCACTTTTCTGTTTTACCTGTGCCATCTCATTTCCTTACTATAAATAAAATCAACAGTAAAGTTAGCGTAAAAATAATTAACTAGCAGTCTTTGTGAGCAACAGTCCGATATGGTCTACATTATACGATCACTCAAATACTTTTTCCTCTCCACAGCGATTATTTTTACAAATATAATTTCATCATTCTCGTATTAAAAACGTTATTTTTAATGGCTAAATATTTTCTTTTCGGTTTAACAAAACAAATATATATATATATATATATATATATATATATATATATTAAGTAACTATTCTACTTTGATCGATATAAAAGTAGATCGTCTCAGGAATTCCAGAACGAAAAAATCTATTTTTTGAAGATTACTTGATAACTGGAAAACCGAATGTAAAAACTTATAAATCTGGAAAGGAAAATTGGAAAAAAATAAATAGTTAAGTTTGTTGCGTTTCACATTAGCAAAAGACGAGTAAGGTTAAGAAGTAGAAATAAAGAATACTTCCACTTTTTATCTCTTAAAAAGAAGGTTCAAAAAAATGATTAACATAAAATGATGGGAAAATAAAATGAGAACGACTTGATTTTTTTTTGCAGCGAGTTACACAAGGTTAGAAATTCATCAGCTAATATAAAGCCCTGCTATTTTAGAAAATAATGTTACGAAAAGATTTGTTAAATATAAGTTGTGAATACATATTTATAAGTTGAAAAATTTTGGCGACTAATAAAACCCGTTTACTGATGTTGAAATGAATAAAAGATTCTTTATCAATACAATAAATAGCATATATATATATATATATATATATATATATATATATGCTATTTATCCAATTCCTTATATATATATATTAGAAATTGGATAGTACAAAGTTTGTGAGGGATGTTGTCATTTCACAAAACATAAACGATGAGCTCTCTATATTTTGCTTGATTTTTAAACGAATGAAATCCAATATTAATTGTATATCCTATTGAATAATGTTTATTGTATTATCCTATACAATAAACATTTCCTCAACATTCTCCAATACTTTTAACATCTTTTTCTTTTTTTTTTTGTTACAGGTTACGACATAAATGTTATGAAAACTTGTCATACGGAAGTCTGGATATACAAATATATAAATAAACCACAGAAGTATCCCTAAAGAGTCAGTAATTTAAATAAGTTACAAAGAAAAGAGATAGAGGAAAAAATCAATAAAACAGTTTTTACGCAGGTAATTGAATTTGGTGAATTTTAAAACTTAATTGAATGGTGTAGTATTTTATTTTAGAAAAATTATTATTTAATAAGAAAGCGAAAACAAACACTAGTGAAGTTATTTAAATATTAACTAGCCTAATTAAACTCATTTTGTTTTTAAATACAGTAATTATATTATGAAATTTAACCTAATTAAAATACAATACTGGCACTGCGTATATAATACATAGAGATAAAAAGTAATTCGATTTTCTATATGAAAATTTCAGTAAGTAAACTGAAACATCTGCATATCAATTATTACCACTATAGTCTATGAAACACGTTTTAAATTCCACAATTTGATTCTTTTTAATTTTGAATTAAGAGAATCAAATTTTCATTAATTAGTTCAGTAAAATGTTTAAAGACAAGCCGGACGAATTATAATCCTATACTTACAACTATTATTTCCATTTTTCTTAATGTTACACAAAATGGATTTTTCAACTTCATCATAAAATGTGCATACAAAAAATTTATTCGACACTTTTCAATCGATTCAGAATTAAAACTTCGTAGATATACTCTATTTAACAGGTACAAAAATAGGCGATTCATGTAGTTATTGTATTTAACAAGAGATAGCTCTGCTATACGTACTGAAACTAATATTGCGTTTGCTAATTTTAAACCATAACATCGCTTTTCGTTTTTTTTTAAAACCATTTCCGGATTAAAAATGACGTCGAAAAATACCGTAACAAATTAATTATTTTTTTAAAACCAAATATATGTTTATGAATTTGTAATTGAGCATCATTAAATTATAATTATAAACCATTATCAATAATAATAAAAATTACACTACTGCTTTAATAGTTTTAGATTATATGAGCGCTTTCGTAGTGATTACTGTTACATAATAAAAACCATAAAATTTATAAAATAAAAAATAATAATATAAATGAACAAATTTTGATGATAATGAATGCAAGTGATAAACAAGTGATAAAATGTATTTATTATCTAATAATAACAACAGTATGAATTATCATAATTTTTCATTATTCCTTTAAAAGTACCATTTAATTAACTGACTTAGAAGACGTAACAACCTTTTGTACTGTTTTAATACTTTGACAAAAAGGTTTTATAAAACCTGATAAAGTAGAGTGATTACTATCAAAGCACTCATATAATATAAAAAACTAAAAACAGCAAGTATAATTTTTATTATTATTGACAAGAGTTTACAATATTTGTGTATACATCTTATGTACAATATTTCATTCTAATACCATAACAGAAACAAAATAAGATAATTTGCAGATTTAGTATTTATTACAGTATGTCGCAAAACAAAAACCAATACCTGAGAATAATCAGTTTTTCTTTGACAAACTATACCTTATGATATTTGCACACAGCAACAACTGATAATCCATACCGGTTGTAGGTTACTATTACAAAATTTTAATGTAAATTTCATAGTGTAATTTATTTATTTGGTACAATGACGTGACTTACTATTTCTTATCAACTCTTCTGATATTTTTATGCACTTGTTCCAATAGTAAAGAAACTTTTTCATCCTAAAAGAGAAAAAAATCCCTAGCTAATATGTTGATCCATATTTGTACAAATCTATGATCTCATTCAAGTTGAATTTCATCTCTTCATAAAATTACTTGTATGTCCTACCAGATGATAATCTAATAACACTAAATCTAGGCTGAAGGGTGGAGTAGCAGCACATCCTGATAGTATTCTTGTAATGTTTAATTTCAGTAGTTGTAATGGTTGGGCTGGGGCAAGTATTGTCTTGGTGTAAACAAACAGAAGACCGTACAACTAACCTCTTTAAATAAATTCTTTAGTTTATCATTTAAAATCATAGTACAGAACAAAACAGAAACAGTTATTTTTTCCCTGATACGATAAAAATGACAGTATTCCCTGCAAACTCCAAATAAAAGTTGTCATTATTTTTTCAAATGCAAATGTAGTTTATGTTTTAATAATGAATTTGAATGTTGCTACCTCATATTTTCTTGATTGTTGTTTTGATTCTTGAGTGGGAAAAATTTACTCTATCCTTTCAATATTATTGAAGTTGAGTGACACTGGTCGAATAAGTGCTGTGATTTTTGCACTATATTGAATGAAATGCTGATGAGCAGCAGCTTATTTTTAAATATACTAGTTGATTCTCACCAAACCAAAACTTATACCTGAACTGATTTTATGTCTTTTATAAATCTAAAACAGATTGATCCCTTTCATCAAAATTTTGATAATAATTCTCAGAATAATTCTATTATACATCTCTGCAGATAAATATAAAATTACAGCTGATGGGAGAAGAGAAACAGCATCTGACATTATGATGAAAACATTTAGATATAGTGTTTGTTCCATGAATTACATCTATCTTGCACTCATTACAAAGCAAATCATGAAAATTCTTTTTACAATTGAACCTCACTTGTACCACAAAAAGAAGTAAATTCAACTTTCTGTATGTTGGTTGCACTGCACTTAAATACTTTATCAAAACATAATTATACATTATAATGATTGCATATGGAATGATAAGTATGCAAGTCTAAAGATAAAAAAAGAAACCGATCCAGCATTTGCCTAGAAGGAAACGGTAAGGGCTAGTTATGGAAAATCTGGGTCAAAGCAGCATCACAAAGTAGTATAAAATTAATGAATAAAAAGAGAAATGGGTACTTACATATTAACGCCACCGCAGCTACAGCTTTATTTAAAAACGAAGTAGTCAATCGGATTTCGGTAGAAAATGGGCCGAAACAGATTCAAAACAGAATATAAATGGTTATTTATATTTATTTATTTTATAAATATAATTTAACCAAACTTAACCTACACTCGCTTCGCTTGCTAACCTTGACTAATTAACACCGTAATTTTTTGAATATTTATTTAATAAATTCAGAATTATTGCAATTTGATTATTTAAATAATAAATAATTGTAATTACTGAATTTATTAAATAAATACTCAAAAAATTACGGTGTTAATTAGTCAAGGTTAGCGAGCGAAGCAAGCGTAGGTTAAGTTTGGTTAAATTATATTTATAAAATAAATATTTATTTATTTATGTTAAACTCTGTATCGGCCCATTTTCCACCGAAATCCGACTGACTACTTTGTTTTTAAATAAAGCTGTAGCTGCAGTGGCGTTAATACGTAAGTACCGAGAAATGATTATAGTACATAAAATTTCATATTTTATTATTGAAATAATAATGCAACTAACTTGTGAATAATAAATAAATATGATATAAAATAATATAAATATTTTGAACAATCATTTTAAATTAAATAAACTTAATTGATAAATATTTGAGTACATATTTTAGTCCACAACAAATAAGTATGAAGAAAATTAATATTCATTTAATTGGAATTATTTAAAATTTCAACAAAATAATGTTTTTGTTAAAGATAATCTTTTCATTTGATTTTAAATAAATTGATCAGGAGACCTTTTAAATCATTTGTTAATTTACAAATCGAAACATAAGTCTTTTCTTATAGGTAAAAGTGAATCTTGTTATATTTTTAAAGAATAAATTATCTCGCAAATTGTACTTTGTTTTTAAAAGGATAAGATTGTGTTCTGATTGACATCATATTTTAGTTTACAGTTATTATGACATAATATTTATCTATACAATCTATCTATATTTATCTAATACAATCCTGACATAACACATTCTCAAAAATGAAAAGTAATGTATGAAAAATATTGAACCACACATTATCAGAAAAGTTACTCCTTTTCTGCCACATTAAAACTCTATGTTAAAATTAAGAAATCTATAACTGATCCCACAAACTAACTTAATATCTAAAACAATGTAAGGCATTTTTTCAAATTATAGCAAACAAAAAATATCCAAGTTATAACCAACTGACAACTACACAAAAATAACTTTAGAAAAATAAATTTTATACCAAAATGGAATATTCTCTATTGTATTCATGTAACTTCAAATATATCTCCAAATTTTGTTATTCAGAAGTTTTGATAGTCAGTGCAACAGTCGATTTTAATTTTTCTGTTTGAACAGCACAATTCAGCTAGAAAATGGTAAGGATTTTTTCCCAATTTGATCAACATTTTATTTTAAATCTGATCAAAAGTTATAAAAGTAATCATAAACAATGATTGGTTAATGATTTTTAGAATGTTCAACCATTTTTAACAATGATGATGAAATAAAATAAACTCTATTCACATTCTGTTGTCTGGTTTAAACATGCTGTATTTCTTTTTGATGTTTTTAGCACATTTATAAAAATATTAAAATTTTTAATTTAAAAAAAGTAGATTTATATCATGTAGATGGATTTTTTAAAACCATCATCTACATGAATCATATTTAAGAGAACCAAACAAGTTCTAATAGACCTTTTTTATCTAGAAAACTCATGAAAGTTTTTTGAAGAATTCCAAAGATCCACTATTATATTTTAAACAAGAAAGAACATTAAAGGAAAAACCATATTGAATATAATAACATATATTTTTAATTAAACCTCAAAGCACAGGATGCCCCTGCAAAGTTTCATTGTTGCAATTATGTAACTTCTTAAGCAAAATAAACAATTAGCAGAGCTGAAATAGCAATTGGGCCAGCAAAAAAAAAAAATTTACTTCAATCAGTCAGTTGAGAAATACGTAATAAAGAAAAATAACTGATATTAGAAGTCAATTTTAATAAATTATTCCCTATTGATTACAAAAGTTAAATGACGTAGTTTTATTGTTCTGCCATAGTAATCAATATGACAACAAATAATTAAATCTTCAGTACATTTCAGGACAGATAAAACCGTTTATATAGATTAATAAATTACCAGACAAACTGGCTGCAGAAAACCTGCTAAGAAAAAATTTAACTAAACATGAATTGGTATGTGCAACCCGTGAGTAATAAGAAAAACTAAACAGTAAAGAAAACCAAAAACAACAAATCTACCTATCAACTACTATTAACTTTTTTTATGAGATGATGGGCATTGACTGCTTTGGTCATTTAGCCCAATGGAGTTGTGTGGCATATGAAAAATGCTATGCCTTACCATGATTTAAACCCGGGATCTCCAGATGAAACGCTGTGACGCTATCACTCTGCTGCAAAGATCAACACTAGCATGGTTTATTCTTGGGACAAAATCAAATATTGATATCAGTCAGTCTACCAAATTTTCATCTATCCGCCCAAAAATTTGTTAGTAATGTTTTTAATCCCAAATACTATTATTTCCTTTTGGTTATTTCTCATAAATCAATTTTTATCTTTAATTCAATATTACTTAAGTAAACATTACTAAATATTATGTTGTAATGTTCTCCCGTATTAATGTTAAACTAATTTTATAAATTTTATTACTTACTGATTTTTCTATTTTATTACAATCGCATAAATTCTGAGATCTCTGATTCTTTTGAATAGATTTCTTTTTTAATATAACAAATAATTAAAAAAAAAATTAAATTTGGGAACTGTAGAGGAAGATGTTTATGATCTCATTTACTGTGAAAGAATTATCTCTTGTGAAAGATTAATGCATATAAAAGAATAAAAGCAACAAGCAATAAAAATTGTTAAGATTTAATGATGATTACAGCAATTTCCAGTCAAACATTCTTTCAAATTTCTGAGAAAAATGTACCTATATACATTACAAAACATGCTTATATATGTTACCCCTACCCCATAGATTTCTTTACATATAAAGGAGCAGCTGAATAAAATGTACAATGAAATAATGACAAGTAAAGAAATGTTTGACAGTAAAAATAGAGTATTACCGCAGAATTCTTTTGGACATTGACTTTTATGAAAATTTGTAATTAAACATATCTAACCCTTTGCTACAAAACGTATATGTTCCTGATGTGTGCTTTTTGTTTGTTGGGGGTGAAAACTACCCCTTGTTAAAAAAATTAAAAAACTATACATTGAAATCATGTTTAAATATTCCGAAAAAGCAAGACACCATTTTATTTTCACCATAATTCCATTAGTCTTTTTAAGTACCTTTAAAAATATCATATAAGTTTTTCTTGAAAAATTTTCAGTTTTTTAACGTTCGATTTCAGTTTTCGGTGAACAAAAAGTTACCTTCAATGAGGTAAACTTGGTTCATTTGCATGTACAAAAATAAAAAAAAACCAATCTCTTCGTTATTTTATAAGCTTCATTTTTTCTAATAATAATTTTTCCAATAAAACATAAAGTTTTTGACTTATTCGTGAAAAATGATTCAATGGTTGGATGAAAAATCAACATTTTCAATCACGAATAACTCAAAAAGTATTAACTCTACAAAAAATATTTATAGAACATTTTTTTGCTAAGAATTTATTCCTCCATTGATTTGTGCGGTTATTTTATATGTAATAATTTCCACTGTTGAAAAAGTGTGGCATCCACTCAAAGAGTAAAAGCATACATTGGCATGATATAACTTTTGTTCCTTGAACTAGTCCCTAATCACTGTCCAAATTTCATGTCAATTGGTTTTGTCCGAAAGAATTTTGAGCGAAAAACTGACTATTTTCTTAATATTCACTGCCTACTACAATTTCTGTCTTTTAGCATTCAAGTTATATATAGCAACCACATGCTATAGAAAGAAATAATACACCAGTCATAAGAAATGATGAGGCCAACTGTAATTTTTTATGATTAATACACTGATATATAAGCTCATGCATGGGGGTATGTATTGAAATTTTGTAGTTTACAAAGCTGCCAAGCTAGACCAGATTCAGACCTGAGACATTCCAGATGAAAACTCGAAACAGTAAAACCCCATCTCAGAGGCAAAAAAGTTAATATAGAACAATTAACACTAATCAGCCATGGCGACGGATATAAACGAATTTTATTGAAGATTTACTTTCCCTGCGTCCTTTTTTTAATAGTAAGTATAATCTTTCACGAATACTAAATTTTACTAAAATATCTCAATCCATTCTTGAGATATGAATCTCTATTCAAAAAAAACATAAAAATATAAGACAAACGAAAATGAAATATCAAAACTGTTTGTAGGAAGACTTTTACAAACATTATGTAGGAGTGGGACTCCCAAAGTTTTTCTACTTACTTCTTTTATAGCATTTACACAGAAACATTCAATCAAAATGAAATTCTGTTTTCTTCTTAGTTGGAAGAAAATTAATAAAGTATTATCTGTTTAATTTAAATTGCCATATCTTCTTCTCTAATTTCTGTTTTATTTTGCAATTCCATCTTCATTTACAATGAGCAGAGATTTCTGTGAATGGCAATTATTCATGCAGTTGTTTCATACATTAAGTCATGATTTCACACAAATGCAACAACGAATAAGTAAGCAATTTATATGTAACCGGGTATTGACACACTCCATATATATATGTACATTTCATAATTAAACAAAAGTTATATATACAAAACCAAACCTTCTATGATTTTACATAATCAAAAATAGTTTGGACACTAATAAACAACACTAATAATAATTTTTTCGATAAAACGTTAAAGTTTTTTTATTTGTTCATGGAAAATCGCTCAATGGTTGGATGAAAAATCAACATTTTCAGTCATTGAATAGCTCAAAAAGTATTGACTCAACAAAAAATGTTTATAGAACATTTTTTGCTGAGAATTTATTCTTAACAAAACAAAACAACCACTAAGCAGTCACGGCAACAATCTGTTGCCATGAATGATGAGTGTTAATTGTTCTACATTAACTTTTTTACCTCTCAGAAGGGGGTGTTACTAAGTTTTCATCTAGAACGCCCAGTCTAGCTTGGCATGAATGTTGATTTTGTGGTTTAACTTTCTATGATTTTACGTTATCAAAAATAATTTGGACACTAATTTTTTCTTTAATGTTAAATTATAAAGACCAGATATTTCATAATTTAACACTCATTACATAATCTAAGCATTATACCTTCTCCAGCTGAGCCAATTTAATTAAGAGCTAAGCATGGAATTAATAACAACTTGCAAACCCTTAATTTAGTCGAAACGTCAACATTCCAACTTGCAGCATCATAATGAATCACACTTCTAAATTGTCCAACTCAAATTTTGTTGACCTTAAATTGAGCATAACTCAAGGAATGACTCAATCAATCTTCATCAGATTTTCGCATGCACAACTTCTGATACACTATTACAGTAAATCTAAATTTCAATGAAATTGATCTAGTACTTTTAGAGATTTCCAAGCCAAAATTTTGTCATTATCATTGCCCAAACACGATGTAAATTTTAAAAAAAATAACTAAATGGTAAAAATTCACAATTACAAATTAATTAAAAACACTTAAAATGAAAAAGAAAACCTGTAGTGTATGCATAGATCAAAATAAAAATACATAATATATGATGGTATATATCTGATTAAGATAATAAATTTCATAAAAACTAATAATAAAAAGATAATAAATTTATAACATAAATTTTTATGTCATTCTGCTTTACAGCAAATGACATAAATAGCTAAAACACAGTTATTCAAATATTTGAATATAAATGGATGGCTCTAAGAAATCAAAAAACATAAGATAACTTCATTTCATCATAGTTTGAACGTTAGCACCCACCTTAAACTCGTGACATAATGCTGCATAACAGATACAATCCACAAAGATGTAGTGTACTATCAGTTCGCAGTCACAGCGAGCACAAACTGGTGCATCTACTTGAGTCATCAGATATCCGTGCATGAGCCTAGTGTGCCCTGTTCGCCAATAGCAGATAAAAATACGAGGAGCCTGTTAATTCACAATTATCTGTTAATCTTGTTTCTTCATCTTGTTAATTCTGCATGAGGAGCTAGCTCCAAGGTGAAACAGTGTTCTTAATTGGGTGAAGTTTGTTGTTCATGGTAGCATCTCATTCACTTTGCTACTCGTGCATGAACCACCCTCTTCAGGAAACAGACAAGGTCGTTAGAAGCCACACGATGACTGAAAGGAGTCTGGAAACAAGGCTCCTTTGCTGCACTATCAGTGCACTCATTGACTGAAATTCCTATATGGCTGGGGATCCAGCAGAAGCACACTTTTGTATTATGACTAATCATTTGCGAAATGACAATGAATCTCACAGACAACAGGGTGTATAGAGTACACATCATTAATTGCCTGTAGGGCACTCATGGAATCTGAGCAAATAAAAACATCTCAATATTTTGGACTAATTATATGTAAGCCATTCTTAATGGCATACAGTTCTGCAACAAAAATACTGGTGATGTTGGGAAGGCTAAACATGTATATTCGATTGCCAACAACTAACAGAATTAATGTTTCTAGAGTTGTCTATATAAACCGTGGTTTCATGATATTTATATTATAAAATTCGTTTTGTAAGATAACTGGATTTGTTTTCTTTTATTATTCTTACAATGATCAAAGCAGTAATTAACATGATAGGGCTGCCAAGGAGAGTAATAATGTGAACTGGAAGCAATTGTATCCTAGGAGCTGAGGAAAGTATTGAAAGAAGAGAAACTTTATTTTAGCTGATTTAACAAAATGTTGGATATAAAATATCAAACAGCCTAAATTCTAATGACAATTTAATAAATAATAAAAAAAAAGCATGGGATACTAAATTTCATTTTCAATACAAATACAAACATGTAATTACCAATATTACAAAGTATGACTGTACAATGTAAGATTCACATTATTTAACTATATTAATATTTGAATGAAAGATGACAGCAGAAGAAGTGCAAATGACTGTGCGAGCTCAGTATTAAATGAACTAAATTTTATTTGATTTTCTGTAAAAATTCTGTTACGTACTCCAGCTATTAATTAGACAGAATGATCTAAACAGAATTTACTGCCAAAAAACTAAGAGATCAGGTCTTTTTAAAAATTCCAAAAATAATTTTATATACTAAGAATTTTTATAAGCTTTAAAAGAATTACTTGTATTTACTATCTTCTGGATTTTCTTATTTAAATTAAGTGAATAACATTCCCTTGTAATAATAATTTTAAAAAATAGTGATTAAGATAATACCATTACAATAGGAAATTATATTAAAAAATAATGCAACTTAAGAATAAGCTAAATCTCAGAAATTGATTTGTTTAAACTAAAAATTACTTATGCAAAAATAATTATTTTTTATGAAGTAAATACTAATGTATTGTTATATTTACAAAGTAATAACATTAATAGTTAATTAAAATAAAATTCATTAGGACTTTGTGCTACCAATTTTTTTCAAACACAATGTTAATATAAAACAATCACATCATGAAACAATATTTATAAAGTAGATAGCTTTAAAAAGAAAAATAGCACAGCAGTATAAGCCAAAGTATAAGAGAAAAGTAAGTCTACCATGGAAAAATAAGTTGGAATTTTAACAGTCATAAGTATTCTTTCATCTGGTATGATAGAGAATAAAAAAATAAGAAAAACATTTTATTTATTAACCATAAAGTAAGAAATAAAACTGGATATAATTCTTATATAAAACTAGGGATTATTATAGTTAGAGAAAACATTTAAATTGTTTATATACATACAGTATACATTTAAATATACTTGTGAAGCTTCAACAGAAAAATGTTTTCTTGTTTACATTTTTAATAATGAATTATTCCTGACAAGAAATGTACAGTGTTCGACTAAAGTCTATGAAATCATACTTCTTAACATACTTCTTTCCAATTTTAATCACATATGCCTTTAGATGAGTTAGATTCTTAACCTACCTAAATGAGATGGGTTGGTGCGTTCTTGTAGTACTGTTTAAAATTATTTGCATCGTATTTGACTGAAAAATGGATGTTATGATGAACATGGAAAATCACTGATATAAGTCTTTGGATATTGTACACAAACTACAAACAAAAAAGTTCACTAAATAATAATGTATTTATTTCACCGTATCTAATTGTTTATGATTCAAGTAGTATAGATTCTAATTCCAAAGATGAAATATTATTATGATCATTATTAACTATATACATTTGCAAATCATTTAATTTACTTATTCCCATCGCATTTAATTTTAATTAAATGTTTATTTAAAAACCAATTTTTTAAGGGTTAAACATTTAAATAAATTAACAAAAAACAGGTTACATCAATGGCTAAAAATAATATTTTTGTTATGTTGCAAAAGAGTAAACAAATACGACTTAAACTGTTAATAACTCGAAACCAAAGAACTAATTTTAACTTAAATATTCAATTACATAATTCAGTACGAAATTCATAATCAATTCGATAATCATGATTTCTAATTTACTGTGGCACAATTAGCTTGTTCAGTAACATTGAATTTTATTGCACTACTGAATGGTGGTCAAGATAAAATCGGGAAAAATACATCATACAATTTTTTCCTAATGGCCCATTATAACAAATTTAACGTTTGAAATATGGGGGCTGACTCTTTTGACAGGATATGTATCATATCGCATAATACCCTTAAAAGTTTCAGTTTGCAGGCCGGTTAAGAAATACATTTTCTATACAATCCTGTTTACCTCACAAGTTACTACAAATACGTTGTTTATAATTACTAGCAGTAAACTTACCCAAATAAAATTTTGATGAATCTTGTTTACCAACCAGTTAAAATTAATATCTCTCTGTTACCTTTTTTTCCTTTAGAAAAATTTCAACCATTCAGTAAATTTAAATAAATCGTTTAGTATTAAATTCATCCGTATCATTAAAATACTCCAATTTTTCGTATCCAGTAATTAAAATCCTAATTTTAAGCAAGCATTCACTGAAAGGGCTTAAATAAGTAGACATTATATTCACGTACAAAATCACCACACATAACCATGAATCTGAAACCGATTAGAAGTCTGCGAATCAACTGTTGGAAAAAATCCAGAGTGCTAAATAATGTTGACATATATTTGCTTATTGCATGATAATACTAGGAAAAATTCAACATGCGGAATTATGGTGTCTGTTTTAAAAAAAATAGTAAACAGTGTAAGATTACTGTTATATATTTCAAATATTGTGTAATTTTAAGGCAATCAGCTTTTGAAATAAAGTACCGGTACTTTAGTTATGCTAAGCTGGCATCCCTGTCGATTCACCTTCGGGTATAATTGACCGTTTCTTGTTATGATAAAATTTATCTGATAAGCTAAATTGCTTTTACACAATAATATGATGTAGAATAATATTAATGACGATGTTATATTCTAAACGGAATTAAACATATTCAATGGAGAACAGTAATTATTTTAAGTCAATTATTAAGAATTTTTTTTAACCGGCATCTACTGTTAGGTATTGATTCATATGATGAGATGAATGACAAACGTGTGAAAATGCCATGCCTGACCGGGATTCGAAACTGGGACCTTCGAATGAAGGGCTGAGACAAGAAAGTATTTAGTTTAAATCATGTTAATGACCAAATTACAGTACCAACATATATACCTGAAATCGCAAAATATTGTGTTATTTACACAGTTCTTACTTTACCAACCATCAAAATTGATTATAATACACAGGAAAAATTTGGAATGGTTTCAGTATGAATAATTACACCTTTCTTTGATAACACCCAATCAAACATTAACTTATTTCACAACAGTTGAAAACTGCTACAGCAGTTTTAGTGAACTTAATACATGTTACTTTTTGCAGATATACTTAATCAAGAACTTGTATTTTTACACAAAACCTTTAGAATATTGTACACCTTTCTAGTTTATTTTGACAATTTTTACATAGCTTAGCAGTTTCATGAAATTATAGATTGTTACTCTTACTATGAATTATAGAACTGGAATGTTTTTTTGTCTCACCATTTCACTTAGGATCCTTTTTAGTGAATCTTAAAGTTTCATTAGTAATCTGAAACTAAAATTTATTATTTGTTATAGAAAAATTATTTTTTAATATTGCCTACGCTTATGTACTTTTTACTTTAATGTATGGTGTAGTTTTGAGTATAATAATGGATTTGTTTAAACAACAAATTTATAAAATGCAGTTTTGAAACTCATCTCATAATCCTATCAAATGCTTTTATGATCATATTTAGTAACTTCTGGTGCTGTTTCTGCTAGTAGTTTTTGTAAGCTGGTGACTACATAATAGATGGAATGATAAAGATTACTTAGTTTGATTTGATATTCATATTCCAGCAATGTAATTTATTGAACAGAACAATATATATTAAAATGAACTTTTTGTCCATAGCATAATTTTATTTTATACTGGCCAACAAATATATTAATTATTACATTCTTTATTTTGTAGGTTTTTTTATTAATATATTATAGTGTAATGTTCTGAAAACAAATAGAATGTCTGAGTTGAAAAATAAAATAAGTTCTTAATTAAAATATACTATTAACTTTTTTAAATCTATCTTTATGTATTTATACCAGTGCTAAAAAGAAACTGTTTTTAAACAACTCATTTTAGGTTCACTTTATCAGTCATTAAGTATCTATTTCATTATGTGTTGTTGCAATTCTTAAATATTCATTAAAAAAAAAATCAGTAATTTACTTGTAAATGGTTTTGTATGGCAAGAAGTTTATTTATTTATTAAATACATTTAAAGTAAGCTTTCCATTTGGAAAGCATAGAGATGGGATGCTCCAGATGGAAGCAATGATTTGATTTTCATTAATTGATGTTGATTCAGTTTTAAACTAAACAAATATTAAATGTTCTTCAGAATTGATTAATCTTTTTTCTTATTATTTAAATATCTTTTTTTTTTGTAGTTCATATGCTGTTAGCCACAAATTAATAATATATAATTTTAAAAAAGTATTTGTTTATTTCTTGTACACAGAAAATTATTTCAAAACATTAACTTATCAGACATAATTTTTTAAAGATATTGGAACATTTGCTGTTTGCAACAGATCATTAATCTTTTCCATTAAAACATAAGTTCAATAAAAATCTAGTAATAAAACTGCCTTTGCACATGATTAAAAACAGAACTAGTTTCTGTTTAATCATAATTTGAAGGCATTATAATAAAAAATTAAGTATTTTTATATGCTTTTTATAAGGCTACTGATAATGCTTTTGTAAAAAACAAAAGATCCGTTTAGTGAGTGTCATTGCTTTAATTTACTGCCTCAGTGAAAAATAATAAAATTTTTACATACATATAATGTTTGTTTCATACGTTGAACTATTACCTTCATAAACGAAATCCTCTATGTAAATTACTTACTAATCCATTTTTATGTTAACATCTGTCCATTAACACTTAAATCTGATACCAGCAGTTGTTCAATTTAAGTATGACTTAAGATATGAAAAAAATGCATGTTCACTACAGTGTTCTGAATATTGTTGTATTTAATTTTTCAAAATCATGATTTGGCTCCAACATTTTTTTAAATTATTTTTAATGGCCTTCATTTTAACTATTGTAGAAGTAATTAAGTGTATTTGTTGTAGTTATAGTTACTAATAATATTTTCTTCTTCATGTTAGCACTATATGTTAATATTTCATAAAAACCTACTGTAATAATTTCTACCAGCACTTTTAATTTGCTTTAAGAATATTAAACAAATTTTTTTAATTATTATTATTTTTTTAATTCATAATTATTATATGACTACAGTAGAACAAATACACTCACTATTATAACTAAACTTTTATGCATAATCTATAAAGATTACTCCAGAAAAATCATTATTTCCATGAAACAATTCAATTGTGCGAGTTCAAATAATATTTTTTCTAGAGCAGTCTTATGCAGCAACGTCTCCTCTTCATTCAGAGGAGGCGTTACCACATCTGTTGTAGAATGTGTCACATCAAGAATTTTGAAAACATCTTGAAGCAATCTTCAAGTGCTGTAAACAATGTTTTAGTTTTTAAAAGAAAAATTTATTTTATTTTATTTCAATTTATTTATTATTACCTCTCAGAGTATTATTTGTAATTTATAATAGTTTTTATGCATGCTTGCACATACTTTTATATTAGGAATATTAAATATTTTGTGAGCACTTTTTTGTTATTAAATATAGTGGTATAGTTACTGCACATGTAGTTTGTTTATTATTTAAAACCTTAATTGCTGTTGGTGATTTTTTAATTATTCCTTATTTTTAATAAACTGTAGCAGAAAAACATAGATACAGCGACTATAAATTTGTGGTAAATTGAAACAAATAGTAAACCTAATCAGAGAGAATTAGTTCTCTGATTAGCTGTCATAATTTTAATCTCAGTGCCCAATTGTAATTGAACAGTTGGTCTGCTATGATATGGTATAATCTACTATCTAACAATACTTCAAGTGATTTATCCTCAGCTGTTAAATGTTTATTCTAAAACCATTTATAGTTCTTAAAGTTATCTTTTGTTATTTAATTTATTTTAAAAAAAGCAATGCTATAGGAAGAATCCTAAACCTGGGGGTTTATGTATATAGTTAAGTCATCATTTATTTTAAACTGCATTAGAATATTTGTATTACAATCAACTATCAAGATATTTATACTGAGGTTGGAGAAAATAAAACAGGTAAACCACAGTTGCCTAGCAGCTTGTTACTACTTGGTTAAAAAAGTGCATGTTTATTGCTTGAATTATCATTGTAAATTTTAGGTGATACGTAGTACGTAGCGAAAATTATAAACCGAACATATTATTTTAGCCTGAAGATCTTATTCAAAAAACCTTACAAAACTGTTTTACAGTGCACTGAACAACTTTCTGTAACCTTTTTCAGTCGCAGACAGAATACGATCACCAGTGCCATTTACCAGTATTAGAAAGTCATCCTACAATTCTCTCTATCACTATCATGTATCGTGTTTTTATTATTTTTGTGCTTACAGAATATTCCATCAAAAAACTACTGTTTCATTCGGTAATTGAAAAATTATAAGTAAAAATAAACATAGTTCTAGAAATTCTTTGTTGAATTATCATTGTAAAAGCAAATATATATTACCAATACAGAAAGATTATATGGTCAAGGATTACAGCATGAAATAATAAATTTTATAGAATAAAATTTTCCATAAATTTTTGAAAAACTTTCTGATACTTTGTTTCCGTAGGTATAATAAATTAATTCTGGTTCCCTAATTTACACTGAATTTTTACAACAAAAAATAGAACACTAAATGCAATAAACTAACTATTTGTTATTTATAATGACAATTATTTCTTTAAAATAAGTATTTTCCTTAGCAGTAAGGATTAATGTAATTATAAAATGAGTCAGAACTAATAAGTGTGTAATAACATTTAAGACAATAAATTTTTTGTTAATTATTTTTATGAATAGTAAAGTGATTAAAATTATTTGGTAATCATAACCACTATTATTATTTTAACTTGTTGCAGTTTCATTAAACAAAACAATTTATACTTATTTACACACAAAAAATGCATTATCTTTAGTGTAAACATACATATTAATGCATATTATCTTTTTCACTGTTAAAGCAACTCAAAAAATGATTGTTTTGGGAAATACTTTGATTACCAGACCTTGATACCATTCATTTTTCAGTACTCTGTTTCCATCTTATTCAGAGCCTATCACTCTTCCTTTTATTTGGTGGTACTCGATTGTATGTGGATATACCATGTAGAGAATACCATCTGATATTATAGATTGTAGCCAGACCAGCTGCTTTTTAGTTACGGTGTCTGTAACTCACTTTCATTTTCCTTTATATTACTTCATTTCTTTCTTTTATAAAAAATTGTTTATTAATAAAATCTCACAACACATGTCCCAAAAGTCCATCTATCTATCTTATAAATGACTATTTTAGGTACATAAGTTATTCACTATGCTTTCAAATACGATCACAAAAAAATTCTCCTTTTTATATCTCTTGTCACAGATCTATCCCAAAATATTGTCTGAATTTGATATTATGGGACTTTTTCTCTTATTTTTAGCCTTCATACCTACCACAATTACATTTGTAATTGTGACATCAAAATACTAACTACAGTTTCACAATTTCATTAGCTGATTTGATTCTGCAATCTTCACCCTTACCATTCATTATATGCTTAATTTTTTCAAAGTTTTATTTTCAAACCCCATTTATTACATCCTTCTACCAAGCATGACTATAATCTGGTCATTTGCAAACAGTAAATTACAAAAATAAAAATCATTAACAATATAAATTCATAATATTTATGACAAATATACTGTAAAACATATTTTATTTTTAAAATAAATACATCAATCATTATAAAAATGTATAATTTTTATGCTACATTCAAAGCTTTTGATATAATGAGCAACACTTGTTCTCAAGATTAGCAAAATATTTTTATGTTACTTTTATAGGATCTGCAGATTGTCTTATACGATGTATACATCATACTAAAAAATTTTTGTTACAAAAATTTAAAATGTAATTATACAATAATTTTAAATGTAGGTTTTAATACATCAAATTATTATAATTAATAATAATATTCTTTAAACATTATAATAATTAAAGCAGGGACCAGACTATTTCTTTAAAGGGTGTAAATCTTTCCATCACAATGAAAAGATACAATGTAGATAAATATACGAGTAGATAAGTTTATTGTATTAATTCTAGATGTACTCTAATTTACATACAGTGTCCATAGAAAATTTTTACCTACAAAATTGATCATAAAAAAAGTATATTGCATATAATTATGATCCAGCCAGAGAAAGATAAATTAAACTTTTTTCATGGTGCACTAAAGCACAGCTTTTCAATATGCAGTCTATAAATCTACCAGTAAATCTCTTGGCAACAACAGTGCAATATATTGGCATCAAACTGACAAATATAACAAGGAGTCTCTCCTTCAAACTAGGCAACCAAATAAGTCGTTTATAGATACCAGCTGTAAAAGTTTTTCACAAGAAATTCTTGCAACCCAGGGTTAAGATGATCAGAATAATTATTTTTTTTACTTTTTCTTATGAATATAATGTCCTTGATCTTATTTCAGCTAAATAAATTGAAATCTACAATTTCATGGATAAAAAGTCATATAATGTATTTTTATCCAAGGATATGGTACAAATCAGAATTTGTTCCCTCTATGAAATCTATGCTTTTCAAATAAAAGAAAATTATTTACTAAAATTTATGTCTGTCTGCAAACAGAAATTACTGTTAAAATAATCATTTCTGTTTTCAACAAATAGAGATGCTTTTTTAGTATCACAACTTTTCAATGTCTTTCTCTCAAAAACAAAGAAATCTGACTTTTAAATTAAAATACTTATATAGATCTTGTCATCCTCTTAAGAAAAAGTTGTTATTATTTGTTCAAACTTATCTCTAATTCAGGAAACAAATATAAAAATTTAAAACATATAACACACATCATTTCTTCCAAAATATTGTTTTTTTAAAGCTAATTACACCTCCTTCAGTAGAGTTACTAGTAGCATAGTTATTAATATAGCACCTATCTGAAAATGGTTAAGAAATCCACTTTGCATCTAGCTGAATAGAATATTTGATAGGTTATTTTTGCCAGATTTAGCAAATGTAGTATGTTTCAAGTAAATTGAAACAATTGGTTCTTAAAAATTTGCACTAAAAAAATAATAAAATGTATAAAATTTGCAAATTGTACATACATGTATAAAGTTATATATGTTAATAATTATTTAATTATTCTTACAATCTGAAATTATATCATGTTTAGATTATCAATTATGCACATAACTGTAGAAAAGAGAACTAAAAACAATAACTGGACTAAATGATTTCTTTTTAATAAATTATTGTCAACTTCTTTTAATAATTTTTTTGCTTATTATTTTTATTTCTTATTGTGAGTAGAGGGGCTACAAAGTAATTAAATGCTAATAGTTACATGCATGGCTTTGCGTTGTCTGTCTTACTGCTGTGATACATAAAGCACTTGAGATTTAATACAGGAGGCAATTATTAGAATTGATTTCTCCAATTTTGTAGATGGATATAATCATATATATTAGAATGATGAAATATTGATTACACAATATTAAGTGAATTTGTACTTTGCATAATTCCTAAACAATAGACTCTATATTTTTATTACTTTTGAGTACAATGTTTTTTTAATAGTAATGTATAAATGATCCATGATAATTGCATAATAGTTGCATGAATATTGCCATTAATTAATACTTTACAAAAAGGAATAAAAGGATTAAAAATAAAGTCAACTAATTTAGTGTTAAAGAGTTTATTGATGAATAAACAATACATTATTTTTACTGCAATTATTTTTTTTTTTTATATAATGCTGTCTTCTAATAAATAATCCAATAATAATGCTTGCATAAGATCCTTTAATGTCCGCTAAAAGAATCTGTAAGGAATAATTTAAAAAATATATATATGTATATATATATACACACACACACACACACACACACATGCACACACACACACACACACACACACACACACACACACAGCTAAAAATAAAAAAAGTTAATTATCAAAAAATAATTTCTGAACTGAAATTTCTGAAGGATTATGGGTCAAAGGTAAAAGTAACATTTTTATTTTATTATAAGACAAATTTTTAAAATAATTCATAAAAAGTAGTTTGGAAGTAGATAATACTTGCATTAATACTACTAAATTTTTGAGTAAAGCTTAAAATTAACATTTCTACTTTATACACAACTCGGGTTTCAAGAGAATATAACCAAAAATATAAATTCAAAGTTCTAAATATTTTCCCCTGCATATTTGTTTTCAAAAAAAAAATCAACACTGGAAAGCAGAGGTAGATTTCACCAATGCTAAGTAGGAGATAAAAAAGATTTCCACCTTAAAGAAAAACTTCAAATTTACTCAATACAATAATGGTTGCATGTGAAAAACGTTTCACATTAGCATACAAGCCCATCATCTTACAATTCTGCCATAAGCATTGGTCATATCAAAAATTATTACAGACAAAAAGTTTTAGCTTTGATACTGAGCCTATTAAGGGAGGTATGATTTTTTTCTTCAAAACCATTTTTTCCACCCTCCCTAGGCCAACAGTTGGTGATATCAAAAAACTTTTAAGCCCTTATCCAAAGAATAGTAGGAACTTAAATTTGATAATTTACTTTTGGCACTAACATTATGATTTAACTCTTTGCGTTTAACATCCTCCAGATCCCAAAACCCTCCAAGATGTCAAAATTTTCTGGAAGTCGAATCGTGAACATCTCAAATTTTCTTACTTCCTTTTTCACTTTTAAGATTTAATAATACACATAACATCTTAAAATATTCTGTTTAAAACTAACCAGTGTTAAGATTAAGAATTATTCATGTTGCACTTCTATTATCTATACATAATGGGTATAGCTGTAACTTACAGTTAAGTAAAGTTACACAATTTTTTTACTTAAACTGCTTTCTCAGGGGTAGCAATGTTAAAATTACCATTTCTCAATAAAGTTTGATCCAACAAAGACTTTAGGTGACAAGCAGACAACTAGTACAGTCATTCACTGAAACTACTAAAATGCCTTTTTAGTCAGAAGTTTCTTTGTGTCATGATTATACGAATCAAAAATACTTTCAAATTTGTTTTGCTATAATTAAATATTACTTCAACAATAATACAGCCCATCTTAATTTTAATCTTTAAACAAGACTCACAGTTTCTTATTTCCTTATCCTTACCATGTAAACATTTTCTTTGATAAACTTGAAACAATAAAATTTTCTACCAAAAACTTCTAATAATTTCTTCACGTGTGAAAAATCCAATAAAATAATAATACACATTATTTTATTGGTTTATTTTGGACATTATTACAACTTGTTCCCATCAATTTATTATCTCAATCATAAACAAGCAAATCTCTTCTTTTTTTTGCATGTGCAAGTAGCTTACAAGCAACATTTGATCATTACATCTTAATTAAGCATCTTACATTTTTTTCACCTGTGTTTAAGGTATGATGTTTAGTAATAAAATACTCTGTCAATTTTATAAAAATGGACAAGCTAATTCTGTAAATCTAAACCAATGCAGCCATGCATCTTATCTCAATATTCTAGTTTTTTATATTTTTAATGAAATATAAATTTAGCTTTAACATTTAATATTGTAAGTTACTTTATTGGTCTCTTGGTTGCCTGCCTCCCTGATTCTGAGTTTAGAGACTTTAAAAAATCAAATTAAAAGAAACCAACTTTTCCTTTGCACATGTTTTCACAAGAATAGCTACAATATTATTATATTGTGGTTTTTCTACTCATTTCATGCTAAATGGATACCTCTTAGGAATGTTATGAATAAAATGATTTAAATTATCATGCTCAACCTACTCAGTGTTGCTGTATACATGGCCTAAGCTTAACACATTTTTTTTTTGTAATTTAAAAATAAAATTATTACAAATGTATAAAACCAGACTATAGTCACTTTTTAAAAATTTCTAAGCAATTCAATGTCTCTGGAATTCAATCTGTCTTTACTAATTTATAACAATTTAACATACTTAAATACCACTTTTAAATGTTTCATAGCATCTAGCATTTAGTTTTTCAACGTTTCATAGTAAACTATCATCAATCTGTAACTGTCTGCTTAGAAAAGTTAATTTATTGGCAATGAAATTTATATAAATTTAGATTTTTATTAAGGCAAACTGTAAACAGAAAATGGAGAATAGAAAAAGGGATCATACAATCATCATACCAAATTGTTTTCCTTATAAAACAGTTACAAGTTATTGCACTGATATCAAATATTAACCTACTAAATATGTTAACATACTAAAATATTGTAATGTGGGTGTAAGATAATCTCTTATCTGTATTTAATGGGATATGCTGGAGAATTAAGTGTTTAACAATTATATAAATTTTCAGTAGGAATGACTACTTTTGTTGAAAAAAAATACATACCTTAAAAAAGAAGTCCTAAAATCTTGAATGAAGTCTTATTTATTCTTCAATTTTCATAATATCACTGAAACTTATCTTCAAAAAAAAAATTGAAAAACCTGTTCAACATTCTCTTGAAATATTGTTTCTGAACATGTGTGAATTCTAAAAAAATTCATTCCAGTAGAATTATACTAAGATTTGGAATCTTATTTTAATTAAATTTTTAATTCTTTTTGGTTGTTATTTAATTCTATCTAGCTGTAAATTTATATCATTCTTTGAATGTTTAGTGTGTACATAATTTTTTTTAATGTGCATGAATATAAATTTTAGAAAATTTTTCATTAAAAAAATACACAAATGAATTTTACATCATATTTTTTGGTGTTTGTATTAGTCTGAAATATGCCACAATTGTTATTTTTTCTTGTTTTTTTTTTTTTTTTTTAATTGAGCAATGAGGAAAATTTTATTTTTTTTATTAACAATTTTTAAGCATTATTAATACAGTATTCTCAAGATGGCTAAAAATATTTTAAAGAAAATCCAAAATAGAAAAAGAATTTATTTACACCCATATTTTTACTTTTACAAAACTGGATATTGGCTCATTCTTTAAAAACTAAAAAAAAATTAGATTTTCGTTGATTCCCATGAATAGTTTCATATAGCAGCTATATATTCTAGATGAAGGCAAATTAGATAAAGAAAAGTGCATCAGTTATTTAAATAAAAATTAATATTTTCAACGAATGAAAGTTGACTTTATTAAAATTCTATTTTAAAATAGATACTGTTGTAAAAATAAAACTAATTTTTTGTATCAAATAGGGTACTTTAATTTTCATTTTATGAAAAAAAAACTTTTTTCATAATAAATCTATAATTATATGTACATAATTTTTTTTCAACAAATGTCGTAAAATATATAAAATTATAAATAATAAATGATTTAATAACAAAAAAAGAAAATATATATATAAAATCAAAACATTTAATAATTACACAGTAGTAATAATATAATGATAATATTGCATTACATTTTGAAAATGCATTTGTTGCAAATCCAAAAAAAATATTTCTTTTAAACCTAACCTAACCCACCAATACAATATCTTTTTTTGAATATTATTTTTTTTATTTAAGAGGAAGACAAGTTAATAATCATGAAGAACACTTGGGGAGTAAGGCTAGATTTATAATAAAGCTTTATACACTGTTATGACTAGTGAAGGTTGGGCTAATGTTAATTAAGAAAAAAACTAGGAATATTACTAATAATAATGATGGTACGAATACTAAATTATCACCTACAATACGATTCAATGTTCACCGATATCACAAAATACCAGGTACGAATTAATAAAATAAACAGAAAAGACATGCATGCACAACTGACATCTGTTAGTATGTAAGAAATATTAAAATATAAATACGAATAAATACGAGGGAAACAGATAAACAAAAGCTTCAATATCATATCATCCCATAAATATATTTATGATAATAAAAAAAATTACGTTTTAGCAGATTCATACTTTTTACATTATAATAATATAAATGTTACTTTAGCAGTTTTTACATCTACTATACACCGCACCGAGAGATAAAATCAATTAGAAGAAAAGCTTGATTTGAACACTCCATCTACTATGCATGTATATATATATATATATATATATATATATATATATATACACACACATACTCAAATACATCTCTAGATCACACTTACCAGTTTATATCAAAGTACTTACCTTAATTCAGTGTTTCCGCATCAAAAATTTTTGAATTAAGTGAGGGATAATTTAGCACCTCAATTGTCCTTTAAAAAAAGTACAGGGAAAACATGACTTTTTTTCTTAAGATAATTTTCATTATGAGAACTTATAGTTAAAATTTATAACAAGTGGCTAATTTTTTATGGTAGTACCTTTACACATCCTCAGTGCAATATTTAATTTCTATACGTGATTGAAATGAAAATGCTTCATTTCAGATCTCACACAATAAATGTACAGTTTATATATAGTAAATAAAATCTGCAGAGCTTGTAGTAAGATTGAAATCAATGCGCTAAGAACATGGAAAGCCACCGACACGAAATAGTCACATGTAAATTTAACAGTATGATTTATAACTGGTGGTTTTTAGTTTTAAATATATAATACAAAAAAGTTGAAGAAGTAAAACTTTCTAAATTAGTACCTTAAATTGCTTTTCAGACTGAAAAATAAAATTTAAGCTATATACATATATAGTTAAGTTTTAAAAATCTTTCTTAAATTTCACATGTTTTCCCTGATTTATAGATGTAATTTTAAATGTCAATATATGTATACATATTAATGAAATGTTCTGTTTGCATGTTTTTTTTTTCTGTGATTATATAGAAGAATCAAGTACACACTTATTAAAAAAAAAAAATCAACCTAACTATTTACACTGACTATAAATACAATAAAAAAACCAAATTAACACAAATAAGAAATTTCAAGTAAAAAATTAACCAACAATACTAAAAAAAAGATGAAAATTAAAAAAATAACCTAAAAACCTAATGACTAGATTGGATGTCATGGTAATATTATTCTGTACATCTACAACCAATTTGAGGTATATAACTGATATTAAAAAAATATGCATATAAAAAAAATTGGAAAAAATCTTTTTAAAATGGTAAATATAATAAACATTAAGGCACTGTTGTACTGATTGGGATCCTAAAATTATGATAATGAGCTGAAAATAATTGTTCAGCCAACTATTCAAAGCATTTGTTTAATATCTCAAAGTAATATAAATATATTTTAGTGCCATCTGAAATACAGTAAAAGAAAAAAATTAAACTGAAAAATTACTGTGATGTATAAAAATACAATTTATAAAAGACTCATCAAATAAATAAAATCACATTTGATGTATTTTTGGAATGTTAAAAAAGGAAATAAAAATGGAAAATTAATCATCGCACAGTTTCTTATTATTATTTTAACACTAGTAAAAATTCAGTAAACTTTTAAAAATCATTAAAATTTCCTAAGTTATCTTAAAACGCTATAATTTAAAAAAAAAAAAAAAAAATTTATACGATTTGAAATGTGTGGTGAAAAATATTATTTTGCATCGTGTACAAAAATTATGGTATCGTTTTTAAGTTTTATTAGTATCATTTTTCTTTTTAAAATTATTCACCTGTCAGTGAATTATTAAAATATTTTAATTATAATATAAGTTGAAAGACTCATCACTATTTAATATATTTTTTTCAATTATGCATACACACAAGCACTCACAGTATGTACTCACACACACAGACACACACACACACTCTCTCTCAATCACCTACAATAATCTTACAGACATGAATAAGGGCTTACTAGATTCAATAGAAAGGGGAGCATGCACGTTACACATATTTAAAATCAGATTATTTATATATATATAATTATAACAATTATTATACACAGTTAATTCAGCTATTAGTTAAAAATTCTGCAAAGTTTAAAAAGTGTTACACTGGGTCTGAAATATAGCAAATGAACAATAAAAATATAAAAAAAGCTTAAACAAAGAGGAGCTTATAAGTTTTTTTTTGCATGCATTTATATAAATAATTTCCCAAAGAGAATAAACAGAAATGTATTATATATGGAAATAATATGATTAATAAATAAAATTTACAAATTATTTTTCTACACAGTGACATCAGTTCATATATATTAGACCAGACACATGCAGTTATTTTAGATTTAAATAAAATACATAAAGAAAATATTTCAATATTTTGAGATTCTACAAAAAATTTTATTGCCCTAAGCATGCAAAACATCCAATATTAATGTAATATGATAATAGTTATTAAAAGCGAAATATACACATCGATTGTTATTAGCCTGATAGTATCTACTAATTAATGAAGGAATGTAATAATTTGTAAGTATATTTTTACGTTTATTTATTTATTGTTATTTGCTATCCTGAGAATAAGAAAGTAAATCGCCTGCACGGGAGTTAACATTAACGGGAGTTTTACGAAGATAACGTAAAACATTGCATCCACCTTTTGCAATAAGAATACTAGTAAGCCCACAGGTATTGAGAGAAATGAAAATAAAAACCGTGCAGTGATGATTAAATTTATCACAGTGAAGCAGTGATACCTTTTAAAAATAAAGTTAATTAATTAATTAATTATTACTAAAAAGACTCAAAATAAAGAGTCTTAATAATAATAATAGTAATGACAGTAACAATAAAAAAATTACGTCGGCATGTATGTTAATATATCTGAAGCTAGGAGAGGCTGACAGACCAGACCATCCCAAAGGCCATCCAAGCAATTAAATAAATATAAATTAATTAATTAATTACCAAGTAAGGAATGATTAATACCATCAAGCAGCTTTTTCTACTATATAACTACTTTATTTAATTAACTGCTTCTACAGTGCATGGTTGTGGCATAATGCCAATCAATAATAACTACAACTACACACAGACACTACAAAAACATCTAAACACTAAAATAAAACTATTCAAAAGTGTATTTATCATAATAATAATAATAGTAATAATAATAATGATAATAATAATAATAATAATCAAAGGACAAACCACCAACAAAACAAAGAAAACTAGAACTAGTTAGCATTAGGACCAGGTCAACAAATATCAGAGACCAACCCTCTAGTCACACTAATATATAATATATGTATATATCGCAACCAAAATACAAACTTTTTTTCAGTGTAATAATAATACAAAAATAGAGGGTTCATCTTTTTATCAATTATTATCATTTTAATCTTCTAAAACACTTATTGCTTCCGCATTATATTGTCACCAAGCAAAAGGAAAAAGTGATCTGATCGTACATTATTATTAAATTTACAACAGTTATGATTTTAAATTATAAACAGATAACTTAATAAAATACTTATAAAATAATTAAATCTAAAAAATATAACTGCAATTTCCTTTAAAAAAAAATCACATTTTCCTTTCACTAATGGTAAGTTCTCTGCTTTAAACCCTAAAAAAAAATTATGCAATTCAAAATTGAAAAATAAATACAATTTCACCAATTATAAATAAAACGAAATCTGACTGTTACAATGAGAAAAAATCTAGCATGAATCAAAAAATAAACAATTTTCATACATTGCTAATAAAGAAAAAAGTAATAAATTTTCTTTGATTAAAATAATCTTCACTAGCTATTGGGTTTTTTGCAGAGAATTCACTAACGATTATTATAATTAATTATAAATAGTTATAACTAGAAATGTTCACTTTACAGTCACTAACAAGTTAAAATAGTTTCTTCTATTTAATATTATTTATACAATAAATATATATAAATATAGTTTATGAATATTTATATATATATGTAATATAATCCTAATTTAAATAAGTTTACAAAACCACTACAATAATTATAAAATGAGTATTGAAAACAACAATTTCCATTAATTACTATTATCATAATTAAGTAACCTCGTTTATATATATATTTTTTTTTTTTTTTTGAGGTGAAGCACACTTTTTTCTCATCTACTCACAAAAAAATATGTGTTCTAGACTGAACACAGATTTAGTTCTTTATACATAATAATTATATAATTAGCAATTATTATATATAAATTATATAATAATTAAGTGTGATACATTAGAAAATGTAGTAAGGCGGTGACGTTAATTGATCTCAGGGCAATAATTAATGCACAGTAGGAAAATAAAAATTTTTACTGTATAATAAAAAAAAAATTACCACAAAATAATAAATTAACTGTTACCATCATAATGCATAGAACTATTATCTCTTTTTTAATAATAATAATAATAATTTTAAATAGCTACAATTTAACATATATGTACATCATCAGTTAAATGTAAATAACAGATGTACATGTCACCACCGTACTCTCTCTGTTGACAAGAAGAAATGAATAAATTAAATATTGGTCCACAAAATCACATGCAGAAAAATTCGATGTATCATAAAATTTTATGATAAAGCCCCAGAACACATTGTCTATGGAATGTTATATAATAAAAATGGAAAAAAAATGAAAGTGCTTCACTAAACTGTCTTGGTTCCATAGCCGATCAAAACAGTGGGCATATTAGAGGAACATGAAACTATAAAGAGAAATACAAATTTAGAATCTGTAAGTTGTACAAAATTATATCGATTTCAGTTAATTATCAAATATTAAATAAATAAATAAATAATAATGGGAGCGTAATAATAATAAATACCTAATAACTAATGTGGAACATTGACAGTTGAAGAAAAAGTTGACTAGACACATTTTTTATCATTTATATCCACCTACTGACTAACATATCAATAATCATTGTCCACAAATTTCCGTGGTTAAATAAACAAAACTAATAAACAAAAAAAGTCTCACTCCTCCTGAGATCAGATCATCCATGACCATGTAATAAATAACACACTTTGCAAATCTCTTGCTAAATTAAAATGTTACTGTTTTTTTAATAATCAATTCAGTTGAACTGTCGCACAGCTTCACTATGGCACTCATTTTTAAATACACTCTGAACATATTACATATACATTTATCATAGAGACAGAATATATCAGATCGTAGTCGCCAGGTTTATACATATACATAAATGTATACTTATAAATTCAAATTATTAATACTATTTTTAATATTTATATCTGATTATTCATGGAAGATTTGATTATATGGGCAATTTAATACTGTATAACTTATTGCAATTTATTGCTTAGAAAAACGTGCCCATGAAAATTTATTTCATTTTTTCTTAAGTGAGCAAAAGCGAGTCCTTGAATAAAGGACATCCGTTAATATTATTATTATTATTATTATTATTATTATTAATAAGTACAGAAAGAGTAGTAGTAAACATAAATCACTTTTAAATCTTTAACAAAATAATAATACATTAACCACAAGACTTTTGTTTTGAACAACGTGCCCCCCATCAATTATTCGTTTCCAACCGGAAGGGGTCTTCAAACGTACATTCCCATCCCGTACATTGAGCCCCAGTCAACACCCTGAAAACTAGACATATCAACGTTTGTCAGGTTGTAACCCTGGTAAGGGTTTGTCGGAGGAGCTATGGCGGGGAGTGTCGGTGTAGGATTAGGTGCAGCAGGAGTCGGAGGAGCAGGTGTGGCTGGCAAGGCAGTGACAGGATAAGGTGCATAACGGTAGCCAGCAAGACCAGGATATCCTCCAAAAAGTTTACCGTACCCAACAGCTGCATTCTGAGCTGCTACAGCCGCAGCGGCGGCCTGAACGTGTGCCTGAGCGGCGACAAGCGAAGTGGCTGGTGCGAGTGCACCTGCACTACCAGGTGTGGGAGCTGCCATACGCAATGCGCTGACTCCCATCATAACTCTTTTACCTAACAAAAGACCACTCTGCACAGCTTCTTTAGGTTGCGCCTTCTTACACTCAACTTTCTTGTTTTTGATAGTATGAAAGTGTATTTCACAAATCCGATCTACAACATCCTCACTTTCAAATGTGACAAAACCAAATCCACGATGACGTTTTGTTTGTTGGTCCATTAACATCACAGTTTCTTCAACTTTTCCAAACTGATTGAAATATGCTTTTACCTCTTCGGAAGAAGTATCTTGACTAACGCCTCCCACAAATATTTTCTTTGTTCTGTTAGTTAATTTCGGCCTGTTCTTTGGTGTAGCATGTTTTGGATCAATCTTCTTGCCATCTAGGGTGTGGATAGGCACCTTGAGCACTTTCTCTACAGTTTCTGGATCAGAGAATGTAATGAAACCGAACCCGCGGCTCCTCTGAAATTAAAAATAAACAGCTTTCATTACACATTTGGTTGCTGCAGGCATATTTAAAAAAATAATTATGAAAAAATTCTAACATTACAATTTAAAAATCAATTATCGCATGCATGCACACACACACACACACACACACACACACACACACACACACACATATATATATATATATATATACACGCACGCACAGAGAGAGAGAGAATTAAAATTAAAATCATAGTTCATATAATTGTGGGGTTAATGCCTCTTACATTTGGTCAAATATCATTCTTATAAATTATGTTTTACTCATACTGCTTTCTTTTTCAGGTATGTGTACCTTGAGTGAACATTTAATTGACTTTGCAATAAGGTTAGTTTATTAAAAAGTTTTTATTATTATTTACCTGTGTTATTGGATCCTTCATTATCAGTACATCTGTAACAGTACCAAACATGCCAAAGTACTGCCGTAATTTCTCAGATGATGTTTGCCAACTGAGTCCACCAACAAATAATTTGGCAGCAGCTGGATCACTACTGTTTGGAGTAGAACGTCCAGAAGGAGATGGAGGCTGTGTAGAGGGAGGCTGTTGTGATGTTGATGGCTGTGTGGCACCATTTTGTTGTTGCTGCTGCTGCTGCTGTTGCTGTTGCTGTTGTTGCTGTTGCTGCTGAACTTGTTTTGCTGCTGCAGCAGCGGCGGCAGCGGCTGCAGCTGCAGTCGTGCCAACACCATTTAGATGCGGCATCATGAGTCCATTCATTCCCAGAAGACCGTTGAATGCATCGTGGTGTTCGCCGAGTGGAGCCATTGTTTCCATGCCCAAACTGTAACACAAAATTTCAATGAGAAAACCGTTTAAAGTAAAAACTAGACTCCTGCTTATACAGTAAATTAAAAATTATGTTTGCGAAAATAAATTATCATCATGAATTCAATCATGAATTGAACTGTAGCCATATTTTTCACTTAAATAAATTAATAAATTAATTTAACTTTTTATGTTTATATATATATATATATCTCATTTGTTTCAGATTAAACTGAAGAAATCAGTGTTTGAAAATAAGAAAAATCTACTGAAGAGAAGAAAACTAGAAGAATTAATATATGCTTGGGTCTGTGATATTGTCCTGTCACAGCAGTACTGGACATAGCTTACTGCTGTTTCGGGACATACCCATAGACCCTTGTATGATCTACAATATGAAATACGTGTATGCTATTTATTTATCAAATAATAGTTACAATTAATAATTATCATAGAGTGATACATTGATTCATTATTGTAATATATTCAATAAATTAGACCAGGAAATATTTGTAACTACATCTTGTGTAATTTTATTAACTTGTGTTTTTTTATGCACAATAAAAATGCAAACTTTTTTATTAAAATGTAATATAAAAAAAATATATAAGGTTCTTCTGTTCCCTTATCCAGAAAAACAATAAAGATATATTACAAAATATAATACACTCCTGGTACATCCTGTCCAGTGTTATTAATTCAACCTACAAAGATACAAAAACTTTCATTCTTCCGATTACTAGACCGTACTAGTAGTTTACATTAAATCCTTTATATAGTTTAAACTATAAATCATAAATGATTACTAAAAGTTGTTCATCTTATTATAAGATGAAAATTTAAACATTCATAAATAAGATAAGTTTAAAGTAAAGAAATAAAAACACTGGTAATTAATAAATAAAAATTCTAAAATAATATACTGGTGATTATTTAATTGTGTTTCTTCTTTTTTTCATCACATTAATTTTAATAAAAGAACCTACAACTACAACAGAATAACATATTACATCAAAAACGAAAACAGTGTCTAATAATTTTTCAATACAAATAATAAACGCTAATCTATACAGAGACGATTATTAAATATAACAAAAAACTAACTAGAACACATTTAAGAATAACATTATTTAAAGTGTTTTTTTTATATGTGCAAAATCTAATGAAATCATGCATTTAAAACAAAAATCTTTTAGTATGATAAACATTATAAAATAAATATCTAACTGAATATAAAATCTATATCACAAATAATATGTTAATGATAATCTATTTAATTATACGCATTTCAGTAACTAAGACTTATTTCTTTTATATAATATACAATAAATAATTAACTTTTTTATCGCCATGAAACATGAAAAATAAGCTAACGTGTAAATCATAAATGCTGTACATCCAGTTGTATTAGTTATTGTAATTTCATTCTCTCAAAAAAAAATTCTGGCACTTTGAAATAGCATTGGATAAACGTCAATAATTATGATTATAAACTCAGTCAGGATATCACTTATGCTATGGGGAAGAGAAAGCAGCTCCAGAATATGTAAAAAAATTGTGTTAATTCTAAGAATAAATTATATTAATATTTAACTGTTAACAAAAAGGTCTAAAATAACAAAAGCTGTCAACAAAATATCTTATAATAGTGACTTTCAACAGAATGATTTAAATATTTTTCTAAAAGAAAATTTTTTCCTAAAATAATTATTATTTTAGTGCTTAAAACAAAACATTTTTATTACAGATGATATCAATTCTATACCCCATGTAGACAATTGATAAAATGAGATGTGCCTTCTGTATGATCATTGGTTAAAAGATGAAAACCTATTTGTTTAAACATATGAGATGTTTAATTTTAAACTTCAGGTAGAAATGTATAGCTGCTGTATCAGAAATAAAAACCGTTTATAACAACATGTATCATACATAAGCCTAAGATTGAAAACTGTTTTTTGTAAGTTGTTGACGCAGTAATTATTGCAAAGGACTATTACAATGACACAGTTTTATACCTTAATAATGAAATAAATATTTGTAGGTCAATAGGACAAACACAAAGAGAACATGTGCGAATATACTGTGTGTCAGAGGAGTGAACAGAGCATTATATGGGTCTATGGTATGACGAAGCTTCCCATGATTCTGAATTTGTTGACTGCTATGACTGTCATGTTGTTGATAATATGGATGAGCTTCAGAAAGCCATTAAGAGTCTAAAAAATCAGAAAGCAACAGGTTTGGATGGTGTAAATATGTTTGCTTATTCTTTCATTTCAGGTTATTACACCTCTAACAACATGTGTTGGAAGAAACACAGAATGCCACAAGGCCTGGGCTTCATCAAAAGTAATCTAGTTATAAGAAAGGACCAAAATCAGAGCCAGAAAATTACAGAGGAATCAGTGTTGTTAATGCTGCTTTTAAATGTTATGCCTTTATTTTGAATCAGTGCTTGTTAGCAATTACAGATTGTTTGATTGGAAAAGAGCAAATGGGTTTTCACAGAGGTCAGTCATGTATAGATGCAGTTTTTGTTTTATCCCAAATTATAGAAAAGCATCACGAATATAACTATGAAACTCGCATGGCTTTTATAGACTGGGTAAAAGCTTTCGATAACATTCAGAGGCCCATGGTATGGTATATAATGCTTAGAAATGGCTATCAGAGACATCTTGTAGCAGCTACTGCTGTGATGTATGTTAACACAACCATAGTGATTTCTTATGGTGGAAATAAGATAATGGTAAAATTTAAGACCAATAAGGGATTGTGATAAGATTGTCATAAAGATTTGGAAACATCAGGCTGACTCAAGCATTCTTTATTGTATGCAGACGACACCGTAATTATTTTTGATAGAGAGGATACATTACAGTTTGCAATTTATATCCTAAATCAAACAAGTAAGCAATTTGGTATGAAAATTTCACCTCCAAAATCAAAGATTATGGCTTTTTAAGGTAAATGGCCAGAACGCTCTAAAATAATCTTGGAAGGGCAATCTTGGAACATGTATGAGTTTTTAATTATCTTTGTTGTGATCTATCATATGACAGAAATACAGATAATGATAAGAAGCTGAGCTGATTTGGGGAGTCTGTGGTTTAATACGTGTTAGGGAAACAGGCCACACAAGAGACTTAGTTAAGATTCCACAAAACAATGGCAATGCCTATTCTTACTTATGGTAGTGAAGTGTGGGTTTTGCAGAGTTGGGATGAGTCATGTATTCAGGCTGTTGGGATGAGGTTTTTGAGAGTGAGCAAAGACAGAGTAATCATTTGATGCATATGTAGACTCTTCCTTCTAAGTATGGAAAATATTTCCCCTGTATTAAATTCCCCTGTATGACAAATACAGAGGAAGAAGAGATATAGGATGCCTAAGAAAGCAATGGATGCTGGAACAGGCCAATGAGCCTAATCCTTGATGGATGATGATGAAATATAACAAACCAATCGGGATGACATTTTTTTCTTATCTAGATTCAAAGAAGAAAAATTACTGACTGAATTTGAAAAAGCTAAGTTAGAAATATTAAATGTGTTTAAAAGAAATTATAACTTACTGTTACATTTAATATCAGTTTTAAAATTAAAAACTACAACTGTAACAAAAAAAAAAGGTTAGAAATAATACAATACAGTTTTATTTTATTTACCTACTCGTGATAATTTAGTCTTTTCAATCAAAGTATTATCAGAAAGTTGAACAGATAAGCATACAGATAAAAATGATATTTTTTAATGTTACAATTAGGCAGACAACATTTAAATCATATTAATAAATCTTTAAAGTACCACACCAGTTCTCAAATCAATAAATAATAAATATAATTAAAATATATTTATCAAACTGATAATTTTGAATCAGGCTGAATGCAACTGATTAGGTCCTATTAACACTACTAGTATTCATTCTACATCACAGTATCTATATAATATATTACTTGCACAATTTGATAACAGTTACTTTATTAATGGATGTAAATACATGCTCAAAATATCACATTAACTCTGTATAATTATTCTTAGCTGGACAGTGGTTTGAGTACACTCAAAGCAAATTACGATGGAAAACAAGTCTCTACTACAGTACATTTAGGATTTATTTATGATAGATTGAATAACACACCGATCTCAACAGCTCAACCTAAAATTTCAGATTCCTGTACATCCCCTTTGTATTCTAGTTTGTAACACAATTCCACATAACACAATTTCCTTGAGTGTATAATGATTGACATACCAAATATGCAATAATTATAAAAAGATTTATTTCTGATAACATATAATCATTGTTAAACATCTTTCATCAGAAAGTGGATACTGACAATTGGACATATTGTCATCAAGTTTTTATTAAATGAACCAGAAAAAGTTTGTTATGCACAATTTAAAATGTATTGTGATAGTGTATGGAAAGTATAGTGTATATATATTTATATATATACACACACACATGTAGTTTGTGTGTGTGTAGTATTTTTAACTTCCTACTTTACAATTGCACATGGATGCAAAACCTTTAATAAAGAATATTTGATGTACAATGAAATTACATGTGTTATGTTTTATTAGCTTGTTCTATTTTGATGTCCCTTGACAATGTTTTTTAATAAACATACATTTTTCAGCCTGAGTCTCTGTTCCTAACCACAATATTTTTCTAACATGTCACTTGCTATAATCATCATTAGGAATGGTCATGAGTCTCCTGAATACCTTCACACCATGTCTTGTTAGATACTTCTCTCCTTTATCATTTGTGGTCTGTTTTGTGCAACTACTTAGCCCATCTGCACTTCTGATTCATAATAACAGATACCAGTGTTTCCAGGCAATGCTAAATCACTTTTGCCAAATTCAATGTGCCCCACAATAAGTTTCTTCAGAAATTCATCTCTGAACCCTTCAGCAGTCCTTTTATTGGTTATTAATACCAAATTTTTCTGAACGATCCAAATGTTCCTCATAATAACATGTGAGGGACAAAAAAATATATATGTTCAAAAAATAATTATATTTATTTATTTACACAGTAACAACAGGCTTACACCCTCACAGTTACTAGAAGATAAATTAATTTTGTAATTTATATAAGATGCCTTTATCTCAAGTATTATTCTAGATGAACAGTTAGTTCTTCACTCCACCTCAGTAACCACGTAAACACAACTTGAAAATTTCATCTGGTCATCACAAAATTATTGATCCTGTGTTTTTCCCAGGTAGATAGTGTATTTCTTGAATTGTATGTGATATGGAGGTCCACTATATGAGGAGCTTTATAATAAGCACTTCTTGCAACTCCTTCTTTGGTTTTTCTGTAAGACCCTATGGATCAGAGTTTAGGATAAGTGGATGATGGATCCATATAGCTATTACCTATCAACGTACCTCTCTGTAGTCTTTTTCCTATCTGGTGATAATAAAAAACATACAACCTAAGCATGATTGGCTTACTGAGTAAAGCAAGGGGCTCTGAAAATATATTTACATCTCTTTAATTTTTGTATTAATTTTTTGGATGGAATCTATAATTTTAAGATCCATGAAAATACCTTCTATAATCCATATTCAACACTAATAAAAATAAAAACTTTACAACATAATTACAGTATATCTGGAATTTTGAGTATCTACCCTGATATTGATCAAATTCAGTTTTTCATTTAACTTATATGATGAACATGTGTTTTTGTCTAAACACTATATAAATATGAAAGATTTACAAAAAAAACTGTGATTGTTTCAAAAAGACTACTTCTGTTAATTCAATATCACCTTTCTTAAAGCATCTTAATTCCTATGCTTTGCTAACAACATTGATAAATACTTATTTAGGCTTATGTATATTCTAAATAAATAGCATAGTACATCATCTATTGTGATTATTAAATATTTTTATATCTTGAGGTATTAGAAACTATTTTAATATGGTATCACAATACAAGAATGAGCTACTAGATCTTTTGTTCGCTGGCAACAAATATGATTCTTCTACACATTTTTAGTAAACTGCAAGTTCATTGATGCATTTACAATTTAATTTAGTTAATACATTTTATTATTTTATTCCTAAAAAATACATTTCACTTAACAGTACAATACTTCAGCCAGTCAGAAAGGACTTCTCTTATTTAATACTCATAGGTTAATAATAGTATAAACATTATAAAATCCAATTAAACAATCAGAAAGTTGCATTTTTAAAAATATTTATGAGCAATTAACTAGCATAATTCCTTAAAAATATTTTCTCAAATAAATTCTGGGGGGTCATTTCAGATGACCTAAAGCATCAAAGAAAGTTGCTCTTTCTTTTGTTATAGAAAAATTAAAAAAAAAGTAAAATTCAATAATAACAATGGTACACTTTACCATGTTTGGTAAATGTTTACTAATCAGAGCATATCTTCATGCAATTTTGATTCAAATAATGAAATGCAGACACTAATGTTCCAATAATAAGGAGAAAAAATTCTCAATATACATAATGTACAACCACTTTTTTAAAATATTATATAGCCTATGGTTAAATGAAATTAATCATATTGTTACTTCTTCATGTTTTTGTTTTTAATTTTAATTTTTTCACACTATAGTAGTTTATTAAAAAAAACATAAAACAATGTACAATCATATACAGAGCATACAATTCTTAGGTCTGTGCGCATTTTTATTTTTTGTTGTTTACTATAAATTAACTGAATTGATTCAGTATTATTAACCAATACAACTTACTAACTGCAACAAGCCCTTCCAGTAAAACAAAATTATCCTTACAAAGCAGTTATTTTTGTATTTTAAAATAAAATTATACTTTTTTCCTAAAAAAATAACAAACTTTAGAAAATTATTCATGGCATACTATGTTATGTTAGTTGCTTTTTCATTTTATCGCTCTACAAAACCTAATTTTAATAAACAAAAAAATTAAGGTTAATTTTAAATAAATGTTTATAATTCTAGACTACGTAAATCTGAGGCTGAAAATGTACCATATTGTGTATACAGGCTGAAGGATGTGTAATTTGACTGTGGAATATGTTAAGACAATGTGTAGAAATTGAGGATTATTTCAGCAATACTGGTGACAGAAGTAGGGGACCAGTTTTAATTTAAAAATGAATTCATGGGGAAGAAAGTGGAATGATGCAGGTCTGATGTGAAGAGGTCTGGGCCATTGAAAACTAATGTTACAAGCATAATTTTCTTTTTTTTTTCCAAAACAAAAACAAATCTCCATGCAAAACCACTGCATTTAGAAAAAGTTATTGTTAGTCTAGAACATGAGGTATTTATTTTGTAAATTTTATGTGAAATGATTGATTATGTGGATCAATTTCAACCAGCAAAGCCCCTCTGTTTCATATTTAGCTGGAGATAACTTAAAAGAAAGCATTTCATAATGAATGAACAGCTAAACATCAAAATTAATGGAAAATTGTGGTTCAAACAAACATTATAAAGAATACTTTTGTATAGTGCATAAACAAAACATTTAAATATTTCTACTGAATTTCATAATCCAAGAAAAAGTTCTTTGTAATAAAGTAGAATTAATAATGGTGTAAGAAAAACAAATTTACTTATTTGAGCTTCACTTGCTATTTACTTTATTAGGCTTCACTTGATTATGCAAGATATTTAAAATTCATTTATCAAGATTTAAGTATTTAAAATATTAAATGTTGTAAATTTCATTTATTAGTACAAAAGCGCCTAATTTTGGCCAGTTTCTTAAAGGGTGAAACATTAAATAATCTGAAGAGAAAAGTAGGTAAATAAAATTCTAACTAAACTTATTAATAAATTTAAAATTGAAAGTTTTAATAGTTAAATTTCATCATGACAGTGTTTTTATTTTTAATATAAAAGAATTAAATAACATAATAAAATAAGTTATATTTATAATATTTTGTTAAAATGTTAAGGGCAGTAATCTTTATTCAATTGGATTGAGAGCAGTAGAAATGCTGACTCAGCAAAGAAAAAAGTCAAATTAATGGTGGGGTGAATGTGTGTATACAATTCCACCGATCTAACAACTGCCTCACTCACACCGTTTCCTTGTCCCTCTCATTCATTTTATTCCCCTTTTTCTTAAACCACCACCACTGCACAAACCCCGCGCGCACACGCACTCCCAGCCCTTGATGCCGCACCCTCTTAATTCTTGTCCCTACCACTCAGACTAATACTAAAATGTCAAGACCTTGCCTGGAAGAGAGCCCAACTAGAAATTGTGATGCAGTTTAATCAAGCAAACATACGCAACTCTATGTATAACAACTACAGTACAATGATTACAAATTTAAGTTAACTAGTGTAACTAAATCGAGATTAATCGGGGAAGTATTGTATTCTAAATTAATTGTAACAAAGACAGATTTCCATTAAAATAAAAAATGATTAATTTAAAGCGTTTGATTTCACATTTATTAATAAACATCGTGTTTATTAACCTTTATTTAGCTCTGTTGTTTTCTTTCAATTTATTTCCAGAATAACGATTATTTAGAGTATGCAAATGGTTTGAGTATAGGCCGATTATCAGGGGAAAATTTGTTTTCTACTTTTCCTTCAGCTATAGTAAATAAAAATAAAACAATTGTTACCTTTTGTTTGATTTTTGATTCAATTTGTGTAGATAATGCGACATATTTCTTTTGGCTTACATAAGTTTACAACAGTTTCGGAATAAAAGTGTTTTTAATAAAAGAGACTGAGTTTGATACACAATAACTCAGTTAAAAGAAGTAATATACTGCAACATGTATCTACTGTAAATTTAAAAATCTATTGATCAGATTTTAATCAGAACCACTAAGACTAAATAACAATTATGCTTAAATATTTTTCTTCTACGTTACGTCTTTACAGAAAAAATAATCTTCATATGCATTTCAGTCATTTAGGTTAAACACTATCTTACTCGAAATCATTTTTTATGTATTTAAAAATAATAACACAGCAAATAATAAAAATAGTAATACATTTTATAAAAGCAATACTGCTCAAGAGAAAAATTAATTTTTATATTCCACTTACTTTGATTCAATGATTACAGTTTCATATGAAATTTTATTAAACTTCTTAAAACTTTTATTGAATTGTAGAAATTATAAAAATATGTATATAATAAACGTAAAAAACAATAGCGAAAAGGTGGTATAAAAAGTAGTATCTTAACCTAATTTGCTTTTCCTAGAACAGTACTACGCATGTGCAGATAAATCCATGACGGAAAGATTGTAAAACATTGTTGCCAAAGAGATTAAAAAAAACAAATTTAACGACGGAAATTGTTTCCCACATAATGAAGTAAAGTAACTACCATAACAAAATATATTCATTAAACAATATAATTATTTTAAAAATTGTATATCTAATGGCCCAATGAACATTTTTAACATTAATTTATCAAAATAATTATTTTTCACAGAAAATTTTGTTACATTAACTTCACATCTTTTCAAGCGTTATGTATTAATTGAATTTAATACAAAAAAGCAATATTAATAATTCTACACACAATTATATTACTACCGTAACTGGTCACAAATCGTTATACAGTATGATTTAAGTTAATTTTTATATGATTCTGAAGAAAAGTTTTTTCAAAAAGGCAGGTAAAAAGGAAGCTAGGTTACTTTTTTCCTAAAAATTAAATAAAAAACAGTACCCTTCATTTCATCAGTTGACTTTTATACTGCGAAAAAATGAATAATAACTATAAGTTATAAGTAAAGAGAATGAAATATTACGCAACCTTTAGATAATTTATTGTTTGGATAAAACAGATAGTAAATACCTCCGTTATGTTCCGATTTGATTTATTATGCACCAAAATATAATTTTAATGTATTAACTTAGAAATAATAATACTACTACTTAAGTATAATTTATTTGGAGTTTCGAAAGCTGTAACGTACAATACAATTACATTTTATAATGCGATAGTATCCATTTGACAATTTTTAGACTATCTTATCCCACTTCCTGTCATTAAACAACAGCACAACTGTACCTACTGTATTAAATATTCCACTTAATTCTAAGAATAATATATATTTATTATTTTTAAATAAAAGATTTGTATATATATATATATTTAAAAAAAAAAAGAAAAGATTAAATTTCCATTACAAAGACAGATTGTATTAAAGTTCAAAATCGAATTTACCGACGAAAAGCATGTATAAAACGGAATAAAGTACATTTTAATGTATATTTTAGAACAAAGGTTTTATAAATTATTTTAGGTAAATTTATACTGAAATAATTATTGAAAAAAATGATGAAAACATACCGTTCTGGAAACAACTGTTTCACAATCATTTCTGCTACCGAAGGAATAACAGCGACAAACCTCCATGGACAGAATAATGCTGTGTTGTGGCACGAGCTAACAGCAATTCCTCGCAGCAGCAGGGGCAGCTGCAGGGTACAGCTGTCGCGAGGGCGCGCGCGCGCACGCGGACTAACACACATGCAGTTCAGGTGGCGGTATTATCCAAGGTCGACAAGAATCTATCCGTTACTTCATAACAGGGTCAACATCCCTATTTTTATTATTTTTATTTAAAAATAATTCATTGTTTATATCAGGCAAAGTAGAAACACATATAATTAATTAGATTACGTTCTTTATAGATAGACGAACTAGAGTAGAAAAACAAATGAATAAAAAAAAGTGTTATTGTTAATGAATAAAAGTGTTTTATAAAATATAACCTACATAAATAAAGTAGATACGTAACGCTTAGAAATGGTGAAATAATGACAAAGGATATTTCAACAATTAAATTGATCATTCCTTTTTTTTATGTATCGATGGAAAATTAAATATATAAATGAAAACTGATTAAAACAATTAGAAAGACTATTTCTAATTATAGAATTATCCCTACTTCATCAAATCATAATCTATCTTATTATATTTTATTGATTTTTTTACTTTCTTCTAGATAGCGCTGTAGCAGAGCTACAAGGGAAAGTATTGTAATCTGTCCAATCTATACCACCTCTTATACCCGTTATGGGTATAAGGGGTTTTCACCGGATCTTGACGTTTTGACACCTAAGGAACCCAAAAAAAAACGGATAGAAATTTTCCGGGTGTTAATGTTTGTATGTACGTATGTTCGATGTTTCGATGTTGACTTAAATCACCCTATATCACCTGAACTACTGGACCGATTTTAACCAAACGTGGTCAGGTTATTTCTATACATGTGACATTGATGCCATTAAATGTTCAATTTATAAAAGATCAAGGAGATGAGACTGTAGAGTAAGGTTACCCTCAGTATCTCGAGATTCTAATTAAGGTCATATTTTTCTTAGGCAAATCTGTTAACAATTAAGAAATAGCAATATTTGCAAACAACTTTGTTCTGCAAAATCGCACGCCCGCCCCAAAAAATTCTGTTTTAGTCGTCTGCTTTATTGTGACGTCACAGGTGAGCGGTAGAATTAAATAAATCAATAATATTTATAGTGTAAAAAAGTAAGTCAGTCTGGCTGGGTCTCGAACTCGATCGCCCGGTAGACTCGATACCTGGCGCGCTACACCAGTCTGCCGACCGTACAAGCGAAATTTGTTCTATGTAAGTAATGAAATTACATTAGTTTAGTTAGTGCCGACCGTCGCCCGTAGTACCGCCACAACCGCGCGACTAAATACGGTATACGCGCGGGGTTTAGTTAGAATCAATGAATTAAATGAACGAAAAAAATATTATATTTAAATAAAATGAATATTTTTTATTAAGTCATGTGCTATGTGTGTGTAAGCTGTGCATCAGAAACAACCTACAGTCGTACAACTAACTGTTGCCAGCTTTTTTAAAATTAAAAAAAAAAAATACATTTTGTTCAAGAAAATTATTATAAGTAAATTTAAAAAAAAAAAGATTGTAAATAATGTAATATATATCTAATTGCTTTTAGCTTTATGAAAACATCGCGTGAGATCAAATTTTCAAATTACTTACAATCGGGTGTCTATAGATAAAACAAAAAAAGGTTCAATATGCGGAATTTCAATTAGTTAAAATTTTGAGTGTTCAGGCCTAAATAAATTACAGCTATTAGGAAATTACTCATATATACAGCATGTCCGAGGACATTACGATCTAACTTATGTAATCGATTCAGTATATCAAAATAAACAAAAACGTACATGTGGACAAATGTCCTAATCTCAATTCATCATTCTTCCTCTCTCCTTTATTTTGTACTTTTTTTTTAAAAAATATACCTTAAGAACAGATTGAGTTACTTTCATAAAATTTGGTGAATATATACCCGACAAAAGAAACCCATCTCAAACAAAGTAAATAAGTTTGAAAATTTTACCTTCGAAATTTACAAAACGGCGTCCGTTTAAATTTTTTAATCATTAATAGCTCCGTAAATATTATTTTTATCGAATTATGTTTTTTTATTTTCGAAATATTTTAAGCCTGTTATAGTAAACAAAATGATACATATTTCTTCCTACAGTGGATCGCAAAAAATATGCAGTTTGACAACTACGTGCGTGTTTTCATCACTTAGTAATAATAGAAATTATTATAATTATTTTTAATTCGATTAGTAAAGAAAGAGAAAAACAGGTAAAAAATTGTAGACCGAATCATTTTTGAGATCCACTTTAAAAATTTCAATCATATCTAGGCTGTTTATCGATCGATTTGAAAGCAAATCAAATTTCAAAGAAAGCAAGTAAGAATTATACTCCTTTTATTTCACCGCTTAACATACACCACATGAATAAGAACAACTGTGATATTGTAAAACAATATACCGATGTTCCTCTTTTACGATGGAAATAATGAATTATATAAAGTATAATATTATATTAAGTAAATTATATTAAGAAATAAACAATTATATTTAAAATGATTAAATAGTTCAGGTTAAATAAAGTCTTAAAGATAATATAATTAACAATTTATGCTAATTATGCGTTTATTAGTATTTATTAAGCTATTAAAAAATAAAATTATTTACTGAATAAATTGAACGGATAGAACTGTTCACAGTTCTATCACATGGATAGATTTTCATTAACGATAACTGCAATATTTCTATTGCCCATAATAGTAAAATTCTGAGTATTGTGTTAGATGATAAATTATTTCTTGGATGATCAAATTGATTTTGTTTATGTATACACAATCAAACCGTACCGTTTTAATCTGAAGAGCCTTAATAAAAACTAAGCTTGTCCATTACTACTAATTATTTATTATGCTTAAATTTAATCCCGTTAAAAAGAGATTTTCCCAAAAGTCAGAACAAGTTTTCAAGATTGAAAATGAGCTACCGTATCACGTTTGGGACCCATAAATAAAAATAACGTAGACCAATATTTATAAAATGAAAAATCTTAATATATCATGTGCTTACACTTACGAATGTGAAATCTTTATTAAAAAGAATAGTCAACACTTATTTAAAAAAAATAATATCAACACAGAAAAGAATTGTTTTCGTGCAACTTAACAAAATCCTTTACGAGAATAGGTCTTATTACGCTTCTATTGCCATTTTAATAATCTACACTTTGATCTTGGCCAAGAGGCCGAGAAACGACCATTTTAATAATCTTTCTTTTTCCTGTTTAGCCTCCGGTAATTACCTTTCAGAGAGTAAATGAAGTGTAGTCTTGTACAGTCTCAGTTCGACAATTACTAAGATATGTGGTTAATTGAAACCCAATCACCAAAGAACACCGGTATCCACGATCTAGTATTCAAATCCATGTAAAAAAAAAAAACAGACTTCACTAAGACTTGAACGCTAGAACTTTTGACTACCAACCAAACCAGCTTATTGGGGAAGACGCGTTCACCACTAGACCAACCCGACGGGTTCATTTATCTAGTCTGTATTTTGGTAGATTAAGCCTCACAGCTACAACGAACTGCCCATTTTAATAATCTATGAAATCATTATAAAAAATCCTCTTCCAGTTAACTTATAATTGAACGATCAAGACTCTCCATATGGGAGTCGAGTGAATTTTCGCCGAAAACTCAAATAAAAGAGAGAAAAAACAATCACAAGAAAACGATAATCGGAGAGTATTTACGGAAATAGTTAAGCTTTTTATCAACGGCTGCAACTTTTAGTTCACTACAAAAAAAAAAAAAGAAAGCTAACAAGATAACGGGAAATATTTATAAAAGTAAAAGTTATTTTCACTATTAATACTCATTAATTGACACGTTTTTCATGTTTTTTAATCTCATCACGCAAAATGAAACCACTTTTTTTTCTTCACCAGCAAGCAGCCGTATGTTTCGTCTAAATTTCGTCAGATGGCGCAAACTATCAGGATTCAGAAAATACTAGTCATATATCAAAAGGTTATTATGAAAAAACTGTTAAATAAATTTTGGATTCGGGTGGATTATTTAAGCATTCATTAAGTAGATGGCTAAAAATTCACGAAATACCTATTTAATTTACTTTTTCATTAAATTTAATCAACATTCATTTCAACAAGATACAAAAAAAAAAAAAATAGCCGATTATAACCACCAAAAAAAAATTCATTGTACAAGTGAAAGTGAATCTCCTCATAACTAAATCAGAAGGATTTTTAAAAAAATTAGTGAACAATACAAATCCCCGAAAAACACTTACAGTTTGAAGGTATACCTAAAAATAGGGGCTGTTTCAAAATATAACATACAACTGGTTTAGAAAAACACACGAAGCAAGAAATAAATATTAAAAATTAAATAACACGACTACCAAAAAAAAAAATTGCTTTTAATATAAAATAATTAAGTTGTATCATAGTAATTAAAGTAATGTACCGATCAAAAAATAAGATTTATTTAACTATTTGTTTATAGTGTACTTGTTTGCAAAATAAGGCTAACGAAAGAAATTTAACAAATCTGGATTCAATAATTGCTAGGTTACACTGGTCAACAATTTTTATCACACGAGTACCAATAGGTGTACTTAATGCAGGTATTTACCAGTTTTCAAATATGTATTCAGAATTTCTCCACCACCCACAGTTTTTTGTTATTTTAATTTTATAAAATACTTTAAAATGTTCTTTCGTCCATTTTCCATTGTCAAGTAAAAGCTTCTAGTGCATTGTAAATATGATGGAACCAAATGAGCTGGTCAAAGCGTAGCGTTGCTACAGTTGTGCAGGTTGGGACGTGTATAGACATATACAAACGTGATCCAGTGTAGCACATATTCATCAGAACAATGCCAGTTGTGAGATAGTTAGTGAAACAGTAAACACGTCATTGTGAGTGCTTTGCGTGTCTGAATTTGTTGTGTATTACATATTTGCAACTTTATTTCTTTTAATTAGCCGTTAGTTACGAAATGCCTAGAGTTTGTTTAAATCATCCTAACAATTTTTGTTATGTATGTGGTGAAGTGACGCTCAAGTACCAAAGGCAAAACCTTACTACATTAGTAAAAAAGTATTATGAACTTTATTTTGGGTGTAAAGTCAGGGACCAAACAAGAGCCTGGGCCCCACATATCTGTTGTTTATCGTGTTCTAGGCTTCTCATTGCATGGAAAAATGGCACAAGCCGTATGTAATTTGCTATCCCTATGATTTGGAGGGAACCCAAAGATCACTTGTCTGACTGTTATTTCTGCAATCAAAACATACATTGATGTACCCTAACTTGCAATCTGCAATGAGACCAGTTTCACACTGCGAAGAATTACCCATACCAAAGCCTCCAGAACATTTGACATTAGTTGACGAGAGCTGAGAGTCTGATGAAGTAAGGAAGAAAAAGAAACAGATTCTGGTGATACAACTTTTGAACAAAGCAAAATTCATCTAAGCCTATTTATTGGCTCAAGAAAATCTTAACGATCTCATAAGAGATTTAAAGTTATCCAAAAAAACAGTCTGAAAAGCCTGCTTTCCGGCTAAACGGATGGAATCTGCTTCAAAAGAATACGAAGGTAATCGTAATCGTCATTCTGAATTTAAAGACTATTTTTCTGGGGGAAAAAAATGGCTTAGTGTTTTGTAATGATATTTCTTCTCTTATGGAGACACTTTGTACTGAACACAACCCAACAGAATGGCGCTTGATTCCTCTAAACTTAGTTTAAAAGCTGTACTTCTGCATAATGGCAATAAATTCCTATCAGTACCTGTGGCTAACTCTGCTAATATGAAAGAAACATATGAAAACTTTAAATCTATATTGGAAAAGCTTCAATATGCAGTATATGAATTGAATACTTATGATGATTGAAGATAATTGCACTTATTCTCGGTGTGCAGCTTGGTTACACGAAGTATTGTTGTTTTTTTGCATGAATAGGATAGTAGGGACAGAAAAAACCATTTCATTACAAAAGAATAGCCTAAACGCGAAACGCTCATCCCTGAACAGAAAAATGTGAAACATGACCCATTGTGTAATCTTAAAAATATGTACCTACTTTCGTTACATATCAAACTAGGATTAATGAAGAGTTTCAAGGCCATGGACAATACTTCTGGTTTCATGTACTTAAAAGGGAAGTTTCCTAAAATTAGTGATGCAAAAATTAAAAAAGGAATATTTGTGGGTCCACAAATACCATCATTAATGCATGATGAAAAGTTTTAGGAACTACTGAATCCACTGGAGAAAGCAGATTGACGAGCATTCAAAAATGTTAATCAGAGTTTTTTGGGAAATCTAAAGGCGGAAAATTACCGTGATATTGTCAACGATCTTATAACTTATAAAAATTTGGGTTGTAATATGTCTTTAAAAGTACACTTCTTGCACTCGCACCTAGCTTTCTTCCCGGAAAATCTTGGCGCAGTAGCGATGGGCACGAGAAACACTTTCATCAGATTTCAGCTATGAAAAAGAGGTATCAAGGCAAATGGAATCCTAATATGCTGACCGATTATTGTTGGACCATCAAAAGGGATGCTTCACAGGCGAAATATAGCAGAAAATCGTCATTTCTTACTTTGTAGGTGAATCAAATGTTTGAATATTGTGTAGTTACGAATGAAAAAAGTATTAAAATGTTTGAAATTATAAATGCCTGTCTCTCGGAAACCGAGAGAAAAAATTACAAATATTTGGGGGCTATAGTGACAGGATTGAAAGATTAAGGTGAAAATAAAAAGGATAGCATTTCCAAAGGAAGCCTATAGTAAGAAAGGAAATTACTATGCAGTAAAAGATCTGGACTTAAAAAGAGTTATGGAGGAGATTAGCGAAATTCTACGTGTGGAATGTCTTGTATGAAAGTAAAGCGAAAACGTTAAGGAAGGGCGATCAACTAGACTGAGGCTTTTGAGAAGTGGATATGGAGTAAATAAGATGGTGGGATAAAGTGAGGAATGAGGAAATAGTGAGGAATGCGGGAAGTACATAAAAGAAAAGGAAACTGGTTGGACAAGCGGTTAGAGGAAATGGAATTTTGATAATTACATTAAAAGGATCAGTAGCAGAAAATAAAATATATAACTACGAGTAGACAAAGGAAAAGGTTTGGAATAGAAATTGATAGCAACAGCGGTGGCGTAATTGACCTGCCGCCAGATGATTACCTATACGCCAGATGGTGTAAGGCAGAACACCAGATGATGATGATGACGATTAGAAAAATATTATTAAAAACAAGACAAAAAGAAATAATTTACACAACAGGAATAACATAAATTTATCAGCAGACGAATTTTTGTCCTACTAATAGCGTAAATAATTTATTTTTATCTAACTAATCTTAAAGACAAACTGAATTTTCACACATACGAATATATATTATGGAGGAAGAAGGGTAATGTTTGAAACAAGTGAAAATCTTCCAGATTTTTTAACACGGTATTAGAAAATAAATATTATTTTTAGATGATTTAAAACGTAAACTCCAAACTTTGATTATGAATAAAGTATAGAAATAATGGAGGGGAGTGGATAAAACTCCAAGCCTAGCTAGAAGATTAGAATCTGGGACCTTTTCGATGAAACACAGAGATGCTACCGAATTTGATGTAAAAATAAAATAAATTTCTATATTAAATCTTAAAATGTATATTTTTCAATCAATTTTACATATTTTTATTTTAATAGAAGACAGTTTAAAAATTAACTTGGAAATAATATCAGTATAAAAAATATCAACGTGATTGGAATTTAATGGTATGAATAACAAGCGTTGAACATTCTATTATTATTATTATTATTATTATTATTATTATTATTATTATTATTATTATTATTATTATTATTATTATCATCAAGTATTTCCAGACCTAATCGAGTGATTGTCTTGTATCGTGTGGTGAATGCCTTGTAACTAAAGGAAAATTTAAACTGAATGTTGTGCAAAGTGAAAGAGAAGGGATGAGAGAAAAACCAAAAGAGAGTCAGATTGAGAAAGGGGGGTGACAAAGAGAGAAAGGTGGAGTTAAAAGTTTATACTCTGCCATTAACAACACAAAGCATTCTGCTAGCATTCACGGCAAAGTTTACTTCACAATTCGAAATGCCCTTAAACTAGAATATGAATTAAACACCAAATATGGTAAATTTACATCCGTTACTCTTCCATATAATAATGTAATTGTAACGATTAAAGTTAAAAGCATATGATGGTAAATCAAAATTTAACAAGGAAAAAATAATATATTTAGATTGTAAGAATAAATGATTCAGATTTGATTAGAGCATCAAGTAACATGAAGGGGAAAAAATGATAAGCATAATAAAGTCCTTATCATGATAAGTGGAAGTATTATTTTGAGTTACCCAAAAACAGTTCTGTATCCGGTTTGACAGAGGTGGTGGATGATAGTCTTTTCTTTTATTTTAATTTTATCTGGAAACCACAAGACTTCCTTCTACGTCTATTAAATTACATAAACACTTTTTTTTTTAAATGAAAAGAAGTACATAAAATTTTATTTCACTGATATTTTTTCATTTTTTTTGTTGTTATTGTGAATCCTTTATTCATAGTATTTTTTTTTTACAATGAGAAGTTAATAATTATTAATAAATCAAAATATTTACATTAAAAAAAAAAAATGAAATGAAGTCCGATTCGAACCGATGTTCCTTTCCCTTGTAAGATCCAAATATGTCATTAATAAAAATTTTATTTGGCTGTAACTCTGAAACCGATGAAAATAAGTACCACTTATGATATATCATTTAAAAGCTCTCATTGAGGGCTTATTACTGCAGATAAGAAAGGGTCCAAAATCAAATTTTATTTTGGGATTTTTTTGGACACTTGGTTCAGTCGATAGCATTCAAAAGGGAAGGTGCACAACTGGATGTTACAACAATCCTAAATCAAAAGTTTCAACATCCTATGGCTAATCGTTTTTGAGTTATGCGAGATACGTACATACGTCACGCCGAAACTAGTCAAAATGGATATTTCTGTTGAAATCTGAAAACCGAAAATTTTCGCTATCACAATACTTCCTTTACTTCGTAAAAGTAAAAATCGTTATCTATAAATTCAAAAATTATAATATATCAGGTAAAGCATAATTTTACTAACACATATCTATATATATTAAAAAACAACATTATATTCATAATCAAGGCTCAGAAAAACTACTGAAGACAAATTGATGAAAATGTTTATACACATTCTTACTGTCTAGTGCAGACTAAGAAAGAAATTTAAAAATTTCGAGTGTAATGGCATAAAATAGAGTAACATTGAAATCTACTAATTTTTTTAATTTCTCGGTAACAAATAAAGATATTTACTTGATTTTTGGTGTATCTAGTCTTCAAATAAATATCTAAAAACAAAGTTATAGATTTTTGAATTCAACCTCGAAAGGATGAAAATATTTGAAAAATGATTACAAATTTTCCCCATTTCCGACTATACTATAAGAGATATCACTCGATATGGGCTTGTAAACACACTTTTAATTTTAAGAGGGTAAAAAATAAATAGTTTTTTACATTTTTGTCGTTTAATGCTATAGCTATTGAATTAATCTTTATAATATTTGGTAATATTGTGCTTTATAATTTTATGTTTGTAATTCTGATTATTTCACAAGCAAAGCCACGAAAAGAAATGCTACAGCGGACGGCGATTTGTTGTGCACATAAGCTGACGGCTGGCTTACCGCGCTATTAACTATCATGAAACTCTGACAATGGTCTGCATACTATGTAAATATACTTAGCTATACGAGATATTTTCGTAAAGGAATGACTACCTAAATGTTACACCCGAGAGTTCCAACGTTTAAATCCTAGTAAAGGCAGTTACTTTTATAAGGATTTGAATACTAGATCGTGAATACCGGTGTTCTTTGGTAGTTGGGTTTCAATTAACCACATATCTCAGTAATTGTCGAACTGAGACTGTACAAGACTACACTTCACTTATACATATCACCCTTATTCATCCTCTGAAGTAATACCTGACGGTGATTCCCGGAGGCTAAACAGGAAAACAAACTGTTCTACCCGTCATATCGGTCTATCTCTCTCGCAGGAAATGTGCACTAACTATACGCAGCTCGCTATAATATTATTTATATTTTTAAAAGCAATTAATTTTAATCTTTTTGAATCAGCAAAGTATAAAATTCGTTAACAGCATGATTAAATCATATTACATAAACAAATACATTATGTGTTGTGTTGTAGTTTAGTTATCGAAGTTAAAAAAGAACGTATTGCTACAAAGAAATGCATGAGGTATTGAAAAATGGACAGCTTATTAATGTTTGCCTGTTATATGAGTCGACACTACAGTTTATCAATTTGAATGGATTCCAGCTTATTTAGAAAAAACATATATATATAATTTATTAACTGTATTTTTATTTCAGGAATCAGTAGCAGAAAAATATATTATTTACCAATTTTAATGCAATTATCATATTAAAAGAACTGATAAAATTTGAGATATTTTGACGTAGACGTTAAAATAAAAACAACAAAATTTGCAAAAAAATACTGTAACAGTTTTACAGTTTACAAACTATTTTTTTTTTATTCGTAGAAAATTATTAAGGACAGAACAGAAATTATAAATAAGAAAAAATGTTGTTTTAAATTAGTATAAAATTGAATTACTTTCACACACCATACAATTCTAAGGATGTAAACGAAAACTTAGTGAATCCGTTCTAAGAGTACTTTTTAAGTGAAAGTAATCCAGTCCGACATAAATTGATCAACGAAAAATCCTTGATATAAATGACCTGGATAAAGATAACTCCAGAAAGACAATAGACTGGGATGAGTATCTGCTGCCCGGAAAAAGCTTTTTCCGATAGCCGTTTGAGGTCAATCGTTTATCTAGTGAATTTGGGGTTCTTCTAAATGACCCTACGTGTTATGCAATTAAGCAAACGAGAACTTTTAAAAGTATTAAGTACATCCTTGGTAGTTTTACAGTTTGTAAGTTATTTTTGAACGACCATGACAGTAATTTATGGCGTAAAAGGAGTTTTTGGTTGTAGTATATATTTAATCTGTTAGATATGAAGTCGTTGATTAAGCTGTTTTCATTTAACTAAAAATGTAATCCCACGGGACTGTAGGCGGGATGGATACCTATTTTCCTCTAGAAGGGAATTATACGAATGCAAGTTTTTAATACCTTATCCTTCATTTTAGTTTTTAAAGGGTAAAATTAATGTTAAAGTTAATGTTCAGGATGCTGATCCTACCAGAACCGGTACATTTTTTTAAATAATTTGGTTACATATGGAATAATTTGTGGTATTTTTTTCCTGATTATTATACCGATAATCCCGATGGCTCAAATGTTAAGAATTACCATTGAAACTCCTATCCCCCCTAAAACATTAACAATCAGGAATATTTCTCCTTTTCGTGGTTAAGTTTTATATAATTGTTTGTGGCTACAAAGTTCTGCATGTAAGAAAAATTAATATCTGGTTAAATGTAGAATTAAAGGAAATACGTTTATCAACTTATCAATTTTAATGTAGTAATATGTAAATCAGTCCGAAGTAAGATTTTTTTTCAGCGTTTTGTTTTTGTAACCGGTAATATTTTACACTGCTTTCTGTAATTTTACATATATTTCTTATGAAGGTCTGTAAATCTCAGTAGAAGAGTTTGAATTTCCCTTTCAACCGAACAATTCGAACTCGAATTCCGATCACGCTTAGAATTTTTCAAAACTTCATCAATTTCATCATCTTACAGAAGCTGTAATCGGACTTCAGCTTGTTCTTGTTAAAGAAAAGATAAGGAAAATTCAAATAAAGTAATGAATTTATTTGAATCGAGAAAAATTGAGAACATTTTAATTTACAACGATCATAAATATTTTTATTAAATGTAAACCTGACTATGTGATTAAAAATATATTGCTTTTAAAATTATGCGTGCATATTATTTATTTCCAATAATTAATTATAAAAACAGGTATAAGAAATAAGAATACAAGCTCGATAATAAATATTAAAATACTTTTGCTCAATAAGTAGAAAAAGTATCTAGAATGAAAACGGGATATAATATAAAAGACAGCGATAGAAGAAGAAGGGTAAAACAAATAATAAAAAAAAGTAAACGATGCTTCGCTATCGTTTAGTAATCAAACATCCAGAATGAACAATAAGGAACAAAGTTAAATGAACAAGAAGCTAATAAAATGTCAATTAGTCTCAAGTAAATTAAACTTCAATTAAATCTCAAGTATAAGAAGAGATTAAATGAAGTCGAGTCGTCTCCAAGTGAAGCACAGACAATTTAATATCATGCCAAGTAAATTAATCTGATGAATAACCGGATATTTTTAAATTATGAAAACTATTATCTTAAATTAATTAGGGTATTAATTATAATACCCTCAGAAATAAAATTTGATATCCTTTTTTCTTACCCAGTGAAATTCAATACCGTCTAAAAAAAAAGCTGGCAACGATGTTGCTCAACTTCAAGGAATTTTTACAGAGCTTAAAATTTAAACCATCCTCTGGATGCTAAAACTTTATATTTCAGACCGTATTTATTTATTTTATTATCAAAAGTAATTAAAAATTAAATAAAATACTATAATTAATAGTTTATTATTATTTGAAACATTCTTTTTCTTATTGATATCATAAATCGAATATTTTTCTTACGATTTAGTATTATCTTAAATCACAGTCGTATTATTATAACTGTAAATAGTATTTTTTAAATATTTTTCAATTTATCCCTTTAAATATTACATTGATATCTTAATTACATAGATATCTTAGACGAAAGAAGTTTCCAACTTTATTTTTTTATTAACTTTTTTACAAGCAGGAGGAAGCTACCAATGTTTATGTAAACTAGAAGAGACACGATGAAATAAGACATACATTAATATATCGTAACATATCGTAATATAAATAAATGATTAAATTTTACCCAGGAATAATGATGTCAAGTGTATTACTCAAAAGAGAAAAGTAAATATGTACCAGTTATCAAATTAAGATAGAAGTGTTAAAAACAGTATTTAAGGAGAAATATTAAAAATATTAATTTATTTATCCCCTCTCATTTAAAAAAGAATTTCAGTGGAATTTTATTTTTTAATTATTTTATTAATTAAAAAAGGGTTGTTACCTTATAACATTCTAATTTCTTATAATTTTTGTGTGCTTATTCAAAAAATGTCATATATACCAGTATATGTGACTGGAAGGAAGGAAGTTATATTATCCTTAAACCCTTAGAAAAGACCATTTCTCTAATAATGTTTCATTTACATAAAAAAACAAAAAAAAAAAAAAACATTAAAATAAGTTTTAGAGGGTTTTTGAAAATTTATTTTAAAAATATTTCAATTTATTATGTCAAATGATATTTTTAATATAAAATATTTTTTTTGTTATTAAAAAAAGCCGACGCATAAGTAATTTTTAAAAAACTCAATCCTTTTACTTATAGTACACCCTCATCACTAATACATAGGCTACGCGATCGTAAATTTTATGATTGTAGATTCAACAGTTACTGAAATATAAAACTAGAAACCGAATCTTTGTACACACAGCCATAGAGAGGTAGAGAAGAGGGATAGACAAAGTCTTTATACTAAATATAGATTTTTCTAACTTAAACTTCATTAGATTTAAGACAGGATACCTATAACCTATAAACCGTAAAAGGAATAAAACAAATACCGAGAATGTATAATTTTTAACCGATAGTAAGATTCAGTTTGTTACTAACATAGGCGAAAACATTGAAAATATAAATTGCGATGTAAATATTCAATTACTTGGGCAAAAATGATAATGTTCTAAAAATATTTTATATTCTACAAATTTTTAATACTAATGAATAGTGTGACAAAGTATACTATTTCATAAACAGTTAACAAAACTCTAATTTTAATCAGTATTACTTGTATTAGATATCTATTTTACGGTTTCAATTAACACGAATAAATTCGTATTAAAAAAAAAGTATTTACGAAATTAATTATTTTAAATTATGACATTATTATTTATTGTTCTGCTATTTAAATGTTACTTATTAAATCCTATAACAAAGTATTATGAATAAGAAAGAGTTAAGTATTTCAAGAATCTTAAGGAAGTTGAGCCCACGCGTCAAATTCTTAACATTTTATCAAATATTTCTTAACCTGTTCTTTTATTATACAAATTTAAATTCCATTTTATTTTTCCTCATAAATTATTTTGTTATATTTAAAAAAAATCTTTATAAAAAATATATGTAATATGTCAAGCAAAATTAAATAAAAAATCTAATTACCGAAAAGACAGAAAAGATAAAACAATGAAAATTTTAATTCTCCTTTGTAAAAAAAAAAATATATTTAAAAAGGAAACTAGTCGTAAAAAAATAGTCGATTTTTTTTTTAAGAGTATTTTCTTCTTTGTCTTTTACTTACAGAAGGTACGTTAGTAGCCGAATAATAGACACTTTCTAAAAGCGGTATTATAATATAAATAAAAATACAGTATTAAAAAGTTGAAATTTTCTACCAGATGTTTTCTCCTCAAGAGTATACTTTATATTTTTAGTGAAGTGGTTTCCCATTCTTTTCTACGTTGATAAAATTATTATTTGTTACGTCAGGTCTCCGAAATGATACTACAGTTCGATACCTTCAGCAGTCTTTTTTTTTAAAAAAAGAACAGTTAAAAAAATAATAAAGATTTAGATAGATCTACTTACTTTAGGGAACTTAAATTTAACAATTTCAGACAAGTAGAGGAGACAACCTATACGTATTAAAAAAAGAAAATAAACATTAAAAAATTCATGAATTTTAAGTAAAAAGAAAATGCGGGTAAACATTAAATTATTTAAATGACACTTACTATGTACACACAGGAATAGAATAAGCTAATGTAATTATGTGTATCCCAGTTTAGGAGATGTCAAAAAAGGTAGACCTAATTTATATCGCTGACGATGCATTCAAGAAGAGAGAAAGAGAAAAAAAGAATGGGTGACAAGAATATATTACATGAGGGAGTCGAGACATTTATAGCGTGTCCGAAATAAAATTCAGCCTCGTGACAGTTCCAGGTTATATGTACCGGTTAAAGGCGAATCATAGAGAGGGAGGGAGGGAATAAAAAGGCCATGCATTAACAGAAAGGTAGCGCTCTTGTCCCGTGTCACTCTTAATTTGCAGTTATCTCGGGCTGTCGCTACCTCGGCTCACTTCGTTGCCAGTCTACCTAACAGTTTAGGAAATCGATAACCAGGTGTCATGATATCGTACTCTAGTCGGGAACCTTCCCCTCCACACTACAAATCATCTTCTTCTCCGTCAAACGACGGAAATTACATCTCTGTCAATTACTTCCTTCCCTTAACTCCTCCTCATATGAAATCCATTCGAAAAAATAATATAAGAACTTAAGATTTTAAAATTACACGATTTTTTGCAAGTATGTTCAACTGATAAAATACTTTATTTCCACTACGCTCATCGTATTGGATTAAACCAACCCATGTTCATCACAATTCATAAAAAAAAATCTGCATAAGATTTTTGGATTTCCTAATTTGGAAAACTAAATTTCTACCGTTCGAAATAAATATGAGACAAATTATTAATACGTATTTAAAAATTACCTTCAAGAAATTATAAAGTTCAGGAACCCTTAAACTTGCAATTAATATAAGATTTACGAAAAAAATTTCAAAATGTTCAATAATTAATTACTTCTATTTACTATTATGAATTATATATTATAATATATATATATATATTATGAATTATATATTATAATATATATATACTATGAATTATATATTATAATATATATATATATATATATATATATTAAAAATAATACACCCATCAATAAAAAATATTTATCTCAGTTTTTAAATTTTTAGAAGTTTTTGAAGCAGTGACAAATTAAAAATTCCAATGAACTTTAAATTTGGTGTCCTACTGAATAATCGGACGACAAAGTATTTATTTAATTTTTTAAACATTTTTTATCGACTTTTAGAAGAAAAATATGTTATTGCTTTCAGTCTCACGGTCTAAGTGAGAGGGGGGGGGAATGAATTTCCTTTACGTTTTGAGGTATGAGAAGTACGAAAATACTATTCGCTTGGTGTTTTCTTATATATATATATAATTTTTCTTATATATATTTTTCCATATTTTTCTTCGAAAAGTCGATAAAACAAATTTTTTTAAAATTAAATAAATACTTTGTCGTCCGACTATTCAATAGGACATCAAATTTAAAATTCGTTGGAATTTTTCATTTGTCGCTGCTTCAAAAACTTCTAAGAATTTAAAAACGAAGATAAAAACTTTTTATTGATATGTTATTATTTTTAATATATATATATATATATATATATATATATATATATATATTTCATAATAGTAAATAGAAGTAATTAATTTTTTTTTTTTTGAAATATTTTTTGAAATCTTATATTAATTGCATCTTTAAGGGTTCCTGAACTTTTTCGTGAAGGTAAAAACATTCAACTTATAATAAAAAGAAATAAAACTCTCTTATCCAATATCTCTCGGTACAATATTTGTTTTATCTGGAACGCTCAACTTAATTTTTAAAACTAAAATATTTACAACTTGAGTATTCATAATTTAAAAATAAAAATAATAAATAATTAAAAAATTATAAGTGCTAGTATGTTACTTTTGAGAAAATTGTGATGACAAATTAGAAGTCGTAGTATGCACGTTAAGTATAGGACATAATAATAAGCGTGAAAATAATAATAATACAACCGGAATTCATAAAAGATTAATTATAGTAATATTTCTAATATTTCTATGATTTCTCGAAATATATCGAACATATCTGGTGTGTATAAAACAATTTCTGTCGTGCAATAAAAAAAATTATTATAAATAAAAGTGCTATAGGTTCATTTTATACCAACTGACTAACCAAAAATTACTGACACGTATAATAATAATAATAATAATAGGTATACAGGTAGATAACACACTGATTACTTTATTTATTTAAAAAAAAAAAAACAAAACAAAGAGAGAAAGGACTGCGATAAATCAATATAAGATAAAGAAACTGTTTACCGTTTGGCCTCATAAAGCGTCAAATAAGTTTCTTCATAGGACGAAACTTTGCAGCTAATATTGTAATGAAAATTCAGCAAGCGGAGAAAACTCTACAGAAATAAAAGAGAATCTGGTAAAAAATTGTATTTTAAACTTTAAAAAACGTACAAAAATCTTTCCTAATATCCTGGCAAGGATTAAAACTTTGAAATAAAACCGAAAATCTTTTTTTCTGATGAACTAAAATACCAGTGGCAATAATATTCAGAATATGATAACTTAATTTTCAGTAAAGTACAGATTTAGTATAAATTAAATTACAGAATATCAAGAAAAACATATTTTTAAATAATCAGAATACAAGTAAAATTGATACGCACTTTTAAAGTAAATTTTTGGGTCATCGCCTTAAATACAAGTTCGACTACCTTCCTTCGGATACCAGATATAATTATTATTATTATTCGAAAGGGAATCTTAGGTCAAAATTTCCCGAAATATTTCTTTTAATTTCCTCCTCCTTCCGAAATATTTCATTTCACAAGAAAAAAAATTATCCTCGCAAAGTGAAGGAACGAACATCCGTTTCAAAGTTCAAAAACGTTGATAAAATAATAAAAATGTTTTTATTTTCAACGCTTGATATATTTTTTTTCCAAAATTAATTGCGCGCGCGTGTGCATGTATAAATTAAAAAAAAAAAATAATTTTTTTTCAATAGAGTACATTTTGCAACTTCTATCTAGTTAAAATACATACATTATTCTAGTATTTTCTTTCGTGCAAAATCCGGTACATCAGTAAAATTCATACAAACCAATACGATTTGCACAAATTGAAATAAACAAAGCCATCAAAAGCAAAAGTATTTTCATTTTAGTGGTTTTTTTTATGAACAGCAAAAATAACAGAAATAAAACTACTGCAAATTTACCGATGTAAACTTTATAAATTATATTTAATATGCAAGTAGCAATCGCAACTAAAATAGTACGTCACTCACCTTCTGCATCATGACAATAAAATTTTCTATTAAATAACGAATGTTTAAAACAGTTTAATCAGTTTATATATAATTGATATACTGTTATAAAATTCAGGCTTTTTTCTAAATTTCACTTACAAAAACACTTGACCCGTTTTCTTATTTTAAGTAATGTACTAATAATTCAAAATATTACTATAAAAAAATTGATGCCATAAGCTGTGTGATAATGGATAAAATTTAAGTAATCCGTTCTAAATTTCAATAAAATATCGGTACAATTATCATTCAGAACAGTCCAGCTGTTCACAAATTTTAAATGAACATTGGTGCAAACAAACACAAATTCTGAATTAAATATTTAAATCTATAAATATAAAAATGAATGTTTGTCTGTCTGTATGTCTCTTATGCCTTCCTAAACCATTCATCCGATTGCGATAAAGCTTTGGTGAATTGTTGTACGCACGCCCGCGAAGGTCTCTGATTAGTTTGGACCCGCTAGATGGCGCCGGTGTCGAGATATTTACGAAGCAAACAAACTTTCTTTTTATATATATATATATATATATATATATATATATATATATATATATATATAGAAGACAGAAGATTACCCGTGCGGACAAGATACATATTACAAAATTTTACATTTTTTTAATTCGTCTAGAAGATCTCGCAAGTAAAAAAGTACGTAAGAAAAAAGAAAAAAATTTGAAGATCTCGCAGACAAAAGTATTTAAGCTCTGTCACTTTTTCTTAAGAGGCCAGAAAAAGGACTGTGAAAAAGTGCATTAGTGAATAAAGTGTAAAAAAAAAGTGTTTAACAAACTTACATAACGGTTGCATAATTAAGATAACAAGATTTTATTAAAAGGTTGGGAGTTGTGCGCACGCTCGCGAAGATTTCTGAATTAGTTTGGCCCGCTAGGTGGCGCTAGGGTTGAAATATTTCGAAAAATTGTATTTATGGTCCGAATTAGCTCATATTTGTCTAAAACGACAAAAGTATTGATCGACATACAATTGATCACATGTAACCATATAGCGCGGGTGAAGCCGCGACGGGGATGCTAGTTATTTATAAAACCTATTTTTATAATACATTTATATTCTCTATCAACTACTGAGTTAAGATTATAGTTATTATAATTCTCCCTCATGTGCATGTTATAATCTGTTCTACTAGTGAACAATAAGCAACCACCCCCCTCACGGCCTAATGAATGAGGATGTTATGTACGACATGTAAATGAGGTGTAGTCTGACTCAGGCCGACCATTCCAGAAACGTATGGTTAATTGAAGTCCAACAACCAAATTACACTGTTATCCACTGTCTAGTATTCAAATCCGAATAAAAGCAATTATTAACCTTTACTATGATTTGAACCTGAGAACCGTTTGACTTCGTAAATCAACTGTTAAATAAGTGATTGCGAAGAGGAGTTAACCATAGACCAGCCCGATGGGGAAGGATATAAATTATGTGTACATATATATATATATATATATATTTATATTATTAGAAATAAGGAATTTTATAAGAGCTGATTTGGCAAAATAATAACTTAAAATGAAAAAAAAAATTATAAAAACTATAAAGGAAAATAAAAACGAAATACAGAATCATCCTTCTCAAACAGTATAATAGTTATGAGAGAAATATATAGTAACTAGTCATCGCAAAATCAACTAAAGTCAAGAGTTCTAAGGTTCGAATCCTTGTAAAGGCAATTGTTTTTATATGGATTTAAAGGCTAGACTGTAGATACCGGTCGTTGATTTTCAAGTGGTTGTAAAAATAACTGACTTTACCAGGACTTGAACTTGAATGCTGGAACGCATAACTAGAATCCAGAAGGCGCAATTCAGACATTTTAAGTGAAATATATATGATGAGGTAGATAATTATAGGAGGTATTAGAAACAAAAATTTGATATCAAAATCATTTGGCTATGGCGACAATCCTAACCAAATTCACAGCTATTTACAGTTTCTCATATACCGATTCAAAAACGATCTATAGTACCTCTTAAATAATTGCTTAACAGTGAAATACTATGCGTATGTTCAAATTATATGTATGCTAAATTATATAAGGATAAAAAAATATTCACAGACTGTAGTACTATTAATACTAAAATTAAATTTAAAAAAAATCTCATATATATGCAGAAATTTGAGATTTTGTCTTGATGTGTCTAGATGTAGGCAATAACACTGCTAGTTAACATGCATTCGTAAGCAGTATAAAAGGAACACTGCCAAGAAATATAAAAGGGTGAAGGTAAATGAAATGCGTGCACCATTTCAGAGAAGAGAAGGCAGAGATTTTATCTTTAATTACATCCTTGTATGAGGTAAAGGAAGTATTGTGATCCCAAAAAATTTCGGTTTTCAGATTTCAACGGAAATATCCATTTTGATCATACCTGAATCAATTTTGACTAGTTTTTGTGTGACGTCTATACTTAATTATGCACGTATGTATCTCGCATAACTGAAAAACGATTAGTCATAGTATGTTGAAATTTTGTATTAATAACTATCGTAACATGTAGTTCTGCACCTCCCTTTTGATTGTAATTGACTGAACCAAAAGTGTACAAAAAAGACCAAAATCCAAAAACGTTTCTATTTTGGACTTTTTCATACTGCAGTAATAAGCCCTCGTTGAGAGATTTTCAATGATATATCATAAGTGGTACTTATTTTCATTGGTTCCAGTTATAGCAAAAAAAAAAGTTAATTAAATATTTGACACCTCGAATCAAACTTCATCTCCTTTTATTTATTTTTTAAATTTTTTTTAATTTAAATGTATTGACTTAAAAATTATTAACCCGTGATTGCAAAAAAAGTATTAAAATAAACAATTAAATAAATAAAAAATTATGAAAAAAAAAAATCAGAAGTTATTAGTGAAATAAATTTCATGTACTTTTAAAAATGTGTATTATGAAATTTCATAGGCATTATTACATACGTGACTATATGCAATAGATTTGGTGAAACATCTGATTATTTAATATTAATTGAAAATTATAATTTAGAACCGTAATATTATTGGATTTTCTAGTTTAATTTTATTTAATTATTCAGGAATTTCTTTTAATTTATCTACAGTAAAGTTTACTACAGAATGACTGAAAAATAGACCATCACAAGAACAACATATACAGTGAGGGATGCATGCCAGATCTTTTAAATTGCAAAAAATTCTTATCGTTTAGTTCGTTACTCCTCTGATATCGTCGGACAATATTCTCCCTAAGTCGGAGTTGATCATCATTTCGTTTATTTATTTTTTGTTACCAATCATTTAATCGTTCTTTGGTTTGATGTAATTCTTCTGATCTTAATTTGTGTAGTACACGTTCTCAAATTTTCTGTTTCTGTGTTCAACGTCCTCTAAATCTTTTTATACTTTCCTTGGTTTTAACGTTTTCTTCCTCTTTATATTTTTTGGTTTGCAACATTTCTACCTTTTTTCATTTTCATTTTTTCATTTTCATTTTTTTATTTATTTTTATTTTTATTTAAATATATTGATTTATTAACAATTAACCTCTGATTGTAAAAAACAATTACAATAAATAATAATTTAATAATAACAATAAAAAAATATATGAAAAAATCAGACGTTTTTAGTGAAATAACATTTTATGTACTTTTAAAAATGTATACATGTAATTAAATAGGTGTAAAAAAATTTTTTTTTTTTTTTTTAATCAAAATGAAGTGGTTGTAATAAACTAGAGATCAGCTAATTTAACTATATTTGTTGTGTGAAATTAATCTATTTTATTAAATATCATGATTTTAAAATAAAATTACATTTTGAAATAAACCAATCATTTTAGTCATGGTAAGCGTAATCTTGTTCACTGAATGAAGGGGAAAAGTTAGCAAATGACAGCGATCCTCTTTATAGGGAAGAAAGAATTGCTTAATAGCAGACGAGTATGTATTGTATTTAATGAATAAGAAGAATACATCCCACATCCCGTGTAAAGTATCCTTAACTTCCTGCCCGAATAGACAAGGAAGCACCCGAACATCATATCCTATTCCAATAATCCACTTTGTTCAACCTACGCTTTGTTCAATGATACTGCATACTAATATACAGAGAACTCGACTACAATAAATCTCTTCAACACAACTACAATTATGTGGCCCTATTTTTATAACAAAACGTTTTTGTAGAAGTGATACATCAGAAAAAAATTGTTGTGAAATATTCTAAAAAAAAAAATTGAAATAGTTGCAATTTAAAAAAAAAGTAATACTTTTTCAATTTTTTTTTAAAGAAGTTTATGCAAAATTAAAATTAAAATTTATGTCAGTTTTACATATTGTTTTAAGGTAGGAATATTTGCTAAACATTTTTTTTTTTTAGTCTTCCACAGTTATTTAATTATTTAAGAAATACTGCAGACAACTTTTGAATTTAGATGTAAACAATATTAAAGGTCCGTGAGAGTTTAATTTTACATTGTCATAATCCGAAGTTTTTTAAGTTAAATTTTTTATTTTTTAAGCCTTTAAAATGTGTCACAATCCTATCCTTTCCATTTAAGTGTTTTGAATTTTTCTCTCCTTATATAATGGTCTCATACTGAAAAAAAAAACGTTTATTTTTCTACGTTATACTCTTGACATTTTATTTTTATGGGTTCCCATCATTTATTAAAATTCCTATACATTTATATTTTTAAATTCAAAATTTTTATTTAAAATATGGATAAATCGTACGAAAATTCGTTCAAAAGAAGCGAAAAGTAAAAAAAAATATTGATAAAAAAAGAAAACGAAGGCATGAGAATTTTTTTCGTTTTTTGACGTACCTGAAGTTTGACCTAAATCCAATTTAGACAAAAAAATTACGTATTTTGACTAATAGCCGATTTATTGCATACATAATATGAGTTATACTCCAGCTCTCTAAGTTTATTATATCTCTCGTTTATATTTACGCTCCCTTTTTTAAAAATTATATTTGTGAATCTAGCCCATCGGTCTAGTGCTAAACTCGTCGATTCAAATTACTTGTTTATCAGCTGATTTTTGAAGGCGAAGTTCCTGAGGTTCAAATCCCCATAAAATTAATTGCTTTTATACGAATTTGAATCCTAGACAGTAATTACCGGTGTACTTCGGTGGTTGGTATTCAATTAACTAACTGCACATCTCAGGAATGGTAGGTTAGAGTTTACATAACATATATTACAAGATTACATAACATATATTACACGACTGTCCAAAACGGAGTGTAATGTATTTAGGTTGTATGCACGAATGTATGTTTACTTGTTTGTTACCATAGTAGTTCAACGGCTGAACCGATTTAGATGTACAGGTGTTTCAAAAATGGTGCGCTGGATATCCTTTTTCAGATTCTGCTTGTAAAACTAAGCAAAAAATGTCCTTAGGAAAAATGGCAATTTCTCCTTCGTTCTCCCGCTGTATGCCATTTTGTTACTTTAAGTTCGGATAGAGGAATCACATTTATATTTGCTAAGAGTCTAGGAAATAAAGTTTTAAAATTAGAAAAATATCAGAACTTACATACCTTCGCAAATTACAAAATGCCAGCCATATTTATTTTTCAATCGGTTATATCTCCATAAATATTACTTTTATCAAAATGTATGTAATTTATAAAATATTAAGCCTTATGACATTTTGTTTGTTAAAATCGGTTAACAAATAGCCGAGTTATGGCAGAAAACTGATGTTGTACACTACTTCTAAGGATATTTTTTGTTTAGTTTACAAGTAGAATCAGAAGAAGTATAGCCAGCCCACCATTTTAGTAACACTCTGTATATAGTAGTGGAGATTTGCCAGTTGAAGCACAAACTTTAATGAATTGAATTAATGATCAGCCCCTAGAGTGCTGTTTTGGGAGGTGCAATAATGTGCTCCTACAATATCTTTGTAAACAATAGACAAAATTCAAACGGAGTATTTGTTAGTAGGTTGAAGGCTAAACTTTTCGTGTATCAGGTACACTCTCGATCTCGTTACTCGGAGTTGTAATATCTTCGCAACTAATCTTTCGATTTTCAATATTCAAACGGGGTACAAAATCACGATGGAACCAAATCAGAACATAGATTATTATAGATTGACCAAAAAGGAGTGTTAATGTATTTAGGGTGTACGTATGTATGTTTGATTCACCGTAGCAACTCAACGAGTGAACCGATTTATAAGTACGACCCCGCGTTGGATTCCTTACGTTACCAAATTAGTTAAAAATGATGATCTCTGCATAGCAAAACGAAAATTATACAAATAAAACATAATTCGGTAAGGGACTGGTAGAATTTATGTTAAGTCAGTGACTACCATATTGTGCAACGCGGCGCCCCGTGAAGCCGCGGTCTCTTCACAGGGGCGCCGCGAAATATTGTGGAAGCTTCATAATTAACTGAACACATTTATAATTATTAACTTAATGTTAATATAAAAATGTTATATGTTATATGTTAAAAAATAATGAAGATACACGAGTTTTATTTATTTTTATCTCTTACTTACGATTAGTCATACTTTTGCTTAGGGTAGGGCGCCATGGGAAAATTGTAATTGAAAAAGGGCGCCGCGACTCGGAAAAGTTTCGGAACTACTGTTAAGTTACACGTCTGTCCAGAATCCCGAATATAACGTTTCATTATGTTACATTATGTTATAGGTAAATGACTATATTTTGAGTATTGTTCATTAGTTGAACAAATTGTAACGAACGTACTAGGAATAATAAGAAGTAATTTATGAATCTTACTGGTTTTATTCGTATTGTTTATTTCTTTTTAGTTTGAAACAGTAATTGCTGAATTATTCTGTTTTGAAGGTTCGGTAATCCGCACAGGAGATCTCTATGCTCAAACATATATTATCAGCATATTTTTGATGATATGGTGTAATAATAATAAATAAAAATCTCACGGTGTATATATTGGTTGTATTATTAACGATAAATAAATAAACTGATCGCTGAGAACAGTATTAACGAGGCACGCTCCGGATGTTGCGCTATTGACGACGGAAACGACTAACAAATATTGTAAAGCATAACCGGTATGAATATTTAGGAACTGCGATACGTTGTTCGTTGAAAAAAATTTGATAAGACCTTTTTTACAAGACACAAATCGGACTTTGTTCCGAGCGACTTCCCCTCTATTAATAAAAAAGAATAAATATTTAAGTGGCAAGTGATTACGAACTAATAAGGAAATATTTCAAACTTGCACCACAGAAAAAGGACGACTCTTTATTTATCAGTAAGTAGAACTTTGAAGATTTTGTTTTAATCTGTTTAGGAAAAATCTGACATTTTCTATTACCGGGATCTTTTCATGACTAGATTTCATTTGTAAAGTTACAAGTATAAAACCATGTTCAAGAATACAATCCTATAAAATTGACTATATTTGATGATTATAAGGTTAAGATGTAGCTTTCATGTGTAGATTTTCTTTCGAAAAAATCATTAAACATATTGAACAGTTTTAATAGGAGTAGCAAACAAACTTACCAAAATAGAACAGTCCGGTTGCTTAGTAACAAAATAAACAACTTTTATTTGTAGTTTTTAAAACATAATTATGTGGTGTTTCCTACACAACCGCTTCACGTAACACCGTTTCTCCTTAATGAGCACAGATTTTTCTCCCGATTATTCAAGTTAAGTTTTAAGATAAAAATTAAATTTTTCATAAAAAAAACTGAAAAACCTATTTATCCTGTTTTTAACAACACCTTCACTCATCCTTTTCTTTCTATACAAGAAATATTTGCAGTATCTTAGAAACTTGAAAAGTAACAGATAAACATATTTACTTTACCCAAACATAAGTCTTAAATATTCAAACGTTCATTACAGGAAATAAACATTATTCAACTTCTTTTAAACACTTTCCCGGCATAAATTTAAAACTTGTACGCGGGAATATGGAAATGAAATTTTTTAGGGTATGAAAAATAACATGCCTGACCGGGATTCGGACAAAGGACCTCCGGATGAAATACCGAGACGCTACCAGTCGATTTTAATTGACTTTTCTTTAATTTTATCTTCCAAAAATTTTAATTTACAGACGCAAGAAGTGTGGTTAATTTTTTAATTATCTAAAGAGCTTTTCTTGCAACTAAAATAAAAAAAGTTTAATTAAAATAAGTGAGCGATTTAAAGTATAAATACTTGTAACAACAGGAAATACTTATTGAAGTATTTCCTCTAACAGGAAGAGATTTTTGTCTATGGACTGGATACAATGTATTGTATACGTAATGTACAGAGTCCTATAGAAAGGGATACATTAATTTGTTGATTTACATTATTTATATTAGTCATCTCTGATGGATATAAGTAAAGCATCTGAGATTATTTCACCAATAATAGTTCGTTTTCTCTGAGAGTAAAGATGTTATACATCCAGTTCCTGAACACACTGTAAGTGTCACTTGTAAGGCAGAATATTACTTCAAATTTCGGTGGGATTAGCATACCGATATGTATAATAATATCTTTGAAGAAGGTAATGAAAAATTACTTTACTTCCCTGGTAAGCTTAACAAAAGAGGTTCGTTATTTTTGAGACCTCCTGTACCAAATAACATATTACGCAGATGTACACCGATCTTGCATTATAATATTAATAAATTAAATGCTACTTCAGCTGTTTAACTAGAATATTTAAACTTTTTATGTTTTTATGTTTGAAATCAATTACTTCACAAGTGCAATCATGACGGATAGAAATTATAAATTCAAACAGTTTTGTAAACATATTAAAAATGAGTTTCACTTTATCTACTATCTGATTAAATATTACTCGAATGAGGATTTATTCTAAAATTAATTTTCAACCTGCGAGAAATATACTTTTGTACCCGATATCTGACAATGAATTATCTAATATATTTTTTAAAAGTGTGAAAAATTTATAACATTTTCCTGTTAATTTTTGTTTTTTTTTGTTTTCAACAACTTTTATTAAATCAAACTTTTTAGAATTAAATTCTTTTGATAATAAAGGCTACGAATTTATTATCAGTTCTGGGATCATTTTTATTCTTTTTTTCAGGTCAAAAAATAAAAGACCCTACTTATAATATAACGGCTTAAAAATTTCAGTATGACAAAATATTTCTCTAGTCACAACTCGATACAAAAGCGTTTTCTGATATATCTTTATATGAACGTTTTTCCTTGTTTCAAGCTCCAGAATCAGTTTTCGTATTATTTTCCTTTCCTCATGAACATTCTGATTATACGTGTAGTACAAATAGTGAACGAGAAGACAAAAGGAAGGCAAATTGAAATGAATGACATAAAATTGTTTGTAGTATAACTACATAACAAGAAGTAATAGCTTATCGTGTGGTCAAATTAATAACTATTATTATTACGTATACGAGTTCCTCGTAACTATGCTGTATAGGTAAACTAAGCACTATATAGCTTTGTGAGTTATACTTTGCCGTGTTGTTGTGTGAATTATAAAAAGGCACGTGGAAGGGCAGTTCTTTAACTGAAGTATAGCTTGATTGCATTACATAATGCAATTGCTATTTGTTATTGTTATTAACTCGTATTTTACTACCTGAATAAAGATGCAATTTCTTAATTGAAACTCTTTACTTGAATGAAGGAACTTTCATACCACGTGTGCATTTTTAATCAGTAAAACAGTTTCAAATTAATGTAGTTAAATTCGTTTTACACTGAAGATTCTACCGATATCAAATATATCGCTAAGTTCGTCAATCCCGGAATGTGATCTTTTGAAAAAAAAAGTATATTTATTTTGTAAGATTGTTTTTAAAAACAATTATTTTTATTTACAATAATAATTAATATACATTCAACTATTAGTTGTGTAATTACATCACGAGTTGAGTACTGCACAAGAACTAATAAAATTAATAATTAAGACAAAGTCTTAAACTACAACAATAATTTTAACTGACTACATAGAAATTGCCAGGTGCACATGGCTTACATTATGTTTATGTCACCATAATATACTGTAGCCTAACACACACACACACACACACACACACACACACACACACACACACACACACACACACACACACACACACACACCAAGAGAGTTTTAAAAATCGCTTCACAAGCTGGTATAGCGGGCGGTGTATAACTATGCACAATGCGTGCGAGAGATAGAAGGATAGGACGGGTGGAACAGTTAGATAGTAATTCCTTTACGAAAACATCTCTTATAGCTCCGTATACTTACATAGTACGCAGTACATTGTCAGAGTTGTCGGGATAGTTAATAGCGCGGTAAGCCATCCGTAAGCCTATGTGCACAGCAATAAGCCGCCCCCACCTCTAGCTGGCAAATTTAGATACCTATTTTAAACAGATATTTAAATTTTACTTTTCCGAAAAAATCTTTTGTTAAAACTCTATTTTAACACTAGTAAAAAAAAAATATCAACAAACAAGTGTTCATTCTATACATTTATGCTGAAAAGACTGTTAATTATAAGTAATACAAATTTTTCTACGATTTTTTTGCTCACATAGTACACCAAGGAACATCATCCGTTTTATGGCGCTTAGTAGTTATATAGAAGGTTCCTGTTTCATATTCAGGAAGATTTTATAAAATTATTATTAATCTGCTATGAATTATTATTAAATCTGCTATCATAACTTCACATTGATATTTAATTTTTATAAACGAATTCGTAACTTAGCGAAAAAACCTAAACATATCCCGTACGTTCATGAGCCGAAGTCGTAAGAAAAATCATATCTTTATAATAATATGGTAAATAATTTAAGTGGTAAAATCTTTTAATCTAAATTTCGGCTAATTCGGTCACCGGTTTCACGAGTTACGATCAACCGAAGTATCAACTTCAGAATTTGAGTTTTCGAGAAGGTTATGCTTTTGAATTTTACTAAAAAATTTTAAAACAAAACAAAGTCAGAATCTCTCAACAAACGTAAAATTGGATAGACTAATTTGCAAAAAATGTATCCTCAAAAGCAGTTACAAATAATTTTAATAGACAATAATCTAACGCTGCTTTATAATAATGATTAGGAACTTCGATAATGGATATATACTTTTAATAATGGTGGTTTTTTAACTAATGGACGATACTTATTAAAATCCTTTATCTAATTCTACCTTCAAAAACATATTTTATAATTTTCATATTTAATAAAAAAGTATACATTTATTTTAGAATTCATTAAGAAATATTAACTCTACCGTATGTAAAATAATTATTAAGTAAATATATATGAGAGTAAAAAGTTACCGCCCCCACTCGTACGATTTATACTCATTAAAAGTAATTTTTTCATGCAATTTCAAAGACTTTTGAATATTTTACTGCTTTGAAACAGCGTTTTTTGTTAATCGTAATGAAACCTACGCAAAGTTTTTTTCCCTTTCAGAAATCATTTAAGAGTACTTGGACATTTTTTTCACAATCGCTAGTCTAGTATGCGTACTTAACTAACTATACGTACATCAATAAGACTTCGCGTCTATTTAAAACTATCCCACTACATAAATATATCTCCGTAATTTTATTTTATTTTTATATTTTACATTCCATGTAAGTATATATATATATTTAAAAATTAAAATACCGTAATATTAACGAAATAGCTACATTCTGCTTTTACTTTAACGTCAGCTCTCTGTTTGTAAAAAAAAAAAATCAGGAAATTTAAAAACTTTATTATTACTATTTATTTTTTTAAATAATTTATGTCGACAACTTATCATCAATTCATGCCACATAGAATTTATTGTGGTATTATTTTAAAGAATAAATTTTTAACATAAAGTAAAAAAATGAAAAATATTCGTATAAATTATTTGTTTTTTTTAAATAATGTTTAAAAAGAAAAATTCTGTAATACTATTACTATCCATAAATTACTATTCTGCATGAACGCCTGAATACGTTTACGATGATATATTTTATTCGTGCCACTCTACTTTCAAATAAAGTACTGTAATGTTTAAAATAGAACGCGTTTGTATAAACGCGTTCTATTAAGTATTTTCTATAAAGTAATAACTTTATAGAAAATTATTACTAAAATTATATAAATAATTTTTTTCTGTTTACAATAAAGGTTTTATTATTATTATCATCGGCACCACCCCTCCTCGGAGATCAGGGGAGTGGATCCCATAATTTAACTTTGCTGGCGAGTGCCTTTCATCTAGAGGTTTCGGGTTCGAATCTCGATCAGACATGGTTTTTTTTACATGCTACAAAATTCGTTATTATCGATAAGTAACTTTTATTGAGCATCAACCTGTTGTGTTGCTTTAAAAATGAATAATTATTTTATTAAATTAATTAATGTATTAATTAATTATTACAATGAAATTCTACAAATTAACGATTAATAGTAGTGAAACTATTATTAATCAGCAGTTAATTATATTGTTTAAATTAAACTACAATAAGATGATATATAAAAAAAGTGACCAATGAGTTTGAATAATTTTTCCGGCTTCCCTTGACAAATTTCTATTTCAAGTTTACCATATAATTTTAAATATTACTCACGTTATATAGTTACTTTAAATCCGTTTAATAAAATACAAAATGGAAAACGACAGTTTGGCGATATTTATTAGGCGATAGAAAAGTGCCGAATGCAGCAATGTCTACGTTATCTAAAAATTAATTTTTTCGTTGTATGACTCCCTTATAAGAAAATAATCAAATTTCGCGCTTTAATATAAAATCTACGACTATTAAATAATATTAGAAGAAGACTAATAAAGTATAAAATTGTATACCGACTTACCCATTCGTCTACTCAAAATTTAATACAATTAAGATCTCATGCACCTAATTTGATGGTTAATGGTTTAGCCGGTTTAAAAAATAAGCAAAATCTAAAAAAAAAATTCCGAATAAGGCTGAAACCGCTTATCGGACCCAAAATTCAACCCAAGTTACAACTTATATTAATGAAAAATGTTTTTACGATTATTCTAGTAAACAGTTTTGTTGTATATACAACAAACATTCTAAAACAATTCACCTAATTATATCCCTACTTCTTAACCTGAGCAATTTAAAATTTCAGTACTGCTATACGGAATTTCAAATTAAGTCTTCTGGAATTTTCCATGGTTTTTTCTGTTGTGTTTTTCGGTTAGATGAGTTACAAAACGCCGGGATCTGCAAAATCCTCACATCCAAAATTTAGATCGATTATCATATATTTCCTTATAGCTAGCTACAGCTGCTTCACCATCTACATAGCTACAGCCGAGAAAGAAAAGATTATAATAGAAAATAAAAATGGTTATATCAAATAAAACAGAATGAAGAAAAGGGGAAACTTTTTTGTTATGAAGTTACATCCGGTTTCATCCAATTTTCAATTTTTATAGAAAATTTTATACAAAATTAAGCCCAGATTAGCCCCTAAATAGTTATATTTTGTTGAGAAAATACGAAAAACTTGGAGGTTAGAGAAAAGTTTCAGTGAAGCTTAACCCCGGTCTTTTTTTCAGTAAAAATTAAGATCTAACAGTCTTTAATCAACGGTCGGTTGTAAACTGTAGTTAGCAGGGCGACAGCAATGTTAATTCTATTGAAGTGAAACCGTGTGGTCTTCATTTTCTATGTCACCATTCCCAAACGCGTTAAACCAGTAGACCAGTTTAATTTGCTTTTATCATACTTAATACAATTTTTATTATTTTTTTTTTTATTTTAAATTTCATGGCTGTAATTTTCATTATTTATTTTTGGGTTGTAATATAAATATTAAATAATTTACTGCTACGAAACAAAAAATGTTGATAAAGAAAAACAGGATCCTTTTAAGTTGTTGGCATCAAATTTTTCACAGGAAAATATTAAAAATATAAACTAAGTCGAAATATTATAAGTTCATTATAATATTTTTAACATAAAATAATACTTCTTTAATTATATTAATAACAATTAATACACAGCGTAAATTGTAATCGCAAGCAATAATAAAAATATATATACCCCTCACCCAATTTTTTATCCAGAATAAGGATTCTTTAAGGAAAAACTACAAGGAGATTATTGTTATCCACGAAACAATCTGACGGGAAAACCGTAAATTTCGGAAGAGACTTTGATCTCCATCGGGTAGTCATCAAAAAAGAATTTTTATTAAGAAAAATGAGGCCTAGGATTATGAATAAAAGATTCCAAAGGAACGTTTGGATATTTCTGATATTTTCAGATCCTTCGGCCTAATATATTTTACATTCTCTTCCTACACACAGCAATAAAAATCAATTAAAATACTCGTATATATTCACCTATAAAGCAACTTGTCCTGAATAACTGATTCATCAACGCCTAGCAAAAACTACTGAAGATAAATTGATAAAAATTTGTATTCATGTTCTTCTTACGGTATAAGTGCACACTAAGAAAGGATTTTATGATATTCTGTGTTTAAAGGACTAAAACTGCGTAACAATGAGATTTAATTTCTCGGTAACAAATGAAGATATCGACTTGATTTTTGGTGTGTGTAATCTTCATTTGAATACGTAAAAATTCACTATAAATTTTTCGAAATTCGATTTCATGACCCTGAAAGTAGGTAAACGCTACCTGAATAAGCCGAACAAAATTGCTAACACTAGATATTGTTGATAAAGAAAGTCAACGTTCCGATTTGCAGCATAAGAACAGACCACGCTTCTAACCTGCCCCGCTCAAATCTTTTCGACCTTAAATTTACAACCAATTTTCACATGCACAACTTCACTACAACATATCTAAATTTAAACTAAATTGATCTACTTGGTTTTTGATATTTTTGAGATATTATTAAAAAATGTTTAATCAGGAAACCGAAATTTAAGTGAATATTTTCGTACTCCTTAAAGGAAATTCACCCCCTTTCTAAAATCAACAAGGAAACGGCAGTAATACCGTACTTTTCTTCTAAAAGTCGGTAAAAAATATATAATCGAATTCAGTGTATAATCAAAAACATGACAAATTAGACCAAGTAAATCATGATATAGAATAAAAACAAATCATAATAATGAATAAAAAATAATACTGCTTGCCCAACGATAAAAAATGAAGCGAAAATTCAGTATTTGTGAATACAGTTGAAATAAGTTTTTAATAAACAAGTAATATGTATCATAAATCCATGAAGTATGAAAAAAATATTGAAATATCAAGTGCTTAAAGCTACCAGTTAATGAATTATAATATCATAAAACTTATATTTCCTTAATTTTAACTTTTTTTATTTTATTTTTTTATGCCTTTTGATGGTAAAACGGCATCACGCAGATTTTCATTCCAAAATACAAAACGATTTGTTAATTAATCCGAATGACGCCAGGAATGTAACAATTTTAATAAAGTGGTGGTCGTAAACATTCAGGATGACGCAGGAAATGAGATCCATTTTGAAAAAAAAAACAAATGATTGTTTTGGCAATAATTATTTAGGTTAATCATTATTAATGTGTTTTATGCTGGCAGAAGTGACAGCAGTTAATGAATATTAGTTTTTTCTCTTGCCGAGGGCGCTGTTTATGTATCGTTCCAAGATGGCTGACAAAGGATGACTGACTTTTAAAATAGCGCGTAAAGACTGTGTTATTTTTAAATGATGCGAAAGTGTGGTGCTTACATAAAGAGGTCTCCTCCTTTTCCGACTCAGTGGTCGCCCTCATTTAAAACAATACATAGACTCTACGAAAAATTTAATAGTGATGGTTCAGTATCTGAGAGTAAGTGCGAACGGCCTGCCGATGTTCTTTCTCCCGAAAATCTGCCCTTGAACATCTGATGTTCTTAGCAGCGTTGCTTAAGAGCCCGCGCAAATCAACAAAAAAAAGCAGCAGTACGATTTGGGATTTCTAGGCGATCTGTGCAGAAAATTTAAAAAACTGATTTGCATTGTATCCGTAAAAAATTAAATCCATGAACAGTTTTGCCTAAATTAACGGTTGATAACAAATATCAATGAATGGCATTCGCTGAACTGGATGCGTACTTACCAAGACGTATTGTTGACCAGTGTTTGGTTTTCAGATGAGACTCATTTTCACCTAGATGAGATTGTTAATAAACAAAATGTGAGTTTTTGGGCTTCCAAAAATCCACACGTGATTCATGAAAAGGTGCATCACGCTCCAAGAATTACGGTACGGGCCGCTATCTAAAGTCATGGGGTAATACGGCAATTCACTTTTGAACAGACAGTGAACAGTGAACTTTATCTAAACATGTCCGTAATAATTTTGTTGTTCCTCAGCTTCTTACAAAAGGATTTCGATTAAAAAACGAGTGGTTCATGCAGGATGGAGCCAGACCGCAAACAGCTAATGTTGTTTTAGACTTTCTGCATGATACTTTTAACGCAATGTCACTTCAAACCTATCGTCTTGCGCGTGGACAGAACTGGCCCTCGAACAATCTTGATTTGAATCCATTTAATTTTCTTTGAGGTTTTCTAAAGAAAAAGATTTTCCCTAAACATCCTCGTACAGTAATGGAACTGCGAGAGCTGATCATTGAGGCATGCAACGAGATAACAGAGAATATGTGTCGTCGAGTTATTAACAACATAGGAGTTCGTGTTGAAGAAGTTACTAGACGTGATAGTGGTCACATTGGACACTTGATAAGCAGAACATAATTTCCAGGAATATAGTAAACATGTTATATTTTACTTTTCTGTACTTGATTCAAATAAATATATTTTAACAAAACCAAATGTTGGATCATTTTGTGCGCCACTCTGTACATTACCTTCCTAATTACGACGAAATATTAATTGAGTGGTGTCCTACATAAAGGAGCTTGATTATATATATAAAATAATAGATAAAAATGGAATCAAGTGAATTTTTTATAAGTAAGACGGTTTCATACATTCAAAAATTAGTGTTTGTTTTTGTAGGAGCACATGAAAAAAATTATTAAATAACCTAAACATTTTGTTGAAGGCGAAAATTTTAGTCAGATATTCTAGTCGTTTCTAGTCGAGCCTTATAAATTATGAAACACGTATAAACTTTACAACAAAATGAAGGTAATACTATTACTAAAATCATTATCTTTAACACCAACAATCATCATTAATTTCAGAGAAAGAAGTTATCAGTCAATTTTCACTTTTAGTTGAACAGAAAACGAACAAGTTGTGTTACTGACAAATTATTTATCTTGGTTTGGGGGAGGGGGATTGCATATATCGATAGTTTATTGTTTCATACATGGAAATTAATATAAACATGAAATTCTGAATTAATAATTCAAATTGGGTTCTGGTAAAAAAAAGGAAATTATAGATTACCCTGTTTATAAACGTGATATAATTTTTAATTTAAGCATTGATTTTATAATAAAATTATAGCATTGATCGTATAATAAATATAATGAATAAAAATAAATTTGGAAAAAATAATTAAATTTACTGTTATTTAGTAAATACGAAACCATATGATCGTCAAAAAATCTATTTTATCAGACTTATTCGCAATTGTAAAAAAAAGTAAACATGAAAAAAAACAGTAAATAATATTACAAGGAGAGGCCACTGTACACCGATGTTAATGTAATATGATATCCCAAAATATACACAAAATGGACGTGTTTTATGATTTTATCTTCCAAATGTTTATTTTCATTTTTCGTACAAGATTGTTACGTCTGGTGACTAATTATTTCAAATAACTAGTTCATATTACGTAATAATATATTTTTTTTCTTCTAGACTCGCATTTCTGTGAATCGTATTTTATATATGTACAATAAAATTTACATTAGGATATAGAATAATAAAGTTTCTTTCACAGTAAAAGTAATTTAAATTATTAAATATTATTAACAGATTCGGTATCAAAATAAAAGAACTTATTATTCCAAACACTTTGAATAAAATTATCGGCTCGTTCCTCAGTATTGTACCAAGCAGGTAACATCGCTTCCAACTGCGGCAATCATCCTTAATGAATAATGCATTCGATCAATGTTATGTTTTTCGGTTTAAATAAGTTTATTTGTTTAATTAAACATTCGTATTGTTTGAGAGGAGAAAACCGAATTTTAAAAAAAATAAAATTTTCAAATTTAATGCTTGTGTTTGTGCGTCCGATTCTATAAGGTTGTTGGAAAATATGATTCTACCGTGTGCAGTCTTTACGTGTTCTTTATCCACCCGTATGAAGTAGTAATAGAATTGCTGCGATTTAATAGCCGTTTAATTTGAATAATTTTTTGACGATGTTTATTGTTTATTCAAATTATCGTTCGATAAATTTTATTTATACATTTTTTCGTAAACGGCTGCGTTTTTTAAATTTATATAACCAGTCATATCTACAAGAGTGTATCGGTTGATTCGCACTTGTAGACAACGAACGTTTTAATGTACCGAACTCAATTATAATTTTCTGTCCTCAAAAGTATGAGTTTAAGGAGATGAAACTAGTGAGAAAGTTGCGCGTTTATGCCACGCGATTTAATTAGTAGTGGAATAACTAATTTAAATGCTTTTATATATTTTTTTTATAGATACGTTAAATAAAAATACTCGTAATGATTTTTTCTTTTTGGGTAAAGTTTTAATAATATCCTACTTTGTTCATTAAAAGAGTTTAACAAACTGACGTTAGTAATAGAGTCGATATATAGATGATATCCGATATCAGTTAACTGCGTTAAGTATACATTGATTTTAAGCCAAACCGCAAGGCTTCAGGGTTATTACTAACCCGAATCGTTCCCTAAAACGGCCCGACCGCGTATAGGTACTAGTATAACGAACTACCTACCCACGACCACCGACTGTACCTCATTTGACTCATCCTACCGTGGAATTTAGATCGACAAAACGTTTGTTAGGAAGATAAATGAGAATTCTGAACATCTGGAACCACTGTAACGGCTGTTACATATTAATCTTATTTAACAGGATTATTCTAAAGGCAGTCTAGGTAGTAAGAAGGGAACTTAGAACCGTAACTGTACATCCTTACTTTAGGACTTAATACCTTCTAGACCGAAGATATTCTACGACTACGCTTCCTTTTCTAACACGCTACTATTTATACAATACTAGATACAACACTAGGCTTATACACTTGTAATGCTTCTATAATCTTGTTACCGCAATGAGAAGTGGATTCCGCACAAATGCATTTGATCCTTTAGTTCTGAAAATGTTCATCCTTCACTGAACTCCCGTTACATGTCGACTAGGTATTCTATTTCCTAATATCATATTATTAAATTTAATACATTAAAACTTTATTAATAAAAATAAACCTATTTTGTAATAAATTACAAAGATTTTTATGTCGTTCAAGTATGATCTGACCTTGTGGATCGTTATAAGAAAGAAATCGCATTTAGAAGTCTCTCAGACTTGAAATAAATATGAAATAAACTAAACTGAAAATATATTTTTTCAATAATTTAAAAAAATTACAGAAATGTTTAAAACGTTAAGTATTTTCCATACATATACATATATATATATATACAATTTTATAAAAAGCATATAAAAATTTATTTATACATTTACTAATGTATATTATATATTTTGTTTTTAAATAACAGAAACTAATTTAATAAACATACATTAAAAATTTGTAAATGTTACAATATGTGCAAAAAATATTGAATTTCACGAGTTTTTTTTCTGTAAATTCGGTTCGTTATGTATTTACCAATCTAATACGAGTGTTAATAACTATTGTTGAAATAATATATCATTTTTCTAGTTAACACTGTTAATCTATTTTCTATATTTTGAACAGAGTATAAGGCCGTTAAGTATAAGGTTTTTTTGCTAAAAGGTCATCTCTTTATCATTTATTCAACCCCCTTTCTCTACCGGTAATCTTCTGTGTTTTTCTCTAGGTGCACAACAGATCCGTGACATGATCTTCAATTTATCATATCGTCGATGTTTGTGCGGTTTATTGGGGGGCAGGTCTGTCTATCATTCTCTGAAGTACTACCTTACTGTATCTGCGGAGGCTAAAAAGAAAATATGAGAGAGAGAGAGATCTGTCTATCAACCAAACTTTGGGACGGCGTGTTTATGGGGTAAATCCGACCTTCTAATCCTTTCTGGTACGATACAGTATGATATGAGATGAGTAAAATATCACTGTAACGAATACGATTAAAGTACGTCGATAAGACCGGAAAAGAAGGAAGAAACTGGGTAGGCAAAAAAGTCATACAGTAAGTAAGTATATACAGTTAGTAAGTTAATGTAATAATTACAATACATATAGAACGAAATTATTTTTTTATAAAAATTATTGACGGTCTGCAGGTCGTAGTAAATTGCTAGGAGCTATTTCACAACTAAATTACAACTTTCTAAAACTCTTTACGTCTTAAAACATTAAATTATCACAATTTTACAGTAGACGAAAACGTTGAACTGTTTAACGTATACTTTTACTCGTATACTTGTTTACACCTAATCAGATGTTACTGTAAACCGTTTAATCGATAATATTTTTCTCATATATTAAAAGATATTTCTTAGTATTTTGCACATATACATAACTTTCTAATTTCTCTTTAATTTCTTTTTTCTTTTTGGGGATTATCAAATTTATAACTTTCATATAAGAAATTCATTACATTTCAAAACGAATTTATACTACGATCTGTCAATTGATAATAGAGAAAGCAATATACTGAATGTCTATCCTAGACCTTGAAATAAGAAAAAAATTCATACAAACATACGTTTATTAAGTTTAAAACATCCGTTCTTTATTTTTAAAAATTCATTACATTTTTCGATTTATACTTCGCGAACGAAGATATTTAACAAAGGATAAATCCTGATTAATATCAGGATTTATATTAATATTTCAGATTTTTAAACTTTTCTTTGTAAACGTTTTTGTTGTTAGTACGCAAAATTCATGAACGTTATTTAGTTATAGTTGGCAAAAACATTTAACAAAATTCTATAATGAAACATAAACCATGTAACATTTTCCCGAAGGGCCGTAGGCCCATCTTTTTCAAGGGTTTTAATAATAAAAGTTGATTTTTTTTTTATTTACGCACTTATTAGTCATTTAATAAATGTTTTGTAATTTAAAAAAAAAACGTGTTTTCGTCCCTGAAATTTTCTGTTTTACGTTGAATATCACGAAAACTGCGGGAGATACAGTTCTGGGAGCAGCTTTATTCGATTTTCCCGGACAAAAATACAAAAGAAACCATCAAAATTTATCCCTTATATAACGCCTTACAAATTTCAGTATGACCTAATTTCACCGGTGGGACTGAAATCCGGGCGAAATTTTTCTCTAACCGTAAATGGATAAAGGCTTTTTCGGATATATGAACTTTTGTCGGACTTTTTCCGCTAAGCGGGTTCCACTTTTTTTTTTTTGAAAAACAATTTTTAAAAAATCAAATATTTATTTTTAATCAATGTAAAATATCAATAATTAACATTATCGTATTTAGTTTAAATATCACTTTTGTTGTTAATACGTTTTATATTATTTATATATTTAACGTTAATTAGACGAGGTTAGCGAGCAAAGCGAGGGTAGGTTATAATTAATTAACCCATCGGGTTGGTCTAGTGGTGAACTCGTCTTCCCAAATCAGCTGATTTGGAAGTCGAGAGTTCCAGCATTCAAGTCCTAGTAAAAGCTGTTACTTTTATACGGATTTCAGTACTAGATCGTGAATACCGGTGTTCTTTGATGGTTGGGTTTCAATTAACCACACATCTCAGGAATGGTCGAACTGAGACTGTACAAGAATTATACTTCATTTACATTCATACATATCATCCTCTTACATCCTCTGAAGTAATACCTGAACGGTAATTCCCGGAGGCTAAACAGGAAAAAAAATTATGTTTGGTTAGGCTATGTTGATATACGTACGATTCGTCATTACACGAAACCAATATAATCTAATCAAACTTAACCTACGCTCGCTTCGTTGGCTAACCTAGTCTAATTAACGTTAAAAATAAAAATTGCATACCATACGTTAAATATCAAATTTTGATAAAAAAGAGATTTTTTTATTTTTTTATTGTTATTTTTGAAAAAAAGTGGTACCCGTTTACCGAAAAAGGTTCCTTTTGTTCTTATTTCAAGCTCCAGAATTGGTTCCCAAATTATTTTCCTTTCCTATTGACTCTGTTTACAAACGCGACTGTTTACATATTTTTCAAATATTTTGTATATTATATATATTTTTAAATACCTTAATTCTATAACCTCTTTTAATTTCATTCCTGGATTATCTTACAATTACTTTTTTATAAATACAAATTCAACGTTTTGATTTGATTAAAACTTTTTACTAATTATAAAATTAAAAATAAATAAAAATTATCATTTCATCCATAAAGTTTTAAGTACTTTTCACATAACTAATTTTAAACGATAACATTTACTCAAATTTTTGAAAATTTTATAAGATTTTAATTTTTTTTTAAATGTCACACGTTTAGTAATACTTTGTAAACAAAATTAATACATGATCAAAATAATATAATAAATAAGGGATTAAATATATTAAATCGAAATAAAAACAGACCGATGTATGATTTTTCAACACGTGTTTATAAAAAAACGACTACTATGATTCATTAACTAGAAAAAATAAGTACCTTATCTAATGATAATTCGTAAATGATATATATTTTACATTATATATGTATCAACATCCATTCTTATTCGCAGATCGATTTCATTTTTAACAATCTGCGCATGACGTAATAATGTTACCACATTATAGATAGTTTTAATAAGTAATTTATATGTATTAGATAATACCACCTATTTTAAAGTAAATACCTTCCTATTTAACCTCATATAGTTACTTATTTTATTATTAGTATTATAACGGATAGAATAAAGTTATGTATAATTACATTAATCTAAAATAAACATATAGGCCTGTAAATATAATAACATGTTAATAATAATTGTTATTAGAGATATAGATATGCAAAGCTATATAGTAAATAAAAGCTGCTTGTAAGTAAATAAAATATTGTTTGTTATTCATTCATTGAGAACACGCTTTACCAAAATATAAACTGCCTATTATCTAATGTTACGCATTTACACATAATAATTAATTGTAATCTATAGCAAATTTTCTGTAAGTATTTTTTAATTTTTCCGTGCTGATAAAGTATTTTATAAAGCGTTAACTAAAAAAAAATGCAATATAGCCTGTAAAAAAGTATTGTATAACAAAAAAATTAAACGTTTAAAAAGTTATACAAAATAATAATACCAATTGATTAATAAAGGCACTATATAAGATATAAAATTAAAAAAAAAACATCAATTTTTTTTTAGAACCTATTAATAAATAGTATTAACACTAGAAAACTACATTTAAATGCCTATTTAATAATTCCGATTCTAGAAAAAAATTATATAACATAGAAATATTAACCTATAATAGATAATTGCAATTTTAACTAGTAATAAAATAAATAAAAAAGTTAAATAAAACAAAAAAGAAAAAGAGAATGCGGTACAGATATTAATTACATCAATCAATCACATCATAGAAAGAGTATAAAAAGATAAAAATTACACACAAAATTACAAAGTGGAAAAAAAATGGAAATTACATATTCTACTCAAGTGAAAAAAATAAGAGCCTAGTAATAATAATTATATTAAAATAATATATTAAACTATAAATATCATCAAATGATATTATATCATTTGTAAATAATATAAACTAATAAATAACATTGACAGATGAAATTGCAAATTATTTTTTATACATATATTAAAAGAAATAATAATAATTATTTTAAATGTATATGAAGAAATACAATCATTACGACACATACATAATAACAGTTATATAAATATATATGTATAAAATTAAACACATATGATATTAAGTGCTATATAAGGTACGCTAAATATTAACAAAAGAAAAGTAGAAACTAAAGCTAAAAAAACAATATACGATTCGCCCTTTCGCCAATTATCTACCTGCTAAAAAAATATTATTAAGTAAATAAATAAATAAATAAAAATAATAAATTAATTAGTCAAAAACAATCTAAATCAAATTAAACCTTAATACCATTGGTTAGTGCTATTCTAAACAGTAGAATGCCTAACTACGAAACAATTTCAATAATAACAGTAATAATAATAATAATAAATAATACACTGTACAATAACAGTAAAACCTGTCCTATTTAATATAACAATATACAAGATTATTCAAAATAAAACAAAACGCTGAGATGCTACATAAATATATAATATAATGAGCCGGCAACAATATGCTCAATTTATTATTATGCCTTTCACCAAAATATTAAAATTAATATTAAAATTCGATCCTTTTAAATTACTGTCAGGAACTTTTAAAAATTACAATCGATGCTGAATATTCTACAGTATTTTTAAAAAGTTTATTATTTTTATTTTTTTAAATTGAAACGAATCTTCGATCTATTCTTGGAAAATATTGAATCAATCTAAAAAGCTAACATTTCCCCTCCCCCCCCCCTGATTTATCCTTTTCCATTTTATGATTATAATAAACTTTATTTTTACCTCTAAATTTATTGTAAGATTATAACTTAATGAAAAATATTTTTATTTAGATAATGTTGAATGACCAGAGAAAAAAATTCTCAAAAATTATAACCAACAACAAATTGATATTGCAGGCGAATTAAAAAAATTAATTATATTAAAAAAAACTGAAAAGACATAATAGAAACAAAGTAGATTTACATGTAGCGGCTTACAGATAAAAGGAAATAACGATTCCTTTTTTAAAGAGTTTTTAAAGGGATTCTCCGCCAAAAAAAAGCAAACACTGGTGTATAAATTTTATCCATTATTTTTCTTTTAAATTTCGAGTAAGGGATCTAATAATTTTTTTCGTAATAATACAGGATACAATTCAACCGATTAGATTTTTCAATGAATTATTAAGTTCTGCTATACGAACATCCTTATGTTACATTTCGTAAAGAATAACAACTAATTATACAATTTAATAAAACTATATCATTTTAAACTGCACAAAAGTTAAGAGGGCTTAGTAATAATAATAATAAAAATTGATTGTCCAAATGAGGTGACTGTTCTAACAAAATTTTTTTTATTTAAAAAAAAAACAATAATCAGAATTGGATTCAACCAAGCAGTAATATTTCAATGGATAAGGTTCTTTATATTAGAGACTTAATCATACTTATTCTATATAGTCGTCATAGGTGAGGATTATATCGATTCAGAAATAAATTGCTATTACAAATCTTTGTTTCAAAAATCCAACTGGTACACCAATGAAAATAGATTACGTTAAAAAATGAGAAAAAGAAATCTATTTATTAAAAAAAAAAAGATTTTGGGTTATCTTAAAGCATAAAAAAAATCTGCTTATACTAAAGGAAAGTAGAAGGTAATTTATAAAAAAAGAAAAAAGCAAACTGTAATTTATTTTAAACAAAAAAAAATAAATCTGGTACTGATAACTTAGATAAAAATCATTAACTATCAAAAAAATATAGTTTTTCAAATTAAATTTACTCTTTTAAGATAAATTTATGACTAGCTATGGTACAAAAGAGTAAAAATTAATTAAAAATAATATTAAGATATGATATTACCTTATCTTTTTATAATAACTAAAGTAATTTACTAATTTGTCAAAGGATTTAGAACAAAATTACACACAACACTGTGTTTCCTACGTTAAGAATTCGGGTAACAACCGAGGCACAAACTTTATAATTAATGAAACAGTAAAGTTAAATTACAACAGAAGGTTACAGCTCATGTAACACTGTTATGAATATGATTTGAGGAAATGTAACAAGGAACAACAAGAGGGAAATTTCTTATTAAAGGAAGAATGAAATCTATTTATTATAATTTAAATTCATAAAAAGGCACGTTTAATGAATAATATGCAACTTATGAATTTAAAAAAAAATGTCGTCTACCTAATATCCAAACCAGAAATGATAAGTTTTAAACAAATGAACTTTTTGTTTGTTTATATATAATTAACGGATACAGTTTTTTTTTTTTTATATAACTAATAACAAACAGAAACGGGTGTAAAAAAACCTTGTAAAAAACAAATTATATTTCGTTTAATAAATATTTAAAATGTTGATAAATATACTTTTTATATGAAAAGTATATTTTGAAAAGTATATGAAAAGTAACAAAAATTGGTTATATTCTATAAGACGAAAAAATTAGAATAAATATGAGAATACCGGTGTGTACAGTTTTTTTTTGTTGTAGTAATTACGGAAAACAGAAAACTGGTACAATTTTTAATAAATATTTGTAATTAAATTTAAACTGGTAGTTAAGATTAGCCCCTTATTAATATTCGTAGATGTAAGACTATAATTATTTTATACTAATGATGTAAGACCTAACGGATGTCATTGTAAATTAATTAGACATCATTAAGCTAGATAAGAGATAAGTAAAACTAAGGTGATCATATTAGACAACTAAGAGGAATAAAATGTCGTAGGAAGAAATCGAAATAAAAAAAGGTTAAGATAGAAAAAAATCGACAAAATTTTTAGAAAAGGAATGAAACAAAATGGCCGGAAGAAATGGCAAAAATTGTTTTGTTTAACCAGGAAGTTTGAAAAATAGAAAAATTGAATGAAATCTGAGGACGGTTAATTATTACAGTAGAAAAAGAATGTTTTATACATACCGCTGATGAATTAATAATAAGTAAAATATTTCGTATAGCATATCTAGAAAAAAATTGTAATTTAAAATTATTTTAAATTGAACTTAAATTAATAATTTTTTTAATTAGAACGGTACATATATACTATATATATTACAGTGATGACGTAAGGAATAGGACACCACAGATAAAAAAGAGACTGCCGCAGAGCATTTGTCTAGATGGATCAAAGAAATAATATGATGTGCATTAAAGATTACAAAATTAATTATAGTTTAAAAATATATGTAATTAAAGTTCATAAGCACGTGAAATAAGGTTGAATATATATGACGTCTAAACAGAAGGCGTAAATGAAATTTATTTAACCAAATATTTATGTGCTTTGAACGGGAAAAAATTCAGGTTTTAATTTTTAAAAAAATTAATATTATAAAAAAGTTAGGTACAATTAATATTAAATTAAAAGAAATTCGTTCAATAGTATTTTAAAAAAAAAAAATAGTAGGAAGATTTATAATATAGGAATTTCTTATAAGCCAAAGCATTGCGTTGAGATACACGAAAAAAATTATTTTTGTCAAAGATTGGATATTCATAAATATAAACATATGGATATATTAGTTTTAATATTCTTTTGGCCGGGATTCCCCCTTAAAGTTAGGCTAACAACAGAAGGGAAAATGAATAGTAGCGATCGGTGTCTGATTTCGGTTCGTACACTACAGAAACACACCATGTCTCTGACGTCATAATTATACTCGAGCCTCTTACTGCGTTTGTCAATCTAAAATTTCTTCCTGTGCTTTTTGTATGGGTTTTTTTTATATCTGTGTAATGATATTATAATAAAACATTTCAAAATGAAATACTTTCGCACGCAAACATTATGTATATATTTGGTTACTTTGGTTAAGTATTTTAAAATTTAAATACAAAAAAGAACTTCTCCCCGATTTACTCTACTTACTTTTCAATGAACGAACAGTTCGTTATTGAACTCTAAATATGTGTGTGTGAACACTTTTTATTTCGGATTAAGATTAAACATTATTAGAAGATTATAAATATATACGAATTGTCGGGATCGGCCCTTTAAAATGGCCTCCAAAATTAAAATTTTGTAATAATCATTACGTAATAACGGTGTAAACTATCAAGTTTTCTCAAACGCACTATAAGATTTACTAAAATAACAAAATAACAATTTACGTGTTAAATTTGTAAATTACGTGTAAGATCTCAAAATGGCAGAAAATCTAAAACCTTTTTTTTGTAACTAAAAAAAAAATGCCATTATTTTGTACATTCGTAATTTTAGTTTTGTATTTAGGCGTACTAGCAGCCAGCAATTGTTTACTTTTGCGATTAGGGACGAAATTATGGAATATACTAAAGGTTTGTAGGGCCCAAAAGATTGAGTTTAAAGAGAGCACAATTTTGAAGCTCAGCCAATACTATGGTAATGTTGTGGCAGCTTATACAAGTAAAGATGTCAAATCTATGAAACAAGCAATAAAATAAACAATATTATCTACGCTGCATCATTGTATTTCAACTGAAAATGAGTAAAAAAAATGGAAATAAGTTAAAAATGGAAAACAAGGTAACCACATCGACAGTGTTAGAACGCTCATCAGTATATTTGCATTAATATACATAACACGAATTTATCGGAGGCTCACTGATGAGAATTTAAATCTGTGTTTGAAAGGAAGAACTCATACATCCCAATAAGAATTTCCACAGTTTTTTGTGGCAAAAGTAAGAGAAAACTAAAAGTGTTTCGCGATCGGTAGTACAATAAGCACTGGCAGAGGCAACGAGAGAGTTTAATTTTGGTAACAGCAGTAATAGATAGTATGGAAGAAGCTTCTGGTATCCTCAGGGAAAATGTGTGGAATCTTAGCAAGAAGATGTTTCACCGAAAAAAAAGAAAATTATAATGATGCGATCATCAAAATTAAAGGAAAGAAGGAGTAGGCTGTGAGAATGGAACATACAAAGAAAGAAGAGAAGAAAAAGAAAACAGAAGATTTCGCATATGTAGCTGGGGAATTCTAAATTAGATAAGGAACAAAGTGAAAAAATTATCTGAATATGATTTTGTAACTTTAAATGTCAATTTAAGTTCCTTAACAGGTAGAGATGTAATTTTTTTTAGTAGATTTTGCTCTCTATTTTTCCAACCGTGGATACACTGACATTTCTGCATATATAAAAAAGGAATAAATAATAACGGTAAAATATTGCTCTTTGGAAGAAAAATTATCAAACTTCCCATTCAGAGAAATTTTAAAAAGTTATCTTCAATTTAAAAAAAAAAATGCATTAAAAGTAAATTAGTTACGATATTTTTTCCGTAAATCCCTCATTTTCATCCCCACCTGAATATTAGGGGGTGGGGTGAATTCTTTGACTAAATATTTAAAAAAAAGATGGAAAGTAATACTGAAATTAATTAGAAGGACCTGGAACTCGTAAAATATAAAGCTTAAAAAATGATTTTTGTAAGGCTTCCCTCTTAACATACTTTAAAACAATCTTTTTAAAAATCAAGATGAAGTAACATTTTCTAAATATTTTGTGGATTCTCATGTAACCATTAAATGTGTAGGTGAAGAGTAAGCAATGAAAAAATGATTTTTAATTATTACATTTTTTAAATTAAAAAATATTATTATGATAAATAAATTATTATTAACGATAATGAAAGGTGACTATCATAAAAATATTAGATAAGCTATCAACAGATCAGTAATAAAGAAGATTTTGTACTACTAAGGCGTTTCTACATTTTAAATATAAAATGAAAAAACTGCATACGGCTACATGTTAGTGTGTAGTAATTAAATATTTTATATAATTATAATAGAACACTTAAACTACGATCAGCAAGTTATTTCATTGGTGAAAGGCAAATAATAACAGAAGTAGAGGCGAGTTTAAGCCTCTACTGTATATTAACAACGTATTATCTACATCTAAGCTAAGTTTTAGTCTACCCGTGCTATTTTTCAACAACTGCACGAAAATCTGTAGTCTTCGGCAAGCTAGCTGAAAGAATATTAAGTGATACACCGCGCCATGCTCCTAATATGTATTAATATTTAATATAATAAACAATGATAATAATATTGATAATAATAATAATCAATTGATAACTAGGAGAGCCAACCAATCAATCAACACATGCAGGCCGGGCGATGTTGTACGAATATGGTTTTTTAATTTTTTTTTTAATTTTGTCTCCGCTAGAGAGAAAAGAAGGTGTTAGTACAGGAACTACACTACCGGGCCTTAGCCTACCTGAAGATTGGTCTTCTTTAACAGCTCCATGTTGTACATTCTTTTTATGATAATTGGCAGTTGTGATTCCGGCTCCAGCACAGCTCTCATCACACGGCTTCAATCAAACAGTTACATCATTTGTCGTAAGAGAGATCGTAACAATACGATTAGTACAGGCTTTACGCTTTACCAAATAACATTATCTCAACAAGAAACTTAAATAAAATAATAAAAATTATATGAATATCTGATATAATATTTCTGTCATTTTTAAAGTAATACAAAAAAATGTATATATATTATTATAAAATTATCAGCCACAACTTATTTTTTAAAAATAAAAATAATTATAATTTAAATACACATGCTGCAACAAACAAATTATTATTGTTTTTCTTTAAGTAAATTTTATTTACAATAAAACGAAAAGTAAAAACATATAATTTCAAATGTACTTTTAATAAATAAGGTAGTAAATGGTATTTTATCTTTACAGAAGATAAATTTATACAAAAATATTTATAAAAATTTTATACGAAAAATATCAAATTAATCATACCGATTAGAAAAAAAACATGTTTAAAACCGAGTATAAAACCAGCAAAAATTATAATTCATTATATTAACAAAATGTTCATTAAATTAAAATAAATAAGAACGAAAACATAAACATAACATCACTGGTATATATAAAATATGAACAAAAGATGTCTGTCTAATAATCTAAACATTGAATAAATTGTGTTAAAAAATAAAAAGAAAAAATTATTTTCTGGTTAAAATATTGCAAAACATTTTTTATAGTTAATATACTTGATACACTCTCAGTTAAACATTTTCACACATCTATACATAAAATACTTTTACCCCTAAAAATTAAGAAAAGGGTAGATTTAAAAAAAAAAGGTTCGGGGGCTTGTAGTTCCTACAACCGTCATGACAGTAGTAACCCTATCGGGCTGAAAAAACATATGAATGTACAGATTAAAATGCTAACAACGCAATGTCGATGAAATTTTCCCAATGAAAAATATGAAAATAATTACACAAATTTGGATCGTTTATTCTAATTTTTTTAATTTTAAAATCCCTAACTAATGAAAAATAATAAAATTAATTTTATAATAAAAAAAAAAAAAAAAAAATAGAATTAACCTTCGTATCTCAAGAGGGGTGGGATGATTATACTCTCTCAGATACTATATCATTATTAAAATAAATTTCTACTTGTGAACAAATATAACACCCAGAACATTTGGTTAGTTTTTCTTTTATTTGGAAGAGTGGGAGGGCAGTTTTGATTACGTCGGAAGAGTAAAAATTTTTATTGCATTTAACATTTTCTTGAATTTGATTTCTTAAGAACTTCTGTTTAAATAGAAATTTTAATTCCCATTTATTTAATATTATAAATAATAAAAAATCATCATTTACGCACCCTCCCAAAGTGTTCGGATGGTAAGTCGTGTACTCTTAACTTTATTTCAGCTTCACTGTTTATAAAATAGACATCAAACGATTTAGCTCAATTATAATTTTTATATGACGAGTTGAAAATAAGTTGGTCGACAGAAAAAAACATTTTTCTTCATTAAAAGAAATACAATTTATATGAAATACATTATTCAGAATATCAAAGAGAGAAATGGATAGAATTTTGAGTTCAGATATATGAAACTTTTTGCCATATTTATCCTCTTTGCAAATTAATGAAGAAAAAAAATTGATATAAAAATATGTCTGGAAACTCTTTGATCACATGTTAGGCGGTTAGCGAAAGAGTTTTGCTCTAATAGTCAAATTATGCTATACTTGACGCTAATTGATGCTAACTCTCCGGACGCAAATTATTAGACAAACTTTATTTTATATGTAATCTTATATGAAACATTGAAAAATAAAAATGGGTCCCAGAATTTAATCTCCAGTCGTTTCTATTTCCGTGGTGTAAACCCCCCGCCAAGAAAAAATGCTTTTTATTAGAAATTTATTTTTTAAATATTCAATAATCGAATAAAACTTCGACAAATTTGTAAAAAAATTAATTATGAAAAAATTATGTAATTTAAGTCACCGAATAAAATTTTTAAAAATCTATTTTTGCAATAAACCAAATGCAACAAAAGGAATTTTGAAAATCCTGAACTATAAGTGAGGAAAAAATTCTTGTATAGGTGTTGGCCAAATTCCAAGCTGTAAATTCTGGTATCAGGGTATTGGATCACAGTTTTCTTGTTTCTTGTAACTTTTTTTATAAAACAAAAATAATATATCTCTTCTTACGATAGATGTGTTAAAAAGTGATGATTGACTGAAATAAGGGATTTCAACGAAGTCGATTTTTTATTTTGCGAGTTAATAACAACGTACTATTGCACGATCAGGTGTCACGGTGCACTGTACTTTTTTAAAAACCCAAGAAATATTACGTACATTTGTAGGAGAGCAACCCATTATTTTATATTTTTTCTTTCAATTCGCCGCCAGAATAGATTTTATTACAATGGTTGATATAGTGGTCTCGAGATCCACTAACTTTCAAGCGCTTGGGTAAAATGACTGCTAACGAAAATAGATATCTGTAGTGCTGTTTCTATTTTTATTCGATATTGTTAAAAAATTTAAAGAGACCAATATTTTGTACATATTGGTAAAAATGACAATTATTTACGCATATTTACGATAATCACAAGTCATACACTATAATCAAGGTAGTTTAAAAAGTATTTTTTTTCTTTTTTTTGGGGATATTTAATAAATAATTATTACTAATAAATATATAAAGTGAAAAATGTGAAGTAAAGAAAAAAATAAAATTTAAGATAAAAACATTAAAGAATGATATTTTAGAAATAATAAAGATTGCCATTAATTAATAATAAATCTAAGAAACAATAGAATGGAAAAGCTAAGAAATTGGCAAAACTAAATGGGATTGACCTATTTTCTAAAAAAAACATGAACAACGAAAATCTATCTCTATATGTGCAAAATTAAAGCATTTGAATAAACCGATTTGTTCAAAATCGTTGTACGTACGTTAGAATCTTTGACGATGATCAAACATGGATCTTTAAGTTTTTTAAGTAAAATATCTTTACCGAATTTTCTAAGAAAAGTACGGTTATTTTCCGTCGCATGGTGAGAGTGGGGTGAGGGTGAAAACGGATTTTCTTTACGTTTTGAGGTATGAGGAGTACGAAAATACCGTTTTCTAAACTTGTTGTTTCCTTATATATTTACTGATAGGTCTCTGTGTAAAATGTTGTGGCTCAAAAATCTCCAAAACTACTACATAAATTTTATTGAAATTTAGTTATGCTGTAGTAGTATATCTGTGTTTACGCAAGTAAAAATGTGATGCAAGATTTATTGGGTCGTTCTTGAGTTACGTTGGTCCAGAAATTTTGTGGCTCGGAAAATCTCCAAAACTACTAGACCGATTTCACTAAAATTTATATATGCCGTAGTAGAGTGTCTGAAGCTGTGCAAGTGAAAGAAAATTTGATGAAAATAAGTTGATTCTTTCTTGAGTTACGCTCAATTTAAGGTCAAACAATTTGAATAGGGCAAGTTAGAAGCGTGGTTCGTTACGATACCGCAAATTACAACGTGAAAAGAAATAAAATAACGAAAAGTCGGTCTTTTAGCACAGAACAGCACAAGTGTTTTTTCTCTTGTATATACACTTAATATATTAAACCTCTCCACCACCATCACACTCACAAAAATGCTGTATCATAAATTTAAAAAGTAACAGAAAATGTGTGAGAGGAGATTGGCTTAAACCCACCAAATTTTAAGGATGAATGATCCAAAGATGAATGTTAAACAAAAAAGAAAAAATATATAAGAAATTCCAAACTTAAAAAATCGGGACCTAATAAAGAAAAAAAATTGCAGAAAGGAGTGTTTTCTAAGTAACTCTAAAAAAAAAAAAAAAAAAAAACGAAGAAACAGAAAAATTAAGATAAAAAAGGCAAGTGAAAGATTTAAAAAGTATTGATAGGAAAGTAAATGAGGGATGCTAAGAATAGCGTTAAAAATTATCTATAGATGCTGAAAATAGGGAAAATAATATTCTATTAAAATACACCCATACACATACCTCTTAACTGTAATAATAGATTTAATGAAGAGTTTGTAATTAAAACAAGATCTGAACTTTAATAAAGAAAACTGATTCCTCAAATTTTCACTAATTAAATTAAGATTATTTGCTAACCTTAGCGTGGCGTATTATATTTAATTACCAAAAAATAAATAAATAACATACTTTCAAATCTCATAATAAATTTTTTAAAGAAAGTAAAAAAATATGAGTATTTACTTACAGTATCGGTTAAGCAAAATTTAAATCTAAGTAATAAAATAGCTGTAATTTGGTTGAACCTTACATTTTGGTTACTGAGGCACACACAAACTCACAAGAAATGTGATACAGAATGAAATACTGTTCTTAATTTTCATTAAAAAGGGAACGTAAAATAAAACTTTTAAATGAATCTTCTATTTCGTTTAAAACTTATTAAATGATTTATGCTACTGTTTTAAATTCTCAAAATAACAAGTAAAAAAGTTAAATTTCACGTTTTAGTCTAGTCATCAATATTATTTCTTTTTAACTAGTAAAACCAGATTATTTCTTTTCTGGTAAAACCAGAATGAGTTTTCTGATAACCAGATATTTTACTGTTGGAAAAACAATTATCTAATGATTAAATGGAATAGCGGTAATTTAAAAATCGATTAAATGTTATTTTAACGCCAAGACGTTTACTAAATTTATAAAAGTATTATTCCTTACAGGTAGGAAAAATATATTTGTCTAATTATAATAAAAGCGTAAACATACATAAATATTAAAATGTGTATAGTCAATGTATAAACAGATTCTAGATTATACTAAGATATAAATTTACAGGTACTTAGGCGTATTACTATCAAAAAAGTTGTAGAAAATTTAGTTACCACCAATACAATACAGTGTATTCAAATCCTTTCTCTATAAATCATATAAAACAATTCTTACATGAGCTTTTTAGTTTTTCTTTTTATTGACATGAAATTAGAAAAGATACAGTTTACCAGAAGATTTTAGGAAGAGTAAAATTTAAACAGTTTATAAAAAAAATCTCACAACAAAGTTATTGTACATTCCTGGCATTCGATATTTATTCTTATATACATGGAAAATAATGAAACATGGAAAATAAATTTAAATTTTTTTACTTTTTTCTGCTCCCCACCCCAAAATCACCTCCCAAAAAAGGTTTTTGATTTATTCTCGTTTAAATGGAAGAAACTACAACAAAAAAAAACGACTGAAAAATGTACAACCAATAAAAATGTTACGCAAGATTTCTTTTTTAGGCGTAGAGGTTAATTATGATGAAATTTTATTTTAATATTAAAGGTAGATTTCACCGGTGCTAAATAGGGGGATAAAAAATATTTCCACTTTAAAGTTAAGAAAACCTTCATTTTTGCTCAACACGACAATGGTTGCACGTGAAAAAAGGTTTGAGGTATGTAGCATACGACAAACCCCATCTTACAATTCCAGCAACATTTTGGTCATCCCTTGCCGTAAGTGTTGGTCATATCAAAAATTGTTTCACACAAAAGTTTTAGGTAATGTTTAGAGGAATGAGGATCACTTTAAATCGATTCGATAATGTTAAGGGAGGCATGATTTTTTTTGTCTTCAAAACCCATTTTTTCCACCCCCTGAGCCAATGGTTAGTGATATCAAAAAAACCGTACCTATACAAGTTTTACACCCTTATCCAAAAAATAGTAGGAACTTAATTAGGAAATTAGGCCCTTATCCAAATAGTAGTAGGAACTTAAAGAATTCGATATTTTAATTGAAAGAGTTACAGCGATATTTTGTTTCTTCGAATAAGCCCCCCCCCCCAATTTCCACCCCCCATGGTCTCATTTTGCACATAAACTCGACCAATATCTTGAATTTTTATATTTTACGTTTGAAAGTGATTGGTGCAAAATTACGGCATTTATCGTCTCCACAAGAAAGTGAAATTATATAAACTTTTGAACTGACGGTGGTTTTGGGGTCTGGAGGATGTGAAACGCGAAGATATGTAAAAAAATTTTTCGGTCGAATCATGGTACCCATTTACAATAGGTAGCTTTCTTATGAAATCTACTTAAAATGGAATAGTGTAATTGTAAAAAATCTAATATTATTTTTATAAATTTTAAGATTACAGTAAACTAATTGTGTCATCAAATGTATCCCCCGTCATGATTTAATGATAGTAAATGACCTTTAATTGAAATATTAAGCGTAACATTAACAAAAAAAAACCCCAATTAAAAGTAAATATAACTAAAAATCATATAAAAACATTAAAAATTAATACTTATGATTAATTTAAATAAATAATTAATATAATTTAAAAATTTTAACGATAAAAAAACAAATAAGTTCTGGCATAAATCACTACTATTATATATGAATGTATATATTATATATTTAAAAAAATACAATAACCTATGTAATAAAATATTTATTTAATAAAAATAATGGAAAAAAAACAATAAACTTTACTACATAAAAAAAACCACAAAGTAAATCAACAAACATCCTATTATGTAAAACATACAAACATAAAAAGTCATTAATAAAAAAAAGTATAAACAAAAACTACGAACATTTATATTGCAATAAAAAATAATAATTCTATTATGAATTGAAAAATATAATTTTTCATTTCAATTCTTGTTGAGATATGTAAATTGATAAATAACAATAGCCTGCCTGTTATGGTAACAATTTCTGTCAACTGCTGCTCTACCATTATTGGTTTTTAATTTTAATTCAATACAAAAAAATAAAACTAATAACCCAATAAAACAAGTTATTCAGTAAAAAAAAATTAAATACAGTAAAATAAAAACGTGATTTTTTTGAAATACGAAAAATCAATTCTTTTATAGGATTTTTTTCATTGTAAATTTATAAAAAACATTCAATCCGATTACAAAAATTAAATATTTCATTCAAAATGTCCGTAAAAAAAGATTATAGAAGAACAATAAACAATATTTCATAAGTTATAATAATTCTTTTTTTTTTTGCTAATTTTTTCTAGTAATAAATAAAACTTAAATAATGTATGAAAAAGAGTGACTTTCATACACAGATGAATGAGTTATAATACAGTCGTTCGGAAAGTTGCTGTGATATATGCTTTACATTTATGTGGTGCATTCTGTTCTTTTGCGTTAGATTGGAAGCCCTGTAGGTTCGTCGTTACACAATTAACCACACATCTCAGGAATGGCCGAACTGAGACTGTACAAGACTACACTTCATTTACACTCATGCATATCACCCTCATTCATCCTCTGAAGTATTATAACGGTAATAAAACAAGAGGCTAAACAGGAATATTCGTTGGGCGTTGCTCAGTAAGAAACCAAGACGTCATTTGTTGAGTAGTGAATGAATGTCCTTCGCTTCGTTTCATTTACCGGAATCAATAGTTGCGAGAAACGTAATGGTTCCTTTCGGTAGAGAGCACGTCTTTCTCGTTAAACACGTCTTTCGTGAAGGTGCCAAATATAATGATTTAGTGAAGCACAAGTTTTCTGAAAAGTTTCCAAATACTCCTGTGTTCCTCACCGCAAAATGAAATTCGAACTCTTATCGAAAACTTTCGGGCAACAAACTCTGTTGAAGACGCTGATCGAAACGGAAGACCATTACGAACAAAAACTGCTTGATATTTAGGATGCTATGGCCGAAAGTACATCGAAGTCAATACGTAATTTAGCACAGCAGTAAGATATCGGACTTGCCATCCCACATAAAACTAAAGAAAAGAACTGAAACGTTTCCTCTAAAATGTGATGTGTGTTTAAGAACTGAAACCTACAGCTCATGCCAAAAGACAAAATTTTATTGACCAAAATTCCGTAGGTATTCTCGATATTATTACGTTCTTTTACAGATGAAGCGTGGTTTCATTTGGGAGGGTATATTAATTCACAAAATACATGACTGTGATCGATAAATAACCCCGATGAACTGCACGAACAATCTTTACACGAAGGGGAAAATTGAAGTCTGGGTCGGTGTGAGTAGAGAACGCGCATTGTAGGTCCAATCTTTTTTTCAAAATACTATTTTGAAAAAAATAGTATTTTAACTATTTTATAAAGTATTTTAAAAAAATAGTATTTTAACTATTTTATAAAGTATTTTAAAAAAATAGTATTTTAAAATAACGAACACTATTTTTTTCAAAATAGTGCTCGTTATTGTGCTGTTTTAACAAACTTCATTACTCAGTTGACAAGTGAAAATCAATCACAGATGGTTCCAACAAGATGGCGCCACAGCGTACACAGCCAACAGGTAAATGACTATTTTAAAAAATGTCTTTGATGAACAAAATCATTTTGAGGAGTTTGTGGTCTGTACCATCGTCCAGTCTGACTCCCCCAAATTAGGTTCTACGGGGGGAACAGAAAAACAAGCAACGTATCGCAACATATCACGCACGATTGACGAACTAAACACCGCAATAACGGAATACGTATTTGATATTCCAGTTCATCAGCTGGTTAAATGTAATATCCCTTTCTATAAAATGAAACAGAAATACAAAAAACGTTTCATTGCACTTCCATAATTCCAGTGCACAGCAACTTTCCGAATGGACTGTAAAATTCCTAAGAAAATCTTCCTTTTTTTCTATAGCTCCAAAACAAACAAAGAGAGAAATGAAAGAATTCAATAAAAAACTTGTGAGAAACTTAAAAAGTACTAACAGGAAAGAAAGGCGAGGGACATTAAAAAGTATTAAATACAGCCCTATAGATGTCCGAAACGGAAAAAAATTAAAACAAGATTGTTTTAATTTAACATTTTTTCTCTATGAAGGATTATACTTTTTACAAGTACAAAAAAAAAATGCATTATGATCATTTTTATCAGTATTTATTGGAATATTTCACTGAAAGTTTTTTGTAGCATTAACAAAAATTAAACACAAGCAGTAACGCAATGTACATAAATTAATGAATTCACACTCGCTTAACTGGAGAATATTTAAAATATAAAACATTTCACGGGACAAAATAAGGTTATAGCTATCCAACTATTCTTTTTTTCTTTTTCCTGTTTAGCCTCCGGTAACTACCGTTCAGATAATACTTCAGAGGATGAATGAAGATGATATGTATGAGTGTAAATGAAGTGTAGTCTTGTACATTCTCAGTTCGACCATTCCTGAGATGTGTAGTTAATTGAAACCCAACCACCAAAGAACACCGGTATCCACGATCTAGTATTCAAATCCGTGTAAAAATAACTGGCTTTACTAGCACTTGAACGCTAGAACTCTCGACTTTCAAATCAGCTGATTTAGCTATCCCACTATTAATTTTATTAAAGCTAACTCAGACAAAATTCATTAAAAAATTATTAGATTACCATTTACCTTCATAGAAACGATTAATTGGATTTTAATTATTCAACTTCTGAAATGGATCAAATCATGTATGTACTTCAGAATCATCCTCTCTTTACAGAACGAATTATTAAATATTTAACTACGATTATTATTACCGTTTTTATCCGGTAATATTTAATATCACTGTTATTAATATTTCATAATATCACTATTTGTACTGTCAATCACTTTTTATTAATTTCTATTTTTTTAACATGTAACTAAGAACATAAGAAAAAAATGTTAAACCTAACGTTTGTTGTCGATCTGATATGAATTAATTAAAACCTACCCCAAAAATAACAGTCATTACAAGCAAGAATAACAAACACTTCTTGGCAAGCTTACTACGAAAAGTGAATTGTTGTACTGTTCTCTTCCAGAAGCCGAAAAATTCAGCATATCGAAATGATAAATACATCAAACTGAAGGTAATATTTGTTTCAAAAAGCGACATCTTTACTTATTCTCTGAAACGTAACTCTAACTTAGCTTAACATGTGCTTAGATAATTTGCATACATCACCAGGTTTAAGAAAGAAAGAGGAAAAAACAAAAAAACTAATTTTCCCCTTTTGTGCTACGAAACAATGCATTTACCATATACGATGGGGATTGAAAATTCTAGGATTTAAACCTTTTATAGTATTTTATACTCAGAGGTTTCTGCTGCTGAAATAAATAAAAAGAATAAGGGGGTAAGTAAAATGAAAACAAAAGATCAGAATAGTATTCGATGAGATGAATGTAACAGAAATATAATTCCGTAAATGTTAATATTTTTAATTCTAAAAGTTAAATAAGAAAGTGAACTTCACGGAGAAACAACCGTAGAATATTTTTTCTTAAGTAAAAAATACGTTAAAACATTATTGAATATAAAATATTTTGAGTAAATCTTAATAAAATATAAACAACGACATCCGAAAATACGGACGGAAAGAACAGAGATGTGTATAAAAATCTTTAACAGAAAAATTTAGTAATAAAAGCAAGAATATTTTAAATATGAGCTCGTAATAGCATTAAAAATGAGATATTAACGTCTAAAACGTATTAAACCAGATGTTGGCACGATCAAAGATGAAAACTTTTCAAGATTGTGATGGATGTTGTTATCTGGCTGTATTCATTATATATATCGTTCGAAAACAGAAACGATCGGTTAATTAGATAATGACGGTAAAAAAAGGATGTTATTAGATAACATGAAAAAAGGCTTTGGTTCAAAATACAAAAAAAAAAAAAACAGAAATAAATAACAAATAGGAACAGAATAAAAAAACCACTGTTCCTTAGCTCTGAGATATTTCACATATTATCAAGAATGTCGTAAAGGGAGATGAGATGACGACAAAAGTTCTATCAGTTGAATGATGTTTAGATAAAAGAATTTTAAACCGAATGCGGAGAAGCAGTGGCAGTTGAATGACAAAAGAGTTCGATGAAAGTTCCTATTTATAAAAAGCACGATTCCTTTTAAAAACAAATTTTGAATAAATCATGAATTTATTCAATGTATCCATACACTATATCTATACTCAAACAATAGGTTTCTTAAGGTCTTCTGAAAAGCCCTTATCTATATAAATAAAAGAATATGCAAATAAGTGATTCAAAATCAACGCCCAGCAAAACCTACTGATTATAATTTGGTAAAAATTTGTATACCCGTTCTTCATACGGTGTAAGTGCATATTAAAAAAAGAATTTTTTTAAATTCCGAGATTAGTCGGTTAAAATGGAGTAACAATGAAATTTAGTATTTCTTAAACTACTCTGTAACAAATGAAGATATCGCAACTTGATTTTTGTGTGTAATCTTCATGTAAATATCTAAAAACCAATTTCTAGATTTTTTGAAAGTTCTAGACTTTTTTTTTTAATTTCTCGGTAAATCAAGATATAAACTTAATTTTTGGTGTGTGTAATCTTCAAGTGAATATCTAAAATCCAGTTTCTAAATTTTCGAAATTCGACCTTGAAATTCCTTTTTTAAAAAAAAGGAAAATCGTTTTAAAAAATTAATGAAAATAATTCCCATTTCCGATTATACTAAGATTTGGGCTTTAAAATACTTTTCAGATATATATCTAAAAACTATTTTCGATTTTTTTTTAATTTCAGTTTTTTAAGGAGTGTGACGGTGTAATTTCAGTTTTTTAAGGAGTGTGACTGTGTACTAGTAACGCGGCAGTAACCACTGCCACTTTTATTGTATGTGCGACGCGACTGGCTTGCGCATATGACCCCGGTTACTTGACGAAAAACATAAAATAAAAAAAATAAAAAATTGACTGTGACGGGAAACATGTGAAGTTTAACAATAGGAGAAATAGAAAACGAAGATAAAATAGAACATTAAAACAACGAAGTTTTAAATAATTAAGAAATTAATTAAAAGGTTTCGTCCAAACACACAATGAAAACAATTTAATATTCTACAACTATCATAAAAATAATAAAAAATTAATTGGAGGTAAATTATATAGAATGTATTAGGTACACCAAATACATTTAAAATATCACTTTCGGTACGCCGGAAGGTGGAGGTAGATTTCACCGGCACTAAGTAGGGGATAAAAAAAGATTTCCACCTTAAAGTTAAGAAAAACTGCAAATTTACTCAACAAGACAATGAATGCATGTGAAAAAAGGTTTCACATGTTTAGCATACGACAAGCCCCATCTTCTTATAATTCCATCAATATTTTGTTCATCCCTTGTCGTAAGGGTTGGTCATATCAAAAATTATTTCACACAAAAGTTTTAGGTAATATTTATAGGACTAACGAACATTTTAAACAGATTCGATACTGTGCCTGTTAAGGGAGATATGATTTTTTTGTCTTCGAAACCTCATTTTTTCCACCTCATGGCCAATGGTTGGTGATATCCAAAAACGCTACTTGATAAGTTGTAGGCCCTTATCCGAAGAATAGTAGGAACTTGAACTCGGATTCGATATTTTAATTAATAAGAAAGTTATAGCGATATTTTGTTTTTTTTTCGGAAAAAGTCCCCTATTTCCACCCCCATGATTTGATTTTGCCCATTAACGAACTTGACAGAGATTTTGGGTCGTTATATTTTATGTACAAATTTGAAAGTGATTGAAGCAAAATTACGGCAGTTATCGTGTCCACAAGAAGGTAATTATTTAAACCTTTGAACTGACGGTGGTTTTGGGGTCTGCGTTGTGTAACGCGAAGATATGTAGAAATTTCCCTGAAGTAGATTCATGGTGCCCATTACAATAGCTAGCTTTCTTATGAAATCTACCTCAAAAATATAGGCATAATGGATATTACACTACTGGGATAACATCTGAGAATTTAAATTGCTGTTTTTATTGGAAAGGGCTGTTATCCTTGTAAGAATATCTCAATTTCTGAAATAATATCTTCTAATTTTTTTCATTATGATTTTATATGTAATTTTCACACCATGTATTTTGAGCAATAAAAATAATCTGAATGGAAAGGCTATATAGTAATTTATTAACAATGTCAAGACTGATCATTTAATAACGCCTCTTAACAGAAAGTAATAGTAATCGATTATTAAAAAATCGATACGAGAACAAGGATACCATGGTGTTACGAAAGCACTACATTTCAATACATGGGCTGGAATTTATTACTTTTTTAGTAATTACTTTTGGTATTTTAATATTTTCATTTATATGTTTATTTTTTTCTATGGTGTGTTTACGTGTTCTAAATTCAAACGGGTTGCTAATCTAGAGCCTTTCCGAGTAAAAACTCTTTCATGGGAATAAAAACGAGTATCCCTCTCTTACAAACGGGTATTTACCTACCGGATCGATAAAAAAAAAGTGGGTAAGAATTTTTATATAAGAAGAATGAAAAATCGATTTTTCAAATCCGGCCTTTCTTAGTTTTAATTTAATTCAGCTAAAAGTATTTAATGCAAATTTTCTTAATTTTTATAAGAGGATATAAAACATTTTTATAATCAAATGATGATATTAAATTTAAGCCGAAAATATCTGTAATCTAATAATATCGCTCGATATCGTTTAGAAAAAAAAATAGTATAAAGAAAAACAGGCGACGCCGGTTAATGTCGAAAATTATATAAATAGGTATAACGAGTCCAGCGGCGGCTGAATTAGGGACACAACAAAGCAAAGACAGCTGGAGCCTACGCGAGTGGGTATTGATTTTTGCCCAAATCCAGTGACGTCAGCGAGTGCGCCATCCCTCCAAACAGCTGCACATCGCATACACAACTCCGTACTGGTTGTAGTTTACAACCATCTCATCCTGAACATCACTCCCCTTTCACTTATACGTAAATTTATAAAATAGATCGCATCCAATTACACCTTTTCTACTCGGTTATATGACGAACACGAAATTCTATGTACCTTTAAGTCTGGTAATAGTAACACGTAAAAGCCACATTTAACATAATTGAAACATCTTATAAAATTTGTTTATACTATACGAATGAGAAACCGTAACTTTCTGATAATATATTTTGTCTATATAGTATAAACTACAACACTAGATCGATAAATATAAATTTCCGAAGTAATTAGTATATTCATCGTTTAAAAATAAAACTTCCGGTTAATTTACAACATTATTTCCGCACTGAATTTATAATGCGATTCTGGATTTCATCGAAACAAAAAAAAAAGATTGTCTTCATAGCTCTATTACACGATTATAACCTATTAGAATAACACAGAAACATGATTTGAATTTTTTAGGTAAATTTTGGTAGATGTAAATTATTGATTTACTGTTAATTACAATATCTACTATATTTAATTATAATTTTATATTGCCGCAAAAAACAGCGTATGATTGAGATTTTTCAAACAAACCCATAGATTAAATTATATCTCTTTGTGTACTATATTACGCGTGTTAATATTAATTATTAATAATTCACAGTACAACACTAATAATATAAAACGGAGCAAGTTATGCCACACTTGGATGATATATACGAGTATAATTTTAACGGAAATCTTTAAACCGATGATACAAAAGCTTTGAAAAATATTTATACAAATACAAAATTTTCTTCGCTACAATAACCTTCCGTTTTATATTTTAATTTATACAAAATGTTTTCAGTTTTAATTTAATAGATTTAAGCAGCCAACAAATGAAAACTTATGGATAACAGTTATACTATACAAAGGACTTTACAAGTTTAAAAGCATATAAAAATATATTTAGATAACTTACAGATTCAATTGAGATCTCATTTCATAGCTTAACATATGAAGTTTTAACTCACATAGTTTGTTGGTACCAAATTCGGCCACGAGTGCTGTAAGCAATATTGTTAAAAATGGATACATTTATTTACTAGCGCGGAACGTGCTCACTCTGTGTTTTGGTTTCACGATTTACAGTCAGCAACTGCAGTTCAACGTCGTAGAGAGTAGGGTAAGTAATCTCCTAGTAGGTATATAATTTACTCTTGGCACCAAACCTTCGTTGAGACATATTGTTTTATTAAACATACAAAATTTCCAGCACTCCCATGCGTCCCTGAAGCTGTTTTCGAACAACTCAGAGAAAGCTTTGAACGTAGTCCGAAGAAATCAAATCAACGAGCGTCACGTGAGATTGGCAACCCACACAAACGATTGTTTGGCACGTATTAAGCTATACAAACTAACTGTGGTTCAACACATTATAGATGACTACAAAGTTGCTCGGCCGCAGTTTTGGGTGGAAATGATTAATAGAATTGCAGACAATACATTTTTAGACAATGTAATATTTGATGATAAGTCATGAGTCAACGTTTCACCTTGCCACTGATGTGGCAAGGTGTAACAGCATAACTGCCGACTATGGGGTAGCGAAAACCCTAATGAAATGATAGCCGTAAGATCAATGCTTCTTGTGCCCTAAGCAAAACGATTGAACGGTCCGTTCTTCTTCCAGGAGGCAACCGTAAATGGTATCACCTACCTGGACATACATCAAAATTTTCTAATTCCTCAGTAAGGCGGTAATGACAAAGATGGTCTCAATTACTATCAGCAAGACAGAGCCCACTCACTATCGCCTAGAAGTCTGAGATTTTCTCGATTCCCAGGTCAGTAGGTAGGTTGGTAAGGTCCAATTACATAGACACCGCGCTCTTCAGATTTGACCACGCTAGATTTTTTTCTTTTGAGGTTTCATTAAAGATAGTGTTAATGTATCACCTTTGCCTGTTCATCTAGTTGAACTAATACTTCGAATTAATGCCGCAGCTGCAGTTGTAAATAAATTCAATGTATTATTAAATTCTAATGAATTATTTTTTTAAACAAAATTAAACGTTCTATAAATGATTGTTTTTTAAATTACTGCAAAAAGGAAGATGTTCGAAAATTCTTTATTTTTGATCTCATAGTAATATTCTCCTGAGTGAGATTATTTTTAAATAATACATGTTACGTACTATTCTTTCGATTTTTTGTTTGTTGACATTGTATATTTAGTATTGAATTTTTAAAGAGTTCAGACTGATGTTATAAGGATATTTAAAAATACGTTCGCATGAAAATTCTTTTAAATTATTTGATTGGATTAAGCTAAAAGAAAAATACGTATTACCATGTTCCAGACATCCTAACATCATGTTCGACTGCAGTAAGCTTTTGCGTTATGTAAGTTTTTGCGCCTTATGCGTTAAGTAAAAATTATTTCTTTCATCCGGCATTGGTTTCGTTTTATTTTTTTGGAAATTTATATGTTTTTTTATACACTACAATTTCCGAAATGGCTCATCTAACCAGGAATCCTTTGGAAAATTTTTTCAATGCCTCTGGTCAAGCTTGGAAAGGAGCCAAATCTTGAGGTCCCCGTTGGGTAGCGGTGTCTCCCTTCATAAGATTATTTAAATGTAATAAAATCAGCTTAATGAAATAATTTAAAGAGGGCTTAGCAGTTATGAAATTTGCAAGCCGTTTTATTAAATAATATAGATTAATTTTTCAATAATAATTCCGATTAATTTCGAGGTTAAAGTTTAAATTAATTTTAAAAATTAAATACGAGGCGAAGGGTTAAACTCTGTTGATGCATTATCAACGAATTATTGTGTCATTTTCTGAATGGGGTGCCATATTCTTATCCCCGAAATCGGGGATGTCTCGAATGCGCACGATCGCACACTAGTCGCACTGTCGATTTGCAAAGCTATACAATGATTATTGACGTTTACCGACGTTTAATAAAGGGCATACGGTTAGACTGAAGAACTTAATTTCGAAAAATTGGCTGAGGGCAAGCTTGGACAGAACGAAGTCGTTCATCGTCTGGAACTCCTGCAAGGCTTGGGAACCCAGCCAACAACGAGATCGTTTATTTTGATCATTAGGAAGCTTGTTTTAAGATGGCAGACTCCATGCGTTACTTGACAAAGGACTGTTAGTACAGCGTACAATTCAGTAGTAAACTTTCTGCCCCGTTGAGACACACCGCTCATGTAAACTATGAGACCGACCGTCACTAACACCTGAGTTCAGTAGAGGAACTGATAACAGTAGGTATCATTCAATTTTCAAGGTAAATTTCGTATAGACGTGTGAAGTAAAATATGCTTAGATAAGTATAAATTAAACTGGAATTAACAATACTTAACCGATCAACTGTATTATTTATTTATAACTAGGTATCCTTTTCTATTTGATAAACTAATTGTTAATGTTTAAATAAATACGATTTATTTATTTTTGTAATACTTTACCGATGACAAGAATACGTACGTATAATACCTTAATAACGTTATAATGTACTTTAACTGTGAAAGTAATTATCGATCGACCGTAAAGGTGAAGCAAAAGAATTTTCCACTCGATCGATAATAGAACTCTGCAGAGATGCAAAACAAAATAGTCGAGAAAGGTCTTTTACTTTTATTAGCGTAACAGGAGATTTATTATTTTTTTCTAATTAAAGCATCAACTGTTAAAAGACATAAGCTAAGCGAACACGAGAAAGAATATTACATTTAAAAAATAAATAATATCATTCAATTTTATACAATATTAAGAAGCTTCATTATGTATAGTCGACAGCTGTAAAATTTGCATCTCATATATCTGTCTTTATGCATTCTGCATAAATAGTACGCTTTACTTTATTTTTTTAAACTAAATTATTGTTTACAATCTACTTTACATGTAATTTTAAAAATTAAATTAAATTTTGAAAAAATATTATTTATTTTAAATTACTGAGATTTAATTAGTATTCTTACTTTTAATAAATCAGGGAAATTTGCTTTAAGTCAGTTTAACTCTTTTCTTGCGAATTAAAAAAAAATATATATACAAGCAGATAAAAATCTTAATAAAACAATTTTCTTTAAATCTTTGAAGCGATTTTCTTTGTTTTTCTTGTATAAAAAACAAAGATATTATGAATTAAATAATTCTAAATGACAAAAACAAGAAAGGTAAAAGGTATATTGTGCTGTACATTGCAGACTACTATTTTAACATTTACAAATTTTCTGGCGAAAGTGGTAGAAACAACGAGTAGAACTGGGCTTCGTATATATTATCACTAGCTAAATTTGTGCGATCAATCGATGGAATGGATTAGATATTTAAACTATGGTATGTAGCCGAACCTCACAATAAATTTTACAAATTTTTCATGCAAAAAGCCCGGCTAAAATCTCTCTAGATCATTTTTATTCTTCATACAAAAAAAAAGCTCTTAGGTAACCGATCCAATATTTTACTGTAAATATTACGTTCAGAAATTTGTAAAAATGTGCGTCTTTTTTATGAGAAGACTGCACACCATATATGTTAAGTGAGATAACCAATGGTTATAGACGATCTGACAAGAGATAAAAATCACAAAAATAAATTAGTTATTTTTAAAAACAATAAGCATTCCATGCAAGGTTTGCTAGAGAAAGCAAGGGATGTAAAAAGGGTTATCCATTGCGTTCTTTACTTAGCCGAACGTACGGTTAAGTAACAGCACCCAGAGCCCACCAAAATGCAAGCGATATTCAGGATTAAAAATGCACGTTCATTTCTGTTCACCAAAGAGAATTAGTTAGCTATATAGCGAAATCATTATTAAAAAAAAAAAAATTCTCTCCAGGGTTTATTTTATTAATAGTAAGACCGGGCAGAAATATAATGAAAGTATAATATATCCCCTTTCTGTACTGAAACGATGTAATTTTTAACAACTTACAAGTCGAGATACATAGGATCATACAATTCAAAATATTAATTAAAAATTAAGAATAATTAATATCTTAATTTTTATATCAGTTAACCTAAATACAAATTACGATATCTCATTAAATCAATAATAATTTCAATAAATTATCTGACATTTATATTGACCACACATTTCTGTTTTGCGACGTACAAGACACATTTTATATACATATATTTTGTTTCCCTTCAATACAAAAATATTTGTTCATTTTTAACGGTCTGACCAACTAATAGGTAGTTCAGTGATTAAAATTTTAAACAGCATGATTATATTTTTTAAACAAAACTTAAATATAAATTGCATTGAATTATTACAATGTGATAAAATACGCAGAAAGTACAAAATTGTTTTTCGGGTCACCTCTACTACCTATTGTTAACAAAATAATGTTCACTTTTATCTACAAATTAAAAAATTATGAGTTAAATTTTTACAATAAAGTAAAAAAAAAGCATGTATTGGTAACTAACTACTTATACACTGTGGGTCGATTCTGACCCACAAAAGAAAAAGTTCGTTTGAGGCCAGTGTACCCGAATTAAACCCCAGAGGATTATGAGTCATTTTGAAGGATCAGATGTTACAACGAATGTAGCACAAAATACATTTGGCAACGCTAGTTTAAACAGTATGCATCTACTGTGTTACAAATCCCAGGATAGTAAATGGAATAAATAATATTCTAAATTTCTAAAATGTCCTCTTAATGTAAATAAAATGTAAAAATATTACATTTATCGAGTAAAATTAAATATTACATTTTTTCCCCATAAAACGTAAATCCGCAAGCGATAAATATTTCAAGTTATCATATCGGGAAATTTCACAATAGACGAAACTATTCCTTATTAACTTACGCAGATCCTTAAAGGATAACCGAATTTCCTGAAATCTGTTACAATTTTTTATAGTAGAAAGAAAAATAATGACATTTTTCCTATTCTTTAACGTGTTTATTTTTTATATATATATGATTTATTAAAAACAAAATAACGTTTTTTTTAATTAAAAGCTCAAAAATATTTTCATATATAAAAGTAAAGCTTTGTTAATAATCAAACTTTACAGCAGAATAGAATTTCATAAATTTTTTTTTTTTTTTAAATACAAAAATGAATATTATTTTAGGTAAAAAAACACTTAAAATTTAGTTTTTTGTAAAAGACGTATTTTTATTTCCCTGATAAATAATTTAATACTAACATTAATAAACATAAAAAAAAATCACCTGCACAAAATGAGCGCATGCTTTTGACTAATTTGGGTGTTTATTGAATTGCGATGTTGCCATATTTAGTTTAGGTCTTCCCAATGACCTAGATACCTGGATACCGACCACAACAGATATCTTTATATCTGCTGTTTAACTCAAATTAGAAAAATATTCTAAAGACGTAAAAAAAATCACAAATACCAAATAGGAATTAATAAAAATTTTTTTTAGAATCGTTTACAGCAATAAATCATATAATGTTAAGGCGAAAATATAAAAATGCACGTGTCGAAACTGAGCTAAAAATAGTATTATTTAAGTATTTATAATTCTTATTAAGTGGAAATAAATCATAATATATAGCTCTAAAAGCTTCTACTGAATGACAATAGGCCAATCTTTATAAAAAAAGAGTAGCAGAGAAAATATAATTATACTCATTTGTTCAATCAATGTTTTGTTCGAACTTGAATTTTATTACTTTATTATTGATTTAAATAAAATTACCGGTTAACATAAGTCTATTAATTTGAAATACCACAAGTATATATTTTTTCATGATAAACACTATTATGAGTCATTTTGAAGGATCAGATGTTACAACGAATGTAGCACAAAATACATTTGGCAACGCTAGTTTAAACAGTATGCATCTACTGTGTTACAAATCCCAGGATAGTAAATGGAATAAATAATATTCTAAATTTCTAAAATGTCCTCTTAATGTAAATAAAATGTAAAAATATTACATTTATCGAGTAAAATTAAATATTACATTTTTTCCCCATAAAACGTAAATCCGCAAGCGATAAATATTTCAAGTTATCATATCGGGAAATTTCACAATAGACGAAACTATTCCTTATTAACTTACGCAGATCCTTAAAGGATAACCGAATTTCCTGAAATCTGTTACAATTTTTTATAGTAGAAAGAAAAATAATGACATTTTTCCTATTCTTTAACGTGTTTATTTTTTATATATATATGATTTATTAAAAACAAAATAACGTTTTTTTTAATTAAAAGCTCAAAAATATTTTCATATATAAAAGTAAAGCTTTGTTAATAATCAAACTTTACAGCAGAATAGAATTTCATAAATTTTTTTTTTTTTTTTATACAAAAATGAATATTATTTTAGGTAAAAAAACACTTAAAATTTAGTTTTTTGTAAAAGACGTATTTTTATTTCCCTGATAAATAATTTAATACTAACATGCACAAAATGAGCGCATGCTTTTGACTAATTTGGGTGTTTATTGAATTGCGATGTTGCCATATTTAGTTTAGGTCTTCCCAATGACCTAGATACCTGGATACCGACCACAACAGATATCTTTATATCTGCTGTTTAACTCAAATTAGAAAAATATTCTAAAGACGTAAAAAAAATCACAAATACCAAATAGGAATTAATAAAAATTTTTTTTAGAATCGTTTACAGCAATAAATCATATAATGTTAAGGCGAAAATATAAAAATGCACGTGTCGAAACTGAGCTAAAAATAGTATTATTTAAGTATTTATAATTCTTATTAAGTGGAAATAAATCATAATATATAGCTCTAAAAGCTTCTACTGAATGACAATAGGCCAATCTTTATAAAAAAAGAGTAGCAGAGAAAATATAATTATACTCATTTGTTCAATCAATGTTTTGTTCGAACTTGAATTTTATTACTTTATTATTGATTTAAATAAAATTACCGGTTAACATAAGTCTATTAATTTGAAATACCACAAGTATATATTTTTTCATGATAAACACTATTATGAGTCATTTTGAAGGATCAGATGTTACAACGAATGTAGCACAAAATACATTTGGCAACGCCAGTTTAAACAGTATGCATCTACCGTGTTACAAATCCCAGGATAGTAAATGGAATAAATAATATTCTAAATTTCTAAAATGTCCTCTTAATGTAAATAAAATGTAAAAATAGCACATTTATCGAGTAAAATTAAATATTACATTTTTCCTCATAAAACGTAAATCAGCACTACTTTTACATTTAAATTTTCCGTTTTTTGGAATAAAAAAGTTAAAAAGAAACTAAATTAGCGTGGAAATCACGTGAGATTCCAGAAGTTAAAGGAATAATATTTAATTATATATTTATTTTAGTATGATTCTCAAGCTCAATAAATTCGGAAAAAAAGATTCCAAAAAGTGAAATGATAAAATGAACTTTTTTCATTTACTATTTTGGTATAAAAGATGCTTAAAATTTTCTCTCCAAGTTTTATATCAAATTATTTTTTCTTAAATTATTTTTATGATTGAAGGAATGAGTCGTAAATTAAGATTAACTTTTCTTTTTTCTGTTTAGCCTCCGGGAAATATCGTTCAGGTATAACTTCAGAGGGTAATGAGGATGATATGTACGAGTGTTAATGAAGTGTAGTCTTGTACAGTCTCAGGTCGACCATTTCTGAGATGTTTGGTTAATTGAAAACCCAACTACCTAAGAACACCGGTATCCACGATCTAGTAAAGGAACTGCCTTTACTAGGACTTGAATGTTAGAACTCTCGACTTCCAAATCGGCTGATTTGGGAAGACGTGTTCACCACTAGACCAACTCGGTCGGTAAATTAAGATTAACTGACTAATGTTAATCTACTAATCTAATCGTTATTTTTATAATTTGTAAATAATATAAATTAAATGAGATAACTAAATAGGATATAATTTTTTTTAATTTATTTAATATTAAATAATTTAATATGGCCAATCTCCGTGGCGAAGTGGTTTCCCCCGGAGGTGTCGGTTTCGAATACCAATCACGCATAAAATTTTTTTATACATTACAAAATTTCATTTCCCACGCACAAGCTTCAAAAGCTTATATGTTAATATCATAAAGCCAAAAAAAAATTGTTTATAAAAAATTAATTGAATATAACCGTAATTTAATGAGGTAATTAAAAATTATTAGTAGACCATTAGTAAACACAAGCATCATGTTTAAATCGTGTCGACCTTAAATTAAGCGATCAAACCAGTTTTCTTAAAATTTTCACAAGCACAACTTCAAATACACTACTACAGCATACCTAAATTTCAATATAACTGATCTAGTAGTTTTGGAGATTTTCGATCCAAAAATTATATTTAGGTATATGGAAAGTTACATTTTAAATGAATAGTATTTTCGTACTCTTTATGCCTCAAAACGTAATGAAAATTCATTCTCATTCCCCCAACACCGTGCGACTGTAAGTATTACCATATTTTTCTTCAAAAAGTCTGTAAAAACATAACCTGCTTTATAAAAAATCTAATAATGAAAACGTTATCAATCAAGAGGACAAGCAAAGAAATTCCTTTATCGATTAATAACTTTATAGAATTTGGTAATTGAATCGTAACGATTTAGGATTTAATCATCATCGATCTCTAAACATTAACTGACTTGATCGGAACCGTTTGGACCGACCATCTAACCCAATTATATTGTATTCAGGTCTATTGTAAACCAAATTTGCTGTCCCTACATTAGGACAGCAGGTGGGAACAAATTATCCAAGTTTAGAATTTCCCACCGTGGGTGACGGTAGTATCGTTGTCGGACCGATCAGCCGACTTCACACAGTCTAGAAACGAGATATAAGCTGTAATGATGTAGTAATGATTTAAAATTCAGCTGTAATATACATATTTAAATATTTTAAATCTCCGCAATTACTTTCTGCAGCAAAAAATTCTAGTATGCTAATTAACCGTTCTTCAACAAACAGCTTTATTTAATTTTTTTTATTTTGTTTTGCAAGTGTTTTTATTTTGTGAGCAAGTGAACTCCTTGCGATTCTATTATTAACAGTAATTACCTCTTACAAACCGATCAAGTACATACATTCAATTACAAAAGAGGGAAGAGAAAATAATTTTCCATTAACAATAAAAAAGATTTAATATTTAGATTTAACATTTTAAATTTATCTACATGTCAATATTTTATGAAATATTTTGTAAATTTAAAGTACGGATCGGCTATAAAAGTAATCAAAGAGTACGGAAAAAGAATTATCATTGCGGGTATATAGAGTATTTGTATAAATTAAGTTTTTTTCACAACCACTCTTCAACGAATTAAACTTGTCATTCTTATCAAGGTAAGTTATGCGTTAATCCTTAAATCAAGGTGAGGTTGATTAAACTGAGGGGTTTCTCTTAGTTAAGTGGTTTCATAATCTACCCTAAAACATACAACTGACAACTGTAAACGAATATGTCCAATAATACATCCGGTAGCCGCTTTACACTGTTCGAACGCGCGTACACCTACTTATTAACTTGTTTATCCGTATTAAATATTCTGAATGAGGTTTTATTTTACTAAACTAATATATATAATAAAATAAGATTGAATAATAAACGGCTTCTTTTTTTAAACAACTTTTTATTTTAAATCTCTTACCAGAGTATTTATTAAAAGAGTTTGCATTAGAAAAAAAAAAAAACTAGAAAAAACTTTGATCCTTTGTTCTTTATTTTTAAACGTACACACAATGTATAATTTAGGCAGGTAACAAATATTCCTGTTTAGATATACCTGTAATCTTCTATATGTTACAAAAACGCATTCATTTAAAATAACTAAGGTAAATGGTACTTAGTTATTTTTATAAGATGTTGTTCGTTCAAAGGGTGCCGAGGATCTTCCTTTATTAAATTTTGAACTCGAATGTACATACAATAAGGACTATAGAGTTCTTTTGCTCTCTTAGTCTTTACAAAAGAATGTTCCCTAACCTAACAGCTGGCATCCCTAACGGAAACCCCAAACGTACTGTATTATACTCCTAGACTGTACCTCTTTATATTATGCACTACGATCTATTTAAAGAGCACGTCTGCTTCTGAAGGACGTACTGCAAATCACGTTCTTACATGAGCTATCAAACTTATCTTTGGCTAGATATAAAAAAATACGTTGAATCGTCACGTAACAAACATAATAATGAAAAAGATAAGAAATAAAAAACTTTCTAAAATTTGTAATTTTTATTACTTTACGTAAAGTAAGGTTATTATTATACATGCAACTTTGGTACAATTATAATGATTGCCATTAATTAATATTTGAAAGATTATATTTTTCCCCCTCTCTTCCGAACATCATCGGTGAGATGGAGTGATGTACTCGTAAAGAAAACTAAGATTTATAGGCATTATTTTACATCTAAATCATATTTATAAATACATTTATTTTAAGTCTTGCTGAGATTACTTTAAATCTTTACTGTGAGGAAAATATCGAGTCTAAACAGGTCAATGACCTAACCTACACAGTAAATGATGATTATATTGATAATATTTATTCACATTAAAGATTTAAGTAATCTCAGAAAAACTTAAAATAAATATACTTTTCTATTAAATTAGAAGAAAAATTTCGCAACTGAAAAACATGGAATTTTAATTTACTTTCTTATGATGAAGTCAATTGAAGTATGCGAAATTAAATAATCACTATCAGATTTTTTATTACGATACCTGTAGGAAAATTTATAATCTTATGTTCTTAATGTTAATATATGTTGTAAAATTATATTCTGCGAATCACTTTTTCATTTTTCATTTGTAACATTTACTCCTCAAATTTCACAAGTAAGAAAAATAAATGAAATGTAAATTTGTACCCTGTATTTTCAAATCAGAAAAATTAATTTTTCCGTTTTTATACACGATGTTTCACGAAGAATCTGCAATACTTTACAGACGTATTCCGCTTATCAAAACAATGAAAAAAGTTCATACAAACATACGCTTCCTTAATGAGTTACGGCTAGCGAAAGATTTCGCCTGGATCTCAGCTCACCCCAATAAAATGGGGTCGTACTGAAATTTTTTGGGTGTTAATTGAGAGGCGAAATTAATGGTTTAATATGGTGTTTTACCTGAAAAATTCAATAAAATACGTCCCACAACTGTATTTCAGATATTTGTCTACTTTAGTTTTTAAGATATTTGAATTAAAACACAAAATTGGGGGTCCTAAAAAACAACTTTTTAATGTTTAGCTTAAAATAACTTTCGTAAATACGTAATAAATGCATAAACGTTTTCTACAAAACTTTTAAAGAATTTAATTCGTAAAAACGTTATGTAAGCAACGTCAATGAATACTGAACATAATGTTTTCAAATTCGTTTTTTATTAAAAACCAAACACAGCTAAACATAACTATCTGGTATAAACAATTCAAGAATCATATTTTCAATGATACCAAACCACACCCTCAAAACCTCAAAATAAAACTACAAAATGTCAGTTTCTGATAAATGTCGAGTTCAGTGTAGTAGGAAATATTCTGATCGGACCTTACGTCCTAAATCGTCGACTATGTGCGGACTATCTAAATTTTTATCAAAATGAATTTCCTATACTTTTGAGGATGTTCCACTGATAACGCAAAGAAATATGTATTTCCAACTCGACGGAGCCCCATCGCATTTTGATCACCGTGTAACTCAGCATCTTAATGAAACATTCCCAAATAGGTGAATTGGCCGAGGAGGACCAATATCGTGACCAATCAGATCTCCTGATTTGAACACGTTAGATTTCTTTATATGACCACACATGAAGTCATTAATGTATGTTCAAAAATCCAACAATGAACGTAAACTTTTACAAAGAATCATGGTTGCCACCCAAGAAATAAAAAACAGCCCACAAATGTTGGAGGAGGCAACGACGTCCTTAAATCGTCGCGCTGAAATTTGGGTTGCCAATGGAGGTGGACATTTTGAGCAGCTAATGTGTAATACTCAATCTAAGTTTACCAAATTAAATAATTTAAATGGAAAATACTATGGAATATTTCAATTTGTTTAAAATTATTTTGAGAGAAATAGACCTATAATTTAAATTTTCGTTTGCAGTGTCCAGTTTTTATTAACTGTGTTTGGTTTTCAATAAAAACCGAATTTGAAAATATTATGTTCAGTGTTCATTGACGTTGATTACATAACGTTTTTAAGAATTAAATTCTCTACAAGTTTTGTGGAAAAAGTTTATTCATTTATTACTTATTTAAGAGTTATTTTAAGCTAAACATTAAAAAGTTGTGTTTTAACCCCTAATTTTGTGTTTTAAGTCAAAAATCTTAAAAACTAAAGAAGATACAGTTGTGGGACCTACTTTACTGAATTTGTCAGGTCAAAAACCCATTAATTTCGTCACTAACTTAACATCCAAAAAATTTCATTACGACCTCATTTCACTACGTGAGTTGAGATCCAGGCGAAATCTTTCGCTAGCCGTAACTCGCTAACGAAGCGTTCCAGACCTATGTTTATATACTCTTTTTTCATTGTTTTGATAAGCGGAATACGCCTGTAAAGTATTGCAGATTTCTTTTGAAACACTGTGTATACTGAAAAGTCTTCTCTTTATAAAAAGCATGTCATATTCACATAGATTCATTCCGTCTATCTTAATAAACGCTGTTCTATTTGTCATTAAACTTGATGTAATCTACTTGTTCGTTTTGATGGAATTTTCCTTTGTGAGAACTGTTCTTCATTCACAGTGCTCAAGAAAGTACAGATGAGAATTTAAATATTTTTATGTTGCCTAAATTTCTATTTAATAGTTCTAAATCATTATTTTCAACTTTTTTGTTTCCCAGAAAACTTTGAACAATATATTTGAATCATCTGAATGCTGCTAATTCCTTAAAATTAATGTAGATGATCTCGTAAATTAATCTTGTAATTTAAATTCAATGAGTATTTCCTCTTTCAATTTAGCATCACTTAAGAAAAAGGTTTAATTAAATATTTAAATCCTTCTGTTATATTTTTATCCAAAGTATTCACAAAATTCTTCGTTAATCTATTTTTATGTACAGAGTTAACATAAAACCGATTCTGCAACGTAATCGCTGCAGAATTGGTAAATTATGTTAGAATGAAATTTTCTTAATGAAATGGATAAATTAAATAAGAAAAACATAAAACGTAATTTAAATGTTGCATTTATTTACCTTATTGTTACAAAAGATGTTCAAAATGACCACCCTGGGCATCGATGCACTTTTGTGCTCGACTGATCATATTGAGTCGTCTAACGCAAAACGTTGTTGTCAATGGCGTTGATTTCTCGTTGAATGTTCACCTTCAGTTCGTCAATATTGTGGGGATTACATGCATAAACTCTCTCATTTTTCCCCAAAGGAAAATATCGCAAATAGACAACTCTATCTGTCCACCAACAAAGTTTTCGAGAAGCAAATTACAATAATCAAGTAGTTTCGGTCTGTCTGTCTCCTTCTGTTGTTGCACAGTTGTAAAGCGGTATAATTTCAAATTTAATTCATGAAGAATTTTACGACAAGATGTGTATTTAACAGCAGATTGTTGGGATAACTTGCGTAGGGATTTTTTTGGACTGGCAGTAATTCTCCTTTCAATATTGGTAATGGCCTGTAGAGTCCTAACGGAAGCTTAACTATTTCGTTTTGAATTTGAAACCGAACCTGTTGTACGCCATTTTTAAACTACATCGTGTATATTACTCTTAGCTGGGATAGAGGCATTCGGAAATTTTTCTATGAATATTCTTGACGTGATTTTTCAAATGATCCAGAACGATAATAGGCCTCAACTATAGCTATCCTCTGTTGGATTTAAAAAGGCATTTTACACAAACACAACTGCATTCATAATACTGCACAGATACAGACAAACGGCAGCTAAAATATACATCCACTAGTCGCACTAGTTGTGTGCAAGGCTTTCATAAATAGTGTTGGGTTTCATTATGGTTCGGTTTTACGTTGCTCATTCTGTATAACACGTGACTTAAAGCAGTGATATAACATAACTGGAAAAACATGACGTGGAAGATTATTTCGGAATAATATTCTAATTTAGCGTTACTAGTATAACATAAAACACCCACTTCTGTTATTCCAAAAGTTGTGTAATTTACCAGTGTAATTGTTCCTAGTATTTAAATAAATATTAATGTATTATTTCACGTTTAATAATTCGATGTGAAAAAACTTTTAAAATTAAATGTTTTTATTTTTATTGAAATTAAAAGAAATAGTTAATTTGTCAAAATAAAGTAAATACTGAATTTTTGGAGAAAATTGTTCTCATTCTATCGAGTTGTGATTTCCCTATATCATACTAGTATTTCTTTTCTTCTTTTTTTGTAATTGATTTCCGTAAAGGCACGTTCTATTCGCTTAGATTTGAATAAGCGAGGATGGCAAATGCAGACATGGAAACTAAGCGTCGTCATAGAAAAGAGTAATAGGGCATGAATGCAACAGTTAAAGTATGATTGTGACACGTAACGTTGACAACTTGAAAGTAAGTAAGTAGATGAATTTCTTCTTGGAACAGATTTTTTTTTCATTTTCCACTGCAGTGTAAATTCATTTCCCACATCCGGTACACATAATAATTAATCAAATATTTAATTAAAATGAAAATTAGAGAATTTAAAATTATTTTATTACCTAACCATTTTATAATAAAAACATTATCATAAAAAAGAAAAATAAGGAAAGACTACAAATATTATTCGTCTTTGTTTCTAAACTTTTGCGTCATACCGATGAACTCTATGTAAGTAAATATATCGACTAATACTGATTTAAAATAGATGCAGAAAACAATATTTAAATTATTTAAAGCTTTAGCTGTCACAACGATAGAACTAAAAGTTAACTTTAACACTCTTATCAAATGTGAATGCTGCTTACCAAAATACACCGACAGTGCATTTACATGACAATGCTCTGCTGTCTACCTGTCTACTAAAGTTTACATCCAACTAAATATAGATGACAGAAAGGCATTTTATATAAAAATTGGAATAAATTTTATAATATAAAGCTAAAATAAGATTTAATTAATTGAAATTTAAAAAAAAAGTTTATCCTATTTTTTTTTACATCGGACGTAAATTTAAAACAGCGCTGGACAATTTTTATTTGTTATACCTTAAACTGAGAGAAGCTAGAGCGATTAAAATCAAAACAAGACGTAATTAAAACAATTTGAATTTCTTCTGTAAATAAACCACAAAGATGTAATACTACTAATGAGTTCGATAATTTTTTTTTCTCTAGAAATCATTAAAAAAATCAATTTGGTTCATAATATATACCGGGTGATTCAAAAAGGACTTCACAACTTTAAAAGCATATCAAAATTTATTTAGATATTTACAGATTTGGTTGAGATCTCATTTCAAAGCAAAATATATCAAGCTTTGACTTAAATAGTTCATAAGTACAGAGTATGGACACCAGTGCTGTCACCATTGTTGTTAAAAATGGATACATTTACTGGTGCGGAATACGCTCGTTGTGTGTTTTGGTTTCAAGGTTTGAAGTCAGAAACCGCAGTTCAACATAATTTTCGTAAAGTACAGTGGGGTGCCTCCTAGTAGGCATATAATTTACTCTTGGCATCAACCTTCGTTGAGACAGCTTGATCTTCTCCCAGAAAGTAACCGTAAAATATCGATATAAATATCGATATTCCTTATTTGAACGATATTGGCCAAGAACGACGACATTACTATCAGCAAGACGGGGCACCACCTCATTACCGCCTAGAAGTCCGATATTTTTGTGATTATTCCCAGGTCGATGGGTCGGTTGTAAAGATCCAATTGCGGCCACCTCGCTCCTTAGATTTGATCCCGCTAGATTTTTCTTTGTTGGATTCATTAAAGATCAGGTTAATGTATCATCTTTGCCTGCTTATTTTTCAGAGCTAAAACTTACAATTAACATCGCAACTGCAAAGGTAACGCCCACTTGCTGGCTGCAGTCTGGAATTAAATCAACTTCATGCATGTCGCATTACAAATGAAAGTCATATCGAATCAAAGTAAATGATGGATGACAAATTTGATGTATTTTTCTATAAAATGAGACCTTAATTGAATCTTTTATCTCAGTAAAATTTTACGGGCTTTTAAAGTTTTGAATCACCCGGTATTTCAATTATGACTATTTTCTATTTTAGGAGCTAATACTTTATCTGACACGTACATAAGTCTTTAGCTCCGGACAAGAAACATACTCCTCAGCCGGCATCGCCCTACGTATAAACACAAGAACAGTCTTACAGATTGAGTAACAGCTGGAATTACCTACACTCGCTCAGCTCAAACCAGGAAAAAAATGATCAAAATCAAACAAAAACAGTTGAATTGTAAGAAAGGATGTTTTATTCGCGGAGGAACCATAAAATTAAATAAGCTTACCCAAAAGAAAGTTTAAGATTACTTTTACGCAACAGACGCTGAAAATCTCTCAAAAGAATTTTTATGAACGGTTTTGCAACAGCACATTAATTATAGGCAATTGTGAATCGCCGTAAATTATATTATACGCCAAAATAGAAAATCGGAAATTAATTAACTGCAATATTAAGAGACACCGGTTTTAAAGGAAAAACAAGACACTATCATCAACATAATCAAAATCATCAAATAAAAATATTAAACATTTAATTAGACACGATAAATAAACTGTGTTATTAAAGAATTTTTTTTTTAATTTAAAAAATTCCTGTTAAATTATTCCTTTATTTATAATTATTACAAGAAATTGGGTTTTATTGGCTAACTTTTGTAAGTAAAAAATCACCAACTTTGAAAGATCTAATCGCTTTAAGAATAAGCAAACGTTTCAAAATACCTACACGAGATTAATCTACAAATATATGAAAACTATTCAAAGAAGTGACAAAAAAGTTTTGATAAAAAAAATATGTATTTTTTGGGTTACATTTATGCTAAAATAATATACACACATATGTAATAACAAAATTCTTCACTAAAAAAAATTTCAGTAAATTTGTTGTTCTGTAAAATTTATCAGTAAAAAAATCCTTGTGCAGTAGTGCCGCAAGAGGACCGACTTTTTGTTATTTTGTTTGCTTAAGTTTAGATTTATTATAATCTAAAATTTTCCAAAAAAGACAAAAAAACTTTGATCCATAAAAAAACGGCAAAAAGTACTATTACAAAAAAAATTAAAAAACTTTTCTACTCATTCACCACTGTGACTCGCTGCATAATCGCGTATGAAAAATGTATCAAACAGTCAACATAACCTCACTTTTTACGATCTTAAATTGAGCTAACTCAAGAACAACGTAACCAATCTTCAGAGGCATTGGCATAAAGACAGAGTCCCAGCTCCCGGAGTGGGACCCAGGGACAGCATAGCCGGTCCTGGTGGATCCTACTCTGGGGGTTGAGGCGGGCGCAAAGTGAAATCCGACCGGCGGGGGGAGACGTGGAAGCCCGTTAGAGTAAAGGACACTCCCCTAGGCTGTGTAATACATAACTGCAAGATCCGGCCCGGGGGAGAAGAAAAATGGAAAAAAACCAACTTCATCAAATTTTCATAGCAAATTTAAAATAGCAGTTCGTTTTGGGACACCCTTATCTTTAGTAGTTTTTTCAGAGCGTTGATTATAAATCACTCACATGTTTTATATAAAATTATAATTTTAAGTGAATGATATATTTTTGTACTCCACATATCTCAAAACGTAATGAACATTTATTTTAACCTCGCATTCCCACCATGCGACCGAAAGTAATCCCGAAATTTTTTTTGAAAAGTCTCAAAAAACTGTATGAAATATGAATTATTTTATTTAAGTAAATTTACTTTTATTAATTAAAATGTTATCAATAATCTTATTTATTAGATTAATCCGCTCCGTTAACCGAATAATCGTTTAAAATCCAAAATATACTGTTTAACTTTTTATTTGTTTTATCAGTTTTAATATTTTAACTTTGAACTATTCACAATGGAAGCGTTTATTGATTTTGTTTGAGAATATGAGTAATGAGGCGTGACATAAATAGAAATGATTCAGTCTAGGACCACTTTAACGTTACAGATGATGATATTTATAAATAAAAATACAATTACATAAATTGCATCATTACGAGTACTGAAAAGAAAACAATACAGTTAGCAAACGGCATTTTGTCTTATAAGCTATATATAATCTCCACCAATGTTTCATTTCTGTATTTTGAAGAAAATTGACATCAGCACTTTTTTTTAAATTTCTTTTTTTAAATGTTATTTAAACCTCATCCTGCTAACAAGATTAGTTAATAGGGATCTATAACAATTTTCTTAATCAATTTTACACGGAGGTAGTCAATGAAATTAGGTTAAAAGTATCCAATAAGGGTACATTACTTTATTTAATTTTTGTATCTTACTTTCTGTCATTTCTTTGAAGACATATTACAATACTGAAATGAAATTACATATTAAAAAAGCAGTAGTAGAATAAACAAGACTAAACTACGCATTGAGTGTAATGCATTCTTCTGTTCATTGTTTAAACTTTTGCTTTTGTGTATCGGTCACCTTGTTTTTAGTTTTCACTCCGACATAGTATACTGAAACTAAAACTTGTATTTCGACAATATTATAATACACCCATAACTCAAAATAAAGTGGAAGGATAGAAAGAAAGAAGATATATATTACATACATTGTTTTCATTCTTTATGAATATGTTATTTCTTTATTTGAATCAAATTACAAGACCAGATTCCCTTTATTCTTTGATTTTTTTTCCTTGAATTTCACAATATCATATAACAATAATATACGAAAAGGGTAAGCTTCAAGAGGGTATCGCGTGTACAAACAATACATAAAGTACATTAGATTACATCAAATGTTATAATATAAAGACCAGTTTATACTTTTACTTGAACCGGTTTTACGTATGCATTCGTACAGGAATAAATGTTCGCGTGAATATTTATGGATTTACGGGATATATTTTCATGATGTCTTTGATAACAGAATTATTACTTACGAGTTAATTTCAACTAAATTACTAATATGTAAGACGTGTGAACATTTCACCATACATTTAATTTAACTAAACTTCCGTTGACATCAGCTTAAGATAACAGTGTAGTATCGATTACATAAGCAATATAAACGAAAAAACCGATTAAAATCTATTGAAATATATTATATTTTTAAGCTAAATAATTCATAAAAGGATTGTAATACATCCTTTTTTTCAATCGGTAAAAAAAAGAAAGTAATTATAAATACTATTTATAAAATAATTTAAAAGCCTACTGCATATTCCGGTACAGATAAACTTAATTTTCATGGGGTTTTTGGATGACTAGTGAGAGATCTATTGTGTTTAAATCACTCTGGTGATTATGAATATATAATCATATATTTATTTATATATATATATATATATACACACACACACACAACACACACACTCGTATATCTCAGTAAAGGATTTAACAGGAATGTTATCAAAGGAGCAGCTTACTTCAATCGGTTAAAGTTATATCTTACCGATCGTCAGCATCTAGTTGAAGCCTGAGTAAAAGTTTTACTAGAACTAAATCGGTAAATTATGTACAGAGACGACCCGGGCATTTAATTTAGTTCTGGAAGGAAGTACCGAAAAGTCTATAAGACTGATTCCTAAACAGTAAGCCGCTAAAGCGATATATTGGAGTACTCTACTGCCAACTAGATAATCAAGGTGTTATATTAAGTTGTACTGACAGAATTTATCAAAGCACAAGAATACATTAATTTCTGTAACCTCTATTCTAATTGTATTCTTTGCAGAATAATACAGATTCTTTAAATTTTTCAATTATGTACCTTTCTTTGATAAACATATGATGGAATTCGTTGTAGTTTTTTAAACTATTTTAAAAATCATTACGTTTTAAAATCCTTTCTTACATTTCTAATTATTGAATTTGTTTTGCTGACATATAAATACGTATATGAATTATTCGTAGCTTAAAAATACGATTACTTTTCAATAAATTAAAATTTGAATATTTTTTCACGTTTTAATTTTTAGTTCCTATTTTTGATGTAATTGATATCGCTTATTATTTTAATATTACAAAATTTTTTAACTCTATATTTTTTATTTATATTTTAATCAAATTATTATCACACATTGAAATTTGTAATATATTTATAAAATATCAAACAAATTTTCAATCAAATATTTATGATATTACGAAATAGTGAGGTTTTTATTTCATTTAGTGAACCGCCAGGAACTGTGGGAATGGTACGGAGCCGATGAAGCGTCAGGAGCTGTAACTCAATATACTTCCCGCCAAAAATCAAATATGAGTAGACGAAATGTTCTCAAATTCGAAACCACAAAAATTCCGTACCGAGTTTTTGTCATTTTTTTATGTCAAACGGCTGTCAGATTTGACATCTGCGATCCTAAAAAAACCCGCCAAACCGTTTTGCAGATCTTACAATTTTTTACACCCGCACCTTAATTTACCCCCGTACAGGGTGATATTTGCAAAAGTAAACGGTGGAATATTGTATTACCTACCACCCGACCTTAGTAACTGTGCAAAATTTCATCAATCAGCAATGTCAGGAAGTGTATAAACTAAGTATGCTAAATTTGAGGACAAATATGAAAAAAAAAAACTGTGAGTGAAAGAAAAGCAAGTAATAAGCGTCAATTTTGTTATGAATATGCGGCAGACTTCATACTTAAAATCCATTCTTTGATTAATGCGAACGGCACAAAAGCTCTTTCTATTTTTAGAAATAAATTTTCTAGGTAAAAATATTGGATTTTATGTCACATAGCCGATTTGCAAACGCTTTAATTATTCTTAAACATTTTGACTTTTATGCAACTCAAGATTTTCCAGAATATTCAGATAAGGTTTATAAAACCTTAATTAGCAGATTACTCTTCTAATCAGTTATATATTTTTTCATTCACTTAAATTTTAATTAAGATGTTTTACTTACACAAAACAAAAATAAATAAACGTTTACTCGCGCGAGTATTTATAAATCTTCAGAAGATGAAGTAGCAATGAATGTGGAAAGTTTTGGCAAAACTGATTTAAGGGGAGACAAAATTAGAATACATAGAGCGTAAGTTATAAAAAAATATGTTGAAATAAAACTATAATTCTAGAATAGAAAGTAATGGAAAGTGCAAATAACCGGTCGAGTGACCGATGACAAAAAATTATTCTAAAAACAAATTTCACGAACGGATTGAATCGCTAATGCTTTTGTTCACTCATTTAAAAAATTTGTATTCTAATTAATTATTTTATTTTGTTGATTGCTTGAAATGTTTTTATCAATTAAGTAACTCCATTATGTAATGACGGATAGAAAAAAAATGATAAGATATATAAAATCACGTCTTATATGAAATGGGAGAAAATAAAGATAGTAATCTAAGTATAGTTAAACGAACCGTTTAGCTGTATACCAAACTGTTAGTAATAATATAAAATAAATAATAAGGAATGAACTTATACGACCTTCGGAAGAAAAAGAGTACCTGTAATACTAATAGTAATAATCTATAGTCAGTGAAACTATGAATTTATTTGTAAGCGTCAATATCAAAATTATTCCGGTTTATTCATGTAGATATAATACAGTGATTTAGGAGAGTAAACAAACACATTAAGCACGATTGTATGTTGAGAGATTATTTTTGAGTAATATTTTCTACAAAGTTGGTAATCCTGCATTGTATGCAGTTTGCTTCCGCGAGCAAGTCAGGCTGGTGTCCTTGAGACGAGAAGGTATGTCTGATTTATTGTTGCTAATTATGCGTTCGTCGTCTTTGAACGATAGAAACCGTATTTTTCAGTGTGCAGTCAGAGTGATGTTAAGTTTAGATCTGCGAATATTTCTAGTTGAAACATCTTCTATGAACACAGTGAGAACGCACAGTTAGTGAAAGACCAGTTTTCCGTTAATTTCTAGATACACTCGGTTCCTAAACCATAGATGAAGAGCGCGAGAAATTTATAGACCGGATCGGTAACGGGCTATAAACGAAATGGTAGACCATTACTACTCGAAAAAGATAACCGTAAGATATTGGTTTGCTTGGCATTTCTCCCGCCACCATCCCATTCGGTCGGCCTAAAGCATAAGACCGAATGTCTGTGCCACAAACAGCTACTGAGCCACGAGACAGTTTAGCGACCAGTGTCCTAACTAGCTCCTAGAGCTAACCTAAAAGCGTGAGTGGAATAAGCGTGGTACCACACACCACTCGCTTGCGTGTCCCACCGCCCAATTGTCATATATGAGTAGGCGCAGCCCGTCAACTACTAAAAAATATATGACTATCAATAATTAATTTATCTCGTCAAAGACAGCAATTAACTGCCACGCCTAGGCCGCTTAATGCCAGCAAGTACCTGTCCACCATTAAAGTGCTTGGAGCCTTAATCTGGCTGGTAGCCAGCCGTATCTCTCGGTTAGCTTCCTACATCAGTGCGGTAGGAGTCTTTTCCCTTAGGTAAACTAGTGAAGTCGGTTGAACAAAGCAACCGCATCAAGGAACTCCCACACGATCCGACAATGCGGCTCTCGCCACACTGACTCGCCGCTTGTGAGTGGCCAATTTTTCCCTTGACCTCTAAGTTCCAGGGTGGCCTGAGTTCTGCCCCCCCCCCAACACAAGAGCTGGGCAGTCGAACATCCTGCGTTCATTCGACTGGACCTCCCTGCAGACGCACAGCTCATCAGCTGCCAGGGGGGAACCTAAACAAATATTGGTTACATGAATGGAGAGCACTCGGGCTCCCGTTGCCCTTAAAAACGAAGGTGAGGCATACCATTTACCCAGATCCTGCATAAATCTATACAAGCATCTTCCCTTAGTTGTGGCGTGCCATGCTTCCAACGCAAGGCCGTAAAGCCACCTCCGCAGGCAGGAAATGGGCAACTGTTCGAAATTTAGAACCGGTGCATTGAGATCACCGTTTCGCTCCGGTACAGGCCCGGCCCGAAACCGCATCCCAAATACCTCAGCCTCCTGCCTCAACCGTAAGATATATCAGCTGTTACACAACTTAGTCCCAAACAATCTACGCGAAAGCTGGCCCAAAAGAAAAACATCGGTTTTGCAACTGCACATAAGGCAGTTCGTATGAAGCTCAGTCTCATCCCTTAAAAGTGAAAGAATTAAAAAATTATTTGCCACAGACTGTGAAAAGCGATTTCAATGGTTTCAACAGTTCCTAGCAGACTATTTCGACGACTTATTTCTATACTGAAGAGGCATGGTTTCAATTTTATTAAAAACTGTGATATGCAGACGTATATTTAATATTTTTCAAGATAATATTCTATGTTATATTTCAATTCTATTCTAACAGTATTATATTTAGCTTCTTAAGAAAGGCGTTGGGAAATGACTTTACTCCTCATTATTTTAGTATGCTATGATTTGGTTTAAAGGAAAATTATTAATCATATCAGGTTGCTTAGAACTGCTATATAAACGAGTAATATATATATATAATTATTATATTATTAGGAATTAACAGTTTAAAAAAAAATTATCTACATTTCTGAAGTTTTGTAGGTTTTATTATTTTCAAACAAATTTTTATTAATACATGCAGTGAATAAAAGTCAGTTGACTTGCTCTGTATTTTTATTTTACATTTTAGAACCGACGGTTAGCGCTGTTAAAGGGAACACAAGTAGACCGACTGTTCGATCGGTTAGTTACAAAAAGCCTGATTCTTGAAAGCTTTTGTACATGAAGTATAAATAACGAACAGTAAGCACAACTGGTATATTAGAACGTCTTTATTTTAGGAATAGATTTTTACTTCTTCCTTTCAAACAGCCTTGGCAATCAAATCAACATACACAAAATATAAAAAAAAACTATTACACGTTTTTTCTTTTCATTTTCAACAACTATCTCTCTTGCACGGTTCAATGACCGATTTAAACAAAAAAAAAGACGGTCTAAATTATTATGTCATCAATTTTCTCTTCGCTTTTTAATTGCATAACAATAAAATATAAACTGATCGGTAACCAGCGATGAACGACTGAAGTCATGCACTAATTATAATACAAAAACCTCGTCGATTTATACGGTATATTGCATGAGATTCACCGAACTAAATACATTTATCTTTACTTTTTCTTTATTTTTTTTTTAAAGAGAATAACAGTAATGAAATAGAAATTGCATAGATTAATAGAAAACAGATAGGATAATAAAATAAGACCACCCTCGATTTCTACTTTCATTTTTCAACAGTTTTATTATTAACATTAAACTTCAAAATTATTGGTAAAGGAAGATTGCAGCGAGACTAATTTAACTAATTCCTAACATAAAAAAACCTAAAAATAAAAATGTGAACGCAAATTTCCATAGAAAAACTAAAAAATTCGATGTTATATACAAAATGCACCAAAATCCTTTACGTCAAACTTTGCAAAAATCGTGGGTCAAAAAATTTAAATATGAAAGAGAAATGTTTTAACAAAATGACTTTGCAAAAAACACGATTGATGAAATGATCACGAATACAGAGAAAAAGTATAAGGAATAACTAAGGGAATGAAACTACAACATAATGATGCCTTTCCATTAACGCATAAAGAACCCGAACATTTTTGCGCGTTGGAATATTTTATATTTGAACCAAAAAAGACTCAAAAAGGCCTTAAATTCGAAAAAATTCACTACAGCAAATAAATTATTGGAATGGGTTAGGAAAAATATGTGGAATAAAATTGTGCCCTAGCGGACATGAGCGAATAACTATTTAGGTTTATTCACAAATAAAGGAAAAAACTTTTAATTTTTCGCCGATTGCGGCTTTATTTGTAATCGCATGTACAAATAAAAATATCAATATGTAGATATTGATAGTTTGAATAAAAAACTTCGCCGGTACTTTTTTGTAATTAAACTAAGGGCGTTAGTGAATTTTACAATAAATTCCAAAATCACGCTATGGTTGAGTAGCTTCGAAACCGGGTATCTTATCGTATACATTAAAACTAAATGGAAAAATTAATAATTTATCCATAATTTCTTAATTTTGTCGTAAAAAAAATTTTGGGAGCTTTTTTATGTAAAATTGTCTGTTTTCTATTGGTGGATTTATTTTTTTTATAAGATTAAAAATAAACAAAATATTGACGAAAAACTAGATTTTTTTGAAAAAAAACCCCGTTTTTTCCACAAACGGTAGAAAAGCTGCAAAATTCTCCTAAACCAATAAAATCTAAGGTTAAATACTAATGACGTATTTTTACATAAATGTGTGAAGTTGCATAAAAATATATGCTTTCATTAATGTTTTATAACAATTTGTTTATAGCGTCATTAAAAATTAAAGTTTCTGTAAAACCAACTCTATCGTCTTGTACTTAAGACAAGTTTTACCTTACAAATAATTAAAATATTTTTATATTTGAAAAACAGAATTAATAATGATTAGCTTTGGGCGTTAGCCAAGCGACCAAATAACATGCTTTTTAAAAAAAATGCAATTTTCAAATGTTGATAAATAAACAAATAAGGTTTCTAGATATCCCGTAAGGAATGAATAGGTATAGCGGGCAGGCGGGCAGAATACTGCTGTGCACATAGGCTGACGGCTGGTTTACTGCGCTATTAACTATCCTGATAACTCTTGACAACGTACTGCATACTATGGAAGTATACGGAGTTATAAGAGACGTTTTCGTAAACGAATAACTACCTAACTGTTCTACCCGTCCTACCATTCTCTCTCTCTCGCACGCAATGTGCACGTTTACACGCCGCCGCCCGGTATAGTAACCTCAAGAACAGAGGCTTTATTCACTTTTTCATTTTTTCTATTGTTACAGGCGTTTTATCAACAGCTTACAAATTTTCATAGTAGATCCGGATTAACGGCAATCAGAAATTAAAAAAATTTGACTTATTCAGACTCGGGTCTTATGAATCCGAACCTTTTGAAATTTTTAATTATTTCTAATAAGAACAGAGTTATGGAAGTTTTATTTATTGCGCGCTCTCGAATTATTTTACCTAAGTATGGTAGCTATAGAGCGATTTTGCTCCTTACTGTAGATTCGTTAGCACCCTTAATTTTGCTCGTAGAAAAAAGTACCCGTGAGGTTTGTTTTGCGAAATTTCCTCAGATATCTATTGGTGCTTTTCATTTTCACATATAATTAAAAATAAAGCTGCTATTGACGAAAAACTAAAATCATTTCCTTAATTTGTTAATTAACAAATTAAATAGTTAATCTCGCTTAAATCCGCTAGGGCACACCTTTACTTTACAAAATTTTCCGAACCCATCCCAATAATTTATATGCTGTATTAAATTTTTTCGAGGTTAAAATTTCTTATTGACTCGCCTATAAATCTAAACAAAACAGAAATGGAAAAAAATCAGACAAATGAAAGAAGAATTTAAGATAAATTTTAGGACGTATAAAAGAAAAACCAATCTAAAAATAAAAAATAATTCTTGAATATACCAAAAAAAAAAATCGATAAAAATATTGTTTTATAGCCATCTTTCAAGAATGACAGCAATAAATCGAAAAAAATATATTCAACTTTTTAAAAAAGAAAACGATGAATTGTTTTCAGGAGTCAAAAAAGATTTGAGAGAAAAATTATGTATTAAATAATATAGATCTTTTAAGAGAAAATTCAAGATAGAGAAATCTTTACGAAAAAAATTCAATAATTGTCTGGAAGCAAAAACGGAAAAAAGATAAATAAAAATATTATTATTTACAGTAATAAAATTAGTAAGGCGGTCCAGAGAGGTCAATTCGGGGGGGGGGGGGGTAATCAACCAAAAAATTAATGATTTAATTGGCTAAGATGGAATTTTTGACAAATTAAACAAGAAAAAGAATAATAGCAGCAGCATGTTTATATCTTTTTATAAAAAAAAAAAATAATATTAAACTATTATTTAAAAAAGATAATAATTATTATTAAATATTTACAAAGAATGGTTTTAAGTAATAGGGAAATATACTTTACGCTCGACTGCTTTAGGTTGGCGGCTTCAATTATGACTGTCGAAATTTGATTTACTGCAAAAGAGAAGAAGGGTGGAAATTGTTTAATGCCGCATTAACACCACGGTCTAATATTATCCAACCCTTTTTCGTATCGTCTGATACTAAAAGCAAACTTAAATACATCCTAATCTGTGTTTTTTCCTTTTATTTTTTGCTTTGATAAATTAATTTCTATTATAATGAAAGAATAATTTTATAAAGAATTCAACTTCTATTAATAGAATACTGATATATAATAATATTTAATTATTATAATAGAAGTAAATAAATATTACTGTAAATTTAATTTTATCTTTCTTTTACTCCCACACACCTACGGCAAGAATTTCTAATCAAAGATAAGGTTACCTACTTTATCTACTAAAAAACACTCAACTAGTTTAATTTTATACTAATATATTCTCTTTGCATAAATGTATAAATAAACTATTTTATAAACAGGATACGTAATTAAAAACAGTATTATTTTCATCTTTGTGCTAAATAGATAAAAACTTATTAAAAAATTTCTATTAAATAATTCTTTATTCATATGGATGTATGCAATACATAAAGGTGAGCCAGTAAAACAGTCGACATTAAAAACGTTCAGATTTTGTAATTGTACATTTCTAAACATTTACCATCAATTTTGAAACACACATTTTTCGAGCCAAGTTTTTATGTTCTCATCAAACGACGTAGTATATCACAGCAAGAACTGCGAGAGATAACAAACTGGAAATTTTTATTCTTTGAATCTTTTGAAATTACGTGGTGGGGAGGGGTGGATCACTAAATATCTCGCTTGAAATAGTCAGTGAGATACGACAATCTATAGGGAGGGTGGGAGAAAGAACTGTCTGAAGATAACGTGGTCCGGAAAAGACCTTGTAATTGCATTCATCGATAGTCTAGTTGAGTTCAATGGTCACTCGTAATGCTAAAAATCATATTTATTTATCAATTTCAGAATTCTCCACTACTTGAGCAGGCAAAATATCGATCGATTAGAATAGTATCACATACCAAATTGTGAGCAGTTGTAATAAGTCTTGGAAGCAAATAATTTAGATTGTTTAACGCCTGATACCGTAAGTTTTGTTTATTCACAAGTACACAGGTAAAAATGAAATTCATTACTCATACGCGAATCGGTTAATAACATCATTTAGATTTTACAATTTAAAAAAAAAGGCAATTAAAAGTTGTACGATAAACTCGTTATTTAATCCTTCCATTGCTTGAAATTTAAATTGATGCATGTATTCATAATTATAAAGAATCCTTCGAACAATGATGTTCATTATGTAGAGTGAAACCGTATGTAAACGGCCAGACAGTTTGGGGCTTCTTTATGTTTTTCAGATGTAAATACATTTCTTTTGTTCGACGTAAAACCGGTTTCTTAAAGATTTTGTATTATGACTGTAATGCCACATGCTTACAACAGCGCATCGTTTCGCCATTTTTCTAGAACGCCTTTACTACACAAACGCACGCTGTTATCATAATAAAGTAAAATATTCCATCATAATAAAACATTACAGAAAGAAGAATCTATTATCGAACAAATCGATGTTCATAATCGTCCGTTTCAACGGCTCCATTAACAAATAACTTCAGAAATAATTAGGAATGTTGCGCAATTGGACTTCCTTAATATTTACTTGGAATGATGGCGAGAATTCTTGAGATTGATCACAACAGGATCATAAAATGCAGTATTAATAATAATTTAAAAAACACCGCTAAAATTTATCTTAAGTAAAAATAATGGCTATTTATTTATAACAATAAGTTGCCAGGAATGCGAATGAACTATGATGAATAATAACGAATTTCATAGCGCGTAAAAAAATCTATGCCTGACTGGGATTCGAATAAACCTCAGAAATTATTATTTTATTTGGTAACTTCTAAGCCATACAGTTCCTTTTTGACATCGGTTTAGAAGGACTTATCATTAACCGGCATGAAATGGATTAATTTATCAATAAGGCTTCTAAAAATCTCAATCTAATAACAGAAATACTACACACACGATCCAGCCTGTTAGCAAGTTTTCCATGGCCTTATCTATAGTTACAAACTATTTGATGAAAACTTTTTTAAAAATTCTCAACGTAGATTTTTCCAATCCTATTTAGTAACTTTTTCAGATACACATTACAACTTTAGAAAATAAGTGAGAAGAAGATAACAAAAAATGTTTTTGATGAAAATTATTACTCCATTTATTATGAACTACAAGCAAAAAAGAAAATATAAATTTTTTTTTCATATTTATTTGTATTCTCCTTCGATGACATATCATATTTGGATAACAGTATATAATACCTACTGTTAACTTTCGAAACTGAAGCAGTAATTTTCAATTACTTAATAAAATATACGTATTTATTTTAATACATATATATTATACACTTTTATTTATAAACTTAAAATAAATCTTAGCTGCAAATATATGCCGATTGTTGTAACAAATATAACTGCAATAGTGTTAAGTATATGTTTTCGATACACGCGACTATACTTTTTTGTTACTAATAGTGTTTTAAATGTTCGGTTCAGTTGCGTGCGTTTTCAAGGTGTAATTAAGAGATACAACACAAAACAACACACTCTTTTTATAAGTTGATTCCAGAGCGAGAGAGAGAAAAATACAATTGCCAGACAGGAACGAAAAAATAAAACAACACGCGAAGAAAAGAATACTTACGTAGAATGTACACATTTATTTTTAATTATTTTATGATAGCAAATCGCTGGAAAATTATTTATGTATTTTTCCTTAAATATAATCCTAATAAATCATTATTTTAATTTTCCCCCTTAAATAAAATCATTATTTGAATAAACAAATAAATATATGAATTCCTTTATGTATTATTAAATATTTATGAAAATAACCCAAATATAGCCTTTTTAATTAATTTGTTGTAATAATGAATATTGTTAAATCATTACGCAACCCTTTAAAATTTCATAATATTTTTGACTAAGTAAAAAAATAATTATTTACTCACTCCCTTTCTGTAATAACAGTAGAAGAATATTTCCACATGTTAGCGATTCATTTATTTGGAAAAAAAATCAAGTGGTCATGTTTAAATAATGAAAATAATATTACATCGATATTTCGTAAAAAATTCTGTATTTTGGAGTTTTTTATTACTTCCTACCCACTAGATACGTTTTTAACCATGTTTCCTCCCTGATAAAGGCTCGTTTATAAAAAAATTCAAACCAATCAGTTAAAACAAGAAAAAATTGAAAATATTTAAAATTCATATTTTTAAAAATTAACGATTATTACTTACGAACCCTCTAAGAAAGATTTGAAATTTTTCAACCCTGATAACGCCTTTTATTAGAAAAAAAGATATATTCGTTAAACAGTGTAAAGTAAGGGAAAATTCCGCAATACTAAAAATGTAATCTTTTAGGTGGAAATCTCTTAACGAATCATTTTGTACGACGTAAAGAAAGTATTGTGATCGCGAAAAATTTACGTTTTGCAGATTTCAACGCAGCTATCCATTTTGATCACCCGGAATCTATTTTGACTAGTTTCGGCGTGACGTCTGTACGTACGTATCTCGCTAAACTCAAAAACGCAACCTCTTTTGATTGCAACCTACTAGACCAAAGGTTTCCAAAAGAACCAAAATCCAAAAATTTGGATTTAATAATCAGCCCTCATTGAAAGCTTTTCAACGATATCATAAGTGGTACTTATTTTCATTTGTTTCAGAGTTACAGCCAAATTACTTTTTAATTAATGAAATATTTTGATCTTACAAGGGGAAGGCACATCAGTTCGAATCCAACTTCATATACATATATATTTTATTAACTTTCTTTTTTAAATATATTGTTTTATTAATAATTATTAACCTCCGATTGTATACATTTTTTAAAAATAAATACTAATTCAATAATAACAATAAAAAAAATATGAAAAATAATATATGAAGTTATTAGTGAAACAAAATTTTAATTACTTTTCATTTTCATTCAAAAATTTTTATACAGGTTAATAATTATTATTAGTAAATCAAAATATCTAAATTAAAAAAAGTTAAAAAAATATATATGTACATGAAGTCGGATTCGAACCGATATGGATCTGACACGTTCTCACTTACACCATAACTACTTGAGCAACGTGAAAACAAAATAATATATAAAAATTAATATAAAATGCTGATATAAACACCACAGATAAATGTGATTAAATGTGGGTCACCACAATGCAACTGTGTAACTGTCCACTATATTAAAGAATTGGGGGATTGTATCACAATTTCAAATGAAATGCGACAAAAAATGTGTATATGTAATTTAGGTGGCGTACAAGGAAGTCATGTGGTGTCCACATAAGATTTTTTACCTTTGAAACTGTATTTTTATTGAATAATCTATACCTAAAAAGCAACCGGTCCTGACTGACTGTATGAGTCATCAACGCCCAACAAAAATAACTGGGGATAAACTCATGAAAATATATACGTATGTTCTTCATACGGTGTAAGTGCACATGAAAAAAGGGTTTTATGAAATTCAGATTTTAAAGGATTAAAATGGAGTAATAATGAAATTTTCGATTGTTTAATTTCTCGATAACAAAAGAAGATATGAACTTGATTTTTGGTGTATGTAATCTTCATATAAAAAACTAAAAAACAATATCTTTATTTTTTTAGATTCGACCTAAAAAGGGGTGAAGAAAAGTAAAAAATTATGAAAAATAATTACAAGTTTTCCCCATCTTCAACTATACAAAACGAGATATTCACTAAATTTGGGCTTGAAATACTTTAAAAAAAATTTTAAAAAGAAAAAAGTAAAAGAGTATCAGAGTACGGTCATCTCCTATTGGTGTTTGTCGGGTAACGCTAAAACCCGGGCAAAATATATTTTTCCTGTAGGAAGGACGGATAACCAGCTCTGTAAGTAACATTTTTAAATTAGAGGCAGACTATTTTGAAACCCTCATTCTTCAGACCACTCAAAAGTTTCGGGTCCTGTACTGACTAAATTGTTGCTTTGAAGAAATTAAAACATACTGATACTTTTTTTATAAATTATACAGGTTTTAATTTTTATTTTATCATTATTATTCTCAAAAGCATGAGTATAATGAACACAAGTGAGGTCAGGGAAAAGACTAGTCGGGAAACGGAAAATAATCATATAGCGTGCGCGAAGTCGCGATGGAGGATGCTAGTATTTTATAAACTAGAAAACACAAGATCACAATAATTTAGTGATTTAACTAACTTCGGTCAAACTCTCTCCTCCTATCTTTCTACCCTAAACGACTTTTTAAAAAAAAATTAACACCGTCATTTACCTTAATAATGAACAATCTACACACAAGATTTCATCATTGTAAATTACAAGTTCCCGAGAAAAGGTGAAATATTGGCCTAGACTTCCATGTATTTAGTAAGTACACTCGCGTTAACCAAATTTTGGGGACTATTTTAAAACCCGAAAGAATATTTAGAACACAAAAAAATGAGTAAATAGATCTTTATACGATACTGTAAGTATAAAACATTTCTGTGCATGTAAATTTAGTTATATTTCCTTCACATTCTTATTATATTAAAATATTTTTCACATTACACAAAATAAGATATTCTTATTATCTAACGATCTGAAAGACATATCGATTAATTTTTTTTTTTGACTGATGAAATAATTCACCACAGAAGCCACGAAGGAACTTAGACTTGGAAATATGAATAATAAAATTTGTAGCGTATGAAAAATTCCTCAAACCCAAGACCTCCGGACGAAAGGCCGAGACTCTACCACTCCGCCACGGAGATCGGCAATGGTGAATTAAATGGTGTAATTCTAAATGTATTCTCTGATTACTTTTAAAGAAAAATAATTCTAATTAGACATTTCTGAAGTTACTTCATACGCTCCGGTATAACGTATCGCAAATTTAGGAACAATTACAAAATGTTATATCAACGATTATAGTCAGATATTATTTCAAAAATTTTAAATGGTAATAGAATTTTATCATTCTTATTTTTCATTTGGTTATCTTGGAAATCTATTTTGATAATGGCTTTGTATGGTTTGCCTTGATCTTTCCAAAAAATTCAGGCGCGATTCCTTTTTTTTTTTTACACCAGAATTTACCGTTCCTGATGAAATAAATAATTTTACTTAATGTATATATAATTATGTTTTTAGCATTATATGTACTAAAAATAAAGTATTATTTTATTTATTATAAATAAATAAAATTTATCTGATAATAAAAAAAGGATCTGATTTTTTTTAAGGTGCATAAACCGCATAGAATATAGTACAGCCAACGAATAAAAAACTATGAAATAGCGTGCTACTTCAAACTATGAAAATCTTTAATTATGTTTTGAAGTAGAAGTTTTAACGGATATAAGAAAAAAACAATTCTAAAAATACAGTAAAAAAAAAAATCTTTAAATGTTTGAGCAACAGTGAAGCAATCTATTCAAGTACTTTCGTAAAGTTTAATGCATCCACTCTCTACATTCCGAGTAAAAAACGTATGAGTTGTAAAAGGACGCCCACTACCGAGAAAATGTTAATCCTTAACAGACAAATATAGTCGGAAAAAGCTTATTAAATAAATTTATTTAAAGGAGAGGGAGTGCCGCTGAATCTTTTTACCACGGTTTTAAAAAAAAAAATTATACTTACAAATCCTCAATCAGAAAAATTAGAAATTTTTTCCGTAATTCCGCAACCGGAAATAGAATTAATCAAATTAACTTTTGCGGATGATTTAGCATTTCTAACTCAAACACAAAACTGTCAGAAATTCCATTTACTCTCCTTAAATAAATAGTGGAAGAAATTAATTACAAATCTCCTTAGAAAACCTAAACTTAAACATATAAAGATGCATCGAAACGTTAACTTAAATTTTGAAAAAAAGAGAAAAAAAATTTAAATATTTAAAAGAAAAATCTAACATTTGAAAACTACGACCCATAAAAAAAATCGGGAAAAATGAGAAAACATTAGAAATAACCGAAGGGATTTATAACAAAAAAGTGATTTATACCAAACGACTTTACGCATGGTAATGTTTTAAACTTAACGGTGAAATAAAAAGAAGAAATAAAAATAAAAAAAAGAGAAAAGGATTTTTAACAAATTCTAGGACTTAAAAGATAATGAAATTTAGAGAAAAGAATCTGATGTGGACACCACATGATGTACTTGTACGCCTATTAAAAATTACATATACACATTTTTTTTAAATGAAAAGTACATCAAAATTTTATTTAATTAATAACATCTGGTATTTTATAATTTTTTTTTATTGTTGTTGTTAAATAATTATTTATTGTAATTTTTTTTACAATAATTATTAATAAAACAATTTATTTCAATTAAAAAAAAGGAGATGAAGTCTGAGTCGAACCGAGGTCCCATTCCATTTTAAGATCCAAATATTTCATTAATTAAAAGTTTATTTAGCTATAACTCTGAAACCAATAAAAATAAGTACCACTTATGATAGATATATCGTTGAAAAGCTCTGAATGAAGACTTATTACTGCTTTTAAAAAAAATTCCAAAATCCAATTTTTTTTTGGATTTTGGGTTTTTTTGGACCAGTCGATTGCAATCAAAAGAGGTGGTGGTGGTCACAATTAGATGTTACAACAGTCCGAAATACAAAATTTCAACAATCTATGGCTAATCGTTTTTTAGTTATGCAAGATCATACGTACAGACGTCACGCCGAAAGTAGTCAAAATGGATTCTCATGGATGGTCAAAATGGATATTTTTCGTTAAAATCTTAAAACTGAATTTTTTCACGATCACAACAATTTCTTCACTTCATACAAGGAAGTAAAAATAATTCCAAAATATAGAAGAAAAAAAACAAAAAAATATTCAATTTGATAAGAAATAAAAAAAATTAACGTTGTATGAGCACTTTTGAAAAATAAACAAATAAAAGTAGATTGAAGAAAAAATACTCCAATTTTTTATAAAACAGAACTGATTTGGTTCTCAAAAATCAGAAAAAAACTTTACAAAAAAACAGATCTATGAAGAGGATATCTATTACAGGGAAATTTTAAGAAAAAATTAAAAACTGCAAGGTTTGCAAGTCAAAAAAAAAATTAAGTTTCAGTAGTTGATGGAAAGAAGGAAAAAGCACAACGAAATGAAGGAATATTGGAAAAAGATAAAAACCACAGATATCGCGAAATATAAAGTCAAATACGGTCCATAGTAGATAAATCGGAAAAGATTAATCTAAAAATAAAATAAATTCTAGTGTATGAATACGTCGACAAATACAAAAAAAAAAAAGATACGGGGAGGTGGATGGGGTTAAAGTGATAAATTTTATTTCCTTTGTTTTAAGGTTACTGTCGGTTCAGAGTCGGGAAATGTAAAAGTTAGATCAATAACAAACTTATCGTTAAAACATACTCGGCGAAAACTGAGAGATTAAAAATATTACTTTGATTTCTATCAGTCTAATTCTTTCTTTCATAGAGTATATATAACTGTAGATTTAATATAAAAAAGCATTACAGCAATAAGTTATATAGATTTATTAAACAAGGCAAAATCTGATTTTCTATGTTTTTATTTAATTTTCATATTAATACACATAACAATTATTGTTTTTATTACTAGTATTATTACATATTTCAACCTAACAAGGAACGGCACACTATTAACTTGCTAACCTCGATAAAAATGAAACTTAACATGCTAATTATTTTATATACAGTGATTCATTCGCTATTTTTATACAAGCTCATTCATATATATATAATTTACCAAGCATGCGTGCTAAAATAATGCAATGCGTTTTTCCCTTTAAACTTCCCAAACATTCATGATTCTCCTTTAACATTAATTATATATAATTTAAAATCGTGAACATACTATTTAAAATACCGCTACATGGTATTATTATTTTATTATTATTATTAGTGTGTATTTTAAAATTAAAAATATTTCTTTTAATATATTGTGCGTGCTCTTTATCTTAGCTAAGTTTATTATGCTAATTATATTTTAACAAATAATTATTACACTTTCTACAACAGAAGTTATCTATATAATTAAAATTAAAAACTATTAATAATAATAACAGTTTTTAATTATTATTATTATTATTTTATTATTAAAATAATAAAAATATTCCTTAATTGATTTATTTTTTTTTAAAGTAAGCATTAATCATCATTATGACCTTGAATATTGATTAAAAATAAAAAATATTTAATTTTTTTTTATTTAAGATTTTACGATATTTAAGTCAAATAACACGTCAAAATCTTATTTCTTATTTACGGTGACCCAAGAGATAACAAAATGCGAAAAAATCTTAAGATTTTTTAAAATAATAATAAATCTGTTTCTATAAAACATTAAAATCTCTCGATAAACAAGAGTTATTTACCTATTTTTACATTAAGCATAAAAATAAGGTATAAAGGAATAAGCTTTAAAATAAGATAGAATTCAACTGTAATCGTTAATAATCATGAATAAATAATGCTCATAACTTGCACACAACTTTATTTTATCTACCGGAAAAAACAATAACCTTACAAAGGTTGTATTAAACAAAGCTTAACCGACAGTCAGAATTTCATTTCACATAATATTTAGTATTATTTTAAATAAATATTATAATATTTATTTTAAATAAATATTATTTATTTTTAATATTTAGTTTATTTCCTATAATATTAGTCCTACAACTTTCCAGGATTTTCAGAAACATCAATATGTAAGACATATAACTAAAACTAATGTTCAAGTTGGGACTCTTGACATAAAAAAATATTATCTGTTTGAAAAGAATTTTCATTATTATAATCCATTTTATTTATTTTTTATATATAGTCTCCGTTTGTAACGTGAATTGTGGATAAACAGAATGCTGTGATAAGTTTATTTGTTATTTGAGGGTGTGAAACCAGTTGAAATTCACAGTTGAATGTTAAAAAAAAAATATGGGAAAAGTGTGTTATAGTGAAATAAACAATTTAAATCGGGAAAGGCAACGTCACAGATTTCGACCGATGGTGGAAAATTCGACTGACACTTTGTAAAATTGTATTAACAATTTTATTCGCAAAGATAAACGTATAAATTTGAGAAATTGTTGAAATTTTTAGTACGAATATCAAATACGAATATTAACCATGATAAGCTGAATTACCGTAAACAGTGTTCAAGTTGGGTTCCTAGACGATCGACACAAAGGAACCAGAATTCATAATTCTTGGAAACTTAAAAAAAGGTTTTTAGGGGAAGGTAATACTTTTATAGATCGCATAATAATTCGGGATGAAACTTAGATTTATCATTTTGAACCGGAATCCAAACATCGAAGTATGGAATGTAAACACCTAAATTCTCCGGCAGAAAAAATTTCTATGCATCAACCGGTAAAGATACTAACATTTTTGGGACTATAAAGGCCTATGTGGAAAATCAACTGTGAATATTTTTGTCAAACGCTAGAAAGGTAAAGCGAAATCCGTAATAAGCAGGAAATATTTCTCTCAATAGCCTTAATTTTTCTGCTGCATGATAACAACTGCGCCCTAACCTCTCTAAAGACACGGGAAGCTCTTAAAAAATTGGATACACATCCAACACTTACAGTTCCGATTTCGGACCTATGATGGGTGATAGAAGGATTCTGAGTTCATATTGGTTTTCAGCATCAAAAAAACAGATTAAAATCATATAACCCATGTTAGGAAACAAAAATTATGTTTATCAGTGTAATCAATCGGTAATATTACATCATACAAAAAATAGAAAGAAAAGAATTTTTTGTAATGTTATGTAATAAAATTATTTTTAAAAATGAACTGCAATGTAACTAGTGTAAGTAAAATGGAATAATGAATAATATTAACTTGCGTCAATAATCATAGAGGTTAATAATAATTTAGAAAAAATTTGAAACCGCAAGATTTTCGTGGAAATCTAGCTACATACCGTAGCTACAGAATCCTCTTCAGATATTAACGTAATGTTAATCTATTATCATCATGTATATTAATAACTTCCGTCCCTGGGTAACCGTAAAAAGATTAATATCATTAGAGAATGGTTAAACAATTTTGCCACAGATTACGTTTAGTTTAAACGCATCTACGTAATCGCGAATTGATAAAATTATTTTTTTACGTACTTTATATAGATTTAAATTAATTTCATTAAATTTGTTTCCAACCCATTAAAAAAAAAACTAATATTAAGTAGCCGGTTACTGATTCTTGATAAGATAATCAAGTAATGACAAATATAAATATATAATCCAGTCGGCAGATTTATCTGCATATATAAACAATTCTAGCTGTTTGTAAATAAGAATAAAGGAGTAAAAGGCAGAATCTTTAACCTCAAAAGACACACACATATATATACATATATATATATATATATATGTGTGTGCACAGTGTGACATACAAAACGGAACCTCCAAAAAACGGAAACCTCCTCAAAACGTACGGTTTCTCAAGTTCCGATATATTTTTATGAAATTAATCTCTTCAAGACGGAAACCTACGCAAGACGGAAACGGAAACATAGAATTTACTTTTAATTTTGCATATTAATCTTGTTCCATTAAACGGAAAGGAAATTAAAAAAAAAATTTACATTCCCACGATTTACAAATTATAAATCCAGCAGATTATTATTATTATTATAGTACAGTAACTGTTATTTACCGAATTATACGCAGTCACATTCTTGGCTCAAACTTTAAACAAGGAGAGGGCAGAGAAAACAAAATTAACAGTTTTAGAAAAGCATTGAGTATGGTCACGCAGCTTGAAGAATTCGCGATTCGTATAAACAGCGATGATTCGCAACAGAGTATGTTAACCGCTAAAAATATTACTGAAAACTGTACTTGACTATTTTAGAAAATGATTTTATTTTAGAATTAGTGAAATATATGTCTTATATGTCTTCTAATTAAATGTAACTTTTAAATGAAAAATTACTAATTTGTAAAAATAAAAAACACTTTTAGTATAACTGAACAATTTTTGAAAATTGGTGGTTAATGTTCTCTCTAAGCAGTATAATTTCCGGATTATCCCAAACGTTTGTCCTTGTCTAACTTTATTTTACATTTATATAATTCATAGCATAGAACCTCACGTTAAATTAGTTCGATTTTAAAAACACTAAGATTGAAACCTCTTCAAAACGGGATTTTTACTCGGTCCCGTCAGATTCCGTTTTAGGGAGATTTTGCTACATACAGCAAATATATATATATATATATATATATATATATATATATATATAAAATCTCTTTACCCATTTGTTTCTTTAATTATTGAATGATTCTCGTTCATATATTACTCAAATTAAATTTACTTGAATACAATAATTTGTTTGCAGAACTGATATTACTGTTAAGTAACACAGCATGAAAGGCAAAATTGTAATTACTATCATTAAATAGAGAAGCATCGTTTATCGTATATATTTTTGAACAAAAACGATAAGAAAGGTATAAAAAGTTATTTTAAACATAATTTCTTTGATACTCCTGAGGAAAACTGGTTTTTTTTTTGAGTTGAAAAAAATATCTGAGATCAGCACATTAGTAAATCGAATATTTTTAACGGACAAAAATGAAACGAATTTGTTAACCATCGTGCAAAATTTATACTAGAACCATCTACTATTGAAATATTTCATGCAGTAGTGTAAATAATTTCATATAATTGAAAGTTTTTCATCCATATCTAATAGAAGTCACAAAGAAAACGTTTAGATTATCAGAACAATTATTTTAATTTTTAAAATTGGTTACATAAATAAATAAATGTTTCACTAATTTCATAATGAAAGTATCATATCAACCGTAGTCGATTACCAAAACGACTCAAATCTTCATTATATAAATGTTCCCAGTTTATATAAATGGGTCCAATACGGCTTTCTTTTTCTGTTTAGCCTACGGAACCACCGTAATGTATTACTTCAGAAGATGATATTTATGAATGTAAATAAAGTGTAAATAAAGGACGACCGTTCCTGAGATGTGTGGTTAATTGAAACCCGACCACCGAAGAACACCGGTATCCAGGTCTCACAACAGCTCAAAAATATGGTAGGAGATTTAAAAACAATCACTGAAGTACAATTTTAAATGAAATATTATTGCGATCCTCAGTTTGGTATAAATTATACAAAATTAGTTGTAAAAAGTGTATCGAAACGGATGGTAAAATTACATTTCCTCTTATTAAATTAAAAATACTTTAACCTATTAATTAATCAATTGTTATTTAATGTTTTCTTTGCTCGTTATAATGCTTTTGATACACTATGTATATACTTTGACAAATCGGATCTTTTTCTCAATAATTAAATTACAACATTTTATCAAATGAATAATCATTTACATTTCATAAAATTAACGTAATTAAAAAAAAAAGATACAACCCAAACCGATAAAAAGTCATTAATATTCAGTGTTAAAATGATTAAATAAACGATATATTTAAATTATAATTAGATAGATAGTAATATTAGTTAGTTTCAGTAATATTTCCATATTTTAATTATTTTAACAATTGATTTTATCTGACCTTTTAAAGTTAAAAAGTCAAATATTGGCTGAAAGAACTAACAATCGATCAGTGGGTGTTAAATAGAGTGGAATGACCTTGAAGAATACGTTACGTTGACACAGAATACCGACTACAAAGGCTGGTATTTAAAACTTCCACCGATTAGTACCAGTTAATTTTTTTTTAATCTCTCTGAGTAAAGAAGACGATTGTGCATCATCTATTAAGACGAAATCAACACAAATCCCCATAAATGTGGTATATTGCTGCATAGCAAATTACTCTCTGGTTGAGCATCAAACAGATTTAAAACAAAAAAGAAAGTGAAAAAGTATTGAAAGTGTAATAAAAAAAAAAAAAAAGTAATATAATAAAATTTGTTTCACTGGCCCATTGATACGACCAATCGCCACCGACGCGCCATCGTCTGGTCGATGTGATATAATCAGAATCGGCTGTATTTTTCATGTTTTCTAAAGTTCAGTGCATTTTATTTTATTTAACATTTCATTTCAATCATTGTACTTAAATTTTTTCTGTTTAGACATTTTTTATTATACTGCAATTAACGTTATTTGTTTTCATTTTTATACAATTTTTAACTAAACAGGCAATTTTAAAATTCTTCCACCATCTGCTTGTTAACAACATATTTTTTATTAACGTGTAAAAAAGATTTACAGGTATAGATTATTAAATTTACCGGTATAAAAAAACAATTTAATCAATTAGTTTAAATGAATTGTACTTTTCTTCGTATTTTTTAAAATTACGTTTAGTCAGCGACATTTTAGTAAAAGAGATAAAACTTTAGTCGAAGGGTTACTACATTAATCATTTCAGAAATAAATATAGGATTCTGAGACAGTTGAAATTAGAGAGGAAGTTGGTTGTAAATTTCAACTTTGTAAACCTGTATGCAGATTTATCTGCATACATAAACAAATTATAACAGTTTGTAAATAGAAATAAAGGAGTAGACGCCAGATTCTTTAATCATAAAAGACATTTCCTCATTGGATGTTATCGATTTAGTTACGGTATTTAACCTCCTAAATAACAGAAACAAGTCGAGTTGGAAAGTTTGTCGTATCACAAAACGTTAAATAACCTCGAAATACGGAAGTATCAATGAAGTATAAAGACACAACTTAAACTACCCGAATATTATAACGATGTTTTTGCAAGGAAGAATAGAAAATGGTGTAATAAACAGAAGTGTATAAAGGATAAAGTACACAGAAAATAATCTGAGAATGAAGAACAACATCGGTAACTCGGTGGGAGAAAGTTGATGTCCGACCTGAACGGAGAAGGCAGATCGATAGGAAGGCCCAAGGTTCATCATGGACTATAGGAACGTAAAGTAAGTAAAATAAATAGCTTCAAATAGAACAAGTTTTTTTTTTTTTTTAATTACAGAACTCATCTTATGTACTTGTCTATCTTTGACCATATTAGATTAGAAATTTTTCACATTAAAAAAAAACTTTAATTTTAAAAAATCAGTCTAAAACAAATCTAACCTATGTGGAATCCATTTTAATTTTTCTCAGAGCTAATATTAAAAGTGGCCTACAGAACAAACTAAGTGTAAGAACAAAAATAGATCAGAGAAAAAATGTTTAATGAACAAAAATTCAACGTTTTAATAAGTTTTGTAAAAAAATATATAAATATATTATTTATACGTTCCAATCTTTTCAACTAGTGAACAAAATCAGCAAACCCCCCTCCCCCCATTAAGTTGATGATATGTATGACATATAAATGAGGTAAAGTCTTGTACAGACTTAGGTCGACCATTCCTAAAACGTGTGGTTAATTGAACCCCAACCATCAAATTACCCCGGTATCTACTGTCTAGTATTCAAATCCGTATAAAAGTAACTAACTTTTACTAGGATTTGAGCTTCAGAACCTTCGACTTCGAAAATCAGCTGTTAAACAAGTTATTCACTAGACCAGCACAGTGGCATATTAATATATATATGTAAATTTGCATAATGGTTAGTAATTTATAATTTCAAAGGAAGTTAATCGTTAATGAAGAGACACTTTAGAATTATTACAGTTATTTGGTATTATTAAGAATAATAGTGAATACTAGATCACAGGATATCCAGTTAGAATTATCAATAAATTATAACTATAATGAAACGCAAATTAACTTAACATGCTTTCACTGAACTTATTTAAGAATAGACCTACTGGAATAAGATTTTCAAATGAATAGCCAATAACTGAACAATCCCTTAAAAGTTAATGATTCTTTAAAGAACTGACCGTAAGGATGTAACAATCATAGTTAAGTACCGACGGTTACTGTTTAGTTCACAATACAACACCAATAAAACTAACTACATCTTTCATCTGGTACTAAAGCGATACAATTATTTTTTTATATTATTAAACTTGTATAAAACATAACTTTCACTGTAACAACAGTTATTGGAGCAGTATAAGATGAACAAGAAAGTTAAGTTGCCGGTCGAATAATTCTACTTTTTCTCTCTCCCTCTCTCTCTCTCTCTTTTCTTCCGATAATATGATTTTAAATTTCTTAATATAAAGACTACCCATTCACTTTATTGACACTGCAATTAGAAAAATAAAAATAAAAAACTCCATTGAAATCATATCAACTGGACTCACTTTCACTAATTTAATTTAGTATTCTTGTTTTCCATGACATTATTCAATTTAAAACATTAAGAAGCAAAATATTAACAAAAATAAAGTAATTTATTATTATTAATTTACTTTCTAATTGTTCTTGATTATTTACCTTAAAAAAAACAAACAAGAGTTAATGACCTACATGAAAGATCAATTAATAGATCATACATTTTAAACCTAAATATCAATTTAATATATCAGAGAGGCAGTATTTTATTATTTGATAAATATGACAAGCAGATTAATAATTTCAGAGCCTAATTTCTAAATTAAAAATGGATAGTGCTTTACGTTTAACTGATTGAACCGTTGACACGGTGTGGCCTTTCCCCATCTATATACATAAAGTGATAAATTTGTCATGATCATTAGAGATCTAGTCACATTTTTAAAAGGACTACAAGTTACCACGTAACATATGATTGTAAAAGCATCATCGATACACTTATATATTGATATACATACTGAGAACAACATATTATATAATTAAAACTGAAATGTAAATAGTGCAGATTTTTTTTTGTGGGGGTTTTCTGGGTAAAAAACACTTTCGTGTTATCACCGCCCGGAAACGATATATTTGTTGCAAAAAATAATTGTTAAAAAAAGGACAATTAAAAATTAATTACCCAGAAATGCAAAAATATATCTTCTAAGTAAAAAGCCTGTAATCTATGCTAAAAGAGAAATACAAACGAAAAGATATATCACAAAATAATAAAATTACCATCTGTTTTACGGTAAATGGCATGAATAGTTGGAACATACTGCAATAAATTATGTATTTATAAATATATTTATATTTTTATATTCAAGGGACAGTATACAATGAAACCTTGTTAATGTATCTATCCGGAATAATTACAATACATAGCAACAAATCTATCAAGATTAGAAAATTTATTTTGGTAACGAAGCGAAATAAGTCTGGTAAAAATATAAAGTATGTTCGGTATCTACTACAATTGTATTTGACGATAACATTATCCCCGAATCTATCGTCAAGAACCTGAATGAAAAAACTATCGAATTCTGTTTGTCGTCGACAGAAGGTAGTAATTCTCACAACACGTGCTGTATTGTATGTAAATTTCTTAACAAAAATACAAGTAGTTTTCATTTTACATTGCTGTTTATCCGTTAAAATTTTGTGGTTAATTACCACTAATGAAGATGAAAAGAGGGGTGAAAATTATAACAATATTTTTAGGTAACAAAAATTTGGTTATATGTAGATCTTGATCCATAATGCTAGATATTCAATTATTTAATATAGTTATAATAATTAAATCGATAAAAGCATATTATAGATCGATAATTTATCATATTCAATTATCTTCTGAGAGTTGCTAAGGTAAAGAAGAAAGAAGTTTAGTTGGATGCAAAATTGATAATAACTGAACAATATTTTTACGACTTACAATTAATGATTGTTCCTGAATTTGTTATTTAATAATAATAAATTATAAACCCATTAAAAAAAAGAAAAGATTAAGAAATTAATAAATAAAACTACTGTTAAGACTTTAGTGCAAATTATTAAGAAAAAGAAATATTTTTGTATATATAGAAAATTGAGTAAAATGAAAAGTTATAGAGTAAATGTGTACATATTAAAAGGAATACCAAGTGATAATCTCGGCTACGCTGATCAATTAATTTATGAAATTAATTTTTTGAAAACATTTTCAATTTAATCAATTAAGTAATGCCTTTTATTGAAAAACAATAACTAAAATTATGAATTTTTAATAGATATATAATTCTAAATAAACAAAATTTTAATTTTTTAGGAAAGATGTGAAAACGTTTTCTTTTTTCAGTAAGTACTAAAGAGTAAGACTTTTACGTTTTAAATGGAATGGATAACTTGCAAGATGAATTTTAATTTAAAATAAATTTTAAAACATTTTTTAAAAATTAAAAAAAAAAAATTGTAATCGTAGACCATTTGAGTGAGATGGGCAAAGATTTTATAGGGATTTTAAAGCCTATTGATGTAGAAATTATACAAGCAAAGAACTCATATTTTGCTTCTTTTTAAAGCAAGATGTGTAACTAAAAGAAAAAATATATAAAGCAATTTTTAGGGGAAGCGTGTTAATATTATACAAACATTTCTGATAATTTGTGATCTTTTAATAAAACAACTACAAATATAAAACTCCGTATGACAAAAACAACGTTTTTTTTTTTTTGAATTTGGGGGTATTATTGGAATAATTTTTTTCTCGGATTTATTACAATTTATGTAATATATTATTTTTACTTTTTTTTAACGTCAATAAGTACAAATCTCAAAAGAGACCAATTTTTTCAGATTTTTTTTAATCCGATCTATATATACTTTCCATTATAGCATATATCGATATAATAAAAAATAAATTAGCAATTAAGCGATTTTTTTTCGAGAATTATAATTCGAGAACAGCATTTTTTTTATCGAAATATTACACTAAACGTAATTTATTTTCCCAGTTTTTATCTATACTTAAGTAATAAAATGTAAATCAAACGTTATTAAAAATACGAATATATTGCATAAGGGATTAAAATAAATGTATTTACTGTGAAAAATCTTATTTTAAATTTTTAATAGGGAGATAAAATGTTCATATCGTAATAAATTTCTATCATGAAATTAGTAAAATTGTCGATGAAAAGTTTTTATTGGATTAAATATCTTTTTACTGTTTAAAATACCATTAGAATTATACTTATCAAAATGACAGTCCCTTTAAAATGATTGTTATCAAACCGAACTTTGTTGAAAAGTTTCGATTAAAATTTATAAATTACGATGCTCTAAGTAATGTTTAAAAGTATTTATACTAACCAATTAATACGTCGGGTTATTAAGAAATTACATTTAACTAATTAATTTACTGAAAATAACAGATGTAAATTATGTTCAATGAAATATTGTATTTTAATTCAAGAAAGCACTATTTAATATTTAAAATACATCTAGGATTAATTATTATAGGCAACTATAGAATTGTAAATTTTTATTTAAAGATCGATAAAATATTATCCTCTCCATACACTAAAAATTAATTTAATTGTAATACGAAAACAGTCTAAATTAGATAACATGATTAACAACACGTGATCTTAAAAATGTATAAAAAAATAATTCAATTTAATAAACAAAATATTTTATTCACAAAATTTATAACTTGAAATTAGGTAATATTAAGTACTAAAGAATGTAATAAAATACATTTTTATTATTTTACTCTGTATAAATTCTAATTTTCCATTATATTAAAATGAATCGCAAACAAAATGTAAAAAAAAACCCTTGGTATAAAAATAATACTACTAACATTAATTAAATAAACCGAATGTAATATTATATATATATATATATATATATATATATATATAAAACTGTTTATTAATTTAAAAAAATAATAAATAAATATTTAATAAAAATTGAAACCCTCCGTAATTTTAAATAAGAAAAAATATTTGATTTTTTAACGTAGCAATGTTGAAAAAATAATAAATAATGTAAAAAAAAATACTGGACGTAATAAACTCCCCCAACGCTTTCGGATTTTACATTATCATAAGAATAAATATATAAAATAAACTGCAAACATTTATATTGTCATTATCAACATTTATTTTATAAATATATTTTTACATGGTTTGATAATAACATTAAATAAACGTTATTTTCATTTACTTCTTATATAATTATGTATCCAGATGATAATGTAAAAAAAAGCCGAAAGCGCCCTAAATATATGTTTAGATTTGTTTTTATGACGTTGATTAATTACCTTTTAATAATAATTTTATAACGGATTAAATTTGTTTTGTAATATCCGTATATCTTGAATAAAATTTATTGAATTTAAACTTAATTATTAGATATATTTATTAACAAAGATACCAAAAAAATTAATATAAGGTTTTCAACATACAACTTACGGAAAGTTCCAATAATATTATCTATCGTATTCCATTCCATTCATCATTAGACCTATTTATTATATTATACAATTATTAAAAAGATAATGGTAAATGCAGCAGGCCGGCAGTAATTGTTAGGAAGTTGCAATTCAAAGGTAAGGTTATGTGGAACGGGAGGTAATATAAATTCTAGTTTAGTTAGCATATTTTTAGTTGTTACCATGCATACGAGTAGAATTTAGTTACCTGGTGGGCAGGCGAAGGGCAGACTGTGAATACAGCGTGAGTGACAGTTTGCTTCTCTGGAGACACTCTGCCAACAAACAAAACATAAGAGAACCCCTGTTAGTTTTACGTTGTTGTACGGTTTCTCCCCCCTCTCTTCTTCGTTCACCATTTTCTCACTACCCCACCTACCTTTAACCGGGAAGCTCTGGTTTTACCCTACGAAACCTTATTCTACTAGAATCCCTACCCGTCCTCATAAAACCATTACTACCAACACAACCTTTCGTTGTGTTGTATAACACTGAATCTGTCGATGCTAGAAAAATATTAACCGAAACAACGCATTTCTTTACATAAAAATAACTTCATAAGGAATCACATCATTACCGACTGATTTTGTTAAGAAACCAAATTTTTATCGCTACAAAATACATAAAAAATTATAGACGTATTTTTCAATTAATTAATAAAAGTAAATTAATTAATTTTTTCAGTATAATCTACGGTAAATTTACTTATTTATCGTATTGCGTAGAGTATTTTCATATTATGTTAAAAAAAAAAACTTTGGAAAACGTTTTAAGAGAGGGAGAAAAACTGACCTGTAAAGTTATAAAAAAACACAATTAAAAAATTAACACATTTAATAGTATATACTCGTACTACACATGATTAAAATAAACAGTCTCATCACACATAATTATATTCAGGGGATTCAAAAAGGAATTCACAACTTTAAAAGCATATAAAAATTTATTATGATAACTAAATCAAGTTTGTTACGCAACATTCACTTTGGTTCGATATGGCTTCTATTTGTAATGCTTCATACATCTCATCTAAAGTCGATTTAATTCTAAACTGTAGCCAGCAAGTCAGGCGTTACCTGTGCAGCTGCGGCGTTAATTCGAAGTCTTAGTTTAACAAGATGAGCAGGCAAAGGTGGTATATATTTAATAAAACCTCAAAAGAAAAAATTTAGTAAGGTCAAATTTGCGGAGCGAGGTGACCATGCAATTGGATCTTCACGATCAATCCACCGACCTAAGTATCTAGTATCAAGAAAATCTCGGATTTCTAGACGGTAGTAAGGTCTTGCTGATTATAATGGCGTCCATTTAGACGTCATCATCATCATCTAACTGAGGAATTAGAAAATTTTGAAGCGTGTCCAGATAAACGATACCATTTACGGTTGCCTCCATCTGGAGGCAACCGTAAATGGTATAATCAGGATATTTTCATCTATAAGAACAACCTATCTCAACGAAAATTTGGTGCCTAGAGAAAATTGTATCCCTACTAGAAGGCTTCCTACCGTACTCTCTACCAATTGCAGTTGCTGATTGCAAATCGTGAAACCAAAACACACAACGGGCACGTTTCGCACTAGTAAATGTATCAATTTTTAAAACACTGGTGACCAAATTCGGAACTAATGAACTACGCGAGTCACAACTTGATGTGTTTTGCTATGAAAGGAGACTTCACCGGAATGCGTAAGTTATCTAAATAAATCTCTATATACTTTTAAAGTTGTGAAGTCCTTTTTGAATCATCCGGTATATATAAAAAATTATGGAACATATTTTTTCAGAAGTATTAAAATTATTAACACACACACCATACTAAGTGACTTTAAAAATGTAAAATATTATTCTTCTAATAAGTAGAGAAAATGCATACCAATCATGTCCTGATGTCCTTGCTGTTCACAAAAGGGATAAATTTGTTTTCTATTCCAGTATTTTTTTACTTCGATGCACATGAAGCATCTGAATTTCAAAAGGCATCAAAATTGCTTTCTTTAATAGTACAATAAGTGAGCTGAAGGTTACCCCTGTCTTTGTCAACCAAACTGTCGGCTGGCTTAGGCGGGTTTTCTTGTACTACCTAACCAGATAACATCAACCGAATACTAATAACATGACACATCATATATAAAATGAAAGAAAAAACAGACTAATACACAAAACAAAGCAATTGGCAAAGGGTAAACTTTCAGCTCACGTATTGTAACGATGTTATAAGGTTTCTTTTGTAGAGACGAAGACCACTATTTTTCAGTGGTTTAGTTATGCCGATGTTCAAAAATATGTTTGGTTGAATTAGCGGAAAAAAAACAAGTGGAATACGATTAGTAAAGTGTAATCTCAAAATTAAATAATTTTCATAAACTTAAAATTTTTATAAAACTATTTTCCTATTTTTTTTTTTTTTTAAATGAACTTAGAAATTGGAATATCCTTACTTCTTTTCCGTAAAATCAGGCAAAAAAAAAAAAAAAATGTAAACTTTATCCTGAAATTCTACATTCATCGGTTTTGTAATCCTGAAGACGAAGATTTTCATAAAAGACTACAATAACAGGGGATCCAAAACGTAAGTTTTAAAAACCCTTCTAATAGAATTGAATAATATTTTAATAAACTACACTCATTCATACTTAAATAATTGGAAGTTTCTTAAAAAAAAAAAAAAAAAATGGTGGTAGAAACTGTACCATATCCGTCTGATGAATGATAAAACTGATTTATTACACAAAAAAAAAGTTAAATCATTCGACCACCAGTTTAGTGTCTAAGGGAATTCTATTGTGGAAGAAGGAATATGTACCTGTAATAAATATATTATGTATATTTTTAAATGTCTTAACAAATAAAAAAAAATCTATAACTTCATAAATATTCATATATTTTGCTTTTGTTTTAAATTTGTGCGTTTTTTAAAGGTTTTATCGAAAAATTTTGAAATTTCATAACATTGTTTCAGATTTCATTAATGTTATAAATAATAAATTATTTTTTTTTAATATCTTTAACAAAATAATAATTATAAAATATTAAATTAAAATAATAACAATATGAGCTGTTTATTATGTTGCAGCATAAAAGTAAATTATAACAGAGAATACAATAGCGCCACAACTTTTATGCATATTTCCCGATACTTCATTAATTTTTATGAGTCGAGTATAACGCTGTATTTATATTATCAATTCTATTACACACAATGTATCGTAGTTCTTTGAGAATATGCCCAAGGGCTATTTTTTTTTTAATAAAGAATTAAATCCTTTTTTTCCCTTTGAAAATACTAAAATATGAATACACCTTTTACACCATCTCCATTTTTTTTGTAACTATCAAATAATTTTTTAACACAATTCTAAATATCAATAATAATAATAATTATTTCATTAAAAAACAATTAACATAAAAAATTTCTGGAATTTTTAAGTTATGTAAACACCAGTTCAGTCTCGTTCATTTTATTTACTAAAATGTATTTATTGTTTATTTTACACGGATATTTTTATCATATAAATATTATTATATCGTAGAATTAAGTTTAATTAATTACCTTTTAGTTTCGTAAGTAACGTGAATTTTTTTTTGTCGCTAAATTGCCTTATAAAGAACATTCATGAGATTACAAAATTGTACTTGCATATAATCATATAAAGGGATATATTAAATGTAAAATAACATTAATTAAAAAAAAAACTCAAAAAAGATTTCACTGTGAATATGTTACAAATTTAAAAACTAACGAATTGCTAATAAAGTTATTAAGAAATGCTTCATTAGAAAAAAGTAACGTGCACAGTTTTTTTTTCTAAATCTACGTAATATTCTCATTTGTAGGATTTGATTTTTTATCGGGCCTTTTTTTTGTAGCTGATTAATAGGTAATATAAGCAATTTTCAATTTCCCGGCGAATATAGCCAGAGGAATTAAAGGGGAAGTATGGTGGTCATGTCAAAAATTGAACTTTAGGGCTCAACTAATAAAAAAAGTGTGTGTATGAGCTTAGGTATGTAAGTATCTGTTTCATACTGCTTTTGGTCTTTTATCTCAGAATTGACCAAACTTATTTTCTTCAAATTCTGTTGAAATTCGGGACGTATGGATCACTTTTTTTTTCAAAATTCGCCAAGGTATCGCGAAAAAACTAATTCGATTTCTTTAGAGCATTTTATTAAAGAAAGCTTTATTAAAGCAAATATATTACCTAAAATAATATATATATATAAAATTAAAAAAAAAAAAAAAGCAACCCCTATTTCTTAAAATTTAAATGTTTGTTTTTATGTACCTCCATTCGGATTAAGTATTTTTCAAAAATTATTTGTAAGTTTGTACTTCATATATATATTTATATATATTTTTTTAAATTATAAATCCTGAACTTAAAATGCAGAAAAGGTATTTTTCAATAGTTTCTTTTCTTTATTTTAGCTTTTGCTGAAAGGGCTATTAGATTTAGAGAAAACTTTACAAGTAAATTTCTTAGGCTTAACTTGTGTATGAATATTTTTAGAAAAATGTTTCTTAAAATGTATTCCCCAACGCACTTTCAAAAGTGGTTTCCAGTATTTAAATAACTGCTTAAGAATGAATCGCAAAAAAAATTAATTTATCAAATTGTCCTACTTCAAAACGAAATACCAAATTTTCAGTTTGATAAAATTTCTTTGGATATATTATAGGCCACTTTCATGGCCTATCTCATTGGTGGTATATCTTTTGAGAAAATAAATTTAAAAGAATATAAAATCTTATGACAGAAAATTATGATCAGATAAAGAATTATTAACATACTACGTGACTAAAATAAGTTTATAACGACCAGAAGAAAAGCACAGATTATTATGGTAAGTGAGTATTAAGAGTGGTACAGTCGCTTTTACCTTACGCATACGATTAGACTTTAATTGTTATTACATAAATTATTACGATAATAGAATATATAAATGGGTATTGTTAAATGAAATAAAAAGGCATACTGATATGTTAATCTTTATAATTTAAAATTAAGAAATTGTAATTATTAAATTTATTTAATGCTATTTTATTTCATAGTGGTAGAAGATTGATTTTAAAACAAATACTATAATAAAGTTCTTAATCCAAAAACGGAAAAAAATAAAGTTACTTGTAGTAGTGCATTCGATGAGTGGTTAAAGGAGGACACTATAAATATCGAGTATAAATAATTAAAGAATGATAGAATAATATTGAAAAACATAACACATTTTAAAATTGTGTATTATCTGTTTTTTATGAGTATTAGTGGACGTCAGATTAATAAAATCAAATTTAGTTGAAACAACAATAGAGAAAACTTTACATGTCTGTAAATGATGAATCATTAATTATTATTTTAAAATTAACATTTTATGAAGCGGAAAGAACATTATTCAACACACAGTATGATCTTTTTTTGTCACGATCTGTCGGTCGTATTTTATAAAATAAGGGCCTTTGAAAAAAGAATCAAATTGACTTTTTTTTTAAATCAGATACAAGGGTGTGTACAAGATCACGTGAAGTGATTACAATTGCGTGAACGCATATAGTAAACACGTTTTATAATACACCTGGCAGAACTGCGTGCACGAACAGTATAAGGCTGGTTACTTAAAAAAGGTAATTAAATTACAAAAAAAATTATTATTATTAAAGAAAAAATAAATCTTTGCTAAATTTAAATTACATAGCCGCATATTTATATAATTGTTTTGTCAGAGAGAAATCACACGGAAGGATCAACTCAAATTATTTTTTTTAATTATTCATCGGTTTTCTGTTCATTTCCATTCTCTCTGTTCTTGCAAATCGTTTAAGCTCATCATTTATCTACATTCTAAATACTCGGTTATCAGTTTCATGTATTATCAATCTTTATCTTCCTTCCTTTATTTTAAAATTCTGCCAAAGATGGCTGTCACATCACCAACTCATTAACACCTCTTCAATTCAGTATTATCTGTCGACCTAATTTTTAACAAACTTCTTTAAAAACTTCAATTCTGTTCCGTTCGCCATCGTCAATGTTTCAATATATTAAGTTGTCTAAAAGGTACTAAGCCTTTAGAGGGCAAAATTGAGAATATATTTATTGTTATTGGAAAATAATATTATGAGACCACAAATGCACATTTTTTCGACGATCTCTTGCCACTTTTCTCGGCAACAACATAATCCCGTCACTATAGAACTTCTGTGGTTTCTGGTCAAGAAATTGTGACACAGACCTCCTTTGAAACTAACTTAACCCTACTCCAGAGAGTTCTACAGAGACCGCAACAAAGATACTCTGACGGTGCCAAGTCCGAGTTCTTTACGGATTCATTAAAACCTCCCAGTCAGATTATTTCAATTTCTGAAGGTCGTTAAAAATGTATGCGGTCTGGCGTTGTCAGCGTGGTATACGATACAGTTTCTGTTGACCAGTTCAGGCCGTTTCTATTGCTAGGTGCAATCGCGCTAATCGCCGACAGTATAGATATGAGTCTATAATTTTGCCTGGCGGCAGCAGGTCTTCATTTACGATGCTCTTTCAATCCCATCGCACAGCATACATATACTTACGGGGTACCAAGACTGCGGAGCTTCTTGCTTCCACCACGATCTTTTTCGCACATTTTTGCCGTAGGATGTCCATTTTTCATCACTCATGATCAACTGTTTCAGAAATGGCAAGATTTCGTTACGTTTCAGTAGAGATTCGCAGATAGAAATTCGATCGAGTAAATTTTTCTGAGTCAGATTCAGGTGGTACCAAACGTCAATTTTCTTTTCGAAGCTGCTAGCTTTCTCCAAATGGTGGGTTAACACTGTTTGGTGATGGATATTTAAGGAAGCTGGAAATGTCATGACTGCTTAAATGTCGGTCTTCCTTGACTTTTGCCAGAATACGCTAAGGCTATCTCGTGCGCAAAAGGCTCAATACTTTTTAGACTATCTGTTATTAAGTGGTACATGCTACAAATATTTTTAAAATTTCATTTTAATTCTTGAATCCATATTCGAAAAAACTGACTTCTTTTCTGCATAAAATTCCTCCTTGCATCTGCCCGTCAGCTTCTTAACACGTTTTTGTTCATTTTTTTTTATGTGTGAGTAAATTTTACTTCCGAGTAAATTGCGGTTTCCCCCTATTTAAAATAAATATTATTTAATTTACCATCTATTCTATTAATAAATCTTTCCTATTCATTCTTTCTTCTAACTTATTTTTGGTCATCACCGAATTTTAACATCTTAATTTTTTTTTTTTGAATTATCGATCTACTATTTATTTTTTTCTGTAATTATTGCACAAATTCTACTATTTACCAGTTAAACAAGCAACGGGGGCAGACTAAACCTCTGTCTCACTCCTTTCTGCATTAGAGGATACCTTTGTTTATTTTTAAACATTGCTAGCTTGGAAGTAATTTTATTGATTGTAAACTTATATTTATTTCAGCTTGTTTAGAATTTTAAACATTCCACTCGCTTCTATACTACAAAATACCTTTTATAAATCTATAAAACCCATGTAATTAATTTTTTCACATTAATTACATAATTTTTCTTTCAGAAATAAAGCAAGTTGATGCCCAATAACAATTTCGTAATATTAGATGAACTTTTTAGCTTTAAAAAAAATTCCAAGCCAGATCGGGGTCCGAACCCCATACCTTCCGGATAAAAGGCAGAGACGTACCACTCCACCACAAAGAGAAAAAAAGCTGACACAGTTGTAGGACTTTCCCGTCACGCGGCAGCTGCGTTCCGTGAAAGTCCTAGTACAACTGTGGGTTGTTTCTGATGGACGGCTTACACACACAATTTAAAATATATATAATTTAAAAAAATATATTTTTTAGTTTATTTAATTCAATTATTTTAACTAAAGCGCGCGCGCAAACCGCATTTAATTATAAATTCCTTATTTGTCAAAACGTCAAGATCCTATGAAAACCGCATATGACCGATTACAATACTTTCCCTTCTATAGTTATAGCTCTGCTATAGCGCTATCTAGACGGGAAAGTAAAAGAAGCTGTTGTAAACAATTTATTTCTCTCGTTTACAACTTTTTAATTTATATTTAAATTTTAAGTTTTTATATTTAATTTTATTATAAAATTCCTGGTTAGTTTTACCTATTTTTCAGATGAAATTATACATTCAAGTAATTTCTAAATTACTAATAGAATATCTGGTTGGGCTTCAGCAAATAGAAACTGTTTTATTTTTGAAAAAAGCTTATAAAATAATGAACCACTTGATTATTCCACCCATCCGTTTTAGGATAAGTTTTTTAATGGTTAATTGATTAGTTTGGTTTAAGATAATTTTAGAACGTTTACAAAATTATAAATTCAAAACTGTAATGCGTTAAAATAACTTTACATTCTAAGAATTTAGAAATTATTAAAGAAATTTTATGGAGGAAAAGAATAATTTGAGTTACAGCCTTTGACTTACAGTAATTTATAACTAGTACTAATTTTTATAACTTTATTTTTAGTCGAGTTCAAAATATATTAAATTTATTACTTTTTTCATTCTATACAAATTTTTGTACTAGTGATGAAGTGTATACCAAAATATATATTAAATTAAGCGCTGATTAAAACGTGTCAGTGATTTAATTAAAAGTATGGAGAAAGAAATAGTAAACAAAAGGCTTATTTTAGTCAATGATTAAACTTTCTTAACTTTTTTCTGTTATAACGATTTATTCTGTAGCTGATTTATTTGTAATTTTCATAATTTAGCTAAAGAAAGGTAAATTAAGAGTGAGTTCTGTTTTCAGCGACTGTTTTTCATAAAAAATATAAAAAAAGAAATCGTGAATGTATTAAACAAATTGTTAAATACTTGTTAGTCTCAAAATTAAATACATAAACATTTTATGCAAATCAATACATTATATTATTATATTTCATACTTACATTAAGTCAGAAATAGGTATTCTAATACTTCCGATAAAAAAACAAAACAGTTCCGAACTTTGTCTGGACAGATCGATTAAGAAATTTTAATAAACTGTAGATTGTAAAATTATCATCTTACAAATTTAAAATTGAAGAAAAAATTAGTAATGATTAAAATTAACCAAATATACCGGGTGACCTTTAAAGGTGAGGCCAAAATTTAGGAACTGGTTCTATTTAACACAATGAAGAAAAAATGTTCAATGAACATAGGTCCGAAAACGTGTATTTTTCTGTCTGTCCGCCATTTTTTGTTTTTTAAGAATTGAGACTTTTAACAGGAAAAACATTTTTTATTAAAAAAAAAAAAATAACTATACTCATCATTGACAAATTTCAAAATGGCGGCCGTTTCGATTTTTTAATCTTAAATATCAAAGAAATTATTAGATTTATCAATTTGTGTTGTATAATAAAACTTATGAAGCATTTTTTTGTGAACAAAACGACACCTTAGTCGTAATAATCCGACGACAAACAACAGAGTTATTGCAAAACGTAGGCCTAAACCGATACGGCAGCCATTTTTTTTTTTTATAATCGTGATTTATTATCAAGGTTTCTGTATATTTATTGTCTGATTAAAGAAAGATGGCTGCCATATCTTTTTGGCGTACTCTTTGTAATAACTCTGTTGTTTGTCGTCCGATTTTTACGACTACGGTGTCGTTTTGTTAAAAAGAAATACTAACACAATTTGATAAATCTAATAATTCTTAAGATATTTAAGATTGAAAAATTGAAACGACCGCCATTTTCTAATTTGTCAACGAAGAGCATCGTTATTTTTTTCACTATTACAAAATTTTAGTTTAAAATAAAGTATAAAATTTTATTGCGTTATCTCTAACCGTTCTTGAAAAACATAAAATGATGGACAGACAAAATATATGCGTTTTTGTACCTATGTTCACTGGACATTTTTTCTTCAGTATTTTAAGTAGAATCACTTCCTTAGAGTTTGGTCTTTCCTTTAAAGGACACAGTGTAAACTTAAAAAAAAAATGAAATAACCAATCAAGTCTTTAGGGAGATTAATTAATATTATTTAAATACATACTACTTATACTCTTTAAATAAAGGAGGCAATGCCCAATTCAAAATAGTAGTATCTCTTCCTTTCACCCGAAAGATTCAGGGCTAAAAACTCTTTCGCATTTTTCAGGTATCACAAATAAAAAAAAATAATTCTGCAGTTGTAATAGTTAATAATTTTTTTTCAACCCAGATTGGTTTTGTTAAAAAAATTTTAATTTAAACAAATTAGTGGGAACATCTCTTAAACGCGTCGACAATTATTAATAACAACGTATAGGATATAGTAATAGCAGAGTATGTAGTATAACAAAGCCCATTTTCATACATCATGTATTGTGCTGTTACACAAAAACTGTTTTTTGTTGTCTGGTTTGACAAAGGTGGGTTACTGTTATTTTTTAGGATTAAACAATATGTATATAATTTATATATTTTAAGTTACAAAAAACTGATCAATTCAACTCACAATATTATAATTATTATTATAATGAGCGTCAAACAATTATAATACGTTTTTGTTTACACTAAAAGAACTCATTCTGCCTTTTTGAAGCAATCGCATAATTTCAGATGGAAATATTAAGCTTGTTCATTATGGTTGGAATAGTGCAACAGAGAGAAATATGCAATTGTGTGCAATTTAAATATGTTTGATTATTGTATATTATCTTTGGTAAAACAGAAAAAAATATTCTTGAAGTTTTGTTAATAAGATGGTCATTGTTAGTTTCGGTTCTTAATTCTTATGTATACATATATATATTTTTTTGAGATGACGGGCATCGCTGCTTTTGTCATTTTGCTCTGTGAGAATTGAAATTTGTAAGGCATAAAAAATGTCATGCCTAACTGGGAATCGAATCCAGGACCTCCGGAGAAGAGGCTGAGACACTCCGCGACGGAGATCGCCAATATATATATATATATATATATATTTATTAATGATCTTACCTTACCTTAATTTTATTAATGATTATACCTTATAATTAAATTATCTCTGTCTTAATAATTCGTAAATTCCAACTAAGGGTACAGTTTTACAGCCTTTAGGTTAATAGTCATTAGAAAATTAATTAATTTTAATATTAGTATATAATATACATTATATAAATTACGTCAAAAACAGGAAGATATGCTATTCCACGGAACTATCCTAGTATTGCCTGGATGAATAAAGGGAAACTATAAAAAAACCTTGATCACAGCAGCATCATACAGTATAAAACTAATTATAAAATAACAAACAGAAGTGATTAAAGTCGATATTAATTATTTAAAATATAAATACATAAAATAATGAAAAGGTAAATAAAAAAAAAAAAACAACTGCATTATAATTTAAAAATCAGAAGGCTTACTAAATATTAATTGAGCACATATTTATAAATACGGTGAAAAGGTCCATAAATGGCCTTTTTGTTTTTAATTAGTAGTTTTAAAAGCTAATTGAAAAGTATTTATTTTATAAAAGTAATTTTTTTTTACATAAATTGACAATTTTTTTTAATGGTCTGATAGTTTACTAAAAACAGGAACGGGACATAAGGCCCTTTCTCGTAAGCCGAAGTGTTGTGTGAAGTAAAATAAAAAAGATTCTGTTGCATTGTTTGATAAAGAAGTTGATTTCTTTATTATTATTAAAACAAGAGACACTATTCTTTTCAGCAAATTCATAATTATAAACAGAAATATAAATTAAAATCTCAGTTCATAAACAATTGTTTACATAATTCAACTTATAGGTGCAAACCGATGATCGATAGCCCAATTCAGTATTTAGAAAATTTTTTCTAACGTTTTGAGAAAGCCCCATGAGGTTATATTTTGGTTAGATGGGAATTTACAAAAGCACAATAATTATTTAATAATGATAAGCTTGTAATTTTATTTTAAATCTTCAAATTAAAACAAAACTGTTTAATTTTGTTGAAAACATAATCAATTTGATCATCCCTAAAGAAATCAATTTTTCATGAAATAAAACATCGGAAATTTTATTTATAGACAAAAAAAGTATTTTCAATAAATTTTGTATGTAATAATTAAACTTTAGAATATTTATAATAATAGTAATAATAATAAATTAAGTTTTCTCCATAAAGGAAAGTTTCATAAAAAAAAAGGCACTGACGAGCGACAATATGCAGTGACACAGTGCTCGTCAGTGTCGAGCACTGACACAGTGTAAACAATGATGTGTTCAAGGTCAAACGTCGATTCACTTTGAAATTTACAGAAAATTTGGAATGCCGATTTGCTTTCAAAGGAACAAAAGCTCTTTTTTCAGGTTTTGGCTACCATTTTACTTTATTTAATTTTCCCGATATATTATAATAACGAACACAAAAAAATTCTTACTTATAAGAAATATAATAGGAATTTTATTTAGCCATTCCGAAATTGCTACGTTAAGCATCATCATAATACCTGGAATGACTTTGTCCTGCAACAGAGTCGTAATAAATATCGTAGAAAATACTAATTACATTATTAAAATCTCCAATTTTTACGTAAAATATATAAAACACCATTTTCATATAGGTTACACTTTCTTTTCACTGGAGAGGAAATAAAAAAAGAAGGTTTTTTCGAGTGATTTTCGGAGAAGTAAAGTTTACACAATTATTATTAAAAAAAAATATGATGTGGACATCACATAACTTCCTTGTACGCCTATTAAATTACATATACACATTTTTTTTAGATGTGTATATAAGTACATAAAATTTTATTTCATTAAACTTTTTTTTTCATTTTTTTATTGTTATTATTGAATATTGTTAATCGTAAAAAAAAATTTACAATCAGAGGTTGATAATTATTAATAAATCAGTATATTTAAATTAAAAAAAAGAAAGTTAAAAAATAGGAGATGAAGTCTGATTGAACATATATGCTTTCTCCTGAAAGATCCAAATATTTCATTAACTAAAATTTTATTTGGATGTAACTCTGAAACCAATGAAAATAAGTACTACTTATGATATATTGTTGAAAAGCTCTCGATGAGAGCTTATTACTGCAGTTAAAAAATCCAAAATCCTTTTTTTTTATTTTGGGCTTTTTCATACACTTTTGGTCTAGTCGATTGCAAACAAAAGGAGAGGTGCACAACTAGAAGCTACAACAGTTCTAAATCCAAAATTTCAAAATCCTGTGGCTAATCGTTTTTGAATTATGCGTGATACATACGTACGCACAGACGTTACGCCAAAGTCAAAATGGATTTTTCTGTTGAAATCTGAAAACCGAAATTTTTGCGATCACAATCCTCCTTTACTTCGCACAAGAAATAACCAACGATAGTAAAAATTGTTATTACAATATGTTAATCTAACCATTGTACTAAAATTCCATTTAGATTTAATCGTTTAAGTCGCTCACATACATAAAAACATAATTATGTAAATAGAATTTATTATATTCATTAATTTACTCTTATTAAGTATATTTTAACTCTTAGAAGCGGGCTAAAATGTTCTACAATTAAGTTAAAGTAGTATAATTTGTATTTAAATTAAGTTTAATGTAGACATCAACAAAGTCAAAACATTTTATTTACAACTTTGGTACTTAAAAAAAACTGTTGGTTAATTATTAAACCTAGATAACGTAATTTTTTATTAAAGCTCAAATTACAAAAGACAATATAAACTCTGTTTTTTCATTATATAATAACGCTTTACAGTATCTTAAATCAACAACGTTAATTAAATAACAAAACATTAGCGGTAAAAAAACTGTAAAAATATATTTCTTGGAATGTAAAATACTTTTTAAAATACCAAACTTGAAAAAGTTGCTCAACGAACAGAAACAAATTTAGTAGCTATTGTCCTATAAAATTAATATTTTACATTATTAATATTAAAATAAAATCAAAATGAACAAAACTTACGATTTAATGTTTGAAAAAACTGTAAATTATAACAAAGCAACAATAGAAAAGGATATTCCACAACGCACACACATTAAACAAAACACAGCTTAATAATCACACTACCACATTCATAGAAATACGTTTACGCACTGGTAAGGGGATATAACATCGTGCAATATGTATTTGGAATATACAGTTGGCAACACTGATTAAGGGATGAGTTTACGAAAAGAGCCGAGGGTCCCGACCCTACACAATTCTCTACCGATTTACCCCCTCTGAATTATCGAAATATCAAGACCAGTTTTTTCTGTCGACATTTATCCTTCCAGTTATTATATACTGGCGTCTGTATAGTGATAAATGAAGGATTAATTTGTGTTCAGATCGAACATCCTTAATCATTTCAATTTATGAAAATAATACAATTAAAGAATCATTAGCATATTTTACCAGATTCTATCAATTACTAATTACCCTTACATTTTAACTAAAAGAAAAAGGACGGAACAAAAACTCAACGGAACGCTTTTAACAAGTTACATTTCTATATTTTGACAAAAAATCATTATTAAATAAATTTAAATATGTAAAATGAATTGAATAAAAATCCAGTAATTATAATATAACTAGATTATTTTTTCCAGTTCAGAATTAATTATATACGGGTGAGAGGCTTAAATTGAATCGTACGAGTATTAGTTATTTGAGGGTCACCTGCAATGCTACTATCGTCGCTATTACTGTGGAACCACTATTAGTAGTATAAGTTACTCTCTCGTCTGGTATCGTCAGTTGTATACTGATGTTTCAGTGCATGACATTTTTCCTTATATGAGAAGTATGCAGGTAGGTTAGGTGAATTTTCCCCAATCGGCATATTACAGTTTCTTTTTGAACATGGTGGTTTTCGAGATAGGTTAGCCAGATTTGGATTGATTAATTCAAGTTTGTGTCCGGAGAGTAGTGCCACTGACGATGTGCGCCATTGTTATATGTCTGCCCCCGGTACGAAGCTGAACGTACCAAAGTAGCTTAGAAAGCTTCAATTCTGGTTTTGAACTGCAAGTTAATTGGAAAACTGAAAGGGAATGGAATAGTTGCTGACTTCCTGAGATTCCTAGCCCTGCGGAGTATAGACAGACGTTCGCCAAGATAGATGTTTTGGCATCCAGCTCCGGTTAGCTTAAATATTCGCTGTTAGGACGAGATGGATGTATGGAAAACTCTGTGATGAAGCTGCGATGTGGGAGGAAGTAGACATTGTCCTCGCTCCCGAAAGTGGATCAGAGCAGAGAGAAATACGGTATATGCTTTCATTAGAGGCTTATTAACTTTGTGAATCTGTTTCTCGATTCTTAAGTAAAATAAAAGGATTGAGTAAATTGAATTTTACAACAAACTTGTCGTTATTGCGATCAACGATTCGTTTTGTTGGTATAAGAATAGTATTTTTGGTGTTAAAGACTCATTAAAGTAATGACTAAGTGCATAGTCTAATTGAAGTTAGATGTAAGAAGAGATTTTGTGTGAACCTTTGATGTTAGAGGAAGGCGCGGGGATCGCGCTTCAGCGATTCGGTTAATTTGATAGTTGAGGATCGTAAGTTACGGTAGGTGGTCGTGAATGAAAGAAGCCATACGCAGCCGACAGCAGATTGTGTAAATACGCTGATGGAAATGTCTGCTGAGGCATTTGCATCGGTGGCACCCTGACAAGAGGCCAAACTGATGACTGTGTACTGTTATCAAGTTTAGAAAGTCAGTGAAGGAGCGAACTTCAAAGTAAGCAAAGTTGGCGCGGCTAAGGTAACGTCACAAGTCAAGTAATGGTTCGGTAAATTACTATGACTGTAAGTGAAAGAGATAATGTAATAAATTTCATTTATAAATTGTTAGGATAGTTTTATTTGTGAATAGCAAAGGTATGTGCTATACTTTATACCTGTCTTAACTTTTGTACTATTGTTAATACGTGACTAGTTGTTAAACGTGTTAAGATTACCGGTCATGCTAATGCCTTTTGTCAATGTAACTGTATTCTTGTTTTCATTATTTAACTAGCTATGAATAAATCCTGCCGATTACTTTAAATTCTTTTTTGTACGTAATCACTTTCTGTTAATATTACTATTATTATTGTTGCCGTTATGATTACTATGATTATTATTGTAAGTTTTTTATTGTTTATTATTATTATTACTATTGCCATATTATTATTGATTTGTCTTGTTCTACTTATGTTCTTAATAACTTGAATTATATAAACATTCTTAAATATCTCTCAATATCCTGATCGAGCCGCGAAACGAAACAATACCTTCGATTGAGAAAAGAGTTGCTATAGAGAAAGCTTATGTTCGTTCTAAAGTTCACGTATGTTCAAGAAACGCCTCAAATATTCGGGAAATAATTTCAGCTTGCCAATATTCTGGCAAACAGTAGCATACACAATTTGGTTAAAGAATGGCCGCAACAGAACCGGTTTCAAAACAAAATATGCGACCTTCCATTAGGATTCCAAAGTCCATAGCAGATATTCAAAGAAGAGTTCCTCCTATAAGAAAAAATCTGTTCTTAAATTATCAACAATAAATTAGTGTAAAATACTCATCTTGCCGTAATATTCTTCATGATATAAATTTTAAAACCGTATCGTGCAACTACTCTGGAACGACTTAAAAGAACAAACAAATGTCTTAATTACTGTGACTGGCTTCTCAAAAACACTGTCGTGCTGAATTTCAAGTCAGAAAAGGCATGATTTTATTTATTTGAGCATGTTAATTTGCACAACAGAAAGTACTGGATGACTGAAATAATCATAAGATGTTTGAGAATCCGCTTCACGATGAGAAAATCGGTTTATTCTGTGCTGCTATTTTTGGTTATCGTGTGAATAGTGGGGGTAATATTTTTTTTTTACCTGACTGTCATAAAAGAAGTGTACCGTACAGTTTTTGAAGAAGCCTATGCCGTTCAGTTAGGAGACCGTGAAAAAGAATACTGGTTCTTCCTACAAACCGGAGCAACGTGTCACACACCAAACGATTCACTAGCCCGCGTTTATGGGGCTTTTAAGGAAGAACAAACAACCAGCAGAGAGGCGTTTTGACTTCCGCGTTCTCTGTCTAGTTACGATTTCATCTTGTGGGGCTATTTGAAGGATAAAGTTCACGAATAAAATCACCACATTATCGATGAACTGAAGAGAAAAATAGAACAAAAAAATTGAAAACAACGTTTTGCATCATATGATTCTCAACATAATCACTAAACCACAGAAGTGCATTGCCGTGCAGAGTAAAACTTCGTTCATAAAACAGAATTTAATTTACGTTTTCGTTTTTTCATTTCATTCATATAATATTACAAATCGCAACTGTATTTAGTTTGTAGCCATTCGGTTTTAAGTTGCTTACTAAGTACATAAACTTGGTGTGTAATTCAACTGATAAGAAAAAGGAACCTAGTCATTTGCATATAAGTATCACGGGAGAAAATCTTGTCAAAGTTGTATAGCAAAGTAAAAAAATTATCAAGTACATTTACATATAAAATTTGTATTAAAAAATAAAAATAAATAGTAACTAGTATCACCGTCACGGTTATATTTTTTATTTTATGTTTTTTAGTCAAGTAACCGGAGACAGGTACAGACAGTCGCGTCGCACATACAATAACAGTGGCAGTGGCTGTGTTGGTTTAGGCGCCACGCCGGCGCCGCGCCGTAAACCTTCGCACCCCTTAAAAAATCGAAATTCAAAAAAACTGAAAATTGCTTTTAGATGTTTATCTAAAGAGTATTTGCAAGTCAAAATCGGATGAATGTTTCGTTTAGTATAGTCGGAATTGAGGCAAATTTGTAATCATTGTTCAAATTATTTTTAACTTTCTTCACCCCTTTCTATGTCAAATTTTGAAAATCTAGAAACTGATTTTTAGATATTCACATGAACATTACACACACCAAAAATCAAGTTGATATCTTTACTTTAGACATCAAAAAAATAGTAGTAAATTTCATTGTTACTCCATTTTAAATCTTTAAATTCCAGATTTCAAAAAATCGTTTCTTGGTGTGCACTTACACAATAAGATGAATGGGCATACAAATTTTTATCAATTTATCTTCAGAATTATTTTACTGGGCGTTGATTATGAATCGCTCAAGAATTGTTCTTTGATATAATAATCATATAATTTTAACCGGGAAAGAATGTTATTAAATATTTGAGTTTTTAATTAATTTGAATTAGATAAAAGAGTTTTCTGCATATATAATTTAACTTTTACTTAAATATTTATTAATTAACAACTTCAAAATTGTAATTAAATTCTAAAATGGTACAAGTTTTTTTATTACAATAATGTATTTGCATTACTATTTACAGGATATATGTTTTATTACTTTTTTTTTTTTTATTTTAAATATATAATATATTCATGAATTAACATCTCTGATAAAAATCGCGTTTTTGAATATTTAAATTTGAATTAATAAATGCAAGTATTAATTTAATCAATTTTATTTATTTTTTATCTTAAATAAAAATAAAACAAATAAGTTTGAAGGAAAAATATTTAGTTTATCGATGATTTATAAAAAAACATCATTTCACGGATTCAAATCTAAGATACACATCGCGTTTTTGAATATTTAAATGTAAATAAAAAAATGCAAGCTTTAACTAAATCAATTTTGTTTATTTTTTATTTATCTTAAATTAAATTAAAATAAATAAGTTTGAAGAAAAAATATTTAGTTTGTCGATGATTTATAAAAAAAACCATCGTATAAATTCATATATATATATATATATATATATATATATATATATATATATATAGTTTTTTCCAGAAAATTGAATCATGTACCAGAAATATGAATCATGTAGACAGATATTTATACAATTAAAAATTTTGTTTTAACCATGTACAATAAAAAAAAATGTGTTTATGAATGTAAAATTTTTGTTAAAAAAAATAATCAAATATTCTAGGAAGAATATCAATATCCACATTTATCAAACCAGACTACAAGAAACGGAAATTATTATGCTTCCGTGGGATCTTGAATGAATTACTGAACCATTTAAAAGTCCTTAAACCAAATTATTTAAAATAAAATTAAACGATTTTTATTTACAGAAAAAATATTACTCTGTCGATGATTTTTTAAATGATACTAATAAACAATTTTTAAAAAAATCAGAATTTTCTGGATCTCCTGTTAATGTGTGCATAAATTTTGACTAATTTCATTAACATCTTCAAATTAACATGAGGACAATAACCGGCAGTTCGTAAATGAATATCTTTGAATCTACACTTTCAATTGTTCATCGCCCAGAACAAAAAAAAAAAAAAAACATTTCAGTAATTATTAAATTGTCGTATACAGAAGCACCGCTTTAAGAAACAAGATATTTTCGATAGCATCGTCATATTGTTTTCTAGAATAATATCCTACATGTTAGCTCCTAATTTAAATTTAAAACGCAATCGCATAACGCGCGCGCGCGCGCACACACACACAACACTAGGATGTGGTGTATCGTTAATTTGTAATCTCAGCGAACATAATCGGCTGTATCAGTCTGATTCATTAGGTTTCCTGTGTATGATTAGTATGCCCTATTCGTAAATAGCAAGTAATAATCTCCTCTTGTCGGTTATTCCGGATTGAAGAGCTCCATGGCAGCACAGTATCCTTGTATTATCTATTGTAGTAGTCTAGTCACCTTGCTACCTTCCTCGAAGAGTTTCAATTGTTTTTGATAGCATTTCAAAAGTCACAATCTCTGGTCCGCATTCCCGATTAGATCTAGCGAATAATTATTCCTTTTTATAAATTTCTGAATTTTGTTTGAAACTTTGCCGTTTTATCTTACTATGCTACGAGGATTTTAGTCTTGACAGCCTCTGTGCTATTGTCCTTTTAAAAATAAAAAAAAATTATGTCTGCGAAGAAATTGGCGTACCAGTTAAAACTAGTTTTAAATTCAACCCTAGCGATATTTAATTGACCGATGATTTCCAGGAATTTCACCTGAAACATTTCTGTAGAAATCAAGTAGGCAAACTGAAGTCTATTCCATACATGCACTCCAAGTTTTTCCTCTATTACCGGATATTTCGTATTTTCCCGCCGAATTGCTCTCTCTTTTTTTTTAATTGACCACGAGAAATTAGTTTTCTTTGTTTGGCCACTCACGAATGCAAAACACTGCTAGATCAAATTTTCAACATTATCACGATTTCCACGCTCAATTGCGTGAACAATAACATGTAACTTCTCTGCAACAGTGAATGATGAACACAGACCCTTTTTTTTTTTACTCATTCCGTAATTTTACTGTAGACCAAAGGTTTATAGGTGCAACGAATCTAGATGCTTGGTGTGACAGCCGCGCTTCGAATGGTTCTACTATCCTTTTAGCACATTTGCTTCATTATCTAGCAGTGAATGAGCATTCGTAAGATGTATGGTTTCAGTATTGGATAGCAGAACACAATGTTTTTTTTTAAATTTTAGTCACCTTAATACATAGCTAATATATTTTGAACATTATTACATTTTTAAATGTAATTATATATATAGCAACAAGACCGGTACAGCGGACCTGAGTAACGGATTCCTGCCAATTAAGATGAAAGCAGTAGAAAATATAATAATGGGAGGAATCCAGAAAGGGCTAAAAGAGACTCTTTTAGTAAAGGTAACAGATACGTTTAAAAATCGTATGTTGTAATACTGCCCACTGAGACACACCTAAACAGATGTTTGTTCTGTGAGAAACCACGGTTAGGAATATATGGGAACGGAAGGGCTAGGTCGAACGTTGTCACACTTCCAGTTGGGTTCGGTCCGGCTGGTAAATTAGAGAGGAATATAAATAATCCCGAAAAGACCAGTTAAAAATCAGTACTGTGAAATGAGTCCAAGTGAGACGTTATTATGTCAGTTCCGCGAGGAGTGTCTGCGATGTCGGTATACGAGATGTGAGGTCTGCGAATTAGTCCGCGAGACGTCAGTCAGCGAGAGTATTCTGCCTGGAGGTCGGTGAAGAAGCGAATTTCAAAGTAAGCTAAGTCGGCGCAGTTAAGGTAACGTCACAAGTAATGGTTCGGTGACTTACTGTAAGACTATAAGTGAAAGAGATAATGGACTAAATTTCATTCATAAATTGTTAGGGTAGTTTTATATGTAAAATAACTTTATACTTGTCTTGTCTATCGTACTATTGTTGTTAATACAAGACCCAAGTCACTGAGGCGGAGGTTTCCGCTGCAATCAAAGCCACAAGCCCCGTTAAGGCTTCGGGTGTTGACGGGATCGGTTCCCGCACATTCTGAATGTTACACTCGTTCTTATAGCGACCATACCCACAACATTCACGTTAATTTTGTACGGTGGATATTTTCCGAATTTCTGGAAAACTGCAAAGGTGGTATCCCTATTCAAACCTGGAAAAGCCTGTTCTTTCCCCAGAATTACAGGTCGATCTCCTTATTACCAATGTTGTTAAACCATAATTCGAAAGGATTTTCCTGGCGACATTTGCGAAAAGGAGTACGGCCTGAGCAAATTGGGTTCAGGGAGGGCCTCTCGACGATCCTCCAACTGGTTAAAATATTCGACAGTCTTGTCGGAGGCCTAAATAGAAAAGCGGTAACTGCAATATGTGGCTAAAGTCTTTGACAAAGTTGGCATAGCGGCTTGCTGTATAAACTCACACATACGACGATTCGCTGTCGCTATGTCAGATTGATACGGTCTTATTTACTACACCGACAATTTGTTGTACGCGTAGGGAGAACAATCTCCTCCAGCAGAGACATAGCCGCTGGAGTCCCTCAAGGAGACGTGTTTTCGCCGTTCTTAGACACGGCCTACGTCACCGCTGTCGCAAGGAGTGAAAACAGCTCTATACGCAGACGAAACGGCACATTATTATGAATCCAGAAGTGTAGACTACGCAATCGAGAGACTCCAAAGGCAATTGGATCTAGTAGAGCCGTGGTTCGATATATGGAGAATCAAGGTCAACGGTGAAAAATCGGTGGCAGTGATGTTTACATATAAGACACATGCTCAGCCAGGCAGCTGGAAATCTCAGGAGAGAAAACCCCCTTTGGGAAAACAGTCAAGTACCTGGGAGTAGTCCTGGATAAACGGCTTACCTTAGGAGAACATGTTAAATATGTGATCCAAAGGGCAAAGGCCGTCAGGGCCTCACTATACACTGGCGACCAAATTGCTCATTTTTCCGCTATACATCCTGCTGATACTAACATGTGCTTACTCGGCATGGGGATCTTTGTTGAATTCCATGCTTCAAAAGAAATTATAAGCCGTCCAAAACATAGCGCTGCGGACGATATTTGGAGTACTGTGGAACTCTTCGTCAGAAAAGTCACTCTTCGCTACGATGCGGGACTACACACCGTATCCGAGGTAGGGGTGGCGCAGGCACGCAGACTGTTCGGGAGAGCGGCCGTGTCCGAACATGGCCATCTCCGGGACATCTGCCGAGAGGACCATACTCCACAGAGTATAAGAAAACGGCCTCATGCCGTATTAAACGAACCACCGTGAAGAAGCGGTACGAGAGTCAAAAAATGACAAACCAGGCTTAGGATCCTGTATCGCAATACCTATAAATGGAAACCGCACGAAAATTCCGGCCGCGAAAGTGACCGTTTTCACAATTAAATTTTGTTATAATTATAAAAACGTATACAACACCCCACACCGTCCCACGAAGAGACCACGATTTCATTTAGTCAGCATATGCGACTCCCTCCGGATAACGGGGCGAATTTCTCCCTCCAAATAACTAGGGCCCCGGTAGGCGTATTCCTGCTAGCCTATAGCTGCTGGTACCTAAAGGACTTCAGCGGAAGGACTGAAGGCGAATCACGCCGGGAATGCTAGGCTAAAAAGCTTAGTCTCCCACGGTCAGAACCAGTAAATAAATTTCACGCTGGTCCATACGGATAGGAATGAAAATTACCAAATCCGTTCGTAAATAAAACTTAAAATTTATAACCGCCACTAAATAACCCATGAAACCCGTCCGATAATAGAAAGATACAGCAGCAAGGGACATTGTCCACGCTCTGCGATCTGTAGGGAGAAATATTGGAACTCCCGCCATTCTTGCATTCCGTTCTGTAATACAAGACTAGTAGTGAAAAGTGTTAGGACTTGCGGGCATGTAATGTTTTTTTTCAATGGGACTGAATTCTGGTTTTCATTATTTATCTACCTGTGATTAAATCCTGACGATCATTTTAAATTCTGTTTTGTATGTAATTTCTGTTTATTATTATTGACATTTAATATTATTATTATAAATTATAATAATAATTATAAATTATTTATAATTATTATTATATATAATAATAATTATAAATTATTTATAATTATTATTATAAATTATAATAATAACTATTATTATTACTAATATTATTCTGATTATTATTGTGGTTGTGATTACTATACTTTTTTTCTTTCTTGTTGTTTTATTATTATTATTACTGGTTTTTCTTGTTTTACACCAACAAATTGTGATTATATAAACATTTTCAATTGTCAATCTCTCAATACCCTGATCGAGCCGTGAACACGCGACAATATGTTGTCAAGTTTAATCGGGTCACTGACAAATGTTTTAATTAATATCTGATCATTTTCTGCGATAAATATGAATAATGCATTTTTCAAGACCGTAAACGCTGGGGTAGTTACAGAAGCACTTATGTGAATTATGAGTTACAGAAGCTGGGAATTGTACAATAGTACGCCTACACGTAAAATGGTATAACATGAAAATCAAAATGTATTATCTTCAGTGAGTGCTGGTGTTCCATTTTATTTTCAAAGAGATATTCAAAAGTCAATGCAAAATAACGATTAAATATACTAAATAATGGAATCAGAAATTATATAAGGAACTAATTAGTTAATTATTAGCACAAAGCAAACAATAGAGCAATATCGTTTCTTGATATGATTCTAAGAAATTTAACTCATTTTCAGAGTAATATATAATATACTTGGTTTGTCCGTGTTTATTTACAGTAAATAAAATCACAATACATTATAAACTATGTTTTATATACGTCAGACAATTATAATGTTAGTTAATTTATCTTTAGCGTTTATCTGCTGAAATAATTATATACTTGTTGAAAACAGACCTACATTTTTATAACATTAAAAATATACCATAATATTTCTTTTTATTGCAAAATATTTAATTCATTTATAAAAGTATAAACAGCAGAATTATAAGATAATACCATCCATAATACAAGAAAGCGGATTTGTTTCGCGTGAAAACTAGATTGAATGTTTTTAGTTTGGATAACAGGTAGCCGTCGTAGTCCAAGCTTCAAGATTCATTACGGTACCTATACATAATGAAAACTGATCATAAAATGATTACAAATTGATTAATTAAAAATCGGGTGGGGCACATGGTTGTTGGTTTACGTGAAACGTTACAGATCTTGAATGAAGTTCCTCCGAGCTATAGATCGACCAACTTATATGTAGAGTTAAATGGGAGAGCCATCATTGTATTTTTTTTTTTAACAAAACTGTAATTCTCCAATGGAAAATTTTATATCCTTCATTTGGCCAACTGTACTGATAAATTGGTCGGTCTGTATGTCAGCGAGTCACTTTTAGTGTATTGGATTGAAATAAAAACGAGACAATGACTGCGTACTAAATTTAATTTTAACATAAAACAGACACTAAATGGTACATTATATTTATTTCACCTAACATTCGACGACAATTTTGTTCAATATTGGTCTGTGATATGAGAAGTAAGAGACTTAAGACACAATAAGCAGCGGTAGAGGGGCTCGCGCCGCCGGCGTCCTTCCCTGAGAGCGCCGTACCAGCTTTGTGAAGCTCCCGAAACAGTTTCGCTCGCTCGGAACCTGACATTGGGGTACCTGTGCGTAACCCATAACCTCTCATTTCCAACGATATTAGTAATTTATATTTCTGGCTGGCTTTTCCGCGGGCTGAAGCTGCCATATTGAACTTTTATACTTTTTACATGTTTAATTTAATTTTTTACCTCATAAATATTGTGTAGTTTATCAAAATACATTTATTATTACGTCTTTTTACTGTTTAGCCTCCGGTAATTACCGTCCAGATAATACTTCAGAGGATGAATAAAGATGATATATATGAGTGTAAATGAAGTGTAGTCTTGTACAGTCTTAGTTCAACCATTCCTGAGATGTACGGTTAATTGAAACCCAACCACCAAAGAATACCGGTATCCACGATCTAGTATTAAAATCAGTGTAAAAATAACTGACTTTACTAGGACTTGAACAAACTTATTACTACTTAAATCCATCTATCTCAACAAACTCTACACAAAAACACGTATCACCGCGCTATCACGTCCAAGTCGTGAGCTATAACTGAATGGAAATGAGCGAGAGCGCTAGTTTTGACCGATATGCGTTGTGCCCCATTCCCCGCCAACACGCTCGCCAGTGACGCAATCTGTGAAATCGTATCGTGGAGCTGACCATGTAAGTTATAAAATGACACCGCAGTTACTTCTCTGAGACTAATAGTTAGGGAGTTATTAAGGCAGGTAACCTTTTCGTTACGCTACAAATTTCAGTTCTGGTACCCGTATGTTTCAGTGTGATTTTAAAGACGTTTCATGTCAAAATGTTTTGGTACGAAATAAGAATAGCCTACGCGTACATATACAACTTTGGATTAAGTCTGGCGTCAAGATGCAGATACAAATTTAATTTTCTAATATTGATAATTATTCATAGTCTATTTGTTTTACAGAATAATTTTATTTCACTATAAATTATCTATTATAGACTTAGGTTCGGTAGTCAAAACAAAGCAATTCTGTACGGACTGATTAATATATGTAAGTTCAATGATTACATCATCAATGTGAAACCTTGAAACCGATCTGCGACGTGCAGGCTCTATTTTAAACAGTCAATCCGGGCGAAATGGTGTGGGTGGTACACGGGTGTACACTGTATGTCAAAAACAAATTTTTAAGCGTTAACTTTACGGCCATACGGATCAAACGATTTTACCTTTAACTAAATCCCACACTGCAACGGTCTTTTCAGTTTTCCTCTTCTAGTAAAACACCAGGCGTTTTAATTTAATGAAATCGACTAGGGCTGAATCTATTAATAAAAGTTAATCACAAATTACATCGGTCTACATGCGAAAAGTCCATCCCAAATACAAAATAACTGGAAATTTTAATATGGAAAGATTTCTTGGACAATAAGTTACTATAAATTGAATCTTTTGTTGTTCAATTGAGACCTTCTTACTAACACGACGGATAACGTTAACTTTATTTTACCTTTTGACGATCAATTGTTATATTTATATTTTATAAAAATTCAATTAAGTATAATAAATAACACTTCACTGTTCCTGAGGATGGATTAATAATCCGAAAGCGCTTGGTAATTACTATTAATACCAACGTGCCATGCTTAATAAATTAATTTAAATAATATTATTATTAGATTATGGAATAATCTCATGCCTGACCGGGGGATTCGAACCCGGCACCCCGATGAAAGGCTGAGATGCTACCACTCTGCCAGATACATCGGCAATATTTATTAGTTAATAAAAAATATTTTTGGATATTCTTGTGTGCTTCTGATGAAAACTAAATTCTAATTTAATTAAAAGAGTACAATTTTTGTTATTTATTTCCACATTCATCTTGACTAATTCGGTTAATGAAAAGAAATTGCCAGGTCATCAGATTAGACATTGCGAAATAAATAGAACCTATTTCAATTATTTTTTATCCTTATTAAGAAGCGAATTATTATCTTAATATACATCGACAAATGTACAACGGAACTAATACAGTTATAAAATATATAGAAGCCATTCAAATATTATTGCTTTATGTATGTCTCATATTTAATATGTCCTTACTCTGAACTTTTTATAAGACAGTAAGCACATATATGATTAAAATAATTAAAACCTAACAACATTTAGCATTGCCTGCAATTCTAGTTTGCCAGTGATATGGCTTTAAATGACGCAGGATAATTTTAAAACAATTCATATCTGCATTAATTTTATAGTTTTTTCTTTTCGTTCCGACCACTTCGGATCATGTTTACATAGATTTGAATTCTTTTGCTCTGTTGTTGTCGCCTTTCTTTGTCCATCTATTCAGTATTTATACCCTTATTTTTCTTTCTCTCTGAAAACTTTACACACATAGTAAATGCGTAAAGAAAAATAATTGCGTAAAATAATGAAATAAATGTATTTACCTTCTTTTATTTACTAAAAAATAAAAATAAAAATAATTTTCAGTAACCTAAATCGGTACATATTTTTTTTGGAATTTAAAAAAATTACCTTGTTATAATAAATAAGGCAAATTGATTAATAATGTAGATCCATTTATTAAGAATGGATCCAAAAACCGAAACGTCAAAATAAGATGCCTAGCTTTTGCTGAGGACCTACTCATTTAGTTGAATCACAAATAGAATTAACAGGAATATCCCAAAAAACACACATCAGTTACACAAAACAATAGATACTAAATACGTAAAGATAAATGTCACCAATCATTTTAAGTAGATACAAGATATTATAAGCAGGTCAGGAATAGATAAAGCGTCAATTTAAGATAAAATATTAAAACTGGAGAAGCTTAAGATTAATTACCAAAGATATGTAACTATATTTTACACTGAAACATTCCTAACGTAATTCGAAAAATTTCTCAAGATCCAAAGAAAATCCATGGTCCTAAGGTAACAAGAAAAAGAATACGGACTAAAATCTAACAAGAACTACCAAAATCAAGAAAACCTACAAACAGCTATAAGGAAAACAAGGAAAAAAGAAAACAGATAACGAAAAGAATGTTCATTTTCTTGGGACATATTGATCAGGATAGACCAAAACAGTTTAAATAAACAAATCTTTAACAAGCTGTGAAACATGAAAAGCAAATCAGATTATCAGAAATAAATGAAAGAAAACTTACAAAGGATAGGCTTGAAAGAAGAGGACTGCTGTGACAGAAATAACTTCCGAAGGATAATTTATAAAAGTTATTGTGGCAGAAAAAAGGAAAGAGAAGAAGAAAACGAACCCATGTCGAAAAAATTAGACACTTATTTAAGAGAAATGAAGTGATATTTGCGTGGCTCCAAGTTGACATTTTTGCATAAAAAAGAAACTGAAAATTATATATAAAAAAATATATATATAAATTCAAAAAATAAATACACTTTTGTTTAAATGCAAACTTGAGTGTAAATAAAAGGATATATTGTGAATAAATTTTGATAAAGCGAAATCATGTAAAATGTGTACTCACGAGCACAAACAGTAAATACAGTGACAGTTTAAATACAGTAAATACAGTTTAGTCTTACTAAACACATGGTTTTAAAAATCCCTTTCGTTTAAGCATAGATATATTTGAGAAAAATTGGTGTAAGAATAAAAAGTTAAGATTTTTTAAAACTTAATTACGCCTTAGAAAGCCGAAGTAAACAGTTTCTTTTCTCCTGTTTATAATCACAGAATTGTTTTATTCGACTCATCCGAATGGAAGATATATATTTTTGTGTAGTATATTTGTTAATAATCTTTTATGCTTCTTAGTCATACTTTACTAATATATTTATAAAATATCAACAAATTTTCAATCAAACCAAGTAACGAAATAGTGAAGTTTTTGCATAATAAAGTTTTATAGTGAAGTTTTTATTTCGTTTATTTAAATATATATATATATATATATATACACACACGAGTGATGACGAAATGTTTTCAAATTCCATACCACAAAAACTCCTTCCAAGTTTTTATCATTTTTTTTATGTCAAACGGCTATTGGATTTGTCCTCTGCGACCCCAAAACCCCGCATTGCCGTTTTGCAATATTTTTCACCAGCACTCTTAATTTACCTTCGTACTGGGGGGTGTTTGCAAAAGTAATGGTAGAATATTGTATTCCCACCCGACCTTAGTAACTGTGCAAACTTTCATCAATCGGCAATGTCACGAAGTATGTTAAATTAAGGATGAAAGATTTGAGGACAAACATGAAAAAAATATTGTGAGTTAAAGAAAAACAAGTAATAATTAAAGAACAGATAATAATTTAAGAACAGTTGTAATAATTTATATATGATATTTTGAAGAAAACAAAATAGCAGACGGTAGTCATAATCCGTAACCATCAAATTTTTGGTGTGGGTAGAGGAATTCTATGAGAGAAATGAAGTTTCATAAGAAAGAGGTCACACAGGAATTGTAGAAGAAAGGTCATTATAAAAACTGAGTAATAGTTACAAAAACTAAGGTGATTTCGTTACGGATTGTTTTGACATCTGAATGTTAACTGTGTTCAAAATATATATATATAAATATATGTAATTTTGGATGACAAATTAACATTCAATATAATTTCATATGCATTCAATGGTGATAAATTCGTTTAGTAAGGTTAAATGTTTGACTAGTAAGAGATCGGGGTTGTATTCCTTTACTGTACAGGTACTCTAACGCGGTTATTATACTAGTATGGTGCATATATTCCGAGCCGATAGGTTAAATTTTGCTAGTCATAGCAGGATTTTACTACGTATTCTAAGGATAATGCTTATTTAGTCACCCCCTTCTAATCTTATCTTTCTATAGTCTTGGGCAAGAGATATATGTCTCATCAGATCATGTCCCATTTGATCGTAAGATATCTTACGTAATTTTATTTTGTTTCAGGTATCAGGTAGTACTATAAAGTGTTAGGGTTTTTAAGTAAGAAATAATAGAAACATGACAAGAATACTACTGCTCTTGTTGACAGATTTTCCAATTGTCTAATATGCTATTCATTCCTCAAAATGAAGGGGAAAAAGGATTATTTTACAAACGAAGAATTCAAATAAAATAATAATGTTTGAAAAGAAAATATTTTATGAATTTCATACGTCGAGCATCATATTACTTTATTAATGTTCTATCTACATTACTCGTTAAATTAAAATTCCTCTATTTTTTAATTTGACAAAAAGTTTACAGGATTTTTTAAAACTTCGGATTTTTAAAAAAAAAATATCAGATTAAAAAAAATCCTACATTTCGCCAATAGGTATTTTGATATCCCATCTTATATTTTAAAAATTCCACGTTGCCATACTTAATAGCTATTCTTATAAGGTAGACAATCACAAAACTTGGAGAAAACATTAAGGAAAACCAAGAAATCTCATTCATTCTTACTCAAATTTTAAGTTGTTTTAAATCATCAAAAAATAAAAAAACCTTCCTTTTACTTCCTTATACGACGTGAAGAAGTATTGTGATCGCGAAAAATTTCGGTTTTCAGATGTTAACGGAAATATCCATTTTGACCATCCTTGAATCCATTTTGACTAGTGACGTACGTATGTATCTCGTATAACTCAAAAACTATTAGCCGTGGGATGTCGAACTGTTGTTCTAAATTTGGATTTAGAACTGTTGCAACATCTAGTTGTGCACCTCCCGTTTTGATTGCAATCGACTAAACTATGTGTACAAAAAAATTCAAAATCCAATAAAAAAATTGAATTTTAGACTTTTACTTAATTACAGTAACAAGTCCTCATTGAAAGCTTTTCAACGATATATCATAAGTGGTATTTATTTTCGTTGGTTCCAGAGTTGTAGCCAAATAAAATTTTAATTAATTAAATATTTGGATGTTAAAAGGGAAAGGCACATCGGTTCGAATTAGACTTGCTTTTTTTTAAATTTATAAAAAATTTAAATGTATTGATTTATTAATAATTATTAACCTCTGATTGAAAAACAATTGTAATTTAATAGGCGTACAAGGATGTCATATGTTGTCCAAATCAGATTTTTTATTTCTAAAGTCAGATACATTCAGTCGTTCTACACCAAATTCGAAATTCAAAAGTCGCATAACCTAAATATTTTACTTATCTTTCTATGGCTATGATGGAAGATAATTTTCTTATCCATTTTAAATCCACAATTTGAGTATTCGGTTGTCAGTATATTAATTCGGTTACGGTCAAACGCGTTGTCTGATATTATAAAAGTTTGCAGTAAGGTTATTAATGTAAGCCGGAATAAGTTAAGTCCAGTGATGTTTCATAAAACTTTTCAGTTTCAAAAACAACCAGTATAGCTTTTATTTATAAAATTACGACTTAACATAAACTATATTAAATTAACAAAAACTATATTTTTCATTACGCTCCTGAATGCAGAGCGCAATGGTATTATGATAAAATAAATTTGTTTGTATTACATACAGGGGAAATTTGTGCACGTATTCATAACTATTAATAATTTATATTTTGAAAATAAATAGCGTCTTAATCTTTACTCTTCATACAGTATAAGAAATCACACCCGCAAACATTTTTCAAAATGTGTTAAATCAGCAAAACGTTTTACTGTAATATTCTACGACTTTATGAATAATGAATCAGGTAAATTAATAATGAATGGCTCTCATAAGTACACACATTACAGTTTTTTTTACAGTTACGATGTACAATTTCTAAAAGACTTATTCACTGTGGTATATGATATACGTTGGTATAAATCAAAGTAGAAGCAAAACATAAACCCACATAAGCTCTTCCAATCGTATTAAGGATACTCAAAAACAAGTTCATCTTTTGTTGTTCAAAATCTAAGCCTTTTACTTCTATGACAAGAAATAATAGGCAAGATATAATAACTAAGAGTATCAAAGAACCAACAAAAACTTGTGCGTGTGTGTGTGCGCGCGCACGCGTGCCACACTTGTTTGTTTGCTTATCTCTCTGTGTATTATTTCACTATATCTAAAAGATATTTAAAAACATAAGGACATGTCAAATCGCTTAATCAAATTAATACTCCGTTGCATTCGAACTAAATTAAAAAGAAAACTTTCCACGTAGACACTCATTGAAATAGTAGGTTGTAAAAAATTTTATTTTTATTTATACTGTCGGGTATAATAAAAAGGATAAGCTCATTAGATGAAGGGTATGTAGAATCACTAAATATTTGAACAAGATTTATATTAATATAACATCCCCCCAGAAGCAAACCGAACGCAGTACCGGTTGAAATTTCTGTTCCTTCCAGTTTAATACTTCAGTTAACTTGGATTATTATAATTTCTAACTTAAACGCATCTTCCTCTTCATGCTAAAACCTTTACCGAGTTAGTCAGATACGCGTACATACAAATGTAAATATGTATCTTCTGCGTAATACCAGTACATATATAGTACATACTTGGAAAGCCTTCAATTTAAGAATCACATTTCTTCCCGCATTTTAACATATTCTTTTTCAGTTACACAGTAAAGTATCTAAATTTCATTCTCTCGCTCACTTTTACATCAAATTATATCATGAATTAATTTGAGAAAAATCACAATTTATTTATAAAAAAAATTTTTTTTTTTTATAAATATGTTTATAACTTCATTGATAAAATCTGCCGTGTAACTATATCATCAAAGAAATTTAATTACATTATTTGATTCATGAAATATTTCTATTTTTTTTTACTGCAAAGATTGAAATACAAACAAGTTTTTCAGGAGATCTTCTGAAAGAAAAATATATTTAAAAAAAAACATGATAAAAGTTTTAAATTCTACATGGTTTCCTTAATCTGTTACTAATATTACCGATTACACGCTCCAGCCAATTAATTTTTACTTTCTGGTGCGAAGTAAAGGAAGTATGTGATCGCAAAAAATTTCGGTTTCCGATCGGAAATATCCGTTTTGACCATCCCTGAATCCATTTTGACTAGTTCGGCGTGACGCCTATACGTACGTACATACTTATGTATGAATTTATGTACGTACGTACGTATATATCTTGCATAACTCAAAAACGAATAGCCGTAGATCTTACAATTTTGGATTTAGGATTGTTGTAACATTTAGTTCTGGACCTCCCTTTTTGATTAAAATCGACTGAACCGAAAGTGTCCAAAAAAAACCAAAATTACAAAAAAATGGGATTTTAGACTTCCTCTTAACTGAAGTATAAGCCCTCCTTGAGAGCTTTTCAACAATATATCATAAACTGAAATACCACTTTATGATATATTGTCATTGGTTCCAGAGTTCCAGCCAAATGAAATTTTAAATAATAAAATTAATTGGATCTTAGAAGGGGAAGGCACACATCGGTTCGATCAGACTTCATTTCCTTTTTTAACTTTTTTTTTTTTAAATTTAAATATATTTATTTATAATAATTATTAATCCCAGATTGTAAAAAAAATTAACGATAAATCGATAAATAAGAATTTAAAAAAAAAAAATCAGAAGTTATTAATGAAAAAAAAATTTATATACTTTTCATTTTAAAAAAATGTGTATTATATATGTAATTTAATAGGCGTACAAGGAAGAAATTTGGTGCCCACATCAATTTTTTGCAAAACAAGCGCTTTGATATCGTTGGAATCGTCAATACAACATGAATTTGGCTCAAAAATTTGAAATTCAACTTAGTGACGGAGTGGTACCATCTCGGTCTTTCATCCGGGTTACCTGAGTTCGAATCCCGGTCAGGCATGACATTTTTCACACGCTACAAAATCCTATTTCCATATTTCCACGTACAAGTTTTTCAAATCTTCTATAGTGAATTAATTTATCAAGCAAAAAAAATATAATAAATAATAAAAATGAGAGAAACGAGTGTGTTATTTATTAATTAAATAAAATTATTTTTATGGATTATTAGATATTTAATCCTACGCATAAACAAATAAAATTAAGTATTATACTATTTTGCACCACAATGTATGTACTCAATTGAAACTATTTGTTTTGTAGAAAAAAACTGCCGTTCCACGTGTCTGCATTTTAATTCATATATAAAGTAGTTGCAACATCTATGTTCATCATCATTGATTTCCATCATTTTATTTAAATTTAAAATTATTATAGTCTAATTCGTGTTGCACTGACAATTCCAAATAAAACAAATTTATCACAAAACATCCGTCAAATCGTAGAATGCGCTCTTAAAAAAAATAAACTAAGGGCTTTTTAAAAATTGTTTAATCGAACCACTAATAGGCAAAGTTACAAATAAGAACTAGATGAACAACATGTTAGGATATCAAATTTCTATCATTATTGATTATTACAGATTTTTCGAAGAAAAGTACGAAAATACTATCCGGTCGTATATTTTGAGTGGGGAGGGAATAAAAATGAATTTTCTTTACGTCTTGAGATATGAGTATGAGAATATCATTCACTTAAATTGTAGTTTCCTTACATACAGTATTTATATTTACATATATTTATAAGCGTATGTAATGTATAAAGGTTTATGGCTCGAAAATCTCCAAAACTACTAAATAAATTTCAATAAATTTTTATATGCTATAGTAGTGTATGTGAACTTATGCATGTGAAAATTTGATTACGATTGGTTAAGTCGTTCTTGAGTTACGATCAGTTTTAGGTCGAAAAAATTTGAGCGTGATATAACATTAGGATGCTTCAAGTTGGAACGTTGACGTTTCTTTATCTGCGGTTATAATATTAAATATATTTAAAAATATATATATTAAAACCAAATTAAATTAACGAAAAGTTGGTCTAAGATTTTTTTTGGCGGCCTCCGTGGCGCGAGTGGTAGCGTCTCGGCCTTGTGATTTACCTAACGGTTGGTTAATCGAAAAAAAAAATATTTTTTTAATAATGTCAAAAACTTCTCTGAAAATACTTTGAAAAACTGTGTTTTATTTTAACGCAAAAAATATAGAAATGTGTTTATTAAATTTTATGCAAAATGGTTTTGCATGTTTATTTTTTTTTAATGATAACCGTAACGCGACAAAGTCATTACATTATGTTTTTATCTTTTAAATAATTACATAATAATTTATAATTAAATTAATAATTTAAACAATTAATATAATTTTATAATTATTACTAATTTTAATATATTTTTTTTTTCAAATCAATGTAAGTTTATTTATCTACAACAGTTTATTTTTATTGGTAAATAACAATAAGATATTTAGATCGTGTCAAGAAAGGGTAAACATAATATTCCACGGATAATAAAAAGATACTGTCTAGACCGATCACGGGAACTCAAACCTTTAACATGTAGTGTAAAAATACACAACTATATAATAAAAAAAATGAGAAACCCTATAAAGGTTTAAAATAAATAATAAATTAGTTAAATACAGTTAGAGAAACTATTTATTTTAACACAAATTGTTAAATGAAGAGAGAGAACATCAAAGGATTTTTCATTTGTAAAATTTGAAAACTTTTTAATAAAATGTAATATTGATTCTGTAAAATACAATCTTTCATTTTAAATATGTGGGTGGATAAATATTTTAAACGGGATGATAATTTATTAAAAAAGGCATTTATAAATAAGGCATTTATTTTTAAATTTGCATGTATATTTATTCTTCAGCAGTATATTTCATCTGTGTTCGTTTGTTCATTTAATAATTTACCTTTGTCAAAATCATTATGTATAAAACACTCCAGTTATATGCAGGAGTGAACAATTTAATTTATACATTTCATTATCACTGTGTTTGTCGTTATGACTTTTTAATATGTAATGCGTACTTTGTTTGATGTTACGAAAGCTGTAAGGTAACCTTCAATGAAAATATAGATAAATTTTGTATGAATATTAGTCATGTAAGCTATGAAAGATGTTTTAGGAGCAGCGATTACTGTGGTCATTAGACCCTTTCCACATCAAAAAGAAAATAAAATATTTCTTTCGCTTCCAGTTAAAAACATCAGCGATATAGCCTTGTCACCAAAAATGGACTTGTCAAGGGATATTAAAACCCCGAAAAAAACCAAATATGACAAGGGTGTAAAGAGCCCTTGCCAGTTAAAATCACTTAAAACACTAAAGTCACTTCAAAAATTTGTTAAATACACTTAAAATACACAAATCATGCCACACAAATTATAATATTTTCATTAAATATCTGTCATATTTTATTAAAAAATTTCTAGAAGCTCATAGAAAATATCTCATATTTTTTAATTCAATCGCCTAGGTTTAATCTTGACCATTCTTTTTTGCTTCTTTTTTCCATATTCCTAAAGGCTTCAATATCGAATTCGAAAGATTTTGATGCCTCGGAGATGTATCTACGCAGTAAATTACGGAGGGTGTCTTGCTGCCGGCATCAGATGAACCGGCTCAGATGGTGCATCGGAATCGAACTCTACACTCTCGCTAAAGTTTGTGGGGCGGCTGAACTCCTCGCCCTTTCGCTTAAAGGCTTCCGTGCTTTTGCAAGCTCCATTTTTGTTTTTCCTAAACCTTCTTTTACTAATATTTTTATATCTATCTTCTCAATTCCCTGCACGGGGATTTTTGCAATTTCTACTTTGGCTTCAGGCTTCTCTATTCTGCATTCACTGTACATCTCGGAAGTGATCGAAGGTTCATTCCTCAAAGGAAATAAACTTTATTTAATAGCTGCTGTTTTCTTCTTACGTTTTGGACTGCCTTCTCTGGTTGGACGTTATCCATGTTTGTTGTTTACAATACGTTTAATCATACTTGATAACACCGGTGCTAGCTCCGCAATCCCATTTATCGCATTAAGGGTAATTACTGGAGTTGATGCAGCTTGTACATACATTACCTTCGGCGAAATATTTTTGATAATTTTCTTCGCTTCGAAGTAGCTCACGTTTTGAATGCTATTTTTGGATTGCTACCTCCTCTTTATACATTCGACAGTTTCTAGATCTTGCTGAATGATTGCCGAAGAAGACAGTTGGATCTCTGCGCAGGTCATCAGGATACAACGGTTCACCAAAAACACAGATCTGTTTTATTTTGTATCGTGTCGTTGTATGTCCAAACCTCTGACGTCCAAAGCATCGCAACTGAGTAGGGATGAACGGACGGGCATCTGGGTACTTTGGCTAGCTAAATATCAATGTTTTTGATATTTTGTCCTGTACTCTATGAAACATATATTTCTATTGCTAAGATGAGTAGTTAATATATTTCTTTATTCCCGAATAATTTCAAAATTGAAGATTTTTACCGTGTAGGCTGAAATTCGACTAGAATCGCACTTTATGAACTCACGACTTATCAGGAAATATATGGGTATAAAATTAGTGTTATTATATTATTAAAATGTGCTTTTACAATTTACGTAAAAAAATTCATCTGAAAATGAGGATATGACAATAAGGAATGGCGTATAACTATCTAAAGAATGAATCTAACGAATTAAAAAACAAAAGAACTACTTTTATTATTATGTACATATTTTATTAGGCAGTAGTATCAATTAATATTAAACATGTACTCCTTTACGTTCTCACAGGTGAGACAAGCATAAAATTGTATATATTAAACTTATGAATACATAAAAGAAAGGAGGAGTTCTAACAACAATGGTTGAAATAGTTCCGAAAACCGCTAACGTTAAAATATCAATTAAAAACCAAATCTATTCGTCCGTTTCAATTATTAAACAATCATCATCAGTGGATAATTGAAATTAATTTTATAAAGGAAACAAAATAAATAGAAAAACAACGACAAAGTAAAAAAAGTATTAAATAAAATTATAAGAAAATATTTATAATGGTTTTTTTTTTGGTTGGGTTGGCATTTCTCCCGCCACCACCCCACTCGGTCTCCCTAAAGCATAAGACCGAATCCCTGTTCCACAAACGGCTACTGAGCTTAATAATAAAGATGTAAAAATAATTTACTAAATGTCGAAAAAGTTAAGAGCTGTTTCGCGTTTACGGCGGCAAATAATCAACATTAGAATACAGCTGTTATACTGAAAATAACATTTTATTTTGGTTTTGTTTCATTTCAATCTGAAGATTCCAGTACGTGGATTGTTATCCAGCGTCATCAATTGATTTTGAGTCTCTTTTTTCAATTGTCCAGCTCAGCCACCTGCGAGCTTTTTTGGAATTTAGCTTTTTATAGTTTTTGAGGCTATGAACTTTCTTGATATATTTTTCTCTGGTTACCGAGTTAATTATATTTAATACCGCTTCTATATAAATTAGTTGATTAATTACTGCAGAAAATATCTACTTTTAATTAACTTGGAATTTTTTAATAGAGCACTTGACATTTGCATTAAACTACAATGCCATTTTTTGTATCTTTTTCCAACGCTGTATCTTTGTTTTAAACTGGTTTTATTGCATAGTTTTACGTAACATCAAGCAGAGATTGAATTACCGATCCGTACAGATGTGAAATATCAGCTTTATAAAAGTAAGGCTTTATTAAATTTTAATATAAATATACGCGTAGTTAAATTATTTATATATTAAATTTATACGGAAAGTTTAAATTGCAATAAAAAATAATTGAAATTTATTTATTTTTATAGAGGATATAAGACGATTTATTAATATTTGAAATTTTTATTTTCTTCATTAAACGTCACTGTTTTCACTCCTTGTACGAAGTAAAGGAAGTATTGTGATGGCAAAAAAATTCGGGTTTCAGCTTTCAACGGAAATATCTATTTTGAGTAGTTTCAGCGTGATGACTGTACGTACATACGTATCTCGCATAACTCAAAAACGATTAGTCGTAGTGTTGAAATTTTCGATTTAGGACTGTTATCTAGTTCTGGACCTCTTCTATTGATTACAATAGACTGGACCATTGTCCAAATTTTTGACAAGTGTCCAAGAAAGCCCAAAATCCAAAAAAGTTTGGACTTATTCTTGACTGCAGTAATAAGCCCTCATTGAGATATTTTCAGCGATATATCATAAGTGGTATTTATTTTCATTAGTTCCAGAATTATAACCAAACGAAATTTTTATTAATGAAATATTTGGGTCTTGCAAGGGCAAGAAGGTACATCGGTTCGAATCCGACTTCATATACATACATTTTTTTTTTGGATATAATTTAAATATATTGATTTATTAATAATTATTAACCTCAGATTGTAAAAAAACATATTTACAATAAATAATAATTCAATAATAACAATAAAAAAAAGTATGAAAAAATCAGAAGTTATTAGGGAAATAAAATTTTATGTACTTTTCATTTTAATTCAAAAATTTCTACACAGGTTAATTATATTAATAAATCAATATATTTAGAATAAAAAGAAAAGTTATAAAAGGATTTATGTACATGATGTCGAATTCGAACTGATATTGGTTACGGATCTGACACGTTCTCACGCCACAAAACTACTTGAGCAATATGAAACAAAATTAATATATAAACTAATATAAAATGTTATATATAACTAATATAAAAATGTGATGCAATCTGGTGTCCTCACTGCAATGCAATTGTGTAACTGTCCCACTTTATTAAAGAATTGGAGGATCGTATCTCACTTTCAAATGAAATAAGTTTAAATGAATTACAGCAAAAAATGTGTGTATGTAATTTAATAGGCGTATAAGGAAGTCATGTGGTGTCCATATCAAATTTTTTACTACTTGTAACGAAATAATCTAATTAAATTTGATAAAATATTTCACAGAGTTAATTCAAAATTTTTAATGCACAACATACATATTATAAGAAAATATGCATGCTTTTAATTACCTTTTGGTTTTAATTTAAAAAAAGAACGAAGTTTTATCCCGTAAAATTTATAAAATATTTCTATCTCTTCGAATTCTTATTTTCATTTAAATCTCTTAAGAGATACATTTTTAAAAATCCTTCCTGAGAGCGGATGTTTACGCCGCAAAAGGTAAATATATTCCTGTCAAGTTTTATTTCTAGCATCAGCAGTTATGAAGAGGCTGGCTGTATTTTGGTAAATTACAAGTACTAGCTCCTTACGTTTTTTAAATAAAAAGTTAATGCGTATGTTTCACAGAGGCTGACATAATCCGACTTCTAGTGACAAACATTTTTTATCGAACATTAGATATCGTTCATGAATTTTCTGATCTAGTTTTATGTTACATTTTTTATAAAAAAAGATTTTTTTCTGTTTGAAAATAAATTTTAAATGAGGAGGAAAATAAATGAATAAAGCACATCGAATTACAAGTCGGATCACCGTTTGTTTACCACCACCTGAATAAATACAATAAAAAATCTGTTATCCGAATTAATCGGGACCTACGGTAATTCGAATAACATAATTACATTTAAAATCGGTGTTATTTTTTACTTTTGTTGTAAATTTCTAAAATTAACAGTTCATTGTTTATACAAATTTTCTTTTAAAAATTTGTTTAAATTACTTCTCGATTGAAAATCGTTGTGTCCAGGTTAAGTTGCACACAATTATTCGTCTAGTTGGGTGATAGACGAATAAATTATTACTAAGTAAAAATTTACATTAAAAACTTACTTTTTAGTCAGATAATTCTATCATCATTTGTTAATTTTTCATAAAATCATTTAGTTTTATTTTGAAACGATGGACCACAAATCAGGATGGTCTTTTTGATTTACTGTATAACCCGTAATAAAACCAATACAAACCCGTTCAATAGTATTTTTAATCTTTTAACTATCTAGTACCATTCTTAACTTTTGAGCGATTTCTTTTATCTAGACTTAGATAAATTTCTTAGATAAAAGAATTCTTCTTCTAGTCTTTTCTTTTGATTGTACGATTGTAAAAACAGTTTTCCCTTTTTTTTTAATTAATGATCTTTTTTAAAGAATATTTATTAGTATATGATAATGCTTAACGTTTGAACGAAAAGGAATAAAAAAATCTAGAAAAATATCGCTGAAGGACCTCTTTCGAAAAGTTCTGTATGATTCAGTTAAAGCGGTACTCGTACCCCTGTGTGGGGTACGGATAACAAGGGTTCTAACATATCTCCTTTTAAGCTTTAAGGATATAGCATTTTTTTAAATCGGGTGTCGTTCAAACAGTATCGTTGAGCAAAGTGTAAAACGATTAAGTATTAGATCTTTGTATTCACAAAAAGAAACCTTTATTGTAGTATAAAATGATTATCAAAATTCTTGTTTTGTTTGTGGTAGCATTCACTCAACATTCAAGTCAACGAAAAAGCACATGGGTGATATTTCTTGCTTATATGTAAATAATTTCGTTGACAGCAAAGGTATTTATGTGAGGAATACACACAAAAAAATATCTGGAATAGTATGTTAAGAGTATTATATCTTTGTATCCTCAAAAATTTCCAAAGTATTGCATGACTTTCCCGGTTATTAATAATAAAAACTAAAAGCTAGAATAAAAAACAAAAAAAAACAAATACATTTTTCGGTGGTGGGGAATAAATTTTAATGAAGATTTAAAAAAAATATTCATGTATAAGTTAAGCTTAAGTAATCAATCTGCTTAAGTAAAGTTTTCTCTAAATCTACCACAATCATTAATAAAGGCTAAAATAAGAAAGAAAAAGTTTAAAAAAAACATTCTGCATTTTAGGTCCGGGTATAATTTTTAAAAGTTGTACATATTTCTTGATAGCTCTCTATATATGAATTCAAAAAATTGTAGACAAATATTAAAACCGAACGAAGGGAGTAGAACAAAAACATATATTTAAATTTTAAGAGGTGGGGTTGACTTTATGAGATTTTTTTATTTATTTATAAATTGTAATTAACAAATTTATTTTAATGGAAGTATTCTCTCTAAAACGCCTACAAAGAAAATCGAAATATCCCTCTATTTTTCTCGATATCCCTCTATCCCCTTAACAAAATTTGAAAAAAAAGAATGAATATCATCAATGCCTCATATACACAGTGTTTCATTTTAATACCCATAGTGATTTTCTAGTAAACTACGCACAATACAAAAAAAACATACTAAATAAAAGTTATTCGGACTGGAGGGGGAGACCTTATGGTGACGTTAACCATTATTTCAAGGACACCTATTGTTTGATCCCACCAATGAAAACTCCTTTTGCCAAAAAAAAAGGTGTTTTTAATTAGAAATTTTATATTACCTTTCCCACTCTTTCTTATGGTTGTGATGTTTCTAAAGTATAATTGGCACCGGTTACAAGATGGTTTTTCTGAGCATTATAATGAGAGTGGAATAAAGATTTAATTTGTAGAGTTTAACTTCACCTCAATCTTGGTGGATTTGGTAAGATGATGTGTTAAAAATCTACTCGGATGAGAACAACGGTTAACTTCAACTCACACCTTAATTCCCCTGGTAAATCTGCCATAATTGTTATTCTTGGTAATGCTAAGTTATTTTTTAGTGATGTACATATATATCTTGTTATTGAATGCCTACATTATTAGATAATAGCATTATCTAATAATAATATAAGCGTAATTTAAAGCACGTCCTAGTTTCACAGATAGTGATAGCTGTTAACAAATTTTTATTATAAAAATCTTTAATACTTGAGTAAAAATAGTTTGCGTAAAATATATTTAATTTTAAAAACGGATTAATTTATAATTTAATAATTATTTCTTTTTAAATTTATTAAAGAAAATCCGCTTCGCAGATATTATCAAAAGTGTAAATGACAGTAATTAAACTAATTCCAGGTGTTGTTTGTAATAATTTAGAATATTACATTCAACCAAGTAGCGGTTAGGAAGAGATAAGAGAGATAAATCATAAGGGTTGCGAGCCCATTTTCTCGTCGCATACCGGTACCTACCGAATTTAACTTCTAACCGACTAGGCGACTGGGAAGCTAGTGTTAAGAAAGCTTAATTAAAAATAACGCTATCATGGTTTAAAATGAGTTCTTATCAATTCTTTCTATTAATAGAATGTATCACGATTATTTTTCCTATAAATAATAACCGAATATATAAATACGTAATGTAATATGAATATATTTATAACAAGTGCGTGCGTTATCAGCGAATTATGCAAATTATTACTCCTACTCTCCATCACCCTACTTCTTTTATCTATTATTAACGCGTATTACAGCAGTTCTAAGAATATAGAACATATAAAACACCTTCTTATTAAAGGAGAAATAGTTTCCCTTTTTTTCTGTCTGGCAATTACAAGGTTCTACCTGATTATAGCTATCACTCTATATCTGTTTTTTTGATAAATGAATTTTGTAGGTATAAGCAAGATGGTAAGCTTGATCGTGTTTGAAACCGAAACCCGAATGGAAAGCAGAAAAGATGATACCATCCGTCACCGAAGTCGACAGAAATAATAAACGAATTTTAACAGAAAAATGAACAAATTTTTACTTCCTTGGGCGAAATAAAGTACTGTGATCGCAAAAATCTTCGGTATTCAGATTTCAACGGAAATATGGATTTTGACCATCCGTGAATCCATTTTGACTAGTATCGGCGTGACATCTATACGTAACTCGCATAACTCAAAAACTATTAGCTGTAGAATGTTGAAATTTTGTATTTAGGACGGTTGTAACATCTAGTTGTGCACCTCCCCCTTTTGATTACAATCGACTGAACCAAAAAAGTCCAAAATTCAAAAAAAGGTTTGAATGTTGGACTTATTCTTAACTGCAGTAATAAGCTCGTTGAGAGCTTTTCAACGATATATCATATATGGTACTTATTTTCATTGGTTCCAGAATTATAGCCAAATAAAATTTTAATTAAATATTTGGATCTTAGAAGGAAAAGACACATCGGTTCGAATCAGACTTCATTTCCTTTTCTTTTAATTTAAAATTATTGATGTATTAATAATTAATTATTAACCTCTGACTGTAAAAAAAAAAATCTTACGATAAATAATTCAATAATAACAAAAAAAAAATAAAAAAAATATCAAAGTTATTAATGAAATAAAATGTTATATTATTGTTAATTAAAAAAAAAAAAAAAGTGTATATGTAATTTAATAGGCATACAAGGAAGTCATGTGGTGTCCACCTCAGCTTTTTTTTTATATATACGAGTAGATCTATCATACTAACCGATAACTCTTTTTAACTAATTTAAAATTAATAAAGAAAACAAAAAGTCAAAAAATTAAAATTTATTTATACAAAAAAAATAACATTTTTGTAATTAATTGTCACATAAACTAGTATATGTTTAACATTAGAGAAATCGCAGTAATTTCATTACGATTATTGGTGCAAAATAAATGGTATGGGGATATAACGTTAACGTAAACAATACGCTTAAAGGCAGATTAATTTACGAAATGCGGTTATGTTTACCAAACGTTACAAGAATACCATAATAACATGAATTAATTACTCAAAACAAAATCTTGAAGCTTTAAATTTCAGTAATAATTTAACCTGCTGCAAAAAACTATCTTCTGTGTAAATTCGTTCCATATATGAATCGTATATTGAGGCAGACGTGCTGCGAAGCAGAGATTATCATGCATATACCCATACAACCAAATCGAGTATAAAGTGAGAGTAGATTTATAAAATAAAGTGAAATTATATAATACTTTACAAATTTTTACTGTACTATGTTCTAATGTACAAGTACGGTGTATGTAGAAATGAAGAGGAGGAGAAAACCATAATAGTACAGTGCAAGTGTAAAAAATATATTCATGCAGTGCTCAAGAATTAAATCAATACAAAACTACAAAATATTCTCAGAAGATAGAAAAGTCAAGTGGAACTGGGATGACTAAAGTACTGGTAAATCCAAGTGTTTGTCATTTAAAAAAAAGAGTTTTTATTAGGTGCCTTGAAGAAGCAGCTTAAGAAAGAAATAGTCAAAGATAAAAAAATGGAGGATGTTTTTTAAACAACTTCTCCAAAACAATCGATGAATTGACTCAAATATCTATACTAGAAACTTTAAAGCAATCTGAGAACCCTTTAGGAGGGCATTATTCAAGATTAAAGACAAAGTAAATAATCTTGAGCGACACCAAAGAAGACAAAACATTGAGATAAACGAAATTACGGAAACTATAGGAGAAAATTTATTAGAAATTTTGGTAGAAAATGGGACGCGCACATTAACAATATATGCAAAAGAAATAACCACTTAATCCTTAAATTCCACCAAATTAGTAAAATAAAAAATAACAGTATCGCTAGACTTGTATATTTTCCTTATGCTCAGTCCATACTGTAATATGGAATATGTTCAAGGGGTGAGGAAAGAAACGTGCACTTTAATAAAGCGTGCTTAATAAAAGTGGCCTTAAATAGGCTCAGACTTTACCCTATAACTGACCTATTCCGGGAATTTAACGTGTTAACAATGAGACACAGCTCTACGTCAAAAGCATTGTTTTATTTATTAACAAAAATATAAACCTCTTTAATATCAGTAATTCATCATATAATCTGACGCAATCTAGTATCACCTTTATAATATCCCGAAATGACCTATCGGTCTGCAGAAGACACTTCATGTCTATTTCTGCTAAATTTGCGTGTAGCAGAGTGAACAAAAAGCTCCTCAAATAGGTAAGTGGTAGCGTCTCGGCCTTTCCTCCGGAGGTCACGGGTTCGAATCCCGGTCAGGCATGGCATTTTCACACACACGCTACAAATCATTGAAGAATGCCTAACGGTGGATCCGGAGGTTAAAAAAAAAAAATAGGTAAGTGGATAATGACAAATTATGTGTACGAATTACTATTCTAAACATGTTTTTCTCATCCTGTCTACACAATACATAATTAGTTGATCTTAATAATGTTTTGATTTTTTATATAAAATCCAATAACGGCGCTAATCAAAACTAAAAAAGAGAACTTATTGAGGGTAAATTTATAATTATAGTCATAATATTAATATTATTTATTTAGCATTATTTTATATTGTGACAAAATAGTGTTGACATAACATATATAACAATAGTCTTTTTTCTGCAATTTATACAATATCCTAAGCGTAAAAGTGTACAACAATATTCTTGTATTTCCTCGATTTTACTAAATCTGTAATCTTGAATTTCAAAGCACGGGTACGGGTGTTAATTTATGTTCAATTTTTTTTTTCATTTGTTCAATTATGGGCATGCAGGGTTTGGGACTTACCTCCACCGCTTTGGCAGAAGGCCCGAATCGGTTTGCCAATACTGTGATGGAATAGATACCGTGGAACACACGATATACTTGTGCCACCGGTGGGACGAACTGAGACACATATGGGCCATTCAAGGACTGACACCGAATAATACCGTACAATACATGTTAAAGGGACATTCCGAATGGAACACCATAGCAACTTTAGTCACGATTATTATAAAGACTAAAGAACGAGACGCTGTTGAGTGAAACGGGGTAACTTGGAGGTAGGGCCTCACAGGGGCACCTCTGCCCCTGTTACAAAAAGCTATTACAAAAAAAAAAATCTTTATAAGAACTTTATTATACAGGAACTTTTAGTTCTGTATTTTTAAAAAATAGTTTAAAATAGTTCTGTATTTTTATCTATTTTAAAAATAGTTTTAATTTGTGTATTCCATTTTTAGAAATATTATATAGAGCGGCTCATCCCTGAGTACAGGTTATCCTTTGCATGTATTATATTTCCTAATTAAATATTGTAATTATTATTTTTATGTCATATTTTGTGCAAGGGAAATAAAGGTTTATTAATTTTTTATTCAAATTATTGGGAACGCAGCAAAAGTAATCGAAATTGAAAGTTAAGCGAGAAAATATAAATTCAATACATACGGTATCCTTGTTCAGTCAAGGAAGAATTGATGCAATAATTGAACAATTTATAAATAAAACTGAAAAGGAGAAATGAAAAGGAACAGACGTAACATCAAAGCTTGTGATATTAAAATTAATTTACCAGTTACGGATGTTTATATAAATTACTAATGAAAACAAAGCAATATCGGCATAACTATAAATACTTTTCGACAAGGCAGGAAAAAGTTTTCATCTGGAAAGATGATCGTAATAAAGCATATAAAATCAAATCGGAAATCACAGGTTAAACTAAAATTAATGAAAATACTGAATAATATAAAACTGTTATAAAAATGATGTATAAAACTTTATCGCACTTTTTCAGTGCGATAACATAGGTTGAGATACTTTCTCTCACCGAGCTGAATAATTTTGCGAAGCATTACAAATGACGTTATCGTCATTAAACATCAAAGAGACTCAACAAAATTTTTAATTGCTTATTATCAGCACGTCATGGCACCAGACAAGTGATAGTTTACAATACATTATTATACGCAGAAAACGATAATTGAACTTGCAGTGGGAATTATGATTCAACCTAAACTACTGAGAAAATATTAATACATGCTGTACTCATATTTATCTCTGCTCCACTAATCGCGAGACGGGCTATAGTTTCTTCAAATAAGCAAAATTCTTAACGCAAATTTATTTCTGGCTTAAAATCTTTCTTAAATTAAAATTATTTAAAACTGATTTATTGTTCCTTAAATAATAAAAAGTATAATAATAATACACAGTACGATTTCTTTTCTTATTGATTTACAGCTTATCGATTAACAATATTTTACTCTGTTAGTTATTATGGTGGCTTACTGAAGATGTAAAACAAAGTGATTTAGATTAATTTTTTTAAAATAAATTGCGTGAAATTGAAATTCAAATATTCCAGTAAATACCTGATAAATAGAAAAATCCTGATAAACAGAAATAAAATACTTTCAAAATATGAAAAAAAAAAATATTGGGAATGACACTCAATTCAAATGCCTGATTATAAACATGTGAAAATTTTATATTTATTTCAGTTAATTTTTCCTTCTGAGAATATTTCTTAAATCTTCCTGAAAATCTATTACTGTATAAAGATAACGTTACTCAGTGGCGGCTCTCGGATTGGCACTGCGGAACTGCAGCACCCCTATTTCCATTTGATATTTTCGTAAAAATTTAATATGATTCGTTTTTTCTTTAACTCTTTACAATATATAATACTTAAGCTTAATGTCAGTATCCATCCCCCAGTTTATGAAAAAGGTACAACAATCTTTCTATAGAACTGTGCGCTTCATAGTTTCAGTGGTGTGGTGTTTGGCTGTTGTGCGCATGCGCTAGTAGGAAGATGTATGCGAGGGAGAGAGCACTGTCGTTCCTGCAATGCCGACACTGGCATGCTGGTGGATGGTATTTTTTTTTTTACTTCGCGTGTGCTGCTCTTAAAAACCGTGTACACCGTATTCTTGGATGTGATAAAGTGTAGAATTAGATTATTATCCTGCTTCCAGCTATTCTATTTCATTCATTTTTTCCCAGTTCTTTTATTTTACAGAAAACTTTAATCATACTCTTGAAAAGGTCCAGAAAAAACTTTCTGGAGCAGCACCCCCACTAATTTTAGCTACGAGTCGCCACCGAGCGTTAGGTATACATATACGAGGGTTATTTTTTTTTCAAAGTCCGATCGGTCACGAAATTATAACCACAGTGAAAATTTAAAAAAATTTATTTATAACAAGTACTTACATAATTACGCTATTTCTCTACATAGTCGCCACTCCGATTTAGACATTTGCCGTAGCGTGGTACCAAATTTCCAATACCCTCGTCATAGAACGGAGCCGCCTGTGTTTTCAGCCATGTTTCTACGCTGGTCTGCAGCTCGATGTCTGTGACAAAATGTTGTCCTCCTAGCGTTTCATGTGAGCAAAGAGGTGAAAATCGGATGGAGCCAAGTCCGGGCTGTATGGTGGGTGATCAAACACTTCCCAACGAAAACGCTGCAGAAGCTTCTTTGTTACAGCTGCAGTGTGCGGCCGAGCATTGTCATGGAGAAAGACAATGCCTGATGACAACATTCCTCTCCGCTTATTCTGAATTGCCCTTCGTAGAAGTTGAAGAGTCATGCAGTATGAGGCAGCAGTGATGGTCGTGCCACGTTCCATGAATTCCACCTAGAGAACTCCATTGCGGTCCCAGAACACAGTAGCCATACACTTTCTGTTGGAGAAGATTCCCTGAGCTTCTTTTGTTTCTTCAATTTCGAAATGGACCCATGTCTCGTCCCCTGTGACAAATTTGTTCAAAAAATCTTCTCCTTCATTGTGGTAGCGCTGTAGAAACGTTAGGGAGGCGTCCATTCTCATTGTTTTGCGATGGTCGGACAGCATCTTGGGAACCCATATCGCACACAGTTTGCGCCGCTGAAGTCTCTCACTCACAATGGTGTAGAGAGCTGACGTTGAAATTACAGGAAACGAATCACTCAATACAGAAATCGTGAACCGACGATTTTCTCAAATTGCCTCATCCACTCGCTCAACGAGATCATCGGTTGACACTCGCTTCCTTCCCTGACCGCATGCATCATGAACATCTGCACGTCCTGCTTTAAAGGTTCTGCACCGTTGTCGCACTTTGCTGTCACTCATTGAAGTTTCACCGTACACATTACTTATTCGTCGATGAATTTCAGCTGCATTACACCCCTCAGCCTGAAGAAATCGAATTACCCCACGCACTTCACACTTGGCGGGAGATGCTATTGTTGTAGACGTGTTTACGTGCTAGCTGCGTGTTCAGAACTAAACGAAGTGACGCGGCGTGATTGAAGGCCATACTAGAGACGCTCCGCAACACATATGCGCAAAGGTTCATCCGATTTTTGCGCGGGTTTTTATTTTGCGACCGATCGGACCTTGAAAAAAAATAACTCTCGTATAAGTTGTTTCGGTTACTTATCAATTCATGTTTGTATACTAGATGGTACTACTGTAAAAGTTTCTTACATAAATGTTTCTGTTGTTTAGTCAATTTCAAGCACCTAATCTGTTAAAAATATACTTCATATACATTTTACAATTTTAAATAATAATGTAATTATTTTTATAGATTTATTTATTCAACAGTGTGATAAGTGTAAAATTCTTCTACTATTTTTGTTCAAGATGGGTCTCAACACCCCACTTTGTTTGTACCATACCCCCTAGCATATTGAATTTTTAATAAGATATTCATTACTATGATATTGTTTAAATATTATTATTTATTACAATACATATTTATAATACTTATTAAATATTAATTCTTTTCTTTACTTCGGTAGACAACCCCAGAAATATATAATATGGATTTTTTTTAATTAAAAAAGCCTATATTTAATTGTAGAACAGACCTTTTGCCTAGTAAATAAACTATTCTCATGCTGGCATAATTACATACATATTTCTCCTTAAACTGATATTTTAATCAGATATGAAAGATTAAAAAATTGATGTGGACTACATTTTGAAATATGAGAACGTGTTTTACACCGTAATTTTTTATGGTTATTGAATACCAGCACCGCTGATTATTTGTTTAATAATCAAGATTAAATCTTCAATAAAAATTTCTAATTGTAAATCTTCTAATTAAAAAGTAATATTAAAACGATCATACATGAACAGATCAACAATCAAGCGGATGTCCTTTTCAAGAACCTCAATTTATTGAAAGCAGGAAATAGATAAATAGAATTAAAAGATTAATATAACAATTACTAACAAATAAACAAGAAAAATACCAGATAAGGCATGACGTGAAATAAAGGGAGGAGTGCTGAGCAAATGTTATATAAGACTAACAGAAATTTGGTACAATAAGTTTTGACGATGGAGTTATTCCGAAACGCGTCAACGTATAAAAAATAGAATGGAGCTAAGAAAGATAAACAATATTGAACATAGAAATCATAATGTTCTTAGTAGAAAATATAATAATAATTATCTTAACAATTAGGAATGCTAGTTGATTAAATGCCTGGAAGGGAAAGGATTATTCTCGAACGGAAGTTTCCTTATCACAACGAGGTAAAATTAACTAGTTATCTTATATAATGCAGCCGTTTACCCAGAGTTGATTCTATGCATTTATCGTGAAGGCAGTTTAATTTCTCTACGGACGTTTAACATAAATGTTTTGGAATTTGCCGACTAACGAACACAATGCCATTGAGTTCCTGAAAGTGCATGGTAATCTATAGGTGATGGAGCATGTTGTGACATGTTACAATTTATGCGTTGTGACAATTTATGAGTCTTAACGAAACTGACAGTACTGTATATATTTTAAAACAAACTACCGCCGATTGAATGTCAGTATGTGTCGGTGGGTGGCTGAAAAATTCGAATTTCGTTTCAACTATCAAGTGTCACCATAAATAACATACGGGTCTGAATACAATAGTCGACTGGAATAATTTTAGAAAAGACTATCGGGACTACGTTCAAGAACACAGGCGACCTTCTCTCGTTGTGAAAAATCCCTGTAACTGAAAGATCGAGTTAAACCCTACTGAACACTGTTTAAATCATTTTTCTTCAAAAAATGCAAAAGTGAAAAAAATACGAGAATAGAAATTGCTTAAAGGAAAATATTTAAAAATTTAAAAAAAATTATCGCTAACTATTAACTATTATTTAAATTATATTCAATAACATGTTAACAAAACTGATTAAAAAAAAATTTATTTGACTTAAAAATTTTTTAAATAAGAAAAAAGTAGTTCTTATTTTCTCGGAAAACTAAAAGAATAATTTTAAAAATAATTAAACTATCTTATTTGTTAATTAAGTAAAAAATCTGATGTGGACACATATGACTTACTTGTACGCCTATTAAATTACATTTACATTTTTTTTTTTTTTTTTTTTTATTAATGAAAAGTACATAAAATTTTATTTCACTAAAAAATTCTAATATTTTTTATTTTTTTTTTGTTACTGCATATTATTCATCGTAATTTTTTTTACACTGACAGGTTAAATTTATTAATATAACAATAACTTTAAAATAAAAAGTTAAAAAAAGGAGATAAGAGCCTTTCTCTTATAAGCTCCAAATATTTCATTAATTAAAATTTTATTTGGCTATAACTCTGGAACCAATGAAAATAAGTACCACTTATGATATACATTGAAAAGCTCTCACTGAGTGCAGTTAAACAAAGTTAAAATCCAATTTTTTTTTGTATTTTGAGCTTCTAAGAACACTTTTGGTTCAGTCAATTGCAATCAAAAGGGGAAGTGCACAACTAGATGTTACAACAGTCCTAAATCCAAAGTTTCAACACATTATCGTTTTTGAGTTATGCGAGATATATACGTACAAACATACGTACGTACAAACGTCACGCCGAACTCGTCAAAATGGATTCAGGGATGGTCAAAATGTATATTTCCGTTTAAATTTCGAAACCGAAAATTTTCGCGATCACAATACTTCCTTTACTTCGTACAAGGAAGTATAAAACAATTTACATTTAACAATTTATGTATTTTAACAATTATTTTTTTAGTAGACAGGAAAAACTACATGTGTCAACATATTGCGTACGGATGGTTATTTTGGTTAAAGTTTTTTTCTGTAATAAACACTTTTTAAAACCATTAAAAAACTAAATAAGTAAAATGAAAAGTTAATTAAAAATATTTAAAAAGATTTGCGTGTGTTTTAAAAGTTAAAAAAGAATGCTTATAATAATAAATAAAAAAAATCTCAGGAAGTAAGAAATATTATGTAGTAAAGACGTGTGATGTTTGCATGCGCGCAGGCGTGTGTGGGTCAAGGTTACTGTGAGCGAGTATGACAGCGGGAGACGCGCTGGCTGGAAAGCATGATTAAGGCAACAGTAGTGTTATAGCGAGGGTGAATTACTCAAACTAACGAACGGCGGAGAAAATTTTTTGCGAGCATGATAGTATGAAAATTAAAGGCGTTGTATTGTTCTGAAGTGGGGGAGGAAGAATAGAATCTTTCTGATTGTGTGGAGGGGTACGATGAGACGAGATCTCATGAGATATTCGGTGTAAACAGAACACTTACAACAGTGTAGGCAGGAGGCATGACATATTATATCATTTTTACAACTTACTAAACGTAAAATTCCAGTCGTCATCAATAGATCACAAAACACTCCACATCCCGGATTACAAGAAACGACTCGTTGGCCATCTGCAACGCGTATACATTTCACGTAATAGTCAATCGATTTACAAAAATATATTTTTCCTATTATATCATTGTACAAACCGATCAAGAATTGAAAAGGTCATTATGAACAGTTCATTTTAAAAAGATAAATAATTAAAAATGGCTATATAACCATTAAAATTATTTCTAACTATTTATTTTATGTTATTGAAAATTAAATATAAAATAGCAACTAGTCTAAATAAATGAGTACCACGTGTAAAATACTGTTAATTAAAGTCAAGATTAATTAGTGACTGATTAATCTTAACCATTAAAAAAAAAAAGATTCGGATGGATGGTTGTGGAAGAATCAAAAATATCTAAATAGTGGAATAAAATCAGAAAATAAAAGAGATTATTTTATTCAGTACATACATCATTCCAGCACTGATTTATAGTTCAAAGACATTGCCGCTAATAAAAGACTAAGACTGCCGCTAAAACAGTGGAAAGAAAAAATGTAGAAAAACGGGTGAAGAGGTATACACACTAAATACAAAGTGGAGAGACAGGAAAAATAACAAGAGAACAGTCAGGGGATTTGAAGATGTTCCGAGTCAGAAGAGCAGAGAATAAATGGAAATGGACCGCAAGTTAAACTCGAGTAAAGGATGGCAGATGGATTAAACGGATAATGGAATGGAGGCAGTATGAAGGACATAGACATCGAGGAAGACCAGAGACGCATTACAGACGACATTGCAGGTAACTGGAAAAGACAGGAAGTAATTGGACAGACAGAAATGCGTCGTTTGGGGATGACTTAGAACTATTTCCTGCATTGATTTCTATATAGTTGGATAGGGGATCCTTAAGGCATAAAATACAATTAGATGTTCAATATTGAAGCATACTCTAGCGCCGCAGAATGATTTACTTAACTAAATAAAACCATTGTACGCTTGCGAAACTATAATTGGTGATGGTAGGGATGTTATTTTACTCAAGTCATATAACCAAAAGAACGGTCATTTTCTCAAGCGAATGTAAAATTGTGAATTATAAATTTAAATACATGATCAAATAAATGAATATACATATCAATTTTTTTAATAAAGCTTATTAAACTAAAATTAATTAACTGTTAAAATTTCCAAAATTGTTTAACCACGTGTTTTTTGATAACCAATTAATAACTATGCAGTCGATATCGATTTTAACTGAATTGGACAATAGTTTTACGACTACTATATACATTTAAACAATATATTTTATTATCTATGAAAAACAACTTATTGTGAATTCACAATAATTACTCAAGTTTTTAAATTCTTACATTGTTATAACCTCAAATGTTACGTTGTACTTACTTAAAGAAAGATACGTTGTTCAATTTTGTATCTTTTGTTTTACAAAACACACACTTCCGCATGATTTTTACTCACAAATTTATTTTCAATTTACAAGTATTCACAATCACAATCAGTTGTTTTTTTTAATGCAATAAAAATATGTCACTTTATTCATAATACAAAATCACAACACTTCTACTGCAACGGTTTAAATGTAAAACGTGGTTTATCCCTACTCTTACACTTAACATCTGCGCATGCGCCGTTTCATTTTATTTAGTTCTACCACTCAATACCTCCTCTATGAATCATGAGACCTTGCCGTTGGTGAGGGGGCTTGAGTGCTTAGGGATACAGAGTAGCTGGACCGAAGGTGCAACCATATCGGAGAGGTATCTGTTGAGAGCCAGACTAAGGAATGATTCCTGAAAGAGGGCAGCAGCTCTTTCAGTAGTTGTTAGGGGCGTGAGTCACAATGACTTAAACGGCCGTATCAACATCACTCAGTCCTCTGAGTACTGCGCAGCTGAAAGCAATGGAAAACTACAGCTGCTTTTTTTCCAAGAAAATGTGGCTCTCTGCATTTTCACATAGCAACAATGGAGGCGCCTTCCTTGGTAAAATATTCCGGAGGTAAAATAGTCCCCCGTTCGGATCTCCGGGTGGGGACTACTAAGGAAGGGGTCACCAGAAAATTAAAAAATAACATTCTACGAGTCGGAGCGTGGAATGTTAGAAGCTTAAAAAAGGTTGGTAGGCTAGAAAATTTAAAAAGGGAAATGGATAGGGTGAATGTGGATATAGTAGGAATTAGTGAGGTTCGGTGGGAAGAGGAAGGCGACTTTTGGTCAGGTGATTTTAGAGTAATTAACTCAGCGTCAAATAATGGGCAGGCAGGAGTAGGTTTCGTGATGAACAAGAAGATAGGGAGGAGAGTGGAGTATTTCAAAACGCATAGCGATAGAATCATTGTAATAAGGATAAAATCAAAACCTAAACCGACAACGATTGTTAACGTTTATATGCCTACAAGCGCCCATGATGATGATGAGGTAGAGTGTGTATACGAAGAGATTGATGAAGCAATTAAACACGTAAAGGGAGATGAAAATTTAATAATAGTTGGAGATTGGAATGCAAGCATTGGAAAAGGCAAGGAAGGAAATATAGTGGGTGAATACGGGCTGGGCAAAAGGAATGAAAGAGGGGACCGACTTATAGAGTTTTGCACGAAGTATAATTTAGTAATTGCCAACACCCAATTTAAAAATCATAATAGAAGAATATACACTTGGAAAAAGCCAGGCGATACTGGAAGGTATCAGATAGATTATATCATGGTTAAGCAAAGATTTAGAAATCAACTCGTTGACTGCAAAACTTACCCTGGAGCAGACATTGATAGCGACCATAATTTGGTGATAATGAAATGTAGATTGGGGTTTAAAAACCTGAAGAAAAGTTGTCAGATGAATCGGTGGAATTTAGAGAAGCTTGAGGAAGAGGAGGTAAAGAAGATTTTTGAGGAGGACATCGCAAGAGGTCTGAGTAAAAAAGATATGGTAGAAAATGTAGAAGAAGAATGGGAGAATGTTAAAAAGGAAATTCTTAAATCAGCAGAAGCAAACTTAGGCGGAATAAAGAGAACTGGTAGAAAACCTTGGGTTTCAGACGATATATTGCAGCTGATGGATGAACGTAGAAAATATAAGAATGCTAATGATGAAGAAAGTAAAAGGAACTATCGGCAATTAAGAAATGCTATAAATAGGAAATGCAAACTGGCGAAAGAAGAGTGGATTAAAGAAAAGTGTTCAGAAGTGGAAAGAGAAATGAACATTGGTAAAATTGACGGAGCATACAGGAAAGTTAAGGAAAATTTTGGGGTAAATAAATTAAAATCTAATAATGTGTTAAACAAAGATGGTACACCAATATATAATACGAAAGGTAAAGTCGATAGATGGGTGGAATATATTGAAGAGTTATACGGAGGAAATGAATTAGAAAATGGTGTTATAGAGGAAGAAGAGGAAGTTGAGGAGGATGAAATGGGAGAAACAATACTGAGATCTGAATTTAAGAGAGCATTAAAAGATTTAAATGGCAGAAAGGCTCCTGGAATAGACGGAATACCTGTAGAATTACTGCGCAGTGCAGGTGAGGAAGCGATTGATAGATTATACAAACTGGTGTGTAATATTTATGAAAAAGGGGAATTTCCGTCAGACTTCAAAAAAAGTGTTATAGTTATGATACCAAAGAAAGCAGGGGCAGATAAATGTGAAGAATACAGAACAATTAGTTTAACTAGTCATGCATCAAAAATCTTAACTAGAATTTTATACAGAAGAATTGAGAGGAGAGTGGAAGAAGTGTTAGGAGAAGACCAATTTGGTTTCAGGAAAAGTATAGGGACAAGGGAAGCAATTTTAGGCCTCAGATTAATAGTAGAAGGAAGATTAAAGAAAAACAAACCAACATACTTGGCGTTTATAGACCTAGAAAAGGCTTTCGATAACGTAGATTGGAATAAAATGTTCAGCATTTTAAAAAAATTAGGGTTCAAATACAGAGATAGAAGAACAATTGCTAACATGTACAGGAACCAAACAGCAACAATAACAATTGAAGAACATAAGAAAGAAGCCCTAATAAGAAAGGGAGTCCGACAAGGATGTTCCCTATCTCCGTTACTTTTTAATCTTTACATGGAACTAGCAGTTAATGATGTTAAAGAACAATTTAGATTCGGAGTAACAGTACAAGGTGAAAAGATAAAGATGCTACGATTTGCTGATGATATAGTAATTCTAGCCGAGAGTAAAAAGGATTTAGAAGAAACAATGAACGGCATAGATGAAGTCCTACGCAAGAACTATCGCATGAAAATAAACAAGAACAAAACAAAAGTAATGAAATGTAGTAGAAATAACAAAGATGGACCACTGAATGTGAAAATAGGAGGAGAAAAGATTATGGAGGTAGAAGAATTTTGTTATTTGGGAAGTAAAATTACTAAAGATGGACGAAGCAGGAGCGATATAAAATGCCGAATAGCACAAGCTAAACGAGCCTTCAGTAAGAAATATAATTTGTTTACATCAAAAATTAATTTAAATCTCAGGAAAAGATTTTTGAAAGTGTATGTTTGGAGTGTCGCTTTATATGGAAGTGAAACTTGGACAATCGGAGTATCTGAGAAGAAAAGATTAGAAGCTTTTGAAATGTGGTGCTATAGGAGAATGTTAAAAATCAGATGGGTGGATAAAGTGACAAATGAAGAGGTATTGCGGCAAATAGATGAAGAAAGAAGCATTTGGAAGAATATAGTTAAAAGAAGAGACAGACTTATAGGCCACATACTAAGGCATCCTGGAATAGTCGCTTTAATATTGGAAGGACAGGTAGAAGGGAAAAATTGTGTAGGCAGGCCACGTTTGGAGTATGTAAAACAAATTGTTGGGGATGTAGGATGTAGAGGGTATACTGAAATGAAACGACTAGCACTAGATAGGGAATCTTGGAGAGCTGCATCAAACCAGTCAAATGACTGAAGACAAAAAAAAAAAACCACTCAATTAGTGGCGCTAGTTCATGCTTCAAATTTTACAGATTCCAATACATGGAATCCCCTATCCAGTTATATAGAGATCAGTGATTTGCTGTCAGCGGGCTAGAGAAGAATCTCATACTAATTCGAAAATAATTTTTGTCTTTTAAAAGTAATATTCACAAAATTTTGAAAAAATTATATCAAATGTAGCGGATATTAAGTTTGATTTTATTTTTATTACTGGATTATACATTTTTCTTTCATTACGTATTTATAATCCGGCAACTGCTATTAATATAAATACAACAGATGGTGTTATATTAAATTAGTTAACACAAATCTTATTGTAGCTGGTCAACGCAGTTGGCTATCTGCCTACAAATATAAAATTGAATCGGTTACCTTTATCCAGATGATGGGTATTTAAAACGATAAATCTGCAGTGTTGTGACCTGCTGTTAATGACTTAATTTATTTACTTTTACATTTAATAACTGAAACGAACTGCAATGGGTTATTCGTAATAACAGAATAACTTATAAAATAATTTTTTACCTTACCCGTATCGTATTTAACGTAATGAACTCGATCCATTTCCATTCAATCTTTACGAATAAATTCGAATTTTTATTGTTAACAGTAAATATAAAAATTGCAACGCTAACGTTGTTTATCCCATTTCATATGAAACTCGTTGTCGCCGTTGGGTAAATATCCCCAACCACATCACAATCAGCCCGTGCACTGACAACAATCCGCAGCGCGTTCATACTGGTTTACATAAACAGATCCATGTGTTCGTACACTACTGTAACTCTATCTATCGATCTGATTTCGAAACGGCTAACTTACATAATAAATGTAATATTCCTTTCGCCTGCATCAATACTCTCTTTTTAAAAACCCGTATCTTATATATTTTTTTATTTAGTTAACTTTATCAATTTATTTATTTTTATTTTTTTGTTTATAAGCACTCAAATATTCATTGATTATACAAAAAATAATTTCCATCTCACTTATTTTAGCCAATTTCCAGACATGTCATCAATTGCTATTATAATAATTCTCTTCTCTAACAGGTCTGCGGTATTTAAAATTTTATAAAATACTATATAAAACTACTGTAACAGTAAAATACTACATAGTGGTATACTACAGTGGTTTGTTTATTGTTAATTTGAAATATCAAAACTAGTTCTTTGGGAAGTACATTCTGATATAAAAGTTTATTTCTTTTCGAGAAAGTTATTGTGTTTATTGACATTAGAACCCTTCCTATTTACACATTTTACACCCTACTATAATAAAAAAATATTATTAATAGATAAATAAATAGAAAAATATTACGAGAAAACTATTTATAGAGAGGCTAATTTTTACTTCAGTTTTCAGATTTCAATGGAAATATCCATATTTTTACCATCCCTGAATCCATTTTGACTAGTTTCGGCGTGACGTCTGTACGTACATATGTATCTCGCATAACTCAAATACGATTAGCCGTAGAATATTGAAATTTTGGATTTAGGACTGTTGTACATGTAGTTGTGTACCCCTTCTTTTGATTGAAATCGACTAGGACAAAAGTGTCCAAAAATAGCCCAAAATCCAAAAAGTCTGAATTTGGATTTGCAGTAGTAAGCCCTCATTGAGCGCTTTTCAACGATACATCATTAGTGGAACTTATTTTTATTGGTTGCAGAATTATAGCCAATAAAATTTTAATTAATGAAATATTTGGATCTTATAAGGGAGGAATCGTTGAGAATCCGAATTATATATATATATTTTTTATTTAAATATATTGATTTATTAATAATTATTCATCTGTGATTGTAAAAAAAAAATATATAATAAATAATAATTCAATAAGAAAAAAATGCAATAAAAAAATATATTTAATTTAATAGGCGTACAAGGAAATCATGTAGTGTCCACATCAGATTTTTTATTTCAGGGTGTCATTTTTCAGATTAAGGAAGACATATCATTACCGGATTAGAAGGAAATGGATCTCCAATAATCAATCCATTAATTAACATTGTATAAATTGAAATACAATAATGCGTTATTTGAACTGTTCTTTCTTGAAATTTATATTTTCAGGGCCTAACCACTTCGGAACAATTTTTTTTTAAAACGACCTCTACCTTCAGGGTGTAGTCAAAAATGTAATCCTTGCTCCATAAGATCTTCTAGCTATCTAAACCTCTCAATTGAAAAAAAATTGTGAAATATCTCTACATTCATTCATTCTACATTCTCTAAATTTCCAAACCTAATTCAATTAATAAAAATCTAATCGTTATGATACTTGAATAGTTTAATTTATTTTCAACGGCCCCGTTAAAAATACAATAATATCCGGGAGTCCTTCTCCTGATCTCATGGTAATCTTTCAGGATCCTATGATTGTTTTGCTTCAAGACAATAAAAAATCTGGCAATAAAGTTGCTATATCTCCTGGCACTAAAAAATTTGAGCTGTATTTCGGAAACTATTTTCTTGAACGGTTTTAATTTTTTTATGTTTTGGGGCGACAAACGAAGATTCGTTGTTAGCGCCCGGACGCAATGCTTTTAAAATAAATAAATTAGTTTAACGTCACCAACGCTAAGCCCAGCCAGTACATCACTAAATAAATAATAACCTGCCTGATAAATGCAAGACACAGCAGCAAGGGACATTTGTTCAGGTTCTGCGATTAGTAGGGAGATTACAAATACACTCTCCCGCTATCCTTGCGTTTCATTCCGTTCCAACGTTAAGTATAACGGAAATATAAAAGTACTGTAAAAAAAAATTGACAATTAAAACGCACAAATAACTCGGGCAAAATAGTAAGAAAAAACTAAAACACATTATAAAAAACTAAACACATATTACATTAATTATTAAATAATCGAATGTAGATGCACGGCATTAAGAAACAAAATATTTGTTAACATGGTCATGTTGTTTCCAAGAATAAATTTCCGCCGCAACGTTGAGTAACAGGCAGTCCAAAAGATATGGTATATCGTTATTTGGCAGTGAATACAAAAACAGGTACATCGGTCAGATTCATGAGGTGTCCACGAGTCAGTTTAGTGTGCCATATTCACAAACTGCAAATAATAATTTTCTCTCGTAGGTTATTCCTGCATGAACAGCTCCACGGTGACACAGTGTCCTTAACTATACGAAGTTCATTGTTGCTATTCATTACGAACCACCTTCTTCAGATAACAGGTAAGACAGTCCGAAACATAGCGATTTTTGAAAGGAGGCTGCAAACAAGTCTCTTTTGCCACACGATCATCGCTCTCTTTGCCTGAAATTCCAATATAGCTGGTGATCCAGCAGAATTTCACACTTGTGTTACGCTGAGTCATTTCAGAGTAAGGCTCTATCTCATAGACAGCAAGGTCTGGAGTACATGTCACTAATCGCCTGCAAGGTACTTGTGGAATCTGGACAAGTACGTGTCGGAATGTTGGGCTAAGTAGATTTAAAACCTTATTAATAGCACACACAGCTCCGCGACGAAAACATTGGTGATGCTTGGAAGGCCAAATATGTATATTTTTTTTATCACCACAAAAGGAAAACCAACAATTAAATTATCGTGTTTAGAGCTGTCTTGTAAAAAAGCCTATTTACAATAATATAAAATTTTTCTTATATGACAACCGGATTCATATCTTTTTTATAATACCGACAAAGACTAAGCAATAATTACGAAATAACGCAATAATTACAGAAGGAACTGTAGGTAATTAGAAATGAATTTAGAAATAAGAAAAGGCGATAAGCTCTAATGCCTAGCGGGATAGTAAATGTTGGCCGTTCCTTACATCGAATAATGCTGGTTTTAGAACACCGCCTCAAAGGTCGGATAATTTGGTTGCGCTTTAATGCGAGCTACATAGGAGCATATAATTTGGTTTCTTCTGTTTCAAAGAGATGGCTCATTATTGTCCACTAGTAGACTTAGCACGGAGTTTGAACGAAACCTGTAGAAAGACGAATAAAGAAATTATGGACTGTATCGAGCATCCTAAGAGCGGTGGCTCGTGCGGACGAATAAGCCACGCAGCTTAGAATTGGATAGAATTCTCAGCATGTCTAGATATTTTACCTTCAGTTTCTTTAAATGTGTTACTCACGTCAATCGTTCGTCAACCGTGCACGCGGGTTCAACTGGTTCACCGTATAAAACCAAAAGGGAAAAGCAAATGTATTATTTCATTTCCTCAGGGAAAACGTGAATCCAGTCGATTTACATTACATTACAATTCCAAACGGATTATTGTGTTTTGAAGCAGCCTTTCGGGCGTTGCTAAAGTTTTATAAGAAACGTAAATCGAAAAATCATCTACAAATAACAACAGTTTACAACAACATTTATGGCTATGGCAAAGATAATATTTGCGACACTTCCCTGTAGGTATTCAGTTTTCTAGTATAAAAATTTTCGGAAGCCGTCGTTCCAACTCCAACAGATCAACTACTAAGAAAACCCCCAGCCAAATGCAAGTAGATTCCCTTGTACATCCCATTTATGTAGTTTATTTAGGATTGAATGATTTTAAGGATTGTAAGTGTATTTACGATCTTTTAAATAAACTAATTTAAAAATTTATTTAAAAAATAGTTTTATTACATTTTATTTTTAAATAAAATATGATTTAAATTATAAAATAAAATACCCGAGAATTACGGGTCAAACACTAGAAGATTCTACATAAAAATTTTATTATTTTAAATTTATTGCTAACTCCCGGCTGATATATTTAAAAAAAAGAATAAAATGGTAGAATAGCAATTTTTGGAGTTAGAGATTACAATTTTTGAGTTTATTTGTGCTAACGATTTATTTACTACTTAAGCACTAAATTTTTTGCTAAAAACGTTTTTATATAAATCATTTAAACTAGGTAAAAAATCGAAAATTAAAAACTTATAAATTTCCTCCACCTCTTCGAAAAACTTTTACAAAATTTTAATACGATAAATACATCATATATAAATAAATCGGTTCATCCAGTCTGAAGGGATTTAGTAAAAATCAGTGTGATATACATACATTATCCGGAAAATGTCTATTTTTTATTGGTTTATTGGTATTCCTATCGCTATTCACTGTCATTGATACACCATTTTCTTTAAAAAAAATACAGCCCGATGATTCTTTGTGGAGAAAAAAAGCACATCCCCACCGTAACTTTTTATAACATGACTCCTCTGGGTGTGAAAGGACGACATTTGTCAAACACCCGGTAGTGATTTCTTTACTAATCTCACCATACCCTAACATATTGCTTTTTATATATATATATATATATACGTAGTCGGGAAAGTAAAAATAAGTCAAGGTATCTATAAAGTTGAAGTCCCTTTACTATAGGATTCGATTTTTTAAGTCACTTTCAATAATAAAATCTGAAATACTATGACATTCAAACAAGTTTTTTTTTCATCAAAGCATTTTCTCATCAACAGTAAATAAAATATTTAAATGATTCGGGAACAGATCCTACTGAAAAATTAATCTTGAATTATAAATCTTATTATTTATTAATCTTGAATTATTTATATTATTATTAATCTTGAATCGTGAATTAATCTTGATCCTGACAAATATAATTGAGATAAAAATATTTTAAATTGGAGGATTTTCTAATTAAAAAATCTGATCTGGTCACATCATGATTTCCCTGTACGCCTATTAAATTACATATAAAAAATTATTTAAAATGAAAAGTACATAAAATTTTATTTCATTCATAACATATCTAATTTTTTCATACTTTTTTTTATTGTTATTATTGAATTATTTAACGTAACAATTTTTTACAATCATACGTTAATAATTATTAATAAATCAATATATTTAAATTAAAAAAAGGAGATAAAGTCTGATTTTAACCGATGTGCTTTTCCCATTTAAGATCCAAATATTTCATTAATTAAAATTTTATTTGGCTATAACTCTGGAACTAATGAAAATAAGTACCACTTATTATATGTAGTTGAAAAGCTCTCAATGAGGGATTATTACTGCAGTTAATAAAAAGTCCGAAATTCAATATTCATTGGATTTTGGGCTTTTTTGGACACTTTCGGTTCAGTTGACTACAGTCAAAAGGGGAGGTGCACAACTAGAGTTTACAATAGTCCTACATCCAAAATTTCAACATCCTACGGCTAATCGTTTTCGAGTTATACGAGATATATACGTACTTACAGATGTCACGTCGAAACTAGTCAAAATGAATTCAGGGATGGTCAAAATGGGTATTTCCGTTGAAATCTTAAATTTTTCGTCATCACAATACTTCCTTTACTTCGTACAAGGAAGTAAAAAAACTTCAAAAAAGCAGTTTTGAAAAAAAAAATCACTCAGAACATACTCAAAGAAAATAATTAAAAAGAAACGTATGTAAAATTTGCAGGATTTTTTATAGAAAAATTTTTTTAAATTTTGGAGTTGTTTCTGATCCTTCTAATAAAATAAATCCTTTCAATCAGAATTTACTTTAGCAAAAACTTATTTGATCTCCCTACGCAGAAAATATGCATTCCGAATTATATTTAGTTACATACAGAGTGGGCCGAAAGTCCAACTTTTTTTTTTTTTTTAATAATTATACAAATTAACTTATAACTAACTATTTTATCTTTAAATTAAATTTCGGTCTAAACATGATTTACTAAATTAGGTTTTGAAGAAATTTTTTTTAAATGTTGATCTCTGAAGCGTTTACAAATTTAGGCTCTTTTTATAACGTTTTGCATAGTTAAAACCAATGTTTCTTCTTAAACTACCACTACTTCGGTTGTTTTTTTGAATGTTGTTTTTTACCTCTTCTAAATTTTGTGTTATTTATATAAATGTTTTCTTTCAAATAGCTCCACAGAAAAAAGATTAGGAGCCGTCGAATCCGGTGGGTGACCTTGTAGGCCAACGAAAATATAAATTTCGATATATTATTCGATTTCTAAATTTTGCCCTAAGGAATTCCATTGTGGCTCTGCTGATGTGAGCCGTGGCTCCATATTGCTTTAAGCAGGCCTCTTTCATGTTATCTCAAAGATCCGAAATGAAAAATTCCTCAAGAATTTGCCGATATCTATCGCTATTCAAATTTCAAAACCATCGCGCGGATGCCTGCGCCAGAACGCGATTTTCAAATTTTGTAAAACTTTTAAAATTTTAATTGTTTCAGAAACACTCCTCTGACTTTCCCACTAAAAAGTGACTATATTTATTCTTTCTTGGAGGGTATATTTTTAGAAAATGAATCTTGCTTGTATTTAAGTTTAATCGGATAAAAATTATATTTTAATAATAAAAAAATAAAAATGTTTATTCATAGAAAGTGATCGTTGCCTCACCAGATAGATTAATCTTATACTTATATACTGAGTATGGAAGTAAGTATGGCTTAAATAAATTTTAAAAATCCGAAGGTCCCGGGTTCGAATCATGATCTGGGATACGCTACGAAATTCTACTGGGTAAATGACCAAAGCAGTCGATGTCGTAAACTCATAAAAATACCACACACCCCTAAGGAGAATGGTGCATAAAAAATGTAAAAAAAAGTATTTTTTAGTGACATACCATTTTAAAGGGGATTGAAAAATAAAGTTTTTGAACGTACGAAAGTTCGGGCTTTGAGAATCCTAACCAAAATGACAGCCAATTAATGCTTAAAGTATGGTGATCATATCAAAAATAGGGTATCGAATTATTTGCAAATTTTTACCTTTTAATTAGTTCACCCAAACCAAAAAAACATATGTACGTGTGTACATGTGTGTGCTGCACCGGTTTTTGACCTGATATCTCAGAATTGACCAAACCGATTTTCTTTAAATTTGCCTCAAATGTTTCTACATATGGAGCACCGATCGTATTAATTTTTGTTCTAAATTTGTTAAGGGGTTGGGAGATATCACGGAAAACCCAATTTTAATGTTCTTCAGAGGCATTTTAGAGAGTATTTTAAAACAAATTTGTTACCATCAATGTATATACAAATAATCCAAAAATATTTTCTTCAAAAATGAACTTCCACCTCTTAAAACTGAAATATGTTTTTTTTGCTCTATCTCCAATCATATATAGAGCTATCAAGAGATTTCTTCATTTCTTTTTATTATAGACCCCGGACCTAAACTGCAATAGTTTTTGAGAATTTTCTTTTTTTTATTAGAAAAGAAAAACTTTATTATTAGCCGTTATTGAAGTTGGTGTTAGATTTAGAGAAGACTTTAATCAAATTTGTTAAGCTTAACCTATATATGAATATTTTTAGAAAAAATGTTCTTAAGAATTTATTCCCTACCTCTAAAGATATAAATTCTGTTTTTGGCTCAAAGTGTTTTAATTTTTAAAGGCATTATATGACTTGGCTAGACTCGTTCCTATTATTTAAGGTAAGCCCTAATAGATAATATTATACTATAATATTATAATATATATTATAATATTACAGACGGGAATATACATAACCATAATGAATATTTAATAATGTTAAGCTTACCATTTTATTAACGTCCTTCAAAGTAAAACATTGCGATTTAATTTTGTTATAAACAAATTCGATTTGATTATCACAAGAGAATTTGAGTTTTAATAAAATACTCAAAAATTTCGTTTTACGGGCAGGAAAAATACTATCTTTATCATTAATCTAAATTTCTATCCAAGCGTAATGCTGTTATCTCTACCTGAGAAGCACATTGTAACTGTTTTATCCATATTTAAAGTTACACGGTTAAAATTCATTTCTCATAACACAAAATCGTATTTCACGTTAAAACTTCTCTCATTCATCTAAATCTAAAATAATAACTATCCAACTATTTTCTCCATCTGTCTCATGATATATTTCTTTAGTTAAAATACTAATTTTAATTACATTCAAATATCTTTAATTTATTTAAGAATAATCAGTCATTCATATTTTTTAATTACTAGATTAACAATAATATACACACTGCTTTTATTAGAAATTATTAATTTAATTTTTATATACTGTACCTTAAAATGAAATGTCAGTAACGTTAATTGAAGATACTTACCTGTAAAAAAAAAAGTAAATTGTAAAAATTACGGTAAATATAAAATTTTAAAATGAAATTTTATTACATTTTGCAATGAAATTTAATTTTGCTCAATGAATTATATGTTTATAAAAATAAAATATAAGGTTGAACAACTCAGCTGTATTTTTACTTCCTTGTACGAAGTAAAGGAAGTATTTTGATCGCGAAAAATTCTGGTTTTCAGATTTCAACGGAAATATCCATTTAGACCATCCCTAAATCCATTTTTATTAGTTTCGGCGTGACGTACGTACGTACGTATGTATGTATGTATGTATGTATCACGCGTAACTCAAAAACGATTAGCCGTAGGACGTTGAAATTTCGGATTTAGTACTTATCTAGTTGTGAACCTCCTCTTTTTATTGCAATCCACTGGACCAAAAGTGTCCAAAAAAGCTCAAAATCTAAAAAGTTTGGATTTTGGACGTCTTCTTAACTGCTGTAATAAGCCCTCATTAAGAGATTTTCAACCATATATAGTACGTGGTACTGATTTTCATTGGTTCCAGAGTTATAGACAAATAAAATTTTAATTAGTGAAATATTTGGATCTCACATGGGGAATGCACATCGGTTAAAATCCGGCATCATCTTCTTTTTTTTAATTTAAATATAATTACAATAAATAATAATTAAAAAATAATAAAAAAAAGAAAAATTTCAGACCTTATTAATGAAATAAAAATTTATGTACTTTTCATTTAAAAAGATGTATATATGTAATTTAATAGGGGTAGAAGGAAGTTATGTGGTGTCTATATCAGATTTTTTGAAAAAAAAATGTTCAAAAATTTGGTACCGCTTAGATCACATCTCGTAATTAAGTTTAATTGATATTCCTAAATTTAGTACTGTAAATGATGTTAAATAATTTCTCATTTAATCTATTTAAATCATAGTTATAGCTTTGTTAAAAGTATTAGGAGTAAATGTTTTAAACACTGTTTGTGAAATATAAATTAACAGAAAATGTTTTTTTTTTAAGTGATTACTGGTAGTACTTTTGGGATTTCGAATAAAGTTCACATAATATCCGAAATTTTTTTTTTAGTTATAATCCAGTTATTAATATTCTGAACTAGTTAATGTATTCAAAACTTGGCGTCGGATTATTTTGGAGAACTTTACTGGGACAAAATCAAATTTATCTTTCGGTTAGACCAGAAATCAACTTCACTATGCCATTATTACAGCACTACTATTTATTATAATAATAAAAATAATTATATATATTTTTTAGCCACACGTAATCTCAAAGTAGAGGAGTTTTCAATTCATATACCATACAGACTAGGACAGTGGTGGTTCCTAAACTCAATGCGGAGCCCTACCCAAGTAAAAGTATGATTACTCGTAAGTAAGAGATAAAAATAAATATAACACGTGTATCTTTATTATTTTTTTTTTTTTTACTTTATTAACATTAAATTAATAATTATAAATGTCTTAGTTCAATTAATTATGAAGCTTTTAAAATATTTCTCGGCGTCCTTGTGAAAAGGCCGCGGCTCTCCAGGGAGCCGTGGCGTACAGTTTGGGAATCATTGGACTGGGAGATAATGAGTGTGAGAGAGGCTTTGTAAAAATACGAACAATCTTGAGATGAAATATACGTACATTATTTATTATTAATGTAATAATAGTTATTTCGTAGTAGATTTACATTTTTATATTATACTTGATGGACAGTAAATGGTGTTGACCGCTCAACGGATATAAAAGAAGCGCGCCCTGTTTTTGTTATTGTACCGGGAAAGTAACTTAAAACAAGACCGTGCCAGCTCGAAGTGCAGTAGGTTGGATGTCACCTTTAATGTTGCTAATGTCGCTGCTACTATTGTTGTGTATGTTACTAAACTCCCGTCTATTGTTGTCAGTTGTAAGTTGTTCATGCTTCAATGCAGTGTAGTTTTGTTCTTTGCAGTTGTGTTTTTCCTTATAAAATCGAGGAAAGGTTAACTATAGTGGAAGCTTACTAAGTCCTAGATCCTTTCAAGACAAGCATCAAATATTCGCGGAAAAATTTCCAAATGCCAGTATCCCAGCAAAGAGTACCACACATCAATCGGTTAACAAATAACGAACAACAGCATCGGTTTCAAAAAAACAAAACAAAATAAGTGACCTTCCGAGGCCATAACCGATAATCAAAAAGCAGTTATTTTTTCTAAAAAAAGAATTTAATAAAGTTATCCCAACAAAATAGTGTAAAATACACATGTTGCCGTAAGTTTAACAATTGTACCATAATTAAAGAAATCAAACAAACTGAGACGTCTTTAATTATAGCAATTGGCTTCTGAAAAACAATATTGATGTACAAATGTAAAATATAATCGATGCTGCATTTCATGTCAGATGTGCCATGGTATAATTAATCTGGGCATGTTAATTCGCACAACCCTTGATATCGGATGACTGAAAATCTTTACCGGATGTTTGAGCGTCCATTTCACGATGAGAAAGTCGATGTATTTCTGTATTTATGCTGTTTCTTATAATCGTAAATAGATTATAAAATTTACTTCAATATTTTTTGACTGGACTGCCAAATACAGACGTGTATGGTGCAATTTTAAACGAATTTTACGCTCGGTTAATAGATAATAAAAAAGAAAATGACTTCTAACATGACAGAGAGAATTTTTACACATCAAATGATTGGTAGAATGCGTTCATGCGGTTTTTACAGAAGAGCAAACTGTCAGAAGAGAGCGGTGGGCTTCGCATTCACCAGTTTTATCAAGTTGCGATTTTTTCCTTTGAGGCTTTTTGAAGGACAGAATTTATGAATCAATTCCTCACACTATCGATGAACTAAAGGTGAATATTTAATAAGAAATAGACCATTAATGACAAAGTAAGTATGGTGTCAGGTGACTCAATATAATTCTAACACTTAAGTGTTATAAAAATATGGTACGTATGTGTTACTTGACGCATCTGTATTAATCTGTAGCGGTTCTGTTTTAAGTTGCTCATCCGATTCCTCGAATTATTAACAAGTTGAAATATCCCGCTGTATGAACCTACTAATTAACATAAATTAGCTTCTTTCCGGCTGCATACATTATCAAAAATGTTAAAATTATGTTGTTAGCTCTATCTAATCGTTTAAATTTCCCTAATAACAAAATTAACCAAATTTTTTGATTGTTTGGTAGTTGTTATACCTAAAAGTTATAATTCTAATAGACATTTTTTTTTGCGTAAACTATTATTTACATATGTATGTTGAAGTATCATGAACTTTTAACTAAAAATTAAGAATAAATGTCCATTTAACTGAGCCTTAAATATTGATTTCTACTTACAACAGGGTGTAAGTTGGTAAAGCGTTAAAAGTTTGTTCGAATTACTACTATAGGCCTACCAACCTTTAAAAGTTGGTCTGCATTAGTATGCTGTTTTAGTTTCGTAGCCTACACTCAGAAAATAATCTTTGGACCAAATACACTAAAACATTACTAATTACTACAGTTGTTTTAAAATTAACTCTCCGAGTAATTAGTTTGTTAAAATTAATCTAATCGAATAGAATAAATTAAAACTATTTAGAAAATAATATACGAATCTTTCATTTAGAATGGTTTTTCTTTTAATGTAAAAAATAATTTAATTTAACCTTTCAGATTCCGAGAATTCCAATAATTTTTGTAACAGAAATGTTATTTTGTTACTAAAATTATTGGAATTCTAGGATTCTGGATGGTTTAAGTAAATTATTTTTTGAAATATTTTTTATTTATTAATTTTTAAATAAAGCATTTTTTAAATAAAATGTATTTAAATTCTTTTAAATTACAGATGATTAAGTATATATAATTAAAGAAATTCCTTTGTAAATTCCTTAATAATATTAATCTTGATTTTAAAGCAATTATTTGTTCATAATTTTAAATTATGTTGTTATTAATTTAATACTTAAAGGGGTAAAATTTAATTTCGTGATAATATTCCGAGCACATTAATTACTACTAATAAACATTTTTATGAATTTATTCGGATAATATCATTTTTATTATATTTTATAGCCTAATTGATATAGGCATTTAATACACAATGTAATAGACACATTACGTTAAAAAAATCAAAGAATATCAATCAAGGGTTGTTCTTTGGCTAATTCCTCTTTGTTTTATGACCAGTTTTTCCCATGAAGTGTTGTTTGTTAATATGATCTTAAAATTCATTTGAAGCAGTTTTTTCTTTCTCTAAAAAAAAAAAATACCTACGTATATATATAAAACTGAGTTTTTGATTTTTTAAAGCGAGCGAAATGTATTATTTTTTAAAATCTAATGTATTTAAACAAACTAGCTTTTCCATCGCGGCTTCGCCCGTGATGTGTGGTTACTTGCGTTTTTCGTCGCGATTAATTTTTTTAATTTTTATCCTTTTTAGTCATACGCGACTAGCTGCAAGTACAGTTAGTCGCGTCGCACATAAGTAACTGTGTTGGTTAAACAACTCTTTTTTTTGGTCCAAACGTACCGCAATTACACCTCTTAAATAATCGTAATTAAAAAAAATCCCAAAAATAATGTTTACATATTTATCTGAAGCGTTATTTACAAGCCCAAACCTTCTGAATATCTCCTTTAGTACAGTCGGAAATGGGGAAAAAATATTTGTAATCAAATAGTTTTAGCTTTCTCCATCCTTTTCAAGTTCGAATGTCGAAAATCTAAAAACTGATTTTAGATATTTACATGAAGATAACGCACACCAAAAATCAAGATGATATCTTCATTTGTTACCTAGAAATTAAAAAAATTGTAAATTTCCGTAGTAAGTAAAATGTTTCCTAAAAAGTAAAGTAAATTCATGAAACTTGGAAAGAAATATTCGTCTAAATAAATGCTAACTTTTGTTAAATTTTGGACACGATCCGACAGGGGAGTATAGTCATACACCCAAGCAATTAAATCATTATACACCAAATTAGGTAAAGTATTTATGTGCCTGAGATCTTAATTATGTAAAGTATTACGCCTCTACTGACAAAAGGGTAATTTTATTTAAAAAAATTTATATTAAAACGGGAATTTTTATTATAATGCATCCATAAGGTAATATAATACAAATACAGTACGTTCCTTTGGTCTTAAGTTGGCTGCTCTGGGGGGTTCGTTAGGCGTTGCAGTGTAATAAACCAGGACGTGTTGTTTCGTTTATCGGAATTAATAATTGTAAGAAACGTAATGTTTTTTTCGGTATAATCTTTCTCGTTGAACAACTTTCGTAAAGATGAAAAGTATACTGACTCAGTAAAGCACAGATTTTTTGAAAGATTTCTGTTCTTCACCGCAATGAAGTTCGAATTCTTATAAAACATTTCGGGCAGCAGGCTCTGTTGAAGACGGTGATCAAATGGAAGACCACCTAAACTAAACGAATAGAAGCTGCTTGATATTTATGGTATAGCTGAAAAATCCATCAAAGTCAATATGTACGTCAGAGCAGCAACAAGATATCGGACTTGCTACCGCATATAAAGGTAACTTCTTTCCTACAAAATAATATGTTTTCAAGTACTGAAACCTACAGATCATGCTAAGAGACTAGATTACTGTCAATGGTTTAAATGTTTTTATGACAAAAATTCCGTAGGTATCATCATTACATTTTTAAAACAGAAGAAGCATAGTTTTATCTGAGAGAGTATATTAATTCACAAAATACAGGACTGTGGTTGATAAATAACCCCTATAAATTGCAGGAACAATCTTTACACGGAGCGAAAATTGGAATAGGGTCGGTTTAAGTAGAACGCGCATTATGAAACCAATCTATTTTGAAAATGCAATTAATAGTGATCGTTATTGTGCTGTTTTAACAAACTTCATTAGCCAGTTAACAGACGTGAAAATAAATCACGGCCGGTACCAACAAGATGGCGCAACAGCGCACACAGCTAACAGGTCAATGACGTTTTTACTAAATGTTTGGTGAATAAATCATTTTGGGGGGTTTATGACCTGCACGATACCCCGATCTGACTCCCCCAGATTCTATGGGGCAAAGCGAAACAAGCGGTGTGCCGCAACAGACCACGCTGGATTGACGAAATAAAAACTCCAATAACGGCGTACGTACGAGACGTGTGCAGTGTTATATGCGTATTGATATTGGAAGAGATCATTTTCAACACCTTTTATAAACTGTTCCAGTTATTGTTATATCAGTAATAAATTAAGAAAATTTCGACATTACAATTTCATAATTCCAGTGCTTGCCAACTTTCCGAACGCATTGCACGACGGGATATTAAGTTTTGCATGAAGCAAGCAGCGATACTTATTTTAATATTCAGCGCCCTCTACCATCTAGTGTGAAATATCGCCAGAATCATTAGAAATGTCTAACTCCGTGGCCGAATGATAGCGTCGCGACCTTTCATCCGAGCTTCCTGGGTTTTAATCCCGAACAGGCATGGCATTTTTATACGCATGTCCATTTCCTATTCCTATGTTTCAAAGTTCTGTGGTAAATTAATGAATTAATTCATCAAGCAAAGGTAAAAACAATTGATATTTAAAATGTTTTTCTATTTTTTGTTTTATAATTGATTTTATCGATTTTAAAGAGTAATAATAATAAGTCGTTAAAAAATTAAAAAATTCAGTGACATTCGAAAAAAATCTGCGAAGAAAGAAACCAGAAAAAATATGCAACCCTTTGTTAATTTTTGTAAATATATTTTTCCTTTTACCAGTTTTTACAAACTTATTATTATTTAGTTTTCCTTATTTTTTTATTAATTGCCTAACAATCGAAATACGTGTATAGTTTTAAATTTATGTTTCTTTTAAATGATTTCAGAAGAATTCCGTTTACTACTTTATATCGAAAATTGTTCAGGTTAGCTTACTTTTTATATATTTAATTATTCATATTTTTGATGCATATTACGTTGAACACAATTAAAAATTATATTATGAATACAAGGATTTTTATTTAATTTAATACATTTTTCCATATGTACTTAAAAAAATTTACAGAATAAAAAATATATAGTTTGGATTTAATTTTTTATTTTTCATAATAGTCGCAAACATCTTACAAACATGACGTTACTGTCTTATTAAAGCACGAATTAATTTTGTTCTTGACGACCGACTATTATGAACACAATAGTTTAATTTAAAAACGATTATTGATTTGAATTATTAACATCTTTTAGAAAATCCCTGAAGATGGAGTAACAGCTCCGAAAGTACTAGTACTTACACTTTAAACTGTTGTAAGTGGAAACTTAATTTATACATTAAAAAATATATGTTAACCGATCTAGTAAATATTACCATTGTTTGATCCCAAATACGTGAAAATATTTTTCATATTCTGATATACTTTTAAAACTACAACAAAATCTCCATCTTTAAGTGAAGTTAGTGTAAAATAAATTTGCTTCAAAATGTTTTACTTTAATTTGTTGCTTTAAATAATCTGACTCAATCTTTCCAATAGCCGAGGAGGATATAAAAACACTTAGTGTACAAGGGGATCTCTAAAAGTAGCAATTTACTCGTGGTATACAGAATGAGGTAGATATGAGTACAACCTGCATTTCAATGGAATTGAAATGTTGATGTGCAACAGTATATTCGAGTCTTGAAAAAAGGCAACCATATCACTCCTGATTTTCTCTAATTACCCTTAAGAAGGTGTCATTCCTAAGAGCGTTTATACAACTTCAGGACTTGCTAGTTACACCACATATTAGATCGTATTTGACTATCCTGGTAATGACACTCTAACCCTATCCATTCCAACCCAGGGTTGGACTGGTGAAATCGTCATCGCAAATCAGCTGATTTCCAAGTCAAGAATTCTAAGGTTCAAATCCTAGTAAAAAGGCAGTTACTTTTAAACAGATTTGAATACTAGGATCGTGGATACCGGTGTAATTTGGTGGTTGGATTTCAATTAACCACACATCTGAGGAATGAATCAACCTGAGACTGCACAAGACTACACTTCATTTACATTCATACATATTATCCTCTAAAGAAATTCCTTACGGTAGTTTCGGAGGCTAAACAGAATAAAAAGAAAGAAAGATTACGTCACCCTTACTAACCTTACTAAAAGAAGAAAGGATCTTAAAAATTCCTTTAATCTTATATTTCGGTATGTAGTAGTTTTTTAGTCAATCGAATTTGTTTAGATTTTGGTAAATAATATTAATGGGTAGAATAATAGTAAATAAAATTCCTGATTGGTTATATATGGGCTCAGAAATAGTTTAGAAGTAATATTTTAAATGTTCTCTGGTGGTTCCATTTTTCTCAATTGTCTTTTTCCTAATTCAGATTTACTTTATAGAAATCCGTAAAAATTTGCTAAATATCTAAGTTTCAAAAAACTGTTGTGTTTCAGTTCCGCTATTAATAAAATAAATTGACTTGAAAATTTAATCAAAGAACATATTTAAAAACCAGCACAACTGTGAAATACAATGGCACAGAATAAAAGTTTTAAAAAGCTTTTTTATCTTTTCACAAAAGAAGTAAAAAAATTAATTTGTTGCGGTTTTCCCTACCCGCTGGTCCCTTGGTACACACAGTAAACATTTTACTATCGTGCATTTTTGTGGGCCAGGAAAGCCGCTCTGCAATGATGAGTTCGATTCATTAGACGATATATCTTGCTTTCCCTGGGAATCCTTGCACAAAATCCTGTTATTCTATGAAAAAATAATGATGTCAGGTAACCTACACACGCACAACTATAAAATCCGCACATTACCCTTTAGGTTGGTTTGAAACACTATCGTGCAATTATAAGTATGCTCAAATAACAAGTAAAGAATTCTTAATAAAACATTATATCCCTCTTTTCTTTAGTATGCCTATCATTGGAAGCTAGTTGTTCTTGGTCACGGCTGTAACATTTTCAAAAATAACTCTTATATCATCTCGGGTTTAACCGTATATTTTACTACACTATAACATAGGCAGAAATATAATCTTTTTTTTCAGTAATCTATTTATTCTACGTACATTAAACCGGAGCTTGAAAGGTCTCCTTTAAGAAATCTGGTTTATGTGAAGTAAGGGAAACATCACTATAATAATCTTACAAGACTGGAGTCAGTTACTATATTTTAAGTAAGCTACGTGCCAATGAAATATTATCTCATATTTTGGGGTGTAGGTGATTAAGAACTATCAATCTGTATAGGAGAAATATAATTTTACAGGATTTTTTTTAGAAGCTTTTAATGGTTTCAAGCGTCAGCAATCGAGTGAACTAGAACATCAGAGGGATTATAAGGGATGCGTTAACGAGTGGCCACTTGAGGGACAGAGAGCTGACAATACTCCTTGAGATCAGTCGACCTTTCAAAAATACTGTTCTTCGTCCACTACAATGTAAAACTAAAGTACTTCAAAGGAAAAGAGCTCAGATAAACTAACCTATAAATCATTGAAAAATATTAGGGCGAAATTAATTTAGACAAAAGCGCTGATATCAGCACTTTGTGTCTAAATTTATTTCAAAAATGTGATACTAATTCTGTAATTCATAATTTTCAATTCATGTACATTTTTGTAAAGGTAAGTGTAGAGATGCGCTAACCCATAAATCTTAACCAACCGGGTTGTTCTAATGGTGAACGCGTCTTGTTTGGGGATCAATTTTCTCAAAATTTTGCAAACCCTATTTTATATTAATCTCGGTACATGCAATCAAGGTTATCGTACCACTTTAAAAAAAAAAATCATACCCGAAATTTTTGAATGATTACCATACTTTCCTTTTTGAAGCATAGCTCTAAAGCTATGAAGTCAGGAAAGTAAAAAAGGTGTTTAATTATTATTTCATAATTTGGATGTTCATTTTATTGCCTTTTCATATCCTTTATTGTTAAGTTGTTGAAAATATCACTTCATGAAGCTCATTAAAACCGTTTCATATTTTACAACTTTCTGGATATATAAAACTGCGTCTCCATTTCAGTGGACTGAAAAGGAAATTACACTGAGTGGCCACAGTAAATTTGGTATGTGAAAAAGTAAATAGAAAATATTCGATTCCTCAATTTCTGGTAAATTTTTTTGTTATTCGTGAGAATGGTTATGCTGGTTTCAGGAATAATTTGTAACTCGAATTCGGTCGCCTAAAATCATAACGGTTATGACTTCTAACAAATAAAAATTAAATCTTGAAAATAAAAAGCTAAAGTCTTTTTTAAGTTGTTAATTTCAAAACTAAATCAAATTGAATACGCAATATCTCGTTGGGCTTAGAATAAATGTAAAAATTAAAATTATTTTTCACTTAAGAAAACAATTTAAAATTTATAGTAACATGATTCAAACTTTCAAGTCATGTTTGAAGAAAAATATATCAGAGTACTTAATATTAAACTGCAATGATTAAAAACAGTTGTTCTTCATGAAACGGTTCATAATAATTAACTAATCGTGAAATTAAACGTATAACAGGTTTTAGAAGTTTTAATTCAACAAATGGAGCCAACAATTTACAAAAACAGCTTTAGGGGGTTTATCTACTAATTTGTTTTATGTACCCTAGTTACAGCGATTTAATATTCGGTACAATGTAAACGCAATAAGTGGATTAGACTTTTATAAAAGCCATTCTATTAATTGCTTTATTTAATTATTAATTCGATTACAAATAACGTGTTAATTATTTAAAATTATCTTTTATAGTTGTATTTATTTAATAAAATGGATTTAGAAAAGCGTAATAAGTTTAAATAGTATAGCGATTTTTATATAGTACAGGTTTTAAACGTTTGCGATAAATTTAATTTGTTGAAATGCAAGAGTAGAATTTACGATTACAGCGCTACCCGTTGACAAGTGCTACATGGCATAATATACGTCAGCGGTTAAGGGGTTGATATCACTCGTAATGTCGGTAAAGGGCTCGAGTTCGTCGGGAGAACGGGTGGCGTTGTGAGTTCACAGACTATGAGACGACAATTATTGTAACAAACAACGAACCAGTGTCGGCTGGTTGTTTAATGAGCCGTTCAAAATTTTGCGAAGCGAATCTGCTATTTATTGTCTACAGTCCCACAATAAAGATAAAAATTTATCGTAAAATTAAAAGAAAAAAAAACGAGCAATATACACCGTTCATTATAATAAAAAAAGAGTAAACAGATAAAATACATACAGTACCTTACATATAACATTACTTGCAAAATAATAATTATTTTAAAGATTTAATATTTAAAGTATGAACAGTGGCAGCTCGTAGCTAAAATTGGTGAGGGTGCTGTTCCAGAAAATATTTTTCTGGGCCTTTTTAAGGCCATGGTTAAAGTTTTCTGTAAAATAAAACAACCGAAAAAATGATTCAAATAGAATAGCTGGAAGCAGGATAATAATCTAATTCTACAATTTATCACATTCAAGAACATGGTACACGGTTTAAGCTTAAAAACATGGTACAAGGTGCTTAAAAACCGTATTCGGTTTAACCGAATACATAATAAAATGTCAATACAGATAATATTTTTTAGTATTATTAGATAATAACTTAATAAAATGTCCGCTTAAAAACACTACAGTTCAATGGTGCTTAATTTAAATTTCTATGCACATAGAAACAAATACGTAATTAATTTTTTTATCAATTACCTTCTCTTTCGCCCTTACCGATCAAAGGGCTCTTTGATCAGCAATCAAAGAGCCCTTTCTTTCCACCATCTTCTGATTACTACTGATAAAACAACTAAACCACTTTCATCTTCCTCCACCGACTAAACTAGAAAAGGAAATGATCAAGGAACGTTCCACACACACACACGCGGAGTAAAAAACCACTTTCCACCAGCACGCCAGGGTAGGCAATGCGGGAGCGACAATGCTCTCTCTCCTCGCAGCCTCGCGTGCAGCTTCCTCCTGTATGCGCATGCGCACAACAGCCAAACACCACGCCACTGGAACTGTGAAGTGCACAGTTCCATACAAATATTTTTTTATCTTTTTCATAAACTGGAGGATGGCTAGGCTGACATTAAGCTTAAAGATATGTTGTACAAGAATAAAGAAAGAATAAACGATAAAAGGACTCATTATATTAGATGTCATCGATAATTTCAAATGGAAATAGGGGTGCTGCAGTTCCGCAATGCCTATACGCGAGCCGCCACTGCGTATGAAATTCTTTATTTATACAGAAAGACCAATTGCTGAAACAGTCACGAAACTATTTTAGGGCCACATTCCTGACTATTTATTTATGAAAAAATTATTAACATACAGTGGAAAAGTATGCTTACCTTATAAAATTTTTGAGGGGTTATTGTGTAAGACAATGGATTTCAGTTTACACGTCTAAGAAAGAAAGGAACTGATCATTAAATACCATAACTATAGATCTTTTTAGTGCCGCCAATATAATTACTAGGAACGGCTTAAGTGTTAACTTAAAAGTAGAATTTATTTGCTAATTAAGTGGTAAAATTTTAGAGCTTTTTTACTTGTAAATTTTCTGGGCTGGATATAAAAGCCTATGAATAAGTGTTCCTTATCATAAAACTAAATAAAACGATTTGATAAAAACGAAGCCAGACCGGATAGCAATAATTGGTGTTAGTGGTGATCAAGAAGCACATTCCCCAATGGAATAAATATTTTACATGTTCTCTAGTGATTTTATGAATGTACCAGTTGTTTTCTAATTTACATATTCATTGGTTCAATAGTAAAAAATTAACAACGTTTTTATTTTTTTTAGGTACTAAATAAAAGCTAAAAACGTTCTTGCACAGTTCTGCACAAGAAGACAGACGTTTCGTTTCCGCCACCTCAGTCAGTTTTCTATTTTGCAGTAAGAAAACAAACTGATTTTCATAGAATGACAAGATATAATTTTTTTTTTTTAATTTTAGAATACATTTTTTGTTAGAAAATTAAATTATTATAATCATAATTTGATGACATAATTATAAATAACTAGTAGACCCTACACACAAGCATCAAATTTTAACTCACTCATCACTGTGTCTTACTGCATAAACGTGTATGTAAAATACACAAGCACAAAGTAATATAACTTCAAATTGAGGTTATGTTGCGTGTTTTTAACCTTAAACTGAGCGTAATTCATGAACCACTCTATCAACCTTTACCAAATTTTCACACGCACAACTTCAGACACACTACTACATCATAACTAAATTTTATTTAAATTGATTTTGTAGTTTTCGAGATTTTTGAGCCATATAATAAAAAAATATGTATTTGGGAATTACATTTTAAGTGAATTATATTTTTCGTACCCTCATACCTCAAAACGTAAAGTAAATTCAATTTCACCCCTCCCCGTAATCACACCGTGATCCGAAAGTAATACCGTACTTTTCTTTGAAAAGGAGGTAAATATATACATAACCAATGTGTAATATAATTGGGCATATAAGTTATAACGACACCGGTTTTCCGAACTTTATTTTGACAGTTATAATACTTTTTACCAAGTAAATATATATATTTTTTTAAATATGAAATTTCATCATTACCTTATTTGCTTTTATCCCTCATAAGAAATAAAATTACATCAAATAATCCGGTTCTTCTTTGTGATATATTTAATGCAAAAATTAAATTACAATTTTAAGTACTCCAAATAAAAAATCTATTTATTTTTTAACGAGAGAGATTTTATTTAAACAGATTTTTATACTTAGAAATTTTATTTACAATGATTTAAAATGTCAGAACTAACAAGACTAATCAGACTTGCTTTGTACATCATTTACTGTAGGAAAATAAAGAACAGTTTTTTCTATACCAGCAGATTTTTCAAAAGAAAAAATTGGCTACAGTAAAATGAGAAAACTGTATACGAGTGAAAATACACGATTCAGAATAATAGTAAAGTGAAAGGAATGAGCAAGTTTAATTGAGGAAAGAGAAAAAAGAATAGAGTATGTATATCCATATATACATACATTTGAGAGAGATAGAAATACATAAACTGTTGTTGACCAACCCCTATTTTTGTATAGTAATACCCCTACTCACCGTTTTAGCCAATCCTGTTTTGCAACCCACGAAAATTAATGGGTTTTAAGAGAGCCTTTGTTAAATGTGGCTAACAGAATATTATTTTTAATACATTTGGAAATGTTTAATAATTAAACAGCTACTAATCATTCTATAAAAGATGAATTAATATTTAAATTATGTTGATACAGTTTATATAGATATATAAAACAAATATTGTTAAAAAAATAATTAATTTTACTTTAAATTAGCTACATATAAAATAGTGGAATAATAATGATACATCAAAAACGTTACCTATGATTTCTTTTTTGGCGGTGAGGTTAATTTATGATGAAGTTTTATTGTAATATTATCGTTTTATGATTAAGTAAACCAAAAAAGTTTAAAAAAAAAAATCGGTATTGTTTAAACTTGTTCTGTTTCTCCCTCTCCTAAACCATCTTCCAAGAAAGTTTTTTGATTATGTTAACTATGTTAAATGTATAAGAAAATTTTACATTTTTCAGTGGAAAATTCCACTGAAAAATGTACAACTAATAATAGTTACCTAAGATTTCTTTTTTGCTGGTTGGGATGAATTACGATAAAATTTTATTCAAATATTATTATTAAAAGTTTTACACGCTTTAGAGTCCCCCCCCACCCTCAACATTGCCCCGAAGTATATTTTTTGCCGGGGGGGGGGGGTCACCAGCACTACTATTATGCCTACGAAGACAAAAAAATTCGGTAAAAAAATAGCCTGTTTTCGATTTTGGTGGAGGGGGAGAAATTTGGGAGCAAATCTTTTTTAAAAATGGTAACATACGCACGTACTGAGCTTAATATAAAATGGGGCTATGTTGGCAAAATTTTGAGAAAGTTGATCCCAAAAAAACTATCTACCCACCCCCTGAAGATACTGACCCCCAAAAATTTAACAACAAATACCCTATATACATAGGTCTCTGTACAAAATTTCATCGAAATCGGTTTAACCAGTCAAACGTTATTAACATTTGTACTTAAGCACAACACGTACATACATACATATGTACGTACGAACATTACCTCGTAATTTTTGTTGTTTTTGGATTTCCTGGTTCATGAAACGTCAAGAAATGCAAAAAGAGTCATATCCCGTATTTTGACTGATGATTGCCATACTTTCCTTTCGCAGTATAGCTCTAGACCTATGATGCCGGGGAAAATAAAACATAATATTTGTATATTTTATGTATTACTCTAGATCGATCGTCTACGTAAATTAGAAAACAGATGTTCACCTTTAATAATATCACCAAAGAACATAAAATAATCGATTGGGGAATGCGGTTCCCCGCATTCCCCAAAATTGAATAAATGAAATGTTTATACCTTGAAGGGGAAGGCACATACATCGGTTCGAATCCGACTTCATTTCCTCTTTTTTCTTTAACTACATTGATTTATTAATAATTATTAACCTCCGATTGTAAAAGAAGGTTTACTAAAAATAATAATGCAATAACAAAAAAAAAAAGAAAAAATCAGAAGTTAACGGTGAAATAAAATTTTATGTACTTTTCATTTTAATCATTTTAAGTAGAAGGAAGTCATGTGGTATCCACATCAGATTTTTTCGTAGTTTCATACAAACTATTTTTGAAATAGTACTTTAATTTGACCCAACAATAAAGCACATTCTAAACACAGTAAATCGTTTTAAAAATGGTTTCGAATTTCGGATTAATTTTAATAATGTCTAATAAAAAAAAGAAAATTATTGTAAATAACGGTTCTCTTTTACATTACTAGATTTTCTGTCGTCTTTTAGACGAATCTTATTAAAACTTTTATTAAATGTTTCTACATTGTTCTTATTCATTAATACAATTTGTTAATTAATATACATACATACATATTCTGTAGTTGAAAAAGATAAAAACATTTTTAAAATATTTAAAGAAATGATATAACCTAGAGCGGCAGATGGCATCACAGAATGCTCGGTTAAGTGTTCGGGAGATCACGAATTCCAATTTCCGGACTAGCTGTTTTGTACTACAAAAACTTCGTCTTTTTTTCTCATTTTTTTTTTTTAATTTATGGACTAGTATTATTATAATGCGATAACAAAGAAAAATAAATTGTATAAAAAACTCCAGGTTTTAACTATAGAAATAATCAATAAAAAGAGAATGGGTACTCAAAAACAATAAAACTTTATTGTAGGTAATTTAACAAATCGTTTTATTATTCTTTAATCTAACAGTTGAAAAAAAATTATTACCTATAATAAAAATAAACATCTTCAGAAAGGTGGTTACTTTATTATGTAGTGATTAAAGAAATGATTTTGAGTAAATGATGCAATTTTATTGTAGTTTTAAAAGAATAGTAACATTAAAAATCAATAATAGCTTACCTTCCAGAAATCCAAATTAAAAAAAGGAAATCAGTTTTAATATTGGTATACTTTTATTATCCCCCAATCTCAATAAGAATCGCTTACGTTTAAATATTCGCTGAAGAAGGAATTTGAAAAACAAATGTTTAATCTAAAATTAACTAGAAAAACGTATTACAAAAAAAGAGTAATCTGAAATAAAACAAAAGAGTAAACAAGTTGATAAAAAAGAGAAAACGATGTAGAATGAAGTGAAGAAAAGAAATTAATTTTTAGAACAGATGAGGGGATGCAGTGAATGTTAAAGATGAAGTGGGAAAGTTAAGTACAACACATAAAATTGAAGGTTAATGATTCCTATCCAGACAAGTTATTAAAATGGATAAGGATGTATAGTTATGAGTTTTAGTGAAAGAAAACATAATTCTAAATTAGTTTGTCTCAGGTTCCAGGAAGTCTGGAATTGTTTATATAAATACTGATGTTTATATTCGTTGTAACTGAAATTATTAATAATTAACACTGAAATGTGAAATTTAACAGATTTAATACGTCACCTTACACTTAGGGTAGATTAATGAAATAGGAGTGAAATTATAAATGCTCATGCGAGATGTGAATGTGGAAGGGGCAAGTATCTGACCAATAAAAATAGACACATACAAATGACTCTCAAAAGAAAATCAATGGTTACTTTTTGTTTCTGTCTGGCCCCCTTCCACCATTAACTTAATCGGGTAAGTTTCCACCTACAGATCTCTCACTCAGTCGTTTTGCGCATCTCAGGGACAATTTTTTCTTGCTGCATTATTCTGTTAATTTTGCTATTCGTTATGTAAATGTGACTTTCTCATTCAAGTCTACTCTTATAAATCTAACGTAGTATATTATTATGATGATGAGATAATTTTTTTTCTTCGCTCCATCTAGGATGAGATGGACGATTTGTTTCGGGTTATAATCTCCTTCTCGGTCTTCCAATAGTTCTTCTACCAAATAAACGATATCCATTGGTCTTAAAGGTATCCGTTTCGGAGTAGTGCGAAGCAAATAGCTTTTCTTCTCATCTCTTCTTATAATTCGATTTTTTTTTTGGGAAGACGAAAAACGCTTTTGCGCTATCATCGCCTGAACAAATACAATGCAATATTACAAAAACCGAATTTCAATAATTATTAAATAATCGAATGCAGATTTACAGTCGTTAAGAAACAAGATATTCGATAGTATCATCTTATTGTTTACTAAAGCATCTTGGATATTAACTTCTAATTCGCTCGTAAACATTTATTTTTACATCCATCTTCCTTCCTAACCTCTTTGATCGATCTGAGAAATCTTTCGGCCGTCTTTATACGCCCCAGATCCTCTCTTATAGTAAGGTCTATCATGAATTTAATCTGTTATTTCGATAGTCGTTATACCGATTGTCTGGCTTACCATAACTCGAACAAACAATCATCGTATTAAAAGATATTCTTTGCATAAAATAGGTAATGGAAATGTTGAAATCAATCGACTTTAAAACTCGCTCAATTTTCATCATTGTTGGCGACATCCTTAAGTCATAGAATGAAAAATAGTAGACGTAATTTATGAACAGAAGAGTCATCCACCTTCACTTTCCTGTATAATGACTTGATCACCAGTAAAAATCATTATCTTCAAATATTCATCTCCAACTTTTAATACCCAGAGCAGTGGTTCCCAAACCTTTCCGAGTCGCGGCGCAATTTTTCAATTAAAGTTTTCCATGGCGCCCTACCCTAAGTAAAAGTATGACTACTCGTAAGTAAGAGATACAAATAAATAAAACTCGTCTATCTTTATTATTTTTATATTTTATTAACATTAAATTAATAATTATAAATGTCTTGGTTCAATTGATTACGAAGCTTTTACAATATTTCGCGGCGCCCCTGTGAAAAGGCCGCGGCGCACAGTTTGGGAATCATTGACCCAGAGTATACCTTATTTTTAATTGGGTCAAGCAAATTATATGATCCTGTTTGACTGTAGCACAATTTGGTCGTTCAGGTTTTGCAATATTTTACTTTATGTTAAACAGTAATATATTTACAATCATGGTAGTATGTGGTATTAGATTACATAAAATATGGTGGACTTAAATACGAATGTCATTTTATCAAGTGCTTTTCTAATGAAAAATGAGCTGTTTTTATAACAATAACTCGTGACCAACCATCTCTCTACTTTGTGTAGTACTCTTTAGGAACTATTTCATCAAAATCAATAGTTAGGTAATCTGACCATGTTCATTCAGATTTCAGTGGAATACCGGATCGGTTTGTAGGACCTAGATAAACACTGATGAATACAATATATTAAAATAATTCTTTATATTTATTTAATATTATTTTACTACAGGCTCTTCGCCTAATCTCAGACCGAATCATACTGTATGGTACCATTATTAAAACCTAATGAAGAAGTAACAAATATCGGCTAAAACGGAATTTAAATCTGAATAAAATTCATTCAAAAACAAGGATTTTATTTTTGAATCTTCATCATTCTTGGAATAATTAACGAAGCCGATTCCAATCTACTAAACTATGCTATTATATAAATTAAAAGTTCCACTTGCCAACAATTTTAAAAATATACATCCGAGTACTTTCGGAGCAGTTACTCCATCGTCAGAGATTTCCCATAAGATGTTAATTCAAATTCAAATGTATAATCATATTTAAATTAAAAATTGTTACCTTCATAATAGTCGCTATAGTAAGTTTAAATATGATTATACATTTAAATTTGAATTAAAATCTTATGGGAAATCTCTTGACGATGAAGTAACGGCTCCGAAAGTACTCGAATACGTATTTTGAAAATGTTTGGCAAGTGGAAATTTAATTTATACAATTGTATTAATACCACGGTGCCAAAATCTTAGTAAATTAAATCTAAACTATGTTAGTAGTCACACAATTATTGATGTGATCATGTGTTCCTGGCTTATGATTTAACTGTCAATGATATATAAAAAAAAACTTGTTTACACATTTGTATAATCAACCTTGGGTTTCATGTTACGATGACAACCGTTATAAAAAGTGAATAAAAAAAAAAGTGAAATTTAGTATTATAAATATTATTCTGTATTACCACGGATATATTTTTATTTCAAGGTATAATTTCGTTTTTAATAGGCGAATGGCAAAATGCCATGAATATAAAAAAGTAATGTTGAATTATTATAAATAATAATCTACTGTACAGCCCTTACGTAATTTTATTCTGATTTGTGATAACTTAAATGTTATTTCTTTACAGTTATTATGAAAAGGAATAAAAAAAACCTAGTACAATTAAAAAAACAAGAATTTGAAATACTTCAGCCTTAGGAGATGAATGTGAGCGTTATAATTTACTATATATATGTATGTAATCAATTTATAAATGCGGTTAACATTTATAACAGGACTTTACCGTTCACTGGTATATATAACAAATAGTATTCAACGTTTATATTTTATTATGTTACGTTGGTATCCGTGGCAGAAAATATACTATCACTCACACACCGCAGCAGACAGACTACGTACTGCTGAAATATATATATGCGTATAATGTGCATACCAATCTCATAAATACCTTTAGGCAACTATCAAAACCGTTTAATTTATTAATGATCCAGCGTACCCTAATAACACGCTAACGTTTTAATAAAGATTTACGTAAATAAAGTTCTGTACATCATTCATCCGTTACAATCTATCTAGCTATTGTTCTTTATTTATTGCAATTTAAAAAACAGACAAGATTTTTCCAGCGGTTTAAAATCAACAAAATTTTCTTTTTATAGTATTTTAATTAATTTAAAATTTATCCAAACGTGAAAAAAATATATATATACTCGTAAATTAAAAACAATAATACTTTTTCTAAAATTTCTGTATATCCTTTGCATCATTAAGATTTGTATGATAAAGAAAAGTGGTAAGTTTTATTATAATATTCTAAGCAATATGTACTGAATAAATTTATAAATTTCATCGCAAGAGTGTTATTATATTTATGTAAATGTAAAAATATATAGGTACATGAAAATCTCTGTTTTACTGAAAAGAATAATTCATTTTTATTTAGTAATTTATTATAAATTTTTTCTATCCTTTTTTCACGTCCTTCTTCCCCGTTTAAAGTTTTGAACTATATTTATTAGAAGCAGCTTTAAAAAATAATAAATTCTATATATTTTAATAAATTAAATAAAGAAAATTTATTCGATTTCAGAATTACTTAAAAAACAAATTAGGATTCTGATCACAGATGAAGATAAAATCATATTGTGGTTTTAATTTAATATTCTAAAGAAGTAATATTGTTTGATCCGTTTTTCAATGAAAGATTTCAAGCAAATGAATCAGGTAATTTTAACAGATCTAAAATCAATACAATGTTCTCAGTTTATTCACAACTCAAACATTTTATAAAATTCACTGATCTCTATTGATACTCTATAGAAAAAAGACTCAAGTCAAACAGATTACATTAACATACAAATATAAATGCTAGGAATCTTTTCCTACCATGTTAAGCGCTTCAAAGATTTAAAACTATTTTTAATTATGTTTATATTAAAAATGTTACTGTCAGTGCCACCGGTAACTCTTTTGAAGTATCTTAAATAATCGTACCCTAAAAGGTCTAATGGAAAAACAATAACATTGTTTTGAAAGCGATGTACGTACATGTAGTTTTTTAATAAATTTAGAACTTCATATATTTTATCAAGCTATTAACAACGAATGTAAAAGGAATTTTTAATAAATTTTGTGTCATTAACACAGCGAATACAATATCTGCACTATGCTTTAGTATTCGACACGGTATAGTTTATAAACTTATTATTTATTTTTTTCTGTTAATAATTACGTATAAAAGATCTAATAAAACATAATTTTCTTAAGAAAAAAAAAGCTTATGTTTTAACAGCACAAAGTTTACAGAGTTATATAACTGTTATATATATTTTACGTAAAATACAATTTATTTATATTTCATAGAATACATACATACTTATACATACATACATCAATACATACTTATACATCGAAGAAGATCTCAAAGACACAAAATTGAGTGTTCCTTAATGTTTATGTTGTTTTTTCTCAAAATTAGGCTATTTTATCTAAACAAATCCCTTTCGGCACACCGGAACGCGAATTAGATTTCACTGATGCTAAGTAGGGGTTAAAAAAGGTTTCCGCCTTTACTCGATTTACTCAATACGACAATGGTTGCATGTGAAAAAATTTCACAAGTTTAGCATACGACAAGCCCCATCTTCTTACATTCCAGCAACATTTTGGTCATACCTTGCCGTAAGGGTTGTTCACATCAAAAATTGTTTCAGACAAACGTTTAAGGTATTTAGAGGACTAACGACCATTTTAAACCTATTCGTTACTGTGCCTATTAAGGGAGGTATGATGTTTTTCGTATTCGAAACTCCATATTTTCCACCCCCTGGGCCAATGGCTGGTGATATCAAAAAACTTTACTTACATAAGTTTTAGGCTCTTATCTAAAAATAATAGGAACTTATAGCGATTTTTTTTTTTTTTTTTTAAAAAAGCCCCCACATTTCATGGTCCGATTTTGGCCGTTAACAAACTCGACCGAAATTTTGGGATGAGTTATTTTTAAGGAACAATTTGAAAGTGATTGGTGCAAAGTTACGGCAGTTGTATTGTCCACAAGAAAGTGAAATATATATGTATAAATGTTTTGAGCTGACAGTGGTTTTATGAAACGCGAAGATGTTGAAATTTTCCGGAAGTAGAATCATGGTACCCATTACAGTAGGTAGCTTTCTTATGAGATCTTCCTAATATGTAGTATAAAATAATTTCTAACGAGTAAAAGTGAAAAGGTTCCAGTTGGTAAAAAAAATAAATACTTACGTGTACATACACAAATCGTAATAATTTAAATATACACACAACCACAAAACATATTTATAAATTGTGAATTTAACAGAAACAGAGGAATAAAAATAAAATTTTTATCCAACTGCGGATAAATATAATTTTACACCAAACTTTTGAACTGACTGTAGAAAAAATTTCGACTATGATTACTTTTTTTTTGTTTTTTACATAAAGCCATTAACGGAAGAAGTACAGGCTAAAGAAAAAGTATGTAACTGATCAGTCTTTTTCAACAAAAGCGGTAAATCTTTTTTCAAGTTAAGCCGGTCATTAGCAACGCTTCAAGTTTGAATGCACTTGCCTCGTTTAAATAGTTTCCTTCCATTAAAACACCGTACTGTACAATCGTTTCCTTGTATATCGCTACTGTAACCACATACACGTTTCTTTTACAAAGATTTTACTATTAAATTTAACTATTATTACATTTAAATATTTTATATATATATATAAATAACTTTTACTCATTTTCATTGTAAGCTAAACTTTTAGAAATATTCCATAGGCGAGTAAAAAAATGTGCTATTTTAAAAATGTAATATTTGTTTGAAAGTATGTATTTAAAAATAACTATTATTACAAATTAGCGATTTATTTAATAGCCGTTAACCGTAACTTAAAACAATCTAAGTTCCCACAAAGACGAAACATACCTAAAACAAATCCGAAAACTTCGTGGAGAAAATAATCTGTTGAATTCACAATTTCGTTGTGTTGAATCGATCTATTCTTAAAAGAGCAACTATAAGAAAAAAAATCGTATGGTGTGAAATCCAGCGATTTCGCGGACCAACGAATATCAAAGCGGTATGGAGATAACATGGCTTTGAAAAAAAAACATTTACTGAATACATCAATCAGTTATGGGATGTGATTCCCGTACCAGGCTGTTTTAAATCACTATATCCGAATTGGTTCCAGATTTCTGCATTATTTAAAGTGATAAAAATATTTATTTCCTTCAAACATATTGCTGTGTAATGTGGTAACATTTTCTTTATAGTTTTTAAAAAAGGATGTTTATTCATTAGTATGTTTATCAACCGATACCGGAAGTTGTCATTCAGAAATTTACATCTATTGAGTTATGTGATTATCGGTCGATAACACATCGCGAATTAAATTTTTCTTTAACATTTATAAAATTCAAAAGTCGGCAACTAAAAGTAGATATTAAACCTCATTTCTCCGGTACGAGTCATTTAAAGCCAGCTCTAGCTGAGTATTACTGAATCGCCCTGTTTGATGAATCCTTCGAACACTAATTATAGAAAAACCGACTGGAATCTTATTATCAGATCTCGTACGGAATTTGTAGCTTTTACGGGATCCATGTTTTAAGATATACGCATATTAGTTTATAGAGGAGATTGTTCAACGCAGCACCGCTTTCTTAAAACTTCAGCACTCAGTGGAATGGACTGATGGCACCGCATCAATGTGATATTTATAGATGTAATGTACAAATAACCCTGTTGTGAAACCTACAGTTTCGTTGAATGTTTCATTTTCATCACGACATCAACCCGTACGATGCTCCATCATTACTAAACCTGATACAAAGAAAAACTATTGTTACTGAATATATCCTGAATATTACCATAAAAATAAAAGTTTATATTCCCTCGTTTAAATGGCTCATTCATTATTTTAATAACGCCATGGTCTATCAAATTTTTTTTCTTATAAAAGTATGAAGAAATGTTACTGGATATTTAAAGGTTCGAGTGATTACTATACAATTACTGTCAAATCAGACCAAATAATTCTTCTGCTTTATCCTAATCCAAATTACTGTTTACTATTCATGGAACAATAAAGTTCAAATTACGTTATATTTAACTATATATAAATTTTCTCGTGTTATAACTTCAACAAAAATAAATATAATTCAAATCGTTCTCCGTGGCGGAGTGGTAACGTCTCTTGTTTTTCATTCGAAGGTTCCGGGTTCGAATCCCGATCAAGGATAATATTACTCATACTCTACCAATACCATTCTTATTTTTCGCTCTCCTATACTATTCCTTCTTCCCTTTCTTAAATAATGTATTTCTTACTCCCGGTTCTCTCAGTATAAGTAATTCAATCATTACAACATTACAAAAGCCAACGGCCTCCTCAAAAGGCGGGTAAGCAGTAGTGGGTGCAGGGAATTCTATGTTGAATATACAGCCCTGCGGCTGTAGTACAGTGAATTTGTATTTTTATTTGAAAATCCTTACCTACCGATTGATGTTTTTTTCCATATGTTGGGGGGTGATGAGGGAAGCTTAACTCCAGAATTTTAACATCCCTCTCCCATAGATTTTTGAAAAACTCAAAAGTTTTTGAAATGCGTTTTTCTCTGAATCTACGCATTTTAGAGAAAAGTTTTTCAAACAAAAAATGTAGAGTACATTCTCCTCTACAATTAATCCAATTAATACAATTAATGTTTTTTGAAGTTATGCCGTATAATTTGAAATTGAAATACTAGATGGCGCTGAAGTTGTAAAAAACGTGTTTTTTCACCGGAAAAAATGGTTTTTTGTCTGTATTACATTTGGAAAAGTTGTTAATCTCAAAAAACAGACAACTTTTATTTCTATAATTTTCTTGAACGACTTACCGTTTTGGAGCTATAGCTTGTGAAAGTGTGAAAATGTTGTGAATTGGGCACGTGTTCGAAACGCTGAACAATGCCGATCTCCCCGGCTACAGTAACAATAGGACCGCTGCGTTGCCATTGTACCGCATTTCAAAAACTTTTTGAGTTTTTCACAAATCTATGGGAGGGATGGGAGGGAGAATGTTAAAAATTTGGAGTTAAGCTTCCCTCATCGCCCCTAACGCATGGACAAAAGATCAATCGGTAGGTAAGGATTTTCAAATAGAGCCTATTTTGATGACAAATTGCCTTTACTACTGGCAAATGCCTCAATACACTTCTTAATAAATGAAACGGTTAACTTCTTAATAAAAGTCAACAGTATTAGAATACAGAGGGTAACGGAAAACCACTGTATTAAAAATCCTAGCGATAATTTCTTACATTTGATGCTGGCTTCTTTTAAATACTCCGAAGATTTGAAACAGGCTATTTAAAAAAATATTAATTATCTGCCACTTTAGTTCGCAGCCTTTTGTTTTTATTATTACCACTCTTATATTATTATATTCTTGGACTATGAATATGAGAGACTTTATATGTGAGCTGGACTATGTATGTGAGATTCATGTTACCAAATCTTTCAGTTTAATTTTGAAGCACTTCTACTTATCCATTTGTTCTGACATTTATACAGGTTTGCTCCTGATTGCAACACATTTTAACAGCATTTTCAAATCGGTGGTAAGATGTCCCTAAGTTTCTAAGAGAAAAAAATTCTCCTTGAACTTATGCAACCTCGCATATTTTCATAGTGAAAGAAATTTTCCTAGTAAAATATAACCTAGCCTGTTTCGGTAAGTTTGGATCTAAAATTCGTAAACGTTTGAAATACATAATTTTACTAAAGTGTAGGGCTTTATCTACTATAACTGACTGGAGCTAAATAATAACACACTATTATAGTTTTATAAACAAGTGAGGTATATATTAGGGTATACAGTTCCTACTGGAAATAATTCTGTACAGTAGCCACTGAAGTTTTAGGAAATTTAGTACTTTTTAACCGGATCCGAATTTTCGGACGAAAATCTCAAAAACAGTCGGTCCTAGCGCTCAATGACAACCCTCTAAATGACATCCCATCCGCTCCCAGTCGTACCCATCGGATGATAATATTTTCAAGTCCCCCGGGGAGCCGTTCGGAAATTGAGGAAGGGATGCGTTGGAGTACCACCGTAATATCTCGGCAACCGTTAGTCCGATTTTCACAATTCAAACGGCATATGTATCAGCAGCTCAAACGCTAACTGTTTAATGCATCGACTACACTCTTGATTGACCACATCTTGGTTATCCGGAAATTAAATCGTTTAGCCCTATGTTTTGATTTCACTCACCCACGGTAAAACGTACAGATCCCATCTTTTTCTAAATACGCACAAATCTGTGCGCTAGCGCAGCTGTAAAGTATAAACTTATTAAGACTAAAAAGTAGAAAACAAAAAATACTTTAAAAACCACTCTTATATTAAATGCACTAAAAAGTAGAATATAAATAATTCGTAAAAAAAATTTAAACAACACTCAAATTAAACGCACTAAAAGGTAAAAAATTAATTTTATGACGGTATTTAAGAATGGTTTTGACAACAAGCTTTGATGGTGATATGTAAGATTATGTGAAGTCATAGGTTCAAATTAAAAATTTTATGTTTTTGCCAATTTTTTAATATTCGTGATGAATAACCAAAAGAGTGGAATGCTTGTTTGCACCCCAATTTGAAGCTATGAATATCACCAAATTTTAAATATCACCATCAAAGATTGTTCTCAAATCCATTCTGAGATACCGTCCTAAAATTATTTTTTACCTTTCAGTGCGTTTTGTTTAATTGTTGTTTAAAATTTTTTTTACACATTTTTTATATTCTACTTAAAAAAAATTTTAAAAACCACTCTTTATTAAATGCACTAAAGAGTGGTTTAAAAAATTTTTTTTTTTATATATTTTTTTAGTCTTCATTAGATTTTACTTTATAGCTGCGATAGCGTACAGGTTTGAACGTATTTAACTAAAAATCGGTCGGAACGTTACATTAAAAACTTTTATTTTTCCATACCCTTTAAAATTATGTCAAAATCCTTGAAGTAAGAAGTTTTTTCTGTTTATTAGTAAGATAGTGTTTGCTAAATCTCATTAATTCGATGTTTACAAATTTATTTAATGGTTCTCTCATATTTTATTAATATTCTCTACGAAAGCGACCTTTAAAATTATTTTCACTTAAATATCAATCATCACAACAGATGTTGGGAAAGATTTTGTTACTATGAATTTTTTATCACATAAAATACGATGAAGGTCTTGTATAGTAAGTAAATTGACTAATTACCAAAAAAATAACTGAAACAACTTTTTTTTCTTAATTCTTTGGTATTTTTAAAGAACCTATAATTTAATTCTTTCACAATGATTACATTGAAAATTATTATTTTAATGACCTACATTATTTTTTTAACGAAGGAAAAAATTTTTTGTTAAACCAAAAAAACTAACACTAGAACAAATTTAATATGTTTTAAATTGCAATCTGTTTAACAATTTTAACAATTTTTTTACCAAAAAATGTTAATTTTTTAATAAGTTAAAAAACATATTCTGATTATTTAATAATTTATAATTAAACAATTTTAAACTTAATTGACAAGTTATAATATGCAAGAATAAACTACTTATAAAAGTAAATAACAAGTAACACAAGTCGATGTATTTTTTATAAGGCTTACAGTCTAATATTACTTTTTTAAAAGATAAAAACAGGTAGTGGATTAAAACTTTACTTTTAACGAAAAGTTTTCAACATTCAGTTAACATTTATTATTTATGATATACCAACATCCGATTAAACAATCTGCACAGTGTCAAGCGGATTTTAGTTCGGTACTATAAAAAGGAATTTATATAATGACATCACATAATCGATATCTGTTTCTTAAAAGAAAAAAGAACTGATTATTAAAGTTGTTTCAATTCCATCGTTGATCAGTTGCTAAAATATTATTTCATAGACATTATATTAGTTTTATCATTAGTAAAATAATCTTTATGCTGCTATTTCACTAAAGATGACTGAATGAGCGACTGAAAGCGTTATGACTAAAGTTTAAAAATTGGTTTCGTTTATATCATTATGAATTAATTTTTTTTAATTATACAGTGAAATAAGACACCAATTTTTATAGATTTTACTTCAATATAAAAAAAAGAAAAAAAAAGACTTACGATGATGAATTGGAATTTATTAACAGAAATTTTTTTTTATATATGAGAAATAAATTATAGGTTTAACATATTACGAGAGTTAGTCCATGATAAATTAGACATGATCTGGGTAGATATTTTTATCTGGAATAAATTGTTAAGAAAGATAAATCGTTGGTAGATATTTTTAGTGAAAGGTTCGATTAACAAAGGGTTTTCATACTAGAAAATTAATCAACGACCAAAAATAAAAAAAAAACACTTTTTTTTAGAAAGAAAATAAATGAATGAAATTAACTGGAATAATCTATATCAAAAGCTTTTAAAACTAAAAAAAGTACACACCAGAAAAACTTTATATCAAGAAAGAAAATGTAAACACGAAAAATTAATACTTATGTGTCTACAATATATAATAACAAAACTTCAGTAATTTATTCTCCCACTATTTTTTGTCTACTATTATGTTACACAAAGAAATGACCAACTGCTGTTGGTCAAAAAATGTACAAACCCGAATTTTTATATTTTTTATCTCTTAAATATTTCCTAGATTATAAAAACCTATATTCATATGTTTACCGTTCTATTATGGATTCTAGTCTCTTTGGCTTTACATCTCGTAAATAATATCAATAAAAATCATATTTTTAAATAAAATAAAACTGGAAGAGATGTTGAAAAATACTTTTTTTTCGGCACTGTTATAAAGTTTAAATTACGCGGCTGGAACTCGCATCATAATGAAGTTCATTAACAGATTTTCATTATAATACAGATGTTCAACCATTCAAAAACCTACTCTTTTTAACCACTGACCAATCGGAAGCGGAAATTTTTTAACGTATCAGTTATATATTTTTTTTAAATTTGATTTTAATCCCATTTAGTAATTAGCAAGCAGAGGTTACTCTAAAAGTACACAGATAGGTATCTTAAGTTCCTATATTACACTGTTTATCATTTTTTTAATTATGTCAGATTCTGAGGAAGAAACGTCTAACACTGATCGATATTAAAGAAAAGGTAGAACAACATAAGACAAATAACCTATTGCCACAGAAATATATTTTTTGAAAAATTAAAATAATATATATTTCGTAACAATGTATTGCATCATTGATTTAAATCAATAATCCTAATATTTTTTTCGCCGTAGAAATTTTCAAGTTTACAATTTTCTGTAACAGCCATTAATGGACGGGTAGAAAGTAAGTTACGAGTGCGAAATAAGCCCTGGAGAGTGTCGTAAACTATGAATGAGAGACTATCATTATAGGCTCGTTGCATAATGTACTATTCCTTTATTTCGAACCCATCAGGGGGCACAGAAAATATGTAACCCCTAGATTTAAAATATTAACAACAACTTACAATAGTATTACACTATAATAATAAAAAAGAGAATTTATATTTTCACCAAAAATACCCCATCGAATACTTTTTTCCAAATAATTATATATCATTTGAAAATTATTTGTAAAAATTACGAAAATTATACTTAACGTTTTTTTGAAAAGCATAACGTAACGTATAAACAAAATTTCAATTCAATTTTTTTGAAAATTATTTAGCAAAGCATTAGATTTATTTCCACATTTTTTATTGATGAAAAAACTTAGTACTTACGGTATCGTAGAAACTACTTAATGTTATTTTGATAAGAATAATTATACAAAATTTAGGTCTTCATTTCAAAATTTAGTACACGGAGTGCCACAGAGAAGTGTCCTCGGCCCCTTTTTTTATTGTTTATTAAAAGCCAAACTCTTAAAACTTTCATATCATTGTTACCCCCACTTCGCAAATGACATAATAATATAATTACTAAATCTGAAGGTAATTATTTGAAAGGAATTGGCAGTTCACTTTTTTATATTCGCTGGATGAATCATAATAATGCAAGAATGGATAAAACCATTGTGCTTCTGAGGTAAATGTAACACTGTTAACCGTCTGAATACAATTACTATTTTAATGATAACGATAGTATTTTTGACTGCCATAGAGGAAAATTTTTTAGCGTTTTATTCGATACAGATTTTCTTGGGATGTTCAAATTGATTTTGTTATCAACAAAATCAAACCGTATTATTTTGCATTGAAGTATTTTAATAAAACGATAAATTTACCATTGTCATCATATATTTATTATGCTAATATTTATTCCCATCAAAAAAGGTTTCCCCAAAGTCAGAACAAGTTTTAAACATACAAAAAGTGGTTGTCAAATCACTGTTTGGCGCCCAAAGTATGAATCACATAACCAATATTTAGAAAATTAAAAATCTTACTCATAATCTTATTCATGTATGTATTTATGAATATGCAATCTTTACTAAAAAGAAAGGTCAATTATTCTTAAAAAAATAACATTCCTCTAGCAAACGGGACAGCAGTTTTAGTATAACTCCGTACAGTAGTTCGGTTTACGAGGCAGCGGGTTTATTTAATATTCCGTTGCCATTTTTAATAAATTATCGAACCATTTAAAAACTCCCCACCAACACATTTAAAATACACTTAAAAGATTTTTTATTATACAACAATATTAACACTGTAGATAAATTTTTAAATACTAATTAAAAAAACCTTATATTTTTTGCATTCTGTACAACGTGAATGTATAATAAATACGTAAGTACTCAAAAATAGGGACTTTTAATCATACCTATTTTTTTATCTTATGTTTATGTATTCTATGATTCTGTCTGAATTTTGCTACGGTTTCTCTGGATCCATCGGTTTCATGGATGATGTCCGTGAGTAGCATATTTAACAATTCCCGATGAAATCGATTTACTGTATTACGGATATAATATACACCTATATAATGATAAATTGTACACTGATCAGAATAAGAATATAATATAACTTAGATTACGATATTTCTATTTATAATTGTTTAAAAACAATCCATTTTTTTATTTATAGGAAAAAAATTGTTATTTATAATAACTGTATCCATATTTATAACATTTATGGTATCCATTATGGTTTAGAAAATATATATTTCACATGATTTTTAAAATTTATTTTCATTAAACATTTTGGACCGAAGAATAAACTGAAAAATTTGAAAACAGTTCTTGATTATAACATTAGATTGTAAAATATATAAAAATTACATTTGTATATTTATCAATTGTACAAAAATTATTATTTGTAAAAATCACCTTACAATAGATTAAAAATATCTAATCCGTAAAACTGGAAATTAAAAACTGGAAATTTTTTTTTCTTGCAGCTATTCCATACAATAAACAGGATGAAAGTGTGACTTGTCTGAATTTTCATGGAGTTAGCATAATACTAATAAAATGCTCAACATTATTATCAGGTTTAATGAAGAAAATAAAGGAAACCACTTCACTCCTCACTAAATGGGGTTTCACTAAATAGGTTATTAAATCCTAGCATACGATGCAGAACAAATAAAAAAAGGGAATTTTTAACATCAGTTTTAAATGTTTGTATCATTTTTTACTTATAAAAACGAAATTAAAATTTCGATTTAAAAAAAAGAACGTAAAACATTAATAGGTTTCTTAATTAGTAGTGTTTCCTGGTTTTTATTTTAACTGTAGGATCGTTATGTTCGGAATTAAAAATTTAAATTCATTAAATAAATTTCTTGTTTACATTTATATTTATCTTGTAAAACTTCCTTTTTTGGTACAGGAAGTTAAACAAAAAATTAAGTTACTTTTTATCAAAATTACTTCAGCTTAATTTAAATGCTCGTTAAGTTTCAATCTCAATATTTTACTGCTTTTTATTTTGTTTAACTTCCCCAAACATGAATTTTGTTCGTTTATTTCCCCAATCACCGAACATAATTTAAAAAAATGTAATAAATACTTAAATTATATCTCACGTTTATATATATACATATCGTAAATTCTTCCTTAAAAAATCAGATGTGGACACAAATGACTTCCTTGTACGCCAATTAAATTACATAAACACACTTAATTAAAATGAAAAAGTACATAACATTTTATTTCATTAATAACTACTGATATTTTTCATATTTTTTTTATTGTTATTGAATTATAATTTATTGTGAACATTTTTTTTAAATCAGAGGTTAATAATTATTAATAAATGAAAATATTTAAATAAAAAAAAAAAGTTTAAAAAAGGAGATGTGCCTTTCTCTTATAAGATCTAAACATTTAATTTATCAATTTTAATTTTGCTATAACTCTGGAACCAACGAAAATAAGTACCACTTATGTATGATATATCGTTGAAAAGCTCTCCTCAATGAGGGCTTATTACTGCAGTTAAGAAAAAGTTCAAAATCCAAATTGTTTTGGATTTTGGGCTTTTTTTGAACGCTTTTTGTTCAGTCAATTTTAATTTTGCTATAACTCTGGAACCAACGAAAATAAGTACCACTTATGTATGATATATCGTTGAAAAGCTCTCCTCAAATGAGGGCTTATTACTGCAGTTAAGAAAAAGTTCAAAATCCAAATTGTTTTGGATTTTGGGCTTTTTTTGAACGCTTTTGGTTCAGTCGATTGCAATCGAAAGGGGAGGTCAACTAGATGTTACGACAGTCCGAAATCCAAAATTTCAACATCCTACGGCTAATCGTTATGCGAATCGCATACGTACGTACAGACGTCACGCCCAAATTAGTCAAAATGGATTCAGGGAAGGTCAAAATGGATATTTCCGTTGTGATCTGAAGTAAAAATATACTTTGATCATATTTTTCCTCTGTAATTTTATCTGCATTTAAATAATAACTGTTATTCTACTCAAATATTTTTGAATAAATGTTAATAAAACTCAAATTTAATAGCTGCATACAGATTTTGATTTTATGATAAATAAAATATAACAGCAATACACACGCACACACATATATATATATATATATATATATATATATATATATATATATATATATATATAAAATAAATATATATATAATAAAATTATATGCCACTATTTTTATAGTTTAATTAATTACTAAAAATTGTTAAATAATATTTTTAAGAATAAATTCGGACACTAACCAATTAATTGCTTAACACAGACTGCTTTTTAACACAGATTAAAAAAAAATTATTTGAAAGTAATGTTTTATTTTATATCTAAGAAAGAAATTTCTTTTTAAATGAATCGTCAACATTCATCTACCTAATCGATCTACATTCATCGATCAACTTTTATTTAACAAAAATACGGTATTTATGTTATACTTAAGACGCAACAATTTTTTATTTTTATTATATATTTCTTTAAAGCAAAATAGTCTAAAAGTTTCTAACGAAATTCGAACAAGTTATCTTATATTACCTTCTGAATATTACATATGCAACTACACACTTTACAGAATAAAACATTGCAACGCATTTGTACGTCCATTTCGATATAAACGGTAGGATAGTAATATAGCAAATGTAGAAGTCGTATGTACATTTTTATCGCTAGCGCATTTCCATTACCCATAATATAACTTTGAAAACCATCGTCTACGGATGTTCGATTCATTTCCTTAAGTGTTCTCTACAGCTTTTACAGTTTGTTGAGCCTCTTTTTATAAATGTAAAGAAAGAATATAATATTTCTTTGATTTGTGTTAAAAGAAATTTTACCAACACACTCGCATATAATCACAACACAAATACATCTACAACCATATTTCTGAAAAAGAATAAAAGCTCAGAACAAAAGAAAAAATCAACTAAGTTATATATATAATATATATATGTTAGCTAGTATTAAATAAAATTAACAATCTTATGAAAATATAATTAAATTTTATGTTATGATAAATTAAGTGTAATCGAAAAGTACAAAATATATATATATATATACAGAAGTATTTCACAATCTACTTTATATGTTTAATAAATCTTTTCTTTGACGTACTTCAAAAAATATGATGTGGACACCACATGACTTCCTTGTACGCCTATTAAATTACATATACACATTTTTAAAAGTACGTAAAAGTTTATTTCACTAATAACTTACGATATTTTTCATATGTTTTTTACTGTTATTATTGAATAATTATTATTTATTGTAAAACTTTTTTTATAATCAGTGATTAATATTTATTAATAAATCAATATATTTAAATTAAAAAAAAGGAAAATGAAAAAAGTAAGAAAGTTTTGCAAACCAAAAAAAATAAACGGGAAGAAATGTTGCAAAGAAAGAAAGAATAAAATGATTAAGAGAACAGAATATAAAGAAGAAAACGTTAAGACCAAGGAAATAACAAAAAGATTAAGAGAGGATAATGAATATAAAGAGAACATTTGAAGACTAAAGAACGTGTACACAAATTAGGATCAGAAGAATTATATAAAACCAAAGTAGGATTAAATGATTCGCAACAAAAAACAAACGAAATGATGAACTCCAACTTAGGGATTATATTGTCCGACAATATTAGAGGATTAATGAACTAAAAGGTAAGAATTTTTTTCAATTTATCAAAGATCGGGTATGTATGCCTTAATGTATGTGATGGTCTTGTGAGGGTCTATTTTTAAGTCACTCTGTAGTTAACTTTAACGTAGACAAAATTAAACAGAAATTCCAGAATAATTAAATAAAATTAAACTAGAAAATCAAAAAATAATAAGATTCTAAATTATAATTTTCAATTACTATAAAATAATCAGATGTTTCACCAAATTACATATACACATTTTTAAAAGTACATAAAATTTTATAACATCTTATCTTATTCATATATATATTTTTTCTTACATATCTTGTATTTTTCTTAATCATTAATAAATCAATAAATTTGAATTTAAAAAAAGAAGAAGTCTGATTCGAACCAATGGCCTTCCCCTTGTAAGATCCAAATATTTCATTAATTAAAATTTTATTTGGCTATAACTCTATAACCAATGAAAATAAGTAGCACTTATGATATGTTGTTGAATTGAGGGCTTATTACCGTTAAAAAAAAGTCCAAAATCCAAAATTTTTAGATTTTGGGCTTTTTTGGACACTTTTGGTTGAGTTGGTTGCAATCAAAAAGAAATGTGCACAACAAGATGTTACAACAGTCAAATCCAAAATTTAAACATACTAATTTATGTACAGACGTCACGCCGAAACTAGTCAAAATGGATTCAAGGATGGTCAAAATGGATATTTCTTCTTTACCCTGTATAAAATGAACAGATTTAGATGATTTTTATGAGTACATTCAATTAACAGATGAAGTTCATAATTAAATATTTAATTGACAAATTTCCTGTTTATAATGTTTTTTTTTTTTACAAAAAAATTATACATTTTACAGAATTAATTTTCCAAAAAATTAATCCTTTTCTTGTTAAAATACAACAACATGAAAGTAGACAGATGATGCTATTGAAATTCTATACATTATTCTCTAATTTCCTGCGCTTTAACCATATTTGAACTGAAAAATTCTTTCTTTGATCGCATATATATCTTAATAATAATAACCTCATGTTGAAAATATAATCCTCAAACTGAAAATTGAAGTTGGCGGGTATACTTTCAAATCTCATACAACTATGGTAGAACATGAATGTTAAATTTTTGTTACCTAATTCAGTCATAAAAAAAATTAAACTACATGTTCCGCTAATGATTGTAAGGAGTTTTAAATGTTTTTAATTCATTAATTCTATTCATTACCCATTAGTAGGAAAAAATAACAAAATAATACTGAAAATAATACATAATACAAAATAATAATACAAAATAATACATTAATTCGGATATTGACATGACAATTTTCATGATATTAATTCCTAACACTTTCCCGAATTAATGTTATAAAAATTGAAATTAATGTTTAATATTCGATTTTATTACTTATTAACCTACATGTGTTACGTGACAAAGAAAAGGGTACAAAAACTTTGTACTAAATATTTTTAATACATATTGTTATCGGCTTGAAATCGTTTAAATTTTGTTATTATGAAATTGAAATTTTAATAAAACACAAAACTGATAGTATTGATCAGCAAAACCTTTTTTATTCGTAAAGTTAAGTTTAGCAATAAAAAAAATTACTTCATCTAGGACAGCTAACAACAAATCTTTTCAATTTTTTTAGTTGAAATCAATAAAATATTAGCTTATTTATAAAAAATGAGGATTAGATGTAAAGCTACCATATTTCCCACAATGTTTATATATTCTCTCCGCTGTGACGTCATAATGACGCAGTGATCGGATGGATAAAAGCGATTGATTAGGCTTTAAACTTCTTTCATTTTAACACCAAATTTATAAAAGCTCTCTGTGTCATAAATAACAGGCAGTCAAAATATCATTTCTCCTTCTTCTTTTTGAATTGGCCAAATTAGGGCCACAATATATAATTTCTTCCAAATTATTATTCATTATTTCTCCATGTTTTGGTTTTCTCTCTTCACTCCATCTGTAGTCATATCTATTTTTCGGTTTTACTTGGAATCTCTAGTTTTTAAAAATAATATTTCTAATTTATTTCTGTTTATGATTATTTCTTCCGTGATGTTTTACTCTCTCGTAAACTTTAACGATTCATTAAACCAAACATTTTTATTTTTTTAAATTATAGACAAAATTAAAAACTCTTTTTGTCAGTTTTTATTTTTCCATTATGAAAAGATGTCCAAAAACATCAGTATTATTTCCTTACAACGTCTGAAAGTCTGTCATTAAATTTATAAAGCTTATTTTTTCTAACGCTCCAGTTATTCTTTTAATTTTAACTGGTCCTAATATTTCCTCTCTTTCTTCTCTACTTGAATCTAATATAAACACACATACGAACAATCATGTATTTTAAATAAAAATACAATGAAATAAATAAACACTTAAATAAATACAGACTTTAAAATATCGCAAAAAGACCCATTTAAAAAGTATATAAAACAGAACTTTTCAAATCTTTTGAACTAATGGCGAATCTTTTTTTACGTGGCGAAGTGGTAGTGAATCGACCTTTCATCCAGGGATCCCGAGTTCAAATCCCGGTCAGGTATAGCACTTTTCATATGCTACAAAATTCCATTTTCATATTCCCATGTACAAGCTTCTCTTCGTATGATTAAGCTTCTGTGATGAATTAAATTAAAACTAATGTAAAAGTAACGGTTTTTCTTATTCGGGTTAATTTGTTATTTTATTTTATAAAAAATAAAGTAAGGAATCATATCGAGTTTAAAATTAACTTCGGTATGTAAAAAAATAACAATGATCGAATCAGATTATTAATAATAATAATAATTAATTGACTGTCAATCAGTTGCTTATATCACGTTAATCTAATTTAATAAATATTTCCATTATTTAAGATATTCTTTTTTTTTCCATAAAAGTATACCAAGATTCCAGTATAACAAGTTTCATATTTCACCATAACAGTATTTCATAATTAATTTTAATTTATTATAATAACAACTAATTATTTATCTATTTTATTTACTTTTATGTTTACGCCTAATAGAATTACAACAGATCTAACATTTACAAGTCCCCCAAAGAATTTTGTCAATGGCCTCCACTAGGAATAACTCTACATACCAGACTGTAGAACTTTCTTGTATTCACGTTATTGTCTAAAGTTCGATTCTCCGCCGACATAAAAAACTTGTTTCATTTTATGTTTGTCAACAAAAATATTGCAACTCTATAGAACAAAGGACTTTAATATCCTGCTTGTAAAGGAAGTTTAACATTTTATGGTAACAAATAAAAGATTAAAATATCTTAATATACTTCGATAAAAATCTTTGATTTTAAGAAATAACGTTGGGATGTTTTTTAAAAGGAAAAGACGGCAAGAAAAGAGAATATAAAAAAGTAAAAACATAATAATAAACAGGATATCTTTAGAAAAAAATAAAAATAAATAAATCCTAGTTGGGATATGAACAATGAAGTTAAAAAAAAAAATCGGCCGTGATTAACAATAAGGATAAGCGACGCTCTGTAAAGAAATGCTAATTTCCATGGCGAGTGGTAGCGTCTCGGCCACTCATCCGGGGTTCCCGAGTTTGAATCCCAGTCAGACATAGCATTTTTCATACGCTAAAAAAATTCAATTTCCGTATTCCTACGAACAATGAATGCGGTGAATGATTTATTCATCATTACAAAAAGAAAAATACCCAACGTTTTGTATATTGTATAAATAAATTATTTATCTAGACATTATCGCAAATAAAAAAATAATTAATTTTGGTATATTGTAGAGGTTTGGAAAAATATCAAATTAAACTTCATGAAATTAAAGGAATTTTTCAGAATGTCACCAACCAATAAATTTTACGTAAATTTTTATAAAAATATGAAATCATTTTCTATCTTAAATCGTTGGTTGTTGATTTCATGAACAGGCTATATTTTGTATTTTCCCAACATATAATATCTCAAGAACGGATTCATACAATTTAATAAAATTCGGTATAAATGTTCAAAATGGCATTCACAAAAAAAAACCATAATTATGAATATTTAATTTTCATAAATTTTTTTTTTTTTAGCTTATTAATACAAAATTTAAAATGGTGATTGATAAAGTTTTTAAATCGTTATTATCTCTGGTATATTTTTATCGATTTTGTTTTATTTAAAAAAAAATATCTATTTTAAAAACTATTTTATTATATTATAAGAATGATTTTTCAAATGCGATTCAAAGCTACAGATTTATAGCGAAAATCGTAGGAAGTAACTCACCTGAACCTTAAGGTATTTCTCATTTCCTCCTTCATTAAAAAATTAATAGACATACGATTACAAAAAACGTTGTTCTTCGTTTTATATGAGGAACTAGTCTTAAATTCAAGTATTTTAGGGACGCTTAAATATGTATATTGTTTGTATTATACTATAAAAATAAAGACAACATAAAAATGAAATAGTAACTTTACATCTTAGGCGAATTTTTATTATTTTACTTCCGACTGGTTTCGTTCTATCTGCTAGGAAACATTCCAAAACACTCAAATTTCCAGACATTCACACGAAAATTTCTAGAAGAAAAAACTTAAGTTAACATAAAACAATTCGTACGAGTAAAGTGTATATGCTTATATATTTCTACCTATAAAAAACTTGTATGTACTTATAAAACAGTTATATTGAAATCTTATCAAAATCGTACAAACTAATTTTTTTTCTTAATTTTGCAAAATAATTCTCCTGTGTGCAATGCACAGAAGTATTTCATTGTTAAATTTGGTAAGAGAGCATTAAGTTTTATCTACTGTAAGACAAAAATAAATATCGTCACATAAATTACACAGATCAAAAAATCATGTCGTAAAATAACAGTAATAAAATAGCTGCTATCTAAGATAGTACGAAGAACTTTTCCGAGGAAAACACATCCTTAACAGTGTCTGTTTAGAACACGTAGGCCGATATTAGTAAAGATGCTCTCGACCTCAATTCGATATACGGTAGTTACTATTCCATGAAAAGCACCGGTACGAGAGGTAAGAGGCGAGTTTGCCGAGTGAAGAAGATTGCTTCGACTTAGCTACACTTTCTTTACTTGCTGAAACTCGACTCGTTCTTATGAGAACTTGACTCTCTCTTAAATTACCTATATCATTCTCTTTTCCTACCCTATGCGGTAGTGTGGTTTAGATAAAATAAAGACGAGAACTCAAGTACTAACTTCAAATAAAATAAAGCTTAATCAACTGTTTTCTATCTCCCTCTTTTTATTTTTCTTAATTTTCATCTGAAGCTTAGGAAAAGATAACAACGTTAAGTACAATCCTAAATTCAACACAATCAATGAAGATTAATTATAGAATAATAATAATAACATTCAACTCTTTTTATTTAAACCTCTCTTAATTTGTACCTTCTACATGTTGTTATGTTGGCTGTATTAATACGTAAAGCTATCGTTAAAAAAATTATCTCCGACGAAACTTTTTGTATCTCTAAAACTTAAAATCCTTTTAACTAAATAAAATTAAAGCAACTATGATACACAAGCGATAAGAGTTTACACCGGAAACAAAATGTAAAGTTAGCAATCTATTAAAAGAAATAAGAATAAGCCAGCTGTTTCAATATTTTCAAAACTATTCTGGGCTTTTTATATCTTAAAAAGTTAGATTGTAAGATTTTGATATCAAGACGATGAAGAATTATTTTAAAGATAGAAATATAATGTTAAATCCTTTACTGTTCATTATTCTTCAATAAGGAATGTATATACAGAAGCATGTTCGGAATCTTTGTTTCGGATTAGTCTACTCGATGTTTTTATTTACCTCTACTAGATGTGGTAAAAAATTATGATACGTGATCGATGATGAAAATGTGTGAAACTGTGCTTGCGGGATTATAGAAAATCAGGATTGGATATAAAAACGCAGATTTAATGCTGCAAAAAAGTAGAGTATGTTACGGGATATTTAGGCTACTAAGGCTACCCACCAGTTAAACCTTGTTATCAGAACGTTGGATATAGTAGGTCCAATTTTGATTGAAACATTTACAAATGTGGTGCCTTCCCTTCAGCAAAGTTAGAAACGTAGTATTACTAATTAAAATTTAAAAGCCTAAACACACACAATTGGGTAGTAATTGGCACTGCTAATAAAACATGGATTTTTTTCCCAGGCGCAAAACGGGAAAAAATGTGCCCCGGAGCTTTATCAGCTTCCGGACCAAAATTATCAAAGTAAATGATTAAAAATTTACTTTAAATATTAAAACAATTGAAAATGCAATACGGAATGCTAGATTCGAAACAAAAAGTAAAAAGCATATTAAAATCTAATCTCAGTTTTAATCAAATGTTTGTTTATTTAGATGAACGACCTTAAGAAATCTTAACACATTAGATAACATCGATACATTGTTGCTTAAGATATTTCGTATGTTAGGCTCTAGTTTAAACTAATGCCGCATAACAAGGATGTGATGCACTGTTAATTGGCAGTCGCAACGAACGAAGTTTATTGTTGATAGAAGTATTATAATCATTTTTCCCCTCATCATAAACCACCCTCTTTAGAAAACAGACAAGATCGTTCCAAACAACGCGATTACTGAAAGGGGGCTACAAGCGAGCCTCTTTTACCGCATGATCAGCGCGCACATCGCCTGAAATTCCAATATGACTAGGGATCCAGCAGAAACTCACAGTAGTGTTACGATGAGTCATCTTAGAAATAGCAGACTGCATATTACAGACAATAGAGTGCTTGGGGTACGTCACTGCAAGTCACTCTCATGGGATCTGTACTGACACAAGTACGTATCAAAATGTTGGGCTAACTATATTTAAGGCCTTGTTAATAGTATACAGCACCACAAAGAAAACACTGGCGATATTAGAAAGGCCAAACATGTAAGTTCTATTGGCAAACACAAAAGCACAACCAACAAACTTATATCTAGAACCGTGTTTTTGTAAATTATAGCATCTGGATTAACTCTTATTTACAATTCTGAAAAACGTTTCTCATAACCGGATTCGTGTCTTCTTTTGGTATCTTTCGAGACTAAGGTAATATAATTCACGACGGAGGGTCGCCAAGGGATTAGTAACGTTGAGAAACAAGAGATATTGGAGGTAATTGTATATTTAGAGATTTTAAAAAATCCGATAAGCTCTGATGGCCAGAGAAGCAGCAGCACAATAGAGAGGATAGTGTTAAGTAGAAAAAACGTGAGTCAGTATCTTGCAATCCATTTCCAGTCTGCATATCAAGTGAACTTTCAAAATTTTGACGAGTAATAACTCATATAGACGTAGTAGGTAGGGAATAAGAGGGCTATTTATCTTTATCCTAAAAAAATTGTACGGTGGATTTTTCGAACCGAACTTTCATATGGTGCATCCGTTCGGACTTTAAGGCTAGGTTTCACCAGATATATTCGAATTTTAATTCGAATATATTATTAATTCGGTAGTCCTATTATCATTTTTTAGACCTTCTGTTTTATCAGAATGTGCCCCAATTAATCTGACAGTTCTTCCTTGTAAATGTACTATAGCAAAGGGACCGCTATTTTAATAATTATGGCGTCTAAAAATAGTCACTAACGATACAGAACAGAGCATGCTTTGATCGGCAAGATTATGCGTCATCTCACACTTATCCATGTCTCAGAGGTTATTCTAAAATGTTAAAAATAATGAATTTTCGGTTATAAAACTATCATAATGTACCTGTACTGGTGACATTTTCCTTTACATCTTGGGTTTTGTATTTGTATGTAAAATTCTTTATTAGGCATTGATTATATTAAATTAAAAAACGTACGGAAATCTGCGAGGTTTTACTATAACTTGATTTACTTGGTTTTCTTATTTTTTTAAATCTTATTTTTTTATCAAAAAAATATTTGCTGAATAAAAAATTAATCATGAAATTTATAAAAATTAAGTCGTCTGAGTAAACATAATTTTCAACTTTACGATAAATGTAGTGTTAAATTTTTGTATGAAAATACCGATAAAGTTTAGCAATATTATTATTTCAGTTTTCAAATATCTCTTTTATTATCAGTTCATATAACTTCTGGATAGAAAAAAATGAAGAGGAGAAAACTTTTTAGAATTGCTTTTCGACCTCCTATTAAAAAACATTTTCGATCGATAATTCTTTTTATTACGATTTCTTCTTTATTCTAATCGATTCATAATTTTATAAAAGAGCAAGAAAAGAATATTAACTGACTGTCACCTTAAAAAAAAAAAAAACGAATTCAAGTAAATTAAAAAGAACTTTTTCTTTATCACTGTTTTAAACTTGTTTAAAATTCAACAAAAGAAAGGTGAATTATTTCGTTTCTTAACAAATAATCATAGGCTAAATAATTATTAATAATTTTTCATCGAATAAACTCCTTTATTGCTTCTTTTTCTTTTTCTAAGTGGTATTCCGTTTTTTGACAATTAACTTGTTAATTGTCGATAAACGGAATACTTTTAAAAAGACCGATACATGTATATATATGCACACACCCACACGCGCGCGCGTGAACACACACACACACACACACACACACACACACACACACACACACACACACACAGTAATAGTATTAATAAATTATTGGAATTTTCAGTATTGTTGGTAGAAATAACTTTTGAAATTTTGAAGGAAGCTTCAAAAAGCTTCCTTAATGAAATAAATCCTATTAATCAGGAATTATCTTTTAACTCCCAACTGAGCGTCCTCCCAAACCAGAAAAGACGTATTCCGAATTATATTTAGTAATAGGTTAGTTTTATACTAATATACAGTGTCAATAAAAATGGGAATTATTAAATAACTTTTCAGTAGTTAAACATAAAAAATTAAACTAGTAACTGCTTGTACTTCTCTTTCTGATGCCTCTGAAACCACCGTAAGGTGGTTTTTACACTTTTTTCATCATTCATTCTTCATAGGATGAATAATGATGATATGTATGAATGTAAATGAAGTGTAGTCTTGTGCCGTCTCAGGTCGACCGTTCCTGAGATATTTGGTTAATTGAAACCTAACCACCGAAGAACACCGGTAACTACGATCTAGTATTCAAGTCCGTATAAAAGTTAACTGCCTTTACTAGGATTTAGACCTTAGAATTCAACTGCTCCTACTTAGAAACAATCTATTTCATGGAATGATACCAGAATAATCCAAGCCCCAAACTCAAAAATTTGAAAAGAAAATGATTCTAAGACATATCATTTTAAAGGGGAATTGAAAAACAAAAAAATTGATAAAACAACATCAGGGACAATCCCAACCAAAATGGCGGCCAAATAATATTTTTCACAGATAATTTCAAAAAGTGTTTGACATTATACTCCAAATAGTAGTTTTATACCACAAAATAGATAGTTTTCAGGTAGGAATGTTTGATAATTTTTTTTATAGTTTTTTAATAGTTTTTTCCTGTTGCATAGTTATTTAAGAGGTAATGTAAACTATATTTTGAAACTGCCTATGCTAACATCAACTAATCCGTATTTTGGTTGTCGTAGACCAAAATTTTTCAATATCATAATTCTACGTTTTTCGTTTAAAACTTTTGAATTGTTCCCATGTAATTTTGGTGAACTCATACCAAAAAATAAATCGTTTTAAGGTAGGTGCAATTTTTCTAAATTTCATTTTTCTATATTAAACGATTCAAAAATTATATTAAGGGACCTACACTTTATTAGAAACCCGTATATATTTTTTTATTATGTTGAAGCCTTTATTCGAACTGATTAAATGATTATTTAAAAAACTTATTTATTTACAAAGGAAGTTTCTCTCTGGTGGTTCTAATTTAAGAATAGTTTTCTTTGAAAACTTTAAGTGGAAGATATTTTAAGAGATAAAAGAATTACTAACATTTTTTTAGTTATTTAAAGATAACTGACTACGCAATTAATGTATAAGTTCCACATCCACAAAATGGTATACCAGAAATTTTAGAAATAACAGAAACAATGCACTACAGGAATTTTATTCACTCATTTTAAAAAGTGTGGCCTGTGAAATCCTTTTAAAGAAAAGAGTGATAATTGAATTTCAAGAAAATCCTCTTCTTCTGTCTGGAAAAAAACAGGAATAGAAAAAAAATTATACTAACAAAATCGAGAATTAATCAAGAAAAGATTAAAAGAAAACTGGGAAATGAGACTTTTTAACAAAGAAGACCCTCCAAATTATAAAAGAGAGTAGAACACGAGAATTCAGGAAAAAGGCCAGCGAGAGATTTAAAAAGAACTGATAAGAAAGAACGTAGAGAGGCGTTATGAAGTGAATTAAACGTGATCCACAATTAAACATTGTCGGTTTAACATAAAATAATGACATTAATAATAAATCAAACTATAAAACCGTTGATTATATGCGACCTATTCTTTTATTGTTCACAATGATCTAAAAGTTTACAGAGATTTCAAATTATTTTTAAACTATAAAACGCTATAAAACGATTAGTAACGACACAAGAACATTCAGTAACTAGCAAGGTAAAATAAAATGCGACTATATATTCTTGTTATAAGATTATTCTTTCTATTGACTATCAGTATCTTTATGTGTATTACTAATATTAAATAAAAATATATTTAAAAAGAATTATCTTAATAATGTTTAAAGGACGCATTAGAAATGTAAACTCTTTTAAAATCATTTATTCATAATATTTTAAGAGAGAATCTGTCTTATTTCAGGGTTCAGTTCATCACAATAAATATTTTTCTACATCAAAATTTTAATTTAGAACCGATCAAATTATTATATTTCAAGGTTGATTTAAAATTACCATACTGACCTAACCTAAAAGTGAAATAAAAATGGTGAAAAAATAAGCATGAAAACAGTAAAAGAAAATATACTATAGCTTGTTTTAATAATAAATGCTCTTATGCAAATGAAGGTACTGAAGATGAACAATTTTTTTAATTCCCATCACTTCATTAAAAAAATAAAAATATTAGTTTACAAGAAATTATAGCTGCTAGAAAAACAAAAAACATGAACAGTAGGAAAGTGTTGAAAATGTGGCAACATAGATTTTTACACAAAACAGAAATAAATTTGATTGGTAAAATTTTTATTCTACAATTAGAACTTACTGATGGAGAATAAAAACAAATTCATTTAATAATAACATAAAAAGTGTGTACACGGATACGATAAAAATCGAGGGTTACATTTAACCCTCAAGTAATTCATGAAATATTACATCACGGATCTTCGATTCGTGAAGGTATTATATTAGTTTTATTACAAAAGGAAAAAAAAAGGTATGAAGTGAATCATAATATAACTCAACAAAACAAATTGCCGAGAAATTAAAAAAAATATATATTTGTTTGTTCTGGAAAGGCAATACATTTTAATAATAAAGCCATAGGATAACAATCAGTAATTCATAAAAAAAAAATAAAAGAATAATCTAAAGAAACGCAGTGATATCCAAAAAAAAAAAATACAATGAAATTGTAAACTATACGGTAAGAGTCCTGCAGATATCATTTTTCCACTCATAAAATAACAATTTTTGTAATATAAATAAAACTGTTTTTAACAAAATGATAGTGATATCAAAAAAGGTAAGACACTTACCTTTAAGTTTACTTAAAAAAGATTTAGTTTTACTTAAAAAAGTACATGTTAAATAAAACTCTTACCGGCCCGATTTAATTTATTAAACAAGGAATAATCAATTTTATTATTTCAACATTTTCTTAAATGCGATATATAACATATAAATAAAATTTTTTGATATCCATATAATTTTTTTTTTAAATATTTTTTTAGAAATTTTTGTCTTTTGAGCGGAACAATGATATCTTCTTTCTGTTTCCTGTTTAGCCTCCGGTAATTACCGTTCAGATAATACTTCAGAGGATGAATGAAGATGATATGTATGAATGTAAATGAAGTGTACTCTTTTACAGTCTCAATTCGACCATTACTGAGATGTGTGGTTAATTGAAACCCAACCACCAAAGAACACCGGTATCCACGATCTAGTATTCAAATCCGTGTAAAAATAATTGACTTTACTACGACTTGAACGCTGGAACTCTCGACTTCCAAATCAGCTGATTCGGGAAGACGTGAAAAACTTCAAATTTACTCAAACGTACGTCAAACCCTATCTTACAATTCCAGCAATATTTTGGCCATCCCTTGCCGTAATTATTGGTCATATCAAAAACTGTTTCAGACAAAATTTTAGGTAATATTTAGAGGACTAACGACCACTTTAAACCGATTCGATATTGTTCCAATTAAGGGAGGTATGACTTATTTTGTCTTCGAAACCCCATTTTTTCCACCCCCTGGGCCAATGGTTGTGATATCAAAAAACTTTACATAGATAACTTTTAGGCCCTTATCCAAAGAATAGTAGGAACTTTAAACGAATCCAAAATTTTACTTAATAAGAAACTAATAGTGATAGTTTGTTTTTTGGAAAAAGCCCCCCCCAATCCCCATGGTCAACTTTTGCCCATTAACGAACTCGACCGAGATTTTTGGTCGTTATATTTTACGTATCAATTTGAAAGTGATTTGGCGCAAAATTACGGTAGTTATCGTCTCCGCAAGAAAGTGAAATATAAATTTTGAACTGACGGTGGTTTTGGGGTCTTGAGGATGTGAAACGTTTTGGGATCTTGAGGATATGTTAAAATTTTCCGGAAGTCGAATCTTGGTATCCCATTACAATAAGTAACAAATAAGAAAATCCGTAACCCGCTAATTTCTTATGAAAACTGCCTAAAATTAAACGTATGGTCACAACAAATACACATTTTAAGCCACCAACACATTGTTATTCTACAAGGATTATTATAAGAATATGCTTTCGACAAGTAACGGAACAATTCCAGATTAGAACATGGTAGAATTGACTTGTCCGAGAACTACGCGGAGAAACTTTGTATCAGAAAATCTGATAATGTATCAAACAGTATGTCTGATTTAGCATTTAAAAAAAATCAAATAATATGCAATTTTCGAGTCTATTAAAGAAATGTTAAAAGATCAACAAATTCTTATATAGATTAAAAATTGATAATGGCAGACATTATTCGAAAGGTGGAAGTAGAATACTACTGATTGGCGATTAGCTTCTTGTCCAATACACTATCCCCTCCACTATGCTATTAAACGCGCTAACATTATTTCATTCATCTCAGGCGAAACTACTACTCATCTATATACTTTTACGTTTTCTAAACTTTTGACAAGTTATATTTTGTTTTAAGAAAGTATCAATTCCAGATTTTGCAACGGTAATACGTCTAAAGAGCTTCACATCGATTAACCCTTCTCTGTACATCGATGAAAGCAATAACTGAACTCACAAGTGTGGTATTCTAATTACTTCCGTGAATCGAATATTTCCGTTCAACCCAAAATCGTACACTATATATAAAATTATCATCTTTATACAACTATTTAGCAATGATTTTTACTAAATGGACTCATATCGATAATACGGTGTTTTCAGGTTTATTCTAATAATAGGAATGATTTTTTTTTTTAACATTGCTGTTACAAAACAAATAATACGATGTGTAATAAATTTTTTTTATGAACTATAAAATAAGCTTGTCGTACAATACCACTTGAACGGAACTGAAACAAACAGAGTGTTTGTTACTTTATTTTCATCCAATGATTTAGATTTGTTACAATGTACGTATTTAGTGTTAAAATGGTACCGAAGATCCATTACTAGATTGGACCATTGTACGGTTTAAAACGGTCACATACGACGTCAAGATCCGTTCGTACCTACACTGGATGAACAGTACTATCAAACATCATATTCGTCGGTTATGAAGAGCGGATCGTATATTGCTATAAATAGTGGTACCGTTCCAATCTATCTGAGTGGTCCGCACAGAGTAGCGAGGAAGAAAGGATTCATTCGCTCATAGTAACGCTCACTGTAACTACAACGATACTGCTACAATTCTGACCCGAATGTTTGCTTCGTGCCACTAGTACTATCGCTTATTCGTTCCGTCTCTATTTTCAATTGTAACATAATCATTCTTCTCACTATTTCACTCTTTATCTCTCATTTCCTTTTCTATCTTTTCCTTCTCGCTCGTTTCAACTCTTCTCATATTCAACAGTCGAGACTATTCAGAACTCACTGCATAGAAAAGTCGAACAAATCCCCCTCACATTTACATCAACCGTTCATACTTACACAAAAGCTCTCCAGTAGTTTCGTTTCCGTATTAAAATAGATGTTTTCTTTTTATCTAGATTTCTATACACATAATTCTGGCTTACTGTAGTACAATTTTAATGTTTATTTTTTTATTTTCACTAATATTCTACGTTGAATTAAATTTATTTAATGCAATTTTTTTTTGTTGTACAAATTATAATAACATTACTCACTATGTTACCCTCCCTTATTTAAATTTACTGTGGACTACCTTTTTCGTCATTCAAAAAATAAAGATTAATTCTGTATATTATATAAAGACCAGCCATAAAATTATCTCGAAAACTGTGTTTATATAATATCCAATAAGATTTTCACAGCTTCATATCATTAGAAAACTTAATTATAATATCGTGTTCATTTTAAACGTGCAATCGAAGATATTTCATCTCAAAACCAATTAAAATTACAAAGAATTTAAAATTATGATTATTTCTCATTTTTGAAAAAATAGAAAAAATCTACCACAATGTCTGAAATCTCCACTATTTTTCCATATTGGTTTAACTTCCTCACATTTTTGGGTACAACACATAAATTCTAGGAAATTTCCCTAAACACAGTTTTTACTATATAACCAATGATTCCCAAACGGTGCCCGGTTCTAAAGAGTGGTGAAATAGTTCCCAACTACTCCAATGAGCGTCCTGAATAGCAGAGTATGTTTAAAATTAAAAGATACATGTTTCTGTATCTAATATGTAGTTTTTTAGAATTTATCTAGAATTCACAGTGCATTAGTAAGAAATTATAACACTGCATTATACATATTATATAATTTTAAATAAATTAATAATTCAAATAAAAATGCCGGTAAAACGTTACATAACTTTCTTAGCTACATCGGGACCGTATCTCCATACACATCTAATTAATCAGCACATGGATAAAAAAAAAAAATTATTATCCCCAATAATTCCATAGTCAAAACTTAATGTACTGGTACTTTTAAATTCCTGTTAGTCTTTATATAACGTTTAGTCAACGCCCCTCCCTTTATTTTACGTCATGCCTTATCTGGCCTTCTTGTTTATTTGTTACTAACTGTCATACTTACCTTTTAATTTTATTTATCTATTTCCTGTTTTCAGTAAATTGAGGTTCTTGAAAAGTACATCCGCTTGATTATTCATCTGTTCATTTATGATCACTAAATTGTTACTTTTTAATTTAAAGATTTTAACATTTTCTAAAATGTTCATTCTTCTTCCTTTAATGCAATTATGAATTAATTTCTTTGATTCTTCCATTTTCATTGAGGTGTGTCTTTCCTTTATTAAACGCATTGCATAATTAAAATCTTGTTTTTGATTTTTTTAAATCTCACGTGTTCGTTATATCTTAATTTTAATTTTCTTCCCGTTTGTCCAATGTATGTTGCATTGTATTGGCTCGACATTTTATTTTGTATGTACCATTACTGTCATAAATATCTTTTTGTTCTACATTACTATTAAAAGTTTTTTTTGTATTATTTTTATTTATAGCCATTTTTACATTATATTTACTGAAGAACTGTTTAATTGGGTAAAGTTCTTTCCCAGTATATGTTAATTTACTCCATTTAAAGGTATTTTATCTTTTCTGTTTTAATTTCATTTCTTTCATTTCTATTTTTATTATTTTTCTGATCATTTCGTTTTTGTACCAGTTATTTTCTGTTATGTAAAAAATAATTACTTTTTATATGCTAGTTTCTTTAATAGTAATTTATGTAGTCTATCTATCATGTACTTAAAGCCGCTAATTTATGCTCCATTGGGCGAATCGAATCGTAAGCTATGATGTTATCTGTAAAAGTTTCTTTTCTGTACAATTAATTAGTTTTCGAAATAGAATTAAAATAGAAATCATAGTGTGATCATTTTATTATCCCCAACCCTGAAATAAATTTTTCCAAATCAACAAATGACCTAATATAATGAAATCATCTAATTAGTGTTAAGTACGTGCCTTGAGACCAGAACCACAAAAAAGAAAGAAAGAGTTTTTTCCCTTTCAAACACAATCAGAAAATATTTTAGCTATATAAGGGGGTATTTAATAATGTGAAAAAAATTAATCAATCCTTTGTATGAAATTTTGAGATACGGGACCTTATAAGATCGTATCTCACTGCCTTCTTCATCGATTACGATCAAAATTAAATGAAATTAATGTTCCATATACAGAAACAGTTTCAAATTTTATCTAAACTGGTCCATCCGGTCTGTTGGTATGAAGTAAATAACAGGCCACCATACGTACATAACCTTCCAGAATATTTCAATTTGGTTAATTTGATTACAGTATGTCATGAAAAAAAGTTCTGCAAAAAAAAGATATAAAAGTTGACCCGATCGACATAATTTTCCTTATACAGTACATACTGTATAACTATATAGCCAGAAAAATAAAAATAACCAATAATTACATCAATAAATCTTTTAATAATTAGAAAAATACAAATTACAAGTGAGATCTTGAAAGAAAGATCTGAAGTAAAAATTATACTTATACTTATTTAAATTATTAAATTATACTTATTTTAACACCGTAATACCATGATACCCAAGAAAAATGATTATTGTATCGGTACTTATGTACTTAGGTTGGAGCAATAAATTTATAGTTGGATCTTTCAATATTGCCACTTCAGTATCCTGGAAAGGAAGTTATCATTACATCTGGTTTGGGAATCAAACTAAAATATAAAATATTAAATCAATAATAATCTGTTTACTGTATGTAAATATATATATATATATATATATATATATATATATATATATATATATATATATGGGGTGTTCGTGTTATTCTAGCACTGTTGAGTGCGGTGCAGTTATGATTATTGATATAGAAACAGTGTTATCTTAATTTTACAAGTGTAAAAAAAGGAATAATTATTCTATACTAAGATTTGTTAAATGTCATTCAACGGTTAGTTAAAAATTAAGATTAAATATTATATTATTTTACAGAACAGAATTTTCCAACCACAAAGCGGCTGTAAAACAACTAACGATTACAATCAACACGTTTATACAGACAAATTACGGATGCGTAGTCCTTTGTCAGGTTTTTTACCCAGCCTTCATCCCTCAGGATCGTCATTCATACATCGACAGCCATATGGAAATCAATCAAATCCTTACTTACGTAGAAAAGAGTAAATGATGAAATATCATAATGCTGAAAGAATTCGCTTTGAAATAGTAGAGATAAACGAAAAAAAAGTTAGATCGAAATCCGCGTTAGTTCTTAACGTCGCACACTCTAGAACATGGATTGTCAAACTTTTTCACCCACCGCCCACTAAAAATCAAGTTTTCTAGCACTCCCCACAATTTTTAACCTTACAGTCTGTTAAAAATAATAATTGTAATTGCTGTTTTTAAGATGTGCTCTTAAAAACAGCAATTGCAATTGTTGTTTTTAAACGTGGCATATCCTATTTCTGAGTCGAAACTTACACTTTAAATGAGAGCAAATTAAAAGCATATTTAATCATATTTGGAAGTAGTTTGCTTTAAAAAAAAATTACAATTGTATCTATATAGTTAGATCAAAACCCTTTAATTTCCATATTTATCTGTAGTAATACGTGGAATATTTCGGTTCAGAAAAATCGTAGAGACATGCAAAAAAAGAAATTAAAGCTAGTCTTAAGCTTTTAAATAATTTTAATGCAGTTTATTGAAAAAATTTCGTTTCCTCCATGCTCTGGATCGAACACGAAGCCAATTTTTAAAACTTTTCTTCTTACTGATTTATTTTTTATCAAAAAGTTGAGTATTCAAGCTTTAATTTTACTTTTATTCGTCTCTCTAAGGCTCTAAGCGGCTTAGAGATAATACAGTCATTTTTTACAAAGTATAGAAGTCTTATTTTTTGTACTAATGTAGTACGTATTTAATTTTAATTTGAAATATCAGGAAAACATAATTTTTGCCTTTATTTTAATCAACTATCGCCTTCTCAGACCGTCTGAACGCTCCGAATTTTCTGTGGGCCTTGTACCGCCCCCCTGAATGCCTCCAGCGTTCACCAAGGGGTTGTTATCGCCCACTCTGAGAACGAATGCTCTAGGATAAAACAATTCAGTTTTTAGGACGTGCATAAGTTCCAAAAAAATGTTGTTTTGTCTTAATATTACGTTATGTGTGTATATATATAATCTTCATACATCTAGTAAACAGTGTTTATTTATAATTTTTTTTTAATCTCATACAAACCACAAACCTACTTATCTGAAAATAAATTTTAAATATACGCAATAAAACACGCTATTATAAACATATTAGACATAAAAATAATTTTCCATGAATATAAAACTCATTATGTTATTAATTAAAAGACATTTTTGATCATTGAATTTATTTATTTATTTTAAAATTTTATTTTGACCTTTACCAATTTATTAACGTTAATTACTTCCTCGTACGAAGGAAAGGAAGTATTGTGATCGCGAAAAATGTTGGTTTTTTAATTTCAACGGAAATATCCATTCCGATCATCCCTGAATCCATTTTGAATAGTTTCGGCGTGACGACTGGACCAAAGTGTCCAAAAAAGCCCAAAATCAAAAAAAAAATTTGGAATTTTTCTTAACTGCAGCAATAAACACTCACTGAGAACTTTTCAACGACGTATCATAAATTGTATTTATTTTCATTGGTTCCAGAGTTATATTTATGAAACAAATTGTAATTAACGAAATATTGGGGGGATCTTAGAAGGGAAAGCACATCGGTTCGAATCAGAATCTTTTTTTTTAAGGTTTTTTTTAATTTAAGTATATTGATTTATTATTAATTATTAACCTCTGATTGTAAAAAAATTACATTAAATAATAATTCAATAATAAAAATGAAAAAACATATGAGAAAAATCAGAGCTTATTAGTGAAATAAAAATTTTATGTACTTTTCATTTTAATTCAAACATTTTTACAGAGGTTAATAATTTGTTAATAAATTAATATAATTAAAATATATATATATATTTATGAAGTCGGATTCGAACCGTTTTATTCACGGTTACGGATCCGACACGTTCTCACTTACACCTCCATAACTACTTGGGTGACGTGAAACAAAATTAATAGATAAACTAATATAAAACGCTGATACGGACACAAAAAAAATGTGATGCAATGTGAAAAATGTGATCCACCACAATTCAATTGTGTAACTGTCCACTTTATATTAAAGAATTAGAGGATCGTATCTCCCTTTCATATGAAATAAGTTTAAATGAATTGCAGCAAACAATGTGTATATGTAATTTAATTGTCATACAAGGAAGTCATGCAGTGTCCACATCAGTTATTTTTTTAAAGAATTTGTAAACTTTTGTTTACAAATGTAAGTCAACCGAAAAATAACTCGAGGTGTTGTAAGGAACATGTATTACGTAGTCAAATAAATAAAATATAATTATAAATATATTTGTAAAATAAATAAACTTTTAAAAATAAAGTAGTTTACGTATAATTCAGACTTTTTACCTATTACGTATTACAGCTACTATTATTAACAAACAATCAGAGACAGCCTTGGAAGTATAGTTCAAGTGATTTAGTGGGTTGATTGAAACCGGAATACAATGAAAAGGTGAAGGGTAAACTAAATAGTATAAAATGAAAGAAATTACCATAGTTTTATTTTTAAAAATCAGTTATTTAATTCATTTTTTGTTGTAAAATATTAATATTTTATTTTTCTTGTATAGTAATTATATAATTAATTTATTTTATTTTACTTTAATACTTAATTAAAAAGTATATAAGTTATCAGTGTGATATTATTTAAAATTAAATAAAGTTGTGTAAATTTAATTAATAGATTCAAAAAAGAGTAATAAAAATACAAGTATATTAAACAAATTTTAGAATAATAAAAGAAAACTTCTAGATTTTTTTTTAACAAGGAATATAAGGTTGGAAAACAAGGAATTACAATAATTTCTTCCGTAAGAAATTATAGCTAACATCTGTTAGGTAGATATCATAAGAAAGATAGCTATTATAATGGGTACATGATTCGACTTTCGGGAGATTTTATGTATCTTCTTTGTAAGAAGGGATGGAAAAAAATGGGGTTTTGAAAACAAAAAAAATCATATCTCCCGTAATAAACACAGTATCGAATCGGTTTGCAGTGGTATTTAGTCCTCTAAAGTTTACGTAAGAATTTTATCTGACGCAATTTTTTATATGACCAACCCGTACGGCAAGGGATGACCAAAACAAAAAAAAAACAAAATATCGCTATAACTTTCTTATTAAGTAAAATCACGAATTCAATTAAAATTCTTACTATTCTTTGGATAAGGGCCTATAACTTAACAAAGTAAAGTTTTTTGATATAACCAACCATTGGCCCAAGGGGGTGTAAATAATGGAATTTTGAAGACAAAAAAGCATACCTACATTAATAGGTACAGCATCGAATCGGTTTAAAGTGGTTTTTAGTCCTTTTAAACATTACCTAAAACCTTTGTCTGAAACTATTTTTGATACAATCAACCCTTACAGAAGGAATAATCAAAATGTTGGTGGAACTGAAAGATAGGGCTTGTCGTATGCTAAACATGTGAAACTTTTTTTCACATGCAACCATTATCGTATTGAGTAAATTTGAAGTTTTTCTTAACTTTAAGGTGGACTTTTTTTATCCCCTCCTTAGCACCGGAGAAATCTTTTTTGTCAACTTTTTTTTAACTTAATTATATTGATTTATTAATATATAATAAAACCGCTGAATTTAAAAAAAAGTTTTACAATAAATAATAATTCACAAATAACAATAAAAAAAAAGATGAAAAAAATCAGAAGATATTAGAGAAATAAAAGTTTATATATTTTCATTAAAAAAAAAAAAAGTAAATTCGGATTTGAACCGATGTACCTTCCCCTTGTAAGAGCCAAACAATTCATTAATTAAAATTTTATTTGGCTATAACTCTGGAACCAATGAAAATAAGTACCACTTATGATATCGTTGAAAAACACTCAATGAGGGCTTATTACAGTTAAGAAAAACCCCAAAATCAAAATGTTTTGGATTTCGGGCTTTTTTGGGCACTTTTGGTGAATTCGATTGCAGTTAGAAAGGGAGGTGGACGATTAGATCTTACAACAGTCCTAAATCCAAAATGTCAACGTTCTACGCCTAATAGTTTTTGAGTTATACATACGTGCGTACAGAAGTCACGCCGAAAATAATCAAATGGAAATTTCCGTTGAAATCTGAAAACCGACATTTTTCGCGATCACAATATTTCATTTTCTTCGTAAAAAAATGTAAAACCGAGATTTGTAAATAACAGCTAATTATTATTTTAATTGGTTCCAAATTACTTTTATTGGTAACGAGTCCCTTGTTATTGAATTCACTACTGTAACAATTCAGTTTCGCAGATCTTGAAGAGTAGCAGGCTTAATTGGTAAACCCACCGGGGTTGGTCTAGTGGTTAACTCGTCATCGCAAATCAGCTGATTTTGAAGTCGAGAGTTCTAAGGTTCAAATCCTAGCAAAGCCATGAATAACGTTTTTACGGATTTGAATACTAGATAGTGGATACAAGTATCCATTGGTGGTTGGGAATCAATTAACCACACGTCTCAAGAATGGTCGACCTGAGACTGTACAAGACTACACTTCATTTACATTCATACATATTGTCCTCAGTCATCCTCTGAAGTAATACCTTACGGTAGTTCCGGAGGCCGAACAGATAAAAAAGATAATAACCCTGAAGTAAACGGTTACATATACATATATTTGTTGCTGTTTATTTTCTAATGTCGACATATTACAAAATAGAATTATAAACGAGTGTTCCGGTCTGAAGTAATAAAAAATATTATTAGTTAGCTACTTAAATCATCTATTTAAAAATTAGAGATAAAACATTTAATTTAATAGAACGTAATAATATTAAAAATGCTTATCTTATAAAAACAAAATTTATAAAAAAAATACGAATAATACAGGTATGATGATGACACGCATACAATAAATTATAATATGAACAATAATTTTAAATTTAATATTATATTATATTATAATACAATACGACTAGGATAGGGCAAGCTTACACTTTAATATAAATGCATCACTTTATATATTTAAATACTTGAAAATAATGAGGTGATATTTAATAATTTAAGGTCCGAGATGTTTTATATAAACGAGGTCATGGTTTTAAATGGACTTTTATTCAATATCAGTAAAAGATCTTTAATAATTAAAAATAAATTATTAAAATAATTTATTTTAAAATTTTATTTATTAAAAATAATTTATTTTTACGCAAAATATCTTCTATTTTTCAAACCAAATGAAATATCCAATTTTAACGGGTTGTAAATGGATAAACCTTCCAAATTAGAAAATAGTTTATTTCATTATATTTTTGGACATCTAATGTCTTAAGTAAATTTCATAAGAAAGTTACGTATTGTAATGGGTACCATGATTCGACTTCCGGAAAATTTCGACATATCACGTTTCAAAAATCTCCCAGACCCCAAAACCACAGTCAGCTCAAACGATTTATATACACGTTTCTCTTTATTGCGAAAACGATAACTGCCGTAATTTTGCAACAATCACTATCAACTTGTTCCTTAAAAATAACTCGTCTGAAAATCTCGGTTGAGTTCGTTAACGACTAAAATCGGACCAGGGGAATGGAAATAAGTGGGCTTTTTCTAAAAAAATAAAATATCGCTATAACTTTCTTTTTAAGTTAAATATCGAATTCGTTTAAAGTTCCTACTATTCTCTGGATAAGGGCTTAAAACTTAACAAAGTAAAGTTTTTAGATATCTCCAACCATTGGCCCAGGAGGTGGAGAAATAGGGTTTCGAAGACAAAAAACAACATACCTCCCTTATTAGGCACAGTATGGAATCGGTTTAAAGTGGTCGTTAGTTCTCTAAACGTTATCTAAATTGTTTGTGTGAAACAATTTTTGATATGACCAACCCTTACGGCAAGGGATGACCAAAGTTTTTCTGGAATTGTAAGATGTGCTTGTCGTATGCTAAACATGTGGAACTTTTTTTGCATGCAACCATTATCGTATTGAATGAACTTGGAAGTTTTTCGTAGCTTTAAGGTGGAAATCTTTTTTCCCCTAGTTAGCACCGGTGAAATCTACTTTCACCTCCCAGCGTGTCGAAAGAGATTTTTTTTTAATTATTACTAGAAAGAAGCGCGGAAATGTTACATGGTTTTTGTTTCACTGCAAATGTTTTTTAAAATGTTTTTCCCAGCTGTAATTAAATAATGCTCATGAATTTAGCGTACTAACCATAACAAAACCTTTACAACGAAAAGCTTCAAAATCCGGAACGTTTTACCCCTTTTTTGAGTTGTGATCTTTTAACATGGGACAACAGTGTTAGAGCTATGTTTATTTTATCGCCAAAAATCAAAATAATTTTAAATAAATCGTTCGTATAAAGAGGTATATTAATCGTTCGAATGAATGATTCGTACGAGGTGTATAAATAGTTCGTGAACTGCATGCAGCCGCCCGGCACTCCACGTGATCCGCTCCGCGCCAATAGCAGCTAGTATAGAAATATGAGCATACAAATCAAATAAACAAACACACGCACGATCCTTTTTTATGAGAAAGAAATGTATTTAACAGATAATTACATATAAAAGCAAATCAAGAGTATACTCGTATTTTTAATAGAAAAAAATGTTTACAGATTTGATTTGGATTTTTTTTTTTTTTTATGTATGTCCTCGTTTTATGTACGACAAGTAACTCGAAAAGTTAATTTATCATTATCAATCAAAAGTATTGAATTTTATGGAAAACATAAAATTTATTTGCGTTTAAATTATACAACTGTTATGACAGATTAGGATATATGGAATTCAATAGTGAATAGAAAAATGCAAATTCAGTAAAGTTTTGCAACGATTACAAATTTAAATATAAAATATAAATAAATATGAATAAAATATTCAAATATAAATTTCTTCGATTACAAAATTACCAAGGTACATATTATGGACTAAAAAAAAATTCCTTTCGTCACGCCGGAAGGCGGAGGAATTTCACCGGTATTACGTAGGAGATAAAAAAGATTTTCATCTTTAATTTAAGAAAAACTTCAAATTTACTCAATACGACAATGGCTGATGTATGCTAAACATGTGAAACTTTTTTTCACATCAGCCACACATCTTACAATTTCAGAAACATATTAGTCATCCCTTGCCGTAAGGGTTGATCATATCAAAAATAGTTTCAAACTAAGTTTTAGGTAATGTTTAGAGGATTAACGACCCCTTTAAATCGATTCGATACTGTACCTAATTACGGGAGGTATGACATTTTTTATTTTCGAAACCCCATTTTTTCCACCCCCTGGGTCAATGATTGTTGATATCAAAAAATTTTAACTAATAAGTTTTAGGACCTTATCCAAAGAATAGTAGGAACTTTAAACGAATTCGATATTTTACTTAAGAAAGTTATACCGACATTCTATTTTTTCGAAAAAGCCACCCATCTCCACCCCCACGGTCCGACTTTACTCAACGAACTCGACCGAGATTTTGGGCCGTTATATTTAATGTATCAATTTGAAACTGATTGTTGAAAAATTATGGCAGTTAATCGTGTCCACAAGAAAATATATAAACTTTATAAACTTTTAAAAATGTATATATAAACTTTTAAACTGACTGTGGTTTTGGGGTCTGGGGGATGTGAAACGCGAAGATATATCAAAGTTTTCCGGATGTCGTGTCATGGTACCATTACAATAGGTAGCTTCTTATGAAATCTACCTAAAAAATCCGGCTATGAATAAATTTGTAATTACTCAGCAACAATTCAATTAAAATTATATAACCATTTCGATTACGATGCTAAATCTCTTAAACATCAGTGAGATGTTGAATAGACTAAGACTTATTTTTTATTGTATCAATTTCATAAAAATTTATTAACATCAACGCTTTATTTATATAAACTCTCTCTCTCTCTCTCTCTCTCGCACACACACACACACACACACACACACGCACATTAAGCATTCGGATCTTTTTTACATTTTAGAATTAGAGAATTTCAAAATATTGAGAAACTTAAAGAACCGGAAGTTTCAAGCCATTGCAACACTTTCTTTTACTGCATTCTATAGTGCAAAAAAAAATAAAAATAAAACCAATTTAAGTTACACATCATCATAAAATAATATACATTCAGAAATATGTTCAGAGAATCTCAAGAAACTGAGAAAAGTAAAAAACCGATAGCCCATTGTTTTAAGTCATTCCAACGTTTTCTTTTATTGCATTCTGCAGAACAATAATAAAGAGAAATAAAAAAAAATTAAATTTACACTATATAATAATATGAATTTCAAAAATATATTTCACGGTGGCATTTTCCCATTATTTTATAAATGCATTATTTAGCTCGATCAAAAAAAATTTTGTAGCTTTTGTTATTATCATTTATATACTTTTTTTAATTGAAAATCTACACGACGTTCGTAAAATAAATCTTTCGTTTCTTACTAATAAATTTTTATTATACTTTTTATTTTGTTAATGATAATAAAGAGTGCACCATAAACTTTTATATTGTTTATTTAGAAAAACATAATTACAGAATTGTCTGTCATGCACTAATGTTAAGTAAAATGGAAGAAACAAAAATTATTAGTTACTATTTAAAAAATAGAGTCAAGTTTGTTTAAATTGGATTTGAAAATATAAAAATAAAAAATAAATTAATTTAATCATTTTAATTAAACAGTAGGAAGAAGTTGAAGAATGTGGAAATTTCATAAAAAATTTAACTTTGCAAATTAACAGGGGGTTATATTAGTAAGAATAGACGAAAATAATTACAGTCTAAAGTTATTAAAGTTCATTTTAGATTATTGCATAGTAGTAATACGATCTACTCAATTTGTTTTATCTCAAAAGATACAAAACGCATAATTTACTTTTTAATTAAGTACACATATAAACATAAATTTGTTGGAAAAGGATTCATTTTAATAAAAACGTTTATTACTTATCTATATAGTAAATTTAGATACTTCCACCACAAACAACCGGATTGGATTAGTGATGAGCGCCTCTTCGCAAATCAGCTAATTTCGAAATCGAGCGTTCCAACTTCAATTCGTAGTAAAAGCAGTTACTTTTATACGGATTTAAATACTAGATCGTGGATACCGGTGTTTTTTTGGTGGTTGGGTTTCAATTAACCACTCGTCTCAGAAATATTCGGCCTGTGACTGTACATCACTACAATTCATTTACACTCATACATATCATCCTCATTCTTCTTCGAAGTAATACCTGACAGTAATTCCCGGAGGCTAAGCAGGAAAAAACTACCACCACATTTAGAAAAGTGATTTATTTGTGATATCATTAAAAGTTGCAACTTGAAAGTATTCGATTTATATTTAAATAAATAAGTAGTTTTACTTATTTTTTAATACATCAGATATACTGCAGCAACCATATTTTTGAATTTATAATGAATGCATTAGTTTTTTTTATTTTTATAATAATGGACTGCAATAACACTATAAATGTACTCCAGAAAAAAATTAATTTTATCAAGATCGTATAAACAATATTTTCTACTAATTTAACATAAATTTATAATATTGTATCTATCATTTAATAGTTATCCTGGTTTTTGAAGTGGGTATTAATTTATATTTTCACCTTGAATTCCCTTATACAAAGTCGGCCAAAAATATTTTGGCAAGTGTAACATACGAAGTATTCTTCCATAAATTGCTTTTTCCATCAGTTTATTTCTTGTACACTAGAGATGCTAGTAAGCACGTATAAAAAATTAAAATTCCAATAATTTATAAGGTAATTAATATTATATTAACAAAAACCGAGAACAAAATGTATGCTTTACTTAATTTTTAAGTATTCTCTTCTTATTGGTTGGCAGAGAAGAAAGGACTCATTGATCGATTTTGATAGGTATACGCTTAACTAAATGTCACACGCAATTCGTTACCCAACTACGTTGGTTCAATGGACTAATCTGTTGGGTACCAATACACTGGATATGAGTTTACACACTACCGTTTGTTCAAACTAACCAACTTGTCGAACAAAATGTATTAGAGGCTAGTCTTCACACCACAATACTTTTGATATAATTTCTCAGTTATCGAGACACGTGAGTGATCATTCACCATGCCTTCGACTTTGGAATCTAGATTCCAAAAAACTGAAATTGTATTAACGACTTATACTTCAAACGAGGCTTTTTTAAGCAAAAAAAAAAAGAAGCTAAATTGGAAGAAATTCAATACCGTAAATTTCATTAATTTTTAATAAATTTTGATAAGTCCCCTTCTGGATGTATTCAACAGATTACTGCAGGTTTTATAAGGTTCCAAAATACGCAAATTACACCTACTTCAATACTTTTCAACGCTATTGATGGTTTTAAAACAAACAATACCTTAACTAATAAATTAAAATCGAAATTTTAAAATAAATTTCACAAATTACATGAACATACTGACATTTCGACACTATATAATTCAAAATACTGCTCATTGTTATGTTTAAGTCTGTCCGACAACACTATGCCAGTACTCAGCAACAGGGAGAAATAGTGGGGACGCCCTAAAGTCAGATGGGTTTTCTATTTACGTTCTAATGTAGAGACGATTAATTTGGTTTTACACCAGTACATTGGTTGGAAGGAAAAATTTTAATGTTTGGCCCAAACGTTCCGATTAAGATGGGTATAAATCCCTAAAGTTCTAACATATGTGTTTTTTGTAGACTATCATCTGGGTGCTTTGCAAATTCAGAGTTGCCAATAATCAGCCAGGTTCTTACCAAGCGTATAAAATTTCTAACGGAATTTCTTAAGAATATTGTAAAAATGTTCAATATTTCCGTGAGTAATTTTATCATAAATAAAAGTTTCAAGGACCTTTATTTATTAAAATTCTTTTTAATTTTATTAGGATTTCTAAAAAACTTTTTTATCTCGCAATAATGTTCCAATTGTTAAACAAATTTTACAACCGGTTACAGAGTTGATAATTCATTTGTTACTTCTAATTATAGATCAGGACCTACTTTTCAAATTCTTGGTACAATAAAGTGAAATAACTAAGACAAAATTCTCTTTCGTCGTATAATAAGTCAAATTCGTCACTTCTTATTTTGAGTATTCTAATAATTTTGTTACATCTCTAAATAATCGATCAAATACCTTTCTTAAACTTCAAGATTTGTTTTCATAGATAAAATATATTTATAAATCATTTTCTTGTATTAATCTTATTGGCTAGGGACCAACATTATGTAGTAAAATAGTGGAAGAAATATGAGTACTTAACCCGCTGGTGAAAAAAAAAATTTTTCATGAGCCTCTAGTTAAACAAGAAAAAGTATTATCACCGTCCGTCCCCACAAATCAAACTGGGATTAATAAAAGATTTTGTAATAAGGAAAATCAAGAATTCTTGTACACAAGGAAGAAATTCCCAAAAGTAAATAAATAAAAAATGAAATAAGGGATTTTTGTGGGACCACAAATTAATGAGCCAATCAGAGATGAAATGTTTAACTCTATGTTGAACGATGTAGAACTCACTGGTTGGTAGCACTTTAAGACACTTGCAAAAATTGCAAGTGTCCGTAAGTCACAAAGTTACCAGAATATTGTAGATAAACTCAAAATTCAAAGTTATGTGCTGTAATGTGTTACTAAAGTCCATTTCGGGCACTCACATTTGGATGTTTTCCCCACCAGACCTACAGGCAGTACTCTATAGGTCGCTGTGACGGAACACAGTGAACGTTCCTACCCAAAGGCAATTGGAGTGTTAATATGCTACCTGAACTAATTGGACTAGTTGGACTAATTCGAAATGTGTCTGACGCTAACCACAAAATGAAAACATCTGCAAAGAAGTTTTAATGTAAATATATAACATCCGATAACATTAGTTATATTAATTTTTATAGACTTTCAATGTGCCTTTTCTATTAAACTATGAGAAAGATTTTAAAACAAATCTGTAATTTACGCAAAAAAAAGATATCATACTGAGAAATATTAAAAAAAAAAATTGTTTTGTATATCAGTGTTACTGGAACCTATTTATTTATAAAATATCTTTATATTTTTAATTTTGAAAAATTATTATTGACTGAAATAATTGTTGGAATAAAAATTTCAGATAAAACATTCTTATCAAAAAAGGAACAAAGATTAAGCAAACAACAAAAAATGTTATTTAAATAGATGAATACATGAAAAAATATATAATTTTTTTACGAGCATTTTGAGTTTTACGATCATCAACTGCTATAGTTATTAGCCCGATAGAAATTTTTAGTGTACGAAAAATGTCATTCTAACCGGGATTCGAACCCGGGACCTCCGGATGAAAGGGTGAGACACTACCACTCTGCCATGGAGATCGGCTATATAACTTTTTTTTTGAAAAAATTTCTTAATTGAATGAAATTTCATAAATTAACGAATAAGAGGTTGGAAAATAAAATAAATATAAATTTCGGAGCGATCTATTCATTATATTATCAGACTTAATCAAATTCATCGGCAAAGTTATATGTTGGCAATATAGTATAAAAAGCTTACTATTTATCACGGAGTTCGTTAGAACTTCGTCGGTAAGAGACAACGAAGTCAATGAACTACGTTTACAGTTCTAAAAATGACCTAATCTAACAGTGAAATGAAAATGGGAAAAAATAAGCTTGAAAACATTATATATCAGTTCCATTAGATTAGTAATAAACAGTACTTTCAAAAAATATCTCGAATTTTGTTAGATAAAGTTTTTTTTCAATTTGTTGAACCGCGGGACTCGAATATGTCACTTTATTCATTTTTTTTTTAATGTACCTTTACGAATCGTGTCGCTAGATAGCAGTACATGATAGTACTAGGTAGCGTACAAAAACTTAATATATTTGAAATTTTTTTTTTTTTTTTTTTTGTCTTCAGTCACTTGACTGGTTTGATGCAGCTCTCCAAGATTCCCTATCTAGTGCTAGTCGTTTCATTTCAGTATACCCTCTACATCCTACATCCCTAACAATTTGTTTTACATATTCCAAACGTGGCCTGCCTACACAATTTTTCCCTTCTACCTGTCCTTCCAAAATTAAAGCGACTATTCCAGGATGCCTTAGTATGTGGCCTATAAGTCTGTCTCTTCTTTTAACTATATTTTTCCAGATGGTTCTTTCTTCATCTATTTGCCGCAATACCTCCTCATTTGTCACTTTATCCACCCATCTGATTTTTAACATTCTCCTATAGCACCACATTTCAAAAGCTTCTAACCTTTTCTTCTCAGATACTCCGATTGTCCAAGTTTCACTTCCATATAAAGCGACACTCCAAACATACACTTTCAAAAATCTTTTCCTGACATTTAAATTAATTTTTGATGTAAACAGCTTATATTTCTTACTGAAGGCTCGTTTAGCTTGTGCTATTCGGCATTTTATATCGCTCCTGCTTCGTCCATCTTTAGTAATTCTACTTCCCAAATAACAAAATTCTTCTACCTCCATAATCTTTTCTCCTCCTATTTTCACATTCAGTGGTCCATCTTTGTTATTTCTACTACATTTCATTACTTTTGTTTTGTTCTTGTTTATTTTCATGCAATAGTTCTTGCGTAGGACTTCATCTATGCCGTTCATTGTTTCTTCTAAATCCTTTTTATTCTCGGCTAGAATTACTATATCATCAGCAAATCGTAGCATCTTTATCTTTTCACCTTGTACTGTTACTCCGAATCTAAATTGTTCTTTAACATCATTAACTGCTAGTTCCATGTAAAGATTAAAAAGTAACGGAGATAGAGAACATCCTTGTCGGACTCCCTTTCTTATTATGGCTTCTTTCTTATGTTCTTCAATTGCTACTGTTGCTGTTTGGTTCCTGTACATGTTAGCAATTGTTCTTCTATCTCTGTATTTGAACCCTAATTTTTTTAAAATGCTGAACATTTTATTCCAGTCTACGTTATCGAATGCCTTTTCTAGGTCTATAAACGCCAAGTATGTTGGTTTGTTTTTCTTTAATCTTCCTTCTACTATTAATCTGAGGCCTAAAATTGCTTCCCTTGTCCCTATACTTTTCCTGAAACCAAATTGGTCTTCTCCTAACACTTCCTCCACTCTCCTCTCAATTCTTCTGTATAGAATTCTAGTTAAGATTTTTGATGCATGACTAGTTAAACTAATTGTTCTGTATTCTTCACATTTATCTGCCCCTGATTTCTTTGGTATCATTACTATAACACTTTTTTTGAAGTCTGACGGAAATTCCCCTTTTTCATAAATATTACACACCAGTTTGTATAATCTATCAATCGCCTCCTCCCCTGCACTGCGCAGTAATTCTACAGGTATTCCGTCTATTCCAGGAGCCTTTCTGCCATTTAAATCTTTTAATGCTCTCTTAAATTCAGATCTCAGTATTGTTTCTCCCATTTCATCCTCCTCAACTTCCTCTTCTTCCTCTATAAAACCATTTTCTAATTCATTTCCTCCGTATAACTCTTCAATATATTCCACCCATCTATCGACTTTACCTTTCGTATTATATATAGGTGTACCATCTTTGTTTAACACATTATTAGATTTTAATTTATGTACCCCAAAATTTTCCTTAACTTTCCTGTATGCTCCGTCTATTTTACCAATGTTCATTTCTCTTTCCACTTCTGAACACTTTTCTTTAATCCACTCTTCTTTCGCCAGTTTGCACTTCCTGTTTATAGCATTTCTTAATTGCCGATAGTTCCTTTTACTTTCTTCATCACTAGCATTCTTATATTTTCTACGTTCATCCATCAGCTGCAATATATCGTCTGAAACCCAAGGTTTTCTACCAGTTCTCTTTATTCCGCCTAAGTTCGCTTCTGCTGATTTAAGAATTTCCTTTTTAACATTCTCCCATTCTTCTTCTACATTTTCTATCTTATCTTTTTTACTCAGACCTCTAGCGATGTCCTCCTCAAAAATCTTCTTTACCTCCTCTTCCGCAAGCTTCTCTAAATTCCACCGATTCATCTGACACCTTTTCTTCAGGTTTTTAAGCCCCAATCTACATTTCATTATCACCAAATTATGGTCGCTATCAATGTCTGCTCCAGGGTAAGTTTTGCAGTCAACGAGTTGATTTCTAAATCTTTGCTTAACCATGATATAATCTATCTGATACCTTCCAGTATCGCCTGGCTTTTTCCAAGTGTATATTCTTCTATTATGATTTTTAAATTGGGTGTTGGCAATTACTAAATTATACTTCGTGCAAAACTCTATAAGTCGGTCCCCTCTTTCATTCCTTTTGCCCAGCCCGTATTCACCCACTATATTTCCTTCCTTGCCTTTTCCAATGCTTGCATTCCAATCTCCAACTATTATTAAATTTTCATCTCCTTTTACGTGTTTAATTGCTTCATCAATCTCTTCGTATACACATTCTACCTCATCATCATCATGGGCGCTTGTAGGCATATAGACGTTAACAATCGTTGTCGGTTTAGGTTTTGAATTTATCCTTATTACAATGACTCTATCGCTATGCGTCTTGAAATACTCCACTCTCCTCCCTATTTTCTTGTTCATCACGAAACCTACTCCTGCCTGCCCATTATTTGACGCTGAGTTAATTACTCTAAAGTCACCCGACCAAAAGTCGCCTTCCTCTTCCCACCGAACCTCACTAATTCCTACTATATCCACGTTTACCCTATCCATTTCCCTTTTTAAATTCTCTAGCCTACCAACCTTTTTTAAGCTTCTAACATTCCACGCTCCGACTCGTAGAATGTTATTTTTTAATTTTCTGGTGACCCCTTCCTTAGTAGTCCCCACCCGGAGATCCGAACGGGGGACTATTTTACCTCCGGAATATTTTACCAAGGAAGGCGCCTCCATTATTGTATATGTGAAAATGCAGAGCCACATTTTCTTGGAAAAAAAGCAGCTGTAGTTTTCCATTGCTTTCAGCTGCGCAGTACTCAGAGGACTGAGTGATGTTGATACGGCCGTTTAAGTCGTCCTGACTCACGCCCCTAACAACTACTGAAAGAGCTGCTGCCCTCTTTCAGGAATCATTCCTTAGTCTGGCTCTCAACAGATACCTCTCCGATATGGTTGCACCTTCGGTCCAGCTACTCTGTATCCCTGAGCACTCAAGCCCCCTCACCAACGGCAAGGTCTCATGATTCATAGAGGAGGATATTTGAAATAATAAAATTTAAAAGCAAATATACTACAGCTTTTTTAATAGTAAATGCTGTTATATAAATGAAAGTACTGAAGATGAAATAATTTTATTTAATTCCCATCTCTTTAAAAAAAAATAAAAGTATTAGTTTGCAAGAGATTATACTAGTTTTATTACAAAAGGAAACAGAAATAAATTCGATTGATAAAATCGAATTTAACGATAAAAATCGAGGGTTACACGATTATAAAGTAATAAGTGCAATTTTACATCACGGATTTTCGATTCGTAATAGTCATTATACTAGTTTTATTAAAACAGGATCAAGTGTGTCAAATAATATGACTATCAACAAAAAAACTGGCTGTGAAATTCAATTTGTTTGTTCTAAGGCAATAAATTTTAATAATAAATCCATAACATAACAAACAGTCCATAAAAAAAAGTAGAAGAATAATCTAACAAAAACAGCAGTTTACAATTAAATTGTAAACCGTACGTAAGTCTTTTGTTCAAAAAACAAAAGTTTCGGCAATATATATAAAAGTGTTTTTAACAAAATTATACTGATATCAAAAAAGGTAAGACACTACCATTTATATTAGTTTAAAAATGCGATGTTTATATTAGTTTAAGCGTTCCATATAATAAGAAAAGAAAGAAAAATTTGTTACAAATCTCTTACCGACCCGATTTCATTTATATGTAATACATATCACAATGACAGAAATAATATATATTAAACGATTATTCGTTGTTTAATAAATGAAATAGGACCGGTAAGAGTTTTGTAACAAATTTTTATTATTTTTTTTGCTTATTATAGGGAACGCTTAAACAAACTATTATCTATTATTGTATATCTATTGTCTATTACATATATTTAACGTGTATTTTTTTTTTAAAGAAAATTCTAAATTATTAACAGATTTTCATAATAGAAATGTAGTGTCTGTCTTACCTCTGCGATATCAATATCGTTTTGTTAAAAACAGTTTTATTTATATTACAGAAATATTTTTTGAGCGGAAGAAATGATAACTGCGAGACTTACCGTACGGTTTACAATTTCATTGTAATTTTTTATTTTTTTATTTTTAACCTAACATTCAATAAAAGCTATTTATTTTATTATTTGTGGTTACTACATCATTACAATCTTTTTATTACGTTATTATCTTTTAGACACTCATTCGAGTTACCGTTTATTCCAATTCTCATGAGCTGTGGGGGATCGATCAGTTTTTGCAGCGTAGGCAAATCTACTACGCTCTTAATATACATAAAAAATTTCCCATGTTGTCAGATTCATCGCATTTTTAACCTTTCACTACATTCAAAATCAAAATTATCATTGTGGTTTTCATAAAAAAAAAAAGATTAAAAATGTAAACAAAATTAACATTTTTTTTAACTGTTAAAAATGTTTTTCTTACACGTTAGTAACAAAAAAAAAATCCCGTATTAAGAGGGATTTAATTCCAGAAGAAGAAAAATATTATTTATAATAAATTAATAATGTTAAATGACGATTATAAGTTTTATGAATTACATTATTCATTATAATATATATATTAACATAGCCTTTTTATAGATTCATAAAATGTTTAAATTCTATTCAGTCAGAACAGCAACGAAAATAATTATTTTAAAAGCTATATATATTCTAAACAAACAAGAATTATAATCAGTAATATCCGTTCCACTCATAAATTAATTAAATCCTATGGCACACAAAAACCTACTATAATTACTCAATATTATTATTAGAGTAATCTTACAATTAATTAATTAAAATCTACTACAATTCTATTGCTTTTTATTGTAAAAAATACAATTTTATTCAATGATTGTACTGTTGGAAACGCATAAAAGTTACCGCAATGCGTTACAGACGCTTCCATTTTAAGATTGTTTTTTATTAAAACTATAATACGTCTAATTACCTGGTAAAATACTCAAAATAATAACGGATGAGCAATTTAAAACCGAACCACTGAAAACTAAACACAGTTGCGATATGTAACATGTTATGAATAAAATTAACTCTATAATCCATTTTTGACACCATTACCATACATTTCCCTTCAATATAGCTACTAATTCGCTGGAAAAGTAAAATTATAACATAATTAAATTCTGTACTTATATTAGCAAAAATTTATATTTTTACCATATTTTAACAAAGATGTTCCAAGTGAGGGCCCTGCGCAGCAATACACTTTTGTGTTAAATGATCTTAGAGTTACCCAATACAATAATATCGTCGATTTCTTGTTGAATATTCGCCTTCTGTTAATCGATAATTTGAGGATTTGTTTATAAAATTTATCTACCGAAAGAAGAAATCGCAACCATACAAATCTGGTAAAAGCGGAAAACACCGTCCTCTGCTGACAATTTGTTCTGTAAAACACATTATTAGCTGCTAAGTAACCTTTTGATGTGCGAGAAGTTTCTCCGTCTATCTTCGAAGAATTGAGCGTAGAATTCTTCAAAAATTTTTGTTACACATTTATACAGTTCGGTCATAAAATACTGGCTCCACAATACTGCATACTAACCGCCGATCTTTTCATCGTGAAGTGGATGCTCAAACATCATGGTAAGAATTTCCAGTCATCCAATTCCTGTTGCTGTGCGAATTAAAACGCCCAGATAGATGAAACCGTGCCACGTTTGAAATATATTATATCGGGTCTATCTATCTAATGACGATATTTTTGAAAAAGCAGTTACAATAATTAAGACGTTCCGGTTTTCTTGTTCTCTTAAGTTGTTCCCCACAGTTCTTATGATAAAATGTGAATTTTACACTACTTTGTTGTGATAACTTACCTACCATTTTTTTCAAACCTACTGAAATTCTTCTTTGAATATCGGATATAGCCTCTGAAATTCTATCGGAAGATTGCCTATTTCGTTTTGCGTTTGAAACCGAACCCGTTGAACACCATTTTTTTAACCAAATCATGTATGATACTCTTTACTGGGATATTATTCCTCTATACTCTTCGGAAATTTTTCCGTGAATATTTGACTCGTTTCATGAAGGGGTCCAGAACACTTATAACCTTCCACTATAGGATCCTTTTCTTCCAGCGAATAGGGTATTTTAGATAAACATAACTGTGAAGAATGAAATATACCTACGTTATCTGAAAAGTTTTGAGCCTTAACATAGAAATTCGTATTTTTTCTGTCAAATATAGTTTCATTTTTCAACAAAGTCTCTTTTCAAGTCGATACATTTTTTCCAGTGATGCTCTAACTTCTTTAATCCTTTAAAATATTAGATGGCGTCTTTTCTGCAAAATAGGCGTTTACATATTCGATAACCTCCTTGTCCGATGAAAATATCTTTCCTCCAAAAGAAACTAAGTTTAGGAAATAAGAAAAAGTCGCTTCGGGCCAAAGCTGATGAATACGGCGAGTTGTCAACCAATTCAAAATGCAATTCGTGAATTTTAGCCATGACGACCGTCGAAACGTGAGCAGATGCATTGTCCTCATCGAAAAGCACTTTCTTCTTCTTCAAATGTGACTTTTTTGGAATTTCTGCCTTCAGCCTGTCAAGTAATGATGGGTAATACTACAGTTTTTTATTCTTTTACTTTTTTGAAGATAATCGATACACAAAATTCCGATACTATCCCAAAAAAACAGTCACCATCACCTTACCGGCCGATGGAATCTTCGCCTTTTCGGGGCAGGTTCATCCTTTGCAGTCCACTGTTTTGACTGTTGTTTCAACTCAGGAGTGTAGCGATGGATCCATGTTTCATCTAAAATTATGAATCGACGCAAAAAATCTCACTCGTTTTGCTAAAACTGCTCCAGCAGGGCCGTGGAAATGTTTATTCAAACTTGTTTTTGATCCAAAGTGAGCAAATGCGTCACCCAACGCGCAGATAGGTTACGCATATCAAATTCGTTAGTTAATACGTGACAAATGTTCTTTCGATAAGCGCATAGCCTCTGCTATCTCTCTTATCTTAATTTGTCGGTCGTCTAGTAACATTTGGTGAACTTTTTCGATGAATATCGGTGGTGGTTGCAAGTTTTGGCGTCCCGAACGCTCATCATCAACCAAGCTGATAACGACCATGTTTAAATTCAGCTGCCCATTTTCTCAAGGTGGTAAGTGATGGGACAGAGTCCCCGTAAACAGCACCCAAGTTGGTTTTAATTTGCGCAGGCGTATTGCCTTTCAAATGCAATTATTTAATCACGGCAAGATATTCGATTTTTTCCATTTTCACAAAAACATACACAATGACATATTCAAACGATTATCGAACAACAACTGAGCGTTCAAAAAAATCACTGAAATTTTTGTGAGTACTTTTCAACGCATGTGCAAATATATTCCCTAACTTCTGTTGACAACTACTGCCATCTTCATTTTGAGGCTCAAAACTTTTCAGACAACCGTATACTCCTTAATTCCAAACATAAACAGTTTAAAACTGAAAAAGAAAAAAAACAAAGAGTAAGTAGTAAACCAGTTGTGGGGCTAGGAGTAGCAGCGTTAAAGGTGATTTGAGCTGAATGGGTTCGTTTTTTAAGTTGCTTAACGGTATACAATTAATAAGTAGTAATACTTCAAATATTACAAATCTTTGGTTAATTTAGATAAAATTAAAAGCTTTTACCTGGGAAAAATGATTAGAATATCTTTAAATTCAGTTGCTAAATTACATAAACTAAAACTGGAACAATCACCCAACTCTACTGATTTAATAAACATAAAATAAAATTACTTAATGACATAAATTTTACATATATTAATTCCCTCAAAAAATTATCTTACAAAATTTTTTTGCGTTATTAATATTAAAAGAAATCTGGAATACGTCAAATTATTGTTTTTAAAAATGTTAAAAATTCAAAATTAATAAATCAAGGCCGATTTAAGTGTTCCATTCTAATTAAAATATAACCATAAAACTTAATTATAATAAACGTTAATTAATTAAATTTTATCTGTTAGTAAATAATAATATTAATATTAATTTCATTATAAATTATAATTAATTAATAGAAAGCACGTTTAACGTGTGAACAACCTTCAATTCATAAATGCGTTAAAATTTACCGGAATTATATAGTACTCTTTGATAAACATATTATAATTACTACACAAATCGTGTAACTAACACAATTCCAATTTATGTACGTAGCAGTAAATTAAGTTACAGGCTAAATGTAGAATATTATATAACTGCGATATATATATAGTTGCTCTGCCTTTCTCTCTCATGTATATATATATTATATCGCGACTTCGCTGCGCTATATGTTTACTTTCTTTTCCCGTCGCGGTCAATTTTCTTTTATTTTACATTTTTTACTCAAGTAACTGGATACCGATACAGCCAGTTGCGACGCATATATAGTAACAATAGTAGTAGTAGTAGTATATAGTAACAATAGTACCTTTGCGCACCCCTTAAAAGATCAAAATTAAAAAAAAAACCTAAATTGGTTTTGAAGAGTATTTGCAAGCTCAAATCTAGTGAATATTTCGTTTAGTCGGAAATGGGGAAAATTAGCAATCATTGTTCAAAATTTTCTAATTTCTTCACCCCTTTCAAAGTTGAATGTCGAAAAATCTTCTTTTTCCTGTTTAGCCTCCGGGACTTACCGTTCAGGTATTACTTCAGAGAATGGACGAGATGTATGAGTGAAAATGAAGTGGAGTCTTGAACAATCTCAGGTCGACCATTTCTGAGATGTGAGGTTACGTGAAACCCAACCACCAAATAACACCGGTATCCACGATCTAGAATTCAAATCCATATAAAAGTAACTGACTTTACTAGGACTTGAACGCTGGAACTCTCGACTTCCATATCAGCTGACTTAGGAAGACGCGTTCACCACTACATCAACCCGGTGGGTTGACTGTCGAAAAATCTAGAAACTGGTTTTTATATATTTACATTAAGATTACACACACCAAAAATTAATGATAACTAAATTACATTGTTAGTCTACTTTAACTGTTTAAACTCGGAATTTCAAAAAAATCCTTTCTTAATGTGCACTTACACCGTAAGAAGAACGTGTGTAAAATTTTCATCAATTTATACTAATGAAATTACTTTAGAAGTTTTTGCTGGGTATTGATTATGAATTACTCCGTCGCGGCTTCGCTCGCGTTATATAGTTACTTTAGCCGATCATGGCTCTCTTCGCACGCCCTTTCTGTCTAGCTAGAGGGCTCTACCCCTTGGACAACGCTGTACTCCTTAAACTCGTGCTTGTAAGAGTAATAATCATAAATAAAAGTCGATCAATTTATAAAAAGTATGAGGGTACTGCAATTTTTTCAGAGCAAAAGTTTGGTCAGTACAAGACCCGAAACTACTCAACGAATGTGGGTATCGAAACAGACGGCCTCCATCTCAAAAATATTAGTAATAACTGGTTACCCGTAAGTAGTACGGGTAAAAATGTATTTTGCTGTGTTCTTAAAGTTATCCGACAAACACCACTTGGAAGTGTTCGTACTTAAGTTTCTCATTAAAAAAAAAAAATGTTTTAATTATTTCTATTTTATGTTTTTTAGTCAAGTAATGAGAGGTAGATGCAGCTAGTCGCGACGCACATACAGTAGTAACAGTGACTGTATTGGTTGAGGCGCCGCGCCGTACTATGTCGCATACCTTAAAAAATCGAAAATCCAGTAATAGTCGGAAATGGGTAGAACTTGAAATAATTGTTCAAATTGTTTTTTTTCTTCACTCCTTAGAAGGGTTGAATTTTGAAAAATTTAGAAATTATTTTTTTAGATATTTACATGAAAATTATACATACCAAAAATCAAGTTGATATCTTCATTTATTAATGAGAAAAAAAATACCCCGGTTTCCAAAAAAAAATTCAAAAACCATTGTAACCCTTTAACTATAAATTAAAAAAAAAATATATATATAGAAATTATTTTTGTTTTGGTATTTAAATGAAGATTACATATACCAAAAATAAAATTGATATCTTCTTCATTTGTTACAGAGAAATTTAAAAAAGCCAAGTTTCATTGATATTCCATTTTAACCCTTTAAACACGAAATTTCAAAAAATCCTTTCTTAGTGTGCGCTTACATCGTAAGAAGAACATGTATACATATTTTCATCAATTTATTTTCAGTAGCTTTTGCTGGGCGGTGGTAAAATCAGTCAGTCAGGACATGTTCTTGTGTGTGTCTGCGTGCGCGTGTGCTTCTTTTTATAACAGTTGATAAAAACTTGTACGCATATTTCGGTAAAATTACTAAGCCTTATTAAATTTTCTCGATACACTTCTCATTTTATAACTGTGACTTTATTTAATAATTCTGATCTGTATTTTTCACTCTTCTGTCACCTTATGCATATTTCATCAAGTAGTCTTACTTTGTTTTATTTTTATTCACAGTTTCGTTTTTCCCACCATCTTTTTTGTGCTATTACTCAAACAAGTTTACTTTTTTATATAAACTCAGACAAAAGTTTTTAAATTAAAATTATTATGTACTTATAGTTTTTTTAATAATAACAATTTTAAATATTATTTAAAGGAATATGTTTTGTTTAAAAAATAGATGTTTTAGTAGGATTAACATAATTTATCTCACGCTTTCATGTAAAAGAAAATTCTATTTTTTTAAATTTTTTACTTTAAAATATATATAGTTTGATGGAATAATGTTTATGAAAAGAAAATGATAAAGAAAATCAAAACCATCAAATGATAAAAATATTATTGTTATGCAAAATTTTATAAACTATTAAATGATTTTTAAAATAATTTATGACATTTCATGATGCAATTAAATTATTTAAACTATTATTACTTTTATACTAGGTTAATATGACTGATTTCGAGACAACTTGTGTTATTTTTTTTTTATAAGTAAATATTTTTGTATAAATAGTATTAATAAATTAAAAATAAATTAAATGTATTTATAATTACAAAAATAATTTTAAATTAGGCAATAAGTAGAAACACAAAAAAAAATAAGAGAAAAAAAAACAAAAAGGGGCACCAATATACACTGGTTGCGGTCAATGTTGGATATCTTCCTTTATTTCCTTTTTCCTGTTTAACCTCCCGGAATTACCGCTCAGATATTACTTCAGAGAATGAATGAGGATGTTATGCATGAGTGAAGTGTAGTCTTGTATAGTCTCAAGTCAATTATTTCTGAGAATTATGGTTGTTAACTGAAACCCACCACCAAACAACACCGGTATCCACCATCTAGTATTCAAATCCGTATAAAAGTAACTGCCTTTACTAGGACTTGAACGCTGGAACTCTCGACTTCCAAATCAGCTGATTTCGGAAGACGCGTTCACCACTAGACCAACCCGATGGGTAACCTTGGATTCTGATAGCCGATTAGTAACATTTCAGTAACACCAGTGTTTCACTTTTATAATCAATCTGTCCTATTTATCGTGGAATACTATTCTTCCATAGTTCCCGTATGAATTCTTCATTCTTTTTTCCTATGATTTTTTTTGCGATTATTATATGCTATTTGAAATTTAATGTCAGGCTTTTTAATAACTTTTTTTATATAACTGAGTGGTTAAAAATAAGTTAATAAACGAAAGAGAAAAAAGAAGGAAATTATGGGTTCATCCGATTACTGATTGTAGGCTTTTGTAAGGAGCATTTTGTAGTTTATATCCGGAAATTTTATCCGATAAGAATTATTAAATTATTTTATAATTAGATTCGAATTACTTCAATAAGTATCTCATAAATTAATTTTTGAATGTCTTTTTATAAATTGGTTCGTATTTTTTATAAAAATATGTAAATCATTCTAAATAAAAGAAAAGTAAATACTGAAAGAAACTTATAATAAATACATTTTTAAATAATTATACAAAGCAAAAAGTAAATATTTAAAAAGGAGATTTTGACCTGCTACAAGTGCATCTGCTGTTGGTTCCTATAATTATTATAGAAAAGCGTCGTGATGGCTGCGGTTTTGGTTGTAGGTAGAATATGATATTCCTGTACACACGGCTGAGCGTCGACGCAAAGTTGACTGGGGTTGGATATTTCCAGTGCTGGGGGGATTGCTGCAACGCCGTGATGACGCGCCAATGAGAACGGTGAGTCAGTATTTACAACAGCAACGCTGTTCTAGTACACATGGGCGTCAATGTTGGTCCTGCTTTTACCAAACTTTTCACTTAGTACTCTTTTACTGTATTTTTTATCTCCTCTTATATAACTTAAGTAAATGTTACTAGATAAATTTTCTCTAGGCCAATTGCTTTTCAGCATCCTAAGAAGGTATCATGTCTTAAATTCTTACTAATTTCATCGAATGGTCTTCTACTTATCCGAAAATAGGCGAAAGATTTTTTTTTGTCATTGCACAAGGCAATTATTGTTTTTTCGTCAAAAGAAATCAATGTTTTAAATGCTCTCTTCAGAAGTCTAAAAATATTAAACGGATATTTCCAAAAACGCCTATTTTTTCCCAAATTATAAGTATGTAATAGTTCTTAAAATGAATACTTTTACAGAATTTCACTGACTGATGAAATAGCTTCTGACGAGGAGAGACCGCAGAACCACAGAACCCGGAAGCCCATTACTCAGAATAACAGCTATAGAGCCTAAATGCTCATAGTAATTAACCGTAAGTATACAAAAAGCTACTATGAGTGGTCAAGATATTAATATTTCGTAGGTAATTGTAATGCTTACTTCCTTTTAATATTTTTAGTCCATGCAACAACATTATGTCCAAAATACTCGTATGAGAAACCCAAGTCCTGATGTTCATATAAATGTTATAAATATAGCATATAAGATGCAATTTATGGTGGCCTAAAAATCAGAATTATACACTAGTTAAGTTATTTCTTTGTTGTTGATTTTAAGTTTAATAAGACGCTTCATAAAAACTATAATAATTGTCGACAGTAGTTTTATTCTCTTTACCCGAGCAGGCAGTTTCATTTCATAGTCACTGTATTATTTTATTTAACAACAAACCAACATACCAGCTATGTAGTTTATGTTAATTACGTAGATCGTTACAGTACTTTTTTCTTTCCGCAGCAATTAATCTTATTAGCTATTTAAAAATATGTTTTTTTTAAAATTAATTTATTCCGGATGTAATAATGTATAAATTTAATCAGTCTGGCAGTTTCTTATGCAACTTAATTAAATCAAAATAGCAGTTAAAAAATATTTCCTTGATACAATAAATAGTAATACTTGCAGATTTCCCGATAACTGGAAAATCATAATCTAAACTTAAGCAAAACCATTTAGAAAATATTATTTTTTGTATTATTAGTCAATTAAGAAGGCGAATTAAAAAAAAAAATTTATTACGTTTCACATTAAAATAAAAGTAGATTACTTTGAAACAATCTTAAAAAAAAAATCCCTTTCGGAACGCCGGAAGGCGGAAGTGGATTTTACTAATGCTAAGTAGGGGGAAAAAAAATATTTCCACCTTAAAGTTTTCAAATTTACTCAATACGACAAAAGGTACACGTGAAAAAAAATTCACATATTTAGCATACGACAAGCCCCATCTTCTTACAATTTCAGCAACATTTTGGTTATGCCGTAAGGGTTGGTCATATCAAAAATTGTTTCATACAAACGTTTTAGGTAATGTTTAGAGAACTAACGACTATTTTAAACCGATTCGATACTGTGCCTATTAAGGTAAGTATGATTTTTTTTGTCTTCGAAACCCCATTTTTTCCGCCCCTTGGGCCAATGGTTGGTGATATCCAAAAACTTTACTTAGGTAAGTTTTGGGGCCTTTATTAAGAATAGCACGAGCTTTAAACGAATCCAATATTTTACTTAATAAGAAAGTTATAGCGAATTTTGTAACAAACTCGACCGAGATTTTGGGACGTTATATATTTTATGTATCAATTTGAAAGTGATTGGCGCAAAATTACGGCAGTTAACGTGTCCACAAGAAAGCGATATGAATGTATGTATCAATTTTTGAACTGACGGTGGTTTTGGGGTCTGAAGGATGCGAAACGCAAAGCTACGTCGAAATTTTCCGGAAGTCGAATCATGGTAACCATTACCATTAATTAGGTAGTTTTCTTATGATATCTACCTAAAAGGTGGTACCATTTAGAAATTTAGTTATTTGCCGTGATAAAAAGTATATTTATATAAAACTTTTACTTCCTATTTTTGAAGAGAAATTTCAGTAATAAAATGAAATTATATATTTAAGCAGAAAATTGAGGAATAAAATAACACTCCTCCAATTTTTTATGGTTATTATGAAACAAATTATTAATTTTCAAACTGATCAGCAAAGGTATAAAGCACAAGATTAATGTAGATTTACGCTCGCATTGTTAAACAAATTCACTGGCTAGGCTATTTATCATTTTTTACTGATTTTCATTCGATTGTTAAAGAGTGATGATTACAGTAGTGTTTCAGGAATAGTCAACTTAAGGATACGATAATTTATTGGGTAGTTTTTCCTTTTACAGATGCTATATCAACAAGTTCATTAGAACTTTGCCGGTAAGAGTCCGCAGAGCTGGACGGCACGGCGAAATCAACGAAGTATGTTTACAGTTCTAAACATGACCTAACCTGAAAGCGAAATGAAAATGGGGAAAAAATTAAAAAGGAAGAATGAAAACATTATATTTCGGTTCAATTAGATTTTTAATAAACAATACTTTCAAAAATACCACGAAATTAGTTAGAAAACGTTTTTTCTTCCACTTGATTAATCGTAGGACTCGAATATGTCATGTTTTTATCAAAAAGGTGGGTTTACGAATCGCGCCGCTAGGTAGAAGTACTTGATAGTACTAGCTAGCGTACAAAAACTTATGTACTTGAAATAATAAAATTTAAATAAAAGAAAATATACTACAACTGGTTTAGTAGTAAATGCTTTTACGTAAATGAAAGTACTGAGATGAAACAATTTTTTCAATTTCCATCACTTAAAATATCATACGATAAAAATTGAGGATTACACTTACAAAGTAATAAGTGCAATATTATATTACGGATCTTCGATTCGTGAAATTCTAATTATACTAGTTTTATTAAAAAAGGAAAAATATGGTAAGAAGTGAATGATATGACTATCAACAAAAAAAAAAATTAACCGAGAAATTAAAAAAAAGTATATTTGTTTCTTCTAGAAAGGCAGTAAAAATTTTAATAATAAATCCATAACATAACAATCAGTAATTCATAAAAAAAATAAAAGAATAATCTAACAAAACGAAGTGATATCCAAAAAAATTACAATGAAATTGTAAACCGTACGGTAAGTCTTGCAGATATCATTTCTTACCATTACTTTAATGGTAGGGCAGTGGTAGACAGTGCAGAAGGTGTACCAATTGAAACTGGAATGGAGGCAGTAGTGCCGCAAGGGTCGGTCATCGGCCCCCGCACTTGTGGTTTATCGCTTATGATGGGCTGCTGCAGTTAGGTTTTCCAGACAGGGTGTCGCCAAGTGGTTTTGCGGATGGTCTCTCCATGGTATTACAGCTAAAACAGAGGAGAAGGTTATGGCTCACGGGAAACGAGGAGGTGAAGATGGTTCACGATTGGTTAAGAGCGACAGCTAACGTTGAAAACGTAGTTAATATTAATGACTGGAAGACGACGGCTTGTCAGTAGGAGCCACTGAGATTGTACCTGAGCTCAAGGCTAAGTATCTGGGAGTAACGCTAGATGACAAGCGCTCTTTTCTGCCGGATGTAGTAGTAGCGGTGAAGAAGGGCGGTAAGACTGTGGAGGCGATTAACAGGTTGTTGAATAGGATGGGCGGGCCTCAACAACCTAAAAATATTTTTTTAAATCGAATGCGATTGATTGTATTATTACTTTCACACACTTTAGAGGAGATTATTAGCATCGGTGGCTAGGTCCGTCGTCTTGTACGCCGTTCCATCCTGGAGGAGAGCGTTAAATAAGAAGGTTGTGAGGACGAGACTACTCTCTTTGCTGAGGCCATTGGCAATTGGGGTAGCGCGGTCGTACCGAACCGTTTCAACGGAAGAAATTTTAGTAATAGCGGCCATTCCACCTTTAGATCTGATAGCGGAGAAGGTAATGGAGATCGGTGGGTGTGCCAAAAGGTCAAGCTAAGAGAGATACTCTGATGAAGTGGCAGCAACGTTGGGAAAGGGTGTTGTGGTAGGGAGGTGGACAAGAAGGCTAATCCCTCAGATCAAGCCGTGGTTGGGCAGAAGGTATGGCGAGTTAACCAATGAGATGACGCAGTTTCTATCTGGTCATGGCTGCTTCTCCAAGTATCTGTGGGACAGAAAGAGAAGGAGGTCGGATGGGTGGCTCTACTGCAGAGAGAGTGATACAGTGGAGCACACAGTGTTCTACTGTGTCAGATGGGTGATGGAGAGGAGACAGGTGGAGCATGTTATTGGTGTGATCATCCCACTTAAAGTGGTGGAAACGATGTTGTTTAATCGGTGGAATTGGAACGCCATAGTAATATAGTCATCTGTATAATGAAAGCTAAGGCTAGGGAGGAGGTAGAAGATGAGGGGGTCGATAGGGGAGACGTCGAAAACGGAGATTTGGGGTTTCAAGATTACGGGTTGGGCGGATAGCCCCTTTGAGGAGGCCTGGAGATGCCGAGGTGTCTCACGGCCGATGAGTGAAAGGGAACTCCAGGGCATTTGTTAGGGGGTTAAAATGAAATTACCAGAGTCCCAGGTGGAGGTCCCTCTAGGGGGATTTCCGCTTAGAAGCAAGGCATTAGAAAAGAACAAGTCCCGGCCGATCGGGTGGTACCCCGTGCTGGGAACGGCGTAGCTGGGTCTAGCGTGGTCATTCGGAAGATTGGAGGCACAGACACCCTTGGGATTGAGTCGTGCTTCTCCGGCCTAGGTCGGGTCCCGAGGGGAAGAAGAGATAAAAAAAAGACATAATTTCTTCCGCTCAAAAAACAAAAATTTCTGTTATATAAATAAAACAGTTTTTTTTTTTTAAATGTGATATTGATATCAAAAAGGTAAGAGACTACATTTCTACTATCAAAATCTGTTATTAATTTAGAATTTTGTTTAATAAAATACGTGTTAAATATATGTAATAGACAATAGATATACAATAATACACATAATAAACAATGTTTAAGCGTTCCATATAATAAGCAAAAAATAGAAAAATTTGATACAAAACCGTTACCGGTCCGATTTTATTTATTAAACAACGAAATTAAACGTGCCGGTAAGAATTTTGTAACAAACTTTTTATTTTTTGCTTATTATATGGAACGCTTTGAACATTGTTTATTATCTATTATTGTATATATATCTATTGTCTACTACATACATTTAATATGAAATTTTTTTAACAGAATTCCAAATTAATAACAGCTTTTGATAACAGAAATGATAGTGGCCCTACCCCTTTTTTGATATCAGTATCATTTTGTTAAAAACAATTTATTTATATTATAGAAATTTTTGAGCAGAAGAAATATCTGCGAGACTCTTACCGTAATCTTACGACTCTTACCGTAATCTTACATTAAGATTTCATGTAATATTTTTGGAATTTTTTTTTACATCTTTTAATTCTATATAATACTGAAAAAATTAAAAAAAAACACTAAAAATTACTTTAAATTCAATGAAAATCTTTCAAATATTAACAAATCCTTTTCATTTATACAAGATTTACAATAAGTATTTTTTCTAATAATCAAATGAATAAAAATTCAATTATTAAAAAGCATAAATTATGAAACATCTAAGCAGAATAGAAACAATTTTATTCATAATAAATTCTACAAAATAATCCTTCCTTAGTCATCAATGCATATGATGTTCAATAAAACTTGAACTGAATGATCCAAGCAACCATTCAAACAGGCCAAAAAGTATACAATAAATTTTCACGCAGCTGTTAAATAGACAAGTTTAAAAACATATCATTAAAATACAGCATTTTATTAAACCCAATACAATCAGAATATAAAAAATGTATGTATACCTAGAAGCTAGTACGTTAAAAATGTAAATCAACTGGTACTATATGTCCATTCATTATAAGAAACTGGTCTTTCTTACAGTTAATTATTACTTATTTTGTAAGACAACATCAAAAAAATAAATTTTTAATGAAAGTATAAAAATTCCCTCGGGTAGAGAGTAGGCACTACTTTCTTTGTTGGATAAACTAGTTTAGTTAGGTAATAATAAACGTTAGGGTTTATTTTATAAATAATGTTTCCAGTAACCATAAATATTAACCCTTTTTATCAGTACATTAATAAATGGTTTCCATTCTAATACACTGAAACTAAAGATTTATTGAAAAGTGATTTAAAAAGAAAAAAAGGTATATATATATATATATATATATATATATATATATATGATAGCATTTAAAAAGCACCTATATTGATACGAGGGATATCTCTAAAGACCGCTGAGAAATTTTTATCCTTAAGGTTGGAGAACCTGTGTCGTTCATGATCACCCTAGTAATGTACACAATGCATTGTTTTCTGTAAGTTGTCGCGTTGCATTATCTTTGATTATATGTGAGTTATAAAAATGAATAAAACGTTATAAAATGAATAGGAAAATCGATTTTGCTGCCGACTGTGTAATACGTGGATTCATACGTTTTTTAAACCATCAAAACGTTATGCCGGCTAAAATTCATAGGCAGTTGGTTGCTGTGTACAGTGATAATGTAATGAATGAAAGGTTCGAAAATGGTTTAAAAGGTTTAGAAATAACAGAATTAATGTGCATGATGAAGAACGTTCAGGGAGGTCTTCGATAACCACCGGCGACTTACTGAAACGCGTCGATGATGAAATCAGAAAAGATCCTCACTCAACGATTTTCGACCTGGTCTTTCTTTTTCCTGATGTTTCATGATCCGTTATAGGTTGCATTTTTCATGACCATCTAGGCTTCAGAGAGATTTGTGCACGTTGGGTGCCGCATGTCTTAACGGAACGTCACAAAAAAATCCGAATGGGACCTGCTTTGGAATTTTTGATGCGCTACACAGAAAAAGATGAGTTTCTTAATTCAATTGTTACCGGCAATGAAACATGGATTTAGTATTGCACGTCAGAGAGAAAACGGCCGTCAAGTGAATAGCGTCATTCTTAATCACCTACCAGACCAAAAGGTCAAGCCACAGCCATTTGGACTCAAACTGATGGTCACAGTCTTTTGGGATCAGTTTGGTATACTGCCGATTGATTTCATGCCACGTGGATAAATGCAGTAGGCTGCTGCGAAACTAAGTTACGATGCGGCGTCCAAATCGGCGACGTGGACTGATCTACGGCGTCGTCCTGCTGCACGATAATGCACGTCCACATGTTGCGAGTCAGACACGTGATTTACTGAGAACATTTGGATGGGAAATTTATGATCACCCACCACATAGTCTGGAATTAGCACCTTCTGATTACCATTTGTTTGGGAAATTGAAAGAATGTTTGAGTAGTAAGCAATTCACGAGTGACGATGAACTTCAAAATGCTGTTAATCAGTGGCTAAGAGGACTGGCAGCAGAAGAATACGTCGAGGGTTTATTGAAACTGGTATATCGCTACGATAAATGTCTTAATTCAAGTGGCGATTGTATAGAAAAGTAGTAGTATAAAGTATGCAGTTTAAGAGAAATAAAAATTATTTATAAAGTTTTCGGAATAAATCTTTTTTACAATGAAACTGTTTTTACTGTGGAGATAACCTCTCGTGTGTGTGTGTATATATATGAAAGTAAAAAGGCAATAAGTTAGAAAAGATAAGAAACTATTTTATTTTAAATAAGCATTAAATAAAGAAAAAAACGATCTGGTATAACATAAAGTTCAGAATTAGTATTTTAATACCGGAACGAAATACGAGTAGTAATGCACAATTATTAGTTAGTCAGCTTATGTGTGTAACTAAGTAAATCTTACAATATAAGCAGTCTCATGTTGAAACGGTCAATTACCTTTTTGTCGAGGTCATAGATTAAATTGAGAATAATGTAGCAATTTTTTTTTTTACCTTGAAAAATATTAACGGTAGTGATTTCTAAGTATTATTATTATACTCAGAAGGTCATAATTTATTGTACTTATTGTGTAAAATACAGAATAAACTAATGTAACAAAAGAAAATTAAAAGGTTAAGGGAGACAACGATCACGTGGCAATTATTAGAATATCCGTAAAGTCGTGTTGGTTATTTTAATTTTTTTAATTTTGTCTTAGCACAAAATAATTCCGATGCAACAAGCACGTATTGAACATTAGTCTACCGTTACGATCGAGTTATGTTTTTAACCACAGTAGTAATGCTAATGAATCAATGTGAACAAAAACCAATTGTGCGTTACTCGCTCATTTTGTATTATATGCATATTGATATCAATATGAACCCTAGCGTATTAGCTACCTATTGTGTGAGCTTATACGATGGAAAATATTATCACGTATTTATTATCACACGGATACATTGTGTTGTTTTACAATCTCCTGTAGGTAAAACAAGTACTGAGGATATTGAATTTACATAATGTATGGTCTTTTGTATGATGTGTATTTATAAATAAATATCTGCATTTAAACAATTTATTTTGTTTACAATCTATAGAAAAATTATCAACGAGATTTTAAAGAATATATATATTTAAAGAAAGAAACAGAAATTATCGAACGAATAGATAATGCCAATGGAAACAGCAGAAGCGACTACAATTTTTGATTTTATAGGTTCTCGGGTTGATCAGAATCTAGCGAATCAATTAAGTCAAACCTTTTATTCATAAATTCTTGGTAATTAATTAAAAAAATATATCTTTCCAATAGGCTGTAGGGTTTTATCGATATTAACAGATACCGATCGATTTCCAGGGAATGAGTTCAAAACTACGTACATTTTGAAAAATTTATTTCTTTAATTTTGTAAATAAACCTTGTTTTAACCATCCTTTTCAAAACATTTACTAAAATATAAACCAGAGAAAATTTCAATTTTTGCATCTTATAAAATAATTAATATTTCAGATGATTAGGAGGAATATTTAAAATTGATACGGTGAATTATTTTGATAAATGGATATATTAACCCTTTCTTGAAAGTCTTGACTACGCATTTCATTTATTTTTAAATCCCATTATTTATTTATATTTATTTTTTAGCCATCTCTGCATAAATTTACTTAAAAAATAAATAAAATAAAACTATGAATATAAGGCAAATAGATTCTTTATAAACAAATCTATTTATTTAAATTTTAATCTGAAACTTTAAAAAGAAATAAATCTAACGCATTTATTTATTTAGTTTTCAAAAAATACATCCTTTTTTTTAAAAAAAGTAAAAAATAACCGTAGTAGGTGAAAATATTCAATTATGAGAAAGTTGAAATAATGTAGCATATAGAATCACAGTCTAAAAAAAAATCCCTTTCGGCATGCCGGAAGGAGGAGGTAAATTTCACCGGTGCTAAGGAGTGGATAAAAAATATTTCCACCTTGAAGTTAAGAAAAACTTCAATTTACTCACAATACGACAATGGTTGCATTTGAAACATTTTCACTGTTCGCACGACAAACCCTCATCTTCTTACAATTCGAGCAACATTTTGTTCATATCAAAAATTGTTTCAGACAAGTTTTAGGTAATTTTTAGAGGACTAACGACCACATTAAACCGATTCAATACTGTGTCTATTAAGAGAGGTATGATTTTTTTTTCGAAATCTCATTTTTTCTCTCCCTGGACCAGTTCGGTGGTATCAAAAAACTTTACTTAGATATAAGTTTTAGGCCCTTAACCAAAGAATAGTAGAAACTTTAAACGAATTCGATATTTTACTTAATAAGAAAGTTATAGCGATATTTTGTTTTTTCGAAATAGCCCCCCATTTCCACCCCATGGTCCGGTTTTGCCCATTAATGAACTCAATCGAGATTTTGGGTCGTTACATTTTATGTATCAATTCGACGTGTGTCCACACAAGTGATTTTATATATATATATATATATATGTCGGAGAATAAAGTACAGTGGAGTATCTTCCGACAAAACGATGAGAATATTCTTTAGAATATATGTATTTTTAGTAGTTTTAAGAAATGTACTATTACTAGTAATATTTTGTAAAATAAGGTTTAAATTGTTTTATTGCGGTAGGCTTAGGCCTAGGTAGGCACATGGTTGTCAACGTAGTCGGGATCCCAGGACGATAGGGGTATCATAAAATTAATAAGGAAAAGGAAATATGCAGTAGGTATATTATTTGAGAATATGGAGAAAGGGTAGTCTTGCTTTGGAACCCAGATCGAACAGACGTCCTGGTGATCGCGAATTCGTTATTTCCCTGAGCCTCGGTCTATCGCAAGTTGTTTTAATATTATTTGAATTCTAAATTGAATTAATCTTATATTGTAATTCGTGTGCTACTGAGTTATTGATAAGTGATAATTATCATTTGTAATTATTTCATTGTACGAGTTATCTACTCATTTTTATTAATTGAACTTTATTGTAATCTTATATATTCTCCACTTGTAATGGTGGGAATGAGTGAAGCACAAAACGTTGAATCCCTGACAAATCTCCTCGCCTCTCCGATATATATATATATATATATATATATATATATATATATATATATATACGCAAAGATATGTCAAAAATTTTCGGAAGTCGAAAATTATGGCACAGATAGCCTTCTTACGAATCTACCTAAAACAACTGTTAGTAGCCGAAACGATTCTAATTATAAAACAATTGAAATAGTGTAACACACAGAATCACCATTTAATATAAAAAAGTCCCCTTAATTATAGGACTTTCAAAGATAGGATCTTATACATTACAAAACTGTACGGTTTAAACATTTTTTCCTATAAAAGTCAGGTATTAAAACGTAACAACTCTACTATAAGCAGTAATTACTCAATTTAACAAAACATAGGATAATCTTAATTAAACAAAGTTAGCGATGTAGGTTATGTTGATTCCTTGTAGTACTAATCGTACACATATATTATTAATAATTATTATTGTTATTATTGATTGATTATTTGTAGTACAAATAACTTACGCTCGCTTCACTATCTATCCTAGTCTAATTAACGTTAAATATATAAATTATATACACATTATTTTTATTGAAATTATTTTACTATTGTAACTCGTTTTTCTCATTATTGGAAAATGGAAAACGTTTAAACAGTGCAATGCAGAAGGTTCCGACAAATTATCACAGAGTTTTCATGTTTTTTTTTTTTTGCTTGCTTGCTGAATTAATTAATCACGAAAGCTTTGAAGCTTGTAGTTGGGAATATGGAAATGCAATTTTGTAACGTATGAAAAATATCATGCCTGATCAGGATTTGAATCCAAGACTTCCGGGTGAAAGGCTATCTTGTCAAATATTAACATTTTTAATTATGCTTACATGGTAAATCTCTATTTTGTAATTAACTAAAAGAATAGAAGAGGAAAACTGTTCGATTGGTACAGAAAGAAACAGCACACTTTAGTTTGGTGAGACTAATCAGTCGGTAGAAATAATTATAATATTATACTATTTTCCAGGTTTCTTTTGAACATGTTTTATATATGCAAATGAATTTATTAATTAAATTATTTAACTGATAGACTGTCTAATACTGATAACTGGAATTTTTTTTTATAATAAAAAAGATATTGAGGACGTTGGCATAGGAAGAATGTGGTACATTATATTATAATACAAGATAAGTTGTTTTTGTATATATTTTTAAAATGTACTCTGTTTATGAATGTACGGCATAAAGTGTAAACAGATTGTCGTAATCTAAATAAGATCGGTGGAGTGACGGATTTAATACGATATGCAAGTAAACATCGAGTAGCAGGTAAATATTGGCTAGAGAAGCAAACTGCTATCTCTCTTTCTCTCATCTGCTTAAACTTCAGATTAGCAAAATTTATCTACATTTACAGCCGCCAAATTTGAATCTTCTTGTGTACACATGCGTAATTATCGGTAAGTGTAGTTGAAAACTGAGTTATCCTCCACTAATATAGAGCAGAAATTATCTAGAAGCAAAATGTATTATAATGTACGGTCGGGTGTAAGTAACGGCGAACTTGGAGTGGCAAGGATTATTATTCAACGTAAAAACATGTTCCTAGTTTTTAGTAATCCCTCTTACCACATAATTGATCTGTTTTTAACAAATGAATGCAACAATTTTGAATTTAAATACAGTCTGCTAATTGTGTACTGTACACTGTAAAGTGTAATAACGGATGACAAAATATTATCTATTCTTAATTACACGGTAAATATTGCGAAATGGTTATTACTGTAATTTTAATTACTTACTGGGAAATGAATCATGCGTTTAATTCCTCAGCTAGAACGCTTTCCTCACTGTCATCACTATCTTCAGTGTAACTGAATCACTACTATTACTGTCACTGCATAGAGACAATGAAAGATTCTATCGGAGGATCTATTAACGATTTTTGGCTCCAACCTCACCTTCGATTTTTTTCACCTTTTCCAGTAAGGTTTTCACTGTTGGTCGCTCATCAAATTCATTTTATCTTCACAGTTTCTGCATTTCTGACATCTTAAATGTTGTATTGTGAGTTGCAACATGTCGTTTTACCTCTACCCATAATATTTCGGTAGCATTTAAATCAGGATGGTGAAGTGGAAACTGTAGAACTTGATGCCCAATTCTTTTCAAAAATTCGTCAAATTGGTATCGTTTTCTGTTACTTTTTTCAACTTAATTAGTTCTTACACTTGTGATTTAAGCATTTCAGACGAAAATGGAAAGTAATGTTTCTGTAGGCATGTCTTGTTTCTAATTTGATGACACTGGAAGTTTTTCAGAAATGGTATTATGATACAGAACATTGTCAATAACTATTACAGACTCAGGATGAAGGTTAGAAATTAATTTTTCTTCAGCTCATTTCAAATAATTATTAGTATTCATGCTATCATGATAAATGCCACTTTTTGAATTGGCTGTCCAAGTTAACAATACGTTTGGAATAAAGCCCATTTCAGCTCCGGCGTGAATTATAATTAAGCGTTCACCTTTATTTATTGGTAAATGAAGTCCTCCACCGCTGTCGTCAGCCCATGAGTTTGCATTGAATGACAAAACATAGGCTTCACCTAAATATACGATCGCCCGGTTACATTTTCTAAAATCATGACTGCCTTCAAAGATGAAATCCTTTACTGCCTAATACCATGTTTTTCAATTAGAATTTTCTTTTAGTTTTCTGTTTTGTCACACTTAAGACCTAATTTTTTTAAAAATTGTTCTTTTACCAATTTCACTACAGTTAAAATTAATTTTAATTTTCTGTTCTTTAACCGATTTTTTAACTGTTGGTAGCCTCTCTATCTTTGAGTGAAATTCATTCACAGTTCGCCTAACCATACTTTCAAAATCATTTAATCCGGTAACCGGTTTAGAATATTTCTTTTTCTTTTTCGGGGTAATGAACGAATTACGTGGCGGGTACACTGTATTCTAAAACAGTGTTTTAGACTTTTCTGAAAAGTATTACTGAAAAGTCAGTAATACCGACTTTTCGAAGAAAAGTACGGTATTACTTTCGGTCGCATGTGAGATTGAGGGATGAAAATTAATTTTCTTTGTTTTGAGATATGAAGAGTACGAAAATCATTCATGTATAAAATTTTGTGGCTCAAAAATCTCCGCAATACCATTCCTGTATAGAATTTTGTGTGTCAAAAATCTCAAAACTACTCTATTACTTTTAATGAAATTTAGATATGTTTTAATAGTGTATCTGGAATTGAGCATGTGAAAATATGATGAAGACTGGTTGAGTCGTTTTTGAGTTACGCTTAACTTATGGTTGACAGTATAACCTCAATTTGAAGTTATGTTGAATATGTAGTGTAGTGTAGCGAGTCACAGTGGTGAGCAAGTTGAAATTGATTCTTCTGTGTAGGGTCTATTCGTCAATCGAAAATATATAGTGCGTTGTACTCTGAAAATCAGTGCGTTTTGACTGCAGAATAGGGCGTCGGAAACAAAAAGTGGGTATTTTGCGCAGAGCTGCTCAAGACTTTTTATAATTTTGTTGGAACTGTGTAATATCAATAAAAAAATTATTTAGTTAAACACCGGTTAAAGAAATTCGAAATAATTCAAATATTTTATGCCGGCCCACATCGATACGGTCGGTTTTATTTCAGATACCGAGGTTCCTGTAAGAATATAATTACTTTGCCGGATGATGAATAAATAAAGAATCAAATATCTGAATATGGAAATCTTCATTTTCAAACATATTTATTTTTTATTATTCTTTCTTTAAAACGATAAGGAAATTAATATTTATGCAAGTACATTTTACATGAAGCAATTCAATTCCGCTTAACATGTAATAATAAAACTGTTCAGTAATGCAATAACAATAACATAAGTTACTAACCGCAATTTATACAGAGTGTTTCAGGAAGTCCTGCTAATTTTTACGGCGTATAGCTATGATTAAAATAAAACATGACTTAGAAAAGCTTTGTTTTAGAGTTACGATTAGCGAAAAGTATCGTTCCGTAGGGCAGTAAAATTTTGCTTTAACGCTATGAAATGATTCTACACTGAAATTCTTCAAATGAAAATAATGGAACAAAATTGCTTGTTTGATATACTTTTAGAGGTTAATAAATTTAAAAAAATTGGTCCCAGTATTTTATCTCTAGTAGTTCCTGAAAAATAAATGTTGTAAAATCGAAAAAAATTATAGTCAAAAAACACGATAATTTTTGTTTGACAAAAAATTTACTAAACGTTTTTAACAAAATTTGCATTAGAAAATTACGTTTTGCAAAAATTAATGAAAAAGCAAACACTAGATTTTAAAACTTTGAAACAAAATTCTAAAAAGAAATAATTTGCTTAAATAAAAATATATATATAATTATTTAAAGTAAAAGATTTCAAATCGCGGCAGAAAAATTGTGTAATTTTAAAATCAAACAAAGTCCTTTGAAATTGTAGAAACAGGATTAACACAAAAAGTTAACAAAACATGACTATGAAATACTACAAATTTCGTAGAAATAAATAAAATTTCAAAATTTAATTTCGTAGAAATAAATAAAATGTCCAAAATTTCTTCTGTCATTCCTTAGAGAAAAGTTAATGAAGTTATCTTCACTAACTCTTTTTATATACTAGGAAATCTTTCATGATATTCTTTGTGCAGCTAGTGCGAGTGTATTGCCATTAAAGTTACAGCAGTTTTTGATTGTTAAGTACTCTTATTTTATTTTCTTTATGCAAAATTGTTCAAATATAATTGATTAGCTGACAGTGTTACAAACATGAAATAAAAATTTCTTGGGTGGTCCAAAAAGTAATGAGACTGATTTTCACAGGATAATTTAAGACATGTAAAGGACATGTAGAAGGAAGATTAAAGAAAAACAAACCAACATACTTGGCGTTTATAGACCTAGAAAATGCATTCGATAACGTAGACTGGAATAAAATGTTCAGCATTTAAAAAAAATTAGGGTTCAAATACAGAGATAGAAGAACAATTGCTAACTTGTACAGGAACCAAACAGCAACAGTAACAATTGAAGAACATAAGAAAGAACCCGTAATAAGAAAGGGAGTCCGACAAGGATGTTCCCTATCTCCGTTACTTTTTAATCTTTACATGGAACTAGCAGTTAATGATGTTAAAGGACAATTTAGATTCGGAGCAACAGTACAAGGTGAAAAGATAAAGATGCTACGATTTGCTGATGATATAGTAATTCTAGCCGAGAGTAAAAAGGATTTAGAAGAAACAATGAACGGCATAGATGAAGTCCTACGCAAGAACTATCGCATGAAAATAAACAAGAATAAAACAAAAGTAATGAAATGTAGTAGAAATAACAAAGATGGACCACTGAATGTGAAAATAGGAGGAGAAAAGATTATGGAGGTAGAAGAATTTTGTTATTTGGGAAGTAGAATTACTAAAGATGGACGAAGCAGGAGCGATATAAAATGCCGAATAGCACAAGCGAAACGAGCCTTCAGTAAGAAATATAATTTGTTTACATCAAAAATTAATTTAAAGGTCAGGAAGAGATTTTTGAAAGTATATGTTTGGAGTGTCGCTTTATATGGAAGTGGAACTTGGACGATCGGAGTATCTGAGAAGAAAAGATTAGGGGCTTTTGAAATGTGGTGCTATAGGAGAATGTTAAAAATCAGATGGGTGGATAAAGTGACAAATGAAGAGGTATTGCGGCAAATAGATGAAGAAAGAAGCATTTGGAAAAATATAGTTAAAAGAAGAGACAGACTTATAGGCCACATACTAAGGCATCCTGGAATAGTCGCTTTAATATTGGAAGGACAGGTAGAAGGGAAAAATTGTGTAGGCAGGCCACGTTTGGAATATGTAAAACAAATTGTTAGGAATGTAGGATGTAGAGGGTATACTGAAATGAAACGACTAGCACTAGATAGGGAATCTTGGAGAGCTGCATCAAACCACCAGTCAAATGACTGAAGACAAAAAAAAAGGACAATCCTGCATTCATACGTGTACCCGATGTAGTCTTCTTCCTGTGTCAAATCGTGTCACGTTGATTGTTTTAGTGATATAGTGTCAGTGACTCATTCGTGTAAAGTGTGTTTGATAATCGCCGACCATGTAAAAAAATATCGATCAATGCTACGCGATTCAGTTTTATGTCAGTTTATAAAAACGCTACCGAACCCTTGCCGTAAACCCTACCGAACCCTATCATCCCTTGCCGTAAGGGTTGGTAATATCAAAAATTGTTACAGACAAAAGTTTTAGGCTAATGTTTAGAGGACTAACGACCACTTTAAACCGATTCGATACTGTGCTTATTAAGGGGCGGTATGATTCTTTTTGCCTTCAAAACCCCATTTTTCACCCCCTGGGACAATGGTTGGTGATATCAAAAGAATTAGATGCGTTTTAGGCCCTTATCCAAATAATAGTAGGAACTTTAAACGAATTCGATATTTTACTTAATAAGAAAGTTATAGCGATATTTTGTTTCTTTTTAATTAGACCTCCCACTTCCACCCTCCATGGTCCGATTTTACCCAATAACGAACTTGACCGAGATTTTGGGTCGTTATATTTTATGTATCAATTTGAAAGTGTTTGGCGCAAAATTACGGCAGAGTAAGAGTAAGGAGGGGCCCTATCTTGCTGCCAATAGATTATGTCAAATAAGATCGTTCAAGAGTTTGGGAATATCAAAAACAGTTTAAGAGTATGAATCTGTTGATATAATTCGATCGTTACATTACCGCCGACAAATCAAGCTCCTTTTGTTTTTGAACCAAACAAAATAAAAAAAAGTTCATGTTCGGTTCCCACACCAAACGTAAACTCCACATAATTAATTTCTTTCTCCATTATTATGTAAGAATTTTCATTAGACTAATTAACACAATTATGGAATTTTACTAACCCAATATATTTAATGCATGCTTTCACGGAACTAAAACATGAGAATCTCCATAGTTCCGAAAAATAAATCTCTCAAAAATTGTATACTTTTGCAAAACTCGTCTTTAGCAAGTGCATAAAGTAATAATTTCGGTCAGTAGCATTCAATTTTAATTCCTTTAGTGTACGTTGAAAACTTATTTGGATATTTCATTTTTAACGGAAAGCCTTTCCGGTTGACGGTTAATTTTCTAAATTATTACTTTTAGGTCTTCCTCCTTAACGCCACCAACATTTTCAAATTTTATATTCGACCTACGTAAATATTTGGTAGCGGAAGTATTGGGAATTCTTGCATAAAATTCTCCATGCACGTAAGCAGTATCTTTTATTATTGTTTATAACATAACATGGAAGTTTATAAAAACCAACTAGTTTCTTTGTACCTAAAACGCCATTAATCATCATACAGACACAAAAAATAACTGAATACCAATTATATCATTCGATTGCTGGAACAGCACAACCAAAATTTCCCTCTTGTAACAAATCGGTACACAATTAAAATTTATATGCAGAAGTGACTTTTAATCAAGAAAAGCAAACTGTTTACAATATTTCAGTATTTCAACAATGATACTAATTTCATTGTATTAATTAATATAAAGTAGTGACAAAATCTGTAGTAAAATCACGTAAATGAAAATTCTGACAAAATAATCCGGTCTGATAAGGTTAGAGTGCATAAACGTGAAATAAATAATTACAAAAATGTATAACAGGTTGCTTTTGTTTATTTAGAGAAATTTTAGAGAAATCTACAAAGTTTGACAAAAGCTGTAAAATAAAAAAAAGTTCCCAAATTTTAACTCGCTATTAAAGAGAAAATTTTAACTTAAAAGTTTTTCAAGTAAATAAAAGGAATCCTATATTTACTCTATTATGGCGTTTAATCATACAAAAATTACTAAAGCATACCGATATTAATTTTTGTAGTAATAAATATCCTTAAAACGGAATTTTTAAACAATGCGTTTTTTTTTTTTTTACTTTTCAGTTATATAATGGTTTTTTAACAAATTAATTTATTATTTTTAATTTTCAATTATTATTATTATTATTATAAAAAAGACTAATGCAATATTTAATTTAATGAACATTATAGTTAACTTGGGTTATATGATATAGCGTTGTTTTCTTCCATTTTAGTCCATATAAACTAAAACATTTAGTTGATATAATGTAATCGTATTTTAAGTAAAATAGTTTAAGTTAATTAATTCTTTTTTAATTATTTTTTTATGTTAGAATTCATTTTCATAAATTATGGAATATATAATTTTATTTTTAAGTAATTTTATTAATAAGCAGCCAAAATCTGTTTCTTAAAATGTAATTTTATCCTCTACATTTCTTAAAAATAAAAAAAAACGTTATAATTTTGGGATATCATATTCTATAAATAACAGATTTTTATTTCTATACCTTTTACTTTTGATGAAACCTAGAAAGGGTGAACAACGTGCGTTTGCAATTAAAGCATTCTACAGAATAGAGATTGTTTGACAGCTGCAAGAGAATCGTTTACAGTACCATCGGAATGATGCGGTGCAATCAGTCAGGTTGAGTTATTAAAATCAGGATAATTTTTTTAAAAACTGGGTTCGCATTACAAAAGAATCCTCCGGGTAAACAAAGGAATAAAATTACATATGAAAATAATTGCATTCTCTACTGTCGCTTTTCGGTTTCACATGGTTTATAGAAACACCACAGATTTCGAAGAATAGAATATAACGATTTTGAAGAATCTTTATAATGATTTGTAACAAATTCAGGTTGTACAACCACTAAACAATATCTAACATGTTAACCGTATGAAAGTTGCCAGCGATTTTTAAATCTTCTTCACAACCGAAAATTTTATTCACAGTATGCTAATGAATGATCATATTTCCACTTAAATATATTCCGGTATCGAACAACAAACAACCTAATGGAATACATAAAAAAAATAATAGGTGTGCAATAGCAACATCTGAAATAATTGGTGCATATTTCTTAGAGAACAATGTTGAGAGCGTTGTTATCGCAACATAGAGGGAAAATTCCAGCTGATTCAATTAATGAAAACTATTTTTGTCTCCTCAAGTAATGATGAAATCTAAAATTATTCCAGATAAAATGGGATGGAGCCATCAGTAATACAGCTAGGGAATTAATGAATGCAATTAACAAAATTTGTTTCAAGCCATACTGTTATCTAGATACAGCGATATTCCTTGCCGGCGAGATCGTCGGAACTCACAGATGTGATTTTTCCTGTAGGGGTCTTTGAAGAGCAGGGTGATCCAAAGAACTTGAAAATTACAAAAGATAATACTCGAAATTGTACATCTCGAAATCACAAAGTTATTGCAATTTCTGCAGATATGTTGGTTGCATCGAGAGATGGAAAACACTAAAACTAAATTTGAAAAATATATGAATCAAAATGAATATGGACTTCAGGATGTAGTATATTAGAGATTAAATTTTTTTATTACATATGAAAATTACCTTTTGTTACACATGAAATGTTATCAATATTATATATTACAACAGATTATATTTTAATAGTAATAAATACATTAACATACCTATAAATATATATATATGCGTGTTAAGACACACACACACTTTTTTTTTGTTTAACCTCTGGGTCCACCGTTAGGTATTGCTTCAGAGGATGAGATAAATGATTTTTAGCGTTCGTGAAAATGCCATGCCTGACCGGGATTCCAACCCGGGTCCTCTGGATGAGAGGCCAAGACGCTACCACTCGTGCCACGGAGGCCTGTGCGACTCACTTTTAATTAAATCATTGGAAGTTACTAAGAAAAATATTTCGAGATTTGTACTAAGAAAGATCATATGTTAGAAATCATATTTATTAATATGTTACGGGGCTGAAAATTCTAATTAGTAAAAAAAGTAATGAAATTAAAATTGAACTTTAAAAACGTTTGTAATATTTCTGAAGATGGCCTATAATCACGTTTAGACAACAAAATCAAGCCATCAGTCATTATCACCAATTGCCAAACTGAACAACTTGAGAAGAGGAAAGCGTCTGGATTTTCAGGGTGAGATAGAATTACAGTTTAATTATTAAGTCATACGTAAAAAAAAAAAAAAAATAATAAATAGAGAATATTAATAAAGTATGCGAAGAACTCTTAAATAAATGTACAACCATTAAATAAAGAAAATTGAAATTTAACAAATGCTCGTAACTCAAATATATGTTTTCGGTAAGCAATCACTACGACCTAGGTCTCCATGGTGGGAGGATAAGTAAAAGAATTTAAAAGCAAATGGTAGAATTGTGATAAATCATTTCAAAGGTTACCGAAAAAAATCTGATGTGGACACCACATGACATCTTGTACGACTATTAAATTACACATAACACATTTTTTGCTGCACTTCATTTAAAGGTATTTCATTTGAAAGTGAGATACAATCCTCCAATTCTTTAATAAGTGAACAGTTTCACAACTGCATTGTGGTGGACATCACATTGCATCACATTTTTTTTGTGGTGTCCGTATCAGCATTTTATTATTATTTATTGATTTTGTTTCACGTCGCTCAAGTATTTATGTGGAGTAAGTGAGAACGTGTCGGATCCGTAACATGCACACATCGATTCAAATCAGACTTCATACATATACATTTTTTAAACTTTTAAAAAAAATTTAAATATATTTGTTACACAAAAAAAAGGAAATGAAGTCGGATTCGAACCGATGTGATTCCCCTAGTAACATCCAAATATTTCATTAAATAAAATTTTATTTGGCTATAACTCTGGAACCAAATTAATAAGTACCACTTATGATATATCGTTGAAAATTTCTTAATGAACTTATTACCGCAGTTAAGAAGAAGTCCAAAATCAAAGTCAAAAAAAATTGGATTTTGGGCTTTTTTGTACACTTTTGGTCCTGACAATTGCAATTAAAAGGGGTGGTGTACAACTAGATGTTACAACAGTCCAAAATCCACAATTTCAATATTCTTCGGCTAATCGTTTTTTAATTATGCGAGATATATACGTAAGTACAGACGCTACGCCGAAACTAGTCAAAATGGATATTTCCTTTGAAATCTGAAAACCGAAATTTTTCGCTATTACAATACTTCCTTTACTTACAAGGAAGTAAAAAACATTAACTATGAACACTGTTCAAAATGGAAGCCGTTTAATGTTTTTTACAACTTTTTTAAAAGTGGACTAAGTTTTTAAGTAACTAAGCAACAGTGAATCACTAAAGAAATACAATTTTGCAAATATCCCTACCTTGAAATGATCTATCATTCGATACAAAATCACTATTTAGTGTACTGTACGCCACCACTTTTGAAACTAGCTGTGAAAAATATAAAATGTCCACCATTTTTGTTGCAGCTGAGGTAACAAATTTTTTTTACTTCAAAATTAATTTTTTTTCAACGTTCTTTAACATAACACAACATGTCAAAACTTTTCCGTTTAATATTATTGAGTAATTTAATAGAGGCTCCATGAGATCTTGAGAGTATGGTGATCTCATACTTAAAAATAGATTTCATATTCTATGTTTAACTGTTGAAAAGTTATTTAAGAGCTTCCTCCTATACTTTATTAATACTCTATATATAGTCTCTCTCGCTGTCCTCTCTCTGATAACAGATGTACGTTATGTTTTATTAATATATTTTAACTGGTAAGATGGGGGAGGGGACCTTATGGTCTCAACCTCGAAAGTTAATAAATAAATCAATCAATCAATTTCTCTCTTTCTGTGTGAGTGAGTGTGTGTGTACGCAGATGTGTACATATATATATATATATATATATATTATATGTGTATACATAGGGAAAGAGAGAAAGGAAGAAAGAGACTGTCTTACGAAGAAAAGAAATAAATTTGATGGTTTAATATAATTTTTTTACTGAAAACTTAAAAAAATAGATCCCAGAACTGTTTCGCTAATAATTTAAAATAAAAAAAATGTTACAACACCCAAAAGCTTGTCTCGCAAAACATTTCTTTTTTTTAGAATTGCATACAATAACTTCGTTAAACTGCCACTAAATAATGTAACAAAATTTGTAAATTTGATTCTGGGAAAATCTATGTAAATAACGTCAACTGAATAACAGAGAAAGATTTAAAGAAAATTTAATTTAATTCATAACAAAAAAAAACACCGACAAATATTGTACTACAATTTTAAACTGAAACAAAAATCATTCCAACAACAGATGTCAAGAAACAAAGTTTTTTTTTTTGTCTTCAGTCATTTATTCCCTATCTAGTGCTAGTCGTTTCATTTCATTATACCCTCTACATCCTACATCCCTAACAATTTGTTTTACATATTCCAAACGTGGCCTGCCTACACAATTTTTTCCTTCTACCTGTCCTTCCAATATTAAAACGACTATTCCAGGATGCCTTAGTATGTGGCCTATAAGTCTGTCTCTTCTTTTAACTATATTTTTCCAAATGCTTCTTTCTTCATCTATATGCCGCAATATCTCTTCATTTGTCACTTTATCCACCCATCTGATTTTTAACATTCTCCTATAGCACCACATTTCAAAAGCTCCTAATCTTTTCTTCTCAGATACTCCGATCGTCCAAGTTTCACTTCCATATAAAGCGACACTCCAAACATATACTTTCAAAAATCTTTTCCTGACCTTTAAATTAATTTTTGATGTAAACAAATTATATTTCTTACTGAAGACTCGTTTAGCTTGTGATATTCGGCAATTTATGTCGCTCCTGCTTCGTCCATCTTTAGTAATTCTACTTCCCAAATAACAAAATTCTTCTACCTCCATAATCTTTTCTCCTCCTATTTTCACATTCAGTGGTCCATCTTTGTTATTTCTACTACATTTCATTACTTTTGTTTTGTTCTTGTTTATCCTCCTCTATGAATCATGAGACCTTGCCGTTGGTGTATGAATCATGAGACCTTGCCGTTGGTGAGGGGGCTTGAGTGCTCAGGGTTACAGAGTAGCTGGACCGAAGATGCAACCATAACGGAGAGGTATCTGTTGAGAGCCAGACTAAGGAATGATTCCTGAAAGAGGGCAGCAGCTCTTTCAGTAGTTGTTAGGGGCGTGAGTCACAATGACTTAAACGGCCATATCAACATCACTCAGTCCTCTGAGTACTGCGCAGCTGAAAGCAATGGAAAACTACAGCTGCTTTTTTTCCAAGAAAATGTGGCTCTCTGCATTTTCATATAGCAATAATGGAGGCGCCTTCCTTGGTAAAATATTCCGGAGGTAAACTAGTCCCCCGTTCGGATCTCCGGGTGGGGACTACTAAGGAAGGGGTCACCAGTAAATTAAAAAATAACATTCTACGAGTCGGAGCGTGGAATGTTAGATGCTTAAAAAAGGTTGGTAGACTAGAAACAAAATAAATTATTAAAAACAAATTAAATAAGACGGTAATTTTATAGAATCATATAAATTTCATTGTGATACGGTAAAGGTTTTTTTTTTACAATGATTTTCTAAAATATAAGTGAGATTCAGTTTTTTTAAGAACACAACTATATGAAACCACTAAATTTAACCTTTAAGTTAGAAGAATTTCAGTATATCTTTATTTTACCCTTGGAGAAAAAATTAGAGCGACATTTTTATAATCTAATTCGAAAATGAAGCATTCCGGTTCCATCTTTATAAATATTTACGTAAATATTTTATTTATTTTCATTTGAAGAACATATAAAATAATCTTTTTTGCTACTTTTTACTTTAACCTGAATTAGAATCTGCATGAAACGCTAAAAGATAGGTTTCTAATTATTTTACAGTTAACGGTAATTTTAGAAGTAATTATGTTTTAACCGTAATTAATTATGTATAAAAAAGTTAAACATATTTGTATGTTTGTTTTAAAATGTTAAGTAAGAGAATTTCTATATCAATGAAAAACCATTATTTCATTTAATTAAATAATTGCTAAAGAATCCTGAATGAATAAGCGAGTGTTAATTAACATAAATATTGACGTTAGTTAATTGTCAAATTATTATACTCTGAATTTAATTATTTTAACTGAGATATTACAATGCAAATCTGTTTAATAATTTAAGTATCATTTATATTAATATATTTACAAGTACTTTAATTAAATCTAAAGTACAAGTCACTAGTTTTAGTAAAATCAATCAATCTCAGTTTCACAAGTAGCTTATACTATTTACCTAAATCAAACTTTCCATTACGTCTTGAAAGCGGTATCATAACGATCAGGTTATTTCAATTAAACCTATTGAGATTAAATTTAAAAAAACTTTTAACGAATATATTTTTTGGAACTTTTTAAACACACGAGCGCACGCGCGCGCGCACACACTCACACACACACTTTTTCAATCATTTTTTTTTTAAATGTTTTAATATTTTTCAACTTTCCGGGAAATTTTAAAAACATTTGATTGCAAAATAAATTATCACCTTGTCAAAAAATTAATAAATACAAAAAAATTATTGTAATTAAACTTACACCAAATTATTAACAGCAATCAGAAGTGATCTTGATCAAACTTACCTGAAAAAAAAAAAAATAAGTTAATAACTTTATCAAACATGACCCGTTGGTACGATTATACAAAAAAATAATTAAAATATAAATAATAATTAATAAATAAATAATTAATGTATAAATTAGTTTTAATATATAATTAAAATATATGATTTGGTCTTGCCCGGCTAATATATAATTAAAAATATATTAATATATAATAATTAAATAATCTTAATTATATAAAATATAGTGTGTCAAATATATATATATATACACAGTTTACATATTCTAATTATGACAAAGTCTAGTTAAAAAAAAAATGGTTATTTTCCTACCGATGGAATTCGTTTCCGATAGCGCTAGAAGGCATTAAAAAAGATTGTGTGGGTTTTTATATTTTAATTATTTATTTTATAAGTTAATGTCAAATAAAATAAATACAAAAACAAACATTTATAACAAAAAAATTTATTTTTAAGATCAAGAATATTTTTCTACTATTAGCGGCTTTTTCATTCAACATATGTCTACAGTATATGATTAATTTTGATTGTTTGTGTCTCTCCTGTTAACATCAGAAGGCGTACAGTAAAAAATTATACAAAATATGTAAAATGGTTTTTTTTTGTTGCCTGATTAATTAATTCCATACATAAACTTGACCGTGAGAATGTGGAAAATTAATTTTTTACCGTATGAAAAATGCTTTGCCTGACCGGAATTCGAACCCAGGATGTCCGAATGAAAGGCCACAACGCTACCACTCTGCCACGGAGATCGGCTTTTCAATCATAAGAATGCAATTCAAGTTCGAACAAAATTAAACACAGATTAATATATATATATATATATATATATATATATATATATATATATAGTATATAATTATCAAAAACAGAAAAACCAAAATTAAAAGTTAACACATAAACAGAGAGAAAGAGAGAGAAAGCGAGTTTATAGATAAATTATGGAACGCTTAAAATACTTAATTTAAGAAATGCATTTCCCACAAAACGATTTATTTTTCTATGTAAACATTACGTAGGGTGTGTTGTACGCCACTTTTGAACCTATTCAATAATCCCCATTTGGATAAGGTTGTCGTAATCCGATTTTTTAACGCCAAGATTTTTTTTTCAATGCCCTTTAAAATGATTTGTCACAATTCCATAATTTTTATTTAAAACGTTTGTTTAGCTCCAGTACTAGCTCACTGGGAGCTTGGGATGTGGCTTCCGTGTAATAATCGCTCGGACACGGTATATTTGTTATAAACAAACATATATTTCTCAGTTAAAACACTAAAGTTTCCAACTGCTACACGGCAACTGGCATGAATACCTGAAACACAATGCAGTAATTTAAATATTTGATTATAAACGGACGGCCCTAAGAAACCGTAAAACATAGATAAAAACATTTCATTAGCTCCTAGAATAATTCGTATGTTAGCCCCCAGCTTAAATTTGAGTATAAGTGAAGCGTAACAGATACAATCCACAAGGATGTGATGCACTGTCAGCCGGCAGTCGCAGTCAGCACAAAGTGGTGCATTTCTTTGAGTCATCAGATGTCAATGAGTGAGCCTCGTGTGTCCTAATCGCAGACGGCTATCATAACCTCCTCTCGATGCTTATTTCTGCATGAGGAGCTCCACGATGAAACAGTTCTTATCTGGGTGAAGTTTATTGTTCATAGTAGCATTCCAATTACTTTTCCACTCATCATGAACCATCCTCTTCAGGAAGAAGACAAGACCTTTGAAGCGACGAAATCGGTGAAAGGAGGCTGGAAACAAGTCTCCTTTGCCGTGCTCTCAGCGCGCTCATTGCTTGAAATCCTATTATGGCTGGGGATCCAGCGGACGGTCACAGTTATATTACGGTAGGTCATTTGCGAAATAATACGCTGAATCTCACAGTCAACAGGGTATATTAATATTAATAAATAGATGCAAATTATTTAGCGAAGTAATTTGAAATTTGTAATAAAAAAATAAAATAAAAATTGTAAGTAAATTACTATATAAACTTTGTTATATAGAAATTTTAGTTGAATTTGGACTAAATTAGAGCATACTTTGAAAAAAATATTGAAATCAAACGAATATAGTTTGAAAGAGAATCAATGGTTATTTCTGTCACTGGTTTACGATGTAACGGAAGTATTGTAATCGCAAAAAATTTCGGTTTTCAGATTTCAACGGAAATATCCATTTTGACCATTCCTGAATTTCATTTTTACTAGTTTTCGGGGTGACGTTTGTACATAAGTATGTATCTCGCATAACTCAAAAACGCTTAGCCGTAGGATGTTGAAATTTTATTTAGAACGGTTGTAAGATCCAGTTGTGCACCTCCCCTTGTGATTACAATCGACTGAACCAAAGGTGTCCAAAATAGCCCAAAATCCAAATTTTTTTTGATTTTGGACTTTTTCTTAACTGCAGTAATAAGCGCTCATTTAGAGCTTTTCAACGATATATCATAATTGGTACTTATTTTCATTAGTTCTAGAGGTATACCTAAATAAAAGTTTTATTAATGAATTATTTGGCTCTTACTAGGGGTAGGCACATCGGTTCTAATCCGATTTCATCTCCTTTTTTTTAATTTAAATATATTGATTTATTTTTAATTATTAACTTCTGGTTGTAAAAAAAATGTACGATAAATAATAATTTAATAATAACAATAAAAAAATTATATATATGAAAAAAATATCAGAATATATTAGTAAAAAATATGTTATGTAACTTTTCATTTAAAAAAAAAAAAATGTGCTTATGAAATATAACAGGCGTACAAGGAAGTCATGTGGTGGTGTTCACGTTAGATTTTTTTGATTTATAATTCTTAACAACTGACCAATCTATATATACTAGATGACATGATTCATATAGACTACTACTTATAAATATGAGCTAAAAACCTTGGTAATACAGAAATTTGTATTACTTTTTGCGACTAATTTACAACTTTTGAGTAAAAAATCTTTTAATTGTATAATATTATTTAACTTCATATCAACACTTTATAATAATCCAAATTTAAACACCAATAATGACAAAAACTCAAAAAATCGTTTACTTTAAGAAAGTAAGGAAAACTCATAAGTTTTCCTTACTTTTTTAGATCATAATCTATCAAGATTGTTGTAAGAAGAATTAAAAAAATGAACATCAAACTTGGTTCCTTTGAAAAAGAGTAAGATCTGAAAAAATATTCACTTTTTGGAAGACTTTTACAACTTTTACCAAATAAATCGAAAAAAGAAGAATATTTCTTTCTCTCTGAAAACTAATTTTTGTATTCAAAATTAAAAAAAAAAAATATTTTCTTTTCAGTTACTATTAATATTATTGTTTTTGAATAATTAACTATTAGATTAATTAATCAAGTCTAAAATTAACAAATTAAAACGAAAAAAAAAGACAAACGTGAACATTAAAAATTTATTTTATTTTTTTAAAAGCTTTTGAACTAACTGTAATTCAGTGTTTGTCTCATGAAATGACACATATTACACAAAGATAGTATGATATTTTATCATACTTTTATGTTGGTTTAGTGGAATGTAGTTACAACAAATGGATAGATGGACGAGCGTAAAAGTAGGTGGACATGAAAATATCATTCGGATGTATCCCCTTTACAGTAGTACTATTATACGTTTATTCTAGTCAGCTTTCATGAACAATATATCTGAGCATACATATTTCATACCGTCCCTGCTGTCCACCGGCCTCAGTATTTATTTATGTTGAGACCCCCAAACGGAGATCGTATATTTTTCCTTAGAGACTCTATTTCTTTTCTTTACTTTATCTTGTCTTTTTACCATCTTCCACATTAGTCGTTAGCCAACTTAATAACACGAACACTGGTTCTCAAGAGAGAAAAACTGCATAACGAAACTGTTAGTATTAGTGCTATAAATATCCTACTTCGTCTCCTCGGTAAGAAATTAATACTTTTATCACATAGATGGTGATAAAAATGAAATAGAAATTATTTCTCCAACAAATCAATTTTTTTAACTTTTTAAGATAAAATTAGAAGACATCCTGATTTTCAGCTGTTTCAGCTCTCATACACAATCACAGTAGAGAGACATGAATTGATATTATTAGTTTATGTTTATTTATTTTTTTTTTTTACAGCTCTCACACACAATAAAAGATATTGTGCTATCGTAGCCAATAAAATATATTTATATGTAATCATAAAATACTTTTACAAGTTGGAAGAGTTATTTAAATAACATTTAACTATACTTTGAGAAATCTAATATTTAAATACTACAAGCTAAAGTCGACCAAAATTTCAATTTACACATTCTTCAAGTCCAGATTTAATGTTTTTCATCAAACGAAGCAACAAATCCACAGAAATTGCCGTAATTTCGTGATGAATTTTTTATTTGAATCCTTCAATGCTGGTGGATCATTAGGGATTTGTCATGGCTCAAGGAATAAAAGGAGTAAATTCATTCATCGATCGTTTGGCTGTGTCATCTACCTCTTCATCCTATTTCAAATCTCTGGACTTATTTCCGATTTCATGGCTACTTGGGGGAAAAAGATTTAATTCAATCATTTGAACATTTTGTTCTGGTATTAGGGTAACTGAATTCTCATCATTGTTTTCTGAGAAATATGGACCAGTTACTTCGGAAAATTTTTTTGCACACCATACGGGTGACTTTAGTAATTTGCAATGTTTTTTTTATTATTTCATTAGTTGAAATCTGTCTGATTCATCACTCAAAACATATATTGTGTAAAACGTTTTTTTTAACGTTTATAAAATTCAAAAGCTTCTAGTAAAAGAAATTGCCAGCACTATATGAAATTTACGGATAAGATTTGTTTATCTTGATGAAAAAAACCTTTAAAAACAATGGTAGTTTGACAAGCTAAGAAAACCAAAACAGCTGTTACGGCTTTACGTTTTCACGAGTTTTCAAGTAGTTTATCGTTGAACCGGGATCTTCAAAATTCTGCACCAAGACGTTTATGTCATGGTTAACGACACTGTGTCATTCCGATCAATTTAAGTGACTATGAGAGACAACTGTTTTGCAGCTGTTACCATTTTTGTAGAATGCTTAGTAGTGTATAAATAGGAGAGCGGCGTCAGTTTTGCCCTCTCCTTCCGCGGGGAGCGCTAGTGTCGCGACCGCCATGTTGGTTTTTCCCTTTTGACCCTGTGGGAATTTCCCTTTTCCCTGAGCAGGATGTTTGAAATTCTGCAGGGTAGCCAACTTTGGTAATGTGTGTTCGCTTTGAATATTATTTATAATAGTTAATTCATAGGTTGGTACTGCTGTTGTGTACTGGTGGGTGTTTAAATATTATTTTAAAAAAACCAGGTCGGCTAGGGATGAACCTAGACTCACTCAGCTGCAGCGGCTTCCCTGTGTGGATAGTGAAATAGGTTGTATATAAGTCGCGGTCGACGACGGCGGCGGCGGTGATGGGTAGCCCAGCCGCCATCTTGCGACGTCACACCTGGCGCGCAATACGGTATGCCATCGTTTGACGGTAAGTATGTGTGTGTGTGTGTGTGTGTGTGTGTGTGTGTGTGTGTGTGTGTGTGCGTGTGTGTGTGTGCGTGTGTGTGTGTGTGTGTGTGCGTGTGTGTGTGTGCGTGTGTGTGTGTGTGTGTGTGTGTGTGTGTGTTTGTAAAATAATTTTTTCTATAGAAAGATTATACAACAGAAATCTGTACAATACATTTGTATTGTTAGCACACTTAGCATATTCCAATGTTTCCGGATAAAAAGATATTTATGCCGTTTTCGATGGTTCATCTACTATATATATATATATATATATATATATATATATATATATATATATATATATATATATATATATATATATATATATATATAGTGTGTGTGTGTGTGTGTGCGCGCGCGCGCGTGCGTGCGTGCGTGTGTGTGTGTGTGTGTGTGTGTGTGTGTAAACTTGAATGAATAACTTATAATTTCATATTCAGTAATCCCTCGCTATTCCACGGTTCGGTATTAGTAGTCGCAAGAATTTGAAAATAATTCTATTTTATTATTTCCAATGATAAGATCAAAAAAATGTGATGCGAATACCACATGACTTCCTTGTACGCCTATTAAATTATATATACACATTTAAAAAAAAATTAAAAGTACATAAAATTTTATTTAATTAATAACTTTTCATTTTTTTTTATTGTTTTATTGAATTATTATCTATTTTAAATATTTGTTTACAATCAGAGGTTAACAATTTAATAAATTAATATATTTAAATTAAAAAAAAATAGTTAAAAGAAAAAGGAGATGGAAGTCGGATTCGAACCGATGTGTCCTCCCCATCTATATAACTAAATGGTGCACAACTAGATGTTACCAACGGTCCTAAATTCAAAATTTGAACATCCTACGCTAATCGTTTTTGAGTTATGCGAGATGCATACATACGTAAAGACGTCATGCTGAAAACTAGTGTAAATGAATTCAGGGATGGTCAAAATTGATATTTCCATTGAAATCTGAAAACCGAAATTTTATGCGATCTAATATCTAATATCTGATAATCACGTATTATTAAAAGAAATAAAGGTATATGTTAACATGGAGTCTGCTACTCGAAAATCTTTATCCTTCTACGGGTTTTGTAAAAAATTAAATATTTATTTATAATGAAATTAAAAATAAATGATATATTTAGGGAAAATTTATGAATATTCATGTTTGCATGTTGGGAGAAACTCATTATTTAGATAAATGAAAATATTATAGGGGCATGAATTTAGGACAGTTGTTATCTTATATAGGTCAGTTGATCCTAAAGGTTCATTATCAAAATTGCATACAAATTCAGAATTTATTTAGTCCCGTAAGTAAATTCTGCTCTTAAATAATCGTGGACTCACGATAATATGATCGCGTTAAATATAGATTTTACGCTGAAGTAGTTTGGAAACGTAAGTGTAGGAAATTATGAAGCCGGAAATACCGGCAATATTTCAACACGCAACTTCATAAAGTTTTGCACACAGGTATACGTAAGGGGACGCTGAATTACACAAAGTATTCTCCTGAAGCAAGATGGCGTGAATTTGAAGCAATGTTGCTAATTTTAGACTTTCGGTAAAAAGAACAGTCAATCTTAAAAAAAATAATTTTATTCACCTCTATCAAACCAGAAAAAACTGTTTTCGTATAAATGAATATTTTAATAATAATTTTAAAAACAATCATGTTTTCTGATCCGTGCACATAAATATGTACCTAAATAATTTTCATTAACGAGTTATGAATTGTGATTTACCTTGATAGATATTTTATGTATTTAGCATCTTTACAAAATTATTTTATGCGTTTTTATTTTATATGCTACTCGATCAAGGCTTTGCCACAGTTTCTCTTGATTCATCCTGCAAAAGCAGATTGGCAAACACTTTTTTACCTTTGGAATAGCATATCTACTCATGCCTGACTTAATCTCTGTAATGCATTATTATGTACCGATCAGAATAAAAGATTTAATTTATTTGAACGAATCTCGGATAGATAGTAAAATAAAAACTTTTTCGTTTCATTTAAAACTAAAAAACTAAAGTTGAATTACATCTTGAAAATCAGGGTAAAAAAAAAAAAACAAATATTTTAATATACTCTAGTAGAAGCCAAATGGACGTGACTTGTGAGACAGATAAAGTATAATAGATTTTGTTATGTACATACATACTAGCACGTTCGGAAAGTTGCTGTGCAGTATGCTTTAGAATTATGTGGTGCATTCTATTCTTTCAGCATTAGGTTGGTTGCTCTGAGGGTTCATTGGGCGTCGCTCTAATAAACAAAGACGTCAGTTGTTGAGTTGTGACTGAACGTGATTTCGTTTCGTTTATCGGAATCAATAGTTGCGATAAACGTAATGGTTCTTTCGGTAGACGAACGCATTTTTCTCGTTGAACATGTCATTTGTGAAGGCGACAAGTATACTGGTTTAATTTATAATAAGTGTTGAGAAAAGTTTCTAAATACTTCTGATTCCTCACTGGAATGTAGTTTTCGAATTCTTAAAAATTTCGGGCAACAGACTCTGTTGAAGACGCTGATCGAAGCGTTAGACCAATACGAACAAAAGCTGCTTGATATTTTGATTACTATGGCCGAAAGTCCATCAAAGACAATGCGCATTTCCCCTACAAAGTAATGTGTATCCAATAACTAAAACCTACAGATCATGCCAAAAAACTAAATTATTGTCAATGGTTTAAACGTTTAACTGATCAAACTTCCGTACCTAACATTACATTTTTTACAGATGAAGCGTAGTTATATGAATTACACGAAAAATCTTTACATGAAGCGAAAGTTGGAGACTGCGAGTAGAATGCGATTGTGGGTGGAATTTTTTTGAAAATAGAGTTAATAGTATTCATTATTGTGCTGTTTTAACAAACTTCATTAGTCAGTTAACAGAAGTGGAAACCAATCACGATTGCTTCCAACAAGATGGCGCCACAGAACACACAGATAACCGGTCAACGACTTTTTTTACGAAATGTCTTTGGTGAACGAATCATTTCGAGGGGTTTGTGGTCTCTACGAAAGCCCGATCTGACTCCCAAAGATTACTTTCTACGGAGGGCAGCGAAACAAGCTGTGTATGGCAACAGTAGACATTTATTTTATAAAAATGGATATTACAATTAATATCAGTTTCTATAAAATCATGAAATAAAAATACAAATTAATAATTAAGAGAGTTTCGTCATTACACATCCATAATTCAAGTGCACAGCAACTTTCGACCGATTGTATGATTTTAATACATAAAAACATACAAATTAATATATTTAAAAATCTTCCTTTAAAAATTAAATGAATTTGAATTCGAGCCATTTGAAGTTGTAATAAAAAAAGCAATAATTTAATAGTTTTTAAATCACTTATTTTATGTTAAGCTTATAACACAAGCTACTAAATAAATAGATTTTCATAGTGTCCCTATTAAGTTTGTTTTTATAACATTTTTTTTTGGGGATGACTTTTTAAAACTATTATTTTATAAAAAAAATATTTAAACTATTTTAAAAATTATTACACAAATAAAAAGTACAATACATTTTATTTTTTCATTGAAGATTAACAGCTCAATTTGTAGAATAGATTCAGTGAAATGGCTGTTGTGTGATTAAAAAAACTCATAACTGTAAAATATTTTCTATCTCTTAAATCAGAATTTAGAATTGAAAAAATATTTTTACCTTTTAGTAAAGTGAATTTTATGGTTTACTGATTTATATATATTTATTAATTTTTTTTTTAAATAAGTAAAATCTTAAATTCACGCTCCCATATGAAAAATCCGTTTAGAAAAAACGCCAAACCCGATAAATCTGCAAGTCGATAAAGATATTAGAAATAAAGGAATTTCTTTAGGTAGTCGCTTGGCAGACCACGCAATTTTTCATTTAAACGATTTTTACATTTAATTAGATATATAAATTTCATAAGTTATCTAGAAGAAATTTATTAAAAGATCACAAGAGGAACTTAATCTACAAAATTAAAAAAAAATTATCTATATTTGATGATTCTTTTATAGAGAAATTAGGAAAAAAGTAACTTCATGAGAAAAATTCCTAAGAAAAATATAAATAGTGGAACACAAATTCAGAAATAACAAAATTCTTTACAACTTCAATAAAACTGAGAAAATTTCAAGATACCATCAGAAACAAAAACAAATTCTTTGGCCATCTTATGAGAATGAAAGACAAAACACGACCACAGAAGAATCTAAAAACATATTTATATAAAAAAAAAGAAGAAAGGAAATCAACCACCTCAGAGGTTAAAAAATACTTTTTTTCCTGTTTAGCCTCCGAGAATTACCTCTGGTATTACTTCAGGGGATGATATGTATGAATGTAAACGAAGTTTAGCCTTGTATAGTCTCAGCTCGACCATTTCCGAGATGTATGGTTAAATGAAACCCAACCACCAAAGAATACCGGTATCCGCGATCTAGTATTCAAATCCGTATAAAAGTAAACTGCCTTTACGAGGACTTGAACGCTAGAATTCTCGACTTCCAAATCAGCTGATTTGCGAAGATGCAAAAAATAAAAGATATGACAAATTTCATATCTTTCTAGTATTCAAATCCGTGTAAAAGCCTTTACTAGGATTTGAACTTTGGAACTCTCGACTTCTACATCAGCTGATTGCGAGGGCGCGTTCACCACAAGACCAACCAGGTAGTTTTAAAAATGACCTAAAAGATATTAAAATATTTGAAGAAGTAGTACGAGATACAATACCGTTTAGAAATTGGTAAATTTCAAGTGTTTTCAGGAGAAGAGAAAAATGAAATCAACTTCTGGAAAAGAAGTAAGGAAAGAAAAACGAAAGAATCAAGAACTATTGAAAGATCAGGAAAGAAGACGACCAGAAGAAAGAGAAATGAACACAAAAAGTTCCTTCAGGTGGTTTTCAATCGACCAAAAAAAAAGTCTTGTGCATTGAGTTTTATTTCTGAACCGCATACGAATTTGATGGAACTCTCAAATTGTCTAAAACTCAGCAGCCTTAATCTCGGTTGTGTTTTAGATCATCCAAAATTCAAAAACTACTACATCGATTGATTTAATTTTTTGTAGGCGTATGGCCTAATTTGTTGATCCGTGTATTTCAAATTCAGCTAACCCCATTGGCCACCAAACCGATGAAGGGGGTGTTACAAAATAAAAAACTACTAGACTAATGGTTTAGTATACAAACACATCAAAATAAAATATTTTATTAAATTTATCATAATTACCAATTGGAATATTTTTCAAACCGGTATAACGACAAAATTCATAAAAATATTTGGGATAGAGGTGAGGGAAAACCAGGATTCCTGGACAAAGTCGGGTGCCCAACTCATAAATGCATAAATTCTGATAGATTTGAGAACCTGTTCCTTTTTTTGTGGTGTTAAAAACCCTCATTTTTTATTTTTATATTAAGAATTTTTTTTAGTAATGTTTTCGGTAAACCGACTCTGTTGTTTTCCTATTTTTAGTACTTAAAACGGGCTTACAAGAAGTAGAGACACAAATAGATCACAACAATAAGAAAAATATTTAATCTTGGACACATACAACAATGACCTATATCTAAATATAATGTAATCTACTCCAATGAAATGGAAACCAATATTAAGAGTTATGATTTTAGAATGAAAATTTTATTTAGCGAACGGTGCAGAGTACTAATTGATTACATAGAAGTGAAATAGACTGATGAATTTGAAGGATAAATGTTCCTACTGTTAGTAAAACATACATAGATAGCGTAACGCAGCTTTGTTTATTTTAGAAATTGCTACCGTATAGTGGCATACTACATATTCACCGTGTAAGTAACAATTAATGTAGCCTGAAGCTATAAAAAATCCAATGAATATAGTTATTGTACCATAAAAATACAAACTTGATGTACAAAAAAAAAAACACGCCCATATAAAAACCTAACTTCAATCGATTTTAATTATTTTTTTCAATTAATCTATCAATAAAAATATTACGAAATAATAAAATGAAAAATAAAAAATATGATTATAACACGGAATTTTCTAGTCCAGAATAGGTGAAGGGGATTCACAAATGATATAAGACCCAATTATTTTTAACTTATGAAAAAAAATGGTTCCAAATTCTGCCTGTCCACATGTACGAACCTTAAACCTTATTTGTTAACCAAAACCAAATTTATCGATTTCATCAATTCCTTTCGCTATTTTTTTTAAATTTCTTATTAAACACATAAGCTCAAAGTTTATGATGGAAATATGGAGTTTTACATCGTCAATATGAAAAATGCCATGCCTGACTAAAATTCGCATCCGGGACCTTCCGAATGAAAGGAAGATTCTGCCACGGGTATCGGTGAAATATTCTTCAGTAGTTTTATTATAAGTATACAATTTTTATGGAAGACTCAAAAAATTTACAAGATATTTTGACAATCAAAGAATTTCACATAAAACTTACACAAAACTTAAGATAAAAAAGTATCATAATTTTCCATCCCAGAGAGCCTTAAAAGCTACCCTACCCTCGGTACTAATCATCTTTATCACAGATAATAGAATAGAAAAACAAATACTAGTTTAAAAACAGTCTCAGGAACTATTAAACGCCCTTCAAAATTTTCCGCATGATTATTAAATGTCTTGCCTTTGCAGATTTGCTTACTCTCTCAGATAAATCTCAAAATAGCAATACAATAAATAAAATTATTACAAGATACAGCAGAAAGAATAAGATATATTTTGAAAAACCAAAATATGATAAATACCAAAAAATGGCCCAAATTTAAAAAAAAAAACTACGCATAAAAAATAGAAAGCAAACAATGAGAAATTATAGAAGAGATGGCCAAGAATAAAATCGTTCTAAGAAATTAGTAAAGTAAAACAACTGATTTATCTCCATATATAACAGGTAAAATAACATGCAAAGTTGAGGCATTTGCTTACGGTGACTCATCTAAAAGCTTCGACACTGCCTAATGTTTAATTACACACACACACACACTAATGTTTAAATTAACTTCACAACGTCTACACTAAATTGAATATTAATTTCTTTCTTTCTCTCCCTCCAACTGAAAAGCGTTACGTGGAAAAAGAGATAAAGTATAATTGAACAATTACACAGTATTTAGGTAGGCATAAATACACACATGCGCGCGCGCGCGCACACACACACACACACACATTTTTATTAATAAATAATGCGGCAAATTACCCCACATCCTGGGAAGTAGAATTTAATTATTTATAACAATTATTTTCAAAGTGCAAGGTGAAAAGATAAAGATGCTACGATTTGCTGATTATATATTAATTCTAACTGAGAGTACAAAAGCTTTAGAAGATACAATAAATGGCATGGATGATGTCCTACAAAAGAAGTACCGCATGAAAATAAACAAGAGCAACACGAAAGTAATAAAATGGTGCAGAAATAATGTACATGGACCTCTGAATATAAAAATAGGAAAAGAAAAGACTATGGAGGTAGAAGAATTCTATTATTTGGGAAGTAGAATTACTAAAGATGGACGCAGCAGGAGCGATATAAAATGCCGAATAGAAAAGACGAAACGAGCTTGCAGTCAAAAATATCATTTGCTTACAACAAAAATTAATTTAAACCCCAGGAAAATTATTTTTGGAAGTATATTGTTGGAGCGTAGTTTTATATAAAGTGAAACTTGCCGATCGGAGTACCTGAGAAGAAAAGATGAGAAGATATTGAAATGTAGTGCTTTAGGAGAATGTTAATCAGATGGGTGGATAAAGTGACTAATGAATAGGTGTTGCAGCAAATCAATGAAGAAAGAAGAATTTGGAAAAATACAGTTAGAAAAAGAGACAGATTTATAGGTAAAAAAATTAAGTCATCCTGGAATAGTCGCTTTGGTATGGGAGGGACAGGTAGATGGGAAAAATTGTGCTGGCAGGCAACGTTTAGAATATGTTAAGATTATTAGGGACGTAGTATGTAGGGGGTATACCGAAATGAAACGACTGGCACTAGGTAGGGAATCTTGGAGAGCTGCATCAAACCAATTAAATGACTGAAGACAAAAATAATTATTTATTTGTAAATAAATATATTTCTACATTTTGTTTTTGTTAAGTACCTAAGGATAAATACAAAAAAAAAAAAGATTTAATTCAAAAAACCAAAACGTTTTTAAAGTAAAAGGAAAAACACGATAAAATGGCAAAATTCCATCCCTATCTGTTTTTAATAATTTAACTTTTAAAAACTACCTATAAAAAATTATTCAGAAACATTACAACTACCAAGTCGAAAGTGACCCTTCAATTCCTAAATTAAATTCTATTTATTTTATAGAGAAACAACAATACCTCGATAATCAATTAATATTTATTGGTATTTCCTACTACTTCCATTAAATGGCAATGGTAACTTCCATGGTATATCATTGATGTAAATTAAATATTATTTTTTAATCATAATTATTGCCATTTTAAAAATAATACATACTGACTTTGTGAAAGCAAAACAAAACAAAAATTATCAGTATTCACCTAGTTTCTACCAGAAACGTTAGTAAATAATGAAATAGATGCATTACTAAGTTAAAAAAAACAAATAAAAGGGTGAAATATCTTTTTTTTAAATGTATGAAAATATTATGAATTCAGTTGGGGAAAAAAAGGATTGGAACACGGTCATATAAATGCATAAAACAATGTTTCACTTTTATTAAACGAAGTAGTCCATGTATTTATTGAACGGTATTAGAATGGCGGAAATGAATTTTTATTGAAAAAATTATTTTTTTTTCATTTTAAGCGAAAAATGTAACATCGGATTGCAATGATTTATACGTACTGTGACTTTACAGTATATCATCCATCATGCTACATTTTTTATAGTAAACTTCAAACATCATTTAAACATACATCAGTGAATTCGTAAATATTGTATGTTTTTCAGATTTAAAATTATAAATTAACAATTAGAATAAATATTATATTTATGTATGAATTTAAAAATTTTCTAATTATTAAAATGATAAACTTTTAAAAATTTCAAAGATGAGCGATTGGTGTAATCTTTTTGCGTTTGATGTAATATGGGTAAAAAATAAAATTAACTAACTTATTATTTATTACATTTAAATTAATAATTCAAATACGTAATATCCATGGTTATTTAAAATGTTAAAAACCTCACTTTAGAATTGAAGGAAATAAGAAGCGTTGGTGAAGAGAGGAACCCGAATAATGATGACTAAAACAGGAGGAGGTTTTCTTACCACTCCATTAAAAATCCTGAATTATTTAACAATTCATATCAAAGGTAAACAATAAATAGCTTTAATTAACGGCGAGAATATATTTCCTGATAATCTGTAGTCAGAATGACTACGGGTCACGACTGAAGACATTTTCTCAATTCTATCTGTATATATGGTTTTTTTTCAAGTTTGAAGGCTCTTTTTGTAAAATATTTTATTGAAAAAGTTTCTGTGAGAAGGTCAATCAGTAAGAGAACAACACATTTTCGAATTTTTTTTAATGAAATATAATCACGTAAAATATATGAAAACATTTGTATGTTTTTATATGATTAATACTTGTAAAGGATTGTTACAGTATAATAATAAAAATAATAATTAAATTTAGTCAAGAAAATTAACTGGAAAATTTATTATTATTTTTTGATACCGGTAAGGGACAACTACTTGGGGTGTACTGTAAATCACTTTGAGAAAACATGTTATGAAAAACATTAAATGGCCTCCATTTTAGTTATCTTTTTCGAAAAACCTAACCGAGATCAAGATATTTGACCTTCAAAGGCTTTTAAAACTGTATTTTACGCACTAACTTTTCCATTTCAAATAACTGAGCTGCCCGTAGAGGCCTCCTGGGTGCTTGGGTTTTGATGGCCTCTTACCGACAAATAAATCGTTTGAGGTAGAAGCATTTGCCAAAATTAATTTTTATATTTTTAACTTTAAAAACTATTAAAGGGTTTGCATACTTTTTTAACATTTTCTTTCTCTCTTTCTACATTGTGAAAGCAAAAATAGGTACATTGGGTGATCGAAAAAGGTTGCAGCAATAACAAAAAATCATATTTCTTTGTAATTTATAAACTGCAAAATAATCGGGATATCATCAAGTTTTTTTAGACTTGTTCGGCCGTCACTTTGAACTGATGCGCACAACGGCATAACTTACAACGCCTGTGCGCCACTATCAGTGCAATGACGACAATTCAGCAAAAACCACAGCGCGTTTTGTGATTGGCGGAATATAAATCAGTTATAACTTATTCAACGGACTTTCCGGCGTGTTTGTGGTAGTGCTGCTTCACACAGATATTATTTAGACGGTGGTACAAGCGAGCAGTTTAAGAAATATGGCAAAGTGAAAAACTCCCCCCCGGATGTCCCCAAAACGAGTGATAAAGCAGTTGGGCAAAAATGTATGAAATCCAGAAAGAGTTTGAATCCAAAATTTATTCCGCCACCATTTTGGGTACAGATATCGTACCAAATATTTATTTATACCATCTTTATTGTCTTAAAAAGACCTTTAAAATGATCTATCACACAGGGATGTTACCATTTAAAATATTTGAGTTACAATCACTGAGCCCCCGCCCGCAAGGGGTTGAAATTTTATTTCTAGTCAAAAAGTAAAGTAGATGATTGGTATCTTATCCTCAAAGTTACAGTATTCTATCTGGAACGTTTTTAAAGTTGTTTAGGGGTTTCCATACTTTTGAGTCATTCTTTATACAGGCCTACGTTTAAAGTTTTGTGGTTCGGAAATCACCAAAACTGCTATATCAATTTTATTGAAATTCTAATATGCTTTAGAGTAGTGTAGCTGAAGTTGAGCACGTGAAAATTTGGTGAAGATTCGTTATTCTTGCGTTACACCCAATTTAAGGTCGAAATAAATCTGAGATTATGTTGACTGTGTAACAGTCGCAGTGGTGAACGAGTTGAAACTTGACGCTTGTGTGTAGTAGGATCTAGTGGTTAATTGAACGTACGAGTATGTAGTGTGTTCTACTCTGAAAACCAGTGGTTTCTGAATGCGAAACAGTAAGGGTGTCGGAAACGAATAGGTTTCTTAAAACTTAATTTTTTTAAATTAAGTTTTAAGAAACCTATTCGTTGTGTAATAGTTGACAGAAATAAAATTGGGGAATACATTTAGAACACTGATTTTGTTAATTAATAGCTTCAAACGTATCGATAAATATGAAGAGTGAATTTTGATAAAATGTTGCACCACATTATGTAATACTGACTGAAATAATTTAATTTTTTATCATTAATTGTTAACAATTTATGCATCCAGTAGAAATTGTACATTACATTCTTTTTTCTTCAGAAAATTTAAAATAATATAAAAAGATTTTAAATACAGAGAGCTACTGTCAGTAACACAAATACATGTTTTTTTGATTCTGCGGGGTTTTATTTTGTAGAATAATAGTACATGTGTAAAAAGGAGCTGTTACAAAAAATGTCTAGGAAGTCAAATAAAGTAACACTGATAGCAGAAAGTTCTTTTCTTCAATTTTAAATGCAATTTACTGCAGTAAATTTCATTGTGAGTTTAAACCCGCATGATAGCGTGACATCTTGAACTAACTGGTATGAGTCTTTGGAACGTGGAAAGTGTAGAAGGGAAGTAACTACAGATTAGAATAGTTAGATAGTTCATTTACTTTTGTTTTTATTATTTTTTTATCAACACATAACAGATTTATGGCATTCCATATTAATTTCATGGCATTAATGAGGTTTATATTTTTTTATAATAAATTTTATATTAAATATTTGTTTTATTTTTTAAATCAATTTTATATTATACGAAATTTGTATATTTAAGCAAAATGTTATGTAAAATTGATTCAGTTGAAATTTCTGTTGTAATAATTTTAAAAATTTGTACGTTAAATAATAAAATTTTGTTAAAAAATTTCAACATAATATCTAAGAGAATGCTTCAATAAATTAATTCGTGTAAACAATAAACAATTAATAAATAATGAAAAGAACGGTAACAAAAATAAATTTAATAATATTTTTTTGTAATTAAATGTTAACAAAGTAAAATTATAAATTAATTTATTGAAACTGTACTGATAATTAATTAAAATATGACACAAACTGATGAATGTCAAGAACATACTGCTGAACGTATTTCAGCACACTGAACTTAGTCTCGGCATCATCAGTACCAGAAGAATTTTTACTGCACTACTTTAGCACAAATTAATGTATGGTAAATATTTCGTTAATAAACTGTATACTTTTTTAATGTACAAAAGGTACAAAATTTACTTGTTAGAAATTTTACCGTAAGTTTAAATTTTTGTCATTGGATGCTTAACACAATGTGTAATATTTACGGTTTTGTTTAATGATGAAGCTACATTTACTCGAAGTGAAATGTTTAATTAAAAAAAGTCACATATGGAATCACAAAAATCTACATGGTACCGTCAAAACTGGAAACAAACACACGTTCCACGTAAACGTTTGGTGTGGTATTATGGGAAATAAAAATTGGAACAATTTATTTTCAATGAGAATATTTCGGTGCTTTAAATTTTTTTAAGAAAAATTTGTCAGATCTAATGAAAGATGTTTCTCTGGTAAAAAGAAGGCAGATAATTTTCCAGTATATGGGGCAGTTCCAAAGTTTTTTCTAGCAGTTAAATAACACTTATGCAAAGCGGGTCGAAGGTGGTATAATTATCAAGTGGCTTCCAAGATCGTGGATACCGGTGTTCTTTGATGGTTGGGTTTCAATTAACCACACATCTCAGGAATGGTCGAACTGAGACTGTACAAGGTTACACTTTATTTATAGTCATACATATCCTCTAGTATTATCTGAAAGGTAATTACCGGAGGCTAAACAGAAAAAAGAAAGAAAGGATTCTAAGATCGCCTGACTTAATGCCTCTGGACTACTACCTGTGGGGCCGCTTGAAATCATTAGTTTATGAATAAAAGTGCAATACAACAGAATAGCTATTTACGAAAATTCTCAGTGCAGTACAAGTAATACAATAAAACACTGTTGAAATATCGAAAGCCACCAAAATCATTGTTCGTCGAACACAGGAGGACTTTCCGCAGAGAAGACTTTCAGCAGTTTATTTGTTTGTAAATTGGTTTTACTGTTTATGTTTGAATTTATAATTTTTCTGAAATATTTAATTTTTTTTTTTTTTATTAATGAATATTCTGTTTCGCTGAATAACTAGTTGATATCTACCACATTCTGATAAGCTGTATTTTTAATAAACTTGGATTTCTTACGTTAGTATTTAATTTCTGTGGACTTCCTACTGTACTCAGAATAAATCTTTTTATAAATTTTGTTTAAAACTTTTACGCGTTTATTATCGATTTTACAAAGTTATTTTACGCCAAACATAAAATAGAGTGTTTTTCGACCTCAATATTTTTTATTTTATTACAAATTTATCAAAAATTACTAAAAATACAGTTACTCAGTGATTTGGGTCCCAAGAATTACAGCCTGTCTTAATTTTACCGAAGGCGGTTGAAATCAGGGAAAAATATTTCGACAGTTGATCTACACTTTCAAAGCGTTTCCGAACCTATGTTTATAAAGTTAATGTGATCAATGAAAACGAGTATTGGTTAAATTATACATATATAAGGTATATAAAATTTATAAAAAAATTATTTGTAACCATCTGGAAAACATTTTGATTTCTTTAGAATAATTTATTACAATATAACCTACATACCAAAAATGATTAAAAAAAAAAACAGTTACTAGAATGAAATACACAGAAATGAGGACCTTTAAAATAAGTTTTAAATGAGTACAACTAAATTTCATTTCATATCTAGTCATTTCATAACCAGTCACACACAATAGTAAAAATTAATTTAAAAAAAAAAAATCAGAAGTACTCTCCAAAAAACGTCATCTAAGCAGTTTAATCTATGCAAAGCACTGAAATGAAATGATAAACTTACAATATAATCTGTACAAGCGGATCCGTGTGAAAACTTTGCAATTTAAATTTTACAAAAATAAAAACAATTCACGTTAACTGCAGTAATAATTTACTTCTAAATGAGGAAAAGTAAGTACAATGACTGAAATGTTACAGTAACAAACTGTAGATAACAGTAGAAAACATGAAAAATATGGTTGGTACAAAACATTAGTGCAGATTCTGGTTGTATCACCGACGACGGTGGCGACTTGACTTATCAATGGACTAGTGAAACAAATTTAATTTTTAACTAAATCTTTGTTCTTTCAATACTTTTTCTTTTTCGTCGTAATCTGTTTGATTCACACTCGGGGGATAATTCCCTATCCAGAAATACCATATTTATTTGCATTTGTCTTGATGGCATCTTATAAAAGGTGCAAAACCTTCGTCTTTTCTTACCGTATATAAGAAATTATAATTTTAAGGTGGCCACGCTGTCAGGGGAATCATGGACTGTTAGCGTTCCTTTACATAAAATAAGTTAATTGCCGGCCTCCGTGGCGCGAGTGGTAGCCTCTCAACCTTTCATCCGGAGGTCCCGGGTTCGATTCCCGGTCAGGCATGCCATTTTCACACACGCTACAAATCATCTATTTCATCCTCTGAAGCAATATCTAACGGTGGAGCAGGAGGTAAAAAAAGGTACTCTTCGTACTTTTAGTCAAGGAAGATCGGTGAAAATTCACGTTCACCTTTTGTCAATTACCTTTGTGGACAATTAAAACTAACTTACATAGAAGAATACTCTACGTATACAACAATGTGTGAGTATAAAGGGATTAAAATGAGTGTGTAGAGATTGTCATACAAAATTATTTGGTTCAGTTAACATTACAAGACATATTTTAATTCTAATTTTTTTTATATTCGTTTTTATTATTTCTTTTATAATTATTGAACAATTAATTCATCAAGCGTTCTTAATTGTTTTAAATATTTGTTTATTTTTATTATTTCTAGATTATTAAAATTAAGATCATACTTGTTTTACTAAACCCGTATAAATAACGGTAATCATATCCATCGAATTATTATATATAAAATTTGAAACGTAAAATATAAATTTTGTTTTTGTTTAGAGAACTTGTTATATATGTTGCATAATTTTAGTCATGCACAGAACTCATGCACTCAAGAACAGTGTGCTTTGTCCGACTGTGTAAACAATTGCGTACAGAAACAAAGCGCTTTAATGAATAGTCTACTTCACAGTTAACGGTTCAAAAAACATCATACCGCTAGTAATTAAGTTAGTGAAGGTAATAAATCCTTGCCAAGTTTTAAGCTAATCATTCGGTCATTACATGTGCCACCCAAAAAGTTCACTAAAGATCAGTATAGAATTTCTTTGGCAGCCTTACTGTGAGTTTTAAATGCTATCCGAATTTAATGTTTAAAAACCATATTTTCACGAGTAGTAGGAAAAGATAGATGTACTATTTCGAATAAGAATTATTAATGGTTTGTTTGAGTGACTGGTTTTTACCCTTTTTGTTCTTTTTAATAAAATCATTGTGGAATACACAAACAAGCTACACAGCTACAATACGCAGAGACAGTTAAAAGAATATGATATTTATAAGAGTACATAACGCATAAGGCAATTTTTAAAGCTCAAAATTAATTAAAAGTGTGTATGATTTTAGGGTATATCGAGAGGGGGAAGCGATAATAAAAAATACAGTAATTAAACACATGTCCTTGAATAGTTAAAAGTAATAAATATTTTTAGCATGTCGTATCGTGCTAATTGTATTGGTTAGGAAACTGAAGGGGTTACGGGTGACGGGAGAATGACGCGGCTCAGGTAAATAGATTCACGGATCGTCTGCGTGACTACATTTTGTTGGATCCGTACCTGGTACGAACGGTACCGTTAATATCTCTATTTTATTCACATTTTAATAATTTATTATTATTATTTTATACTAGAAAAAATTCTCTATAATCCTCCAATAAAATAATTAATAGATCAGTTTTATTATTAAGGAAGGGATGAAAATATAAAAAGTTATGTCAAAATCAATAAGTTACGTTGGAATCAAGAATATTTTACTAAAAAGTGTATGAAATTTCACATGACTTCTTTTACGCCTATTAAATTACACACACGCACATTTAAAAAAAAAATAATAGTAATAAGATTTTATTTCATTAATCATTTCTGCTATTTTTCCATTTTTTTTTATTGTTATAATTGAATTATTATTTATCGTAATTTTCTTTTTTTATAATCATAGGTTAATAATTATTAATAAATCAATATATTTAAATAAAAAAAGGAGATGATTCAAATATTTCATTAATTAAAATTTTTTTGGCTATAACTCTGTATCCAATGAAAATAAATACCCCACTTATTTTTAAACTTTTGGTTCAATCGATTGCAATCAAAAGGGAAGGTGCACAACTAGAAGTTACAACAGTCCTAAATTAAAAATTTAAACAATACGGCTAATCGTTTTGGAGTTATGCGAGATACATACGTACGTACAGACGTCCACTAGTCAAAATGGATATTTCCATTGAAATATGAAAACCGAAATCTTTCGCGATCACAATACTTTTTTTACTTTGTAAAAGGAAGTAAAAATGTGGCCAAGGAAACTCAACTGCTGATTGGCTGGAACAGTTTAGTTCATTATACGTCAAGCATCTACTACTAATTGAGCAAATTAAGTACACAAATTCTAAAAAAATCTTTAAGAAATATAACGGAAATTTTACTAATAGAAAGACATGGCAAGTCGATCAGCTCGGCAGGTAATTGACTGAAATAGCTTGTCACTGAAAAATTTATCAAAAAAATCTGCTAATTCCGATTTTATTTATGTATTTTACCCCACAAATGGATCATTTTTTAAGCGTTAATCAGAGTGAGTAGAAGTATTTCAAACAGCTGACTTTACTTTTCTACCAAGCGAAATTATTTAGAATTAAAAAAAATCTAAAAAGATTAACCGATGTAGTGAAATCTGTTTCATTCATTCAAAAAACAATTAATAAATGGAAATTATTCTGTTTAAAATAATAATCAGTAAAATTATTCGAATACTTCATTTACTACGGATGGAAAGGTAAAGATATTGAAGTATCAGAAAAACAATGTAACAGTACAAAAAACTGACAAATTGCGATGAATTTCTAGCATTTCATTCAAGAGGATATACATTCCCGGAATGGATGTGTTTTCGCTTTTTTTAATGACGTTTTTAATAATGCTTTATTTTTATGCTTTTACTCTTCAATTCACTTCACTGCACGTTATAAACAGATTATTAAAAATAATAAATTAAAATAATCTGATGAATAGTTTAATAGTTCACAGGTCAAGATAGTATTAATTTTTCAATAATTATTATTTATAGCAGATCAGAAGTTGAATTTTGTTTAAAATAGATTTCATTTTGACAAATATAGGGAAGAACCTCATGAAAACTATGATACCTCGTAATTATGTCCTTGTCTCTCACAAAACGTTACGAATGTGATAAGGAGTACAATTTCACGCTTGTACAGAAAAATAATATTTAAGTTATATTGTCTCTGAGGTAATTTTTTAGCCAAAAGCACTTAATACACTATTCTCATTAAAAATATATTGTATTTTTGTATTAGAAACTATTTACTATATTTAAACTGATAACTACATTAAAAATATATTATATATTTCTCATTAAAAATATATTATATTATAATCAACATATTATCTTCTTTAAGTACGTTAGTAGTAATTATAATTCCATAGATAATTGAAACTTCCCCCAGTTTTTCCACAAAAATCAAAAACTTTACAAATTTCCTCAGACTAAAATTTAACACTAGCTTCCTTTAATTCAAAGATATTCCTGACGTGATTTTTAATATCAAATAACAATCCTAGACAAAATTTAGACAAAAAAAAAAATTTAAATAATATTATTAATAAATTATAAAAAATTATAAATTAATTTTAGACAAATCCTAGACAAATTTTGTAGCCGTAATTCACAAATAAATCACGTAACCAGAAAAAATAAAACCTTGGACCTAAATTCTACTTCCTGCTAACTTAAAAAAATAGTATTTATCTATGTATGAATTTATAAGGAGGGAATGATTAGAAAATTCAAATTTACTACCTATAAGTTCTTTGTAAATTCACCGATGAGGATGCAAGATTATTAGCTTCTTCCACGAAACTATTTAAATATCAAGAATATTCCTACTCTACATGTCTTTAGCACTATCCTTTGAAGGTTATCTCAGACGATCACTATTTCCTTGGCGTATTCAATTGTTGTAAGCTAGATATAAATGAAGAAATCAGAAATCCCCAGACGGAAATGCAATCACCTGATCTAGTATCGTTTATAGTATCCTAACGAATTATAAATTAGCTAGATTCTCATTACAGCGAAGTGTATAGATAAAGAACTAGCGAAATCTTCTTTTTTTCAATTGGGTTGCATCATTCTCTACTACCTTAAGCGATTACGAAACTTGCCCCATTACAACATATTAACAGTAATGCGTTTTATATAATACTATTATAATTATTAGCTACATATTTATTCATTAAATGAACGGCCGCTACTGTTTTGCTGTCATTATAAAATTTATTCAAATGTTGGCAAGTGTCTTTAAATTTTAATAATGAAATTTCAATTACACATACAAAACTGTTATAAATGTCTCTTCTAGATAATGAAAATAAATAAATTTATAATTAAGAGTGTATTTTTATTATTTAATTTCTTTTGAAAATAATCTGTACACTATAAAAAAAACCTAATCCGAATCACATAGTAGGCGAATCAAATACTTCAACATTAACAAAAAGATGATTGTGGATGGATCTTTAAATTATTTCAAAGTTATACTATAAGAAAGTTATATTAACTTAAACGATGTGAAATCAATAATATAAATTTAAAAGTGCTTATTATAACACATAATCCAATAATTCTGTTCTTTTAAGTCTGATCCCTAATCGGGAATGTTTTTAAGTTTATTAGATTTTTTCTTCTTGTCTGACTTTCTGCGTTCTAAAAATAATAAGAAATTTTGTTTTTTGTATCTAGTTGTTCTATGTATGGAGTAGAGCATTGATACAATTAAAGTCTGGAATCTGGATCTCAAAAAGTGGTGAGACAGAAGTTATGATAGCTCGGATGGTACTAAACTTAATGAAAAGTTTACTCACTTGTAAAAAAATTCAGAGATTTCATACCTTACAGAATTGTTTCCAAAATATCAATAATTTCAAGATTTGATGTTCTTTTTGTTTAAAGATTACGTATGTATCTCAAAAAAGCTGACAACAAAGTTGTAATACTTTCCAGGTATTGATTATTTATTCTTATATAATGGAAAAATAGTTATACAAGAAAACAATTACAAAAATGTCTTTGTAAATTATAATTATATGTTTAAATAAACCAAAAGTGTTTAAAAAATTGGAATTTTTTAATTTCTTTTCTGTTTCCCCTACCACTAAAATCACCTTCAAGAATTTTTTTTTGATTTTTCTACGTTTACAAAGTTAAATGGAAGAAAGTAAACACATTCCCACTAAAAAATGTACAGCAAAAAAAGTTACCAAAGATTTATTTTTATGAGGTGGGTGAATTATAATGGAATTTTATTGTAATATTATCACTAAAAGTTTATTATTTAAACCAAAAATTATTAAGTAAACAAAAAAAGTTTTGAAAAATTAAAAAAATCTATTTTTAAAAATTGATAGGCTCCCCAACCACTAATATTGCCCCTAAAACATATTTTAAAAGTTGTTTGCCTTACTACTGTGCCTAGAAAGACTTTAAACATATTTGGTTAAAAAATTTGTAATAAATAATAAGATAGATATTTTCGATTTTTGGGAAGGGGTAATTAATTTTGTGGCTTTTTTTTAAATATCAAGATAAACATGCATGCGTGTACTGAGCTTAATATAAAGTGGATTAATTTAAAACAATATTTTAGAAAATTGACCCTCAAGCATTTTTTGATTTTTGGGGAAGGGGGAATGTTTAGGGCAAAATAAAAAAAAATAAATGTAAGATGAGCATGCACGCATGTACGGAGCAATGATATAAATTGGGGTTATGTTTGGAAAATTTTGAGCAAAAATTGACCTCTAAAAACTCCTTCCCCTCATCGTGGAGATAATGACCCTAAACTTTACAAACAAATTGTTCCATATAGCTCTAGGATACGTCTAGCTTTAGCTCTAAAGATATGATCCAGGAAAGTTAAAGATTAATAGTCCAGAATAGGTTTAATCTACCTATACATGTTATTTTGCAAGGCTTAGACTTTTTCCAATTGTTTTAATATTTCTTTTTACTTCACATGAGGAATGTTATAAATCGCAAATATCAGAATAATTCAATATTATTCATATCATCATTAACATTATTGGTTCTTATATGAAGCAATGAATTTTTAATTGATTAATTTATCTTATGGAAAATATAAAAATAAATCTTTATAAAAAAAAAATAGAAATATAATACTAGCAGACCCGGCTATGCTTCACTACTGCTAGATTTGATATATATATTATATATATTGATAGATTAAATGAACAGAATTGAAAGTTGAAAAATATTACAAAACTGAACATTACGAAACTTCACAAAATTTAATGTTTCGAGGCAGGCAAACAAAAGATCTATACCGGGGCGGTTGACCTGCCGTACCGGGTGTAAAACCGGCGGATGGGAAGACCGCCTTAGAGTCAAAGACACGTTCCTGGGGCGAGTATACTTAACTGGATGTCTGGCCCAGGGATGTAGGGGGGAAAAAAAAAGTCGCAATCGGATGAATGTTATAGGAACGCATATGAGACAACAAAAAAACATTAATTTTTATATATATAGGGGATTTATTACAGTGCCTTGATTTGTACGGAAACTGAAAGATTACACATAAAATAGGGGTTTTGATAACTTTCATTTTTTCATTCACGAATTATAAAATTTCCAGTTTATTAAATGATTTCATTAAATAATTCATTATTTTTGTTTTTTGTATGAATTCTAAATAATTTTTTATGGATTTCTAGATAAGATTATTTATTCACTTATTATTTTCAGTCATAAAATAAATGTTTTTGTTATTAATTAGGGAAATTTAATAAACAATTTTTTTTCTGGATAGTTGAAAATCTTCTGCTACTTATGCAAGAAATTATGAATTTTTAATAAAAATTCTGTCCATTTAAAATATTTTAAAATTTGCTAAGTTTAATTAAAAAGGATGATTTTGCTAAAAATGAGCCCACTGTTGAACAACAAATTGTAAAAATTTGTTCAATTTTACGAATTTTCAAAAGATTTTGTTGATGGTCTCGTATTCTCAGTTTAAATTAACTGATATACAAACATAAAAACAACTTTTCTCAACAACTGGAAGATTTCAAGATATATCGTCTTATAAATTGAAAAGTGTGAATTAAGATTAACTAGGTGCAAAGTAATGTTTGGTAAAATAGTTCCCGTATATCACGAAATATCACAAAATATCCCGTATATCACTGGGTAGGCATGAAAAACTACTGTAGACTCGATTTGCTATTTATTGGTAGCCAATTACCGTAGCAGATGTTCCAATTAAAAATCAACAAAATGAATAAATATATATAAACACACAGTATTAATAAATTTAACCTTTTTTATAATTATTATTATACTGAAAAATATATTTATAGTTTTATAACGTAGAAAAGATGTCAAAATTTGAAATGATGAAGAATGGGCTTGAAGGGCAAACAATAGGAAACAAATTCCGTAGAGGAAAGACAGACAAGCAAATAAATCATTCATCCTGTCAGACGTTAAGCGAAGAAATTACTTACCAGATCTTTGGTTTTACTGGCATAATTAAACATTCCTCATTCGGTCGTAGTTGAAATTAGGAATAGTGACATAGATACATAAACGCACGCGCGTGCATAAAGTGACACATAAACATAGATGTCACAGTGACTTGTCAAAGAGCATTCATTAAACGTGTATGTTAATGTTTATGTGTGCTTGAAATATAAACGAGTAAATATATAGAACACATATTTATCAATGGATAGTTGCTGCTAGAAAAGCTACAAGCTGGTTAGCGTATGGACAAATTAATAACACTTGTCTTCAAACGTATTAACCAGCTGTATGCTCCGGGTCGATAGTACTCGTCTGTCAGATTCATTCTAAACAAATAAATTTATACTACGTAAAGAACGGGGTAATAAACAACATAAAGAGATAGAGAAACAAAATACACAAAATTAACCAACCGTCTTACTGATTTTGATCCATAAATAAAATAAAATTTGTACTCAAAGTTATTACATAATAGAAATGATCGATAAGAATTGCTCAAAGTGCCTGTACGAAAGTACCTATTATAAAAAATTATTTGTTTATAAATACCATACGTGTAATTTAGTTCTGTTTAAATATATTTTGTTATTTTTTTAAATTTGTGTAAATAGGTGATTTTTTGTTATTGATTTTTCATATATTATTCGATATTATATAATCGATAGGCATTTTGTGTAAAAATTCAATTCGTTGCTTTTAAATTAAGACTGGATCCTAGGTTCGTCCAACACTATTTTTAGTCTCAAATATTTTTGTAATTTCAAAATTTCCATCATCCACTCACTTCATCTACAATAATTTTTAAGTTGTTCTAAGTTCAAATGCCCAGAATGGGCTGAGCGCCGGTCACGTGCCGAGATCGAGAGACTGACGCCTGACAATTTGATTGCATACACAATTGCTTCACCGGATCACTGGAAGTTAGTGGATGAATATGCAGTAGTAGTGCTACGCGACAAGGATACGGAGGACCAGCTCAGAGGAATTTAGCATAGGGATTGGCGGACAGCCCCGGTCGCGAAGGCCGGCATGCCTAGGTGTCCCAGGTTCCAATGAGCGGTCGGAGACTCCATGGGTCTATTAGGCTGGGTTCAAAATAAGAGATAAAAGAAATAGGAGATAAAATAAAGTAGGAGATAAAAAGACCGAGGCAGGTACTATTAAAAGTTATAAACTGAAGGAATTAAGTACTGAGTTCTGGTGAAGAACTGACCGGAGAGCGAATGCGTGACTGACAACCTTCTGCGGAGCCATAGTTCGTCTGCGCTTGTACGGATGGGCTATGGTGATGATGCACTGGGACTCCTGAACCCCCGGGGTTGTGCTACGCTTAATTGCTGATCCGACCTCCGGTGGGGAGGAACGATGAATTAGGAGGTATAGTCGATAGGATGCGGGCACACGTAGGCCCTTAGTAATAACATCTATCCGAACCCGTGCGAGTCCGACACTCCCCAACTTGGGGGTACGAAAATGGTATTTCTCCAAAATGATATTATAATTATTACTTATAATTATAATCTAACAAAACTTAACCTACGATTAACCTTGAATAGCAAGCTAAGTGAGCGTAGGTTAGGTTTAGTTAGATTATATTTACAATTTTTCTACAAATACACTTCCAAATAAGTATTTTAAATATTTCAGTTTCTGAATAAGTTCATTTTCTATTTCTCCAACATATTTTTAATTAAGCGTACACTAGCTATTTTACAAGTATTAAATTTAAAAAAAACTGGCTGTCTGATTCTAAAAAAGACACCGTTTTTTGTCTTCAGTCATTAGACTGATTTGATGCAGCTCTCCAAGATTCCCTATCTAGTGCCAGTCGTTTCATTTCGGTATATCCCCTACATCCCTTACAAATTGTTTTACATATTACAATATTACAAATGTTGCCTGCCTACACAATTTTTTCATCTACCTGTCCCTCCAATATCAAAGTGATTATTCCAGGATGCCTTAATATGTGGCCTGTAAGCCTGTCTCTTAGCTACATTTTTCCAAACGCTTCATTCTTCATCAAATTGCCGCAACACTTCTTCATTTGTCACTTTATCCATCCATCTGGTTTTTAACATTCTCCTATAGCACCACATTTCAAATGCTTCTAATCTTTTTTTCTCAGGTACTCCGATCGTCCAAGTTTCACTTCCATATAAAGCTACACTCCAAGCATATACTTTCAGAAATGTTTTCTTGAAGTTGAAATTAATTTTTGATGTAAGCAAATTATATTTCTGACTTGAGGATCGTTTCGTCTGTGCTATTTGCAATTTTATATAGCTCCTGCTTCGTCCATCTTTAGTAATTCTACTTCCCAAATAACAAAATTGTTCTACCTCCATAATTTTTTCTCTTCCTATTTTTATATTCAGTGGTCAATCTACATTATTTATACTACATTTCGTTACTTTCGCTTTGTTCTTGTTTATTTTAATGCGGTAGTTCTTGCGTGGGACTTCATTCATTCCATATTTTTTAAAAAAAAAACAGCCGTAGTTTTCCATTGCTTTCAGCTGTGCAGTACTCAGAAGATTGTGTGTTGTTGATATGGTCGTTTAAATCCTCCTGACCTACGTCCTTAAAATACGAAGAGCTGCTGCCTTCTTTCAGGAATTATTCCTTAGTCTGGCTCTCAACAGATACCTCTACTATATGGTTAGACCTTCGGTCCAGCTACTCTGTATCACTGAGCATTCAAGCTCACTCACCATCTCATGATTCATCAAGGTCTCATGATTTATAGATAACTTTACACACCTATATCTTTTTTCACGAAAAAATAAATTTCCATATCTACAAATTTTGGAGTTTTGAAATAAATCATTTCAAATTAATATGAGGAAGAGGTAAAAAACAGGATTCATTTTTTATTAATTTAACTTTCAACCGGAATGTTGCTGAAACTACACGTATTAAATAAGAATTCTATGAATTGGAAAACAGGATTACAGTGAAATACCATTTGTGAAAATTTTGTGGTACTTTTGTAGTTTTATGACATCCAAAAATTGTTGTCCAAATTAACTCAAAATCCCTTAAAAATAATTACGTTGAAAAAAAAAACAACTTTTAGGGGAGAAAAAAGTAAAAAAAGTGTTTTACCTACGCTCGCTAACCTCGACTAATTAACAGTAATATTTCTGATTATTTAAATAATTGCAATAATTACTAGATTATTTAAATAGTACGGTAGGTCAAGTTTAGTTAAATTATACTTATAAAATAAATATAAATGGTTATATTGAATGAGTCCCTATCATGTTCACAACTTGATTTAGCAAGAAAAAAATTATTTTTTCAATTTAAAAAAAAATTCAATTTTGTTGGTTTTAAAATTAGTTTTACGTCCAAAATAAAGTTAATATAATGACTGTCAGGGGTGTTTGGAGGGGGCGGAGCCTCCCCCCCATTATTTCAATATATGGTCATAAATGTAAAATTATAAATTTACATTCTTATAACTTTCAAAAATTTTTAACCTTTTATCACCTAAAAATTGTTTTTTTCTACATAAAAATTATTTTTGCCTAATTTTGAGTTGATCTGGGCAAGAATTTTTGGGTGGCAAAAAAGGAAGTACAAATTTTGTTTAAAATCAGCAAACATTGATGAAACGAGTGTACGAAAAACAGTATTTACAAAATACTGTTAAACGAGTTCAACTGTTTCTTTTTTTATTGCATTTAACAGTAATATTAGACAACCGTTGCCGTATTGGATAATCTCTTAGAAAACCAAAAAATTAGTTTTAAAATTTCTAAATAGGATTGCCGACCTCGATTCTTAATACGTTGGCTAGATAAAATTTCACAAGAAAGGTAAAGAGAGTATAAACCTTTTAATTAAAGGGATATCCCAGCTCAAACAAAATTTAAGTTAATGCACTTACGATTAAAAACATTTCACGAAATAAGTTTTAACAAATTTAAACTTGAAACGTACAATTAAATAATATAATGGTTCTCGGACGTTCAACAATCAAGTAACTATCATTATCGATAAAGTTAAGTTTTCAAACTACTTAATTTCTGTTTTTGTACTTATTAAAAATATCGTTTATACTACACTAGTTTTCTAATAAATTTACTGTAATGTTGGATTATAGCCGGTGCCTAAGATCTATGTTATTAATCAAAATGTTAACGTATTATAGTTTCAGTTATACTTTCAGATTCCGTTATGCAACTTAATTTATAATTTTTGTTTTTCAAATTAATTTTATATGTAAACTAAATACTCGATTGATGTTAAAAATATTTAATTATATAAATATATTAATTTCTCAGTGTTTACAATTTTTTCTCTAGATTACAGACTTTTACATAACAAAATTTTACGGTAATATTTTTGTGAGTATATCCATAACGCTGTCATAGGCCACGAAAATAAAACCAAGTTCTATGGTGACTCTTAATAATCGAGCAGTAGTACCTTTATAAAATGCCAATAAACCTTCATTTTTCCAGACAGTTTGTACACAGTTCCATGTACTGCTATATTTACTCGCTTCAAGTCCTTGCATTCGTGTTTTAATAACGTCGACCGGGTTATTAGCGAAAACTGACGTGACACCGGCGATAATACCGAATAAAGAGACGAGCACTTTCGGTACATGAACTGTCGGATCACCATCTCTGTATTTATTCTTTAAGGTTTCGAATAGGTAAAACCTAATAGCCTGATTACTACCTTCTTTTAAAATCGTTGCAGTAACGCCCTGGTAAATTCCTTTAAATCCATCTTCTTTTAAAATCGTAGCGATACTGTGAATCAAACCTCTATATCTTGGTTTTTCAAGTCTTTGATCGTTAATATATTTTACTTTCATAGTTTCCATGGGCGTTACAACAAATATCGCTTCATTTACACCGGCAACAAGACCGCATAAAGCTCTCATTTTTGCATTTAAATTCCCCCTTTCATCCGCAGTCCACGATTTAAGAGTTTCAAACGAACCAAATCTTACAGCTCCTTTCGGTACTGAAAAAAATAAAAATATATTTACACCTCGATACAGCCCGAATACACCTCTTTCTTTAACAGTTTTTTTAATTACATCCATAAAACCATTATATCTCTTATTTTTACCGGGTTGTTCATCCAATTGTAATTGTGTTTTTATGTATTCTGTCGGGTATGAAACAAGAATTTCAGCACCACCAGCTATTCCACCGGCTAAAATTCCCTTAAATGTTCCACCGCTCTCTCCTACGGCAGCTAAATTATTGTACATCCATGGTCTGTTAACTGAATTGTTTGATACTGTATTTTTTTCTTTGTCAACCATTTTAATTTCGTTTCTAAATTATAGTAAAGCAAGTAAATTATTCTTCACAATTAAATTACAACATTATTTTGATTTGTTAAATTATTTTTTCATAATGTAGCCGACGGAGTATATTTATTATTATTATTTTTTTTTTTAAATTTCCTTCATTTTATTTATGTTCCATAATTTTTTTTTATATTCTCATTTTATAGACGGTAACATGTTTACATTTTGAAGTGTTAGTATTTTGTTGCATGGTTACCAGAAACAAACACGATCACAATACTCGACCAAAAAATTTAAGTTAACTTTTTTCTTTTTATTACATTTAATTAGTGACGACATTTAACCTACCCAATTTTTACTGTATAAAAATAAAAAATACTTACAAAGTAGATAATTTTTTTTCTTGACTGAATTATGAATTGTTCATTTCACCTTCGTACATCCAAAAAAATTACACAACAGTATAAAATATGGAAATGAACTATAGCAAACTACTTTGAAATGAAATTTTGCGTTCACTACTTAATAAATAATATTAAAAAATTGAAAGATAAAGGTATAACGTAATCAAGATATGCAATCAGCTGTAAAACACTATTAATACTTTAAAAACGAAAAACATTAATTAAAATAATCATACGTTTTAAAATAGGATTTCTGTGTTTTCCGTTTTAAGAATGATATGTATGAATTTTTTTTTTTATTTACATAAAATAATTAAAACAACAAAATCTTTATAGAATTTAAAAAAAGAGTAACATATTTTTATAATTACTCTAAATAATAAACAAAACGACATACTTAATCCTAATTAAAAGGTAAAATACTTTTCCATTAATAAATCTGTTACAAAACTTCAAAATTAACCTTAACCTGAACTTATTAACATAGTCTTGAATTCAAGTAATATATCTTAAACATTCAAATTTTAATTCAAAAAGGGAGGAGGTCTGAATTCAAGAAGTGTAACTTTTACTTCCTTGTTCAAAGTAAAGGAAGTATTGTGATCGCGAAAAATTTCGGTATTCAGATTTCAACGGAAATATTCATTTTGACTAGATTCGGTGTGATGTCTATACGTATATATGTACCTCGCATTAACTCAAAAACGATTAGTCATAGAATGTTGAAATTTTGGATTTAGGACAGGTGTAATATCTAGTTGTGCATCTTCCCTTTTGATTGCAATCTACTGCACCAAAAGTGTCCAAAAAAGCCCAAAATCCAAACAAAATTGAATTTTAAACTTTTTCTTAACTGCAGTAATAAGCCCTCATTAAGAGCGTTTCAACAATATTCATAAGTGGTACTTATTTTCAGTGGTTTTAGAGTTATAGCCAAATAAAACTTGAATTAATGAAATATTTTAATCTTACAAGGGGAAGGCAAATCAGTCGAATCAGACTTCATCTCCTTTTTTTTAATTTAAATATATTGATTTATTAACCTCTGATTGTAAAAAACGTTTTACAATAAATAATAATTCAATAACAATAAAAAAAAACAATATCAAAAAATATCAGAAGTTATTATGAAATAAAATTTTATGTACTTTTCATTAAAAAAAAATATGTATATGTAATTTTATAGGTGTACAAGGAAGTCATGTGATATCCACATCAGATTTTTACTTTCCGGAAAATATAGCTGCAGCAGTAGCTAGAAAGGATAGTATGGTAATCGATCAACATTTTGGTTGTGGGGAATTTGTAAATAACTCCGGTATTTTGATATCTCCGAGCTGCCTGAACATTTTGTATATATGAGACTCTGAGGACATTAAATTTTTTATTTAATCAGACAAGAGAATGGGGCACTGATAAAGCTCAACTTTTTGTCGAGGGACATACAGTAACTTGAAATTCCATACAGTGGTACCGTACTAGAGCAAACACATTTTGTGTATAAACTTAGGAATGGGATGTGTGTGTATATATATATATATTTTCAAAGCTTACTGACAATTCGTTGGTGGCCTTTACCTATAAAAGTTGGAAAAAATATTCGTAAAGTTCTAATTTCTGCTAAATTTTGACTAAGATCCGACAAGAGGGTACGGACGTACCCCAAAATAATTATTACTTTTAGACTTTTCATAATATTTTTAAACCAGCTTAAACCTAAGCACAAAATTAGATCAAAGTATTTTTGTCCATAATATATTTATTTATGTTATTAAGTTTTAGACTCATACAGGAAAGCATGTGAGGAGTTATCCGACTTCACATACTATCTTTTACTTCTAATATTATTAAATAAATTTTATATTAAAGTGCAAAATTTAATTAAAATGTTTCTTTTAAGGAAACTAGCATTCCCATCACGGCTTCCCCCGCGTTTCTCGTCGCAAGAATTTTATTTTATGTTTTTTAGTCAAGTAACCGGAGACAGATGCAGCCAGTCAAGTCACACATACACTAAACATGGCAGTGGTTGTGTTTTTGAACCACCGCGCCAAGTGGTACGTCATCACACTCCTTAAAAAATCGAAATTAAAAAAAAAAATACACCCAAATATGGTTTTTAGATATTTATCTGAAGAGATTTTACAAGCCGAAATCTAGTAAATATCTCATTTAGAATAATTGGAAATACGGAATATTTGCAATCATTATGCAAACAATTTTTAACTTTTGTTAAAAACTCCTTTCAAGAGTCCGAATTTCGAAAAATCTGGATATTAGTTTTTAGATATTTACACGAAAATTACACAAATATCATTTACATGCAAAATTATACATACAAAAAATCAAGTTTTATATTCATTTGTCAACAAGAAATGAAAAGAAAATAGCCGGGTTTCAAAAATATTCAAAATCCATTTTAGCCCTTTAAATTCGGAAACAAATTAGAAATTGGATATCAGATAAAGATTACACACACTTAAAATCAAGCTGATATCTTCATTTTTTAGTGAGAAATTAAAAAAAAATGTTAAGTTTCCTTATTACTCCATTTTAACGCTTTGAACTCCGAATTTCAAAAAAATATTTTCTTAGTGTGCAGTTACATCGAAAGAAGTGAATACTAAATTTCATCAATTTACTTCCAGTAGTTTTGTTGGGCGTTGGTTATGAACAATTCCATGTTCTTTTATATAAATAGATCGTACATCGGGATATCAACTTTTTACTTGAGATAAACATTTACTTTTTATTACATTTAGCATCCTCCATCAGCTAGTGAAATATCAGCGGAATTTGTAAAAGTACTTTTTAGAAATCGTTTTCTAAATTCTTTATTTAAAATTGTTTTCAATGAAATCGTTTTCTATTTTATACTTTACAATCGAGTAGATCGTATGTTCGATGTTGGCCTCTATATCACCTTCAAAACTTCTGAACCGATTTGACCAAACTTGGTCAAATTATTTCTATATATGAGGCATTGATGCCATTCAATTTTAAAATTAAAAGGTCAAGGGGGTGAGGCTGTAGAGCAAGGTCACCCTCAGTATCTCGAAATTTTTCCTAATGAAGATCACATTTTTCTTAGGTACATTTTTTCTTAACAATTAAAAAAAATAACAATATTTGTAAAAAATACTGTTTTCAAAATCGCACCCTCACCCGAAAAAAATCCTATTGTAGTCGTCTATTATGATGTGATGCCACAATGATTGTTAGAATTAAATAAATGAATAATATTTTAAGTGTAATAAGTAACTCGGTTTGGCAGAGTCTCGAAATAGATCGCCCGGTTGACTCGGTACCTGGTGCGTTAAGCCTCGTGGCTACACTGGTTTGCCTACCTCTCAAGCGAAATTTGTTATAAGTTGTAAATTTCGTTATTTAATTAGAGCCGACCGTCGCCGCTAGTACCACCACATCCGTGCGAATTAAATACCATATGTTTTCGCGCTTTAGTTAGAATCATTGAATTAAATGAACGAAAAAATATTATATTTAAATAAATGATAAATATTTGAAATAGAGTCAGTATGTATATGTGTGTAAGACGTGCTTCATAAACAACCCACTGTTGTAGGAAACAACTTCGGTGTCATCTAAAAAAGTCCTACAACTGTGTTGTCACCTTTTTTTTTTAAGGAATCTGTTTTGGTAATTCTCCAGATAATTTTAGTAGAAGAATTTTTAAACAAAATATTAATTAAATACGACTGTATGAAGATCGTTTATTATAAAACTTTTTGTTTAATATCGGACCGTTATAACTTTATTGTTTTACTGGATTGTTTTACGTTTTACTGTTTTATTGTTATAATATGCAGCATATATCATTTTGATATCTGAAGTATTTTCATATGAAACTTCAAGAAAATTGTTATAGTAATAGAATACTATATATCTTAGATATATACTATATCTTAGATAAAAATACTATACCACTGCAGACGGCCTCAGCTCACGCTCGGGATATAAATAAATGTTCCTGTAAATTTATTTTTCTTATTTTAATCAAAATATGTCTCTTGCTTTTTAGTTTTCTTGTAAACTACTTCTTTTCATAAGGGCGGTAGATATATTTAAGCTAACCTACATTTGAAGTAGAAATAAAACTAAAACAAATTTAAAAAAAAATAAAAATATATACTTTTTCTTTTTTATTAAATTTCAAACATTTTGAATATGGTTTCAAATTTAGGATAATTATGCTGCTGTCAGTTATTTTGTATTTTTTAACCAATATTTCTTATTTTGTGCATTTTTTGAAGTCGTTTTTATTAAATTTCTGTTTACCAAATGTTTATTTACGTATACTTACTAGAAACATACGAAAGTGGCTCGACGATAACCATTGCATTTTTTAACGACGAATTCAATTGTAGCATTTGAATATTGGCTAAGCTGATCGTGATTTTTTTTTTAAATTAATTTTAAGTAGACGCCAGCGACAATTTTTGAACGCTAATTTTCTTTTTACTTTATGTCTGTATTTAGGTGTAACTATCGAACGTAAATGCGAACAAGTAACATCGATTTCGAAAACGAAGAGTTCTTAGATTCAAATCCTAGTAAAGGCTTACTTTTAACGGATTTGAATACTAGATCGTGAATACGATCCTTCAATAGATCGTGAATCTTTGGTGGTTGGGTTTCAATTAACCACATATCTCAGGAATGTTCGACCTGAGACTGTACAAGACTACATTTCATTTACATTTATACATATCATCCTCGAAGTAATACCTTACAGTGGTTCCGGAGGCTAAAAAGAAAAAGAAAATAAAAGTAATATTTGAAAATGGCCTAACCAGTTTCAAGAACAATCACCCATTTAGGACGTGTTAAATCTTTAAAATATATCATATTTACTTCTTTGCTCTTTCCTATGTTAACGTGTTTTTATTACAAAGTAGTTATTGTCCTTAGCCTGTACTGCTACAAGGATATAATTTATTACTAATAGAATCTGGCCAGAAAAAACACAGTAACGTAGGTTAACTTTCTTTACCACAATCATAGTGAGTAGGCGAATAATAAACAAGGTTTTGTAAGTTGATAATTTTATGGTTTTACGGAGGTAAGATATTTATCCTATTACAACGTATGTTTAAATCAAAAGGAACAAATTGAGTTACGTGATGGTAATTCCAGAAAAACTGCTATCATTATTTATACTTATTTAATAACCGATCAATTTGTAGTGTTGTAATCTCTATCCGGCTATTAGTTTAAATTATAAAAGATTCAGGTCCCGATTTTTTTAAGATCTTAGATTTTGCCATTTAACACATGTTTTCATAACTAAACTAATACGTGTTTTCATAACTAAACTACAATAAGCGAGTAAAATTAAGCCACGTTCCATTCCCCAAAAACCACAGCTCTAATGAATAACAAGTATCTCATGCCAGATTCACCGTGGAAAATGAGGAATAAAGAAATCTACCAGCATTATTGAAGATAATATTTAGCCGTGCAAGCAACAACTTCATTTATCACAATGATTGCCTCTATAAGAAAGATTATTATATTTAGAGATGAAACTCTGACTAGAGCCGTTTGTAACTCGAATGTTTTATATGCACAACAAAGGAAAATCTGATATGGACGCCACATGACTTCATTGAACGCCTATTAAACTACATATACACAATTTAAAAAAAATGAAAAGTATTTTAAATTTTTTTTCATTAAAAACTTCTAATTTAAAAAAAAATTTTTTTTATTATTATTGAATTATTATTCATCGTAATTTTTTTTTACAATGAGAGGTTAATAATTATTAACAAATCAGTATATTTAAATTAATAAAAAGGAAGTTAAAAAAAAGGAATGAAGTCGAATTTGAACTGATGTGCCTTCCCCTTGTAAGATTCAAATATTTCATTAATTAAAATTTTATTTGGCTATAACTCTGGAACCAATGAAAATAAGTACCACTTATGATTTATCGTTGTAAAGCTCTCAATGAGGGCTTATTCATGCAGTTAAGAAAAAGCCCAAAATCCAAAACATTAAGATTTTGGGCTTTTTTGAACACTTTTGATCCAGTCAATTGCCATAAAAAGGGGAGGTGCATTAACTAGATGTTAGAACAGTCCTAAATCCAAAATTTCAACATCCTACGACTAATCGTTTTTGAGTTATGATACATACGTACGTATGACGAGATACATACGTACGTATGTACCGACGTCACACCGAAACTGGTCGAAATGGATTTAGGGATGGTCAAAATGGATATTTCCATTGAAATCTGAAAACCGTAATTTTTCGCAATCACAATATTTCTTTTACTTTGTACAAGGAAGTAAAAACTGGGACATGAATTGTAAATCAACGAAATTAATCATTTCTTTCTATGAAGAAAGGATTAAATATACACACTAGTCATTCGACAGGAAAATTTATTTAATTTAAAAAAATAATAAACTTCGAAGAAAGGAGCAGGTTCTTAATTTTATCTTTTTGTATTTGTTAAAGTTTTACTTTTCAAGATATGTTTAACATAGGTGGAAAATATTTTAAACGTAATTATTTTTGACTAGATTTTGCTTAATTTTGGATTGTGTATAGCGTAATAACTATACAGACTTATGCCATTCTGTAATTCAATTTGTTTGAAAATATATATTCCAATATTCCAAAGTACAAGGAATGGCCGAAATATAATACACAACACATATCTCTCAAATGAAGCAAATGTGGCAAAAAATAGATTTTATATTTAATTTTCACCTATTCAAAACTTACAGCTATACATTTCTCCCGTCAAACGGTGAACCAGTTTTCTCGTTTCGTTAATGAAGAATGCTTTCTTCTACCCATAACCTACTGCGTCTTTAGATCATAATCCGAAGGGAAATTAATACCCTTATTATCCCTGTTTAATGGCGAAACACGTGAAAAACGCATGCTGCCAAATCTGGTGAGTATGAAGAATGTTGAACAGGTCAAAAATTGAACATAAAGCCTCGGCCCAGTTTGTGCGTTACATTTCTAATTAAAGGTAAACTTCTCAAATTTGTGTTTAATTTTAATAGAAGTTATTTACATAAATTTTCTCATAATTAAATTCTCTACGAAGTAAACTTTCTTTTTCTGTTCCACCCTCCGGAACCACTGTAAGGTATTACTTCAGAGGATGAATGAGAATGAAATGTATGAATGTAAATGAAATGTAGTCTTTTACAGTCTCAGCTCGACCATTCCTGAGATGTGTGGTTAATTGAAACCCACCAACGAAGGAACACCGGTAATCACGATCTAGTATTCAAATTCGTATAAAAGTAACTGCCTTTAGTAGGATTTGAACCTTAGAACTATCGACATTGAAATCAGCTGATTTGCGATGATGAGTTCCCCTCTAGACCAACCAGGTCGTCTTTAGAAAGTTAACTAAAAATTTTTATTCGCTAATTGGTAAATTAACAAAGTTATTTTGTTCCAAACCTAAAAAAGTGTATCTGTCGACAAAAGCTTTTCGTATTTTATCCCGTGTTTCTTAAAACCTAAGTGAGATAAAAATATGGAATTACTTTTATTCAATTTCTTAGATCAAAAACCATAAGGAAGCACCAAATTTACCCCTAGATTTATGCTCCAAGAATCTTAGTACAGTTTAATTTCACAGAGGGAGCACGAAGCAGGGCCAAAAATGTTTCGCGAGTCGAAACTCGCTAACGAACCGTTTTCTGACCTATGCTTATATGAATCTTTTTTTTAAATTTTATATATATATATATATATATATATATATATATACATACAGTCAGCGAGATAATCTCACAGAGGTTCAAACAAGTTAAAAAATGTTTGGACTGGCTTTTACAATACCTAAAATTCACATGTTAAATTCAAAATATCCTCACGAAAACTATTTTAACCACGAGTATTTTTTTATTAGAATGGTTTTTACCTATTCATACGGAAATAAGGGAAAAATTAATGTTTGTATATAAATTAATTTGTATGTTTTAATCGGTTCACTAAATTAAAAATAATAAATTATTTTATGAAAAATTGATATCATTACCAAAAAATTAATTAATGAAGTTAGTGAATAAAGATGGTAGCAGCATAAAAAAAGTAAAGAAGGTAGCAGCATAAAGATGGTGCAAAATAATTGCATCACCCTATTCATTAACTTTCTTATTAATAGGATAAATTTTTTTATTACATTACTCTTATTAAATTATTTAGAAAAATAAATTAAATCTTTTTAAATAAAAACTAATTAAATTTTTCAAAGATATGTTTATAAATTTAAATTGAGTTTTGAAAAAACTATTTTCCTGTTTATAATGTTAATTTAAATTTCCGTTTCATAAAAGTTATTAAATCAACTTTTAGTTACGATAGAATTACTCGTAAGATAGAAATTGTTTTAGGTGGATTTTAATGAAAGCCACCTATTGTAATGAGTACCATGATTCGACTTCCGGAAAATTTTGACATATCTTTGCGTCTCATATCCCCCAGATCCTAAAACCACCGTCAGTTCAGAAGTTTATATATATATATATATATATATATATATATATATATATATATATATCAGTTTCTTTTGGACACAACTGCCGTAATTTTCCGTCAATCACTTTTAAATTGACATATAAAATATAACGACCCTAAATCTCGGTCGAGGTCGTTAATGGGTAAAATCGGACCATGGGGGTGGAAATGAGGGTGGACTTATTCGAAAAAACAAAATATCGCTATAACGAAAATAACGTAAAATATCGAATTCGTGTAAAGTTCCTACTATTCTTTGGATAAGTGCCTAAAACTTATCTAAGTAAAGTTTAGTTTTCTTATATCACCAACTATTGGCCCAGAGGGTGGAAAAAATTGGGTTTCGAAGAAAAAACCATACCTCCCTTTATAGGCACAGCATCGAATCGGTTTAAAGTGGTTGTTAGTCCTCTAAACATTACCTAAAAATTTTGTCTGTAACAATTTTTGATATGACCAACCATTCCGCTAAGAGATGATCGAAATTTTGCTGGAATTGTAAAAAGATGGGGGCTTGTCGTATGCTAAACATGTGAAATTTTTCACACGCAACCTATGGTATTGAGAAAATTTGAAGTCTTTCTTAACTTTAAGGTGGAAATCTTTATTATCCCCTTCTTAGCACCGGTACAATCTACCTCCACGTTACGGCGTACCGAAAGGGATTTTTGTACGTGTAATGGTTTTGAATAAATTTTGTCTGTACTTTTATTGTATATCATTAGCCTCTTTATTACTTTTACCGGAAAAATTCCTTCGTGTAAAAGATTAGTTCAGTTGGCTGAGTTTAAAACTTAATTAACGTTTACGATGAAAAATATTAAGTTGTACGAAACAGATCCGAAGATACAACATGGAGAAGATATATCCAAAACGAACAATTCTGAATTTACTTAAATGTAAGGGGAGATTTTAATGTACTTTTCACCATAAACATGTGAGTGAATGTGTGTGTGTGTTTTTATATATATATATATACTAGCATCCCCGTAGTGGATTCGCCCGCGCTATTTGGTTACTTGCGTTTCCTGTCGCAGTCAATTTTCTTTTATTTAATGTTTCTTAGTCAAGAAACCACAGGCAAATTCAGCCAGTCGTGTAGCATATAAATAACTGTGGACGTAGTTGTGTTGGTTGAGCTGCCGTGCTGAATCACTCACAAAAAATTTTGTTTTACCTATATATCAATAATGTTTTATCAATGTTAAAAAGAAATTGTGATGTAAATACTACGCATAATTGAAATTTTTAATTAATGAGGAAATTAAAAAATTATTTATAATTTTTTCAGCCATGTAGGACGACAGTATATACGCGTTAATTCGACACGATAGAATTAACTAACATACCTGCCGAATGTAGCGCTACCTATCACTTCGGAAGTTTTGCAGGTTGTTCCCTCTTGGTACGATCACGTCGCCGTACGTCACGGAACAAGATTTAATACCACTCACCCTTCGCTAAACAAAGTCGCCGGCAATCGAATACCAGCACGCACTTATGCACGTTTCGAGTGCTGGTGAGTCAGCCCTCCCTACTTTCATCGAGGGTGAATGCATACGCTACTTTTGTTAGAGGAAGAACTTGAATAGGGTTCACCAGATGCTACTAGAAGGGATAAAGCCTACACCGGTTCAATCAACCGACTTCATTTACTCAAAAAAAGGGAGTAAATGAAGTCACTTACTTTCTCGCAGAAAGTGACACAGCCACCGCAACCCGTATGATGAGTCAAGACCTCAATCAGCTAACACAGAGAACGTTTATCTTCACTTCACACAGGTATAACAGTTACCCGTACTATCAAAAAACTGGTAGATCTATAACAACAAATCCGGGCCCGTCTGTATATCTCTCTCTCTCAGTTTAGTCCTCTGTACGGGTCTGGTTCCGGGTCAGACGGATATCTCCTGTTGTTTTCGCCATTGCGTAAAGTTGCGTTATTTTCCTATGAATTCAAGGCTAGGGTTGGATCATGTTGTTTGCTTACAGGCTTGGTAAATTTATTACTATGTTTCGTATTGGGCTTGTCATATTTTTATCTGTTTGTTTATCTTTTGTTTGGTTTATTCGAGACCTGGCGCCGGCCAAACTGCCTGTTTCTGTCATCTTAATAGTGACCGCGTGTTCATTTCTCGCAAATTTATTGCTGCCTTCACGCACCCTTTTTTTATTTCATTCCAATACTAATACATGCACACATCTCTTGTCTTTTACAGACACACTCTCCTTTCCACTGCCTAGGTTTGCTTCCCCCTACTTCTCATCACGCCACCATTTTGGCTTTCTAGTCCTGACTTTCACGTTTGTGCGGTTTCGCAACGCTGATCCTCCAGCTTTGGAGGATCCGCTTGCAATTGTCTCTCTTGTATAATATTTAAATATTTTTCATCGCATTCATACTCTCATAAACGTTGTGGTATTTCTCCGTCGAAATATTCTCTAGTTCTACTCGTCAGTGTCTCGTAACTTCACCGATCTCTATGTTTTGTTTTGCCTCGTTTCTTTGTTAAGTCATTCTTCCTTCCACTTCAGTATATTACGTCTCTGTTAATAGTGTATCAATACAAACTGGCAATTCTATCGACGCCGAATCTTCTCGAGCTGCTTATTACATTTCATCGATGCAGAATCTCTCCAAACTCATTGCTACATATTTGAGACGCCACGTCCTGCTTAACCTCTAAACCACGTCTCACCCCTGTATTCCTGATACACCACTGCGGACTACGCCCAGGATTACCGTATGTATTCATTTACCTTCATTCACGAGTTCGTCTCTTGCTAATATTTGTGTGCTGCAGGCAAGTTCAATTTTCATTATTTATTACATTAAACAGTTATTTTATCAGTAAAATTTGTGAAACATTCAGTTAATCGTACATTATGCATTTCAATTTCAAGTTTGGTTTAAAAACCGTTTATTCACTTAAGTGCAGTCACGAGAGGTGGCTTATATAAGGTTATGTCATTGTTCAGGTGCAACCTATTTTACGTGCTTAATTATTACAATTTGTTGTTATTGTAATTAACTCTATCATTTAATCTTGTAACTTGTTAATCGCCCAGATTAATCCTTTTCTACTCATGAACTGTATTCTTAATACTGCTCTTAAATTAACCTAAAGCAAATTACTCCTGATGTGAATTTATGTTTTTGGACTTTGTAATTTTATATTTTCAAGAAAGCTTACTACTAAATGAACTCTATTTATATATTTACTTATTTCAATTTGATTATTGTAATTAACTCTTTTTGTACTAAAATATTATTGTGGCCTTTTTCTACTCTAAACTAGAATTACCTGTTTTAATTATTTAATGCTTAGTTTGATTTTCATAAATCAGGAAAGGCCAGTGCCAATAATAAGATTTACTGTAATTTATTTTTCTAAGTTAATGACATTTTTTCATTGATTATTTTTCAATATTACAGCATATGTCAGTAATGCAATCGTTTTCCAGTCATGCTATGTTTATTGATGTTTTGTTTTTCTAAGTATATAATTTTAAATAAAGTGTTCTATGTTCTCTTGTTTTCAGGCTTTGTTAAATTGTAGGTTTTCAAAATGTGAATTTGAAAAATGTTTATTCATGTATTTTCTCATTTAATATCTTTGTTCATATGTTGATTCAGCTGATATTTATTAAGTATCATAGATTATGTTAATTTTCATAATTTATTTTTATTTTTTAAGGTTATGATTTAAATTAAGTTAATTTGTTTCCTTACCAATTAAAGTCCAATTTCTTTTGGCAAATACGAGCTGTGTGTTCTTTTATTTTTTGTTAACTTTACCCAAAAACTGTAGTACCGGCTTCGTCCGGGTAACATAAATGATGGGATAAATTTTACATCGTTTTTTCAAATCTATAAAAACAACCTTATTAACCATCGCAGATGATAACGCGATATTTGCATAAGACACGGGCTCGAATTAAAGTCCAGAAATTAAGCGAATGTTCTAATAAAATCGGCTTAAAAATTTCGTTCGAAAAACAAAATAATTCTCCAACGATAAAAAAAAAAAAAAACTAAAAATTCTCGAAAATCAAAAAAAAATTAAAAGAGTAACAAAATTTGAATATCACGGAGAGGTAATAATGCCAAACGCTCTAAAAAAAGAAGACTGAAAAAAAAAGAACGCTAAAAAGACTGAACGCAGAATATGGCGTTAGCGTTCAACTTAACATGAAATTCATCTAATAAAAAATCGCTTTCGCAATACGCTAAACTCCGAAATTACAAAAGAGTAATTCCTCCGTAGGCGTTATATGGCGCTGAGTGTTTGTAAATTTCTTCGGATAAAGACCTTTTTAAAATAGAAAAAAGAATTTTAAGAAACACACATGGACCCTATTAGCAGGACTTGAATTTATAAACTAAAAGGTGAAACAGAAATTTATAAAAATAAGAAAAAATAAAAGACACCATTCGGAGAAGATTACAATTTTATGGGCATTTATACGGAATGAGTTAACACAGATCAACAAAAGAAATATTTAAATTTTAGAACAGTAGAACTATTAAAAATAGCTGGTTTAAAGAAGTAGAAAATTATCTTCAAACTTTAAAAATCTCCAAAAAACCTGTTTAAATAGAGACCAATTTGGAAAACTAATCAAAGAATCTACGCTTCTAGAGAAGAAGAATAAGAGAAGTGTAGGAAGAAAGTGGAGCGAGGAAGAAAAAAACAGAGAAAATATGAAAAAATATTGGAAAAACAGAAGTAGTTCCAAACTGTTACTCAAACTCGACCATTAATCCAGATGAACAAAAAAATAAAAATAAATAAATGTTTGAGGAGAAAAACAATTCGCCCTAATGGATTACAATTTATTATTAATAACCGATCATAGTGGGAGGACAATAATGCGTTGGAAAACGAATATAATAGGCTTTGTATATATGCCTGAAAAAATTTAGCTTCAGAAGAGTGTCCTGGATTTTCATTAATAGATACATTAATTTGAAAAAATATGTAAATAAATGAATAAATGAATATAACCAATAAAACTCAACAAAAAATAAAAAGAAAAAAAAAACAAATTTTCTTTAGATTTCAAATCTGTATCAAATGAAAACCAAAAAATATTCTAACTCTTAATTCAGCGTACTTTAAAAAATCAAAAATAATTAAATACTATTATTTTTTTATCAATTTTAAAGCCGATTTAATTTAATTGTATCTTAAGAAACAAACTTTGTATTCAAAACTTACAAATTTGAAGTACCCTTTACTTCTTTGATGTTTTTATTTTAGTTTTCTTTCAAATACTGAAATTATTAAAAGAATTAAGAATTAATATATTTTAATTTTTGAATAAAGTAAAAAATAATAACTTACCTAATATTTTTTCTTGAAAAGAGCAAACATAAAATTGTTCAAGGGTAAATTTTCATTCTCCTATTGATGATTAAAAAAAAAGCTTCTGAAGTGATTTTTTATGTAAAACAAAAAAAAAAAATATTCGACATATACGCGCACCGACACAGATTGATTACTTATGCGTTTAGCAATTGATGCCAGAAGTCCAATTCCTATTAACATTAACGTAGGTATAATAAATACGCGAAATACATTTTAGAAAGCAAAACTTAATTAATTGTTAAGATATCGCATTATAATCTATTTATAATATCATATAAATTATATCCACAAAATGTTACTAATAAAATGCATGTATTTTCTTAATCAAGAGGTTATCTTTTATAAAGCAAACAATGGTTACGCAATCTACTATTCTATTTTGTGATAATCTTTTATTTAACTTAATGTTAATTGACGGTCAATATTATGCAACTTTCTTATTTATTAAGTTGTTATATTTTTCTAATTTGAAAAATTTTTATCTCATAGAATGGTTCATAATATAAGAAAAAAACGCGTTCAATAAAAGGATGGTTATTCCAAATTTTATAATTAATTATACGAAGCAAAAAGCTTGATGACTTTCACAATGGTTGTTTTTTTTTCATTAATAATCGTGTCATTATAATAACAAGGGTAACCTTTTAATAAATGTGTTATATTTAGATCATTATTACTAGTAATAGAAATATTGCAAAGAAAATTTGGTAGGTATTATTAGAATTTAACAATAACATAAAAAAAATAAATACCCAGTAGTATTTTTTGTTTTCGATTTCAAAAATTTAGCGTTAATCTGTTAAACAAAATAATTTAAAAAAAAAAAAAAATATGAAGTACTATACTGAAAAAGCAACTGAAATAAAATTATTAATTTTTTTTTCTCTTCAGTCATTGTATTGGTTTGATGCAGCTCTCCAAGATTCCCTATCTAGTACCAATCGTTTCATTTCGGTATACCCCCTACATCCTACGTCCCTAACAGAATGTTTTACATATTCTAAAAGTTGCCTGCCTGCACAATTTTCCCATCTACCTGTCCCTTCAATGTCAAGGTGACTTATTCCAGGATGCCTTAAGATGCGGCCTATAAGTCTATCTCTTCTTTTTGAGCTATATTGATCCAAATGCTTCTTTCTTCATAAATTTGCCGCAATACCTTTTAATTTGTCACTTTATAAACCTACCTGATTTTTAACATTCTCCTTTAGCACCACGTTTCAAAACCTAATCTTTTCTTCCCAGGTATTCCGATCGACCAAGTTTTACTTCCATATCAAGCTATACTTCAAACATATACTTTCAAAAATGCTTTCCTGATGTTTAAATTAATTTTTGATGTAAGCAAATTATATTTCTGACTGAAAGCTCGTTTCGCTTGTGCTATTCGGCATTTTATATCGCTCCTGCTTTCTTCCACCTTTCGTAATTCTACTTCCCAAATAACAAAATTCTTCTATCTCCATAGTCTTTTCTAGTCCTATTATTACATTCAATAGTCCATCTACTTTATTTCTACTACATTTTATTACTTTCGTTTTGTTTTTGTTTATTTTCATGCGGTAGTTCTTGCGAAGGATTTCATCCATGACATTTATTGTTTCTTCCAAATTAATTTTTTTGTTTAATGTTATTTAATATTAAAATATATATAAAATGTTAACATTTTTTAACTAATTTTAAAGAGAAGAGATTCTCAATTCGACATTTATGATTTGTATAGTGCTAATAAAGTATCGAAATCATTAAATAACATTTCACTCGTTAAAAATAGGAAAATTGAATTTAACAAACCCTCTTTCCTCGAAACGACCTATTATTCGACATGAGAATACCAGATCCAAGCTCCTAGAGGAGCTCTAAAAGAGAGCTTATAAAAATATTTTAAATAAAAAGTACAGGATTAAATGGCATTGAAAAAAAAAACTGATATAAAAACATCGGGCTACTATAATCCTTATATGATTTGTATAGCAAATGATTTGTATACCAAAATGTAGCCATTTAATATTTATCATAGTTAGTTTCAAAAGCTGTCTGAAGGCACTTCTTAAATAACTACACAACAGTGAAATAGTAAAAAATAAAATAAAATTTAGCGAATGCTTCTACCACGAAAAAATATATTTTTTGGTTCATTTACTTGAGGTATATTAAAGGAAACATTTGAAACAAACCGTAGAAAACATTAAATGATCGCCTTTATTTTAAGGTTGTCGCAGCCTGAAGTATTTTACGTGAACATTTTAATTTTTCAATGCTATTTAAAATGTTGAGTCACAATCTTACCATTTCCATTTAAAACAGACCCCCCCCCCTTGCTCTTTGAACATCATCATTCACTAAAGGCTACGCCTTGTCGATTTAGCCACGTCTCTCTCATCACCGCTACTCTCTTCAAGTCATTATACGAACCAAGGCCAATCTCTTCTTTAACATTATTGATAATGGTTGCTCTCGGTCTACCTCTAGATTTTTTACCCAAATCCTTATCCTCAAATATATTCGTCAAGAAATGGTAGTCGTATTACATGTCCTATCAATTTCGCTCTTCTTCTTCGTATAACATTTACCAAGAACTTCCTCTCACTCACTTCTGCTAACACTTGATCATTTCTTTTTTTAATAGAAATATTGGAGTAAAACTCAATTTTTCTTTCTTTTAAGCAAAAATCCATCTACTTTTTATTATTTTAAAAATCTATTATTTATTTTTTTGGAAATAATCTTATTCAGTTTACGGCTTCATCAATTATATTATATATACTTGTATATACTCGTACTTGAGTCTGAAAGATTATAAAAGTTGATGATGAACTCCGGCTAACCTGAAAAGAACTTGGAACGCCTAGATCACAGATTAATTTACAAACTCATAAAAAATAAAATTATCTACTTAATAATTACACAACTGAAAAAATTCGATACATAATTTATCTCATAATTAACTGAATACATTAAATTAGTACTTTGAATTCAAAATTTTAATTAAATTTCTCAACAGATAGAACTTGATAGACGGCCTAATATTAAATTATTAAAATGCACAAAAAATAAGCTTTACTAAATATTTATTGAAATAAATTAAAAAGAAAGACGTTTCACAATCGCTTACAAAATAATAAATAAAACAAAATGAGCATTTCAATTTATTCATATCTCGTATTATATCTATTAATTTAGCATTACAAAAAAGGTACTAAACACTTTAAATTAGAATAAAATCCCTATTTTCAAAAATTAAAAAATATATTACGGTTTTTAAACATCAATTAATGTAAACAATTCTTTTTATACATAATATATAAAAGTTTTATTTATTATAAATTAAAATAAAAACATTTATTTATACTTATACAAAGGTGTTTCATAGATTTACGTATTTTTCATTAATTTAATTCATAAAAATAAATTCCTACTAGAATTAAATGTAATGTATGAAATATGACATAAGAATCCTGTAATAGTTTTTTAATAAAATAAAGGAAAATTACTTGAATTAAACTTACAATGAAAAAATTAACTTGAAAAATTACTTGAATTAAAAAAAAAAAATGGTCTAACTGTAAAATTGATTTAATATATTCCCTTAAATGTTTCCCTAAATGATTACGAAATGAGTTTTAATTAAATAAAGGAAGTTAATAGATAATGCTTATTTTAAAGCATAACTGGTAAACTTTCAAAATCAAAGTTAAGTTTCTTGTAAGAAGTTTGCAATCTCGGTTAAACTTTCTAAATTACGCATTTTACGGGTATAGTAATTCATCATCGACAAAAAGATGATTCCAACTAAAAACTCCAAAATTATATTACTTTAATTCCAAAACTATTTTTGTTACTTTAAGAGTAAATTAGTTGTCAATTTAATTATTTGATAATTTTATTCACGAATTACGCAATCTATAATTACTTTTTACTTGTGATCGTGAAAAGTTTCAGCTTTCAGATTTCAGTGGAAATATCCATTGTGACCGTCCCTGAATCCATTTTGACTAGTTTTGGCGTGACGTCTGTACGTACGTATTTATTTCACATAACTCAAAAATGATTATCCGTAGAATGTTGAAATTTTGGAATAAGGACTGTTGTAACATCTAGTTGTGCACCTCACTTTTTGATTGCAATCAACTGGACCAAAAGTGTCCAAAAAAGCCGAAAATCCAAAAGAATTTGGATTTTGGACTTTTTCTTAACTGTAGTAATAAGCTCTCATTCAGAACTTTTCAATGATATATCATAAGTAGTATGTATTTTCATTGGTCCCAAATTTATAGCCAAATAAAATTTTAATTAATGAAATATTTGAATCTTACAAGCGGAAGGCAAATCGGTTCGAATTCAACTTCATTTCCTTTTTTTCTTAATTTAAATATATTTTTTTATCAATAATTATTAACCTGGATTGTAAAAAAATTATAATAAATAATATTCAACAAAAACAATAAAATAAATACATGAAAAAAATCAGAAGTTAATAGTGAAATAAAATTTTATGTATTTTTAAAAATGTGTATAAGTATTTTAATAGGCGTACAAGGAAGTCATGTGGTATCACATCAAATTTGGTGAAACATCTGATTATGCTTGAGTATAATTGAATATTGCGTGTTAGTATTTTGTGATGAAGACACGTACACAGTGTACTATTCACACACGCAATATGGTTTAAATCGGTATCTTGATTTCAACTTACTTGGTTCACCATTTCTGCTGTATAAATACATATTTTTTTTTTTATTTATACATTTTTTTCAGTCTAATTGATAATAAATATCGCTATACAACTTAGTAGCCTTCTGTTTCGTTTTCATTTTCATTTTGTTGATGGTTACATCATAATAATTTTTTAAAACATAGAATGAGATAGATATAAGACTTACATTTATTTAAAGAGAAGTAAATGAACTTTTACTCTAACCTAATATTTCAGGTAAGATTGTTGAATTAATAGTTGTATAAATATTTGATAACTATTAATAACTAACATTTTAGCAATCGTGTAACTGTCCACTTTATTAAGGAATTGGAAGATCGTATCTTACTTTCAAATGAAATAAGTTTAAATGAAGTGCAGAAAAAAATGTATATATGTAATTTAATAGGCGTCAAGGAAGTCATGTGGTTTCAGCATCAAATTTTTTATTTTCCTACGTAATTCTAAAGCTGTTCTGCTAGAATGAAAGTATGGTAATCATTCAAAAATCGGGTATGTTTTTACTTCATTTATTGACATTTCATAACCCAGGAACTGCACAAAAACAAAAAAGGTGGTAAATACGTAAGTATATATGTACGCATATCGGCGTATTTGAAGCTTAATAAATTCTTGACTGGGTAAACTGATTTTGGTGAAATTTTGTACAGAGATTCGTATTATAGAAAAAGTTGTTAATAAAGTTTTGGGGGCCAATATTTCCAGGATAGTCTGTATATACCAATGTTCTTTGGCGGATGGGTTTGAATTAACCACACGTCTCAGAATGGTCGATCTGAATCTGTTTCACACTACATGTTTACTGGTACATTTACACTTACATTGCGCTACTTCGGCAGTTAAGTCAGGCTCAGGAAGCCGGTAGTGGTAAATGCATTTGCCTGTACACACACACACCCAGGACCTGGTAGTAGCTGGAAAACTGGTTGGAGTAAATAATTTCCAGAGAGTGGTAGAGGGTTTTTTAGGGGTTCTCAGAATTTTGCAAACATAACCCCACTCTATATTAAGCTCAGTATTTGCGTGCTTATATTACCATTTTTAGAAATATTTTGACTCAAAATTCCACCCTCTTCCCCAAAGATCGAAAAAAGTTATCTTTTCCAAATTTTTTTGTCTTCCTAGGTATAGTAGTAGTAAAAAAAAAATATATATTTAAAAAAAATACTTTGGGGGCTATACTGGTGGATGGGAGAGCCAATTAAAATGTAAAAAAACGATTTTTTAACTTTTAAAAATTGCTTTTGGTTCATTTAAACTTTTAATATTATAAACAATTATTTTTATAAAGTATATTATAAAGTAATTATTTTTCCATTATATGAGAGTAAATTACCAATGCTAGGAGAATATAACAACTTTTTTATAAACTTTTTATTTAATCCGAATACTCGCACGTTTCCTCAACTGATATGAACAGAAATTACAACATAATACAATATTTTACAACAGTAAGGAGTACATAATTTCTTACTTTACATACATGTCTTTCATTTTCCTGTTACATTACCTGTTAGGTACTCGGATAAAATATCTGTGATACAAATAGCACTGGTCAGTTATAATGTTGTTCACTACGACGGCGATTCCCTTCGGTAAATAGAGCGAAGATTTCACTGGTAGAGCTGCATATCTCTTTACATTTCAGTGGACTTGGCATGCCGTTACACTAATTATATCGGTTCGTAAAGAAGTCAACGGGAAACCGCATAATTCCACACTTTTTGTTAGCAAGCCTGTCATGGAATGTTTGTGGTAATTGATAATGGGTATATCGTTCTCATGAGTAGCTTGTGATTCATTTCGGGTCGCCTATAATCGTTGAGGTTAGAAACCATAATAAAAAGTAGTTTCACAATAATTATTTCTCTTGGATAATAAAAAAAATCTATCTAAAATTAAAAAAAGTAGTCTATCATCCATCAATAAAATAATCTTTCTTTTATTCTTGGTTTAAAAAAATGTAGCCCAGATAAAAAAAAAAAAAAACTATAAATTTTTAATTTCCATTTTTATAAATGAGCGCCAAATTTAAGATAACAACCAACACTATCTCAGCCCCTAATCTGGGGCTGACAAAGAAGAATTTAAAAATTATTATTTTATGGTAAGTATTTGGTTTTATTATTATTTTTTAAAAATATTACTTAATATTAAATTATTATTTAAAATCAATTCCAGTTTGAAAAAACCTTTCGTAAGTTAGGTAAAAGCGAGAAAGCTTTGTAAAAGTAAAATTACAAAAAACACTAAACAGCAGTTTAGGTTCACTTGAATGGTGAAATATATGTAACTCTAAGTTTTAATACTAATTTTCTTAAATTTTCACATTACTTTAAGTGTAAAAAGAAATAGCGTTAGGATATCTACCGCCACGGTATAAAAATGGAATAACAATTCATAATTATGACGAAAAGTGAAATATATCTTTAAATCGTGCTAGAAGAGAATGCTATTTTTGATTTAAGAATCTTCTTCGATTTAAAAATCTATTAATTGAGAAATAAAAATATGAAATTTTCAAATCGAAAGTTTCACCAAAAATATCATTATGAAAAATATTTTACATAAATGAATATTTTTTCACTTTATATTCGTTTCAATTTGACAAAAAAAAAAATCAAACAAAAAAATAACAAAACCGGATAAATGAAGAACTAAACAATTTGACTTAAAAAATTATCCAATTTACAAATAATCATTAAATAATTTCATGAGATATCGAATCAAAACATATGTTATAGAAGACGAAAAAATAAGTACATAACTTTTATCATTTAAGTGGAAGAATTATTGAAGTAAATGATTTATACGAGGTTTGTTCAGAAAATAACCGAAAATTTTTAATTACGCACCAACGGAGATATTTAGTTTGGTCCGGTTGGCAGCACTATGTTCCTCATAACCTCCTCTGTAACCAGATGTTCTTGAATTGTTGATATCTCGTTTAGTTTTTGTGTTATTGTTATTTGAGTGTAAGGTGTTTAAGTGGTAGTAGCGATTTTTGTAATAGGATATTAATTCTGGAGGAACGATACAACGCAAAATTTTGTGTGAAACTGGAAAAAACTTTCACAGAAACGTTTCAACTTTTGAAACAAGCTTACGTAGATGATGCTCTGAGTCATACGCTACGTTACGAATGGTTTATACAATTTAATAGAGGTCAATTGAGGATGACCCCCGACCAGGAAGACCTTCGACTTCAATTGATGACACCCGCTTTCAGAAAATCAACAATCTGGGACATGAAAATCGCCGATCGACTGTCAGAGAACTTGTAGAAGAGATTAGCATCTCGGTTGGATCACGCTGTGACATTTTGTCTGAAAAATTGAACGTGCATTGAATTGCAGCAAAGTTTGTTTCTCGTTTAATAACCGAAAAACAGAAAGAACATCGAGTGGACGTTATTCGGCAACTTCTTGAACGGCCGATGACGATGAAACATTCATGCACAGGATCATAACGGAAGACGAAAGTTGGATTTACGGCTACGACATTGAGACAAAAGTTCAATCACCAAAAAGTCGCAGATTACAAATATCGCTACTAATACTTAAACACGTTGCACTCAATTAAAAATAACACGAAAACTACACGAAATATCAACAATACAAGAACACGTGGTTCAAAGGAGGTAACCTTCTCTGTAACTACATGATTACCACTTGGTATTTTGTGATGCACCAACCACGCGCATGTAATATCTCCGTTGGTGCGTAATTAAAAAATGTTCGGTTATTTTCTGAACAGACCTCGTACATTCCTTTGTAAATCTCATACATTCTTTTGTAACTCATTGTGATTATTTAATATCTATATCTCCGAATTATCTTTAACTGAAGTAACTTGTTCCAGAAGTAGATACGTACATCAACATCAACTTCTGTTATTACGTACATCAATATGCCTTTTGATAAAAAGGCATATGTCTTTTGGGTAACGGCAGATGACAATCTGCCGTTAAAAGATTGTATTAATCTTAAACATTCACGGTTGATTACATAATGAATTCTAGAAAATCTAGATCGAGTCCGTTACACACTAAGATAAAATCTTTGAATAACGAGTAAATACAAAAAAAAAAAAAAAAAAAATCGACTTTCTTTTGAATAAACAACATACAAAAGAAAACGAGGCAGTATACATCAGAAAAAAATAATTTTTGCTATATTCAGATTAAAACACCTCTATTCTAATGTCGGGTGACGTACACTATCTTTTAAAGACGATATATGTCTATTGTTTATTAATACTTAAAAAATGAAATATTTCATTCCAAATTTGTAAACCGAATCACCAAAATTCATTGAATCAAGAAGTTTACCAACCTCAGATTAATGAAAATCGATTCCAACCTTTAAAATATTGGTCGACTGCAGATTTTCCTTATAAACCTCTTTTTTTTAAATATATTGACATGAAAATATTTAAATACGTCAAAATAATCCATGGGGAAGAAGCAGTCATCATTTTTCATATTAACTCTTGGGTCCTACGTTAGATACCAGATTCTTCATATAATCTGGTAATGCCCACCATTTTTATTAGGATTGTTGTAGCTCGATGGTTTAGTACATCAAAATTTTAACTTTTTAATGCCCCTTAAAATATTATGTCACAATCCTCTATTTTTAAAGTATTTATTTGAGAAGTCCCCCTAGGAGCTTGGGATGTGGTGTTTCATGCCGAAAAATTTTATTAATTTCATATTTCATGGTTTAACAGTTGAAAATTTATTTAATATTAAGGCTATTTAATTTATTATTATTTGTTTTCATTGTAAATATTTAAAAAAATAATATTTAACGATTTTATTTCGCATATTTTTATAACATACTTTAAATTTTATTAAAAAAAAAAAAAAAATTATGAATTAATACTAAGTTTTTGTGATTGGAATTACTTTTATATGTGTAACCTACCGGGGAGATGAAAGTCGACTACCGTAAGAGGCAGGTCCGGGCGTGTTTAAACGACCCACTGTAATCAACTAGCCTGCTTGCCGCAAGATATTTGTTTGCAGCCCATATTATTTGCAGCAACAGTATTACATATGCTACAATAATTTCAGATAAATAAATAACTAGCTTAACTTTCACCAGAAGTAAGAGTTAATAAAACCAGTAGTAACTGTCTTATTGAAATTGAATTTTTTTGAATACTAATTAAAATATTTACAAAAAATTTGAATATTTTGTATCTCGTTCAACTGGACATATGTATATATTCTCAAATAATTTTAATTTATTTTCAGAATCGTGAATTATTTTGCTGTTATTTTTTACATTTAGTATCTTAATCTAGTTACCTTATTATTATTATTTGATGTTTATAATTTAAATAATTAATATGAACTTAAACATATAATTTTTTTATTTTATAATTAATTGTGTAATTTGTAAGATGCTATATAGAAAATTTTACCATTGTTTCCCTGGACCCATCCAAGTAAATACTGGGGCGATCCCTTTTTTTCCTCTACAAAAGCACATCTATCCATTTCCGAAGTGATCTATAATTATAATGTATTATTATGTAACGATCAGAATAAAATATTTGTATATTTATGTATCTTAGGCAACTAATTGAGAATAGAAGGATTTGGAGTGAAGAGCAATCTGCTTACGACAAATTTATAAGTAAACTCACTTGTTAAAAACTATGCTCTTTTATAACTCAATCTCATACTAATTGCATTATTGAAAAAATTTAAAAATTAAGTTTTCATTTTACTTTCTCGCCTAGCGCTACTGCAATCGAAATTATGGTATTCGATCCAGTTTGGTTATATGCGGTTTTCACCGGATCTTTACGTTTTAACACCCAAGGAACCCAAAAAACCGGATTAAAATTATCCTGATTTCGTATGTACGCGTGTGTTCGGTGTTAGGAGTCGCACCCTAAATCACCTTATATCTCGGAGAACTACTCGACCGATTTTGACCAAACTTGGGCAGATTACTACTATATACGAGGCATTGATGCCATTTAATTTTTACCTTAATAGGTCAAGGGGGTGAGACTGTAGAGTAAGGTCACTCTCAGTGTCTCGAGATTACGCCTAATTAAGGTTTTATTTTTCTTAGGCACATTTGTTAACAATTAAATAATAATAATAATAATTCCAAAAAAAACGTTTTGCAAAATCGCACCTCCACCCCAAAAAATGTTCTAAATAAACTAGTGGCAAAGTGGCTATAGTGTGTCATTAGTTCCCCCTTCTCACCACAAGGAGCGCTAGTATAGCTCTAAGATACAGCTACTGTAGTCGGCTTCTATTTTGTAACGTCACAAGTGAGCGGTAGAATTAAATTATTTTATTGTATTTTTTCTTTTATTATAACAACATAGCAACTTAATTAAACAAATGTATAATATTTAAAGTGTGAAAAAGTATTTAAAGTGGCAGCTAGTACCGCCGCTCCCGTGCGAATGAAGTAAGGTATGCGCGCGCTCTTTAATTACAATTATAGAATTAAACAAATAACAAATATTACATTTAAATAAAATGATAAATATTTTTAATTAAGTTGGATGTGTAAAAAAAAAAAGTTGGGTGTGTAAGCCGTGTATCAGAAAAAAGCCGCGTGGTGGGAAATTTCTACAACTGTTTTGTCAGCTTTTTTTTTATTTAATCGACAACTATTGAATAAATTAAAATAAAAACACATGAAAAAAACCGTCAAATGTACATCTGTACGCTAATTATAAAATAGTAAACAAAAAAGTTTTTTTTTAAATTTATTAGCACGTAAACAAAGCCCTACAGAAATTAAACCATTGCACATGAACCCATACAATTTAAATTAAACCGATTTAAAACATTTATTTACGACAACTAAAGAAAATAAAGTTTAATTATGTTTAAAAAAAAAGAAAAAAAAAAGAAACATCACTTTACGTACAGTAAGAATGTAAAAAACAAAAATCAGACGAAAGCGACCGCACGTGTATTTACAAAAAAACCTTCGGCACGCCGGAAGGCGGAGGTAGATTTCACTGATGCTAAGTAGAGGATAAAAAATATTTCCACCTTAAAGTTAAGAAAAACTTCAAATTTACTCAATACGACAATGGTTGCATGTGAAAAAAGTTTCATATGTTTAGCATACGACAAGCCCCATCTTCTTACAATTTCAGCAACATTATAGTCATCCCTTGCCGTAAGGATTGGTCATATCAAAAATTGCTTCAGACGAAAGTTTTAGGTAAACTCTAATGGACTAACAACCACCTCAAACCGATTCGATACTGTGCCTATTAAGGGAGATATGATTTTTTTTGTCTTCAAAACCCAATTTTTTCAATCCTCTGGGCCAATGGTTGGTAATATCAAAAAACTTTACTTAGATATAAGTTTTAGGTCCTTAACCAAAGAATAGCAGGAAATTTATACGAGTTCGATATTTTACTTAATAAGAAAGTTAGCGATATTTTTGTTTTTTCGAAAAAGCCACCCCATTTCCACTTCCATGGTCCGATTTCGGCCGTTAACGAACTGGACCGAGATTTTGGGACGAGTTATTTTTATGGAACAATTTGAAAGTGATTGGCACAAAATTACGATAGTTATCGTGTCCACAGGGAAGAAAAAAATAATATATATATATAAACTTTTGAGCTGACGATGGTTTTGGGGTCTGGGGATGTGAAACACAAAGATATGTCGAAATTTCCCAGAAGTCGAATCATGGTACCCATTACAATAGGCAGCTTTCTTATGAAATCTACCTACCTAAAATGTTATATTTCATAAGCAGTCACAAGCTGACAAAAACGTGTGTCTTAGTTATGTTATTTTTATTAACTAAAAATTGTATTAGAATAAAGTAACAATAGTAACGTGAACAGGAAAATTAGCGATCATAGACTAAAGATTAATTATCGAAGGTAGATTCCATCAGTTAGACCGACTCCATTAAAACAGGGAAAGTGTAAGAGATTTAATTAACGGCAAGGTTATGCCACGTTTGTATTTGTGTACGTTTATGGATTTTATCGATTATGATAAACATAAACAATAATAATACTTGTATCATAATATATGTATTGTGATACAAATATTAATGTGTAACATTACATATTAACAGACTATTTAATTACCCATTAAGTGTATCTACTAAAAGCTACATCAAATATAAATGTAACACGGAACACATTAGGCTTAATTATAATTAAAATATATTACACAAATGTTATAACAGTATTATATACCCTATAACGAAGTCATTATGTTCTTAATTAACATTTTATTTTACTTATACCCTTTTCTTACAATCGGTCGCCAAAAGGATTGTGACCATAAATAAAATAATTGGCTAAGAATATGGTGTCAGGAGAACACCCAAAGATAGCCTACCCAAAACACAATATTAATAATCATACGAGATCATCATCTCTCATGACACAAAAGAAGCAACTAATTAACAAAAACAAACAAACAGATAACAAATAATAAAAATCAGATAAAGATAGATAAATAATCCTCACAAAAAATTAGTCATTCAAATAAAATCAAAAAAATCAGTCAAATAAAAAAAATAGATTCACAAAATAAGACAGAATTCTAAGAAGAGATTCGGTCAACCACCAACTTCAATATGCGTCAAATCCCGGTATAACGTTTTTAAAGTTTAAAGTATCTTTAATACAATAACCACTGTATCATCCGACGAGTCGTGTACTCCTATGATCAACTATGGACTCAATGATCAGCGATGTCTAAAACATGAAGCTTCCTTAATCGTCTTACTTCCTCATCATTGTCAAGTAGATTTAGCGACAGATGATTCACATGTTTGTCCAGCTTAGATATGTAATCTCTACTACCTTTAATTATACGTTTCAGACTGTACAATAAAATCTCCTTATTCGTGAAGGTTAGAGACCGTAAAAACACCGCGAATACAGAAAACCACGAATATAGAACGGAACTAATCTCATTTAATGAAGAATGGTTAGGTTCTACGTAAAATGAAAAAAAAAAAAAATCATGCGCACTTAGAGCGATGTTATTGATGAAATACAGACGACAGCATTAATTATAAGCACTGGTTTAGTACAGAACATAGGTACATTACATAAAAAATATTTAACAAAATACAGTATATTTCCTGATTTACTTGTAAGCATTTAACTGTTTGATTTAAAAACTCACTACAGTATGTACTGTATTAGAAAACGGTATTGCATGTTCAAATCGTACTTGGTAATCGCCTTAAAAAGCAAAAAAAAAAAAACAGTACTACGTACACTAATAATATAATTTAAAGGAAATTTACAAAACTAACCTACAGTATTTTGGATTCCATTTACAAAAGTTTGTAATTTTTCCTTGTCTCGCTCTTGTTTTTAAATCTGTATGAATTCCTGTGTATTCTTGCGTGGCATCTTCAATTCTGCGCTTAAAGATTAAGCTTCCTTTCAAAGACAAATGAGCATCTATAAATAATGGAAATGATCATGGGATAGTTTAATGTCTTCGGTAAGCGTTTTGACATTTAACTGTTTTCCAGGGTCTTCTATCTTCTATCTCTTCACGCTCGTATTCTACCTGCACCAATAAATTTTTTAATAATTTTATTTTAACGTCACTACATAATGTAATTACACGAATACGGAAAATTTTAACCGCGAATATAAAAAAGACACCGCAAACAACAAAATCGCGAATACGGGATGGGTGAATAAAGAGATTTCACTGTATTATATAATAAGAAAAAACTGTATAAGAAATTTATCTACATAATTTTAACAGGAATTATTTTTAATTAATTTTTTATGGGTTTTTTAAGACGGTAACATTTGCACAGTCGAATGATTTTCAACGAATTAAAAATTACTATACCATGGTTCTTGAATTTTAGAAAGTCACTCAATCGGAAAAAAAGAGAATTAACGAATTAATCTGACCAACCTTGATTTACATTGTGTAATTTGCAACCTAACCTATTAATCTTTCAATTAAGCTTTTTTTTCTTTTTTTATTTATGTTCGTTCATTATATCCTTCTTGTTTATTTTATTTAACAAATTTTTCATTAATTTTGAAAGGTGAATAAGGTGAAAAATTTATTTGAACCAAATCAAACGATTTCTTTCTTTATTTGATTTAATTTACTATAATTAACTATGATATTTCAATAAACACGGAAGGCTAAAAATCAGGACGGGAAAACTACGCAATACTTTTCTAGCTTTTTCTTTTCTATTTTCACAAAAAATAAATAAATAAAATGGAAGAGAACACGCAAGTGTTGTTTTATAGATTTTAGGAAGAAGGTATTAACGATTCTAATGACATAATTAAATATATTCTATGACACATTAAGACGAGAAATTCACCGACCAATTTATATGGTCCTTAGTCCAGTTTTAAATTTATTTATAAATATAAGATTGGCTAAATTTTTAAACATTTGTTTATTTTACGAGGTTGTTTTGTACTATTGTTAGAAACTTTCTTGTTAATTCAAATAGTATCATTAAATATCTATCTTTCTGCATGAATAATGGTTTAAATTTATACTGGATTATTTTATTTATTTTTTCTTATTCCGTTAAAAATATTAATTATGATTCGTATAAATTCCTGGTACTGATAGATAATATTAAGGTAAACGCTGACACAATTATTTTTGTCGAAACACGAAAATAATTCGAGGACATATCCGGTTAAGATTATAAATAAGTTATTATTTGAATTATTTAAGAAAATGCGATGACATAACCGTTTACGTTGGAAATTATGACATTCTTTGTTTATTAGTTGATTTTAATATTATTGATTATTGTAATTTATTTTCTTTAACCTTAAGCATTTAGGAAAAAAAATTAAATAAAAATTTAAAGATAAAGTTTAATAATTATATTTTATTTATTTTAAATACAAATTCAGAATCTGTTTTGCATTTAAATACTAATATTTTTGTCGTGACGTTAATATCAATTTATAAACTTCGGATATTATTGAACATTTAAATAAAACGGCCAGTTATATGTTATAAGTTATAAGTTATTTTATAAGTCTTTCGTCTTTAATAAATGTAGAAATTATATTCTTTTTTTTTTAATAACTGTTTGTTATCAATAAAAAATAAGATTAAATTACTTTTACCGCAGAGATATGTTGATTAATCTTTAAATACCGCTCATTTTTCCGCTGTTATATCATTTTGTGTTACGGATTCGAATTTTAAGTTGAAAGTTTATGTGTTAATGAGAATTAATTATTGATAAAATTAAAAGGTTGATATTAAAATTCTATTTTACATTATCAGGATTGTTGATAATGCTGAAATATAGCTTTACAAACTATTAATAGATGAAAGAAAAGGAATTTCAAAATAATAGATTTGTTAATCATAAATTAACCAGGATTAAACCTTGAATTTCTAAAAAAATATTTTAACATGTATTAGAAATCTAGAAAAACTGTTTCACTTTAAGAAAGAGCGGACATTTAACAGCTATGGTTATTAGCCCGATGGAAAATAGTAGATGCCATGCCTGAGCGGGATTCGAACCCGGGAACTCCGCACGAAATACTGAGACGCAACCTACACACCCAAGTAAGTCGACATAATTAGTTTTTCGATAATTATCGACATCTTTAAACTAATCCCTTAAAAAAGGATGGCACGTGGGTTTGTCTGATGTTCTCTCACATTTTTATTTTAGCTGCTACTGGGGCAGAGCGGACCACGTGGTGCGCCGAGCAGCTACGCGCAGCGCACTAACGATTCATACTTCTCGAACCATTTACACTTCTTTATACGAACGATTTATCTAAAATTATATTCGTGTTTTGGAGATGAAAAAAAGGAAAACACTAAGATTAAAACTGAGTTAAAATATCACAACTCAAAAAACAGCAAAAAATGTTCAGGATTTTGAAGTTTTTCTTTGTAATGGTTGTTAATACTTTAAATTCATGAACGTTATTTATTTACGTTCAAGTTGGCAAAAAAATTTAACAAAATCAATTGTAATGAAACATAAATCATGTAAAATTTTCGCCATTTTTCTAGTATTATTTATAAATAACTAGTAAAAAGGCGGGCCTAAGACCCACAGCAAAAATGTTACATGGTTTCTGTTTCATTATACATGCTATACATGTTTATTTTTGACATATTTTAAGAAAAAAAAAAAGTTTTATTTTATGTATTTTTTCTTCTGAAACATACTTTTAATCTTATTAAATTTGCTAAAGATATTTCTCCCTTCCCGTCGATTTCCCCGCCCATTGGAGCCGGATTCGTGACTAAGCATAAGCTCAGCTCCAAGGGTGTCATCACCTCAAACTACCTCAGAAGGGCACAAGGCCTCGCCCAGGCAGTCGGGACTCGGTCTTCCTCGCTTGCCATGCCTCAAATGAGGGGATCTCAAAGGGTTCCTCTCACCGGGACTCCGGTCTTAACACCTCGTCTCTAACGAGGAATCTAAAGGGATCTCCCGCCGGAACTACGGTCTTACTTTTTCCCAACGGAACTGCAAGAGAGTCCCCACCGGATCATCGAAGATGAGATGCTGGACCCTCCCGGATGAGGCTGTCCATTGCAGATACCACAGCGCAGCGGTGTTCATATTTATGCTAAAGATATTTATATTAAGAAAAGGTTACGAATGCCGAATGCAACGGCATATTGTACGGCACATAAATGAAGCTAATGCTATCCGTGTAAAAAATACGAATTTTTTATTAATGAACTGATTTAGATAATTTTGTAAACAAAACTAGTAAATAGTTCTGTACGTATTTTCTCAGGTAGATATAACATTGTTGATCAAAATTGCCATTAATATAATAGTATTTCTATTCTCTACAAAATGAAATATCTGGGTGATTTATTATATGAAAATGTTTTTTTTTGAGATTATCAAACTGATTTTGTTTGCGACAAAATCAAACCGTACTGTTTTGTTTTTAATCGCTTTAATAAAACGCTTGCGAACATTAATAAATATTTATTTTACTTAAATATATTCTCAATTTAAGTAAAATAAAACGATTCAATTAACCACACGTCTCACGAGTGTTCAACCTGATTTTGTTCCAGACTATATGTTTATCGATACATTTACACTTACATTGCACAACATCTGCAGCTACGTCAGACCTGGCGAGCCGATAGCGGTAATTGCATTTACCTATATATATATATATATATATAATATACCCAGATCCGGTAGTAGCTGGAAAACTGGTAAGAGAAAAAAAAAATTCAATTTGTTGTAGGGACTCAACGTGGTCATAAATAAGAGCTCAAATAATTTTCATTAACGCTTTCTGACTGGTTAATTATATTATATATTTAGTTATTTTATGTATTTACCTTAAAATTATTTATTTATATATTCTAATTAATTGACATGGATTTAATCAATGATTTTATATTTTATTATTAATTGTGTATGATGTGATACAACTCAGATCAAGGATTTAGAGCGGGATTTCCTTAAACCATCCTGGCAGAAAATGCTGGGGTAGATCCTTTTTTTTATTTGTCAAATAGAGTATACTGATCTATATAATGTATTATTATGTAATCATATGAATAAAATATTTATTTATTTATTTATCTATAATAATACCGAAAACTTCAGGTAGTTAACTAATATCTTACTACTAGTTTCCTTCTTACTTTCTTTAATTTTATGGTAAACAGTGTTACTTCAAAATTGTACGATCATTTTTTAATGAAAGTATTTATTGAGGTACGTTTGGGACAATTTTTATTCTCTTTAATTAGGCTTATAAAAAATATTACATACCCTATTTTAACATTTTTTACTTCTTTCTCTTGTAGCAGCCCCCTCCTAAAACCGAGGAGGTTAAATAGAATAAAAAGTTAGATTCTATATTCTAATAAGTGCTACGAAATTAAAAATTTTCACCCGTTAAAAAATTAAGGGCTTTTAAAATCATAAAACTTCGTTGTTATTGGATGTGTGTAAACTCTCTCTTTAGATTTACTAAAATTTAATAAAACTCAATTATTATTAAATTATTATCCTTCTCAAACGAATTCCGGTTGGCTCGATTATTATTCTGATTCCCTTCTCTAGTGTGACTTTTATACTCCGATCAAACTATAATTAGCAAGATCGGTATCCAAGATAAATTTAATAAATTTCTATCATTAGACAGAAGAAATCATAATGGCAATACAACTTATTGAAGAACTCAACTTAATAAAACATGTGGCACAGGTATCTGCAGTTATAAATAACTAATTACATGAAATACCGAACTAAGTAAAATATATATATATATATATATATATATATATATATATACTACAACAGAAAATATTGAGCTCTAGTATACAGTGACTGATGATTTTAAAACTCATACTCAAATCATGGACTTGTACTGTTTCATACATGCGTCTAGACAAGGTTTCTTTAAAAGTAAAATTAACTGATCTAATACTAACTGATAAAAAATAATATATTAACCAAAATCCCAAAACATCTGGTTGCTAGTGATAAATATATCACAAGTAATGTAAAATAATGTAAAAATAAAGATAATATGTAGCTTTCAAAATGTATTTTTTATTTATTCTCATAATGTGTACGTGGCAATCTGACTAACTAGTGAGCAATAAGCAACCTCCCTTCATGACGCAACGGATAAGGATAATATGTATGACATGTATATGAGATATAGTCTAGTTCAGACTTAGGTCGACCATTCCTAAGAAGTGTGATAAATTGAATCCCAACCACAAACCGTATAAGCAACTAATCTTTACTAGAATTTGAACTTCAGAAGCTTCAACTTTGAAAATCAGCTGTTAAACGACTTGATTTGTGACTATGAGTTTATATGGTTCAAATCCTAGAAAAGGCAGTTTCTTTTATACGGATTTGAATACTAGACATTGGATTCCGGATTTCTTTGGTGGTTGGGTTTCAATTAACCACACAACTCAAGAATGTTCGACCTGAAACTGTAAAACACTTGCACTTTATTTACATTAATGCATATCATCCTCTTAAGTATACTTTACGGTGGTTCCGGAGGCAAAACAGAAAAAGAGAAAAAGAAACAGCCCGGTGAGCTAATTAAAATATATAAAATATAATATTTTTATACGAACTTAAAATGATACTGATTACATTTTTAATGATAAAGTACTATATAGAAGAAGACTAACTCACAGATAAAATATAGCACACTTAACTACAAATAAAACAGAATAACATTTTCTTTTGTGAATTTGTGAAGATATCATTAGAAAATGAAAATTTTATACGCATTTGCTGTAAACAACAAATTACTACTAACATAACATATATCAAGTAAATTATTCTATAACATATTTAACGGGTTAAATAAAAAAAATTCTAATAATTAACTTCAAAGTTTTATTGAACAATTTGTATTAATTTTATGGCAAGTACAATCTTTAATATGTTTCGTCATGCTGATCAACGAATCAGAATAGGCTAGTTGAAAAGCAGTTTTACTATTTGAATTACTTAAAGAATTATTTTGTATAGTTACGGTTTATTTATAATTTTTAGATTTTCAGATTTCAACGGATATCCATTTTGACCATCCCTAAATCCATTTTGACTAGTTTCGGCGTGACGTCTGTATGTACCTCGCATAACTCAAAAACCATTACCGTATAATTTTGAAATTTTGGATTTAGGACTGTTATAACATCTAGTTGTGCACCTCCCATTTTGATTGCAATCGACTGGACCAAAAGTGTCTAAAAAAGCCCAATATCCAAAAAATCTGGATTTGAGACTTTTTCTTAACTGCAGTAATAAGCCCTTATTTTCAACGATGCATCGTAAGTAGTATTTATTTTCATTGGTTACAGTGTTATAGCCAAGCAAACGTTTAATTAATGAAATAATTGTATCTTTCAAGAGGAAGGCACATCGTATCCGACTTCATTTCCTTTTTTTTTAATTTAAATATATTGATTTCTTAATGATTATTAATCTCTGATTGTAAAAAAAAATGTACGATGAATTATAATTTAATAATAAAAAAATAAATATGAAAAAATTCCAGAAGTTATTAACGAGATAAAATTTATGTACTTTTCATTTTAAAAAAATGTGTGTATATAATTTAATAGGCGTACAAGGAAGTCATGTGGTGTCCACATCAGATTTTTTTTAAATGTTCAAAAAACGTTTTCATTACTAAGATTTTGGTTAAATCTAAGATTATTTTGGGATATCTAAGATTTTTGGATTTCTACATATCAACAAAAAAAAATGTTTTCATGATAAGAAAAAGAAAATAGTATAAAATAATCAGAAAATTATAATTACATAAAAGGGTTTATAAAAAGTAATTCTGTCATATTTTATTCTTTTGAGCAGATAATTATGAGAACTAAGATGAATTTTTTTGCGTAAAAACTATCACTATTTAAATGGTAATAACTTATATCTTATGAAAAAAATCATACAAATTATATACTTAAATACATATAACGGTTTTTACTACGATGACTAAAATTAAAGGAATATACTGTTGTGTTTAAAATAGGACAGTTTTAAAGTTTAAATGAAGCATGTAAGAACAAACGACCTCCCGACAAACTCTCTCGTTATGTCTTCACTGTTCTGTATCACGACCGCTTTACAAGTCTGGCTTTTATGAAGTTTTACTCAACATAAGCGGATTCTTCCCAGGTTCTTCGGTAAAAACTTTTAACAGCTATATACATATAAACTTCTATAAGATTCTGTTTTATAGTTCGCTAGATTTAAACAATTAATGAGAAAATTAAAGAATAAAAAACAAAAGAACATAAAGTATTACTAGTATTCATACATTTATATACATGTTTTAATTTCCTTCGTGCAACCGATGTATTGTGGTTTTTGTTTCTTTTTGTTTCAGAAAGAAAATAACTTTTGTATTCACCATTAAAACTACAAAAAATGATGAATTTTAATATAAAAAATAATGGTGCTTTTAACATAATAATATTTCTGTACTATATGTTTTTTCCTTTCCGGCGAATATATTTAGAATAGCTATATTGAAGGGGAAAGAATGGTGATCACGTCAATAATGAGTTATCGGGTTTTTTGCAAATCTTTGCGTTTTAGGGTCCAACAAGTTCATCTAGACCAAAAAATATATATGTCAAAATCTATTTAGGGAGTATGGAATATATTAAAAAAATCAATTTCCAGTTTCTTCAGAGGCATTTTAGAAAATCTTTATTAAAGGAAATTTGTTACCTATAATGTATAAAGAAATAATCTAAAAAATATTTTTTAAAAATCAACACCCAACTTCCTAAAATTAAAATGTATATTTTGTTGTTTTTTTGCCACATCTCCTTTCGGTTAAAATATTTTTCAAAAATCTTTGAAAGTTTATAACTTCATTTATAAAGCTAAAAAAAAGTTTACAATTTATTTAAAATTATAGATCCTGGACCTAAAATGCAGAAAAATCTTTTCGAAAATTTTCTATTTCTTATTTTAGCCTCTATTGACGGGGGTTAGATTTAGTGAAAATTTACTTGAGCAAATCTTGAGCAAATTTATTACCTTAAACCTTTATATGAATATTTTTATCAAATTTTTCTAGGGGTGGGGACCCCTCACCTCTAAATTCTGTTTTTTTGTGGCTCTAACGCTTTTAATTTTTATTATTAAATTTTTTTCTGTTTATCTTCATCACTTAAAGGGCTATTAAAATTAAAGTGCCTTTGGCATCTATATTATACTCCGGATCCAAAATGAGAAACAATTGTTTTCATTTCGTTCGTAAAAGTTTACTTAATTTTTTCAGTATTTTTAAACAATTCTTTTTTAAATAAACTTTTTTTTAGGGATCGTTTCTTTATAAATAAATTTTTCTCAGAGTAAGAAAACTTCTAAAATAAAAATCTTTTAATTTCAAAATTGGAAATTTTGATGCTTAAATCTTAATCTGGTAATCATCATAATAAATAATAAAGCAAGGTATTGTATGATTTGACTGGCTTAGCCGGTAAAGTGATGCAATACTTTCCCAGATTATTTTTTAAAAAGCATATGGTTAATTAAGTCGTTAAATATCTTTTGTATCAAGAAATTTATTATCCAAACAAATAACAATTAAATTGTAAACCGTACGGTAAATTTTGCAGATATCATTGCTTCCGCTCAAAAAACGAAAATTTCTGTAATATAAATAAAACTGTTTTTAACAAAACGATACTGATACCGTAAAGGTAAGACAGACACTACATTTCTATTATCAAAATCTGTTATTAATTTAGATTTAAAAAAATATGTATTTAAAAAAAAAATACATATGTTACAGAAAATAGATATATAACAATAGATAATAAACGATGTTTAAGCGATCAAAAAAAAAAGAAAACTTTTTTACAAAACTCTTACCGGTCCTATTTCATTTATTAAACAACGATTATTCGTTGTTTAATATAATAAGAAATTATATTATTTCTGTAAATGTAAAATGTATTACATATAAATAAATATGGGACGCTTAAAGATCGTTTATTATCTATTATTATAGTATTTAAAATTTCTTCGATAAAAAATTAAGATATCAACTTCATTTTTTGTGTGTGTAATTTTCATATAAATATCTAAAGACCAATTTCTGGATTTTTCGAAGCTCGACTTTGAAAGGGGTGAAGAAGGACAAAAAAATTTGATCAACGATGAAAATTTTCTTCATTTTCGACTATACTAAACGTATTAACTAGATTGCAAATACGCTTAAAATAAATCTGTAAAAACCATTTTCAAGTTTTTTTTTGAATTTCGATATTTTAAGGGGTGTGATGGTGTACAGCGCAGCGGCTCAACCAACACAGTCACAATAAATGTATGTGCGACGCGACTGATTGCATCTGCCTCCGGTTACTTGACTAAAAAAACATAAAATAAAAAGTTAATAAAAAATGAAAAAAAAAAATGAGAAACGAGAAAAATAATATGAAGAAATGAGAAAAATAGTATTTTTAAGACGGAGGCCGACTGTTTTGAAACCCACATTCTTAGATCACTCAAAGTTTCGAATCTTGTATTAACCTAACTGTTGCTCTGAAGAAACTACAATAAATTGACTGATATTTTTCGTAAATTGAACAAGCTGTATTTCTTCGCAATTGATCATAAAATTGATCGTAAATTGATCACCATTATTCTCGAAAGCATGAGTTTAATGAACACACCTTTCAAGGTTCAAGGGATAGAGCTCTCTGGGTAGTCGGGAAGGGAGAGCGAAGCGAGTCTTGACCGGCTAAATATCCCCTGACCGCATCGGGTAACACAAGTAACGAAACAGGTGGGTGTAGCCGCGACGCGGACTCTTTTAGGCATGTAAATATTCTTCAAACATATATTTAAAAATAGTTTTCGAGGTTTTTTGAATTTCGATTTTTTTAAGAGATGTGACTTTGTACGGCGGGGCGGCTAAACCAACACAGCCACTGCCGTTGTTACTGTCTGTGCGACGCGACTGGCTGCATCTACCTACGGTTACTTGACTAAAACACATTAAATAAAATAAAAATTGACGGCGACGTGAAATGCAATTCACTATATAACATGGGCAAAGACGTGACGGGGGATTATTTAAATATATAATTTAATCACATCTATTTTTTTTTCTTAATTAAATATACATTTTATGATGCCGTTCTTATCACGTTTTTACTTAAATTTCTCCTGCTTTCTCCGGGGAAATGAGGGAGCAGCTTTTTCTTAATCCGTAATATATCAAATCAACCCATTCCTGACATGAACTATAGTGTAATATTATACCAATCATAATAAAAGATTAAATGAATTATGTTAACTTAAATAATTATATTTTTTATTGAAAAAAAAATGATTTACACTTAAGTAATTAGGAAGAAATTAATTAGAAGTAATTAGGTCAGAGGTAATATTCTTTAAATATGTAAAATCGAAATTAGTGCACTCGGTAAAATTAAAGCTTGTAAACACATAATAATTTACACGCAGGTCGAAATGAAAAACCATCCCCATTTTATGATGTTACAAAGTAAAATTATTTACACAAGTATGTTTTTTATCATATTACTATTTTAAATATTATTTATAATTACATTCGTTTCAACTACGTAATGGATTTAATAAAGAATGACTTTAAATTGTTACTTGTTAATGGTTAAGGAAGGAAGATAATAAAATAATGTAATGTGATTGTTTACCATAATGTTATCGCTGAATAACTGTGATTGCTTGTAACACTTAAACATAATGCTCTAATTAATAGACGTGCTCTGATGTCTCATTACCGGTATACTGTACACATACGATTCTACTTAAGTTTCATTACAATTTCTATTTCGAGTATTAAAGTATATTAATTATAAATATTTCCATCATTAATATTTTTCTTTATTAATTTTTGTTTTCCTTTTAGAAAATATATTGTAAAAAAATGTATTTTATTCTATTACTGTAAAATTGAACTACATATGGAAACCAATCGGTATCGTTTTCTACGCATATTCCAATTATAATGAAATCTGTTTAATTTCTAAAGTAAAACTGTTTGCTGTGTTATGATTTCTTAATTTACATCAACTTTTAAAATAGTACATAAAAACAACTGAAATTTCGAAAAATAGTTTAAAAACCGAAATGAAAAATAAGGTGGCATTTTATATATAAATTAATGTTTGTTTTTTGTCCCGTATGCGTTCCTCCTATACCATTCACCGATTGCGATGAAATTTTGGTGAGTTGTGCGCACGCCCGCGAAGGATTCTGAATTAGTTTGGAACGCTAGGTGGTTCTGGGTTTGAGATATTTCGAAAAATTGTATTTATGGTCCCCATTTGGCTCATATTCAGAATATATATTACGTAAGTGAAAAGAAATATTTTTTGCAAAAACTATACCGGCTATGTGGCGTCGGTGTCGAGATATTTACGAAATAAACAAATATACAAACAGACTTTCTTCTTCTGTATATATATATATATATATATATATATATATATATATATACATATATATATATATATATATATATATATATATATATATATATATATATATGTATATATATATATATATATATATATATATAAGGTAATGTACGCTATAGAGTAAAAAACCTTTGGACCAATTTACGCGCGGGGAAAAAAGGAAAAAGAAAAAGGGTGATGGGGAACAGGGAAAGATAAAAATAGAAAATGGGAAAGAGAAAAGGGAAAGGGGAAAAGGGATAAAGTGAAAGGTCAAATTCTGTGAAGTTCCGTAATGTTCATTTTTTAAATTTTTCATCAAAATTTCAATTTCATGTATATAAATCAAATGAATACAATTAAATATATACTCAAATCTAGCAACAGCAAAGCACTAGTGGGTCTGCTAATTCACAATAAAAAAGTTAACATTTTATGTGATAAAAATTCAATACGGGGCTATTAACAAATTTAAATGTCCTCCATTTTTTCATTTTTAAAGGAAAAATGTTAAAATATATTTATTTTGTAGAAGACGTTGTTGAATACTTGTACATCAATTTCATTAAAATATATCAATCCCTTCTTAAGAAAGACATTTGATTCCTTACTCCAAAAAAATACAATGAAATATCCATTAAAGATCGACATAAATGAAATGTTTTTTAATTGCTGATTTAAGTCAAATGATATCTATATTTTTATTAAAAGTACATTAAATTTAGTATAATTTAATTATACAGGATATAAAAATAAGTTGTGTTTTTATTTTTATAAAGATTTCAAAACGCATTACGATATTTATATTTTGTTTTGGAAAAAATATGTTACGTGATAATTCATGCAACAGTCAAAACCGAGTACAACGCGATATGAAAAAAAAAAAAACAATTAAAAGTAGTACTGGTAACAGTTAAATTTTAAAGTGTGAAACAGAAACTATGTATAACAGATGGCCTGACGCCTGGCGCCTGGCGTCGGGACGCCCTCTTTATGGCCAGATCTTTACGACTGTGTCGATGGAACCCTCACATCCCTCATACTGTTTTCAGCCTTTTTCTCGATCCCTTTTTCTCGTTCTCGTCTGGTCGAGAATATCACTTCCTTTTCACAATAACTTTCTCTCTTTCTATTTTATCTTTCTCTGTTCCACCTGAACCCTTTTGACTCATTCCACAGCCCGACCCACAAAACTCACCCTTATTGTTCAACGCCATTTCATTCTGTCGGCGAACAAATACGGGTGCTACACTGTTTCGCTCTCCACAGTGCTACTGTACATTAACCCATATCTTTCCAAACCCCGGCTGCATAAAACAACTATATTTAATGTACAAATAAAAATGTAGTCAAACTGCTGAATTCAGATTCATATAAAAATAATAATAATCCCTTAATAACGTTTTATACAGAAAATATAAAATGGAAACACGTCTGGAAAATATTTGCACGATTTCTTGTTTTTATAAATTTTAAAAGTTGTTAAGAGTAAATTATTAGTTACGATAATGATTTTAAAATCATTATTAATGTGCTAAACGTCCCGCTAATATTGTAATATATTAATTTAAGTAACTGGTAGAATACGTGTTTTACTTTTAAATTATTAATTATTTTTTTGACATCGCCACATAAGTTTAAAGCTTGTGCGTAGGACATTGAAATGGAATTTTGTAGCGAGTGAAAATTGTCACGCTTGACCGGGATTAGAACCCGGAACTTCCGGATGAAAAGTCGAAACGTCTTTTGGCGTTTCTGCCAAGGAAATTCACGGACCGACTTAAAAAAAGAAATTGCCTTTTATAATTTTATATATTGTTTATTAAATATTTAGAATAAATTTCATATTTTTATTTTTAGATTTCTACTTTTGAAAAATTCGTTAAGATTCATCCAGTTAAAGTAAAATAAAATATATTTATGAACTATTCATTTTATTTAATAATTGATTACATTTAATATTTATTTACATTCAATGAATTTATGAATTACATTCGGAAATTATATTTTTTAATGGTTAATTGATCCAACCAAAGAGGTTGTGTATAAAACATTCAAGAAATATGGTTTTTTCGATAATATGTTAATTTTCTGTTTGAGCTAGTTTTCGGGAAAAAGGTACGTAAATTATGATTTTTTGGTTCACGAAAAACCCATTTTTTTACACCTGTCCTAAATAAAAAAAAAACACCTGTATCACGCATTCCGGACACTTTATTTTTTAAAAATTACATGTCAAAATTGACATTTCTTTCAAAGTTTTACAATTTTATGATAAATTTACTTTCTTTAATCGGAAAGGCACGCTGTTCACCAGTCCAACGCTCAGTCTAGAAAATTATGTAGATACCGAACAAATCCGAGAGTTATATTAAAACTAATACAATGTTTTTAATACCGTTTCAATGGCTCACTCATTATTACTCAACACCATTATTCTAATAAATAATTATGTCGGTTAAAAATGATGAAATTAGATCTAAACAAGTTGACTGACTGCCACGCGATTTTTCGAGCCCTTCTTAATAGGCCATGAGATCCTAACTGTGGTCCCACATAATATCAACATCAGACCATGAGAACCCATTTGGAACCTCACGTACTGTTAATTTATAGGACACGAACATTCCGTGAAGCATCTCGTTTTGCATGTTTTTCTATGAACACGAGTTCGATACGTTCTATCTTGGAAATTGATATACCTTTAGTATTAATGAAGTTAATAATTTTAGTTACTATATATCAGATTTTAATGCTAAATTCAAATTTGTATTATTTATCAATAAAATTCTAGAAGAGTTATAAGCTAAAAAGAGTCGTTATGTTGGATATTATAAACAACGTTCCACCAAATTTAGAAGTATCCTCAGTAACATTCCAAGAGTGCATACTAAGAGTTCAATATGTTCGTTCAGTTATCTACTGTCAAAACTATATTTTTATGGAACATAAATAAAAAGCTCTTGCGCAGAACTGTACAAGAAGATAAAGTTTTCGTTATTTTATTTTCTTTCCCTTTGAAAAAAATTCAACTCATTCTAATCTAAGTTTTAAAAATAATCCAAGAACCACTCAACCAATCTTCATCGAATTTTCACATCCACAACTTCAGATAGATTAGTACAGTATATATAAATTTCAATAAAATTGATCTAATAGTTTTGGAGATTTTCGAGCCACAAAATGTTAAACATTATACCTATATGTATAAGGAAACCTATTGTAAGTTAATTGGTATTTTTGTACTCCTCACACCTCTAAACGTAAAGAAAAATCATTCTCAACCTCTAATACTACCAAATGATACCGTACTTTTCTCAAAAAAATCGGTAAAAAATTGACATTCTTCTTTCGGGTTTATTTATTATTATTAGTTCATAGTAATTGCTATATAGTCTATCTCAACATATTTTATATTATTCATATACCTTAATGTACAGTAGGTTTTTAATTTTATGAAACATAATGGAATTTTCTAAGTAGTAAGCTATTTTTTTTTGTTTTTATACAAATACTTAATTTTTTGTAAAAACTTGAAAAGTTACATATTTCATCTAGCAAGAATCGGAGGCAAATGTAGATAAAACTCAATTCCATTGCAATTAATCAGCAAGAATCACAATCAATGAATAAACTGTAACAAATTTTAACTAAGAAACTATATGATTAAGTTATATGATTAACTAAACAGATAATATTTGCAGTTTATATGATGTATTGCAAGAGCTGTTTGGAAAATTCTCAGCCTGACAGAAAACGCAAGATTTTTCAGAATTTTTATTTTTCACTATAGTTGTACCTTGCAATTCGATAAATTTAGACCAACGACTTTCCAACCATTTAATACTCTCACTAGAATACAATTTGTAAAAATAAGCTTTTTATCAAGCTTTCACCTCATCATCTGAAATGAATCTTCGTTCAGCATTTCTTCAGATTTTGGAAAAGGCATCGGTCATGGAAATTTATAACAATACATCTAGACGTTTTTACAGGCAGATTACATAGTAAAAGAGTACTTTATTTTTGGCCAAATGTAGACATTTAGCCTGATTAACATCCTTCCTTCAGTCCAGTACTGACGCGTAATACTCCAAGACCTTCTTCCAGGTAGTTTATGATCACCACACAACGAGAATTCCCAAAACCATGGTCATGAAATTTCCTAAAAATTGAACTACTTTTGTTTTCTTTGGCGCATTCTCTGACCCACGGTTTGGACTGGTGTTTGATCTCTAGGGTGTAACGGCAAATCCGTGTTTCATCTTATTCTGATAAAACGTCAGCAGAACTTCCTATTCTTTAGAAACTCAGCGGAATCGCGTTTGAGTAAGTCTAAAAAAACATCTTCGAGAAACGTTTAGCCAAATGGAATTTTAGTCGATTGTTAATAAACGCGGCACACATCGAACGAAAACCTTTTACATATCCCAAAACTCAAGCGTTGATTATCTTGAATCGATCTACATTTATATTTTTTGCTCTTAAAACCCACATGATTTCCCACTTTTTTGCTGTCAAGTACTTTATAGTACATATAAGTACTTTATAACAGCTAGAATTTCAACTTTTTTTAAAAATGTCAAAACCCGCAAACAAACTACTCTCTAGAACGTTCCCATGAGATCCCGTATGGAAAATGTTAATAAGAGGCCACATAAAAAAAAAATTGAATTGTTTCTCATGGTAGTGGCAACGGGCATTACAAGTTTCTATTCTATCTCTCTCTCAGATACATACTTCTGAAACTTTGCAGCACTCCATCTAAAGGTTCATATTTGACAAACATTATAGTCATTCAGTCATACTTGGACCACTTCTGCATCAGGTCAAGAACTTTCCGATCCACCTGTATACTATGATATTAATACAGTAAGAAAAAATATATTTAACAAGGAGACCATGAGATCTCACACCCTGGAAACATAAAAACCAATTCTATTAATTTCTTAAATTAATAATTTTATCGGAGTGGTAGCGTATCAGCCTTTCATATGGAAGTCCTGGGTATGAATCGCGGTCAGGCATGTCATTTTCATACGCTACTAATTTCCACTTTCATAGGGCAAAATGATCAAAACAGTCGATGCTCGTCATCTACATTACCGAGTTAGTATTTACTAAAACCATACATTGCCCAGTGGCACTAGTGTCAAACTATCAGTGGCATGGGAAACAGAATTTTTTCATTCATGTGGACTCTTACTAACATTAGATGAGACTCTATATGTGATCTCATGGGAATAATGTTTTTAATGAATGAAAAATATGAAATCTGTTATTTATACTCTTTTTATTCAATTACTGATATTTTCTATTAAAATCTATACATATTATATAAACAATTAATGAAAATTTAAATTTTACTAAATTTATAATCGTATTATATTAATTGCAATTATGTTTTATAATGAATATATTAATAATAAATGTTAAAAACAAGCTACAACCAACAACCGTATGAATTTACATTTTCATTTTATTAAATAAATGTCATTTACTCATAACCAACAATAAATATAATACGACAAAACGAACTGAAAGTAAGAGTTGTTATTTTACATAACAAGTTAGTGTACCACTGAATATGAAAAGTGCATATTAGGAACTGGAATTAAAAAGTGCAGTAATACAGATGTGAGGGCGTTTATACCGTAGTTCAATGACCGTTTGACCGGTGATATAATTTAAAGACATTCATTCTAACTACAGAATGGCTTATAAGCAGAGACTTATATAGACTTAAGTGTTATTATATTATACTATAAATACATATATATGTTGTATATACACAAAGCACAGAAACAACTTTCTCTTTCACAACGGTTGACTTAGTTGCTCCATTAAAAACCTACACTAGTTTTATAAAAGGAAACTTAATATTAAATATAATATTAAGTATAAAAATTTAATAATATTGTAGCTTGTCCATTTCCATTACAAATAAAAAATAATGATTTTATGATTATAATTATTAAATAATAAAAAACGGTCTTATACATTAAAACTATACGTATGCTGTTGTTATTAGAGATGTAAGTTATTAAGAAAAATAAAAACGTGATTGACGCATTAATTTTTTTTTTTTTAAACGAGGCGGAATCTAAATAAATTATGATTTAGTATACTTTAAACAATATTTTATTGCAAGATAATTAGGTCATGTTATCATTTTTAATTCAAGGATTATTCTATCGATAATTAATTATACATACAATAAATACTTTAGATTGTAGACTAATTGATTTTTTAAATGTTATTTTTTACAAATTTTTTTTCTTGAAAATATTTTAATCTTAAAATAATTATAAAAAGTAAAGGTTTACTGGTTTGCTATGAAATTACATATAAATAAATAATTGTGTGATAATAATCTACTTATAACATTGATTATACGAAATATATATATGTATTTCTTTAAGAATCAAAAAGAAAGCTTTTTATTATTTACATGGAAGGATCATGGAAAATCTTGATATGAACAGAATTAAAAGACCGTATTTGTACAAACAGTTGAAAATAACAATAAATAAACAAAATTAATTCGAATGGTTATAGATTGTCTAGCTTTGCAAATGATTTTTAGTTACCTTGTCAAACGATCCAACATTAGCAAAAAAACAAATAAATATATTACCAGAAACAGTAGAAAAAACTCTCACAGAAAATACATTAGAAGGACGAATTTCCGGTTATAGTTAACTTTTATGTACCCAAAAACCCAGTTTTCTGCCTCTACCTCCGGTTCATGTGAAACGATTCAATTAAAAATCAATAGGACTCTATTCCAAAAAGTTTACATCACTCCATCAAGTTTCGTCAAAATCAGTTTATATTTGTGTCCGGTAAAGCGGACGAAAAATCCTATATATATGTTACAGTCAAAGGCCGATTTACAGTCATTCCTCTAAAAGAAATGAAAAGAATAAATGTAAAAAATTGTTAGTATCTCATTTATTCGACGAAAATTTTGTTTCTGTGTTAGTACAATCGACTTACATTTCTAAGTAATAACAAACTAATTTTGGATATCAACTGAAAGGCAAACTGTCAATAGTTAGGTCGCTGAACTCTACTTATTGTTACAAGTAGTCGCTTTATGACATTTTGAGTTGCATAAAACGTTTAATCTTTTGCATTTAAACATTTTAGAATTGCATCTTTTACAGTCAAAGGACGATTTTTACTTTTATTTTTTTTATTTTATACCAGGAGATCTATGAAATAAAAAAAAAAATTATTGATTCAACAATAAAACATGTGAAATTAAGACAAAAAACACATTGTCAGTTAAGTAGTTAATGACAAAGCTGATTGTCTGATGAGTTTACAACTTTGACTGATCGATTTGGTCGCTCCTAGGATTGCCTGAAAGCATTTTAGCCAAAGGCCGAAAGAAAAAGTCTGTTTTCAACTTTGACTACGAAGCTTAGTCAATCTGCAGGTTTGACTAGTCAAATGTAGGAATGACTGTAAATCGGCCTTTGACTGTAACATATATATATATATATATATATATATATATATATATATATATATATATGTTACAGTCAAATTTAACACAAAACATGTGAAACAAAAAATCTATCTTGTAAATGCATTAACCCATTTGAACACGGTGATTCAACCGGAAGTTGAAATTCGCTGTAGAATGTTGACAATGACTTGTTAAAAAAGGTCTTTTAAAAAAAAGAAAAAAATTTTTGCAGGAAAGTATTTGATCCTGTAGAGGACGGTACAGTTATATAAAATTCATTTCCAAAAAAAATGCTATACCAGAAATTTAACACAATAATGCATTAAAAAAAGTTAATTTTTGTAGGCTGCATTTCAAGAATTCCCCAAAAAATCGTCCTTTTATTGAGAAATAATAACCAAAACCCTATGTTGTGATATAGTTAAATAAGACTGGAATAAGAATTTCGGGCTTACAAAGTCAGGAACTAATAAAAAAAAAGATCATGGAGAGAAAGGTTTTCTATGAAAATACCACTTTGGTCAAAGCAAATATTTAAAATACTAATGAAACAGACACCAATTTCTACGAAAAACTAGAAAGATATTAAACTTTTTTTTTTAGCCTCCAGGTCTACCGTTGGATATTGCTTCAAAGGATGAGATGAAATGACAATTTTGTAGCGTTTGAAAATGCCATGCCTGTCCTGGATTTCAACACGGGAAATCCGGATGAAAGGCCAAGACACTATCACTCACACCATGGAGGCAAGCGTTATTTTTGACTTCTAATATATTGTAAGTGACTATATAATTTAATTATGTAAGTTTATAGTTTTACATATTTTAGTAATAATTATCCTCTTGAAGATGTCAGAATAACCGAAAGCGCTCGAGGAAATCAAATTGGAATTTGGTAAGCTGTTTTAAAATCATATATAATAGTTATACCATACGGTGCCATATTCGAAAAACTAAATAAATTGTTTTAAAATAAAAAAAAAGAAAAGAATTAATGAAAAACCCAAACTTGTGCACCAATATGATCTAATATAACTGAATTACAAAAAAGAAAACTATAACATAAATAAATAAAATCTATTCTTACTAACAAAATTACAAAATATAAAACAACAAAAAAGTAAATTTATTATCACATAAATTAAGAAAAACGATGAAAAAATATATTCTTTATAAAAACAAAATAAATCTATTCTGAAAGTAGTTTATTTATAGATTACAGTTAGAAAAGAGGAAACGGAAAAAAACAATTCATTAACTTAAACAAAAATTATGAATGAAGTTTTGTAAGATTTATTACAACATAATTTTTATCTTACAGCGTGTGAATTTAGCAAACAGGAAAACGTTCATTTTCATTCACAAAAATTAGTTGCGAAAAAAGATCCATTTAATTAAAATCAAGTACGCTCATATTTTTTACTAGATGTAAAAATTTAAACAAAACTCGACAAACATTATTATTGAATTAAATAACTACTTCTCAATAGATAGAATAATTTTTGAACAACCTATAAAATAAATTAAAAAATAGATAAAAAACAAGACAATATATAAATTTATAAAATTTTAATTGAAAATATTTTAGATAAGATATTTTTTTTTACTGTTGTTTATCTTAAAATAGCAAATAAAAAATTACTGTTCTATTTACAACAACAGAAAACGGAAAATATATGTTCTACTTTTGTCTTGTCTTTTGTGAGAAATAATTTTTGTTAAGAGTAGTAGTCGTCGTGTAAAAGCACGACTCTTTCATCCGGTCGTTATTATTATTATTTCGTGTCCAGTCGTTTCCTATCTCATTCGTTCTCTTTTGTCCGAACTTTGTTCTTAGTTTTCTTTTTGTCTTAACAAAAAGAAATAACAAAGAATTATCGTAATCGTAGAAGCTCGCTCTTCGATTCGAATAGAACGTTACATTAACAGAAAAATAAGTTCTTTGTAGAAGATATTTTAAATTCTTATGTAAAAATATTCAAACTAATATAAATACTTTATCATTATTACAATCGAATTACATTATGAATATACAAACCTATTCGAGTATAGAGAACCACCTTCATAATGTTTTCCGTGGATGGAAATTTGAGATAGATAAATGTATTTTAACGCGATTAAAGTAATAATACATTTACGCTGAGACGCACAAGAAAATAAATCATAACATAAATTGTTATACAAATAATAATAATAATAATAATAATTATTATTGCCCTGAGGTAGATAATCCCCACGTCCGGAACACAACATCTATGTTCCACGTCCAGGGCGGCAACAGCTGTACCTTTGTACATCACATATAGCTGGCTAACTGGGTCCCGAGTAAATTCCTCGGTTATGCTTTGTTAAGTTTGACCTGGTTCCAACTTCAGGTCACTAAACGGACTGGATTTTTGGCTACCTGCAGGAAATGGAATAACAAACGATGTTGGAAATGGATTTATACCACTCTTAGAGCTGGCGATGTGGCGGCCAGGGTCAATGTTATTGCAGGTGTAACGGAGACCCTTCCGTCGTCCACATGCCCCCTGCGATGGCAAGCATGTAGCAATGGTGCCCATGTATGTCGGTGCATGGGAGCTCTGAAAGCTTCGGTGAGTAGGAGCCTGGAGTCAGTGCAGAGACTGCGCATCCGCTCTCTGCCAGGACATATGCCGGTTCCACCGGAGTACCGGATCGGACCTCCAAGGTTAGTAGCCCTGGAGTGGGGGTGTACCCCGGCGGCTAGCCTTGCTACAGAAGGGATCAATGTTCATGAATTTTGAACAACAATTTTGAACAAACCAACGTGGCAGAGGGCGCACGTAAACACCCTCGTTTAGAAACCGCCGATTCGACACAAGCGAAGAGGAAAAAAGTAAGGAGAGTGATAAGTTAAGAAAAGATGCTGATAAAATCAGTAAAGATTTAAGAAAAGCTTTGTTTGGAAATAATTTTCCCAAACCAAGATTTTTGGTCATTACAAAAGAGAATGGTAACTTCCAAAAGGTAAGTCCATTCTTAATTGCTAGAGAGATTACAAATTGTGCTGGTGGTCCTGTCAAGGAAATCCGTAGACGTTTAACGGATTACATGTCGAAACTATAAACGACATGCAAAGCCAGAAAGTCCAGGCGTTGAAGAAGATCGGTGAATTTGCGGTTACTGTCCAACCGCATAGTACACTTAATTCATCTAGAGGAGTTGTTGTTTGCCGTGATCTTCTTAACTGTACTGAAGAAGAAATAGTGCAGGAAATGTCTAGTCAGGGAGTGACACATTGTCGCAGACTTTCTATGAGACGAAATGGTGAGATTCTTCCTTCGGCCTGTCATGTTTTGACATTCAATAGGCCAAGTCTTCCTGAAAAGGTACGAGCTGGCATCCATCGGCTTGATGTACGGGCATTTATTCCGCAGCCGATGAGATGTTTTAGATGTCAACGTTTCGGACACACTGCAGCTAGATGTGAAGCGCAGGAAATTTGTATATGCGGAATGAAGATACATGAGGGTGATCCATGTAAAGACCCTCCAGTCTGCATTAATTGTAAAGGGCACCATAACTGTCGATCCAGGAACTGCCCAGTATACAAATCAGAAACAGCCATTCAGGAGCTTAAAACGCTTCAAAAAGTCAGCTACCCTGAAGCGAAGAAGATTGTAAACCTACGTACACCTAGACCATCGACTACATACGCAGAAGCAGCTGCTGCTCCCCCCACACCTAAAATCAACGTGGAGCAGTTGCTTAATACGATGGCACCAAGTCTCGCGACAATGATAGAAAGAATCATTGATTCCAAGATCGAGTCGACTCATCAGATACAACAAAGTAAACATGAGAAGGCTCATGTTTACCCCCGGACTGACGTCGCCGAAAGAAGACCCGTACCAGCGCAGTTTAAAAAACCGGCAAAATCTTCGATTATAACTCCAGCAATAGACGTAATGAAGAAAAATCTTGATTTATCCGACAAAGATCTAAAGATCACCCCGACGACGAGTCATATAGCTAAGGATACTGTGACAAGAGTACAGGAAAAATCTGCGTCAACCAAAATGGAGGTGCAAGTAACTATCGAAAAAGCACCAGACACAGACGATATTAAAACCGTACCTACAGAGGCCCCAAAAGCTCAGAGAACAACTGTGGCGAGAGCATCTGTATCAGCCGGCCCAAGCACAGCCTTAGACATTGAATCAAGTTCATCAGCCGCCGAAAGTGCATCGGTTGCAAGTTTAGACTCCATTGCAACGATGCTCACAGCACCATTGAAGCTTTCATCACCTGATGTAAGCCGGCGAACGTCATTGGCGTCAGAAAGAGAAGACGATGCCATGTCCGAAGCCTCAGACACTCTGTCGTCGGAAGTTGAGGCCGTTCGCAGAATGGAAAATCGTAAGAAAGGATGGCCGAAAGGAAAGCCTAGGCGGTAATTTGTCGGATTTTAAATTAGAAGATTGAAATTTTGATCACTTATTTTCTTCATGGAAATATGAATTAAAGAACCTTTTTTTTTTCTTTTTTTTTGAAGTGGGATGGGGCTAATGACCAAAGTAGTCGATGCCCCTAAAAACCTCAAAAAAAAAAAAAAAAAAAAAAAAAATTATTATTATGCTTCAAAAGGTCAGTTATCCTGAAGCGAAGAAAACTGTTGGTCAGGGTACACCTCGACCATCGACTTCTTATGCAGAAGCAGCGGCTGCCCCTTCCACATCTAAAATTAACGTGGAGCAGTTGCTTAACACGATGGCTCCAAGTCTTGCGACCTTGATTGAAAGAATCATTGATTCAAAGATTGAGTCGACTCATCGGATGGAACAAACTAAACATGAGAAGGCTCACTCTCCGTCTGACGCCGTTGACATGAGAGACGCACCACTGAAGTTTAAATCACCAACTAAACCTGCGATTATTAAGCCACCAACTGAAGTAAGAACAAAAAATCTTGACTTATCTAGCAAAGAGAAACGGATCCTCCGTCGTCTAGTCACAAGCTTAAAGAAATTGTGACAAGAAAATCTGAATCTACGGAAATGGAGGTGCAAGTTATTATTGAGAAACCACCAGACGTAGAGAATATAAAACCTGTACCAATAGAGCCTCCAAAAGCGCAAAGATCAGTTTCGGTGAGAGCATCTATTTCTGCTGGACCCAGTACTGCACTAGAGATAGAGTCCAGCTCATCAGCCGCGGAGAGTGCATCGCTTGCTAGTTTAGATTCCTTAGCAACGATGCTAACAGCACCGACGAAACTTTCATCAACTGATGTGAGTCGGCGAACGTCATTGGCATCAGATAGAGAGGATGATGCAATGTCCGAGGCCTCAGACACTCTCTCGTCAGAAGTTGAGGCCGTTCGCAGGATGGAAAAACGGTGCAAGAAAGGATGGCCGAAAGGAAAGCCAAGGAAGTAATTTTTTGGATATAAGTTATAGAAGAATGCAAATTTTGAACATTTTCGATTCATGAAAATGAAATACTGAACCTTTCTTTTATTTTTTTTTGAAGTGAGATGGGACTAATGACCAAAGTTGTCGATGCCCCAAAAAGCCTCAAAAAAAAAAAAAAATATAATAACAATTGTTTTACGAATATAAATTCTCTCGTATAATTATAATATACACGTTAGGTTATAATAACAAAATATTCTGTAATTTATTGTAGTCAAAATAATAATGGTTTCCATAACTTTGTTATTTTTATTCATTCATCGTCTAATTATCAATATACACATGAAATAAAATATAAGAAGATTTAAAAACAGCCTTGTAATATTTATGCTGACCGATTAAATATCGTAAAATTAATACAACTTTTTTTTTACATTCAATTTCTGTATATAAGATTCAAAAGTATATATATATATATATATATATATATATATTGTTGAAAAATAGGATACTGAAAGGTATCAAGAGTTTTATCCCGTAGAAAGCAACCGCATATGAAAAATAAATTTCAGAGATGAATCCGACCCATATTCCTATTTAAGTTATTTATTAAACTAGCTAACCCGGCAATACTTCTCTATTGGTAGATTTGAGTATATATAGGTATGTATATATAGGTAGATTACATGAACACAATTGAAAGTTTGATATAAATTATTATATTTAGTTAAAAATTAGATATTTACGTATACACATTATTAGTTTTATGTTTAAATTTAACCTTTCACATTATAAAAGTCAGAATGTAAATAAATTCAACTGCAAAACAACAGTACCTATCGGAATTAATTAAAACTCTTCTCTAAACAAGTCGGCTCAAAATACCACTAACTTTCTTTCTACCGGTCAGATCAAGAATTTCAGTAGCTTTAAATCTTAGCCTATATCGCGGATCATTTTGCAAAAAACTGCGCGTAAATCGGTCAAGTATTATTTTAGCTTATAGTAGACAAACATACAAACATTGCCTTTTATATATATATATATATTAAATTCCATAACTTTAAGGATTGTAGCTAATCTGTTATTTAAATATATTTTACAATGGTCCCAATAAGAATCCGATTATGAATATAATTACAATAACCAATTAATGACGAATTTCTAATGAAACCTCCTAAAAAAATATACATACCTAAGACAATACTTATAAATGCACTTGCACAAATTCACTCAGTATAAAGTATATAAGTCCGAAAAAACCGAAAAAAAAATCAAATAATATTACAAGACAAAGGCAAAGAAAAACAAAACAGTAACATAACTAGCTAATGAAAGGAGAAAAGACGCTCATCACTTAAGGGATGAAGTCCCAGATCAAGAATCTCTAAAAACTCGGGATAAAAACGCCGCCTAGGTGGACTCTGGGACAATCCTCCCTACCTTCACGCAAACCTGACATGAGTCGATTTATTGTAATTTATTTTTATTCTTTACTTTGCTAGTCACTTTTCGATCAGGTCTAATGCCGACTGAGGCTTTCCCAATGCCAGACATTCTTCATCAACAGCCGATCTGACAAAGTTCATTCCCGTGAACAAGTAATTAAAAAAGATTAAGATCTTAAGTGATTTTCTATCGCTGCCTTCTTCAGTTAGCCGAATATGCTGTTGGTTATCAGAATGTATATCCTACCAAAATGCATATATCTTTAGACGTAAAAATAAACATTACATTCACAGAAAGCGATAAGTGCATCTAGAATTATTAAAATGTGTTTCTGCTAAAGAAAAGACTTAGAATTAATTATGTAAAAGAAAAAAATATATATAAATTGCAATATAATATAGTAATGTATCTGATAATTCATTGAAAGAAAGAGATGTATCTACAAATAACAATAAACGCCGAGAATAAAGATACTTCATATATTTAATCGAAATCCAGTAAGTATTTATCTAAAACTCATGGAAAACAAATCAGGAACGAAGTTACCAAGGAAAAGAGAATGGCGACGAAGAAATAAAGAGAAAGCGCGATACAACTTTTTCACAGTGGAACCGTGAAACGAATATGTTTAGAGAAGTACTCCATGATAACGGCTTCATCTCCTCATCCAGTCCCTAGAAAGTTAGGAATACCTTTAGGTAAATACATTGTAAATTCATTTATGGATGAATGATTTTACATCGATCGAGTCTAATACACGATTCAATTATTTTTTTAAAATCATTCATTCAGAAAAAACAAGTTGTAGTCAAGAGTTATCTTGGAAACCGGTTAGAAATCCTTTAGGAAACCCACCGACTTGGTCTAGTGGTGAACGCGTCTTCCCAAATCAGCTGATCTGGAAGTCGAGAGTTCCAGCGTTCAAGACCTAGTAAAGACAGTTATTTTTACACGGAAGTGAATACTAGATCGTGGATACCGGTGTTCTTTGGTAGTTGGGTTTCAATTAACCACACATCTCAGGAATGGTCGAACTGAGACTGTACAAGACTACACTTCATTTACACTCATATGTATCATCCTCTGAAGTATTATCTGAAAGGTAATTATCAGAGGCTAAAATGAAAGAAAGATATCCTTTAGGAAAATCCTTACCATCCCCTGTTTTGTGTATCGAGTGGATTCATCCAAAGGAACAATATAGGGGTGTTCATAAACTGCATACTGCTTAATTCTTGTTCCTTGGTTGGTTGGTTTGAATCTATATAATCTATATAATCTAATTGTTGCTTGGTTGAATCTATAGAGAACACGAATATTCCACCAAACCTATCACTGGTCATTAACCCATTATTACCTTAAAAATATTTCTATATTTATAATTTGTTGATTTCATAGATAATGGAAAATTCAGTGTTTCCACCAACAATATGGTCCAGTTTCAGAAATTCTTTAGAAAGAACAACTACTGAGAACAGTTTCATTCACAAATTAACAGTAGGTTTCACAAAGCCCATCTGTGTTTAAATACTTTTGTTATATAGTTGATGAAAAATTTTTAATTTTAATTTATAAATGTTTGGAATTTCCTGGTATTCATATAAAACTTCTAACAATTAATTAATCACAAATTTTCAGATAACATTTTACATTTTAATCAAGTTTCTGTTTATTGTATTTGTACTTTTTTTTTAACCTCTGGGTTTACAGTTACTTCAGAGGATGAAATGAATGATTTGTAGCGTGGGTAAAAATGCCATGCCTGATCGGGTTCGCATCCCGATCAGGCATTGTATTTGTAATGGTTTTATTCATTATAACATGACTATAAAATTTTACTTAATTTTATTTTTGATTTTACGTAATATCGAAAATTCCGCTATATTTTTTTATGATAAAAAAAACGGCTTTATTAATTTTTTAACGTGATAGCAAATATATCGAAATTAAGAGTATATTTAATAAGTAAGCATACATCAATTTGACGATATATAATTATTGTAGATTGTCAAACCTATTTTTCAGACTGTAATTGACGATTCAGACAATACGGCTTGATGATCGGGCTTAATCGAACTCCAATCTATAAACAAAATCCGTTACACGCCCATAGAAATAAATTAATAGTAGAAAAGCAGTTTGATTAAGGTCCCGTAGTATAAAAATTAAAATAACAGCTGACGTTATACAATAAATAATTACCAGTAATTCATTTTATTATTTACATATTTATATTCATTACTTATTTATATATTAATTTATTTGTGATTTTTTTAAATGAAATACTTTGTAAAAAATGTAAAGTTTTATTGGGATTTGAATAAAATATGTTTTAGATTAAGGATAGATTCATTACCAGTCCGTCCCAGAGTTATTACCATTTAAAAATGTATTGAAATAAATGACTGTTATATTACTTGAATTTTGGATTTAAATTTCTAATTTTTGAAATCTCTTGTCTCAATTGCAATTCTTATTCATTATATGAAAATAGTATAATTTATAACCACCATCACTTGTATACTTTTCTTTATTATTTTTTTTTTTTTTGGGTGTAGTTAACAATAAACTGGTTGATTACAATTTTGAGCAGGAAGTTCTTATCCGGGCCATCTCGACACAATTTAAGTATTGTATAAAACAGGCACGTGCTTTTTAAAATACTATAAATATAAAAACATGTTTGTGGTCTGTCGTCTTTTAAAATTAATTATCTACCCTTTCCATGCTGTAAGATCACCTGCCTGACATAACCCAGATGTACAGCGATTCTGTAACCAACATCTGCCTATACTATTATTATATCCCATTAACCCCAATATATGTTGTTTTATAAGGACTTTAAAAAATAATTACAAGATATCTTAATGCCGGATAACTCTGCATACTATTAACTATAAGTTTATCTTTTTTAAATATCCATTGGTCTTTTTTTTTACGTTTCTGTCAATTACTTTTTAACTGACAATTACTCATAAATATTAACCAGTGAAAAAATAATTATAGTAATGATAACACGATAAAAAAAATAAATAAAACAACCAACTAAAAAGTACAATTTTTTGTATCAGTTGTCTGATGATTTATGTAATTTTTTTACTCTGTTCAGATCTCTCAAAGATTCCCTTCACATATATATTTGTACTCAGATCAGTTTGCCACATAAATCCGCATATATATGAACAAGTAAATGTTGTATTTGTCCTGTTCACTATCCGCCACAAAGACAACAAGCATAGATGATAGACTATGAGCGGTTAAACACTATATTTATTCGTCGGACAGGATAATAACTTGACACTGAAGTGCTGTTGCATTCAATTTAGTCGGTAATTTTATATAGTAACAAATTGTACATCATGTATAATATGGACTTTTTGGAAAAGTTTATATCCTACAAGTATATGCCTATGAGATATTACAAAAAAAAAAATGCAAAGAAATTTGTGACTTTACATTTGTTAGAAAAAAAAAAAATAATAAAAGAATGAAGCTAAGAAAGGTAAACAGTACTCAACATAAAAATCATAGAGTTTTTAGTAGAAAATATAATAATAATTATAATTATTATCGTAATAACGACAAGATCAAGCACTATTAGAAAGTATCTTAGCTATCTAAGAAGCATCAAATTACGATAAACAATTTTGAGATTCTTTGAATAGAATTTTGAGATACGGACTCGTAAGATCAAAATTACCTGGCCGCTTGTTAACAAAATTAAATGACACCAAAACCGCATGTATAGAAATAAATTATCTAACCACATTTTATCGAAATCGATCCATTCAGTTTGCACATATCAAGTAAAAAGACAGGTCAGCATATATACATATTTCCAGATGTTTTCAATGGTAAAATTGTTTTATTTAATTCTGTTTTTATTCTTTTTTATTAGAGGTCATGAAACGTAAAGATCTGAAACCTTTTACCCGATTAGAATGATTTTCCTAATGAGAATACTCTATAGCTTTGCAGTAAAACTGTTAGGCTAAAAGATAAAAATCAAAAATACATAATTATAGAAAATTATTTTTTTTAATAAAAAAAAAAATCACAGTTAAATTTTAATTGATATAGCTTTAAACTTAATCAAAAATTAATAATTCAATTACATTATTATATATACGACACATGCTTTCCTTATCGTTTCAAACTAAAAAATATATTGAAAAACACATTAAGACTGCTTTCTTGAATTCATTACTGGTTTTCTGAATTTTTAAAATTATGTTTTTTTAATAGAAATAAAATTGTTCATGGACCTCACTTTTGCACAAGTTATCAGAATATTAGACAAAACGTAAATCAAAATAAAAACTGAATTTTAAGGTGATAACGGATGACAGAATTAAAATTACTAGTAGGTTAACTAACAATTGAAGTATCTGTAAATTTATGAGGTTTTACTTACAATATCATATGTAATCTATAAATCTCAGACAAGATATAACTTACCTGCAACAAAAAAAATGATGTAATTAGTACCAAAAAATAACATATACATACAAACAAACAAAAAATTTGAAATATTCTAAGGAGAAGCAATATTTCAACGTTACAGATTTTATTTTTTTACAATAGAAAATTAAGAATGGTTATTTCTCAGTAAAAAATGAATACCCACAATGAATTTTGCTGTTTAGTTGGTAAAATTACAATGGAAGAATGAAGCAAGAAAGAAGTCAAACACAGATTGGCACAGCAAGGAAAAACATTTAAAAAAATCTGATGTTGACATCATATGATTTCCTTGTACGCCTATTAAATTACAAATAAACATTGTCTTAAAATGAAAAGTAAAATTTTATCTGATTAATAACTTCTGATATTTTTCATATGTTTTTTTATTATTATTGAATTATTATTTATCGTAAAGATTTTTGTACAATCAGAGGTTAATAGTTATTAATAAATCAATATATTTAAATAAAAAAAAGGAGATTCTGATTCGAATCGATATGTCTTCCCCTTGTAAGATCCAAATATTTCATTAATTAACGTTTTATTTGGCTATAACTCTAGAACTACTGAAAATAAGTACCACTTATGAATATCGTTGAAAATCTCTCAATGAGGACTTATTACTGCAGTTAAGAAAAAGTCGAAAATCCAAATATTTTTGAAATTGGGCTTTTTAGGACACTTTTGGTCCAATCAATTGCAGTAATAAGGGGAGGCATAACTAGATGTTACAACAGTCATAAATCCAAAATTTCAACATTCTACAGCTAATGGTTTTTGAGTTAAGCGAGTACATACGTACATATCAGCCGAGCCTTGTTATTAGTAGAAAATTAAATTGTATGAAATTTTCTATTTCTGATTGTTCTGTTGTATGATTTCTATTATTGTCTTGTTAATGAAGTATTAGTTTCCATCAGTTATTTAGTAAATAGGTCTTGTCCTTTTTATTTTGATTTACTATTTGGTACGTTATGTATTCGTTTTGTCATTATTGTTATTGTTTTGTAATTATTATTTTTATCGTTTATCAGACTAAAATAATAAATTGTATTTAAAAGAAATTTTTAGTTTGGTAGTCCTGGTCGAACCACAATATTGCTTTGTCACGTGTTCGCGACAGTATGGCAAGTAAATGAGGTGTAATCTTATATAGACTTAGGCCGACCATTCCTGAGATGTGTGGATGAACACGCCTCAGATGTGGGGAATTGAACCCTAACCACCAAAGTACATCGGTATCCACTGTCTAGTACTGCGTGAAATTTGTGGCAGAATATTTTTAAGATCAATTATATGGTTCACAAAATAACATATGCATTGAAAACCATACATGACACTATAATTTAGCTTATTTAGTAATAAATGGATGTCTGTAAGATAATATATTTCTTTCTTTCTTTTTCCTGTTTAGCCTCCGGTAAGTACCTTTCAGGTAATACCTCAGAGGATAAATGAGGATGATATGTATGAGTGTAAATGAAATGTAGTCTTGTACAGTTTCAGTTCGAACATTCCTGAGATGTGTGGTTAATTGAAACCCAACCACCAAAGAACACCGGTATCCACGATCTAGTATTCAAATCCGTGTAAAAACAACTGACTTTAGTAGGACTTGAACGCTGAAACTCTCGACTTCCAAATCAGCTGATTTGGGAAGACGCATTCACCACTAGACCAACCCGGTGGGACGCTATTAAGAGGACTGCTTCTACAAACTAATACTCTAACACTGGTGTATTACAGTGATAACGTTTTACCTCGGTGGGTAAGATAAAATCTGTACAGAAAGAAGAAGATTCGAATTAATAAAACAGGTAACCGAAGATGGTGGCCATTGTAAGTAAATTGAAATTAAAAAAAATTGTACAGAATTGAAAGGAATAACGAATAGCATTAAACCATTCATTCTAATGAAATGATTTTAAACATAGTAATAATAGAGTTTACATAAAATACCTTACGTAGAAATTTCCTTAAATAAAATGAACATTATCTTTTGAACAAAAAACAGTATCTTTTTTAATAATCTATTTTATAATAAAAAATAATTATAATAAATTTATATTACCCTGTTTCTTAAAAATTACGGTTCAACAATTACAAAAATAATTTTCAAAAAGTAGATAAAAAAACAAGAATCTCGATCAAAACAGGTATGTGTAAATGCAGCTAATCTGATTTGCGTTAAGGTTAGACACACCTACCAGGCTTCATTCTAAAAGGTACTGCATATTATATGACCTACAGAGCTGTCTAAAGGGCGTCCGGTTTCGACAAGCGTTTGTAGCTAAGTTATGCAAATACACCAAGGGTATGCAATCTAAGCAACCTAGTTATGAGGTAAAATGAGTTTTTTTTTCATAATTTTTTTTGTTGTAATTATCCTCTATACATGAAAAGTTGAAATTTAGTTATTATGAAGTTACGAAAAAAGGTAAATACAATTAAAAAAGGTGATTATACAGATTAAATAATATTAGAAAATAATTTTTATTTATTTTCTATAAAAGTAGAACATTAAAAAACAATTTTTTAGGTACAAAATACTTTTTAAATAATAATTAATAACTTAAGAAGAGAAAAATAATCTTACTGATTAATCTAGAGCATAACCTTTTTTTTTTTAATATGGTTAAGTTTATTTCTGTAATAATATAAGAAGACAATTTAATATGTATTCAAATTTACACGTATTTTTTACTTTTGTTTTTAGTAAATTTTCATATTTTTATCAGATTACGTTAAATAAAAACTCGTAGTCCTTGCTGCTTTGCAGCGTTATTATTACAAAGTAATGTTACACGTTTAAAAAAAAATTCTATAAACTAGTAGACCCGTGCTTGAACGCTGGAACTCTCGACTTCCAAATCAGCTTATATGCGAAGACGCGTTCACCACTAGACCAACCCAGTAGACCCGTGCTGCCACCAACCCACTAGACCCGGCTTTTGTAGACCCGTGCTGCTCCATAGCGTTATAATTACAAAGTGACGTTGCATATTTTAAAAAATCGGTTAAAAATCTACATCATTTACAAGTCACCCGCGACCCACTTGTTTTTTTCTTTTGTTTGCTACCCCACAGGTGAAATGTATGTTCAAAATCTGTTCCAATCCGTCCAGGCGTTCTAGAGGACGAACCGGAGTGATTTTTTTTATTCTGCTCAGAATGGCCTGCAGATGTCATCAAACATTGACGGACCTTCAAAGTGGTTTCCTGCGAGCAACAACCTTAGAAAGTTCCTGAATTAAATAATAAATTAGGATTATTTGAGGAATACTCAGAGGAGACTGTAGTTTTGATTACGATGACGCTTTATGACATATGTGTGGATCATTCCGAGCGGAATAAAAAGAAAGACAGCCCAATCCATCTAGTAGAACGCCCACACGGACTGGAAATAGATTTTCAGCCAAATTTTTTTAGTAGGTAAGATAAACAGTTATTGAAATAAATATATAATAAGATTCACAATTAAAATGCGTTTATAAAAATTTTATTTAAAATTCCAAATTAAATTTTGCTTATAATAAAAAATTACTTTAATCCAGAAATAGTCAAATCGAATCAGTTACTTCCTTTATTAAAAAATTATCGTCGATAGACAATGAGTAAAAAGAAAAATCTGATTTGGACAACATATAACTTCCTTTACGTCTATTAAATTACATATAAACATTTTTATTTAAATTAAAAGTATATAAAATTTTATTTTATTAATAACTTCGGATATTTTTAATTTTTATTGTTTTTACTGAATTTTTATTTATTGTAAAACTTTTTAGAGGTTAATTAATAAATCAATATATATAAATTAAAAAAAAAAAAAAAAAAAAGTTTAAGAAAGGAGTTGAAATCGGATTTGAACTGATGTGCCTTCCTCTTGTATTATCCATATATTTCATTAATTAAAGTTTTTTTTGGCTATAACTCTGCAACCAATGAAAACAAGTATTACTTATGATATATCATTGAAAAGCTTTATATATCATTGAGGGCCTTAACTGCAGTTAAGGATAAGTCCAAAATCCAAAGTTTTTGAATTTTGGGCTTTTTTGTCATTTAATCCAGTCAATTGCAATCAAAAGGGGAGGTGCACAACTAGATGTTACAATAATCTTAAATCCAAAATTTCAACATTCTACAGTTAATTCTACGGTTTTTGAGTTAAGCGAGTAATCTCGCTTAACTCAAAAACCGTAGTGCGTAAGGGTACGTACGTATGTGCGTATTAATACGCACATACGTACGTACGTACAGACGTCACGTCGAAACTAGTCAAAATGGATTCAGGGTTGGTCAAAATGGATATTTCCATTGAAATCTGAAAACCGAAATTTTTCGCGATCACATTTACTACTTTTATTTCGTACAAAAAAAGGAAAAATTAATAAACAAAAAATATTTTGCAGATAATTTGGCATTGCAACTCAAGACAATCTGAAGAAATTCTTCTTAATCTTCTCAAAGAAATATTGGAAATATTGGAATATTGGTAAAGAGATTAAAAATCTCCATAGAAAAAAATTATTTATGACTTATTAAAAATGTACCGAATTCGTTAATGTTTATTAAAATTCTAAATATGTAGAAGAAATTAACTTTGGAATCCATGAAACAATCGGGAAAATGGAGAGAGCGTACGGAATAATTAAAGGAATGTACAACAAAAAAGTCTCTTTTATAAATATAAAAATAAAAACATTATTATACAGTAATTATACCCGAAAATCTATACATATATAAACTCATACATATACAGAGTGATTCACAAAAAATAAAAAAATCTTTCAGGACATGTTCTACTGGCAAAATAAAGAAGAAAATTCATATATACATTGCAATGTAACACAACTTTTTATTGCTACGATTATGAAAAGCTTTCGTAAAGGAAAGAAAATATACATCGGAAGGAAGAGGTAAAAGAGGAGCAATGATAATAGTGGAAGGGGAGTGGATGGAAAGAGTTTGTAGAAAAGAAGATGAAAGGAATGAGACCTATGAAAAGGCTGCTCTTCCCGTTATATCATTTTGATACTCAACACGTTTCCGTTATTTAAGAGGCTTATCAACCGAAGAACGAATCAACTACTGATCATAAGCTTTGTAAAGAGCTGTTGGTAAAGAAAAAGAGGTTCGTTCAAAAACAAAATAAAAATATTTCCTATTTTATTTTTACCTTCTCGCAATCAACATTTGAACCTCATAACATTGTTTAATATATTAATTATATATTTTTCTATTAATTATGAGTGAAATTACTTCAAAAATAATAAAAGATTAAAATTCTACTTATGTGTCAATTTACAGAATACACTCACAAATACTTAAAATAATAAATAAATAATTGCATCATTTGAAACGTGTATATATATATATATTTTTTTTTTTTTAACAAGTGCGGCATTTCATTAATAATGTGTTGGATCAAAACTTTTCGATTCTTCTCTATGGTATATCCTTCGTAGCTAGTGGTAAAACTCTCCCATATTAATTAACGTAGCTGATTACTATGCCCTATAATCTACCAAGCAATTCAGATAATCAGATCACCATCTTTTTTGCAACTGGCTTCGGAGTTACCGAGCAGTTGTAAACTCAGTATAACCAGTAAACACCGTTAAATGTTTAACTCGCTGTCTTTATATTACAAAATCCTTTAGTAAAAGTATCCGCCTTTAGTAAAAGTATCTGCCTTTTTCTAAATTACGTAAAAGAATACAGTCTTTTAATACGCTTATTTTAAAATTTTTTTATTTTAATTTACCAAACGGTAAATTTACAAGTGCACGTATCCATTGCATGTCTAGCCTAAATTCAACGGATATAACTCGAGGAATCGGTATGATATATCATCTTTCCCCAAAAAATGACTATATAATTTTCTTTTTTTAGCTATATTTATTTTTAGAAATTGGATAAATGGGAGTTTTTAGATTTATATTTTCTACATCAATAGGCCTTCAAAAATACAAAAATATTTTACTTATCCCACTCCAATTATCAGGGGTAACAAATAATATTTTTAATTTAAAAAATTGTTTTTTACTTCCCAGAACGAAGTAAAGTAAGTATTGTGATCACAAAAAATTTCGGTTTTCAGATTTCAACGGAAATATCCATTTTGACCATCCCTGAATCCATTTTAACTATTTTACGCGAGACGTCTGTACGTACGTATGTAACTCAAAAACGATTAGCCGTTAATGGTGAAATTTTAGATTTAGAACTGTTGTAACATCTAATTGTGCATCTCCCCTTTTGATTTCAATCGTCTGGCCAAAAAAGCCCAAAATCCATCAAATTTGAATTTTGGACTTTTTCTTAACTGCAGTAATAAGCCCTCATTGAGAGCTTTTCAAAGATATATCATACCTATTTTCATTGGTTCCAGAGTTATAGCCAAATAAAAATTTAATTAATGAAATATTTGGATCTTACAAGGGGAAGGCACATCGGTTCGAATCCGACTTCCTCTCCTTTTTTTTTTTAATTTAAATATATTGATTTATTAATTATTATTAACCTCTGTAAAAACGTTTTTACAATAAATAATAACTCAATAAAAATAAAAAAATAAAATTGAAGTTATTAGTGAAATACAATTTTATGTACTTTTCATTTTAATTCAAAAATTTTTTACAGAGGTTAATAATTATTAATAAATCAATATATGTAATTTAGAAAAAAAGTTAAAAACAATATATGTGTACGAAGACGGATTCGAACCGACGTGTCCATGGTTACGGATCCCATACGTTCTCACTTACACCACGTAACTATTCAGCGATGTGAAACAAAATTAATATATAAACTGGTATAAAACGCCGATACGGAATCACCCAATCACCATACTATATCTGGCCTAATATTCATACTAGTAGTCGATTTTCTTCATAGAACTTCCTTTTATAACTACAATGTTACGACAAGCGCGCCACCATAGCTAGTGACCCTCCGCTTGTATTCAGAGACTCCTGAAATTTATTTCCATATAGTAGAAAAAACACGAATGGTTCCAGCAAGATCAAGGGAAAAAAATTTCCTGACACTTTAATAACTGGGAAAGGAAAGGGATTTTTTCTTAAGGAAGCCCAAGCTTCTTATCGAATGGTTATGGGTAAAAATACATTTTTTTCAGTGTTTAAGCAGATTTGCACCAAATCGTTGATAGGTACTATTTTGCTCCAATCCTTGGTAAAGATAATCTGATGTTACGAAGGATGGATGTTCCCTCCGTGAAGATAGCCTGAGCTACGGTACTGAATGCGTTCTTTACCCCGACCCCTTTATGGGTACGAAGTTCATTTATCATTTTCATCCACTTCTTGAGTTTATCAGCGATCAATCCTTCCTACTGGAACTTTTTTTGGGTATGTATGTTCTCGTTAGATCGGTATTAAAGAGGTGGTAATCTGTTTGAGTAAATACATCCTTGGCACTTGTACAATTCGGTAAGGAGAATTCTTTAAGGGCTATCCCGTAAAATTGTTGTTTTCTATCCAGTCAGTAGCTGTAAGAAATACCTTTGAACGAATTTTTATCGGATAAAGTCTTACTTTCGAAATCTTCTTAATGATACCAGATTATATAATAGTACAATAAAATTAGTCATATTATCTACTTTTATTGACTTTTAACAATTGATGATCTACATTTTTGATTGTGAGTCAGTTGTACATAAAAGATTTAATTATTTATATTAATAAAAATATAAACCACTTTACCTTTCATATTTTCCCATAACTAGAAATTTACGCTATAACAAAATATATCCTTAAAACACTCAAATATTCATAAATTGCAAACGGAATTACAGTTTCATTAAATATTTATGGTGTTTATTTAAATATTTAAATACATAATTATATTAAATATTTTCTATTTATTTTAAAAAGAATCAATTTGTGTATTAAAAAATGTATTCGCTCGTTTATAATAATTTAGCTAATATTAGTATTGAAAAATCTTAAGTATTTAAATATTTATAAAAAATAAAATTTATCTTACAGTATCAATCAAATTTAAATTACACTGTTATTTAATAATTTTTTAAGAAATGTTATTTTTTCTGTTTATCTATCTCATTTAAGCTTGTTTTAGGTCAATAAAATAAATGTTCTCGTATTTTTTGTCATTAATTTTTGTTGAGTGAATATTTGCATGAAAATAAAGGATATAAAAAATAAATATTAATTTCAAGAGGGAGCTAAGTATAATTAAAGAAATATAAAGTAAAATTAAATCTACAAAAAGGTAACTACTAATATTATTATAATGATGATTATCATCATGGATATCAGAAGTCTTTCCTGGGATAGCTCCAATTTTTTAATTAAAGATTAAACGGAATTTCTTCGTTTGCATTTCCCTAATCAATTATTCTATCTCTTTCTTGGCACATTTAGTTCTTTGTACAATCCCTCTTAATTCAAATTTTTTGGTAATGGAGTAAAATGTTTTCCTTATACTTTCCTTCTTATTTACTTTGTCTTATTTTACTCTTTCTTACTCCCACTTTTTTTTAACACAAGCAAATCCTTTTATCGTAACTACATCAAAATCTAATTTAATATTTAAAAAAATCTGATGTGGGCCCCACATGACTTTCTTGTACGCCTATTAAATTACATATACTTTTTTTTTAAATGAAAAGTATATAAAATTTTATTTCATTAATAACTTCTGATAATTTTTCTAATTTTTTAAAAATTGTTTTTGAATTATTAATTATCGTAAAAGTTTTATTTTCCAATCAGAGATTAATAATTATTAATAAAATCAATATACTTAAATTAAAAAAAAAAGAAGAAAGATGATGTCTGATTCGAACCGATGTGCTTTCCCCTGTTAGATCCAAATATTTCATCAATTAAAACTTTATTCGGCTATAACTCTGGAACTAATGAAAATAAGTACCACTTATTTTCATTAAATCATCTTAACTACAGTTAAGGAAAAGTCCAAAATCCAATTTTTTTTGGTTTTTGGGCTATTTTGGACACCTTTGGTTCAGTCGATTGCAATCACAAGGGTAGGTGCACAACTAGATCTTACAACAGTTCTAAATAAAATTTCAACATCCTGCGGCTAATAGGTTTGTATGTCGTATTGTATGTACTATCTCGCAGCGATCGAAATCAATGCCTCAACATATAATCGTGTTGATATACAACCGTATAATTACTTTTCGAATGCACCTGCACGTATCTATATATACGAAAGAACATGTCGCGAATGATTCATAATCAACGCCGAGCAAAAACAGCTGAAGATAAATTAATAAAAAATTGTATACATGTTGTTCTTATGAGGTAAGTGCATACTAAGTAAGGATTTTTTAATATTCTAAGTTTACAGGGATAAAATGGTGTAAAAATGAATTGAAAAAAATGATTTTTACTTCCTTGTACGAAGTAAAGGAAGTATTGTAATCGTGAAAAACTTCGGTTTTCAAATTTCAACGGAAACATACAATTTGACCATCCTTGAATCCATTTTGACTAGTTTCGGTGTGATATCTGTACATACGTACGTACGTATGTATCTAGCATAACTCAAAAATGATTAGCCGTAGGATGTTAAAATTTGGGATTTAAGATTGTTGAAACATCTAGTTGTGCACCTCATCTTTTGTCTGCAATCGACTAAACCAAAACTGTTCGAAAAAACTCAAAATCCAAAAACATTTGGATTTCGGACTTTCTCTTAACTGCAACATTAAGCTATTATTGAGAGCTATTCAATGATATATCATAAGTGGTATTTTTATTTTCATTCGTTCCAGAGTTATAGCAAAATAAAATTTTAATTAAAGAAAAATTTTGATCAAGAAGGCACATCGGTTCCAATCAGACTTCATTTACTGTTCTTTTAACTTTTTTTTTTTTAATTTAAATATATTTATTTATTTATAATTATTAACCTTTTATTGTAAAAAAATTCTTTTACCATAAATAATAATTCAATAATAATCATAAAAATAAAATATGAAAAAATATTAGAAGTTAATAATGAAACAAAATTTTATGTACTTTTCATTTTAAAAAAAAAAGTATTGTAATTAAATAGGCGTACATGGAAGTCACATGGTGCCACATCAGATTTTTTGAATACTTTATGAAGTAACGTATGCATGAAGTTATTATTATTATTACTGCATGAAGGTATACCTTATGAAGTGAGTATATCTCCTTCTTTTCATTCTCTCAAACAATTATGAAAAATAACGTTAATTAACATAATAGAGTGTAACTTATTTACAAAGACAGTGATTATAATAACAATATAAATGGTAATATAATTTACAATGATTGAAAATTGTTTTTGGTTTTAAATTATTTGTAAAAATTATTCACATTTTTTAAATTTTAGTATTTTTTATCATTAGAAGTTCATGTCATTTTAGCATTTCATAACACAACTAAGATTACGATAAATAATACTTTTACTAACAGACTTCAGAAAGGAGGAGCTTCTCAATTCGACTGTATTTTTTATCATATATTTTTAATATATATTATCTCCGACGTTAGTAAACCGATTTTGATAATTATTTTAATCGGAAGAGTATTATTCGTAGTAGTCCCATATAAATTTTAACCAAATCCGATGATAATCTAAGGAAAAATACAAAAAAAAAACCAAACGGCTCGAAACCCTTACCTGCTGACCGCTCGCAACAGCACAGTGTTGCTCTTTGTTCCCCGTATGACTAATATACTGATAACAGTCTATATTATAATTGTTTAGTCTCCGGAGGTATTCCTGGCATTTTTCTCTCTATTTTTTTCCTTAAACAATTATTCCCGGTGCTAAGTAGAGGATAAAAAAGATTTCACCCTTAAGATTAAGAAAAAATTCAAATTTACTGAATTCGACAATCATTGCATGTGAAAAAAAGTTTCATATGTTTAGCATACGACAAGCGCCGCCATCTTCTTACAATTCTAGCAACATTTTGATCAACCCTTGCTGTAATGGTTGGTCATATCAAAACTTGTTTCGAACAAAAGTTTAGGTAATGTTTAGAGGACTAACGGCCACTTTAAACCGATTCGATACTGTGCCTATTAGGGAGGTATGATTTTTTTTTTGTCTTCGAAACCCCAATTTTTACACCTTTGGGCAGGGGTTGGTGATATCAAAAACATTACTTATATAAATTTTAGGCTTTTATCCAAAGAATAGTAGGAACTATAAACGAATTCGATATTTTACTTAATAAGAAAGTTATAGCGATATTTTGTTTTTTCGAAAACGCCCGCCCGTTTCCACCTCCATGGTCGAATTTGTCAATTAACAAACCCGATCGAGATTTTGAGTCGTTATAATTTATGTATCAATTTGAAAGTGATTGGCTTAAAATTACTGCAGTTATCGTGCCCAAAAAAAGAGAAATATATATATTTCTCTTTTGAGAAATTTAAATATATATATAATATATATATATATATATATACTATACATTATACTATATACATTAAATATATATATATATATATAAACTTTTTAACTGATGATGGATTTGGAGTCTGGGAAATGTGAAATACGAAGATATGTCAAAATTTTTCGGAAGTTGAATCACGGCACCCATTACAATAGGTAACTATCTTATGAAATCTACCAAAAATGTGTATATGTAATTTAACAGGCGTGCAAAGAAGTCATATGGTGTCCAAATTTTTCCTTAAACGATCATTCCTTTCTTGGCAACTTTACTTTAAATGTTGCTCTCATTTGGGCAGAACGTTTGTAGGCCACCCGTATTTTAATTATACATATATATATATATATATATATATATATATATATATACGTAATATATCTATATTGCATATACATATCACTATCGTTAGATACCACTAAAACTGTAAAAAAAATAATTTAAAAAATAAAAATAAAAAACAAATTACATTTTTTGCATTTTTCTTCATCACTTATAGGCCAATTAAATTTAAAGTAGCTTTGTCACCCGTATTATATTCCGCAGCTAACATGAGAAGAAATTTTTTTCATTACTTTCATAAAAGTCACACTTTATTTTTTCAATATTATTAAAAGTTTTTTTGTAAATTATTCTTTTTTTAATTTTTTAAATATCAGACTCTTAAAGTTTGAATTGCACAAGGTTTTTGGGGTAAAAGGTAATGTCATTCGACTGCTTTTTTTAATTAGTTGACTATCAATTTCCAATCATCTGTTATATAACAAAAAAAAGAAGAAAATAATCTAAAGTATTCCATTTTCCAAAAATTTATACTTTTTTAAGTAAAAAAAAAATCGTTTCGATAAACTTTCCTTAGAATGTAAAATATTTAACAAGTACATTTTACATTTTAAATAAAAAGTCAGTAACATTTTTTTTATTTAATAAAAATTAAGGTAAATTTATATTAATTTAAGAAATCCTAGCTGAAATTCACACTCATAAGTTTATAACACATTAATGTTGTTTGGTTAACTCTAAACTACTCCTATTTAAGTATAAATTCCGTTAATAGTTGAAATTCTTCTGTGTTAGGAATTTACTTATATACCGACGAGTTATTTCTATCTCAATTGTAGTTAAACTGTAATTATTTTATGTCAAATACAGCGTTATTTATGTTTGTAAAATTTATATTAGGATAATAAGTGAATATTACAACATATTATTTTCATTAAATTTAATTTATTAATTGCATATTTATTATTTTCTCCAGTACAACAGATAATAATCGAACATTTACAGTTTGATGATAATGAGAAATAACGTAATGCATCTAAAAACTCAAACGCAAACTAGATTCGAACCCATAATCTTTTGTATGAACATAAAGAAGCTACCGGTCGGCTTGATAGGAAAATATTGCATAAATGAACATTCTTATGTATTTAGAGAAATAAATTATCGTTACAACTTTCTGCTTCTATCAGAATGCTTAATATTGTTATTTGGCAGACGAAATATCATTGTGTTCCCTCTATATTATTTTACGGAAATAAGTTATCGAACTTACTTTACACTAAATGTCTACTAGATAAATGAGATTGTTGAAACATTAAATAACAGCATTCAATACGTTCAATACAATACAATTTTTAATAATATTTATAAGAATGTAATTAATTATCTTAAATGAAATTATATTTTATCTGCATAAAATTGTATTACACAAGAAATGTCAGATGAGATACTCCGGAAATAAGAAAAATTGAATTATTGCAGTATTATTTCAGGTCGGATCAAAATCTGATAGGAACAGCGTAAAAAACACATTAATTTTTATTTTCCTAATGTCTACGTTGCAATCTGTTCAATTAGTGAAAAATCACTTCATCAAAGATATATTGACGTGAAAAGCTAGAGGGGAAGTCTATATTCCAAATTTTTGGAGGTGTCCCTCATGGGTCCGTACTTGGACCCATCCTCTGGAACATCTTTTACGATGGGGGTTTTCAGACTGAACTACCCGGAGGGGGTATTCGTGGTAGGGTATGCTGATGATTTAGCGGTTTTAGTTGAAGATAAGGAGGTCATGAACATAGAGGAAAAGGCCAATCGGGCTTTAAGTATAATAGATGAGTGGCTAGAAAGGAACTTGCTACAGATATCCCCTACGAAATCTAGCTGTATACTTTTCTCTGGAAGAAGACGGATAAGGAATATCAACTTAGACATTAGAGGAGAACGAATTATAGAGGTCAATAATGCAAAATATCTTGGAGTTATACTGGACAAAAGCCTAAAATTCGGGAACCATGTCGATATGATAAGTAAGAGGGTAACCCCCGCTATCAAGGCTCTGAGGGGTCTCTTTCATAACCACGGCGCACGATGGAGATTAGGAGGTTGATAACTGCAGCCACTACGTCTACGATACTATATGCGGCCCCGGTATGGGGAGACGCTATGAACATCCAGAGGAACAAAATGAAACTAAGAAGCGTTCATCAGCTTGCTTTGCTACGGGTTGCTGCAGGGTACAGGGCTGTTTCATATGATGCACTGTGTAAACTGACTGAGGTCCCCCCTATTGAACTACAAGTCAAAGGGCGTACATTAAGATTTACGGGACTATCAAGAGATGAGGTTGCAGTTTTAATTGATCAGGAATGGCAGAATGCATGGGCTTGATCAAACGTGGGGGATTGGACCAGAAGACTAATCCCTAACATAAGAGATTGGAAAGGTAAAAGAAGGGGCAACGTAGACTTCTATGTTACACAATTATTGACGGGTCTTGGCTCCTTTGGTCAGTACTTATATAAAATTGGAAAAAGGGCTACACCGCAGTGTGATTACTGCCAAGAGATAGACAACGCTGAACATACTATTTTTGTTTGACGGAACAGAAGTGAGATCTCTGCAAACAGGCTAACACCGGATATTTTAATCAACTGGCTGGTGTTCAGTGATGTAAACTGGAATTGGTTTAGAAGGTTTGCGGGTGAAGTTCTCCGATCTAAGGAAGAAGAAGCTAGAAGACGGGGAATGTAGTAGGGATGGGAGGACAGTCCCTCCATGGAGGGCCCGTATACCGAGGTATGCGGGTTCCTGAGAAGGGAGGGAACTCCTGGGGAGAAGTTGGGTAAAAGAAAGACCGAGTCCCGGCCGGCGGTGTCGGCCCTGCGGGTGCCCTGGCACTCGGTGGGGTCGGTGCCGCCGGTTTGAGGCGTGGCATAAAGACCGAGACCCGGTTCCCTGCTGAGGGGGTGGGGGGCGGCGTAGCCAGACCTTATCTCTGAGGCGGGGAATTTGAGGCAGGCAAACAAAGAAGTAAAGATCCGAGACCGGGGAGGCTAACCTGTCGTGGCGGGCGTACTACCGGTGGGCGGGGGACGCCTCCTTAGAGTAAATGGACACTCTCCCCAACTGAGTTATACTTAATTGGATATCCGGTTGGGGGAAGAAGGGGGAAAAAATTAGTGAAAAATAAGCAATCCGACGGCCCAATGAGATGAGAATGATATGTAAATGAGGTGCAGTCTTGTATAGTCAGTCCGAACATTCATGAGACGTGTGGTTAATTGAATCCCAATTACAAAAGTACGTCGGTATCTATTGTCAAATATTTAAATCCATATAAAAGCAAGTAACGTTTACTAGGGTTTGAATCTCAGAACCTTCTATTTAAAAAATCAGCTGTTAAACAACTGATTTGCGGCGAGCTAACTGTTAGACCACCCTAGAGGGAAAAAATGCAGTCATTATAAAATATAATTTAAGATACAATTCCATATAAAATATTAAAAACATAAAAATATAAATAATATTAGAAAAGTATAAAAGTACTAAATAAACAAATTAAATAAAATTTTCTTTTTTTTTGCTGCAATGCTTTATTTGCAATCAGTTCCTCCTCTATTGAAACGATACATAAATTCCATAACTACATGAAAGTAATTATTGTATTCAGTGATAACCCTCGAAGAATACAAATAAATAATAGTATATATTAGTTGCAGAAAAATACAAAATAAGAGATTATAATAATATAACGTTATCTAACATACCCAAGAAATAGCAAAATAATTAAAACAAATAATAATTGAGATAAAAACAAACACATCAGATAATAGTCCTCTAAGTTGAATAATTATAATCGATGAGAGAATTCTCACCTAAGTCAACACGTACTAATCTTCAAACCTAACAAACAAAACAGCATAATAAATAATATTCAATACAAAACTAGTGAAGTACAATTTTCATCTGTTATCATGTTATTGTTCTAGCTGAGAAAGTTATCATCATCTTAGTCATCAGGTAGCATCACCCAGTTCCAACTCATGGAGCCTTTTCAGTTGTCTAATATCCTCACTATTATCTAAATATAGATAATATTGTATATTGCTTTTTTTTAACTTAGATATATATTTCGAGCTTAGTCGTTGAGTCTCCTCAAGAACGTATGAGATCTCCAGATACTCGAGGATCCCATTATTTCTCACGAACCTTTCCGCTATTTTCTTTGTTTCTCACGGCGGTTCCGCTATGCTTCTGAGTATTTTGTTCTGGAATCATTGATGTTATTGTTAAATGTTGTACCCCATAGCTGAATGCCGTAGGTTCATATAGGTTTTATAAATATCTTATACAATATTTTGTTTGATAGAAATAACCGGGATCCCTTGACCAACAATCACTCCTTCCCCTTAAACTTAATGATTAGTTGCTTTCTTTTTTTCTCTAAAGTGATCTCTTCATGCCATACGACGATCTAAGTGCAAACCTAGGTACCGTACAGTGTTGGTATTTGGAATATCAATATTATTCAGGTTTAGTCGGGAGCAGTCTTCTCTCCTCATTGTAAAAGTTACGTGATTTGACTTCGCCCGACTAACTTTAATCTTCCATTTACGTAGCCACACGCTGATAATATCCAAAGATATTTACCCGAGTCTAGATTCAGGTTCGATAACCACCAAGATTCCCTTATCATCCGCAAATGATGCGACTGTAACATAATCCAGACTAGGAAGGTCTGCAGTGAAAATAAGATATAAAATCGGTCTCAAAACTAAACCTTGTGAAGCTCCTGAGAAGTTTGACACTCCTAATTATATCTAACTTGTGAAAAACGACTATCCAGGTAGCTATGCTAATCTAAATGGAATGGTAGGACAGGCTCTACTTCACCTTTTAAAGATTAGGGCACGAAATCTTGTCAAAGGCCTGCTGCATATCCAAAAATGTCACTGAACAATACTCCTTCCTTTCCAGACACTCTGTTAATAACAATAATAATTCTGTGTATTTGTTCCACAGTGGAATGACCACTTCTGAAGCCAAACTGATAGATGGGAATAACATCTTTGCTTATTAAAATAAGTTATAGTCTCAAAAGTAAAAGTAAGAGCCTCTCAAAGATCTTAGAATAGGCCATAGGATTATAGATCTGTAAGATGATACATCATGCACGCGTTACCTGGTTTTCAAGACAATTCTTATTTGTGATACTTTTCACTTTGAAGAGGAAATTCCTTGTGCGAAGGACTTCATTAAAAAGGTGGGTAACGTGCAGTACGGTTTTAGATGGTAACATAGATAACATCTTTGAGTAACCGAATCAAATCCAGGAATCTTTTTTTAAGTTCTCTATTCTCCTAAATTCATATGATATCTCAATAGATGAAAAGGGTCTTATAGGGAGACATAAGGGAATCGGGCTATTCAAGAAATTAATAATTTTTTCATCATTTCCCCTTATCTCACATAGCGGGAAGACCTTGCTCATACGCACACCAAACAACTCGGCCTTTTGGCTGACGCATTTGATGTCCTTAAAGGTGGAAACGAGAGTGGAGGTGTTTAAACTTTTTTTGTGACTTTCCAAAGGAATAATCATCTTTGCTAAGAGGGAAAAGATTTCCAACGTAACTCCAAAATGTTTCATTTTTTATTGATGTTACGAGCTAGTTCAACCTGAGGGCAGTCCTGTTTAGAATTGTTCTATCTTATGATATTCTACAGCATTGCCATCTCCTTCTAATTCTTTCTCATCTCATGTCTCAACTTCAACTCTCCCTTCTCATTTCTCATGTCTCTCCCCGGGTGTCGAAAACCATGCCACCTCCTGTATAACTAAGGTTTAAGTTGGGTAGGATTATCGAATCAACTACGCACTTGAATGGTACATCCACAGGTAGCTCGTTTCTACCCAATTTCGATAGCCTCCCCCCCCTCATCAATCAGTCCTATTATTATGGAGAATCGGGGAATTCTGCTTCTTTATAACCATTATGCTAATAGTTAGGGGAAGAGGTGAATGGTCGGGCGTAAAATCATAGTTATTTCTCACGTAGTGTAAAAGGAAGAAATTCCCCAGCTGACATAAAAGTTCAACAAGTCCTTTGTTGGATCCGTTGGCTAATAAGTTGGTTGTAATGCAGAGATAATATTGAGTCGCATCTTGAAGATACACTTTTTTAAATCCCTTCACGACCAGTTATAAGTGGAAACCCCAGAATAGATGTTTTGCAAAGTTTTAACTTAAATTCGAAACTTAAACGGTATAAAACGTCAAGTATATTAAATATAAAATAAATGGTTTATTTATCACTTCAAAACTAAAAATTAGGTTACTGAAGTATAGTTAGAGATTGTTTTCTTAAATTTGTTATGGTATTCCAATTTTTTAAAATTCTAATTTGTTTTCAGTAGAAATTCAAACCTTCATTGTCCTCGTTTGTGTATAAATAATTGAAATATTAGAAAGAAAAAAGTAAAATCAAATAAAAATTAATTTAAAGAAGACGTGTGGTAATCTGGATGAGTTAAAATTAAAATTAGAAGTAAGTTGACAAAAAAATAGAAGTGTCTGTTAATTTAAGAGGTTTTACTTACAGTAAGGGTGTGTAACTACAAATCTCAGTCAAGATACAACTTACCTGCAACAAAAAAAAAATGGTTTAATTAGTATATTCATATATTCACATGAGCGCGCGCTCACAGACAAATTCAAATACTATATTAATAAAGGAGGACTGTTTTTTATATGTAAAAAATTCAAAACGATTTTTTAACTGGTATAGCTTTAACCTTGATTATAATTTTAAAACACAGTTTTCACTTAAATTCGAATCTTAAAAATTTATGGTAAATCAAATTTAAGATTAAAAAGTCTTTAAATTCGAATGTATAAAATGTCAATTACATATATAGTCTCTTACCCATTTTAAAGCATATTAGGAAATTTTTTTCTTAGATTTATTAAAGATAGTCTAATTTTTCTAAAATTATTAATTATTTTCAATAGAAATCAGAATTTTCATGGTTGCCGTTTATGTGCAAATTAAATTAAGTATTGAATATTGGAAAAAAAGTAAAACAAAATAAAAAGTAAATTTAAAGTATTAATATTTTCTTTGAAGTTTTAAAAAATGGGTAACATCAATATTTTTTTTTTTAATTAATGTATTTATGAATTAATAAAATAATATATTAAGAAATTTCATGAGATAGGTACATACGGACTTCATGAACATTTTTCTTGATCCACATCTTTCTTGACTACCAAATCCGTAATAAAGCGAAGGGTAAAAATTACAGCTCCCTTATTTATTAACAGGCACCTAATTATTTTTTAGGTAACTTTAACTGAAGTGAAATTTATTCTTTTGAAAATGTAAAAATTTTAATAAGTGTTCTGAAAAATTGGAAAACAAATATTGAATTATATATATTTTAGGAATCTTCAAGAAGTAAATAATTTTAAATAATAATAATAATAATAATAAGTACTTAAAAATCATAATATGTATAAATATTATTAATAGACAGATAATTTAATAAAAGGCATTTAAAAAATATCTTGCCTTAACAAGGAATAAATGTACAAATAGAGATAAGTGACATTAAAATATTTGTGGAAAAAAAAACAGTTCCAGACGTTTATAATGAAATGTCTCGCATCTCGGGACGCATCCATCATCTACCCACATAACCTTCACGCGTACTTATGAAATATATTAAAATAAAATATAAGGTACGCTGATGAAATTTTATAAATAAAATTACGCTAAATTCACTCAACATGAAAATTAAATGATGTTAATAAATCTTGACTTAACATTTTTTGTTTCTTTTATTTTATTTTTGACATCAGGATAGTATGATGATTATGAAGAAAAAAAATTACAGTTAACTGACTATATACATGCTATGAAACAATAATAATTGTATCAGTTGAGGTCCTTAGAAGACGAAAAAATATTATAGGTTGATTTTGAAAAATGATTTTTTAAAATTACGTTATGATGTGAGTTCTGCGAGAGTCCTACGATAGACTTATTATGCGAGTCTGACGCGATTAAGGTGAAATCACAAGTAATTACAGTATACGAAAACAAGAAATGGTTCGGTGAGTTACTATTAGACTATAAATGAAAAAGATAATGTAATAAATTACAATCATAAACTGTTAGGGTAGTTTTATTTGTGAAAGCAAAGGTATTTGCATTACAAGAACTTTATACTTATCTTATCTATTGTACTATTGTTGTTAATACAGGACTAGAGTAGTTAAAAATGTTAAGATTAGGAGTCATGCTAATGTCTTTTGTCAATGGGACTGAATTCTGTTTTTCAATATTTATCTACCAGTGAATAAATCCTGACGATTACTTTAAATTTTATTTTGTATTTAATTGTTGTTTATTACTATTATTATTATCGTTTGCTGTTGTCATTATTATTATTCTGATTATTATGGTGGTTGTGATTACTATTTTTATTATGTTTAATTAATGTCGTTGATTATTATTATTACTATTGTCTTTATTATTATTATTGATTTGTCTTATTTTACTTATGTTTTTAAACCAATAAATTTTAATTACATAAACATTTTCAATTGTTAATCTCTCAATATCCTGATCGAGCCGTGAACACACGACACCTTTTTTTAAATAAATAAGTTATTTGTGAGATTTAAATATCCAAATATTGAATTTATCATCGGTATAATAATAAGTTTTTAAAAATTATGAAAACTATTTACTTTAAAGTACCAAAAAAAATTGAACTGAAATTGAGTCATTAATATCAATCTAATTTTAATATAGTAAGTCGGTTAAGTATATTTTTTATTTGGATATGATTTTCTTATTACATTAACTTTTAGCAGGTCAAATTCTAAATGAAATTACGTACTTAAGTCGCTGAACAAACTTCATGTAAACGAGTTATCACTTCGAAAACATCCGGTTGAAGTTGACAGTGTGTTTGTAGGTGTATGTAGGTGTTGCGTTTAAGGATGAATGTATTCGTAAGCGCATTTTTCGATGACTTCAGCATTTTATTCCTCACGAATTAAAGGTGACATTTAAAGTTTAAATCTTTCAAGTATTAGGTAGAAGATTTTAATTGAACTCCCAGACGAATTTTATTTCGAACTCTACACTGTTATTCATTACTATTAATGATCAGTTACAAATGGATTTCATTTATTATTACATCGTCTAATTTTTATTATTCCATTTACACAACGAGTTATTTTATTCCCGATTGTTTGCCAGTGTACGTTCAATTAACCTGATTAAACTTTTATGTTATAAACAGAGAAGTTATCGTAACGGAATTCTATTCTCATAGTCAAGCAAACAATAATATTAAAACAAGTACTTATGAATTTTCATACATAGTGATTATATTACTACCGATGAAAATTAGTTTAAATAATTAAATATTTAGTTTCGCAAATAACATTTTTTAAGAAAATACTTTTTTATTTATTAAATATATTCTATAAATATTTAAATTTTTATTCCACAATAAAAATAACTTATTTTTGCGATGTACTTGCATTCTTTAAAAAAATTATAAAAGAAGATACAAAATCAACAACAATTATTGTAAGGAAAGTTGTGTAAGAATTAAGCTATAAAACAAAAAGATTTTAACAGAGTTTAAAGAAAGCTAAATGTATTCAGGTGTATCCAAAAACATTTAAACATATTTAATTTTATGTTAAAAAGTAAAAAACTCAGACAAAGAGGGAATAAGATGAAAAATATGTGATTTGAATTTTTTTTTCCTAAATATTAATATATTAGCCCACCAGGCTGGTCTAGTGGTTAACTCGTCGCCGCAAATCATTTGTTTAACAGCTGATTTTCGAAATGGAAGGTTCTGAGGTTCGAATCCAAGTAAAAAATTAGTTCCTTTTATACGGATTTGAATACTAGATACCAATCCACCGGGTGGATCTATGGTGAACGCGTCATCGCAAATCAGTTGATTTCGATGTCGAGAGTTCTAAGACTCAAATCCTAGAAAAGGCAGTTACTTTTATACGGATTGGAATACTAAATCGTGGTACCGGTGTTCATTTGTGGTGGGTTTCAATTAACCACAATCTCAAGGATGGTCAGCCTGAGACATACATATCATCCTCATCTTAATAAGCTGTGGAGGGGGTTGCTTATTGTTCATTAATTCAACAGATTGCAACGTACACATTAGAAAAAAGTAATAATATAAATAGCAACTGCACCAAAATATTAATGGAAAATTGGGAAAAAATCAAACTAAGGAAGAAGAAAAAAGTAGAAAGTTATAAAACGGATTACAACGAAGAATAATTTATATCTGACGAGATGAAAAATGTATAAATTGTTAATGCGTTAGAAATGATGAATATAGAAACTATAACGGAAAGTTAACAGCATAAAGTAATATCGACCGAAGTACAAATTTAGAAAAGAAGAAAGAAAAAAATTAAAAGTAAACTTTTCAAACCGACTATTAATTATGTACGTACAGAAAATAAATTTTTAAATTTAATAAAAGAAACTTTTGTATGAATAAAATTAAACATATTAGTATAGGAGTTGTAGAAGGACATTAAAAAAATTAAGTAGAGAAAAGAGATGAAAACTTTAGGAAGAAACGAAGGAATGAATTATTTATTTTCAATTTAACACTTACAAAAAATTTTATCCATTGACCTATTTATATACATAAAAATGAATATTTCTTTAATTGACACGTATTCGTTCCTATACCTTCATCTGATTGAGTCGAAACTATGGTGATTTGTTGTGAGCACGCCCGCGTTGGTTACTGAATTAGTTTGAACATACTAGGTGGCACTGGGGTCGAGATAATTCGAAAAATTGTATTTATGGTCTGATTTGGCTCATATTCACAGAATATATATATATATTAGTTACGTGAAAAGAAAAATTTTTGCAAAAACAATACCCGCTAGGTTGGGCCGGTTTCAAGATATTTACGAAAAAAACGAACAAATATATAAAAATATATATATATATATATATATATATATATATATATATATATATATATAAAGAAGAAAGTCTGTTTGTTTCTTCTTTTTATTTATAAAAAGAAGTAAATCTATTTGTATATTGTTCGTTTGTTTCGTAAATATCTCGACATCGGCCCAAGCTAGCGGTTATAGTTTTTGAAAAAAATTTTCTTTTCACGTAACTAATATATATTCTGAATATGAGCCAAATCGGACCATAAATGTAATTTTTTATATGTCGTCTGATGAAGTGGAAGACACTTCCCTGCGACATATAAGAGAAATGATGAAAACGGAAATTTGATTCGCGGAATATGTTAAAAATACAACTTGATTTGAATCACTTGATTTGATGAAATCCCTTAACTGTTTTAGTGAAAAGATGAAATAACATTGTTTAGATATTAAATGTAGAGTAGGTAATACAACAGTAGTCATTGAAACACGAATTATTTATTCCAAACTAATTAACAAAAGAAATAGGTACTAAAGCTGATATTTTTAAAAACAAAAAGGATATCTTTAGTGAAATTTTAAACATTTTTAGTGAATGTAATTTATAAATATATATATATATATATATATATATTCACTAAAACAGTTTCGGAATTTGATCAAATCCCGTAACTGTGTTAGTGAAAAAATGAAATGAACAAGTCAGGACTCACTATGTTTCGCTTGTTACCATTGCCCTTTACATCACCGCTCCCACCACAGAAATAGATTAGGATTTTACATTTAAGTTATTAGGTTTAAGTTAAGTTTAGGGGGTTTTAGGTTAGTTAAGTTATTATGCCGGCCTCCGTGGCGCGAGTGGTAGCGTCTCGGCCTTTCACCCGGGTTCGAATCCCAGTCAGGCATGGCATTTTTCACACACGCTACAAAACACTCATCTCATCCTCTGCGGAAAGAATTGCTTGACTGCGGACCCGAAGGTTAGAAAAAAATATAAAAAGGTTAAGTTATTAGGTTTTACCTTTTCAGTTCCACTGACTAAAAGTTTGCGTAAGATAGGAAAATTATCCTTATTTGAAGGTCAAGGATTTAAGAAGTGTTTCTGTGAACAGTCCAAAATAAAATGTAAACCGAAAGATATGCCTGTAAAAAAATGAACGTACTTTGTAACTCGAGATGCCACAAATTAGCAACGTGTTTTAATAAAAATGAATGAATATTATTTATTAACATTTATTAACATTCACTTAAATGTTTAAAATTTCACTAAATATATCCTTTTTGTTTTTAAAAATATCAGCTTTAGTACCTATTTCTTTTGTTAATTAGTTTGGAATAAATAATTCGTGTTTCAATGACTACTGTTGTATTACCTACTCTACATTTAATATCTAAACAATGTTATTTCATCTTTTCACTAAAACAGTTAAGGGATTTCATCAAATCAAGTTGTAATTTTAACATATACCGCGAATTGATAGTCTACGTTAGGGATGTGATCAAATTTCCGTTTTCATCATTTCTCTTATATGTCGCAGGGAAGTGTCTTCCACTTCATCAGACGACATATAAAAAATTACATTTATGGTCCGATTTGGCTCATATTCAGAATATATATTAGTTACGTGAAAAGAAAAATTTTTTCAAAAACTATAACCGCTAGCTTGGGCCGATGTCGAGATATTTACGAAACAAACGAACAATATACAAATAGATTTACTTCTTTTTATAAATAAAAAGAAGAAACAAACAGACTTTCTTCTTTATATATATATATATATATATATTTATATATTTGTTCGTTTTTTTCGTAAATATCTTGAAACCGGCCCAACCTAGCGGGTATTGTTTTTGCAAAAATTTTTCTTTTCACGTAACTAATATATATATATATATATATATATATATATTCTGTGAATATGAGCCAAATCAGACCATAAATACAATTTTTCGAATTATCTCTACCCCAGTGCCACCTAGTATGTTCAAACTAATTCAGTAACCAACGCGGGCGTGCTCACAACAAATCACCATAGTTTCGACTCAATCAGATGAAGGTATAGGAACGAATACGTGACAATTAAAGAAATATTCATTTTTATGTATATAAATAGGTCAATGGATAAAATTTTTTGTAAGTGTTAAATTTAAAATAAATAATTCATTCCTTCGTTTCTTCCTAAAGTTTTCATCTTTTTTAATGTTTTCAATTTTTTTAATGTCCTTCTACAACCCCAATACTAATAAGTTTAATTTTATTCATACAAAAGTTTCTTTTTATTAAATTTAAAAATTCATTTTCTGTACGTACATAATTAATAATCGGTTTGAAAAGTTAACTTTTAATTTTTTCTTTCTTCTTTTCTAAATTTGTACATCGGTCGATATTACTTTATGCTGTTAACTTTCCGTTATAGTTTCTATATTCATCATCTCTAACGCATTAATATTTTATACATTTTTCATCTCGTCAGATATAAATTATTTTTCGTTGTAATCCATTTTATAAATTTATATAATTTTTCTAACATATATGTATATATAGAAGGTAGAAGGTTACCGCGCAAAGACATATTACAATTTTTTACATTTTTTAAATTCGTTCGGAAGATCTTGCAAGCAAAAAAGTATCTACGCCAAAAAAAAAAACCTGAAGATCTCGCAGGCAACAGTATCTCAGCTCTTGACACTTTTTCTTAAGTGGTCAGAGAGAGGACTGTGAAAAAGTGAGTTAGTGAATAATGAGTAAAAATAAAAAAGTGTTTAACAAACTTGCATAACTAAGATAATAAGATTTTATTGAAAGTTTATGAGTTTTTATTGAGCACACGCCCACGAAGATTTCTGAATTTGTTTGGAATCTAAGTGGTGCTGGTGTCGAGGTATAAAAATTATTTATGGTCTGATTTGGTTCATATTTCTCCATATATGATACACAATTAATCATATGTAACCATATAGCGCGGGCGAAGCTGTGACGGGGATGCTAGTATGAAAAATACTGCCTGCAAAGAAGTATTTGTGAAATCGTAATTTACGAGATCGGTTGTAAACAGTATTATTATATTAAGCCCAGGGGCAGATCGAGCAACTGAATTTGGGGGCATTTGGGGCAAGAGATCATATTTTTTTACTCCCTTCTAATTGGGTTGGGTATATAATATTTGATATACTTTTACTGGATATATAAAAGTATTATTTTGAACAATCTTTAAACACGAAAAATCGTTTAACTAATCATTAGTATTGCTGTAAGAGAGGCAAAAAGAGACGGTTAAGCCAAAACCAAAAACCTGCTTAAATTTCTTCAATTCTATTTTAATTTATAAAAATTAAGCTGTAAGTTATACGAAGTGACCCTCGCGGGGCTCTAGAAGTTAAATTAACTTTAAGCTCGGACCGTATAATTTTAACAAACTTCAATAAAAATTATATAAGATGGAAGAAAAAATAATAAAATGAAAATTTAGATTAACAAGATTTTTATTTGTTCAATCATCTCAGTAATTATAATAAATCCATTACAATCCAAATTTTACACATTTTATTTAATACAATAATAATAATACAACAATTTATTTAGAAAATAAATTCATCTCGATGATTACGTAACTTAGCACATCGATCGATAACGCGATCTGTATCAGCTTACATGTCGCTATGAATTTAGAGCAAGTGACGAAAGCATCTCTTAATTACGTATTAAGAAAAAATATATATTCACGTTAATTACAGATTTGCAACTGGTTATTCTGACAACACAGTATTGGTAACATATTTCAACATTTTTCAACTGGGTTTTCAAAATGTAAGGCCTTCGGGCCTCTGGGGAGCCATGGGCCCCCCTGGAGCCGCAACTGATTAAGTCTTATGGTGTTAATTTATTTGTAGAAAAAAACGTAAATGATAAAACGAATAATTGAGCGATTGAACAATCGACTAAAAAAAAATCTTTTACAGATTTTGTCATTAAACTACTCTCATGAATAATTAAAAAAAAAGAAAAGTCTTTAGTCTTGTTTTTGTTCCGGAAATTAAATTGATTTGTTTTTGAGGAAAAATCAGGAAAGAAGTTTTTTTTGTGTGTGCGTGTAACGAGATTTTGGTGGATCTCAACTCGCTTCACTTATAAGCGCATTAGTGGTAATATGGTAGATAAAAAAATTATTTTTCTTAGAGAGCTCTCTTTTCTTTGAAACAGTTTTTTGTTTTCTTATGTCTCCATACAATATATCAAGCTCAGCTGTTTGAAACAGGCTAAAACTTGAGCGGGGATAATTCCTCCAGAAGTTTTCTCATCCGCAGTCGATTTAGTCCACAGATTTCATCACTCCAAAGGCCCGTTGTACAAATTGTTAAAATGTTCAGCGTGAAGAAATAATCAAATAGAGAAATGATAAAACAGCAGAATATATTTGATGTTCTCGTACTACAAATTATGCTGGAGGATGATTGTAAAATGGAAGTTTTGTAAATGGACAAATGTTTACGTAAACCATAACAACAATTAAAGTTTTATAGCTACATCTCGTATAATCTAAAATTGTTTAATAACAGCGGACGACTTAAATACAGTAAACTTAAGTTTCAGGAGTGTAGCATTAGTTCGGAAATCGGTAGAAATGTGGTTAATGTTCATATGCGTAGCATCTGTTATACGGAACAAGGATAATTCACTGTTTTTCGCGAGTCTTACGAGACGTTCAAAAAGTTATCAGTGTTTAAACAACTATACATAGTGGGAGAGGATAGTCTTAAAAAAATTTTGTAAAGACTGAAAAGGGAACGAAGACTACTCATGCGACGGACTAACGATCGCTTCAAAACGGGTCAAATTCGTCATCAAATCAATGAAATCGTTCAAAACGAACGATTTCATTTTATCTTGATGTTCAGAAATAGATTTGGGAAAAGAATGAGAAGTTAGTGGTCAAATTTATTAAAATAAACCAAAACTGGATTTTCTTTCAAGACAACGTACTGTATGATTTCTCGTATTCATGAAGGAGTTATCGGCTTGATAATGTATCATCTACCCTATTCAATCTACCACTATGAAATTTCTACTTTTTTTAAAATAAAAATTTGTTATTAACCAGTTTCCATTTAAAAATCACTATTGTGAAAACAGGCACAAAATTATCAACTGCATAATATTTGCAAGCCACTTTTTGAGACACATTTCATTGCTTTCAGTCAATTTGAACAAAGTTGTCTTTTTTTTACAATAAAATGCTTAGCAATTTAAGTAATAAAATTAATTCCATGAAAGTAATATTTAGGGAGTTATTAATGATTAAACATTTTTTATTGCCGCTAATTTGGAATTTTAAAGTTAAAAATTTCAACCTTATTTATTTTTTATATAATGTTGCTGAGTAAATGTACACTAAATTTTATTGAAATATCTCAATCCGTTCGTAAAATATACTTTTTCATTTAAAAAATCTGATGTGGGCATCATATGACTTTCTTGTACGCTTATTAAATTTTACATATACACATTTTTTTTTTTTTAAATGAAAAGTACATAAAATTTTATTTCATTAATAATTTCTGATACTTTATCACTTTTTATTTTTTATTATTATTTATCGTGAAATTTTTTTACAACCAGAGATTAATAATACATTAATAAATTAACATATTTAAATAAAGAAAATAAAAATAAAAAAAAAGGAGATGAAGTCTGATTCGAACCGATGTGCCTTACTCTGAAAGATTAAAATATTCCATTAATTAAAATTTTATTTGGCTGTAACTCTACAACCAAAGAAAATAAGTACCACTTATGATACATCGTTGAAAAGTTCTCAATGAAGACTTATTACTGCAATTAAGAAAAACTCAAAATCCAAAAAATTTGAATTTTGGGCTTTTTTGGACACTTCTGGGGTTCAGTCGATTGCAATCAAATGGGAGGTGTACAACTACATGTTACAACAGTCCTAAATCCAAAATGTCAACATCCTACGGATAGTCGTTTTTGAGTTATGCGAGATATATACGTACGTACAGACGTCACGCCGAAATTAGCCAAAATGGATATTTCCGTTGAAATCTGAAAACCGGAATTTTTCGCGATCACAATATTTCCTTTTTCCTTCGTACAAGGAAGTTTTACGAATGTTTTTTTTTTTTTTGAACTAATTAGTTCTGAATTATTTCTTCAAGTTTGTATTTAGAATAATGTTTATTAGGTACAGAAAGAATAATATGATTTTCTGTGGATTTTTCGCCTGTTTTACTTCAATAAAAAAACCGATTTTTAACATTTTTTATTTACTTTTTATTGGCTGTATTTACATAAATTTTTTCCAAAATTAAATTCTTTACAAGTTTTGTTACTAAATCTTCGGTATTTAATAATTTAACAAAACTATTGTACTACAAATCTAAAAAAAAACTTGTTTTTCGACATCCAATTTTATGTTTTATGTCAGATACCTTAAAAACTGCTGGAGTTACAGTTCTGGGATCTGTTCTATCCTACTTCTAGATTAAATTACATAAGGAAAGACCAACTTTACTCTTAATTTGGGTCCCAAATATTACAATAGGGCTTCTTTACTTTATGATAAGAATGACCTGGAATTCTTATTCATCTTGATAATAAGTATATTATTTAAAAATTTATTCAGTGATATATCATAAACCTATTTTTATCCTAGTACTACATTTTTTATTTCACAGTTTTTGAGAATATTGGATTTCTTTTTTTAGCAGTTTATGATTTTATATATTTCCCATACAAAGTTGATGCAGTGTATATAAACCGGGCGAAATCTGGAGCATTTAAGCCTTTAGATGCAGTGTATAATTCCGGTGAAATTTTTTGATAAACTCAAAAACAAAGCGTTTCTAGATCTATGTTATGAACGTTTTCTATTATTTTCATCAGTAGAACATGTCCTGAAAATTTCTCAGTTTCTTTGTGGGATATTCTGTATATATAAACAAAAACTTTTTTTCACGTTTAGGATTTATTTTGCCAAACCCATTACTACCCAATATATTTTAATTATTAATATTTTATAAAAACAAGAATAATCTGAAATTTTGACGAGTTTACTTCAGTAAAAACATTTTCGAAACAAAATGTCTTCATTTTTTAAACTTTAATTACAAGGGATAAACGTTTTTTAATGATTTTCTTTTTAAATTTTTCCAGATACTTAGCAATATCTCTAAGTAGATTTTATCTGATTCTTCCGAGGTTTTTGCGACTTTTCAAAGAAAAGTTCGGTATTACATTTTCGGTAGCATGCTGCGAGTGGAAGGTAAAATTGAATTTTCTTTTAGTTTTGAACTATGAATAGTATTCACTTAAACTGAAGTTTCCTTATATATTTATTTATTATGGGCCTAATGTATAAAATTATGTGGTTGGAAATTCTCCAAAACTACTAGATCAATTTCATTGAAATTCAGATAGCTGTAGTAATAATGTATTAAAAATTGGTTGAGTCGTTCCTGAATTACGCTCAATTTAAAAAAAATTAAGCGGGGCAATTTAGAAGCGTGGTTAGTTATGATGCTGAAAGTTGGAACATTGACGTTTCTTTATCTGCGGTAACTATTGTTAGCAATATTGATCGGCGTATTCAATTAGTGCAACCTACTTTGAGGGTCATGATGACTGAGCATGTTTCAGAGGAAGAAAAGGAAAACAAACGAAAATATGGTTTTATGCGGAACTGTGCAAGATTTTTTTTTCTGTTTGGGTGGGAGAAATTTGGTAGGAATTTTTAGAAAGGTCAAATGCTCTTCCTGATATCAGAAAAAAATAATTATGATCACAATTTATGTAATTTGGTGTGACGTTACTTAACTTCATTGTTGGTGTTATCACCTACGTATTACCATGATCAAAGCCTCTGACCCTGCCGGTAGCAATCAATTACACGTAATCAGAGAGGCAGCTAGTAATTCATTTAGTTTACACACAAGTTAGACACGTATCATAAATAACCCTACTTCACTTTCTGCGAAGGAAAAAGTATTTCATATTTTTCTTTCAAAAGTAGAGCAGCTATTTACATTTTAAAGAAATATTTAATGTTTTTAACTATTTATTAATTTCATAAAATTGTATAGTAAATTGAAGTTAAAAAAAATTTCCTATAATTATTCAACAAATTTTAACATTCTTAGAATCATTTTATCCGTTATTTAATCTATATAAATAAAAATGTGTTCGTTTGTTTAAAATCCTAAATCTCCGAAGGTACTTACCGACTGCTTTGAAATTTTGAAACAACGTTGCATTCGAATACGCTCGTGTTTTTATATACCTGCTATTTATATACCAAAGATGTCACACCTGTGACAGGTAAAAACATGTTTTTTTTTTGTTTTTTTTTTAAACAGCGCTATCTGTTGAACGTAAAAGTAACAAACGCTATACTAAATATTTTACGACTTCCATTCAGTGTTTCCGATACGTATGTCCGCTATAGACTAAAAAATACTGGAACGATTTACGCGCGGGGAAAAGGGAAAAAGGAAAATGTCGGAAAAGGAAAAGAGGGAAAAGTTGAAAAGAGAAAAATAGAAAAAGATAAAAGGGAAGAAGGTAAAAAGGGACGAAGGGGAAATGGAAAGAAGAAAGGAGAAAACAAAAGGGAACAGAGGAAGGGAAAAGGGAAATAAAAAAGAGAAATGGGGAAGGAAATGGAAAGGGGAGAAAAAGGGGGAAATGGGGAAGAGAAAAATTGTGAGAGGGAATGGGAATATGATAGAAATAAAAACGGGAAACGAAAATGGGGGAAAGGAAAATGTAGAAAGAGAAAGGGGTAAAGGTAAAAGAGAGAAAGGTAAAAGGGAAAGGCTCATTTTTGTTTAGTTCCGTAATGTTCATTTTGTTAATGTCTCATCATACTTTCGATTGTGTTTATTCAATTTACATATATACTATATGTCATTTAATCTATATAGATTAAATGACATATAGTATATGTAAAGTACATATTATAGGTATATGTTATAGTATAGATAGTATATACTATAGTATAGGTATATGTATAGTATACAGTATATGTTCTGTTATTTATGTTAATAAATAACAGAAATTGTTATTTTTCCAATAGTTATTGTTTTCGGAAATAAATATTAGTTTTTTTATTTCTCTATGTTTTTAGCTTCCTGCATTTTAAAATATTTCAATTAAAAAATTCGGAAAGTGCACACTCGTGTTTTTTTTGTGTGTGTGTGTGCACGCGCACGTGTGTGTACATTGATTTCTATGGGGATTTATGTTATTTTTAATAATATTTAGAAGAAAAAAATAATAATACAACTTAAAAATTAAACTTATAAACTAATTAAACTCATTTATTTTAAAATTGCAATAAATATTTATCTCACTTTAAATTTGATTTTTGTGATTATTTTAACTTTTAACTATTTTGATCTATTTAATTTTATTACATTCTTTCTTTTTCAAAGTCAAGCACTATCAAACTTGACCGTGCTCAAAAAGACGGTGTCAAAATTGAACAGTATTCAGCCCTTATCACAACGTAGGTACATTTAAAAACTTTTTTAATATTAATTTAACCTTCAGGTCTCTCTCTCCCTTTTTCTGTTTAGCCTCTGGAACCACCGTAAGGAAGTTTGCTTCAGAGAATGAATGATATGTATGAATGTAAATGACGTGTAGTCTTGTATAGTCTCAGGTCGACCATTCCTGAGGTGTGTGGTTAATTGAAACCCAACCACTAAAGAACACCGGGATCCACGATCTAGTATTCAAATCCGTATAAAAGTATAGTGTCTTTGCTAGGATTTGAACCTTAGTTCTAAAATTAATAATTGTTTTAACTATTCTTTTACTCAATTCTTAAGGATTAGGAATTAATACACTTATTCTGACACCCACTGTAATCTTGGTCTGCTTCTACTTCTTTTTCCAGCAGACTGTTATAGCAAAGGCCGTAAAAGCCAGAAACCTTACTTTCTACATTTTTCAATAGGTGCCTACTCCATAACGTTATATTTTCTGTAATACTGCCTTTAAGCGAGATACTATTTAACTTTTTCCGTAAATCGTAATTTCTTCTTAATTTATTCAATCGTTAATAGAACGGTAACTCTATTCTTAATGCAATTTATTTTCTATAAATCAGGAATTATCAAATAGTTTAGAATTGTTTACAATTTAAAAAAAGATACACTTTAAAACAGTGGTTCCCAAACTTTTCCGAGTCGCGGCGCCCATTGTCAATTACTATTTTTCCATGGCGCCCTACCCTAAGTAAAAGTATGACTACTCGTAAGTAAAGATAAAAATAAATAAAACTCGTGTATCTTCATTATTTTTTTACTTTATTAACAATAAATTAATAATTATAAATGTCTTGGTTCAATTAATTATGAAGATGTTAAAATATTTCGCGGCGTCCCTGTGAAGAGGCCGCAGCCCACAGTTTCCGAATCACTGCTTTAGAAGTTTGTTTATATTCAGCCATTTCCTGATAAGAAATGACTTATTATTTTAAAAAATAACAAGCATCTAATGCCAGGTTTACTAACAGGTATGAGGGATGAACTGGTTAACCAATGTGTAATATGCATTGCTGTATAACAGCAAAGTGTAAAGGTAAAGTACCGTTTTACCTTTGGAAAAGTAAAAGGGTAAAGGTGTCGCTTTTAGAGATGAAATCATCACCTACATTTCGGTGCGCTTGGCATATTGATGTGTAACAGTTAATTTAACTACGTGAAGATAACGATAGGGCACTAATTATTTCCTTTCTTTCTACGGTAAGATTGACCTGGAATTATTATTAATCCTGGTGATTGGTACAATAGATATATCATTTACAAGTTTATTCAGTGATATATCATGAATCTATTTTTATCCTAGTACTGTATTTTTTATTTCACAGTTCTGAGAATACTCGATCTCTTTTTTCGGTATTTTATGACTTTATATATTTTCCATGCTAAATTGATGCAGTGCATATAATGCAGTACTTAACAATAAAAAAGATTATTAGTTTATTGCTGTAAACTATGTGTCCCAGTCCACCTTACTGCTATGACGCATCTAAACTACCTGAGATACCGATCGCAGTCTCCTACTCTTTTGAGAGAAATATTTTCACTATACAATCAATCACTTTGATAAACGACAGGAAAATGTCATTTGTAGGCTGAATATCATGCCGAGGCATTTCAGTAGGCTTGGCGAGCTGATACAAAACCCTATATTCAGCTCATTATTGAAAACAACGGGAAAACACTTCAATACTCATTCACACTAACAAAGCATGTTTACGGCATCGGATGCTTGCTATTCTTTAATGATGTATAACTATTGGGATTTGTTTGTGAATGGTTTGTCGAGTCCTTTTAACCATTATAATCATCATGTTACTCGATAAACACATATACAAAACGTAATTTATATTAAAAAAATGATTAATAGGGTTATCAGACTAACTGTATAAGTAGAAATAAAATATTATTGTGCTTTTGACATACGATATTAAGAATGAATGTTAAATAAAGTATTTTATGAAACAAAAGTCGAAACGGCACGAATACTGAAAAATATATTGCTGACATATACCATTAATTTTAGATAAATGTAACCCTTTTTTCTACAATCTTAATCATAAAAATAGTTTTGTTAGTTATAAAAATATAAGAGTGACAAACGAGAGTGCGAGAGTGAGAGAGAGGAACGGGGAGAAACAAAGACAGAAAGGGGGTTAGGAATAGAAACAAAACGTGAGTAAGTGGAAAGTGAATTGGAAGTGGTTTGCCCGAGGGAGAGACAGGTGAAGAATGTTCCATGTCCTGTTGACAAATGGAGGACCAACCAATTAGTCTGCAATCTCAGTATACATCGTTTCTTTTCCTTCATATCTAAACCTCTGAACCCCAAGACGCGTGCTGCTGCATTCACAAAACGTTCGTTATATTTTATTTTATAAAGAACAAATGATAAGACACATGTAACCATATGGTACCCTTTATACTATTTCGTTGGTTTTTTTTTTAACAAACAAATCTAAGAGTACTTGTAATAACTTTCAGAAAAACTAAAAATCCTTCAATTATAAAAATATTATTGGGTTTGGACTGGAAAAGATATTTAGTAAAATTAAATGAGGAAACCGGTATAATTACTTTTCATAGGATTAATGATAATAAAGATTTGTCAAATTTTACTTTCCCGTCTATATAGCGCTGTAGCTCTAGAAGGAAAAGTATTGTAATCGGTCCAACTTGGCATTTGCGGCTTTCTTTTACCGGATCTTGACGTTTTGACAACTAAAGAACCCGGATGGAAATTTTCCGGATGTTAATATTCATATATACGTATGTTCGGCGTTGGACTCAAATCACCTTACATCTCAAGAACTACTGGACCGGTTTTGACTGGTCACATTACTTTTATGTATGGGGAATTGATGCCATTAAATTTCAACTTAATGTCAAGGGGCTGATGCTGTAGAGCAATATCACTGTCAGCATCTTGAGATTTCGCCTAATTAAGGTCATATTTTTTTAGACATATTTGTTAAAAATTAAAAAATAACAATATTTTCAAAATAAAATCTTTTGCAAAATGGCGCTCCCACCCCAAAAAAAAATCTGTTATATCCGTCTGCTATGTTGTAATGTTACAGGTTGGCGGTACAATTAAATAAATGAATAATATTTTAAGTGTGAAAAAGTAACTCGATCTGGATGGATCTCGATCTCGATCGCCCGGTTGACTCAGTACCTGGTGCGAAAAGTCTTGTGGCTACACCAGTACACCGACCATACAAACGAAATTTATTCTACGTAAGTTGTGAAATTACATTAGTTTAGTTAGTGCTGACCATTGCCGTTAGTACCACCACACCCGCGAGAATTAAATACGGTATGCGCGTGCGCTTTAGTTAGAATCATTGAATTAAATAAACGAAAAAATATTATATTTAAATAAAATGATAAATATTTTAAACTAAGTTCTGTGTGTAAGCAGTGCATCAGAAACACCCCACGGTTGTAGGACTTTCCCGGAACGTGGCTTTAGCCGCATCACGAGAAAGTCCTAAAAGTGTGTCGTCAGTTTTTTTTATTTTATTTATAAAACCACGTAGATAGGCTCTTTTTGTAATGTTTCATAAATATTGTTTAGGTAGTTTATAATATTAATAATTTTATTACTTATTTGGAAAACTATGGGATTGATCAAAATTCTGGATGTATAGGTTTTCGCAAAATTCGACAGTTCATGATCTCCTGTAACAAAAAACATAAAAAACCTACGGAAAATTTTGGAAAGATTACACCAGTATTTAGTACTTATATATATATATTCGTCTGTATTTCGATAAAGATCTCCTAATTTGACCATTAAAGCTTAAAAATTGCTCAAATATTGCTATGTATAGGACATTGAAACCGTTAAATTTTACACTTAATCAAACTTTAAGGAGGCTCGTAGGTACTTGAAAATATAAATCGATCGGATTCAGGAATATTATTAACTTAATTTTTTTTTTACAGTTTTTGTATTTTCAAAACGGGTCAGTAAAAACTTATGAAACATAAAAAAATATTCTTCATTTTTATTTTATTTTCCTAATTTGTAAATTGCAATCTGTTCAACCAGTGAACAATAAGTAACCACCCCCCACGGCACAATGTGATGAGGATATGTATGACATCTAAATGAGGTATAGTACTGTACAGGATCAGGTCCACCATTCCTAAATTGTGTGGTTAATTGAACTCCAAACACCAAAGTACACCGGTATCCACCGTCTAGTAATCAGATTCGTAGAAAAGCAACTATCTTTTATTAGAATTTGAATCTTAGAATCATCAACTTCGAAAATCAACTGTTAAACAACAGATCTGCGACGAATTAATCAGTCGACCAGTCCGTCCGGTAGTCTATTCTTCTAATTAAAAAAATCTGATTTGGACATTACATGACTTCCTTGTACGCTTATTAAATATACACATTCTTTTTATAATGAAAAGTATATAAAATTTTATTTCATTGGTAACGTCTGATATTTTTTCATTTTTTCATTTTTTATTGTTATTATTGAATTATTATGTATCGTAAAAATATTTTTACAATCATAGGTTAATAATTATTTATTAATAAATCAATATATTTAAATTAAAAAAAAACAGGAGATGAAGTCTGATTCGAACCGATGTGCCTTTCCGTTGTAAGATACAAATATTTCATTAATTAAAATTTTATTTGGGTATGACTCTGGAACCAATGAAAATAAGTACCACTTATTATATATATCGTTGAAAAGCTGTCAACGAGGGCTTATTATTGCAGCTAAGAAAAGGTTTAAAATCCAAATTTTTGGGATTTTAGGCATTTGGGATAGTTTTTATCTAGTCGATTGCATTCAAAAGGAAAGGTGTACAACCAACAGTCCTAAATGGACAACAGTCCTAATTATAATGGTTAAGGGATGTTACAACAGCCCTAAATCCAGAATTTCAACATCCTACGGCTAATCGTTTTTGAGTTATGCGAGATACATATGTACAGACGTCACGCTGAAACTAGTCAAAATGGATTCAGGGATGGTCAGAATGGATATTTCCGTTGAAATCTGAAAACCGGAATTTTTCGCGATCACATTTCGCGATCACTTTCTTTACTTCGTACAGTAAAGCACAGAAGCCTTTTTTTACAGAAGTAAAAAAGCGTAACATGCTTTTATACTTACTGAAAATAATAAATAAAAGATATACATTTCCTCCGTAATTGTGATTAACTGCAATAAAGAAGTTAAGGCCACATATTCCAACCCTCCGAATTAAAAAAAAATAATTTCCATTAATAAATTTAAAATATTAGAACTTAACCTTAAGCTGAACTTTAAAATAGACTTGACCTGATTTCATATGATGTATCTTAAACATTCACCAAATCCTAATTCAAACAAGGAGAAAGCTCTCAATTAAAGCAGTGTGATTTTCACTTTCCCGGCAATAACTATAAAGGAAAGCTTTAATTATTAAGGAAAGTATGATGATTGGTTTAAATTTTGGATATGGAATTTTTTGTAAATATTTCCGTTCGTTTGATAAATATCGACGGACTATCTGAACATCAGAATTTGAAATTTAACTCAAATATTTGTAAAAGTGAGAATATAATTAGCTTATTTTAGAGGTTTTCATTTATTTACTAATGACACGGATTACTAATGACTCATAAAACTTGGAAAAATATTCGTACAAATAAATATTAATTTCTATTAACGTTTGACCCCGATTCGACAAAATGGTATCCAGAAAAAAAACTATTTATTTTTTTATGAAGTTTTAGGCCTCTACATATAATTAGGCAAGGTGATACCAGATTTAACATTTTATTAGTAGTCTTTTAATATTTGGCAGCTTTTCTCATCTAGTGAAATATCCCCAGAACCTTTAGAATCTCAGCCTTTCGTTCGGTAGTCCCGGGTTCGAATCCCGTTCAGGCATGGCATTTTCACATGCTACATTTCATCTCATTCTCTGAAGTGTCACTTTTTGAATACTCTGTATTAAATATTAACTTATTTACTATCCTAGATTTTGAAGAAAATCCTATTATATTTAATTATGTAAGGAAGTAATCATGTAACTGGAAATATAGTCTAATACATAAATAAGATTACCAATTATTTTGTCGGATGAATAAATTTTATAAATTAAAAAAAAATAATTCGTTACATACATTTTAAAAATATTCCGGTTTTTACTTGATTAAACACAAACATGTAGGTTACACAAAGTTATTTTATTAACTTTAAAATCAACGACTGAAAAGACAATATTTTCAATCTTGTTTAAATTTAATCATGTGTTAACATTTGAAAATTAATTTTTATCGACTGTAGAAACTGAATTAGTATCGATTATTTACACATGAAAGTAATATAAAATTGCTTTAAAAATATTAATTCAAAAACACTGAACGTTCATTCATTCATTCATTCATTTATTAAATATGTAAAATAATCTTTTTATAAATGTCATAACGGTAAATTTTTAAAGCAAAAAACTCATCGTTATAAAGAACAAGAAAAAAAACGCAGGGCAAGAAAATTAAAAAAAGCAAATTAAAATCCATTTCGTTTTTTGAAGAGTATATAAATTAGGACATAATTATTTTCACAGAAAAAATACCAGTTTTTTTAATATTTTTATAAGTTATAAACCTAATTTCCAAATTAAAAGTGAATCATACACATTTTCATATATATATATATATATATAGTTTATTTACTACATAAACATGCTGGAAATACAAACATTTATCGAAAGGTAAACATAATTATTTTACAAGTGTAATACTCAGTGCACAGAAGGGTATATAAGATAGTTTAGCTATATTAAAACAACAACGAGAATAAATTGGCGCGAAATAAAACCTAATTTTTTATAAAGCTAATAATTTTAACAGTGGATAAACTGTGTTCTTTGGTGGTTGGGGTTGAATTAACCACACATCCAGGATTGGTCGGCGTGAGCCTGTACAACACTTCACCTCATCTGCTGTCATATATATCATCCTCATCTCATTGGACCATGAGGTAGATTGCTTAGTGTTCACTATTTAAACAGATTACAACGTACACATAGGAAAAAATAATTTCATTTAAGAATTGATAAAATTATTCATAACAGAAAATAAAATTTCACTAAGCTCTATTATTTATCTAGTAATGTCGTTCATTATATATTCCTTATATTTCTTTTTAATTTTATGAAAAAAAAATATGCATATTTATTATTTATTTTTTTAATTAAGAAAGAATTTATCATAAAGACATGTGGGTTTATTTAAAGACGAACGAAAGTGTGTCGTAATGATGTTTTTCCGAACAATTTAAAAATATGAAAAAGGATATGAGAATTTATCACTGATTGGAAACTAATAAATAATTATGGTCATTCATGATTTTAATGTAATATATTTTATTAACACAATTTTAACTTTATAATCACTCTTTGTATATCGGAACATCCATAGTTTATTCCATATCACTAATAATACCGATAGAGAAATATATCTTAATCAGTTATTAATGTAAAATAGTTTCAAATTAAAGTAGTTTCGATTTTGAACAGGTGAGATAGTTTAATTATTTTTAATATCTCCTTTTTTATCAGAATGTGAAAGTAATTCATAAATTGAAACAGAAATAAATATGGTAAGCATGAAAAATCAGCTAAAAATTGATAATACGCTATCGACATCAATCAGTTAAAACTAATCTACATAAAGCTACGTAAATTCAGGAATCTGGTTGGAAAAAAAGGTTAAAAGGGTTAACCTCATTATATAGATTCAGGGTTATTATATAGAGAAGAAATGTATATAATTTTTTTATCGATTATATGATCACTATTTATATTTAAAGTAACTGGCAGAACATCTAGGATAAATGGATAATTCATATATTACAATAAAACGTGCTATAAGTTTACGGAAAAAGAAAAAGTGGAAAACCAATGAAAGAATAAAGTGAGAACGTTTCAATGGTATAACCAAGAATGGGAAAGAAAGAACTATGATGAAGTAGAAGTAATAAAATTGTGTGATAAAAAAAAAATATTTAATGTTACTAGAACATTTTTTTTTGTTGAATAAAATTTAAAACCCTTGTAAAATTTACTTAGAAAATATATATTTGTAAACTAAATAAAAATAAATATACGAAGATTGAAGTAGAAAAAAGAATTCAGAGATAGTATTATTTTTACACGATGTACAATTCACACTTAAATTATTAGAGGCATGTAAAGGGGAAGGCAACACCGAAAACCAAGTATTTTACAGTGCGTGCCTCGTGGCTGTAATATCGGCTAAAAATATAAGAGGGGTGATAAAGGAAGTGGTAGGGCTTCAGAAAAGAGGGTTGGATGTACATGTTATGAAGTACAACGGAATAACGATACCTGTAACTAAGGTTAAAGGAAAACATAAAATTTTGACTAGATTCTCCTCACTACATTAACAACTACCCTATTCTAATAAAAATAAATACAAGAATACAACTTGGATACTTTCATAAATGAATTTTTTTTCAGTGAACGACACTATCTTATATTAACATAATCACTGTTAGCCTAATTAGAACGTCTTTGGATAAAACATTTTTTACTTAATTTTTTTTCTCACTTTTAGTTCTGTCTTTTCTTCTTTCATAATTAAAAAAAAAATTAATAAATGTTAAATTATCCTTGTGTTTATACGAGTATTTATGAATATACAATTTTTTCTAAAAATAATAGTCACTCACTCTTAAAATTTAACAATATCCATCTCTAACAAACCAGATAAAAGAACTGTTTTCGTGTCACTTAACATAATACCTCGGCTTATGGCATAATATGCTTCTGCTGCCATTTTTACCGAAATATTTCAAACGATCTATTAAAAATAGAATAAAAAGAATTTCTTTTACAGAAAAAATAAAAATAAAATTACTCTGCCAATGCGTTTATAATTAATATTAAAAAGTTAAAAAGAAACACTAAATTTTTAGGCCGTTCAAGAGTATAATATAAAAAAAGTCCACAAATAAATTTCATTAACGTCTCGGGTATTATTTTTACCTATTTTGTATCTTCATGCACCATAACGATATTTTATATGTTTATAACTAAAATAATTATTAGGGATTTAAATCTCATCAATTTTTCAACTTTAATTGTGTATTTTGGTGATATTGCTATCATCAAGGTTTTACCACGGTTTTGATCAATTCGTGCAAATGCTGGGGCAGTTCATTCTTTTTATCGACGTAGCAGCATATCTAATCTTTCATGACGCTATCTATATAATGTACTAGCCGGTCAGTGGGGCTTCGACCTCTGAACCCCCAATGTGTTTATTATCCTCATTGTTGTGAGAATAATACTGATAAATAACAATAACCTGCTCAATTTATAAAAACTATGTAACTGAAAAGGAATCCGTTTTAAAGTGTGTTACGACTGGGATCTCGTAAACTAGGAAAGCTTGAAGATATTTAAATGGGGAATATTTCCCCAATTTATAAGTTATGAGTAAAAATACTCTATTTTCAAGGTTAAATTTTTTATAATTTAAAAAATTGTTTTTTAATGAAAAAATATATTTAAAAAATTAATCTATATTTTAATAAGCTATATTTTAGACAATCATAGTTATACGGAGTGTTTCAGAAAGTTTCTGTCATTTTTACTGGCATATTCTTATCATAACAATTACGAAAAATGGTTATACGAATATTTTCAAATTACGGTTAGCAAATATTTCATCCAGACTTCTACTCTAAACGTCAAATAATGGTGTACTAAAACTCTACGGACACAAATTACTGAGTAATAATGATTTTATCGCGCTAAAACGGAAGACGGCTCGTCTAATCTTTAGTCGAATGCCATAGGGCTGTCTTCCATTTCGATATGCTGTAGGTACAGGACCATCTCGGCATTACTACTGGAATAAAGGCCGTACTTGTTCCCTTGGATCTCCTCGTTTGGAAGAGGGAGTAGGTGTACAGGGAAGCATGATGGAGATGATTCGGCGTGCTTTCTCTAGAACATCAAGGGGACTATGCTGCGGACCGGAACGGATGTAGCTCGGGGAGTCCGCGATGTTTGTTACAATGCGGAAGAAGTGGGATGAATAACTCCCCTTTTTTCTTTTTTTCTTGTTTAACCTCTGAGACCACCGTTAGGTATTACTTCAGAGGATGAGATGAATAATTTGTAGCGTGTGTGAAAATGCCATGCCTGACCGGGATTCGAACCCGGGACCTCCGGATGAAAGGCCGAGAAGCTACCACTCGCGCCACGAAGACCGGAGAATAATTCCCTTGAGTCTCCCTTGGGGCTGTGTTCATATTAAATCAGATCCGGCCTCAAGCTGGAGTAACTGAGAGAAAAAAACAATGTATTTATATGCAAAGTTACATGAAAAATTGATAAAAACGGGTCCCAGGATGTACCTGGTAAGTTATCAGTAGTTTTCGAGTAAGTATGATTTAAAATTGTAAGTATGGTAAGAAAATGTAAATCATAAAAAAATGAATGAAAAATTTAAGTCAACTGAAGTAATTTAGGTAAATTTTAATTAAACAGGTTAAATAAGTTTTATCTTTATTATAAAATTATTTTTAGAAAAATAGGCGTGCCTTTTAATTCATCATTTGTAGTGCAATATTTCCAAACTGTTTTTGTTTGGGTTCACTGAAATGAATTAAAAAATATTTTTATTCGGTTTTTATGGATTTAAATCCCATAAATATTCTCATAATTAAATTTTCTACAAAATTTTATCTGGGGTGCTAAAACTTTTTTTTCACAAATTTTTTTTGTAAGATTGCATATAAAACGACAAATTTTGCCCAATAATTTTTTTTTTTGAATTTTAGTACAGAATTATTTGATCTTTAGACCAAAAATCAGGGAAAAATCTTTCACTAACCGTAACATAAGACCAAGGATGAAGCGGGGCCGGAACGGCGTTCCGGTACTTTTTCCAAGCCGAGATATGTTCTATTACTTTTCTAATTCTTGGAAAGATTATTTTTTTTTTTTGAAGCTGGAAGAATAATTGTTTATATTCTGTACACATGTTACTTAAAAAAATAATAGATACATACATAAAATTAAATGGCTAGTCGGATACTCATAAAGTCGGCATAATTTCAAAGGGCAAGTATCAACAATAGAAGAGTATTTTTGCATTGTTTTTATTTTTCATTAAATCTCGATCAGTGGCTTTCGGTGTATGTACAGAGTGAGCGAAAAGTCCCTTTACATGTTAATAGCATAGAACAATTAGATATGTAGATAAACATTATTATGAATAGAAAAAAACATATATTTCAACAGTTATGTCTGGTTAACATAAAAATTTATTGTGAATAACATTGTTACAAAGATTCAAGGTTAATTTATTGGTTATTGGAAACAGTTAATTTAGCTATGTGAGGACACTCACGGCAAACTGTCGTGGAGCGCCGTCTTGTTTGAAGTGTAACAATGTCAGATATTCCTTTTGCCGTTAATTCTGGAAGCAACTAGTGTTAATTATGTGAAGATAGCTGTGCTGGTTCACACAACCATCAAAGAAATACGGTCCAAGCAGATGGTCTGCCGTTATCCCTGCCCAAATCGTAACATGCGGCGGACTGCACTCGATTTCCTCATATAAGTGCGGAGTGTCTCTTGCCCAAAAAAAGAAGTCACTATTTCGTGAACGATAAATCACACACTCGTCAGAGAACAAAACGTTTTTTTGCTCGCACGCTTTCCGCATTTGAATGCGGGAAGCGTGGGAGGAGCATTTCACATACATGCATGCGATGTTCCACGTCACGATAAACTCATTAACTGAGTATGGCCGAAAACATGAAACAATCAAGTCTTTCCGCATGTGGTCTCGCGTAGTCGATCGTGGGAGGACTAATTCTGTAGACCGCTTACGAGTTGGCTTCATCAACGATCGTTCAATTGATTCCGCCACAGTAGCACAAGTTTCGGTGCGATTCGTAGGCCTTCCGCTACGTGGTGTATTGAGAACACTTCCCGTCGCAAAGATTTTCTTCTTCCATGCGAATAACGTTGGTCGATTGGTTGATGGTTGCGATTTTCCAAACCGCACAGCGAAGTCCCTCAAAATGTCTGTCATTGTCTTCTTTGTGTTCTGACGTTCGTGAACCTACACAAAAGTCATCAAACGCTCCTCAGCAGTAAAAGCACTTTTATTCGCCATAGTTTACCTGGAGACTGTTACGTCCTTCCTACACTAACCGAATTTACATCCGCAGGACTCAGCTTATGGCGGGAAATAGTAATAACTAGTCAATCTGTCAACAATACTAAAAAATACATCGTTTTTTGGTATTGTTTTCTATTCATAACAATGTTTATCTACACGCCTAACTGTACTATGCTATTAACAAGTAAAGGGACTTTTCGCCCACTCTGTACATACTTTGTACAGTTTGTATAGTTTGCACTGTTTATTTACTATTAATACTAACTTTTAATCTCATTTCAAAATATTTTTTATTCGTGACGTGTATAATTATTGACATTAAAAAATTGAAATATTATTTTTAATTTAAATACAATTAAAAATGAGCGGCAAACGGAAGCAATAAACATTACAAAATTTCTTTGTTAAAAAAATTAGGGTAGATCCAATAGTGACAAATAATTGTGACAAACAATTATTGAAGAAAATGAGCAACAGTTTAATGAACAACCTAACAGAAGCACAGAATGCAAATCACTTGCCAATTGTTCATATACCTGGCCAAGTATTTGGACTGTAAATATGTGGGTAAAGAAGAAAAAAATATCCTTGGATTACATGCGCCCCTAGTTAAATCAGATGTCAGGTATTAGTTGAGGTGAAAAGTCTTTCAATTTTTAAATCTAAAGGTGAAGATATTTCACAAGAATGAAGTTCAATTTTTGTCGTACGGGAATGGTAAACCTACTCGATTATTTTACTTGGATAAACAAATTTCTGAATATACAAAAACACTTTCATATATTAATGCAGAGAAACGTTTCAAAGCTCAAAACATCAGAGAACGGAAAAAAATTGCGGGTACTTTAAACGAATCTGAAATTGAATCACCTGCTAAAATACTTAGAATTACTTATTATGTAACCAAAAATAATAGACCCTATTCGGATTTTCAGTTAATACAATTACAATAAATTAATGACTCAAAAATTTTTCGCGGTTTACTTTCGCATTTTAGGTCCATTAACATTGTCAACGTAATCGGGGAAGAAATGAAAGTTCAAATCTGAAAAAAATTGTAGGAGGTACGAATTTAACGTTCCGGGACTTCTTTTTTTGACTTCCCCAACGCAAGACCTCTAGACATATATTTATATAAAAATTTTCATTATTTTGAAGAAAGGAATACGCCTAAAATATATGGCAGAAACTTTCTGGAACATTCAGTACATTTATAAAACTTTTCACAATTATAATATATTATAGTAAAATTCAATTTATATTAGTGATAAAATAAAATAACTTATCATACAAAGAGAAACAATCTTAATTTATTTTCTTTGATTCTGGTCACAGCATTTTTTTTTATTAGAAGATTAATTCACTACAAAAGCTTAAAGCTTTTGCAATTATGTATTTGCTTTTATTGTTTTGTTTTCTCACATCGGTTATTATTTTCTATTGAACAATGTTCATGTTACCTTAATTATAACTATATAATAAGATAATATTAATATTTAAGAAATATTTAGTCATGTAGGCTGATCATCCGATTATTACACTGACTTCGATTAAACTTTGTGCGAACATTATTAGTAGCGTCTCCGACTTTTATCCGAAGGTCCCGAGTTCAAATCCCGGTCTGGAATGGCATTTTTCATATGCTAAAAAAATTCCATTTCCATGTGTTACGCATAAGCTTCAAGCTAATGTGTCTATATAAAAAAAAATAAATAAATAAAAGTACTAAATATATTCAAATTCACGGTATTTAGTTGAAATTACACACGAACAGCGAATAATAAATATCTTTTGTTATATTCATTGAACTATCGCACACTCTAACCTATTTAAAATTTGTTAAGCGCAGAAATGAAATAATCAGGAATTTTCAATATACACATATTACTAACAAATACTGTCATTAATGCCAACTAAAATCAACAAAAGATAATACGAGTTTATTATAAAAATAGGTATAAGTTATTTTTAAGTATCTTCACTGGTTATAATTAATACGAATAACGGGATAAAAATATAATTAAAATACAATCTAAACGTATCATACTTTCAAATACAAAAACATATCTCTGTTGATCGATCACTTTTTTTAGCCGAAACAAGTCGAACAATACAACTTATCTACAGTCCTTAGAAAGAAAGACAATGGTTGTTTTATACGTGTCAAGAATTGAATACGCTGCCGAGTTGGAGCAACAATATAAGCCTGCACCATTCCGAAGATACAAAAACAAGCTCGTTGAACACTTTAAATGCCAAGTTTTTCTTTCACGATAACTAATCAATAAGATTTATAGACAATTCATTCTCGTAGAGCACAAATTAATTTATTATCTAGAAAATTTACTACCGTACTGAAACTGGAAATTTTAAAACAAAAGCCGTACCAAACCATTTTGTAACGACTACAATTGTAATGAATTGGGTGGAATTATTGCTGAATCCACGACTTGGTTATACTTAAACGAGTTTTCCTTTAGAAAAAAAACAAAAAAAAAACAGAAAAATCAAACTGGGATTTAATTTCATCACGAATTTATTTTAATAAAATGTTTTCTTCATTAATTAATATTAAAAAATAATAATTAATAAAATGAATGTAGCTATTAAAACAGCTATTAAAACTTATTACGACAATTTATCTACAATTATCTAAACTAAACATTTCTTAACAAAAGCGTACATAATAAGTTGTTTTATATTGGTTAAAAAGAAAATAGATTATAGATTATTAATCTCACACGTAGCATGAAACGAACATTCGTGACTTACATAAGTCCTCTTATTAAGTAAGTCTTTAACTTTATTGGCAAGCTCTTTCAAGTCAATTAAGTATCTTAGTATTACTCAATCACTGCAGGAGATTAGTTAAAGACAGTTAAATTTTTTTCAAATTCTCTTAGTTATTTTATATGCCTATTTGTTAAGCGTAAAATATTTTAGAATTCTATTTGAATTCCCAAAATGATACTAATTGGTAAAATTAAATTTTTCGTTTTTTTTGTTTTTTGGAGGGGTTTTCTCTTAATCGGTTTCAAAATTTTGATCGTAGTTTAAATGAGTTCACTTAATTTTGTAATTGAAAAAAAGGTTTCACGTATTTATAACGATATATAACATATAAGAGTTTTATCGGGGGCTCAATTTTTTTTTGCTTTTTTAATTCCTTTTGTTTTAGAAATTGAATTCTATTAAATCTTCCATGTGAAATCCACTTAGAAAATATAAAATTTTCCTTTATCTGTTTGATTTTGTTCATATTTAGTTAAAAATTACACTTTTCGAAGTATGTTTCACATTTCCTTTCTTTGGATATTTTCACTTTAAGAAAATAAAAATTTTAAAATCTTATTAGGCTTAAATAATTTTAAAAAAATTATTAACTGCACGATTTAAAATTAAAAATATATATTTAATTTTTTGTACCATAAAAAAACTATCAAGATCTACACATTTGAATGTTAACGCTAACATTACAACGGTGTGCACCTGAAACATCACTGTTATGATACTCTGCTATGAATAATAAAACGTAGTCTAAAAAGTACTGAGCCTTTTGCGCACGAGATAGCGTTAGCGTATTCTGGCAAACCTCGATGAAGGTCGGTATGTAAGCAGTCATGACATTATCAATACCTTAAACATCCATCACCAAACAGTTTAAACCAATTAGAGAAAGCTGAATATAAAAAGAATTTCGACGTTTGAGTCGAAATTCGATCCACATGATCCACATCTCGTTTGAGCACCATGATCCGATTGAGAAAAATTTACTCGATCGAATTTCTATCTGCCAATATATACAGAAATGTAACGAAATCAAGCTTTTCTGAAGCGGTTGAGATTACGGGTGATGAAACTTGGATAACCTACGACAACAATGTGCAAAAAATATCGTGATCAAAGCGTGAAGCTCCACAATCTGTGGGAAAGCTCACACTGACACCCAGAAAGGTTATGCCATGCGTTTGTTGGGAATGGAAGGGAATCGTGCATCACGAGCAGCTGCCGCCAAGCAAAAGGAAAGACAGATTTTACTTGTCTGTTGTCTGTTGACAACAGTTTTAATTGTCTGTTGACAATTGGTGCGATTGCACCTAGCAATTTAAATGAAACGGCCTGAGATAGCAAACAAAAAGGGTATCGCAGATCACTCTGACAAGCCCCGACTGCATACATCTTTAACGACTCGTCAGGCCTAAGTTCTTAGAGAACTTGACTGGGAGGTTTTAATGCATCCACCGTACAGCTCGAGGATCTGACACCGTTACACTATCATTTATTTCGGTGTTTGCAGAACTCCATGAATGGTGTTATGTTAACTTTAAAAGGGCCTGCGGAAACCACGTATCAAAATTTTTTGACCCGAAACCTCAGAACTTCTATAGCAATGGGATTATGTTGTTATCGGGAAAATGGCAGAAGGTCATCGAAAAAATGGTGCTATGTGGTCTTATAAGGCTATTTTTCAATAACATAAATGTATCCTCAATTTTAACCTCCAAAGACTCAATATATTTTAGACAACCGGATGTATATATATTCTTTGTTTTTTTTTTAATAATGCAGTTTTATATTTTAAATAACCTCAATCATGTAAAAAAAATCAGAATATGGAATATATATTTCGAAATGCGTCATTACAAAACACCTTTCTTTTTTAATGACGCTTACTTTTTGAAGTTGAAATTTAAAAAAATGAAAAAAAATTACACTTCATTAAATCGAATTAATTTTTATTTTAATATTCTTTAACTCTTCTATTGTTACTCGTTGGTAACCAACGAAACTCACAATTTTGTGTACCGGTGAAGAATTTCTATAACAGTAAGGTTGTTAGGCTTTTGAATACTTACAGAAGAAAAATTTGTTGTTGTATGCATTGAGATTCCCAACAGATTCTAAAAAGTTATCGATTTGATATTTTTGTGCTCCCATTCTGGGTAAAATTACGAGTGATCGTGAAATGATACACCAGTTTTTATTTTTTTAACCACTTGAGAGAAAACGTTAACCGCCTAGAAGACGTTACTTCGGTCGGTCCCAAGTGACGTGGTTGAAGACTAGCCCCCCTTAGTGGAGCTTGAAGCCGATCTCCCGAAGGGGTCCCTCTTGGATCATTGAGACATCACGACATCCCTCCCGATTGCCATGATGACTCTCCCCAAAAGGGCTATTCTTCCCTTCCCTATCGCCTAGTCTGGGTCCGGGTATGCACCTCAAGCAACTCCCCCTGAATCGCGCGCCCACCTCGCAAACCTCGAGGGTCCTCAATGCGTCATTAGAACGTCCTGATCCAGCCATCTGCTGGACCCGAACGTCCTCAGCAAAGAGACTGCCTCCCTGGCTCTGCACACGTGTCCACGATTCGACCCCCTGACGACGGAATATCTTTTTCGCCTGTTCCCCCGAATTTTTTTTTTCGTACATTACCGTTTAGACGCGAAGCATTACTTATCAGTTTATAATCTAATCCAGTTGCTTATCCAGTTTATCCTTTTGTTATAGGCCATACCTTTCCCACTTATCTAATCTTTCCATTAGATTAGATTATTCTATTTCCATCGATGGGCGGTTTTATCTTGATAAGATCGATGAATGAACTAAGAATATTTGTGTTACTGTCTTGTTGGTATCTACGAAGTTTGTGAACGAAAAAGGAAATCCAAATTAGGGTATAAGAAAAGTCGAATAAATAACAGATCTTTTGGAATACATGCATACAAGCAAATATAAAATTAATTTTTCTTTTTACGAATGATTTAAAATAATTCAATGTTTACGGTTAAATTATTTTGAATAAAAAAAAAATCAGGGCGTGTATATAAATAAAAGTATATAGAAAAAATATTTTAAAAAGATAAAGAAAGACATTTCCGTACGATAAAATTTTATATCAGTCCTCTACATGATCGAAGTAGCTAATAGATAAGGACGAAGTTAAAGAGAACAGAATAGATGTCAGAACGATCAATCATAAATTAATGCTTGACTACCTTTTTGGTCTAATTCATTGCGAATTTTCTATGGAGAAAACGAGGATATAGAGAGCAAACACGACGGACGCCGATAAATAAAAAAAATAAACGAAAGAAAGGTACATAAAAATAAGAAAAAGATTTTTCAAAGTAAAACTCGTTATGTAAGTTAAAATGAATGTCAATAAAGATGTCACGAAGAATTTAATAATTTTCATCAGATGCTCTAACGTAAAACAATCTGTCAAACTCTCGTATAAGTTGAATCTATTTAATATAATTAAAAGAAAAGTTATTTTTTTATTCTAATAAAAAATCACATCCGAAATATTTAAGTCGGCTATAAGAAAATATTCAGTTACTTTAGCAGTATTATAACATAAAAATAAACACTACTTCAAAAGTATTGAAGTTTAGCAATTATCGATGACAATATGACTATGTTGTTTAACTATTAGTAGTAATTAAGCTTCATTCAGTAAAATGTTAATTTTTCTATTAATTCTGAAGTAAAAATATAATAAAAAGTGAGCTAAAAATCAGTCTCTTCTAGATCCATATTAAAATTCTGAAGCAGGTGGGAAATTTTTATTTTGCATTTCGTATAACAGCTGATATATTGATAATATATAATTATCAATTAATATATAATATATTATCAGATAATATATAATTATATTATTAATGTATATTATAATTGAGAATAAGAATGCGTAAATAACAAAACAAGAACAAGATTTTATTTTTCAGCGTTTGTGAAAAATAATAATGATATTGCAGAAATATTCAATGAGAAAATTTATAACTTTCCACTAACATTTTATAATATAGGATACTTATGAGAAGATCCATGATGAAGTAAGCCTAGAACTAGAAGCATTCTAAATAAGTTACTTTTTTCAAAATCAACCGGAAGTATTTCATTGAGACGCAAATACCCAGAACAAGTTTAAGAAATATTTCGAAAAAATTAAAATTTAACTGTTATAGGCTATGTTTAGTTCATGCACTTCGTGAAAACGATTTTTATAGAAGAGTGAAATTTCGTGAGATAGATTCTCATTTCTGTAGAACAGTTCGATAAAAATAATGCAATTATTAGTTTATAAAATTAGTTTCAGTAAATCCAGTTCGCTTTTGTATAATTTAAATGTAAATTTTTTTCTGTAAAACAATATAAATTTTGTTACTATAATCTATTATCAAATCGGTACTTTTCAGATTTCGCCTCCGTTAGCAAAAAAAAACCAAAAAAAACGTGTTACTGAATACACAGAATAACATTTTTCCTTAAGCAGATTTTTCTGACTATACTATAAATGACAGTTTAAACCGATTAGGAACACATCGTCACTTGTATAGTTTCGCCCCGTAAAAAACCGAAAAATATAGAATTTGTTCCAAATCTGATTGGGAAAGCATAAATATTAAATTTACCTGTATCTACCAATTTCACAATATGGTAAAGTTTTTCATTTAATCGCTTTCGAAATTATCATATCACTATTCAGTAATTGTTTAAGAAAAATGTATTGAATTATTATTTACTCTTGTCCACGTTTAAATCCCCAATGAAAAGGATGTTTTCTCACTGAATTCAAATAAATATTTATGGACTTCCAATAACGTCTTATTTGCATAATTTTTTAATTTATTTTTTAAATCTTATGAAAGATATCATGATAATTAAAATCAAATCAATTTAATTATTAATTAGATAAAGGATTATTTTTCTAAATTAATATATTATATTTAGTAACTAAAAATATGAACATCAACAAATTCTGATAGATTTCCTTTTTAAAATATTAATAAATATAATTTTGATCGTATGTAAGAAGAAATCAGAAAATTTTATTTTCCTAACTACTATTATGCTATATGTTTGAAAATTACATTACTTAGTAGTCTGTGTGCAGTAGATTTAGCTAATTTATATATTCAATTCAACAATTTGAGCTGTACTATGAAAATTGACAAAAAAATTATAAAAATGAATTATCAGTGATAATTGATTGTGAAGGGTTTAGCCATCACCAAAGTTAATATTACTGTATTAGTATATCATAACCACTGTTTCCAGGAATGCAGATCACTGACACTGATGAATGCTAAAGTGTTATATTTCCATCTCATCATCATTTTTGTACTTTTATGTATAAATATATATATTTTTTAAAACTATAAACAAAATATATCTATGGAATATTAATATAAGATAATTAATCTTTAGAGAAAAGTGGAATACTTCCGAGAATTATAGGAGAAGGGTTCAGACACAAGTAATAGGTTGAGGGCAATGTGAAAATTTGTATAGTCTTAGATAGTAGACAATAACAATTTCTGAAGATCGACCAGAAACTATTCATGATAAGAAATAACCAAATCAAAAATTTTTCGTATATTTCAGTCGTTAGTCTTAAATTTTAATTATTAATTTATATTTCAAAGTAATATTATATTTTAAGCGTATTAAGTAAAATACTTTTTTATTAATTAAATAAAGAGAACTAAAAATAAAAATAAAAAAGAAGTTATAAAACAAAGAAAGGATAAATGAAAAAATAAAACTGCATTAGAGAAATATGTGTAAAAAAAATAATTTTTGAACCTGTTCACACTTATTCTAATCAAAATAATTGAGTAGTAAATTCCTAACCTGACAATAGAATTAAATTTTAGAAATCATGTTTTCGAACAACTTCAGGGTCAATTTGTTTCTTTTCTTAGCCGCCATTATGGAGAAAAAACTATTACACATAAGTCATTCCGACTAAATAGCCAAGGATACTAAGTCCAAAATTTCAGCAAAAAAAAAAAACCAGGAAAAGAGTTTAGTTATAATTATTAAAAGATTATATAAAACAGTTTAGTTGGGTTAAAGAAGAAAATTCTGCTTTTGGGGTCGAAACGAAAATAGAATTTTAATAAATATTCCAATAAGGTTGAAACTATGTTATTTTCTTTGATAAATAGATAATACGTAATACAAGAAAAACAATGTTTCATAAATGGATTTCACAAATTTAAATTGCGTCTTAAGATTTCATAGTTCATATAGAACTATAATCGATCTTCCTACAAAGCGTCTTACGAAATTGTTTTCATTTCGGTATAAAACACATTCCATTAAATTTAAGAACAATAAATAAGTAGATTTCAATAAAATAAACCTATTTTATAGTAACGTCTTCTTTAAAGTAAAGTACTAAAATACCTTTTTAGTTTTAAACAGCAATTACCTTTGCATAAACCCATTTTGACAAAAGCAAAAGCATAAAAAACAATTTTAAAATAATATAATACATAATTTAGGCTCATTCAAAAGACGTTTTCTTTTCTTAATGAATATGAAGACAACAAATAAGTAAAATTAAAACTAATTTCTAATTTGCGAAAAATCCTTAAAGCAAATTTCTATTTTCATTTTGTATTTTTATTAAAAAATAATGATATTTCATTAAAATTAATTAATAAATAAAATAAAAATAATGAAATTCATTGTAGGAAACACATTTAATAATTGCTATGTATATGCTCTGTAGTCAATTAAAAATCATACAAAAAAAATTAATAAAAATTACAGAAACATTACAATTCTTACAGAAAAAAGTTTCTAAGAAGATTTAATAACCACGGGATTGTGAAAACTAGCCGGATCAAATTTAATTAATAAGTAATGTTCAATCTTCTTTAAAATCGGAGAAATTAAAAAAAAATCCCATAAGTTGGATAACTTCCTTAATTCACCTTTTACACAAAATGGGATAAAATGGAAGTCAATAATTTAAGAGAAATTTCTCTTCTAATAGTCCCTTATAAAATTTTAACCAAAATTATAAAGTTAAAAAACCTCTAAATGAAAATTTGGAGAATAACAAGAAAAAATTATAAAAAGAAAATCCTGCGCGGAACAAATCTTCATTTACAAAAATATAAATAAAACAAACCTCAACAAACAATTACGAACTAATGTTTGTGAATTTCAAAGAAGCCTATGATTTCATAGACTAAACAACTATTCAATACCCGAGAAGAATTTGGAATCGATCCTAATACAAAAAAATTAATTCAGGAAACCCTTTTACCGATATTTACTCAAAATTAAGTTCATGGATGAAATATCGAAACCATTCTGATTAAACCTGGAGTGAAGAAGAAAGCAGACTGTCAGAAATTTTTTGTAATACATTTTAAAAGAAATTATACTTTGGGATTTTCAATTTCAATGATTTTCAATCTCTAAAAAATAAAGGAATTAAAATCAATTGCTTAGTTTTTGCGGATGATTTGGCACTTCTAATCGAATTGATAGAAATTCAATTTAATCTTCTAAAAAAAGTAGCAGAAATCTACTACAAAGAAAACTGGATTCCAAATCATAAAAAAAATTCATAGCAAATGTAAAAAATTAACCAAATTCATTAAAATAAAATTTTGGAAAATTCAAAAAATCGAAAACTGTTATATTTAAAAGAAACGATCCAAAAAATTTCCTTAAAAAATAACAATCGTTAGAATCAAGAAAATGGAGAAAGCATACGGAATGAATAAACCTACAATGCAACCAAAAATGCTTTTCCATAAAAGGAAAAATAAAAGTTTTTCGTATCGGGATGTTTAAATCTAAAAGGGAAAAAAGAAATAGAAAAGCTTAAAAACAAAGAAGAATTTTATTACTTTAAAACAAAATGAAACCTGAAAAGAAAAAAGTAATTCTGAAATGCATAAAAAAAAATTGAAAACTTTACAATTCGATAGAAAAGAATAAAGATTAATGCTTTACAGAGATCTTAAAGAATAAACAGAAAAATTATATGAATTATTTAAAAACAAGAAAACTGAATATTAAGTTTGTTTACAGAAATCAGAAAAAATATGAGAGAAAAACAAACCTGTGAAAGAAAATCCAAGGGGAAAGAAAAATCCAAAAATTGGAAGGTTTCCAAGCGAAAACAAAAAAGAACGCAGTGGTCGGAAGAAAGAAGGAGTAAAGTAAAATATGATAAAGGAAGATTATTGGAAAAAGAGAAAACAACAGATTAAGGCGAAATATAGAAGAAAATAAAGCGGTCCATAGTGGGTAAATCGTAGAAGAAAAATCCTAGAAATCTATTACAACATAAAGAATCTTTGAAATTAACGTATGTAAGAGCAATAACGTTGATAAAAAACCACATAATCATTAATTTGAAAAACATGTAAGTCATCAATAATTTTGTAGAAAATCAAAAAATTAAATCTAATGTATAAATTAATCTATAGAAACAAATAACTTAAAAAAGAAATAACAAAACATGTTATATTTTTATAAAAATGCAGTCAAACACTAGTTAAAAATGGTTTTTTCAAGTAATTATTACCAGGGTTCGAATCCCGGTCAGGCATGACATTTTCACACACGCTACAAATCATTCATCTCATCCTCTGAAGCAATACCTAACGGTGTACCCGTAGATTGAAAAAAAAGAAGTAATTATAACCAACGATTTCTAATTATGATCTATAATTGAAATAGGGTATTACAAACGTAAATTTGTTTACAGTAACAGTTTAATAACTAGAATTAAAAAATGAACCTATTCTTAAAATAATAATCACATTTAAAAGGGTAGCATAAAACATAATTAAATTTTTTTCTGACTACTCAAATTGAGATTGTTTCATCGAAATAAATTCAAAGTAGATTATCTGTGTAATTACTAAAATTTTTCATTACAAGTAACTAAATCATACTTCGTAATTAGGCTAATTACTAAATTTAGACAGTTGTTTTGAAGGGAATATTGTTAAATAGATGAACATCCCCGTGTATGTATATGTGTGTGATGATTATATACATGCAATTACATTAAAAATGAATGAAATATAACTGCTCTTTTTAAGTACCGCATTAATATCGTATTTAAAAATTTACGCAGTGATACTACTATAAAAAATGATATATACTGAAAATTAATTTAACTCTAAAACCAAAAATAACTTAAATTCAATTTTTTATTGCTCATTTTTTGCTTGCGTGTCATTCAACAGAATTTCATCGGATGGTAAATTATCACCGACTATAAAAAAACACGTCATTCAGTATAATGCTTTTATAAACCATTCAAATTCAAGTGCATAAAATAGGCCTGTAATGTAGATTTAATTAAAACATAAAATAATAAGTAAAGTTACTTAATTTTTGAAATAAATATCATTGTATGCATTATTTTTATTACGTATAAAGATATTTTAAGTTCGAAGTGCAAGAGAGAAAAATCTAAAATTTATTTACAAAAGAAAAAACTTAGAATAATTGAAATATTCTATTTTAATGAATAATTTAATTATTATTTAAAATACAATTTTAGAATAAAATACGTAAACAATATTATTTATTACTCAACAATTCGTACTGACTGAACCACCTAGCAATCAATCAATCGTCTTAGTAATAACAAGGACGTCTGAAGGTTGAAAGGTTTTCACGTGCTAGAATTTTTTTATTTTTCTGTTTAGCCTCTGGAACCACCGTAAAGTATTACTTCTGAGGATGAATAAGGATGATATGTTTGAATGTAAATGAAGTGTAGTCTTGTACAGTCTTACGTCGACCATTCTTGTGTGGTTAATTGAAACCCAACCACCAAAGAACACCGGTATCCACGATCTAGTATTCAAATCTGTATAAAAGTATGCCTTTAGTAGGATTTCAACCTTAGAAATCTCGACTTCGAAATCAGCTGATCAGCGATGGGGAATGCTAAATGACAGACTGCAATTACTATTATTAATTTGCTTACATCTTTACTGTTAACTTAATTAACGTTACATTGCTCTTTTCACGTCTACATTGTTATGTGTCTGTCGTATCACTAACGGCATTTGTTGAGCTTACTTATTACACGTGTGAATAGTAGGTACAACGAAAATAAAAGTTTGTGTTGGAGAAGGTCAAGACTGCATTACTGTCGAACCTGAAAACATCTACACCTATCTAATTGGACAACTATAATAACCGTTGTCTTTTATTCATGCACGTTTAATTTATTAGCATTATCATGCTTTATTAATTACAATTCACCATTACGTAATTAGTATTGTGATCAAATAAGATTGCAATAAGATTTAATTTAGGTGTATTTTTAAATAAAAAAAAATCTTTACTCTTTAAATGTATATTGTATCTGTAACTACACTAAATTAGATATACAATTATTATTGTACTATTCTTTTTGTACAATATTTAGAATTTTTTATTAGTTAGAATTTCAAAATACTTTTTTACTTCCTTCTACGAAATAAAGTACGTCTGTACGTACGTATGTATCTCGCGTAACTTAAAAACCATTAGCGGTAGGATGTTGAAATTTTGGATTTAGGACTGTTGTAACATGTAGTTGTACACCTCCCCTTTTGATTGCAATCTTTTCTTAGCTGCAGTAATAAGCCACACCCTCGTTGACAGCTTTTCAACGATATATATAATAAGTGGTACTTATTTTCATTGGTTCCAGTGTTACAGCCAAATAAAATTGTAATTAACGAAAAATTTGGATTTTACAAGGGGAAGGCACATTTGTTTGAATTCGACTTCATCTCCTTTTTTTTTAACTTTTTTGTTTTAATTTAAATATATTGATTTATTAATAATTATTAACCTCTGCTAGTAAAAAAAAAAATTTACAAGTAATAATTCAATAACAATAAAAAAAGTTATTAATGAAATAAAATTTTATGTACTTTCATTTAAAAAAAAAAAAATGTGTATATGAAATTAATAAGCGTACAAGGAAGTCATGTGGTGTCCACATCACATTTTTTTTAATGATATTTTTCATCATTGACTATACTATTATAATTATCAGTTATTTGAAATTTACATTTCAAATCCAGTTCTTGTGCAAGTTCATCACCTGTGTAGATGTGCGACAAATCTATCCATCATTTCATCGATTAGCGGTTTCATCTTCTTATATTCAGTTTCAGCTTTTTTTTTACATACTCGCAATATGGTTTCCAATCATTAATATTCATTCAATACATTTTTCCTCAGCTAATTTTTTAATATCTGACATTAAAAATGTTGCGTTATTATTAGCAACATATCTTTTCTGAACCAACCATACGTTCTCGATCGGATTTAAATCAGAATGATACGGTAGGAAATCGCAGAATCTGATGCCCGTATTTTTTTAATCGCTCATTAAAATCGTTGTTGACATTAATTTCAATGTATGAGGGAAATGTGTTTGAGTTAAAAAAAAGATTATTTTTAATTGAATTAAAGGTACCCGTTTTGGTCTGTTTTCTTGGTGGTGCAATTTTAACATTTCATAATTTCGTAAATCGATTACGCAAAAATTTGGAGCTAACTTTATTAAAAAAGAGTTTTATCTTTTTTTTTAATTTTTATATCCGGCATCAGTATTTTTATTTACGGTCGGTATCAATACGGCAGCTATTTAAAACAAAAATTGTTATTTTGGCTTTCAATAAAAATAAGAAATCTTTCTTTGAATTAAACTAAACGTTTAAACAACGTTTACATTCATAAATTTACCTAAAAACGAAATGGAAAAAGGGTTACGAGGAAAAGAAAAGTTTCCGGTCGGCGATCTTGACTTTGGATTAGGGAAGAATAAAACTGTTTCACAGTAGAATACAGCGAAACAGCTGTACAATGACTATCTGCATTTCAAACTAAGCGAACCAACTCTATTCTATCTTGAGAATAAACTGAGAGCCTGCCAGTTTTAATAGAAATTCCTCTTTCCCTAACAACCCTTTTTCCATACTCCGTTGTTAATTAAAATTATGAATACATCTACGAAACTTAATTGTTCTTAAAAAAAATTCTCTACAAAAAAAAATCTCATTACCAAGCCGAAGTAACAATTTTTATTAAAAAGCATCTTTTATTTAAAAAAATATATTAACTATTGACAAAAATATACTTAAACGTACTTGAGCAGAGATTTTTTGTATAAATTACGAACGGTATGGAACGCTCTTGCTACAGAGAAAACAGGTGAAAAACAGGATAGTTTGTTTGATAATTTTTTTTTAATAATTCTTACAGTTTCCTTTAAATTAATTTCAATTCACAAGTTTGGTATAAAAAAACATTTTTTCCGTCAAGTGAATCATAAAATACATCTCTTCTAATAACTTTTTTCTTTCGTGATGTGTAATAATAATGGCTTTTGCATACGGATCTGTTTGCATATATAAGGTTTCATAATCCAAGCAAATGTTGGTTACTGCAGTTAAGTTAGGCTAACTTAAACTAGGGCAGATTGTAAGCTTAATAATTTATTATTATTCGTTTTAATTGATACCGTTAAAATACGTAAAAATATTCAATATAAAATAAATTTTACCCTAAAATTACTCCCCTTCTAAATACAGATTTGACATTGATAAAACTTAGAATAATGTTTAGACAACATAACATGCTCAATGGAGACCAGTTCATTCTAAAATAACTCCACACTATTATCAAATATTCCACAATTGTCAGCAGCATCAGAACAGAATGTTCATGATATGATCAGTAGATCATTAACTTAAATTGCTAAGCTAAAATAATTTAACCGCTAGGTTTTTCATGAAATTTAGTTAAGTCCTTAAATAAATATCTACTATACATATTATTATTTAAATGTGGCACGTAACTTTAATCTGATATTTAAATTTTCATTTTCATTTTATAAAATCATAGAAACGAAGTAAATTTTAATTTTTATATATAAATAAGGAAAATGATTCTAAAGAAAAAAATTCCTTTAAAAACATTAGGGAATTTCGACTGTTTGAAGCGTACAGCCGCTTCATAGTGCTAAACAACGAATCAGCTGCGTAGATAACAGCTACGTACAAGGTCAATACCATAGTCTACACGCGTGTGAAGTTCATTTTTCTAATAAATTTCTATTAGACTTTAATGAAAATAATTTTTCTTTCACAATATTTTTTCATCTGTTGTTAATTTAAATTATGAAATTATACACGCAAAATTATATATATATATATATATATATATATATATATATATATAATTTTTTCTTTTTAATGTACGATTTAGAAGAATCATACCTTTACAGAGTAACGAAATAGCAATTAAAATTTTCTACCATATAGAAACAGACCACCGGAAAATATTGTTAAATACTTAAAACGGTAGCAGTTCTGTGAAAAGTAAACCTCTTTTACTTTGTACTGATTTTAACAAATTGAATTCTATAACGAAATTGAATTTAAAGCAAAAATAGGAGTGCAAAACTTCAAATTTAGATTGTAGTTTATTGTAAATATATTTATTCAAAGCTAAAAATAACCTTACCCTGTGTTCGGCAACAGTATATTATTACTGATTCGTGATTGAATTACAGTAGTAGTAGTAATATTTGATAATTACAAAGAATATTACTACATAATACCGTAATAGGACCAGTATAACGGGATTACTTCGAATCATTAAGAAATAAAGAGAAAATAATAATAAATAGAAGAATCCAGAAGGAACTAAAAGGGATTCTTTTCTCAGAGTTACAATCCGTTCTTGTTGGTCCGTCTAACAATCTGTTCTTGTAATACAGGCAATGGCACCTCCAAAAGCTGTTGTACCGGTCCGGTAACCTGAAGGGTTACCGGACCGGTAAGAATTTATAGAAAAACGTAAGGGCGCGGACGATGGAAATTATTACATTTCAATAATAATTAAACGGATGAGGCAGGTACTGGTTATGCAGGTCGGAGGATACTGCCAGAGACCAGTATTTTTGAGAGGCCATGTTTGGCGTAATCGTGATAACAAGCGATAGTAGAGTAGTTTCGAAAGCCCGAGTTCGACGCGATTACGGCGACATCAGTAAGCGTATGGTAACAACGAGTGAAGAGTACGTCACGAGCATTCCATTGAGGATATTGGCTGAATGAAGGAAGTTGTTCGGTGTGTAATTGGGAAAAGTAATGAAAGAGACAATATTCTACTTATTCATAAAGTTGTATTTTAAACAGCAAAAGTAATAATATTTTCAATGAATTAAATTTAAGGAACTTTAGAGATTTATAACGTTACTTTTTGTTAATGCATTACTAGGTTAGCGGTCATAATAACGTTTTCAGTAAATTAGACTGTATTCTGTATTTTTATTATTTAACTCTCTTTTAACAAATTTTGTCCTTATTTGACTTAATATTTTGTATGTTACATATACGTATTATTATTATTATTATTGTTACTGTAATTATTTTTATTATTTATTTTGTTTATATATCTGTAGGATATGTTAGTTTGATAGTCTTTCAATATCCTGGTCGAACACGCGACAATATTATTTCTTGATACGAAACAAAACAATGCATCAGTAGTTTATTAATACGTTCGCGACGGCTGCTAAAATATGTAGGTTTTAGGTAGATTTCATAAGAAGACCTCAAAAACCAGTCAGTTCAAAAGTTTATATACACTTTTATATATATATATTTCACTTTTTGTGGACACGATAACTGCCGTAATTTTTCGCCAATCACTTTCAAATTAATACATAAAATATAACGACTCAAAATCTCGGTCGAGTTCGTTAATGGACAAAATCGGACAATGAGGGTGGAAATGGGAGGGCTTTTTCGAAAAAAACCAAATATCGTTATAACTTTCCTATTAAGTAAAATATCGAATTCATTTAAAGTTCCTATTATTCCTTCAATAAGGGCCTAAAACTTATCTACGTACATTTTTTTGATATCACCAACCATTGGCCCAGGGGTGGAAAAAATGGGATTTCAAAGACAAAAAGAATTAAACCTCCCTTAATAGGCACAGCAACGAATCGGTTTAGGTGGTCGTTATTTCTCTAAACATTACCTAAAATCTTTGTCTGAAACAATTTTTGATATGACCAACCCTTACGGCAAGACATGATCTAAGTTTTGCTGGAATTGTTACAAGATGGGGTTGTCGTATGCTAAACACGTGAAACGGTTTTTCACATGCAACCATTATCGTATTGAGTAAATTTAATTTTTCTTTTTGAAGATGAAAATCTTTTTTATCCCCTACCTAGCACCGGTGAAATCTACCTCCGCCTTTCGGCGAGATGAAAAGAATACTTACAAAAATTTGGAAATTTTCTTTTTATTTTTTTAGTTTCTATTTGATGACATATACATGAAACAAGAATAATTTCAAAGAAATTAAACTCCAATCACTTGTTTTTTTAGTTTTTTTTTGCGGGTATCTTTTCGGGTGTACGACGCACCTTTGTTGTGATATATAACTCCTGGACGTCGTGCACCCGCACGGTTACACGAGCTCTCCTGTTCCTCTGAGCCCGCCACTAGGAACGCCATTAGTTGCGCAGACACCTAAATATAATATTACCTTAATAGTAATACATATATTTACCTGAATAAAATAATTATTTGTAAACTTGTATTACATAGCTCTTTTCATGACACTTCTAATATGCCGATGTATGATTTTAAACACCTACAATACAGCCGGACTAGAAATAAATAAATACTATAAGAAACCTGTGAAAACGTGTACCCCGTTGGGCGCACGACACACTTAACTAATGGGCAGAGTGCACCCCTACGGGTACACCACGTCATTTAAAGTAGAACTCGTGTACCCGTACGGGCGCACGACGTCACGAACGTGTTAAAAGAATGCAATTAAACGTACACTGTAATAATTTTTCAATTAAACATTGAAAAAAAGACGACGTTTATCAAACGAGAGAAAGCATTTTTTCCTTTTTACTTTAGTTTATAAAGAACTTATTCAAAGAAAAATAAACGCGGCGTTTACATTCTCGAGAAAAATCCGGGAAACGTAATTTTTAACTTTTAAAATTTTTTTGTATAAGCTATTTCTTCCGGCCTTTAGAAATTCGACAAAATTTTTTTGTAAAATGTGCGGTTTACATATGCTAACACATTGATCCCTATAATAATTCTCAGTTCGTTTCTATCCTCTCCTACTCTTCGTAGCTGTCTGTTAAAGAAAATGTCCAACACTTTTGGAAAGTAAAATTTAATGAAAATTCGTTATAACTTTCCTATAAAATTTCATAAAAATCAGAAAATACGTTTAGCTTGCAACAATTTCACAAATAAAAGCAGCCTAATTATTTAGATCGAGGTAAAACAACAGATCTCGCTTCGCTTGCTTAAAAAGTTTTTTCCTAAAATAAAATTGATAATTTTTTATGTAATCTCTTAAATAATAATGAAATGTGAAAATCGTACCAAAAATTTGTTATAATTTCTATTAATTTTCTTCAAATGAATTGAAACTTAGATAAGAATTAGATAAAAAATAACGCTTTTTAGAACGATATAAGTCAGTTTTTTTTCAAAGTGGTTTTGTTTTATTTAACTGTGCAAAACTTTCTTTAGTGAAGAAAATTATAAATACTTCTATTATTTAAATTAATTAATTCATTTTTTTAAATATACGAATATAGTACAGATTATATTAAGAAGTTTACAGATATATTTAAATGTTGTAACTTCAACGCTTTTATTGAGAATGAATGAAAAATATGAATGGTCACACAAATAAAATAGGTCACGCTATTATGGGTTAAGCCGGTCGAATCGAGTAGATGCCAGCGAATCGCTTCGTGCTTGCCAACACAATAAACGAATGTTACGAGAATCATTCCATCACACTCACATCACCATAGTTATATTTGTCACTATTTACTCTTTTTGTTAATTCTCCCGCGAAGAAGTAAATACGAAAACATCTGATAATCTGCCCGCACGCGTTAGTGCATTAGTTTATTTGTACAGCGTGGTTAGTTAAGGTCAAATAGTACAAACCTAACTAATTTGCGTTAAACAAGCATTGTCTAATACCACCCATCAGTCTTGTTAGAGATGTTTGTCTGTTTATTAACTTATTCATGTATTGTATGTCTGTCTTGACAGTTAATTCATTCTCAGCACCATTATTAGAGTAATATTATCATAACTTAACGTTGGATTGTTAATAAAAAATTTTAACCTTGATGTTTATTCACTTATTTAGTCAATCAGTATAAATTGCTTTAAATCACTATAAATATGAATAAAAACGATGACAAAGATGGTATCGTTCTGGTAATTTATGTAAACCAGAATATAAAAATGGAATGATTTAAAAAACCCACTTTTATGTGTTTATCAAGCTGATTTTAACGACGCGTACAGCAATAAAGTACCATAACAATTTTAAAATAAAAAATATTAGTCGCTCATCAAAAGGATAAATCAATTCACTATGAGCTTTATCGCTTTACAAATGCAATGTTACTGGAAAATATTATTATTTCTTTTCACCATTGTTATAGTATACATCATCAACACCAACAAAGGAAAGTGTTATGTTGAAAATAACTTACCCCAAAAACGTTTTGTGTTTCGAAGTCTTTTGATGCCAGTAGTTTTACGAAAAATTTTTGTTAGAAATTTTTATATGCATACATGCTCGATTATATATTATTGTGGATACATTGATTTATATTCGGTTTCAAATTTCAAAAATATTTCATTTTCAAATCAAGTAATTATAGTAAAATTTAAATAAAAATAGGATATGAAGATAGGACGATATTGAAGGATTAGCATTTCCCGTCGTGGTTTCGAATGCGAAATACATAATTAGAATTACAAACATAAATTTCTATCAAAATGTTACCAAATCTCATAAAGATTGATTCAATAGCGGTAAAATAAAACGGCAAAAGTGTAAAAAAAAATATATTTTTTTTCTTAAAATATTAAAAAACAAAAACCCGAAATTAGTTTTTAAATATTTATCTGAAAAGTATTTGCAAACCCAAATTGAGTGAATATGTCATTTAGTATAGTCGGAAATGAGAAAATTTGCAGTCGTTGGAAAACGTGTTTACCTTTCTTCATTTCTTTCAAGGTCTAATTTCAAAAATTCTAGAACGTTGTTTTTATATATTCACATGAAAATTACAGACACCAAAATTTAAGTTGATATCTTCATTTGTTATCGAGAAATTAAAAAAATATTAAAATTTTATTGTTACTCCATTTTAACTCTCTAAGCTCGGAATTTAGAAAAACCCTTTCTTAGAATGCACTTACACCGCCGTAAGAAGACCGTGTACACAAATTTTCATTAACTTATCTTTAGTAGTTTTTGCTGGCCGTTGATTATCTGTCAATCATGACGTGTTTTATATATATATATATATATATATATATATATATATATATATGTATGTGTGTGTGTGTGTGTGTGTGTGTGTGTGTGTGTGGATTGCTACTGTAGTTTGATTAATAAATCATTATGAGTGACTAGATATAATTACTCCACGTATAAACAAAAACTGTCTCAGAATTTGCCATGGATGAATCAAGGAAAACTGTGGTTAAACATTAATCAGATCAGCATTACAAAATACGCAGCGAGTTATTAAATAAAAGAATTGATGTGATTAAAGTTCATGGTAATTATTTATTACATGAACTGTTATTACGTGGAGTAAATTAATGAAGATGCTACTTAAGTAACAACAAAACAAACTACGATTCAGAAGGTGTTAATGAAAAGTATTTAAGCATATTTTTACCTACAGGTTGAAGAAAATTTGTTCTATCTGTAGGTAAAAAAATATGCTTAGTATATTTTTATTAGTTAGTTTTTATTAGTTAATTATACTATATAAATTTTTATACCATTAACTTTATCTGGTATATGTTCTATATGAATAGTATTTTGTTTCTTTAACTCAATTCATAATTTCGAATTTTATATTTTTGATCTTTCACAAAAATTTGACCAACTAGTTTTTGATGTTATTTGATTTTTATCCTATACTACATTCATATTTACGATATTAACTATCATCTTTACGAGTTTTATTATATACGTTAGTAATATGTTGCCTATTCTAAGAGAAATATTAGTCAAAACTAATATCACAAAATATTAGTATTTAGTATAATTTTTATTTAGTATAATTAAAAAAAGTATTTTTATTTAGTATAATTAAAAAAAGCTTTTTTATTAGTATAATTAAAAAATTTATCAATGGAGAGTAATATTCTATCTGTACAAGAAAATCTTTTTGATTGTTTTAAATAAATTGATGAGAAAAGTTTGTGAATGGTTCGGTAATTTTTAAAAAATGGCTATATATATAAAATAACAATGACTTTTTCGTAAGCCAAAGAATTTTGTTGGGTAATACAAAAAGAAGTTCCTTTTGTGTAGTTTGATAGAGAAGGATATTTATTTATTTTTAAAAAAATAAGAGATTATTATTTATAGCAAAGATTGTTTTTTCATAAATACAAAGACAATTTAAAAGTGTTGATTTCCTATTATTGATTTACATGATTCACATTTTTAGGCTAAATGTTTTTGCAGCCTATTCTTGAATCAAGAAAACTCGTGAAAAACAGTTTTTTTTTTAATTTTGTCCTAAAATTTCGCCTTTCACAAAAATTGAAATAGCCATCTTTTTATTTGTGTATTTTTTAAGCCGGAAAGTATTTTTTTTTTTTTTTGGCTTTCTTAAATAATTTATTGAAAATTAAATGAATTATTTCTTGAATATTTTGACACCGTAACTATTGATGTATAAAATTATAAATTTTATTTCTTTCCAAAATAACATTCATTTAACAATATTCATAGAAAAAAAAGCCAGGCTGTAACAAACTCCCATAACCAAATTGAATTTTAAAATATTTATCATCTATAAAAAATATGGGGTAAAATGAGATAAACAATCAATTAATGTTCGGGAACGATCGTGAGTCAAAGCATCTGCCTTTAGATTTAGTTGCTTAATTTTTTATTAAAAAAACAGATTAAGTATGTACTAAAGGATTATTTTGAAAATGGATAGATTGAATAAATAAAAATCTTTTTGAAATTTTTTTCAGTAATTGTAGTAAAAAATTAAAAAAGATTATCTTGCACATAAATTATGACCACAGAACTATCTATGCAAACCATTGTGTCTCAATCATTTTCAAACACAATCAATCTTTCCACGAAATGTAAAAAAAAGGAAAAATAGAGGTTATTTTATTATACTACTGAACAATAGAATTGAAAGTAATTAATCTTCATATTTTTGACTTAGCGTGAGATTACGCTAATCAGGCAACCGACATTTACAATCGAGTGATTAAATATCCCGCTTACAATTCCTTTTCTTCATTTTTATTCCAAAGTTAAATATGCATTAGTTAAACAATATTTTAGTTTGGAATACAATTGAATGTAACATATTAAATACGGCTTTGCTCACATTATAAGTAACCTAAGAGCGTAATGAAAAAGATATTTCCTCGTAAAAAAAAAATTAACACGTACTTTATGCAGAACTGTAATGTAATGCAGAAAGGACAAACATTTTTCATAATATTAATAGAAAAGGCTAAGTTACAATAAAATACAACGAGAAACAAAATTTTATTAAATTGCTGTACATAATTTAGTTGTATATGTTTGTATTTCAAAATATCATCTTCGCATGAAAAGTGTACCGTGGAAAATCTGTTATAAGGTTTTTCTAAAGGAGTCAAACCGACAAAAATCACTTAAGAATGTTAAAATCATGTAGAAAATAAAAAAATTCTGACAACAAACTTGAAATACTTGGTTATTTATTCTTATACAGTGGAGAAATAATTATACGTGAAAAAGTTACCTAATATTTTTTTTGGTAACGTATGATGACGTTTTTTTTTTGTAAAATTATCATTATATGTTTAAATCGGTATTTTTTTCTGCTTTCCAGCTACAAATCAGCCTCCAATGAATTTTTTTTAATCTTCTACGTTTATTATGTTAAATGGAAGAAACTAAATAAAAATCCACAAAAAATGTACAACTAATAAATAATAAAGTAAGATTTTTTTTTTTTTGGGATGGGCAGTGAATTATGATTTTATTGGAATATTATTACTAAAAGTATATTATATAAACGTTTACTACTATTTAAAGTTTAAATAAGCCGATAAAAGTTTTGAAAAATTAAAAAAATCGATAAATTTTGATATCCTACCACACCTCCAACACTGCCTCAAAGTATTTTTTTTTTTTTTTTTGGGTGGCTTACACTACTACGCCTAGGAAGACATTACAAAAAATTCGATATTTTTTCAAGTTTTACGAATGGGGGAAGGAATTTTGGGACAAAATTAAAAAAAAAAAATGGTAAGGTAATCCATGCACGCATGTATTGTACTTAATGTGTGTGGTTATGTTGGCAAAATTTTGAGAAAATTGAACCCCAACCCGGGAGATACTGACCCGAATATATTACCAACAAACTGTTTCATATACACGAGTCACATACTATGAGATCAGGTGATATCTCAAGAAATATCGCTATTTCTAGTGAAATGTGGTTTGGAAAATATCGTGATATCGGTAAATATTACCGATAATTATTTCAGAGAATACTAAAGCACACCATCCTGTAAATTTAATAATATGTATTGGTTCTTAATACATTTTATTCGGGTTGTTTATCGCCCGATACCAGAATCTTTGCTTATTCCATATCTACATAAGTAGTACACGTTAAGCAATGGTAGTTCTGTAAAAATTTCATCAAGAAAAATTAATTGAATTTTTTTTTTAAATTAAAGATTTCATGGTTTACAAAGACGATTGAAAGTTTGATATTTTCCCGTTGGCATCATTGCTTATAATTGGGTTATTGTAATGATATATATCAAGCCTTATGAGTGTATATATATATATATAATATACATACATAAGGCTTTATAGAAGTTTATATTAAAAGTATTTTCACTGATAAAATGTAAGAATTATGGTTGGTTATAACTTAATGTTGATATATTTATTTATCAAGAAATAAATTTATTTATATCTTTCTTTAAGCTGTTTGGAATGCATTACTCGCATTCCAAACAGCTTTAGTTTCCAGGCTATATTTTCTTCTTTTTTTTGTTTTTCTCTCCGGAAACACCGTAAGGTATTACGTCAGAGGATGAATGAAGATGATATGTATGAGTGTAGACCTTGTTCAGTCTCAGGTTGTCCATACCTGCGATGTGTAATTAATTAAAATCCAACCACCAAAGAACATTGGTTCAACGACCTAGTATTCATTTCGGTATAAAAGTAACTGCCTTTATTAGGATTTGAACCTTAGAACTCTCGACTTCGAAATCATCTGATTTGCGATGGCGATTTATCCACTAGATCATCCCGGTGGGCTTTCCAGACGATATTAGTATCTTCAATCTGTTACTTTATCCTGATCCCGTAGGGCAAGACACCCGCCTTGGGACGATTCTGGCCATGATGTAGTAGTGGCCACCACTACTTCCATTCCTAGCCATGATGGATTTCACTAAAGGTCGTCTTTTCGACTCTCTAAACTTGTTAACACAACACAGTCATCTGTCTGACCTATCTCAAGATGCCACCGATGCAAATGCCTCGGTAGTCATTTTCATCAGTGTATTTACGCAACTTACTATAGCCTACGAATGGCCTCTTCCAACCACGACCGCCTACCATAACCTAAATCCCTCAACTATCAAATTAACAGATTCACGGAAGCGCGATCCCAGCGTTATCCTCTAATACCGAAAGTTTCACACCAAAACTATTCCTATACCTAACTTCAATTCGACTATAAACACAGATCATTACTTGATGGAGTCTTTAAACACCAAAAATACCATCCTTATACAAACAAAGCTGTTTATTCATTTCTTTATATTTATCAAGAAATAAATTTATTTATATCTTTCTTTAAACTACCTTTTTCAGATGGGTAGTTTTTTTATAGACCAAATCTAATTTTAATACTATAGAATTTCAAAAAATAATATAACCGATTTATAAAAAGAAGACATTTACATTAAAAAAAACGATAATTATCAAATTCTTTATAAATCGTTTTCTATTTGAACTACATCATACTTTTATAAACACGGTAAAATATTAAATAAAAAAAATTACATAAAAATCATTTTATAGAGATTGACTTAATTAATAAAAAAATAAAATTACTTTAAGTATTGTAATTCCACGGTGTATTTAAACAATAAAATAATTAAATAAGAAAAAATAGGGACTTATCCAAAGTGACTTAAATTGTTCCACCTAACAAATTAAATAATTGAAGCACGTTGAACTAATTTAAAACCAAAGTTTTTTCTTCTAAAAATTTTTAGCAGAAATTTAGACTATAATATCAAGTAATGAGCATAAAAGGGTGTTCTTGAGTGATTAATCGGTGTTCTTTGGTGGTTTGGTTTGAATTAACCACACACCTCATGAACGGTTGACTTCTGTCGTTGTCTTTTTAGCCTCCGGAACCACTGTAAGGTATTATTTTAGAGGATGAATGAGGAAAATATGTATAAATGTAAATGAAGTGTAATCTTGTACAGTCTCAGGTCGACCGTTTCTGAGATGAGTGGTTAATTAAAACCCAATAGGAATGGTCGACCTGAGACTACAATTCATTTACATTCATACATATCATCCTCATTTATCTTCTGAAATAATACCTGACGGTGATTCTGGAGGCTAAACAGAAAAAGAAAGAATATAGACACTATCGATTAGTGCTGACTTAAGACAGTGGCTGGTCTATTCATCGATTTATATTTTTTATACCAGGTTTTACAATCGATATTATTATAACTAAATATCACATAATCGATTTGTTAAAAATCATTACTAAAAATTAGCAAAAGAATTCTCACCAATCCAAAATCTTAATTTTATTTAGTAATGTTTTTAGTAAGCAAAATTTCATTTAGTGTTATTGGATTAATTTACTTGTATGGGATATATATATATATATATATATATATATATATATATATACATGTACGTAATAAGGGTAGTAATACTTTGCTTTGTTTGAGTTGAAGTTAAATTACGTATACACTGGTCTTGAGGCCGATAAAGTTTTGTTTATTAAGTTGGACGTAGCACGAAACCGTCACAGAAGTTTATAAACGGTTCGTTATCTTCCTCTTCCTTCTACTGCTGGTTATATTAACATTTAACAGTCTGCTTCAATGTGGTGAAAATGAGTATTATGCTATCATGTATGTATATTTATCAGTTGGTTTATTCTGTAATGTTTAACGTTTATAAATGTAAATTAATATATCATACTGTATTGTTTGCCTTACGGTTCGTTTATTCGTTATCTGTTATAAAGATAGAACTCCTATAACATATGTTATAGGTTGATACCTGATCGTAACATATCTCGCGCGCGCGCGCTGGTTGCTATAATTTATATGGTTGAATGGTTAAGTCGGAATGAGTTTTGATTCCCTAAACAGTGCGACGGAGGACCCCGGAAAGCTATGCTTAAACTATTCAGAGACGCCATGGCCAATTATTTTTCAGTCGTTGCAATACCAGTATCTATCGAGCATGTGTCTATAGATGAGAACATGTCTAAAATGACAAATAGATAGTGCTTGTTTCAAACTTTTGAATTGAGAAAAGATACCATTGCTTGCATTTCTTCCTTTGTATAACTGGTGAAAGAAGCACTAATTTTAAACTGAATATTGAACGCAATGATTAAAACAGCTAATCGTGAAACAATACTTCTAATTAACAGATGATACGAGGTTATGGTTTATAGCAGAACTGTCAGCGACGTGTCACATGTAATCGGGTAGAAAATAAAATTTCTCTTTATATTCTGATTTTCCCTCGTATATAGAAATTACTTTTTCGGAAACTTAAAAAAAATTACAGTCGTTGCAGCCAAATAACCCTGATATTCTAAATGATCCAGTCCATAAGAAATCCTTTTTTTGAATCTCTTCGGTATTATCTTTTTAATATAATTCATTTTTTTTTTTACTGAGAACCCACTCGTAATTAACTGTAGCATTTTCCATTGGTTCAAAATTTTCGTTTTTTTTTTTCATACGAAATGCTATATCTATATTTTACAAAAAGGAGTAATTAACATTCTGCATTTAAATCGCAAAGTATGGTTTTATCTTCACTTTACCAAAGCAAGCGCTTCATATAAAACTGAAGCAAAAGCCGATTAATTCAGTGTCACGTTTATAAATACTTTTACTGGCTTTTGTTTAAACATCTAAACCTGTTTTCAGAGAAGTTGCAAAATCTCTCAAACATTATTTTATAGATTGAAAAAATGTTAAATTAAATAATTACTGATAATACAAATTTTTCAAAGAATCCTAGATATAACGGTAAATTACATAATCTTACAAACTTTGGTTCTACGATTCCAAGAACCAAAGCATCATCCTGAAAGTTTCAATTTTCATAATTTTTTTACCTTATTTGATACCTTTTAACAGATTTTTTGAGATTTCAATAAAACATCTCAAAAAAATTTCTTCGTAAGATAAAAATGAAAATATAGCTTGGCTGCTACGGCAAATCCAAACTTAATGAACCGTTTCCGTAGATCACCGAATTTAAGAAGGAGGGTTCACTAGATGTTTCAGGTTTTTTTAGTGGTAATAACAAAAGCAGTCGATTCTGTACGAAAAATAATTATTATTATTGAAAAGAAGGTCACCCTTATAGTCACCCTTATTCTTTCTTTAATTTTTCTACTCATAATTTATTGAAGTAAATAATTAAAAATAAACTAATAGTAATTATTTACCGAAGTAATTATACAGTATCATTGAACATACCTTCATTATATTTATATACCTTCTCAAATATGTTACCTCATATTACGCGCATCCCTTTAGAAACTAAGTTGTCAAAAGATGTCCTTTCTTTAAAAGAGAAGTAATTACTTTCAATGGTGGGATACGATGAGGATTAATTTCCTTCACAACTTTAAACAACTTAAGTAAGTAATATTTACTCGTACAGATCTATGAAACTTCTTTAGTGCTTTAATGCAAATACACTCTTTAGTCTTTTAGTTTCAAATTGGTAACATAATTGCTTTTACTTTTACATTATTTAATTTGTTTTTAATTGTCTAGTAATAACAATAGTTGTCTAAAGAACAAATCATTTTTTTCGTTTTTTCTTTAAAGACTGACAAAGAATTTATTTTTACTTCCTTGTACGAAGTAAAGGAAAGATTTCGTTTTTCAAATTTCAACAGAAGTAACCATTTTGACCATCCCTAAATCTACTTTGACTAGTTTCGGCGTGACGTCTGTACGTACGTATGTATCTCGCATAACTAAAAAACCATTAGCCGTAGGATGTTGAAATTTTGAATTTAGGACTGTTATAACTTCTAATTGTGCACCTTCCCTTTTGATTGCAATCTACTAAATTAAAAGTGTCCAAAAAAGCCCAAAATCCAGACAAAAATTGGATTTTGGACTTTTTCTTAACTGCAGTAATAAGCCCTCCTTGAGAGCTTTTTAGCAATATATCATAAGTGGAACTTATTTTCATTGGTTCTAGAGTTATAGCCAAATAAAATTTTAATTTATGAAGTATTTGGATCTGAGGGGAAGGCACATCTGTTCGAATCAGACTTCTCCTTTATTTTTAAATTTTAATATATTGATTTATTAATAATTAACCTCTCATTGTAAACAAATTTTACGATGAATAATAATTCAATAACAAAAAAAAAATTAAAAAACAACACAAATTTTAATGAAAAAAATTTAAATGTACTAATCATTTAAAAAAAAACGTGTAAATGTAATTTAGTTGGCGTATAAGGAAGTCATGTGTTGTCCACAGCAGATTATTTTTTTGCTTGATGATATAGCTAGATAAGCTTGAATCTTGTGCGTGGGATATGGAAATGGATTTTTGTAGCGTATGGAAAATGCCATGCCTGACCGGGATTCGAATCCAGGACCTCCGCATGAAAGGCCTAGACGCTACCGCTGCAGCCATGGAGGCCAGCCAATTATCTTAATTATTACTTTCCACACTTTATAGTTATATACTATATATATATATATATATATATATATATATATATTTAGTATGATAATCAGATGCCATGCTAATGAGATCTAATTCTGCATGTCAGCTTTCTGTAGAACTTGAAATTTTATGACCCCCTCCAATAAAAAATCTGATGTGGGCACCACATGTCTTCCTTGTACGCCTATTAAATAACATATACAAATTTTTTTTTTAAAATGAAAAGTACATAAAATTCTATTTCACTAATAACTTCTGATTTTTTTTCATATTTTGTTTCTTTTTATTATTATTGAATTATTATTTATTATAAACGTTTTTTTACAATCAGAGGTTAATAATTATAAATAAATCAATATACTTAAATTAGAAAAAAAGGTAAAACAAGGAAATGACGGATTCGAACTGATGTGCCTTCCCCTTGCAAGAACCAAATAAAATAAAAATTTGAATTAATTAAAATTTTTGAATTTTTTATTTAATTAATTAAAATTTTATTTAGCTATAACCCTGGAACCAATGAAAATAAGTACTACTTATGATATGAAAAATATAAAAATAAATGCAATTATGAAAAAGTATAAAATGCAAATTTTTTGAATTTTGGGATTTTTTGGACACTTTTGGTCCAGTCGATTGCAGTCAAAAGGAGAGGTGCACCACTAGATGTTACAGCAGTCCTAAATCCAAAATTTCAACATTTTATGGCTAATCGTTTTTGAGTTATGCGAGATACATAGGTACGTACAGATGTCACGCCAAAACTAATCAAAATGGATTCACGGATGGTCAAAATGTATATTTTCATTGAAATCTGAAAACCAAGATTTTTCGCTAATACAATACATCCTTGTACGTAAAAAGAAAGGAATTTGAAATGCAGACACAGAGAAGAGTAAATGGGTAAAGAAATCAATATAGAACGAGCATTAGTATTTACATTTTTTAAGTTGATTTTCATGATCATTTTTCCATAAAATGTTTATGAAGATGATTTTATTAGTTTCTTGAGATTCAAGAAAACCAGAACAAAACTGAAGAAAAACCAGCACATAATACATCCAGCAGGATTTAAAATCAGATAAGAAATATGAGAGTAATGGTTTAGTTTAATAATTTCCTTATTAAATAATCTGTTTTTTAGCTTAATCATATGCTTCTTAACTGAACAATAATTTTTCATTTGAAGATACATGCATATAGTTATTTAAATTAGTTATAGAAATAAGACAGTGCATTAGGCCTATTGGGGATAGCATCGCATCCCCCAACTGCTGTACCTCAAACTGCTTCCCCCCAACTGCTGTACAACAGTTGGAGGAACCCCCCCCCCCGCCCCAACTGCCGTAAAAAAAGGTGGTGTAGAAACAGCTACCAAAACATGTTCTTCAATTGCATTATCACATTCTAACGTTCACTTGTCTTAAATAAATAAATACAGTTTGTATAAAAAAAAAATGATCCAATTCAAACGGATATTTCGTAATAAGAATGTGTTAAAATTATAAAACAAGTTATATACTATTTGAAAATGTTAAAAATTTCAAACAAAGTTATTTATATTCTCTATGCTTTCCATCTGCTGCACGGATATCATCAAGATCTTTGGTGAATTCTTCAAAATGTGTTCTGTTACTGCTGCTGTAATGCTGGCTTTCAGCTCATCCAAATAAGCAGGTAATAGTTGAACATGAACACCTGGTACTTTAATATTTGACTTAATGAACCTTGTTCGAAGTAGTTGGTCTTTGTGAGTTAGTCAAAAAAGTTATGCTACTTTTACCAATAATATAATTTACAATTTTCGTTATATATTAATTAATTCATTTCATTTCATTTTTATCTAAATAATATTTTAGATCTAATTTTATTTTAGATATAAATAACATTTGTAATTTCAAGAAAAATCTAATTACTTTCTGGCATTTTCTTTACCTAATAAGTAAAAATATACTTAAAGATTTCAATTTAATTTGTAAATAAGTTTATACAATTTTTATAACAGAATTAAATGTTTATTTCTATCATAAATGACAGAAATTTTCAATGTTACAACCTTTTTGTATTATTTTTTAGTCACTAAATAATACCGGGTGGCCAAAAGTCAGTTGTCGTTTTCACTAAATAACAAAATAGTTATTCGAAAGAAGTAAAACAAATCTATTTTTATTTATGGTTAATAAAAATGAAAGGAAATGTTTTAAAGAGTCCTTCCGATCTTATGCGTTCCTGGCAGTATTAAACCTTTTAATTACTTTAGGTTTTTAAATTTAGGTTTTTCTAATTAATAAACTGAGTTTTAAATTAGCAGATTAATGTGGTTTAGGTAATTTAGATTTTAAGGTTTTTGATTATTCCCCAATGGGAAAAATCACATGAACGCAATTACCATTCAATTGTTCCATGGCATATTATCCTTAAGTAATTAACAGGCTCTATAAAAGTTATTCATAATAATTTAACTTATTTATCTTCTTACTGAAATAACGTTAAAGTAATATTCTAAATTTATAAAATATCAAACAATAATATTATTATTTTCTAAAATAATTTTTTTATAATTTATGAAGTTTCATTTCATTAGTCGGATTTTTCTTCAAATAGGAAAAAAAATTCTTTATTACATTTTAACCTAACTCAAACAAAATGTGTTCAAATGAATCCACAAAATAAAATCTAAAAATATATCAATTAGTACTTTATAAATACTCTTTACGTAGTTTCTTAATCCAATTTGGGTTTTTTTGTTTACAGATTTTTTTTTTCAAGTAATACCTAATTCAGGCGACAATAGATATAAAAAAATTCCTTTCGGTACGCCGGAAGGCAGAGGTAGATTTTACCGGTGCTAAATAGGAGATAAAAAAATTTCCCATCTTACAAGCCATCAAGCCCCATCTTACAATTCCAGCAAAGTTTTGATCATCCCTTGCCGTAACTGTTGGTCATATAAAAAATTATTTCAGACAAAATTTTTAGGTAATGATTAGAGGACTAACGACACTTTAAATCGATTCGATACTGTGCCTATTAATCGATTCGATACTGTGCCTATTAAGGGAGGTATGATTTTTTGTCTTCAAAATCCAATTTTTTCTACCCAGTGGGCCAATGGTTAGTGATATCAAAAAACTTTACTTATATAAGTTTCAGGCCCTTATCCAAAGAATAGTAGCAGCTTTAAATGAATTCGATATTTTACTTAATAAGAAAGTATAGCGATATTTTCTTTTTTCGTAAAAGTCCCCCATTTTTATCCCCCAAGAAACGATTTTGGCCGTTAACGAATTTGACCGAGATTTTGGGACGATTTATTTTTAAGGAACAATTTCAAAAAAAATTGGCGCAAAATTACGGCAGTTATCGTGTCCACAAGAAAGTGAAATTATATATATAAATGTATAAAAAAATCTTTTGAGATGACATTGGTTTTGGGGTCTGAGGAATGTGGAACCCGAAGATATGTCGAAATTTTTCGGAAGTCGAATCATGGTACCCATTACAATAGGTAACTTTCTTATGAAATTTACCTAATAAAAAACTGGTGTGTTTATTTATATGTATATCTTCTTTTTGCGTAAATGAAAGTTATTAACACGTTTCATTAATGTAGAAAGTATCTCGAAGAGCATATTTTGATAAATTAATAATTAAAAACAGTACTTTTAGGTTATCTAGACGCCACGCTGTTTGTCGTGTGTTGGGAAAAGTAGATGGTTTTCTGTCGGTATTTTATGTGTATTTAGTTTAAATATCACCTCTATTATTATGTTGTATATTTAATATTAATTAGACTAGGTTAGCATTCAACGCGATAGTCAGGTTATGTTTGGTTAAAAGGCAGTTACTTTTATACGGATTTTAATACAAGATCGTGGATACCCGTGTTCTTTGGTGGTTGAGTTTTAATTAACAACACATCTCAGGAATGGTCGACCTGAGACTTACAAGACTGCAATTGATTTACATTCATACATGTCATCCCCATTCATCCTCTGATGTTAATACCTTACAGTGTTACCGTGGGCTAAACAGGAAAAAGAAAGGTTATATTGATATCGTACGAAGTTAACTACACGGAATCATTAGTTAAGTTACCTAACCTTAACCTGCCTGATCTTGAAAAAAGTGAAAATAAGGTGGCGTACAGACAACCAAAAAGTACCTTATAAACTATTATTTTTCTGTAAAACCAATAACAGTATTAACTTATCTATTAGATTACATATGAAAAAAAAATTAATTATATTTCTTTAAATCACACATAATCAGAATAGGAATCGTTTTTAATCAATAACTGAAGATTATTCGTTACAAATCCCATTTCTAAATATAAGGGTGATTCATTTTTAGTACAGCCTTTGAACAACGTACAAATATATTACATAATTGCACATAAATGAACTGTAAACTTATAAAAGTTGTTTCATATATACCAAATTTTTACTGTTTCAACCTATAATTGACTTCATTATTACATATTCTTTTCTCTAAAATTATGTGTCGTAGATTTTACACGTTAAAAATTAAAAAATTGAACATTTTTTGTTTCAATAGAATAAAATAAAGTGCTTTTTAAAAACATTTTATGATACATTTAGATATTATATTCTACGGCAGACTGAATCCCTTTTATTTTAACAACTAGTCGACTCTACATGAGCTATAAGCGAGTACTGTTGTCTAAGTAACGATTCCTAAAAATAGAGAGCATCTGCGTTGTGCGCGAGTCATTATTCATTATAACTGACGGAATACCATTATTCAAATATAAAATTAATTTATATATATATATATATATATATATATATATATATATATATATTTCTAATATTTAAATGCGAAAGTTTGTGGGGGTTCTGCCCATTTGCAATAGAATCATGCGAGAACCAACCAATCAATAGCTTTCAAATTTTTAGGTTTGTGTTATCCCAGGGAAGCCATAGATCGAGGCCCTAGCTCACTTATGAATTTTTCTTCTTAGTCGACGATCTAATACAGTCTCCGATTTCGTTGTAAAAATAATAGACTATGCGTTTTATAGCATATTCGATTTTTAGCTCTCTATTTCGACCCCTTACTGAGATATAGGGTATTCTAGGGTAATGGAAAGGGGAATCAAAAGGCGTAAGTTCTTTTAGAGCAAGATATTTTATATCAAGAAAGAAAAAAATGTTGGAGGAAAGAGCTTTTTAGGGTTTAATTGTTATTTATTAGTATTATTCTCAAAACCTTGAGGATAAACACAGCGGAGTCTAGGGGTCTTCGCCGCCTGGCTACACAGGAACGTCTTACCGACTAGTATAAATATATCACTTCTGATTCTAATATCAGGACATAAAAAATTAAATAGCTGATGTCAATGAGTTTCTATTAAAACACTGGTAAATTATTAGTAAAAGATACAAATAAGTATTATGTACTAGTAAACGTGATGTCTTTGGCTCCACGTCACGCCAATTATTTAAGTAATCACTGTCTTCAGCTAAAATATTTTAATATAAGATTAAGGATTTACTGATTTTTGTCATTTTTAGCAATTTCAGATTCATTTTAAAAATTGTTTCTTTAATAAATTAATGAAAAAGTAAAGTTTTCAGGACGATAATATAGTATATATTTTTACTTTTTTTACTGGGGAGAGGGAGGAGATTTAAATTTTAAGCTCTACATTAATCCTGACAAAATAAAGTTCAACAATGTCATTGCCAGGTTTAATAATTGATTTGGGACTCTATATCACTCATAATAACTACAAATATCTAAAGAAATTTTAAATCAGTTGTTTGCATTATTGCATTACTTTCTCTTATATTGGGCTAAATTAATTATGAGAAAGTAATACATATATTCATTAATAAAATAAGAGGAAAAATAATAATTAAATTACTCTGGAGACTATAATATGATAAAATTTGATGATAATAATAATAATACTAATAATAAGTTGCGCAGCTACCGTTGTTTAATTCATCATTAAGCAATACAGTAATTATATTAAAGCTTTATTGATAGATTAGCCTAAAGGAAAATGTAAGACAAAACAGTATGTACAACAAATAAGACGTTATACGAAATGATTTCTCAGTCGGGGGTGCCAGTTGCCTGTGGTGAGGCAGACATGTTATTCAATATAGACATGGTTGGTTCTGCAATATAATCTATACAACATAAGTTACGCTATCACTGTTCCATTTATAATCTTAACCACCACGTATTATAGAAACGAAATACAATATAATACTATTTAAAGCTCGATTCAATTACTCTTATAATATATAATAAGTGAAAGTTTTTAATTACAATACAAATTTATAAATACTGGGATATCTGTACCAATTTAAATATGTTAACTTATAAAAACCGTACTAAAAAATTGTTTTTAACTGTAAATTTAAGTAAGAGTTTTAATTACAGAAATATATTTGCATAACACATACTTAGGCCAATTAAAACCTTGCAGTATTTCTAACTGCAGGAGAAAAAGGATATATTTTTTTATTAGTATACCTAACATAAATCTTGGCAAAGTGTAGCATCTGATCTATAAAAGTTAATGAATTTTTATAGCCTCTATTCACTATAGTTTAAAGAAAGAAGACACGTAAGTATGAACAAAAATTATAAAAAAATTTTAATACAATAAATACCAAAGTAGTATTCTAAATAGTATTCTGTTTATTTTATATTATTAAGAACTGGGCTAAAAAACAAGAAAACATATCGTTTACATTTAGAACACATCGAGAAAGCAGGATTTCTATAATGTGGATAGAATTCTATTATTAATAAAGATTTAGAAAATATAGAAGAAGTTACTAATAACACTGCCCAACAATGAAAATGTTTCGGAGTCAAAAATAGCTTATTCTAATGTATTTCTATCTGCTGAATTCAAAGAGCACCATAAAAATGACCAATTAACTCTTGATTTGGAAATACAATGAATGACATGTCATTCTTTAACAGTTCTACATTTTTAGTTTGGGGATAATTTTGTTTTTGGAATTTTTGCACCTGTTAAATGACAAAACACAACTTCTCCAGCTGTTTGTAGGTTATAAAGATTATTACTGTTGCCGTGACTGTAATGTTCATATTGTTTGTGTTGTAATTAGTGCAGAACCTCTAGTTTTCGAGTGCTTACGAACTGAAAAGTTTTTTACATCAAAATACCACGAAAATGTGTAAATTCAGTGAATAATTTTTGTTACATTTGTGGAGAAATAACATTTTCGTCACAACCACAATCTGACATGTCTTATGAAGGCTGCCTATCTGCATGATTTTAGTATGAAGGTAGGGGCAGTGGATAAGTCATGGGGTCTACATATATGTTTAAATTCTTGTTCAGTTATACTACGAGAATGGCTGGAAAATAAAAAAATAACGATCTATGGCTTTTGCTGTGCCTATATGGTTTGGCGGGAGCCTAAAAACCATAGAGATAACTGCTATTTCTGCTTGCCTCCACCTGTAAAGGCAGGATTGTCAATGAAGAAAAGAGGAACAGTTCCATACCCTAATCTTCCATCTCTATTCGACCTTTTCCACATTCCGATAGTTTATCAGTTTCTACTCCACCCCTAAATTATGAGCTTGAAGTAGAAAATGAAGACAAAAAAGATGAAAAAGATGATAAATCGCACAGACTGAGTCAACCGGAATTGAGTGATCTCATTCGAGAAATTGATTTGTCGAAGGGTGAAGGCAGAACTTCTAGGGTCAAAACTACAGAAATGGAATCTTCTTCAACGTGATGTCAGGGTCTCGCAATAAAGACATCATCTGCTTTCTTTTTCTGAGAAGAAAAACAATCTTGTTTGCTGCGATGTTAATGGCTTGATGAAATGTTTGAATTTCAATCATGATCCAACTGATTGGAGACTATTGATAGACTCCTCCAAGCTTAGTTTGAAAGCTGTATTACTTCACAACGTTAACCGCCTCTCTTCTTACTATTCCTATTGACCATACAGTTCACATGAAGGAGACTTATGCAACATGGCAATCCTCCTAGACTGACATCAAATATGCTGAACACAGGTGGAAAATCTGTGGCGATCTAAAAGTCATTGCTGTACTCTTAGGAATGCAACTGGGTACACACTAAATACTGCTGCTTTTTATGTATGTGGGACAACAGAGATAAGAAATCACATTACATTCAAGCAGACTGCCTGCAAGAAATCTTAACTGTAACGAGAAAAATGTCGCTGCCGAGCCTCTCGTGGACCCAAAAGTTATTCTTCTTCCACCCCTTTAAATAAATCTGGGTTTGATGAAAAATTATGTCAAAAGTATGAACCGAAAAGGACAGGCATTTAAGTACTTAATAGACAAATTTCCTACAATAAGTGATGCAAAAGTTAAGGAAGGTATTTTTGTTGGGCCACAACTTCGACTACTTGTAAAGGAACCTGTGCGTTTGACCACGTTTTGGAGGAGAAATAAGAGGAAGCTTGGGAAGCCTTAAAGGGAGTCATTCATGTATGTTTAGGCAATAAAAGAAATGAAAACTATAGTCAGTTGGTGACAGCACTTCTGCAAAAATACCATCAACTCTGGTGCAATGTGTCCCTTAAAATCCATTTTCTTCCCTCACACCTGGGGACTCTGTTCCTCCTAGTTGTGGAATTGTCCACGGAGAAAGACTCCATCAGGATATTTCTTAAATGGAAAGAAAGATATCACGGCCATTGGAATGAAGCAATGCTTAGGGATTACTGCTGGTCTTTGCGTAGGGATGCTCCGGAATTCACAAGAGAAAAGCCAAAAGACAACGATCTCATGAAGCCACCACATGATTCTCTTCAAACCCAACCAACTGCCAGGTAATCTTAGATCAATTAAGAACTCATAGAATGTAATTGTTATTAAAAAAATGTAAAATGGACTTTCTACGTTGTTGGTATACGTAATTAAAATGTATCGTTTTCCGTTAAAATAAAATACTTCCACCTATTGTATATCACAGAAAGTAGAGGTAATAAAACTTTTTCTTTGGTATATTCGTTTTTCTCAACCGGAAATTAGCAAGTTTTGACTCCTGAAGTGAAAGAAATATTAAAAAAAAAATATCTTTGTAGGATAGTGTAATTTAGTGGTTTCTTATTTTGAACCATTCATTGAATAAATTTGTTGTCTCCACGCACACATCACAACTGTCTAAATCTGAAAATAATTATTTATAAGAAATTGAAATTTTATATTAGTAATATTTATAAAAAATTATTCACGGGATGGATTGTAACCATCTAATTTTAAATATCATAAAACTGTTGCTTTGTGCTTCTCAAGTAGATATTGTTGATCGTGTGCGTAGAATTCCCATTAATAACAAGATTACGTGTGTTGTTCATTAATCGATACCTTTGTACGTTTTATTAGATGACAAATTTTCTTGGGATGATCAAATCAGGTATTTAGTAGATTAAAAATATGTTTATATTTCTGAATATACAGACTGTTGCACCAAGAAATGATGCAACATCTGTTATGGTAATAATTGTTTAGGTTAATATTAATGTGTTTTATGTTGGCAGAAGTGACAACAGTTCTTCTCTTGCCAAGTGCGCTGTTTGTGTATTGTTCCAAGGTGGATGACAAAAGAAGACTGACTGTTGAACAACACGTAAGACTGTGTTGTTTTATAATGAAACAAAAGTGAGGTGCTTACACAAAGACGGTTTCGTGCACATTTTCAAACTCGGTGGTCGCTCTCATTTAAACCAATACATAGGCTTTACCAAAAATGTAATAGTGATGGTTCAGTATTTGAGAGTAAGAGCGAAAGGCTTGCCGATGTTCGTTCTCCACAGAATGTCGAAGCTATCAGAGCAGCATTGCTGTGGAGCCCGCGCAAATCACCAAGAAAGTAGCAGCACAACTTGGGATTTCTAGGCGGTCTGTGCAGCAAATTTTAAAAACTTATTTGCATTTGTATCCGTATAAAATAACAGTGTTGCCTGAATTAACGGTTGATAACTAAGAATAAAGAATGACATTCGCTGAACAGGCTGTAAACCAAAACATATTGTTGAACAATGTTTTTTCTTTCATATGAGGAATTTTCATCTAGACTGGATTGTTAATAAACAAAATGTGCGTTTTTTGGCTTCCGAAAATCCACACATGCTTCATGAAAAGGTGCATCACGCACCAAGAATGAAGGAATGGGCCGATATCTCAAGTTATGGGGTAATGGGCCATTCTTTTTTGAACAGACAGTGAACAATGAAAGTTATCTAAACATGCTGCGTAATGATATAATTCTTTAGCTTCTTGCAAAAGGGTTTCAATTAGAAAACGAGTGGTTCATGCAGGATGGAGCCAGACCACACCTAATGTTGTTTTAGACTTTCTGCATGACACCTTTAACACAAATGACATTTCAAACCGATTTCCAAATCGTTTTGCGTGTGGACAGATCTGACCTCCGAACAGTCCTAATTTGATTCCTTGTGATTATTTTCTTTGAGGATTTCTAAAGGAAAAATTTTCTCTAAACATCCTCGTGCAGTGATGGAACTGAGAGTGATGATTATTGAAGCGTGCAACGAGATAATCGAGGATATGTGCTAACAAGTTATTAACATAGGAGTTCGTGTTGAAAAAGTTGCTAGACTTGATGGTGGTCATATTGAACATGTGATAAGCAGTATATAATCTCCAGGTATATAGTAAACACTTGTATTTTACTTTTCTGTATTGCGAATAAAATAAATATTTTTTAACAATACCAAATATTGGATATTTCGTGCGCCACATTCTTTACTAAAAATTCAATAATCATTTAAATTAATCAAATAATGAATTCAATTCAATAATCATTTATTTCTTACAAAAAAACAATATTCACCTTAAACCAACCAGACAATAGAATCGTTTTCATATAAATCAACAACATACTTCGGCTTACGAACAATATCCTTATTATGATTTCATTGCCATTTTTATTACCGAACCGTTTAAAAAATCATCCTACAAATTTGTTTGAAATACAATTACGAGATTTTCTTTTGCAGAAACAATATTACTCTGAATATGAGTTTTTAAATAATTCTAATTAAAATCTGAATTTTCTGCATCCCGTTTAACGTGCTCAAATAATTTTCTTTAACCATTTATGAATTGTTACTTATTTCAGTTATTTTTCATTATAGCATTCTCATGTGTTTTACTTTTAATTTTATAATAAATTGTGTACTTTGTGATGCATTTATCAAGGTTTTTATTACAGTTTCCCTTGATTTATCCAGGCAGATGCCAAGCAGTTTATGTTTTTATCCCTTTGATAGCACATCAACCAATTCCCCTGACGTGATCTATACAGTGTAATATTACGTACAAATCAGAATAAAAAATTCATTTATTTATGCGATTTCTTTTAATGACAGAAATTATGGAGTTTACAACTTTTCGAAAAGAAAAATTAAGTATTTAGTTAAGACATGTTGAAATAAAAACGTGTTATCTTTATTTTCATATATTTTGAAATAGTTTATAAAAAATCTCTCGGAGGTAATGCGAAATTTTATAAAGAAAAAAAAAATTATTTTTTTATTCCTTCAAAATGCCCATTATATTCAACTCAACGCGTAATAATTTCATTCTCCTTTTTAATGAACTGGTCGTAAAATAAACATCATTAATTTCAGAGATAGCAAATCGAATTTATTATCTCCATTGAAAAAAATCCAATAAATTTTTTAAAATCTAAGTTTATTCTTTTATAACATAATTTTGTTTTATGCGAATGTTTCTCTCGTTGTCCAGATTATAATAATGAACTTATTCAATACATAAATGTACTCGTAAATTATAAATTTAAAATAATTTTTTTTTTTTTTTTTTGCTGGTCATGTTAAAATTTTTTTATTATTATATTCTTTCATTGCCTCCTTTGTTTTTGTATATTTTTGGAATGTAAAGGATTTAAATTTGTAATTGATAATTTATAAAATTTTCATAAAATATAAATTATTTATTTTATCTGATACGAACAGCACAATTAAAGTTTAAAAAAATATTTGTGTGCATGTAAATGTTCCTGATTGTCATTTCTGTACAGAATTATTTACAAACTTTTTTCTCCGTATTGTATTTTACATACCGGCTTTATTATAAATAATAGAATTAGATTTATTACTGTTAATAGATTATTATTAAATTTATATATACTCGTATTTTAACATTTAAAAACACTATATTTAGTTTATAATTTAAAGGAGTATAAAAATTATTTTTGATTTTTAAGTAGTTAATTTATTCATTTTTTGTTTGTTTGTAAATTGATGTATTTATTAATGAATTAGTTTGTTAAACTGAATTTTCCTTTGTAACATAAAATACAATTTCAACCTTTTATGTTAAACCCGCATATATTTTATTTAATTCTTTATTAAACTTTATATTACCGTATCTGTAAAGTTTAAGGGCACTATTGATCATTCTGTATAATTTTTTTTTTTGTGAATTGGTGTAATTATTATAATTTTTTTATATTAGTATTTTAAAATAAGTGAAGTGTATTATTATTGTTTTCTATTTTCAAAGCATGTACTCGTATAAATATTGTATATGTTAACGATCGAATAATATCCGCGTTGGTTAGAGTAATTATTCTTTGTAATTACCGCTGGTTCAATTAGTAAATAAATATAGACATTTATTACTTTGTAATTATATATGATACTTAAAGATTATGTATATGGTACATGAATATACATGTTTTTTAATGATTACATAAATGATGTATTGTTGAATACTATACGTAATTTACTGTATATAGATGTTAACAGTATAAGATGTAAATTTGGAACGAACAATATTAGAATTAAATACATTGTTATATTATTTATATAAAATATCAGCTGATATAAAAACATCAGGCCAACTGAATTGTAACAACTTATATTCTATACATGAATAAGAATACAGTTTTTTTCTATGTTTACAAATAATGAGGAGGAAATGATACATAACTCTGAACAAATACTATCAAAACAAGTAATATTTTTAGATAGTTTGCAGTAAACTGATCTATTTATTGTATATCACGAAAACGTCTTTAACAAATCTATTCCATAATTTTATTTTTTTTGTAGAAATTTTAATTCCGGTCACTACTATATCTTCCAAGTATTGCAGTAATACATCAGACGCTATTTGAAACATTTATGTATAAAAACCGTTCTGAAGAAACATATTTAATATTCATGCAATTAACCAAGTATGATTGACCTTAAATAACTTTTTAATTGTTAAAAAAAGAAAAATGAAATTGATTAAATACTCATACCTTAAAACGAATTACTTTTTGGTATGAACTGCTACGGAGGTTGAAATGCATACCATTTTTAAAATTAAATGAGAAAAATATTAAATGGATATCATTCTGATTAAGTTGTCGAAACTGAAGTTGTAAGGTCAATTATGTTTTCAATGCCCTTTAAAATGATTTCACAATCCCTTCTTTTCCATTTAAGAATTTTGAGTTCTTAAATGGAACTGGTAATGTAGCAGACTCTTACTAAAAAAATATATCCTTTGAAGGTTGTAATATTTGTTCAATTTAATTTTTTCTATGTTTAACGCTTAAAAATGTATTTACGTGTTCCTGTATTCTGTGTATGCAACTATTTCTTCTGTATTGTAAAATATATATATATATATTTTAAAGCAATTCATTTAATAACCATACTCCATGCACAGAATAATTAAAACAGGATGACTTATCTTATCTTATTTTATTACAACCACAGAAACGCTTTCGCGAACTTGATTCGCATCATCAGCTGCATTCATGTATTTTATATATATATATATATAAATAATATTACAAAAATCATCATAAACTTCCAAGCGATGATAACATACCACTTATTCACTTACAATTTTATGATAATAATATTTATAAACCAATTAAATTTTATTACAAATCTTTAAATTAAATTTATAATACTTTAAAATCTTATACAAAAAACTTTTATTTAAATTAAAATTCTTTTAAAATTACAATCAAAGCAAGAGATAAAAAACATAAAATGTAAAACATTATTTAAAATTATGAAGATCAATCAATTAAGTTAAAAGTAGAATTTAAAAATACAATTAAAACAAAGATAAGAATTAAAACTTATAAAATAAAAGAAAAACTTAAAGCAAAATCATGTGCCAGCCATTTCACTGAATTTACTCTATTAACCATATTGAAAGATCTATATATATACACACACACACACACACACATATATATATACATAAATATATATCTTTCAATTTTTGATGGTACATAGAATAAAAAAAAAATGTTTTTTGTTCACATAATAAATAATATGATAAAATAAATTATTATATTTTATATATAATATAATATAAAAATTTAAGTGCTTTACTTACTAAATTGTGTGTAATTTACGTGTATATCAGACAAGCAACAACTTACCTGAAACAAAAATTATACAATTACTATTATTAACATTAATTAAATACATATTACGTAAATAAAACATGGAGAAAGTTGTCTAAATTGGACTGGCGCTTACGTTCGACCACCATACTAACTTGACAAGTATGGAAAATGTTTAGAAGTGTTGTTCGGAACAGTAGGTGCTTAGATAGGCAGAAATATAGACCCTCCGTTTCCTTTGTTCTGGTTACCGTAGTTTGCTGTATTACACGAGTGAAAAATTTTGTAAAGTAGCGATCAAATATTTTGTTTGTATTTCAAAAACCTTACTGACATTACACCGTAGGTAAAATGTGCATATTATTTATTATATAATTAGAAGGTACGTTTATTTAGCTCTATAATGGTAACATTGTTCTTGCGTTTTATTTTAAGGTTAACCTTTTGGCCACTCTTTTTCAGTTATGTGGTAAAGTTACCTGATTTGGACCACCGAGTGTTCATGAAATGGACTGGTCCATTCCAGACAACTGACACATTACGTTGAAAATTATTTTATTTTACTTTAATAATTTGATAAATAATACCAGATAACTGAAAGTAGTATTTTTCTTCCAGATTATATATATATATATATATATATATATATATATATATATATATATATATATATATATATATATATACATATATATATATATGGCTGAAAGAGAACATTATGAGCGCTGGTCCGAAAATGACCTTTTGACTGTAGCAGCCTGCAGAAATCGTGATTACGGGCTAAAGAATGTAGCAGAGTATATTTAACCCCAAAAGCTACAGTTAAGAGGCACGCTGAGAGCAAAAACGCTTTCGTTAATGAAGCAAAGACGTTAGGATTTTCAAAAGATATGAAGAAAATGTTGGCTAACGACTTCTTAAAATTGAAGACGGTTATATGCCCTAACTATTACTGTCATAAAAAATTGACTTTTGTTGTTGCAGAAAAGTAATCGCTCCCTCAAAAGTTTAATAAAAAGAAAGGAATGTCAGGAAAAAAATGGTTTTATTCATTTATGCCAAGAAACAAAACTTATCCCTTCGCAAACCTGAAAATGCTTTAACAGAAAAAATTTAAGCCATTATTTTATCTATTAGAAAAATTTGTGGATGAGAATAAAATAACTGCGTATACCATTTTCAATGAAGATGAAATGGCATGTTCTACAGTACAAAAAGCCCTCAAAAAAATAGTAACGGTAAACGGCAAATCGGCACCATTACAAGCGGCGAGCGTGGCGTTAATACTACCATGGTTGTTATTTCCAGTGCTGCAGGAGTTTTTAAGATTTTTAAGAGGAAAATATGGAGGGAAGATTTAAAAATTGGTTCTCCACAAGGCATGTTACACTGTAAAGTGGATATATTAATATAGAGTTATTTCTGAAGTGGCTGAAGCATTTTTACATGTATATTAATTGAATAATAAGGTAATATTGCTCCTAGATGGGCATACTACTTATAGCAAAAATCTTGAACTGTTCGAGTTTGCTTGGGAACACGGAATCATATTGCTGAAATTATCCGGGGACACAACTCACCGGTTACATCCGTTGGATGTTGCCGGCACATTTTATTCAGTCACAAGAGATATTTCTACGTCAGTTTAAGGCTGATAAAATCAATCAAAAATAAAAAAAATTTAAAATCATTTGTTAAGCAAGCAATGCTTAATTAAGCATATGACAGAGCAGCTACGGTTGGAAATGCAGAGAATGCTTTTTCGTTCTTCAACACAAATGAAATAAATACTTTTGATGGCTAACAAAATAAACCGATACATGGTTGGATAGGCGAGTTTTGCAAAAATGTATCTGATGAAGGCCCTTGAAATCGCCAATGACTTAAATATCGATAGGTATGAATTAAAAGCTAGTTTTAATTGGGTACGTCGCCGATTTCTTTGCCGAAATAGTTGATATGAAGAAAGACGACAATAATACAGCGTCTACCAGAAACATAAGAAATAAAACGAATAATTATTCCCTAGATCATTGATTCTCAAACTTTTTCTCCTACCGCCCACATTGAGCATCAAAAATTTTCTAGCGCTCTCAAAATTTTTAAACTTACCATCTGTTAAAAATAACTTTTTTGTCCACCGTCCACATTCAAAATTAAACATTTAAGAGCGCTCACGAAATTTTTAAACTTACCATCCGTTAAAAATAATAATTGCAATTGCTGTTTTTAGAATGCGTTCTTAAAAACAGCAATTGCAATTATTATTTTTAAACGTGGCATATCCTATTTCTGAGTTGAAATTTACATTTTAATTTGAAATATCAGGGAAATGTAATTTTTTTATCAGCCATCGCCTTCCTAGATCACCTGAACGACCCCAATTTTCTGTGGACCTTCTACCGCCCCCCCCCAGAAGGCTTCCAGTGCCCAGTAAGGGAGGTTATCGCCCACTTTGAGAACGAATGCTTTAGATGAAATTATAAATTTGGACGAACCACAGAAGAATTTTAAAATGTAATGGACAACAATAATTGAAGGAGTAGGGGCAAAGTGTTCACATATAAACCACCGGTTTCGAGAAACAAGGTTACTCGGTGATGCAGACAATACTTAAGGACTGGGAAAAATTACCCCGAACATAATTTTTAAAAGGAAAAATTAACCGAAAAATGAAAAATTTCCACCCGATATTGTCGTACGAGCACAAGAAAAGAGATAGTTGAATAATAAATTAATATTGAAGTTAGCGTCGACCAGACGCTTTATTAGGAAATTTTTCCATATTTTGTAATGGACAGCTTTAGGGGTTATATGACCGATGATGTAAAGCGAAGACTGATTGGTGGAAAATGTAATCAACTTATTTTTCCTGGTGGAATGAAATCTATTTTTCAAGCTCAAGATATCTGCGTAAAACGACGTTTAAAACAATACTTCGCAAACGATTCATAAAACTAGACGGCCAACATGACACTATTATCATCTGCTAAGATTTAGTAATCATCTTTCTGTTCCATTGACATTTTTGAATTGATTATTGAAGCTTGGTCAGAAACACCGGATGAGTTGCTTAAAAAATCGTTCAAGTTGAACGCTCCCGATGGAAGTGAGGAAGATTATTTGTGGTTAAGTGATTACGGACGTAATTGGAATTCTACGGATGAAAGGAACTCGATTAAGGTAAATAACTAGTATTATAATTTACGATTTACGCTGATTTACTATCCAAATAACTAATACTGTTATACGTTCAATTTTCTATAGTGATTGTTAATAAAAATGCAAAAAAGTAACCTGGGTGCGTGTAGTACGTGGGTATATACTTTATCTAATTATGAGTATTACAACAGATCATGCTACTAGTGTAAGCTATAGATGCATTGATGTTATTTTTCTTTGTGTGTTGCAATGTCCATCAGGCGAAAAAAATTGATATAATGTTAAGTGAAAAATAATTAGGACATCAGAAATAAAATAAACAAAAAAGTTCATTCGGAAAAAAGCACTCTTACTTAATTTTCATCGGTTTCCATTTTATATTTTTTCAAAAAAGATTATCTCTTAGGAACGGATTGATATTGTGTTTAATGAAATTTGGTGTTCATTTCCCTAACAATAAATAGGTTGAAATATTTCAACCTTCAAAATTTTCAATAGGTTTAAAAATGTCGATCATTAAATTTTTTTAATCACTAACAGATTATTTTATAAATCAAATAAACAATCATTGTTTTAAGGCGATGTCAAACTGCTGCATACATTTCAGTTTTGACCTTTTTTTTCCTGTTTAGCCTCCGGGAAGAATCACCGTCAGGTATTACTTCAGAGGATCAATGAGGATGATATGTATGGGTGTAAGTGAAGTGTAGTCTTGTACTGTGTCAGGTCGACCATTCCTGAGATCTGTGGTTAATTGAAACCCAACCCTACCAAAGAACACCGGTATCCACAAACTTGTTTTCAAATCCGTATAAAAGTAAATGCCTTTATTAGGATTTGAACCTTAGAACTCTAGACTTCGAAATCAGCTGATTTTCGAAGACACGTTCAGCAGTAGAAACAAATCGGTGGGTTCGGTTTTGACCTTAAGTTAAATACAACTGTTATTTTACGATCCCCTAAAAAAAAACTTGTCATCCTAAGTTCTAATCCATAGTTAAAAATTAAAAAGTTAAATTTTATTTTATATTTACTTTTTTTTTACTTAAATAATATTAAACTTAATGTTTCGATTAGTATTATATGTCCTAAGTAAAATATTTCATGATTCTGGTAAAAATAAGTTCCTTAATAAATAAATATTAAAAAAAAAATCACTATACCTTAAATACAACGTACTAAAAAAATTGTTTTTTGACTGATAAATATTTTAAAATAATTTATTATTATAAATATTATGCTTGGTGTATCGTTTAATCGATTGAAAGATGAATGCCTTTTTTTTCTACATAAATCTGATTGTTTAAAAATCCTTTTTCCTTGAAGTATATTTTATAAAAGTTTTTTACTTAAAAATATAACATTTTTCTTAAAGTCTAAATACAAAGAAAAATATATATATTTTTAAAACAAGCAAAAGGGATGTATATCCCTTACATATTATTATGTTTTTTCTTTCACTTCACGGGAATAGAAAGTGTCGTTTTATGAAATGACATTTTATATATATAGAGATAGAATGTGTTTAAAATTTTTTTAACTTAAAAAAAAAAAATTAATTTCTCTTTATACAGAAGATTTATTGAAGATTATCTTTTTTTCTTCTTAATCGGTATGGAAAAAAGTAATTTTAACATAGATTAATAGTTTTTTTTAATCTTACCACGACTTAACTGTCGATTTACTTTCCTTGTGAAATAATTTTTTTTATAAAAAATATACCTATTTCTATATTTCATAATTTAATTACTGCTTTTCTTTGAATATTTAAAGAAGCATAGATTTTCATACATCACGCAAGAATTTTATGATCCTTTTCTCTCAAAACATACAAGCTACACGAACCAGGTAAAAATTTAAAAATATAGCTTAAAAAGAACCAAACTGTCTGAAACTAATGAAAACAAAAGATCAAAGTTTGAACTTCCGACATCATATATAATAAAATCTAACTGAAGAAAAAGTGAATTATTTTTTAAGGGAATCCTTATCCACGTAATATCAATTATTTAATTTTAATTAAATAATTAGAAATTTATTTCTAATTATTCAGTGAATTTGACGTAAAAATATTTCTTTAAATTATCAGATTATAATAAGATTTGTTTTCGTTTTCTGTGCATTCTTCCGTGTAATGAATAAATTTCAAATGAGTTAGTGTGCATGAAAAATGTAATAATATTAACGTAAAAACGAAACAATAATAATTATAAAGTAAAGTAAAGAAAAACCTAAGTTAATCATTAAACAGAAACCTGGGTAATAACTTTTGAACCGGTTCGATTAAAAAGTTTTTCAACTGAGAACGATAGCTTAAACGAGAGATTATAAAAAGTTTTAAGGTGATAATTTTTTATTAGAATTTTCAATATTTTCTAACTTAACGTTATATAGGATTTTTTAATTTTTTTTTGTATACGTTAGGTATTCTAACTTAGTTATAAAATAACTAACTTAAAAGCAAAGATATGATGATAGGAATAATCGAATTTAAAGGATTTTTATCTTTTACTTTTTATGATGAGAGAAATAGTATGATATTATATTTTTATTTGTAATTTTTATCGGAAATGATATAACCTGTGTTTACAATATCTCATTTCTAGCATCGCCGAAAACGTTTTTCAGCTTTTATTTATGGAAACATAATTTTTTTTTTAAACTCCAATATGGTTCATTAAATGAACAACCTTTAATTTCAATGAACTTTCATTTAACTTGAAAGTACTTAACTTTCATTTTCAATGAACGTTAATTCGGTTAATTATAAAAAGCGTTTGAAACTTATCTGCATAACCCCCTCCAAAAAAAAAATCACATTACGTGATGAAAATCAAATAGGTTCATTAGATTTATCTTCCATGACGAGTACTAAATGCTTTTTTTAGAGGGTACGTACGTATAAATACTGTAAATTAAAATGTTCATCGAACTATCAGGTCACGCAATCGTAACGTAAATCGAAAGTTGCTAACGTTTAATGCAACCGTTTTTCCGCTTTAGTAATTTATATAGTATTTACACGTTTACTGGACAACATTTAACACTAGAATACACTTTTATAATTAAGGTCATAACATTTTTTGTTGCTTACAGAATTTTTCATCTCACCAGAAAAGATTATTTTGTTTTATTTTATTTATTTTTCTATGGAAAAATGAATTATTCCAAAATTAATTTTATTTTATTTAGATTTAAAATTTCAAAAATTTTTTTCTTTTATAAACTTAATCCTAAATATCTATTGATAATTATAACGGTTTAAGAATCGAAATAACAATTTAAATAACTGGCTATTTCGATAGTAAAACAGGATTCTTTTAAAAATCCTGTATACAGGATTACATAATACAGGACTGATAAAGCAGATTGTTTTAACAGATTTTAGAGTTAAAATAATTACTTTAGCTCTTTTTTAAGTGTCTTTAGTTTTTAAATATATTTTTATAAATAAAATTTATATATACTATTTTCCTTATAAATATATATATATATATATCTTTCATTCGGAGGTCCTGGGTTCGAATCCGGTTAGGCATGACATTTTCACACACGCTACAAATCATTCCTCTCATCCTCTGAAGCAATGCCAAACGGTGGTCCCAGAGGTTAATCAAAAACAAAAAAAAAACAAAAATATATATAAAGAAGAAAAAAAAACAAAAAAAATGTTTTCAAATACGAGTGTATACAATGTTATCAAATATGGGGCACTTAAAGAAACTCTTCATCTGTTTAATATAGAAAAATTAAATGTAACAAACGCTTTTCATATTGAGACCACCACCATACAAGGGAAGCAGAATATATTCAAACGCGCGAAAGTGGTTCGGGGGAAATTTGGGTTGTCCGGGGAAATGTTACGGAAATTTTTACCAGTCATAAAAAATAGAAATCACGACGTAAATATCAATTGATGTTGTATTCACATTATTTTTACAATTATTAACAAACATAGCAACGTCATTCGTGGTGAGTGATGACTCATATTTAAATCGCCACAGGTAAGCGACGCATTACTGTTAAAACGCATTGTAGTTACCAGTGTGCGCGTGCGTGAGTGCGCCTCGTTTCCTCTCTACTGCACTATTCGTTCAGTTGCTTTTGGCAGGCAATAGTGTTTCTTTGTTTTTATTTGTCGGCCAGCTGCAAGCGTATTGTTTTCTTTTAATAGGAAAGTAGTAAGTGAAATCACCGGGTTGGTCTAGTGTGAACAAGTCTTCCCAAATCAGCTGATTTGGAAGTCGAGAGTTCCAGCGTTCAAGTCCTAGTAAAGTCAGTTATTTTTACACGGATTAGAATACTTGATAGTGGATACCGGTGTTCTTTGGTGGTTGGGTTTTAATTAACCACACATCTCAGGAATCGTCGAACTGAGACTGTACAAGACTACTCTTCATTTAGGCTCATACATTTTATCCTCATTCATCCTCTGAAGTATTATTTGAAAGGTAATTACCGGAGGCTAAACAGGGAAAAGAAAGGAAAGTAGTAAGTGACTTTTAATAGTGTTAAGTGATTTACAAACTGTACAGTCTAGTGAAGTGATTCCCAAACTGTGCGCCGCGCTGCCCCGGGGAGCCGCGGCCTCATCACAGGGGCGCCGCGAAATATTTTAAAAACTTCATAAGTAATTGAACCAAGACGTTTATAATTATTAATTTAATGTTAATAACGTAAAATAATAATGAAAATATACGAGTTTTATTTATTCTTATCTCTTACGATTAGTCATGCTTTTACTTAGGATAGGGCGCCATGGAAAAAAATTAATTGAAAAAGGGCGCTGCGACTCGGAAAAGCTTTTGGAACCACTGGTATATTGAGTATAAAATATCGTAATTGTACATTAATTATATCGACATCTAAAACTAAGCAAGACGTAAACTGTGCGTTTTGTGATTGGCGCGGCAGATGCGATAAACTGAATATAATTTTGTAAATAAATACCCAAATGAAAAACCAAGAACTGAAGATAAAGATAGTATTTCTGTAATTTTTTTAATAAATTAAATATCTGCAACCCATGTATTTTTATTACTTCTCTTTTTATAACTCATCACATACAATAAATTGGTCGATAAAACGTAATGAACTCTCGCATTAGTTTTGGGGAAATTTCTGACCGAAAAAATTGTGATTTGGGGAAATTTCACGGATCTGAACATTTTCTACTCCCCTACACCATACCACAAGCTCTCAGAAAATGTATATGAAGGAGAAATTCAAAAATGTCAAATGGAAAAGGTATTATGACATATAATTTTAGGGCACTGAAAAATAAAAGTTTAGGCGAAAAAACTTCAAGTTCTGACAACTGTCCAAAAAAGTGATGATTATTTAGTAAATGTTCACAGCTAATTTCAAAAGTGGTCTATAGTAAACCTCAAAATTAGTGATCTCACACCAAAAAGTACATCGTTTTGAGGTAGAAACATTTTTATTTGTTTTTAATGTTTCATTATTGGCAGTTGTTTTAGACAAACTGCAGAAAGATTTTGAAACTGGAAATGAAAAATATTAAATAGCGGTTTGTTTGGTTAGAATCTATAAATGTTTATTCCAATGACCTTTAAAATAACGTATCAAATTCGTATCCTTTTCATTTAATACTTTTTTAGTAACCCTCTCTCACCAGGAGCTCGGCGTATAGTGACGTCATACCAAAAGATACATCGTTCCAAGTAAGGAACATTTACTAAATTTCATTTTTTATATTTAACGGTTGAAAAGTTATTTGAGGCTTCTTATAGCTAAACCTGTTTACATATTGCACGAATATTAACGATATCTGTGAAAAAAATTACCGGTTTTTTTTTAATTGAGCTAATGTATAAATTCAAGTTTGAGAATTTCCAAAATTTTTAAGTATCCTGAACCAAGAAAATCCGTCAAAAATTTCTATGTAAATACGTATGTATGGATATTTTTCTTATTATCTCAAGAACGCTTTCATCAAAAAGTTAAAATTTGATGCAACTGCGGATTCTAAGCAGAGTCTCCGGATATCGAGATGGAGAAATATGTAACTGTTACAAGAAAGAAAACATCGAAATTTTGTTAAATTTTCGAAGTTTAGAATTTTTTTTTTTAATTAATTTTTACTTCCTTATACGAAGTAAAGGAAGTATTGTGATCGCGAAAAATCTCGGTTTTCAGATTTCAACGGAAATATCCATTTTGACCATCCCTGAATCCATTTTGACTAGTTTCGGCATGACGTCTGTACGTATGTATGTATGTATGTATCTTGCATAACTCAAAAACTATTAGCTGTAGAATGCTGTAATTTTGGATTTAGGACTGTTGTAATATCTAGGTGTGCACCAACCCTTTTGATTGGAATCAACTAGACCAAAAGTTCCCAAAAAAGCTCAAAATCCAAACATATTGGATTTTGGACTTAATCTTAACTCCAGTAATAAGCTCTCATCGAGAGATTTTCAATGATATATCATAAGTGGTATTTATTTTCATTGGTTCCAGAGTTATATTCAAATAAAATTTTAATTAATGAATTATTTGGCAAGGAGAAGGCACGTCGGTTCGAATAAGAATTCATCTCCTTTTTTTAAGTTAAATATATTGATTTATTATATTAACCTCCGATTGTAAACAATTTATATGATAAATAAAAGTTCAGTAATAACAATAAATAAATAAATATATATATATATATATATATATATATTTATATGAAAAGATATCAGAAGTTATTAATGAAATAAAATTTTATGTACTTTTCATTTTAAAAAAATGCGTTGATGTAATTTAATAGTCGTACAAGGAATCCGTGTGGTTTGTACATCAGATTTTTTAATTAATACTTGAAAAATTAATTAAAAATTACTCTACGGACAGTTTACTGTAACTGCTGCAGACAGTTTCTTGTATGATGCATACATTTGGACCAGTTATGGTATGATTAATTATGTCCAAATACTAATACCGATTTCGGTTCGTTGGTTATTTCAAAATAGCTATGCGATATGCATTATGTTATGTTATGTTGATATGCATTATGTGTCCTGATCGATTTCAAGGCCTCTCATGTTGACATAATTATGAAGAAACAAAAATAACAGGAGGGTAAGAGGTACAGTCACTCGGGTTGAAGAACAATAAGTGAGATCGACTGCAGTTAATACATTTCTTGATGTAATTACCTTCATACAGAAATAAACTTGGGTGAACAATTACAAATCGTTGAGCTAGGTATCGGCAGGCCGTTAAAAAATTAGTCATCATCAGGAAAGAGACTGATCGATCAATATGTATATTCCCTAAGTCATAGTATTCAGTGTAACATTGTTGATTTGGGGCTCGTAAAGGAGCCGTTAGCACTAACTTCATCAGGCTGGGCTCGAATTTTCGATCTTCAGCCAAAAATAGGACACCTTTAAATGCACCAGTCTAACACAAACAAAGATAATTAGTGTTACATAAATTAGAAAGTTACTAATATAGTTAGTGTTTTGTGATGATACATTTGGAAAGTTATATGAAGTTCGTGAGGACAAACAAATCGTGTGTGGTGTACCTGAAGTACAAATGAAAAAATAAGAACAGTTTTCTCTGAGAGGAATGATGTTCGTTATTCAAGTTCCTGAAGTACAAATGGAAAAAAATACGAACAGCTTTCTCTGAGGGTAATGATATTCGATATTCAAGTTCCTGAAGTGCAAATGGAAAAAATAATCATTTTTTCTCTGAGAGTAATGATGTTCGTTATTCAAGATCCAGTAGTAAATTGAAGGTATCATTATAAGACTGAATATTTCTAAATTTTGGTAGATGTTTAAAATGGTATTTCTATATTTGGTGAAAAAGGCAACCAGAAACCTCCTCAATTTTTCGAATAAACCCGTACGATAATCACTACCATAAACCAAACCGACTGCCAATTTCTCTTATCAAAATATTTAAATTCAGGAATTAGCACGATTAGTCACTTTAACCCCTATTTTTATTTTTTATTAGTAGAATTTTTTTTTACCGATTTTAAAATACCTTAGTGCAAACCCGTCTAAAAATTTTCAATTTCTCTATATACCAAGTATTGATCAGGTATTACATTAAGTGAATGGTATTTTGCCTTTTATGCTGTACATCAAATTTTATTTATAATCGATACGGAATGTAAAATCTTCTTTTTATAACACGTAAAATAGATTATTTTATTAAAACGCTTTGGATAAGCAAAACGATTCATCAAATAAAATTTACCTTTTTATTTCTATATCGTTATTATCAATGTAATAATTTTATTATTATTTTCTGAATATAATTATTTCCGTTACATTTATTTAGTTCTCTCAAAGGATATAAAAAAACTAATATAATTTTTTTTTAATACTATTTTACTCTATCATAATTTAAGTATTGTATCTGATAAAACAATCTAATTTAAAATACTTTGTATTTCTTTTGTAACTTTTCTCATTTCATAGCTCTGACGATCTGAAAATAATTAACTTATCTTTTTGTTTTAAAATGGAAAAGCATTGCTCTCTCGGTTGGATAATAAAATGAAATATTATTTAAGCTACTAAATGTAATTTATTATTCATTTACAGAATTATAAGGCTTTGTAAAACCTTGAATTATATCCCGAATGAAACGATTTGTAACAGTTCGTTGTACTTTCTAAACCACTAGCTTTGAAACTCGCTGATATCGAATGTGAAAACACATTTGCCAATATGTATGGAAACAAACAAAATATTTATATTTTTTTACGTAATAATGAGTTAATCTTCAGTAGTAGCCTTGTTGTCACATTCGTGCTGTTCTCTACAGGTGCATCCTGAACCCCGCAGAGGAAGGCACCTGCCTTGTGACGATCACGGTCACTACACCAGCCCTCCGTTCCTAGCTCTGATGGGGTTTACCGGAGGTCGTCTTTTAGTTTATTGACTTGATAACACAACACTGTCATCAGTTTGCCCTCTGACAGGATGCCAGGACGTTTCCATCAGTACTATCGTCTTCGTATGGCCTCTTCCAACCACGACCACCTACCATAACCTACAACTATAAAACTATTCGATACGCGGTAGCTCGATCCACGCGCCTTTCTCTAACACCGAAGGTTTCGTTCAGAAACTCTTCCTATATCTATCTTCAATTAGACTATGCGCTCAGATCATTACTTGATTGAGTTTATAAACACCAAAAATACTATCCTCATACCAACAAACAAGTGTTGATCGCAACAACGACAATTTGTCCTACAATTCAATTTACTCAAGCCCTCTTGATTTACTTAAAAATCAAGAAGCAGATTCACACATTTAATAAGACTCGAATATAAATATACCCTATTTCTCTCTGCTCTGGTTCGAATTCGGGTGTAATGTCTACACCCTCTCACAGTGTAGCTACATCAGAGTTCTCTACAAATGCATCCAGTAGGAGGTAAAAAAATCATTAAGTGAGTGCTCAACTCGTGAACACTCCGTCTGACAGGTTGGTAACAGAAGAGAAAATCGGCCGTAAAATTTTAGTTGAATTCCTTCAAAAGAAAAAGTGAAAAATAGTTGTAAAAATACCGACACGGTGACATAGCTACTTATATAATAATTTTTGAATAGAAATCAGAATATCCGTATGTTTGTATGAATGTTAGCTAAAAATTCAAAAACCTTTGGGCGGATTTGAATGATTATAGATGTTTTTATTTGTATGTGTGTTTAGTTTTCGTCAATTATTCAAATCTTAACGGGACAACAGTTTAAAAAGGTTTATTTAAAGAGGTGACCAAATCACGTTACGTAATATTTGTACGGCAAAATTCAGAAAAAGAACCGAATTTTATATAAGAACTTCATTTATCGAAATCGATTGAACTGTTTTTAAAGTCAATTGCTTTACAGAGAGATTGTTGTACCATAATTATCAAAGATAGTCGTTCGATGTAATTCTTCGAAACGAGAATAATAATCATATTATTATCAATAATAATAAATAATCACAAAATTTATTTTTATATCATTTTGCATTCCTTATAAAAAATAAATCAAAATGACTTTAATGATTTTGTTTATTTTAATTAATGCCCATTAATTTATTTTATTTCTGTTTGTTTAGAGTACAAGATGATTCTTAGCAAAACAAGAAAAAATTATTTTATTTACAGTAGATATTAAAATTTAAAAAGAATGAATTTTTAATATTTAACAGGAATTAATTTCCAGTAGATCGCCCCATGTTAGAAAAAATATAAATTTTTTATTCGTTCAGAATGAAACTTTAGAAAAAAAAATGGGGACGAGGTCTGTCGGAGATATGGCCGCAGGTATTTTGGTAGTAGAATAAGTCGCAAGGTTGTTGGGAGTATGATGAACTTTAGAAACGAGTGAATGTGCGTTTTTAAATTTACGAGAAGTTGACGTACTTGACTGCGACCCGTAGCACTCGGGCGCTTAAACTTTTTTTACGTGGTCTGGAGGCTCTCTTACGTTCAGCCTTTGATATTTTGGCCTGTCCGATTCCTTTTTACTCATTCTTTCTTCTTTCTTGTTTAAGTTTAAAACAGGTTTGAATGTGTTTTTAATTAAGATATTTGAGACATTTCGGAGATTCTTATAAAGACCTCAACTATTTCATCTTTTTTTACACACCTGATCTTATTTATTTACAGTATTATGACAGATGTCGATAGATTTCGCGTAGATGAAATGAATCACACCTAGTGGTAATGCTTTCATATCGTCGTACTAAGTTATATTAATTTTACCGCACACCCCAGAGGCCAATTTTAGTATAAAATGGCGGTTGCATGCAGCGCTCAATTGTGTCAACTGATTTTAAATGCTATTTCGGTACTCTTTAGATCTTCCACCTTTCAATACAGTAAGAATACTTTTGCTAGCTTCTATGGTTTTGAAGTTATTGAAAGAAGTCTTGTGTACATTATTTGAAATATACTGATTTTTTCCGAGAGACGTAGCACTGGAACGAAATAAACGTATTCTACTTATAAAAATAAACTTGATGTGGACATCACATGACTTCCTTGTACGCCTATTAAATTTTTTTTAAAATGAAAAGTACGTAAAATTTTATTTCATTAATAACTTCTGTTACTTTTTCTTCTTTTTTTATTGTTATTATTGAATTATAATTTATAGTAAAACATTTTGTTACAATCAGAGGCTAATAATTATTAATAAATCAGTATATTTAAATTTAAAAAAAAGTTAAAAAAAAGTAGATGAAATCTGATACGAACCGATGCGCCTTCCCCTTGTAAGATCCATTTATTTCATTAATTAAAATTGTATTTGGCTATAACTCTGGAATCAATGAAAATAAGTACGACTTTGATGTTTCGTTGAAAAGCTCTCAATGAGGGCTTATTACTGTAGTTAAAAACCCAGATTTTTTTTGATTTGGGCTTTTTTGAACTCCTTTGGTCCAGTCAGTAAATTTTGGACAGTTCTAAATCCAAAATTTCAACATCCTACGGCTAATAGTTATTGAGTTATGCGAGATGCCTACGTACAGACGTCACGCCGAAAGTAGTGAAAATGGATTCAGGGATGGTCAAAATGGATATTTCCGTTGAAATCTGAACATCGAAATTTTTCGCGATCACAATACTTCCTTTACTCCGTACAAGAAAGTAATAATAGAATAAAATACAGCATGTTTCTCCACGGTTTTATTTTTAACTTATAACCACTGGATGAATTTGAAGTGATTAACATTAAAACAATTAGATATGCTCCTCACTATAGGTCTCAGTTCAGTTACGGATTTTAGAAAACAAAAAACTAAGCAGAATAAATTTTTAAAAAATTCATCGGCTGAGGGGTACGTTTCAAAATAATAAATAGTTCTGATAAGCAAAGAAATATCGTAAAAATGTATAAGTGTATAATTTATATTTTATTATTATTATATGTATATATAAATAATAATATAAATATTATATTATTGTTATTATTACAACAAAATAAAAAATTTTTGCTTGGAACGCAAATATTATTCAAATCATAATAACTTAGATTACTGCACAAGCAATAACAATAATAAATTACAGATGAAGTAAATGGATTTAAATATATCCTAGTAATACCATCATAGGTAAATGTTACTACTACTAAAATATTGGCACAACAATGAGTATTAGATTAAAAAAAGAAAAAACATTCACATATTTACCTAAATTCCGTTTTTGAATTTAACAGTAGAAAGAATTTAACTACTGAATTTTAATTTTTGTTTAATGACAACCTTTCACGTAAGTAATAAATTTTATTTCTGGTTAAAAAAATAATAAAATAAAATAACTGACGTTTTATCTAAATATATTGTAATAAAGTATAATGCAACTTCATATGTATGCATATTTTTTCTTGTTAAAATTTATTCCACTCAATAAAGTAATTATGAATAATTTATAAAACTTTATACGTTGAAGTAGGTACACCGTATAATAAAAGTTTTTGAAATAGTTTTTATTTTTATTACTAATTAATTTTATTTATTTATTCTGAGCGACCTGAGACTTACTTTTATATATACAGACTTTTAGTTATTAAGCAATCCGACCACTATAAATTATATTGAATTTAAGTAATTCTAATCCATTAAAAGAAGCATGAATTTATTTATGGCACGCCAACAAACGCCGCAGTGCGCCCCCACCTGCACGCAAACTCACAAATATACAATGTATAAGATGAATTAAGTAAGGTGACTCAACCCAACAAATGAAAACTTCAACCAAAAACATGGTTACGTAGTAGAAAAAAATTTTTTACATAATCAATGGTTTTATAAATTGTACTTATTTTTTTCGTTATTTTCTCTTACCCGTATTTTTTTTTATTAAATAAATAAATGAATCAACTGTTACACATAAAATTAATTAAAAATTATGTTAAAAATCCATCTTTATATATATCTATACATATAATAAAATTATAACTGCGGTCCACCTTGTGCGCGCGTCACGCAAAATATACTGGACAGATTTTAATAAAACTATAGATTTATACTTTACACATAAGAGGCTTCGTCATTATCATCAACTGGGATTACTAAAATATTTCTAACGGGGATTAAGATATAAAAAATCTGATGTGGACACCACATGACTTCTTTGTACGCCTATTAAATTACATATACACATCTTGAAATGAAAAGTACAGAAAATTGTATTTCATTAATAACTTCGGATATTTTTTAAAATTGTTATTATTGAATAGAGGTCTGTGTAAAAAAGATAAGGTAGAAAATGTAGAAGAAGAATGGGAAAATGTTAAAAAGGAAATTCTTAAATCAGCAGAAGCCAACTTAGGCGGAATAAAGAGAACTGGTAGAAAACCTTGGGTTTCAGACGATATATTGCAGCTGATGGATGAACGTAGAAAATATAAGAATGCTAGTGATGAAGAAAGTAAAAGGAACTATCGGCAATTAAGAAATTCTATAAACAGGAAGTGCAAACTGGCGAAAGAAGAGTGGATTAAAGAAAAGTGTTCAGAAGTGGAAAGAGAAATGAACATTGGTAAAATAGACGGAGCATACAGGAAAGTTAAGGAAAATTTTGGGGTACATAAATTAAAATCTAATAATGTGTTAAACAAAGATGGTACACCTATATATAATACGAAAGGTAAAGTCGATAGATGGGTGGAATATATTGAAGAGTTATACGGAGGAAATGAATTAGAAAATGGTTTTATAGAGGAAGAAGAGGAAGTTGAAGAGGATGAAATGGGAGAAACAATACTGAGATCTGAATTTAAGAGAGCATTAAAAGATTTAAATGGCAGAAAGGCTCCTGGAATAGACGGAATACCTGTAGAATTACTGCGCAGTGCAGGTGAGGAAGCGATTGATAGATTATACAAACTGGTGTGTAATATTTATGAAAAAGGGGAATTTCCGTCAGACTTCAAAAAAAGTGTTATAGTAATGATACCAAAGAAAGCAGGGGCAGATAAATGTGAAGAATACAGAACAATTAGTTTAACTAGTCATGCATCAAAAATCTTAACTATAATTCTATACAGAAAAATTGAGAGGAGAGTGGAGGAAGTGTTAGGAGAAGACCAATTTGTTTTCAGGAAAAGTATAGGGACAAGGGAAGCAATTTTAGGCCTCAGATTAATAGTAGAAGGAAGATTAAAGAAAAACAAACCAACATACTTGGCGTTTATAGACCTAGAAAAGGCATTCGATAACGTAGACTGGAATAAAATGTTCAGCATTTTAAAAAAATTAGGGTTCAAATACAGAGATAGAAGAACAATTGCTAACATCTCAGGAACCAAACAGCAATAGTAGCAATTGAAGAACATAAGAAAGAAGCCGTAATAAGAAAGGGAGTCCGACAAGGGTGTTCCCTGTCTCCGTTACTTTTTAATCTTTACATGGAACTAGCAGTTAATGATGTTAAAGAAACGCAAGAACTATCGCATGAAAATAAACACGAACAAAACAAAAGTAATGAAAAGTAGTAGAAATAACAAAGATGGACCACTGAATGTGAAAATAGGAGGAGAAAAGATTATGGAGGTAGAAGAATTTTGTTATTTGGGAAGTAGAATTACTAAAGATGGACGAAGCAGGAGCGATATAAAATGCCGAATAGCACAAGCTAAACGAGCCTTCAGTAAGACATATAAGTTGTTTACATCAAAAATTAATTAAAATGTCAGGAAAAGATTTTTGAAAGTGTATGTTTGGAGTGTCGCTTTATATGGAAGTGAAACTTGGACAATCGGAGTATCTGAGAAGAAAAGGTTAGAAGCTTTTGAAATGCGGTGCTATAGGAGAATGTTAAAAATCAGATGGGTGGATAAAGTGACAAATGAGGAGGTATTGCGGCAAATAGATGAAGAAAGAAGCATTTGGAAAAATATAGTTAAAAGAAGAGACAGAATAGTCGCTTTAATTTTGGAAGGACAGGTAGAAGGGAAAAATTGTGTAGGCAGGCCACGTTTGGAATATGTAAAACAAATTGTTAGGGATGTAGGATGTAGAGGGTATACTGAAATGAAACGACTAGCACTAGATAGGGAATCTTGGAGAGCTGCATCAAACCAGTCAAATGACTGAAGACAAAAAAAAAAAATTATTGAATAACAATTAAAAAATATATTAAATCAATATATTTAAATAAAAAAAAAGGGAAATGAAGTCGCATTCGAACCGATGTGCCTTCATCTTGCAAGATCCAAATTTTCATTAATTAAAAATTCATTTGGCTATAATTCTGGAACTAGTGAAAATAAGTATCACTTATGATATCATTGAAAAGATCTCAATGAGGGTTTATTACTGTAATTAAGAAATCCAGATTTTTGGATTTTGGGCTTTTTTGAACACTTTTAGTTCAGTCGATTGAAATCAAAAGGGAAGATGCAAAATTAGATGTTACAACAGTTCTAAATCTAAAATTTCAACATCCTACGGCTAATCGTTTTTGAGTTATCCGAGATACGTGTGTACATACATACATACATAGATATATACGTACAGACGTCATGTGTACTGTCATACAGACGACAGACGTCATGGATTCAGGGATGGTAAAAATGGATATTTCCGTTGAAATCTGAAAACCGAAATTTTTCGCGATCACAATATTTCCTTTACTTCGTACAAGAAAGTAAAAATATTCATTAAAGAACAAAATTACCATTTTACTTCTTTTTAGTTGTGTTATTAGGGTGAAAGAAAAAATCTTTGAGCTCAGATCTATACTATAAATATTAGAATATTTTATTATGTGATTATTATAAAATTATTATTACAATAATTTGATTAAATCAGCCTATTTAGCAAACTTTATGGGTTTTGATGATTACTTTGGCTACCGATATTGGATTGCCAAAATCTGCTAAATGAATGAGTGTTTCAATTCTCTAAGACAGCTGGAGTGCCTGATTACCATGGTCATATGAAACGATGATTTTATTAGTAACCCTAAGAGTATCGTTAAAGACGACACTAAAAAAACTGCAGTTTGAATTGGCTCTTTTTCGGTTTTAAGTTTCTCACCTGGTAAATATACTTTTTTAAAAATATTTTTGCAAAATTAATATTAATAAATTATTTATTAGTTTAATTTACATCATGTAATTTAATGTTTTATTGTTCCACTTTTTTATTAATCAAAATTAAACTATTTTTTTAAGGACTTTCCAGTAATTTAACTGACATCAAAGTTATAATTTTCAACCAATCTCTGTTTTAAAATATTTATATTATTTAATTAAAATCACAAAAACCCAGTACCAAACGTACAATTGAAATAAATCAATTGAGAATATCTATTTCATAAAAATTGATCCAGAGGTTCTTCAGTTACAGGGTCATAAACAAACACATTTTAACCCGAACACATTGCGATCCTTCTGAAGATGTCAAGAAATAACGGCTACAATCGTCTATGAATCAACCCTTTTTTTAAATACATAACATTACTTTAATTTTTATAAATTTTTTTATTCATTAATGTTTGTACAAAATCCTTGTAACAATTTTTAAAAATATCCTTCAAAATGGGAAAGTATACTTCAACTAAAAAAAAAAAAAAAAAAAATAAAATAAATACAACATATATATTTTGATTGGAATATCTGAAATGTATCTGAAACTGAAATGCATATATGTATATATATATGCATATATTCATATATATATATATATGAACGGATGAAGAAATACTGGGCAGCTCGGAAGAGTAAAATAACACGCTTTTCTCAGAAAAGAGCTAACTAAAGTTGACGTAAGTGGTCCCATATTGGCCGTAAAAGCATAATAATAATAATATATATATATATATATATATATATATATGTGTGTGTGTGTGTGTGTGTGTGTGTGTTTGGGCGCGCGCGCATGTTATTATAAACTGATCCATTATTTAATTTATAACGTATGGTATAAATTATTGGACAACAAAACAAATTTATACTATCCCAAGTTTCATAATTTATAAATTAAAGACCTACAGAGATAGACTGGAATTAATAATTAACTGAGCAACGTAAAATGAATTGAAATAAACGTGAAAGGAACTGGTAAATGTATAATGGGTGTAGAAATATAAAACTAAGCTATTTTTTATTGTATCACTGGTATTTTACAGTACTGAATCGCTGTACAGCATAAATTCATATAGCAGAAGCTATAATAGAATTTTTAATACACCTTTTTACCTAAATATATATAGTGTGCACGCGTGCACACACAAACATACATACTCAAAAAGGTGCACACACAAACAGACATACTCAAAAACTGAAGCAAAATGCATATATGCAAAAATCGAGAAAAAGTTTCCGAATTAAAGTTCTTCGTAGCTAGTCGTATTCACAAGATCCTAACGATGGATTACGCGAACATCTAGAACACTAAAATCATGAATAAAGATTTTGTATTTTTAAGTCCAAGCTTGAAAAACACTATGAATGGTTACATACTTTTGAATGGTTTAATTTACAATTCTTGCCTTGCAATTAAATGCTCGGCTAATTTCTTGTACTCAAGTGGTGCCAGTTATATAAAAGGAAACGTTTTAAGGCTGAGGTTCTAATTTATTTATTACATTTGATATTTAATATTACGTTTGACGTTTTATTATTTAAAATTAGGATGTAATTTTACGTTTAGTTATTTTATACATATTAACACATTATAGCAGCAGTTGATTAAAACGGTACTTTTTCGGAATTTCAAAGTCAAAATTATTTACAATTTTTTTTTTCAGGAAAAATTATACTTTAGCATATTGTTTGGTTGTATATAATTTGTATATTTAACGTTAATTAGACGAGGTTAGAATGCGAAGCGAGCGTAGGTTATGTTGATATAAGCTCAATTCGAGAACGATTCCAAGTGCTGACGAATCTTATGTGCATCAACATAACCTAAGCAAGCATAACTGCGCTCGCTAACCTCGTCTTACTAAAGCTAAATATACAAATTATAATTATTTTTTTTGGCTATGAAATTCCGAAAAAGTACTTTTAAATTCATTTGAAGTTGTAATTTATTGTTTACTGGTTTAATAAATAATATTACGATACTGAAAAGAAAAAAATATTTTTCAATAAACAGATAATATATTTAGGCAGCACCGGGCAGGTCTAGTTTTAATTGTGGGAACTCTTAATGTGGTTATTGTCTTCGTTTGGCAATTTAATTTAGGCAGAGCAAACGTTGTATTTAGTATTGTATGCTTCTGTTGTTAATTTAATGTTGTTTCGCATTTTGTCGGAACGGGCGAACTCGTTGAGGCCTGTGTACCCCGAAGTAATGTCATGCGGGGATTCCAGGGTACGTAGGATTTACTCCAATAAAAGGCTGGTGGTTTTAATCGGTAGTCTGCTGGTGGCGGCTGGATGAGACCACCAACAAGAGTCCGACACTCCGTGCGTAAATGCATTTCCACCTCCTTCCCGAAAAAAAATTCTACTGATTAACTTGTCGTCGCAAATCAGTTAACAAGTTGATTTTCAAGTCGAAGGTTCTGAGGTTCGAATCATGGTAAAAGCTAGTTGTTTTTTTACGGATTTGAATACTAGAGAGTGGATACCGATGTACTTTGGTGGTTGGGGTTCAATTAACCACACGTATCAGGAATGGTCGGCATAAGACTGTACAAGACTACACCTAATTTTCTTATCATCCTCATCTTATTGAGCCGTGGAGCGGTTGCTTATTGTTTACTAGCTGAACAGATTGCAACGTACACATTAGGAAAAAAATAAATAGGTTTAGGAGTAATAAGAACGGGCATGGGTCTTACAATATTATTTGTACAATAAAGAAAAAGCCCATATGATATCATGATTGAATATATAATTGATGAGGTAATTTGGTAGATTCTAGTATTAGAAATATTTATTTTGTTAATTTAAAAAACAGAAATATGATAAATTAATCTTATGATATAAGAAAATTCAAAAAAAAAAAAATGAATACAAAATAATAATACAATTCTTTTTTGAATTTATATTTTTTAAATTTGGAGCCGTTAAGTTTAGTGGTGTCGTATCTAATTTCTTGTTACTTCTCTTTCTTTTTTTTTTATTTGTTATTAATGTTTTTTTTTGGCCTATATGGTGCTGAAATTATATAATAGTTCGTGATTTATGACTGAGCTTGAAATTTCATATTTGACTTAAAGTTTGCTTACAACTACTTTTTGTGTATTATTTATTTTGGGGGTTCCTTTAGGACCATCTTATCACGTGCTTTTGTCAGGAAACTTACTTATGGCTCCGCAGGAGAGCCGATTGTAATTATAATAGTTATCTAGCAAAAAAAAACATTTGGAGCCAAATAAAAAAAAAAAAAATACGTATCACCAACTTTTTATCCTTTAATTAAAGAATTTCAGCGCCAAGTTGAATTAAGAAAGCTTACTGGCCAAGTCAGTTTTAAAGTAAGTATTATTTAAAAATATTTTTTGTTTATCTTATTATCGTATTATAAAACTGAGGATAGGTTTAAAAAAACAACACTGCCTGTAAGAAAAAAAGCAGCTCACATATAAAATACAACATAAATTTTTATAAAAATAAATAGAAAGAAACCACGTTGATTTATTATTAACCAGTGTGAAATACAGATCACTGGAATGCGGCGATATATAGTATTTTTAAACTTAAATTTTTTAACTAATTTTCTTTAAATTCCATGTGAATATAATTTGAATACTTGAATCATATTAGGAACATATAATTATGTTATAATACCGGCAATGATGGTGACTTCCTATTTTTCAAACTAACCGTGTAAAAGGTGTAGTTTTTTATTTTAAAAAACGCTTTTACTCAGGATGTCTGAAAAAAGACTTATATCTGGACTTCTATACCATATAAAATATACTTCCAATACAAAATAAAAATAATCAAAATCGGTTCTTTTGATGAATGTAATCTTGAAAAGAGAGAGATAGAGAGAAAGAGAGAGAGAGTGTGTGTGTGTGTGTGTGTACGAGTAAATACCGATAAAATTGAAAACTTAAGACATTTTAAAAAGAAAAAAACTCCTATTGCTATAACATACTGACTGAAAGAATAAAGTGAATGTCAGTTTGTGTACCTATTCAATTTTTCAGTCAGTAATGTTTTCAATCAATAAATTGACACTTATTTTCTCCTACTTTACTATCGTATGAAAGAAAAACATGTTCTTTATGTTTCAGTATTTCTTTTTGATATTGTTACTTATTTTTATATTTCCTTCTATTTATCTTCTTTTTTTGCTCCATTCAAGAACGGGAAAAAATAAATGTAATAATTTTAATGGACAAGACTGCAATATGAAATATTCAAGATGTCTGTAAATAATAATTCTTAGTCGAAAATGAAATCCGTTTATTTCAACGTTTGAGTGAAACGTATATACTCACTCAAAAACTGAAGCAAAATACTTTACGGGTACGGAATATAATATAGGTGCCAAAGATACTCTATTTTAACACCCTTTTAAGTGATGAAGAAATATACAAAAAAAAATTTTTAATAATAAAAAATAAAGTTATAGCCAAAAAGCAAAAAAAAGAGAAAGAAGACACAATATATATTTTTTTAGAGGTGGGGAATTCATTTTCTAAAAATATTCCTAAAAAATTTTATTGGTTAAATTTAAAGAGTTTTTTAAGTAAAGTTTTCTGTAAATCATAATACCTCTTCAGTAAAGATTAAAATAGGGAAAAGAAAATCTTTAAAAAACCTTTTCTGCATTTTAGATCCGGGATCTATAATTTAAGAGAAAATTGTAAACATTTCTTGATAGCTCTATATATGAAGTATAAAATTTTTAAATTTATATTATATTTATATATTTTATTTTATATTTATTACATTTATTCATCGTCTTCGTAAATCAGCTGATTTACGAAGTCTAAGTTCTCAGATTCTACTCCTAATAAACGTAGTTATTTTTATTCGGATTTGAATACTAGATCGTGGATACCGGTGTTCTTTGGTGGTTGGATTTCAATTACCCACACATCTTAGGAGTAGTCAACCTGAGTTTGCTCACGACTACAAATTTACCGATAAATACATGTGTGTGTGTGTGTACACACACACATGTACATACACACACACACACACACACACACACACGTGTGTGTGTGTGTGTGTGTGTGTGTGTGTGTGTGTGTGTGTGTGTGTGTACGAGTAAATACCGATAATTCAATTTTTCAGTCCGTAATGTTTTCAATTAATAAATTGACAATTATTTTCTCCTACTTTACTATCTTATGAAAGAAAAACTTGTTCTTTAATAACACTTATAGGTCGTGTTTAACTCGTGTTTTAAAAACACTGATAAGTCGCTAATGACTTTAATTGTTGATGCTACTATAAATAAAAGTATTAAAAAAAATTTAGAAAATTTAGAAAAAAAATTTACAAATATTTTAACCGAAGAGAGATGGAGCAAAATATATATAAAAAAAAAAAAACAACATATATTCCAATTTTATGAGATGGGGGTTGATTTTTTGTTTTAATTTTTTATATATACATTATAGGTATCAAATTTGCTTTAATAAAGTTTTTTCTTAAGAAAATCGAAATTGTTTTTTCGAGATATCTCCTATTTCCTTAATGAATTTTCAAAAAAAATGAGTACGATCAATTCCCCTTATAGAGAATTATTTGAACCAAGTTTGAAAAAAAAAAACGTTTATGCTGCAATATAAGGCCAAAAGCAGATCGAAACGCGTAGATATAGACATATTTTGTTTATTCATTATGAATTAGTTGGACCCTAAAAAGTAAAAATTTGCAAAAAAACCCGATACCCAATTTCTGACATGTTCATCATTACCGTATTTTCCACTTTAATATAGCAATTTTATAACTATTTCCCGGGAATATAAAAACATGGTACGCAGTTTTTTGGATAAATTTTAACATTTATAATTTATTTTTATAGAGTGCAATATTTAAAAAAATTGCTAATAATATACACAAAATTATTGAACAGCTTATATTTTCATTCTTTTTCAGTCTTGTACAGTCTCTGTTCGACCATTCCTGAGATGTGTAGTTAATTGAAACCCAACCGTAAAAGAACACCGGTATCCACGATCTGGTATTCAAATCCGTATAAAAGTAACTGTCTTTACTAGGACGTGAACGCTGGAACTCGGCTTTCAAATTAGCTGATTTGGGAGAACAGCTTATATATATTTCTCATTATTATAACGCTTCAAACCGATCGCCATATTTCCGAAGTGGAAGAATATATTTCGAAATTCGAGGCTAATTATGGGGGGAAACTCCAATCTCATTGAAACGAATAATGTAGAGACAGTAAGAAAACCAAAACTAAACCATCCAATAACTTTGTTTTAACAACAATGATGTAAGTCATTATGTACTTTTCCGTTATATTCCTGCCACCACAACCTTTCTTCTATAAATTAGAAAACTATGCGCTAACTTATTTGTCTATTAAATCTATGTAATGAAGTAATCTGAAAGCGGAAATATCATGATATATAACAAAACAGTTGTCGGTGGTATCGTTTTCTAGTTTCCCCCAAAAGAGAAATGAAAATTCAAAAAGAAACGCTCTTACAACGCAGACAACATTCCATAATTTTTTTTTTAACCTTTTGTCGATTTGTGTAATATTCAGTAATTCGGAGAAGTATCCCGGAAACTGGGTCGATGGTTTTTTCAGAAACCATCTTGATTAATCTTTTCAGAAAGATTAATAAAAAATTATTACGGATGTCATTATATACCCGCCACCTGTCAGTTATTATTACCGCTTTTGCAGCAAAGTGTTGGCAATCGGCAATAATGTTTTTTGTGTTATAGAACAGCAAACAAACTTTTTTTAATGTTTTCTGATAAATGCTACCAAGATTTACTGAAGTTGTAATGTCCTGCCGATATTATATTCCCGCAGCTTAATAATCAACTTATATCAATTTCCAGTCCGTAGGATCACAATTAATTACAGAATTTTTTAAATAATTTCGATGCACAAAACTTTTATAAGTAATTATAACGAACGTAAATGGTATTCTGGTTCAGTTCATGTTTATCTTCGAAAAAACTTAATTGAAATTATCTCAAATAAGAGCACCTACATAAACTTTAACACTATCGCATGAAGCAGTCACGATGTATAAATTTTAACAGCATTCCAAAATGCACGTCTAAGTAGCATTCCTATTTGTTTCATCTCCAGCATTCCCTGTTTCCTAAAATGGCTGGAACAATATTTTTTCTGAGTTTAAATGTTTTGTGTTGAAATAATAATCTTATGCAGAATGCTAATCACGTTTATTTTATTGTAAAACAGCACCGAAAATGGAAGGAAATATATAGGAAAAAGTTATTATCGAGAGACAAGTTTTTTTTTATTAATTTGCGACTCTGATAAGAGTAACGACTTCAACGCATAATTTGAGTATAAAAATTTACGTTTGCATTGTAATTAAGCTAGATCGTAGATCTTTGCAGAAAAAATCTAATCTATTCTAAAAACAAATATCTAAAAAAAAATGTTTAAATTAAAATTAAATTAAATTTAAAAAGAAAACATAATCTAAAAAGCTAAAAGAAAAAATGTAATCTAATCATAGATCTGTACAGAAAAAAATCTTAACCTGAAATGAGATTCAGTTAAAAATTCTTCACCTCTTCTATTTCTCTTACGTATTCATTTCAAACTTTTTCATCCAGCCTAATTTTAGAATCCAATTGTTTTTATTGAAATTTTGTATTTATAATATAAAAAGTTAATAATTGTAATGAGTTATAATTATATAACTGTTATGTTATTATAAATTCTACTTACTATTATGTTCAGAAATACTTCCTAATTTTCTTTTATTAAATTTCTTTAGAAACGTAAAGTTTATTTTTTTTTGAAAATACAGAAGGAAACGTTTTTACAACTAAAAGAAACTGAGTGAAAATTGCTTGTATTTCGCCGATTTATTGGATTTCCGTCTGAGAAGTACGCTGATATCCGCTGTAGCTCTTATACCTACCTGCCTGCGTTAAGTTTTTGCTGATTTCAAACTTTCATTGATAATAATGTAATCTTTACCGTTCATCATTTATATTATTTACTTTTTGTTTTGTACAAGGTTTACATTCAGAACTATAAAAATATGCACGAGTTTTTTTAACCCAGTAAATTCGTTTACAATATTTTCATTGATATGAGAGAATGCTATTTCTCTTTTTCACCAGGATAGCAATAATCAATTACAAATCGCTGAAGCACTACGTAAAGTGAAATAAAGTTTTTATTTTTTAAATGCTAAACCAAAATGGATGTAACCCGATAGAAGACATAAGTACCTACTGAAATCTTTAAGAATGACAAATATCCCATTTGAGACTCACTAGTGGAAATAACGAGTGAAGGAAGAAGTTTCCCATAGTCTTCATCGGTGAGCCAAAGACATTACCGTAGATCAACAAGCCAAACTCATCGAAATTCAGAAGATATTAAGCTCTTTAATGACTTTTCTCTTCACTCTCAATCTTTTACTACTTTAACCAAACTCTCTGAAAATTAAAATGAAAAAGAGTATAACCCTGGAGAACTTTTGTATCTCAGGTGCTCTACATCAGTCAGAGCTATAAAAAAACTAAGATGGATAGTAGAAATAAGAAACAAATATTCCTATTTTTTATAGGATTATTCGATTAAAAGCTTTTTAAAAATGCATTTTGTTAGGAAATTACCTTATAATATTAAAATCAGAATATAAAAAAGGTTTTTCGAAACTAAGATAAGGATATTTTCACTTAAAAAAATACTTTCATTAAATTAAGTAAAGAATTTTTTCCCATTTTCTTCACAGCTCGTTTATGTAGTTTAAGGTATAGGATATTCAGTACAAAAACACGATTGATCGTAAAAAAAGATTCTATATTCGAAGATTATAAGTAAATATTTGTACTTATCAAAACTCTAAAAATTTACAAGATTTTTGTTTAAAGCGTTACATAATAAGTAAAAGATTATTTCTTTATGAAGTTATAATTTACATTTTTTTCCCATTCTACCAAAGAATTTTAATCTTTAAATATTATTTTTTACCTTTAATCTTATATGATCTTCTTTCTGAATTAAAAATGTTTTTTATCTTTACAGATTTTATCCGCTAAATGTATTTTCACCGATTACGAATAAATTTAATTTGTCTCAATATATGACCTATCATCAAACTGCCTTTTCTTTCAAGCTTTTTTTTAGTTCATATTATAAAGCTTTCTTAAAAAAAAAAAAAAATATTATTTTATTATTTGAATCTTTGTTAACCCAAAATTTTCCCAGATGAAATTGTTATTTTTCCTTGTAATTTAACTTCTTCTGGATGTAATTAAATATTTAGAATAAGCAAACCTTTCCTAGCCACGCCAGGGTTGAGACAAGGTGATGGATTACCATCGATCTTATTCAAAAACTGATTTTAGACAAATAACGAAAACCATCTTCCAGATAAATTGTACGGATGCGAAGATCGGAACCAAAAAAAGAAACGTCAAAATACAATCCCTAGATTTTGTTAACGACTTGACTCTTTAAGCTGAATCAAAGGAAAACACACTGGTAAAAATAGAACAGCTAACAGGAGCAGCTGAAAATGCAAGCCTACAGGTATCCTTTACCAAAACGAAAATCATTACGAACATAAATCATTCACACCAGGGACTAAATAAGAAAAAATAAATATCACTGGAGAATCCTGGAGAATTGGGAATTTTAATTTACTAAAAAATTTATTTCATATCATCCAATCATCCAAAAAAAAAAAAAGGTAATTGTTATGGGCATAGGAATATTATTAAAAAACAGAATAATATTTAATTTTTTTTTAATTAGATATAAAAATTACAAATTTGTTCATTTATATTAAGCCCTCTCCAAAAAAATTTTTTTTCCAGTTTAGCCTTCGGCAATCACCGTCAGGTATTACTTCACAAGATGAATAAGAATGATATGTATGAGTGTAAATGTGTCTTGCACAGTCTCAGGTCGACCACTTCTGAGATGTGTGGTTAATTGAAACCCAACCACCAAAGAACACCGGTATTCACGATCTAGTATTCAAATCCGTATAAAAGTAACTGACTTTACTATGACTTGTACACTGGAACTCTCGACTTCAAAATCAGCTGATCTAGGAAGACGTGTTCACCACTAGACCAACCCGGTGGGTTTTTCTCTAAGCTAATTAAAGCTTATAAAACTTACTCTATAACATATGACACGTAAAATTTAATACAAAAAAATATAAAACATTTCCAAATATGTAAACACATAAATACAAATATATATAATTAACAATTTATACTTTAGAATAGTAGTAGTAGGTATTTTAAAAGATGCAAGTTTCATGGATTATCAACCTCGTTACAGATAGAAAGCAGCAAACTTTTTTATTATTTAATAAAACATTTTTCATAAAAAAATTTTATTCGGATAAAATTGCAAATCTAATAGAATTCAAAACTTAGTTTATGTCATGTTTGCAGTGAAATGGGTAAACTGACGCCTAAATGTTATTTGGTAGATGCTAACAGCGTCGTGGTTTAGCAGTAAAAGACAGAATAATTTTAAATAATATAAAATATATTATGTCACTAAACATATACCGCATTACATTCTGATTTTAAAGTTCTTTTAAAAAGAAAATAATATAAAAATTTTATTAAGATTTTACTCCGAATTGCCAGTTCTTTGTGTCGGCACCGTTCACAAGAATCTTTAAGCGGTCAGATCTCTAACAAAACTATCATATTTTATTTGAAAATTAGGAAAAAGATGCTGGAGTCCCTACTCCAGCATCAATGGTCAATGGAGATGACCCCTGTCATCTCCATTAATAATTCAATATATTCACGCGCGCGCACACACACACACACACATACACAAATCGTTAATATTTCATGTTTTATCAATATTGCTTTTCTGATCACTAATGTATATATATATATACGTATGTATATATGGGTGTGCATGTGTTAAATATTCATAAAACAATAATAATAATGATAAGTTTATGACATTTTACGTTTATAGGTTATTTAATACTAGTCTTATATCCGACTTTGCAGAGTTTATCCCTTCCCTCTATTCAAAATATTGATACTGTCGCGTGTTTGCGGTTCGACAAGGATACTGAGATAGCACACGAAAGAATTTCTTATAAATACAATTTATTACTCAAATATATAAAATAAAATAAATAATAATAGTAATAATTAATATATAAAATAGTAATTCAAATTAAAACAAAATTTACTTAATAAAAATTAAATTATAAATACCAGAATACAGTCCGACTTATTAAAACGTTATACTGACCGATAGAAACTAATATTGTATTAACAATAGAATAATCTAAAATTTATACAACCCACTTCTGAAGGTATTATTTACTTTTACTGTCTACAAAAGACTGCTGTACAATTTATGAATGAATAGAATACTGTCACTTTCTTGCTTTCAACCACTCTCCAAAATGAAATACTCTTTTTTTATGTTTAGCTTCCGGAATCACCGTAAGGTATTACTTCAGAGGATGAATGAGGATGATATGTATGGATATGTAAATGTTTTGTACAGTCTCAGGTCGACCATTCCTGAGATGTGTGGTTAATTGAAACCCAACCACCAAAGAAGCGATTCCCGAGGCGGCTTTGGTGAAAGCTGGGATGCCGACGTGAAATCTTGTAGCGGACGAAATGGTAGAAAGAGCAGAAGGGCAATCAAAGGCAAAGGGGAAATGTTGGAAAAGTGGCAGCAGAGGTGGTTTAGGAGTAAGGTGGGTAACTGGACAAGGAGACTAATGGCGCAGACTAAGCCATGGCTGGTAAGAAAACATGGTGAAGTCAACTATATTGACTATGAATTGACGCAATTCATAGTTGGCCATGGCTGCTTTAATAAATTCCTCTGTGATAGGAAGAGGAGGAGGTCGCCGGAGTGTAGGTATAATGGGCAATGCGATACGGTTGAACACACGGTGTTTAACTGTTTTAGATGGGAGGAGGCTAGGAGGAAATTGCTGGCTACTGTTGGTGTTATAACACCGGATAATGTGATAAAGGCAATGTTGCATAACCCTAGAAACTAGAACCTAATTGGTAGGATGGTGGGCAACATTTGAAAAGGAAGGCGATGAAGGAAGTTGAATAGGAAGAGGATGGTACATAGTGGGGTGAGTAGGAAGGTTAAGCGTAAAAACCGATTCACGATCGGAGGTCCCCTGTTTGGGGGACTTCTGATTTGAGGCAGGCAAATAAAGACCAAGACCCGGTAAGGAGACCCTCCTCGGGGGCTCCTGATTTGAGGCAGGCGATTGAGAGGATCTAGCCCCGGCTGACCGGGTGGTACTCCATGCCGGGGACGGCATAGCCGGCTCGGCTAAGGTCGCCCGGAAGGATAGAGGCAACGGGACCCCTAAGACCGAGTGTGCTTCCGTTGCGGGTCCGGGCCTACAGGGATGAAAAAACCCACCAAAGAACACCGATATCCACGATCTAGTATTTAAATCCATATATAAGTAACTGCCTTTTAGGATTTGAACCTTAGAACTCTGGATTACGAAATAAGCTGATTTGCGATGTCGAGTTGACCACTAGAGGTGGGCTCCAAAATGCAATACTAATAACACATTCTTCACTCATAACCAAACACTTATCGCTTTTATCGTACACTGCATCGAACTTAAACTTAAAAACTATTAACTGTTCTTCACTTGTCTCCGTAAGTATTTATATCTCCTGATCTGCAGTATCAGTACCCTTTTCGATTTTTCAAGCTTAATCCCATTGTCCGAACCTTGTATGATTTTCTATAAGTTCCTTAACAGAAGGAATCACTTTTACATTCCTTTTACATTTTCTTGTTAAACTGGGTTGAAGTTGATGTCTATTAGAATAACCTCGTTTAAAACGATGAATTTAACAAAGAGAATGTATTTTAAGCGTAATACTGAATCAAGCGGTCCATAGTTTTTAAATTTCAAAACAAATTTTTTGGTCTAAAATGTTTGATGGGTTTGAAGCATAGGAATCATTAATTTAGGTCATACTTCATATTTATAAAAAAAACCTAATTGGTTCAGTAGTTTTCGAATCTTGAGTTTACCCCTTCTTTTAAAGCCCGGAGTATATTTCCGAATTTTTGAATCACCAAACCACCAACGGGGTCAATAAAACTAGTTTTAATATATTCATCTGGACGGTTCAGATGTGATTTACCAAAAAAACAGACTGTTTCCTGTTAATATAGATTTTTTTTAAACATCTTGTTGTGAACTGTAATATAATACTGGAACAAAATTAAAACAAACACTCTCTTTTTTCCTCTGATAAGATAATTAAAAAATGAAAAAGTGAATTAAATTAGCCTAATTGAGGCCTGATTTTGCACGCCTCCATTAAGTCCCTTCTTTCTTTAAACAAGTAGATTTTCTTTTGTATTCTACGCCTACGTATAACATTATAAACCGTTTGATTTTAACTTTAAAATTTTTTCTACTTTACATGTACGAAGAACTTCTATCGTAGGTAAATTTCGTGAAATAGTGTTAGAATTAATAGAATCAGATTATTACAAAACGTTTATTAATCTATATATATATATATATATATATATATACATATATGAATAAAACTGTACCACGACTGCAGCCAAGCCCAGTTTCCCAACACAATCACGTTGTATTACAGTAGATATGACCTTGCCGTAATATAGTCATGCAACGGTCCGTTACGCCCATTGTAATGTCTGCTTCCACCCACCACACCTACACTAATACACAACTGAATATCCGTACACCTTTCAGATAGCAACACGAATAATACAAGACGGCGATAACGATGATACTTAAGTTGTTCTTTGGCGTTCTGGTCGTTTGTTAAACCGACCTTGGTGGCTTCGACTCAGACGACTGAACTAATTTTTTTTTGCTTTACACAAACTACCATAGTTTCAAATAGGTTACATGTAGACAAAGTTATAGAACCGTAGCCTGTAATAATCTTGTTTATAATACAAAAGTCATGTTGTCGATAATAAATCCTGTATTTAGAATAAGTATTATAAGTAAATTGCATCGATGTACAGCATCCTATTAAGATTTTAATTTTAAATATTAAAATTCATCGATACATTTTTCATTCATAACACAGCATTCCTTGTTAATATAAATTAAGACTTCTTTGAAATAACAGAATAAATTCATTAACAGAGTTACATCGATTGAAAGAAAACCATTTAAACTAAATTGGTGAAAGATTCTTTTAAATGGATGAATAAATAATAGATTAAAAGTAGCAACAGAAGTTTAGTGATATTTCTCATATCCGAACTAGTTTTGTTTATATTGGAAAATAGTCACGGTTAAATAATTTCTTATAAACTGCTATATAATCGGTCTAAAAAATTTGGATTTACTGATCCCGTACCGTAATATGTATCGATTAAGTAAGAAATATAGAATCTATGGCGAAAAAAATTTTTGAAAAGAATATTGAACCGAGAAAGAATTCTAATAATAGTTAGCGAAATGTTTTTTGAACCTTTTTTTGAAGTATATTATTATAATATGGATCTGAATCAATGTTAATTAAAAAAAAAAAAAATAGATATAAATGGATAATTTTGAAATTGTGTTGTGGAGTGAATGATAAAACCGACATAAACAATAATTGAAAACAATAAAAGAGGAATAAATAAAAACGTTACGAAAGAACATCTTGGTTTTAATATATTTCGTATAAAAGGTTTTTAAAGGATTGTAGATGGAAATGGAAGGAATGTGAGAAAAGAAAGGACTGGTATATGTATACCAAAAATAAAAAGGAAAGAAGTTATAAAGATACAAAGGAAGATGTTCAAAACCCAGAAAAATGAAGGCTTACTACAGATCCGCTGACCGACAAAAAGAAATGGAGATCACGTTAATGAGCATCTAAAGTAAAACAGTACGGTTTGATTTTGTTACCGACGGATTAAAATCGATGCGGGTTATTTACACAAAGGAAATTTGCTGTTCTTAAAAGTTTTTCTACAAAGAGGAAGTCGTATTAAAAAGCCGAAATTGCTAATAAAGTGACTATCATGCCCAAACTTAGAAAAGAGCTCGTAATTTAGACTTCCTACTTCAGAAGCACAACGGGTTTTATCCATATTTTAGGCTATACAGTTACAATCCATTCAATAAATGATTTTTTCTAACTTACAACTTTTCTAGTCTTTACACATAAGCGAAATGTAGACATTTATTGTTCACTACCGTGTATCTTTGAGTACAGATGGATTTTGGAAATATAATGGTTAATGTTAAAAAATTCTGTATTCTTGGTATAGATTTTGAATTCTGTCGTCTAATGAGGATTAAATTAGAAAATTATTTCGATTAAAACCATTATAGGCGACCGTACACGAGCTGTAAATCACCTCCAAAAACATAACACGTTACCGTGCTCGGGAAAAAAAGGGAATTAACCGATTTCCCCTTTCTTTCATTACCAAGTCACTGTACTGTCGCATATTCGCATAACTAGCACACCGAAATGGAGATAATATTATTCCTGTAACTTACAATTTTACTCCCTTCAATGTAGGGACTGATTATGAAATAAAACGCTATTATTTTCAGAGAAAGCGACTCAGACTGTTGATGGTTTAAACAATCTACTAGAAAGACTGGAGTCGACAATATGTTTGAAATTATTGTAACACTCAATCAGTCGCACGATAAAGTTAATTATAAAACAATTGCAGACCTCTTGACGGAGTGGTAGTGTCTCGACCTTTTATCAGGAAGTCTCAGATTCGAACCCCGGTCAGGCATTGCATTTTTCATACGCTACGTAATTTCATTTACGTATACTCTGCACAAGCTTTAGAACTTATGCGGTGATATCAAAATAAATAAATATATATATATATATATATATATATATAAATAAACCATGAAACGTAGTACACTGTAGTGTCATATAAAATTATATCTACTGAATCCAATAATTAAAATCGTCTGACGATTATTTACACAATAGAAATTCCTGTTCTTAAAAATACAATAACTTGATCAATGACCAAGTTTTTCTAAAGAGAGGAAGTGATATTGAAAAGACGGAATTTCTAACAAAGTGACTATCATACCCACACTTCTTATAAGTTTTCAAGAAAAGAGCTCACAATATTAAAGTTTCACATATTTCATATAATATAAAAAAACTTTAAATAACATATACAATGCATGAATAATTTAAAAAGAAATTTCTTTCTTTTAATGAAACTTCGTATATGTATTCGTATGTTTGGAATGGGCTCATCCTACTTTTACTATCTTTCCTTTTTTAAATAACAGTATTGGGATTTTTTATTATCGTATAAATAAAAACAACGTTCTACGAAGTTATTAAAAAAGATCCTTTATTAACTCTATTAAATAAAATGGTATGTAACTAGATAGAAATATTTTTAAAGTAACAAAATATATATTTTTACATGCTTTTCTTAAGACATACATTGGTTCAACCGTTATCAAATCTTGCAAACTTTAATTAAACTCATTTCCAGACGTCATACGATGATGAAATTTTACTCAGCAACGTAAGTCGGGTAACAATGTAATATTCCATTATTAATTTCATATTTTATAAGTTGTGAGAGATAAAAGGAGAGATGTTCGTCCTTTGAGGAAGGACGATGAATCGTTAAAATGCAGCTACCGATCTGTACGATTTTGACTGTCGATTAAGTATTGTAGAACAAGAGCTGTTGAAACGGATTTTAATATAACTAGTATAAAATTACCTTCTGAAATTTATGTGTAATCATCTAATTTAGTTATAAATAAGTGGTATAATTTATAATAATGGATATAATAATTCTCCACGTTGTAATATAGAATCAAAAAAAATTGCAATAAAATTGTAAACCGGTAAGAGTCTCCCAGATATCATTTATTCCGCTCAAAAAACAAAAATTTCTGTAACTTAAATAAAGTTTTTTTTTTAACAAAATGATACTGATATCAAAAAAAGTAAGACGCTATATTTCTATTATCAAAATCTGTTATTAATTTAGAATTTTCTTTAAAAAAAAAAATACGTTTTAAATGTATGTAATAGACAAGAGATATACAATAATAGATAATAAACAATGTTTAAGGCGTTCCATATGATAAGCAAAAAATCGAAAAATTTATTAAAAAACACTTACCGGCCCGATTTCATTAATTAAACAACAAATAATCAAAAGAATTGTATTATTTCTGTAAATGTGATATGTATTACTTATAAATGAAATCGGACCGGTAAGAGATTTGTAACAAATTTTTCTATTTTTTCAAACATTTCTATTTGCTGAAACATTGTTTATTATCTATTGTTGTATATCTATTGACTATTACATATATTTAACATGTTTTTTTTTAAACAAAATTCTAAATCAATAACGGATTTTGATTATAGAAATGCAGTGTGTTACCTCTTCTGATATCAGTATTGGTTTTTTTAAAAACCAATATTATTTATATTACAGAAATTTTTGTTTTTTGAGCGGAAGAAATGGTATCTGCGAGACTCTTACCGTACGGTTTACAATTTCATTGTAATTTTTTTTTGGATATCACTACGTTTTGTTAATAATTCTTTTATTTTTTTTATGAATTACTGATTGTTATCTTATGGATTTCTTATTAAAATTTATTGGCTTTCTAGAAGAAACAAATATACATTTTTTTAATTTCTCGGCCAATTTTTTTGTTGATAGTCATATCATTCACTTCATACCATGTTGGTATGAAGGTATTTAATAAAGCTAGTACAATGACCTTCACGAATTAAAATCCGTGATGTAATACTGCACTTATTAGTTTTTAAGTGTAACCCTCGATTTTTATCGTATCTGTGAACACACTTTTTACATAATTATAAATAAATTATTTATTTATTTATTTCTGTTTAATATAACAAATCTTTGTTGTTAAATTTTCAACACTTTTCTATTGTTCGTGTTGCTTGTGTTTATTAGCGGCTATAATGTCTTGAAAACTAATACTTTTATTTTTTTTAATGAAGTGATGGGAATTAAAAAAATTGTTTCATCTTTAGTACTTTCATTTACATAAGAACATTTACTACTAAAACAAGCTGTAGTATATTTTATTTAAAATTTTGTTTTTTCAAGTGCATAATCAATTTTTTTACGCTACCTAGTAATATCAAGTACTGCTACCTAGCGATGCGGTTCATAAACCCATCTTTTTGAAGAAAAGTGACATATTCAAGTCAGGCTCATCAAATGGAAGAAAAAAACACTGTCTAACAAAATTCTAGATATTTTTTGAAAGTGTTCTTTATTACAAATCTAACTGAACTGAAATATGTTTTCATGCTTATTTTTAATTTTTTCCCCATTTTCACTTCACTTTTATGTTAGGTCATGTTTAGAACTGTAAACGCAGTTCGTTGACTTCGCGTGCCGTCCAGTTCTGCGAACTCTTACCGGCCAAGTTATGACGAACTTCTTGACAAAATTGCACATAAATATTTTTTGTTTGCTAAAGAATTAAAATAACTAAAAGGAAAATTACTTCTCAGTTTAAATATTTGCATAATTAAAAAAAACCCATAAAAAACAAAATAAAAATAGTAGTAAAATTAATATTTCACGAAGAAATTTTATAATTTAAGAATAACTAAATTGTTCAAATATGATTTCAAACAACTTAGTTCTGTGGAGGAAGTAAAAAACTGGAATAATATAATTCCTCAGAAATTATTTTAAAAAAAGAAATGTTGAAAGACACGATCTCGACAAGCTTGTAACAAAAATATATAATAAAGATTTTTCAATGTTTTATAAATACAACATGCTGTCATTTAAAATCCCAATAAGGCTAATAATAAATATACCTAACATAAAAACAAAATAATAATAAAACATTACCACCATTGTGTTGCTTCAGCGGATGAGATGGAATAACAATGTTGTAGCATGTGAAAATATTATATCTTTTATGTTATTACATGTAATTACATGCATATGCATATAAAATATACATATAAAAATTAGTATATATATATATATATATATATATATGTAAAATTTTAATAAATTTCTTTTAATTATGACTAAAAAGTGAAAAATAGATAAAAAAATCAATAATTCTGGAAAGTAATTTTCTTGAAAACGAAATCTAATTGTAAAGTGTAACTAATTATAAAGTTGTACATGAGAGCGCGCTCCACAATTTTCTTTTAAATCATGTAAAAGCAATTTTCTTGAAAATAAAATTATATTTTTATTTTTTAGTACGAATTGTTTATTTTTTTGTTTCTGTAATTTATTTTTTTAAAGAAAAACATGTATTTAAAAATTTAAAAAAAATCTGATGTGGACACCACGACTTTCTTATACGCCTATTAAATCACACACTCACATTTTTTTTTTTTAATGAAAAATACATAAAGTTTTATTTCATTAATAGCTTCTGATAGTTTTTCAATTTTTTTATTTTTATTGTTATTACTGATTATTTACAATTTATTTATATATATATCGTAATTATTAATAAATCAATATATTTAAATTTAAAAAAAGAAGATGAAGTCGGATTCAAACCGATGTGCCTTCCCCTTGTAAAATCCAAATATTTCATTAATTAAAATTTTATTTGGCTATAACTCTGGAATTAATGAAAATAAGTATCACTTATATTGTTGAAAAGCCCTCAATTAGGGATTACTAGTTAAAATAAAGTGTAAAATCCATTTTTTTTTTTGTATTTTGGGATTTTTTTGGACACTTATGATCCAGTCAAAAGGGGAGGTGAACCTCCCCTTGCAATCAAAAGGGAAGGTGAACAACTCGATGGTTCAACAGCCCTAAACCCAAAATTTCAACATCCTACGGCTGCTAATCGCTTTTGAGTTATGTGAGACATATACGTACGTACAGACATCACGCCGAAACTAGTCAAAATAGATTCAGTGATGGTCAAAATTGATATTTCCGTTGAAATCTGAAAACCGAAATTTTTTGGGATCACAATACTTCCTTTACTTCGTATAAAGAAGTAAAAATTATAATTAAATTACAGAATTCGTATTATGCAAAACTTATGAGTGGCAATTACGAAAATTAGTAATTATTACATTATTTTTCGTTGATCTGAATTCATCGCTAATCATCTCGAATTGAGATATAATCCTAAACGATGAAAGTTTAGGGGAAGTATCCCCGAAAGGGAAAGTATAAAGAAACAGAAAAAGAATTAGTTCTTTGTACAGAATTTTTTCCCGTTCTATTGATCGAGCGTAAACAGAAGTAGAAATTGAGAAATTATTTTATCCCTCAATACAAAGTCTCACGAAGTGAGACTTAAGGGAAACTTAATTTAGTGAGACTTAATTAAGGGAATTTGAAACTTATCTCTTGTCAATTATAATAAATCTTTTCTTATGATTTGCAATATTTTATAGTCCAAACTGAAGGCAAAAATATAAATTACGACACAGTAGATACATAGATTATATATGTTTTGCAGTAAGGTGTAGTAGTAATCGAATACTAAATACGGTATAAGTAATGAGGAATGTAAGCAGCAGTCTCTCTAAGAAGATACGGTATTTCTATGCTTCTATTGCGCATAAAGATTTTACTATTAAAATTTGATATTTTTATTTCATTATGTACAAGTAGTTTAATTACACGAAACTAATGACAAAGTATAAAAAAAAAATAATGTCATATATATTTTAATTCAAACGAATGTTAACGAATCAGAAAAAAATCTAAAAAAAAAAAACAGAAAATTAAATTGAAATAAGTAAGAGTGAAGGTCTAAATTCGTTGTTTTATTTTTATTTCCTTGTAAAGGAAGTATTGTAATCGGGAAAAGTTTGGTGTTCAGATTTCACCGGAAATATCTATTTTGACCATCCCTGAATCCATTCTGACTAGTTTCGGCGTGACGTCTACATGTACGTATCTCGCATAACTCAAAACGATTAGCAGTAGAATCTTGAAATTTTGGATTTAGGACTGTAACACCTTTTTTGTCCACTACCCATTCTGATTGCAATCGAGTTGACCAAAAGTGCCCAAAAAAAAGCCAAACATAGAAAATATTTGGATTTTTTACTTTTTCATAATGCATTAATTTTATATTTTTCATATCATAAGTGGTAGTTATTTTCGTAGGTTCCAGAGTTATAGCCAAATACAATTTTAATTAATGAAATATTTGGATCTTACAAGGGGAAGGCACAACGGCGAGAATCCGACTTCGTTTCCTCCTTTTTTTTAACTTTTATTTTTAATTTAAATATATTGGAGTATTAATAATTATTAACCTGTTATTGAAAAAAAAAATATGCAAAAAATCAGAAGTTATTAGTGAAATAAAATTTTATGTACACTTCATTTTAATTCAAGCATTTTTACAGAGGTTAATAATTATTAACAAATTAATATATTTAAATAAAAATAAGTTTAAAAAAAATATATATATGTGTATAAATTCGGATATTTGAACCACGGTTATGGATCTGAAACGTTCTCACTTACACACTTAACTACTTGAGCGACGTGAAACAAAATTTACGTATAAACTAATATAAAACGCTGATACGGACACCACAAAAAAATGTGGTGTCACCACAGTGCAATTGTGTAACTGTCCAAATTTTTAAAGAATTGGAGGATCGTATCTAAATTTCTAATGACATAAGTTTAAATGAATTACAGAAAAAAATATGTTTAAGTAATTTAATAGGCGTACAAGGAAGTTAGTTATGTGGTGTCCACATCAGTTTTTTAGATTTACTTTACAGGTAAATTTATCTTAGAGGGTTCCAAAAAATACTGAATATTTTACATGTTACCTACAGCAGTACACGTTTCCCCAAAAGAACAATTTCTGTGATTTTTTTTTTAATTTTCTCAGTTATAATATAATAAATATTGTATACGTTGAAAATTTAGGTACCGTTTTTTTTTTTTTTAATTTCTTAATATTATTGAGCTGTCAAACCAAAATGGGGGAGAAACAAAAAAGCAATGCAGTTCAGTATTATGGATTTGTGTATGTGCCTATTTGATTAATATTTATGGAACAGATGAATTTATAACCATGATACGGTGTGATTGCTCGAGTGTGGAATGGAATGGAACGCAAGGGTATTAGGGGATATGTTATTCCCCTATTAATCGCAGAGCCTGTACACCGATTCCCTCCTGCTGGGTTTTTCTAATTATCTGGCCGCTATTTAATTTTTAATGGCGGTTATATATCTTTATTTTATTTAAGTTGGAAGGTGTTAGGGATTGCATTCCGGTCCTTTGTAGATCAGGTTTTGCGTGTTATTTTAACTTGGGATATTCCATAGGAAATTAGCAAGATATTTGCATCTTTCTCCCGATGCGATTTCCCATCAGTCCGACCACCCACTTGATTGAAAGACAGTATGATTGTCCTCCAAGTGAAAGAGACTTGATTGTTCCCACTTGATTGAAAGACAGTAACACCTGTCTTTCTGTCTTTCAATTCAAGGTGTTACTGTCTTTCAATCAAGTGGGAACGCGTCTGATGGGGCCCTAGTTTTTGAAAGGTGCAATAAACTCCCTTCGCGGAGGAAGTCGCACGTGTTATCTGCATAAAGAATAGTGCTATTAAAATTTTATGGAAATAAGGGGTGAGCTAATTCTCCTTCAAATTTTTGACTAATATCTTGAAATTGGTGCATTTTAGTAAAAGCACCTTGCTGAAATTTAATTTAATCTTCCTCCAGAACCACCACAACTAAACTACAAGATCACCAGAACTAAAAAGAATAATTAATCTAGATCAAGACTTTAATTTTATAGTTATATTAAAACAGAAAATATGTGTTTAGGGAGTTAATGCACCAGGCACATCTTGTACCTCGTGATGAAAGAGAGTTAATTTTTTATTTTGTTTTTGATTCTTTAGGCAATGGTCAATATTAAAATACATCTTCATTAAACTCTCTTTATTAAACCCGTTATTCAAAACCTGATCCGAGGAATCTAACTTTAGCCTGGTCAGTAATAATTAATTTTCCTTCTGAGCTAAGAGCGCCTCAAAGTTTAAACTTGATGATAGAGCTATTACCTTACTGCCTTCCCAAGCTTACAATTCTCATTCGTGGTTTTCTCCCCTACGTTTGATCTTTGTGCGAGTATTGTTTCCTGTCCGCTGTTTAAGGCCAACGACCGATCATTACTATTAAAAGACAATATTACTACTTCAAAAATGTTGTGACAGACCGGTTAAATAAAACCACCTTGGAGTTATTCTTTGGTTACTGATGGGATGGGAAGGCATGAGGTGTTCTGAACTAAGGAAAACAGAAAGCAATGATATCACTGATTTTTGTCCTTAAAAATAGAACAAATGAAAACAAAGATGAAAAATTTCGTTCGAGTAGCACAATCTATTTTTTCTTAATAAAGAAGATGCCAAAGAACCCGATTTCCTTGAGGGATAAGAGTTTAAAAATGTACAACATGATTGAGTGCTATACTTGTTTCACGAGTATTTTTTAGAGTATATTACGTTTTAAAAACAAAATCATACACGGTCTTACTTTCGTTAAACAGGATTTTTATCTGAACGCATTTTCACAAGGATGGATCAAATAGAGGATTTAAAATATGCTTGGATAATTTTGGGTCACGTCTAGTAGGCAAACTGGATTACCAAATTTTTTTTGGATACTACATGGTAACTTTTTTACCTCTGCTCTCCTGAGCTGGATCTGAAATCAAGTTTAGCTCAACTCAGGAGAGTCCTTTAATTCAAACAAGCCTTCCCGCCTATCGGGAATATGTCCGGCACGGCAGGTCGGCTCATCGGTCTGGATCTTTTGATTCTTCGATTCGCCTGCCTCAAAGCATCGGAGAGGGGTGAACCGGGCCCGACTATCGTTCCAGGGACCCTCCTCAGCGGCCGGGATTCGGTCTGTACACTTTATGTTATTAACTTCTACGCCTGCCTCAAACCGCCAAGCGGAGGGAACCGGAACCGACTATGTTATTCCCGGGCCCCACCCAGCGGCCGGGTCTCGGTTTTTTTATCTCTCTTTTTTTATTCTATCTTGACGTTAATGTCTCTTTAGTTTTTAGGATCTCGGCAACAAGGTTCTCAACTATATCCATTCTTCTTAACCTTTAAGTATAAATGCTATTGTATCTGGAGTGACATCCAAGACTCGAGGTCTTTCTCTGTGTTCTTCCCATTTAACACATTGAAATATCGTGTGTTGTGGGGAGTCTTCACTTTCGCAATAGACATCGTTAACGAATTCTCTCTTTTTAAACCTATTCAGCTAGTCACCGAATTCCCCATCGCCGAAGAGGAACTGAGAGAGTAGTATCCCACCTCCCCATGTTTCCTCTCCACCCATGGTCTCAATCTGGGAATTAACCTTCGCGTCCAGGAACTTTTACGGGTCGTGTTCCACTCTTCCTGCCATTCTTGAAATAAAAATCCGGTAGCGTCTTCCTTGTGGACTCGCTTTCTTCTCCGGGCCTGAAGGTGAATGGGTAGTACCCCTTGCTAGTACCCCTGCAACGGCTGTAGAAACAGTTCTACAAGATGATGAAATTTTAAAATTAATTTTATATACTTTTCCTCTGTGTGTTCAGGATGATTGTTTAACAATCATAATGAACATCTATTTTTAGATTTTAAATTCAAATATTTGTTAATATGTTTTAAGCGTAATCATATTTTTCAACTTATTTCGAATACAGTTTATTATAGATGTTTGTTTGTTTATCAAAAACATGAAAATATATATATCTTCCAGTTTAATTTATTTGGAATTTTTTGTATAAAGTACTTTATAAAGATAGTTTAATATATTATACTTTATTAGTAAAAACAATACTTTACATTACAAAAGTGGGTATGTTTTATGGTGTATATTCACACTTTAATCTCTTTTTTTATAGTTTAAAAATAAAAAAATTGAACTTTTCATATATGCAGGATAATTATAAAAAAAAACTAAATTTTATTCTTAAAGAGTAAAGTTTCTTAGGTTGCAGGGCCTTGTTTGTATATAAAAATATTTTTTAACGATTTATTTTAGCATAATCTTATTTTCTGGTTTAATTAACTGTTTCTAACATTAATATAATAAATACTATTACAGTAGTAATACAATCAATTAACATTCTGTGTTAGATATAATAATTAAAATAATATTGTATAAATACTTCACGGACAATTATTAAATAATTAATTGTAAAGTTGTATCAAGGATTTAAGGTAACTATTATATAAGGAGTAAATGTGCAGAGATCAATGTCCTAATAAAGAATTAATTTCCTTTTGATTTTAATTCAAATAATATATATATATATATATATATATATACATTTGTTAAAAAAAAAACTTGTAACTTAATAACTATTCTAAAATAATATTACCGCAATAACAAGCATCAAATCAGTTTTAGTAATATATTTATATAATGTACATGATATGGTAACATATAACGTTGTAGCAACTAATCAATAAGTTAATTAAATTAATTAAATTAATTAAATTCAATTACATTTTATGAAAGGTTGCATAATATATGTTGTAACAGACGCGTATCTAATTATTTACTTATAATATTAGTTCATCTTTCATCTTGCATTTCAATTAAAATGAAAAAAAATCTGTGGTGTCGTTTGACTTTCTTTTTAAATCCAGTATTATTAAAGATAGGATATATAAAATAAATCAAAGAAATAAAACTTTCTTTAAGACCGGAAAATTAGCTAAAATATTAAAACTGTTTTCACAAACAAATGTAACCAAAAAAAAATCACAATGGAAAATTCGGTAGTACAAGTATATATATATATATATATATATATATATATATATATATATGTTGGCCTTTATGTATGGATAAATATATCCAGACCGCCTGAACATTAAAACTTGAAATTTGGCTCAAATATATATATATATATGGTGTATTGATAACAGAAGAACCAGTACAATGGGTTTCTTCCAGTTGCGAAGAAAGAGAGAAAGCGAAGATAATGAAAAGAAGAATCCAGAAGGAACTACAAGGGATTCATTTTTCAAAACAACGGGTCTGTTTAATAATTTATTCTTTGTAATACAGACAAGGGCACTTTCAAAAGCTCTTCGACCAGAACTGTTTCCGGATCGGGAAAAATTTATAGAAAAAACGTAAGGGCGTGGACGATGAAAATTATTACACTTCAACTGTTAAGGGTTGAGGCAGGTATGGTTTTTCAGGCCAGGATATATAAATACTCCCAAAGGACCAGAGAACAGAGTCAGCAATACTGCGAGACCGTGTTCGGCGCAGTCGTAATAACAGCGATATCAGTAACGTGTGGTAACAGTGAGTGAATAGTACGTCACGAGTATTCCAATGTAGACAGTGAGTAAGAAGTTGTTTGGTGAGTTATTGATAAACAGTAGTGAATATGACAGTATTATATTCATTCATAAAGTATAGAGTAGTTCTTTTCTAAATAGTAACAGTAATAATACTTGCAAAAATTTAATTGTATAAAATTTAGACTTTCTAGTGGTATCTTGTCATTAATCTGATACTATACAAGTTTGTAGCTATCATTATAACATTTTAAGTAAACTGGACATTATTCTGGTCTTCTTGTTCTGGTAATTTAACTGTTATTAAATAAATCTTATTTTATTTGAATTACTATTTTGTATATTATATTTATTTATTGTTATTATTATTATTATTATTCAATTTTCTACGTTTTTAAAGTAATAAATTGTATTAATGAAAAATTTTTAATTTGCTAATCTTAATATCCTTGTCGAACCGCGAACATGCGACGATACCATTAAAGTTTGAGCTTAATCAGAAACGAGTGTGAAGTATTTTTCAACGTTTTAAAATTTTGGTTTTTTGCGCCCATCGTAGGTTGGGCCCAACTTTTACTTTAAGTAAAAGTTGTATTCAATTTTTACCCGGAACGATCGACTGTACCCATAATAATTTTTTTTTTTTTTTTTGCAGATTTTACTTAATATTTCTAATCCATTAAGCACCAAATTAGACTAAACTATTTCTGTCCGTGAGTTCCTAATGGTATAAATTTTTATTTCCATACAAATAAAGGGATACGATGCTGCACTTTATTTCACATTTTATTCGTTTTTTCTAACACCATTAAAATTATTTTATATTAAAGGGTGAAATTTTAGAAACATATTTCCTTACAAGGGAATCATACAACGGTATATTAATTTTTACACGAAATAAAAGTTGCTACAATCGGCGCTCTGTCTAATCTCGTGAAATATCACCAGAACCTTTATAAACAACCTAAAGAATTAATCTTTAAAATTTTCTAAATAAATTATCTAAAATATTATTCCACTTCATATTTTATAATTGATTTGATCGATTTTAAGAAAAAATAATGTCATGAATATTTAAACTAGCTTATTTGAAATAAAAATTTGTCAAACCGAATTAAAAATTTTTATTATGCAACCCTTTGTTGAGTTTTAAAGTTATATTTATTTTAAATGTTTATTTTTATTTAGAGAAAATAAAAAGGCCTGAAAAAAATATTTCGCCCACATGAATTAATTTTTGTTCATAACAAAAAATGAAAAACGCAAGAAGCAAGCATATTGATAAGATAAGAAAATTAATGCTGAGTAAACACTACCAATAAGTGAGTGCAGCTGTTACTCATAACCTAGCCAACCGATTTCGATTTTTACTTTTTTTTTTGTACAGTTTCATAGTCAGTTTCTTCCAGATTGTAAATTACGATTTTGACGTGAAACGTCTTTAAAATTGCACCGAAACATACGGGTACCAGAACAGATATTTGTAGCACAACCAAAAGTTCTATTTAATTTTGCATTAATAACTTCTTAACTATTAGTCACAGAGACGTAAATGCGGTGTCATTTTATAACTTACATGGTCAGCGCGCCGATACAACTGTGAGTTTGCGTCACTGGCGAGCGGGTTGTCGGGGAGTGGCTACAGCCCTGATCGGCCAAAACTGGCGCTCTCGCTCATTTCCATTCAGTTCAATTCAAGACTTAGACGTGATAGCGCGGTGATTCGTGTGTTTTTATTTAGAGTTTGTCGAGATAGATCGATTTAAGTAATAATAAGTGTATTTTGGACTATAATTGTGTGTAAAAAATTAATGTAAACATTTAAAAAAATATACAAATTCAATATATCAGCCTCAGACCGCGCAAAAGCCAGCCGGAAATATAAATTAAGCATATCATTGGAAAGAGGAAGTTATGGGCCACGCACAGGTACCCCAATGTTCGGTGTCGAGCGAACAAGACTATTTCGGGAGCGTCGCAAAGCTGGCACGGCGCGTGCACCACTACCGCTGCTTATTATGCCTTCTGTCTCTTACTTCTCATATCAAGATCAATGTTGAATAAAATTATCATCGAATATTAGTCGAAATAAATATCATATACCATTTAGTGTCTGTTTTATGTTAAAATTAAATTTAGTACGCAGTCAATGTCTCGTTTTTATTTCAATCCAATACACTAAAAGTGAATCGCTGACATACAGACCGACCAATTTATCCGTAGAGTTTGGCCAAATGAAGGAACTAAAATTTTCCATTAAAGACTTTCAGTTTTGTTAAAAAAAAATACGATGGTGGCTCTCCCATTTAACCTTGCAGATAAGTTGGTCGGTCTATAGCTACTTCATCCTTGAATGAAGTTCTTCCGAGCTGTGTAACGTTCTTCCGACCTGTAACGTTTCACGTTAAACCGATATCCGTGCGCCGTGACAAAGTCCCACACAATTTTTTTTTTAATTAAAAATTGCGTGATCATATTAAAGGAAGTAAAATTTCTCGATTAGTTTAGAATCGAATGTTGGGCAGGCATTATAAATTTCACTTAACAAGTGCGGAAATAGCACAAAAAAGAATAATTAGTATTACAGATTTTAAAAGCAGTCTCAACCCATCTCTTGATGTTATATTCAGTTTTTTGAAAACTGAATATTTTCCCCATAAACAATCTATACAAATACAAAGTATTAACAAGTATTTTTCTATAGTTGTAAAAATCATAAAATAAATAATGCATGCAATACAATAAGTATGGATGCTGAAAATACAAAACTCCAGACAGTATTTAAATAAGGGTTTCGAATATCATTTGTCTATTTATGATCTAAAATTTATAACATGTTAAACAATAGTATAAAGTATATAACTGTTGAAAATATCTTCATTAAACTGTTAAAGAACGGGTTGCCAATGTTTGCCAATCAGGACACCAATGTTTTGTTTTCTAAATTAGAATGATTAAATTAACATAGAACGAATAAAATTAAAATAGTGTTCAAAATTTACAATTTGATCAAAGGTTTTGTATTACTGTTGTGAATTCAACCATTAATATGCCGCTCACCATCTTCTATGTAATGATTAATAATATGAACTAGACTCGATGGGACACATTTTAGATTAATTATATTTAAATTAGGCTATCTTTTAAGATTCATTTATTTATTATTACCTTTGGCACTGGAGCTTCAATGTTGAACTAGGTATTCCAGAGAATGAAACTTTGTATAACTATTTGTAAAATAATTATTGGAATAAATTTAAATTTGAATTCAGTTTCTTAACACCTCACCAGTTGCGATGTTGTCTTTTTTTTTAATGTGATAATTTTAAGGTGATAATACGAGTAGTATTGAAGGACTTCTTTAAAAATCATTTTTTTTTAATTTTATGTGATTTTAAATGTAAATAAAATTTATTTTATAATTCTTAGCAATTAAAAAAAAAAAAAAATTATTTTTAAAGAAGTCCTTCAATACTATTCGTATTATCACCTTAAAATTAAATTCAGTAAAGAAGATAAACTTACAACAGCTATTAAGTTCATATCTTTAAATAATTAAAGGCGATATAATATTTCACGAATTCAGGATGTCTCACGAAGGAACGGAAAGAATTTCAGGATACGTTCTTCAAGTGAAAATAAAGAAAAGATTTCGAATATAACATGTATCCGAAAAAGCTTCATCTTCAAGTAACAGCTTGCGAAAAGTAACGCCCTCATTTTTTTTTCCAAGGATGAAATAAAATCTTAAAAGATTAAAAAATAAATTTGATGATTTTTAACCTAAATATTTTTGTCCAAGAACTGTATTTCTAATAATCTTTCAGAAAATTATAGTGAAACAAAAAGAATTGGTGTTGCAACACAAATTTTAGGTTTGAAAAACAATATTTCGTTAAATTTCCAGTAAGCCAAAAAAGAGTTTGCAAAAATTTATCTAACTAACCTCAACTTTATCTAAGTAACGCCGGCCTCCGTGGTGCGAGTGGTAGCGTCTCGGACTTTCATCCGAGGGTCCTGGATTTGAATCCCGGTCGGGCATGGCATTTTTCACACGCTACAAAACATTCATCTCATCCTCTGAAGCAATACCTAACGGTGGTCCAGGCGGTTAAAAAAAAGAGGAAAAAGTAACCTCAACTGAACAAGAAGAGTTTAAGAAATTTGAGTATCATTAGAAACAAAACAGATGGGAAAGTTGCAGAAAAGTACTTTATTATAATTTTAAACCGAAATATTATTTTCAAATACCAGTATTTGAAAATATCTAGAAACAAAATTAACTATTAAAAATACAACAATTTAGTAGCATTAACTAAATTCTATGTTAAAAGTATTAAGAAATACATATTTATTATTTAGAAACAATTTTTAATAAATGAATCGAGATTTTTATTTTTTAAGTTGCTACATCAATTTTTATATTTTATAATAATTTTCTATCAGATTTTTAAAGATATCGTTCAGATACTTGTTTAATTAAATTTTTTCAGATCAAAAACCAAATAAATCTATTAAATTTATCTCCGGATTAAAATTTCAAGAACATCACTATGACTTCATTTTATTCGTAGAACACAAATTTTTTGCAAGATATAACTGGAAAATGAAACGTTCCTGAAGTCAATTTAATATAAATTTTTCTCTATTTTCATTTGTAGAGCAAATTCTCATGTTTTACACACACACACACACACACACACACACACACACACACACACACACACACACACACACACACACACACACACACACACACACACACACACACACACACACACACACACACACACACACACACACACACACACACACAGACAGACAGAGAGAGAGAGAGAGAGAGAGAGAGAGAGAGAGAGAGAGAGAGAGAGAGAGAGAGAGAGAGAGAGAGAGAGAGAGAGAGAGAGAATCAGTACGAGGGGAGCGCTAATATCATACACGTATTACGGTTTGAAATAAGTTCATCACTGAATGAAATGTACTACTTGTTTCTCCACGGTTAGACCTTCAAGGATCACGCAAATATCATTTCATGTAGTTTTTTATTTTTTTCCAAAAGCTCTTCATTCTTTCGGACCGTTTAGCTCTTCTTTTTCAGTCCATTTTCCTCTGCTGAGTTTTTTTTCACCTACAGGTACCTTTAATTCAAAATGTTTCTTTCTATATTATTTTCGATCTAGTGTCATTTTCAGTAATTTTGAACCTTTGTAATTCCAAAGATTTTTGAAGATCTATTTGTTTAGCCTTGATTAGTTTATTTGGATCATGTGCCGTCCATAGAATTTTAGTCGTCGTTTTCTTATTGTTACTTCCAGGTCTTCAATTTTATCGTATATCTCTTTATTTTATCTCGGTCTGCGATCTTCTTTTGTTCTTGCCATAAATTCTTTTAAAAATTCTTCTTTCTATCTTGAGTAAATCCTCTATTCCAGTTATTTTTTTACTTTCCACTGGTCTTCCAATTGTGATACAATGCCTTGGTTTTTTCATTTATAAACTTCTTTTAATTATAAATATTGTTTGTGTAAAAGTTTAGCTGTTCTAATTTGTGTTTTTCGGTCTCAATCACGCATTTATTTGTTCCGTTTCTACTAATTATTTCTCCAAGATATTTAAAATGGTCCGTGATTTTAATTTTGCCATACATTATTTGTATACGATAGAAACAATGTATGTTATACATTGTTTCTATCGTCTTTATGGAATTTTTGTTGGCACCTGACATCATTTCTGTCTTTCAAAAGGAGATGTGCAAGCCTGTTTTTTCAGCTACTTCTGTGAATTGGTTAATTTTGTTGATTCCCTTTTGTTCTGATTCTGTAAAGAGTGCTAAGTCGTTGGCAAAAGTTAGACATTCAATCTTGACGTTCTAGTTTTTTTTTCTTATTTTTTCACTTGCGTTATTATTTTCCCAAAAGGTTATCATGACTTTATCTAAAATTAAATTGAAAAGCATTGATGAAAGACCATCTCCTTGTCTTAGTCCAGTTTTTATTTGGAATGGTAGCTGATTTCACCTAGAAACTTGGCTTTAGATACACTGTTGGATAATGTGAGTTTATATTTATGGTTTTTTGGTCAACTTTGTATTTTTTAATGTATCAAAAATGTATTCTCTATCTACTGAATCGTAAGCCTTTTGAAAATCAATAAAATGAAAATTATCAATAAATGTTAATACTTACAGTAAGAACTATGACAATATAATAGATATAACTGCACTTACCTGAAAAAAAAAAAAAAAATAGCAATCAGTTTCCATAAATATATTATTAATATGTAAAAGTAGCATACAGAATAAATTGCAGATTTTTATTTTTTTAAAGAATCTGCGGTCTTTTCTTTATTGATCGAATGTTATAGATATAAATTGGATATATTGTTAACATGTAAAAATAAACAAAAAAATCAGTAAAATTAACTTTAAAAAGATTAAAAATTCATCATATTTTTAAAGTTTTTAATTATATATATATATATATTTTATACTTATTTATAGTCGCATGTAATGTAACAGTACCGGTAAATTTGTAGTCTTGAACAAACTTAGGTCGACTACTCCTGAGACTTGTGCTTAATTGAAACCCAACCACCAAAAATTATCCTCGACCTAGTATTCAAATCCGAATAAAAGTAACTTCCTATTAGAATTTGAACCTGAGAACTTCGACTAAAAAACTAGCTGATTTACGACGAGGAGTTTACCACTAGACTAACCCGATGGGTTATTATAAATTTTAATTGAATTGAATTTTATAAATAAAAAAAAAAATTGCGTTTTTCAAAACAAGTAATATGATCGTTTTCATGATAAATTTTGAGGGCGATCTTGGCTATAAAATTAATAATTATGAAAAATTTTGGAATTCCACTCAAGAATAAAATGCATAAAGAGATAACACACTATTTCATATTGCTGTAGACGTTATCAGAGGAATACTTTCGCCTCAATCTTTTTGGGTTCGCTTGAAGGTAAATTGTTAATAAGTGATAATGGAATAAAATTCTGTTATCAGAATAACATTTAATATGAGATTCTATTTCATTCAGAAGTAAACTTTTCTAATCCATGCCTCTACACTAAATACAACCTTTAAAAATAAAATCGTTAAAAAACTGTTTACTGCGACAAAAACAATTAAAAAATAGTTGTATAATATACTACTTTAAACTTCTGTTTTATTTGCAAAATATTACAATTTTTTTTTTTTTTAGGATCATTATAAAAATACTTTCAACATACTGTTAAAAATGTAGGAAACATTTCTTCAGAAATTATGTGACACCTCAAAGTTTTAAATTTACCTGAATATAAACGAGAAGAAACAAAGAATTTGATTCTAAACCTAGAATAACATGCAAAATTTATGTTTAAAACTTTTTTTTTTAATCAGATATATGTTTCACCCTTCCTCCTTTATTTGCAAAAATTTTGTCAAACATTTATTTTATAAGAAAATTAAAATGAAAAATAATATTAATTTTCATCCAAAGGATCTAACCTACAAAGAAAAATTAAAAAATTGTTAATAGCTTAATTTGGTCTAAGGAATAAATATAATAATAAATTTGATTAAAATTGGATAAGTCATTAGATTTAATGTGAGAAGAGATTTAAAATGATCTATGATTAATAAAAGATTGTTTTACATAATAGATTTATGCTTAAAAAATGTATTCCTAAGGCGAACCTTGTGTGTTCGATCGTAAGAACCTCATGGATACTACTGTGTGTTGTAAGTTCGTTTTCTTGTTGACGAGATAACTTTAATATCAGAAGAACTCAGCTTTGGCGGCAAAAATTTTTAAAAACTTATTTTACTATTTGCTTGAGACGTTATCATATTTCGTCATATAGCTCGATGAACGGAATAAAGTGTCTATATCTCTCTCGTTCTTCAACAAATCTTAGGTGTTTCCTTCTCTACGAAAACCCGAGATGGGCCATCGACAATACGGCTATATGTTTATGTAGAAACCGCCAACAATTTTCAAAGACATTCTTCTACCAGATCTACCCATGATCAAATCCATTTACCGTTTCGATCAAACTCCAATTTTCTTCTACTCACACAATTTTCACGATATTCTTTAACTATCCGTTCGACATGTCATCGAATCATCTTAAATTTATTTTTTAACTACTTCTTTCAGCAAACAACAGTCTGACCATTTCAAGTTATTTTCCTTCTGGTTTTCTTAATCGAATTTTAAAATGTTATCATTGATCTTCGGAATTTACTTCTTTTTCTATTATTTAAAATCTATGCGTCCGATGTAAACCCCAGGGGTAGAAGTAGTCAGCTGTTTAAATTTTTAAGGGCCTTTCACGACCATAGAAAAAATTTTACATTTGTCTGAACGTTTTATATCCTAGCTTCCAGTTTCCTATCTGTTATTCTGTCTTCTGTTAGCTCTATTCCGATATAAGTGAATTTCTTAAACCTGTAAATTTCCCAATCTAGTTCCACTTTCATATGGTTTCATTTGTTTTAACGAGTCTGAATTATTATCTTGCTATATGTTAATGATCATTATTTTATTTTTTCTTAATTGCTTCATTTTATTTATTGAACTATCCTTGAGTTTATCCTTCCTCTCCTACGTAATTACATTACGTTTGTATGTAATAAGGAAATAATATATATGATTATGGTTCTTTATTCAATTTTTGTTGTTTCATTATTTATGTATACAATTTATGAGTAATAACATACTTCCTTGACACAATTTCATTTTTCTAACTGTAATTTCACCCACTTCTTGATAGTATCATAAATTTTTTTGATAATATCAGTGACTTTCTTCTCTATTTTAATTCTTTTTGATACCTTTCTAACAACTAACCCCTTTTTGATATACATAAGTAATTTCGGACATTCCCATTTATTTTCATAGAATTATTATTTAAAATTAATAAATATTTTTAAATTATTTACAATTTCATTAAAAATATATTACCAGATTTATTCCGAATCATTAGACTTATTGTTTTTTAATCGTTAATAATTTATAATATTAGAATAAGCACAAATGTTATATGCAATAAATATTTAGAATTGTAGCAACCGTAAGTTTAGTTCACAATCTTACCAACGATATCATCAGTTTTTAATACAATACTCAAAAAACCTTGACGTGATAAATTAAACCAAGAGTTACGGGTTACTAAAGCAATTGATACTACTGTAACCACAAGCAATCAAAATCGAAATATTACAATCGAAATGAGTGTCAATTATTAATTTAAAAAATGTGCATTTAATGAAGTAAAAATAAAGCTGGCAATTGTATGGCCTTTTCTGTCTACACCGGTCAAGGATTAACTGATAAAAGTATAATTTTATAAAAGTAATAAAAAAAAATTGCTTCTCATTTTAAGTTCGAAATACATGTCAAAGCTATTTTAATTTTAATATCTATTTAAGAAATGAAGAAATATAAATAAAAAAACATTTTTTTTTTTAATAATAAAAATTAAAGGAGTTAGAGTTTAAACATATAAAATAGAATTCATATTTTTTAGGGATGGGGAAAAATTTTAAGAAAGATTTATTTATAACAAAAATATTTATATATATATATATATATATATATATTCTCTATAAATATTATATAAAATATTCATGTACAGGATGATTCAAAGAAACGGGAAATTTAAACAAATTAAATAACGTTAATGAAAAATTATTTTTAGAAAATGAATTTTATTTCATGTAATTGTACAAATTTTGCCATTTTAGGATACATACATTTTAGTTTATTTTTTAAAGATGACATATTGCAGGTGACCTCCTCTTCTACGTAAACACTCACGAAGTCTCTTCGTTAAATTGTTCATGGTTTGACGTAACATCTCAACTGGAATTTCCGCAATTGATTCTCGGATCTTGCCTTCAGTTCTTCCGTTGTAGCAGGTCTACTGTGGAACACTTTGCTTTTAAGGTGACCCCACAAAAAGTAATCGCAAGCTGAGAGATCAGGTGATCTGGGAGGCCATCTAATGTCACCATTTCGTGAAATGACACGTTGTCCATACAATCGGCGTACAGCTGCCATCGATATTCGTGCAGTATGTGACGTTGCTCCGTCTTGTTGAAACCAGGTTGTGTTATGAATTGGTGGAAATCTCTTTTGTTGTTCCACAACAAAGGTTTCAATCACGGCTACGTAACGAGCCGACGTCAGTGTAATCGCAAGACCGTTGTCATCCTCAAAAAAATAAGGGCCTATAACACCGTAAGATGGCATAGCACACCACACGGTCACTTTCTGGCTGTGCAACGGACGCTGGTGTAGCTGCGTAGGATTTTCTTGTGCCCAGTATCTGAAATTTTGCTTGTTAACAAATCCACTGAGGTGACAATGCGCTTCGTCTGACATCCACAGTTCGTGAACTAACTCTTCGTTATCATTTATCTTCTGAAGCATTACATTACAGAATTGTGGTCGCACAACTGCATCGTTCGGTTTCAGTTCCTGGACGATCTGCAACTTGTATGGATGGTATTGCAAGTCCTTCACTAACAATTTTCGAACACTTAAACTATGCAATTGTAAAGTTGCTGAGAGACGACGGATTGACCGATGTGGACTTCGTGTGACAGCATCTTGTAAAGCTTGAACATTCTGTGGTGTACGGACGGTTCGATCACGGCCTGGAGGTTTCTTTTTCATTGCCGAACCGGTTTCCTCAAAATTAGATATCCATGTTTTAATTGCATGTGCTGATGGAACACGGTCGTGCCGTCCCAGGTTAAAATGACTGCGAAATTCTCTACGCGCTCCCTCCACACTGTCATTGTTTTTGTAAAACGCTTTGATAGCAAATTCACGTTGCGCACCACTCCAAGGATCCATGACAACTAAATGGCAGGTTAGGTTAGAGAGGCTGGCGCCACTTATCAAGTGGTACCAATCGCCCACGGCTACCAACACAACTTTCAAAATTTCCCGTTTCTTTGAATCACTCTGTATATTAAATATTAATATATATTTATATTTAACTAATTTGTTAAGGAAAGTGTTCTTTAAATCTACCACTCCCTTCAATAAAGGCTAAAATAAGAAAACAAAAATTTTAAAAAACCTTTTCTGCATTTTAGGTCCGAGGTCTATAATTAAAAAAAAAAATTATAAACATTTCAAAGCTCAAAAATGTTTAAAAACGTTTAAATCGAAGGAAGATAAGAGAAAAACAATAAGACAAAAAACATACAGTTCAATTGTAAGTGGCGGGGATTTATTTAAAATAAAAAAATGAATTGTATTTTTTTATATACGCATTGTAGATAATAAATTTGCTTTAATAGATATTTTTATAAAATGCCTCTGAAGAAAGTCTAGATTAACGTTTTCATGATATCCCCACTCCTTTAACCAATTATAAAAAAAAAAATAATATGACCAATGCTCATATATCGAATAAATATTTGAGCCAAATATGCAGAAAATCAGTTACGTCGGTCGTAAAATATAAGGCCAAAAGCAGTGCGATACACAAACGTACGCTCATAAATACATATGTTTTTTAGTCTAGATTAATCGTTCTCAAAGTAGATGATATTTGGAGCGTTGGAGACCTTGTAGGGGCGGTAGAAGGCCCACAGAAAATTGGAGGCGTTCAGGCGGTCTAGGAAGCCCGCTAATAAAACAAAAAAAAAAAAACAAAAAAAATGCAAAAATTATGTTTTCCTGATAAAATTATATTTTATGATAAAAAAATGATTGTATTCAAACTACTTTAACTTTGCAACGAAGAGCTTAGAGGGACGAATAAAGAAAATTAAATCTCGAACACTCTACTCTTTAACATTATACTTCAGATTTAAAAAATCATCAAATTAAAAAAGAATCGGTGAGAAGAAAAGTTTTAAAAATTTGAAAGTTTTTTCTTCCTGTCTGATCGAGCGCATGGGGAAACGAATTTTTTTCAGTAAACTGGATTAAAATCGTTTCAAAAGATTAAGAATTTAGGTTTAATTTCTTTTTTTGTATGTCTCTACGATTTTTCTGAACCGAAATATTCCACTTTAAAAAAAAAAGGCCACTTTTGTCTTTAATGCTGCATAACTCCCGATCTAATCAATGTATTGGAAATTAAAGGGTTTTAATCTAACTATATAGATACAATTGTAATTTTTTTAAAGCAATTTTAATAAAAATACTTCCAAATATGATTAAATATGCGTTTTAATTGTTCTCAACTAGAATTTAAGTTTCAACTCAGAAATAGGATACGCCACGTTTAAAAACAGCAATTGCAACTATTATTTTTAACAGATGGTAAGTTTAATAATTTTGGAGGCGCCTATAAAATTTTTGATTCTCATTGTGGGCGGCGGACGACAAAAGTTTGAGAATCAGTGGTCTAGACGAACTAGTTGATTTTAAAACGTGAAAAGTTTTAAGAAACCGATACCCCATTTTTTTACATGATCACCATACTTTCCTCTTTAATTTAGTTATTTTAGCTATATTCGCCGAGAAAGTAAAAATACTAGTATATATTATTGTAAAAGGAATAAATCTTGCAAGACTTGCGTCTAATAGTTAACGAGTGCTAAAATATCCCATCGGTACAAGCGATGCAACTGCGAATTAGATAGCGGCATTTATTTTTAGAGAGAAGTGAAATTTTATTTGCGACTCATAAGCTGAAAGGTTCAAGCTATATGGAGCATAAATAAGGTTAGATAAGATATATATATATATATATGAGCTTTAGTGTGGGCGAAGTCATAAAAAATCAACCCGCAATAATTCTCTCTTAGGAGGTATCAATTTTTTACACATCATTTCCTCGTTTATATATATTTGATATTTACTATATACGCGCGTAAAAACACCATTAAATTATTTATTCGAATTATTACATAACGGAAAATTTTGAATAGTACTCTGTCGTGCAAAGAAAATTTCACTACTTTTATCTGCCCTAAATACCAGTTAAAATATATTTATATATATTTTTATCTATAATTTTTTATGCTCTTCTACTTTATATATATATATATATATATATATATATACAAACACACACACACACCACATTTTTTCTAAGTATACTTTTATTCATTCAAGCCGTTTGTTCGATTTATAACATAGCTATATATAAGCAGAAACTGTTTAAATCGTATCTAACTGAATAAACCGCATAAATAAACGTCACCTGCAATCGCAACTAACCTACTCTATCAAACTTTATTATAAAAATAACCCTGAATTCTTAATATGCTCTAAAAAATTTTCTGTCAAATGTCAATAATGCAGAAAAGTAAGTGAAGTAAAAAAAAAATATATAAATAAAGTTTCCTTCATTCAACTTCAACAAACTGTAATAAAATGACATTCAAAATAATATTCTACATATTTTTTTTTTTTAATTTATTTGTAATTTACAATCGAAACCAAAATAAAAATACCGATTCTTTTGTATGAAGTAATTTATTGCAGAATTTTTTTTAATATCATTTTGTCTTTCTTTTTCCTGTTTAGCTTCCGGTAACTACCGTTTAGATAATTCTTCAGAGGATGAATGAGGATGATATGTATGAGTGTAAATGAAGTTGTAGTCTTGTACGGTCTCAGTTCGACCGTTCCTGAGATGTGTGGTTAATTGAAAATCCAACCACCAAAGAACACCGGTATCCACGATCTAGTATTCAAATCCGTGTAAAAATAACTGGCTTTGCTAGGACTTGAACGCTGTAACGCTCGACTTCCAAATCAGCTGATTTGGGAAAACGCGTTAACCACTAGACCAACCCGGTGAGTTTATCATTTTGTCTATAGTCGCATCAGCAATTAAAGTTATTAGCAACTGGAGTGTAACTGCAAATATACTGGTAAACGTGTAGTTTTGATCAGACTTAGGCCGAAAATTCCTGAGACGTGTAGGTAATTGAACCCCGACCATCAAAGAACACCGGTATCAACAATTTGGTATTAAAATTCGAATAAAAGAAACTACCTGTACATCAAGAACCCTCGACTTTGAAATCAACTGATTTACGATGACGCGTTTTTACCACTAGACCAACCCGGTGGTTTGGTAAAAACTTTCCTAACTACTTATATTTATCCTTTAAACTTTTAATTTTCTATTCCTAATGTATATGTTTAGCTTCTAAACGTCAAGCAACCCTATGGCCCAATGAGAAAAGGGTGATATGTAAATGAGATGAAATCTTGTACAGAGGCCGAGCGTTTCTGAGACGTGCGGTTAATTGATTACTAATCACCAAATTAAACCACTACCTACTGTTTATCATTAAAATCTGTAGAAAAGCAGCTTATCTTTACTAGGATTTGAACCGCAAAACCTTGACAGCTGATTTTCGACGATAATTTGACTTCTAGAGAAACTTGGTGGGTTAAACTTTTATAACTTTTTTAACCTTAAAAAAATTGTTTCTGTTCTCTACATTCCTATTAGAAGACAGATTGGTGTAGATTGTTTTTTTTTACCACTTTCTAAATGTGATAGTTATTCTGATGAACAACAAGCATTACATGAAAGCTTATGAAGGACAGTGAACAGCGAGTACTTTTTCCTTGTCTTTACAGATATAAATAATATACTGTTCCGTCTCGTTATGCCAAGCTAATCACAATAGAAGGATTATTATGCGAAAAAAGAGTGAAATAACCGCTCTGTTCACCTCAGAGTCTGAGTCTGTTCAGAGAGTCTGAATGATATATATATAAATCTCGTTATTTAATTAAAAATTTCTTTATATTATAACTATTACAAAAATAAAACCGATTTCAAAAACACACTAAAAAGAGAAAAAAAAATTAAAAGAACTTAAATAATTCTATTTCCAATCTTTTTTTTCTTAACTTTTAAAGTCGCCCCACCAGTTTAAAAACAAACAATTTACCAAAGTTAGCGCCTTCTACTAATGAATAAAATTTAAAAAGATTAGACCAGCATTCTTTTAATCTTATGGTTGGATTTTTAAAAGTTAATTTTTAAAAAACTTCAGTTCATTTAAAATACAAATAAGATTAAAAAAAAAAAAACGATTATATTAAAAAAGATAAAAAACAAAAATTATAAAAAATCAGCGTCTTTATTATAAAGAATGAAAAGAAATGCGGAAAAATGATGATAATGAATTTACTACTAAGTGTGAGCTAAGACAATTTGGAATGCGAAAATACGAGTATATACTCGTGTATATATATATATATATATATATATATTGTTTTACCAGCAGTTTTTCAGTTCATTTTCTTTAAATTTCAGATAGAAGTACCTTGTATATAATTATGATTTCCAGTTACATATACATAATTTTAATTCAGAGGTTTCCAACCTTTTTTGACCGACGACACTCTTCACTGAATGCTCACGATTTCGCGACACTTATTTGTTTTTGATTAATAATAATAATGATGATGATACAGGTAATAATATGTTGTTGTATCTAATTTTAATAATCAGACATCCAGGGTACAAGTACCAATATTTACATGCAAGCGGGCAAATTCTTCTAAATACAAGTAACATATCGAGCGGTGTCAGAAAAAAACAAAGGTACGTGTCTGTAATACCGACCTACTTATACTGGAAGTCCGATTAATAAAATATATATTATTGATCTTTTAAAACTCACCACTAAAGTTAATGTGAAGTCTTTGCTAAGTGTGATCAATAGAATCTCTCAAAACGTGGCTTCATGTTTGACAGGCAACAAGAAAATCATCTTCAAAATATACCAGTCTATTCCTCTGTTTAACTTTCACTATTCTTATTGTAGGAAATGCCGATCACTCATCTATGACGTTGAAACCTGCTTTATCGACTTCTTTGTGATTATGAGTTACTGACATCGCGCATAAATCTAAAAGGACTGTAATGAAGTATCTAGAAATTTTGTTTTCTTGATAGAATCTCATGACACGTTTACCAATTCATTCTTTTTTTTCACTGAGTTAAGTTAGCGGTATTTTTTATGTTGGTCCCACCAAATGTGCGAAAAAGAGAAATAATTTATTTTAACTATGAAACCGACAAGATAGTAAAAAGTTTTGTTATTGACATTTATTACATTACACATTTAGGTGTTTTTTTATTAACTTCTTTTGTCAATTTGTGTAAGCTGATTTTTAAGACTTTCCTCTAGTCTTTGGATTGCTTGGCATTTCTCCCCCCCACCACCCCATTCGGTTGCCCTAAAGCATAAGACCGAATTTCTGTGCCACACACGGCTACTGAGCCTCGAAACAGTATAGCAATCAGTGTCCTAACTAGCTCCTAGAACTAACCTAAATGCGTGAGCGGAATAAGATGGTGCCATGCACCACTCGCTTGAGTGTCCCACCGCCCACTTGTAATATATCACTAAGATGGGTAGGTGCACCCTGTCAACTACTAAAACATATACGAATATCAATAATTAAATTTATCTCGTCAAAGACAGCAATTTGCTGTTTACTCTTCATCGAAAACTATTATGTTAAAAAGTTGGAAAGTTTTTTTTTGTTTAAAAATTACGTTTTACTACAATTTGATTGTCTATTTATCAGGTACTCAACCGTATCTTGAAATAATCTATATTTTAAACACTACAACACCGTACTGATTCACGTATTCACATAATAGTTTAGTATTTATATTTTCCATCACACGGGATAAAATATTCACAGGATTACGGTTACTTCCGTGGAGAATTTTTTCCCTTTTTTTTAATCCTTTAACTTTTCATAGGGATGGCCACTAAATACGTTACTCACCAAATAGTTCCTCAGCCAAAACCAAATTAACCAGCGATTTCAAGGGCTAAGAATTATCGCCGTATCAGGAAACAATTTTTAATCAGATTCATTGATCACTTAACCGGTTTCCACAACTTGTAAAAATAGTTGCAATTCAGCTTAAGGAGACAAAAATTCGTCTATTATACGTAGAAACCGCTTTGACATAACGGTAACTAAATTTCTATCTATCGAGATAATAACCATCTTCTATAGTACCTTGGTTAGGGTAATTAATCAACATATTTACCGTTGGTTAAAATAATAAATAAATATACACATTTATCACTTCATAATTAGATATGATCCTTTAATTATATGCCGCTGAATTACAGCAAGTACCGATCCACCATTTAAGCGCTTGAAGCCTTAAACTGGTTGGTTAGCCATATTGTTGGAGAGCCATATCTCTCGGTTAGCTTCCTAAGCATCGGGTAGGAGTCTTTTCTCTTAGGTAAATTACTGATATCGGTTGAACAAAGCAACCGCATTAAGGAAGTCCCACACGGTCCGACAATGCGGCTCTCACCCCATTGACTCGGCGGTTGTGAGTGGCCAATTTTCCCCTTATCCTCTAAGTTACCAAAGGGGCCCTGGTTCCCTCAGTCTTGAAAAATTCCTATGTTGAGGGATAAATCTCCCAACGTCGCAACAATTAACACTCGGTGTATTACCAAGGGGAAAAGTAAACTGAGCATTGTTGCATATATTGACCGGTACAGTATTTCTCAAAATAAATTTTACCGCATCAAAGGTTTCATGGTAAGTATACAGTATATGGTAAGTTGTATACAGACTTTCTGCATAGCCTAAAATTTATTTTTAAATTAAATAATTTTGCAACATACCCCACGGGGCTGAATGATACACCGATTGGTAACAACTGTTTTAATTTATAACAGTCCATTAATGGCAAACATAAAAGGAATTTGATCTTCTACATTGGTGTAAATTGTTTAAAAAATTGTTAAATTGGAGGTAACTTTATACGGGATCATCATATTGGACTTCCGTTACAAAATAAAAACTGAATCATTATTTTGCTATAAATGAAGGTTGAAGAAAGATAAAAAAAATAATAAAAAATAATGGACGGGTAGAACAGAGATATTCTTTTATGGATTTTATTAAAAAATAATTTTTTTTTGTACTCATTGCTGTAATTGAATCTTTTTCATAATAATCATTACATATCAGTTTATTAATTACAATAAATATATCAGTGATAAAAAAAAATTAAAAAAACAGCGCTGGAGAGGTAATTTAATTTTAAGCGTATATACTAACTCGAGTTAATATCAAATGATTAACTCTAGAAATTATCGTTTAGAAAAAAAGTACTCATTTTTCCTTGTTTATGAAAAATACAAAGTTACGCCTTAATTTTAATACAGGCTACCAAAAAGAGAATATGTTTTTATTTTCTATACAGAATAAAAATTACCTTTTAGCAATGAAATATTATATTTCATTTTGGAGGACGTTGATATATATATATATATATATATATATATTATGTAATACGATAAGTTTAAACTACTCCCTTTTTCTCTTTAAACTGTGTTGTACTTATTTTGTATAATATAAAATAATAATCCAATGTAACCAGACGGGATATGAATACATTTCAGTTATTTCCTAATTCTTCAAAAATATCAAATATCATCTGGTTAAATAAACTGGTTCTGAAATGCAATAAATATAATCAAGTTTTTTGATACCATTCTATTTCATAAATAGTATTATTTACTTTTCATAAAAAAATAATATTGAAATGAAGTTTAATTCTAAATGGCAATGATGAGCTGTCTCACGAATTGAAAGAGGTTATAATTTACATAGGTATTTCTCTTATAGTAACATTTAAAATTATTAGTCTTTAAAAATATCTTCTTTTTAATCAAAAGAAAATTATTTTTCGGTAGCAAGGATCAAGGACATTAAATATGTCTAATGGTTGTAGGTGATCTGACGAGATTAATAAAACACTTAGAAGGTTAACAACGTTTTGAGAATATAAAAAAGTAATTTTTTTGCGTAAATTTTCGTTAAGATTACAATTTTTAGATAAAAATTATATCATAATTATTCGTATTAATATCATTATATTACATTGAATTTATTTATTTCAGATACAGTTTATATATGTATCATAACTTGTCCTTTATTTTATGTATTTAGTATTTTCATGAAATCTATTTAATTACATCTCGGCAATAAAAACACCAGAGATTATTGGAGAAAAAATATTTGTGCTGAATATAAGGTTTAAATTTTATTTATTTACGTAATGTGTCCCAGATTTACGTAATGGCCTCCCAGATAGCCTGATCTCTCAGCTTGCGATTACTTTTTGTGAGGTCACCTTAAAAGCAAAGTGTTCCACAGTAGATCTGCTACAACGGAAGAACTGAAGGCAAAGATCCGAGAAGCAATTGCGGAAATTCCAGTTGAGATGTTACGTCAAACCATGAACAATTTAACGAAGAGACTTCGTGAGTGTTTACGTAGAAGAGGAGGTCACCTGCAAGATGTCATCTTTAAAAAATAAACTAAAATGTATGTATCTAAAATGGCAACATTTGTACAATTACTTGAAATAAAATTCATTTTCTAAAAAAAAATTTTTCATTAACGTTATTTAATTTTTAAAATTTCCAGTTTCTTTGAATCACCCTGCACAATACGATTAGAACAATAAATAATGGTTTGTATGTAACTTTAAAAGAAAATTTTATAAGGTATTATATTTAATAAAACAAAAATATAAAGATTGCAATCATATACTAAACAGGAAAATAGTAAAATTAAAAAAAAAATTACATTATAAAGTTTCGAAAAGCTATAAATCTAATTTATCTGAAACGGATATAGATTTAATAACAAACAATTTTGTATAAATAATATTTTTAAAATAATATTTTAATGACATGCTACATACATTGTATTTATCTATAAATATAAATTAATAATTAAATACAACAAATCCATTTATAACATACCTTATAAAATAAACATTATAATTAAAATATTTTTCATTTACTTTTTAAACTTGTAATTATAATATTTAATCAAATTTTAAACAGAAATATAACAAATACATTGCGTATTTTTTAAATACGCGTTAATATTTGAAATATTTTTAATGTTATTTAAAATTTAATACTCTTTTAAATATTTTAACGCTTTCTAATGTTGAAATAATAACGTTAACATACTTTCAACGAGCATACTGTTTGTTAATGAATTCAATATGTATGAATGTGTGTGAACAGCTTTTGTCTCGGATTTTGATTTCGGATTCGGATTAAGGATCGTTAGAGGATTACAAAAATACAGGAATGGACGCGATTGCCCGTCGGGTTCACCTCAAAATAGCAAGAAAAATTAAAATTCTGTAAAAATCATTACGTAATAACGTTATAAGCTATCAAGTTGGTTCAAACACAGTAATGTAAAGTTTTAATCAAATTCAAAAAGTATATAAATATCAATTTTGTAAATCAAGTATAAGTCCTCAACTGCGGAAAAACAAATATTTGAATAACTGAAAAAGATAATATATCATATAAAACCAACAAAACACGAAACAAATAAATTATATTAACTTAGTGTATGTATACAGCGTAAGTAGAAGTCAGAGATAATAATAATTTTGTTAGAAATTAATTAATAATTGAGAGAAAGTAATAATGTTTGTTCGGGAAAGTTTTACGAGACTTTTCATTGGTTTAAATATGAAATACATTAAATATTAAATAAAATAATTAAATGTTTTTACTTCCTTGTACGAAGTAAAGGAAGTATTGTGATCGCTATTTCGGTTACCAGATTTCAACGGAAATATCAAATTTGACCATCCCTGAATCCGTTTTGACTAATTTCGACGTGACGTTTGTACGTATGTATGTATCTTTCAAAATTCAAAAAAGATTAACCGTAGGATGTTGAAATTTTGGATTTAGGACTGTTGTAATATCTAGTTGTTAACTTCCCCTTTTGATTGTAATCAACTCAACCAAAAATGCTCAAAAAAAGCCCAAAATCCAAAAAAAACTTTGGATTTTGAACTTTTTCATAACTGCTGTTAAAAGCCCTCATTGAAAAATTTTCAACGATATACCATTATCTTCATTGGTTCCAAAGTTATAGCCAAATAAAATTTTAATTAATTAAATAAGTGGATAATACAAGGGAAAATACATTGGTTCAAATCAGGCTTCATCACCTTTTATTTTTTTTAACTTTTTTATTAATTTAAATATATTGATTTACTAATATTTAATTAGTATTTCTGATTGTCAAGAAAAATTACGATAAATAATAATTCAATAACAAAAAAAAAAATTAAAAAATTCCAGAGGTTATTAATGAAATAAAATTTTACGTACTTTTCATTTAAAAAATAAATGTGTATATGTAATTTAATAGGTGTAAAACGTAGTCATGTGGTGTCCACATAAGACTTTTTAATGTTACAAGTAATGAGGGAGCTACATTCAAACTGTTATTTTTAACACATCTACTGTGAAAATTTCTTGAATTTAAAATATATGATAAAGACATGAAAAACACAAAAGAATTTAACAAATGTTTATTTTGTACATTACTTTTAATATAATTGAACTCCTAGATATTATATATATATATATATATATATATATATATGTGTGTGTGTGTGTGTGTGTGTAACAGCAAGATAAGTAGCATACATATGTATAATCACAATACGCAGTCATCCTTATATGTATCTTAATCATCTGTCTCATCCTTAAATGTGTCTATGTATATTTCGGAGTTGAAGAAGTCTTTCTCTAGTAATTTTATAGCTACTAAAGTCTCAGTGGATTTCCTGGTACCGTAGACGTTGAATATACCGTCCCGTCTCTATAGGGTTTCAATGCAGATGTATTTCTAAGTCACGCAAACTGAAAGGTAATTTGACTAGTTTTCTGTTAATAAAATATATAAAACATCAGAGTACATTACACATAAGAATACGATTGGTTGTAATTTCTTTTCTGATAATGATAAGAATTACTCTCGCCTTATGATTGGTTAAAAAACAAAGAATACGATTGGTTGGAATTTTGTGTCTGATAATGATAAGAATTACTCTCACCTTATGATCGGTTAAAAAAGAATTTTATTTCGAATCTAAAAAAAATGTATTTTCCGACAAAACGTTTTCGTGTTTTACCCCGTTTTTCTCAAAAACTAAGTGAGATAGAGATTGGGACCACTTTTAATTTAATTTCTTAGATCAAAAACCATAAGGAAGCACCAAATTTACACTTCGATTTGTACCCCAAAAATTTTAACACGGTTTAATTTCACATAGGAAGAAGAAACAGGGCTAAATTTCACGAGCCGAAAGTTGCTAACAAACCGTTTTCTGACCCATGTTTATATAAAGTTTTTTTCTTATTTTTGGCTCTAGAATTATCTCCCGAGACATTGCTGTGCAATTTGGAATCCTTTAGTATATATACACGTATATATATTTGGGAGCAATTAAAATAATTTACTGTTATTTATTAATCTCGATTTTTTCATTCTTGTACTAAGTAAAGGAAGTATTGAGATCGCAAAAAATTTCGGTATTAGATTTCAACGGAAATCTCCACAACCTTAATATATTTATTTTATTCAATTTATTCTATCTACGGACAGTGTGAACCAATTTTATGTATGGTTTTTCATTTTTTTACTCTTTTATCATCTTTCTTCATCTTATATATATATATATATATATACACACGCAGTGTATATCGAAATTATCATATTACGTATCCGATTTTTGTTTTTCTTGCATTTAAAAGTTATAGGCGTGCACAATATACTTTTTTCTGATCAAAAACTAGCAAAAACTAGCACATTAGTATTTTTTGGATTTTGCATACATCACAAAATAAGATTTCTACTGTTGATAAATGTGGAAAGTTATGATCAATTATCTTCAAGATCATCTTAATTAACTATTTTGTTTACTAGGGTAGTTTAAGACACCTTTAACGGTTAAAAGAAAATACTATAAAATATTTAATAAAAAAATTAAATTTTATATTTTAAATAAGTTTTAATTGTGAAAAACGTAGAAGAATATTTCCTCCCTCATAAAGCCTTTAATATTTTTTTTTTTTTTGGCTATTATATTTATTATAAATTTGGCTATCTATGGACTTTGTGAACCAACTTTATGTATGGTTTTTAATCTTTTTACTGTAATAATTTTTAATTTTTTGTGACTATAGCTGTTTTTTCTTACAGTCAGTTTGTTGTTAACTTGATTTACTGGCACTTTAAACAAACTGAAACTCTTGATTTAGTCTGGAAATGTGCTTCTCGGTTTTGCGTTTCTTCATCGATGATGTTTATTTTTTGCATATCTTTACGGATATTGTCGATCGTCTATTTGAGTTCTGATCTAAATGAGGACACATTTTTTGAGTCTTACTTCAATCATCAGATAAATGTAGCCATAGGATTGAATCTTGCGTTTTCAGAGTATATCGGTCAGTTTTTCACATGTGTGTAGATTTCCTTGATGGTGCGGACTTTGTAGTTTTCCTCGGGCTTATAATTTTCCTGAATCATTCTAATATTTATCATAACATATCTACGTAAATCAAATTTAATCTCATCATTAGATGAATTTTATATTCCTAATGGATTGTATTCATTTAATCAGGAATATAATCCGCCATGACGTAAGCCCTGAGAATATTCCACACAGTCTGAGGGAGCCTTAATATGTATCGGTAGTGTTGAATATTCGCAGTTTTAAATTCGCAAGGGCCTAGGTACGTGGCGGATAACATTCTTGATCAAATATAAATTCAAAAAAATATAAAATCCGCCTAGTGATAAGAATGCAAAATTTCGTTGATTAAAATTTCTGCGGATTTGTTTCGCTAACGATAGCGTTAATCGCTACGGATATTTTTGATACTTAAGAATCTACATTTTTAAAAATAAAAATCTTTTAGCTTGTAGAAAAATCCCACGTAAATACCCAATTTTACATGATCAAATCACATGAGAATTTCAAAAAATATAATGCAAAAGTACTAAATTATTTGTGAATTTATTTTTACAATTTAATTAAACCAAGCACTAATCATTGTATAGAATACACATAAAAGTGCCGTTCTTCCTTCTTAGCTGTAGAATTAAGTTATGAAAATTCCATATTTGATTCCCCCTAAAATGGACCCATTTCCATTTATTCCTTAAAAAAAATGAAAAAACATAAACATTTTTTACAAACGTTTGAAGGGAATTGACACTTTGATATGAATAAACTCACGGAATTCGTCGCCGCCGTAGCATGGGATTTTTTACGGTAGTTATTTTTGCGAATATTTCACTTTGATCTATGAGAGACTTAAAAAAAGTTTTAAATCGATAAATTAAAGCGTTAATAAAATTTATTAAACATCTTTCTCTACTCTGAAGGTTAGACTATCACTATATGATTTTATCATATAAATGACGTTAAGAAAGGATGTTCGGTTAAACGGTAACTCGGATAATCGAGGTCTTAATAAAAAAAAATAAGTTATATTTAACCGAATAATGGGTTTAGATTCTTATCGTTTATACACATATTTTGTCTATTATTTGTTACGTATAACCGTAATTTGAATAATCCGTAAAGGATAATGATGACAGTAATGTTACATTGAAATTGTTACACTATGTTGGCAACAAGTAATAACACACCCATACCTAATTTGCAATATATCTTAACACAATTTGAAATGTGACATTAAATTATCGATAAATCCAGAATCTACAGCGGGATATCATTTCGGTATCGATACATAGCTACAGGAAGTTTAGGTAGAATTCAAATCGGCTTCCTTTAAGCGTGATGGTCGGATATGAGCTCACTCGGTGTATCATCAATCACATACCGGGACAGCTGCCGCGTACCGCCTCTTAAAATCTACCGTACCCGCGGTCGTATGCTCAACTTTGGAAAAGAATTCACTGAAGATAAATTGCTTGTTTACTAAAGGCTCAATAATCTACAGTTTACCGTTTAAAGTATTAAATATCATAATCGCTTATAAATTCTATCTTGTATGATGTGAAAAGTTTAATACTCCCTTCACAACTAGGATATTTCAATACAGGACCTATACCAGGACTTTTTTCTATTTTTAGCTTAATATCGTAGTCCTCTTTGTGTAATTTACACTACCATCATTTAGTTATTAAATGTTTTAAAATACATACATACTGCGGATAAGAAAGAGTGTTTTATTAATAAAATAGTAAAACGTATCTCTTTTTTACTTCCTAGTACGAAGTAAAGGAAGGAAGTATTGTGATCGCAAAAAATTTCGATTTTCAGATTTCAACCGAAATATCCGTTTTGACCATCCTGAATCCATTTTGACTAGTCTCGGCGTGACTTCTGTAAATACGTATGTAAGGTACGTACGTAAGGTAACAGACTTGTGCACCTCCCCTTTTTATTGCAATCGACTGAATCAGAAGTTTCCAAACAAAGTCCAAAATTCAAAATAATTTGAATTTTGGACTTTTTCTTAACTGCAGTAATAAGCCCTCATTGAGAACTTTTTAACGATGTATCATAAAATGGTACTTATTTTCATTGGCTCCAGAGTTATAGCCAAATAAAATGTTAATTAATGAAATATTTGGATCTTACAAGGGGAAGGGACATCGGTTCAAATAAGACTTCACCTCCTTTTCTTCACTTTTTTTAATTTAAATATATGGATTTATTAATAATTATTAACCACTGTATGTAAAAAAAAAATTACGATAAATAATAATTCAATAATAACAATAAAAAAAATTTAAATATCAGTACTTATTAATCAAATAAAATTTTATGTACTTTTCATATTAAAAAATGTGTATATGTAATTTAATACTCGTACAAGGAAGTCATATAGTGTCCACATAAGATTTTTTTTATTTTAATTGAAATATGTGAAATTAATTTCAGTACCAAAAAATGGGGAGTAATATACGTACGTGTGATGGCCTATTTGAAACTTAATGACTTTTCACTGAACAAACCGTTTTTTTCTGACGTTTGGGACAGACATTCGTGTAAATGGAGAACTTTTTTGGTAAAATTTTGGGGTCAATTTTCTCATAATTTTACAAATATAATCCCACTTTATATATTAAGCCCAGTACATACGTGCATGTTTCTTACCATTAAAACAAAAATTTCTGGAACACCTATCCTTTTTCCAAAAATAAAAAAAAAGTTTTTACCATTACATATTTTTATTACTTAATTAGCTTTTATGTTTTTGTAGGCATGGTCTGGTTTGTTGTCAGTTTTTTTTTTTTACTTTGAAGTAAAAGGGCAGACAACAAAGTTATAACATTTGCCTGGCATTAGTTATTTATTCTTATATAATGGAAAATAAATGATATATGAAAAAATTTACCTAAGATTTTTTTGGGAGGTGGGAATAATTTATGATAAAGTTTTATTGTAAAATTATAATTATATCTTTACATAAATCAAAAAAAGTTTAAAAATTTTCAAATATTACAATATTTTTTTTATTGTTTTCTGCTTTCCACTTCCAAGATCACCTTCTAAAACGGAATTTTTGATTTTTCTACGTTTACTGTGTGAAATTAGAAAAAAAATTCTACTGACAAATGTAAAACCAATAAAAAAAGTATTATATAAGATTTATTTTTTGAGGGTGGGGATGAAATATATGGAATTTTTTTTTTTTACTATTATTAAAAGCTAATTACATAAAAGTTTATGTATCTTATTATTAAAAGTTCTAATAAACCAAAAAAAGTTATACAAATTTTAAAAATTTAATATTTTTTAACTTTGATCGGCTCTTCTATCCCTTACATTGTCACCAACGTATTTTTTTTGTTGGCCCAGTCGGACTACTATGATGCTTAGGAAAACATAAAAAAAAATTGGTTTCTTTATTTTGAGGTCCCTGGATCATGAAACGTCGAGAAATGCAAAAACAATCTATACCCCATTTTTAACTGATTACTATTCTTTCCTTCTTGCAGCAAAACTCGAGTTATGATGCCAGAAAGGGAAAAATAATTATGCACATGTTTCCGAAGAAAAAATTTAACCGCTTATATTTTTCAAAATTTAAAATTCGAATTTCATACTCGTTAACACGTGTTTAACAGCATTGTACCACTTTTAATGAATCACAATTAAATCACCGTAAGAACTGTGAAACCGACGTTGTAATCACAGTTTATTAATTTACTTGACACACGATAATATTACTGATTAGCTATTAAGCATCACAATAATATTAAATAATTGAGGAAGATTTTGCTTTATTCTATAATCACTTTTTAAGAATAGTTTTTCTTTGAAAAGTTGAAGAAAATTAAAATCAAAAGCTATGTTGTTATTGAATGTATTTATGGCTACATGAAACTCGTAAACAAATTTTAAAAATATTCCCTGTTAACTAAGCAATTTTTTTTACCAATTTGAGCGTTTTTGGATACACATTATTATCGGTAATTTTTCAAGTGATAACTACTTTAGGTAGGAATGACTAACGTTAAAAAAAAGTATTATTTTTTAAAACCAGAGTAAGAAAATACACACAGCAATAAATCGAAATTATCAACTAAAAATTAAAATTAAAATAGTATTTGAAAAAGATAAAAATTAAATATTTATAACATAAACTGTGTAATATCTAATATATTACATTTACCATATGAAAAACGGGTAGATATACTGCATAGATAAAACAAAGGAACTGCACCAGCACTTGTGTGAGTGAATCATGGGAACCGTGGTAAAACTTAATCACAGAACACGCTATTAATTATAAAATACATATATTAATTACGTAAAATTAACATAAAACGGTGAAAATTATAATAAATAAGATACAATAATAAATACATAAAATATCTATAAAAGTATATATATCATAATTCAGAAGGCGTAAATGAAAATTATTTTAGTATATATTTAACCGCAGTGGCGGCTTGCGTATAGGCACTGTGTAACTGCAGCACCTCCTCCTATTCCACTTGATATTATCGATAACGTTTAATATAATGAGTCCTTTTTTATTTAAATCTTTCTTTAAACTTGTACAATTAATCCTTAAGTTTAACATCAGTAGCCATCTCTCAGTTTATGAAAAGATACAAAACCTTTGTATGGAACTGTGCGCTTCACAGTTCCAGCAGTGAAGTATTTGGCTGTTGTGCGCATGCGCACATACGAAGCTGCACGCGAGGCTGCGAAGGCGAGAGAGCACTGTTACTGACGTGCTGGTGAAATGCAATATATTTTTTTTACTCCGCGTGTGTATGGAACGTTTCTTGTTCGTTCCCTTTTCTAGTTTAATCGGTGGAAGGAATATGAAAGTGGTTTAGTTGGTTTTTCAGTAGAGAACAGAAGATAGCGGAAAGCAAGGGCTCTTTGCCAAAGGACAGATTGTCAAATCTATCCAAAACACGCTGGAAGAGCGAAAGAGAAGGGAATTAGTTTTACTAATTATATTCTCTTTTTAATTATATATTACTACTAATTATTTAATTTTACTAATTATGTATTTGTTTCTGTGTATAAAGAAATTTAAGTTTTTTTTTTTTTAGCACCATTGAACTGTAGTGTTCTTATGTGGGCATTTTATTAAGTTATTATCTAATTTATAAAAATATATAGAAATATCTAATATCTAAAAAAAGTATCTGTTTTTAAGCACATTATGGTTAAAACTGTGTACCATATTCTTCAATATGGTAAAGTTTAGAATTAGATTATCCTGCTTCCAGCAATTCTATTTGATTCACTTTTTTGGTTCTTTTATTTCACAGAAAACTTCAGCAATGGCCTTGAAAAGGCCGGGAAAACATTTTCTGAAGCAGCACCCCCACTAATTTTAGCTACGAGCTGCCACTGTATATAAGTAAACAAAGTAAGTGAACGAAGATATAAAAAATTCATGTTTTTTTAAAAATATTTAATTAATATTATTTAAAAATTTATTGACAGAGTAATACTTTTTACAAAAGAAACTCTTTTAATAGTCTTTAAATAAATTGGTGAGTATATTTTAAAAAATAAGGCCCTTTCCAGTAAGCTCTCTTGTTTTAAAGTAATACTAGTAGTACAACGTGTTGAGTTAACGAAAACAGTTCTGTATAATCCGGTTTACATAAAATTATTCTAACCACGTAATGATCTTTGTAGGTGTTATTGTGCGCAGCAGCGCTTAAGACCAGGTGCGAGCTTATAATTTTATTACGAGAGTAGCTGTATGCATACCGGTGCCGAGTATTTAAATAATTCTTTTATTTAAAAATGTCACTTCTTGTAGATTTAGCTCACTTACATTTTCTCATCTAATTTAGCCATATTTTACTCGAGGTTTACATTTTTACAAATAGAGTAGAGTAACCTTCGCAGCTTTGCACGCGCTCTATGATAACTTTTTTTTATTTTTTATTTTATTTAAGTAACCACAGTTAGTGGCGTCCCACATACAGTACAGTAAATTAAAAAATAAAAAAAAAAAAACAAAAAAAAAAAACGGAATTTTTGTAAGCCCAAATCCAGTGAATATCTCGTTTAGTATAATCCGAAAATTGGGAAAATCTGCAATCAAATTTTTTTTTACCTTTTTTCACCTCTTACAAGTTCGAATTTCAAAAAATTTAGAAAGTGGTTTTTGGATATTCACATGGAGATTACACACATCAAAAGTAAAGTTGATATCTTCAATGGTTACAAAAAAATTAAAAAATAGTAAATTTTAGTGTTACTCTATTTTAACTCTTTAAATTCGGAATTTAAGAAAATCGTTTCTTAGTGTGCACTAAGAAAGTAAGAGAAACGTTTATACAAATTTTTATCAATTAGTAGTAGTTTTGCAGGGTGTTAATTATTAACCACTCCTGACATTTTATTTACATAGATATGTTAATTCTTACATTTAATATCATGATATATTTTTTTTATTCATTTTCCTTTAATTTGCTTTGCTACAATAATTTTTATTACCGTTTCATTAAAAAAAAACCAAACATAATATCCAATAAAGAATTGGATATATATGAACATTAACTTAAATGGAATTTATTTAGGTTTATTTTCCTCTTGACTGGATAAAATTAAATATAATAAAGACATATTTTAAAAATATTACCCTTATTAATTTCTTGGGTTAACCAATCAACTAGAAAAACTTATAAAATAAATACACTACGTTTCACTTAGAATTCTCTCAGCTTCCTCAGATGACAATACACATTCATGCACATAATGAAGTGCATGTAAGAGAATTTTGTATGATGTGTGTTTGAATGTGAATTATACTTGTAAAATAAAGAAAATTCTGAAATATAATATAAAAAAACCAAAAAAATTATAAATTAGATAAAGAAAAAATTAAATTCCAACTTTCAAGCATGATCAAAAGTAAATCGATATAAAAAGTCGTCGAATTTTTAAAAAAGACAAAACCTGTATTAACTTCGTTATCAGAAGTCAGAAAAGATTTGAGGAGAAAAAGATCTCTCAAGAGGAAATCCAGTATTGGAAAATTTTCGCATTTTTCCAAAAAGTAAAAGTTTTCCGAACCAAATTAAAAAAAGACGAATTAAGATCCAGTGGTCGGAAGAAAGAAACGGCAAAATGAAATTGATGAAGGAATATTGAACAAACAAAGGGTTACATAACTTTTTCTGCTTTGCCTTGAGACACCTTTATTATTTAAAAGGTACCCATTGGTTTTTAAATATTTTATATTTAAAAGGTTTACTTAACATCTATCAAATAATTTATGAAATATAAGTAGGAAATGTATTTTAGATTTCTAATTTCATTAGAATATCTCAATCCGTTTTAAGATATATTTTTTATTAAAAAAAAAAAAAAAATCTACAAAATGGCAAACAAAGGGGAAACAGAGCGAAGTAGAGCGTTTATCTACATGAAGTTTTTTGTTTATTTTTTATGCCCAGAATTAGTCAGTTAAGTTTGGCCGACACGTCCCAGTACAGCCGTATAGTTATTACCGGTGGATAAGAAATGGCAGAGAGGGGAGATGAAGCGAGATAGAGGATTTATCCACATAAACTTCTTTGTTTATTTTGACGTCTTGAGTCAGACCCTTAAGTTTGTCTAAAACCACTCGGGACAACCTGTTGGAAAAGAAATAAAACAAAATATATGAATACCGTTATGCCCCTTTGTCCGATTGAATCGAAAATCAGGCCAAAATTGGGAAATGTGTAGCCAAATATTTGGGTTAAGTTTCTACATTTTAGTCAACGTGTTTCAAAATATGAGAACTGTTTAGAAATAATGTTGAATATTCTTCTACCCCTGAGTGACTTAAAATGTCGGAATTTTAAACTGGTATTTTCATCGTAATAAATCTCAATTTTCTAAGGCCATCACAAATATTCAGAATGGCAAAACCACCTCTCCTTCTTTTTTAAATTTTTCCAAACATTAACTGCAACCAATGCTCCATATATATATATAATATTTGAGCCATTTTCGAAGAATTTAACTTGTGATGTTTATCAAATTAACCGGAGATGTTTATCAAATTTTGGAAATTCACAAAACAAACGACATCGAAATTTTGGACCAATCTTTCTTTTTTTACGTTTTTACGTTATGATATCTCCATATAAGCTTGAAGCCTGTGTGTGAGATATGAAAATTTTTTAGCGTGTGAAAAATGCCATGCTTGATCGGAATCAAACCCGGGACCTCCGGACGAAAGGCCGAGACGTTACTACCACTCCACCACAGCGATCGGCTGTATCATTTTTTTTTATTGCTAAAAAGAAAGCTGCTATGAAACTGCAACAGAATTACATCCGAAATAGAAAATATAATACAATAGAATATGGGACAATGACAATTATAACAGGTACATATTGGCTAAATTGAAAAGAGTATAAGTAAAATAAAAATATATTATTGGCATTTAAGATAAAAAATTTTGATGGCCTGGTTGGATGTGTTGTCTAATACTGCATGAGAGTTAATATTTGAACTCCCAACCAATTTTACAGGATTCAATGGAGTTAAACGTAAATTTTATTTTATTTTTTTAATAATAAATAGAATTGAAAAATGTCTTAAGTAATACCACAATATATGTGATAAAAAATAATCATTAATTTAAATTCTAAAGAAAATATATGAATAAACGTAAAGGGAATATGACATTCAAGTATAACGGGTCAACACAATTTGGGTAGGTTACTTATTTCATTTAACCTATATAAACTTAAGGTCGTTTTTCAACACACTGTACTTTCAATAATGTTCATTTTTTCCTTACAGAATCTCACTTTTTCAATAAATATAACATTTTTTTTTTTTTTTTTAAATGAATAACTTAACTTCTTACATTTTATTCTTTTCGTAATATAAGAATTAATACTTCTGAAACATGAAACCCTAAAATCTTAAAAAATTAATTTCAAAAATCAGTTAATGAATAATAAAAAGAAAAAAAATCAACAAAATCATACTTTTTAGTAAGATCAAAGTACTCAACGGAGAAAAATATATAAACAATTTATTTAGAAGCCTTACACGATTAGAAAATACCACTAATGGTAACATTCCAAAAAATCAGAACGACCAAAATTTTCACATTCAAGAGTTAAACAAATTTTTTTTTAACTTCTTACACCACCGTTAGGTATTGCTTTAGAGGATAAAATGAATGATAATTTTTGTAGCGTGTGAAAATGCCAAGACTGACCGGGATTCGAACCCGGGACCTCCAGATGAACGGCCGAGACGCTACCACTCGCGCCAAACAAAAAACTGCATCGCATTAAGTGTACCTTAAAATTTTCAAATTTGACAGGATTTTTCTAATGTTAAAAACAAATACATTCTACTAATACTAACGCAAAATGTTAGCTTTGCTATTCATTTAGAGATATGGTAAATACAATTTGGAGGTTAATTAAATTTATCTTTCTTGAAGCTTTTTATGAAGGTTTATTTTTAGTTTATCAATTTTACACGAAATGTAGAAGAAAAAAATCGAATTTTTTTTTTTTAACTTATGGTTATAGAATACTTTTAATATCTCTAGAAAAGGTCTTTGGACGGACTACTCGTTAACCGTTAAAAAAGTTTTTTTTTTATTTTTATTATTGTAACCAACTGATCTTAAGAAGTAACGAACTAGTGACAAAAAAATTGCAACGACTATTCATTGCAACAAGAGAAAAATATATTGCAAATAGCCCCGCCTTTAGAGTTCGTTTCTTGGAAAGAATCCAATATAAATTGAACCAAGCCATTATATATATTTCGTAAACAACTTTTCTAAAACTCAACTTTTCAATTTGCTTTTAAAAATAACTTATTATATTAATTAATTATTGTGTGAACTTAATTAGTTTTGTGTAGATAAATAATAATTCGTTTAAAATTAAATGCAATTTAAAAAAAAAATTTAATAAGTCAAGTTAGTTTTAGTTATAATAAACGATGTTAGTATAAGATTAAATGATATCTTGATATGATTAAATAAAAAAAAAAATTCATTAACAACATATCAATTAATAAATTATTTTACATTTATCGATTTAATATTAACCTCATAATAAAACAATGAATATAAAAAGATTTGTATTTAAAAAAGTATTATAACATAAAAAGCAGTAAATTATTCGTTAAATTTTTATGTTTTGAAGCCTGCGACATATTAAAAATGAAATAACTACCAAAAATTTACTCACACCGTAATTGATAAATTGAAACGATCAAAATTTAAAGAATTTTTAGTTCTTTATTTTATTTTTATTTATAGAAGCGTCAAATATTTTTAAATCATTAGACAATAGAATGTAACTGAAAATGTGCAGTCTTGAACAGAGTTGGGCCGACCGTTCGTGAGATGTGCGGTTAACTGAATCCCAACCACTAAAGAAGGAGGCATTGTCATAAAAACAGAGTCCCGGCTGCCGGAGTGGTGACCCAGGTGCGGTATAGCCGGACCTGGTGGATCCTACTCTGAGGATTTAAGGCGGGCGCAATGTGAGATCCAACCGGCGGGCCGAGACGTGGAGGCCCGTTAGAGTAAAGAACACTCCTCTGGGCTGTGCAATATTTAACTACATGCTCCGGCCAGGGGGGAGAAAAAAAACCACAAAAGAACACCGGTATGGTGTTCTTATTGTCAGGTGTCTAGTATTCAAATTTGAATAAAAGTCGTCACATACGATTTCAAATCGTAGTAACGGAAGTCACCTTTACTACGATTTGAATCTAAGAATCCTTGATTTCCAATTCAGCTGATTTACGACGAAGAGTTTTATCACTAAACCGACCCGGTCGGTGATTTTTTAAATATTTTATTTTTACATTTTTAGTACCTTTTTGAAGTTATAATTAATTTTTTTTTTAAATTTACAATAAAATTTGTACAGAATGTTCTGCCCGAGTGATAAAAATTTCATCTTGATAAAAAATAATTCAAGCAATTCTGAGATTGATATAGATTTACCTCGGCAGAAGCAAATTAAGATTTTCTGGAATACAGGCATATGTATAATTATTATATCTTCAATTTTCGAATAAAAATAATTATCAGTATAACAAGCTGTTATATTACTTTATTTATTGTATGATACATAGATGTGCTGTGTCCCAAATACTAAGACTAAACATTTAAATAATTATACTAGCAACTGTATATTTACGACAGTAAAATTAAAAAGTTCAGTATAGCTATAAATTTTAACATCCATTTAATTTTAACATGGTATAATAGTCCGATTCTTAGAAAATAAAAAACCGATGTGGACACCAGATGACTTCCGTGTACGCCAATTAAATTACATACACACATTTTTTCTAAATGAAAAGTACATAAAAAATTTTATTTCATAAATAACTTCCGATATTTTTTCATATATATCTTTTTTATTGTTATTATTAAATTCTTACATATAAATTTTTTTATTACAATTAGAGATTAATAATTATTAATAAATCAATATATTTAAATTAAAAAAAAAAAGTTAAAGAAAAGATGAAGTCTGATTCGAACCGATGTGCCTTCCTCTTGTAAGATCCAAATATTTCATTAATTAAAATTTTATTTGGCTTTACGTCTGGAACCAATGAAAATAAGTACCACTTATGATATATCGTTGAAAATCTCTCATCGATGAGGGCTCATTATTGCAGTTAAGAAAAAAATCCAAAATTCAACGTTTTTGGATACTTATGCTCCAGTCGATTGCAATCAAAAGGGGAAGTGCAAAACGAGATGTTACAACAGTCCTAAATCCCAAATTTCAACATCCTACAGCTAATAGTTTTTGAATTATGCGAGATACGTACGTAATACGTGTGTACGTACAGACGTCACAGAAACTAGTGAAAACGGATTCAGGGATGGTCAAATGAATATTTCCGTTGAAATCTGAAAACCGAAATTTTTTGCTATCACAATACTTGTTTTACTACGTACAAGAAGTAAAAACAGTAAAGACAAATTCTTAGTTTAAAAAACCTTTATTTAAGTTATTTGTAAGAAGCTTACAACTACACCGTCGGATAAACTTCCAGCTGTATAAATAAAAATTCATCAAAGGAAAAACATAATCAGAATTAAACAACTCCTATATTTTTAATCTCTTCTAATATATTTTTTTGGAAATCGATTAAAAAGTAGGGGGGGAATTAATAATCAGTTAAATTGTATGCAAAGAGAGGAAACGAGATTTTATTTATTTTTCAAATGTTTGGCCTGGTACTGTACTGAAAATCTTTATATTTTGAAAATCCCTTTATATTTAGTTTATTTTATGTGTTAAGATGCACTGAGATTCCACTTATTATCCAGAGATAATTATTAGATTATTTCCTTTAACGTTCTTTCTGTTATTTGTTTGATAATCAGCGAATAATTTAATTTTTATTATTGCATGAATATTACTTTTGCAAAACATAAAAAATGAACAGTATTTTTTTATTTTTTTTATTATTATTTAAATAAAATAAGTAAGCGTTACAAAAATTATTGTTTGTTACATTTAGGATTTTAATTAAATTTTTTTTAACCAATTATTAGTACAATTTTCTGAATGATAAACTTTTAAAAATATAAAAATAAAAATATTAATAAAATCATACATACGTACGAGTGAGTAATTTAAATATATATATAAGCGGTTCTAGTGAGTAAGGGAACGACAAAGTCACGTCGTTATTGACCATTTTAACTATTCAAGTGCAATGAACATCTAGTTTAGCTGTCAGCCAATATGTTTTCTTCCAAACAGCTTCCTTTTATGGTTGTAAAACGCAGACAGACCGAACGGCTACTTTCAAAGTTAAAGTTAACCGTCGGCTTGTATAGAAACAAGCGTTGCCAACAGCCAGTTCAGAGAATAACTTCTCTTGTTCTCCATAAATAATTATTAAAAATAGATTTATTTACTCACCAACAAATGACTTTAATAAAAGGTAAAAATATTAATTTAATTTAAAAAAAAATTGACGTGGACATCACATGACTTCCTTGTGCACCTATTAAATTACACATAAACAATCTTTTAAAATGAAAAGTACACAAAATTTTATTTCATTAATAACTTCTGATATTCTTTCATATATTTTATTGTTATTATTGAATTATTATTTATTATAAAACTATGTTTTATAATTTTTAATAAATATTTAAATTTATTATCAACATTAATAAATCAACATATTTTAATTAAAAAAAAAAAAAAGGAAATGAAGTCGGATTCGAACCGATGTGCCTTCCCGTTGTAAGATCCAAACATTTCATTAATTAAAGTTTTATTCCGCTATAAATCTGAAACCAATGAATATAAGTACCACTTTGATATATCGTTAAAAATCTCTCAATGATGGCTTATTACCGCAGTTAAGAAAAAGTAAAAAATCCAGTTTTTTTGGATTTTGGACTTTTTTGGTTCAGTCGATTGCAATCAAAAGGGGAGGTGCACATTAAAACACAACTAGATGTTACAACAGTCCTAAATCCAAAATTTCAAGATTCTACGGTTGATTGGTTTTAGGTTATAGTACTAGTCAAAATGGATTCAGGGATGATCAAAATGAACATTTGCGTTGAAGTCTGAAAACCGAATTTTTCGGGATTACAATGATTTCTTTACTTCGTACAAGGAAGTATAAATTATCGATTTGAAAATACGCTTATAAGATTTACTAACATAAAACAAAATTATTCTTCTTTTTTTTAATTAATTTGTATGTTACGAATATTAATCGTCTGTTAAGTCGATTAACGTTTAGAATACTTAAAAAAAGACTTTCCTGATTCAACCAGTAATTTTTTATTTTATAATACTTTTCACGGATTCTTCCCTCTTACATTATTCATATACTCCTTTCCGACTACTCAAATAACATTAAAGACTGCCGCTGATACAATAAATTCTAATATTATACTAAGTTGGTTTGGTTAAGTCCTCGGCCTGAAACAGAATAGGCCGAGTAAAAAGTATATAAAATATAATAAGTAGAAATGCCTATTATAGTTGTCATACATGACCTTTTAGATGGTATGCTGCGAAGTTACAGACTGTGCGTTTAGTTATTTATTTGTAGCGATCGAGTGAAACAAAACAAGTTATGTTTGTTTAGACTTTTTTTTTAAATAGATAAAATTAAAGTTCGAACTGTTAAAGTACGTTGTTTTAAAAGGTTTAAACGATGGACATAAAAAATGAGTTACATTTTAGTTTAAAGGATTCTTCCTCTTTGTTTTCGAGAATAAAAAAGTGAGCTGATGATTTTAAACATGATACATTCAGAAAGATGAATGCCAGTGAAGCGTCAAACCGCTACGACCGTTGAAATCATCACAAAATGTCGAATTATATGATCGCCGATTGAAGGTATACGAGATTGCTGACATCGTAAATATTTCGACAGACCGTGTCCTCTTTATTTTACACAATATTTTGGGTATAAAAATATTTTCCCTTGATATTTAATGATGATTTCCACTTTGTGCCGGGTTTTGTTAGGTTTATTAAAAATAAAAAATCCATTCCACTAAACAATTCTCAAGGGTGTTATTTACATGCAATTCCGCTGAATTTCTTCGACATTTTAACATTAGATGAAAGATATAATAGAAAAGATTATACAGCGATCCAAATAGTGAATGAAATCAGGTGAAAGTGTGCTAAAGAAACCGAAAATATTCCATTTGCAGGAAAAGACACGGCTATGATTTTATTGGGATTCTCATGGTGTGGTGCTGATAAGACTATCTAGAAAAAGTTAAGTCCATCCCCGGGGAGTACTATGGTTCACTAATGAGTCAATTAAGATGATGCTAATCAAATGTCCATGTCTGGCGAAAAAGAAAGGCCTCTTTACCCTACGATAATGTTCCTGTACATACGACTCTGATTTTAGCTGAAAAATTTCATGACCTTTGCTTCGAACTGTTTCCAAATGGGCCGTATTCACCGGATTTGGCTCCAAGCAATTCTAAAACCTATATAAATGATCGCTGGACGGAGACTTACTTCAAACGTTAGGGTCGGACTGAGACAACCACTTATTTTGCAGGTTTGGACAAATCATGTTATACTGAGAGTATAAAAACTTGGAAAATCGTTTGTTTAAACGCATTGAAGTATAAAGAGATTACATTGAAAAATAAAAAAAAAGTTCTGATAAGTCTTCTTTCTTATTTTCTTTTTCAGACCGAGAAATTTCCGAACGGCCATCGTGTAGTCACCTAATTTCGGCTGTCAAGGTGATCTTTTCCTACTCGAAAATCATTTATTATAATAATATTATGGTTTGCCGTACCTAATATTATGTATTTCTCGAGGCGTCTTCAACGCCTAAAAATAATACTGAAGTGGTTTTAATGTATTCCTTTCTAAGATATATATCACCAGATTTAGCGTATTTTTCAGAGCATCGGCTATCCAAGCCACTTTGTTAGATAATTTCAAGTTTTTTGAAATTTTTATATAAAATTGCTTATAAAAATAGGAATAGTTTTATATTTTTGTTAGAAAACTGTTTTAATGAAGTTGAATGTTTTCGGCCTATTGTTAAAATTAATTTGTAATATTGTACAATTCAATGCCTTCGTCTAAAATTGATAATGATGGTAATTTACAGATTATGTTACTTTTTACATAAACTCAATTTTTTAAATTCCTTGTAAATTCGATATCATAGCGTGTGGTAATTAAAATGTTAAGATTTTAGACGAATGTCATAATTGTCGTGTCTATTAACTCGTTTTGAGTTAGCCAACTGTATATGGATTGTATTTACGAATTTAGATAAAGTTAATTTTCGTTTTTTTTTGCGCAGATTAATCGTTCAGATTATAATAGCATAATTCATTAATGCAAACATAAAATCAGATAATCGATGTATAAAGACGTTACTTGATGAAAATACATCAAAAGAAAGTAAACAAATTTATTATTTGATTTTCACAAAACTAAAAAAATCACAACAGCTATTTCGGTACACCAGTACCTGCCTTAGGTGTTTTAAACACAATAATCGAAGATGTACGACTCGCAGCAAGCCTTTTTAATAAAAATAAAAAATAAACTGTTTAAGTACAAAACGAAAAAAGATTGATTGTTAATCGAATTATAAATTCAATTAGCAATTCCAACGTTAAGAAATCTCTATGAAATATCTACTCGTAAATATAATTTGTATCTACGCTTAAGTTATTTTTAATAATAAAATATATTATAATTTAATGTTTAATTTAGACAGTAAAATCTTAAATTATGTGAGGAGATTATAAAAGTAAAAGCGGATATTGAAATTAAAACGGGTCAAATATTTTCAGTAAAAATATAAAGGGACTTGATTTCCGTTATTTCTTTTCTGTTCTTGTAGCAGAAGAATTTAATAATTCTTTACCGGTATTTCAAATAAAAATAATATTGATCAAATTTAAACAAAGGGATTCAACTTGAATGACTTTATTGATTAATCCACAATATTATTTCCCGTTGATGTTCAGAAACTTAAAAATTCTATTTTAAACATAAGAAAGTACCTCATATAAATTAAATTATTATACTATTACTGTATCTCTTATAAATTTAATTAACTATTGCACTTAATTAAAAATTTATGGGCCAAATGAATTATTTTCTAAAGTGTTTGAAAAACTAGTGAAAAATGATTTTTAATGATTCTTGAAAAGCAAAATGAATTCTCAAATTTTCAAAATGTTTTATAGAAAGTTTTTACAAAGTATTTTAAATACCATAAATAACAAAAGTATTCCATTCTGTATTGTTTTGTGATCTTAATAAAATGTTCACTTTAGTTCCACGCTTCTTACCGATGTACCGCTTCTAACTTTAGTTACCATAACAGTAGAGGGGCTGCTTACAATTAAAGACATACTCCATCAATCGTAAACAGGAAGTCAAAATTTTATATTTTGATTAGAATACTTTAATACTTTAAGAGAGAAGCTTTTTGAAACAATTAAAAAGAAAAAAAGCTCAGCTAGTAGAACATATTCTTAGGTACCAGTGTCTGGTTAAGAGGGTGATAGAAGGACAGATGGAAGGGAGAACTGTACGGGAAGAGCTCGGTTGGACTTCGTGAAACAGATAATGGACAATATGAGCTGTGATTCTTACCGAGAACTAAAGAGAAAGGTTGTTAGTGAGACCTGTAAGCGAGAAAGGTGCTGCCAACCAACATAAGGGTTGTTAACCAAAGAAGAAGACTTTAGTGAAATGTAGGTCCTTACTTTTAAATACAGTACGCGGACTGCCACAAGGAAGTGTCCTTGGTCTCTTGCTTTTTTCATTACTTATTATGTGGTCAGTCTAAATCTTGAATCATTTATTGTAAATTAATCAATCATTTTCCCCGTACAGATGTAACTACACAATTACACTACAATTACAAAGAAATTATTTTTAAAAAAACCTGTAAAGTCTACAATAGTAGTTCAAAAAAACTATTTACCCTTGTGATTTTAACCATCTAATTTTAAATACAGATATAATCGATGGATTGTACTTGTCAAATAAACATAACGTTGTTAATAATATGGACAGAATTCCCATTATGATAAAAAGTATTTCCATTTCCTATAGAGCGAAATTTCTGGGCATTTTACTAAATGAAAAATTCTCTTGAGATAATTAAAGTGATTTCGAATACAGTAACACAAACGTCTAAAGGGTCTTTATATAACACTAAACTGGCCATCATTATTATATTTATTATGATTTCATATATTCTTGTCTTTGTTTGAGTCCCCTCAAAAAGCCAAAATGAGTTTTCAAGATATAAAAATGAGCTGAGAATTCATTGTTCTCGTTCTACGAATAAAACACGTAAAACGATATTTTAAAAATTAACACTGTTAATTCACCCATGTGTATGTATTTATAAATATACAATTTTTACTAAAAAGAATACTCAATTATTCTTTAAAAAAAAAATCATGTACATAAATATATATGCTGCTCACCGGACTGGTCTAAGATTAACTTGTCGCGAATGAGTTATTTAACAGCTAGCTGATTTTCGAAGTCGCAAATTTCTGAGGTTCAGATCCTTGTAAACGTTAGTTGCTTTTATAAGGATTTGAATACTAGACAATGGATATCGGTGTACTTTAGTGGTTGAGATTGAATTAACCACACATCTTAGGAACGGTCGGTCTGAGTCTGTACAATATTACACCTCATTTACACGTCATAATATTATACTCACTATTGGGCTGAGGGGGAGTTGATTATTCTTCATTAGTTGAACAGATAATAACGTACACAGTAGGAAAATAAAATAAATAATATATATATACATATATATATATATATATATATATATCCACTTCTATCAAATTAGACGAACAAATATTTTCCTTTAATTCAAAATAATACTTCGGTTTACGAGGTAGGGCCCTTATTTTGCTTCCGCTGCCATTTTTAATACTAAACCTTTTAAAAAATCTTCATACAGATTTGTTTAATTTTCTTTTTTTTGACACAATTAAATACCTACAATATGTTCCCTGAGAACAATGAATAGATGTGTTGAATTCTGCAATTGACTTGAAGGACAGAAATCCCAACATCAAATTACAAAATTCCATTATACGAGGGTTACTTTTTTCAAGGAGGATCGGTCACGAAATTAAAACCACAGTGAAAATAAAAAAAATGTTATTTGTAACAAGTGCATAGTTACACTATGTACATAGTTACGCTATTTCTCTACATAGTCGCCACTCCGATTTAGACATTTGTTGTAGCGTGGTACCAACTTTCCAATACCCTCGTCATAGGACGGAGCCGCCTGTGTTTTCAGCCATGTTTCTACGCAGGTCTGCAGCTCGATATCTGTGCCAAAATGTAGTCCTCCTAGCCAGCATTTCATGCGAGCAAAGAGGTGAAAATCGGATGGATCCAAGTCTGGGCTGTATGGTGGATGATCAAACACTTCCCGACGAAAACGCTGCAGGAGCTTCTTTGTTACAGCTGCAGTGTGCAGCCGAGCATTGTCATGGAGAAAGAAAACATTCCTCTCCGCTTATTCTGAATTGCCCTTCGTAGACCTTGAAGAGTCACGCAGTATGAGGCTGCAGTGATGGTCGTGCCACGTTCTATGAATTCCACCAAGAGAACTCCATTCCGGTCCCAGAACACAGTAGCCATACACTTTCTGTTGGAGAAGGTTCGCTTGAACTTCTTTGGTTTACTGGGAGAATGAGAACGCATCCTCTGTTTGGATTATTCTTTTGTTTCTTCAGTTTCGAAATGGACCCATGTCTCGCCCCTGTGATAATTTTGTTCAAAAAATCTTCTCCTTCATTGTGGTAGCGCTGTAGAAACGTTAGGGAGGCGTCCATTCTCATTGTTTTGTGATGGTCGGAGAGCATCTTGGGAACCCATCTCGCAAACAGTTTGCGGTACTGAAGTCTCTCACTCACAATGATGTAGAGAGCTGACCTTGAAATTTCAGAATTTCCTTCAATCTCATCCACTCGCTCAACGAGATCATCGGTTGACACTCGCTTCCTTCCCTGACCGGCTGCATCATGAACATCTGCACGTCCTGCTTTAAAGTTCTTGCACCGTTGTCGCACTTTGCTGTCACTCATTGAAGTTTCCCCGTACATATTACTTATTCGTCGATGAATTTCAGCTGCATTACACCCCTCAGCCTGAAGAAATAGAATTACCGCACGCACTCCACACTTGGCGGGAGATTTTATTGTTATTGATATGTTTACGTGCTAGCTGCGTGTTCAGAACTAAACGAAGTGACATGGCGTGATTGAAGACCATACTAGAGACGCTGCGCAACACATATGCGCAAAGGTTCATCCGATTTTTGCGCGGGTTTTTATTTCGCAACCGATCGGACTTAAAAAAAATAAACCTCCTATTTTATTCCAGTTGGTGATGGAACAAATTATTTTCGTTGACAGGCATAGTTGTAATTCGAACTGAAAACCTCCGTATGAAAAGCAGAGACGCTACCACTCCGCCACGAAGATCGGTTTATTTATAATAAAATTAAAAAATTTTCTTTTGCATAAACAATATTAATGTATTGAGCTTTTTTTTTGAGGCCACATGGACCACCTTAGTCATCCATATTTCAGTTCCTCTTGAATTTCTGTATTAAGTCTGGCCTTTCGATTTTCCCAGTATTTCTTTCATTCCATCGGATCGTTGCTTCCTTACCTCGTCTGTTACCTCCACTTTGTTATGCCTTTCTATTGTTTTGAAGTGCATAGTTAATTTTCATTTTATCACAGGCGTCCTCAACCCTCAAAAGAATTTCTTGAACATCTCTTTGGATTTCTCCAACATATTTTCCACAGGTTTTTTTTAATATTCCTTTGTGACCAGTTGTTTTAGAATTCGGTTCTCAGGCATTCTTAACACCTGGAAAAATGGGAAATCCTTCGTTTTTTCATTGTACTGAGAATCGGGTCGACTTGTTTGTAGACTGTTTCATTTGTGGCAATTCACCAGACTCCAACCCTTTGATAACTTTTATTTAAACAAGTTCTGATAATTCGCCTTTCTGTTTTAAGTAATTAGCCCGTTTTACTTTCATTCTTAATCTGAAAGATAGTCCCACAGCATCACCGAAAGAACAACTGGGTTAATGGTGAATTTTGGATTTTATTGAGAGACATTCTTTATAGTATGTTTGCCAAGTTAGACTTTATGCTCTTTTAATTTTAGTTATTCTGTTTTCCCATGTATGTTTTTCCTTCTATCTGCAGTGAATGATTTCACCTAAGCATTTAAATTGTTCAGCTATTTTTATTTTTTGAAGAATTTTTTAATAATACTAAGTTAAAAGATTTTTAAAACCGATAAATTTTTCGCATCTTCAACATGATTATAAATACGTGATTAAATAATATTCAATGAAGCCTTCTGAATTGTTAATTATATTATAGATATTTTATTTATTTAGTATTTTCATTATTTTTATTTAGATAAAGCAAAAATAGTTTATCATATTATAAAATTTTAGTTTAACCTAAAAACAGTATGTTTTTAATTTAAAAATAAATAAATCTTTGAAAATAACATTTCTTCCAAACCGTTCATAAATAAAAATAATTAAACTTTATCTGAAATGAAGATAAATGTTACAAAAACATTTCACTTGCGTCTTTTTGAATTCATGAGGAAACTGGAGAATTTTTTTTTTACTTTTTTAAATGTAATAAAAATATAATATAAATTTTTGTAAAGTTATTTAAGTACACAGGTCAAAAAAACATTTTCTGTTTGAATTATCTAACTTTAAAAAAGTAACTAAAAATATTTGTAATATTATATTACAAGATTATATAGTATCACCGTGTTTTTCAACTAGAACGTTTCACTAATTGTATTACAAAAATATACAGCGAAGTTGAAATAATTTCAAAGAAATCCCTTTTTAATGATTATATTATCTAGAGTCTGAGCTAAAATACAAAAAATAGAAAATTTTAATAAAACGTACTGGTGAACTATGCGAAGATTTATGTTTGAATTACAACAAAACATTTTAAAAATATTCCACAGCCATTGTCTCCACCTACCCTTTTTATTCCATAACCATTGTGGCGCCAGCATCTTTGTTACATGTCACAAATAACAAAAACACATTAAATTCTCAAACTTCTACATAAATACGTATTATTATCATGCCTCTACTGTAGTAGTAACTTAGAGAAAGGAAACAAAATATATAAGAAATTTTCATTGACCGATGCAAACATCACATGTTTTAACCTAATTTTCCATATTCAGAAATGCTAGCGACCGATTCAAAATTTGTTACTACTGAGGTTTAAAACAATCAACAAAAATTATATTATTGAAAATATATAATTTTAAATAATTTAATAAATTTACAATCGCCACTTTAGTTTATAGTCCATTTTGTAAATACTATTAACAGTTATTATTAAAAATGTTTGTGAATTATAGGCAGTAGATTTGCTTTTTGGATTAATTGTTTACAACCTGTAATATGATTTAAAAACATATAATTAAAAGTCTGCAATCTATAAATTACAAAATATTTTAGTTTTACTTTTACTTCAGCCCGCAATTTCACTATTCTTTCTTAACATTATTGTCTTTTTTTTGTGACATTATATACAATTTATTGTAACAAGTACAACCCTTATTATATGATTATACGATCACAAATTTATGAAAAATACAGTATATATATATATATTTATTTATTTATTTTATATATATATATTTATATTTTATTTATATATATATATTTTATTTATATATATATATATATATATATATATATATAAAACGGGTAATATTTAAGTACGAAAACATCTTTATACTGCTTATCTGACAGGAGGCAGAAAGAAATGGGGTTCTATATAGTGAAAAAAATCTGCTTTATAGTGGGTTTTTAATCTTTTCTGCATCTTGAATCCGCCAATTTGAATCAAATTTAATTTTTTTAAATATTAATGTGATCATATGACAGAAGATTTCGATTTATAATTTAACAAGAAAAATAAATGGTGAAACCCGTTTTTCTATTAATATCTTCGTTATCGAGTTATAAGCATTCAAAGTTGCAACAATAGAAAAATCGTGTTAACAATAAAACGAGGTTAAACGCGCTGCATGAACAATTTTATTGCATTTTACATTCATAATGGATATAATAACAAACTTTCAACAGTGCTATAATAATAAATTTTACCCTTAAAAGCTACACGTGATGCAAGAACTTTCAGAAGACGATTTTAACTTCAGAGTTGAGTACTGTGATATAAAAATGAGACGTAGACGCAGATTTTCTAATACAATAATATTAATAACGACGGGACATTCATGTTAAATGGCCATTTGAATAAGCAAAACTGTAGATATCAGAGCAATAATAATCCCAGATGTATGTTGGAAGCCCATTCACAGCACCCTCAGAAAGTGAACATTTGGGCGGGAATCGTTGGTCACTGTAATGTAAGGCGTTTTATTTTAGATGATAATCTTACAGGAGATTCTTACTGCAACTTTTTACCCGATAGGATTTTACCAAATATCCGGGAAAATGTTGGAAAAAAATTAAATAATAACGTATGATTTCAGCAAGACGGGGCACCACTTCATTACCCACCGGGTTGGCCTAGTGGTGAACGCGCCTTTTCAAATCAGCTGATTTGGAAGTCGAGAGTTCCAGCGTTCAAGTCCTAGTAAAGTCAGTTATTTTTACACAGATTTGAATACTAGATCTTGGATACCGGTGTTCTTTGGTGGTTGGGTTTCAATTAACCACACATCTCAGGAACGGTCGAACTGAGAATGTACAAGACTACACTTCATTTACACTCACACATATCATCCTCATTCATCCTCTGAACAATTATCTAAACGGTAGTTACCGGAGGCTAAACAGGAAAAAGAAAGAAGAAAGCCAGGTCCTGCAAGGTCCCCAGAGACCTCTAGATTAATTTTTTTGAAAGTAACTGAAACATAATGTTTACAAAACAAAACCTGCAGACACTGACGAATTGAAAAGAAGAATAATTGACGAATCTGCTACAGTACCACCAGACACGACACAGTCAGTTATAAACGGATATTACTTGAGGTTAGCACACTGCCATGCTGTAGAGGGGTAGCATTTTGAACATTTATTGTAGAAAGGTATGTTTTGAAAATTTATTTCATTAGCTATTTGCGATGGAAAACATTTATTTAAAATGTTAAGGTAAATATTGTAATATATAAAGTAAATAAAATCCATTGATAAAACCGTTTAATCTGTAGTATTCCATATCTATATATATATAGATATATATATATATATTGGATTATAAAACGTGCTGGCCAATTTTTGTTGATCACAATTCTAACTATTTTTCTGATTGCAAACTACTCAATGCACTCCTCAAAACGTACTCAGTGTATGCACTCAATAAATCGCTTATACACAAAGAAACTACAAACCAGATATCCTCTGAATTAATTACACACGCGCGCACGCAAACATATATATATATATATATTTGTATATAAATAATGTTGTAGTAACAAGCAATAGATGATCACATTTTATTCCGTGACAAAGTGCAATATACTAAAAAAATCGTTGTGTTGTAAATTTCGTGTAGACGATGTTTTACAAAGATGAAGGGTAAAAGGAATTGAGATAAAGGTAGGAGAGAGTGAGGAGAAAGGAGATTAGAGTATATCAACAGTTCACATTCTTCGGGAAATATCTAACTGTTCATTTAGAAGCATAGAGATGTGGAAAAAGGAAAAATAAACTTGATGACACATCTAATCGTTACAATGAATCTATCGCAAAAGGAGAGCTGATTTTTATAAACGGTAAAACGATTTCTCATTAACTATTCTTCATATGTAATGCGATTTTTGTTTTTATTTATTAAATTAACTTTTTTTTTGTTAGACAGATATATACATAATGTAATTGTAATATGTATCAGTAACACATTAATTTAGAGCAAAAGCGGTATAAATTAACTGATATAATTATATTCAATATTTATCGTTACTTAACGTCAACTCGAATAAATATAATTTTTATTTTTACACTTACAATCAAATATAACTGATAATATACACTTAATTACATTTTAAATAAATCAACATTCTTCGCGACAGTAAAAGGTGTTCTAGATTTTTCAAGGTAAAACTCACGAACATTCATTCAGTACATTCGTCTAAAAGAATCTAGGCGAGTGTTGAGAACGAATGTCGGAACATTCGGGTTAGTGTCGATATTTTTGACAATCAAAAGGACAATCCAAATTCGAATCTCTCTCTACTAAAAATCTCCCTCGAATCTCTCTTCGGTACTCTTACGCACTACGGCCATTATTATTTACCCATTCCTATCATCAGTACTCGTATAATCAGTTCCTTTTTACCGTTCATTGAATCATATCGTATGTACTTTTTTAACACACACGCGCGCGCACACACACACACACACACACACACACACACACACACACACACACACACACTTTTCATTTTCAATAATCAAAAAGGAAAACAAACATTGCGGTTAAGAGAAACATCTACCTTATACTACGACGCCGACCATTAATAATCTAGTATACTATAGAAATTGTCGTAGTTGAAGCATGTGTGATGCTTCAACTGCGACAAAACCATCATCCATGATCGAATTGAAGCTACTCGTCAAAGTTTAGAAAGCTCAATTGACTTGCAGGTTGGGAACGGATGGTTGGAACGATGACGGTTTCTTGATGCCAACAAAAAGGTACTTCTTGCGGTACACTATTCCTTCCAATGTGCTATTCTCAGAAACTAATTCAAACAGCCTGGTAGAACAATTACGCATCTATGTGTTTCGGCTTTATAATTTTTTATAAGGATGATATATCACATAAACTTTATTCTCACAGTCATAAGAAACCTGTAATAAATAAGTTTTAGCTTTTTTATCTTTATGGATGGTGTGTATAAATCAGTGAAAAGAAAATTGTTCATAAAAAATTAATCCTTCCCGGATATCTGTGTAACTCGATTACGAGATATAAGGCAAAAAACCGTACCTTTTACGGATTAATGAAGGAATCTCTATACCTTGTAAAAAATATTATTTTGAAAATATAACTTTATCAGCATGTTTAGAAGTCAGGAAAAAATTTATATTTTCATCAAAATGATGTTCGAAGATATGAAAAATAATTGAATTTTATTGTTAAATTGTTCGTTTATTTTTAAGTGTTCATTAAATAAAGTCTTTAGTTTACATAAATTACATTTTACGCTGATAATTATCTATTTAATTAAAATTAAATTGGTGATTGATTAATGCATATTTGAAGTTTTTTGTCCTTTTTTTAAATTTAATTTCGTATCATTATCCGCTACATAGAAGTCTTCCTATCAAATTTTAAGTTTCTACGTAGATTCATTCGTAAAATACTATGCAAATCAAAGTCAACTTACAGAAACACATAACCATTTTTGTAAGCAATCATTTTTTGGGTTAAATAGTTCCCTGAATGAAAAAATAAATCTTGGTGGGTAATTTTTCAAGTGAACCATTAAGTTCTGTTTTCTGTTCTTCTCTGTTTTCTTTTCTGAATATAAAGGCACTAGCCTTTATATTCAGAAAAATTACTATAATATATAATATGAACATTAACTGATAAGATTAATGAGCTTTATATCAAACAATTATTATAATTTATGCATATAACAAAAGAAACCACAAATTTAGCTGTAAAAAATGTAAAATTTAACTCTAAACTTTTTTATAGCAATATTCAATCCGGACTGCTCTTTTATTTAAGTAAATATTTGTTTTATTTTGTTATACCTAAAGCCAACTAAAATTAATAGTGTATTCTATGTAAATTTTATGAGCAGTACAGTAACGTGAATATTACCCTTTTTATTAAAATTTATGGTAATTATAATTTAATTAACAATAAAATTTACAATGTAAACATGAGACGCGGAGGTTTCTATATTAATTATTGATTAGAATGGAATTTTTACATTAAACCTCTATCAGACTAAATTTAACAATATAAAATACTTTCTAACAAAATTCATGGAGTATATAGAATGTTTACCGTTAAAAAACTAATAAAATGACTGCTCATATTTTACTTTTCTTTTGTTTCTAAACAGTTTCTTCTTCCTAAAACAATCTGTTTTACGATAGAATTCTTCGTTTTATAAAACAGACTATACAAAACAAACACGAACTTTGAATTATTTTTGGTATCTTGTCACGCAGCATTTGTGTTGTGCATCTTGATGAAAAACGGTAATGGCATTTAGCTACTACTGTGCTAACATACAAGGCTTATTTTAAGTCGTTGCAAGAAAAAAATACTTTCCTTTAATAGTCGTAACGTAATATATTATACTGTATTTTACAAAAGACAACAACGATAACAAAATACAAGAATGTTCACACAACAAAAAAATAAATTATTTTGTATAAATTTCAAGTTAAGATAATTTTTCAAAATAAAAAATTTACTAATTGATATTGTAACGTAAAATTTGTTAAATATAAATAATTATTAATAAATTAATATATTTAAATGAAAAAAAGTTAAATAAGAAAAGGAGATGAAGTCCGATTCGAACCGATGTGCCTTCCTCTTGTAACATCAAAATATTTCATTAATTAAAGTTTTATTTGGCTATAAAATCAATGAAAATAAGTACCACTTATGATATATCGTTGAAAGCTGTCAATGAGGTCTTGTTACTGCAGATAAGAAAAAGTCCAAAATCAAAAGTTGTTTTGGATTTTTGGCTTTTTTGGACACTTTTGGTCCAGTCGATTGCAATCAAAAGAGGAAGTGGACAACTAGATATTACAACAGTCCTAAATCCAAAATTTCAACATTCTACGGCTCATCTTTTTTGAGTTATGCGAGATACATACGTAGGTATAATCTCACACCGAAACTAGTCAAAATGTATTCAGAGATTGTCACAATGGATATTTCCGTTGAAACTGAAAACCGAAATATTTCGCGATTACAATACTTTTTTACTTCGTGCAAGGAAATAAAAAACAATCAAGTAGTTGTATAATTTTGCTTTTTATAGACTTTAAATTATTAATTTTTCGGTATAATTTTGAACTGAGGACACTTTCTTGAATTGTGTACCAGACGAATTGTACTGTAGATCTACGAGGCTAGGTGTATGCCGTTAAACCATACAGACCAATTTTTAGTAAATTAAAATTTTAATATTATTATATGTTTATACTTATAAAAGTGCAATATTTTACCATATGTAAAAAGCAAGAGAAGGGTTGCAAGACTTTTCCGGCTTCCCCTTTGATAAGTTTTTACTTAAAATACGCCATAGTGTTTTTAATTATAATTACTACCATTTTATTTTAGATTAAAAAATCAATTTCTAAAAAAAAATCTGGATCCTGTTTAATCCCTTTTGTCTGATAGGGTTTCAGAATCCTTAAAATTAATATCCCATTGTATAATTCCCTTAAAAGAAATATTTTAATGCTATTAGAACAAGACTAATAAATCATGAAATTAAGTACCAGTACCCAATCAGTCAATTGTAGGGTCACAAACTTGGTACAGTTAAGGACTCAAATACAGTAATACTTGACCTAATCTGGAACAAAATTGGACCTAAATTGTTAAGCTAGTTTAGAAATATTAATATTTCAGTACTATAAATAACTTATGTAATATTACCACTGTACCGAATTTCAAGTTATTACGATGTTCATACAAAAAGTTGTAATTATAAAATGGCAATAAATACCTCAATCACTTGTCTGAATTTCAAAACTTAGTCAGATCGAAGTCTCATCTATAAAATATTTCAACCAAATCTAAAGTTTTAATGCTCAGACAACATGTTGATATTTATCAGAATACAGACCAACATAGACTTTCTTTTTTATGATTAATTCCCCACCTAAGCTTGGCACTTGTGCATGGGAATGTGAAATTGAAATTTTGTAGCGTATAAAAAATGCCATGCCTGAATGAGATTCGAACCCGAGGCCTCCGTACGAAATGCTGAGACGCTACCTATTCAACCACGGAGGTTGGAAAATTATTTTAATATGTAAGGCCAAATGAAAAGCCAAGACGCTACCACTCAACTAGAGAGACATAAAGGGGGCGGATATTAAATAGAATTCAGTATATTCCATGAGGTTTTTGGAAATAACTCCTACACTAAAAATGTTGACCAATTATCATACTTTCCTTTATAACTATAGCTGTTGTAGGATATATTTATATATATAGCGTTAATATATATATATTGCCGGTAACGTAAAAAAGATGTCCTTAAAAAAAAAAATTGTTATCACTTCGAGACAAAACTATTTTCGTAATAACTCAGTACAATATTTCGAGGCGTGGGAAGGATCTTATTATTTTCGCCCGATACAACTTTTAATAAATTATCAACCCTAAAAAAATTCCTGTCAATTTAAATTTAAATTAACTGAATTATTTTCTTTTAAAGAAACGATATTTTCTGGGTCGATGTGTTTTTAAGTATACACTAGTTTAAAAAATAAATATGAATTTTTTAAGTTGCAAATAGTTTTTTAAAAATAATTTCACTTAACGCCTTCTAAATAGTTACATTGTTGTACTTATTTTATTTATATCATACATTTTCGCATATGTACTAATTTTTATAAATTTTAAGCTATTACTTTCCCGGCATTATAGCTCTAGCACTATGCTGCAAGAAGAAAATTACGTCAGTCTGTCAAAAAATGGGATGTATATATGTTTTTCATTTCTGAACGTTTCAAGACCCAGGGACCCCAAAAATAAATAGGGGTGTAATGTTCGTACGTATGTACGTTTGTTGGCGTGTTTGAAGCTTAATAAATGTTAACTTGAAAAGTCGATTTTGATGAAATTTAATACAAAGATTCGTATGTATGAGGCAATGTGTTGGCAAAATTTTGGGCTTTTGTTTACATTGCCGTCTGATTTATTGGACTTGTTATTGACAGTTTAAATTAATTATTAAACTTTTAGTTAAACTATTAGTTATTAAGACAACTTTAAATTAATTTAATAATCTTTGTTTGTTTTTATTTTAATATTGAGTATGCATGATACATAGGGTAAGAAGGGTAAGTCCAGGCGGACAAAATGCGCTCCTGGTGAACTAATAGCTGAAGTGCATCCTAATGGTTCCTCCTTATAAGGAGTTGATGAGCCAAGGTCTAGGGTATCGGTTATTTCTACCCGGGTTAAGGATTTAGTGTAGGATTCTTTTCAGGCGACAGGGCGTATGTGGAGTTCTGCTACGCTTGTTAGGGTATTTAATGAGCAATATGAAATGCTTATGCAGTTCTTAGACACAGAATTTTAAAGATTCAGTATTGTTTGAGACTTGGTTAGATGTGTTTTATTTGGAGTTTTATGTTAGTTAGTAGTTGACCATGAAATATATTAATTGAGATTAGAATCAGGACCTTCCGAATGAAATTCTGAGAGGCTAAGCACACTGATGTAAGTTTTTGTGTTATGAAATATGATTATTTCTATTGGCTGAAACTATTGTTTGGATAAATTTATTATCTAAATCTTTTTCTGTTAAAATAATAATAATAATAATAATAACGATGTAAATAATAAATTAAAATGTATAGATTTTTATGATAAACTACTTACGTAAACCAATTTAGAGAGATATATAATAGAAAAACCGTGCTTACCTGAAACAAAATAAATAATAGTTATTAACACATATACTAATGCGATAATCAATTTAAGACTACATTTAGATTCTACGAAATTTAAATTTTATTAAATTTACATATGTGTCGGCATCAATGTGGTTAAATACATCATTCAATATATGATACTGAATTAAAATATTTTATTCTACAATAAAAATAATGATAATTTTATAATTTTAGTTTACATTTTAGTCTACTTAAGTTATCATGGAACAGACAAAAAAAGCATTATTTAGTATCATATTAAAGTTTTGTAATTGTACGAAACAGGAATGATATTTTAATTTGTGTTTCATCATCATCATCATCGACGATCTTTTCTCTCATATCCGAGAGCTGGTAACCCGAATTACATCGCGCTAACAATTTCCCGCTGTAGCTCATCGCGCCTCTGCCGTACGATTATATGTGCCTAACGTTTCTACAGTCACCTTTTCAATTTGGTTCAGCCATCTTTTTGGGGGTGTTTCACGTGGTCTACTGCTCTCAATTTTTCCCTGTACGATAGCTTTTCAAGATTTTCTCGCAAAGCCTACGGAATATATGGCTGACAAAGTGAAGGATGTGCTGGAAGCTTATTGCAGATAACCTCCTTTGTTTAAATTAGAATAAAAGACAATAAATTTAAAGAAAGACTAATGATTTGCATTAAAAGTTTATATATATATATATATATGGACGGCGTCTCTCGAAGAAATGGAAAAGAATCACAGAATTTGTCTTACAAGTGAAAATAAAGGGAACAGTTCATAAAAATTACGGATGCGGATCCATTTCGAGTTATAACTTATAACCTTGATTACTATTCCAAAGATAAAGTGGATTATACGAAAATCCAAGGAACCGTTATTTAATTTTAAAGATTAAATATGTATTACGATATGAAAATTAAATAAAACAGGTCTCAACAATATCTCTTTTTTTTAGAAAATTACTGTAAATCAAAAAAACTTGTGTGACTAAAACAATTTTTAAATTTGACGTACAATAAATTAGTTAGATTACCACAATAAAAAATTTCTAGGAAATTTAATTCTGAGAAAATGTATTTAAGTAATGTAAAATAACCATGAGGAAAACTTTAAGAAATTCGATTTTTTTGGGGATAAACTTAAAAAAACCCGAAATGAAAAAAGCAAAAAAAATAATGTATTGAAATTTTTAAGTCGAAAAATATCATGAAACAAAATCACTTTAATTAGAAATAAGTATAGAAAAAAATTAAATAAGACGATAGTTTAATCTCATTGTGTGTTATACATATGGTAAGTATTATTATGCAATTACATTGTATAAACATATTTTTGAAAAAAAAAACAAGAAATTTTTTATTTTGTTAATCTGTATTATTAATAGTTGGATCAAAAATAGAAATGTATAATGCATTTCGATATTTTCTACGTTTTCAAATTTGAACAAAATTATAATGTTTGAGTATTACTTTTTGAAATTGTTTCTCGAAAACGAAACGTTTATATGAAACTCCACATTTCATTATTTTCACTTAAATAATGTGTCCTGAAATTATTTTCGTTTCTTCATGTGATACTCTCTCTCTCTCTCTCTCTCTCTCTCTCTCTATATATATATATATATATATATATATATATATATATATATACACACACACACACACACAAACAGTTATTTATTAATAAATAATGAAGTAAACAAAAAGGATTTTCTTTGAGATATAAAACAAGTTCGTGTTTTAATTTAAGAAATAAGTACTTGTTCAGAAACAAAGTCTAAGTGCAAAATTATTTAAAAAAAATTATAATAGGGTTGGCGTAGTAAAATTAGAAAAAAAAACAATTTATTTCTAATAAATATTAATTAACTATTACTCGAACCGTAGACATTTGAGTACAACTGCATAGCACGCTAAATAAATCAATTAAAATAATAATAAAATAAGAAGGCAGTTTACTTTCTTTTTTTTTGTTTTTACTTTTTCATTATTTTATCATAAAAGTACTGCACTCAAGTTAATTAAAACAAATCGCTAACGGTTTCAATGTTAATTAAACTTTAAAATTAATTAATACGCAATTGTAATTCATTTGATCCCCATTCTACTCGTACTTTCTGAATTGAATTGAAAAAAAAGAAGGAAACTAAACTCTCTCATTTCATAATAAAAGTAAAATTAAATCTAGAAAAGTAATTGAAAATACAATATCAAAAGGCCATACAATAATTAAGTCTTATTATATTTTACAGTAACCTGTGAACACTTTCTCTTTAGAGGACAATGGTTTAATTATTAATAAACTAGGTACACTAGTTGAGAATGTTTAGCAATACAACACAATAGAATTTAATAACATGAAAAAAAAAATTATTATAGAAATAAATAACAAGATACTATTTATTAGAATATATTTTAAAACAAGACGATTTCTTTGTGTGGTCCGAGAATGATTTCCGTTCGTTCTATCAGCTTTTGTCATCTGTTTAAATTAACAATGATATTTTATGGTGCTTCTTTTCTTATTATTTGTTTCTAAGAAAATTATTTCCGGTTTTATTAATAAAGAAATTATAATATAATCCAGTTTATAAATATACTCTTTTAGAATATCCCTCTCCCTCTAATGCACCTATGATTTTACTTTCCCACTGTTAGAGTTGGAAAATGATAACAGATTTATCCCTTAAGAATTTTGTTTTCTTTAACATTTTGAGATGTTCCAAATTCAAACATCTTGGTTATAAAGTTATTTTTCTTTCTGTGCTCGCAAAAGAGTATTGCGTGTCAGTGAGTGCGCGAAAAAAGTAACCTTTCCTCAATTTTATTTTCATCTTCTTTATACAAAATTATAATAATTTGCATACATATTTTGTCATAGAAACTATAAAGGAACAAATTATACGTTCAAGTTAGTTTTACATTTTGTTTGTTTTTTACCTACGTATTTTTTGTCGACAGCTAATTTACTCTACACTTCACTAATGTACATCTTATCCTTCATTCCCACATAGTTATTTTCATCCTACACATTAAATTATACACTTTATATTTTTTTTCCTTTACAGGTATGTACGAGTGTTCTCTATTTTCATCGACAATTTACTAATAATGTCCAGTTTTAATATGTTTTATTGATTATTCGATATAAATTTTTATCTTCCTTATTTTAAAATTACTTACGATATTACATAAAATTAAGCAAGAGTAAAAACTAATAATTTTAATATTTATTAATGGCATACAATTTTGTACACCGTACTGAACAAATATATTATACGTTATAAATCACGAATGAAAGGGCTACAACTATAAGCATTGAATTAGTTTTTATTTTTCATAGTCTTTCTTATAATTTTGAATCAAGAAAAGTATCTTTGATAAACCGACAACATATTTAATTATTTTTTCATTTACAAAAAAACTGAATGTTTTGGTGAACACATGAAAGATCTCGCTTATACAGTTAAATATATAAACTTTATTATGAATGGGCTTGTTGTATTACTACAAAATTATATTGGGCTTATTGAAAAAGCTGTAAACAAACCGGAAACCACTTCACTCATAAATTTTCTGTAGTAAATTTGGTACAGACGTAATTCTTAGGAATGGATATGCTTTATACTATGAGCGTTTTTTACCTCCCTACAACCGTCAAACCTCCCCGCAGGTTGTAAGCAATTTGCGTTTGCTGATGATCGGGAATAACCCATCGGGTTGGTCTAGTGGTGAATTGTCATCGCAAATTAGCTGATTTCGAAGTCAACAGTTGTAAAGATTCAAACCCTAGTAAAGGCAGTTACTTTTATACGGATTTGAATACTAGATCATGGATCCCGGTGTTCTTTGGGGGTTCACACATCACAGGAATAGTTAACCTGAGATTGTACAAGACTAAACATCGTTTACATTCATATATATCATCCTCATTCATCCTCTGAAGGACCTTACGATGGTTCCGGAGGCTAAACAAAAAAGAAAGTTGATTGGGGATAATGTTTGGAGAGAAGTATACTTGCACGCAAACAAAGCCTGAACGATAGATAACTAGATAAACTTAACAAAGAAAATTATGAATAATTTTGGTTGCACAACTGACAATTAAACTTTACTTGTATGTAGTTTCTACAAGAACGTTGATCTAATTTATGAATGTTGCTTGAAGAGTAAGTAGAAAAAAGCTTCCATTTTTTACTGAGTTGCTATTTTTTCGAACTTCATTTATGAGCCAAATCCGTTAGCACTGATAGGTATATTTCACTATCTGATATTAAATATAAAAATCTAGTAGTGTCTGTGAATCTGTAGTCTTTTACGCAAAAACTACTCAATAGGTTGATTTGAGTATTTTTATACCTGAAAGATATTGGCGTTACGAAATTTTTCACAGTTTCAAAATGGTGGCTGTTTATTGGCTTATGGTAACAACTGGATTATGTTCCTTAGCAATATTTACTTTACTATGGCTAAACCGTTAGTTACATCGAATTTGGAGACCACTTGCTGCACTTTAAATTAAATTTTCAAAAAAAAAGTCTCTTTGTCTTTTTCAGTATCTCTTTCGGTTATTGATAAGAGTATTATAATGAATAGAGACGCTCCCAGTAAGAAGTGAGAGTAAGAGTGAAAATGAAGAAGAAACGACAAAGGAATTCTTTCTAGAAAATAATTTATAGAAAAGTGTGGACAATGCTAATTATTACGCTTGACCAAACAAAAGGATGGGTTGGGTACTCGTACTACAGGTCAGGACGTAGACCGGGAGATATAAATACTGCCAGGGTCCAGAGGAGTTTTCAAATTGCAGTACAGGGAGCGATACACACATGTACGTTTAGCATAAATGCGGTCAAGTGTGCGATAACAAATATGTGAAGAGTGCATCACAAGTGTTGGAAAGCGATTAGTTGCACTTTGGACAGAGAAACTGTTCGGTGAGTTCTTTGTAAACAGAAGTAAAAGTACGGTTATTCATTTGTGAAGAGTAAGGTAGTTCATTTTGTAAACAGTAAAAGTGAATAATTCTTGCATTAAGTGAATTGTTAATAAACGCAAATAGAACGTTAAATTAAATGAAATAAAACAAAAAGAACGGCCCAGATCATTCACTCGCAGGCATTGACTTGTGGGTCAGGGCTGCAGGACCAGTAGCAAAATATGAGTCCCGTTGCCTTTACTTGTGGAGGGCCTAAGGTTGCGACAGCCCCGTTCAGAAGGGATGAGCTGCTTAGGTCTTCCACTCTCGTTGATTGAACGGGGATTCCCTTGGGTCTTCAACATGGGGAAGCAAAGTAAGACCATAGTCCCGGTGGGGTATCCCTTTGGGGTTCCCTATTTGAGACGTGGCGTCAAGACCGGAGTCCCGGTGGGGGATCCCTTGGGGTCCTCTCATTAGAGGCATGGCATATAATTAAAAGACCGGATCCCGGCTAGCTGAAAGGAAGTTTAGTTCCCGACGAGGTTTGAGGCGATGGCACTCCATGGAGCTGAGTAAATGCTTAATTGCGAATCCAGCTGTGGGTGGGGGGAAATCAATAATAATTGATGTACTAAAAAAAAATTAATAGTTGATTTTTCGACAGTTATCTTACTGTTAATTCAGTATTAGTTTCTATTACTTATTGCAAAGTTTATAGTAAATCGGAACTGAATTTTGATGTTTATAATTTAATTGTTAAATAAATTTGTGTTTAATTTTGTTATTTTGTACTTTTTTACCGGTAAAATAACGGATAACTAGTTATAACTACTATTTTAAAGATGGGGGCCGAGTATTCTGAAACCCGTATACTTCAGATCACTACAAGTTTCGAATCCTGTACTGACAAAACTGTTGCTCTGAAGAAATTAGAATACACTGATACTTTTTAAAAATTAAACAGGATTTAATTGTTATTTATCAGTATTATTCTCACAAGCAAGAAGACAATGAACACAGTAGTGTACAGGGAATGGACTCACTGTGGTCACTGCGGACTCTTAATTGAAACGTAGATGATATATTAGCCATTTAAATAACATCTCCATGCTCCCCATAAAAACTGTTTTTAAATTAACATAAAACATTTGAGAAAAAGAAATTCTGGTTAATGCTACTTGTACCTCAGATGTTTAAAATGCTATATATAAATAAGAGAAACAGGATAAATAATGTAAAACAATAAATTAGTTTACTCATCTATGCAGGAAATAATGCATTGTATTCGCTATTTACTTGAGTAGAAGTTGATATAAACAACAATAGATTTAGGTAAGCATGGAAGTCGAGAGTTCCAGCGTTCAAATCCTAGTAAAGCCAGATATTTTTACACGGATTTGAATACTAGATCGTGGATACCGGTGTTCTTTGGTGGTTGGGTTTCAATTAACCACGCATCTCAGGAATGCTCGAACTGAGAATGTACAAGACTGCACTTCATTTACACTCATTACATATCATCCTCATTCATCCTCTGAAGAATTATCTGAACGATAGTTACCGGAGGCTAAACAGGAAAAGAGAGAGAGAGAGAGATTTAGGTAAGCAAACCTACTCAATTTTGTAATAATAATAATTACATTTTTCTTTCTTCCCCCTTATTAAACAAACTTTATAATAATCATTATTTATTTATGTCTGAAGTAGATGTAAATAAACCTTCCCAACACAAGTTAATGTCAACAAATTTGTACCACCACGACACAATTCGTATATATGTATCGTCTAATTCGAGATACATTCAGATGTGAGCAGCGATAAAAAAAGATAAAATAGAAATTAAAATAACCAATTTATAGATGTGCTATTTAACATTATATGTTATACGATAATACTCTACGAAGTTAATAATATATCTCTCTATAGTTAAACATTTAGATATATCGCGGTAATTATTTTCAGTCCATCATAATAAAGTAGAGTTTGCTTACATCAATTTTAAACCTAAATGGAAGAAACTAAAGAATACAAGTTCGCTAATTATTTATAGACTAGCTGTATAGCGTACCTATGGCACTTCTTCGCAGTTAGGCTCTCTGTACAGGTTGCTCTGGCGGGACGGCTTCTCGCAATGTTATTATTAGGTGTCCAAAACTGATTACCTGTTGTGTAAACATTTTTTTTTTTTTGAATGATGAAAATTGATCAAGGAACAGCGAAAAAAGGGTTCGTCATCGTTCAGTTAAGCACCCTTTCTCATTAGGAAATAAGTTAATTTAAGTTAAAATAAGTTAATCTAGTAGCCGGCTTCCGTGGCAGGAGTGGTAGCGTCTCGGCCTTTCATCCGAAGATCCCCGGTTCGAATCCCAGTCAGGTATGGATTTTCACACGCTACTTGTCATTCATCTCATCCTCTGAATTAATACCTAACGGTGGTTCAGGAGGTTAAAAAAAAAGTTAATCTTAATAGATAATCGATGATATTTTTTTCATTATCGATTTATTTGTATCGAAAATAGTTGTATTTTAAGATCTGCTACGATGTTGAATAAATGAATTACGGTGGAAAAATTTATTAATTAATTTTATAATTATTATTATTACTGTTGTTATTTATTGTTTGTAAATTTAATAAAAAATCTTATGATTTTTTGACGGACAGTATGTTCAATCATGTAAGAACGTTCTTTCTTTGCTCTTATTTGTTAGGATTGCTTCTTCTTATTGTTTATAAACATTTTAAAAAAAAATCATATGATGTTTTGATGGGCAGTATGTTCGATCAGATAAGGATATTCTCAGTTAAGGGGGGGGGGGGAAACGCACACACAGTCAGACACACATACAAATGCTTTTAGTAGGATAGTATAAGAAAAAATGCATTAAAACCTACTAATTTTTTATATTCATTTTGTAAATTATGTTATTAACTATGAATAAATTTATTATAAATAATACAAAAATTTTTTTTAATGGTAATATTTTTGGCAAGAATTGTTTTATTTTGGGTTTAGTGTTATATAAAATGTTTGCTTTTTTTCATGATCATACTTGTGTAATATTAGTAACAGTAACACTAGATGTGCTGAACGTATGTGAGGAGAATAAAGAGGTTGTATGTTAGTATTTCGTTTATGTTGAGAAAGAGAGTATTATAGCCTCTTATAGGGTCGGTTTTCCTATCAAGGCAACGGATGATGTACGACGGTCTGTCTTCTTTTTTCTTCTTCTTCGTTTTCATCATCGATTTCCTACAGTGTTCTACACTGTTTATGAAAGCTGTTAAAGGTTCACCCAAAAGCCCTTTTAGTTTTACCATTGTTTACATCTCCTCTGTGTACTACCTTATTAATGGTATCACTATATTATGCTGAACTGTTGTTATCGGTACATAATGGTACTATAATACTTTATAATACCACTTAAATATCTTGGACGTAACTAACAGTCGAACCTTTATTTACTTTAAAATGATATCACATAACCTTTAATGTATAGCTCAATTTAAATTTTGTAGTTAACGATTTATATCTTAACCAAGTCAAGTGTTCTTATATGCAGGCGTTATACTCCCTAAACACTTTATATCACTTCTATATATGTCGGTTTATATTACGTATACGTTTATATATCTCATTCCCCTTTTAACTGTTTGTGCGATACTTAAGGTAATGAATGATCTCAGTTAAATTATTTGTATAGCCTAAATGAACGAATAAAATTAAATTAATTAATCGAATACAGTTTTTTAATATGTTAAAGAAAAATTTGATAACATAGCTGTAATATTTTTCTGACATTAGTTAATGATTCTTAAATATAATACAAGGAAAAAAAAATTTAAATAAAAAATGATATTTTTAAACTTTGATTGGATCTTCTATCCAAAATATTGCCCCAAAATTATTTTTTTTGGCTCGCTTGCAATACCACTATGCTTAGAAAAATATTACAAAAATTCGGTTAAAAAATACAATAAATAAAAGGGGAAAATTCTGCTCAAATTTTCTTTAAAATGGTAATAAAAAGTGGGTAAGTAATAATAAAAAGTGGGATTATGTTTGCAAATTTTTGAGAAAATCTACTCCAATAACGATCTACTTCCTCGAAATACTGATCCTAAAATTTAGATAAAATAAATTTCCCCATGCCAATTTGTTTTCAAACATGTCAACACACGTGCATATTGTACCTGAACATTACCCGCTCACCATTTTTTGTTCTTTGGGATCCCTGGGTAATGAAACGTCGAGAAAAATAAAAAATCCATACCCCATTTTTGACTAATTCCATATTTTCCTTCTTGCAGCACAGCTCTAGAGCTTCGATGCCAGGAAATTAAAAACAGAAATTATCATTTGCATATTAATTTTTTTATAAATTTCCTTTTATATTTCCTTAATTTATATTTTGAATATAAATTAAGCAATTTATAATTGCTTATATGTTTGATGTTTAATAACACAGTATTATGTACTAAATAAAAGAATCTATTGTTCATAATCTAAAACGAATAATAATTATAAATTATTATAAATGCGCATAGAAATATAAGAGATTTTTGTGTAGCCCACAGGGCTGGTTTAGTGATTAATTCGTCAAACAAAACTCAAAAATTAGCTATTAAACAAATCGGTTTCTTTTGAATCGAAAATCAATGATCGTTTCCAATTTGAAGATCGATTTGTTTCCAATTCTACAAATTTGAATAACTAAGGTTTAAATCTTAGTACACGTTAGTTATACGGATTTGAATACTGGATATTGGATACATACAGGTGAACTAGTAGTTGGGGTTTAATTAATCACACGTCTCAGGAATGTTGGCCTGTGTCTGTATAAGACTACACCTCATTTTACATGTTATAAATATATTGTTTATCTCAATAGGCCATGGAGGCGGGGTCGCTTAATGTCCACTAGTTGAACAGATTACAAAGTACACATTAGAAAGATAAATAAACTTATCTATATATTTATATATATATATATATATCCCGGGAAGGACTGATTCAAAAAAGTTTGGATAAATGGCCTATCTCGCTTCATTTTTCCGCTGTTCGCCATTTGTTCTTTTTCGATAAAAATTTATATCTTAAGATCGGTTTGAGGTACTGTAGTGAAATTTTGTGTATTAATTACCAACTACTATCCACAAAATAATTAAGTTTGATGATTTTACATACGAAAATTTGAAAATAATGGCCAATTATTTATTTATTATCAATAATAATGTAAATATTATCGATTATTTTTTATCGGACGGTGTTAATTTTTTTATTATAAATAAAATAATTACCATAGTACGTGGATAGCAGCTTGTTCCGAAAGATTGAAACACTCATTTACTCACTAAAATTAATTTAAAATAAATTTTTCGGTTAATTGTCTGATATGTTAAGAAAACGTTTCTCTAGTATTTTTATACGTGAAATACAAAAATAAAGTTCAACATATCTTTGAATTAGATTCCGGAACTACATAGTTATTTAGAGTTCCAGATTTATTTAGCTCGTCTTAATATTAATATCCGAAAATGGTGCTATGCAATAGCGTTTAGTTGGGTTATGCAATGGCGTCTATTTTTAGCGTTCAGGCTTAGCGCTGCATGAATTACGGCGTTATCTGCGTAAATTACTGCATTAACATCGCTTAATATCGTAAAAAAGGCTAGTAAAAATATCAATGAAATTAGTTTAATGGTAATTGAGTTTTATGCGAACATTGGTACATACATAGGATATTATGAATATTATTAAATACCGGTCTTTTCTATGTTGAGTACTGTTTACTTTTCTTAGCTTTACTCTTTTATTATATGTTGATGAGTTTTGGAGTAACTCCGTTGTCAAAACCTATTGTACTGATACTTTTAAATTTCTGTTTATCTTTATATAACGTTTAGTCTTTTATTTGACGTCATACCTTACCTGGCCTTCTTGTTTATTTGTTATTAACGATTATACTTATCTTTCAATTTATTTATTTCCTTCTAAAATAAAATTAAAAGATAAGTATAACTGTTAACAACACAAGAAGAAGATCAGATAAGGCATGCCGTCAAATAAAGGGAGGGGCGTTGACTAAAGGGAGGGCTACAAAAAGATCAACAGAAATTTAAAAGTACCTGTAAAATAAGTTTTGACAACGGAGTTATTCCGAAACGCGTCAACATATAATAAAAGAATGAAGCTAAGAAAGATAAACAGTACTCAACATAGAAATCATAATGTTCTTAGCAGAAAAGATAATAACTATTATCTTAATAACAATAATTTTAACCGGAAAAACTCTGTATGTGTGCGCACGCTTGAGGGTGTGTGTGAATCAAATTAAATATGAATTATTTTACATCTACTAATATTAAGTAAAGTCATACAGTTTTTTAAATAAAAAAGTTTAGTATTCAACTCTGTCATTGTCCTTTCTTTCAGTACAATAAATTATGGTTCAGTTCACTTATTTTATTGCAAGTCATCTATTTCGAAAGAACTACTTAACCTATTTCTCTTGCTTTGTTTTCTCTGGTTAATATAAAAACGGTGAGAAAGTACTAAAAATTCTTATTGCTTCAAACAAAGAAAAAAACAACCAATCAAAAGGAAGTTTTTGAAGGTTTAGTTTTTAAAAGATATTTTTTAATTACTTTTTAATATCGTAAAATAATTGTATTAAAAAAATGTTTTAATTAATTTTATAAATAAATGAAAGCTTTATTTTTAATTTAGTTATTTTTTTAGCGTTTAACTTTCGTTATTTGTGATAAATACGAAAACTCATTTAATATTTTATATTTGTTAATGTAATCTCCTATAACCTACAGAAGGAAAAGCCTACCTTACGGTGTTCCGTGATTAAACTACTTATATAGTTTATAAGCGTCATTATAAAAGTCATCGTCATTCTTCTGGGACATTTTTCCTTATAATTCTAGGTTTTATAGGCTGGTTACAAAAAGATCTTTTTAGTTGCAACCAGATACATTCTAGAAGACATGGAAGTTAGGAATAGATGGAATAATACAAACGAAGAGAAAATATACTTTCATTCAGCACTCCATTTTGTTAAATATTTCGCATACCATAAATATGAAGAATTTCTAGAAAATTAAAAAACTAGAAATTGAGTAAACTACTTGGCTTTGTGACTCCAAATTACGTACGAATCTTCGACTTTCAATCTATGAAATCGAGTTCCTGTACTGTTAAATAGTATCTCTCTTATAAGTTTACCATGTTTATCGCAATTACTTCAGTGGGCAAACCAAAGAATAAAGTGCCAGTTATAATTCTATAATTTTTAAATTCAATAATTTTCTACATTATTAAATTTTCCATATTATGTCAATGAGCTACCCATTGCCACCCAACTTTATATAATCTCTGAAAAATTTTGTGGAAAAGGTGGTGGCTAAACTTATTACAGTGAAGACGACAATAAGGAAAAACTCCTTTTTTTCTCTAGCAGGTTTGGAAATAAATGTTTTATGTTTTAGTCGATAATTTTCAATAGTTGTTATAAAATTAGTAGAAAGAAATATAAAAACAAGCATGAAAAAAAATTAGAAAGTAGTTTAAAAAATATTTGCATTTTAATATGTTACTCGTCGAAGTTTACAAAGTTTAATTACATAGATGCGCAGTAGTTCATCTTTGGTATCGTAAATAGTGTTGAAACTATTAGTAATACAGTGGAGGGGGTAGTGACACTGGAAAGGATGTTGTAGATAGCCAGACGTCGGTTCCATCCCCACTTTACTCGACAACTAAACTTTGTAAACAATGACGCATAACAGCTTTAAATATATAATTGATTATTTGTTCAACCAAGATAATTAGATACTTTTTTGATTAAATTTAAGTGCGTAATTATATAATCTATTAATTGAATGATAAATTATTTATTTTTACATTTTAAGAACCATTCTAAAACGAATATATTCTATTTTATAAAGTGACAGTGTAATATAGTAGGGTACATATTAGTATATACTCTACCAGTTTGTTTATATGATTTTTTTTAACCTCCGGGCCCACAGTTAGGTATTACTTCAGAGAATAGATGAATGATTTGTAGCGGTGTGAAAATGCCATGCCTGACCGGGATTCAAACCCGGGACCTCCAAATGAAAGGCCGAGACGTTACCATTCGCACCACGGAGACCGGCTGTTTAAAGGCTTAAAACAATTACTTCCGGTAAATTATGTTCAGTAATAATTAATTCTTTTTGGTAATTGTGAGCCTGAAGGTCCTCAACCTTAATCTTTTTCAAATTAAAGTATGTTGAAAGAGGGTCCGGCATATAAACCTGACGATTTTTGAGGGATAATAATTAAACTGTGATTCGTACTATTACAACATTTAATATATCAAATTAAAGATCAATTTTTGCAATTTACAGTGAATTACTTACATAGATTTTTTTTTATTTGAGTATTATGTCGTTCAAATATTTTCCATTACGCCTCATACACTCACTTAACCTCATTCTAAAATTTGACATTGCTCGCTCAATCATCACTTGTGGAACTGCTTCAATTTATCGTTGAATGGCCTCCTTCAGTTCTGCAATTGACTGTGGTCGACTACTAAAGACTTTATGTTTGAGATACCCCCACAGAAAAAAAATCACAAACAGCCAGATCAGGTGAACGCGCTGGCCAATGAATGTCGCCAAATCGGGAAATCAAACGTCCAGGAAAGGTTTCTCACAGAACATCCATTGCGATTCTCGCCGTATGGGCGGTGGCACCATCCTGTTGAAACCAAATTTCATGTCCTTGAAAGTCATTCAGTTTCGGTCGCAGAAATTCATTCAACATGTTTACGTATCGATGAAATGTTACTGTTACTCTGCTATTTAACTCCTCAAAAAAAAAAAAAACGGATTAATTATGCCGAACTTTGAAACCGCACCCACACTGTAACATATTGACTGTGAAGTGGTTTTTCAAGAATTTGCAGTGGATTATGCGAAGCCCAATAACGGTAATTTTGTTTATTCACAATTCCTGACAGATGAAAATGCGCCTCGCCACTTAAAATAATAATGGCATCCTAGTGGACATTTTCGAGGATGACCTCGCAAGCTGCTTTGCGAGACGCTCAATCATTTGCATTAAGTTGCTGCACTAACATCAACTTATACGGATGGAATTTCAGGTCGGAATGAAGAATTCGTCGTACACTTCGATCAGAAATGGCTATCGCAGCAGCATGTCTCGCTGCTGAACGTCGTGGAGACCGCGTAACAGCTAACCTTACAGCGTTAATGTTTTCAGGCGTTTTCACAGTCCGTTTTCGTCCTGTTGGTTTGATTTTTAAAGCAGACGATGTGTTCCTAAAATTCTTCACCCTCAACAATATCGTATTCCTACTAGGAACAGACGCGTGTCGATTTAAATTGAAATGTCTGCGAAATAAACGCTGTGCTACAATAATCGAGTCATTATTTTTAAAATAGGCTTTAATCACAAACGCTCGTTGTTCACCCGACCACGACTTACTGGCTACTGAAATAGCATGAATAGACCTGTCGATGTACAACACTCCCGCCTTCTCATTGACAGTGGTGCCAACATAACAATTACTACAAAATCGTCAGATTTATATGGCGGACTCTAATTAATAAAAATACAAGTTTCAAAAGTCGGAAGAATGAAATTATCTCATTATTCTTCCTCAGAATCTGTAGTGGCAATAGTGTTGTTAACCCCTACTGAAATCCAATTGTTTGCGTACGTAAAAATAAAACCACCTATACGTATAACTTACTGTACATAATTTTTATCTTTAACGTTAATCAGACGAGGTTAGCGAGGAAAGCAAGCGTAAGTTATGTTTGATTAGAGTATGATGATTGCGTGTAATGACGTATCGCGCACTTTTCTTTTTCCTGTTTAGCCACCGGTAATTACCTTTCAGATGATAATTCAGAGGATGAATGAGGATGATATGTGAGTGTAAATGAAGTCTCAGTTCGACTATTCCTGAGATGTGTGGTTAATTGAAACCCAACCACCAAAGAACACAGGCATCCACGATTTAATATTCAAGTCCGTGTAAAAATAACTGACTTTACTAGGACTTGAACGCTGGAACTCTCGACTTTCAAATCAGTTGATTTGGGAAGACGCGTTCACCATTAGACCAACCCGGTGGGTTAATGTATCGCGTACTATATCAATATCACCTAACCACATAACCTACGCTCACTTCCCTCGCTACTGTCATTACAGATTCTGAGGAAAGATACCTTAGTATTCTTCCTCAGAATCTAATTTCACTATTCCGACTTTTGAAACTTGTATTTTTATTAATTATAACTTTTTTTCAACATACTTCAATTTGAAAAATATTAAGGTTGAGAACGTTCAAACTCGCAATTACCTTTTTTTCTTTCTTTCTCTATTTTTGGTTTAAATTACTAATTATTTTAGATTTCAACATCGTTTGAAATAATTAGAATCTTACACAGTGGGAAATAAAAAGAAAAAGGATGTAACAAAAAAATACTTTTAACTGGTCGGGTATAAATTCCTATAATATTTTAGAGTTAACTCCTAGATTTTAATGGGGGTAAGAGCTGGAGATCAATTGTCATAGCAACAAGCAACCACCGTCACTACCATCTATCCATCAACCGCGGAATTATCAATTCCATCATAAAATAGCTACTCATGACCTCTGGCTAGTCGGTAGAAAACTGCGACTAGACGGCTAATTGACAGAGAAAGAAATATAACATCAGTATATGGATCTGCAACTACGATTTAATCATATCCAGTTCCCTTTCCCGTATCATACCATTCAAGTTAGAATAATTCCTACACTTACCAGAGAGCACTATATATTTTATATTAGAATATACATATATTTTTTTAAAATATAGTGAAACCTTGCTTATTTAAAACCGGATTAAACAAAACGTTTTATTTAATTTATCTTTCTTTTTTTATGTTGCACAAGAAAAAAGCTTGGGAGATACAGATATTTTATCAAGGTAAACATTACCAAAGAGATATAAGCAAACAGAATGACATAGTGCAAAATATATTAATTTTAAAATAATTTAAACTACTTATTTAACTTAAAATAATTTAATTTAATTTAATTAATTCTTAATAATTAATTAAATAAAAAGAAATGCATTTTATTTAATTTAGATCAAAGTTATTTAAACCTATTTATAGTTTTATGACCTGCATTTCATATTTACATAGAGGTTAAGGCTATTTAGTTATAGAATTTAGGTAAACAGTTTATTATAAAAGGAAAATTAAGGTAATTAGGTCAAATTTTGCATGTAGAGTTTTTTTAGATCTTGACTTTTAATTCCCTCAAAAAAAAAACAATTTTTAATACTGAAAGATTTCGGTAGGATGTATATGAACTTACATCGAACAAAAACCATGTCAACAACACATAAATATGTATGACGTTGACATGTGTTTTTGCTTTATATATATATATATCTCCAGATAGCATGGACAGATATGGTGAAATTAAGCATAAACATTTTGTTTAAGGGGTACTGGTGTTGTTTAATTTTGATCAGAATCGGTCAAGGGAGAAAAGAAATACGAATCTTATGGTTCCTGTATATCAAAATAGAAAACAAAAAGTCGGTTAATTTTCTCTCATAATATAATGTTTCTTTGTAAGCTAAGATATTACTTAGTTATTTGCTGATAGTGTTTACTCTTATTCAGATCCCTATAAATGGACGGAGGCTAAACCCCTGTTTTTGTTACAAACAGGAATTCTGGATTAAAAGTCATATTTTTGTACTAATTATACCATTACTCCATTACATTACCGGGTGATTAAGAAAAGACTTCAGAACTTTAAAATCAAATAAAAATTTATCTAGCTAGCTTACAGATTCGATTGAGGTCTCATTTCATAGCAAAAGAAATTAAGTTTTGATTAACGTAGTAAATTAGTACCGAATTTGGTCACCAGTGTGACCACTAGTGTAGTTAAAAATGGATATATTTACTGGTGCGGATGTGCTCGCTGTTTCTTTTGGTTCCACGATTTGCAGTCAGCAATTGCAGTTCACCATAATTTTCGTAGGGATACGGTAGGGGTAGTGCTAATAGGTGTCCGATGCCTTTGGGGAAGACTAAGACAGGGCGGAATTTACTGATGTGAATGTCTTCCGAGGCTTTTATATCAGTAGCATCTCACCAAGGACGGCTGATGACTGTGGAATGTGATCAGTTTGAAGGTAAGAAGATGTCCCCCGATTAAGCCCCTAATGGCTAGGAACGGAGGGACTGGTGTGGCAACCAGCCATGTCACGAGACGGGTGTCTTCTCCCCTTTAGAGGGGGGGGGGGAACTGAGATGCCCACCGAGCTGATCTAGTGGAAAACACGTCTTTGCAAATAACTTGTTTTAACAGCTCATTTTTGAAGTCGAAGGTTCCGAAGTTCAAATCCTAGTAAAAGTTAGTTATTTTTATACGGATTCGAATTCTAGACACAGTGGCCACCGGTATACTTCATTAGTTGTGGTTCAATTAACCACACATTTAAGGAATGGTCGGCCTGACTGTACAAGACTACACTTCATTTACAAGTAATACATATTAATCTCATCTCATTGAACCGTGGGTTGCTTAGTGTTCACTAGTTGAACAAATTGCAACGTACTTTTTAGGAAAAAATTAATAAATATTTAGTGCAGACTCATTCTTTTAAAAGTCTTCAAGTCATCAAATAAAGTTAAGGAATCATATTCTTTGCTTAGTCACAATTATTTTCATAATCAGATTTTGTACAAGTTTCATCTTAAAAACATTTAACTGCAAAAAGTAGTTTTTTTTTAAGAAAAAAAATTACAATAATATTAATTAAAAAGTAATTAACAACAAAACAGCATAGACAACTTGGACAACATAATTGGAAACTAGGAAAACATTAACGAAGCTATTAGATAATCTCTTTAAACAAACGTTTATATTATTGTGCGGTCGACCAAGAATTAATAAACTGTTTATTAACCGGAAATTTACAGTCCTGATGTAAAATATCTATTCAATTATTGAAAATTACCTATAAGCACGAGTATTCTCAATTTTAAATATATATATATATATATATATATATATAATTAGTTGGATTCGGTGTTTCAATTATTGAAAATATCTCAAATGAAAAAAAAGAACATACAGATCAAAGTAATAGTGTCAGAGCGTTAAAAAAAATCTAACATAAAAGTAGGTTTATATCAGATATCACTAAAATTATTGTAAAGTTTTTCTTTTATCTTTTTAAAATATAACCGATATTTCGCTGTATGAAAAGTTAAAGCAGAGAAATTAATTTTTTTTGAGATTTATAGCCGAGTTCAATTAAAATAATAATACTTTTATTTATAGTCGCATCAATAATTTAGTCATTAACAAGTACAGTTAGTTTTAGATTACACTGATAATGTAACTGTACCGGTAAATCGGTGCAGTTTTTGAGTAATCTTGAACAAACTCAGGCCGACCATTCCTGGGACGTGTGGTTAATTGAAACCCAACCACCAAAGAACACCGGTATCCACGATCTTGTATTCAAATCTGAATAAAAACAACTACCTTTATTATGAATTGAACCTGAGGTTTTAAACTTCAAAATCAGCTGATTTACGATGTTGAATTCAATTGTTTTAACAAAAGAATACATTGGGCTTTTTAGGACACTTTTGATTCATTTGATTGCAATAAAAAGGGGAGTTGCAAAACTAGATGTTACAATAGTCCTAAATCCAAATTTTCAATATCCTACGGCTAATAGTTTTTTAGTTACACATACATACGTCACGCCGAAACCAGTCAAAATGATTCAGGGATGGTCAAAATGGATATTTCTGTTGAAATTTGGAAACCAAAATTTTTCGCGATTACAATACTTCCTTTAGTTCATACAAGGAAGTAAAAATTTATCAATTTTAGCAAAAACAAACTTACTTCATGATATTAAAGAAGCAATATTAGAAAAATCGGTGCAAAATTTGCATTGTGCTATCCATGTATCAGGAGATTAAAATATTTTAAAATAAGTCATACATTACTGTGCTTACTTCTAAGAAGATTTCCACTGTTTTTGGAAACAAAAATAAAAGTAAACACATTAAAGGAGTGGTCATTTCTAAAAAAGAATTATTCCAATTTAGAACGGTTAGGACAAATTAAATAAAACATTGAAATCTGAATAAATAAGTATTTGATATTATATAGAAAACGAGATAAATTGTCTGTAACCTAAACTATTATCAACCTAACTAGTTACAAAATTAGTTTATTAAGAATAAAAATATACTTTGTAAACAAGGATTGGATAGTTGAGAAACTTAATTTACCAACATTGAAGCAGGAACTTCATTGTTACAACAACGATAGGGAACCGATATCAAAGTTATATCCTGTTTCAAGTTTAAATTTCTTATAACTTTTCTTGTATAAGTTTTAAGTTATAAGAATATTAATATATTATTCTTGTTATTCATGGGCGAGAATATCTCTTAGATTGGGTTAAGATTTATTCTAACTTCATCTTTCTTGAGATAAATTATTATCTTGCCCAATCCTGTATAAGAAGTGAATTCACATTAGATCTTAGTGAGCAATCTGTTGGATGTTTTAATGATATATATTGTTTAGCTTTACGGTTTAAATTTAAAATACTTCTAGTTATATTAATATTTTTTTCCGTTTTTGACTGAAAGTTGTATTCATATTTAAAATAAAACAAGATGAAGTAAGTTCTCTCGTTTGGATATTGGAATTTTACACTCATTTAGATATGTTTAATATTTTTTAAAGTAAAAACTGTATAGCTGTTTTTTATAATTCCCAAGGATACAGATATTAAAAATTGAGAATATTTATTCGTTTCAGATCATTTTCGGTTCCTGTTTTAATCTTCCGCTGCTTGCCATTCATCTCCCTACCGTCCTTTCGCGCCCGCTTTAATGAATGGGGGAAATCCCTACTATATTAATACCGAAAGTTCCAACAAGTTGTTTATTTTTATTTAAAAAAATACTCGTTACATAATGTTTTATAAATATTGCCTATTTATAAATAAAATCTATTATTGTTTTTTTTATTTACTTATTTATTCTCTTTTTAATGCACTATTTTCTTAGAATCTACTAATGATGATTGTTCAATAACCGAAATGACCAGATATTATAGGATTTTTTATAAGCTTACGGTAAAATGTTTTTAAGTATTTTCATGTTTTACTACTTATTTCTATGATCATTTAGCAGATATATATTTTTTGAAAAGCTAATTCAATTAAAAGGATGCAATAATTGAACTGAAAAGGCTAAACTTCAAAGTAACCGTTTTACTTTTTAGTTGAGGAAAACAACCGATTAAGTCATTATTAACGAAATGTATTAAATAATCTGTTTATATACAGTATCGTAAAAGATTTACTTGAATATTTATTTTTAAATTCTAAATATCAAAATAAATAAAAAATCTTCTACGAGAAAATGGTGAATTCCCACTTGTTTTACTTATATCCGCCATTTTGTTTTTTTATTTGAAAAATATTATATATTAATATTTGATTGAGATTTTATAATATTTGGTACACATATTTATATTAACCTTCATTGATAAATAAAAAATTACGGTTCAATTAATAAATTAACAGTTTTCAACGTATCTGAGCTACTGATATGCTCTGGAATTTTTGAAAGCGTGGGACAATCGCTAAATTGTCGGTTATTAACCGACAATTTACACCAATGGTAGTACACCTCTATTGGTGTACTACCACCAATAGAGTCCACCAATATTTGCTCTAGGGAAATTGAAAGCAAAACTAGCATCCAATTTTCTATGTCTATTTAATGCTTATTTTGTTTAAATTCTACTTAAATTTAAATAAATTTATTTATTTAACCGTGTTAAATTTATTAAACTGATTTCCTGAAATGATAAATAATTTGTACTCAACCACTATTAATAGATTATGTAAAGTAGCGCCAAAATGAAAAAGAAGGATCAAGAACTGTAACACGAGATGAGTAAAACCATCTAATGGACAGTGTAGACCACGTGCAGGCTGTGAGTGCCCACCCCTGGTATTTTTAACCACAATGATTTAGAGTGGTTAATGTTGATCCCTTAAATATATACAGTAGAAAAAAGCTTTAATCTTCAGGTACAATGTTTGTATCTATCCGGTTTGTGTGTTTTATATATCGCTTAGAATAATCTTTTTTCATGTCATTTCGATGTTATAAAAATAATACAGTCTGCGGCAATGCGATTTACAACACTTTTTTTTTTCAGGGATAAAGTTGAGGAGGGATAAAACTGCAACTGCCATTTCGTAGCTTACTGAAAAGCGTTTAGTTGTAATGGAGTGGAAAACAACGTGTCCTTGCTGTAAAAATGTTTTATAAAAAATGAAACAGTTACGTAATTATTTAATAATTTTAAGAACAGCTTACCAAAATTCCAATTTGACTTCCTCGAGCGCTTTCGGCTATTCTGCCATCTTCAGGAGAGTACAATTATGATTAAAATGTAAAAATTATAAAAGTTACATAATTAAATTATGTACATAACAACTGATCGTCATTTTGTTAAAATTCGTCAAAAGTTAAGATTTTAAGTCAAGGTGACTACGTCCGTATTGTAATAGTTTCACAATTGTTATCTTATATAATTTAATTATATAATTTATATATTAAAATCATAATTATATACCTTCTGAAGATGGCAGAATACCCAAAAGAGCTCGAGGAAGTCAAATTGGAATTTTGTTAAACTGTTCTTAAAATTATATATAATAGTTAATATACTAAACGGTGCCATGTTCGAAAAACTTAATTACGTAATTGTTTAGCGTAAATTTTGAAAAAATTACGCAATTGATCGCAATCGTGCCGTTCTATCAGCTCATGCCATCAAGGTCATCAAGACCTTTTAGGCAAGTGATTCTACGCTAAGGAAGAAAAAGAGTAATGTAAAAATAGTACGTGCATCCGAGAATATCACTACTGTGAGAGAGGAATTTGACCAAAAATCACGCGGGTCGACGTGTCGCCATTCAATGTCACTCGGAGTATCTGACCACAGTATACGGAAAATTTTATACATGAACTCAAATCTCAACTGTATAAAATTCAAATAACTCATACAAAACACGAAAGAGACTACGAGAATAGGGTAAATCTCGGTCAAACTTTACTGCAGTTAATTAATGAAAAGCAAGAACTTGTTAACAATTTACTTATGAGCGATGAGGCTCATATTCATTTGTCAATTTTGTTAACAAGTAAAATTTCCAATATTAGTCATTAAAAACCCCTAGAATTCCCATAGAAATGCTGCAGATTAATGAATAGTTGGTTTTAGTAAGAGACTTACTAAGTCTGTACGGTGGATTGGCGGTCATCTGCAAAATATCAACTTTGGTCGATAAATTTCTCTTTTCGGGGACTTAAAATAAAAAATACTAAATACTTTTACGTCTATGTTGTGATTATACGTATTAAAACCAAATAAAATTAATATTTTACGGCTAATGATGTTGTAAAATTCACTGGCCGACACGTTATTAAAAGCAGTAATTTTATTAATATGATTTGTGTTTATCATGAAATAAAGTGTGAACATTCAAACAGATCTTCATGAAATTTAAAAGTTTGATGTTATCCTAGACATTACCGAAAATCCTTTTGGATTTTCGGTAATGGATTTTCGGCTGTCTAATTAAAATATTTTCCGAGAAGCTTACCACTGTTTTTAACGGAAATTGTTTTTGTTCTGATTTTGATTTTAACGCTAGGAATAATAATCATCCTGCATAATAAACCTTAAAACCCTTACAATTTTTAAAGATATTGATAGAAACAACTATATTACGTCGATTTTTCCCATTCAAATATTAAAAAATTAAAGTTAAAATATGATAATGTGGATTATTTTATTAAGAATATGTTTAAAAAGAATGTTTATTAGGTACAGAAAGAATAATACGATTTTCTGTCTATTTTTCGTGTATTTACTTCAATAAAAACTGATTTTTAAACATTTTTATTTACTTTTTATTGACTATATTTAAATTAATTTTCATAGAAATAAATTTTTTACACGTTATATTACTAAAACTTCCGTATTTGTTAGTCATTTATCAAAGCTATTGTACAACAAACCTAACCAAAAAACTTGTTTTTCGACACCAAATTTTGTGATTTATGTCAAATATCGAAAAAACCACATAAGTGACAGTTCTGAGATTTGTTTTATCTTATTTCCCAGCTTAAATTACATAAGAAACCACCAACTTTATTTCTTAATTTGGGTCCCAAAAATTACGGTAGGGCTTCTTTTTATTAGAAGAGCTGAAATTAGGGCGAAATCTTTTGCTAGCCGTAACACGAAAAGAAAGTGTTTCCAGATCTATGTTTATATGCACTTTTATATTATTTTCACTAGTAGAACATGTCCTGAAAGTTTCTCCATTTCTTCCTGGGACATCTTGAATAACAACGTCACATAGAAACTTTTTTTTTTTTTTTTTTTATTAAAAAGGAGTTCCATTTTACCCCTTCTATTCATGAACTAAAATATTTGTTTCATAATCGCTTGATTACTTAGGATATACTTCAACATATTACGAGATAGATAACATTTTTAACAATTACACATAAATACATTTTTATTTTAATTAAAAAGTTTCATTGCTCTGTAGGAAATACTTTTTTGTAATTTAATCGTTAGAAATATATTTTAAAAATAGAATTCACGAACAAAAAATTCAATTAAATTTTTAATTAAATTAGATATATTTTTTAGTACATTTTCATCCTTCAGATAATGAAAATAATTATTTCCCAAAGAATGTAATATAATAGTGAACAATTCGTTTAAAATAGAAAAATATATTTTTATAAAAGTCAGTTAAAAGATTTTTAAAATCTCCTCTTGCAGAGCAAAACGACAAAAAGTATATTAATAAATACAAATATTAAAACTTTTATCGAAGAAAAAGTCTTTATTGTTTTGGAAAATAAAGAAAATTTCACAAACTATGTAGTTAAACAATCAAGTAAGTAGAAATACTAAGTCATTTTATTTTACTTTTACAAAAATTCATTTAATATAAAAACCATTACGGAAATTCTACCGGTTTTATTAAAGGAAGTTATGAGATCGATCCAGAAAACATCAATCCTCAAATCAATATCAGTTCTAATTGACAGTGATTATTTCTAAATCTTACTTCTTACTGAACTACGGTAATACGTTCAAATTATATTTAAGTACTTCAAGTGTACAGTACTTATTAAATTCAACTCGTTACGTCATTTATCTACGCTACTTCCTTGCATTATTTAATTTATAACTTGAATTTTATGTAATGTAATAAATAGTCGCTTTAACCATTTCTTTATGACCTGTAGGATATAAAATGATAGAAATCAAGTTTCTTCCAGCAGTTTTTTCTCTGAGAACAGGTTCTTTGTGAAAGCGTCTGAATAATACACATACTATATTTTTTAACTCTCACTGAAAACGGGACATTATAAAGACCTACGTATTATATGCGATTTATGTCAAAATATTTACGGTCTGTTAAATTACACTTTATTATTTAACATTAAGTTAACACTAGGATAAAAGAGGGCCTACGGCTCTCCGCGAAAATGTTACATGGTTTATGTTTCATTATACATGCTTTTGTTAAATGTTTTTGCCGATTGTAACTAAATAACATTCATGAATTTAACGAACTAACAAAAACGAAAAGCTTCAATATCCTGAACATTTTTAGCTGTTTCTTAAGATGTGATTTTTTTAATGTAGCTCTAACCTCAATGTTTTCCTTTTTTATCCCCAAGACACACACACACACACACACACACACACACACACACACACACATATATATACATTTTAGATCGTTAGAAGGAATGAATCGTTCGTGCATACGTGCAGCCGTCCAGCACACCACCACTGGTTCATTCCGCGTCATAGCAGCTAAAATAAAAATGTGTGCACATACAACAAACAAACAAATCCACGCACCATCCTTTTTAATGGGAAAGAAGACGATGATATTACTTCAACCTGATGATCTACAGGACATGAAAATACTTAATTTAATTAATAATAAATTAATTAAAAAAAATAAAAATAAATTAAAGATTAAAACTTTCCGTACAACCTGCAATGAAATACTTTCTATAAAATACAACAATACTTAATAGGCATATTACAAATGAACTAGGTTAGAAAATTATCTTTCAATTCTCATCTCTAGAAAAAAGTTTGGAAGGAGTGGTGCAGGTGATTATTAGAAAAAACCTTAGCGTAAGGGATTTTGATAGTTTGAGGCCTGGCTTAACCGGCTTTTTTTTAATGTACTCTCATTATAACATTTTCTTGGCTCCTAATCCGGACCACCATTTAGTTTAGTTTTAATTAAATAAAAATCCTTTTAATATCTGTAAATATAACGAGCTAAAGGAAAGCCCATATTACAAGAAAAAGGATGTAGCTCTCGGAAGGCTAAAAAATAAATAAGATGTTTAAAAACCTTCCAAAATAGAATACAAATCAGCCAGTCAATTAAGAAAATTTCAACTTTTAACTTTTCCCACTCTTACTGTTTATGAAAATGCCAAATTATTTCGATCGCCAAAAAGAGGATTCCACCCAGATGTACCCGGAGAGTTTGAGATTCAAAACAAGTTTAAAAATATTAAAATTTAGGTTAAATTATTCTATAAAGGTAGCATGAGATTACTTTACTATGATATTTTTTTTATGTAACTTCATAAAATTTAACCTCTTCTGAGATCAAGTATTATTGTTATGGTAACTTGTCTATTATGGGGATTCATTCAGTTTAATATCTCCAGTAGGATCTATTAATGCGATTCAATAAGTTTTTAAATATAAAATAAAACAACTAACTAAAATTACTGGTTAAAACCTGATAAAATATTATAAGAAGTCGTTTACGGGTTACAGAATTATTATGTTTATGTTTATGAATTCTTATGTTCTTACATGGTTTATGTTTCATTATACATGCTTTTGTTAAATGTTTTTGCCGATTGTAACTAAATAACATTTATGAATTTAACGTACTAACAAAAACGAAAAGCTTTCAATTATGAAAATTAATTTGCATGACGATAAGTAAAGGAAAATACTCGACTGAAAAACGTTTACAAAAATTGAAATACACAATATAAAACTGGAAAAGTAATGTTTACTTTGTACAAGGTCTATGTTATTGTGGTAGCGTCTAGGCCTTTCACGGAGGTCCCGGGTTCGAATCCCGGTCAGGCATGGCATTTTTCACACACGCTACAAATCATTCATCTCATCCTCTGTACAGTAACGCTTAACTGCGGCCCCGGAGGTTAAAAAAAAAAAGAAAAAAAAAAAAAAAAGCTCTATGTTATTAATTTACGAGAAAAAAAAACAGTGTTAATGGACGTTTTGCTGCACTCTGATTTCAAATTATTACCTTAAATATAATAATATAAGTATTACCGTAAATTACCTAAGGTAATATCATTACCTTAGCACAGAATTGGATTTTACCCTATTTTAAGTTCATTTTAAAAAATCAATAGAGAATTTCTCTCTGTTATTATTTATATTTTATTTCGATTTGGAAGATCTATAAACTGCATTAAAAAAAACAACTTTACAGCATTTTGTTTCCTATTCTTCCAAAACTCTTTCATTCTTTGACTAACTTAATCTCTCTCTTTTTAAGAAAATATTCTTCACTTTTTCTACTTGGGTTTTCCTGAAAATTGTTGAATTTTTTGTTTTTTGTACATAAGAACTACGGTTCAAATTGTATCTTCTTTATTTAATATTTAATTTCCTTAGTTACTTTTCGATTTTTTGTAAACAGTTATATTTAATTTTTAATTTATAAAGATAATTAATGACTCTTTTTGTTAACCAATTTTTTTAATTGTCTGTAAAAGATTAATTTTCTTTTTTAATAGTCTGTTATTTTTTAAATTTGTAAATCTCCTCACTTTATCATAAGATATTTGATAATTCTTTCATTAGCTATAAAATTAAAAAAAAAAAAATTGTCTTTTTTTTAAAATTATTTTTTCTAGTCTTGATTCTTTGACTATGATTGTTTCTTTGACATATGAGCATTCTGGTTGAATAATTATGTTACATCTAAATTTTTAACAAAAAAAAAAAAAAAATTATGTATATTTTTTGTTAATTTATGGACTAGTTATATTTTTTTTATTTGGTTTCACATATGACTTGCATTTTTTCAGGCATTCTATTATTTCTGTGAGATATTTAAATTTTTCAGTTATTACAATTATTAATAATTTATTATTTCTTTGAAAAGAAAATAAATAGCACATAAGAAAAGAAGTGAAAAAATAATCATGAAAATAATATAATTTTAAATTGTGCCACTAAAAAATTGGTTAAATTTGAAGCTATTACACATAAAAGTCGTATCCATTTAGTAACATTGTTGCCAGGTTTTTGTTTTTCATATATATTACTTGAATTCATTTCTCACTTTCTTCAGTAAGCATGACACGGAATGTATGTAATTCTTAGGAATGGTTATGTCAGTTCAATTTTGAGAGCGAATTTGTCTCATGTCAGGTCGCCCCTACAAAAGTTATGGTTATGACATCTAAAATACATACAAGTACATTACTCCAACCGACCATCATAATGAAACAGTAACATTTCTGACCTTCATCTAAAGGTTTCTGGGTTCTGATCCCTGTTAGATTTAGCATTTTTCAAACGGTATAAAATCTCATATCATCATCGGTTAGGTTAATTATCCTTTTTTACTTGAATTAAAATTATATATATATATATATAAAACATAACTTCTTATTATTTACATCAGTTGCAGTATTATTGATTTGACATTGTAAACAAGTTTCCTTTCACTCAATTAATATTAGATAAGGTTTAGATTATTTATTATCTTGCAGTAAGAAATTCCATAATTTCTACAGACAATTAATTTCGCTACATAAATATTTTACTGTGCATCCTTGTTCGATTAAAAAAATAAAATCATAATTTAATGAAAAATTATTTCAAATTATTATTAAATTATATTTACATGGTATTATATTTAAAATAAGAGATATTTAATTACTTCAGTCATACTTTGTTATTGTTAATATATTTTTATAGCCAATAAAAATTTTTAGATATATAAAAAATATAATCGCGCAGGTATTTTAAAAGTTAATCAATTATTAATATGTTTAAACCCTTCCCCTCCTATTTTACCTGTAGAATGAAAAGTTAAGAGAATGGACACAATTGTGACAAAAGCTTATTCACAAACTCGGATGAGTAGATGATACTAAAGTGTGCATTGTTTGACCGTTCCTTTTGTGTCAGCGGCTGCCCGCGGCTCTTCAGGGAGAATAATTATTTTTTAATGACGAGACCGGGACTCGCCTCGCTTCTTCACTCGGGGCGGTGGTTAATTAATAGGGCCAGCAACATCGCAGAACCCTCTTATTCACCCCCTACTCTCCTTTCTTACACTTCATCCCGGACCGACTTCCACTAAAGTGGATTCCGCTATTCCTTGTGCCCGTAGATAATGAGCAACTGCGCTGCGTTGATTCTTCCTAGATGTACGGTATATAACATCCTGCAGTATACGAGTTTTTTTATACTCTTTTTAAATTCTATCTCCGTAGTTGTCCCTATTTTCTTTACGAAGTACATGTTACAATGAATTGTTATATCTCTAACATCACTAAATTTGCATCTCTTCATGTTATTGTTGATGTCACTCACTTTTCGCAGTTTTGTTTAACCAGGACTCATTAAACGTTCTTGTTTTAAAATTTTATAACATTTTATGTATTTTGTAATTTTGAGGTGTTTGTAATGGAGTAAAAGAAAAATATACGGTGGCAAATAATTTATTTACTTTATCCATTTCTTTGTCTTTCAAAATGTTTAATCGCATACATAAAAATTCTTACGGAAAGAACCCCTCAGATTAATATCGGCAGAAAATAGTTATTTTCAAGCGCACTAACATTAAGTAATATGTAAATATATAAATATTTCATCGTTACACTTAAACATTTTCCTTGTAATGAATAATCTAAAAAAATTTAACTAACAGTCTAAATTTTAATAAAAAATAATCTTTCTTGTTAGTCCCTTTAGAAATGCTGACCTGTTTTTATTTTAAGTAGAAAATTATTTAAATGGGAATTTAAAAATGGCGAGTTTATTTCGTCTTTACGATTCCTTTACATTTCAATGAGCTGTACTGATCTTAAAGTTCAATAGAAAAGGTAATAGCTTTTACGTTAAATGATCAAAGCCTGGTTTATATCAAAGGGTTTTATATCAATCTCTTCAAATAACTCATTATATAAAACAGTATAACCTTATGAAAAAATTAACTAAGATTTACCTCAAAAAAAAAAAAAAAAAATACAATTTTCAATACTAATTCAACTCAATATAGAATAATATCTTAACAAATATGTGTTATTTTTATTTTTATTACACACACACACACACACACACATATATATATATATATATATATATATATCAAATATATTTATAGATAGACTATTTTTAACAGCAGTTTTTTCAAATATTTATTATGCAATAATTTAGAAATAAGAGGTGGCATTTTTTATTCATTTTAAATAAAAAATCTGATATGGACACCAAAAGACTTCCTTGTACGCCTATTAAATTACATATACACATTTTTTTTTTTGAAATGAAAAATATATAAAATTTTATTTCATTAACTTCTGCTATTTTTCCATTTTTTTTTTTAATTGTTATTATTGAATTATTTATCGTAAAACATTTCTTACAATCAGAGGTAAATAATTGATAATAAATTAATAAAAAAGTAATTATTAAATTAAAAAAAGTTAAAAATGAAAAGAAAATGAAATCTGATTCGAACCGATGTGCCTTACCCTTGTAAGATCCAAATATTTCATTAATTAAAATTTTATTTCGCTAAAAGTCTGGAACCAACAACAATAAGTACTATTTATGATATATCTTGAAAAGTTCCGATGAGGGCTTATTATGCAGTTCAGAAAAAGTCCAAAATTCAAATTGTTTTGGATTTTGAGGTTTTTTGGACGCTTTTGGTTCAGTCGATTGCAATTAAAAGGGGAGGTATAGAACTACATATTACAACAGCTTAAATCCAAAATTTCAACAACCTAATCGTTTTTGAGTTAGTGTGCGAGATACATACGTACAGACACCACGCCGAAAAGTCAAAATAGATTTAGGGATGGTCAAATGGATATTCCGTTGAAATCTGAAAATCGAAATTTTTCACGATCACACTACTTTACTTCGTACAATAAAATAAAAGGTACACTTTATTTTAAGAATATTAATTTAAAAGCGTTTATTTTTATATTTCTGGATTAGTTTTTAATTTTGAAATTTGACAATATTAAATTAAAACATCATATTTGAAGGGGTGATAATTTTTATTTTATTTTTACATTCGATTTACAATGGTTCATAGTTTACTAATCATACTACTGGATGCGGGGCCGGCTTTAGGCGATAGGCAAGATAGGTACGGCGACAAAATTTAGGAGCGGCAAAATAGCCTGAACTAAAGCGCAAAAAAAATAAGCACAACCCACAAAAATATATTTCGATTACCTGAATCTAGAAAATAATATTATTTACTATTTATTAATGCAATATTATTATTGTACTAGTTTTTTTTAATTGTTTTAAAAGTATTAAAAATTATCTCTGAAAATAGTAGTTTTAGTCTGCAAGTTTGTTGTCGTTAGCTGCTTAAAAATGTAAATTCTATTTTTCAATAAAAAAATTTTCTGTTAATCTGTATTAGTATTATTGTTTTAAATCAAATTAATGTCATTTTTCTGGTTAACATGGTTCTTTCATAATTCTGTTTTTTTTTTTAAATTTTTATTTTTGTCTTCAGTCATTTGACTGGTTTGATGCAGCTCTCCAAGATTCCCTATCTAGTGCTAGTCGTTTCATTTCAGTATACCCCCCTACATCCTACATCCCTAACAATTTGTTTTACATATTCCAAACGTGGCCTGCCTACACAATTTTTTCCTTCTACCTGTCCTTCCAATATGAAAGCGACTATTCCAGGATGCCTTAGTATGTGGCCTATAAGTCTGTCTCTTCTTTTAACTATATTTTTCCAAATGCTTCTTTCTTCATCTATTTGCCGCAATACCTTTTCATTTGTCACTTTATCCACCCATCTGATTTTTAACATTCTCCTATAGCACCACATTTCAAAAGCTTCTAATCTTTTCTTCTCAGATACTCCGATTGTCCAAGCTTCACTTCCATATGAAGCGACACTCCAAACATATACTTTCAACAATTTTGAAAAATTTTAAGTTTTTAAATTTAAGAATCTTGGGAGGCGGCATTTTTTGGGGTTGCCTTCACCGGCAAATACGCTAGGGCTGGCCCTGAAGGGACATATAGAATTTACGGTTTCCATACCTCAAACTTTAAATTAAAGGTTATATATACTTTCTAATGGTGTTTAGTCTTATGCAAACCCCTATTTCTATAAAGCGTTGGAAACAAAACCCTTTATTTCTTTTTTTGTTGTTTCTCGGTTCAAACTAAATTCTTGTACTAATTAGATGATTTCATTAAATCATTTATATATTTGAAAAATTTCATACAATGGTGTGAAATGATAATCCTTTTTTCGTTTTGCTTTTTTCATCAGTCATCGTTTTAACTCCCGACAAAACCGGATTATGCAATTCATTTATATGTCCTTTTTTTATATCTAAAATAAAAAAATACAAAAGTTAAATAATAATAATCGTAAAACTCGATTAACACCACAAACTGGAATCATCTTAGATGATGTAGAAAACTTATCACAAATCATGAAAAAAAAATATGAACAAATTTTTAAAATAGTAAATCCAGTAGTGTGCCAGTTATCCGGAATTCTTAATAGCTGGCAATTAACAAAGATATTTGGAACTAATTCTTGGAATACCACCTACGTACTGGCGGATACAAACCTAGTTTAAAATAAACTTTCCAAACTCGCATACTTTTTAACCGGAAATACTTGGCCTTTCATTTATAAATGAAAACTTTACATTTCACACTTTCTAAGTATGCACGCTAAAGTTTTCCTCCTATTTAAAATACTAAATGTTTGGAGAGCAGTATTTTTATTACCTCTATTTTTAGCTTCGTCCAGTAGGTTCGGTTGTGTAGTAAGAAATTAAGCGATTCCATAAATTTATTACACAGTAAAGAAAAAATAATAAACAGAATTTTCTACGGCGGTTTTAGTCAGATGATGAATATCTAAAAAGTGTAAATTAAAAGAAATTGTTAAAAAACGAGAAAGTTATAAGCACATTAACCGAATAAAGAATTTCGGGAAAATAATCCTGAAGATTTAAAAAATTACTTGAAAATGAAAAGTGTTGTTTATTGACGAATCATTAGGTTTAGCTGAACCGATTTAAAAAAAAATATAATACGAACACACATTTCACATATTGATTGTTCTACCTTCTTATTTTCTTTTCAAAAACTGCCGGATATACATGAATTTTTTTCAAAAGAGAATTTTTATCTACCGTATAATTTTTTTTCATAACTCCACCCTATTCTTACAATGCTATCACTTTTAAATTAAGATTAATGTAAACTATACTGTACACTTTTCAGAAACATGGAAAGTTCAATAAAATCGCTCATATATTCTTTAATCCACTAATGCCTATCCATAACTGAAACTATATTATAATCGTTCCATTTAAAACTACAAAATGAAACATTATTTATACATGAATTCGTAACCTTGTGACATAATTTGAAAAAATAAATAATCCGATTAAATACGGAAAATAATACCCAACAAATCTCTCGCAATGTTTTGAAAAAAATTGTAATCACGTTTTTTCCAGATTTGTAGAATAATTGTTGCAATAACACGTTGAATTTCTTCTTTAAGTTTTGGAAAGGCTGGTATACGTTTGCAGTAAACCTTGGATTGCACAAATCCCCAGGAATAAAAGTCACTCGGTGTAAGATCGCATGACCTTGGTGGCAAATTATGACCACTTTTGCGCGAAATAAGCATGAAATTCCTGCTGTAACAAATCAATGGTTTCGTGTGCCAAAACCATGGTGCCGATGACACATGGCACAATCCTACTGGAAGAACATCAAAGCCAAAATCCACGGCTTCCAACTGAGATCAAAAATACGTTGTTATCATGATAACGTACACCACTGACAGTTACAACACTATTCGTATTTGTAATATGTTTTCACGATAGTTATGCGTTCCTGCATCGTGTACTTCTCCATCATGACTAACTTATTATTAACCGGAATATGATTACTACATCATGTGCTTCAGAGAGCGTTGCCAACCAACGGGAAGAAAAACGGTGCTCAATTTAAATCCTGAGTTAATTTTGAGACATTCTTTATAAAGCATAAAACAACAAATAAAATATTAAACACCAGTTCATATATAAAACAATGAAACATAGAAAAGAAAAGTATGAAATAAAAAAAAGCACGTGCCGGACTAAAAGCGTGGAATTTCTTTCTTTCTTTTTCCTGTTTAGCCTCCGGTAACTACCGTTTATATAATTCTTAAAAGGATGAATGAGGATGATATGTATGAGTGTAAATGAAGTGTTAGTCTTGTACATTCTCAGTTCGACCATTCCTGAGATGTGTGGTTAATTGAAACCCAACCACCAAAGAACACCGGTATCCACGATCTAGTATTCAAATCCGTGTAAAAATAACTGACTTTACTAGGACTTGAACGCTGTAACTCTTGACTTCCAAATCAGCTGATTTGGGAAGACGCGTTAACCACTAGACCAACCCGGTGGGTAAGAGCGTGGAATTTGTACTGATGAAATGTCACGCAAACTTCGCGCTCCAAGTATCTCAGAAGAAACAACACTCCAAGTATGTGGTGCATGCATAATCATACGTTCTTCTACGCTTGATACATGTAATTTTAAACTCGCTCTCAAACATCCGTGTTAGTGGCTCGCTATTGTCGTAATTTATAGATTATCCGTGAGCCTCTCGGCCTTTTATCCAGATTTGAATCCCGGTCAGGCATGGCATTTTTCGTACCCTACAAAATTCCATTTTCATATCCCTCGCTTCAAGTTTATGTGGAGATATCATCAAGCAAAAAGAAATAAAATATATATATTTTTTTCCACCATGTAATTCAATGTATTTTCTTTCGTGACATACAAATATTAAACTAATTATAATGTAAAAAACAGCTTCAAATTGGGAAATGAAATCCCTCCGTCTTTTACAGGTTTTGAATCTATTGCTAAAAATTAATTATCATGGTTTTTTTTAAATTAGAAAATTATCTTTACGAGTATAGTTGAAATAACTTGTAAAGTAAATCAAAAAAATAAATAATAACATTATATCTTTATTTAACAGTTATTAAATAGTTACAGTTGTTAAGAATGAATTGCTATTGTAATATTTAATTATTATAATTGCTATTTTTCCACCGAAATAAGAAGGAAATTAAAACAAAACCGAAGTAAACCCTTTATTTCACTCGATATGCATAAAATTACTTTTATTAATAAAAATAATCAAACTAAACAAACTTTATGCCACGCTAAATCCGGTAATGAGTTAATACTATGAGAAGGATAAACGTTTATTGTATCCACGTGCATATTTAATAAAACACTTTTTTTTAAAAAAAGGAAAAAATGGTGAATAAGAATTTAGATAAAGTGGATGACCTCGCACTCAGACAGTTGCGGCGCAGTCAGTCCATTTATAGAAAACTAGTCCTTCCGTTAAGATACGACATGCGACATCTTGAATCGGTTACGTCCAATATATTTTTTTTTTCAATGTATATTTTTTCACCATTTCTTTAGCAACCTTTTTTGGATAATGAATTATTCAATTTTTTTAAATTCTAATACATGTTACTTAGTTTATATGACCAAATGAATCCAATTATGTTAATTATATTAGGTTCAGCAATATAATGAAAAACACTCAATTTGTTAAAAGTGAAATATTTTGGAATGTTATAGAATGTATAAAGCTAAATGTATTAAAAATATTCGAAGAAATAACGGATAGAAGAGTCGACATGTCACATACGTTATCCTTCCCTTTTCAAAACCACTTTTTCTAACATACAGCAGTACATCTTATCCGGATGGATTTATTGATATGTATTATCGATGCAGTAGTCGTATTTACACTCTCATTCACTCTCTCTCTCTCTCTCTCTCTCTCTCTGGGTGTGTGTGGGTGTGTGCGCGCCCACACATATGTACGTAACTAAGCGCGTGCGCTCAGTTTCAAATAGCACGCGTTAAAACTGAATGTAAAAAAATATTTCTTTTAATTTTAACTGGAGATATTTCTCGATGAAATATTTAGGATTTGATGCAGTGAGTCTATATTTTTAGTATTTTTTCTGTATTGATTAAGTGGGTGGGTTGTTATTTCCAAATATATGAACGTAATGGTGCATTTAAAATGTTATTATTATTATGAGGTCTTCAGTATGATTTCATTGGAAGTTGGGTTTTTTACTTTAGTGCGTTATCTGAGATGTATAAAAATCTACCTAACCTAACCCATCTACTTGTATTATTAAAAATTAAAGAGAATTTATTTTGTATTATTTAAGAGACTAGCTCTATTTGCTACAGATTAAAAATTTAACATGATATAAGAAATAAATAATCCCAATTATTAAATAAAATATTAAAAAACTGTAAATTATTTTGTTTAATATTTAATTTATATAATTCATATAAAAATTTTCTGAAGTATTAATTACAAAATAGTTTTAGTATTTTTTAGGTGAAAATAAAAATTACTTCCACTGCTGTGTGTGTGTGTGTGTGTGTGTGTGTGTGTGTGCGCGTGACTGTTTTACTGCGTGCGCTCTTTATCGGAACGTAATTAAACATATCAAATAAAGAATAAACAATTGATTACAAGATATCTAATGTTTTCGTAAATAAAGTTTTACCCGACTGAAAATACAGATGTCAGAAAATTTATATTCGGGTGGTATTTTTGTTAAATTAAAATATTTTAAATGAAAAATTACTAACTTAAAAAAGAGATTTATCAAAAAAATAATATATATCGCTAAATATTAATTGCCAATTTTCGTGGCGAATTGGTAGCGTTTCGGCTTTTCAGCCGGAGGTCCAGGGTTTGAATCTCCGTCAGGCAAATAGAATTTTTCAATGCTACAAAATTCAATTTACATAACCAACGCACACGCTTTAAGCTTATGTGACAATATCAAGTCAACAAAAAAAAAGACAACTTAAAATCCATTAAACAAAAACTTCCGTCATATCATTTAAAATCGAATATATGAAAATTTTCGGGTAGAAATGCTCAGATTTAGTACTGTTAAAGGCAAAAGAAAAATTATTACATGTGACAAATTGTGTTAAAATAGGGCTGGGAAAATATTTAAAAAAATCACTGATTTATTAGAAAGTAGATGTTATAATAATCTACCAAATCCCACTATCTCAAACTTATAACGAAAATTGCAAATATTCATAACAGAAAAAATATACATAACATGTTATATGCATATATACAATCGTATATAACTAGAGTAAAATTGTATACGTTACACAATGTTGATGCACTTTTTAATGTTAATTGAAACTTTGCTTAAACAAATTATTTATTTCGGTCGATTATCGATGAACTACTGCAGTTTAAGAGTAATAGAAGTTGTATTGAAAGAAATTAAGCTAGTTGATGGAAACGAAAAATAAAAAAAAAAAAGCAATTTTCGTAAGTAAAGTAAAACTGCAGTTAATATATTTTAGTTTCTACTTGTATGTATGTACGCGCGCCTCAAGAGCATCTCACAGAAAACTACATCTTTACCTTTAGTAAAACGGAAAACCACATTTTCAATAAAGGGAACGTGTACTACTTAATCCGGTACGCGTATCTGACTACAAAAGTATAATAGTAACTAATCAGTTAAACTGTCAGTTATATTTAAGGCTTTTTACATATTATTCTTGGCAGTTAAATGACTTTATGCAACTTATATAAGGCAGTCATGTAATCTGAATGCACTTCAAATGTACATTATGTGTTTTATTCGATGCTGACGCATAAAAGAACAGTTTTATATTCATGATAACCTTGTAAAAGTAGACGGCTAAGAATCACAATGTATTACGTAGGTTTCTGCACCGGTTAGTTTATATTATAGAATAAAAATCAGTCTTAAACAGAATAAAAAAAATAAATAAATCTCAGTGAAACTGTGCTTTTATATTCAAACAAAAAAATATCGTTCTTCGGCAATGCTACCCACTCGATGACCTTTAGACAACCTTTGACAAAAATATATGTCTACCCTATATTTTACGCACAGTAATTTCAATTAGACTTGTTAAAAAAAAATGTATGGGATCTAGTTATTTGTTAAAAAATAAAAAAAATTACCTGCAATAAAAGTAAATTTATTAATGTGAAAAAATATGTATAGAAAAAAATATAAGATTTTAAATATTCGATTTGTCTATAAATTGTTTTTTTTTTAATTTTATTAAAATTAAATAAAGTTTATAAACCTTTTGGATCCGTCTGGCAACTTAAAAAAAAAACGTCATGTTTAGAAAGATAAAATTGTAAATTTAAGAAACAAAATTAAAACGTAATTAATATTACCTGTTTAGTAAAGTAATAACGCTGACAAAGTTTTTAAAATTTCCTGGCATTGGTTATTTATTCACATACAGTAAAAAAGTAATGATTCGTGAAAAAAGTTTAAAAAATCGATATTTTTTACTTTTTCTGCTCCTCTAAACCGAAAATAATCCCTCAAGAAAATTTTTTGATTTGTTTAAATTTACTATGTTAAAAGGAAGAAACTACAAGAAATTCCACTGAAAAGATTGATATTTTATTTAGAAGGAGGTGAATCATGTTAATGAAATTTTATTATTAATAAATATATCAATATTATCAAAAGTCTAAATAAACTAAAAAAAGTTTCAAAAAATTCAAAGTATTGATATTTTTAAACCTTGATCGGCTCCCCCAGCCAAATGTATGCTTTTATTGGAGGGGGGGGGGCATTTTTACTACAACTACTACTACTACTACAGCGTTTAAAATGACTTTTAAAAAATTCGGTAAAAAATATACAATAAATAAAAAGATAACTTATTTCGATTTTTGAGAAAGGGAAGAATTTGAGGGAATTTTCTTTTTTGAATGATAAGATAAAACATGTGCACATTTACATGATTTGGAATCATGTTACATGTTATGGAATCATCCAACATATACATGCCATGTTATCTAGCATATCATGTACATGCTCATGCTTGAGGTTAATGTAAATTGGGGTTATATTTGTAAACTTTTGAGAAAATTAACACACAAGAAATTACCTACCCCCATCCACTGGAGATATTGGCTCCAAACGTTTATTAACAAATTTCCTCATACACAAGAGTCTATGTGCCAAATTTCATCAAAATCGATTTATACAGTTAAAAGTTATTAAGCTTCAAACACGCCAACACACGTATATTAGTACGAATAAAAACGTTACCCCAACTTTTTTTTTGTCTCTGGGTCATGAAACATTGAAAAATGTAAAAACCCATACTCCATTTTTTAAATGATTACCAATATTTTCTTTTTTGCAGCATAGCTAAGATGTCAGGAAACTAAAATAGGTTAACAATTAATACAAATATTAACCTAAATGAAAGAGAATATTTTAATTATTTTATAAATCTGTTTGATTAAGAGATTAAACAAAACAAAAATTTGAATAATAATAATCAATTTATATTATTTAATGCAAAGAAAATATAATTAAATAATTTTATTTTTAAATCTTATTTTAGTAAAATATTTTAATCTTTTTACAAGATTACTTAAATCACTGCCCTGTAAATTACTTACAGTAGAATTTTCAATACTGAATAAGTTTTGAACGACTGAAGACTCCACAGGAACATAAAACCGATTCAATTTCCTTTTGACGAATGAATACACATTATAATTTCAATTTATGAACAAGAAGACATCTATGAAGTTTTTGAAATAAGAACTGCTTTTCGTAAATTGAAATTTTAAATAAATTTATCATAAATAAAAATAAAAATGCTGTTATCATTTTATAGCATTAATATTTATTGATTTGAGCTTAATTTTTAATTTCTTTAAAAAAATATCACAATCAAATTTAGAGTTCAATATTTATGAAAAAAACTATACCGAAGTACCAAATTAAAAATAAAAGTCTTGTTTAAATTATTCCAGTTTTAAATATTAAGAAAGTACTAAATAAATACAGATAAATTGTACAACGTATATCAATGAATTTAGTTTGAAAATTTTGTCCGCCATCTTGGATCTGCAACATTGAAAAAAGTTTTCTGTTTTTAAATAGGATGGTGAACAAGTGATACACGATTTTAATGTAAAATTTACGAAAAAAATTATGGTGATTGTTTCACCAAAAATGCCTTCATTTTTAGGTTGTAAGTAATCAAAGTTACAAAAACGGCAGAATTGCGAAGTAATAAAACGAGGTAAAATGCCTTTTTTTACTGTATGAGAATAAATAACCAATGCCAAAAAAGTATAACAACTTTGTTGTCAGGTTGTTTATTTATTTAACTAAACAGAAAATATTGATTTCGATTCAATTTTGTTTCTGAAATTTACAATTTTATCTTCATAAAAATTTCATTTTTTTAAGACATTAAAGTAGTAACTTTTTTATTTCAAATTAGCTTCAGAATTACATTCAATAACAAACTTTAAAAGTTAATATTGGAATTAATGGTCCAAAAACTGTAATAACAGCCTTCACAACAATAAATAACACTAATAATTATAATAATAATAATAACACAAAATAACTAACAATACCCAAACTGCAACAAATTAAGTGGCTAGATCAACAGATATAATTTATTTTGATTATAATATTTAATTTTAAAATTTAATTTAAATATTTTCAGTTCTAAATTACTTATAAATTTTTAAAGCATACATTATACAAGAAATATTCACTATCTTTCCCTTTACAGCTTGGCAGTGTGCTTATTCGTTTATAACTTGTTGTTCCATGTTTGGTGGTATGCGTGCATATTTATCAATTACTTGCTTTTTCAAATGATCAATTTTTACCGGTTTTGTTTGGTACGCATTATGTTTTAAATAACCTCAAAAAATAATAATTTAGAGGTGAGAGTTCTGGGGACTTGGCAGGCCATTCTATAGTTCCTCTACGACCGATCTAATGATCCGATTATGTTTCATTTGCCGTTCCTTTAGATAACAGCAAGATGGCTTCCCATCTTTCTGTAAACAGTAAGTTATCTAATTATCCACAATTTTCCTTGATTTGGTAAAATCCTATCGGCTAATAAATTACGATAATAATCTCCTGTAAGATTTCAAACTAAAATAAAAAGCTCTACAATACGATTACCAACTACCAACGATTCCTGCCCATACCTTTGCTTTCTCAGGGTACTGTGTGTGAACCTGAAGGATATCTCTTAGCAATCCTCAGTTTTGAAATAATAAGCTGTTTCCATACTTTAATATCACCTGTATATTTAAATATTTATCAAACTTAATATAATTTAAAAACGATTCTAATTAGATTATGATTGGTTTTGATTAGGAATTCCATCTGAACGTAATTAGGGTTTTATTCTATTAAGGAAAATATATACAATACGTTAATAAAGTATGGAACCTTAAACTAACTTTTAAACACAAAAAATGAAAAATAATAAGTATTTTTACCTCGAAATGATTTATTTTCCGCTATTACACTCCAAGCTCTCAGAGAAACTCCATGAAGGGACAATTAAAAAAATGTTAAATGGAATAGCTAGGATTGTGACACATTATTTTAAAGAGCGTTGGAAAAATGTTTGGGCGTAAAAACGTTCAGGCTATAAGAACCTTTACAAAAATGGTAGCTGTTTAATATTTTTCACAGCTGGTTTTAAAAGCAGCCGTTAGTACATCCCAAACAATAGATTCATACAAAAAATAATAGATATTTCAATTTACAAACATTTTTTAAAATCATGTTTTTATGTTTAGTTATTGAAAGTTATACAAGGGTTTACCCTTTATTAAACCCTCACTTACTCTCTCTCACTGTCTGTCTTTCTGTGTAAATGTGTGTGTGTGTGTGTGTGTGTGTGTGTGTGAGGGCGCGCACAAGTGAGTGATTGTTTAAATATACATTTATGTAAAATAATATCCATTATTTATATTTAAAATGACCGCATATGTCCAAATTGGACCGATTACAATATTTTCCCTTCTAGAGCTACAGCTCTCTACTATAGCGCTATCTAAACGAGAAAATAATATAATAATATTATTTTACCACTAAATTTTCTATTAATATTGTTATGAATTCCAATGAGTGACGTGTATTTTTCATTAGAATTTATTCAATCACCTTAAGTTAAATTATTAAAATATATTCTGAAGCATTATCGAACATATTTTATAAGTAATCATTTAAAATGTTATTATTTTTAAACTTTAAAATAAAATTCAAAGTGTATAGTAATTTGTTTACTTTTTATAGTCACACAAAATTAGTTATGATGAGCGATTCCTTATATAATTCCCAATCATAGTGGCGAAGTGGTAGCGTTTCGGCCTTTCATTCAGAGATTCATGTTTGAATCCCGGTCAGGCTTGGAATTTTTAATACGCTACAAGATTCCTTTTCAATTTTCCACGCTCAAACTTCAAGATTACGTTGCGAAAAAATATATGATTAACCGTTTATTCAAATTGAAAAGAAAAAAAATGAATCGCCTTTTTGATACTAAAAAAATAATTAAAAATTTGATGTGGATACCACATGACTTCCTTGTACGCCTACTAAATGGCATATACACATTTTCTTTTCTTTTTTTTTAATGAAAAATACATAAAATTTTATTTCATTAATAATTTCTGATATATTTTCATTTTTTTACTATTATTGATTGATTGTTCATCGTAATTTTTTTTTAAATCAGAGGTTATTTATTATTAATAAATCAAAATATTAAATAAAAAAGCAAAAAAAAAAGGTGAAGTCGGATTTGAACCGATGTGCCTTCCTCTTGTAGGATCCAATATTTCATTAATTAAAATTTTATATGGCTATAACTCTGGAACCAGTTGAAAAGCGCTCAACGAGGGCTTATTACTGAAGTTAAGAAAACGTCCAAAATCCAAATGTTTTGGATTTTGTGCTTTTTTGGACACTTTGTTTCAAAAGATTGCAATCCAAGGTGGAGATGCACAAGTAGATGTTACAACAGTCCTAAATCCAAAATTTCAACATGATACGGCTAATCGTTTTTGAGTTATGCGAGATACATACGTACATACAGACGTCATGCCGAACTATTAAAAATGGATTCAAGGATGGTTAAAATGGATATTCCCGTTGAAATCTGAAAACCAATATTTTTCACGATCACAATATTTCCTTTACTTCATACAAGGAAGTAAAAATTATTACTGAATTGTAAAAAGTTGAATTAGGTTGCAATTTTGAAGTTAATCAGTTGAAATTTTGATTTTAGGACTGTTGTAACATTGATTTGTGCACCCTACCTTTTGATTGTAATCGACTGGATCAAAAGTATCCAAAAAATGCCCGAAATGCAAAAGTTTTTGATTTTGGACTTTTTCTTAACTGCAGTAATACGCCCTCATTGACAGATTTTCAATCATAAGTGGTACTTATTTTAATTGGTTCCAGATTTATCCAAAGTAATAGCCCAATAAAATTGTAATTAATGAAATATTTACATCTTACAAGAGGAAGACACATCGGCGAGAACTCGACTTCATTTCCTTTTTTTTACAACTTTTTTTAAATTTAAATATATTAATTTATTAATAAATAATTAACCTGTGTTTGTAAAAAAAGTTTCAAGTAAATAATAATTCAATAATAATAAAAAAAGAAAGTAATTTAATAGGCGTACAAGGAAGTCATGTGGTGTCTACATTAGGATTTTTAATTAAGTGCTATTTTCAATAAACTTTATTTTTTTAATTATTAATAAAACAAAGTTTTTTAATTCAAAATTTTATGAAAATGATGTTTTTTATTTAGTTGAATCAATTTTTTATGGAAAATAACTAAAACTTATTAAAAACTTACTTAAAAAGTTTTCCTATGATATTCTTCGCACAATATATCTATAGAAAAATTATAATTCAGTTAACAAAACTGACAACAAGGCAAGTCACGTGCCCTAACTGAAAACTTATCTTTAGATAATGTAATTGTATATTTATTTTTAAACAAACGATTACACTGAGCCAAAATCGTTTAACAGCTTTTGATAAATTTATTACGGCGTAGTAGAGTCTTCGCCTTAGTACGTGTAACTTAAAATGTGTATTACTTATACGTATATTTTATACCTATTTTTTAATTTTTTTTTAACCTCCGGGACCACAGTTAGGTATTGGTTCAGAAGATGAGATGAGATGGCAATTTTGTAACGAGTGAAAATGACATGCATGACCGCGATTCGAACCCGGGATCTCAGGATGAAAGGCCGAGACGCTACCACTCGCGCCACGGAGGCTACATTTTGTACCAAAATTTCATCAAATAAACTTTTTTACAAAAACAATAAATAAAAATTTCCAACATTCCGATCTTGGTTAATATTATTATAATACTAAAAATATCATACTTTTTTATGGTAAATACATACATACGAATATATACTAACTTTTTTTAAATCTATCTTTTCAAGCCCTATATCTTCTCTGACTAATAATTATTGTATTTTCGCTAACTGGCTTCGACGGCACATAATTCCTAACCATGTGGTGGCCCTCAAAAGGGCCGTTTTTTGCGTTAGCTCTGAGAAGAGTTGTTGGGTGCGGAAGCTGGTCTCCGGCGAAGTCGGGGAGTTGCGGCTCGTCCATTGAAGTCGAACCGAGCTTTCCCTCAGCGGTAGTTGGGTTGTTGGGTTCCCACTACAGCGTGGCAGTGGTGGCTCCAACAGTCCCGCAGTGTCGGATCGGCGTCGGTCGTCCTTCGTCGGCGCGGCCGTGATGGTTCTACCCGAGCGATTCCACGCTGGGCCGGCTCCTGCTGCTGAGTCCGCCGCGGCCAGGGCGATTGAAGCTCGGTGAGCTGGAGCGGGAAGGTAGCGTCAGCGTCCAGAGCTCCCTCGGGAATCGGCCGGAGCAGCAGGACTTGCTGCTCCGGTGGGAATGTTGGCATCCGCCGGGAGGTCCCAGGCTGAGCCGGCCGAGGAACTTCTTCTTCTTCTTGGTCTTCTCCAGGTGGTGGTGGATGACGAATTGCATTCACTCTCGTGGGCATGTTATTTTATTGGAACTTTTGAGTGGGGGGGGGGGGGGCTGCAACGCCGCTATGGTGAGAGAACCGCGTGGTCATCTGCGAGGCGGTAGTGATGCTTATATCAGCGCGTCCGTATACTGTGCGCCAGTTCGCATCTGAGTTGCTATACCGTTCGCCTGCCAATATTAAATTAGGGATATATATGATAACAGTAAATAACTCAACTTGATCTACCCAAGTACATAATTAAAATAAAATGACACTCACCTTATTTTTTTATGTCTACCATAGTACTTTCGTGGTAACCCACATCATCAGTTGCAATTCTTCTTCATAAAATGTTTATTACCAAATTACATATTAAACTCAAAATGATAATTAAAATATATAATATATAAAATTTATTACATAAGATTTAAAAATTTAAACTAAGATTTTTTGAGTTTAATATGTAATTTGGTAATAAACATTTTATAAAGAATTACAACTGATGATGATCTGGAGAAACTTCCAAAGATGGCGCCTCCAACTAAATGCTAGCAAAACAGAGGTGTCACGCTTCCATCTGAGTAACATGTTCGCTAATAGGGAGCTTAAAATTCTATTCGAGAATTCACAATAAGACATCATAATACCTAGGCGTGACACTTGATAGCACGCTTTCATTTAAGGAGTACCTAATGAAAAAAGCAGAGAAATTGAAAGCGAGAAACAACATTATACTTTGTGGAAACAACATTATAGCCTTGTGGAACATCGTGGGAGGCATCGGCTTCCACTTTGCGCACATCGGCTTTGAACCTGGTCTTCTCAGCTGCTGAATATTGTGCGCCAGTGTGGCTTAACAGCCCTTATGTTCATAGAATGATGCTCAACTTAATAACACTATGAGAATGATTGCCGGGGTTATAAGGTGTACTTCCGTGGAATGGCTTTCGGTATTGAGCCACATACCACCCCCAAACCTGCGCCGTATGAACGCTCTTGTAAGAGAGTACAACAAGAAGATTGTGGGCAATCGAAACCTACCAATACATGAAGAGACTGAGAATTTCAATCGTGGCCGCCTTCGATCTAGAAAACCACCTATCAAAACAGCAATTGCTGCCACAGAGGACGGATTTAACCTAACTGACGCCTGGCATCGAGAATGGACCACAAAGCAAAATAATCAAATCCCATGTACTATTCAAAGGCCGCCGGGTTTTGACTTGCCACGTAAGATATGGTCAACCCTAAACAGAATACGAACTCAGCATGGTAGGTGCGTCTATTTCCCGTATGAATAGGGTAAAACACCGACGCCCCTTTGTGAGTGTGGTGAAAATCAAACTGATAAACACATCACAGAAGTTTGCCCTAGGGCAGCTTATGAAGGGAATCCTGAAGATTTCCTGATGGCGACTCCAGAATCAGTAGCATATATTAATTTGTTAAATCTTTGTTTGTAATTTTTGATTGTAATTGGTGTTGTGTTTTGGTGCCATACGCTAAATAAACAATGGTAAACGATGGTATGGATTGCCACGAAAGTACTATGGTAGACATTATGAAAAAATAAGGTGAGTGTTATTTTACTTTATTTAATTCTGTACTTGGATGGATCAACTTGATTATATATATATATATAAAGTTATATGTATGATGTGTATTTATTTGTGTATGTGTTTGTGCGAATAAAGTAAAATAGTACGTAAGGGTTAAATAAAGAATACTAACTTAACAAGTAACCTTTTTTTATAATGTCAAGAGATTTTACTTATTTACTAGATTCGTGAATTAAAATTTTGCATTTTTTCAGTATAAGTAAATTAAAAAAAAAAGTAAATAATAATTTGATAGCGACCATTATGTAAATTATTTTAAATGGCATATTTACATAAAGATACTTTCTTATTTAAAGTATTTTTATAAAAATACGAAAAAACTGCATTAAATAAAAAAAAATATATATATATTTTTAAAAGTATTACAACTTGGATAGAATTAATTCAGATTTAAATATATATATACTGAAAACATCTACAGCGGAAATATGCTTAGAGAAGAAAATCCTCTTTTGTTAGTGATATAAACTAGCTTCACAGTACAAAGTTTTAGGTAGCAAGGAATCCCTTTAGTAGGTAGAAAATAAAGTGTTATGCTAAACGGTTATTTAAATATGTTGGAGAACATAATTATCCTAGAAAAACCTTTAAAAATATCTGTTTACTTAAAACCTAAAACCAGATCAATTTTCAATTTGACAATTAAGATGTGCATAACTACTGTTAGATATCTTGACAGAAAGTTGTCATTTTAGATATTCCCAATACAACACGAAAATTTAGATTTTAGATTAAATACATCGAACCATTGATAGGACCCAACTCAAACTGGTTTTATTACAATGCAGTTGAATTAGAAAAAAATCAATGATTTGATTGTTTTAAACTACATTTACGTTTTCTTTTGAGACTGTTGGTATTTTTTACTTATAAACCGTCTGCATATAGAGATATTGAAAAAAAAAAACTGTTTGGAAATTCCCGTTACGAATCATTTAATTGTGTCTATTTGATATCTAATTCAACAGAATACCGTACAGTATGTTACCTATTTGTTAGAAACCCATTAGTACAAATTAATTTCAAGTGACTAGATACTTCAATTTCCTAGTAACGTTTAATAAACACACGATAATCATTCTCAAACGAGTGATTATCGCATAAATGAATGAAACATCAAACACTAAATTTGTGAAGTTATCGCATACTCAAACCTAGATAATTATAAATTTCCAGGCCACTAACAGAAAGCTGTTACAGAGATACCATGGTGTGAAGTGGGAATGATAGTTAAACAAGTATGCCATGGAAGCGTGACCGAGTTTCCCTATCCTGTTGAAATCACATATTTTAAAATTAATTTCACGTTCCAATGCTATTTGACGGGTTAAAAATTCTCCAATATTATAACATATCGTCTGATTTGAAGGTAACAAGATACTCAAAAAAATATAGAGCGATTCTTAACATAAACCGTTAGGATATTATCGCCCGATAACAGAAGTTGAGTTTATTTACATATGTATGTGACAGAAATATGAGTCATCACTCATTAGCATATTGTAAATAAATTCGTTAACGTTTAAATGTTGAAAAAACCGACGGCAAGAAGTCTTACTATTAACTCGAACCCCGTTATTTATTATTGACTGCATCGAGTTTGAATTTTATATGGATATATTTGTAAATATCTATAAGAATCCTTCGAAAAGTAGTGTTCAACAAGTCGAAACCGAACGGTGAAAAAGTAAACCGAATGATGAAAAGTAGACGTTCGGTGATTTGTAGTACCGCAGCTCTTACAGCGTCATGTTGTCAAGTGCACGTAAATTGTTTTTTATCAAGAAACTTTAAGTTTTTAAAAATCCTACATGTAAACTTTAATTAGACTGGTAGATGGCATCGTATTATTTCAATGGTAATTGAACCGGTGTCGAAACAACGGTTGTAAAACTGTCGCCGTTATTATAGAATATTTTAATCGTAAACTTTCGATATCCACTCGTGCCACTCTTCGCTCTTTTACGACTAAAAATTTTAGAAAGAAGAATTAGTTACGTAATTATTCCGAACATACTGGAATGGTACCGGGAAAACAATGTTTATAATCGTCCTGTTCAATGACTCACCCAACGTATGAGTATTAGGTAACCCTTTATAATTCAATATACACACACATTTAACTTTCCACGTTCTGGTAACAAACGTGTTCGTGGGCGCGCGCACGAACACACACACACACACACACACACTACAGCTTAACGATTGCATAACAGATAATATTGCTTTAAAAATTGAGAATTAATTAAATTCTTTTTCTGAAAGCTTTTCTGCACACAGAGTGATTCACGTAGAAAAAATTGACCTGACTAGTGAAAAATAATGAATAAAGTTCGTATAAACATAGTCCGAAAACATTGCGTTGGCGAGTTACGGCTAGTAAGAAATTTCGCCCCGATTCCTGGACAAAGAGTAAAAGCCATACTGAAATTTTAGGAACAAAGTTTTAGGGGGAAACTTCATGGTTTCTTATAGTTTTGACCGGTAAAATTGAATAAAACAGGTTTCAGAATCATAACTCTTATAGTTTTCATAATAAACGACGTAAAATATAAAAATCTGTTGTTTAAAAACACGTTTTTTTTTTTAAGTTGGTACGAGTAATACAAAAACTTTGTTAAATGACAAATAAATGTGTAAAATATATTATCAAAACTTGTAGAGGATTTAATTTTGAAGAAAATTTATGCCCAATAAAGTAAAATAAAAGTTCAAGAGATTTGATTTTATTATAAATATTTATTATACGGAAACGAAGGGGTTACAGGTACAAAGTATGTTTGCTTTCCTACAATGTGTAATGATAAAAAAAAATAGTGATATATTAAAGACAAAAAATAAAATTCCAATAAACTAGTACTAATGCTATTCAGAATTCTATTGTCAAGAACAGTATTCAGACAAAAACAATTAATTATATTATTTCAACATTTAACTAGAACTCTGAAAAAAAAAAATCTACTAATACATGTATGTATAAATTAACTATCTTTCATAATTATATAATTAAATGAAATTCATATTACACTACAATAAACACATTCATTACTCACCTTTTAAACATAAAAGTATATTAAAAAATTCACATTTTTTCTCCATACATAATCTATTTTTGTTACATTTTTTTTTTAAATTACATTTAAAAAATAAAAGTATACTTAGTAAAAAATTTCAGCTTTTAAATTCTATGAAATATAAAGTACATCTGACAGTCACAGATGCTTTTAAAAAAATGAATTCTTACTAACATGAAAGAAAAATGTAATTTTTATGTATATATTTAACAAAACCTTTCTTACGTTAAACAAATCATTAAATCCGTTCAAATGAGCATTAAAAATGATTAAATATTTCTATCATAAGAATATATTGCAGTTTGGCTTTTATCATGTTAAAAGGTAGGTCATTTTTATCAATACGAAAAAATACTTCTTGTTTTCGTTAATAAATTTTAGAGATTTTTTTCCCGTACAGCAAGAAGAAATATCGCTATATATATATATATATATATCGCATTTTATTAATTAATTTTAAACTCTTAAATTGATTTTCAGTCCATGACTTGTCAAAAATTATATTTTACATTGCAGAATCAATTCAACAAAAAATTAATTATAGATAGTCGATACATTTGGTTTCAATTAACCACACATCTCAGGAATGGACAACCTGAGTTTACAAGATTATAACTCATTTATATTTATACGTATTATCCTCACTCATATTGAAGAAATAACTTCAGAGGTAAACTCTTCGTCGTAATTCAGCTGATTTCAAAGTCAAGGTTCTCCGGTTCAACTCCTAATAAATTTTGCTTTTATTCGGATTTGAATATTAGATCGTGGATACCGATATTCTTTGTTGGTTGGGTTTCAATTAACTACAGGTCTCAGGAATAGTTGGCCTTAGTTTGAGCAAGACTACACATTTACCGGTACAGTGTTACATTACATATCAACGGTGGTTCCGGAAGGTAAACAGAAAAAGAAAAAGATATCGACGATGCATTTTTTACACTTTTTTTTATAAACTGCCTTAAAATACAGTCATTAAATTTCCCTTTAGGCATTAGGTGAATGTTTTCCATACAATGTTTCTATAGAAAGGAGTAAAATATTCATCTCAGTATTTCTTATGGTTATAAAACATGTGAAGTACAGCAAGAACTAAAAGAAAGTATTTTTTTCTGAAATTAAATATCTTATAGACAGCCCTGTGGAAAACGAAAATACTGTATCACTTATAGGTCTGAATAACATTTTAATACACATTTTAATGGGGTTTCATGCTGATATTTAGCACAAGATTCAATTCAATGAAGAAGGAAACGGGAAATCATTTTATTTTTTTCTGATAAGCCACCGTACGGTAAGCTTATTATTGTTGGGAATGACAATGCCATTATCTTTAAAAGCTATGCGTCTCATAACACTACAGATAGACGGTTATTGCAACTTTTATGTCATTAATGGATGATATATCCGAATTAATAGTCAGCTAACCATCTTTTCAGTTTAATTAAAACTACCAAATATTTAATATTAATGTTTTTAATTTTTTTATCGGCAAAAATATTTCTGAACCTCAATGTATTAAATACGTATATAAATTAAGTACTATTAAAAAATTGCTTTACAAAGTAATTTAAAGTTACAAATGTGATTACAAAAAAAAAAGAGTGGAAATATTAATTGCTACTGAAGTTAATTGTAATACCTCACTATTCTGAAAATTCTATTGTATGAAGTATTAAAGCAAAATATACATGCAGCGGATTTTCTTAAGCACGACTATATTTAAGCAAGAAAATTTAGAAGTTAAGAACAAGCGACATCTGCAATGCAGTAATTGTTACTAATATATGTACACTTTAAATATTAAGGTAAATTAAAATTACAATTTTTTTTTTTTATATAATCTTTATTTTTACTGTTACTTAATTTTAACATATACCATAAGAAATATTTTATTTACTGATTTACTTAATTTTCATTCCAAATATTTTTTATTTTGTAAATATATTTGAAATAGTTATTTTTTTTAATATAAGCGTTTTGTTTAAGTTTCATTGACCAACCCACCCGGTCGGGTTTGTCTAGTGATAAATTCGTTGTTGTAAATCAGCTGATTTCGAAGTCGAAGTTCTCAGGTTCAAATCCTAATAAAGGTAGCTGCGTTATTCGGATTTGAATACTAGATCGTGAATACCAATGTTCTTTGGTGGTTGGGTTTCAATAAACCACATGTCTCAGGAATGGTTGGCCTGAGTTTTTTCAAGATTATACATTTACCGGTACAGTTACATTACAATGATAAGTCCGTAATAATTTCAATTGCTGATGCGACCATAAATAAAATTATAAAAAAAAAGATTAATTAAATAAAATTTACGACTAATTTTTAACCTATTTCAAAAAAGGAGGTTATGTATTCGAACCGTATATTCGAATATACCGTGTATTCGAAACGTATGTTCGTTCGCGCATACGTTTTTCCTATTAATTCGATAGAAATAAATTTTGCGATCTACGCAGCTGCTTTCCCGGTATTACCATGATGTTGAAAAAAGATTTAGACATAAAATTGGTCTGAAAAATTACAAAAAAAAAAACAATTTTATCATCCGCTGGGTAGGTAGGGACAGTGGGAACCCTGATATTCTATATGTATGCGTCACATTATATGATGTTATGTGGTCTAAGGAGAGGTAATGTAAGTTTCTGCATTGTATATGTAGCACAGTTAATAAAATTATAAAAAATCGAGATATCTCGTTTTAAACATTTCAGACTCTGTATACATTATATATAATTCACAGAATCGGTAGGGACAGTTGGAATCTTATAATTTGATGTACGTGCATCACATTATATGGTCTTGAAGTCGGTTCCAATTTTTTTTTTAAATAGTTATTTTATTTATTCACTCTGATATCATTGATATAAGCAGTGACAACTTATCCCCGAATGAAAAGCAGAGGCTATTATTTCTAACTGAATACTTTTTTCAGTCATCAAATATAAAACAGAGTTTCTGGACTGGTATATAGATATAACCCTTAAAAAGCCTTTCAAGTAAATAGAATGCAGCAGTTCTTAAGATCCCAAAATTCTTAGGAACAATCCAGAAGGTGTCAAGTTAAACTCCATTGAAAACATCTCAAGTGGTAGGGCTCCAGAACAATAAAAATGAAACGGGACGATCTACCAATAAGAAGGACTGTAAGGTAGAAAAAAACAAATCCACATAAAAAAATGCTTCAAAACAAGTATAAATCGTGAAGAGGGCAACTCCCAAGAAATTATCAGTTAAATCTTACATTTATATACTCAAACTGATTTTTTTCCCAAGGTACCTGCAGACAAACTAAGAAGAACAACCTAGCCAAAAATTAGGAATTACGTGGCGCGACGCGATAGTAGTATCGAAATGTAACATAAACTCAGCCCATATCAGTTAAAGTGAACTACAGTATAAGTCTAAAATTCAGCTGATCTGTTGGCAATAATGCTACTTGGTTAAGTGACGTCACTGGGAGTTAAAATGCAGTTTTCTAGATCCACAAATAAATCTTACATCAATTTATATTTTTTAAACTATCACAATCTAATTTTAAACAAAATTTGTGAATATATGTTTACTTCCCTTGACTATAAAGAAATCGAGTATTTTATGTTAACCCTAATTTTACAAATAATTAAAAACGTACTGCAGTTAAAATATTTTTAACTACATACGTTTAAACGTATGTAGTTAAAAAGGTCTGACGAGCAAGTAACTTCAAATAATCATTTTTCAAAAGTTTTTAATTAATTATTAATTGACCTCACTGTAGTTGCAAAATTAGGTTCTAGTAACGTACTTTTCTAATTTCTTTAGAATATGGAATGCGAGAGAAAATAAAACACAGTTAAATCTATTGGAAAAAGACTTTTAATAATTTATAACATTTCTATACATTACATGTCATATGAGCGCATGAATTTAACTTCGATTTATCGAGTTAAACACTAATTGTTAAAATCCTGCACCATGAATATAAGAGGTTTTTACATTGGTAAATGATACACAGTCAATTGTAAACGAAAAATTATATTTACTTACAATTACAATATAAAAATTTTTGAATTCAGACCGACAGTAATATTTCATTTTGCATAATTAATTTAATAAACCCCGATTTAATTATTAAAAACCAAAAATTTAAAACCACAGAATTTTATTCGTTTTACTACTAATGATATTAATTGGTGTAATACCTGTCCAATTAGTTTAAATCTACATCATTCTCATATTTCAGGAAAAAAAACGTGTCTATTCCGTAGATAAAACAATTATTTTATAATTAATCTGCAATGATATTGGACCAACAGTTTTTGCTTTATATTTATTTATTGTTTTTAAGGAAATGGACATTGTTATTATACATATTATATAATTTTTTTGTTGCAAATTTAGACAAGATTTGTGAATTTATTCATTTCTGTGGGATGATTTCCCTAAGGAAGAATTTCCATTTATTCCTTTTGTTGATGCTATAGTAATCTACTCTTGGAATACCTCCAACACTTTAAGCACACTGACATTTTTAGACATATTCTTATCTTTTATAAAAGATAATACAAAAAAAAAAATAATAATATACATCAACCTAAATAAGTTACACATTATTTTTTTTATCTTTTATTTCAGAATCCTTTAAATTATTTTTTTCTCACTTTATTATTATTTTATAAAATCCTATGAATATGTCTTTGACTTTAAGGATGTAATTTAAAAAGGAATATAAATATAAAATTGCGGAAATTTGTATTATATAAATTTTATCTACTAAAGTTTTCTAAAGAAAGAATAACAAAGTGTATAATTCTTTCTTTTTTTATTATGTATATATATATTTTTTACATCGATAATGCATTACAGCCTCCAAAACGTGTCAATCATTTCATAGTATTTATTTCTTTAAAGGTTTTTGCTTGAAATAAGCATATATATATATATATATATATATATATATATATATATATACACATTTTATTATTTAAATATATCACGTCCTTTATGATGGAGATATTTTATTTCTACCTCTCCGTGTATTTATTCCTTTATATTGGTCGGATATTATTTCTTTTTTACTCCATAAATCAGAATCCTCATAACAGGAGTATATGTATTTTTTTTATTTCTTTAGCTAAAAGTCAAAAACCGTTGTGTCCATTAAATTCGATCCCTGAATTTGGTGAACCTTTATGACGGTTTAGAAGTAAATTTATCCAATTAATTTCATTATCGTATAAGGGGTACGACTTAAAATATAACATATTTCAAAGCGTCTTTTTAGTACAATAAAATTTTATATTAAAAGTTTAATCGAGCCAATAAACGGTAACTACAAATTCTATTTTGGTATTAAAATTTTTAATATAATTCCAGATTGTTTATATCCAAATATAAGATATATTACTTATCAAGAAATTATTTTGTAATAGTGTATTAAATTAAAAAAATTCGTATTTTATTTCATAGAAAATAATCAAACGCTAATCCATTAGTTAAAAGATGAATTCTTCTACATAAAAAGTAATGAATTTTACGTCATTGTTAGTTCTGTTTGTTGAACTGAAAGATCTCCAAGAAAGAAATTTGGAAGAGAGTAAATCTTCTATTTAGATTTATCATCAAAATCAGGTAGCCAGTAAATTATCATAGCAAGTGTTTCCTACGTGTAAAACATATGATAATTAATATTTTTTTTTTTTTTAATGAAAGACAATTTTTTTGTCTGATTAGTAGCGATTAGAGGTAACAGAGATGAATTCTCAGCAATTTATTTTGGAATCTTTGAATTATTTCAATATTTCTGTTAGTCATCGTCCCTTCAGAGCTAGAACCCGTACGTTCATATAGGTTTAAGAATAACTTTGTACATCAACAGTTTATTAAATATGGAGAACTGTGAGTTTCTGCCCAGCAACCAGTTTAGTTCCCTATACTTGAAGTTAAGCTGTTTCGTTTTTTTCTACCACGTGGCCCTTTCAAGTGCAGACCAAACCGTACCCGATCCGTGTGAAGGATATAGATGCCATTCAGGAGGACCTGTGGATAATCACCCATTCTCATCGTAAATGTCACATGGCTCAATCTGTTCTGATTTACCCTCATTTTCTATTTCATTAGCAATGCGCCGATTTAGTCTAACTCTGTGGTTTAGCAAAGGCTTAATTCGGATCTTTATCATCATATAGGATTACCGTATCGTCTGTAAATGATGCGACAGTGACCTAATCCGGAGCAAGAAGTCTGATGTGAAAATTGGATACAGAACAGGCCCTAAGGAACTCCCGATTTCCTATCGAATAATCCAGATAATTTCAGAGTGAAGTTAACCTGGGAAAAGCGTCCATCAGTGTTAACTTCATAAGGCTAAATAAATAAATAATTTAGCTGAGCTTCCCTCAGCTAAATAGCTGAGGGAAGCTCTGTTTTAGCTTATGAAAGACAAATGAACATATTATCTTTTTATAGTTCATTTAAAATTAAAAAAGTGTATATATAATCTAATTGTACAACCAGTAACTCGATTTTTACTTTTTTTTTTTTTGCATTGGATTATTCATGAATAGTAAAAATAAATTTCAATAAATTGTTCAAATGAACTTAAAATATAAATTCTAGCTTTAACTTTTAAAATAAAAATTTGCACGATTTAAATTTTAACTATTTTTGTTAAGTATTTATTTGAAATATTTACAAATTGTCCACTCATTATTGAATTACTCGCTCAAAAAAATATTTTACTAAAAAAAAAACTGAAATGAACAAAAAAAAAACAACATTCCTCAATTTTTTTTATTACTATTACAACACAGATGTTCTTTCTACATTTATTTTTTGTAAATACATTTCTTTTATCAGAAGCTGAGAATGCATTTTTTAAAAATTCAATTCAATCTGTTGTTTCTTCTTCCTTCTTCAAGACAATTTATTGAAATCAACTTTCTAAGGATGTATATTGGTAATTATTACAAGAGAGAAGAACCTGAAATATTTTCGTTCAATGAAATACGAAGAACTATTTCCATAGAAATATCAATAAAGTTTTCTTGGGCGTTTACACATACACGATCGCACGCACGCGCGCACACACACAAACATACACACACACACACACACAGAGAGAGAGAAAGAGAAAGAGAGATTGAGAGAGAGAGAGAGAGAGAGAGAGAGAGAGAGAGAGAGAGAGAGAGAGAGAGAGAGAGAGAGAGAGAGAGAGAGAGAGAGAGAGAGAGAGAGAGAGAGAGAGAGAGAGAGAGAGAGTGAGAGAGAAATAGGTTCTAGGACCATAAAAATTAAATCTGCCAGGTTATTATTTTCAGTTTTTTCTGTCTATAAAATAGGTAAAAAAATATTTTGCAAATTATTCGGGTTTTAACACCCTTTCGTTCCTTAGCTTCAAAGAATTTTTATTGATACAAATCCTTGTTTGAGAATAAGTAGGAAAACTTAAATTTATATTTGTAAGGTAACTAATCAATAACACGAAATCTTAGTTTAATTAGGAAATTGTGTAAGAACTGAAAAATATTTAATCGATCCAATTTTCTTTTTACCTATAAATGAATATATTCTTTCATGTATTTAAATTAAACATTTTTCATTTTGGCTCTCTAAGAAAACCACTGAAGAGGTATTGTCTGTGAATACAAATTATTATCGTATTGAATGATTTATTTTTTTAATTCAGTCTTTGACAAAAACATATTTGTCTACAATGTAAAAAAAAAATGATTAATACGACAGCTGACGAAAAAACGGGTGGTTAAAAAAGTATTACAGAACCGATACCCGTTAATAAACTGGTACGGTTCACTCGCATAAAACTAAATCTATTGCATTTTTATATCAGTTTTCTTGATAGGAAAACGAATTTAAGGAGAAAATTGAATTTGTAAGAGAGAAATCTGTGTACCTCGATCCTCTACCTCTGTGCGTTAAAAGAATATTAACTACTTACTTTGTGGCAGATGCTTTCAGTATCCCTTGTTTTATTTTACGGAACCCATCCAAGTATTATAGCAGTAAAAAAAAATAGAAACGTGTTCAAATCGGTTGTTTAAAATTAAGCTTTAATTACGTATAGTGTTGCGAAATAATTGAACAGTTATAAACTAATTTTCTGTTCATAATACAATATTTTATCAAGTAGAAACTTAGTCGGCTTAATAAGTGTTTAATAAATGTTTTCAAAAATGGTAGTAGTACAAACAAATTTAATCCACTTCAATACTTTTTTTTATCAACATAATAAGAAATTAATTCGATCAATAGATTGATTGAGGAAAAATATTCATAGAACTTAGTAACGATATAAATAATTCCTTAGCAACCACATAAGCATCTTTATAACACAGGCAAAAAAAAGTAATATTTTTTCCCTTTATACCAAAGTTCTCCAGTGCGTTTTTAATAGCCCACACAGATTTAAATGTTCTTATTTTAGAGTAATGGGTATATAATTATAATTAATTCGCACCTATAAATCAACTCCTTTTTTCCTTTTTCCATTTCCTTATTTTACCTGCTCTTCTTTTAAGTTTATCATTTTAATTTTAATTATTAAATTTATTAGAAAAATGGAAAAAAAATTCCCCTAAAATACAATTATTACCAGTTTATATGTAATGAGTATAATGGCTGATACTAAAGTAATATTTGGACATTTTATGTGGAGAAGTGAACAATTTTAATAAGATTCCATCATACCGTTCTCCAGTAAATATATTATCGAAAAAAAAAATTGTATCAGGGAATTTTAATTAAACTCTACCTTTCCTCCAAAATTTTAAAGAATATAAGTAAACATCCATTTCTGTGATCTTAGCAGACGAATATATGAAAATACGTTTAGTTCTTTTAAAAAGGGCATCACAAGAAACTACTAACTTCGTATGCGATTCACGTAATCCTAACCTATTACAGGGCATTTGCTATGTGTGCCCGTCCCCCTTAGCTTAGCACCGATCACTAGCGGAAAATCCCGATTCGTTAGTATCAATTTCTAGTGTTAAATTTCTAATTTAACTTTCATTATATCAATCTTCTTCATTAAACAAAAAAATATTTTTACACAAAAGGTAATCAATTTTGGACACCTAATAATCCCATTCCGAGACGCCGCGCGCCAGAGCAATCCGCCCGGAGGGGCTAGCTGCGGAGGGCGTGCCGTAGGCACGCCTCTGCAGCAAGTAAATAAATAAAATAAATCTTTTGTTCCAATGAGTGCACAATAATACTTTGTACAGACAAGTCATAATAAAATAAATTATAATTATAAAAAAAAATAGATTGCAGACTTCGTGGCATAGTGGTAGCGTCTCGGCTTTTCATCCGGTGGTCCGGCGTTTGAATCCCGGTCAAGCATGACATCTTTAAAACTCTAAAAAATATCATATTTCCATGTGCAAACTTCTCTGTAAGTTTCTGTGGTGGATTAATTCATCAAGAAAAAATTGTAAATAAAAGAAGATGTGATTGAAGTTCATTAACTGATTAAATATAACCTTATGAAATAGTCAGGCAAATGTAAAAAATTACTAAAAAATAATTCACACTTTAGAAGCTGTTATAGAAAATTATTTTGGGTACATATTTATCTACATGTTGTACAGGATGCAGAAAAATTATTTTTTTTTAAAATTAGTATTACTTAAAGATTCAGGGACAGAATAATATTGTTTCCGTAAAACGTTTTTTGCTACTTATCCGTTACATGCCTGCCACGTATAAACGTTGTTTTAATCAAACCCCGATAGACTACTACTATAATTCATGGCAACTTACCTCACATGTTTTTTGCAGGCGGCCAAGTGTCCTTAATCGCCTAAATTATAGCGTCAAATGCGTCTTTTCGAGAACTTCTCGCCGCCACATGAACTTATTATATTTATAAAATTATAAAGTTATACTTGGTGGACAAACTGTTACCTCTTACCAGGTCACCTACAACGTTTTCGGTTATGACACTCACAAATATCTAAGTACCTTTAAGCAGCGTCATTATGTAATGAATATAGAAGACCTTATATGAAAAAATAAAGTGGTTTAGCTATTCACAAGAATATTAAGTGACCCAATTTTTATATTATCAATTTTACTATACAACAACGAAGAAGTAGCTTCCTATTATTGTCTTGACTGAATGGAATATATCAGTTTACGAAACCACAAAAATTCTGTTAGTATTTAGCCCGGCGAACAACAATTTCACTTCGAATACAATTTGAAATTGCTGGATTTCAAAGAAATAATTCATAAACAGTCGAACGTCAGACGCTTTACACCAGGCATAGCTATTAGAAAAGAAATTACAGACAAAATTAAATACCCTGTTCTATGGGAAAAAATGAATTGTAATATTCTTAAAAGATTATTAATTAAAAGGTTAATTACAAAACGAATGATATCTACTTATGTATTTTTGTTTAGTGAACATTATTTGTACGTCATTATGAAACAGCTTCCACCAAAGTGAAACTTATATTGTATGTAACAGTAATTCAACAGAATAAACAGACAGATTCATATAATATTATTGTATAATACAATAATAGAACACTGGTCCACGCGTGGGAAAATTACGTAGGATTATTGCGACACTTAGACAACATTAATCTACATGATATTTTAAGCAAACATAGATGTTGTGTGTGAGTGCGCGTGAGGATGTTTACATAGGTATAATGTGCAATACATTACATATATATATATATATATATATATATGAATTTACGTATTATTAAAAAATTATATATATATACCAGCAGACCCGGCAATGCTTCACCATTGCTAGATTTGAGTATATAGATTTGAGTATAGATTAAATGAATACAATTGAAAGTTTGATAAAACATTAACAAAATGAACATTACGGAATTTCACAAAATTTAATCTATCCCTTTCCCCCTTTCCTCATTTTCATTTTTACCACATTTCTCCCATTTTCTTTCCTCTTTCCCTATTTATCTTTCTGTTATTTCCCTTTTCCTCCTTCCTCTTTTCCTTTCCTTCTTCCGTTTTTCGTTTTCTCTTTTTTTTATTTTTTCCATTTTCCCCTTACTCCCTTTTAGTTTTTTCGATTTTTCCGTTTTCCCCGCGCGTAAATCGGTCCAGTAGTTTTTTAATCTATAGCGGACATACATATCAGAAACATAGAATCCTAAAATATTTAGTATAGCATGCTTTTACGTCCAACAGATAGTGTTGTTTTTTTTAAAAAAAAACGTGTTTTTACCTGTCGCAGGTGTGACATCTTAGGTATATAAATAGTAGGTAAATAAAAAAACACGCGCATATTCGAATGCAACGATGTGTCAAAGTATCAAAGCAATCGGTGAAGAACTATCGGAGATTTAAGATTTTGAACAAACGAACATTTACATTTATATATATATATATATATATATATATATATATATATATATATATATATATAATTTAACTACTATAAATATAAAATATATATTTAACCGTTACAAATTTATAAAGAATTATTTTGATTGACTAGAGCGCGAAACCGTATAAAAATTGGGTTATTCATCTTAAGTGTATGGAGAGAGATTTCCTTACGAATCCGTGCAACAATGTTCACACCGCTTCACTGAACCGTAACTGACGTAGGTTAGAAAACGAATAGGCAAACTACGCGCGTCAAGTGGCTCTAATCCAAGATATATTTTTTCTTTCCTTCTTTTTAATGAAGATGCTTTTAAATCTGCCATCACAGTTTTTAGTAATGTAGTTTGTACAGTATGTAGTAAATAATAAATAAAGCACGATGAAAAAAAAAATAGAAAATCTATAAAAACGATATAATTTATTGTTTCAAATTTTTTTGTTTGTTATTTTTCAAATAAGACGATGAAATTTATAACGGGACAACCAGAGTAATCTCAACTACTAAATAATAAAATAGAATCATCAAAATGTATATGTAAAAGACAGTTTAAAATATTCTTAAGTATGGTTAACTTTTCAATCGTTAAATTTAAAAATGAAATTTAGCAGTTCCTCCTTTCTCGAAATAATCTATTTTACTTTTCCGACGAATATAGGTGGAATAGCTACATTCTAAAAGTATGGAAAGTACTTCAAAAGTAGGGAAAGTATGGTGATCATGTCAGAAACGGGGTATCTGGTATTTTGCAAATCTTTACGTTTTAGGGTCCAACGACCTTTACTGAAGGTGACTTTAAATCTTTACTGAAGAAAAAAAAATTGATGTAGACTCCACATGACTTCCTTGTACCGCCTATTAAATTACATACAAACTTTTTTTTTTTAATTATTAATACATAAAATTTTAATTCATTAATAATTTCTGATATTTTTTCATTTTTTTAAAATTATTATTGAATTATTATTTATTATAAAAATATTTTTACAATCAAAAGTTAATAATTATTAATAAATCAATATAGTTAAATTAAAAAAAGAAGTAAAAAAAAGGAGAAGTCGGATTTGAACCGATGTGCCTTCCCTTGTATGAGCCATATTAATAAAAATTTTATTTGGTTATAACTCTGGAACCAATGCAAATAAGTACCGCTTATGATAAATCTTGAAAAGCTTTCAATAAGGGCTTATTACTGCAGTTAAGAAAAAGTCCAAAATTCAAAAGTTTAGGATTTTGGGCTTTTTCGGACATTTATCATCCAGTAGATTGCAATCAAAAGAGGAGATGCAAAACTAGTTGTTACAACAGTACTAAATCCAAAATTTCAACATCCTACGGCTAATCGTTTTTGAATTATGCTAGATAAATACGTACGTACGTAAGTACAGACATTACGCCGGTACTAGTCAAAATGAATTCAAGAATGTCCAAAATGGATATTTACGTTCTAAAAACCCAATTTTTTGCGATCACAATACTTCCCACAAGGAAGTAAAAAACATATGAGTGTATTATGTGCATACTTATGTAAATATGTGTGTGCACTGATTTTCGCTTTATATCTCAGGATTGACCGAACCGATTTTCTTCAATTTTTGCTCTATATATGGAGCATTTTTCATATTCATCATGTTTTCAAAATTCGTACAAGGCGTTAGGGAACATCCGAACAAACTGATTTTGATTTTCTTCAGAGGAACTTCAAAAAAAACTAAGAAAAATTTTTTACTAACATTGCATATAAAAATCCATGTTTTTTTTTTTTAAATCAACCGCCCCCTCTTAATATTGAAATACATGGTTTTTTTGTTTACTTGATCAATTTTCTTTCTGTTTTAATGTTTAATTTTTTTTGTATTTTATACATCATATGTAGGGCTATCAAAAAAGGTCTACAATTTTCCAAAATTATGAACAATGATGGACCATAAAAACAGAAAAGTTCTTGTTTTAGCCCTTATTGGAGGGGTTGTTAAATTTAGAGAAAAGTCTACCTAAGCAAATTTAATTTTTCTTTGTCACTTTAAGGGCAATAAAAAGTTAAATAGTTTTTGTCCCTTTATTATAACCCAGATCCAAAATAAGAAGTAATTTTTTTCATGATATAAAATTTTTTTTCAATATTTTTAAACAATTTTTTTCTAATCATTCTTTTCGTTTTTAAGAATCACTTCTTTATAGAAATATTTTAACTAAATTCTTCCTACAAAGTAAGGGAGCCCTCAAAGTCAAATCATTTTTATATGAAATTTGGAAATTTTTAAGTTTAAATTTTATTTGATATCATTATCAAATAAAAAAGCTCCACTGATACGTGGGCCTCAAATTTCTGTTTTACCAAATTTTTCTTTGTTAAAATATCTAACGGTGATTCTTAATTTCACTTTATTATTTCTACGCCTAAATTTAAATCAACCGCGGAATTATTTAATTTATACTTAAATAAAAAAGTTTAATTTCTATCGAAGGAAACCATTTAGTTATTTTTTATCGATCTTAATAAAAGAAGAAAGTTCTGAAATCGACTTGTGAATTTTTTTTTTTTTGGTTGTAACTCTTCTCCGAATAATTTAACTGGAAAATTTTCCAGTAAGTAACATGTATAACTTTTACAAATTGATTTAAATATGTGTACTTTTTATCATCAACGGTGTGTAGCGGATATATAACCTGATGTTACTTTGTAACAGGAAGTAGTTTCACACGAAAAAAAGTGGATTAGCATTCCCGAAAAAATTAGCTCAATTTCGTTCTTATTTTCTTTACGTTTTTTTTTCACTCTTGTTCTTACTTTTATACTAAAAAATATAACAGTAAAAATAATGTATAAAAATATAGCAAATAATTCTTACTACAATAAATAAATAAATAAATAAATAAATATATATATATGTGTGTGTGTGTGTGTGTATCAATCCACATTTGTGGAGCCCCCTGGACACATTATCTTTTTTAATTTTTCTCTGTATTCATTTTATAATTTTTATTAAGAAACAGGTTTCTCGCCTGCATAGTTCTTTTTGGACAACATCAACACTTTAAACAAACATCAAATCAAAAATAATGCCAAATAAGATTAATGTTTAAAATATCATAAAAAAAAGATTTGAAAAAAAACAGTAAAAAATACTAATTTTTAAACATTTTGTTTAAATTTTTACTTTTAGAAGTTGGTCTAAAAATAAATGTTAATAAATTGTTTTATTCATAACAGTCTTTAATTTAGAGCTGACCTCAAACAGTTGAATTGAAAAATTGTTAAATTTATTTTAATTTTATTAAAAATTAATTTATTTAGAAAATACGTTTTTTAAAAAAGCTGACAACACAGTTTTAGGAATTTTCCGTAACACGGCTTTTTTCTGATGCACGGCTTACACGCACATACACACACAAAACCTAATTTAAAATATTAATCATTTTATATAAATATAATATTTTTTGTCTATTTAATTCAATATTTCTAACTAAAGCGCGCGCGCGCATACCGTATTTCATTCGCGCTTGTGTGGTGGTACTATCGGCCACTTTAAATACTTTATAACACTTTAAATATAATTCATTCGTTTAATTATACCGTTCACCTATAACGTCATAACGTTACTACGTTATGACGTACTACGTAGTTGACTACTGTCAACTACAGAAGTACATCAGTGCTACACTAGCGCTCCTTGCGGTGAGAGGGGGTACTATTGACTCAGTATAACCACTTAGCCACTAATTTATTTAGAGCATTTTTAGAGGTTGGAATACGATTTTACATAATTTTTTTTTGCAAATATTATTTTTTAATTGTAAAAAATGTACCTAAGAAAAATAAAACCTTAATAAAGTGAAATCTCGAGACACTGAGGGTGATCTTGCTCTACAACCTCACCTCATTGCCTTTTAAGTTGAAAGTTTAATGGGATCAATGCCACATACATAGAAATAATCTGAATAAGTTTGATCAAAATTGGTCCAGCAGTTTTGGAAATATAAGGTGATTTAGAGGTGAACATACTTGTACACACGTACATACGAACATCCAGAAAATTTCCATCCTTTGGGTTCCTTAGGTGTCATAACACCAAGATCCGGTGAAAATCTCGTATGCCCAAATTGAACCGATTACAACACTTTACCTTCTAAAGCTGTAGCTCTGCTATAGCGCTATTTAGACGGGAAAGTCAAGTTAACTTCTTTTTTTTTTAAAAAAAAAAAGAAAAATAATATTTGTAAACAGGTTATCTTGATCATCTTTCACAGAGTTAAAATATTAAATATATATCGTTCAATGTTATTGAACACTTTTATAAAATGGATTAGAAATATAAAATTATCTAATAATTATGTACTTTTTTTATGAAAATAAATACATGTAAAAATAATTTTAGCGTAATACTATTTAGGCTTAAAAAGTGGTGATAAAAATTATAAACGTTTATAAACCGGTTCTAAAAACCTAAATTACCCCTTACTAATTTACTTAATAAGATTAGTAGAAAGAGAAAATATTTTACAGTACAGTATAACAAAATAAGAAATAAATTGATAATATAGAAGTAAGGTTACTTATTATAGTGATAAAGTTTTATTAAAATCTATTTTCAATATAATAACTAGTTAATAATAAAATTATTGAAAGATAATGTAACAACGAAATTCATATAATTATTTAAAACCCCTCAAACAAAAAAAAAATTAATAAATATAAACTACGTTCCTATAAATAAATTGACGGAATAAAGAATGGTGATTACATCAATACACGGTCGTATGTGAAAGCGCAACGCGCAATTTTCTAAGCGATTCAAAGTTACCGATGAGTACTGAAATTGCTCCGTGGATCAACGCCAGAATATTCATTAAGAACTGTTCAAAGTGTTCTGTTTATATGTTAAAATACGTATCTAAGACTGATGTACCGTTACGAATAAACTAACAGAATTCGGAAGTCGATGTAATAGCATAAATAAAATTTAATTATTATAAATATATTAGATGCTTGAAATATTTATAATAATTCATAAAGATAGTTTATCAGTTATATATATTTATTATAAATAAACAGAAATTTACTGCACTTTCTTTTTAATATCGTTTCTTTTAAATTCGTTTATCATATTTTAATTTTAGAGAAAAATATTTCTAGTAATTTTTTTTTAAGAAAAAGCAGATAAAAAGAAAAAACTATTCAAAACGATAAGAAAATTTTTAATTCATAAAATTCAAGAAAATATTTAATGAAATGTGGAAAGAAACTTCAGATGAAATAATAAAAATGAAAAAAAAAAACTAACGAAAAATCATTACACATACGGTGGGTGGACTGTTAGAAGTTGCATAATAATCGGTAACTTTGACGTAAGGGTCTTGCAAAGATGTATTTTAATTTGGTGCGCTCCCGGTTCTTTCCTACCGGTGGAAAAGTGAGAAACCGTTTGTTTCTCTGCCAAAAACAAACCAGAGATAATCAATAGAATTTTAAGGACTACGCTGACAGAGAACCGGAAGAGTTCAATGGATCTAAAATAAAGAATAGAAATGGCTAAGAAAACCTTCATTAAGAAGAGTAAATTATCAAACGGTAAAAAACTGGACCTCTTTCATTTTCTGTTTAGCCTCCAGATCCACCGAAAGGTATTACTTCAGAGTACAAATAAGGATCGTACGTAAGAATGTAAATGAAGTGTAGCTTTGTACAATTTCAGATTGACCATTCCTGAGAAGTATGATTAACTGAAATTCAACCACCAAAATAACACCAATATCCACGATCTAGTATTCAAATCCGTAAAAAAGTAACTGCCTTTACTAGGTACTGAACCTTAGAACTCTTGACTTCTAAATAGAATATAAAAAATATTAAATTTCCAATTTTTATAATTCAAGAGTTTATTAAGAAAGAAAATAAAAAATAAAAACGACAAAAAATATTGTTTTATTTGGATGTTATTGATTTTTTAAAGTCTATTTACTTGTAGAATGAAATTTTTGTTACATGTAATCCCATTTCAAATTATCAATCTGCTATTCATACTCCGACAAATGTCCAGCTCTTTATTTTACTTTTTCAGGTAAAAAAAAATAGAATTAATACTTGTACAATACCAGCCGCCATATCAGATTTAATGATTTTTACACAAAAAAATCAAAAATATAAAAAAACATGTAGGATATTAAAAATTACTAAAAAAAAAACGACTATGAAAAACCTCTGTATTTACTCTATTAAATTTTGTATACACATCTTTAGAATTAAAGTAAGTTTCACTTATTCTGGAAAATAAATTAAATGATAAAGCACATGACTTTTGCTAATTTTATTCTCTAAAAAGGAAAAGGCTATAAGAAATTCATTATTTTCAATTATATTTTAAAAATGTTTGTTTTTAAAATGGCAAAGGATATATATATATATATATATATATATAGATTTTTAAATCTAATTCAATCTAATTCATATTTTTAAAAAAGTTATTGGATACTAAATGTTTAATCGAAAAAAGTATTTTCATTATTAACTGGTTAATCGTTTGAAATATTTCCGAAGCAATTTTAAACAATTCAATGAAATTTGATATTTTCTCTCTTTATTTGTAATATTCTACTTTTACATACACGTGCTAAAAATGAAATATATCTGTAATCTATATTGACAACTATGGCATTTTTGAACGAGAACTATGGCAAAACGAGCTTTAATGTTTCATTATCGATTAATGAGAAATTACACATAATATTTTCTAATTCTAAACTATAGATTTATCACTAATAGCAAAACTAAAACATAGATTTTTAAAATACTTGGGGCGTCAGAGGTAATCCAAAATTAAATAATCCTAAACTAGTTGCATTTTAAGAAACAAACAACTTGTTATAAAGAAGAAATTCTACAAGAAATGTAATGCTAAAAATTCCCGTAAAAAGTCAATAAAAGATTCTAAAATAATTGAAGTTAAAATGTTATTTAATGGTATAATTTTACTTTATGTATTTAGTAAAGATAACTTTGATAGAAAAATGGAATTTTATAAGAAATTTTTTATTAGTAGTCGTGTAACAGATGATTATCTTTCTTTCTTAGCGATACGGTGTAATCAAACATGCTCAAACTGATTGAAAGTAGACTGTAATAATTGTATTTACCGGTATTTATCGGCACTGGTAATTGGTTTACTCGTAATTACCTAGAAGGAATATACCCGGAATTCATGTTTGATGTGGAATCACAGAAAATAAATGCTACGATTTTATTTCTTTGATAGCAGTATAATTGGCCATTCATATCTAGAGATAATATTTTCAGGCTACTAAAGAAACCTCTCTTTTTCTGTTTAGCCTCCGGAACCACCGTAAGATATTACTTTAGAGGCTGAATGAGGATGATATTTATGAATGTATATGAAGTGTAGTTTTGCACAGTCTCAGGTCGACCATTTGTCGATTGTCGTTGTTGATTTGTGGTTAATTGAAACCCAACCAGCAAAGAACACCAACCAGTACCTATGATCTAGTATTCAAATCCTTATAAAAGTGCCTTTATTAGAATTTGAAACTTAGATCTCTCGACTTCGAAATCAGATGAATTGCGATGATAAGTTAACAGTTAGACCAACCCGGTAAGTTTACAAACATAACCTAACCAAACATATACGGTGGACTTACTGAAGAAACCTGAAGTTAACACGCGGTTATTAGAGACCCCATTACGAATAAATTTTCCTGAACGGTTAAGAAGCTGAGGAATAATGGAAATAGTCATAACGTTCATATAATTTGACGCACTTCAATTTTACGTAACAGGGAATTGTCAAGACTTGTGCAATCTTTAAATTCAAACGATCTGAACTACCTTAAGCTATCGATCGAAAACGTACTTAACTGAATGTGTGAATTTGGAAAAATCTATCGAAAACTAAATATATAATTCATTAGAAGAAAAAGCAAATCATTTTTATTAATTTTGTTCGAATTATTAATTGGGAAAACACATTGTTTCCTCTCGCAGCGTATATGTACATATACAAATTTACAAAATCTAAAAGTTTTAGATATTTACTCCTCATAAGCTGTGTTCTACGCATTTTTTTCTTTCTTTCGACTTCAATTCCATAACCGTTCAGTATAGATCAATCTACATTTGTATTTATATTAAAATTTAAAACAATTAATAAAAGAAGGAAATAACAGAAAATTATTCAGAGAGGAAAATGAAATCAATAAATGAATATGTAGAATCAACCTTATTAATATTCTTATTTCTTTATACAACTTATAAATACAGAATAAGTTTAATTCAGTGATGAGTGCAAGAAAATGAATTAAAGTTCACTTGAGTATTTGAAGGTGAAGTTGCCGATTACCGGCTGAACTAAAAGTCATTCTAACCTCCGAGTTAAATTCGAATTCCTTAATCCCAGACCTGCTATTACTTAATTAAACGTACTCGTAACTTCTAAATAATTAAATATTAAAATTATAACTTAGAAGATTATATTTATTATTAAACTTTGCCAACTTATTATTTGTTAACAAACTTACTTATAACTAAAACTTTACAATTTGGGAATTACTTTTACTTTCCTGCCGTCATAACTCTAAAGCTATGCTACAAGAAGGTAAGTATGGTAATCGGTCAAAAATGGAGTATGGCATTTTTTGATATGTCTCGATGTCGATGTTTCATATCTCAGGAACTCAAAAAAAAAAAAAAATGAGGGTAATGTTCGTACGTACGTGTATCAGCGTGAACGTTGGGTTTGAAGCTACCACTCGTGGCGCGAGTGTAAGCGTCGTCTCGGCCTTTCATTCGGAGGTCCCGGGTTTGAATCCCAGCCAGGCATGGCATTTTCACAAGCTACGAAAATTGTCATTCATCTCATCCTCTGAAGCAATATCTAACGGTAGTACCGGAAGTTTAAAAAAAAAACTTTTAAAGTTTAATAACTTTTGGGTGGATAAACAGACTTTGAAGAAATCTGTAAAAATTTGGGATCAATATTTTCAGGTGTGAGGTAGATGATAGTTTTTTTTGTCAATTTGCTCTAAATTTTTAACAAGCTCAGTACTTGTGTACATGCTTATCTTACCATTAAAAAAAAATTTGCTCCCAAATTTTTCCTCTACCCCATAAATCGAAAAAAAAATTTTATTTATTGCATATTTTTAAACCGACTCTTTTTTTGTTTTTCTAAGCATAGTAGTAGTGGTGCAAGTGGCCCCCCTCAAAAATTACCTTGGGGCAAAATTGGCGGTAGAGGAGCCGATTAAAGTGTTAAAGTATCAATTTTTTTATTTAACAAATTTTTTTAGCATATTTAAACTTTTTATTATATTACAATAAAGTTTCAACATAATTCACTCTCACCCACCCAAACAGATACTAAGTAACTTTTTATTGGTTTCAGCTGTAATTTTTTCAGTGGATTTTTTTTTAGTTTCTTCCATTTAAAGTGTAAACGTAAACAAATAAAAATATTTTCTTGGAATGAGATTTTGGGAGTGGGAACCAGAAAAAAGCAAACACATGCCGATTTTTTTAATTTTTAAGAGTTTTTTCAGGTATTATTATTTTCCTAATAGATAACCAATGCCAGGAAAATATAATAACTTTGTCATCAGCTTTTTTTATTCTAATTTTGCTCCAAATTCAATAAAAAACATTTTTTAAATTAAATACAAGTATTTAGTAAATTTCTTTCAAATTAAACTGATTGTTTTTGAAAAAATTCATTTTATTGACTAAAAAAAATCATAATTTTATATTTTTAAGAAAGGGAATCAGACAAGGATCCCTGTCCCCATTGCTTCTTAATCTTTACATCGAACAGGCAGTTAATGATGCTACAGAACAGTTTAGATCCGGAGTATTAGTACAAAGTGAAAAGATAAAGATGCGATGATTTTCTAATGATATAGTCTAGAGAATAAAAAAGATTTAGAAGAAACAGTGAACAGCATAGATGAAGTCCTACGCAAAAACAACCATAACATAACATAAAAATAAACAAGAACAAAACGAAAATAATGAAATGTAATAGAAATAACGAAGAGAAAAGATTATGGAGGTGGAGAATTTTGTTATTTGGGAAGTAGAATTACTAAAGATGAACGAAGCAGGAGCGATATAAAATACCGAATAGCACAGGCGAAACGAGCCTTCAGTCAGAAATACAATTTGTTTATATCAAAAATTACTTTAAACGTCAGGAAAACATTTTTGAAAGTATATGTTTGGAACGTAGCTTTATATGGAAGTAAAACTTGGACGATAGGAGGACCTGAGTAGAAAAGATTAGAAGCTTTTGAAACGTGGTGGTATAGGAAAATGTTAAAAATCAGATGGGTAGATAATGTAACAAATGAAGAGGTGTTGCGGCAAATCGATGAAGAAAGACGCATTTGGAAAAATATAGTTAGAAGAAGAGATAGAATTGTAGGCCACATATTAGGGCATCCTGGAATAGCCGCTTTAATACTGGAGGGACAGGAAGAAGGGAAAAATTGTGCAGGCAGGCAACGTTTGGAATATCTAAAACAAATTGTTGGGGATGTAGGATTTAGAGGGTATACCGAAACGAAACGACTAGCACTAGATACGGAATATTGGAGAGCTGCATCAAACCAGTCAAATGACTGAAGAAAAAAAATCCTTTTAATCACCCGTAATGATCCTTTTCCAAAATGGTTTGATTTCGTTTTCTTTTAGCAACAATTCGGAGTTGGAATTTCGATTAATTAAATCTCTTTTTGTTAAATTAAGTGACACCCAAACATTGAATTTTTTGTATTCAGTCTTCTAATTGTTTAAAAGTGTTTTGTGGTCAATATTACTGATATTACTACTATTAATGTGGCCGGTCTTGCTCAACTTTTTTAATTATTTCATCAACTTTTACAGTCAGAGAAAAGTTTCACCGGAAGATAAATGTGCATCAGTGACATCAAAATTTCCAGATTGAAAACATTTGAACCAGCTTTGTACCACAATTACTGATGTTGCATCATGTGTATAAACATCAACCATTCTTTTATTACCTTGAATCTTATTGTTCCCTTTTTTTGTAATAAAATTTCAAAATGTATCGAATTTTTTTCTTCATTTTCATTCATTTTTAAGACATTTTGAACGTTGGACATGGAATTTTATCTGTTTTAATAAAATAAAAAAAATCTGATGTAGACAACATATAACTTCCTTGTTCGCTTTTTATTTCATTAAAAACTTCTGATATTTTTTCATTTTCTTTTTTTTTTGTTATTGAATTCATCGTAAAAATTGTTTTACAATGAGAGGTTAATAAATGTTATGCTAGGTTAATAACAATAGGAAATGAAACGACTAGCACTAGATAGGGAATCTTGGAGAGCTGAATCAAACCAAACAAATGACAGAAGAAAAAAAAATTTTTTTCTAAATAATAAATATAGCTTTTATTATATAGAAAAAGAATAACTCTGTATGAACTTAAATAATCACGAAATTGTCAAGAAATAAGAAAAAGGTACTAGATTTTTTCATGCAGAAACAAAAAGTATATTTTTTCCTTAAAATACGCTATTGTTAAATTATTACGATAATGATTTAAAAATCTAATCTTTACACATTTTTTTATTTTATTATAAATTTTATTAAATAATATTATATAATATTTTTAGAATGTCGTAACGTTTTTATTTCTTCGTTTATTTATGTATTTATTTTATTGCAATTTGTATTTAAACATTAGTAAGATTTTCTTTTATATTTAAGAGTAAAAAAAAAGAAAGAAGAAAGTATATTAACCTGGTTGTATCAATGTCACAGTTAACGTCACAATTTGCTTAAGTCGATCGTCCTGTACTTGAGAGCATACGCTTTAGTCCTTACTATTTTTTTAAAAAAAGGAGACTAGTAAGCGACTACGTTTCAGTCAAACTCGAGCTGAAACCGGTATCATTAATCAAAGGAGGAGGGTGTTTCTCAATCCTCTTAAGAGAAAAATAATTTTTCTTCGTTGTGAAAAAGCAAGGTTCTGTCAGAAAATTTCATTTTATATACTCTGTTATTCCGTCTTTTTATACAATAGAAACGGGTTTCAATTCATTTTCAAAAGGACTAACGATGCCTTAACGTCCATCCATTTACTTAATATCTAACTGATTTCACGTTGTAATTTAAAAAAAAAAAAAAAATATATAGTAGACAAAACCTTTTTTTTACTTTAAATTTTACCTTTTAAATTCGATCATCTACGTAAACTGATTAACGAAGTTGATTTGAACAATAATATATTTATATTATTGTTCGTTAACAATAATATTATTATGTTAACATTTCAGCCTCTGGGCTAAATTCTTACCTCAATCAAAATATTTTTGAAACCGTTAATCTTTAATAATTTTCCAAGGTCAACGAAATTATAGTCTATATTTTACTTAATCGAAACTTCAAAATTAATATACATACAGCCCAAAGATGCTAAACGTATCAGATATTACATCAACAGATACTGTACTTTGTGTATGTATGACACGAACAGATATTATACTTTGATCTTAACCAAGAAGTCGAGAAGCGATCGGTGGCGTTTATTGCATTAAACGACCACACATGCATATAGTCGTATTGAAGCCGAGATGAAATCGGCCGTAATAATCGACTACATGAGCATATGATCAAATTAATCGACATTTGGGAGATAAGTTTTATCGGTTAAATAAATGTGAAATAATATGTAAATAAAGGGGTGTATTATAGTATTTATATGTTAGAACTGGTAAGGTGGGGATACAGTTCTTATGATCTATATATAAATTTAAGAGAGAAAGGAGACGCTGGATTATATATATATATATATATATATATATATATATACTAAGTGATTCATTTTTAAATAATTATGGAACAGTTCTTTTGTTTTACTAGTTTTTAAATTATGTATATATACAAATTATATTACAGTGTTTATTAATTTTTTATGTTTGGGTTAAACACAACCATAATAAAAATAATTTTGTTTCAGTAACAGTACGCATAATTTTAAGTTTATTCCTTATATATGAGTGTGTTTACATAAATAATAATTAACCTACCCATAATTAATCAGTTATTTATTCGGTGTTATAGAAAAGCGCGGCGATAGCGCTTCTGGAAATCGGTTAATTTAATTGTTGAGGGTTGTAAGTTATGGTAAGTGGTCGTGGTTGAAGAGGCCACATAAAGGCGATAGTAAGTTGTGTAAACACACTGATGGAAATGACTGTCAATGCATTTCCATCAATGCCATCCTGACAAAGACCAAACTGACGGCTGTGATGTGTTATCATGTTTTTACAGGGTCTATAAAACGACCTCCGGTAAAGTCCATCAGAACTATGAACGGAGGGGGTGGTATACCGACCCGGATCGTCACAAGGTGTCTTTCCCTACGGGAGTCAGGATGTGTTATGTTTCCTAATCTTAATTCAGTCATCTCCGGCACTATTTGAATTACTACTCTCTAATCAGATAAGGTATCATATCAGAAATTATTTTTATTTAGATTTTAATCAGCGATTAACGAAAACTAATCTTATTTTAACTCTGGCAGACAGCTAGTTGTGTTACAACATTATTTTTATTTTATAATTACCTCTTCAAGTAAAGAAGAGAGAAATTCATGAAAGTAATTAGCCAAGAATCGAAGTTGGTTGGCCGTATAGGCTTCTCAAACTTTCCACGTTTAGTAATTTTGGGTTTTAGTAAAATAAACATTGTTAATTAAAATATTCAGGTTTTTAATTCAGAAATATGTTTGTAAGGAAAAATATAGGAATCTATGAACTGAGATATTTTAGCATAAAAAAGCATAGAATAAAAAAAATGAAGAATAACATAAAAAAATTACACCACGAAATCATGGTAAGTACATTGTTAATCAAGACGGTGTTAAAATCTATGATGCAATCTATTGGAACTAAGTTTATTTTATTATAAATTGAAGTAAATTTTCAATTCTAAGTAGGCATGAAAAAGCATTTTGTTCTATATAATGTATTGATTTTACATCCGTTTGATTTTAACGTCTACTCGCACAATATACGTGCGTGCGTGGAGAGCGCGATGAAAATATTATCAGACCAATTCCCATTATGATCATAGAAAACCTGTTATTTTATATGATTTACTTTTCAGTTTTTTTTTCTAAATCTTTCCTGTTATTGTATTCGGACTATTATTTTCCTTCATAGTTAGTAACTTTAGAGCTTTAGCTGCTGTCAAATGATAAAATCAATCAATAAATGCGTTCGTTATTAAAGAAGAATTACTGGTCACGCAGGTATAAGTACCACTCCAACAAGAATCTCTTCAAACTGGTAAATCAACCATAATTTTTTTTGCATTATATCTTTATGTTATTTATAATTCACTGTATTTTTATTTATGCCTCGTTAAATTATTTACCAAAATTTCTCATATCACACATAATTAAATCTAGGTGCGAATTAATGTTTTTTTTATTTATAACTAAAAATAAAATAAATTTACTTTTTGAAAGGTCATCATAATTAATATACAACACACTCTCACACACACAAACAAACAAAAGGTGTTAATAAAAACCCCTTAATAATGTTTTTAACATTAAAAATAAAAAAATAAAATTTAGCAAATGGTTCTGCTTCAAAATGATCGTTATTACTGAATAACTTACTACGTGGGAAATATATACGTGTATATATAACTTAAGGCAATTTTAAAAGTAGATGTTAAAAATATAAATGGGCCGCTACTTTGGTTAGACTTGTTTTAAACCTGATGTATTTTAAATTAGAATTTTTTTTTGTTTTCAAACCTCGTTAAAATATGTATTATAAACATATCTTTCTCAGTCTTTCTTCCGGAGGTCCCGGGTTTGAATTCCGGTAAAGCATAGCATTTTTAATACGCCAAAAATCTTCATTCTCATAAGTCAAAATGACCAAAGCAGTTGATTTTCGTCATCTCAAAATAAATGAAAACAAAAAAAAATGATGTGGACACCACATGACTTCCTTGTACGCCTATTAAATTACATATACACACATTTTTTTTTAAATTAACGTACATAAAAGTTTATTTCACTAATAACTACTGATTTTTTTTTGTGTTATTGAATTATTATTCATCGTAAATTTTTTTTTTAGAATCACAGGTTAATAATTTATTAATAAATTAATATGTTTAAATTTAAAATAAAGTTAAAAAAAAGGAAATGAAGACGAATTCAAACCGATGTGCTTTCCGCTAGTAAGATAAAAATATTTCATTAATTAAAAGTTTATTTGTCTATAACTCTGGACCAATGAAAGTAAGTACCAATTATTTGATATATTGTTGAAAAGCTCTCAATGAGGCTTAATACAACAGCAGTTAATAAAAAGTCCAAATTTAATCTTTTTGGATTTTGGGCATTTTTTTGGATATTTTTGGTCAAGTCAATTGCAATCAAAAGAGGAGGTGCACAAGTAGATGTTACAGCAGCCCTAACTAGATGTTACAACAGTCCTAAATCCAAAATTTCAACTTTCTACAGCTAATCGTTTTTTGAGTTATGCGAGATACATACGTACGTACAGACGTCACGCCGAAACTAGTCAAAATGGGTTCAGGGATGGTCAAAATGGATATTTCCGTTGAAATTTGAAAACCGAAATTTTTCGTTACCACAACACTTCCTTTACTTCGTACAAGGAAGTAAAAACAACCATATCCTACCATTTCCGTTTTAAATTTTTAGTTGCACAAATAATGGTGCATGGAGGTGTTAAAAAATTGATCGTTTTCAGAGAGGGGCATTTGCTAAATTTATTTATTTATTATTTCTAAATCTTTCACTGTTGAAAAGTTATTAAAGAGGTAAAAAAACCACTGAAAATAGTTACTAAAAACAGGTCGCCATTTTGTTTAGGATATCATAACCCGTAGTTTTTACGTCAAATTTTTGTTTGTTTTTTAATGCTCATTAAAAATCATGTAATCTCTATGGAAGCTTGATTTGTCGTGTTCTGTCGAATGACCCTTAGTAAGATAACTAAAATATTGGAAAGCGTATAAAAATTTAATAAAAACAACTACTGAGATATCAACTGGTATATCTATTGTCCGCCAATTTGATTTATTCATATATCGAATATCACTTGTAGTATAACGAAAAAAAAATTGATATTTATTTAAAAAATGCATTTAACAGTTGTGATAAAATTGTAGGAGGTATAATAAACAAAAAAAATATCGCTATCACCCAAAATATTATATTCCTACTGACGTCATCGGAATATGTATTTTTAATCTTTTAACCCTTTAAATCGATCTCAAACTGATTAATCAACAGTAATTTTGAAAGACAAATCAACGATTTGAAAGATATACAGTGATCATAAAGTATTCTGCACATTTTAGGTGTTAATAATCGAATAACAAAGCAAAGTACTTACGTGCATCTTTTATTATTGAATAGAACATTTCAAACCATTTTATTTACTACACTAATTAACTTCAGACAAATTCCACATTTAGTGATGTGTCTAGACGATATTCAATTTCATGGCATACATTACTAAGAAAGTAATTAATTACGAAATTAATTAGTAATTAATTAAGAAAGTTATCCATTAATTACACCATCGATTATTCTTTTTAGTCCACTGATGTTGACAACCTTCGTTTTTCTTTGACAAATCCTCAGAGAAAGAAATCGATTGACGTAACATCAAGGGATCGAGATGTCCAGGGAATTAATCCATCACGGCCGAACCAACGTCAAAGAAATAGTTTATTAGATAGTTCCTAACATGGAAACTTAGTGTGGTTGTGCGCCGTCTTGTTGGAAGTAAACGTTTGATTGCCGATGTTCAATTTGTAGTATGTCCACTTGTAACATGCCTACCTAACTAAAGCAACTAACTTTTGGTCCGGTGAAGAAGAATCAGATCACTTCATAAGCAGTCAACGCGTACCAAACGTTAATTTTCGAGCTATAACGTTGTAATTATCGACCACTATAAGAGTTCTAGCTACCCCAAATCCGAAAAATTATGAAGGTTAACGTGACCAAAATTACACAAGATAACTTCGTCAGAAAAAAAAAATTACTTTTTCTAAAAACGCATTATCTTCGTTTACATTATCAAGAATGTTCACGGCAAAATCGTAACGGCGTGGGTTATTATCATCTTCAATTGCAGTAACCTTTCTTTTTCCTGTTTAGCCTCCGGTTATTACCGTTCAGATAATACTTCAAAGGATGAATGGGAATGATATGTATGAGTGTAAATGAAGTGTAGTTTTGTACAGTCTCAGTTCGACCTTTCCTGAGATGAGTGGTTAATTGAAACCCAACCACCAAAGAACACCGGTATCCACGATCTAGTATTTAAATCCGTGTAAAAATAAAGCTAGTTTACTTTACTAGGACTTGAACGCTGGAACTCTCGACTACCAAATCAGCTGATTTGGGAAGACGCGTTCACCACTAGACCAACCCGGTGGATTTCAATTGCAGGAACAAACTGAATTTTACATGAGTGAAGTTTTAGATGCTTTTTTAGAACCTTCCCAATTATCCATTACGGTATCCCGAGTACTAAACTCCCACGACGAGTCGAAATATCCTGTTCTAAGAAATGCTTCCCTTATTCGATCCACAACTTCCTCAGAGACGGCATCTTTTTTGTATACTACGCTTCTTGTATCCTTAAACTGCTGATACCAACGTTGAATAGAGTGTTTATTAGGAGGATCATGGGAGTACTCTAAACGAAAACATCTTCGGACAGATCCGCTTTCATGAAATCATAGTATGCGTGTTGCTTTCTCCCGCACAGTAACCATTGCTCAACTGACGATCCTCCTTATCGTTACATCAAGCCTGCGTGTTCATTGAAGGTCTTGAGTACTTCAGTACTAACATTAATGTCTGAAAAAATCAACACCCGCTACACTACTTTGTTCATTTTTTATTAAACCCTAAACTGTGTTGAATAATTTCATTTTTTTAATCGCCCTTATTTATATTTCTAATGATTCGTTTAAAAAAAAATTAAACGTTTTTCTTTTACGTAATTAGTATTTCCTTCGTATCAATTAGTTTTTAAATAATGATAACTAAAAAAAATAATTAATTGTCATCGTCTTCGTTCAAAATATATAAATATAAATGGATCAAATAATCTCTATCAAATAACAATTTATAAATATAACTTAATAATTTTTTGTATCTATTTATTTGATACTTTTACCGTAATTACTTTCGGTATTATTTTACATATTTCAAATTTTTACGAAATAATGCAAACTTTAACAATTTCTATTTTGTTATTGTATATTTCGCAACGACGATTTGATGAAAGTTTTACTATGGTTTCCCTAGATCTTTTCAGGTAAATCTTGGGCTAATTCCTTTCTTATTCATTTCTTATTCATGGAGTACCGAATACCTATCGGTTCCTAATATGACCATAAAATAGTATATTATTAAGTATCGATTGGAATAAAACATTTATTATTTAATTACTTATTCCGGGATACTTTTTCAATCTATGGAAACTCGCTGCAAGATAATTTCGTTCGTATGACATCGCAGAATACACAAAAATAGTTAAAAATTAATCGGAGAATCAGGTTGAAAAAAATAAATCGATTTTAAGCTTTATATGTAATTATACAGGTACATAAATACCATTTAATACCCAATTCTAATGTATTATTAATTTTAATGCTTACTCGTAATATTAAAAATAGTTTTTTTCAGAATATGTCCGAATTGAAATGTGGTGTTCTGTTATACGTGTATAATCTTCCCTAGAATTATTCAGGGTATGAGTAACCGGGATATTGCTTTATTTAATATCTATTTCGCGTGAATAGCCTACCAGTTTTCATCATTTTGAAATCATCTAAGTAATTAAGTGTTGAGAAAATTTCTTTGGTATATGATTTAAGCGTATTACAGTTTTTAATTATTATTTTAATGCTTTAAATTAATTGATTATTGGAAGGAACATTAACCTCTATCTTTATTAATAAAAGAAATTTAGTGGTTATTTTTTAAAAATGAGTGACCTATCTTCTTGGTGACCTATCTTCGTGGTAGCGTCTCGACCTTTCATTTGGAGGTTCCAGGTTTAAATTCCGGTTAGGCATGGCATTTTTTTATAGAAGCAAAGTTCTATTTTCATATTCCACGCACAAGGTTCAAGCTTATGTGGCGATATCAAAAAACAAAAAAACAAAAAAACATACAAAGCTGTAGAATACTTAACAAAAGCTTTATACTTAACATATCTTTTTATTTAACAGTAAAAAGCTCTAGATAGAGATTACTTTTAGTGTTATAAAGGAAAGAACTTTGCCGAAGCGAATAAAATCAGGTTATATTACCATTTAACAAACATGCTCTCTTTTCTTTTAATTAAATTAAAACACATTAATTGTATATAAAAAAATTCTTTTTATTACCCGGTAATGGTTAAAGGTAAATCTATTTATTAAAAAAACTCTTGAAAATTAATGAAAAATAAAATTTTGTCTCTCTAAATATTTTAATAAAATACACGATTATTATAAAAACCATATTGGGAGAAAAGTTTTGAACGTAACCAATATCAGGAATTAAATATAAAAAAAAATTATTTTTTGTTAAAGAACAATTAAAGTCTGATAAACGCAGTTGACATGTTACAAACTTCACTATTAAAAAAAAACTGACGACAAACTTGTTATACTTTCCTGGCATTGGTTATTTATTCTTATATAGTGAAAAAATAATGTTTCATGGAAAATATTTAAAGATTCACAAAAATATATATATATATATATATATAATAACCTCCCCGTCACCGTTTCACTACAAAATTTAAAAATTGATTTTGAAATAGTCGCATGAAGATTACACACACCAAAAATTAATTTGAGGGATACATACAACAAAAATCATTTGTTACCGAGATGTTAAAAAAATAGTAAATTTAATTGTTACTCCATTTTAACACTTAAAGTATGAATTTAAAAAACTCCTTTCTTAGTGTGCACTTAGACTGTAAGAACTTGCATATAAAGTTTCATCAATTTATTTTCAGTAGTTTTTGCTGGACTTTGATGAATCAATCAGTCAGTTAAAGTTGCTTTATAGGTACAAAAAAAAAAAAAATATATATATATGAAAGAGATAGATTGAGAGAGAGAGAGAGAGAGAGAGTCAGACAGACAAAGATATTTACAGGAATAGTTTTAACATTAAAAATTCATTACAAGCAGAATATTTATTTATTATCAGTTATGAAACGTATATAATTCTGCATTATTTTTACTTCAATTGACTGCATCGATGAACTGAGTTTTTTTAATGAAAGAGTTATTATTAAATGTAAAAAGGATCACAGTTACACATCAAATTTATAAAGTATCTATATTATAAATTGCCGGTGAGAAAATATTGATAGAATCGATTTTAATTAAGTTATATTTTACTGATGTTTATTCAAATGAAATACCCGTCAACAAATAAATATTTATTTGAAAATGTACTTTTCATGTTAGTTTATTTTGGTGTATTTTTAGTAAAGAAAATTACCGTATTTCCATGAAATAAAATTTATAACAGTCATCCATGAATATACTAACTCTCAATTAACGGAAAACGATTTCTGATAACTTGGTTGGGTAACAATTTTTGAATGTATTACTGAAATGAACTCAAAATTATGATTTTTTTTTTTTAAAGATAAGTGACCGGTACATTTTTAGCGGCTAGTAAACGTTAGAAATCTGTATATTTAACCTTTTTTGGGGGGGGGGGAGTAATTAAAAAATTATAATTGTTTTTAAGCATTCACAACATTAATTACGACCTGGTACATTGGTTTTACGCCTTCATAAAGGAAGAAATTAACCGGTAATCCATCACGTAACTTTTATATGCTACTTAACATCGATGACTTCGTAATAAAAGAAAAAACAATGTACCGGGATATTTTATTGCAAACTGGTGGTACAATTCATATATTTATATTAAGTACAATGTCTCTCTCAGAAAAAAGAAAAAGCGTTACAGTTTCTATATTAATGAGCACATTAAAAACTAACTAGCAAGTTAGTAACTTAAAATCAGGTTTTAAAAATTGTTATTAAAGTCAAGATTAAAAACGATTATCAGAGCTCATTGTTTGGGTTTCATAGATATCCTCGTAAATTATACAGACTGATATTTGGTAAATCAAAACTCTTGTCTTATCCATGCGTTTATGTTTATAATATTACAATAATTGTCACCTATTCTTAAAAAATAACAGTATCAATTTCTACTAAACTAGAAAACAAATGGAATTGTTTTCAAGTAATTTGATACAATAATTCGGCTGGCTAGAACTGGGCTTTAGATGTTTTTCTTTCCATTTTCAAAAACTACCTAACCATTTAAAAAAATCTTCCCAAAAATAAAAAAAAATTAAATTTAGAGATTTTTTTTACACAAAGAATACTGATCAAAATATCTAAAAAAATCTCTGAATATTCTCTCTCTCTCTCTGATAAACGTGTACATAAGTATGAGTTCAAATAGTTTTCATTTATTCCTTTTAAAATGAGTATTATTTATATATACGTTTAATATCTTAATATTAATTGTTTATTTTGTGATGCCTCTCTGATGAAATTTGTATTATTTTGGGGTTTCCCTTCATCCTCCGAAGTAAATACTGTGCGCATCACGTTTAGATTTATAGAATAGCATACTACTCACGCCTGACGTGTCTGTTTATTGTAATGATAAGAATAAAAAACGTTTTTATTTTTTTGCCCGATGATTCGCCGCGTAGTCTTCATGCTTGTCTGTGGGAAATGGAAATAGAATATCTAGCGTATGAGAAATGCCATGTCAAATCGAGATTCGAATCTGAGACCTCCTGAGTGTTTATTGAACAAGTTATGCTGTGAAATCTGTACAATAATTTTTATAAAAAGTGATTTCTATCATTAAATAAAGAAATTAAAAGTTCTTGTTACGTTTTTGGGAAATGTTTCTAGTTATATTTATTTGTTAAATAAGGAATGTAAACACTGTTTAAGTAATAATAAAACGGAATAAGAAAAATATAATAAAAATAAAAAACTTAAAAAAATAATTATATTAGACGATTTCCAAGTACAAAAGACCAGCGAAAAATCCGAAAATCAAGTGATCGGAAGAACTCAAAGAACAACATACGGAATGTATGAAGAGGTACTGGGAAGAGTCAACAAAAAATAAAAAAAGTAGTAATCGAAGTTGAAATGTAGTCCTAAAGCGGTCAAAGTTGAAAAGAAAAACCGAATTATAGAAAATAACTAAAATAACAGTTATTAGAAAAATAAATAACTACGTAATAAATAAAAAAATAAGTTATTATTTCCTTAACTACTTCTTAAATAACTTCACTTTAAAAGTCGTTAAAAAATTGAAAACAACTGACGCCAACAATTTACTTAACTTTATTTGTATTAATTAAAAAAAAAAAAAACGTAATTCAAAAATACGTAGTAATATAATTTTTATATTTATTTTTAGTGCTGTATCATTTCACTGGTTTATAAATAACGTATATGAATAATAGTTTACTGATTAAATGCCAATACAAATCAGGAATTGAAACAGAACTTACACTTAAATCAGTCGATCATGGCGATTCCGTATGAGTTATGGAATATTCAATATGAAATTATATAAAATAAACACAAAAATACAAGTTAGAAACAGCTGTTAGAATATAATTATTCATTACAGTTGAGTTATTGCTAAATTGGTCGTACAACATTGCAGGATTACCGCTTGTAGGATTAACTTAAAGCTGTAGCTATAAATTTACCCACAAAAAGGTCCACCTAATGGATTTGAACATTCTACTTAGTATAGAACATAACAGTTGCATCATTAAATATTACTTCATTACCTATATTAAACTTAATAAAATATATCGGTAATATTACGTAATATTTATTCATTTAGAAAGAGTATAACTCTTCACAAAATATTCACAGGTACAATAATTACTATATAAAACGAACTAAAACTTATATTTATATTTTACTTCAAACCAATTAACTATATTGAATTCAAATACTAAATTCAAAGTACTAATCCACATAGAGAAACAAATATTTAATAAAATAAAATACGGTACACTTTACTGTACAACTTTACATTATACAAAGTCAGAATTAATGTAGAAACTTTATACCGTCCGCTCTGTTAAATTCTAACTATAATTACCTGACCGTAGTACTTTAAATGTGTACTCAATTTATTATTTATAATTAAGGCAGAAATAAAATACAGAAATGTAGTTAACTGACCGTCTCAGCGGTTTAAGGATAGCGTGCTCCGCTACTACATTAATAATCCTGGGATCGATTCCCTGTTGACTGTACAATTTTTAAATGGAATGGAATCGCTAATGACCTTAAGCAGCTGAAAAGATTTTTAAGCTATCTTTAAGTATTATTTCTTTTAAAATATTTATTAAAAAAAACCTTTTTTTTCTACTACGTATTTAAATGTTCATAGAATACAGTAACATTTGGCATAATGATCAGTGATAGCTTAATTGTATCATATGTTTAAGGAATTTTCAAGCAGATTGGCGAGAGAAAGACAAAAGGAATTTGGCAGCAAATCTCAGAACAAGTACGTAACTTAAAAAAATTATCTTCATAAAAAAAAAAAATGACAACGATATTATTTAAGAATTCTTATATATACATAGAACTTTTCGTCGGTGATTTGGTAATTGTTATTAAAATGATATGATTTTAATTATGTTCTCTTTGAATGTAATATAAAAAAACAACCATTCCAGAAGGATTTTTTAATTCTTTAAAATAAATCCTTAATTTCTATTTTCTAAGATAGAATAAAAAACTGTAAACATGGTTGTACTAAAACTTTCCCGCGTGTATTTAATCTTACCTTCTTGTCTAACTTTTTCAAAATCATATTACTGTATTTAACAGTTATGAATAGGATAATTTTGAAACAGAAAAAGACTAAGAATTCTGAATTTTCAAAATACTGAAAAATACGGATATCGTATAAGAAATTAAATTAAACACGGATATTAAATTAAATTACCTATCTTTGGCCAACAAAGGAAATTATACAACCCTGCTCTTTAACATACCATTACATACAACCTTTGTATTTCCGTTATAACACATAAAAAATTAACAGTTTTTGAATACTAAAACTGATATTTCATTCTGTACGTAAGGTTATAATAATTTTTTTTCAAATATTTAAAAAAATTATTACCAATTTAAAAAAAAATTAAAAACTGAATATTTCCACAAAAAAATTAACATAATTTTGACTCTCCGATTAATATCTCATGAGCATTATATATTATTACTAAAAAATGAAAAAAAATTGAAAATCCAGATCACTTAAGATTAATTTGTTTTATTCTGGGTAAGGAGAAGGAGTGATAGTTTATATTCAAAAAAATCTAAAAAGGATATCCTGAAATTAATTTCCTCTTTACTAAATTTTGTAATTTTGAACTGATTTTAATGAAACTCGACCGACAAATATTATGAATTGTTAGTAATGTGCAAAATTTTATTTCATCAGATTCGTAAATAATCAACATGAATTACAAACGAAAGCAAAGAACAGTGATTGAAGTTCTGATAAAAAAGGATTCCAGATATATACAGCATATTTTGGATGTGAAGATGTCACAAGCTACATCAGTAGTGTCCGAAGATTGAAGAGGTCATGAGAGGAGAAAAATTTAGTGTTGGATAATCAACGAAGTGTGGCATTCGTAATTCAAGTGATAAATGTGAATAGACAGCGAGTATTTGACCTTACTAAAGGGGTCGTCATGGACCACCTAAGAACTGTATGATGCAATTCATTGTAGTAATAATGCTAACAAAAAATTAATTTGTGATCTCGGCTACAGAAAAATTTATTTAAGTGCATCTCAAGACGCCTTGACTCGTGGACAATGTGAACAAAGAGTAGATATAGGCTGAAACCAGTTGGACTGTTATGAGAGGGAGAATGAAATGGTTTTCTCTAATGTTGTAGTGGGAGATGAAACCTGGGTATTTCTGCAGGCATGAGTCGTAAAGAAAACATGTCAATGAAATGGTACCGCTATTTTCACCACTATAGAAAAATAAGAAAAAGCTCGGTCCAAAGGGAAAGTAATGGTGATAATCGATAGCATCCAACATTTTAACACTATTAACGTAACTGCTATACAATAACAGTGTTCTGTAGAACATTGATATTAGGAACATTGAGGGGACGTGCTACTCTACGTCCTCTCACCGTAATGGTAACTTCACCGGTTAGTGACAAATTGGGATGATTGGGATGTACCACACCCTTTGAATCCTGATTACCTTATACTTTTCCCTATTTGGCGTTAAGAAAACCTCCCTACTTATGGAAAAATTCAACGATGTAGAAAACGGTAAAGTGACTATGAAGTCGAGGGGGAAACGATAGGAATTTTGCCAAAATGGAATTCCATAATGGGTTCAAAGATGGCTCAAAATTACACAAATTTGTTGTAAAGAAATAAAAGTTTAATGAAGGAAAAGGCGTTAATTTCAGAATATCGCTAATATTATCATTAATGTTTTATGTCTGTACAAGTTACCATACCCAATCTCATGATTATATATTCACGTGCTCTAGCGATATTGGTAAAATGGATGATAATATACACGCGTGGGCACACACACATTTATAAATACAAAAATTTGTGCTTCACGTTTTTGGGACCCCGAGGGCCCCAAAACGATTATCTGACTGAGGGATACCTTTTTCGTTACTAATAGTAATTCATTCTTTGTTATATATTGAAGTAATAATAATTACATTGTCAAACCTGGTATGCCAAGAATCTTTGTAGTTAGGAATAAAAACCTGGTAATCAAAAGTTTGAAACAATACTTCCCTTTTATGATAATGGATTCTGTAATAATATAATAATAATAATAATTCTATAATAACCGAATAAACAAATAATACTAAATTAAAAATATCTTATATTATTTTAACATTAGATATTTAAAAAAAAATTATCTTTTATTTTGTAATAAGTAAAAGATAATTCAAAGAAAACAATTCCAGAAAAATAGTTTAAATAGTTAAACAATTTATTAAACAACGTTTATAAATAATAGAAACGGGAAATTATTCTTCGACTCTTATAAAAGTTGTACTGTCCTCATCTACAAAAAAGACAAAAATAATTTAAATTGGTAGGTTGAAACTGTAAAAAATAAAATTTGATTTTAAGGGATAAAGGTTTTTTGTTCATTAGACCTCTGATAACTTATGCTGATCGTTTTCTACGCTGATAACGTGCAACGTAAAAAATAAGCAAATATTTCAACCAGTAATATGAAATATTTAAACAAAGAATTACTAAATTAAAAATTGTTTAAGGGGAAAAAGCTTTATTATGGTAACATAATATATTACAGGTTATTTTTACGTAAACCACCGTTAACCCCCCTAGTGGTGAACTCGTCATCGCAAATCAGCTGATTTTGAAGTCGAGAATTCTAAAGTTCAAATCCTAGTAAAGGCAGTTTACTTTTATACGGATTTGAATATTTGATTACTAGATCGTGAATACCGGTGTACTTTGTTGGTTGGTTTTCAATTGTCACACACACAAGGAAATGGTCACACGTTTTAGGAATGGTCGACCTGAGGCTGTTCAAAACTACACTTCATTTATATTCACAGACATCATCCTCTGATAATACCTTACGGTGATTCCAGAGGCTAAACAGAAAAAAAGAGAGAGATTATTTTTACATAATAACATTTTTTATAATTATTTACAGTTGCATTTCGCATTATAAGTAAAAAGTTTTTTTTTTGTCTTCAGTCATTTGACTGGTTTGATGCAGCTCTCCAAGATTCCCTATCTAGTGCTAGTCGTTTCATTTAAGTATACCATCTACATCCTACATCCCTAACAATTTGTTTTACATATTCCAAACGTGGCCTGCCTAGACAATTTTTCCCTTCTACCTGTCCTTCCAATATTAAAGCGACTATTCCAGGATGCCTTAGTATGTGGCCAATAAGTCTGTCTCTTCTTTTAACTATATTTTTCCAAATGCTTCTTTCTTCATCTATTTACCGCAATACCTCTTCATTTGTCACTTTATCCACCCATCTGATTTTTAACATTCTCCTGCAGCACCACATTTCACAAGCCTTTTCTTCTCAGATACTCCGATTGTCCAAGTTTCACTTCCATATAAAGCGACACTCCAAACATACACTTTCAAAAATCTTTTCCTGACATTTAAATTAATTTTTGATGTAAACAAATTATATTTCTTACTGAAGGCTCGTTTCGCTTGTGCTATTCGGCATTTTATATCGCTCCTGCTTCGTCCATCTTTAGTAATTCTTATGAATTAGTAAAAGTTATGAACGAGTAAAATAAAACAATAAAAAACTAAATTAATCCCCAACAGTTTATATGGTCCTTAGAGATTATAGGTAAATGGAGATGGAGATAATACAGAGATCAACACACATGTGTGTATATCTACGAATACAGAATTTTAAATTCGAGGTTTTTGTATTTTTTAATTCGCAGGATATAAAAATGATCAAATGTTTAAAAAGTGTGGTTGGGGATAACTTTTACCGACTGAAATATTTTTCATATGTTAAAAAGAAATTCAAATTGCGCTAATTTGTATTCTAATCACTGTCCGAACTTCTGAGTTCTGTATACAATGAAATCAGTATTTGTAATAAAGAAAATATAATCATCTATTTTCATTTATTGTTTTTGAAATTTTTTTTTTTTTAATATGAAAAACGGAGTAATATTCAATTATTAGAATAAATTTTAATTTAAAAATATACATTAAAATAAGATAAAACTTAATTTACAATATGCGAATGTTTAAATACGATTGTGTTACGAGTTGATTTTTAGACAAAATTAAATTTTTTCGAAGAATCAAACAACGCTACTTCGTGTGGATAGAAATATCATGGAAATTAAGATTAAAAAGTTATGTAAATATATATATATATATGTATATATTAACTTAATTGTAATTTATTTAGGTTTATTTTCCTCTTGATTGGATAGAATTAATTATAATATTTACTTAAAATACTATCTTTATTTATCTCTTGGGTTAACAAATTAACTATACAAACTTATAAATTAAATACACAACGTTTCAGTGTTAGAATTCTCTAAGCTTCCTCTGTGTCAATACACACTCATACATACATCATAAAAAATTCTCTTACATACTAAGAAATTAACTAGTCTACCCATCCTAGATATATTTTACCGTGGGGGTTGTAAATTTTATTACTCTGCAAGATTCTTGACTACTGATTTTTATGTGATATTGGTTGTGTTGATAGGAAATAAATATAACAAAATGGTGTATAAAACCAACATCTTCAGGCAGATACCTAAATGTTCTATCAACACAACCAATATGACATAAAAAAAAAATCAGTAGTCAAGAATCTTGCAAACAGAGTAATAAAATTTACAAACCCCGAAGATAACCAGAATATATTTTAAAAAAATCAAAAGATCTATAAATAAATAATAATTATCCAGAAAATATCATAAATAAAATATTTAAAAATACAATTCATAAACATTATATATGTCAACCAATCATCCTAATAAAAATAATAAGAGAGCGAATTATGTTGCATTACCATATGACGCAGATCTGTCAGAAAATATAAAAAAAAATACTACAAAAGGATTTCGCAATATCCCATCAAAATTACAACAATCTGAATAGTATATTTTCTAAATTAAGAACCGATAGAAAAAAAAATCAACAAGCTAATGTAGTATACAGCATTTCCTGTAAAGATTGTAATTCGTTGTAAATTGGTCAAACATCTCAATACCTTAAAAAAAGAATAGAAGCCTATAAATATAGAAAAAAGGAAGTGGCAGCGGTCACAAAACATACAATAGAACATAAACACTCGTTTGATTTTAACAACACCAAAATATTAGACAAAGAACAAAAATACATATAAAAGGACCACTCGAGAAATGACTTACATCATGAAAAATACAAAAGAACGGACATAGCCGGATTAAGCAACATATATGTTAATTTAATTTAAAAAATCAAATTTATATTGTAAATTTAGTATTAAGGAAAATAATATTTAATGTTTGTAATTTTTCAAAAAAATATGTGTATTGTAAAGGTTTCAATACACAGGAAATAGGAATCAGGTTATATAAAGAAATAATTATCTAATTATAAGATTAGTCGTGTATGAGTAGGGGGCTCAATTACAACAAGGGTGGGGATAAAATATTGTTATCTAGGATAGGTAGAATTAATTCCCAGTTAATTTCTTAGTATGTAAGAGAATTTTGTTTGATGTGTGTGTGAATGTGCATTGTCACCTGAGGAAGGTTAGAGAATCAAAAGTGAAACGCGTATTTAATTTATAAGTTAGTATAGCTGTTCGATTAACCCAAGAGATTAATAAAGATAATATTTTTAAGCAAAATTTGTTTTATATATATTTATATAAAATACGATTTCTTTTTAAAATTCTTATATCCTTTATTAAAAAAATATATATTTGAAAAGATTACAGGGAAAATCTGAATAATATTTTTGTTGCATACGTAAATTAAAAAATCTAATACGTATATTTTCATAGGGAAGATAGCAAATAAATCATACAAATTTCATTTTTTATTAAAGTGATCCAAACACATAAATCAGATTTATATCTTAAATATTCAGTTTAAAAGGAAAAGTTTTTCAATCGTAAAAATATTTTGGACATCAAAATTACCACACATCTCACATTTATTTATAAAACCCCGTGAAAAACTGTGGTTAAAGTTTTTACCTACTACAAAAAAAAAAAAAACGGAAGTCAAAATAGGCGAGGAAACAACTTTTCTTTCACAAATACTGGTAGTACGATGTATCAAATCCGTACGACAAGCTGGCGCCTTTAACAATACCCTCTGGAAATCAATCTCTTCATTTTACAAATATATTTGCGGTTATTGGCTAGAAACCCTTGCACCTTTTATACTTGTATGTTTTTATATTCGTACACACGCAAAGGCACTTTATTACGGTATGTAATAACGAACAACAAAACAATTGCCACTAAACAGAATCATAACTTATTTCATTACGAAACTGGAAAAAAAGATTGGATAAAGCTGTTATTTAATTTTTTAAATAATAAAATATATATGAGACATAAATTAACTCTGTGAATATTTGGAAAGAAGAAATTTTAGGTTATAGTCTTATCTTACAATAGAATAAATTATAACAATAAACCTAGCCGGCTTAAATATCTTTAATTTTATATTAAATTCTTAAACAAGGTTTGTTCGCATAAATAATGCTAGTTTCCAGAGAAAATCTTTATACTGCTTCTAAATAGCATCTTCGTTATATAAAAGCAAACAACAGTATCATCAAAATGTTTGCTGTAATCTTAAAATGGCTTCAGAAAGAACGAGGAGTAAAAAGAAAAAAACTCTGTCGCAAGTGCATCAGGGGGCGGAATTCCGGTTTTAGTTAAGAGAGAAAGGATGTTGTACTGCTATGATTTTTAAAAATAATATTGCTTTCGGTGGTTTTTTTATATATATATCATATTATAATAATTTTGTTAAGCATGGCCCCCTGGCATAAGTATATGTTTATAATTAATATACATAAAACCGTTTACCAACAATTGAATTCGATGCGTTCAACCCCTTTCGGAATTAAATTCCATTTTCAGGAATGACAGTTCCTATTTAAAACAAAAGTAATTCGTCCTATATAAAACATTAGTTAAAACTTTACATGTAAAATTATAAGAAAATTTTGATATTTGGTTAAAACTTAACAGTTATACACGACCAACTGTTACGTTTTAAGCAAATATCACGATTTTCTTATAATTATATACAAGTGAAGTTTAAACTAATGTTATAGGTAGAACGAATATGAGAGTTCCTGAAGATGGAATTTAATTCCGAAAGCGCTTGAACGCGTCGAATTCAATTGTTGGTAAACTTTTTTTTGTATATTAACTATAATATCATATTATGTGTCATGTGATCAAATAGATTACAAATTTCAAAATTGATATTTTGGATACCAACACCTTTCCTTCATACCAGATCACAAATTGGATTATTACAAAACTAAAGTTCTATAACGAAACTTAGTTATATTTTTTTATAATTGCTTTTTTTTACCTCGTTATCGAAGAAAAATACGGTATTACTTTTGGTCGCAAGGTTGGAGTGAGAGATGAAAATAAAAAATGTTTAATGTTATCCTTCAAGATAAAAATAAAATAACGAAAATTCGATCTTTTTTTGGCTTTAATTCCGATTTCTGAAAACCGATTTGCTAGAATTCAATAGGGCTTTATTCACAATACGTTTACATCACCCCACAAAGTTCGTGAAAATCAGTAAAGATTTGGGTCCTGCAGGGCGGACGAAAAGATTTTATACAAACAAAAAAGGTATATAAACATGACAATTTTTTGCGGTACTCCAAATTCTTTGAAAATCCGCTAAAAATTGGGTTGATCAGAAATAAATACAGTTAGATCAATAGTGATGTTACTCACTGGTCTGATGAGAGCTCCGGGCTCCAAGGATTGGTTCTCGGTAATCCGGTACAGTATGTTAAAGATTCTAAGTTTTAGCAACCCGATTGGATTTTAAGAAACACCTTATTACTTCAGATATAAGTAACTCAAATCTATTCTATTTATTTGTCATTTTTTTGCTTCTGAATTATTAAAAATAAAATTTTTCCCTTTTTAATAAATGTTTTATTAAAAAAAATTGTTTCATAACTTTTCAATTTTTTCAAAACTTTATGATAGGCTGGTTAAACCACCAGCTAAACAGTAAAAGCATTTTTTTAAGCTGATATCAATTGTATTTAACCTATTAAATTTTTTATTGCGTTTTACTATTCTTTTTATAGATTTATTTATCCAAGATAGCTAATATTTCATGAATAAATGGTAAATGTTTATTTGATTTCAATTTTAATATAAATTATTCAACACAGAACGTGTACTAACTTAAACCGACTGATGGATATACATTGAAAAATATTAGTAAAAGTATACGATAAAAATAGGTAACGTATTTCAGATAATTAGATTTCGATATGTGGTGATAACACGCAAATAATTTTACACCTAGCGTAATAGTTGGGGATATTTTTAGGCTTAACTTTACAGTCTATTTTCAGTTAAATAGCAGTTCCATTAATATTTCACCCACTTTCTTTCTTCGATTTTTTAAATAATAAAATACTTTCTGTATTAGCAGTTTATTCGATTAATTCCAATTACTTCATTTTATCGACGAATCATTATTCTAACTAAATACTAAAAATGTTTTTATTCGTCAATAATCTTTCTTTAGAAAATGTATAATACCATCTTATGCAGTCACTCAAAATTTCAGAACGGTTTTTTAAGATAAAAAGAAAGATAAGCTGTTACATTATTGTAAGGTGCCCATAAGTACCACCTTGTATATAGTTATATATTTTTTTTAAATTAACATCCCCTTCAGCTTTTTTTACGAATTTTCAATCTTTGCTAAAGATAATGTATTTTTTAAAAAAATAACCTCTACCAAACCAAACAACAGAACTGTTTTCGGACAGTTCAACTTCGGGTTACGGAGAAAGGATATTATTATAATTTTTTAAATACTGCCAAATCTTTATTTTTTTTACTGATTAATTCGCCCTATAATCTTACAAAGAAGCTTGTACGTGGGAATACGAAAATGGAAATTTGTAGCCGTCTGAAAAATTCCATGCCTGACCAGGAATCCCTGATTCAGGAACCCTGAATGAAAGGCCTAAATGAAACGATACCACGTTAATAAGAATATTTTTAAAAACCTTCCCACCAATTATTTAAAGATTAATTTAAAGTATTATTTAAGCCCAGTCTCAAACGAAAATGTTTTAGTTGAACAGAACCTATCAAATAGTGTAACGAATAAGTATATACTTATATTAGTTTTCTTTTCTTCAACTTTTCCCCTGGGCCGGATCCTGCAGTCAAGTATAACACAGCCCAGGGGAGTGTCCTATACTCTAACGGGCCTTCCTGTCTCGGCCTACCGGGCGGATCTTACTTTCCGCCCGTCTCAAACGTCCAGAGTAGGATCTACCAGGCCCAGCTATGCCATTCCTGGGTCCCCAATCCGGGAGTCGGAACTCGGTCTTTAAGCCAACGCCTCTAACGGGGTCACCCTGAGTGGAGCATTCCCGGCGGGGCTCGGTCTTTTTCGCTCGGAGGTTTGAGAATCCCCGTACCTCATCGCTACCCCCCACTCGTGAAAGCACGAGCGAACAACAGCTCCGCAGAAGGCTGTCCCTCATCCCGATCCAACTCCTGAAGAACCCTCGTCACGAATCCTGCGATGGTATCAGAATTCTTGGAGCTCCGCAAAATGGAATCAATGATGGTCTCCACGCTGAGCAGAGTCCGGTAATCGCCGAATAAGCCAGACGGTATTCATCCCACTGCGAGCACCAGAACACCACATGTTCCAGGATATCCGGATCGACACAGTAAGGGCAGTAGGGGTTATCCGCCCTCTTCCTACCACACAGGTAGGGGCGGAAGACCCCATGGCCGGTCAGGAATTGCGTGAGCTAGTAGTTCAGCTCCCCAAATCTCCGACCGGTTTACGTTCTTAGTTGTGATAGTTTTGTTGAACACTGGAAAACCATGCGTTATTTCTAGCAGTACCAAGTATTTCGCTTTTTAATTTTTCTTTATAGAAAATAACGAAAGAAATTTGGGAACGATGTTGTTCAATTTCAAGGGGCATTTTAAAGGGAGTTTAAAATTAATTCCTCTTCCAGTGATAACATAAAATTAATAACGTTCCTGTTAAAAAAACATTACAATTTGTTCATTTTTCTGCGCAAAAACTATAAAAAATCACTAATTTTGCCCATAATTGAAGTCCTAAAAATTTCGTTACGACCTCTCTTCACCGAGCAAGCTGAAATCCGAGCAGTCTTTCACTAAACCTAACTCGCAAAAAAAAAGTATTTTAGGACATACATTTATATGAAATTTTGTGATAAAGTTTAAATATGAAGTTGAAGTTTAAACACGAACTTTAAATATGAAGATTAGATACTGAGTCTTGGTAAAATAAGATGCAAATAAATAATGTAAATAAACTGTTACCGAACATGTTTCTACCATTATTAAATGCTGAAATTTGTTATTATATTTTTACTATAGTTATATTGTAACTTTAAACAATAAAGTTGAGCATTTAAAAATAATGTATTTAAAATTAAGTACGTATTAGACGTATTTTTGATTATGATTAAGTAATACATAACATATTTTACAGAAATGAAATCTTTAAAAAAATCCTGCTTAGTTTTATTATTTAAACGAGCAACTTTATTAACTTAATGAATCTAGAAAAGTTTACGAAGTTTTAAGAGCTAATACAGTTAATATCTCGTTTTTTACTCCGTAATGGATGAAGATAAATCATTAAAAAAGAAATAACTTTCAATATGTATTATAAGTATTATTGAGTTTACGAGTAATAAAAATTTTTAACAGTATAAAAATATAAATGAAAAACAAACTCAGCAGGGAAGATAATGATTTTCCAACAATGTTATAAATAAATACAACCGTTGGATTTTAGAAAGTTTAATAAAAATTAACAGCAGGAAGCAAATGGAAATAAATATAATTTCAGTTTTGTATAAAATTGAAAATTTAAATTAAAAAAATTAAGTAAAAAGAAAAGAGACATATTTTTCGATATAACTTTCTAATTGCATGATATGTTTGTTTTTAAAACAAGCAAATTCCATAATTAAAAAAGCATAAATCATAATTTTAAATATAGGGCTGTACATTTTAAAATATATAAACTATCGATAGTATAAATAAAAACTAATGATAGTACTATAGTTTATATATAAATGTTATTTATTTAATGAATTATAAACTAAAACGCTGAAAACAAAGTTTTACTTTCTTGGCCTTCCCACACCAATATTGCCCCCAAAGTATTTTTTTATTTTTTTTTTTGGCCACTTACACTACTACTATGCTCAGGAAGACATAAAAAATCAGACATAATAAGACACAAAAATCAGTTAGAAATATGAAAAAAAGATACCTTTTCGGTTTTTGGGGAAGGGAGAATGTAAGCATTGATATAAAGTTCGGTTATGTTTACAAAATGTTAAGAATATCGACCCCCAAAAAACTACCTACCCCATCGCTTGGAAATATTAACTCCAAACTTTTCCCAACAAATTGTTCCATATACTCGAATCACTATAGAAAATTTCATCAAAATCGTTTTATCCAGTCAAAAGTTATTAGCTTCAAATACGCCAACACAAATACAAACATTATCCCCATTTTTGTTTTGTTATTTTGGGGGTTCCCGGATCATGAAACGTTGAGAAATGCAAAAAGAAAACACATATGTAATTTTATTTATTGATTAAGATACTTTCCTTTTTGCAGCATAGCTGAACTATGTATGATGAAAGGAAAATAAATTGAATATTCATTAAAGTTTAAATAAACATACATACCAAAATTAATTATACAACCAAAATAACTAATTAAAGAAATAAACTGAATATTACATGAGCGGAAAAATAACCTATCCATCTATTTTACTATTAATGCAATCAACTGATTAGTGTAATATGTAAAAAGGAACGGACGAACAGAGAGGCAGAAACGAAAGTGAAACATCATTAGAACCACTTACCTCATCAGAAAAAAAAATCATAAATATTTGATACGTTTAAAAGCACTAAAAAGTAAAAAAGCAATAAAAATCAATAAACGTTTGAAAGCATTTTTTTTTTACAATTTAATATCGTATAATTATTTTTTTTAATTATATAATAATTTCCGCTTACCAACTATTTTTATTACGTCCGAGCGCTTTTGAATATTAATCTATCATCAGGAACATTTATGTGTTATGCATTATAATTATTTCATTTACAAATTAATATGTAGAATGATTTTTGAGTTTTAAAGACAAAAACTATAAATACAACAATTGATCGTCTAAAGGTAAAAACGTTTTTTGTATTGGTTGTATTAAAAATAATGTCGTTTTTACCTTCTGAAGATCAATTGTTGTATTTTAATTTTTGTCTTTAAAATTCAAAAATCATTTTATATATTAATTTGTGAAGGAAATAATTACAATGGATAATACATAAATGTTCCTGATGATGGATTAATATCCGAAAGCGCTCGGATTTAATAATAAAAATTGTTGGTAAGTGGAAATTATTATATAATTAATTTATCAATAATAATGGTTCATGATTAATATTTTTTTTTTTTTTTTTTTTTTAGAATTAATGCAGTATTCTACAATTTTAATTCAAAATAGACACTTTTTAATCCATTTCAGAACCTGGACATTTTTAACAAAATTTAGCAATCTAAATAAAACAAAACTTGCTTTGAAAGAGACCCTTTTTTGTATTATATTATATATTGAAAGAGACCTATTTTATGTATTTAGTATGTCAAGATACCTTTTTCTTGATCAAACAGTTGTAGTGATTTAAACGATTTTTAACGATTAAAAAAGATAAACTAATAATTATTTCCGATTTATGAGACGCATAATGAAATCGTTAAATGATGAATCCTATCTTTAAGTAATAACATTACATATTAATATCTTTAATAATAACCTATCTTGAAATAAATAAATAATAATTCGCGATTAGAATCTCGTCAAGATACTCTTGTAAAACTTTCTTTTTCAAACGTCCACTAAAAAGCTTGGTAATTTAAGATAATATATTTACAATATAACTAACTCTATAATTGGCTGTTCTATACTTAGCAATTTTTTATTATGAAAAATATTACTTGATGAAGGAGATTTATATTCAAAACCATTTAAAAGGTTGGTAACGCGTAGAGTTACTTTATTTCGATTTGGATTTCCGAATTTATTACGTGCTTTGGGCGTTGTGGTTGAATAATTACTGACATTAATCAGGAGTGGTTAGTTAGAGTTTCCGGAAAGAACTTCTGCTGTAACCGAGCTCTGTAATGAGAAATTTTAAATTGGTAAACACCAACTTCGTTTTGGTATTTTTTTTAACGCTCAAAAAACAGATCAAAATGTATAATATTTAAAACTAAATGAGCATTTAGACTCTTAAAATAATAATAATAATAATTTGTAAATAGATGAATTTATTTTTTACAAAATATTATTATGGGAACCCTTTAATAACTTTTCAACCGTTAAACATACAAAAATGTAAGATCCCCACATAAGGAAGAATTTAAAAGATTTTAAATAAAAAGATAAATACAAAAGGCAGTGAAAAACAACAATTTTAAACACAAAACTTTGGGATATGACAATTGTAACAAAATTAAAACCATTTAATATTTGTTATAGCTACTTTTAAAACGACCAATAGCAACTCTTAAAAATAACTTCTAAGCCGTAAAACACTAAACAATGAAATTTTTCAAATAAAATTACGTTTTGTTATAAGACCACTACTTAGAGTGTACCGTAATTCAGTTTTGAGATGAGCTAGCAAGAATATTAATTGGTTGCAATTTTGGTTAAGATTTGTCATAGTCTGAACACTTTAACGTCAAAGTTTTTATTTTTTAAGCCCTTTAAAATGATTTTCACAATCTTATCCGTACCATTTATAATTGCCACCCCCTCCCATCATAGTTTGAGGGGTATAATGATCTCATACCAAAAATACATCAGTTCATATAGAAAGGAACATTTGCTAAGTGTTATTTTTATTTTCCTCTACGAAATAAAGGAAGTATTGTGATCGTGAATAATTTCCAATTTGAAATATCCATTTTGACCATTCATTTTATCCATTTTGTTGAAATTTTGGATTTAGGACTGCTGTAACATCTAGTTGTACACATCCCCTTTTGATTGCAATCGACTGGACCAAATATGTCCAAAACAGCTCAAAACCAGAAAAATTTGAATTTTTTTTTTTTTAACTGCAGTAAAAGCCCTCATTGAGAGCTTTTCAACTATATATTATAAGTGGTACTTATTTTCATTCGTTCGAGAGTTACAGCCAAATAAAATTTTATTTAATGAAATATTTGGATCTTACAAGGGGAAGGTACATCGGTTCGAATCATCTCCTCGTTTTTTAACTTTTTTTTAATTGAAATATATTGATTTATTAATCTTCGATTGTAAAAAAAATTACGATAAATAATAACTCAATAACAATTAAAAAAAAAAAAAAATAAATAATAGTTATTAATGAAATAAAATTTTATGGAATTTTCATTTAAAAAAAAAAATGTATATGTAATTTAATAGGCGTGCAAGGAAGACATGGGGTGTAAAAAGTAAAAATGATTTTTTTTACTTTAAACTGTTTTAAGGATTCATGTATTTTTAATAAAGTATGTGAATTTTAATACATTAAATAAATAAATATAAATATATATGTCTATATATATTTATGTATATATTACATATACATAAATATATATGTAAATATATTTATGGACATTCAAGACATTTACATTTATATATTCAAGATATATAAGTGTCTTGGAAATGAATGAAAATAAAGAAAAAATTCGATACATTTTGAAATTGTATTACAAAAAAGGGAACAATACGATTCCAGGTAATAAAAGAATTTATGATGTTTATAACAAGATGCAGTATCTGTAAGTATGGCCAAAGCTGGTTCAAATGTTTTCAATCTGGAAATTTTGATGTCAATGATGCACCTTTCTGTATCGGCCAATGACTTTAAAAGTTGATGAAATCATTCAAAAACTTGGGCAAGACCGGCCACTAGTAGTAATAACATCAGTAACATTGACCACAAAATATTTTTAAACAATTAGAAGAGTCTGGATACAAAAACTTCAATGTTTGGGTTTCACTTCTTTTAACAAAAAAAGTTTTTAATTAATCGAAATTCCAACTGCGAATCGTTGCTTTAACAAAACGAAATCAAACCATTTTGGAAAAGAATCATTACGGGTGACTAAAAGGATTAAATGCAACAATAATAAACGTAAAAGTTCACGAACGAAGCAAGGTAAATCAACAAAAACGGAGGTTAAGCTAGGACTGACACCAAAAAAGTGATGTTACGTGTTTGGTGCGATTGAAAGCAATTGTTCACAATGAGCTGCGGCTGCCAGATTAAAGGATTGATTCTAACATTTACTGTCGACGACTAGAAAGATACGCTATGTAATGGAAATTTAATCAATAGGAAAGGTGTCGTCTTCCATCACGACAACGCCAGAACCCTCATATATTTCCGTCAAAAATTGAAACGGTTTGATGCATTCACCATATTGTTCTAACCTTGTGCCGTCAGGCGACCACTTTTTTGGTCTGTATAGAACTCTCTCAACGGTTATTACGTTGTCATCAAAAGAGGCCTATAAAAATCATTTATCACAGTTTTTTCGTTCAGAAAACATAGAAGTTCTACAACGATGGGATTATGATTTTAAAACAAAAATGCCAAAAGATGGTCGCCCGAAATAGTACATATTTGGTTTCATAAATTTCATTTAAAATATAAAAAACTCTTGTTTTACATTTTTTTAAACACATTCTCCAACCTAATAAAATAAATACTTACTACAAAAACAAGTTCTGCTTGTGTTCATTTTTTATTTATTATTAAAAAAAATTATCTCAAAAATCCTACATTAAAAAAAACATTTATTACTATTTATTTTTTAAGTAAATTAAATTTTTTAGGGGTTTTCATTTGAAGGGCCTACTAAAAATTCAGAGTGTAAAATAAAAAAGAAGTTAAAAAGAAATAGAAGGACAAAAAAAGAATTTAAACCTGTTGTAAATAACAACGGAATGCAAAGAAATAACAGAAAAACAATGCTATTGAGGTTGGCCAAGTTTTTCTGAAACGCGATAATATGTATTAAATTGTATTCTGTTTTCCAACAAATATGTTTTAAATCATAATATGAATATACTTAAACTTTATAATGACAACAGGCTATAATATCAATTTGCTATAATATCTTGATAACAAAAAAAAGTAAAATAATTTTAAATTTCTAAGTAAACAACGTAAATTTTCTTTAAAATCTTTCAGCTTATCTAAAAAAATGTAAAACGGAACCACTACAGCAAATTCCTTACAAAACATAATTTTATTTTGCGAAAAATACGATATGAATGTGCATTAAAAAATAAGTTCGGGTCGATTTGAGTATTACCTCCCTTTTTTTGAGGTTGGTAGAACACATAATGTAAAAACTGACAACCAAAAAAGAATGTAACATTGCCTTCAATCCAAATAGAAAAAAAAAACATGATTAAAACTCGTAGTTGAATTTCCTTTAAGATTTAAGCGTTAAAGCAATGTTTAAGAAAACTTAAGCTAATTTTGTGCCGTAATGCGTAATAAGGTAATTTATCTCTTTTGACGAAAAATAAGTAAAATATGTGGTATAATTTTTTTAACAAGTAATTTACTTTCATTTTTATTTATAAACAAAAATTATTGATAAAAATAACTTTTTCTAATATTTCATTATTAAAATTTTTTACATTTTTTTTTCGTTTCAACATTCTACCATGTTTAACACTTTTTACAGAGCCCTACTCCTTCCTTTCCTGCCAGTACTTTTTAAATCTCTCACTAAACTTTTTTCCTGAATTCTTCAGGTACAAATCTTTTGTGTTTTGAAGCTTCTTCTTCTTCGTTGAACGTACTTTTCAAGATTTTTTTAACAAGTCAAGATTTTGCAAATATAGACTTTCTATTTCTGCTTTGTTTAATTCTTTCTTCAACTTTATCATAATATTCGATTTTAGTTTTGTATTTTTAAATAAAACAGAAAGATTTTCTTGGAATTCCCTAATCCTAAAATGTTGTCTGTGAAAGAAAGGCAGTCCTTTTATGCATTATTTAATTTCTAGGTAGCATTTTGAGGGAATGGAGTTTGTATAAATATATTGTGTCGTGTTTTTAGGACTTATTATTTTCTTTAAAATTTATTTTCTTAATGATTTCCTTTAAAAGCCCCGCATGGTCTCTACCATTCTAGAGCGTACAACGCTTTTTGACATTATTTTTCATTAATTTAATATTGATTTATTTATTTTAACTTTTACTGTTTTATCTATACTTTTTATTAAAGGTATATCTACTGATGATCTTCAATAATGGAAATGTCTAACTCGTTTACATTTTTATTTTGAATACAGGGTAGGATCAAAAAGTAGTAGGACTGAATTTCTATAGCGCGAACGGAGCGGTGGAGGGGGGTTGGACCACCTGAGCGTGGTAGTGGGGAGCCTTCCGAAGAGACCAATATTTTTTCCAGTCGCCTGCAAGCAAGCACGTTGATTTTCGTGAACCTCTGTTAAGAAGCGTCGTCGCGATTCGAGATGGATAAAAATTTCGAGCAGCGCTACGCCATCAAATTCTACGTCAAACTCGAGAAAACCGCGACGGTGACCCTCGGAATGATTAAATACGCCTATGGGGATGCTGCCATGAGCCGCTCAAAAGTGTTCAAGTGGCATAAGCTGTTCCGGGAGGGGCGGGAGCTTGTCGAAAACGACCAGCGCGCCTGTCGCCCGTCAACTTCAAGGATTGATGAAAATTTGGCCAAAGTGAAGGCGCCCAAAGTTCGTATCCCCTGGACAGACTGTGAATGCCAGTTTTCACATGAACGTGCTTAACACTGCGCAAACGCGTCCTCCGCGTACGGCCAGACATCGCCGATTCTTGGAAGGTTCACCATGACAACGCGCCGTGCCACACGGCGCTGCTGCTGTGAGTGAGCTGCTGAGTTTCTATCCAAGCACAGGGTTGCCACGTTGCCTAACCCTCCTACAGTCCAGATCTGGCACCGCCGGATTCTTCCTCTTTCTTCGGCTCAAGCGGGATCTCAAGGGAAACCGATCCAGCTCCGTAGAAGACATCCAAGGGGCCATGACGGCATCTCTGAAGAGGATCCCGGAAAGCGAGTTCCAGAAGGCGTACGTGCAGTGGGAATCGCGTTATATTCGTTATGTTGAAGCATAAGGGTGCTATTTCGAGGACTACTACGGATTTGTACAGATTAGTTCCATAAAAAAATTAAAATTAATTCAGTCCTACTACTTTTTGACCCTACCCTGTAATCTGAAACATAATAGAGTGGGAATATTTCCTCCAAATAATATCTGTATAATAAAATAATTAATAAAATTTATCTAAAAAACATTAGGGATAAACCCTTATTAAATAAATAAAGAAAAAAGTAACTATTCATAAAAAATGTTTTTAAACTGAACTTAACTTTGTTAAGAATTAATGCTTCACCTTCATCTCTCTTTTATAAAAAAAAAAAAAACTCGAATAGTTTCTTGTAAACCTCCTGAGAAAAAAAGATCACGTAACATGTGAATGACCCTATACCATTTATTTATTTAAAAATATACACTTCTGTAGCAATGTATTATTTCTAGTTTAACGCAGGCTACTTTTACAGTTCCCCAATCGATTTTCTAAAATATATACAAAGTAGTTCTTAATATGAAACCTTATTCCTATTAATAAAAAAATAATACTTTATAGCGTATTTAAATGATTTTTAAATGTTAAATAATATGATGTCGTATTAAAACTTTGTAAAACGTTTAAAAATTATTGTTTCTAATCTTTTAGAGAAAAAGTAAAAAAAATTCTATTTGTCAAGATAAAGCAGAAAAAATCTTGTAAAATTAATTCATTGGAGGGAAATAGAGCACATTAGGATCGATAAATAAGATAATCTAATCATATATATTATAATTTAAGATTCAAAATTTTTCTCCATGTTACATAATATGCTTTAAAAAATTGTTTTAACAAAATATAAAAGAAAACAATTTTAATAATAGATATGCAAAAAAGATAAAAATAAAAGTTAAATAAAACATATAAAGTATATAAAAAGTAGTGTATATTATTAAATAAAATAATAAATTTTAAATACTTACAAAAAAGAAGTAATTGAAATTACAGGTGCTTATATAAAAGTTTTGTAATCCTTATTCCCTGAAACAGAATAAAAAAGTAATTAAATGATTTATAAAATATAATGCTAAATTAACAAACACGCAATAAACTTATAGTAAAATATGACCTCATATTCCATTTTATATATATATATAAATGTAAAATAATAAATAAATATAATATAATATATAAATATATATAATTATTTATATATATATATATATATTATATATATAAATACAAGCTTCCTTCTACAATGTTTTATAATTATGATGTATCCGTAAAAAAAGGTAGATCAATATGTTGCCTCACATTTTCTATACCAGCTGTTTCCTTGCAGCGTTACGAAGGAAAACACCTTAAGTGATACTATTCCAAAATTTTGCCTTCCAAGAGTAAAGATGTTAATTATATCGGTAGATCCTCTGGTGAACAGAGTAAAATGTGTCAATCGCAGGGCTAAATTTTACTTACATTTAAGTAAGATATACACGTAGTTGACAGATACATTATTCTATTCCAAGTAAAGAAGACAATAGGAAAGCATTTTAATCTATTTTTTATTTATTCAGTTTATACATTTGATAAATGTTGTTCTTGGAATTATTTCATTTTTGGGTAGACTTTGTCTCAAGGCAGGTTGTTTATATAAATTCATATGAAAAACAATTCAGACAATAATATATTCGTCACAGAATTTCTGGAATCAGAAGTCATATGAAACAGAAAGTTTTTGATTACATTTTTCCTAGAGAAAACAAACCCCATTGCGTTCCTCATTATGAATAGAGAAATAAATTGATTAAAATAAATTATTAACTTTGACCTGAAAGATAATTTTATTCAGAAACTAGAGATTAAACTGGAGATATGACACTTAACCATACACAAGAGAATATTTTTTTTCTTAAAAGTAACCTTTTTTACTTGAAAGTTTTATCATTTATGTGGGTGAGCGCACACACAAGTTAATTTTATCATTTTGTGAATACTTCATAACCAACGCTCAACAACTACTAGTGAATACAAATTGATGAAAATTTGCATAACAATAAATTTGAAATTCTGAGTTTAAAGGATTAAAATAGAGTAACAATGAAATATAACACTTATTGAATTTCTCAGTAGAACTGAAGAAATTATCAAATTTATTTATGGTGTATGTAGTAATCTTCATGTTAATATCTCAAAATCAATCTCTACATTTTTTGAAATTCGACTTTGAAAGAGTTGAAGAAAATTACATATTTGAATGATTGCCATTTCTCCCCATTTATGACTATATTAAACGAGATGTTCACTTGACTTGGGCTTGCAAATACTCTTCAAATAAATATCTAAGAACCATTTTGGGTTTTTTTGAATTTTAATATTTTAAGGTTTAAAAAAAAACATTAATTTTTTTTTTAATTTTTGCCGTTTTATTCTATCTTTATTGAATCAGTCTTTTTGAGATTTGGTAACAATGTGATGGTAATTTATGCGTAATTCTGATTATGTATTTCGAAGGGAAATGTAAAAGCCAATTAGTCGGTCCTGCACTGGCCAAATTTTTGCTCTGAAGAAATTACAATATACTGATAGTTTTTATAATTTGTAAAGGGTTTAATTTTTATTTTTCATTATTATTCTCACAAGCATAGATTTAATGAACAAATGAAACAGACGAAAGGGCTCGCTTTGCTCGCCCTGACCGGCTAAACATCCCTGACCGCGATGGGATACGAAAATAACCATATAGCGCGGGTGAAGCCGCGCTATATAAATATAAAGACAAAAATATATATATATGTTTAGAGAGCGAGAGAGAGTGAGAGAGAGAGAGAGAGAGAGAGAGCGAGAGTGTGTGTGTGTGTGTGATAGAAAGTGTGCGTGTGTCTGTGAAATTTCATTGAATTCATTCACACTGGAGCTAATTCAAAAATAATATTTCATTATACACGCCAGCTACACATTATATCCTGAATTTAACTTAAGTTTACTATGATGATATATATTAATTTATCTTTCTCCTTGGTTATCTAGTTATGCTAGGACAAAAGTTAGTAAAATGCATCATGTATGCAAATTTTGTTTTTAAACTTTTGAGTTTTATTATAAATTAAAATATAAGATAAGAAATACGTAATGTAATTTTTGTTTTTATTAGCATCTTATTTTATAAAATTTTTAAAGAAATTTGTCCTTAAAATGTAGAAAAAAAACGGGATCCGAGATACATATAATAGATTACATGAGACATTATGTAAGTATTATATAAAACTTACGCAAATCGAAAAAAAACTATCTATTTTATAATTATTGGGCTCTTTTAAGTAAATAAATATGACTTCAAAAAAAGCTCTTTCCTAATTCCATTAAAATTCCTACTTAAATATTTGAAAACAAAAATGTTTAAATAACTTAATAAACAAGAAAACCGGTTTCAATATCCCATGAATTAACTGTTTTACATAAAATGTAATTTTTTTTAACAATATTCAGAACAAGATAAATTTTTTTTTAAATTTCATTTTGTAAATAATTTTTTATTAACGTGTAAACATCAATTAAAGGCACTTTTCCATGAAACCGTAACATCTATTTAGTACAGGTCTAAAGTAATTATAGGTATTAAATACAAAAACATAATTTGTTTTGTTATATTTTTAGTTATCATGTGAGATAAATTTATCTCCCGGTTACAATACCTGCAAGTACAAGTAAGAGATGAGATTTAGATGTAACCGGTTTTAAAAAGAATGCTATCTGTATTCTTGGCAGTCAGTTTCGTAATGACTATGTTGGCAATGAAAATTCAACTTAATTTTTTTTTTTAATACAAAACAGAACAACAATAACAGTTTTAAATTCTATCAGGTAACACAAAGCGAAATTTACAGACGACATGATATAAAACGCAATACAGCAACAAAACTGCGTAATTATAATTAAGGGTAGTAATTACACCAAGTGAGGATCAATGTAGTTTCCCGTTGCCTTCTTCAGTGAGCCGAGAGTACAGTTGTTTAATAAACACGCCAAAACGAACATGATAATCAAAAAAGGGATAACTTCCCTGTGATCACCACAAGAGCTAGTTGTATTAATAATAATAATTAATCTGAGAGAATCTTCTTCTTTTTCTATTTAGCCCCCGGAACCATCCAAGAGAATCTGGTTTTAACTGAAGTCCCCTGATGTAATTTACAATTGCAGTAACGCATCTCAAAATTGATTTTAATAGATTGGTCAGTTAATGTAAACCAGTAGGAGTAAAGCAAATTACCTCATTTTTCTTTAAACTATGCATCACGGTTTAAGTGTTGCTACTCAATTGCTACCTAATTTTAATATTTTTATTATTATTATAAGTTTGAATATAGACCAAAAAAAGTTATGTTTTTTAACTCACAGATTTACTGCATCATATGTAATAATTTCTATTTGCTATGGTGTGTGTGTATATATATATATAAAATAATAACAAAACTCTATTCCTTGGTTTGACAAATATAAAAAAATAAATAAGTTAGAAAATTATTCAGATTAATAGAAAATTTTCTAATGCAATTCATTAGGTCAACTACCAAACAAACAAAAAAAACAAAAGCAGAAAAACTCGACGTTTCGTCCAAGATGTAGGACTTTATCAAGACAACCCACAAATCATACATATATATATATATATATATATATATATATATACATACACATAGCCAAAAGAATTGTAAAAAAATAGATAATTAGTAAAACGAAATTAAAACGTCAGCGACATTAAAGTAATACATAGATAAAAAAAAGTGAGAGAAATGCTTTATATATGAAATAAAATTCATAAAAAATAATTAATGACATAAGTCATTTAGATAACGATAGATTGTTCAACTTCATACTTTAAAAACAATTAAAGTTTAATAGCAACAAAATTATCTATTATAATAAATTTCAATAAATAAATATATATATTTTTTAATCTGATCGGTACATAACAATAGATTATAAATGACTTCAGGAATGGGATAGTTGTGGTACACCATGGATAAAAATAAAGAAGTGCCCTAGTATTTGCCTGGATGGATAAAGATAAAGAAAAAACGTGGTAGAATCTTGACCGCAGAAACAGAAAATAAAAAATAGTTGTGATTATAATCTATAGTAATTATTTAAAATATTAATACCTGAAATAACATAAAGGTAAATATTAAGGAAATATTTTAAAGTAACATTAAGGTAAATACAAAAGGTTAAAAAAATCCTTTATTGAATGGTTGTTCTTTGATTTATAATTGGTTTTCTTTGTTCATTTGAACCTATACTTTTTTTAAGTAATAATTAACAATTTGGAGTTTGGGGTAACTTCATTTATTCACTTGGGCAGGAGATTTTTTGTTGAATGGTTCTAGGAAAATATTAATAAAATACTCGTATATTTGAGCACATATTTATGCAGAAGTTAAACGTGATACGGAAAATTTAAGGGTTTTAAAACATATTATTTATTATAACGATTTAATAATTATATTTTTCATTATCGTAGAATATAATAATTTTGATGGCCTAAATCTATAACGTAAGCGGGCTTTAGTTAGTAATAACATCACTGTAGGAGTTTAATGAAAGTTTAATATTAGTTTTGGAGTAAGACAACGGGTTCAAACTGGTTGAAACACATACATACACACGCGCACGCACGATTGTATTTCTACAATACTATATTTTTAGATATTTTCCGACATTAGAATGATTTTCAATTGCCTTAAAATTATAATAAAGCATTCTCATGCCACATTTTGGTCTATTTTTATTATTTTTTTTAATAAGATTAAAATCTTTTAAAGTCTTCTTCTTCTTCAGTTAACGTTATTTACACAGAGATTTACTGAAAATTATATTATTTACAAATTTTTGTTTAAAAATTTTATATTTTTACTGGAAATTTAACAAACTTGCATAACTTCAAACTTAAAACAACAATGGTGTTATGCTTTCCCGGCATTGTTACTTATCTAGTGGAAAAATAATGATGCATAAAAAGTTTCAAAAATACACAAAATCTATATTTTTTTCTGCTAAAATCATCTTTCAAAGAAATTTGTTGATTTGTCTACGTTTATATGTTAAATGGAAGAAAATTAAAAAATTCCACTAAAAAATGTACAACCCATAAAAGGGTACTAAGATTTATTTTTTGTGACTAGAGGGTGAATTATGATGAAATCTAACTGAAATAATATTGTTAAAAGTTTAAATAAACCAAGAAAAGTAACAAAAAATCTAAAAATCAATATTTTTAAACTTGGATTGGCTCTTCTACAGAGTGATTCAAAGAAACGGGAAATTTAAAAAATTAAATAACGTTTATGAAAAATTAACGTTATTAATTCATTACATGAATTTAATTTCATGTAATTGTACAAATGTTGCCATTTTAGGATACATACATTTTAGTTTATTTTTTAAAGATGACATCTTGCAGGTGACCTCCGCTTCTACGTTAACACTCACGAAGTCTCTTCGTTAAATTGTTCATGGTTTGACGTAACAACTCAACTGGAATTTCCGCAATTGCTTCTCGGATCTTGCCTTCAGTTCTTCCGTTGTAGCAGGTCTACTGTGGAACACTTTGCTTTTAAGGTGACCCCACAAAAATTTATCGCAAGCTGAGAGATCAGGCGATCTGGGAGGCCATCTAATGTCACCATTTCGTGAAATGACATGTCCAAACAATCGGCGTACAGCTGCCATCGATATTCGTGCAGTATGTGACGTTGCTCCGTCTTGTTGAAACCAGGCTGTGTTAAGAATTGGTGGGAATCTTTTTTGTTGTTCCACAACAAAGGTTTCAAGCACGGCTAAGTAACGAGCGGACGTCACTGTAACCGCAAGACCGTTGTCATCCTCAAAAAAATAAGGGCCTATAACACCGTAAGATGACATAGCACACCACACGGTCACTTTCTGGCTGTGCAACGGACGCTGGTGTAGCTGCGTAGGTATTTTGCGTATAGGATTTTGTTGCGCCCAGTATCTGAAATTTTGCTTGTTAACAAATCCACTGAGGTGGAAATGCGTTTCGTCTGACATCCACAGTTCGTGAACTAACTCTTCGTTATCATTTATCTTCTGAAGCATTACATTACAGAATTGTGGTCGCACAACTGCATCGTTCGGTTTCAGTTCCTGGACGATCTGCAACTTGTATGAATGGTATTGCAAGTCCTTCACTAACATTCTTCGAACGCTTGAACTATGCAATTGTAAAGATGCTGAGAGGCGACGGATTGACCGATGTGGACTTTGTGTGACAGCATCTTGTAAAGCTTGAACATTCTGTGGTGTACGGACGGTTCGCTCACGGCCTGGAGGTTTCTTTTTCATTGCCGAACCGGTTTCCTCAAAATTAGATATCCATGTTTTAATAGCATGTGCTGATGGAACACGGTCGTGCCGTCCCAGATTAAAATTACCGCGAAATTCTCTACGCGCTCCCTCCACACTGTCATTGTTTTTTGTAAAACGCTTTGAAAGCAAATGCACGTTGCGCACCACTCCAAGGATCCATGACAACTAAATGGCAGGTTAGGTTAGAGGCTGGCGCCATTATCAAGTGGTACCAATCGCCCACGGCTACCAACACAACTTTCAAAATTTCCCGTTTCTTTGAATCACTCTGCATCTCCTACATTGCCCTCAAAGTATTTTTTTTTCCTTTTTTAATCTCCGGGACCACCGTTAGGGTATTGAAAATTTTTGTGGCGTGTGAAAAATGCCATGCCTGATCAGGATTTTAAACCGGGTTTGTGCTTAAAAAGATTTTTTATTTATGCTTAAGAAGACATAAAAACAATTCGGTTGAAAGATATGCAATAAATATAAAGGTAATTTTTTCCATTTTGGAGAAGGGGTAGAATTTTTTAAATGATAAGATAAGCATGCAGCGTCTACTGAGCTTAATTTAAAGTGGGGTTATCGTTTCAAAATTTTGAGAAAATTAATCCCAACTTTTATTAACAAATTGCACTATAAACAGGAGTCTTTGTATCAAATCTCATCAAAGTCGGGTAATCCGAGTTATTAAGCTTCCAAAAGCTAATCCAAAAGTTATTAAGCTTTAAACACACGTACGTAAGAACATTACTTGCCACTTTTTTTTTTAATTTTCAGGTCTCTGGGTCATGAAAAATCGAAAAATGCAAAAAGACCATAGCCTATGTTGTGACTGATTATCATACTTTCCTTTTGTCGTAAATTTCTAGCGCTATGTTGCAGGAAATTAAAAACTGTGTTTACGACATTAATTTTTCGTGTTTTACAGTAAATAATTTTCTAAAAACAATTATTAAAGATATAGTTACGGAACCTCTGCTTCACCGAGTTTTTCAGATCAAAAACCATATGAAAATATCAAATTTACCACTTAATTTAAATTTCAAGAATCTCATCCTGGCTTAATTTTATCGTTTGATCAGAAATCAAGGAAAACTGAACCGTAACTCGAAAACAAAACATTTCTGAGCTCAAACGAGTTATGAACCTTTTTTCCGTTCTTTTCACTTGTAAAATATATCCGAAAATTCTTTCTTTTTTTTGGTAAGACAATCTCTCTACACATTCACACGCGCATGCGTTCGCACATAAATAATATATATTCATATATTTTCGACGTAATGAAATATGGTAATTTCGTATTTGCTTATTTTCTTTCATAATATCTTATTCTTGATTGATTTTCTTTTAAGTAAACTCTTATAGAAGATAATATTTATATAACACACACTTTACACGATCTTCAGAAAAAGAATTTATTAATCACTTTTTTTTTACAAGCGCATTTGTGTAAAACACGAACAAGCATATAACTTCTATATTTTTATCTTTCCTCTTTCTTCTCCAACAAACCTCGGGGGTTACTTTATATCCGAATTGCATCTCATATTTAATGAAAATTAAACAGTTTTAATAAATTACCTACCAAACAAGATAATATTTTTCAATTATTTTTAATAAAAAAAATCCACTTTTTGAAATAAGGTAAAATAATTAAGACTGCTGTTAGTTTCTTCTTTTTTTTTTTAACTTGAAACCGAAAAAAAATTCAATTTTTTTATGCATACTTAAGCTTTATTTATTTATTTTTGTAAAGTTTATTTTATTAGATTCTAACTAGAAAGTTTAATTTCTTCGTAAAAATTCTTTACGTGCAGTAAAAAAAAATATTTTCTCAAAATTTCATGACGTATATTTATAAAAGAGGGAGGAAAAACTAGAATTTTACAAAATTTACATTTAAAAGAAAAAGAGATAGCTGTTAAATGTTTTAAAGAACTAATGTAATTACTAACTTTTTATCTTTATAAACATATATTTAAATTATTTGCGTTATCATTATTTCAATTTAAAGACCTTAATTTTTATTAATTTTATTAAAGTCAGCTTAACTGCACGAGTATTTTAGAATTTCAACTTTTAGCTGATATTATTATAATTATTTGCCCATTTATAGATCAAAGTTTACAGATACGGCCGTTTACACATCGATCGACAAATCATTAATGCTTAAACACTTCAAGGCAATACAGTACATTAAAATAATTTTTTAGTAAAACGAAAAAAGTTTCTTTCTAGTAAAATGATTGAATATTCTTATTTTGAAATACGCTACTGCTTTTACAACCCAGAACAATTCAATATATATAACATATACTATGAAATATTTATAATTTATATTTTATATTAAACATTATAAAATAATGATTAAGAAAACCTTGGATTTAAATATAACTACAAGGTATTAAACATCTTAAAAAGAACACTAAAAAGAAAACGAATTGTTACAAAATTATATGAACAATGAGAACCAAACCGTAAGATATCATCTATAATAACAATAACTAGTACAAGTAATTGCGTTTCATTAAGTAAAATTTACAAATAAATATTGTTTCAGTTCAGTTTGCAGTATGCAAATACAGTCTATAAAAATGTCATGTTATATGCAACACATGTTACGAAATGTTCAGTTTTTTGAATAATAATTTACGATGAATTTGAAAATACAAAACTTATATTTAATAACATTTTATATTTCCTTTATTTTTTTTTCACATTTTTAATTAAAGTAGTGTTTGTGAATTTAAGCTTATATACACAAAAAAGCACAAAGAAAACAGTCTATGTTCATTAACGCTTCAAAAATTACTTTCTTTCAGAGAAGCAAAGTATCTGAAAAAACCCATAGAGAGATTTATAAATAGGGCAAGTTTTGCTTTTTAAACTAAAACAGTTTTCTTTCTCGATATTTTTGCATGAATTAATTCTTGTTATTGTTGTTGGTGAAAAGTTTAATAAATGGAAAAAGCGAGGCAGGCACATTAAGAACTGTTCTTATAATTTCGTTTTCTGCCGGCCCTTCTTTATTAAAAAGAAATAATTCTCTAAAATATACAAGCACATTAATTTAAATTATTAATAAAATTCTTTGTAATATTATTATTTTGTATCAGATTTCTTAATTTACTTTGTTAGAAAAGTCTAGTACAAAATTAAACATTACATTTTTTTTTTCTTTTAATCTACTGTTATTAAAATGCAGAATGTGTTAAAAGTAAAGAAAAGTATTAAAATACTAAGTTCACAATACATTCCGTTTGCAGTATAGCGCTTAATGGAAGTAAACATGAAAAATATAAAAACAAAACAATAAAAGTTTTGAGATATGTTGCTGCAAACAAATATTTAAAAGCAATAATGAGAAGTCGTAAAAAAAAATGTTGCAGCAGATTCTTGAAAAGGGCAGATTAAAGTATATAAATATTAATTTGATCCGAGTTTGGTGAGTTTAATTTTAGAAGAAAATGTAAAGGGTAAAGAATAAAGGTTGATAAAAATTAGAGCATAAAGAACAGATAAACTAAGAATATATAGTAGGCTGTAAAAGGTAAACTGAGGTTAAAAATAGGAAAATAGGATTTGTACAAAATAGGAAGGAATGATGAAGGGGACCACACAACAAATCAATACCAAGAAATTGTTATTTTCAATTTCTTTTTTAAATAAAAATATGCATACAACGTAACTGTATGTTTAAAACTGAAGATTTTTTTAATGAACCTACAAAAATAGAAAGTATTTAACTTTCAAATTGTATTTTCTCATTACCAACATTGTTGAATCGCAAAAATAAGGGAATGAAAAGGAAGGGATTTACTTCTCATTCCCTTGAAAAAAGAAAAATAAGGGATTAAGATGAGAAAATGGTCTTTTAAGTTCAATTTCTTACAGCAAAAAGTTTCTACAAAGGTCTATTAGGAGTACGTTTCTTGTCAAACCAAAAAATAATAATGTATTAGTTCTACAGATTTTCTTGATCCTTAAAAAAATTCCAGAAAACTTTAAGTCCAAATCCTCACGATATTCTAGGGAAAAAAGGGATTAATAATTAAGAAAAAGTCATGCATAATGAAAAAGGGAAGATCTAAAGATCTACGGAGCCTCACTAGAAGCGAAAAGAAGCTAATATATAAAAGGATGCGCTAGGCGTTTCTAAGTACCATATTTACACTACTAGCAGGAAGAGCAAATGCTCTTCCTGCTAGTAGTAATTATAATTATTATAGTAGTAATATAGTAGTAGTATTATAGTAGTAATTATAATTCTTATATCAAAATACATAAAATATGTTCATTCAGAATCGGAGCAGCACATTTTTATTCAAACGTTTTGCGTTGACTAGCTCAAATATGTACTTCAACAAACCGTTTGTATTGAATAGTGGCAAACCTAGTACATTCCTTGTCATCCCAACCCCGTAGGGGAAGATACTCGCCTATTGACGTTCCGGTCGCACACCCTCCTCCGTTCCTAGATGTTCCTTGTCAATAACATCTACTTGCACGGCGTAGACGCTCTCTATTGCCAGGAATAATTTGCCTAGAAAACAGTACATGCCTAATGATCACACAACCAAAAATGCGAACCCCTCGATTTTTCTAAAAATATTTGGAATGTTTTTTTTTTTGCCTCAGAATTTTCCAAATTCATTGTATATTGTTACCACATATATGCCTAATTTAATATCGGCGGCCGAACACAGTATAGCATCTCAGATGCGACTGGGACACTCCATACGGACGCGCTGATACATCAAATCGCCGCGCAGTTCTCCCACCGTAGCGGCGCTGCAGCCCCACCACATTCAGGCTCCAGTAAAAGAACGTGCACGAGAGTGAATTTTCAATTCATCGTCGACCACCACCTGCAGAAGACCAAGAAGAAGTAGAAGATGGAAAAAGACAGAAGTTCCCTGGCCGGCTTAACGTGGGACCTCCCCGCGAATGCCAACATCCCCGCCAGAGCAGCAGGCTGGCCGGGAGCCGCTGGACGCGGACGCTACCTTCCCGCTCCAGCTGTCAGGGCTTCAATCGCCCTGGCCGGCGAATCAGCAGCAGGACCCGGCTCAGCGTGGGATGGCTCGGGGAGAACCACCTCGGCCGCGCCGGCGAAGGACGACCGACGCCGACCCGATCACTCTGGGGGCCACCACTGCCACGCTGTTGTGGGGACCCAACTGCCGCTGAGGGAAAGCCCGGTCGGACTTCAATGGACGAGCCGCAACTCTCCGACCTCGCCGAAGACTAGCTTCCGGACCCAACAGCTCTTCTAAGAGCTAACGCAAAAAAGGTCCTTTTCGGGCCACCACAAGGTTTTGAATTACGAACTGTCGAAGCCATTCGACGACAACAGCCCTGCTCAGGGCTACCATAAGGTTAGCAATTACAACGAACTGTCGAAGCCAATCGATGACAAAAACGGCTCTTTTCAGGGGTACCATAACGTTAGTAAGTTCCACGTGTCGTCGAAGCCAGTAGGCGACAATATGAAAACCCTGATAAGTAGATTACATTGTTCACTTAGTAATATTTGAAGCGGTTTAGTTTTAGTTAAATACTTAGTTGTACAATGCACACATATTTTTTAATAATTTCGTATAGAATGATAAACAACTAGTTGCTAAAACATTCAAGGGAGCTACAACTCTTTAAAAGTTTGGAAAATATATTTATATACTTTGATATTCGATTGAAATTCCTTCAATACCAGTGTAATTTTTATTTAATTAATGCAAGAATTTTAAACGTAACAATTTTAGTTTTACTGCTTTTAAAAAAAGCAGTTCTACTTCTAAAATATTATTTTATACTTACAAATTTCAGTGGAATTGTACTTTGCTTATATTTTAGCTTTTAGTTCCAATTTTTTCTCACTTTCATAATAAATTTATTAATAAATCGAAAAAGCTACAAATGAATCAAAAATTTCTTACGTATTATATTATTCTTAAGTGATAATAAAAAATGTCGAGTAATTTTTTTATTGCTCGAGTTGGCTTTCATCTTTGTAGTAAAGCTTGCGAAGCACGACTTAAGTTGTAGGATGTAAAAAAAAACAAAAAAAAAAAACGAGCTAAACTGAACAATACAAAAGATACATCTTCAGCAGCTCTTCAAGATTCCTCAGATCTCCTTTAATCACGTCTGCTGCACTCGAATCTGCATGTAAGTATATTAAATTTAAAACGTGCTTCAAAACGAATTTTAAAATTTTCATCTTTCTGGGTAGTTTGTTTCTTCTCTTCAACTTTATTAAATAATCTACTCACAGGATTTATTGACCGTAATAATGTATGGTGTACTACTAAAGCCGCTTACTAAATTGAATAAAACTGTTCGAGTATGTAATATACTCGTATATTAGATAAAGTTTTTTACATTTTTAATGGTATTATAGAAAAATAACAAAAAAATGAAATTTTTGCACTTCAATTTTTTTGCAAGAAACTATTATTTTTTTTACAAATGGGATATTCCATAAAAAAGTGAAAAAAAATTTAGTAAAGGTTGGTTAAATAAAATTTAAATTATAAAAAATAATAAATTCAACCAGTTTGAAAAAACTGATTTACAGTTGATTTTTATTTACTTTTCCGATAATTGTCTTTATATGATTTAGTAAATTATTTATTTTAATTTACAAACAGGAAGTTGTAAATAACTTCTTTAGTTTTGAAAAGGTTAGAAGTAACTTAATAAGTATTTTAGAAACTAATTTATGTGTCGCCACTTAAACTCGTTTAAATAATACCAAAAAAAACTTAAATGAAGAGTTCGATATTTTTAAAATCGAAAATTTTTAAAACATGTACTACATGTTTTAAATGTAGTACAATAAATTGCATTTACTGATTTCGTCTATATTATCGATTTTATTTTCTGAACCAATTTTTAATTATTTTTGAAGAGTATTTTGGTAAAACATTATTTATTTATTTTGACGTAGTCTTTCCATATTAATTTCATATCTGTTAGGTAAAAGGAAGATTTTCCATAATTATTTCTAATTTTTCCCCACACACGCGCGCGAATGTATATATATATATATATTGACAGATAGAGAGAGAATATATCAACATATTTCCGCCATATTTTATAGACGTATTTTCTCATCAGAATAGTGAAAAAAATGTATATACATTTTTTATGGCTTATATGTATATACACATAAGCCTAGAAATGCTTTGTTTTTAAATCAAGGCTAGCGAAATATTTCGCCGATTTCTTCTGTAGATGTTAAATAATTCTACACTAAAACTTCATAGTCAGAAATAACTGAGGAAAATTAATATGTATGCAACGTTTCATTTAAAAAAAAATTGTGCTAGTACTATATCTCCAGTATTTTCTGAGAATACTTTTCGTAAAACACAAAAATATTGCTGTCGAAAAACACGCTTTTGCTAGTTATGTCAATTTACTACGTTAAATTGCCAACAAACGAAATAAAACTTTAATTCAAAATTTATAGAAAATTTATATAATTAAAGTAAATAAAAACCGCAAGTTTTAAAAACCCATTTTTATTAAAAACCCCCCAAAAAAATTCTGAAAATCTTGCACTAAAAATGATTTAAAAGGCGGATCTACTTCTCAAAAGGTAATAGTATTACAAAATTAAAGAATTACTTAACAAATTATTTAATTAAATTATATATAATTACACCAAATAATGCTAAGACCTTCAGAATAGAAATCTAAGTGGAATCTTTCACTACCCATAACTGGAAAAAAAGCGCTTCCAGACTTACATATTTTTAATCTAGCCCGGTGGGTTAAAAAAGACTTTGCGTATAATACGCAAAGTCTTTTGAAAATTTGGAAGTAGAGATGAAACCTAAGGGCTGACGCAGAACGTTGTCTGGAAGGAAGTCTTATGAACCAAAAAGTATATTATTTGTTATAACTTAAGTTTATTTATTTACTGATGCTGTGGAGCAGCAGTACGGGTCTCCTAATTTATATATAGGATGATATTTAAGAATGGAAATAGCTTTATACTGTATTCTAAGAGGTATATGGATGCAGAAAGAAATAAACTACACGCAATAAAATTGTTCATGCAGCGCGTTTTACCTCATTTTATTGTTAACAAGATTTTTCCGTCATTGAATGCTTATAACTTGATAACGAAGATAGCAACAGAAAAACGGTTTCACCATTTTTTTTTTGTAAAATTTTTTATCTAAGTCATTTGTGATAGATATGTCCACCTTCCTATTTAAAAAGAAAAATTAAATCTGATTTTCTATAGCGGACAAAATTTAAAATCCCACCATAATGCAGATTTTTTAAAAATTATGTAGAACTCCGTTTCTTTCTGCCTCCAAATACCTCTCGGATATTAAGTATAAAGCTATTTTCATACTTACCTATCACCCGGTATATAATATATATATATGTAGTTTTTTAAACAGGTCGGCTGTTATATGATCTAACGAATGCTTATTACATCAGATGGCCATCAGAATACTCTTTGAACTTAAAATAATTTAAAAAAAATGGTATTGGTATAAATATAGTATGTCTTTTTAACATCTAATCTTCTTAAAAATTATTTTAACAAAGTTTAACATCGGAAAAAATATCTAAGGCTAAGGATGCTGGGGCTAGTAAGTGAACTAACTAAACGACCGTTAGATAAGAGATAAATAATCTGCGTTAGTAACGTATAAATAACTTTTAATAATTTCATATATTCGTACAGGTATACAGAAATTAACGTTTAAAGTTAAAGAAATAAACATTTGTTTTGTAATATGTGTATATAATGAAACGATCCAGTTTTACATAACCTATAATCTTTCGAACATGTGACTGTAATGTTAATTGTCCTAAACGCATAATGCATTAGTTTCAACCGTAGAATTAAGAAACATATGTGTATATGTAATTTAAATAATAATCCAAACAATAATAGGTTTTGAAAAGTATAAGGTTGCAAATTACTCTTTTGTTTTTTTACAACCTTTGGATCAACAAATAAATAAAAGAATAAAACGCAATGAATAATGTAATAATAATAATAATAACAATAGTAGCAAATAGTAAATAACATACGATCCAATCAATGAATGAAGCAGCTCATTATAGAACTAAGTGTTCATACCACTAAAGCTAATATATTAGTTGCATTGATATTAACATGACGTACATATTTAATTATAGTCTAATAGGAATATATATACATATATGTTTTATATATATATATATATATATATAAAACAATAATAATAATGCTTTAAGTTAAATGAATTAAAATTTTAAATTATTCGGCATTCATATCAACACAATGCAAAATTACACATTATGTCGTGACACAAGTTAAAGAAATAATTTATCATCAGTATATGACTAGAAAGTAGTCAAGTTGATTGCGATTAAAATCGGACTAAAAAATTTTATCGTTCCATATTTATTATTGACTAATTTTACATTGATAAAAATAATCAATCAATTTACCTTATTCAATTTTTATTTTACTTTACAAATTATAATTTTTTTTTTTTTAAATTTTTCTTCTAAAAATATCACTATCTAATAAATACATTAATAATAAACAATATATAAAAAAATGAATTAGGGTATTTTAAACGTTCGTAACACTTGTTAAATAATTTGCATTGAATATGTACAGCCTTGAGAAACAATATCGATCAAAATACATTATTTATAATGAATATCGATCAAAATACATTATTTATAATGAATATCGATCCACTAACCTGTATTTCTTACTTTAACTTTTAATTTTTTTTTCTTTGCTTAGTCATTTCACGTGTACAGTAAGCTGTAAATGTCGATTTAAAACAAACCCTAAAGAACGGCGATAATTAAAAAATAAAATATTAGGTCTGTATTATTTGAATCAAATACAAATTTTTTAATTAGTTATGAAATTTACACAACACTTTTTTATTTTTATGATTTTAAAGCTATTTTTTTCTTTTTTATGTATAATCAGATAGATAGATTCTTAGTTTTATTAAGTCTAAAGTATTGATATATCATCAACATAAATAATACAGTGCACTCCATATAACTTGAAAACGTTTCCGAAGAAATTTAGTATTTACTTTCAGTTTTTTGTCTTGGATCATGTACGTAACGGTGTGTTTTTATCTACAGTATCTTTCATAAGTTTAAGGACAAGTTAAAAATAACCGAAAAATCAGTATTTCATGACAAAATCTTTATTTTATACAAGTAAAAATTAAAAATAAAAATAACAGAGATAATGCTACATCATTTTTTAAATGTTTAGTATTTTGTATGACCTCCATACGATTTTAGGCATGCTGCTGCTACTCTATCAGGTATTGATTCAATCAATTCCAGACATTTTTCTTTCGTCACCTTTTGCCACAGACTTGCGATTTGAAGTCATAACTCAGCCTTATTTTTAGGTTTTCTTTTAGTAAGTTGCAGTAGCATCCAATTCCATAAATTCTAAATTGGATTTAGTTCAGGACTACGAGCAGGCCATTCCAAAAGTTCCACATTATTTGCATCAAACCATGCCTTGATAACTCTTGATTTATGACAAGGTGCGTTTTCTTGCTGGAAGATTCTAACCCAACAGGTTATGGACACTAGGAAGCATGAATTCTTCCATTATTTTTATGTACTGTATGCTTTTCATAGTCCCATCCATTATTCTAAGGTGTCCTTAAACTTAAGCTGTTTCATAAAAAACTTGAAAAATTATTTAGCTGTTCTTTAAAAAATATCTAAACTAGGTTCTCTTAGAAAGCGAAAAATGAAGTGATTTTCTGTAAAAATACAAAAAAAAATTGCTTTGTATGAAGTATTTTCTTCAATACTTGAGTCTATCGAAATATATGTGATATTTACCAGTAAAAACTATATGTTATTCAACATTATAGGAACTGGTTTTATGATGAACATCATTCAAAGAAATTAACACCTTCAAAGAAATTAACTCTTTTTCTAGTTTCTCTAGTACTCAAATCGTTTACATAATTACAAACACAAAAAAAAAACTGAAACAGATATTGTAAAGTGGCAAATTGATGTTCCACATAACGAATTATATTATTATCTTTACTAGGTACATATATATATACATTCTTCTTTACTGTATGATCTTTAAATTAAAAAAAAAAAAAAAAAAAAAACACAGTACGGGATCATCTATGTGCTGTTTTTTAAATACAAAAACCAAAAATAAAGGTTATTTGGATGTAAAATTGGTTTTTAGGTTAAAAAACTAGTTAATTTTTTAATTTTAAATAAAGAAGTACTTTTAAAATAGCAAGTTTGCGAAATATTTACAAAACATTAAGAAAATAATAAATGCTTTTTAAGAATCCCTAAACCTTTTTAGTTCAATAAAAATATTTCGCATTAAAAAATTGCAAAATATAAAAATAACATTACAGATTGAAATAGAAATAAGGGTAAAAATTTTGAAAAGAAAAAACATACTTTATCTATTTCCCTGTCGTCATGAAATTCTAACGTTGCATCCAATTCTTATCGTTATTCAGTGTTACCTGCATCAGTTACATTTTTAAAAGGATTCAACATGCTGAGATAATTGACAGAGATGACTGACGAAGCTATCAGTTGATCAAGCGTGCTGTACCTCCTATTCTTATTGTGTGGTCTGTGTAAGCTTTGATACGTCATTTGATGAGTCGATCTACCGGTTTTCTTCAATTCTGCATTACGGATCATTGATTATTTCTTATTTTACTTTCATAAGAAAGATCTTATTGCTGTTATCGTTTAAGCGGTCTAAATAACCGATTTCTTTGATGGTAAGTTTCTGGTCACCGGATTCAGTTATAGTTACGAACATTCAATTCCTATATAATACAGTTTAAAAAGGTTTGACCGAACTATCAACACTGTTTTTTTCTCTGAAATGTTTTACTTTAAAGGTAGATTGCTTCCAAAAATATAATTTATTAATATTCTAATTATATTATTTAATTATCTATTTACAAACTTTCTCTTTCTACTACAACTTTCATATATTGATACATAGGACATTATTTTTTTAATATCATAGTAATAAAAAAATTTATATGTTTTAAAAATATTAATATTCTACAATTACCGATTAGAATATAACTTCTACAATTAATTGTTTTCATTAGAAGGAAAACATCAAATTGTCGTTTTATACTACCTGTCAGAATTTTGTATGACTGTGATGCGTATAAAGCATTTGAAGTAAAAGAAGCACTAGAAAAATAGTTAATATCTTTGAGAGTAGTGATGTACATCATTCATTGACGTTAATCATAATTTATTAAGGATGAATTTCTTTAAATTAGAAACAATAAAATGAAATTTATAAGATTGGAAACTCAGTAATAACTGCCATTTCGTACTTAAGATGATTACGATTACACTGTCTACTCTTGATTAAAATGCTTTAAACTAGCAGAATCGGCAATGCTTCACTATTGATAGATTTGTGTGTGTATATATATATATATATATATATATATATTTAATCTATATGTATATATATATACATATATACATATAGATTAAATGTGAACACAATTGAAAATTTCATAAAACATTAACAAAATGAACATTACGGAATTTCACAAAATTTAACCTTTCCCTTTTACCCTTTCTACTTTTCACCATTTACTTTTCCCATTTTCATTTTTACCATATTCCCTTCTCCTTTCCCTTTCCCCTCGTTTCCTCCCCCATCACAATACTTCCACCAACTTCTCTTTCCCTTGATTTCCTTTCCCCTTTTCTTTTTTCTCATTTCTCCTTTCCATTTCCTTTTCACCGTTTTTATTTTCTCCATTTTTCCATTCATCCTTTTTACCTTTTTCGATTTTACCCTTTCTCCCTTTTTCCCTGGGCGTAAATAGATCCAGTAGTTTTTTAGTCTACAGTAAACGCACATATCGGAAACATTGAAATGGAATCATAAAATATTTAATATAGCGTAATTTTACGTCCAACAGATAGCGCTGGTTTAAAAAAAAAATCATGTTTTTACCTGTCACAGATGTGACATCTTAGGTATATAGATAGTCGGTACATAAAAACACGCGCGTATTCGAATGCAACGTTGTGTCAAAATTTCAAAGCAATCGATTAAGAACTTTCTGAGATTTAAGATTTTAAACAAACGAACATTTACATTTTTATTAATATAGATTATTCCTCTCGCACATACTGGACTTAAAAACATCTGCAATGTTTTGGTAAGGTAAGAAATTAAACCGTCATCTCAACATTAAATTTTTTTTAATTTTTATAAGGTTTTTTGTTTGTAATCATCTTGTGTAAAAACAAGACTTGTATAAAAATGTCTATTAAAAAAAGTAACTATACGTACGTATATCCTCAAGCATTATATTTATTTCGTTCATCAGATTTTTTATGTTTTTAAAAAATGTAAAAACATTTTCAAAACAAAACCATAGTTTAACATTGCATTCATTTTCAAAATGACTAGTTTTTCATTTCTGTTTATGCAATAATTAACAGATATTTCAACAGACGAGAATAAAACGCACAAATAAAAATCGATAGATTATTAGTGAATATGAACATTTTACTAATACGTAACACTTTCTTGAAACTGCTAAATATTAAACTTTAAATATATTTGTAAAGTCGACAAAAATCTAACGGTACATTATTGTCTTCGGTTATTAACTGATAAAAAGCAACTTGCTATCTTAGTATAGTTTGAATACATTGAAATATCTTCTTCGGCTATGTCAATTTCAGAATTTACAACTACTCTTGTCATGTAAAATTATTTGAAAGAATTTATTATTTAATCTATATCCATGTATGTACGTATGTATTAAATGCAAAAATCGTAATGGTTGTAGGAAATTTTCGATACTCTCGAAAACCACAGCCGTAAATCATGAACAACAGATCTTGATTTATTAAGTGGATTGAGGGATGAAGAGATTCCCCATCATCTTCTTCATTGAGAAAAATAAAACTGTGTTATATTAGTGCAGACTTAAATTTAGGTTTCACATAAATAAGTGGCATCTTCACTCTATCACAAGGATTAACTCCATAATGAACATTATAATTCTCAGCATCTATGATTAGTGACACTCGGATGTCAAATGATTAACGTACATCACAGTTATACAACAGAGTGATGCATATTGTAAAGCAACTTTTTAATGAACCCATTTCAGTAGGCATATGTATGCATAATACATAATGAATTGGGAAAATTATTTAGGTATATATCATAACTATTACCATCTTATTTAGCATCATCAAGATCAGAAAATTGTTTAAAGTATCACTGGATTAAACAAAATTCTTTCTTTTTCTTTTTCCTGTTTAGCCTCCGGTAACTACCGTTCAGATAATACTTCAAAGGATGAATGAGGATGAGTGTAAATGAAGTGTAGTCTTGTACATTCTCAGTTCGACCATTCCTGAGATGTGTGGTTAATTGAAACCCAACCACCAAAGAACACCGGTATCCACAATCTAGTATTCAAATCTGTGTAAAAATAACTGGCTTTACTAGGACTTGAACGCTGGAACTCTCGATTTCCAAATCAGCTGATTTGGGAAGACGCGTTCACCACTAGACCAACCCGATGGGTAGGATTAAACAAAATTAGGAACAATTTTTCTTAATATGTATATGCGTGTGTGTATATGTGTGTCTGTGTTTGTTTATCATACATATGCGGACGTTTAATAATTTATTTAAGTTAACTTGGTATTATTAAACAACAGTTATAGTCAGCAGTTAAATTAAAATAATTTAACTGAAATTGTCGCACATTTTAAGAAATATTTTACAAGTATTGTGCAAATAAAGGTCGTTTTGTTTATATTAAGCGGACTATATATAAAACAAATACTGATTCGAATTAAAAATTGTTTATTAACATGCTCATGATTTAATTTGTATTACATTGTTGAAATATATATATAATTTAATGCATTTACATGTCTACTATATGATGTGTAAAATATGAGTCTTTGAATGACAGTCGAGACTGGCCAGATTCTAATGCTGAGCCGGCTTATATAGTGCAGGTGGAGCCGAATGAATCATCAGGAGCTGTGTCTCAACATACTGCCCGCTATAATTTAACACATTTTACGGTAATATAATAGGACTGAATCCAACAAGCTTGGCAACTAGGCCGTATCGTATGGTTGCGTGTTACGCACTAAAAATTAATGAATAAAAACATATGTGTAATAAAATACAAACAAATTATTTTGAAAAGAAGGAAAAATTAATATTTAACATTACATGGTGTCAAACAGCAGTGCTGCCTGAATACAGGTAAAATCCTTCTTTTGTTAATTTAACAAATATTTTTATATACTTTGAACAAGTATTTCTTACGTACGCAAGGGTTTGTTATTACAAAAAGTAAAGGATTATCAAGAACTAAAGCGAAGGAATTTCAATCGATTTGATTAAGAGACTAGATAAGAAATAAAATATCCAAGGACACAGGATGTTATAGGGTACTCTTGTTTGTCGACCTTTATAAAAAACAAACCAGGTCTCTGCCAAGATAAAAGCTTTAAACTTCGTAACTCATACTGCATCGGACTCTTGATGTTTAGTGTAGTTATGTAATCCATCACCGAAGTTAAATAAGGTTCTCAAATTTTTAAGTAAGAGTAAACAATAATAAAATCTTTTCTTGAAATAATAAAGAAAAATAAAATTTCAAAATTTTTGTTTTATTTTAGTGATGATAAAAACATTTTTCATTCATTATTTGCTTTACAGAATCAAATTCAAACAAATTTGATGTACAATATGCAAAAAAAGAACAACAAAATAATAAACGAATGGTAATAAAATATATTAAAATGACAGTGGAGGTGTTAGCCCACTGCTTCTATCTGTATGATAATATTACATTCTCGTTCATTATATTTTTTAAAAACAAAATCAGTTATACAACATAAAAATTAAAAGGAAAACAATGACGTAAGGCTTAGGGTAGACGTATTGTAGAATATAATTTTTAAACCATCATATAACAGTCAAAAACAAAATAGTTCGTCATAACGGTATCGGAAACAAAAAAAGCATAAATATTCATCTGTGAAAAAATCTGTCTGATAAAAAACAAAATTAAAAAAAATTAATTTTCTACCAATTACGATGAATGTTCCATACCATTTCATATATATGAATAACGAACTGAAAGATTATAAAGACAAACTAACATGAGATACTAACGAAAATGGTGTAATCATTTGCAAGAATAACAACCCTTCCGTGCCGAGGTTGTAGGGAAAAATAAAAACATAGTAATCTATTTTTCGTAACTTCTATATTGAGCTAAATTTATTGTTACGTATCAGCGCACTAAACATTCTAAATTTCATGTGATATTCTGCCGTACAAGCGAAAACTTTATTCTATTTATAATACGCAATTCACCGCCACGGATTGGAGTCTGGTAGAAGAGCCCAGCAGAGAAACAGCACGAAGGGTAGCCACAAAAGAAAAAGAAGAAGAAGAAGAAGAAGAAGTACAATCTTCATATCTACCTACCCACTATCCTTAAAACTAAGAATTTACTTCAGTCGGCACATGCGACTCCCTCCGGTGAAGGGGACGCATTGCTTCCTCCAAATAACTAGGGCTCTGGTAGGCGTATTCCTGCTAGCCCGAAAGGCGTTAGCACCGAAAGGACTTTAGCGGACAGACTGAAGGGGAATCACAGCTCAAAAATCTCAGTCTCCTACGGTCAGACCCAGTAAATAATATTCATGCTGGTCCATACGGATATGAAAAACGTCACCAAATCAGTCCATAAATAAAACTTAATACCTATAACCGCCAATAAATAACACCCAGTAACCCGCCCGATAATAGAAAGATACAGCTGCAAAGGACATTGTCCAGGCTCTGCGATTGTAGGGAGAAATAATAAAACTCCCGTCATTCTTGCGTTCTGTTCCGTTCCTATTTATAAAAGGGATTTAAAGAGCAGTTTCTACTAAACATCATTCCTCTCAGAGAAAGTAATTCTAAATGGTAGTGTCTGCACCTCAAATTGTTTATATGTATCACACTCATAAGAAACAATGGCTCTTACAACAATAAATTAATGACTGGTCAGTTAATACAACGTTTATCACACTGGTTTCTAAATTGAGATTCAAGTTCCAACTTCTAGCACAGTCTGTGACAGTTTTCATAAACTGCCATTTTTTCTAGTTCATCTTTGTCGTTTAATAAAATATATATATTACGTACAATTTTTTTTCACCATAAAAGTGAACAAATTATTATTTCATAAAATTTATTTTTATTATAATCATGTCTTCCTGAAATTATTTCGAACATATGCAAAGTTATTTAATAGTGCAAAACATTTAATGTTTAATATTATTAATCATGACTCTACCCGAGCGCTGACAGTGTCACACGTTCCAGTCTTTCTGATTGCTTTGATTCATTTAAAGGTTTTGATATACAAATGGCAAAGATCCAGAACTGACTTCTCTAATAGTACTGCTGTTGTTCACTTTATGGTCACTACCTTCGATGAAGAGACTTATGGTTTTACTTGTATTTATTTTTATAGACAGAATATCAACTGAACTTTATTGTGTTCGACATGCTGTTATGAAACAGTCAATTCGATTAAATTAACAAGCCAAAAGTAAAACTTTTTTTTACTTTTCTTAATAAGTTTGTCTAGAGATGATTGTTATCCTTCGGCTACGTCATTTTCAGATTCGACCAGTGTTATATAGAATTATTTGAAAGAATTTATTATTTAGTTTATATTATTATTTGTTTAGTTATTTATTATATTGTTTAGTTTATTTATTACGTAGTAAATGCCAAAATTATAATGGTTTTAGGAAATGCAACATGAATAATACAAATTCTCTTGAAAATTACCTAGCGTAAGTCAAAGAAGAATCATTCCCGGTTTAATACACGGAGTTAGTGTTAAAGAAGTTTCATTTCGTCTTCTTCATTGAGAGAAATGAAACTGTAGTATATTAGTACAAACTAAAATTTAGATTTCACATAAATAAGCGGCACCTTCCCGCTCTTTACCACAAGGATTATATTCGTAATAAACATTATAACTTTCAGAGAAAGCATCTATGGCTTGTGCAATTTATATTTCAAATGTAACTGTGGTATATATCACAGTTACACGAAAGACTGTGGTAAGAATTGTAAAGCAACAATTTAATACACCGGTTTCAGCAAAAATATGTATGCATAATACATACATATTCTATTGACTCAATGGGGATATCATGTAGGTAATATGTGATAATTCACTACCTTCTTACGGGTATTTCATGGTTTAAGTTTATTTAATAGTTATTTTTTGAAAAATATTCAATAAATTTAAGTAATGATGTCGAAGTTTTTCCTAACGAATGACTAATTTTTTTCTCCTTTTGATTATTTTAAAACGTTGTAAAACTTTCAGAATCATTGAATCCCCCATTTGCTGCATTTGTTCTTTCACTTTTTTTTAACTATACTTTGAAATTGGAAAGTCAACCATCCACTGAAAAATTGTGAAATCTACTGACTGTAGGTTATTTCTTCTTTTCCTTCCCGGGTCGGATCCTGCAGTTAAGTATTACACAACCCCGGGGGAGTGTCCTTTACTCAAACGGGCTATCACGTCTCGGCCCGCCGGTCGGATTTCACTTTGCGCCCGCCTCAAACCCCCAGAGTAGGATCTACCAGGCCCAAGGACGGCTATGCCGTCCTTGGGTCCCCAATCCGGGAGCCAGGACTCGGTCTTTATGCCAACGCCTCTAACGGGGACACCCCGCCCGAGTGGAACATCCCCGCCGGGAAAAAGCTGAAGAATTTTCTATTTCGTATTTATAAAAAATCTAATCTTTTTATTACCGTAACAATAATTTTGTTAAAAAACGATTAGGATTTTCAAATTTCAATAAAAATAATGCACTCTACGACTTAATTTTATGATAATTTCTTGGCCCTCAAAAATACTTTGAGAAAATTTAGCAAATTAACACGAGTAAAAATATATTTAAAATTGGTATAAATAGATTCAAGGATACTGGAGATAAAAACCAACAGGATATTTTATCAAGTATAACTCAAAATAAAAAATTTAAAGAAAAACTAACAAAGTTTTTATACTTTCCTTCCATTGGTTATTTATTCTTGTATAATGGAGAAATAATGATACATGAAAAATCTGATATGGACACCACATGATTTTCTTGTATTCCTATTAAATTACATATACACATTTTTTTGCTGCACTTCATTTAAACTTATTTCATGAAAGTACGATACAATCCTCCAGTTATTTAATAAAGTGGACAGTTACACAGTTACTAAAATATTAGTTTTTATTGACGTTAAATATTTATACAATTATAATTTCAACAATCTTACCTGAAATATTAGGATAGAGTAAAAGTCCAAATTATTTCTAATTCTGAAAGAAAATAACCATAGTGATCTTTTTCTATAAAAAGTTAAAACAGTATAAGTCACCTAAGATCTATATTATTGTACTAACAAGGGGAAGCACGGGCTTCCGGACACCGATTTGAACCATACTACGTGCATGAATTGTACATCGTTTATGTGTCTTCATAATATTTCTTCAAAATACTAACAAGCAATATTCAATTATACTAAAAAAAAAAACCGCCATAATAATTTCCTTAGCATTTTATGTTAGTTTACATATTAATTTTGTTTCGCGTCGCTCAAGTAGATATGAGGTGTAAGTGAGAAGGTGTAGGATCCGTAACCACGTACACATCGGTTCGAATCCGATTTCATTGCATATATAATTTTTTTTTTTAATTTAAATACATTGATTTATTAAATAATTATTAACTTCAGATTGTAAAAAAGAAATTGAACTGTAATGAAAAGAACATAAAAATCTATTTCAGTAATAACTTGTGATTATTTTTTCATATTTGTTTTCCTTGTATTGTTGTTAATGAATTACTATTTATTGTTAAATTTTTTTACAATCAGAGATTAATAATTATTAATAAATCAATATGTTTAAATTAGGAAAAAAAATAAAAAAAATATATACGTATAAGAAATTGAATTCGAACCGATGTCCCTTCCCGTTGTAAGATCCAAATATTTCATTAATTAAACTTTTATTTGGCTGTAACTATGGAACTAATGAAAATACGTACCACTTACGATACATCGATGAAAAGCTCTTAACGAGGGCTTATTAAGAAAAAGTCGAAAATCCAAATTTTTCAAAATTGAAACCCCGCTTTATTTAGAGGAGTTTTGTATTTTTAAATACAAATTTCAACATTCTACTGCTAATCGTTTTTGAGTTATGCGAGATACTTACGTATAGACGTCACACCGAAACTAGTCAAAATGGATTCAGGGATGGTCAAAATGGATATTTCTGTTGAAATCAGAAAACCGAAATTTTTTCGCGATTACAATACTTCCTTTACTTCGTACAAGAAAATAAAAAATTTAAAAAATTCACAAAATCAATATTTTTTTTATTTTTCAGCACCCCCGAACTAAAAATCACCGCCCAAGAAAATTTGTCTACGTTTACTATGTTAAATGGAAGACACACAAAAAAAAATTCACTGAAAAATATACATACAATATATCTAAGATCACCTTATCTTCTTTTTGTGGATGGAGGTGAATGATGAAATTTTATTGCAATATTATTCTTAAAAGTTTAAATAAACCAAAAAAAGTTTAAAAAATTATAAAAATCTATATTTTTAAACTTTGATCGGCTTTCTTATCATCAACACTACTCCCAATTTTTTTGTTGTTGATACAATAAAATATTTACCATCTATCCTCTGGAAACAATGAATGTATGTATTGAATGTCCATAATCGACGTAAAGAAGTGGAAGTAATTAACTTATATATATTCTGTTTTATTCTGACTGGCAATCTGTAACAGAGGCCGATAAGTGGATGAATTTTTGTAGCTTCTGAAAAAGTACCATTCCTTGATTAGGACTTGAACCGAGAATCTTCCGATGAAAAGCAGATACCACTCCAAAGAATATTTAAAATTACCAATAGTAATAAAATAATGTGGTTAATGAAAGATATAAAACCAAATGAGACCGAGCTATTTTAAATTTATGGCGAGTTTGCGTGTATTGAAATGTCCCCGATTAATCTTTTACTTTATTATAAATAATTTTATATAGAACTCAGCTGTTACGTTACGATAATAATCGTCATCAATCGATTATTCTAAGTATTTAAATAACTTAAAACTTTCGATGAATACACTACTTCAGGTATATTTATCACAAAAATCATTTAATCAAGCCCAGCTACGTAACAAAAAAAAGCATGTAAATTATCGACTTACATAAATTATCTTACTCAACGTATATGATTATTACAAGGTCATATGAGATTCTATTTATTTCAAATTTAATTGAAAATTAAATATAACTAATGCTAGTTAAATTAATAAGAAAGGAAAAACAAAATAATTCAAACCAGATTTACAATTCATGAATTTAATTATAATTTTGTGAAATATTAAACCTGCCAGATTAGTCTAATTGTTAAATTTGTCATCACAAAATTAGCTGATTTTCAAAGTCTAGAGTATTAAGGTTCGATTACTTCTAAAGGCAGTTGCTTTTATATGAATCTGAATACTAAACTGCGGATTTCGGTGTTCTTTGGTGCTTGAGTTTCAAATAGCCATACGTCTCAGGAGTGATCGATCTGAGTCTGTTCAGGACTATATGTTAACCGGTACATTTATACTTACGAGGCTCGGCTGATAAATTTTGCACATATATGCGTAGCATAGGAATAAAAAAAGATGGGAATAAAAGAATCGGATCGAACAGATGTACGTGCCTTCCCCTTGTAAGATCCAAATATTTCATTAATTAAAATTTCATTTGGCTGTAACTTTGGAATCAATGAAAATACCAAAGAACTTTGAAACCAATGATACATCGTTGAAAAGCGCTCAATGAAGGCTTATTATTAAAGTTAAAAAAAAGACCAAAGTCCAAATTGTTTTGGATTTTGGGCTTTTTTGGACACTTTTGGTTGTCAATTGCAATCAAAAGGAGGAGATGCATAACTAGATGTTACAACAGTCCTAAATCAAAAGTTTCACCATCCTAAAGCTAATCGTTTCTGGGTTATGCGCGGTGTATACATACGTACATATATACATACACACGTCTCGCAGAAAGTAGTCAAAATGGATTCAGGGATGGTCAAAATGAATATTGCCGTTGACATTTGAAAACCGAAATTTTTCGCTATCACAATACTTTACTTTCCTTTACTTTGTACAAGGAAGTAAAAAATGTGAGTATGTACTTTAATAGGCGTACAAGAAAGTTATGTGGTGTCCACATCAATTTAAAAAAAAAAATAAATGCCAGAGTAGTGTTTCCATAAAAGAAAATTATTTAATTATATTTAATAATTTTGTGGGAAGATTTAAAAAATCGTTTGGTAATTTAATAAAAATAGTAAGGGAACATTAAGGCCCTTTTTAGTAATACTATGTTGAAGTACACGAAAACTGTTGTCTGGTTGTATATTATTATTTTTTTTACAATAACCAACTATTCGTTTTAACGAAGATGGCATATTCAAAAATATTATTACTATTATTTTTATAAATATTTATTTATGTAATAATATTATTTTTTTTGAATAAGCAACTATTCGTTTTAACAAATTGCTCATTAAAAAATATACGCATCAATAATTTAACAATATCAGCTAACTTAATATCGGTCTATATAATTCAAATTTATGTAATTCAATCAATGATCTGATACCTTATATTTTTGTATTTTTTAAATTTCTGAGTTTTTGGGAAGATCTACTTTAAGCAGAAATATACGCAAACATTATAAACATTTTATAATTATTCAAGTTTAGTGTTTTATTACGATACTTTGAAGCAAAACAATACTGTTTGAATTTATTGTAAACGAAATCAATTTGATCAGATTCATCAGCCAACAGGAAACTGCTCTCGGCGTTTAAGTTAGAGTAATTAAAATAGGTTGCCACAGTAGATTCTGGCAATACAGTGTAACGAAGCACGACTACTCTCGTTAATTATTCAATGCCGAATAATAACTTTACTATTATAATTAATTTTATAATGATATCGGGATGAAACAAGATAAACGTTTGTATTATACCTGAAAATAGGTTAGAATCCAAGATTTTATTAACTTATAATTGTTTAGAAAATAATTCGGAATTTCTATAGTTTAACGTAAATGTTGGTCTAAATAAATTATTTTGTACAAGACATATTAATGAGTTACATCAGTTTAGAAGCTATTTCTAACGGATAAGAGTTATTTACGCTATTTAAAAGAAAATATAAGCACTACAAAAGAATTCTGTTTAACAGAAAGGTCATTAACCAATAGTAAATGTTCATTTCGTTTTAATTTTTCTTCTAATCTTTATAAATAATTTTATATAAAGGATTTTTATTTCGAGTACCGTAATTTTTTTCAGGTATAAAATCGCCCGTACATTTTAAATAAGTATATAAATTTAAGATCGATATTTTGTTATTATTCTTCATTATTTTAGAATAATTTTCCCATATATTTATTTAACATAAATATATATCTATAGATATAAGAGTATAATAATAATTACGACATTTAATACTTTAAAAATTATTAGATTGTAGTAAAATATTATTAAAACAAAACTATGCTGAACGAGTTTTCATTGCATGAAACGAAACGTAACAACCACACGACACGCTCAACGTGATGGAAAGGTCGTCATGCTCCTAGGTAATATATCCTGACAAATCCCTTTCCCTACTAAAATGTATACATTGTCATTCTTTAATTTGTCTCATATGTTAACTTTACATGCGCACTTAATGTCCTTGAGAAATTCATCGTTTAGGCCTTAACAAGATAGAAACTATAATATTTATGTTATTGTCTATGAACGGGGTTCTGTAAATAACATGAAATGTGGTTTTTTTGCATACGATGTAAATGACAATTATCTTATCTTTACTAAAACTATTAATTTTCACAAATTTCGTAAATATTGCAATAAAAATATACCGTACCGTAATAGTAACAGAATATAATATTATATTTTATTTTTTATTTACAAATAAATAAATCTGTGTCCTGCGGTTGCAAAACTAACCATTTTACCAGATGTTCCAAGAATTGTATAAATAACTTTCATATCATATCAATAGTATAGAATTTTCTTAAAAGAAATTGAACACGATATATTTTTTTACGCGATGTCTTTTAATAATTTTAGAAAATTTCCATTTTGTTTGTAACGCTGATTATATATTTATATTTTACCAATATTTCCAAAGAAAAAATCACTCATTAATTAAATTAAAATTAAGTTATTATACTTTTTTTTTAATAGAGATTCTATTATACTATTACTTTTAAAATCGTTCTATTACTTAAAATATCAATATTATGACATAAACGTATTGTTTATGTTTGATGTTAATCGTTAACTCAATTAAATAAGAAATTGGTGCACTACATTGTATTTTATCTTGCATTACAAAAAAGGATATATTGCAAAGGTTTTTTTATTTTGTGGTATATAACAACATTAAAAAACAACGTTAACGTATACAAGCAATAAATGTAACTGTACTACTCTCTTTTACGTAAGTAAACAGAACCCGTGCTACTTTCCGACGAGATAAGCGGTTTGCTTAGTTATTTTCGATTTTTTGAGGACTATTCGTAACAATGGAAAATAATTACGAGCATCAGCTGTTTAATCCAACAATTATTTATTTCGATTTGTGAACTTTTTAACATTGGAGTCGTATTATCATGATTATTTTTTGTAAAATTTTAAATTACAACAAAAATCCAAATTTATTTTTGCATCTAAAGATTACATAGTTCACGATGTTGGTTATTTATTTCTAAAGATATTTAAACATAAAAAAGTTTAAATAACCAACCACAAATTCATTCTAACGTACATAATTATGTATGTAATTTATTTAATCTAAAAGTTGTAAGTAACATGAATTTATTTAAGTTCTATGTTTTTACCTGAAAGGAGAGGTTGCAAAAACGTTTGCTTTATTTATTAATTATAATTTATATATTAAGTGGGATACCACAAATTAATTTTAGGTTTATCTGCTAGTTATATGTTTCATTTATATTATTAACCAGTATGAAATAACTTTTTTAAGAAAAATACGTTTTACTTCCCTGTACGAATAAAGGATCAGATCTCAACCGAAATATTCATTTTGACCATCCCTGAACCAATTTTGACTAGTTTCAGCGTGATTTCTGTACGTACTTATGTATCTCGCATAACTTAAAAACGATTACACATAGGATGTTGAAATTTTGGATTTAGGACTGTTGTTACATCTAATCGTGCAGCTTTCCCATTTATTGCAATCCACTGGACCAAAGTGTCCAAAAAAGCCCAAAATCCAAAACATTTGGATTTTGGACTATTTCTTAACTGTAATAACAAGCTCTCATTGAGAGCTTTTCAACTATATATCATAAGTGGTAGTTATTTTCGTAGGTTCCAGAGTTATAGCCAAATAAAATTTTAATTAATGAAATATTTGGATCTTACAAGGGGAAGGCACATCGGTTCGAATCAGATTTCATCTTCTTTTTTTTTTCAGTTTTTTTTTTAAATTTAAATAAATTGATTTATTAACCTCTGATTGTAAAATGATTTTTACGATAAATAATAACAAAAAAAAAGAAAAAAATACCAGAAGTTATTAATGAAATAAAATTTTATGTACTTTTAATTTTAAAGAAATTATCATATGCAATTTAATAAGCGTACAAGGAAGTCATGGATGTCCACATAATTTTTTTTACTTGCAGATATTCAATCATTTACATACATGATTTTGAGGTAGACTGCTCTTTCATTTCAACCTACATATTTTCAGTATGTAATAATTTCCTATATTTTTAATTTATCAGGACTTGTAATCTATATAAAGAATTCACAATTTTCAAACAAAATTCAGTGCCTTAAGTGTAAAATGCACTGGTCAGACTGACTTTGTAACAGATAAATGAAGTTCACAGTTTATCTAGTTTCTATGTGACTAGCGATGTTATCATTTGTAGGATAGAATATTTCCGAGTGCAATTGGTATGCGATATGTAAAGTTATGTCTTTTGCAACGAAAGGAAGGATTTTGGAGGTAAGTTGTGACTCATATCTAATCTTTTACACCCATTAATGATTAGCATTTATTATGATTGTAGCAATGGTACGAGTATAAATTGCCCTACCTTGTTGATCGATTTTTAAAAAATTTAATGATATCAACGCTCTATATTTAGAAATTATCCAAAAATAATTTTAAGTCTTTAAAAGTTTTTTTCAACATTTCTAAGATTAAGCTAATAAAGCCAAGTTTATATGCCTACGTATATAAACCCACTTAAAGAATTTTTTCCTCATTTGTAGCGGAAGTTGAACAGTATTTTCATACGGTTTGATTTCCAATCAAAAGGATTTTTAAAAGTTTATTCAGTTTCTGTTGACCTCAATAACAGGAATTTTCTATACATTTTGTCTTGAAGTTTTATTTGGTTATTGGCAATATGAGAAAATAAATTACACCAAAACTAAAACTACGTACTTTCCGACTCGAATTTATTGAACTTTACCAAACCTTTCTCGGAAACTACATAACATAAAATTCTGGGATCTATTTTTGTAACACTGCATATAAAATCACTAACTTTTCTCAATAATTCGTGACCTTAGAATGTTAATCAAGTATAATTTGACTTTTAGAACAGAGATATATACGAAATCATTGGCTAAACGTAATTCGAAAGAATAACCGTTTACAAACTTGTTTTTTGTATGAACGTTTTTCATTACTTATATGAGTGAAATAATCCTGCAAAGTAGTATAAAAACTTTTTGAATATGTATATACAAAGATAAATTGTTGTTGTGGGTCAAAAACTATCCTGGAATGTTATATTCCACAAAATTCTGATTGATAGAAAATTCTCAGTCTAAATATGTGATTTCGGCTGCGGTGTAATTAATAGTTTATCTTTGGAAGCATTTTCTTTATATCTACATACATGAAATTTGAGTTAACACTTTTGTTTTTTTTTTTATTTAACAGTAAGTGATTGCATTTTTTTTATTTGTATTTTGGCTGACAGGAAAGAGAGATGTTAGGAGAAGTTGTACTAAAGGGGTTTTACACTTAATTAAAAGTTTTCTTACGTTTGATTTTTTCTTCATTCAACGATTTTTTTTTTTTGCTAAATGTTATCAGAGATATTAGTGGAAATAATCTCATGAGAAATTCATAGAAAATTTTTCATAAAAACAAGCATCACGTACAAATTCTTTATTTGTGGCATTGTGACTATTTCAAGTTACAAACTTGAAAATTTGTTTATTATTATCTTTGATTAAATGAGATATCAGTTTTGCAATAATTTTAATTTTTTATAATGGAGGGACAGGAAAGCTAACTTTTTTTGTAAATTAAATCTTGTATTCAAATAACTTATTAATAATTTTTATTGGCTAGACAAATCACTGTAATATTTTATTATTTTCTTTGAATAGTATATATTATTATTCCGTAAAATTGTAAAAGTAATCATTTTAACTAATAATTAACAAACTAGTAACTAGTTATGGGTTAATATTTTTAATTGCTATACAAATCTAGTTTAGTAATAAGTTTTTAATTAAAATTTTATAATTCTCATAAAAATTATTATCGTTAAATTATAAAAGATTAGCTATAAAGCAATATATATTTATTCACTAGTATTAAGAACATAATTGTTTTAATCAGCTCATCGTTATAATGGAAAAGCTACAGAATTCTTTCTGAAATTGGATTATCTGAAATACATATATTAAATAATTTAATATACTATTTCATTACAAAATTAAAAAAAAAATACGTCGTTAATCAATTATAGAACAATTATCCCAGTCTCTATACGTTATATTTATACGTCAAGTTCAGCATTAATATGGAATAAATATATAATTAAATATTAAGGGTTACTAATGGAACAAAACGATATCCTGTTTAAATGTACCTTTTTTAATTATTCTGATTCTAAGTCTGTGACGGCATGTCACAGACATGTCTGTAACGGCATGTTACAGACATTGTTTTATTTAGACCAAACTTGTTTCCGATTTTTGCAAAATATCGTATTGATATCTTTGAAATCAAATTAGGTGGAACAACGAATGTGTAATGATTTTTCAAAGAAGTTTCCATTTCAAAATTGCATCCTTGTACAGCTTTTGGAAAGAGTGCCAACTGTTAGCCTTACTCATCGAATCACTAATGAGCGCTCTTTACATACATTAGTTAGTAAAATATGCATTTAATGTTTTTATTGTAGTTTTTTAAATACGAAAAATAAAAAATGCACAATAATTATTAGTGTGTTGTTACAATAATACCCAGACGGACTGGGAATAGATTTTGTATTTTGCGTTCTCAAAACTTATTTTCAGTCCGTCCAAACGTTACTGGACGGATTGGGCAGTTTTTTATTCTGCTTAGAATAGCTGGCAGATATGTTATCAAAGATTGATGGGCTTTCAAAATGATTTTCGTGTGAGTAATAGAAAATTTCTCAAATAATTAATAGAGGATTTTTTAAGAAATTTTCAAAGAACTCAAGTTTGGAATATGATGACGCTTGATAATATATCTATGGGTCATTCCAAACAGAGTGAAAGACAAATACAGCCCAATCCGTCCGCTAAAACATTGCAAATATTACATCTCGGAATTTTTTGAATCATTTGGATATTGTGTGTAAGAACTAGAATGCGAAGAATGACTGTCAGTCGCAATCTTTAAACTTCTGATGCAAATAAAAGGTTTACATTTTATAAATACTCTGAAATACTACGCTTGATTTTATGAGAATTATTTGAACTCATTCACAGTTCAATATTACTATAACTGGAGGAGTAGAACGGATAGTCATAAGGACTCCTCCTTACCTAATGTTACGATGTTTATTTTTTTAACGCAATTTTAATGTCATATATGACTATAAAAGTAATGGATAAAAACTTGTTACCAGTGTAAGATAGAATTCAAGATAATTTTATTTTTGTTTTATATTTTTAAACTTACATCGTGATAGCAGTTAGAAGAGAAGTAGGAAATACTTGAGGGGACTGATCTTCTTTCAAGCACTCATGTGCTGAACTTATTCCAACTTAGCTTGGATCCGAGTTTATTCTAGTTAGCTTAACAGAAAGTTTGTTCACTGCAATGTAGCAAATAAAGTACATACCAGCAGTAAGTAACTCTACTAACGGTTGTAGTTTAAGAATTTTACCTGACAACAGCACACCGTTCTATGAATGTTTGCTTTGCTTCCTAGCATTCAAGATTACCCGTATTCCCTAAGGTAAGATAACATATAATACCATTTCATTTACGACTCGCTTAATAAATTAATATCTTCTTTAATCACGTTAGGGTTTTGTCGAAGTAAAATACTTACTTAACCTTATATGCCATTAGTTGCACCATTTTAATTTAAAAAAAATATTTTCATTCAAAATTAGAATCGCCGAATTAATTTAGTTATTAATTTTTTTTTAGTGAAAAAAGCTGTCACCCGATTACAGAGATATGAATGTTGATAAGATATAAAACTTTTACGATATAAAAAAAGCTTACAACAAAGTTGTTATACTTTCCTGGCACTGGTTATTTATTCTTACATAGTGAAAAAATAAAGGTACATAGAAAAACAAAATTTAATTCACAAAATCGATATTTTTTTCTTTTTTCTGCTCTCTTACCCCTAAAATCACCTCCCAAGAAAAGTTTTGGATTTATAAACCTTTACTATGTTAAATGGAAGAAACTATAAAAAAATTCCATTGAAAAATGTACTACCAATAAAAAATTTAAATAAGACTTTATTTTTCTGGGAGATTAATTATGATGAAATGTAGTGTTACTATTATAGTATTATTGTTATCTTAAAATATTATTATTAAAAATTTAAAGAAACTAAAATAATGTTTTAAAAACTTTTTTTAAAAAATCGAAATTTTTAAACTTTGTTTGGTTCCCCCACCCACAATGTTTCCCAAATATATCTTTTTTGCAGTTGCTCATGGATTTGTTTCTTCTGGTCTTTTTAATTGGTATAATTTATGATTAATTAGGTAGTCGTAGATTTTTTGTTGCTAGGGATCTTTTAAATTATTTACCTTCTTTTAGTTTTTTTTTTATTTCTCCTAGTTTTATTTTGTGTTAAATTTATTTTCTGAAATTTGTATAGTTATTTCTGTTGTAAGATGGGGCCATTTCAGTTAAGATTATGAATAGTAAAAAGATAGTTTTTTTTAGTTTTGGGAAAGAAAAAAATTTTTTTTAAATGGTAAGATAAGCATTTTAGCATACACTGAGCTTAGTATAAGTTTTTTGTTTGCCGGCCTCCGTGGCGCAAGTGGTAGCGTTTCGGCCTTTCATCCACAGATCTCGGGTTCGAATCCCAGTTAAGCACGGTATTTTCACACACGCTATAAATCGTTCATCTCATCCTTTGAAGCCAATACCTAACTGTGGGCCCGCAGGTTAAGCAAGAAAATCTAATTAAAAAAAGTAAATAAATTTGCAGTATTTTCAGAAAATTGATCCCCAAGAAACTGAGTCTAAATCAAACAAGTAAATACTCCCATCGAGGGGTGGGAGTACCTCTAAGAATAATGAGCCTAAATTTTTATCAAAAAATACACCATATACACGAATCTCTGTGCCAATTTTCAAAATCGGTTAATCTAGTCAAAAGATATTAAGCAACAAACATGCCAACATACGCACATTCGTGCGTAAGTAGTACGAACATTAGCCCCCATTTTGTTGTTTTTTGGGTCAACGTCGATAAATGAAAAAAAAAACCACACAATTTTTTGACAGATTACCGAACTTTTCTTCTTGTCACACAGGTTTAGAGCTATGATACTAGAAAAGTAAAATGCTAAGGCTAACTGGAATTCAAATACACATCATCTTAAGAATACAAACAGAAATGCTAATACCCCGAAATGGAAATTGTAATCGCTTACTGATTAACTGATTTAAAAATTTTAATTCATATTAATCACAGAAATAAAAAGTTAGTCTATAGTAGTGACGCTGGGACTCCTATGAATTCAAACACAATTCGAATAGAATTATTAATATTATTAAAAACAATATTCCGATATCAAATTGACTAAGTATAAAAATTAGAAGAGAAAATTTATAATTAATCTCTTGCTTAACCCTATTTGTTCTAAACTTTATTACAATTACGTTGGGTATAAAAAAGCTACATTACAAGAGACACCGGTCAAAGTTGCTATCTCTCGAAATAATAATATTCCCTGTACGGGCAATCCTTATAAGACTGAATAGGTTGGGCTTGGCATACTAATATACATCATTATAGCTCACTAAAGAAGGGAACGAGAAACCACAGCACGCATTAATTTCCCTAGGAAAAATGGCATGAGATGAAAACTATTTTTGAGAGAGGCTGTGGTGTTATCAGACGTGACTTGTGACTCTTGTGAGATCGCATAAAACCGTAAAGTTATGGCATTTACCGCACCTAGGTATACATATAAATAGTGATGTTAACTCGTGTTATCTTAAACCTTTATTTTTATGCTGAAATATTAACAAACTTTTATTACAGAAAAATACACGCATGCCCGTATTATAGTTGTGTTAAACATGCTTGATGATATAAGTATGTGTACACGTGTACCCTCCCGCACGTGCATACACAACACACACACACACACACACATAAGGATTCTAAACCCAAAAACTTTCTTAATATACGTCTGATACTCACCTACGAGTATTTCCATCACAATACACGTAAGCAAAAAATATTTCTTCATATTTTGAAAACTGAAAAGTCATCTTCAGAATGCGAAACTTAAGCAATTAATTTTATTCTGTTTAGAAAGCATACAAAATTATAAAAATACAATACATGAATTTCGGTTGTTGATCGATAAGTCGTTAATAATGTCAACTTAGAAAATAAAAAAATTTCTCAAATTATTTTTTTCAAAACTATTTCTAAATTTTTTTAACGTCACACAATGTAATGCTTTTATACTATCGTCTTATTTTAATTATAACTTTTACTGATTTTGTTTCTAGATATTTTCCAAAATTAAAATAATTTTTTTTCTGTTTAATATTATTGTTTTCTGCTATGTTTGATCTGTTTTCTTCGTCAGTAGACCAAGAACATTAACGTAGATTTTCACTGAATTATATTTTGCATTTAAAAAATTTTAATTTTTTACTGAAAATATAATAAATTATTGTACGTCAAACGTAAAAAAACTATGTCCTTGTTTTATGTCCAATGTTTTTTATGTTTTATAATAATCTTCTAAAAAAGATTACTAAAGATATAGATGTAGGACCTGTTTTATTCAATTTTTATATGAAAACATGAAATATAAACCTTAATGTAGGTTCCCAATGATTCTGTATGGCGGCTTTATTTTATCCTTGAAGCAAAAATAAGAGCAAATTTTTCAAAAGCCGTAACTCGAAAATTCAAATTTTCTGTACCTACGTTAATATGAACCTTTATTTTACTCGTATAACATGTCCTAAACTATTTTTGTTTATTATACATATATACACCAAGTATTTTTAAAAAGAATATTTATTAAGTACAGAAAGAATAGTATGATTTTCTGTATATTTTTCGTTAGTTTTGCTACAAAAAAAAAAACAATTTTTAAAAGGTTTTGTTCACTTTTTATTAGGAGTATTTACATTAGTTTTCTCAGAATTAAATTCTCTACAAGTTTTGTTGCTAAATCTTTCGCAATTATTAATCATTAAACAAAGCTATTGACTACCAACCTAAAAAAAAAACGTATTTTTCGACCACTGAATTTTGTGTGTTACGTCGGATATCTTAAAAACTACTGGAGTTTACAGTTCTGGGATTGTATTTTATCCTATTTCCCAGTTTAAATTAGATACGAAACCATCAACTTTACTCCTTAATTTGGGTCACAGAAATTACTGTTGGGCTTCTTTTTAGGTGAAATCTTTCGGTAGCCGTAACTCGAAAATAAAGCGTTTCCAAACCTGGGTTTATATGAAAATGTTTCATTACTTTCACCAGTAGAACGTGTTCTGGAAGTTTCTTAGTGAGACACCAGTATATATATTTTTTCTTGGATAAAATTTTTAATTGAAAAAAGTTAATATTCATTATATAAAACGAAATGTGGTTTGTTTGACTGAAAATCGATAATAAATGATAAAAAATTCATCTTACCAGAAAAAATCAAACTTAATAAAATCATCATATTTCCTGAACGGTTAGTTTAACCTCAAGTAACTGCTATATAAAGCCTAGGCAATTCCTTGCCCTTGGTTTTTGAAATATTTGATAGGTGGTCGTATCCTTTCTTTCTTATTGCTTTTTTCGGGAAAGGATTTATCTAGAACAGTCTAATAGGAATCTTATTAGAACATTAATATATTTAAAATTAATTTAATTAGTAGTTATCGACCTTCAAGATCATAATGTTTTTCTACTCAAGGGCAAAATCGAACGCCAAGCGGAATATAGTTAACAAGTTCGTTCAACATATCGAGTAAACGCATCATCCGGTGAGAGGAAAAGTTGTTTGTATGAATTCATGTAAGATAGAACCGGTTTTTTTTACCATGGAATGGAACGGACAAAATTACTTTTTCAGATTCTCATTTAATTAAAAGACTTAGATAATTTTAGGTATATATTTAATTAGCATGAAAACCATATGAAATAGTCTGGGTATATTATAGAGTTAATACATCTTCGCCATATTTTGATTAAGAAGTAGGGTCAAAATACAGTTTAAACTAATAAGTATATTACCGATTGAACATCTCATGTCTTATCTTAAAGATTCGTTTTATGAAGTCATAATTACTAGCAGTAAAAAGTAAAAATATTGTTCATAAAATTATTTTTATTGTATTCAACAGAAGGGTTTTTTTTAATTATTTCCTTTATAATAATACTAAAATTAAAAAAAACATATGGAATCCAGAAGATAGCGGCGACGAGGTAGTCTGCGTTTTATGGTTTTTAGTAGAAATACACCATAAGTTTGTTAGTTTTATTTATAAACATTGCGCGTTATCAGGAAAGAACATTCAAATCGATAAGTTGTGGTCAAGCTAACATTTCACTACCGACCGGGCAGTGTAGTCGTCGACCGGCCTGTGCGAGAAAGATATTCCGATTCATAGAAAAAGACAGAGAATTGTGTAAAAGAGTTAAGGTCGGTTCTGTATTCCGCTTGCTCATCAATAAGTAGTAGTTAGAGTTAACCTTCCCTTCCTCCGCTGTTGCTACTAATAACTCCTAATTTTACTGGCGATAATCCTACTGCGTTAATACTTTGTAGTACAACATGAGAGAAAAGTTTTTGTTCTCTCATAGAAAACCATCACTTAAAACTTAACTACATTTCCTACCTCCATTTAACCATAAAACGCAACCGGCTAAATTAAACTTTTCCCTACCCTAAAATAACAGTCAAAACCACTTTTAAAGTATATAAAAAAAAACAAAATTTAATAATAATCAACTTTTTAATTTAAAATTTAAAATCAAAATAAAATATCTGTTCATTTAATAATTCTTGTTAACTGACAAAACTTGTTAAAAAACATGTTATAAATATAAATAAATTATTAATTAAAAAACGAAACGGAAGTATTTACTGTTGTAAATAACTGTTGGTGAAAAACATTACAGAATAAAAATTTTAAAATGTTCATGTTACGGTTAAAACTGGGTAACAAACAAACCGTAAGTAATGTAGCCTGCTACAGTTAAATAATATACTTTAAAAATCAAAAAACAAAATTCAATTAAACCCAAACGTTGGTGTCAGTTACTCCATGTAATTTTTACTAAAAAAAAGAAATATGAAAAAAAATTGTTTAACGAAAATATATATATATATACATATATAAATATTAATTTTGTAGACCTTGAAAATCTTATTAAATTTCTGTACCGCAAAATTAAAATAAATAAAAAAATTAAACAAAAAAAAAACAAATATATATTTATCACATTTAAACAATATTTCACATAAACAAAAAGTAAACAGTTAAATTAAAATTGTTAAAATAAAAACAAGAAAAAACTATTACAGAATAATAAAAATTTAAAAAGGATGCCCATTTCGATTGTTAAGCGATCATTATCAGTAGACAGGAAAGTATTAAAATTATGAAATAATATTTAAAAAAATATATAAATTAAAGATTTTTTTTTAATAATAATACTTAAGAACATTAAAATAAAACATATTTCTATTAAAGGTAGTTAATTTTAATCATATCTGAATTCTAAATCGTGAATACCGGTCATTCTTTGGTGGTTGCGTTTCAATTAACCACACGTCTCAGGAGTAGTCGGCCTGAGTTTATTCAAGACTACAAATTTACCGGTACAGTTACGTTACACGATAAGTCGATAATGACTTTAATTGCTGATGTGATTAATAAAAATATATAAATATATATATATTTTTACCATTTAACAGCGAAAACGCAATGAATTGTATAATTTTTCCCATGAAAGGGATGCAACTGTACATCGTAAAAATCTTTTTACAATCAGAGGTTAATTATTAATAAATCAATTTATTTAAATTTAAAAAAAGAAAAACTGAAAACAAAAATAAGATGAAATCGAATGCGAACCGACGTGCCTTCCCCTTGTAAGATCCAAATATTTCATTAATTAAAATTTTATTTGTTTATAACACTGGAACCAATGGAAATAAGTACCGCTTATGATATATCATTGTAAAGCTCTCAATTAGGTCTTATTACTGCAGTTAAGAAAAAGCTAAAATCCAAAATTTTGTATTTTTATTTTGGGCCTTTTAGGACACTTTTGGTCCAATCGATTGCAATCAAAATGGGAGGTGCATAACTAGATGTTACAACAGTCCTAAATCCAAAATTTAAATATCCTACGGCTAATCGTTTTTGAGTTACGAGAGATACATACATACGTAGAGACTTCACGCGTAAACTAGTAAAAATTGATTCAGGGATGGTCATAATGGATATTTCCATTGATATCTGAAAACCGAAATTTTTTGCGTCTACTTCCTTTACTTCGTACAAAGAAGTAAAATTAAAAAAAAAAGTTTTATAAAATTTCACTAAAATGAAATTTTACTTAGACCTGGGTTCAGATATGAAATTTCTACTAATCCGGAAAGAAGGTATAAAATGTCTGTTGTGGTTCCTCTCCTACAGTGGAATGAAGAATACAATTTAGTGGTTTTGTCTGTTTTATGTATTTTAGTTCGTATTTGTTGTTGTTACTTGTCTATGTTTATTCTTTATTGTTCCTGTTTCTTTATTGTTTATTTTTGTTATTTCTGATCACGTAGTGTTACTTTAGTTGCTAAATTCTGTAATTGTTGACGCGACTGTAAATAAAAGCAATAAAAAAAAAAATAATAAATGAATAAAGATTTTAAAAAAATAATACATTAAAATCAGTAATAACTATTTTAACAGGAGGAAATTCAACATTAAAAAAAAAAAAATTATTTCAAATATTTATTTAGTTTGTTATTTATAGCCTACAAATTTTTAAAATAAATATTTCCTCTAATAATATTTCAGATAGAATTATTTTAATTAATTATGAATTTGTTGTAATAAAATCATAAATTGGAGTATTAGGACTTAAAAAATGAAACGGAGAGAATTATTTAAATGTGATAAAAAAAAGTATGAATTCTTTTATTAAATTATCTTAGAATAACAAATTTATTGGGTATGATATCTCATTAATATTTTAGAATAAAACTAACTAAAATTCTAATTTCAATTAGAAAACTTTAAAATCTGTTAATATTAATGGAAAAATAAAATGTCTTAAGATTCCAGTCTTTATAAAAGACTGAAATTAAAAAAAATCAAAAAACATTTCTTTGTTTAATTAAATTATAGTTAAATAATAATTATTATTATTTTTACATAATTGAATATCTCTTTATAATATTTGTTAACTTCCCTCTATATTAGAATCTAAAATTTTCATGATTTGGATTTACAAAAAACTTATTGCGCGAAAACATCGTAACTGATGTAAATAAAATATTTACGCAAATTGTTTGGATAATATGGCTAAAAACCAAATATTTTATTCAAATATTGAGTTATATCGTTAAAATGTTCAGGGTTTTTAAAAATATTGTATTTCATTTAATATTTTTGAAAAAAAAAATAATATACTTTAATTTTTTATTACTGTATAATTCACAGTAAAAAGGTGGAAAGGTCTTTCTCCCTTCTCAGACCAGGTTTGATTAATCTCTAGTTGCCGAACTGTATGCTGACGAAGTATTTCCCATTATCTAACAAACGTCGATAGCTGTTTCCTTGTGACTAGGGAAATAAAAGACCACAAATAACCCACCATTGTTTGATGATTCGTAATAATACGTTTTGAATAGGAACAGCAAATATTATTACAATGACTACATCGATGCTGATTTAATGGCCTTTTGAAGATACTTTTGCAGTATCGAATAAACAGACTCGTACATAACAATTCAAAGAACTTTGTCAAAGCCAAACACCGACTTCTAATATAAATTACAGTGTTTTCGAAATAATAAAAAAAAAACTTTTATTTTAATGCAATGATATTGTAGTATTCTGGTCTCATTATAAGATAGTTTCAAAAATAGTTTTTATGTTCATCCTATCTTGGAAAATCGTGATCGATATTTGAAAAAGTTAATAAAGTAATATAATACTGTTGAATTTAAAAAAGCTGACAAAATATTGCACGACTTTCCTGGCTACGCCGATCAAGTATAACTTTTATATACTGAAGTATAATTTTATAAAAAAAAAAAAAAAAAAAAAGCTGAGAACACAGAGATAGGATTTTCCCGCCACGCGGACTTTTCTGATGCACGGCTTACAAACACATCTTAATTAAAAATATTTATTATTTTATTTAAATATTATACTTTTTGTTTATTTAATTCAATGATTCTAACTAAAGCACGTGCGCATATCGTACTTCATTTCCGCGGGTATGGCGGTACTAGCGGCTACTTTAAATACTTTTTTACACTTTAAATATTATTCATTTATTTAATTCTACCGTTCACCTGTGACGTTACAACGTAGTAGACCCACCGGGCTGGTCTATTGGTGAACTTGTCAACACAAATCAGCTGGTTTTGAAGTCGATAGTTCTAAGATTCAAATCCTAGTAAAGGCAGTTAGTTACTTTTATACGGATTTGAATACTAGATCGTAGATACCGGTGTTCTTTGGTGGTTAGATTTCAATTAACCAAACATCTCAGAAATGGTCGACCTGAGACTGTAAATGACTACACATCATTTACATTCATACATATCATCCTCATTCATCCTCTGAAGTAATACCTAACGGCGGTTCCGGAGGCTAAACATAAAAAGAGAGAGGTACAATGTATTATGCCCTGTTCTTAGTGTTACCCGACAAACACCACTAGGAGATGCCCGTACATAGTTTTTTTAATTACGTAACCGAAAGCAGATGCAGCCAGTCGAGAGTTCTAAGGTTCAAACCCTACTTGTATACGGATTTCAATACTAGATCGTGGATACCAGTGTTCTTTGATGGTTAGGTTTCAATTGACCACATCTCAGGAACGGTTGACCTAAGACTGCACAAGACTACACTTCGTTTACATTTATACATATCATCCTCAATCACCGTAATCCTTACGGTGGTTCCGGAGCCGGAGGCTAAATAGAAAGAAGATAAGAGACGACTACAACAGCTGCAAATTAGTGCTACACTAGCGCTCCTTGTGGTGAGAGGGTGTTCTAACGACACACTATACCCACTTAGCTCCTAGTTTATTTGGAGCTTTTTTTGGGATGGGGTGCGATTTTACAAATTTTTTTTGAACTATTTTTTTAATTGTTAACTTGATGTTAATTAATTAAAAAAGTAATTTCTACATTTACGACCGAGGTCTATAATTTAAAAAAAAATGGAAAAATTTGTTGTTACCTCTACATATGAACTTTCAATCAAAATTTTGAAAAATATTTAAACCGAAACAAAAGAAATAATGCAAAAGAACAGAAAACATATATTTTTATTTTAAAAGCCATCTTTAACGAATTTAAAAAAATTAATTTGATCAATTCCTCATAAAAAAGAGTTTGAAGAAAATGAGTTTGATTAATTTTGAAATATAAGGCCAAAATCAGTGCGACACAAGTACGTACATACGTACGCCAATATACACGTGCTTTTTTTTTGTCTAGATGATTTAATTGGATAGTAAAATGTAAAGCTCTTAAAAAAAATCCGATATCTCATTTTGACATGATCACCATACTTTTCCTCTTTCTAACTATATATCTGTTCTAGCTACATTCACCACAGAAAAAAATGAAAAAACCAGTTACACACTCATTCAACAATTAAAAATGATAATAAAGTTAAATGATAAATAGGAACTGTTATTACAGGTAAAACCTATAATAAAAATTATATTAAAGATTTAATGGGATGAATAATAATTTTTTATTAACGTAGTTTTTATTACTAGGATATTTATAATACTATTAACTGTAAGTAACAAAGATAAATTCTTTTTACCAATTTCAATCATTTTTTTTTTTACATACAAATCAATATAAAACTTTTACAACAAAAGATCACTGAAAACAAGAATCAATTAGAATAGTCAAACCACTCATATTTACAGCGAGAATTAATCAGCTTTTTTCAAATAATTTTTCGAGAAGTTATTTATCTAATTAAACTTTTTTTTAAAGATAATTCTACCCAGACCTTATGACAGAAGTTGTTGAATGAGAATATAATATAAAAACAAATCTAAAGAAAAACTCTGAAACTGACAACGATTTTTCTTTTTTTAAGTAATATACTTACTCAGTTATCTGCGTAATATAAATCAAATATCCGTTGAGAATGAAATATTTATTTACATATTTCATTGTATAAAATTATATGCATCAGATTTGTAGCGAGTGCAAGAGTAAAATTATCAGCTTAGCAATATATCAATCAAAATTAATAATATTTAATTAACACGGTTTGAAAACGATCATCTTTAAACAATAAATTTAATCTCGACTTTGTATTATTTCACTAATTGCTCCCGTTTTCCAGACTAATTGAAGGGTTTTGTCAACAGAATAAGAGAAATACTCCCTAAGAAAAGCCGATTACCATCGGTGGCTAGCTGAAGCGGCACTACCACCGCAACAGTACAGTTTAAAGTACTTAATACTAAAAACTAACGTTCTACACAGAAGGAAGGCTTTTATGTATCTGTAATACCGTATCCAAATTCAATCTAGTCTCTTCATGTACAAACTCCAAAGGGATTTAAACTTTGTGGTTAAGCTTTCCTACAGAAGAGAAATGGGTAACAAAAAATGTGTGTGTGTGTGTGTATATCACTACATTTGTATCTAAATTACAATTTATACAGTATTAAGAGAAAAAAAAAGTACAACTAGAACAGATTTCCTAACCGGTATTTATTCAGAAACAAATGAAATTTGATAAACACAGCGATAAGCAACATTTTGACAGAAAAAATGAGAATAAAATCTGTAACTTATAGAACTGGAATAAAAATAAATTTTATCTTTATAATAATTTTCCCCAGCTATTATAAAACTTCTCCTGGTAAATAATATAATATTTAAACTTTTAACAAATAAAAACAGAAAGAAAAATTCTTCACAACAACGGAAACTTATCATTTAAGATAATTTTTATAAAATTTAAATCTTCCGACTAGAGGAACTTTTACAGAGTTTTACATGACTCTCCTTCAAAATATATATTTAATTATAAATAACGCTAAGTGAATTCGAAAAGAAAATTCCGGGTGTCGATTTACATAGTGATTCATGTAATATTACCAGCGCCTTCTGAGTTCATTCTACTAGCAATAATAATGAAAAAAATTCATTTCAACATGGATCTGGAAACGCTCCATTAGCGAATTACGGCTAGCGAAAGATTTCGCTCTAATTTCTGGACAAAAGTCAAATAAAACCATCCACAAATTCTAGGAACCAAAATTAATGCTTAAACTTGATGATTTCTTACGGTTTTTGACCTGAAAAATTGAATAAAATAAGTTTCAGAAATATATTTCACGTAGTTTTCATAATATCCGACGTAAAACAGAAAACATTTGTTGTCATAAAGCACGTTTTTTACTAATTTTATCAAACATGGCCCGTTGGTATGATTATATAATTACTAATTAAAGAACCCACTAACCAAAACTTTTTTTGTACATACGTTCAAGGACTTTCAGAATAAAATTCCATCATCAGGAACTTAAAAATTTATGTTATAATCTTAATAAAACTGAAAATTCTTCGTCGAAATTTCACCGTTATCTGGAATGTCTCCACCATATAGTAGAGACATTCTAATGACAGGACGTTAAGTCGACATAATTTTAAACATATGACGACCACTGTTATATTATATTACGTTACATAAACTAATTTACATGACGAAGAAGTTTCAGTTGTATTAAGATTATAACGTAAATTCTTAAATTCCTGATGATGGAATTTTATTCTGAAAGCGCTTGAACATATTAATAAAAGAATTATTAGTAAGTGGGTTCTTTAATTATTAATTACTTTTTTTAAGTTCGTATACAAAACCTTAGTTAAATGATAAATAAATACATAAAATTTATTAATAAAGTTTATAAAGAAATTAATTCTAAGAAAATTGATATAAAAAAGCCCGTTATATAACATATACAAATTAAAGAAATTTTATTTTTTTACCAATACTTATGTATGAATACTAAGGGATTACACGTACAAAGGATGTTTGTCTGCCTTCTTTCAAAATGCAATGATACAAAAAATAGTGTATTAAAGATAAAAATAAAATTAATAGATTAATAAAATAAAATCCAGTACTAATATTAAGGCATTAGAGTTTATCTATTTTTCTCAAATTCACTACAAAATATAAAATTTGAGAAATTTGATTTCGTAAGTTGGCAATAGAAATCATATGGCCAACAATGCATTTCTTGTTGCACAAAACTATTTGGATTTATAATTAGATTTAGGCGATTTAATTTTATATATAAATTAATCTAAGTTTAATTTATATATATATTTGGCAGAATAATACCATCTAACAGTTTCATTCGGAAAGTCTCGATTCGCATCCCGGTCTGGCTTGTTTTATTTCATTAATTTAATGAATTTCCACATCATATATCAAAGTATAATTTTCAAGTTTATGCAATGAATATAACAAGCGGTTTTTTTATAAGTCTTAGAAAACAAGCCCCAATCTACATACCTAGAAATTAAAATATTTGTTATAACATTTTCTATATTTGTTTATATATCTTGAATAGTTTTTTTTTTCAACTGGGATTATTGTCAAAGTGGAAATAGTCCTTGATATAGTAAGTTTAATGATAATTTTATTCCCTATTATCTAAAAACATTTTTATGATATCTTAAAAAAGCATATATTTCAATGAAGGGTAATTTTTTACTCGTTTTTTAAAGATATATAATTTTAACTTCCTTGAAGTACAAGGAAATATGGTAATCACGAAAAATTTCGGTTTTCAGATTTAAACGAAAATATCCATTTTGACCATCCATGAATTCATTTTAACTAGTTTCGGCGTGATGTCTGTAGGTACGTATGTATCTCGCATAACTCAAAAACGATTAACGATAGAATATTGAAATTTTGGATTTAGTACTGCTGTAACATCTAGTTGCGCATCTCTCCTTTTGATTGCAATCAACTGGACCAAACTAAATCTAAAAAAAAATTTAAAAAGCTAAATCTAAAAAGCTAAATCTAAATTCCATAATCTAAAAAAAAAATTGATTTTGGATCTTTTTCTTAACTGCAGAAATAAGTCCTCATCGAGAGCTTTTCAACAATATATCATAAGTGGCAAATGTTTTCATTGGTTCAAGAGTTATAGCCAGATAAAAGTTTAATTAATGAAATATTTGGATCTTACAAGGAGAAGGCACTCGGTTCAAATCCGACTTCATTTTCTTTTTTTAATTTAAATATATTAATAATTATTAACGTGTGTTGTAAAAAACTTTTTACAATAAATAATAATTCAATAACAATAAAAATTAAAATATATGAAAAACAATCAGAAGTTATTAATGAAATAAAATTTTATGTAGTTTTAAAAATGTATATATGTAATCTGATAGCCGTACAAGGAAGTCATGTGGTGTCCACGTCAGATTTAAAATTATTTTTGTACTTCATGATTCAACCGAGATGATTTTTTTAGTTTTATTATTTAAAAGTGTACTAACATTTTTTACTTTCTGTAAATGTTAAGAAAAGTTAAACTAGTTCCTTGTTTTTTTTTATTTTAGAAAATCAAACATTTTTATTGTGTAATAAAACTTTACACACCAATATTTAAACGTGTATTTACTTGAATTAACCGCTTATAGATTCGATAAAATCTTCCTCTTTTGAAAAGTAATTTTAATATTAAAATCTATTTAATTTTTTTATTCTGTTAATTTATAACACCTCCATAATGGGCCACTAGCCTAAAATATGTAAAAACATATCTGCATCATGATTAAATGTCCTGAGAAAAATAAATGTTTGAACTGACCTCACTGATGAATGTACACAGTTAAAATGTTTCTTCAAATGGAAATAACTGTATCTATATGGATTTAATAACTGGGTTCTGTAGTATAATTATCATAATGGCTGATTAACAAAATAATAAATTATATTTCATAAGTAAGTTATAAGAGATTTTGTTTTTTTGTAGAAGAGATGTATTCATATATATTACTACTATAATGGATGAAAGATTCTACAGAATGTTTTTCTATTCATCAGATGATGTTTTTTTTCTTAATTATAATAATGTTGAGAAATGGATGCATGAATAAATTACGGAGAGAAAAAAGCAAATATTTATTTATATAGTTTGCGTTGAATTATCGACTAAAGAAACACAGTATTTTAAGTATGTAAAGTAACTACAGGGAAGGGAAGCCAATTTAAAAAAAATAAGTTAAATACGAATGAGAAATCTCCTTTCACTTAACACGGTATATATGGACTGAAAAATTAATTTATAACGGTAGAATAAATAAAAACACACATGTTAAGAGTAAAAAGAAATTATTTTGTAGAGAATTATTAGAATAATTATACTTCCGTAGTTTTAATAATTATTTAGTCCCGCCGCACTATTAAATATTATAGAAAGTATAGCGACTATATACACAATGTCTAGGGAGTAGCTCGTTTGGCAGAAGAGCAATTTTCCCATCACGAGAAGGATGAAATACAGCACGTCACTCGTCTCTCATCGGCTATAGCCTACCTGATAGCATCTGCAATAATTGAAGTGGCAGTCGAGGCCAACTCGGTCGTTCTTCTCGCCTCGAGGGAAGAGAAAGTCGAGAGCGGTACACATCGACGATGTATCGATGTATCGAATGATAAAATATTGGATTTGGGTTACAAGTAGTCTATCGATCTGCTGATCGCCCTCATAGGCTATCTTTCAATTAACTATTAAGCCGAGATAAAACCCGTTGATTCTGTCGTCCGCTATAAACTCTCCTCGCCGCACAATCGATCATACACATACATCTGTCCAAAACATCGGTCGACTCAGGAGAGATATTTCATACTCGAACAAATACGTTAACTTGATATTTATTCTGAAATTGGTTTCAATTAACAATGATTTATCTCAATTCAAATAATTAAGTGAAAAAATAATTAAAAATTATTTGTCGATTAATATATTTCGATTTAAATAATCTTTAATTTCATTTAAATATGTTAAAAAAAGACCAATGGTAACTGTATCTCTAACATAAATTATTAATTTTTTTTTAAACCGATCGGTTGAAATATCGGGAACTCATCCGTTAATAATTAATCATCGTTAAGCATTAAATTAAGAGGAGGAAATTTTTCATTTATTATTTAGCCAATATATATTAAAAATTAAATTCTGATAACGTTAAATTATGATTTGAAATATTGTCATAAAAGAAGGATTAAAATTATTTAAATATAAAAGACTAATTAATACGATAGGATTCTAATATTGTGTTTTTATTACGCAAAAAAAAAATTATAAATAATCACTTTTTAAATATCAAATTCATAAAAACAATAAACGTTAATTATAATTTAAGAAATATAAGAAAATTTTTTAATTTAATTTTCTCTTGAAAAATATGAAAGAAAAATGGTTCGTGCGGAGGTCCCGGCTTCGAATCCCGGTCAGGCATAGCATCTTTTCATACGCAACCATTTTCCTCTGGGCTAACGATCGTTGGCTATTTCGTCACAAAAAAAGGGTTAAAATAATCCTATAAAATATATATAATAAATACAACTATAAAAAATTTTTTTTTAATTACGAATTGTATAACTCAATACGAAGCAGTAAAAAGGTAAATAAAAACTTTTTAAAACAAAAAGAATTATTAACATTTAGTCAGATCCAACATCAATAAAAATATAAGTAAGAATACTTTTTAATAAACTATATTATTTATTTTATTATTTAAAATTTTATACTGAAATTTAACGTCTACAAAAAGACTTGATCACATTAGAGAAAAGTAACTTTCAACTAAACGTAAAGTTGAGAAATCTGTTTCTTCATACAAATATGTAAAAAAAAAAAAATGGGAAAATTATGCAACTTTGGCTACTACAATCTTCACTCTCGCCAAAAAACCTAAGTGTATAAACCTTTTAAGAGATACCTATTACGTAAAGATATTCTACGGATACATTGTGGCCATATATTCCCACCATTCAGTTGATGAATTTTAATCTAAGTTAAATGGCATAATTGACCCCGTATTCAGAAGTACATCGTACAAAATTTCATAAAAATCTGTTAATCCAGTCTGATTAAGCAAAACGAAACATAAAAAAAAAAAAAATAGGCAGGCATATAATCCTCCAACCCTGAACGAAATCGTCTAAACACACGACCAATGTAACATAATAGTGTAATGGAATAGTCAAATTACTACAAGTTTTTGAGTTCAGAAACGAGAAAAAGAAGAAAAGATTTTCGCCCATACCTTTTCATGAGAATCTGAATTAGACCAAACACCATTAGACAGTATCTTAGGTACCTAAATTATGTTGACGTTATCATTATTAAATTATATTACCATTAAATTATGTGAACAAATTTTAAGGTGGAATCCATATATTCCTGTCCCTTCGACCAGTTGTAAATCAAATGGCATTATTGCTTCAAATACAGAAATGATCGTGCCAAATTTTATCCAAATCGGTACATCCAGTCTGGAGATAACAGACAAGAAACAGGCCAACATAAATAAATATATCTTTTCGAGATTTTCAATCACTATTAACATTGTTTTTTTTTTTTTTTAGAGGGGATCGTAAAACGTTAAGATACGCAAAAAACTCGATATTCAAAATTTGACCCGTTCAGCATACTTTTTCTTATACAGCATTTTTAGTTATATATTTTTTTTGTTTAACCTCCAGGTCCACCGTTAGGTATTGCTTCAGAGGATGAGATGAATTATTTGTAGCATGTGTGAAAATGCCATGCATGACCGGGATTCGAACCCGGGACCTCCAGATGAAAGGCCGAGACGCTACCACTCGTGCCACGGAGGCCGGTTTTACTTATATAGCAGACTGTATACTAACGTATAAATAAATATACGGGAAAGTAAAACGAGACACAGGGGGTGAGCGATGAAGAAAAGCATGATACCAAACGTAAACTAAGAAGTCTCAAATTTTTTATTATCATTTTGCACTCAGATTTTGAAACTGAGTTTTTTTAATCATTGGGCGGAATAAGGGTTGAATGAAAAAATGATATTATGGTATTCTATGTAGACGCACAATTCGCTATAACATCCAGTACTAAGAAATTGCCGAAAAAAGTAAACCTTCAAATCGTGTACTAAGATCATATTATATACCTATAAAAAAATCGGGTATTTAAATTTTCAATAAGAAAACAAGACGAGACCTCTTCACAGGAACTAACTCTATAGATTAAAAAAATTAAAAATAGATGCATTTAAAAAGGCTTTAATAAAAAGAAACTGGTCCAATTTAGAATATCCTTTACTTGTTTATGTTTATTAAATAAATTAATATCAAAAGAAAGGCTATAAAATTTATTATTTTAATTAAAAATTTAAAAAATATAGTTAAAACAAGCGGATTAAAAATACAGCCATTTATTATAATCACAGTAGCATATAGATTGGTATTTATTCACAGTTCCTAAAATTATATTTCGTTAAAATTAAAGTGGAAGTAAACCGAATAAAAATAACCAAAATTTAACTTTTTATAGACAATGAGTTTAATATCTTTAAGTTCTTACTAAAACTTCATCTATGAATAATGAAAGAAAATTCTTCCTGATCATCCGTTTAATTTTAGTTCACAAAATCTACATCGCACTAATTACTGCCAATAATTTTTTTTTGGTCACGTTCCTAAAGAATAAAAAATATTACAACGAATCCTTTAATATAGATTTTAACGTACATTAAAAGAAGAAAAGTGATGTTCCAACTATTTAGAAAAAAGCTTAATTAGGAGTACAGTAGCGTTATTATTAAGAGTACTGAGAAATATAGTACCTAAATCTCAATATATTTTGCATTCTGTTAGCAAAATTTGTAAGTGTCTACTCACAAAAAGTGTATTACTCAGTTGGACCTTAAAAGAATGAATATACCAGAATATTTAATGAAACCTTCGGCTGGAGTTATCAAAATCATATGATGGTCATACGATAAAAATAGCACACGTTCTAAAACATGTGGTACAGGTATCGCAATTGCTTCTGATTTTCATTTTTTTGGATAGATTTCATAAGAAAGCTACCTATTGTAATGGGAACCATGATTCAACTTACGAAAAATTTCGATGTATCTTCGCGTTTCACATCCCCCAGACCCCAAAACCACCATCAGGTCAAACGGTTATTTATATATATATATATTTTTCACTTTCTTGCAGACACGATAACTGCCGTAATTTAGCGCCAATCACTTTCCAATTATTGCTTAAAAATACTCGTTTCAAAATATCGGTCGAGTTCATTAACAGTCAAAATCGGAGCACGGAGGTGGAAATGGGATGTCTTTTTCGAATAAAAACAAAATATCGCTATAACTTTCTTATTAACTAAAATATCGAACTCGGTTAAAGTTCCTACTATTCTTTGGATAAGCCTAATACTTATCTAAGTAAAGTTTTTGATATCACCAACCATTATCTCAGGGAGTGAAAAAATGGGGTTTTGAAGACAAAAAAAATCATACCTCCCTTAAAAGTTACAGTTTCGAATCGGTTTAAAGTGGTCGTTCGTTAGTCCTCTAAACATTACCTAAAACTTTTGTCTCAAATAAGTTTTGATATGACCAACCCTTGAGGCAAGAGATGACAAAAAATTTTGCTGGAATTGTAAGGAAATGGAGCTTGTCGTATGTTAAATATGTGAAACGTTTTTTCACATGCAACCATTGTGTATCGAGTAAATTTGAAGTTTTTCTTAACTTTAAGGTGGAAATCTTTTTTACCCCCTACTTAGCAGAAATGAAATCTACCTGTGCCTTCCGGCGTGCCGAAATGGATTTTTTTTATTACAGATACAATTCACTTCCACTTGTCGAACTCTGAAATGCTAGCTATCACATTTTACTAGCAATACTTAACATTACATTTCTAATACATAGAGTAACATTTTTTCTTCTCACGATATTTACCTACATACGCGCAAACTCATACAAACAGTACGGTTTCATACGACATAATACTATACTTTATATTAATTTATTCCATAATGCAAAATCTTTTTGCTCTATCTTAGGCATTGTCCAGACAATAAATTAATCGTAAAATACGTATTACAAAATACTTGTTAACAAATTATAACAAAAATAAAACTTCAATATTATATAAAGGAGAATTATTTTACTTTCATCTACTCTCATTTCTTTCGCCAAGTTCTGAAAACGATATTTTGGAGAAATTATACCTTTGTGAAATCTATTGAATGGATCCCAAAAAGGAGAATTCTTAAAAACACCAGAAATAATGACTTCTTTATATAACATGATCAAAATAGCCTTGTACGTCTTACGACTTCAAACAACTGTTCTGAATAAAGAAGGATGACGCATACGATGGTATGACTGACAAGACGCCTCCGCAGTATGTGTGGACTGAGCCACTCCATTAGCTAGGTTTGAACACGACGTTACATGATAAGACTGTACGATTTGCCGGTTACGAAGAATGCTATCTGAATGTAGTCTTACTGTCGTTGACCTTAAGTCTTCGCCAACGTATCATTATAAAAAAATTAAAATAAACGATTATACAATCGTAATTGGGATAGCTTTTGTATTAGAATACTTACATTTCTTTAAAACAAATTATATACTAATTTTTTTCTATACTTGGCCCAATGTATTTTTGTTGGTAACGCTGAACCTTCTTCTAACTTGTTTCATAATAATAGTAAAATATCGGGAATGCTCTTAATTTATTCCTCATTCACTTTTGCGTTTAGTTATTTAATCTTAATATTAAAATTTTTATTATTAACATCTTAAAAAAACAACAGAAAGTAAAGTAATTTTTTTAAAGTAAAAATTTAGAAAAAAAATTATTCATGAAAATCTAACTAATTTGTCAATATCTTCATCCAATTTGGATATCTTCCCACCAAAGATTTTCCAGTTATTGTTATTTTAAAAAAAATTTGCTATTTAAGTTTAATGATTAAAAACTGGAATGTTTTTTTTTTTTACTTCCTTGTACGAAGTAAAGAAACTATTGTGATCGTAAAAAATTTCGGTTTTTAGATTTCAACAGAAATATCCATTCTGACCATCCCTGAATCCATTTTCACTAGTTCGGCATGACGTATGTACGGACGTATCACCATAACTAAAAAAAAACTACCCGTAGGATGTTAAAATTTTGGATTTAGGACTGTTGTAACATCTAGTTGTGCACCTCCCCTTTTGATTGCAATCTACTGAACCATAATTGTCCAAAAAAATCCAGAAAATTTGGATTTTTCTTAACTATAGTAGTAAGCCCTCATTTAGAGCTTGTCAACGATGTATCAAAAGTGGTCCTTATTTTCATTGATTTCAGGGTTGTAGACAAATAACATTTTAATCAACGAAATATTCGGATCCTACAACGGAAGGCACATCGGTTCGAATCAGACTTCATCTCTCTTTTTTTAATTTAAATACATTGATTTATTAATAATTATTAACCCCTGATTGAAAAAAAATTACAATAAGTTATTATTCAGTAATAAAACCAAAGAAGTATGAAAAAAAATCAGAAGTTAGTGAAATAAAATTTTATGTACTTTTAAATATGTGTATATGTAATTTAATAGGCATTATTACATATGTTTATATGTAATAGATCTGGTGAAACATCTGATAATTTAATATTAATTGAAAATTATAATTTAGAATCGTATTATTTTTGGATTCACTAGTTTAATTTCTGTTCAATTTTATTTAATTATTCTGGAATTTCTGTTTAATTTCATCAAAATTAAAGTTAACTACATAGTGACTGAAAAACAGACCCTCACAAGAACAATATACACACTGAGCCATACATGCTCGATCTTTAATAAATTGCAAAAAATTCTTATCTTTTAGTTCATTACTCCTCTGATATTGTCGGACAATATACTCCCTAAGTCGGAGTTGATCGTTTCATTTATTTGTTTTTTTGTTGTCAATCATTTTATCCCTCTTTGGTTTCATATAATTCTTCTGATCTTAATTTGTGTACACGTTCTCCAGTTTTCAAATTTTTTTCTCTTTATATTCATCATCCTCTCTTAATATTTTTATTTTTTCCTTGGTCATACCGTTTTCCTCCTCTTTATATTTATAATCTTCTCTTAATATTATTTTTCTTTCTCTGTTTGCAACATTTAATTCCTGTTTCTTTTTTTTTGATTTGCAACATTTTTCCTTTTTTTTAACTTTTTTAAAATTTAAATATATTGATTTATTAATAGTTATTAACCTCTGATTGTAAAAAAATGTTTTACAATTAACTAATAATTTAATAAAACAATTAAAAAAAGACATGAAAAAAATCAGAAGTTATTAGTTAAATAACATTTTATGTACTTTTAAAAATGTGTGTATGTAATTTAATAGGACAAGGAAGTCCATGTGGTGTCCACTTTAGATTTTTTTTTTTTTTAGTTGTGTAGAACATAAACTTTATGGGCGTTTAAGACAATAAATATAAAATGAAATGGTCTCAATTTATATAAAGAATTTCCATGTCCATTGGAGGTCAAAACTAAGAAGAACAATAATAAATACAGAAACATTTTAAAATGTGTAAAAGCAATCTACGCATTGTGGAGTAATAGGAAACAGAAGCTGAAGCGATTAATTTTGAAAGATTATAAAAATAGTACTAAACGATAATGCGTATTTTTCGAAGTAGTCGGATAGACTACGCTCAACATAACATATATTATTAAATAATTTCTACACCATAAATTCCAGGTTTTCCTCTTGGGGATGTTTTAGGGTAAATCCATTTGTAGTTATTAAATCCAATTGTTTTCATAAACTATATTTAAATGATTCCATATATATTTGTTGTAGAATATAAATAATTGCTTTGAAGATATAAATGATAAGGCAGATATTCCTTTGTGAAATTATACATTTTCAAAATAACCACCAGTAGCTTAAAAAAAATTAGCGGAACCGTTTTACGTTCCGCTGAAATACCTGTCATTGTGTTTGACGTGATGTATAGTCAGTTACTAAATTTAATAAAATATCAAAGGATGTGCTATTCATTCGAAAAAAAAATTTAAATCGTATGGATAGTTTTGTCTCGTAATATTATCTGATTATACCGCAATCTGTAATCCGTTATCCACACACATTATGTATAAATAAATTTCCATTATTCAGAAAATTACCTCTTGCAGTATTCAATCAAAGACCCTCAAAAACAGGCTCCAGAAACGATTTTTCCCGAGCTCTAAATTATTAAAAACTGATTGCAAAAACTGTTGTCAGAAACATGGACTGTTGAAGTTTTTAAAAATTAACATGCCTTTTGGTAATACTCGTACTTATCTGAATGCGGATTCATTTACAGGAATACTCCTGCACGGCTAGTATGTAAATGTAGATAAGTTTGCAAACAAGATTATGTGTGTAATCTTAAGCGACGTATTCCTGATCGGGAAATTATTATTTTTATTCCGGTGGCGCTCAGGAATGTGTTCCTAAAAATGTGTCGACAGTAAGAATATCTTCAGATAAGATCCTTACATAAACCCACCGAGTTGGTCTAGTGGTGAACGCGTCTTCCCAAATCAGCTGATTTGGAAGTCGAGAGTTCCAGCGTTCGAGTCCTATTAAAGCCAGATATTTTTACATGGATTTGAATACTAGATCGTCGATACCGGTGTTCTTTGGTGGTTGGGTTTCAATTAACCACACATCTCAGGTATGGTCGACCTGAGAATGTGCAAGACTACACTTCATTCACACTCATACATATCATCCTCATTCATCCTCTGAAGAATTATCTTAACGGTAGTTACTGGAGGCTAAACACGAAAAGAGAGAGAGGATCCTTACATAACCGACAAATCGTATATCATATAACGTAGTGTATAAAAAATCAACTTATGGAGTGATTTTGTCCACGATATACTGCGGAGGTGTCCAGTCAGTCACTATCAAACGTATGCGTCAACAGTTGTTTGAAGTCGTAAGATGTATAAGACTATCTTCAACACGGCTGAAGTATATAAATAAATTATTATTTCTATCGTTTGTAAGCACTCTCTTCTTTGGGATCAGTTTATTAAATCTCTCAAAGATAGGTTTTGAGGACTTGAGGGGACTTAGACTTTATGAACGCGCTCAGGATTGCTCCCTCTCAGAACATGTATAATCGTACATGTAAAGACCTCTTAACTCTCCCAAGAAATGATTAGCCGGCGCATAGTTTTATATACTAAAGCACATAATTATAGTTATTTACTTATACGAACAAGTAATTATATTTAATTAAATCAAATGATGATGTTTAACTATTCGTAAAATAACTATAAAAGAGAAAATTCTTAAGGATAATTACAAAGTGAAATCGAAAACACAGTATAAGAATAAATAAATTACATTTTATCGTTCGGGAAGTTAACTGGCGACACTCCTACGCTAATGTTTTTAGGATAATCATCTTGGCAACAGTATCCGTTAGCGTGGAATAAATACTGTTTTCAGTTTCAATGGTTTGTTATTGGTTTTGTGAAGCGTGGTAATTAAATTATTATTAATCAGTTAAAAAATGAATATAATTCTATTTTAATACTATTGTAAATTTGTTAGATAAAACAATCGCGTAGATTTAAAAGTTTGTGTGATTTTCATTTACGAATACGTGACGTAGAGACGTCTGCGTGAATGCATGTTTGAGACTGGCCGCAGAACATAACGCTTGAGTGTTCGAAACAGAAAATAATTAATTCCCTACAATGAGCGTCAAACATCTCAAGTACTTCGTTAAAATGTACAAACAGGGTGGAAGTAATTCCTAACCTAGAGAAACTATTCTCATCGTTTACAAAGCAAATATTTGATAAACTATGTCGGAAGACCTTTTATTCAAACTATAATTCGTACCACTCACGTACAAATATGGCCAATAACCTTTTTAGTTCGATTGTTATGTTTAAATAGTTAAAGTTAAAAAAAGTCGAATTCCTTATGAAATTGCGTATATACCCGATTTTTTTTAAACACATTGATCTCCAGTATTTATCGAATAAATTTTTCTACTAATTAATTAGTACATATGTAATAGTAATTAAAAATATTTCCGTAAACTGAACTGCTTACCGTTCATTTTAGTGTTTAAAATGGTCTTCCGATTTAAAAAAAAAAGAAAGTTTAATATGTAAACATTAATGACTGGCAGTTATATTAAATTGAAAATTTGTATTTATTAAATTATTTTTATTGCGAATCTAACCTTAGTATTATCCTAGTCACGTACAGTAGTAAAAAAGAAACTTCAGTAAGTTTTACTTTCCTACCTCTAAAGTTATGCAGCAAGAAGGAACGTATGGTAATCAGTCAAAAAACGGAGTATGCGTGTTTTTACATCTTTCGATGTTTCATGAGCTAGGATCCCAAAAAGAAAAAAAAAATGAAAATTTTCGTTCGTATATATCTACATGTGTTGGTGTGTTTGATGCTTAATAACATTTTTCTGGATAAACCGATTATGATGAGATTTTGTACAGAGACTCGTGTTTATATGGGAATTTACTGGTAAAGTAAATTGACCCCAAAGTTTGGGGTCAATATATCCAGAGGGTAGGGTTTTTTTTTGGGTAAATTTTCTCATAATTATACAAACATAACTATAGTTTACATTAAGCTCAGTATATGCATACTCTTATCTTACCATTTTTTTTTTTTTTAATTTTAAACCAAAGTTTCCCGTTTCCCCAAATATTGAAGAAAGCTATCTTTTTATTTATTTTTATATTTTTAACTGATTTTTAAAGGTTTTATTAGGCATAGTAGTAGTGCAAGTGATCCAAAAAGAATAAAAAAAATACTTTGAGGGCAATACTGCTAGTAAGGAATCCGATCAAAGTTTAAAAATATCGATTTTTTTTGATTTTTCAAAACTTTTTGGTCTATTTAAACCTTTTATATTATTACAAATTTATTTAATAAAGTTTTAGTAATAATATTACTATAAAATTTCATTACAATTCCCCCCACCCCCAATATAGAAATCTTTTATTGGTTTTTTTTTTGTCTTCCATCATTTGACAGGATTTATGCTGCTCTCCAAGATTCTCTATCTAGTGCCAGTCGTTTCATTTCGGTATACCCCCTTCATTCTTTTTCCTGTTTAGCCTCCGGTAATTACCATTCAGATATTACTTAAGAGGATGAATGAGGATGATATGTATGAGCGTAAATGAAGTGTACTCTTGTACAGTCACAGTTCGACCATTCCAGAGATGTGTGGTTAATTGATACTCAACTACCAAAGAAAAAGAAAGTAACTTCAACAGGAAAAAGAAAGTAACTACCAAAGAACACCGGTATCCACGATCTAGTATTCAAATCCGTATAAAAATAACTGACTTTACTAGGACTTGAACGCTGGAACTCTCGACTTCGAAATCAGTTGATTTGGGAAGACGCGTTCACCACTAGACCAACCCTGTGGGTTTCGGTATACCACCTACATCCTACATCCCTAACAATTTTTTTTACATATTCCAAACGCTGCTTGCCTGCACAATTTTTTCCTTCTACCTGTCCTTCCAATATTAAAGCGACTATTCCAAGATGCCTTAATATGTGGATTAAGTTCTCTTTCTTCTTTTAACCATATTTTTCCAAATGCTTCTTTCTTCATCAATTTGCCGCAATACCTCTTCACTTGTCATATTATCCACCCAGGTCATTTTTAACATTTTCCTGTAGTACTACATTAAAAAAATATCTAATATTTTTCTTCTCAGGTACTCCGATCTTCCAAGTTTCACTTCCATATATAACTACGCTCCAAACATATACTTTCAAAAATTTTTTCCTGACGTTTAAATTAATTTTTAATATAAACAATTTATATTTCTGACTGAAGACTCGTTTCGCCTGTGCTATTCGGAATTTTATATCGCTCTTACTTCGTACATCTTTAGTAATTCTACGTCCTAAATAACAAAATTCTTCTACCTCCGTAATCTTTCTTCTTCCTATTTTTATATTCAGTGGTTCATCTATATTATTTCTACCACATTTCATTAATATCGTTTTGTTCTTGTTTATTTCCATGCGGTAGTTTTATTGTTAGTATATTTTTTAGCGGATTTTTTAAAAATTTCTTCCATTTAATATAGTTAACGATGAGAAATCAAAATTATTTCTTGGAAAGTGATTTTGGAGATCGATGAGCAGAAAAAATTAAATATACCGATTTTTTGAAATTATTAAAACTTTTCTTGGTTTATTAAATCGTATAAAGATCATTTTATAATAAAACTTTAACATAAATTCCCCACCCCAAAAAGTAAATCTTGGGTAACTTTATTCATATATAATTATTTTTCCACTATATAAAAATAGATAACTATTGCAAGGAAAGTATTACGACTTTTTACTTTTTATATTTGTATAAAAAAATAAACTTGACAAATTTTTACGATAAATCAAGTAGGATAAAAAGTTGTTCACATTTGTTCACATTATACTATATAGTTCACGAATTAAAGGAAATTTTTCAATAATAAAAGCAATCTTTAATAATTTAATAACAAAAATGATATACTAAAAGCGCATGTTTATTAATTGCAAAAAGTCCTAATCTTAAAAAAAATGTATTATTTCAAATTAATTAATTAAACATAAAACATTATTCACGAAAAACAACACGTATTTTATATAATATAAAAAATTATAAAACCGTCGGTTTTTTTTTACATGAATTAACAATATTTATTTTAGTTTTAATATTATTTTTAAATATATATCATGACTTACACAGAGATCATTTAAATCTCGGATACATCACAGGAGCCAAGTGTATATAAATATTTAAGTTAAATTATATTAGTATTAACCTAATGATATTTTCAGAAATATTGCAATTTATATCTCAGAAGTTATTTTGATACCTGGAAAATATTCAAAAACTTCAAAAAAGAAAACCAATAAATAATTTAAATATTAAATCTGTCACTATTTTATCATATCACTAGGCTTCCTAACACTTAATTTGATGTAATTTTAAACTAAGAATAAAATAATAATTTAAAATTTTAATAAATGATGATTTTTAGGTCCAACTTAAAAAGAGAGTAGTGCTTATCGATTAACGAACTCGACCGTGATTTTTGGTCGTTATATTTTATGTATCAGTGTGAAAGTGATCGGCGAAAAATTACGGCAGCTATCGTGTCCAAAAAGAAAGTGAATTAAGTGGAAAATTTTCAAGTCAAATAATTCCTGAAATGTTTTAGTTAATAGACAGACATCAACAACAAACATACATCTACACATTTCTGTAAGCAAATTTCTACAGGAACGTTTTATGATCCTTTGTATCAGAAATTATGGATATCTGGATGATTAATTTTTCACATGATTATAATTTTTTTCCTTTAAAATATTTTATAATAATCGAGAAATTAAAAAAAAATTTGACAACAGTTATTGTGGGTTGTTTCTGATGCACGGATTAGAAACACATACACACATAACTTAATTTAAAATATTTATCCTTTTCTTTAAATATAAGATTTTTTTCGTTTGTTTAATTGAATGATTCTAACTAAAGCGCGCGCACACACCGTACACTTAATTCGCGCGGTTGCAGTGGTACTAGCGGCGACGGTTGGCACCCTAAACTAATGTAATTTCACACTTAAATAGTACAAATCTCGCTTGTACAATCGGAATACTGGTGTATCCTCAAGGCTTAACGCACTAGGTACCGATTTGATCCAGGCAATCGAGTTCGAGACCTAGCGAGACCGAGTTACTTTTTTACACTTTAAATTTTATTCATTTATTTAATTCTACTGCTCACTGTGAGATCACAACATATCAGACGACTGCAACAGGAGTTTTTGGAGTAGGAGTACGATTTTGCAAATATTGTTATTTTTTAATTGATAACAAATGTGCCTAAGAAAAATATGATCTTAATTAGGCAAAATATCGAGATACTGAGAGTGACCTTGTTCTATAGCCTCACCCCTATGACCTTTTAAGTTGATAATTTAATGGCATCAATGCTCCACATATAGAAGTAATCTGACCGAGTTTAGTCAAAATCCAGTAGTTCTGGAGATATAAGGTGATTTAGAGGTCAACACCGAACACAATCACGTACATAAGAGCATTAACATCGGGAAAATTTCCATCCGGTTTTTTTCTTTGGTTCCTTAGGTGTCAAAACGTCAAAACTCGGTGAAAACTTCATATGTCCAGATTGGACCGGTTACAATACTTTCCCTTCTAGAGCTATAGCGCTATTTAGGCGGGAAAATAAAAATAACAATTTTCATATTTCACAAGCTATTAATTCTCATTAAATTCAGCCAATTTAGTCGACTGCAATATTATATTTTTATGAATTAACAGTGGGATAAATCCGTAGCCATGCATAGTTCTACAATACAATCCGGACAGTAGTATCTTAATATGTTTTTTCACTGTTGGTTTCTCGAACAAAGTCAGAAATCATTCAATATCTTCTTAAATTGTGTTTTTCTCAAAAGCCGATAGATCCAGTTATCTGCTACACAAATATTAATAGAAAATAACAAACGGGATATAAAATTTATCACATTAAAACTAATATTGACTGATCGATAAAAATTATAACGAACCGTAAAAAAATATATAAATGAATAAATAGAAAACACGCAGACACGGTCGAATTAACACCGGTAAGTTAATACGTGTATAAAAATTGAAGAACATAAATCTGCGTCGAGTTGGACAATTAGCGAGATGTTAAAAATAGAATCGAGGTCACAGTATAAAATAGTACTGCTATAAATACTGAATACGAAGGAATATTAAAATATTACATGTTATCGATGAATAAACTTCGAGATAATATACTAGATGCATCGAGAGGTTTGCGAGTTAATAAATTATAATAATATTTATAAGAACACGTTACAATTATCTGAATACTGCCTATATTTCTACATAAACAATAACGAACGGTTTTTTAATTGCAAGTGAACATCGTAAGAATTGTACCGATAAGGAAAATGAATCTCGTTTATGATTGAAAACCGTTACCACTTTTTAACGTTACCGAAATCGAGTACGTAACTGTAAGTTTTTTTAAATCCCCTTCATGGTGGATAATAATGGCAATTTGTTGTTTGTTGTAGATCAAAAGGAAGGCTTAATATAGAAAAGAAATCTTTTTTATGAATAATTCGCCACAAAAGCTCGAGAGGTTAGAGTGTGGGAATATAAAATGAAAATTTTGTAGTGTTTGAAAAATGCCATTTCTGACTGGGATTCGAACTCGGCATCTTCAGATGAATGGAGACCAGCAGATACAAGTTTTGATTTAAAAAAAAGAAGCATTAGATAAATAGAATTAAGATAAAATTTAAATTCCTAGTTCTTGAAAAGAGGTATTAAACATCCTCACGTCTATTTCAGCTGAGCTGAAAGAAAGTCTTTCAAAAGGAATTTTTCAGTGGGAGGTCCACCCAAATTTATTGGTTTGGTTTTTACGTATTAATTTGAATTTCAATATTTTAATATACCTATTTCTGGAAGGAGTCACGGTTCTGAAAGGTAGATCGCCTGTCTGTTTATACTTATATTGCATTTCTGATGTTCCCTTTCTCTTTCATTCGGAATGAGTTCCGAGATCAGGCTCAAGGGAGGTAGTTAGACATGTTATTGGGTCACGCGTACGCGAAGGATCTAGGTAGAATTACTCCCACTTTAATTATTCCAGAAAATTTGTCTCTTTTTCTCCATCTTTACTCTTGTTATTTTTAGATATATACGCTCTATCTCTCACCCTCTCTCCGTCTCTCTCGGACAAACCCCCCTCACACACACACACACACACACACACACACACACACACACACACACACACACACACACACACACACACACACACACACACACACACACACACACACACACACACACACACACCAAAACGAAAAAGCCAAGGCGATGGATAAAACATGCTAGTTGTTAATCATATGAAACAAGATGGCTGAACATAAATTATTTACTTCTCAATATCATATCTGTACATTACAAATCTCAAAAACTTTATTTTTCAGTAACGAAATGAAAATAATTATTCCCAACCGTTTGCTAGCTTAAATAAAAAATATGTTAAAAGATCTTAAATTCAAAAACTTATTTCCTTAAAATATTTACATTGTTTTGCAAAAGATTAATATCTTAACGGAAAACCCCAGTGAAGATCATGTTGGTATTGCGCGAACTATTTATCAATACATTGTACAAAATGTACAGTCAGTCAACCTAATAAACAGAATACTGTTTAGACCTCTAATATAACATTTTCATGAAAAACTGTGAAACTTTATTCTTTCGAAACACACGGTCCTAGATTCCTAAACGCTTTAAAAAAAAAAATCTTTTCTTTATAACAATGTTCTCTACCTGTTGATTAGCTAAAGTAATAAATGTACTTAATACCTGGAAAAACCTCATGTTTTAGTGTAAAATAATCCCATGTACTGAAAACCTTGATTACAAATCTAAAAATAAATCGGCTACCAACAATAAATAAATAATTTTAAGAAACAAGCTTTTTAAATAACATTTAATGATAATTTCTTTTCATGAAGTGGTTTTAAAGATACCTTTTTTTACGCAAATAAAGGAATATTTACTTTCTTTTTTTTATTAATTTATCATTTAAATCACTTCCTACGCACGAAACCAAGATTATTAATAATCTTGGTTTCGATTAATAATTCAATTAAAACAAAAGAAATTACCATAAATTAATTCCAAGAAAAATCTTTTTAATGATTTTAATCATATTATTAAAGATCTGATTTAAAGGATGTAATTAATTCTATTTAAAAGACAAATAATTTGTACCACATTTATTATTATACTGCAATTAGAATTGTAATTAATGAAACTGATTTGGCTTCAAAAATTGCTTTAATTGAGTTTTGCAAAACTAATTCCTACGGATTATAATTATTGTTATCATTACAAAGCAAATTAAAATTCTAATGAATAATCTAACAGTAAATTATGATACGTAATCGTATTATTACATAAAATAAAACACCATTACAATGTACAGAAAAGCAATTGAGTTATAAAATATGCAGTTACCGTAATCACAGTATCGTGAATACATTTCCATTTAATTGTAATAATTTAACAATATCTTATTATTATTATTTTATATCGTAAAGCAAAGTGTTTTATTTTTATAATTGCTCTTTGAATACTGCAATAAAAATAGAAAAGTATATGATAAATTACAACGTAATCATATAAATTGTATGACCATTTAATGTAAAGAAATATCAATTTCACAGTATGCGTGGGAAGGAGATTATGAGAAAAAGTAAAAAAAAAGGGAAATCTTTGCTTCCCTATAGATCACATACCTCAAAAACTGATTGCTCTGTTATAAATGATAACTTCTTGTATCAACTGGAAATATTGTTTCATTTTTAGTTATTTGTAGCCGTGTTAAAAAGTAAATTTAAATTGACTCCTTTGTCAGATTATACAGTTTTATCATTTCAGAAGAGAAATTATTTGTAAAATGCAACAGTAATAGCGAGTAAGATATTTGAATGAAACCTACCGGGTTGGATTAATGGTGAATTCGTCATCGCAAATCAGCTGATTTCGAAGTCGAGTGTTCTAAGGTTCAAATCCTAGTAAAGGCAGTTGCTTTTATACGATCGTGGATACCGGTATTCTTTGGTGGTTGGGTTTCAATTAATCACACATCTCAGGAGTGGTCAACCTGAGACTATACAAGCTACACTTTATATTTATAAATATCTTTCTCATTCATCCTCTGAAGTAATACCTTACGGTGTTCCCGGAGGCTAGACAGAAAAAATATGTTTGATAGGAAGAAGTAAAATCTAAGATGGATTTTTTTTTTTAATAAAATAGGTTGGGAATTTCTCTTTTTCATAACTAAACGTCTATAGGAAAAATCTGGAAGATGTGAGATTTTTATTTACGCTTCACACCTAAAGGTTATTTAAATTACTTTATCACTTAAGACAAAAAAGCAAAGTTGAAAACATGTGGTTAGCTTTCAAAAAGTTTGATTTTGCTTAAGAGAAACACTTGGCCTCATAGTCACACAAAACAATCTCGGATTTTTTAGGTTCTGGAGTTGTAACAGCGTATTGTTCCGACTAAACTTCAAGTGATTTTCATATTTTTGGCCTACTGAAAGAAGAACTGCTGCAACGTACTTCAAATGAGCTACGGGAGAGGTGCAAAATTGGCTTTGCCCCAGATCAAGAAGTTTTTTAGAGGAAGGATTCAATTTTAGAGGAAGGATTCAATTTTTTTTATGCGTGATGAATGGTCTAAATAGTGGGGTTCAAACACACATAAGAAAAATTGGCGAAAACATCAAATTTTTAGCTTGAAGCTATGATTTCCACATAATCTTAAATATTACCATCAAATCATGTTGTCAAATCAATTCTGAGATACGGTCCTAAAATTATTTTTTACTTTTTATTTTGTTTAATTTAAGAGTGGTGTTTTAAAGTTTTTTTACATATTTTTTTAAATTTATTTACGAGATTCTTCATTAAATAATGAACTATAACCAAAAAGTAGTCACCGGAATGTACCGATCACTAGCGGAAAATCCCGAGTTTTTAATATCAATTTATAGAGTTAAATTTCTAATTTAACTTTCATTATATCAATTTTCATCATTCAAGAAAGAATATTTTTACACAAGAGGTAATCAATTTTGGACACCTAATAATCCTCCCATTCCGAGACGCCGCCCGTCAGGGTAACCCGCCCGGAGGGCCTATCTGCGGAGGCGTGTCGTGTGCATGCCGATGCAGCTAGTACTAAAATAAAACAAAAGAGTTATCGCTATTCTATATTCCTTGTAAATTCCTTCTTAATCCTTTGTTGATTGTAAAATAACTGAGTACCTAACAGAAATATTACATTTCGGTTCAATTATTATTAATCATTACCGAATAAGCGATCTAAGTGGTTAAGTGTCATGCTTAATATTCGGCTAGTGTTATGACAAAAAGAAATACCTTAAAATCGATCAAATAAGTGATAACTAGAAAAGAGCTATTAATCCGTACAAAACATTATATAAAGCATTTTTAATTAATCTGATAAAATTTAATACCTTTAATTAATTTATAAAATTACTGATGAACGTAATTATTAGTATATGCAAATTATATTTAAATCATCAGCTAATAAACAAATTTGTTAATTAAGAAATTATTACCTAATAACAATAATAATCATCCGAATTCTGATTAAAATAAGCCATAAATAACAATTATAATAATAATAGTCTCTAATTCGTTTGTTAAACAAGTTAAAGACCAAACAAAACACGAACTAGAAACACATAATAACAATTTAAATATTACATTTTGTTACAAACATCGATATAGGTTTTATAGTAGAATAGTTTCTTTATTAAATAAAATTAACTTCATTTCCACCTTTTCGATCATAATAATAACAAAATATTTCAAATATTTTGTTCTTAATTAATATTAATATTATGTTATTTTGTAACATTAATATAATCCAAACGTTTAAAACCCAGAAAAAAGTTATTTACTTATGCGTTTTAGCTACATTAAAATACAAATAAATGTTAAATAACAAGCGATGTTTATTTTGATTACAGATAAAATTAATCCGCATGTTCTAATTACTTGTGTTTCTTAAGATGGTTGTTAAACTAAAGCTATTTCAGTTTACTGTAATAACATAGTGTATCAATCTGTTTTTAGATTCTGTAAAAATAAAACGCCATACGTATAGTCTAGAGATATCGCAGTTAACCTATAAGGGACTAGCAAAGCAGTTTCACCTGTCCATCCTTTTATGAATGTAGTGTTAAAAAATAAAAAATTTATATATAAAGTTCATTAAAAAAAAACGAAAATACAAAAAAATTCTATGAATACTTGAGTAAAAGTAAATGCCGTAAACACAGTTTAGGTTATAGTGTAATAAAATGTACGACTTGTTAAGAAAAATAAAAAGTACCGAATAAAACATCTATTCTATGACCTAATAAAACATTTTATTCTCTGAAAAGCATATACATGTGTTCATCCTTCACTGTTTGTAAATATCCTTGAAATTTATAATTTTTATCCTTTAAAAATTATATCGAATTAAATTTAGCTAATACTGAGTAAGTTAAATGAAAAAATCTGATGTGGACACCACATGACTCCCTTGTAGTTATCGTAATTTTTTTACAATAAAAGGTTAATAATTATTAATAAATCAATATATTTAAATTAAAAAAAAAGGAAATGAAGTCTGATTCGAACCGATGAGCCTTCCTCATAAGATCAAACATTTAATTAATTAAAATTTTATTTGGCTATAACTCTGGAACCAATGAAAATGAGTGCCACTTATGATACTGTGTTGAAAACCTCTCAATGAGGGCTTATTACTGCAGTTAAGAAAAAGTCCAAAATATAATATTTTTTTTATATTTTGGACACTTCTGGTTCAGTCGATTGCAGTCAAAACGGCGGGTGTACAAGTAAATGGTACAACAGTCTTAAATCCAAAATTTAAACATCCGACATTCAATCGTTTTTAAGTTATGGACCTACGTACAGACGTCACGCCGAAACTAGTCAAAATGGATTCAGGAATGGTCAAAATGGATATCTCCGTTGAAATCTGAAAACCGAAATTTTTCGCGATCACAATACTCCCTTTACTTCGTATAAGGAAGTAAAACATTAGGTTCCTATTTAAACCTTTTATAAAATGTTACCCTACTTATAGAATAAAATTTAAGCAGTTTACATACACAAAAAATGAAGATTTGAACAATACCTTACGAGATTACACAGAAACGATGTTAAAAGATAATTTCAAAAGAATGAAGTAGTTATTACGTAGTATGGTGTGGTTGATTTTAGTAACGTATTCTGTATACATCTGAATCGTGAAAGTAAGAAAAATGGAAAATGGATTAGAGGTATTTCAAACACGAGCAAAGGTAAAATCAGAAAAATAGGATAAACGGAGAAAAAATGAAGTAATGAAGAAAGTGAACGAGAATAAAAGCTTAATCATAATAACTAAGAAAAAGACAAATAATCAACCGGGACTTTCGTGAAAGGAGAAGGACTGATTTAAGCGATGCATAAAGTACCAATACAAGTTGAAAAAAGCCCGAAAAAAGATAAATGTTCAACTGTTTATTCAAATGTTCAAAACAAAACATTCATTTCAAATAAATGATAAACTATCAATTCCATAGTTTAAATGGAGGTAAAATAGAATTAAGACGTCCATGGTGTAACGGGTTTGTATCAGAGTAAAAATGAGTAACAATGATGATTTGTTATAAGAAACGTGGATACTTAAAATTGTGTTATATTTCATAAGTGCCGATTTCTGTGGTATAGCGGTAGCTTCTGTCCCTTATATATGGAGGATCTGAGTTCGATTCCAGGTCAGCACAGCATTTTTTCATACGCTACAATAAATTCATTTCATTATCATCCATCGGCAGCTGCCCATGGTTACAGAATACTAGCAAGAACAAAACGGAATGTAGAAGAATGTCTCTTGGGGTTTCTCTCCTTCATCCTGACCCCGTAAGGGAAGACAACTGCTTTTTGATGATCCCTGTCGTCAAACCACCGCCTCCGTTCATAGCCCTAATGGGCTTTATAGGTAATCGTCTTTTAGATCCTCTAAATCTGATAATACAACACTGTCATCAGTTTGGCTTTTGTAAGGATGCCACCGATGGAAATTCCTCGGCAAACATTTCCATCAGTGCATTTACCCTTCCTATTATCGCTTTCGTATGGTCTCATTCACCCAAAACCACCTACCATAACTTACAACCTTTAACTATCAAATTAACCGATTCACGGAAGCGCAATCCCTGCGCTTTCCCCTAATCAATTATAGATATTCATTACTTAATATTTAATATTCATTGTTCCAAGAGAAGAGATTTACATATTACCTGTATCAAAAAATTTATACGCTATTTCTTTCCGTCTTTTGCCCCGATACAAACTTTTGTCCAGATTTGGTGAAAACATCCATTGGAATTTATCCTAAAAGCTATTGCTTATATGATATAACCGCTTTGCCCGTTTTTTTCCTCAGCATGAAACTAGAAAGGTCTGATCTATATGACAAATAAATTTAGAAAGAAAGATTAATAAAATAATAAAGGAAGATGGGAAAAACTATACACTTAGAGAGAAATAGTTTCACCAGTCGAACATTTCTGCTCAATGGATAGTATGACGACCCCTTCAGTCAACAAGTGACATTAAAATTTCTTGAAATCGGAGAATTTTTATTCTGAATGATAATATCAAATCGTTGATTAAGGAATATCATTTTACCAAAAAAAAATATAATTTGTTGAATAAATTTTATATTCGTACAAGCAGAGTTACACAATTAGATTTCTCAGTGGAAACTCTCCACACACAACAAGAAATATCCAATTAAACTTTCGCCCCCCCCCCCCAATCAAACTAAAGGAAATGGAAGTAATTTATAATTTTATTTATTGGTTCACGGTATGTTTAACTAACATCATAATAATTAAATAAATAAGATTAATACTGTTAGTTTAAATTAATCAGTAATATAAAATGGTGAAGTAAACAAAAAGTTTAGCCTGAGGTTTGAAAACTTTTAATCATTTTGTTTACCTACTAGGCCAAATAGTTAAAGTTTTTGAAATTTTCTACAGGTTGACATTTTATTTATATCTTACAAAATGAAAAATATTACAAAGTAAATTAAATTGGACTTAAATAAAATTGTACGATGTCATCAAAATCTTTGTTCGGTATTGACTTCGTCAACTAAAATAACAATAAACTTTTTTTATTGAACATAAAATTATATTTTATGAGTACAGAGCTTTTGAGTAGTAATTATAATAATTAATTAATAATTATTTAATTATAATGATTATACAAAGAATGCCATTAAATCGGTGACCATTCATGCTTTATTCAAGTAGAAGTCTAAATAATGTTCATTAATATTAACGTATGTTAATATAGTCATAGTAAATCAAGCACGTTTTAACAAAATAATAAATTACGAGGTCGATTTGATAAGTAAGGTAAATAAATAAGAAAACTGATATTATGATTTTTTCTTTATAATCTCCTTTTACCTCGACATAGTTTTCTCGATCCTTTGCTAGGATCGTTGTACAACGATTTGTTCAACTCGTCAAAATAGCAATTCACATAATCGATCACTTTCAATGTCATTAGAAAATTTTTTTAAGGGTAAACCAATAAAAAAATATCACAGGACCCCAAATCTGGTGTATAGGGAAGATGCGGCAGCAATTCGAACCTCAATTTAGGTTATAACTGCAGAAGTATGAACCAGCACTTTGCCTTAAAAAAATGATTCTTTTGTCTCAATCACCATTGTATTTTTGTCTCCAATAAATTAGAGCAATACTTGCCGTTAATTGATTTTAGTTTTGTAAAATAATCGATACAAATAATATTTATTTATTTTCAATTGAAAATTACACATACAATTTTATTCAACATATTTATCCTTGACGCAGCTAGCAAAAGAAACCTTGAGCGCTAGCCACGAGTTCGTATCATTATAATAGGATGACTAATAAAAGAACTAAGTAAAAAATGCAATACTTAACTGAACAAAAATACAAGATTTTTTGTAACATGATAAATAAGTAAATAAATAAATAAAAATAACATTAAAAATTTAAATTGAAAAAAATAAGTTAAATAAAATAGACTTAAAAGAAAAATTCGTAGAACCAGAATGTAAAATTATTTAAATTTGCATTGAAATCAAATAAAATAAAATACACTAAAAGGTGAGAAAATAAATAATTCCATAATGGAGAAATAAAAAAAAAAACACATTATAACATAACGTACAATATGACAAGAAATATTGGTAAGGCAACTGAATACTATTATGAATTTATACTGCCTTAGAATTCATTTAAATAGTCAGTTTTACGAGTAGTCAGTTTTAAAAGTAAAGACCGTTTCATTTTAAAAATTTATTTTATTTAGCGAATGGGACCAAAACACAACACCAATTACAATAAAAATTACAAAAAAAGATTTAACAAACTAATATATGCTACTGATTCTGGAGTGACCATCAGGAAATCTTCAGGATTCCCTTCATAAGCTGTCCTAGGGCAAACTTCCGTGATGTGTCTAACAGTACATTAAAAAAAAAATATTTATAAAGTTTCAGAATAATTTTTCTTAAATTACATACTTTACACTTACTTCTCTATATAATTGCCACATGAATTAAGACATTTATCGTAGCGATACACGATCTTCAATATACCCTCGTCGAATTCTTCTGCCGCCAGTCCATTTAGCCACTGATTAACAGCACTTTTAAGTTCATCGTCATCCGCGAATTGCTTACCGCTCAAAAATTCTTTCAGTCTCCCAAACAAATGGTAATCAGAAGGAGCTGACGCCGGACTATATGGTGGGTGATCGTAAATTTCCCATCCAAATGTCCTCAGTAAATTACGTGTCGGATCCGCAACATGTCGGCGTGCATTATCGTGCAGCAGGAAGATGTCGTCGGTCATCGCCGATTTTGAATGGCGCGCCGTAACTTACGTAGAGTTTCGCAGTGGGCTTCTGCATTTACAGTCGTTTCACGTGGCATGAAATCAATCAGCAGTATCACACACCGATCCCAAAAGACTGTGGCCATCAGTTAACGTCCAAATGGCAGCGGCTTGACCTTTGTTAGTGTGGTTGGTGATTGAGGATGATGCCATTTTCTTGACTGCCTTTTTATCTCTGGCGTGTAATACAAAATCCATGTTTCATCACCGGCAAAAATTGAATTAAGGAACTAATCACCTTTTTCTATGTAGCGGATCAAAAATTCCAAAGCAGATCCCATTCGGAATTTTTTGTGACGTTAAGACGTGCGGCATTCAATGTGCACAAACCTTTCTGAATCCTAAAGTCATGAACAATGCGATCGATAACAGCTCATGAAACATCAGGAAAAAGAAGGGCCAGGTCGGAAATCGTTCAGCACGATCTTTTCTGATTTCATCATCGACGCGTTTCAACAAGTCCTCAGTGATTATCGAGGGTCTCCACGAACGTTCTTCATCATACTCATTAATTCTGTTAGTATTTCTGAACCTTTAACACCATTTTTGGACGTTTCTTTCATTCATTACGTTAGCACCGTACACAGCAAACAACTGCCTATGAATTTCAGCCGGCTTAACGTTTTGATGGTTTAAAAAAACGTATTACTCTACGTATTTCACAATCAGCGGTAACATCGATTTTCATATTCATTTTGTAACGTAATAACTCATACGTAATCAAACATACTGCTACGCGACTACTTACAGACAACAATGCAGTGTGTACATTAGTAGCGTAGCTATAAACGACACAGGTTCGTTAACTTTAAGGAGAGAAATTTCCTAGCGGTCTTTATTTTAGAGATATCCTACATATATATGTAGATTTTCTGACGTTAAGTAGTATATTAATTTATTTTGTTGTATGCTATTCATTACATGTTAAATCTATTGTTATTAGTATGGATTATTTTTGTTTTTCAATTTGGTAATTTAAAATATATATTGTGTTTCATACATTCATCTATTTTTTTTATTAGCTTTCTATTTATTATTTGGAAGTTAATATGATTGGGAACTTGGTTCCTTTGTGGCGTAATACGAAAATTGACGTTTGCAAACAGTTAATTTTGAAAAGAATGTGGTATAAGAATTTGTTCCTGCTGAAATTGTACGGTGTATTTTTAAATTAAAAATCATTTATATCTTTGTTTATGTGTAATATTACTTTCTTGACGTATAATTGTCTCAAAGTAAGTACTTTAAATTTTTCAAATAAGCGTGTACCAGGATATAACTTGGGTCTACCAAGAGCTGCTGTAATTAAATATTTCTGGAGTATAAATATTTTATTAAGATGAGTATCATATGTTCCTCTCCATATCTTAATTCCATATTGGAAAAGTAAATGAGCATATTCAAAATATATAATTCTTATTTTTTCTAGATCTTTGATTTCATAAAAAGTGTGAATATGGTATAATGTTGGTGTTAAATATTGTACATCGAAATTCCACTTCATACGATCGTCCAGTATTATCCGAGATATTTTATTGACTTAACTTCGTCTATTGACTGACAACGATAGTTACTGTTTATCGATTCGCTATTATTTATTGAAGATAATATCCTTTCCATTTTGGCATGGTTGTTTACAGGTAGTAACTTTGCACAAGTATTTTACGTTATTTGTCGTCGATTTACCTCTTGGTATCCAATGTTCTACTGTTTTTTTCTCAGGTAGGAAATCGGATTTATTCAATAGTTATGAATAAGTGAAAAAATTCATTTGGATTTCGCTTGAAATTATGTAACCTCTGAGGATGAAATATATATTTGAACGATTGAATTTTGTCATGAATGTTGCGGCATCCATATCGTGCAAATATTCCTCATGCACAGACGTTTCATATAGAATGAGAATCGGATGTTTAATCAAAATACTTATCACCTCATAAATTCACTGACTTTTAAACTACGGTCGATCAAAATGATTTTATGAATTTATGTGGTCTTTTTTTTGGGTTGTCATCTAATTTGGTCGAAACCACAGTTTTGTCATTAAAAAACTATTTGATCACATCTAAACTCAACATCTCTGAATGGTTTTAAATTGAGATATAAAATTATGAAGAAATACAGCTAATTTGCTCTTTATTCCGTTTCTCTTTCAAAAAGAAACAGAATTTTATAATTATACATACAAAATACTCTCTATTCTATCAAAAATTACTGGCAGTGTCTTTTTTACCGAATTTAAACAAGTACACCCTGAACTTATAGATTTGATCATTTCAATAATGATAGGATATAGCTGAGAAAAAAGTAGAGAAAGAAAAAAATAACATCTATTTCTTTTACAATTATTAGAAGTGCTCCCATCTATGCATCATTTACCATACTAACCGCCTTCATATATTTAATCTAAAATAATGTCAATACTTCTACAACAGTCTATTTACACATTATCGCAGTCTGTAAACATAATTTAAAAACATTATACAGAGTGAGTCAAAAGTATGGAAACCTCTTAACAACTTTAAAAACCGTTCCAGATGAAAGTTACAGTATTAACTGTAACTTTCATGATAAGGAATCGTTAATACGTTACCTTTTGAAAAGAAATAAAATTCAACTCCTTGGAAAGTGGCCCAGTGTTTGTAACTAAAAGATTTTAAATGGCAATACTCTTTATGTTATTCATCATTTTAAAGGTCTCTTTAAGATAAGAAAAATGGTATAACTAAAAAGTTGGTATTTAAAATATTTGTGTTACAACTACTGGACCATCCCCCCAAGAAGGGGTTGAAACTTATTTCTCGTCAAAAGGTAAAGTAGTTAACCGATACCTTATCTTGAAAGTTACAATATTCTGTCTGGAACGGTTTTAAACGTGTCCTCACACGTTTCAAAAGTATGGATACCCCTCGGTATCCATACTTTTGACTCACCTGTTTAATACATAAATCAACATACAAGGAAAATCTAAGTTACGGGAATATGCAGAATTGTGCTAATATTCAGACTTAATATATACACACGTTTACATAGTTAATGACTAACTTTAAACTTATGTAATGAAATTAGCTGAAAATATCTAGGTTACTTCTTTCGAAAAATAAATTTTAATCCTGTAACTTTCTAGATTAGTAACAACTTTGAAAATTACTATTATAGATTCAGTAAATCAATATTTTAATAACTGAATAAATAAACAGACATTTATATAACTTTCGATAAAATATTGAAATGTAAATTTAACAAAATAAAATGCAGTAGAAAATTTTTAGTTTTGTTTAATTTCAGTTATCTAGTTAACAAAATCAAATTTTTTCTAAAATATCTTTAACTGATGTTTTATTTTACATTTTTTAATATTATTTATAGTATATAATAATTGTAATATGCAAATATCTGCATGAATATCACAATTTAAATAACGTTTAATATGATTTGTAAGTGAATGGACGGATGAACATTAATTAAATTCATTCGTTTGCAGGAAGGACATCCGGATGTAAAATATTTATCTCTTACATGCAGATAAACCTGAGATTAACATTAAAAATAGAAATAAATAATAAATTTATTTCATCAGAATTTTAAACTGTAAATAAAAAATAAAAATAAAATTTCGTCACAATAAGATTTAAATTTTATTTATTAATTTATTTTTCCCTAAAAATTTCTCCCACCACCACCACCCCATTCGTCGCCCTAGAGCATAAGCCCAAATGTCTGTGCCACTAACGGCTATTGAGCCTCGACAGTTTAGTGACCAGTGTCCTAAATAGCTCCTAGAGCTTTCCTTACAACGTGAGCGGACTAAGTGCGGTGCCATACACCACCGGCTTACGTGTCGCAACCGCTCCTTGTCATATTTTTACTAAAATGGATAGGTGCACCCCGTCAACGTCTAAAAATATATATGACATTTTCCTTCGTCCAGATAGAAATTCGCTGCCACGCCTAGGTCGCTGAGTGCCAGCAAGTATCTGTGTAACATATTAAAGCGCTTGCAGCCTTAATTGGCTGGTGGTCAGTCATATATACCTCTAGGTTAGCTTTACACTGCAGTGCAATAGGACCTTAGGTAATCTACTGATGTCGGTTCAACATAGCAACAGCATCAAGGAACTCCCACACGGTCCGACAATGCGGGCCTCGCCACATTAACTCGCTGCCTATGAGTGGCCAATTTCCCCCTTGACCACCAAGTTCCAGGGTGGCCCGGTCTCTGCCCCCCCCCCCAAAAGTAGAGCACTCAAACATCAGGTGTTCATTTGACTGGCCCTTCCCGCAGACGCACAGCTCATCAGCTGCTAGGCGGAACCGAAACAGATATTGGTTTAAATTAACACGGTTGGTGAGCATCCGGGCACCCGTTGTCCTTAAAAACGAGCTCGAGCTATACCATCCCCCCAGATCCTGTATAAACTTATACAAGGATCTTCCCTTAGTCGTGGTATCCCATTCCAACTGCTATGCTTCACTCGCGAAGCTCTGCAGCCTCTTCCGCAGGCGGGAGGTGGGCAACTCTGAACGAAATTTATATCCGCTGCATTGTGATCACTGTTCCGCTCTGATACTGACCCGGCTCGAAACCGCATCCCAAATACCTCGGCCTCCCGACCTCTTCGCAATCTTCACATGGCTGCCCGAACGTTCACCACTAAATCAGTTGGGAGAGCCTCTCCCAATACGGTGGTAGCCTCGTAAGAATATGAAGTTGGTGGCTGGCCTCCTACCGAATAACAAGGATCCCAAGCAAAAAAGAAGGAGGCTTCTGGTCAACGTGGTGTACTTCATACTGCTATATGGCGTAGAGGTCTGTGGCGGAGTCATGAGATACAAAACGTAAAGGGGTAAGCTACAGACAAACCTCAGTCAAAATATTTTCGTTCAGGTTAGTAATACATCCTCAAAATAATATTTTGCTTCATACAAGTGCGTAGCGTCAAGATTTACTAACCTAACATGTATAAAGATCGTATCCATTCTTTTTTCTACAATACAACTATAATACAGCTGAATTTGCTCACGAAAAATTACGGTCAGTGAGAATATTTAAAGGAAGATTAATTAATTTACTTTTTTAAACGAATGTATATTTTTATTATATACCTTTACTCCAACATCATTTCCGTTTTTGTAATGAATCGGTCAGTAGATCCGTTGAATCAATAATCATTAATTAGTTGTGATTTAATTTAAAACATGAAGTCTAGTATATAGATTAAAAAAAATCGTCGTTTAAGGATATATATATATATATATATATATATATGTATAAAATGTAAAAGTAATACACACATTTCTTACATAGATTTCTTGCATTAATTGTTTGCTTTATTAGTTTCGAATCAAAATTTTGAATTTTAGTTATGATACGCTTTTTTTGGAAAAAAAAACTTTTGCTACCAATCTTCACCTCATCTTTTTTCTCCCTCTTTTTTCTCCTTTGCTGGCCTTTTCAATCCAGTTATCAGGATTCTACTTTCTCTAACCAGATGTCTTAACCGCTTTTCCTTTTCTTTGTATACTTCCTGCTCTTTCTTCTTTAATCCAGTTTATTACTACCTAATTTCTCAATTTATCCATCCATCTTACTATCTCCATCCTTTTTCATATACTCATATCTCAATAGCCTCAATCCAATCTCTCCCTCTTCCGTATCGACTATGCCTCACTTCCACGTAACAAGACACTCCATATAAAGAATTTGGCTAACCTCTTTTTCAACTCGTAAGTTCAAACCTTTACTACACAGTAATTTTCTCTTCATATTGAAGGCTTTATTTGCCATTGCTAAGGATAACAAAAAAGGCTTCCTTTTATTTTTTTGAGATCTTCTCCTCATTTAATCACCATAATTCACAAATATCTGTAATTTTTTACTTTTCTTTTAATTTTACACTTGTCCGTATCACTAAATCCTCTTGGTTGTTTACTTCGATTACTTCGTTTTTCCTATATTTATTTTCATTCCATATTCTTTCATCTAAGGCTGTTAACAATATTTGAAGCGCGTGTATCATCAACTGTTTACAGAATCGATTTATCGATTAGCAAAAAAAAAAAAAAAAAGAAATAATAGGTAAACATTATAACAAAAAATTTTTTCTTTAGTTAAAGTATTATATCGAGATATATATCCACTAATTAAATACGTTTTTCTGAAGTGTAAAAAGATCCTTCAGTATAATTAGTATTATTTATGTGGTAGAAAGCGGTAATTCAGAACGAAATCCATTCCACATAATGATGTCACCATTTATATAACATATTTAATAAAATTTCCTCCTTCCAATTTCACCATTGTACAAATAATTTCCTTGAATGCGTAATTTTAGTTGCGCATAACTACTAAACATTACACAGTTGCACATAATGTCAAAACTAAACATTCAATCCTTTATGTGTATCACATACTTAGAAAACAAATTTAAAACAAATATATATAGTGTTAGCATTCTTATTAAATTTAAAAAAAACAACAATTTCTTAAGTTTAAAAAAGAAAAAAAAATCCACATCATTATATTTGTAATGTAACGTAATTCTATTTTATAGATGTTTTAAAATTAGGCCGTTGGTATGCATGTATGTTTATAGTATGGTATGTTCGTGAACGCGCATGTATATTTGTATACTCTAGTTTGCAAATACACATAGGAACAATTAAATAAATACACCAAGAAAAAACTATAATACATCACATTCCAGCTTACATTTACTAAACCACAGACCGTATAGCTAAATACCATAAAACAAAAAGGTAGCACAGAAACGATAACAACTTTTATAAAAAAAGAGGATTAAAAAAAAGTGAAATAAAAACCCGCATTCAGTTTAAATGTTCAGACATGGAGAAGGTTTTATTATAGTATGTACATTTCTTTTTATAACATAGTAGGAACGGCTAAAATAATAACAGGACTGTTAGGTATAATACACAAAATGCATAGTGTGATACGGTATACCTCACTTTGTGTCCTTAATTTTCCTATTTTCTTCTATACCAGAACGTAACAAACGCAATCTGTGCAGTTATAATATGGTATTACTCTTCCACAAACTGTTTAAAACATTAAGAGAAAATGGCTAACCCCATTCACGGATGTTCTGGATTTATAAGTGCAGTGTAATAAGATATTATATTCCAGTTTAAATTATAAACTTCTTTTTTTAATGTTAAAATTTATTTACTTTATGTGTAGTTAAATGTATTTTATTGTTTGTATATTATTATTAAGCCAAAAACCTTTTTTTTAAATAATATTACATACTAGAGCAACAGAACCGATTTATATTATTTTACTTAATATAAAAAATGAAGAACTCTAACCTGCTTAAAATTATTTATTCCAAATTTTTCCCCTAAAATAATGATTTAAAACTTTGTTTTAATTAATATTTTTCTTAGAAAAAATTTAATTAATTTAAAAGATTAGTTTAATAACGGAATTTCCATAAAGTGAATGACTGTACACCAAACTTCAAGTAGCTTAAAAAATACAAAAATATGAGTGTATATAAATGTCATTTTTTTATGTTATCCACATCTCCCCTTGAAAATATTCAATGAAAATTAAATTCTGAGAAGCCTAATCACAAAGAAAAAACATTTTAAGCCACACGTTATACTTAAATAAAATACAACATATCATGATAATTAAATTAAATATAATAAAATATACAAATAAAACAAATATAACGACCCCAAATTTATAGTTTGCTCAACGATTGAAACACAATCTAGAATATTATAAAATTATGCTATAGACTGATGACTTCATTTGGATCTTTTTCGGAATTCCCCCCCCCCCAAACACTTATTTTTTAACCAGTCGGCCAAATATCGACGTTTTTAATAACCAACAAGAATTAAGTGGGAATATGCATATTTGAAAATAAAAAATCAAAATTAGTCGTTTTTCATTCCCCCCCCCCCCCCCCACCAACAAGGTTTACAGCAATTTTTTCACCTGGAGATAACTGAAGATAGCAAAAACCACTTATTATTATTTATTTTATAAATATAATCTAGCCAAACTTTACCTATGCTCGCTAACCTTACTAATTAACAGTAACGTTTTGAATATTTAAATAATAAATTCAGTAATGATTGCTGCAATTACTTTTTAATTTTTTTTTGTTGAAAATGCCATGTCTGACCGGGATTCGAACCCGGGACCTCCGGATGAAAGGCTACCACTCGCACCACGGACGCCGTAAATTATTTATTATTTAAATAATCAAAACATGACTGTTAATTAGTCAAGGTAAGCCAGTAAAGCGAGCGTAGGTTAAGTTTGGTTATATTAATAAATTTTTAATACATTCAGTAATTATTGTAATTATTTTTTATTTAAATAATTAAAACATTACTGTGAATTAGTCGAGTTTAGTGATCGAAGCGAGCGTAGGTTAAGTTTGGTTGATTATATTTATAATTTATATGTATAATAATAAGCAATAATGATTATATTTTTAATATGTAAAATATGTTACTATGGAGAATGTTTAAAATGACTGGTATAAAAGATCATGTTAGTGTGTTACTAGGTTATTTCTCCAAGGGAGTTAATGGCAGGAAATATTGATTTTAACAAATATGAATATTTCCTGCCATTTTGAAACATGCATATTCCCATCTAATTCTTATTGGATATTACAAATATATCGATTTCTGTCCCATTGGTTAAAAAATTAAGTATTTCTTTGGTGGGGGGGAATTCCGAAGATCCCTTTATTTATTACTGAGATGCTGTCAGTAACAACACTTGCAGAATATAGAAAACAGAGATTAATTTTCTCTAAGGACCTTCCCAAAGGAATCAAAAAGGCTGACTGCGATAACAAAAAAAAAAAATTTTTTGCTATATCTAATAATAATAAAAATAATTTTTTTTATCATTACTAGCCGGTCATGACTCGCTTCGTTCACCTGACCATCTAGCCAGAGGACGGAGCCACCTGGACCCTCGACGCGTTCGTATCCCCATGTTTGTGAGAATATTAAGTATTTTACAAATATCATCATTAAAAAAAAATATTACTAATTTTACTTAATTATATTTCTATTGCCATGGTGACTGAAACACAAAGTAAAAGGATTAATATGTCATATATATATATATATATATATATAAACATCATAATATCAAGAAGTATGGTGCTTCTATACTTATTTTTTTATAAAAATTTCAAAAAAATTATATCTACAATATTTTTTTTTAACAAAATGTAAAAAAAATAAGTATAATAAATGTTAATGTAAATAACGTAATATTTACAGTACGCAATACAATTTATTATACAGTTGTTCAATTTTTTCTGCTAGATGGTAACGCTCAACAACGGCTGAGCGCAGCCGCCCGGCGCACCATGTGGTCGCTCTGCGTCAAAAACATCTACAATAAATATGATCTTTTTGCCTGTGTTTATTTCCTCCACTAAATGTTATAAAAATTATTAATATTAATAAAAATAAATTAAAAATAATAAAATTTATCAGCTTGCATTACGGTAAGCACGCGTAATGGCGGATTAGTTGTATGCAATAACTCGATTGTTTGTCAACGGATTTTTACAAATGAGTTGTCATTTGTTCAAAATAAAATGTTTTTATAAATTTTTTAAAAATAAAAATTTGATCAAACAAATAATTAAAAAGATATTGATGATTAAGATGGCCGCCATTTTGATATTTCTGAAGGTGATGTTTTCAAATTTTTTTGTTTTGTAGAACAAAACATTAATCTTAGATTTACCAAATTTAATTAAAGTAGGTTCACCCGTTCCTGAGAAATAATTTTTTTGTTTGTAAATGACAAAATGGCGTTCAAAAGGAAAACTAAGCAAAGTAGGACTTATGTCGATATGAATTTTTTAGCTCTTTTTGGTGTCCTGAATTACTACCTGAAGTTCGGCGAATACGTCCCGGTACACTCCGTATACTCGTGTATGTATAAATATCATTGCCATTTCTCTCTCAATATTTCAAGACAACCCCTCCTTTTGGTTTCGTGAAGGCTTGATGAACAAGAAAGTAAAAGATCAGTGAAAAATTTTAATAAAAAATAAAATAAATGACAACCAAAAACAAACGGATTGATTTTAACTCAGGAATTACAAAAGGTATAACAAAATAAAAATTGCTCGATTATTAGTGGTTGGTGAACCAGGCCGAGAAGAAAATTCGAGCCATCCCAATAATTTTTAATAAATCATAATTGATTTTAATTCGCTCACAATCCGTTCATCTTACGTATGTTTCTATAATTTGTATCTCTTTACATTTTTTAAATAGAGGACTATAAAATCTAAAAAGCTGAAATTTTCATCTAATATTTTGACAAAACACGTTAAATATTTAAAGATTTACACTGTATGAAATTAATAAAACTATCGGTAAAATTAAAAAAAAATATCAGACATAAATTGTTACGTAAGCTTATTTAAAAATTAAAAGATAATAAACAAGACCTTTTAAAAAGACAGAGTTTAAACCGCTGATCTTTACGTGTTTCTGTATCTTTTCAAGACAAAGACGAACGGTAATTTCATTAGTTTTGTATATTATTTGAATTATTTATTTTGTTGGCTTTGAAGTAATAAAATTTATTTTAAGTATAAGAAAAGGTATTTTAAGTGTTTACATGTATAAATTTCGGGTTTGTAAATGTATTTATTTACAAAAAGGAAAAACTATCTTTAAAATTCGTAATATATTTCAGTTCTTATTAAAAGTAGTAAAATTTCTTTACACAAAAATTAACAGTTAACAGATATTTTATAAGGTATTTCACGATAAGGGAAAATAAGAAGCAAAGCATACTTCGTACACAGTTCCTCCTCGCGCTTCTTCAGACATAACACGAAACGAAAATTCACTTTTGAACCGTGGTATATAAATAAATGAACGTGGATGCGTATCAGTAAATTTATATATTTTTATATCTTGAACATAAAACAGAATCCGGTACAAATTATTGCAGTCGAACAGTATACCTACTAACAATTTAAATTTATTCAGTGAACGGATAAATGGATTGCGCATTCCTCTTCATCTACAGAACGTCCCTACCTCGTAAAAGATAAATAGTTGTGTGTGCGCACGCGCGTATATGTAATGTATAAAAGTAAAAATAATCATGTTTATATGTCTGCTTCTTAAGATTTATTTTATTTTTAATATATGAATAAATTTACTAAGATTTAAAAATATATTTCTCCGACAATTAATACAGAGATATAATTTGTCAAGATTTCGGTTACCTAGATATTTTGAGGATTCTTGAATAAAATAAAATATTTATACGTGTCCGTATTAACACTCACGCTTCTATTTTATTTATTAACTACAACTTATTTTTAGTGGTATTTGGTAGGCGATATCATGAATGAATAAGATTATACAAGAAAAATCTTATTTTTCTTCTTTAGTCTCCTGTCATGTGCCTTGAAGTGTCGGGGGATGATATTACATATTTCTAAAATTCGACAAGAAAGTGGGATAGTTCCCCTTGGATAAACCAATTCCTCGAGATCGATGCGGTTTGGTAAAAATCTCACCGGAAAGCCTATTAGTAATAATGTTTATATTTTTAGATTTCTCCCACCCTAAATAAGAAAAAAATATCACCAAGAAATCGGGTGAAAGGATGGTGTAACATCTTCAACATCAATTTCCATTGTATCGACCAATGTGCAATCTTGTATTTAATTCACTTAAATCATTTTAAACACAATAAATGTGTAAAAAAATGTTCCTCCTCTACAAAGCGAAAACCCCCTCCTTTATTCATAAATATTTATATATTATTTTCCTAATGGTACGATGCAGTCTCTTCAACTAGCGAAGAATAAGCAATGCCTCCACTGTCCAATGAGATGAGGATAATATGTAACGTAAGTATCGTTTATAGTGATATCGGATGAAATGACATATCGGATATAGTGACCAAAAACTTGTCTCTTGGTTGGTTTGGTATGCTGTTAATACATAAATATAGTATGTATATGGTTTATAATTACATCGGTTATCGGTTATGAATTATATTTTCTACTGCAACGCAACATTTTATCGCTTATAATGACGGATGGATGTGAATAGTCACCTACAGAAATAATTTGACGGTTAAAATGAGTCACCTTTTTCTTTTTACCTGCATATATACTATAGTTCATGTTTTTCTTATCTACTTCCTGTACCAGATCATTGATCATTGTAAACTGAAGCAACCACATTTAGTTATCAATCTTTTACTGCGAGCGTATCATATCGTGTAGGTACAGTATATTATTTTACATATCCTATTTAATAATGATTTATTATGACTATCTGGCGGTTAGAGAATGTAGAAACTTATAAGGACATTGCCCAAGAATTAGGCGAAGGTTATTCGACACTATCGGCGATATGGAAGAACCGTGAAAAAATTAAGAAAATTTGAAACAAATTCTTGAAATAAAAAAACGGCCTAGTCAACATAATGATATAGACCACGGGCTGTTAAAATGATAAATAGCATAGAGCTAGTAATATCCCTATCAGTGGCTCAATATTGCAAACTAAGGCGAACAATTTTTCTGAAAAATTCCGTAAACTACGTAAAATAACCTCAGGGATGTAGGTAATGACAACGAAGGTAACGATGAAGACATCAACCCGCCAAATCTTCCAGAAGTTTTAGCGTCAATGAAAACCGTTTGCCGGTTTCTCAGTTTTACAAAAATTGCTAATAAAGAAACAAAGAGTGTTTGTTTTGATTTGGAAAAGAACCTTCAAAATCTGTATTTTAACACGAAATGTTCGAAACAAAGCAAAATAACAAACTTTTTGCAGAAAAAGTAATGTTTACAATATTTCTTATCTTCTTTTACTCTACCGTATTTGTATTTATTGTTGTATACTTGTATTTTATTACGGAAGTAAAATAAATTATTATTTTTAATGATTTTTATTTTACTCTATTACAGTACCCGTGTAGATGATATATTAAAGTAGTACCACTAAGCTAACTAAGCCACTAAGCTAATAACATCCGTTATTTGACTATCGGTTATAATGACCTAAAATCGTCGGTTCCTTGGAGGTTACTATAAACGATATTTACTGTGTATATATATATATATATATATATATATTGTCTTGTACTGACTCAGGCCGACCAGCCCTGAGATATATGGACCAACCACCAATGTACACCGATATCCACTGTCTAATATTTAAATCCATATAAAAGCAACTACCCTAGGATTTGAACCTCAGAACCATCGACTAGGAAGATCAAAAGTTAAACAACTAATTAGCGAGGACGTGTTGATCACACGACACCAACCCGTGGGCAATTTTTATTTATTCAAAAAAAGAAAAAAAAGTTATTTAACATTCAGGTTATTAATTTTTTTCTACATTTTAAAGTAGAAGTTTACATTAAATAGAAGTGTAAGAACTGAACGGTATACACAAACACTCCACTTCGGTCTAATACGGGAAAAAATTAATTAAAAATTATAATTTTTTATTGTTTAACGAATTGTATAAATAAGCAAGAATAATAATTTTCATTAATTAAGGAATTCAGCATACAGAATCGTTAAGAACGGATCAAATAACATGGCGGAAAATTGAGTGCTATTTATAATTAGTACTTGAAAAAAGGCAGCCTAAGATCTGCCGTGAAAATGTATTACATGTTTCATTACACATGATTTTGTTAAATTTTTTTGCCAACTAAATAACGTTCATGAATTTACTGTACTAACTACAACCAAAACGACGAAAAGCTTCAAAACCCTGAACATTTTTAGCTATTTCATGAGTTGTGAATTTTTAATACAGCTGTAACCCCAATGTTTTCCTTTTTTATCCCCAAAACACAAATACAATTTTAGATACATCGTTCGTATCAAGAAGTATAAATCGTTCGAACGTTAGTATAAATCGATTTTGAAATGAATCGTTTGTGCACTGCGCGCAGCTGCCCGGCGCAACACGTGGTCCGCTCTGCGCCAACAGCAGCTAAAATAAAAATGTGAGCACATACGTCAAACAAACAAATAAACCCACACACCATCCTTTTTATATAAAATAAAGAATTTTATTTATTTATTAATCTTCAAATAAATAAAAGGCTGTCATTTTGCAACGTCAATATTATTTCACAAGTTAGTAATTAACAAAAAGTTTAATTATTTATTGGCAGAAGTATGAAAAAAAATCCAAATTAACTTGATTAACAGTGATATAGACGAAATCCGGTTGAAAACTACGTTATCAATTTTCTGCGTAACTCGGTTCTTTAGCAAACTGATTTTCAACTTAATGAGATATATTATTTGCAGTGAAAGGCTTAATATTTTAGCTAATAAAATTATTTGATAAATCTGATGATTAACTCGATATGATAGTTTAAAAAGTGAGTGCTCGCCAATTTGAAATCTGTTAAGAAGATTACACCCGTTATTTTTTATTTATTAGAGAAACTTGGTTCAAAAATTTATACCAAACGTTGTAATGATCCCTCAATTCGATTTTGAGATATAGAATTTTTTTTAAAGGACACAAAAAGGAAAACGAAGTAAGAATATTGTTAACAGCTTTGGATAATACCACTTTCTTAAATCAGTTTTACATTTTTCTAATTTTTTATTTCTAGTAGTTGTAATACTAATAGTAATTTCATACCCACCGGGTTGGACTAATGGTCAAAACGTCATCGCAAATAAGATGATTTTGAAGTCGAGAATTCTAAGGTTCAAATCCTAGTAATGGCAGTTAGTTACTTTTATACGGATTTGAATAGTAGCTCGTGGATACCGGTGTTCTTTAGATGTTGGGTTTCAATTAACCACACATCTCAGGAATGGTCGACCTGAGACTGTACAAGAGTACACTTCATTTATATTTATACATATCATCCTCTGAAGAAATACCTTACGGTGGTTCCGGAGGCTAAACAGAAAAAGAGAGTAGTACTTTTATAGCCCAGTTTTTTTGCTATTACTATTAATTTTTTAAAATAAACTGACAAAATTATCATCAAAAATTAAAATTGGAAAACAGTTCGACACTCGCAGTGATATCGCTTCAAACCACATTAATCCAGTTTTTCCGTTTTTTATTTTCATTTTTAATAAGGTTCAAGAAATTACCAGGCCAACGCTCATTCATACACCTCTTCTACAATTTACGTTAAATACATTGGATTTAACCGAATATATTCGACGATTGAATTTGTCAGTACCAAAATACTATTTTTCTTTCTTCATTTTTTTTTAAATAACCTTTAGTTTCCTGGCATCATAACTCTAGAATTTTGCTGCAGTAAGGAAAGTATTGTAATAAGCCAAAATATGGGGAATGGTTTTTTTTGCATTTCTCGATGTTTCATGGGCAAGAGAACTCAAAAAAAAAATAGAGGGGAAGGAAATTTTCGCACGTATGTAAGTACGTGTATTGACATATTTGAAGCTTAATAAATTTTGACCAGATAAACCAATAAAAATTTGGTGCAAAGACTCGTAAATTTGAGGCAATTTAATAATAAAAGATTTGAACCAATATTTCCAAGGGGTGGGTTACATCACTTTTTTACAGTTTTCTCAAAATTCTTCAAAAGATTTTCGGCCTTCCCCAAAAATCGATAATAACTGTCTATAAATTGTAGCATATATTTTAACCAATCTTTTTTTATGTCTTCCTAGTAGTAGTGCAAACAATCGCCGAAAAAAAATACTTTGGGAGCCAAATATTGGAGAGCAAGTCAAAATTTAAAAATATAATATTTTGAACTTTTTAAATGTTTTATGGTTTATTTACACTATTATTGTAATATTATAATAAAATTTCATCATAATTCACTTCCATCCCCGAAAAAGAAATCTTAACGTAACGTTTTATTGATTGTACATTTTTCACTGGAATTTTGTTAGATTATTCCATTTCACAGTATAAAGAGAGACAAATCAAAAACTTTCTTAGGAGGTGAATTTTGGAGGTAAGAAGCAGCAAAAAGTAAAAAAAAAAAAAAATATTGAATGGTTATTTTAATTTTATGCAATTTTTAGTTTGTATTTAACAAATTTTCAATATTTTGGAGTTGTGTTTTGTAGCACAGTACTAAATTATAAATAAATCTAAAAATACATAAAAAAAATAAATTAGATGTTTTTAATTTACCTTCTTTTCTAATGATGTAAAAAATTATTTTTCATTATTCGATTTTATATTTTTGATTATTTTAATTTGCGACAAGATGAATTTTTATTTTTTAATTCTTAACCAATTCACCAAAAATGTAATCCAATTTAATGAAATTAATATTTTTAATGTAACAGAATGTTTTAAAAAGGACAAACAAAATTATATTTACGTTTTGCCTTATCATTACTCTGGATCTATATTACGGTAAAAAAAAACTTTTATCCACCAGCGCAATTATATAAGGAGGAAGTAAGCTGTTTAATTCAGTCTATGACGAATTAGCATTTTAAACAAATAACACATACTTAAATTAATTAAAGTAACAATTTTAAAAAAATATTTACTTTAAATCTGCTTGAATTATTAATAGTATTTAATAATTCAACCAAATAGATATACATTAATTACACTTTAATAATGAAATATTTTAACATGTAAAAAACATTGAAAGTAATAACATAAGATATATAACAAAGTTAAATTGAAAAATACTTTTCTAAAAGATAAATGAATCGAATACAACAGAGTTATTTAGTTATGTAGGTTGAAAAGGGACCAAACCGCAAGGTTAGATAATTTAAGGCTATAAGCACACTTGTATCGGATGGTATGTGGAATGAAATCCCAAAATTGCTCCTGCTGGAATCTGGGCTTCGGATACTGAACAACATTTTCAACTCGTGTCTCCGGTACAGAAAAGATAAACTTTTAGATAAATCAAGTCTTAAATACGCCATTAAGCTTTATTTTCAAAATAAAATTTCGTCTAGTAATAGAAAATTAAATTACGTTTAAATGAATAAATATTTAAATATTATAATTATTTAGCTGTAATAATTTTAAATTTTTTTATAAGTATAATATTTACTCTTCAAAAATGACGGATGAGTTTAACGGTTAAGATATTGGTAATTTTTTTGTTTTTGTTGTACTTTTGTTGATTTTTCTATCTCTGAGGATTCTGTCCCTACACGCTTTACAGACCTTTCAAAAAATAAATAAGTTTTTTATATTATGAAGGAGACATAAAGAAAACAATTGATATTTATTTATAATATATGGGTATCCTGTAATACAGTAGTATGTAAACTAAACCGGAAAAAACAAATATTTTATTTATATTCATTCACCGATTAAAAACACACAAAATTATTTCCTTTATAGGATGAGGTCGTAATTAATATTGAAAAATGAAATCTTTATTTTAGTTGAAAATTATCTTCCATCAATATTGGACATAAAAATCTAACCGTTATTGACGACCTGATGTGAGACGTGAAATAGAATAACAATTTTTAAGAATTACAAGTATTCTATGCTAAGCTTATTTGGAAAAGTGAGGTTTAAGGGGTTTCCCGTTGCCTTCTTATCTTACCTGAATATCCTCTTTTTTCTGTTTATTTTCGAAACCACTAGAAAGTATTAATTCAGAGGATGAATGAAGATGATATGTATGAATGTAAATGAAGTTTAGTCTTGTACAGTCTCAGGTCGACCATACCTGAGATGTGTGATTAATTGAAATCAAACTACCAAAGAACACCAGTATCTAAGATCTAGTATTCAAATCCGTATAAAAGTAACTGCCTTTACTAGAATTTGAACCTTAGAACTCTAGACTTCAAAGTCAGCTGATTTGCGCTGACGAGTTCACCAATAAATCAAGCCGATGGTTTATTCGAAAATACTCTTTTCTCTTTTCTTTTGTTTAGCCTTCGGAACCATGTAAGGTATTACTTCAGAAGATGAAAACTTAACTGAGCTATCGCTGAGATCATACCTTAGACGTTAGGACGACCATCAGTTCAGTTTGTACCATCGAAAAAGATTGCAGCAATTTAAAAAAATACTATCTCAGAAACTACTACAGGTAATCAACGAGTATTTTTCTAAAAATTCACCAACTCAAAAAGTTTTTTACATACCTTATAATGTCTCTATACGAGATCCGTTGGTGGCTCTGCAAACAACCAGCCGATAATAGACTGCTGCCCAGATCTGCTGGATCATCGCAGGCGTAACTGTGGCGATAGCAACGGTAATCAATAGGCTCATCATCTTGTTAGAACATTACAGAAACGATACTTTCTTATTCAATTTGCTCAACTTGGGGGAAAACACCTCCACACTTTAACATAGGCATTCGACACGCTCTCAATGAAAGATTCCGTAATCGTTGGATTGGTAGGGCCGGTCCTGTGCTTTGGCCTCCTATAAACCCAGATTTGACACCCTTAGAAGTTTTTCTATGGGAATACGTTAAAAACAATGTCTACAGTGAAAAAGTCAGGGAATTACAACATTTAAGACAAGAATCATCGCTGCTATTGCCACGGTTACCTCTCCGATGATCCAGCAGAACGGAGCAGACGTGGATTATCAGCTGGATGTTTACAGAGCTCATTTTGAAACATTATAAGGTGCGTAAAAAACATTACTACAAACATTTGTAAAGATTTTTAACAACTTGTTTTATACTTTTTAGTCATACATCATTAATCGGTGCTTAATTAGTAGATTAATTTGGATTTTTAAACTTCACATAGCCGTTTTGCAGATTTTGCAATTTTTTACAACCGTACCCTTAATTTACTCTCGTACAGGAGGATATTTGCAAAAATAATGATTGAACATTGTATTCTCACCCGACCTTAGTATCTGTGCAAAATTTCATTAATGAGAAATATCAGGAAGTTTGTTAAATTAAGGATGCAAGATTTTAGGACAAACATGAAAAATAAATTGAAAAAACATTGCGAGTTAAAATAAAACAAGTAAAAACTTTTTGAGTTGGTGAATTTAAAAAAAAAATACTCGTTTGATTTTCTCTAGTACTTTCTGAGAGAAACGACTTTTTTTAATTGCTGCATCCTTTTTCGATGACTTTGTATTATGCCTAATAACTCGAATCGATAATAAAGATTTTGAATTGCAAATATTACTCAAAAAATTAATAATTTTAGCGTAATTACTACTGGAAGAATATGTGCGTTAATTCTAGGTTAATTAGAACGTAATTACCATTACTTTATAGGTATCACGAAATTTTCATTTCATTTCGTTGTATTACACAAGTCCCTTGACTTAACAGAGTCTCCAGAAAAAAGTTAATCGCTGTTATATTAATTGGAACAGTAAATTAAAATATAAAAACCCTTGTTTATTGAGTAATATAATTTAAAGATTTATGTAAAGATAAATTGGACTGCCGGCTTGATACTGCGATCACGGACTGAGTTTCAACATAATTGATAAAGATAAGCAAGAGTTTTATGGAGATAAAAAAATCCAAATTTTAAGAGACTGGGGCAGAAGTATTCTGGAAATAAATTTCATTTTACACCTGCTCCTGTAACTTATTTTACGGCAATGGAACTATCCATCAGCGTGAAAAGATCCATTACTTGATTCTATCAATAAATTGGTAAATTTTAGTACAACAGTAATAACGTTATCAAGATAGTAAAATTTGTCATTTTATATAAAACAGTGAAAATCGAATAACATAAACACCTGGGACTCTCTACGAAGTAGAAATTTAAAACCTATCAGAAAGCTTATATAAACTTTTATACTAGTACACTTTTTCTAAATTAATGCATTAAAAATTTCATCAAAATATAAATTCGTTATTTAAATCTCCATGAAATACCCTTAATAAGGTTTCTTACATCCCTCGGATAGTTTCAACTGATTTCGTCGTGTATTTCTAAACTTACAACATAATCAAATCTAAAATTTTATATATCTCGTCAAATAGATATCGTTATTAAGTAAAAAAAAAAAAACACAATTAATTATATAATAGTTTCTTATTTAAATTAAGAAATTCTAAAAAATATTTACGAAGTGATACGAATGAACCAACTTTAGGATTCATAGTTGCAGCAATCAAATAAAAACCTGGCGGGTTATTACGGATATAATTTTGTATTATATCCGTATTTAAAATTAAAAAAGTTTTTTAAATCTTTTCTAAAGATTTTCTTATTGTATAGGATTTTTACTTCCTTGTACGAAGTAAAGAAAGTATTGTGATCGCGAAAAATTTCGGTTTTCAGATTTCAAAGGAAATCTCCATTTTTATTAGTTTCGGCGTGAGGTCTGTACGTATGTATGTATGTATGTATGTATCTCTCTCGCATAACTAAAAAACGATTAGGGGGGATAAAAACAGATGAACTCAACAAAAAAAAAATCAATATGTTTAAATTAAAAAAATTATTCGAACCGTTGAGAGCCTTCCCCTTGTAAAAACCAAATATTTCATTAATTAAAGTTTTATTGGGTTATAACTTTGGAACCAATTAAAATAAGGATCACTAATGAAATATCGTTAAAATCCTTCAATGAGGACTTATTACTGCAGTTAAAAAAAGATCCAAAATCAATTTTTTTTAGATTTTGGGATTTTTTGGAGACTTTTGGTTCAGTCGATTATAATAAAAGTGGGAGGAATACAACTAGGTGTTATATCGCTCCTAAATCCAAAATTTCAACAACCTACGGCTAATCGTTTATGAGTTAGGCGAAATACATACGTACATACGTACAGTCGTCACGCCGAAACTAGTCAAAATGGACATTTCTGTTGAAATCTGAAAACTGAAATTTTTTGCGATAACAATACTTTCTTTATTTCTGCTAGGAATTAAAAATATATTTTCATAGTAGCAGGTTGAAACAGTAAAAAAATAGAAAACAATAAAACTAATTTATAGTGGATTCATTTTATTAACCATCAATCCTCATATAAAGATACAATATATTATATAAATCCTAATAACGTCTCATTTAGAAAAGCAAAAAAAAGTCAAGTCAAGTTTTAAAGTTAAAATAATCAAAATTGAGAAAGAAAGAAAATTATAAAAATACAATTATAAAATAAATTTACTTTACAATATCTGTTTTAATGGAAATTATTTTGCAATATTAATATTATTTATTATTATAATGTTTTCATGATTTTAATAAAATTTTATTTTATTGTAATTTTTCAATATTATTATAATTTATTACATGAAAATATTAATAATCTTATTTAAGTTGAGATCGTATCGAATTATTTAATTTTATTCGGGAGGAAATGAAATTAGTTTTTTATCTACTTGTAAAAAAAACGAATAATGATACTGATTTCTCAATCCATTTCAAAATGATGGCCACGTAAACTTTTACAGCACAGATCAATGTATTCATTTGATAAATAACAAAAGATACACTGGGAATTAGTTTTTATTTACATTTACAACAATGACTTGTTATTTATAATATCTTTTTCTTTTCTTTTTCCTGTTTAGCCTCCAGGAATTATCGTTCAGAGGATATTACTTCAGAGGATGATATGTATGAATGTATATCAAGTGTAGTTTTGAATCTCAGTTCGACCATTCCTGAGATGTGTGGTTAATTGAAACCCAACTACCAAAGAATATCGGTATCTATGATGTAGTATTCAAATCCGTAAAAATAACTGACTTTACTAGGACTTACAATATCTGTTTTAATGCAAATTATTTTTCAATATTAATATTATTTATTATTATAATATTTTCATGATTTTAATAAAACTTTATTTTATTGTAATTTTTCAATATTATTATAATTTATTACATGATAATATTAATAATATTATTTAAGTTGAGATCGTACCGAAATATTTAATTTTATTCGAGAAGAAATGAAATTAGCTTTTTTTATCTAGACTGAATCACTTCGAAAACTTTTGCCATAACTTTGATTTATGAACAGATTTCAATAAATAAGGTCTCATTTTCTTTGTAATAAAATGATTAACATCTTTTGGTATAACATAACATCTAAATAAATCAGCGGTTACAAAGATATTAACAATTAAAAAATTTACATGGTTGCTATTTTGAAATCGATTAAGAAATCAGGTTCATTATTTTATACAAATAAACCTCTAGTAAACAAAATTTCAGCTCGATAAAATTAACCATTCCTTAGAAAAAGTTTTTGTTGAAAAATAAATTTTTGTTGAAATAACATTTTTTTTGTTCATAAAATGTTTTTTCTTTATTTCGATAAGAGGGACCATCCGCTGAATTTTTAAAACAGTTTTAATAAATAGATATTTATTTTACTAACTACAAGATATTTATTTTAATAAATAGTATTTCTTATATATTACTTTAACGTGAAGATAACTGACACGCACGAATACATGTTTTATTAAAGCCCAACCGTTTTTAAGATAGGTATCACCTTATCGATTGATATCTCCTATCCTTTTTAAAAAACTTATTAGAACCAATCAATTAAAATAAAACCGAATAAAATTTGATAACCTCAATTATAGAAATTTTAGACTCTCAAGGTCCTCCATACTTCTAAAAACCGAGACGATCATACTTTATCGATGTCAATACTTTTCCTATGATCCATTTAAATAAAATGATTAGTTAATAAATACGATTTAATAATTCGATGTTTAAATTAATATGTATAGTTTAATTAATAATATGTAAAAAAAAAAATAATAATTTATTGACATCACTTTTCGAAGTCTAAAGTTTATTTGAAGTTTCTAATTTAGTAAATTATAAGTGGACCATCAGAATTCCAATTCAAAAGTTGCTTTCATTGTTTCTTGAAAATCCAATTAAAAAGTTTTATACATCGATTGACCATATTGTTCTCCATATAGGAATCGACTAAACTTTTTCCGTACAATTATATATAGGGATTCAGTCAATACATAATTGGATAAATATACTGTTACAATACTATATAATGTAACAATGACTTGATTAAAATGTGTAAAAAAAAAATCGCTTAACATAGAGTGAAACCTAGCGAAAAGTTAATTAAAAAAAGTAAATTTTGAAAAGAAATCACTTGATGTAGAATAAGTAATAAGCTTTATCATAAAAAAGATTATATTTTGTATCGAATTATAAAAGATTTTGTATTATAATATAAACCTAAACTACAGTCAGAATATATCTTCTGTAATAAAACAGGTCCTTCTTAAACAATGTGTGTTTTGAAAAAAATCAAAAATATAAATCAGTTGAAGAAATACTGCCTATACAGTTGAAAGAATTAACCGGAAAAATTGCCACTTCAAATGGAAATTTAAGACTAATTAATTAGTTTTTAATTTATACGCAAAGTTTTGTACAAGGTATATTTATTCTCTTGAGATTTCATTGTTCTTTAAAAGGAAGTGTAGTTAGTGGGTCAATTACTATTTTTACTGAATTTTTAAAATATTTCTAAAGTTTGTATAGCTGACTAAACTTACTGTAATCCTGAAAAAATGCCTGTAAGAAAAGTGAGAAAAACTTGTTAATTATTTTTTGTTGGTTTTTCAAAATTATTCTAGGTAGATGTATACAATTAATAGCCGGAATTTTTGTTTTTTAAAAATTATTTTATTTAGCCCTTTTTGGTAATTGCATAAATTTACCATTCAATAATCATCTAGATACTATACTGGTATACGTTTTTATAAGTGAATAAAATAATTATTAAAAAACAATAAACTCTACTACTAATTGTACACATCTTCCTGGAATAATTATGAAAAACGAATGATAAATAATTAAATAAGTTTTTCTGTCTCTTCTTTCAAGCATTCTTTCAGGATACACCCTGATCTCCTAGGGGAAGACACCCTCCAACTACTCCCTCCGTACCTAGCCCTGACGGGCTTTACCAGAGGTCACCTTTTAAACCTTGGCATGACATCACTCAGTCGTACAAAATAAAGTAATCAGGAATAAGACCAAGCAGCACCTTAGATTCCCTCCGTAAACCGTTCTCCAGCCAAATAGTTAAAAAATTCAGCCCGGTGCTTCAAGTTTTGACTGATGTCAAGCGTTGCACCGACGGTATCCAGTCGACAAATTACTGTGGTGGCCTCCAGATCATATTTGGGGCACTTATCCAACAAATGGAAAGGATCGTCCTGCACCCTACACTGCGGGTAGTGACCCGAATCCATCAGGCCGAACCCAGCCAGCCCCTGAAGACCCCGTGACCGGTAAGAAACTGAGTTACGTACTTGTTAGGGAAAACCTATGAGTCGCCGAGCAAGCTTCTAATGTCTGAGAAGAGATGTTGCGTACATCGGCCTTCAATAGTCTCATCCTTTTGGGATGCCATATATCATAACCGTGTTGCTCGATATCCCGAATCTTTCCGGAAGTCAACTCACCCAACTTCCTAGCAACATACCGCTCCTGTCTCTCAAAAGCTAGAATATCAACCGGTTTCCCTTTCGCAATCAGCAAGACCGCCTCCCGTGGAATCGTCTGGTAACTACCCGTTACCGTCAACAGTAATAGTCGTTGGGCTCAATATTATATCTCTATAACTACGGAATTTCATCCTCAGGATAAAGTAAATTAGTCAGCGATGTGAAATTTAATATCACTTCAACATTTTATATTGAATTCGGGTGCCTTTTAGTCTTAACAAAATTGAGGCCAATGATGTTAAATTTAAACATATAGCCTAACATCTCATACAGCCTACACTGACGCCCGACAATAACCTATAACCTATAACACACTTAGAGTATGCTAACCCACCGCGTTGGTCTACTGGTAAACTCGTCACGAAAATCAGTTGATTTTGAAGTCAAGAGTTCTACGGTTCAAATCCTAGTATAGGCAACTGCCTTTAAAAATCCGTATAAAAGTAGATACTTTTATACGGATTTGAATACTAGTTCGTGGATACTGGTGTTCTTTGGTAGTTCGGTTTCAGTTAACCACACATCTAAAGAATGGTTGACGTGAGACTGTACAAGAATATACTTTATTTACATTCATATATATATCATCCTCTGAAGTAATACTTTATGGTGATTCCAAAGGCTAAACAGAAAAAGAAAAGTGAGTTATAGGTTAATTTTGAAATTACGTGTAAAAAATATTAAATGGTTGCCGTATTTGTAGGGTTTCACAGCCCAAAATTATTTACGTCAAAAGGTTTGTTTTTCAGTGTTTCAGAACCTTATCCCTTCCATTTAATATGTTTCAGATTTCCCGCACGAAGGATTGAGAGTGTGTTAGTCTCGCACCAAAAAATAGATAATTCAGAGAAGTAGAAGAATTTGCTAAATTTAATTTTTGTGTGTGTACAATTGAAAGATGATTTAAAGGTTCCCATAATTTATTAATGTACTGTATGTGTGTATATATATATATACATTGTATAAATTACGTTATATATATATGTATACGTATATATATATATATATATATACATTTATTTATTTATGTAACACCAGGTTATAGAGTAACAGCGCAGTGACAATATGTCAGTATTCTGCAAATATACCAAGGCATCTGTTCGTAGTCTGAAGTTTAAGTGTAAAGGTACCAGTAAAGGTGTAGTTTTGAAAAGACTCAGGCCAACCAATCCTGAGACGTACGGTTAATTGAAACCCAACAATCAAATATCACCGGTATCCACTGTCTAGCATTCAAATCCATATAAAAACACGTAGCTGCCTTTACAAGGACTCGAACCTTAGAACTTTCAACTTCAAAAATCAGCTGATTTTGCGAAGTCGAGTTTAACCACTAAACTAACCCAGCGGTGATATATATATATATATATATATATAAAATTTTTTTAAATTTTTTTATGATCAGATGTCACAAAATATTTTACATGTTAGGTGTTTACATTTTTTTTTTATATTAGCAACTGTAGATAGGAGAATCCTATTTGTAATGGTGATCGTAAAATATATTCAGAATAATCTTACGATATCAAAATAAAATAATGGAAATTAGATTGAAACAAAATACTCTTAATATTACTTTAAGTAAGAATAATAATACAAAACCGAAATGATTTACTCTTTAATACGAGAAGAAAAAAAGAAGAGAAACAACAAACATTTGTTGGCAAAGCTCCTCAGTAGTAATTTGCATCAGAGCATCCGAAGAAGGGAGACAAAATTAGCTCTCTCACTCTCTCTCTCTCTCTCCGTAACATTTCTTCCATAGAGTTAAATACTTTATCGAGCAAATAATGTTTTAAGGTTTTAAATACCTAGTTTTAATTTGTTTATATCACTGGGTAGGAGATTATGATAAATAACTATATTAATATAGGGACTGTTACATTGAACTAAAGTTTAATTGTTTGCCCGAAAACAATTTCAAAGAATTGTGTCTTTGTTTCTTTCGTCGAATTTTTGTTGTTAAAAAAACTGTATGTGTTTACAAGTGCACTGTACACCTACACATTTCAATTTACATTAACAATTTTTTTTTAATACAGTGAACGTTATATGAATTTTATTTACCCTGAAATTTCTTTATTTAATTTAATTTAGATGCCGTTATAAATCTACTGAATAATTTTTTAAATAATTTTAATATTTTCTTTAAAGTCGATTTTGTAAAATAATTTATAAAGTAAAATACCTTATATTAATAAATAAAAATGAAAAAAAAACGTTTCAGGGAAAGTTTATATAAAGATTACATCTGTAATCAATTTTTACGGTATTCACGGTAACTCTGACCTGATTTCCAATTTCCTTCTAAGGTATAGTTGTTAAGCTTATTAATATATCGTTGCTATATTTGACGCAACACTTTATAAAGGATGATGAAGGATACAAACAAATTCATTTTTTTCATCGTGTTTTAAACCATTATGTTTCAAATTTTCCTTTTAGGAATTTATTTAAAATAAATCTAAATAAATTTTTCTTCAAAATAATTCGCAGATATCCCATTTTACTTTTTATATTAGTTACAATAATTATGCAAAGCATAAACAATGCGATATTGAAATGATTCAAGGTTTTTAAATCTATAACCATTAAATAATCATCATACAATATATTTTATTCTGTGATGAGTTATGATTTTTTTTTAAACTGATTTTCTAAAAATATTTTGTTAATTATTAAAGTTATTAAAGATTATTAAAAAACTGATGTAGACACCACATGACTTCCTTGTACGCCTATTAAATTACATAAACACATTTTTGCTGCACTTCTTTTAAATTTATTTCATTTGAAAGTGAGATACGAACCTCCAATTCTTCTTTAATAAAGTGGACAGTAACACAATTGATAAAATATTCGTTTTTATTAACATCAAATATTTATGTAATTATTAAATCAGCAATCTTACCTGAAATATTAGGATAGATAAAAGACCCTTTATTACTGTCTAAATAAATGTAAATATAATATCTACATATACTATGTTTTTTAAATTATTATGATGTAGCCATCAACAAAATGAAACAGGAGAAGGTTACTAAATTTTTTAGCGATATTTATAATGAAGTAGACTGAAACAAATGCATAATTAAATTATTAATTATTAAGTATTAATGTAGAAGAATGGAGGACCAAGTAAGTTCAAATCGGAACACCAATTTGAACTATATTGCGTGTGTGAATAGTACACTGTTTCCGTGTCATCATCACAAAATACTAACACGCAAAATTCAATTATATTCAACAATAATAATAATAATCAGGTGATTCACCAAATCTAATGTGGACACTACAAAACTTCCTTGCACGCCTATTCAATTACATATACACATTTTTTTAAATGAAAAGTACATAAAATTTTATTTCATTAATAAGTTCTGATATTTTTTCATATTTTTTTTTTTTTACAATCGGAGGATAACAATTATTAATAATTCCATATATTATTTAAATTTAAAAAATAAATTTTTACATAAAAAGAGATAAGTCGAATTTGGACCGATGTTCCTTCCCCTTGTAAGATCCCAATATTTCATTAATTAAAATTTTATTTGGCTGTAACTCTAGAACCAATGAAAATAAGTACCACTTATGATATATCGCTGAAAAGCTCTCAATAAGGGAGAGGGATTTATTAATGCAGTTAATAAAAACTCCAAAATCCAAAAATTTAGATTCTGGGCTTTTTTGGACACTTTAGGTCCAGTCAATTGCAATCAAAAGGAGAGGTGCACAACTACATGCTACAACAGTCGTAAATCTAAAATTTCAAAATCCTACGGCTAACAGTTTTTGAGTTATGCGTGATACATATGTACGTACATACTTCACGCCGAAACTAGTCAAAATGGATTCAGTGATGGTCAAAATGGATATTTCCATTGAAATATGAAAACCGAAATTTTTTGCGATCATATGACTTCCTTAACTTCGTACTTGTACTTCGTACAAGGAAGTAAAAATACAATTTCGAATTTCTGTTTAAGAATTGAAATTGTAAATTCCAGTCATCATCTTAAACAAATAAATTTTTTTTGGTCTCAAAATAAAATTTAAATCTGTTACAATATTAAAGAAGCCATAAATAGATATGATCACATACTATCACATGTAGAGAGACTTCCAACGAAGATCTTCAAAGATGACGTAATATTTCATACGAAACATTAAATGTGAGTATACAGATACAGTTAAGGCAGAAAACAGTACCATTGGTAGCTCAACATATGACTGAAACAATCATAAGGGTTAATAAACAAGAGAAACGATGAAACACTGAGGAAAATAAAATTGAGAATACATTTAAAATTAACAACAGAATAATAATTAAAATTGAAGGAAGTGAAATAATGAATTGATTGGTCACACTCGGTTGATTCAGTTCCAACTCAAATCACGTTTTAAACCAAGTTCCAACACATGGAATAGTTTTGATTTTTCTAACGTTTTCATTATTGTCTAGAAAGTTAAATAGCTAAATGATATTAGTATAGACCTAAACTCAAATGTTTCCTAACATTTTTTTGCTTTCTTACATGGCATATAAAAAATGTTATGTAATCGACTAAATGTTCGATTTTGAAAATTTCATTTGGAAAATCAAAGATTAAAAATATTTTTATATATATATATATATATATATAACTATATATAGCTGATTAAGGTTTTCAGAGGTCTATAAAACCTCTCCTTTTTCAGATTTCTATCCAAAACTTATTAGTATTTATACCCAGTACAAAAAGAACCTTGGCAAAATTGAAGATTAACTTAAACACAAAAACACACATGCGAGCGCGAACAGGTTTTTCCCCATGATATTTAATGATTACTCTAGGTAAGAGATAAAACAATAAAAATGGAGATTTATTTGGCACAAATACCAATTTTTCTTCACGTATCACACAACATAAGAAACCGGAAAGTAAAACACCTAGATGTATGTGCAATGGATCCCCAACAGAGAGAAATCAAAGTATTTAAAAAAAAAATTAAATTTTTTTAAATATATATAAAAAACAAAAGTGTATATATATACACAAAACCTAAAGTTAGTAAAATAAAATTTAGTAAATGCTCCAATTTTAGAACGATTTACTTTTCAGTTTTAGACTACCATTTCTGGGTCTATCATAACCCACTTTTGAAACTAGCCAATAAAAATATTATACGGTCGCCATATTAGTAAGGATGTCATAGCCCGAAGATTTTCACCTAATTTTTTTATTCTCACAACAGGGATTTTTCACAACTCAACCCTTTCAATTTAAAAATTTTATCTGCTCTCTTGCATGGGGGTCCCTCTATGTGCTTAAGATGTGGTGGTCTCATATAGAAGACTTGATCATTTTGAGATAGGAGTATTTGCTAAATTTCATTATTCTTATAATTTCATTATTATGTTTTGAGGTTGAAGAGATATCTAAGAGTTCCCACAATTTATGAATACTACTTCGTATATACAAGTTTTAGAATGCGTTTACTAATAAATGAACTTCTCATTATTAAACCAGCAATAACATTATGCAATTTGCATTAATCTTCATTCAAAAAGAGAAGATTATTTATCTAGCTATATTTTAAGTTTCTTTTCATAGTTTTCCCATAATTAGGTGGGATTTTACAACTGAATGCTTTTCGTGACGTCAATATATCAGAGGGATGTTTTATGGAATCTTTAGTATGTATTTATTTCTTATGAATATTCCGGAAGTATCCCAAGCAGATTTTTGGGATTTGGGGCCCGCAAGCAGCCGTATCCCTTGTTCGTGACGTGTGAGCGAGGTGTAGTATTGTACAGACTCAGGTGTGTATACCTGAGATGTGTGATAAATTGAAAGCAAACTACCAAAGAACGATCGAGAATTCAAATCCGAATAAAATAAACTACTTTTATTAGTTTTCGAAGCTAAGAACTCTCGATTTCGAAATCAGCTGATTTACGATGACGAGTTTTTTTTTACCACCGCGCTGATCTTAGGTTGGTTTTAGTATGTGAAAAAATGCAATGCCTGACCGAGATTCGAACTCGAAATCTTTCAGATGAAGGAAAAGAGATTCTACCGCTACAATAATACTAATTACAATAATGGCAATGTATAAACAGTCTAAAACTGCATGTAGAAGTCGAATTTTCTTCAATCAATCGATTAGATTATAGTTGCAATCCAGAGATCCTGGGTTCGACTTCCAGCCAGGCATGACACATTTCATACGTTACAAATCTATATTCTCACAGGACAAAATGATCAAAGAGGTCGAAGCCCGTCACCACAAAAAAAAAATTAGCTAAGTATAATAACAATATTTATTATTAGTATTTATGAAATAATAATGGTTTAAACAAAAAGGGGGTATGATTACGTGGAGAAAACGTTCAGTATTATTTTTACCTCTTCCAGTTTCATACAGCTTAATCAAACAAAACCTTTTACTTGTTAATCTTTCTTAATAATAGAGCTTCATTTACCGTTAAATATTCAAAAATGACATTTACAAACAGATACAAAGCTAAATGAGTGTCTGTTTCAGACATTTAGTTATTTGATAGAATGTTATTAAGCCAGAAAAAAAGGAATAAAACACATGTTTTTTTATTTTATTTTATAAAGAAGTACAGAAGTACTACAGCCTTTTTCAGGCCTTAGCTAAATACCTATATAAAATTATTTTTAAAATGCTTTATTTTTTTTTTAACAATTATATTTAAAAAAATGGTATATTACGTTAAACCGCGTTAAATAAAAATTTTCGCGAATTCGAACTCAAAAAGATTTTTTCGTTCCTCGGTATTGTGAAATATTATACTACTTCAAACATATTTGTATAAATAAATTGATATTTATTAATTTATTTAATAAATATCAAGGTAATAAATAACAAACTTATTCTAATTCATAAATCCATTACATTATTTATAATATTTACCTTTAAATCCAGATTTAATATTTACCTTTGCCTTTAAATCGAGAGACTACAAAAAAGGAAAAAAAAACTGTTTTCCTTCCCAGCCTTTAAGGGGCTTGAATACGACAAAACACAGTAACAAAGTAGCCTCTTAGCCTATCTAACAGACATTATATTGTATGAAAAATTTTCCAACCCTTTGAATAAATTTTAAGTTACATTACCATGAAGTCTATGTATCTTTCTGCCTCTTTGACCCATTGTGACCGAAATTAAATATCATCAATGCCCCATATACAGAAATCATCGTACAAAATTTCATCCAACCGGTAAATCCAGTCTGGAGGTATAAAATAAAAAACAGGCCTATATATGTACATACATACACATTCTAGAAATTTTTCAAAACGTCAAAATTTTATTTTTTGTTTAGATGATATCATGAAACCTCAACATCTCCAAAAATCAACGATATGCAAAATTTGACCCGATTAGGGTACTTTCCAGGCTATGTAGTATAATGTAGAGCTACAAGGGAAAGTAAAAAATGAAAAAAAATTCTTTATTTGTTCAACACTATTACTGGGTAAATTTTTTGAACCATATTTAATGAAACTTCTATCTCTAAAAAAAATTATTTTTAATAACTTCCGTGTCTTGAAACTGTTATCTGGAAACCCACAACAACTCATTTAGTTTGAAACTCAGTTCAACTTATAGAATTTCCATTATAAGATCACAAATAGATAAAAGAATTTAAAAATGTTTATACTAAAGATTTTAATTTGGATTTGTATTTTAATAATTATATAATTAGTTACTTTATAGATACTACAAAATATATAATTTCAAATAATTTTTCCATAAAAGTTAAACACTATCTCGTGATTCAATGTATGCAGAATTAATTTAAGTATTAGCATACACGCCTATAACATACAAGATTTGGGTAGATAAATATAGTTGTGTGTATATATGTACGTACATGTGTGTACACGAGCAAGGACTTCATGAATAGTATCTTAATTATAAGTTGTATGTAGTGAAACAAGCTCAACATCCAACATTTAATTCTGAATAATGCATCAACTAACTAGTCGGTCAGGTGAAGAGTTGTCATTAGTAAAGTATATATATATATATATATATATATGTTAGATAAAGGTTAAAAGTTAATTTACATGGCAAATTTATGAAAATCTCCTAACGAATATATGTTTTTTAAACTTTCTTTAACATTATAGTCTTCAGTATAAATGTCATATAGAAAGATAAAAAAAAAAAACAAGACTTTGGAAAAGTTGTGAATTTAAATGAAAAGGACTATTATATACTTTTAATTAGATCCTTTAAATGCAGAAATAATTTTTAAAAGTTTATAAAATATTTTTAAGATGTATCTAATTTTGAAAGGGCAGAAAAATAAATAAAATATTTACCAGTATAAAAAAAAATCAGGTATTCACAGATTTATTAAGTAGATTATTTGTCCCGGTAGTCCTTACCGGTGTAGAACATGTAAAGCATCTAAGGTATATAAATGACGCTAATCAAGAGGTGTTCACTCCGAGATTAATTATTTCTATTAAACCAAGTCTTTGCGGTGATCAGAATGAAGATGTTGCAAGTATATTATCACTTATATCTTCGAGGGCTTGACGGGCTACATAAAAGTATATTCCATTACAATGAAGAAAACGATGGGAAACTGTTTCAATTCTAAGTTATTCTAGTAACATTACTGAAGGATGCTTTTTATACTTAAGAATATCCATGCCAGTTTTGTAAGCGTTTTATACGCCATATTACTGTAGTTAAAACTTTTAAATCGTCTCACGTTTTATTACATAGATATTTTATTAGAGTACCTTGATGACAGAGTATTGATACTGTTCAGCTCTCGTTATACATTCATTGTGATATTGAAAATCCCTGTTTTATACCCAAATGAGTGTATAGTTTTAAATTAAATAACGTTATATCGACCTATCTTTGGTCGTACAACGTTCAGTCGATGGAACTATATTAGATACGGACGGTTTAACACTTAAATTACGAAACTGACGTATCTTGAGAAAATATAATCATTAAATAAATAACAATATATTATTATAAAACCGAGGGAAAAGTTCCTACGATATTTCCTGAAATTTTTACGCATTTACGTGGAGTTTAAAATGTTAATTATTAACAATAACATAAAGATAAAAATATATATTTGTGTTTAAACAACGTCTTTAGAATATTTGATTTACCGATAAAAACTAAAATATTTATAGTCATGTGGTAACGTTAACTCTTATAAATTATTGAAATATACTTAAAATACCTTAAATATTTTAAGCAATTCAACAAAATATAATCCTTCAGAAGTTAAAAAATTTAGCTACTCTTCTGATAAAGGTAGAAAATTATTTCCACCGTAACTTAGCATTTAGAAATTAATTTATATTGATAAATTACAACGAAGAGATTATTTAATTGATCGTTAGAATATATAACGATTAATGAATACAATAATACCTTTGTTTATATATATATATATATATATATATATATATATATATACATATATGTATAGAGTGACGCAGAGATGTATACCAATTTTGTAATGAAAAAATCACTGTTACTATTTCTCCAACCTGTAATTTTTTTGTCGTAACATGTGTGTGAACTAATGCCATATATTTTTCCATTTACTTCAGCGAATATGCCTGAGTGGTCAATGCAGTGGAATACCGCGTGTTTACGTACAATGCGTATGTGAAAAGCGGCGATTCCAATTTCCAGGCCAGGTTCAGAGGTATTCCTTGGACCCCTCGATCTCCCGACCTGCACTATGTGCGACTTCTTCTTGTGGGAGTACTCAAAGGAGCGGGTGTACGTCGAGAAACCTCGTTCAGTACAGCAACTGAAGACAAGTAGTCGTAGGGAAGTGCAGCAGATCATGCAGGAGACACTGGAAGGGGTGTGGATCAGCTTATTTTTTCGACTTGAAAGACGAATAGGGAAGATGGTCATCACCTTCCAGATGTAATTTTTGCCACCTAACATAAATGGCATCTGTTTCTCCACATGTTCCAGCCAACATTATAAAGTTTGCTGAAAAATTACCTTTGTCGTGTTAATTCCAAAATGGGTATATACAAGTCTGTGTCACCCGAATAATATAATTAATTAAATGAAATTAAAACGCTCGAAAAATTTATATATATATGTTATATGTATTTATATGTTAAATGCAAAAAAATAGTAAATTTCATTGTTACTCCATTTTAACTCTTTAACGTCGGAATTTAAAAAAAATTCCTTTCTTAGTTATTAGACTGTAAGGAGAACATGTATACAAATTTTCATCAATTTATCTTCGTTTGTTTTTGCTGGGCGTTGATGAATCATTCAGTCAGGACATAAAGAAACAGTAGTTAACGTTTTTACTGTTGACCGCTGAATGTGTATGCACTCAATTTTTAAGTTAATAATACATTTTAAATTCAATTTTCCCCCGTCATATTTCTTATAACAACCATGAAAGAGGAGACGATCGCCATGAAAGAGGAGTCAGCGGCCCACATGCTGTTATCCTCTCATCTCATAGCCTATACGTTACCGTTTTAACCCCTTCACTGCTATTGCGATCGAATACTTGATTACTCATAGCATTTACACAATTGACGGGTGGGCGTTTGCCCGGAAACTAAAATGCCAGAGAGGAATACAAAAATCATTATTTGCGTTTTCTACCCATTGAAATAGCAGTAAACAAATATTTAAATAAAATTGATGTATTCCTGTACCTTCCTGTTGTCAAAGTCAGTTTCTAACGTCCAAACTTTATGCACACAAATAAAAATAAATTGTTATTTTATTTGACCAAGTATTAACCTTGTTTATGTTACAAAGAGAGAGAATAAATTAAAAATATATTTACTGATTTTATTTTATTTGTTTGTTAAAGATCTATCGTGCTGATGTTGTTTGAACTTGCCAACAGTACACGGACTGTATGATATTATAAACTACAACATAAGTTTTATATTTAAATTTCATCTGTAAGAAGTTAATCAAACATAAAAATTAATCAAACCCAAATTTATTAGTAAAATACATTTTTTCCTTGTTTATTTCAGATACTGGACCATTGTTACAATAAAAATTATAATTTTATTGCATTCTATGACACAGAAGGCACCATATGCCTCCTCTATGAAAGAGAAAGCAAAAAAAATGTTTTCACTTAAAATTATAGGATTTTTTGAACCTCCAAACCCTTTTCATTTTTTCCAGCTTGCACTGTAGAAATATACTTTTAATACTTTTTAAACAAACCGTTTATTATTATTATTATTATACCATTTCAAAAATGTCCGTTTGCCCATTCTGTATATTTGTACTCTATATATCTGGTTTATATGAAACCGTTCATCACAAACGCACCACCCAGGAGAAAAACAGCGTGATATCTCCAGGGGAATTCTGTATAGGATAGGTGCCCGTGTTTTCCAGAAAGTACTTTATTTTATTCAACGGATAGGATTGTTTTCGAATAGTTTTTGTAGACGTCGGTCGCTTGGTACAACTTAATAATAAAATTCGTAAAGGTGATAAAACCGTGTGTAATACGAAGGGATACCATGTTGTCAATCCGTGGAATCCAGGACTGTCGACGACCCCATCCAATGGCTACAGATAAAGCCTTTGAAATATCTATCGGATAAATCCGAGTCTCCTGATCCTTTGTAAAATATAAAAAAAGAAAAATAAACGATATGTGTACACACTAGAACCTTTAAACTCAATTAGTTCAGTGATCCTTAATATCAGATCAACGTGTACGGGTCAACATGCATTGTCGTATTTTAAAACAAATACAAAAATTTATAATTAACTTTACTGTTTCAAATGAATAAAAAATAAAAGTTTATAACGGAACATTACTATTACATATTATCGAAGATAATAATTTCTTTATGCTAAATTAGGTTAATTAAAAGCCTAATAAACCGGATTGGTCTAGTGGTGAACTCGTCATCGCAAATCAGCTGATTTCGAAGTTGAGAATTCTAAGGTTCAAATCCTAGTTAAGGTAACTTTTATACGCATTTGAATGCTAGATAGTGGATATCGCTGTTCTTTGGTGGTTGGGTTTCAATTAACCACACATCTCAGAAATGATCGACGTGAGATTGTACAAAATTACACAATAATTATTTACATTCGTACATATCATCCTTCGAAGTAATAGTTTAAGGTGGTTCCGGAGGCTAAACAGAAAAAGGAAAAATGGTTTATTAAACAAAAATAAAAATCCACCGGGTTGATCTAGTAGTCGTAAATAAGCTAATTTTGAAGTCGAAGACCAGGTTCAAATCCTAACAAAGGTAGTTGATTTTATTCGGATTTGAATAGTACATCGTGGATTCTTTAATGGCTGGGTTTCAAATAACCACACGTCTCAGGAATGGTCGGCCTGAATTTGTTCAAGACTACACATTTACGGTAGAGTTACATTACACTGTTAAGTCGCTAATGACCTTAATTGTTGAGGCGATAACAAAAAAAAAATTCATGTACAGAGGAAAGATTTTAAAAAATTATAATGGAATAAAATAATTTTTCAGTAGAATTTAAATAATAGCTTAAATCTAGAGTCATTATTATAGAAATATTTCTTAGCTTTAAAAAGTAATTTATTTTGTGGTTAATTCTAATAACGTAAATTTAATTCGTTCAACAATTTTTGTGTATTATGTCTGACATTTATTTGAATTGAAATAATCGTACAGTCTTTTAAAAGTAGAAATTGAAAGTGGATTATAAGACATCCGATTTCATGGTCACATATTTTTTAACAGGTTTTATTTTTATAAATGATTTCATTAAATTAAATGTCAAAGTACACCAGTGATTCTTGCTACATTTTTTACAGGTAACACTAAACGGAAAATGTAAATCTTCATTAAATAATTTTAAAGCAACAAAATTTTCAGCCCGTAAATCATACATCTTTTTAACATAATTTTATGATGTAATTCCAAATGCAAACTTTTATAAATTATAAAACTTAATGAATAAAGTTTTCAGTATTTTTTAAATAATAATAAAAAATAATTTTTAATATATTAAAAATTAAACATCTGAATTAATTACTTTTGACAATAAGTGCACAAAACTAATTGATTCTGAATAATGTAATTCTGTAAGGAAAACTTCTTTACTATCAATTTTTATTACAAATTTCATAAAGTTTTTCCTTCGAAAAATTTTAAAGTATAACATTCTAAAATAAAAATTAAACATTTTTGGTTCATTTTAACGAATAAAACTTTACTTAAACAGTTAAAGTTGGGGGAAAAAATGAGAAAAGAATAAATAAAATAAATCTTAAGTTCTCAATATTATCTGAAGTAATTTTTATTTATACTATTTTTTTTAGTATAATATTAAAAAAAAAGTATTACTGTTGATAAATAGAAGTGATATTCTCTTCAGATTAAAATTTCACATTTTAAATCCTTATGAGGCCAAAGTATTAAAATCTTGACTAAAAAATACACATAAATGTGTGGTTTGTTGGTTTTTACTTAGTTTTAAATCTCAGGAGAGACAAAACTAATCTTTTTTTTGGTATAGTGATTGTTATGTAATTGATAATAGTTTTGAAAATAATGATAAAAATTTAACTTATGGCTGCAATTTTTTTAAATCAAAAATTATCTTCTGAAATACCATTGGAATTTTCAGCGAAATTATAAATCTAATTTTTTTTATACTATAGAATTTATTTAAAAAATAATAATTCCTAAAACCCTTCTTTAATGAATGAATCAATGTTCTTTCAAATTATCGACTTGAAATTTAAAAAAAAAGATATCTTTATCGGAATATTACATCACAAGGTTCGGAGTAGTTTTGGCATTTGCCAAAAGATTTAAGGACTAATAAACCCTATAAAATTTTCATAATTTTTTATAAATTGACTGTTTAAAACTTCTTCTTCTCTTTCTTCAGTGAATTTGTTTCGTAACAGGTTTTCAATGTGCGAACTCCACTTTTCTTTCGTTCGTGACAAAGTTTATTTTCTTCCATTTCCTTATAATGTCCGTAATTATCCCCAATCATTTTTATTTCTATTAATCTCCTTCCTTTCACTTTTTTCTTTATAATTTCTGCCTAAAATATGACCCGGCCAAGACAGTTTCCTTCTGTATAATCTTCATCGAATTCTGACTCTCCTTTTCTTCTCATTAATTATTCAGCTCTCACTTTGTCCATCAATTCCCATTTCTCCGATATTTCTGTACTACCAAATTTTTAAATTATTCAAGTATTTTTTCCCCTTTTTTTCTTTCAGACCGTCCATATTTCAGATCCTTATAATACAAACCGCTTCCGGATTTCGATCGTGATATTTCAGATTAACTTCGTGATATTTCAAATTAATTTCAGATTATATGCTTTCATCTTTTCCAGTGGGAAAGTTAAAATTAGCTAAAATTAGTTGGGGTACTGCTCCAGAAAATCTTTTTCTGAGCCTTTTCAAGGCCATGATTATAGTTTTCTGAAAAATAAAAGAACCGAAAAAAAATGAATGAAATAGAATAGCTGGAAGCAGGAATCTAACTCTACACTTTATCACATTCAAGAACATGATACACGGTTTTAAGGCGTGCTTAAATCCGTATTAACCGAATAAATAATAAAATGTCGATACAGATAATATTTGTTAGTATTATTAGACAATAACTTAATAAAATGTCCGCTTAAAAATACTATACTCCAATGGTGCTTAATTTAAATTTCTATGTATACAAAACAAATACATTAGTTTTTATTAATTACCTTCTTTTTCGCCCTTCCAGCGTGTCTTTGGACAGATTTGGCAATCAGCCCTTGCATTCCATCTTTTGATCACCACTGAAAAAAACACTAACCACTTTCATATTCCTTCCACTGACTAAACTAGAAAAGGGAACGAACAAGGAACGTTCCATACACACGCGGAGTAAAAAAAAACTACCTTCCGCCAGCCCGCTAGGGTCGGCACTGCGGGAGCGACAGTGCTCTTCTTTACCTCGCAGCCTCGCGTGCAGCTTCCTATGTGCGCCTGCGTACAACAGCTAAACACACGCCGCTGGAACTGTGAAGCGCACAGTTCCATACAAAGATTTTTGTATCTTTTTCATAAACCGGGGGATGGCATACTGACATTAAGCATAAGGATTACGCGCTGTACATGTATAAAGAAAAAATTAAAGAAAGAGGGATTCATTATATTAAATGTCATCGATAGCATCAAGTGAAAATCGGGGGTGCTGCAGTTCCACAGTGCTTGTACGTGAGCCGCCACTGATATTTTAAAAGTACTTTTTTCTGTAATAGTCTGCTTCCTACTTCTTTCACATGGCTTCCATTACGGGTTACCGCTTTTAAAATACTTACTTTTTTTTAAAGTAAATGATTAAAATACTTTTTTTATCGAAGCTCTAAATATACAAAAATACCAGAATTCTCGGTGTTGTAAAAAACAAATTAAAAATTGAATGAAGGTGATCGAAAAACTTAAATTATTTAAATTGAAAGATTTATTTCAAAATTAAAATAAATATATTTTTTCATTATAACATTGGTTGCTATTTTTGAACATTTGTTATGATACATATTAGTTAATACGAGTAATAACAATTCGATAAATCCATTCTATTATAGCAATAACAGTTTACAAATAGAGAGATATAAATTGCAGATAAAATATAGGTTGTACTTTCATTTTTGCCATCGGTAAAATTACGTAATAATATAATATGCGTTAATGCTTAAATTTGCGTGTTTAAAAAGTGTTATTGGTTAAGGAAATATACAATCATAAAAAAAAATGTCGGTATAGTTTTGATAAGAATAACATTTCCTTTCTAGTTCATAATAATTTATTTGTTACAGTAAAAAGAATTTCGTTTATTTATTTTATTATATTCCATTCTAAACCACACCTGTTTAAAATAATATATCGTTAATCGTTTGAACAATCGAATTTTTTCGTTTATCATGATGAACTTGCACTGATTTTTTAAAAGTAAAACAATAGATCAAGTAACCGTACCGTTCCCCTGTTAAAATTCATTCCATATTGATTTCATGTCAAATAACTTCCAGTTTAATTAATAAATAGCAAACAATACAATAGTGTTAATATTTTTATACCAAGTTTAGAATTACGTTAATGAAAATTGATCACGGATCTACACGCATAAATTTGTTTGTTAGTTAATAAACAAATCGTACTTACAGGGTGAATTGTACTATTCTAAAAGTACAACACATTCATCACATTCAGAAACGTTAATTATATATATTAAACATCTATATATGTATAATATATTTATAATAATATGCAGAATGCACAGATTTAGTTTTAAAATTTCCATAATAAACCTCGAATAGTCAGTAAAATTAATTTGCTGCAAATTACACAACTCATTTAAAAAAAAGATCAAACGACTGGGTGTTAACTCCACATGCAATTAGAAATTCTGTGCATTTCCTCATACAATTACAAATAAAACTTATAAATAAAGAAATCTTTTATTCTGATTGTATATAATACATTATTTAGATCACATCATTACGTGAAATATAAATACAAAAACAAATTATACTAAAAAAATAATTACGAATAAAAGTAATTTAGTTATTTAAATATTAAAACATGAAATAAAGGTAGATATAGTAAATATAAAAAAATTACTTCAAAATATTGAACAATTCAGAGAAATCAATTATGAACATATTGAACAAGATGTAGATAAATTATCTATCGATAACGTAATAATGTTTTTGTAAAATAAAATCTTTTAATTGTATTTAAATAAATTGGTGTGAAGATTTAAAAAAAAATAATTCGATAATTTATTAAAATGGCAACAGAAACAAAATAAAGCTCTTTTTGTAAATCCAATTACTGTGTTAAATTATACAAAAAAAATCTGATGTGGACACCACATGACTTCCTTGTACGCCTATTAAATTACATATACAAATATTTTTTAAATAAAAAGTACAAAAAAGGAGATGAAGTCGGCTTTGAACCGATGTACCTTCCACATATTTTTTTTAAAATGAAAAGTAAATATAAAATTTTATTTTATTAATAACTTCTGATATTTTTTCATATCTTACTATTATTATTATTATTATTTAACGTAATTTTTTTTTACAATCAGAAGTTAATTAATAATTATTAATAAATCAATATATTTAAATTAAAAAAAAGGAGAAGTCGGATTTGAACCGATATGCATTCCCCTTGTAAGATCCAAATATTTTCATTAATTAAAATTTTATTTGGCTATAACTCTGGAACCAATGAAAATAAGTACCACTTCAAGATATATCGTTGAAAAGTTCACAACGCTTTATTACTGCAGTTAAGAAAAAATACAAAATCAAATTTTTTTGGATTTTGGGCATTTTTGGACACTTTTGGTCCAGTCGATTGCAATCAAAAGGGGAGGTGCACAACTAGATATTACAACAGTCCTAAATCCAAAATTTCAACATCCTTCATCGTTTTTCAGTTACGTGAATACAAACGTACGTACAGACGTCACGCCGAAACTAGTCAAAATGGATTCAGGGATAATCAAAATGGATATTTCCGTTAAAATCTGAAAACGGAAATTTTTTTGCGATCACAATACTTTCTTTACTGCGTTCAAGGAAGTAATAATTCAATTGTCTGATATGGTAAAAATGGATATTGTTTTGTTTTTGTTCTTTTTTTTTAGGAATGAGTGATAATTCCTTTTATAAAAGATGTAAATTTGTAAATATAAAAGAATAATAAATTAAAATATTTAATTTTTTAAATAAGTCTACAAGTTTCTCGCGCTTATAAGCGCGTGAAATGATCTGATAACCCAATTGTATATCTTGAAAACTCGTTCTGACTCTGTAGGAACCCCAAAACACGACATATTTTATGATGATAATTATGTAATAGATGAGGTGAATATATATAGGCATAATAAATATTTAATAATGATGACAACGTTAGACTTTTATTAAGGTTTTTCAGGTTAAAACAGTACGGTTTGTTTTTTTTATAAACGAAATTGATTTGAACATTTCACGAGTACTTAGTCACGTAGTAAAGCACCCACAAATTTCGCTTTGTGGGCAACAGAAATACTAATGTTATTATTGGAAATTCTAACCACGCGATCAGCAAAGTTGCATCTACATGTGAAGCACAATGCAAAGTGTTTACCCATATTTAAAGTTAGATGATTACAATCCATCCAGTAATTAATTTTTTTAGTTGCTATCGTATAATTCTCAATTCCTTTTAAATAATTATGTTCAGATAATACAGTAGGGTAATCTGCAAGAAGGATTAAAGAATGGCTCAAGATTTTGATACAGATTAAACAATAAAAAATGCAACAGCGAGAACACTTCCCTACGGCATTCAGCGTTCTACATGTTCTGATCAAAAGATGAACTACTTGTTTACGGTTGGTAAGATATATATATATAAATGACTTTTAGTTTTATTACCAATCATCGTTCTCTGAATAACGTCTTTTTATTAGCATAAGGCAACCATTACAGCCCCGGGTTGGAGAGATTCGATTAATTAAATAAGTTACTCGTTTTAACCGGATTGTTAACATGAAGTTACAATTTACAAATACACATTTCTACCGTCGGCAGTGGACCAGTTTTGTCATTCCATCGATGAAGAACGATGGTGGACTTTCCTTAATCCACAATCTCACTGTCTCCTTAGTGCATCATCGGTCATTAAAATGAATACCCTTAATATCTCTGTTTAATTACGATAAGAAATAAAAAACGCAATCTGGTAAGTGTGGAAGATGTGAAATACGTTCAAAATTCAACTTTACAAAAACCTCAGTGACTGCACATGATGTGTGTGATCCAGTATTATCGTGGTGAAAAATTACCAACTCCACGAATCGTCAAACACGAAACACGAATGTCTGTTTAGGTGATCAGCTAATTCATCTACTTTATTTTGGTACTTCTCAACAGTCGTGAAAATTGGTCGACCACTGAGAGGTTCATCCTTAATATTTCTTTTATCAGATTTTAATGCACGAAATTTTATTTCCCAGCTACTCACAGTACATTGATCAACAGTTTCATCACCATAAACGTCATTTAGATTATCATGAATATCACTAATATTTACCTTTTACGATGTTAAAAATTCAATCATTGTACGTTGTTTTAAACGCGTTGACATACTAGACGTACTCGATTTTAAAACACCTTAGACTGATAGAAAATGAGAGGGCATGTGTCATCTAGTTTTGGTTTTGGTTTGGAGATCTATTTTTTTCTGCGTTGACATTGGACTAGTTTCTCTAACTGGATCGTGCTGCTGAGCACGATTTTTTGCCTCGATCTTTTGAATGATCTTTAACCCCTGGACTGCTACTTCCTCGTTATAAATCGGATAAGTTCACGATCTCGCAGAGTGATGCCCATGGCAGTTGACACAAATCGTCGGACCTCTGCACGGGTCATCCGTATGTAGTGGGTCACTACAAGGACAGATCTGTTTCCTAGTGCATCACACCGCTGTATTTCCAAATTTCTGACACAATGGATACGGGATGAATGTACAAACACTTTTTATTATTTTGAAAGCCACTTTTTATTTTTTCGAAACAAGACATGCAACACGGAGTATAACTTCTCTATTCTACGACCAAACAAAACACCCTGCATAGGTTATCAGAGAAGTAAAATTTAGTTTGAAATTCCAAAATATTGATAAATTTACAAAGAGGAATTGAATATACAACTGTAGATTTACATAAGATTAACAATAGAAATTTGTTTAATACACCATTAAATATTGTAGAAAAATAGTGTACATCTTAACGTTAAAGAGAATTAATATCATCAGAGCAGTATCTCTCTTCTGACCACATTGCATCCTAATCTTCTCAAGCAGTTATTACAACTCACTAGCACCAAACACTATAAACTCATTAGCATCAAACTTAACTCGAGGACATGAAACTTGACATGCAGATTACACAACATGAGTGCACAACAGCTTTTGTAACTGAATAGCGTTCAGTAAAATTAATCCATTGTTTTATCTAAAATCTATCATAATCGGGATAGACCCATAAAAAAAAAAAAATAATAATTAAAAAAAATAAATATTACTTTTACATCTGTTCCTTCAACGGTAATAAGATACGTATATACATAGAATTTTTCTTTTCTATAAATTCTATTATAAATAACCGGATTTAAACATTTGTAGATACTCATAAAACAAAAACATTTCCTAGCCGCTAAATTTTTATATAAACGTTAATAAAGAAAGTTATCGACTTTATTCTGCTATACTGAAATAATAGTAATTTAATAAAGTGAAAAATGATATATTAAACTTACAGTAAACCCAAAAAATTCAATTTCCCAAATACGTAAAAACAATATTTGTTATTCATTGTTTCCCGTAGAAAATAGAGATAAATTCATTACTTTTTGTACTACTTGTCAGAATTTCCATCGGAGTTGAGAAACCAATAAAGATTCATTATAGCATGGTAAACCCAGAAAGAGCACTAATCTGACTAGTTTTCTCTAACGATAATAACGACTTAAATTAATTATAAGCAATCAGATCACTGGATCTGAAACCTTCACTATTGTCAAAGTTCATTCGGCTTAATAAAGAAGTAAGGGAACATTAATTCATTTACAATCTTCTTAGTGCGCCCGACATGATGTGCTTATCATTCTTGGGAATGGTTATGACATTTATCAAATTACTTATTACTCCAATCAACAGTAGCCTATGTACGACCATTGCTGTTAAAATACTTTCATACAATCACTTATTATAATAACCACGCTATTACTTTCGTTAACAGTAGATTTGAGTCGTTTTGTATTTAATTTAAAAAAATATCGCTTTGCAACGAAACCCGAAGTATGGATTATATTATATTAATTTTTAATTTGAATTTTAATCCAACAGCGTTGGAACCGACCAATAAGCGTTGTAAGCGTTGTCACCGACCAATAAATGTCAAGGAAATACTGCATTATACCTCCACTTCTTCTGCATACTATTAACATATAATTAATACAGTGATTCTCTTTCCAAATCAGCTGAGTTGGAAGTCAAAGGTTCCAGCGTTAAAGTCCTAGTAAAGGCAGTTACTTTTATACGGATTTGAATACTAGGTCGTGGATACCGATATTCTTTGGTGGTTGGGTTTCAATTAACCACATATCTCAGGAAAGGTCGAACTGAGATTGTACAAAACTACACTTCATTTACACTCATATATATTATCCTCATTCATCCTCCGAAGTAATACCTCAACGGTAATTCCCGGAAGGTAAACAGGAAAAGCAAATACCGTGATTCACAAAGAATGTGACAAAGTTTCAGAGATGTTCTACTAGTAAAAGTAAAGAAAAAAAAGAGAAAACATTTGTTTTGTAAATAGAGTTGTTTTTCGATTTCAATATTTTTGTCTTTTACCCCGCAGGTTTCTCGAAAACTACTGAAAATACAATTATGAGTCCTGTTTTTATTTTCGATTTTTGAGAGTCAGATATCATATAAAACCACTAAATTTACCTTTTAATTTGTCCCAAAAATTATAGAATGGCTTAATTTTAACGAAGGCGCAGAAATCACAGGGAAAGTTTTCACAGTTAACACTCGCTAACAAAGCGTATCCAAATTTATGTTTATATGAACTTTTATCTTTATTTTCAAAACTAGAACATGTCCTGAAAATTTGTTACATTCTTCGTGAATCACTCTGTATGTATAAAAGATAGGCACACAACAGAATTAATATTATGTAATAGTATGTACAAGGAGAACGATGACGATTCATTGAATGAATACTTTAAAGCCTGACTGTTTTCAACAACAGTGTACGTCACCAATTATTAAAGGAAAGCTTTATGAAAAATCGTTGCAACACATATTTCTTGTTAATAGAACGGCTTTTAATAAAATTTTATAAATGTTGGAAAATGTATTTGGGACTTTTACTGAATCAGAGAAATACCAACAAATGAAATGCAAAAGGTCGAGTTACAATAATAAACTGGGATCCGTTGATGAAATTTAAGATATTTTTTTTAGCTACATTCTGTGATAATAGGAAAGACTTACCTGATACCACTTAACAGGTAACAGTTGGGGATTAAATTTTATGGTTTTTATCAAATTGAATAAATATCTTTTCTTTTTTTTATTTTATTTAATAAGAAATAAAAAAATAAAAACATAAATTCTACAATACGGTCGTTAACTTTATAATTTTAATTTTATAACATTCTACAAATTTTCTTAACACATCTAATAAAATTAAATAAAATTCAAAATAATTTATCTGTTATTACTGGTAGGAATATGATTTATTAAAACCCAAAACTATGACAAAATCCTCCCCTTTGAGCACATATTTACATATGTATACAGTAATGCAAGTTAATCAAAAGCATTAGTGTTATGTTTGAGTGTAATTCGTTATCGACTTAGCCGTAACGACACCTTAACAGCGTAGTATCGAACAACCTGGTGCTGCCAATATAATATATGGAGTCAGGAGTATACCGTTCTCTTGTGTGGTTTACAGTAACACCCGCTGTTCACAGCTCATTCAGCCACTAGAACGACCATCCTATAATTCAATTGCTACTGACGTCGAAACTGAATTTTAACAGAAGTTCGGTCAAAAGGGAATACAAAATAATGTTACTCCTGTTTAATTCGATTTTATCAAGGACTAGTAACATCTATAATCGATTACGTGTAGGGTTAATATGAGTACTTAAATATTTTACTTGAGGTGTTATTATTCTGGTACAGATAGATGTTGGGTAAATTACATTACTTATCAAAATATAACGGTTTAATGTAATAAAACAGTAATTATATCATTTTTATTTTTTCAACGAATGTCAAATTAAATAATCATTCATAAAACAAGAATAATATTTACCTACGTTAAGTTGAATCATAATAACATTAATAAAAAAATTTATAATAGTAACTTAAATTCAGCCAGGTTATATATAAAGTGCTCAGCAGTAGAAGTACAATACAAAAACCATACATAAAATGCATCAGTGCCCACACAACCGAGAAAGAAAGAGAAGAGATAAATTTTTATATTTATTAAAATCATTAATATTACTTGTATAGAATTTTACTAATAACTTTATTTCAGTAAGAAAAACAAGAGATAAAGATTAAAAATTAAAAAACACGACAACCGAAAAAAACATTGCTGGTAAAAATTGGTATTTTGTTGTGAATTGGTTTCATTGGAATTTTCTTATACCAGCAAATACCAAGTTTAAATTTTGAAAATCGGAAGACTGGTTACGAAGCTATAATTACATTTCTGAATAACCGTGATCTGTTACATCGAAAGTGTACGTGATGCATGCAAATGTTAGCCTTTAACCCCGTTTGAATTTTGAAAACTGGACGATTTGTTGCAGAGATATTAAAAGTGCACCCCATTGCACCTCCCAAAACAGCGCCCCAGGGGCACCCTATTTGTTACCAGTTGATGGTGATGATTGGTCAAGCCTCGCAGAGGTCCTCCCATCACCTCACTACTCTAGCCTCGCACGCAGTTTTCCACGGGAAGCATATTATTATTAAACACAACATTTTTTAAACTTATTAATATTATTTTATTTTATTTTATTTAAATTTATTTTTATTATTTTTGGTAATATTATTCCTTAGATTGATTCCAATCCTTCAGTTCAAACCTAGCTCACACAGTGGTAGAAATAGTGAAATAATGGAAATAATGAACTCATAGTTCATTAATTCAATTCATTAAAGTTTGTGTTTCAACCGGCAAATATCCACTAACCTATGCCGTTGGGCTGCTTTTTACTTTTTTTCTTTTTACTGTTTAGCTTTCGGGAATTACCGTTCAGGTATTACTTCACAGGATGAATGAGAATGATATGTATGAATGTAAATGAAGTGTAGTCTTGTCTCAGTTCGACCATTCCTGAAATGTATGGTTAATTGAAACTCAACTACCAAAGAACACCGGTATCCACGATCTAGTATTCAAATCCGTATAAAAGTAATTGTCTTTACTAGGACTTGAACACTGGAACTCTCGACTTCCAAATCAGCTGTTTTGGGAAGATGCGTTCACCACTAAATCAACCCGATGGGTTAGCTGTTGAGCTGCTACAGAGGAACAAACATACACTTGAAATACATTACACCCTTTTTTGGGAGTCGTGTAAAAAGTTGATAATTAATTTTTAGAAACTGCAATTATCGGATGATGAATTAAATTTTAATTAATCACACTTTAAACTGCATTACTTGATTTTATTAAACACTTTCTTTTGTAAACATATTTTATAATTTATTTTAATAAAAAAATTAATTGTTCTTTTACTTTATTGGACTCTTTTTATACATAAAATAAATCTTTAGATGCTGTTAATAAGTAACTAGTTATATGAAAAATTCACATAAAATTCATCATTTAAAAAAACAAAAAAACAAATAAAAATAGCCATACTCTTATGTTCTATCCAGTCGATAGACGTTTTATAAAGAGGAAACTGTCTCTCATCAATGGTAATGCACTGGTCCAATTTTTGAGTTAAACATGAATTTTTGGTTGAAAATACATCGAAAAATAGTTAACCATTAAAAAAAGTTAACAATTATGAAAATCGTTAATGTTCAGCGCCCACCGATAAAAAATAATACTTTTTTCAATTTGAAGTGAGTTAGGCGCCACCTCTTTGGAAACGGTCTTGTGCTTTCCTTCCTACTGCTTTTCTAAGCAGTAGAAAAAGTAGATATTTAATTTTCTTTTTTGAAAACAATTATTACCGGTATAAAGAATTAAATTTTAATTAATCACATTTCAAATTAATTAAAAATAATAAATAAACTATCAAAAGATTTTTTTTGTTTGTTTCCAATCATTTGACTGGTTTGATGCAACTCTCCAAGATTCCCTATCTAGTGCTAGTCGTTTAATTTCGGTATACCCTTTACATCCTACATCCCTAACAATTTGTTTCCTTCTACCTGTCCCAAAAAAATTATCAAATTTATATTTACTTTAAAATTTTATGAAAAGAATAACGAATTTAGAGACGTGGTTTATGTTTAAATATTTTAACGGAAAAATTGTTTAAAAAAACATAATATATGTTTTCACGAATACTTACTAAAATAATATTAAATTTTTTGGATAAATATTTTCCTACATTTTAAGTAACTGAATATATGAGGTTTATTAACTCATCACTTTATAAATTTGCTTAATGCCTGATTAATTAAAATAATGCCTTACATAATTTTCATTGTTTTTTTTATGTTTTTATTTCTCGCTTAAATTGTTAAATATTGTCTTAAAAGCAGCAATTTGTTAAAAGCTTAGAGTGCTGTTATTCTGCAATTCCTCTTAAAGTAAACGATTTTCTCTTACCACTCAACCTTTTTGATTATCCTCAATAATATTTTCTCCGTTTTGAGTTCTTCAGACCTACAGCCGATGAATTCTTGATGTGCAGTTTCATGTTGATCAACTCGGTAACTTTCGTATGCGACATTATTTGCATTTAAGAGAAGTAATTATTTTAATTTTTTTACCACAGTTTAGTAAACCTAATGTAATACCTGTTCTGATATTTAACTGATAACAAGATTTATTACGAATAATCAATCTTTTATCATCCTCTGACCAAATCGCGTTATGTAAAAATAAAAAGAAGGATTTATGTACTATATTAAAACGAAATTTATATATAATTTTAATTTTTTTTTTGTGCTGTATCACAATTCGTTTATAAATAATCGGTTCCAAGTAGGAACCATAAGTAATAGAATTACAATATACGCCTGACGAGGGGTTTCCGATTAATCCTCTCAATAAAACATACATTCATTAAGACAATCTTTCATTTGTATCAATGCATTTGGACAAATTCATTTCATAAAAAGTATAGTAGTCCGTAAACCAAAAACAATAACATAAATTGTTTATTAAAGGAATTCAGGTCCTTTATCAGGCATAGAGAAGAAGCTCATCGCTTAATTTGTGTCGTCCCAACTCAAGAACCACTCAGACTCTCCCAGGTTCAGCAGGTGAAGTAAGTGTTTGAGTAGCCAGACATCCTCAATGTAGTCTAGGAAATTCAGAGCTTGACAGCCGTTGTTTGTAATGTGAACCGAATCGCTTGATTTCCTTGCCGACGTGAGGCAATTCCAGATAGTTATGAATTTTTTCTTTCCGTGCAAACTAAGGCGCTAATATAATGATTGTCGGCAACGTTTCCTGGAAACGTTGTTTAACCTCAATGTTGTTCTTGCTCGTCATACCCCACAGTTATGTACCGAAGTCCAAATGGATTTCAGAATGACTTCGAATATAAAAGATTTGTTGGACAGCGACAAATGTGAATTCTAGGTTGACCCGAAGACAGTCACCTCTCCTTAACGCAAACGTGACATGACTGAATTTATTGTTATTTACTTTTATTCTGACTTTACTCGCCGATGAGGTCTAACGCCAATTGAAGCTTTCCTGAGGCCCGACAAGGGTTTTCAACAGCCATGATGACTGTGTTATCAGCAAATGAGACTATGGTTACATAGTTCGGAACCGGAAGGTTTCAAATTTAATGTGTTTTTTTTAATCATAAAACATAAAAATATCCTTTTATATATGTATGCAAAGTAATGGCGCTATTTACATTAGTATAGGAAAAAATGTTCACTATTTTTTTTTTTTTTTTTTACATCACACTTTTTCAATAAACAGTTTATTATTACAGATAACCAAGAGGATCGAGTATGAATAGTGAAAATTTAATTAAAATAGATTTCTTTTTAATTATAGAAATAGAAAAAATTATGAATTTATTATTATTTTCATCGTTGTAAACGAAAAATTGATTGGGTCGACGTAAGTGATTTTTCTAATATTTAAGATAACTTTATTTAAAAAAAATTAATTTCTGAAATGATGATTTTAATTTTAAAATACTGGCATTTAAATGCCTACTATCGTAAAAATTCTGCATCCGTTATTTAATATTTAAAGGTATTTGGTTTTTTAATGGAATTTATATTTTTCTAATACAAAATCTATAATTTTTTTTTTATAAATTTATAAATTTCTCATTTTTTCAAAATTTAAGATCGATAAAAAGTTAAAAATCAAACATGTATTATAATCATGTTTTTTTCATATAAAAGTTTTATAAACATATATTTTACTTAATAGTTAGTATTTAAGTTTTCATTACTTAATGTACTCGAAGTTTATGTTCGTAAATAAACTACACGCTAATTAAGGCGTTAAACTTAAAATAATAAATAATCTTCATAAAAGATTGTATTTAAATATAAATTGTAGCGTTCACTGTCTCCATTATAAGTATATAATTATAATTATACAAAAAATAACAGTAATTATTTACTTAAAGAAAACATATGCTACACACAAAATGAAATCTTGTAATTAATAAAAATTACATTTAAACGTTAGTCACATTTAAACATCAAAATCTTTGTAAAACGTTTTACCAAGATAAAGAAATATTGATGAATATATATATATAAAATTAACTTCTTTTAATTAATAAGAAAAGATGAGTGTAGGAATTTAAAAATCCCGTAAATGGTCATTTCCAAATAAATATAGGGCCTTCATAAAATTATCACTTTTTCATGAAATTTATTTTCTACTGCAATATAAATTTATAGATTAAAATTCTTGTCGGCGAAATTTAAGAAACGTATAAAAAAAGTTCATCAAACTTTACGCTGATTTTATAATCCCACTGCGAACCTTATTCAGAAGATTTTTATTTTAAATCTCGTTCAAGGACTGCAGTCGGACTTCTTTCTTAATTAATATTATAAATTGATTTATTCAACTCGATATTAGAGGTGAAAACTTTAAAGATGATCATTAAATATGACCTTAACCGAGACCTTTAAACAAATAAATGATTCCTTTTATTTAAATGTTTACAGATTCTATTTCAACAAAAAACTTAGTCTTTTAATATTTATAAATTATATTGTAACATAAAGAATTTTATGAAAATTTTAATTTTAAAGGTTACTACTATTTTTAAAGGTTACTACATTACATCTACTTTTATTATTTTTTTTACTCGTGAATTAATTCTCCAGAGAAGCTTACAACATTATACAATGCATACAATACAATATTCCACGTAACAAATTTGGAGATATGAAAATGGACGGTTTTAGCGTATGAAAAATTCCATGCCTGACCAGGTTTCAAATCCAGGACTTTCGAATGAAAGACAAAGATGCTACCAATCCACAATACAAGAGCTGCATAATATAATTTGTCTTTATACGTTAAAAGTTTAATATATATATATATATATATATATATATATATATATATAAATTTAATATTGTATAAATTACATATTGTATTACAGACAAAGCATATATGCATACACACAAGTTAATAAAGTATGAGAAAACCATGTTTATATAAAACTTTTCAACCGTCAAAACTGAAGTTCAATAAATACTTTTATCTCAAAACTATATATTTTTTGGACTGAGACCACCATATCCCAAGCCTTATGGAGAGTATTAAAATTTTTTTAAATGAAAATTTTAGGAATATCGTTATTTTTTAAGTCCTATTTTCAATTACATTTACATGAAAAACTTCGAACAATTCTTTTTCTTGTTTTTTTTTTTTTATATATACCTAGTGTGAAAACTTTGTTTAAACAGTTAATTATTCGTTCGACAGCCATTAAATGAAAACATGTTTTGAAGTTACAAGGGATACAAATATAAACGATATCACCAAATACACCATCCTCTTCATGGTGAAGTCGGATTAAAAATTATATACTAAAAAAATTTTCTACATTTTTTGATGAATAAAAAATTGTTAATAATAATAATTTTTTATTATAAATCCATAGGTAACTATAGACACCAAAATCTAATAAGTTTTATCAAAATCAAGACCTTAAAACAGCGATAAAAAATGGTTAAATTTCTTGGAGCATATTATCAGGATGGATAACATATTAAATAAAAATATTTTTACGAGCTGTAGAACATGAAAAGCAAATCAAATTACAAGAAACTGATGGAAGAGAACCTCCAAAGGATAGAATTGAAGGAAAAGGATTGTTACGATAGACAACTTATAAAGAATAATTTACAATATTAAAGTTCTTGGGCTAGAAAAGAAAGGACAGGAAGATAATCGACAGATGAGCAAAAATGAAACCGTTCAAAAAAAATGAATAACGCATGAAAGAGAATAGAAACTTGAAAAAAAAATTTTTGTGTGATCCTAAGGTTTCCTTATCGTAAAAAAAGATTATAAGTAAAAATATGATATTGTTTTTCAGAATAATAATTAAACTGAAAATAATATTACAAAAAATTTTAATGATTTTTAAAAACTTGCTTTATACTTTTTAGTCATACATTAATCAAATTATTATCATACATTCCATAAGTTTAATTAGTAGCATGATTTGTGTTTAAAACCCCGCATAGCTGTTTTGCAGATTTTGCAATTTTTTACACCCGAATTTAGTAACTGTGCAAAATTTCATCAACAGGCAATGTCAGGAAGTATATTAAACTATTACACTTGCACCCTTAATTTACCCCTCCACGGGAAGATGTTTGCAAAAGTAATGGTAGAATATTGTATTCCCACCCGACCTTAGTAACTGTGCAAGATTTTATCAATCGGCAATGTCAGGAAGTATGTAAAATTAAGGAAGCAAGATTTGAGGACAAACATGAAAAAAAATTGAAAATTGAAAAAAAACATTGGGAGTTAAAATAAAGCAAGTAAAAAAAGTATTTATTTCTCGATGAAAAATAAATATTTAATTATGAAGGAATATACAGATTACTTCCAAATAAAATCATGAAACTAGATAAGTGTAATGGTGAACAACGTTCGTTACAGACGCGCGCGCACGTACACCCACATACCACCACCACGTTATCAAATTACTTTGGTGTGTTCCAGACCATATACAGTACATAGTATATATATATATATATATTTGTTTGTGTGTGTGTGTGTGTGTGTGTGTGTGTGTGTGTGTGTGTGTGTGTGTGTGTGTGTGTGTGTGTGTGTGTGTGTGTGTGTGTGTGTATGTGTGTGTGTTTGTTAAACGTGATCGCCAAGTTAAATTCTCTTCGGCAAAATCCCTGTTCCATTCATTTTCAAAGATATTCTGTATAGTGTCCCTATTATTAGAAAACCAGCGTTAAGGTAATGCGAGATAAAGTTCAACTCTACCATAGTATCGTTACACTATACGTATACCGATAACAGCTACAATGTTATAATAGCTAACAGGAATGTTACACTCAATATTTATGGGTTTTAAAGTGAACTAACCCAGAGCTAAAAATTTAGTGCACGGAATTATTACTTCCAGCTCTTTCCCTGTTATGATTTTTCTAATTCCATTTACTAACTCCAGTGACCGTTTTAATCTAACACTATTACCTAACATACACATACTTTTTTGAGTTATAAATATCCACAAATGTGCGTGTGTATGTGAGTATATATTCTGAAAGAATATGAACAGAAATTCAATTTTTTCTTTACTTTTTTAAATTAAAACTTGTACAAGTACATTGTAGGTCATACAAACTCAGTGGAAATTTATATCAACAGATACGGTTTTGCAATTATTAATTAATTTAATGCTAATTTTCAATAAATTATTATATTGGAATTATATATTAAATTCTATTTTATTACCTCACGTTTCAGGAATCTCCCGTAGATACATTTATAATTATAATATCTATTTCACAGTCAGTAAGTAATTAAATGTGTTACATTCGGAACTGTTATTCATTTTAGTCGACTTTTGATATATTATAACAGCTGCAGAATAATTATCATGTTTCAGAACTTGATTACCTTTCCGTTTTTTTTCTTTTTTTTTTGTTTGCTTTATACTTTGTAAGTAGAATGTTTTTTTTCTTATTAAGATTTTGAATTTGCATTTGTTTTTCGAATCAGTTCATTTTACACATACTGATGATCGTTTAAAGAATATTAATAATGTGTATCTATGTATATATTATCTATTTTAATGGTTTTTTAAAAGGAAATTCTAAATTTAGCCCGTTTTTTTGTTGTCAAAGTATAAATTTTTACTATGTTCAACAGTGTAATTGAATGTTTTTAAAGAATATAGAGTGAACCTACACTGGTCGAATACCATTAACGAGTGGTAAATAATACTAGACCATTAAAGAAAAAAATAAAGTATCGGAAGAAAAACTCAGATCTATGCTGCAGAACGTATTTATTGCTTTTAGCAATTTTTTTCTAAAAGCTTCTGTATTAAATACGAGCTATAGATTATTCCATATTTAACCCATTCTCTGTGCACGAACATATATTTCATTGACTTTTCCGTTTCGCGTATTTTCAAGTTGACACGCATTTTTATAGTTAATCGATTGAGGATTTTTCAAATGTTTCTCAAAAAATATGTTTATGAATCTACAAAAAACAATGTGATCATTGTTCTCGAGTCTTACTTGAAACTCACTTGCGGATAAAATTATATCAACCTTCCCTTTCTAGAGAAAAAGAATAAAAAAAATAATCCTTTTCGGCACGCCAGAAGCCGGAGGTATATTTCACCAGTGCTCAGTAGGGGATAAAAAAGATTTCCACCTTAAAGTTAAGAAAAACTTCAAATTTACTCAATATGACAATAGCTGCATGTGAAAAAGAGTTTCACATATTTACCATACGACAAGCCCCATCTTCTAACAATTCCAGCAAAATTTTGGTTATCCCTTGCTGTACGAGTAACTCATATCAAAAACTGTTGTTACACACAAACGTTTTAGGTAATGTTTAGAGGATTAACAACCACTTGAAACCGGTTCGATGCTGTGCCTATTAAGGAAGGTATGTTTTTTATATTCGAAACCCCATTTTTTCCACCCCCTAAGCCAATGATTGGTGATATCAAAAAACTTACTTAGATACGTTTTACGCTCTTATCCAAAGAATAGTAGGAACTTTAAACGAATTCGATATTTTACTTAATAAGAAAATTATAGCGATATTCTTTTGTTTTTTTTTCGAAAAAGGCCTCGCATTTCCATCCCCATGATCCGATTTTGCCCATTACCGAACTTAACCGAGATTTTGTGTCATTATATTTCTTGTATCAATTTGAAAGTGTTTGGCCTAAAATTACGTCAGTTATCGTGTCCACAAGAAAGCGAAACAATTTATATATATATATATATATATATATATATATATATATACACGTTTGAACTGACGGTGGTTTTGGGGTCTGGGGGATGTAAAAAACGAAGATATGTCGAAATTTGCCGAAAGTAGCTTTCTTATGAAATCTATCTAAAACCTTGAAAAAAAATGAAACTCCAAAAAAAATGTACATAGCCTATATTGCACTGAAGAAGAATAAATAATCTTTCCATCGCATCCTCAATACAATCTTTGGAATACATTTTTTGATGTTGGCACCAAGTTTTATAATTTACCTACGCCTTACTGCGATCAATTTTATAATCCGTATCTCGTGTACTGGTAATTAATTTAAATTTTGTGAATGAATTTCCAAATCCTAGTGAAGGAAATTACTTTTATCGGTTTTGAATACTAGATCGTGGATGCCAGTGTTCTTTGGTGGTTGAGTTTCAACTAATCACTTATCTTAGGAATGGTCGATCAGAGGTTGTACAAGACTAAAATTCATTTGCATTCATACATATCATCCTTATTCATCCTCTGAAGTAATACCTTACGGTGATTACCAGAGGGTAAAATAAAAAAGGATGACTTCCAAATTTTAAAATTTCACTGAGGGCGTGGTGGAAAAATTATTTTTTTCCTTTTCAGCGAAACATTTTTTTATTTTTGATAAAGAAAAGACCTACTACGTGACCCCAATCGGATGCGTAGTAGTACATTACTGTGAAAACTACTTCTACCTATCTTCTTGAAGATGCTTCTCTCGTAGAAGTATTACAGTCACAGATTTAATGATTTACCGTATTCCTTCCAATTACTCAGAGCTTAGAACGGACCGGGCTTTAGCTCGTACAACGTTACAATAGTAGCCTTGTAACTGTGCTAGTTTCGGCTAGCAACGACGAACTAAGAAAATCTTGCAGTACTTTTGGGTTACTTAACTTCTCCTATTTTACTTTACGGAAGATTAAGTATGTAAGTTATGTACATACAAAATATACAGAATATTATGTACAAAATTCTTATTTTGAATTAGATCGCAATATTTTCGTGGGAGTCTTAATAGACTGTTTCATATCTACATAAAAGGTTTAATTTAATTCAGATATTAATTTAGAGATTCCTATGTTTAAATAAAATTCTCATAAAAATATACGTAGAACCTGCTTTGAAAAACATTCATAAATATAAGAAAGTACCGCAAAGTTGGATCACATAAGATTTAATTTTAAAATCTTACAGCGGTTTCCAAATAAATAGCGAGGTGTATAACAGACACCCTAATCAGCAAAAAGACAGAAAATACACGATTATTTAGGTTTACGATACGTCCGGGAGAAAATGCAGCATTTTAGTTCAAAGTACGAACTGCGACTTAACAACCACGTAAATCACTTAGCCGTGAAACTCCTAGACAACGGGGTGGACGTTAGAAGATTAAAACGTGTGCGCGTTCTGGACCTTAGTGACTTAAGTGTAACTTTATCTATGAGTGCTGTGCATTCTCCCGATTTTTATTTTCCAATCTATTGCATATTTTGTCCTTTTTCTTCTCATTGTTTCATCGTTTTTCTTATTATTTATGACTTCTTTTTTTTTTTCTCTTGTTCTACTGTTAGGTGTTAAATTATTTTCATAATTACCTAGTGTATGTACTGCTTACCACAAAAGTTCTTTGTAAAACTAATGTGTAATTTTTGAGGAGTTTCGCTGGAAACTCCTTATCATGTGATAGCGAGTGGGGGAAAAAATACTATTGAATTTTTGGTTGACTTTCTATTTCTAAGTCGCTGTAAATTTTCTAAGGGCTTGCATTCAAATTGAAGCAACTAAAAAAGTAGTTATTTAAACAATTGAAGAGCATTATTTATATTTTTTATTTTTTATTTTCTTTTGATGAAATTGGTATTATTATTATTAAAATTATTTTTTGACATCATATTTAGGTCACTTTATTGGTATTTGAGCTTATTTTGCAAAAAATCTAACATTTAACAGAGATAAAACATTTATTTCACAAAACATTTTTTTTAGTGTAAAAAAAAATAAACACAAATTAACAAAAAAATATGAGTAGAAAATTCATAGGATACGACAAAATAGTAATAAAACCAGAAGCTCTACAGCAAAAACGCTAACAATAAATGGCAAAGGAAAAATGTAAAAATAAAGAAAGAAAAATAATTAGAAAAAATCTCCGGCTGCAGTTCCAAAACAATGAAACAAATCTGATACCATAAATAGGTAAAAAAAATTTAAACACGACAAGAAAAAAAATCAGTTTCTTCTATTACGAGTATATCAAAATGGTGAACTACAAATAAGATTAAACAGAGATTTTTAACTTCATCATAAATAAAAACAATAAAGAAAAACTGGTTTAAACTCACTCAAGAAGACTTGAAAGAAATAATGTTGTACGAAAACATCACAAACAGACAAAAGATCAGAACGAAACTGAAAAACGAAGACAGAAGATTTCAAAATAAAGCCTCAGCAAAAGATCCGAGATGATGGAAGAAAGGAGGAAAGCTAACTCAGAAAGACTGAAATAAAATTGGAAGAAAATAAAGAAACTTACACGGAAATAATTTAATGTAATGTACCACAAGACAGGTGAATTAAATAAAAAAAAAATAAATAAAATTCAAATTTAACGGCAATAATATAGTTTTAAATAACTAGATACTGCCGGTCTCCGTGGCGCGAGTGATAGCGTCTCGGTCTTTCATCCAGAGGTCCCGGGTTCGAATCCCGATCAGACATAGTATTTTCACACGCTGCAAAAACTGTTATTCATCTCATCCTCTGAAGCAATACTTAATAACGGTAGTCCCGTAGGTTAAAATAATAAAGAAAAAAAACTTGATTCTAAAAATAGTACTAAAAACTCACAAATGTTTATTTAAGCAGATCGAACATGCTGTTGCAATTACCAGTTACATCCCTGAAACAAGCGATAGATCGGTATACGAGAATCGTATTAATTTAAAAATTGACATATAAGACTGATCTCACTAATCAACTAAAATCCACGCAAAATTGAAGCTATTCGTGAAAATGATTCTTTCCAATTATCTTTAACCGGCGGTTATATGAAAAGAAGCGTGCGTGGGCAAACAGTATAAATTTAAAAAAATCTTGTTTCTTTTTAACATTAAAAAGATTTCTTTTTATCATAAACGTTTGAACGAACCTAATGAAATATTGATGTAAAGTATTTTTTTTCTGTTGTGAATTAACATTTTTTTTTTTTTTTTTTTTTTTATTAAAAGGAGATTTTTTTCCAGTTATTGTCCATTTAAATACGACATTTTCATTGTAATAATTTATAAAGTATCATTAAAATGAAAATACTTATAATTTTATCTAAAAGTCAGCTTCACATTTCATTTTACACAAAGAAAATAAAGAAAATGAGTACGAATGAAAGTATTTAACATCGCTTATCGCTTGACATTTTACTGATACTAATGTCGTTTAAAATATTTTTCCCCTCATTTAAAAATAAATTTAAAGAAATATTTCCAAAAGAGAAGATACATTATTATTCATAATAAAACATTTAGGTATATCTTTTAAAATATTTTATTAGCAGTTAAATTTCTTCCTTTTTATTTGACATTGTATCCGAGGAAAATTCAATGAATAGGTTTTTATCGAGAGAGTTATGACAACCCGGTCGTAATTTAGTGCAACTTTTATCACAAACAAAGTGTAGGCGACGAAACGGCGAAATCGATTCACCATTTTAAAATTTTATAAAGTACTATAACAATAATTTATTCTAAATCATGTTTTTTAAAATTATTTCGTGAAAATAAATTAATTATTATAAATTAAAAACAGATATTAAATTTATTTACTCCTAATAAAAAATACGACATTCGTTGCATGTAAAAAAATATTTCACATGTTCAGCATACGACAAGCCCCATCTTCTTACAATTCCACCAAAATTTTGGTGATCCCTTGCCGTAAGAGTTAGTCATATCAAAACTTGTTTCAGACAAAAGTTTTAGATAATGTTTAGAGGATACTTTAAACCGATTCGAACTGTGTCTATTAAGGGAGGTATGATTTTTTCTTGTCTTCGAAACTCCATATTTTCAAATGGTTGGTGATATCAAAAAACTTTACTTAGAACATTTTAGGCCTTTATCCAAATAATATTAGGAACTTAAAACGAATTCGATATTTTACTTAATAAGAATTATAGCGATACTCGTTTTTCGAAAAAGTCCCCCCTCCCCCGCATTTCCACCTCGATGGTCCAATGTATCAATTTTAAAGTGATCAGCGCAAAATTACGGCAGTTATCGTATCCACAAAAAAGTGAAATATGTATATAAATGAATATATAAACTTTTGAACTGACGGTGGTTTTGGGATCTGGGGTTGTGAAACACAATGATATATCGATATTTTCCAGAAGTCGAATCATGGTACCCATTACTATAACTAGCTTTCTTATGAAATCTATCTAACATATTTGTTTGTCTAAAAATATAATGAAATAAACTATTTTTGTAATTTGGAGAGTTTTACTCATTTACAACCCCTTAAAACTGGATAATTCATTCCGTTTGAAAAATAGATATTTTATATAAAAATAAAAACAATAATTTATTTTTAATTATTAAAGATCTTTTACTAATTTTGAATAAAAGACCATTTAAATCCATGACCTCATTTATATTAACTATAAACATCGGACCTTTAATTATTAAATATCACGTCATTATTTTCAAGTCATGTAAATATAAAATGATACGTTGATATTAAAGTGTAAGCTGCCCTATCCTATTCGTACTGTATTGTAATAAAATATAACGTTAAATTTAAAATTGTTTTCTCATATTATTATTTGTATTTTTTTATAAATTATATTTTCATAAGATAGGCGATTTAATAGTATTACGTTTTATAAAATGAAATGTTTTATCTCTTTAATTTTTAAATAGCAAATGTAATAACATTTTTCATTACATTAAATTGGAACACTCGTTTATAAATAATCTGTAATTTGTCGACTTTAGAATATAAACAACAGCAAACATATATATATATATATATACTTATGTAACTTTTTATTTCAGGGTTATATTTTTTCTGTTTAGCCTCCGGAACTACCGAAAGGTATTACTTCAGAGGATGAATGAGGATCATATGTATGAATGATATGAAGTGTAGTCTTGTACAGTTTCAGGTCGACAACTCCTGAGATGTGTGGTTAATTGAATCACAACCACCAAAGAACACTGGTATCCACTATCTAGTATTCAAATTCGTAAAAAATACAGAAAAAATTACGGGAATCCACATTTTGATTTTTTAGTTTTTCTTAACTGCAGTAATCAGTCACCATCGAGAGCTTTTCAACGATATATCATTTTAGCGGTACTTATTTTCATTGGTTCCAGAGTTATAGCTAAATAAAATTTTAATTAATGAAATATATAGCTCTTACAAAGGGAAAGTACATCGGTTCGAATCCTACTTCATTTCATTTTTTTTTTTTTTTTTAATTAAAAGTACATAAAATTTTATTTCACAAATAACTTCTGATTTTTTTCATACTTTTTGTTTATTATTATTATAGAATTATTATTTATTGTAAAACTTTTTTTATAATCAGAGGTTAATATGTTTATATGGATTAATAAATCCATATAATTAATTTTAAAAAAAGTTGATAAAAATAAAGATTTCACCGGTGCTATGAAGGGGATAAATAAAATGTTCATCTTAAAGTTAAAAAAAACTTTAAATTTACTCAATACGACACTGGTTGTATGTGAAAAAAAGTTTCACATGTTTAGCATACGGCAAGCCCCATCTTAAAATTCCAGTAACATTTTGGTTATCCCTTTCTGTAAGGGTTTTACATCAAACATTTTTCAGACAAATGTTTTAGGTAATGTTTAGAGGAATAACGACCATTTTAAACCGATGCGATATTGTGCCTATTAATGGAATATGATTTTTTTTTCTTCAGAACCCCATTTTCCATCCCCTAAGCTAATAGCTGGTGATATCAAAAAACCTTATTTATATAAATTTTCCAAAGGATCGTAGAAACTTTAAACGAATTCGATATTTTACTTAACAGAAAAATTATAGCAATATTTTTTGTCGAAAAAGCCACCCCATGGTCCAATTTTGGCCGTTAACAAACTCGACCGAGATTTTGGGCCGAGTTTTTTTTAGGGAACAATTTGAAAATGATTGACGCAAAATTACGGCAGTTGTGTCAAAAAAAAAAAAAATATATATATATATAAATGTATATATAAAATTTTGAGCTGACGGTGATTTTGGGCTCTGGAGGATGTGAAACGCGAACAAATATAGATATTTTCCAGAAGTCGAATCATGGTACCCATTACAATAGGTAGCTTTCTTATGAAATCTACCAACAATTTAAGGAACCTTTCAAATAAATTTGAATTTAAACTAATTTGATGCAAAAGTAATAATATTAATGCACTAGATATTTAGATTATTGTATATTTCAAATTAAAAAAAAACTAGTAGATTCCTCTCAAAGAATGTGTATAATTAAACGACGCACAAAATTTGAGAAGCGTTTCTCTATGAACATACCAGAATATAATAAAAATTACAAACCTGTTTTAAATGAATAAAAAACATTTATTTACTACAAATATGCCAAAACAGGTTTTATAATGTTTACCTTAACTGGAAAAAAAGTAAATTTATAAATTTTGATTCATTTCCTAAACTCTTTTACAGTTTAATAATTCTGTTTTGTCTCCAAAAGGAAAAAAAAAATTGTAAAAATGTTCAATGTTGAATATTTAAATAGTATTTTTTTTCTGCGGGGGGGGGTTAACAGAATTAAAAAAGTAGAAGATTTTTGATTCGATCTTACGTGTATATTTTTCCAAATAAAAAATTTAACGAAAGTATTAATTTAAAAAAAATTTGAACTGCTCTGGACGGTGTGTATATTTAGACAGTAAGTGAATAGATCAATCTAAAAGATTTTCTGCTTAGATTTACGAACTGCTTTAATAATATTTTACGAACAAGTGAACAAAATTTAAAATTTTTATATCTATCTACATGTCTAGACAAAAAAATGTAAAAAATAAATTCTTTACACTTTTTAAAAACATACCTGCTTAATAATGAAAATTTTGACGTAGAAATTTTATTAAAAGCTAAAAAAACTATTTTATTAACATACTCGTCTGTGTGTGCGTGTGTGTACGAAATCTGGATAGTTTTTAAAACTAAAAAAAATTAACTTGTGGTCTATTATTTTCTCTTTCTCTAACTTTTGCTGTCCTCCTTAAATTAAACAAATTTATATATGATAACAAAGGAACTAAGCTTAAGAATTATTTTGTGATCTAAGCATTAGCTAACAGAATTCTATTAAAAGAATTGTCTACTGGTAACTTTTTATTTTTTTCAACGATTTGGAATTGTATTGATTTCTATATAGAAACATTTCTATATTTAAACTGTCTACATGCAGCCTACCAAAATATCACGTTTGTTACATAGGTTTTTTTCATATGTTCTATCCGAATACGACATGTCGATAACGGTAAAAATTAAAAAAAAAATATAGACCTTATATTTAATTTAAAAATGAATTTATTCGTGTATTTTCTTTTTAAAATAAATAGAATTGACATTTAAATGGGTAATTAAAAAAAAGAAAGTAAAACACTATTACAAAGCGAAATTGCAACTCTTTTAAATCATCAATTTTAAAGAACCAAATATTATATTTTATACTTTCTGCCGTATGTCAATATTTTCTTTAGGTGTTGTTAAAGTAAACAACAAAAGTTTATATTTACTTAAAAATAAATTCAACGCAAGTAGTTTGTAAAAGAAAATTACAAACACTGTACTTTTTAAAATTTAAAGTTAAACAAATATACAGTAAAGGAATATTTTTCTTTTAATTAGTAAATAAAATATAACTGACAAGAAATATTTAAATATTATGATTTATTTATTAAAAGCATAACTTCACTACACTGAACATTAATTAATTATTTAATAAACAAAATTAACAAAAAATAATTTTAATACACTAAAACATATAGTGATAAAAAGTATTTTGATAGTGAGAATCTACTTTTAAAAAGAAAAAAAAAAATCATCCAGAATTCATGCGAATTTAAAATAAATGAATAAGATTACCTAGTATATATATAAATAGAACTTCAGAAAAGTTGTGTAAGTGAAAATAAATAAAACCTTCATATAAACTCTTCATTTTGAATTACAGCTTCCGAAAATTTCTCCCTGATTTCCACTCAAAAGGTAAAATAAAGACATAGTGAAATACTTGGTGTTTAAATTAGGGAGAAAATTTGAATAAAATAGGTCCCGAAACTGTATTTTTAGTAATATTGAAAAACTTATTGTTAAACACCAAAAAATGTTATCGTAAAACACAATTTTTTAGGTCAGTTGTTCAATAACTTCATTAAATTGCCGTAAATAAATGAAAATGAATTTGTAAAGAATTTAATTATGAAAAAATCTATGTAAGTAAATTCAAGTGAACACTAAAAAAAAAAAAATTTATATTTGTACGAAACAATGCAAACCGAAAATTGGTTGAAAATTCTTTATTATAACTTTAAACCCGAAACAAGAATCAATTCAATATTGAAAAATAGCCCACCGGGTTGTTCTAGTCATAAAACTAGACTTCGTAAATCAGCCGGTTTCTAAATCGAAAATTCTAAGTATAAAATCCTAATAAAGGTAGTTATTTTTATTCGGATTTGAATACTAGATCGTGAATACTGGTGTTCTTTGGTGGTTGAGGTTCACTTAACCACACGTCTCAGGAATGATCGTCCTGATTCTGTTCAAGTCTACACGTTTACCGGTAAATCTACGGTTACACTCCAATCGCTAATAACTTTAATTGTTGATGAGACTATAAATAAAAACATATTTAAAAAATACTGAAAAATATCTAAAATCTGGAAAAATCAATAAAAAAATTAAAGAAAATTATAATTAATGTTATTTTTAACGAAAGATTATTAAGTAAAGAAAATGGATTATTTGGAAATTTCTTAAAATCTTTGTCATGTATATCTAATTGTAATTTTATAGAGTTTTTTCCGAATTACTCGTACATTTTCAACAAATATTATTACAAAATTTTATTTCTTACCGGCAATTTAAAAAATGTATTGTATGTCAAAAATAAAAATTGTGTATTGCAACGACAAAACCTCTTTTGCGATCAATAGTAATTTTTTTAAAAATTGCAAAAAAAAACTCTACTGGGATATGTTTTATTTAATTTTTCTGGCGAAATACCATTAAAAAATCATTTACATACCACGAATTTTAATGTGGTTTAATTTCCCTTCGTGCAGGAGCCACAGCAAAATTTATCGGAGACTATGACTCGAAAACGAAGTGTTTACGAAATTTTTAAGGTTATATGAACATTTTTGTTTTTTTACGCGAGCTTACGCGTGTGTGTGGTTAACCGACAAAAAATAAAAATATATATATTAAAGGTTATCTTGTGTTTACCATTTTTTGATCTTCTCACCTGATTTGGACGACTATGAACGAAGAAATTTTCGATTATTAATCATCTATTCTACAGATGTAGACTAATATGGAAATCAAACACTATTAACAATCACGTTACAACATTTTTTTTTTCTGATTAATCTCTAGTACCACTGTAAGGTATTAATTCAGAGGATGAACGAGGATGATATGTATGAATGAAAATGAAGTGTAGCCTTGTACAGTCTCAGGTAGACCATTCCTGAGACATTACAACATATTCTGCTAACAAATAATTCAACTACTACAGCGGACCTTTTCTCAGAAAACAAGGCGTCAATTAGTCATCTTTTAGTAAACGTAACCGATTACCGCGGCCGTTGTTTTTGGAACAAATATGAAAAATTAGATAAGATTTTTAGAAATAAAATAAAACTTGCAATTTTTTTTTAGTATTATTACGAAACGAGTTATAAATCGGTAAGGCTATTGGGAAAAAATTCTTATTTTTATTATTAAATACCATTTATCTCTTGTAAATCATTTTCTTTTATTTGAAACAAAATGCAAAACTGTTGATAAGAAAAAGCCCAAACATGAGGAGGACTATGAGAAAATGGTATTTATTAGCAGTTTAGGACATGTTTTTTTTTATAATTAATTTTTGTGAATTTTACTGGATATAAATTGAGATATCAAAAACGTATAGATTTCTTTTATATTTCAAAAATTTTCAAAAAATATCGTTAAGTAATGAAATGAAATTACATAGGTTATTAAAAAAATTATTTGGTATTAAATAAATCCGTTCGTAATTATTTACTGTTACTATAAATGAGTTATGATGCTTCAAACTAAATATATAACAGGGCCGGCCTCCGTGGCGCCAATGGTAGCGTCTCGGCCTTTCATCCGGAGGTCCCTGGTTCGAATTCCAATCGGGCATGGTATTTTCACACACGCTACAAATTATTCATCTCATCCTCTGATGCAACACAACAGTGGTCCCGGAAATTAAAAAAAAAAAAATTACTTAACAAGATAAGTTTATGCAATTAATTTTTTCGGTTGATCTAATAAACTATCAGTTGTATAATTTAGAAGCATTTATTTAAAAATTAAATTTATTAAAACAACCAAACTTTTGAAATAAAATATAAAATATTCTTTATGAATATTTAAACATTATTTTTACTATTTTAAGAAGTATTTTTCCGTTAAAAAGTAAAATATTTCTTTTTATTGAAAAAAGAGAAATTCTTTTTTCACAATTTATAAAAGTATAATAATAAAAATAATACATTTTCAATAGAAACAAAAAAGTCCTTTAAAACAGAATTAGTACTAATATTCTTTGTTGGTAATATTCAAATATATTTAAAAAATTACGTTGATCTTGATAAGCGGTAATTAATTACCTGTTCCCTTAAAATAAAAAAAATAAACAAAAAGCGACATCGACTCTGGTTAAGGAATATATACATTTGGGTAGAACGCATGTGGCGGTTTTAGTCACGTCCCGTGAAGATGTAGTTAGCTGCAGGATAATTAGGCAAATGAGGAGGTGGCTAACATCGGCGCCAGAAACGGGTAGGGCGGTAAGGATGAAATGCAAGGGCGTACAGTGAACTGGAAACCGGCGATACGGGAAGAGAAAGATAGCTAAATGGTGTGGAATTAATTGGAGAATTTAGGGAGAGGAAAAGAGTAAGAAACACGGAACGAAAGAGAGAAATAGTATTACCGAGAGGATGTGTTAAGAAGAGACAAAATGGAACCGTTTTGAAGCATATAATCTGAATATTATTCTTGTTATTTTATACAAATTGGGAATTGGCGAAATATCCTATCTGAATGAATGCTGCCAACAAAATGTAACTGGAGTTTTTACTTGACTCAGATAAATATACAAATTAATTCTAAAATTGTTAAGTATTGAAATAATATTTACATATATAACACTACACTTCTTAAACCGCCAACATTAAAAAAAATCAATATTTTTAAGCATAAAGAAATTTCAAAAATCCTTTATTTCTTAATTTGCTTCCCAGTAATGCGATGTCTATATCTTTTAATTAAAGTTTTGAAATAAATGTTTTTTTAATGATTTAAATAAATTAAGTATTAAACAAACTACAAAAATAATAATAATAATAATAATAATAACAACCAGTAAATGAATCAAAACTGATAGCCGATTTAAATTAAAATTATTTTAAAAAAACTATATATTTTTGAAACATACCACAATTTCTTTGTAATTGTACCCCCATTCTTTGTAGTTACCCCCATATCATCAATCTTAATAATCTTAAAATAAACAAATATGGAGGTTTTTAAAAGAATCATTTTCAAAAAAAAAAAATTATCTTAAACAGCAATGTGTTATCCAACTTTAATCTTTTTTTTTAATGATGAATTTAAAAGAAATGCCATGTTTTATAAAATACGAAAAAGTACCAAAATTGACTGATGAGATTCGATCCCAAAAACGGAACATTCTCCACAAATAAATAAGGCAATAATAATAAGTAGTTTTGGGCCATTCTAGATATTCCCAGGATCCACCAGGTTGGTTTAGTGGTGAACAGGTCTTCGCAAATCAGCTGATTTTGAAGTCGAGAGTTCCATCGTTCAAGTCCAAGTAAAAGCAATTACTTTTATACGGATTTGAATACTAGATACCGATGTTCTTTGGTGGTTGGGTTTCAATGACCACAAATCTGAGAAATGGTCGAACTGAGACTGTACAAAACAACATTTCACTTACACTCATACATATCATCCACATTCATCCTCTGAAGTAATATCTGACGGTGATTCCTGGAGGCTAAACAGGGAAAAAAGGATATTCCCAGGTAACTAAACAGAAAGAATGCATGACTATTAATTACTGATGATCATACAAATTCTTCGGTATACTAGTACTTTTAAATATATGTAAAACTTACATTTTTTTATATATAAATCAAAATGTTCGTATTTACGAGCATATTTACGAGTCGTATATATAACTCGTACACTCGTATATGTTCGTACCGAAAAGCCGCCCGCCGGACCTAAACAAATGATTATTTCTTTGACCATGTGTTTATGAACTCCAAGGGTAGTATGATCATAAATTTATCTAGACTCCGTTATTGGTAGAACAATAATCAAAATTTCTGCACATATGATTGATTCCAGAATAATTTATAATCAGGATATTTTTTTATACAGCTGTTGTCAGAAATTAAAAGTAACCAACTAAAGATTAATTATCAGCACAATATATTTTTCAACGTCATTTGACAAGTAGAAATATTTTAAACTTTTACCTGAATCAAGTTCCGTATGAATTATCAAAGTTCCCCTAAACAAAATTTAGAAAAAATATTGATTTTAATAAGCTCCCCCGACCTGAACCCCAATTGAAAATTTATGGGCCGTACTTAAAAGACTTGGGAAAATGAATTGTAGTACAAAAACTGACATTATTAGTTCAGTGATACAGGTTTGGTTTCGAGATGAAGAAATCAAAAATCATTGTTCACCTTAGTGGAATCAACGCCAAAGAGGGTTAGTGAGATATTGAAAAACAAAGAAGGATACATAAACTATTAAATTTGAGTAACTTTAACTATTAAACATTTTTTCTTTTAAAAATAAAATTTTCTGTTAAAAATACTGTGTTCGGATTAATTTGTTCGCCACTGTGTGATACAAAACTGAAGTAAAAACTCATTTCAATTTGTGCCCCTTGGTATGCAAGTTCATTACGTTCATCCACACTTATTTTTAAGAAACTGGTAAAATAAACTTATTTTAACCAGAAAAAAATTTATACAAAATTTAAATCTTTTTTGTGTATTTCTTAAATTAAATATTTACTAAATAACCTCCCTCTTGGGGAAAAATAAGTAAATCTTGGCATTTACAAGCTCAGGATACATACGTTCATTTTTAATATTGAAACTTATTAATTAAACTATTCTTTATTTATTTTAAACTGATGAAGTGGATAACCCTCTTTATCAGAACGCGTTTTGGAAAATTTTGCATTTTTTTAACTGTTATACATTAAGTGTTGATTTTTTTTTCATTTAATAAATTAAAAATTAAATAAAAGATGTAATTTATTATACGGAAAACTAAAATTAGTTTATATATATATATATATATATATATATATATATATATATATATATATAAACTTTTTTCAATTAAAAAATAAAAACAAAAAAAAACATTAATTACCTTTCTGTTAGCAGGAAAATTTTCGGTAATCACTATTACCCTGCAATTACATTCTCAAAATCAGTAACAAAACTAACACATATATTGGCTCCAGTCTACATGAGATAAAACAGGAAGTCAAAAAGTAAACAATTTTTGTTTTTTAGATCCAATATAAGTTTATTTATACTATCCAAGTATTTATATTATAAATGTAAATAAAACCCGGAACTCGGTCAGAAACAACTCCCCTCCCCCCCCACTTAGAACATTATTTTCTTTTTCCTTCAATGTGTGTAAAGTCATTCTAAAAACATTTTAATTAGATGTTGAAAATTTTTCACAACGGTGTATTCAATTTAGGATTTATCACCAATGTAATCGGATTACTATATCACGTGTATCTGTACATAAATTAAAGACAAACTAAACTTCTAATATGATTTAAGACATATTTGTGAATTACCAGGTAAATTGGAAAGAAAATAAAATTATATTTTTAATAAATATTAATGTTGATCACCTAAACCGAATGGTTTGAGCTATCTGATTCGAGACACAAATCAAAAAAGATTCAAAATGGCATACCCGTTCCAAAAAATAGTAGTGCCCATGACAAGCAATATTTAGCCTTAAAAGTAACATTTTCATTCTGCTCACTGAATACTTAGTGAGTTTCATCATTCCCAGAAAAGTTGTTTCGTAATACTGAAATTTGTTTCCTTTAATATCTTTCTTTTTCTATCTTTTTCTGTTTAGCCTCCGGAATCATCCTCTGAAGGTATTACTTCAGAGGATGATATGTCTAAATGTGAGGGTCTTGCACAGTCTCAGGTCGACCATTCCTGAGATGTATTGTTAATTGAAACCCAACCACCAAAGAACACCGGTATTCACGATCTAGTATTCAAATCCGTATAAAAGTAACTTTGTTTACCAGGATTTGAATCTTAAAACTCTCGACTTTGTAATCACCTGATTTGCAATGACGAATTCACCACTAGACCAACATTTTGATATGTTTATTTTTAATAAACATCAAAATTCTTAAGTTTGCATTGAGTTTCTGTAAATTTTATTCACACCATTTTACTCGAAATGATATTTAAAAAAGTTTTGTTTAAAACATTTATAAATTTATTACCCGATTAACAAAGTTATTTTACGCCAAACATAAAATAGTAAGTTTTTCGACCACAATATTTAAACGTTTACTCCAGATATCTCAAAGATTACTAAAAATACAGTTCTGGACCTGTTTTTAAAAAAATTTTTTCAGGCCAACTTTCATATAAAACCACTTAAAATTTACCCGTTAATTTGGATACCGTTAAGAATTAAGGTCTGGTTTAATTTTACAGCAAGTGCAGAAATCACGGCGAAATCTTCGCCAGCCAAGACTCGCTATTCCAAGCGTATGGAACCTATGTTTACATGAACTTTTTTCTTTACTTTCACCAGCAGAATATTTCCGAAACGTTTGCTACATTTTTCATGAATTATTCTGTCTATATACGGGTATATCGTCCGGTCCGGCTTCAAAATGTTAATCTTCCACATAAAAAAGTTATTTTTTTTTTTATTAATGTTAGATGTTTTCCTTTTAAAGATTAATTTAATTCTTAAAGTAATGAGCGAAGTTATTTCCTAAACTTTCGTTTAATAAGGCTAGTATAGGTGAACATCGATAATCAAGGAAAATCAAAATTTTGATGATTTGAATCCCAAAAATGACTTCTTTATCGTCGAAATTAATTTTTTTTATATACACCACTGCTTTCAGAGACAGTGGTTTTTCTTTAAATCATATTTTGTATAAAATATATGTTGCACCAAATTAATTAGAAAAATACTGCATTTAAACAATCAGTATAATTTATTTTTTCTATATAGAAACGGAAGGAAAGATATTTTCAATAGTCCGGTTGTGTTTTCCAAAGAATATTAAGAATATTCTTAAGATCTGTTCCCATTATTCATACAGAATCACATTCTGGATCAAAAATTGTTATTTAAAGTTATACAAATATTTTTAAATAAATAATATCTTTATTTAAATACCCGTTGCATCCACTGAAAGGATAAAATTAAAAAATAACAAAAATCTAGAAACTTAGAATATAGTAATACAATATTATGCTACAAAAGAAAATTATGAATGAAATTTTGTTAACATTTATTTACATTTTATATTATAATGTTGACAAAACATTCAAAGGAATATAATAAAGAAAGTAATAAATTTATTTAGACTTCTAGTTATAGCATAATGAAGAATACTTTGTGTTAGTTTAATAGCAGTCAGACTCTAGTACTATTACTGTGTGTTCGGTGAACTTGAGTTGGCTCCGGTTGAACCGCGTTTAAAAATATCCACACATCTGGTTCATACCTTCTTCAATAAACACTGCATGCCACTGGTAGCGATTTACTACGTACTTTTTCTTCTTTTATTTTTACTTTACTATCAAAAGAAATATTTAAAATACTTATGTGGGACCGCTAAAAATATAAATATTCTATCATTTTAAATCTTTGTATTTAAATTCTTTTGTAAATTTATACTAAACGTGCTTTATCTTTTCAGTTGAATTTAAAGTTTAACTCGATTTATAATATCGATAAAATATCGAAGGTTTTATTTGTCGTTTTTTTTTTTTTTTGTTGAATCTTGAAATATAATTCTGAATTGCTAGTGAAAAATATGTTCTAACATAAAAAACTAGCTTCTGTTTTAATTACTTATTATATTCAGAAGTGGAAAAATTATTACAAAACTGGCATCCCCGTCATCGCTTTCCCTACACTGTATGCGTATAGAACTTAAAATATTGGCAATAATTTTTTAATTATTACATGTGACTGTTTCTATTCGAGTTATTGCTATTTCTAACTTACCGGATAAAATAAAATGTTTTCTCAATGTTCCATCGTTTTTCTTGTTTGTTAATCCTTACAATTGTTTTTTTTTTTTCAATTGTCACTTATTTTTACGGACCAAGGCGCTTTATAATACTCCTTAGTAATTTGTTTTGGAATCGCTGTATTACCTGGAAGTTGCTGCTGTTTGTAGTACCCAAAATTTGAAGAAAATGAATTTGATCAATCCTGAGATATAATGCCAAAAGATGTAGAAGACATATTTAATACATACGTACGGCACATACAAACACATGGTATGATTGCTAGATGAATCAAATTGAACCCGTAAACGCAATCATTTCCAAAAAAAAGACGTGATTCTCCATTCTTGACATGATCATGTTTTTCCCCTTCAATATATAGATAGCTACATTCACCGGTAAATTAAAATTATGATACGAATAACTAGGAAATATTAACATTTTTTGCAATCTTATTTATTTTTATATGTTGACTGCTATTTAATTTTTCTCTTACAAGCAATTTGTAATTAAATTTTTCTCTTTTTCATTGAACCCATTATTATATGTTGTTTTATTTATAAATTAATTTTATTATAGCTGCATTAATATAATTATTATAAATAAATAAGCTTCTATTACATTGATAAATCATTACAACTTTATTATTTCAGAAATAAATTTAATTAATGTAAATTATTTATTTGTAAAGTACCAACACATTTCATTTTTCCAGGAAAGTAATGTTTTATGTTAATCTTAATTGCCTTCAGTTTTTTATTGTGTATAACAATTATAATACAATAATTTCAATTATACCTTGTTTTATAGCTAATGGTTAATGAGAAAATCTATTTCGTAAAGTTGGTTAATCTTTATTCGTCCTAGTCTGAAAGTGATAAAATGCAGCACAATTTTACTTATAAATATGTATTTTCGATAAAAATTAAATAATATTACCATATTATTTAATCACACATCATTCATCATTCATAAATTAAACTTTATTTTGAGTTTTAGAAGAAATTTTCCGTTTTTTTTTAATTCTTTTATTTTAGTAACGGAGAATCATAATTTTCTTGATTACTAAGATGAGGTGAAAAAAAAAACGTGTAACAGATACTAAATTATAAATATTATTACTTCCTTGTACGAAGTAAAGGAAGAATTGCGATCGTGAAAAATTTCGGTTTTTAGATTTCAACGGAAGTATCCATTTTTACTATTCCTGAATTCATTATGACTGGTTTCGGCGTGACGTCTGTTCGTACGTTTGTATTTCGCATAACTAAAAAAACGATTAGGCGTAAGATGTTAAAATTTTGGATTTAGAACTGTTGTAATATCTAGTTCTACACTTCCCCTTTTGAAAGCAATCGACTGAACAAGAAGTGTCCAAAAAAGTCCAAAATCCAAAAAGTTAAATTTTGGACTTTTTCTTAACTGCAGTAATAAATCCTCATTGAAAGCTTTTCAACGATATATCATAATCTTTTTCATTGGTTCCAGAGATATAGCCAAATAAAATTTTAATTAATGAAATATTTGCATCTTACAAGGGAAAGGCACATCAGATCGAATCCGACTTCCTTTACTTTTTTTTAATTTATATATACTGATTTATTAATAATTAACCTGTAATTATAAAACGATGTGTATATATAATTCAATAGGCGTTTAAGGAAGTCATGTGGCTGCTTCCGTGGCGCGAGTGGTAGCGTCTCGGCCTTTCATCCAGAGGTCCCGGGTTCAAATCATGGTCAGGCATGGAATTTTCACACAATTTTCACATCATTCATCTCATCCTCTGAAGCAATACATAACACGGTGGTACCGGAAGTTAAAAAAAAGGTCATGAGGTGTCCATATCAGATTTTTTATTGGTTATAAAAAATGCTTGAAATCAAAATACTTAGAAATCAATCAACCTTCCTGATTTTATCACAAGCTAAGTCACATCATATGATTTTGTGATGGGAGTACGTTATTTATCAACTAAATAATAATTTAAACAACTTGTTATGCTAGATTTTTTTAATATTTATTTATTTATTTTGATTTAATCAAAGAACATCTGTAGTTGATGAATTTGCACGTAAGCATTTCTGTCATCATACCAAGAGAGTAAATAGTTTATTTTTAACCTTCAATTTGAAGAAGAAAATTTTAAGTAACAAATAATGAAATCGTAAATTTTAATTGAAAAGCGGCTTGGAAATAAAACAATATTGATGTTTATCTATAATACGAAGCGAAATATTTAGCTTAAAACACATCGGTAAAGACATATCATGATTGGTTAAGTTAGAATAAATACTTGTATTATTACCGATTCTTGTTTTGTTCGCAATAAAAACAATACATTGATTTTATTACTGAATAGGTAATTGATTGATAAAATCATAACATTGATTTTATAAAATCAATGTATTGTTTTTATTGCGAACAAAACAACTCTCAGCAAGTATAACTAATATATAGATAATAAACATGAATAAATAAAAACAATAATTCAACCCATATGTAAATCATATCACGCCATGACCTTCATGGTCGTCAGTCCCGTTGACAAGTAAATAAATATAACTGGATAACTTACAATAATTTCCACATTTCATGTTTTATTGCGAGAGAATAGTATTTTTTTTTTTCAAAATTGTAAAATAATTTTATTTGTTGGAATAAGTACACGTCATTATTTCTTGGAAATTTGTTTTACCTCTAAAAAAATCTGATGTGGACACCACATGACTTCCTTGTACGCTTGTTAAATTACATATACACATTTTTTTTTTTTTTTTTTTTTTTAATCAAAAGTAAATAAAATTTTATTTCAATAATAACTTCCGATTTGTTTCATTTTTTCTATTGTTATTATTGAATGATTTATTATTTTTTTTTTCAATCAGAGGCTATTCAAATTAACAAATCAATAAATTTAAATTGAAAAAAAAACTAAAAAAAAAAGGAAATGAAGTCGGATTCGAATAGATGTGCTTTCCGCTTGTAAGATCCAAATATTTCATTAATTAAATAAACTTTTATTTGGTTATAACTCTGGAACTTATCAAAATTACTACTTGTATCGTAGAAAAGCCCTCAATGAGAGTTTATTTCTGCAGTTAACAAAAAGTCCAAAATCCAAATTTTTAGAATTTGGGTATTTTTTGGACACTTTTGGTCCAGTCGATTGCAATCAAAAGGGGAGGTGCACAGCTAGATGTTACAACAGTCCTAAATTCAAAATTTCAACATTCTACGGCTAATCGTTTTTGAGTTATGAGAGATACATACGTACGTATGTACAGACGTCACGCCGAAACTAATCAAAATGGATATTTCCGTTGAAATCTGAAAACCGAAATTTTTCGCGATCACAATACTTCTTTTACTTCCTGCAAGGAAGTAAAAAACAAAACAAAGTTACATTAAAAAAGACTTGGGAACAGTATTAAAATTTCTTTCAGCATTACGTCTAAGTAAAAGGAATTAATTAAATAATTGATGAAAAAATGATTTTTACATTATTTTTTATGTATTTAACTTGTTAAAAAATTTACAATTTTTTTTCTTTCATTTACTTCAATGTTTTACGAATAAAAAAAAATACATAATATTTGAATTTATCTCTTTATTAATAAGTCCCAAAATCGCTTTATAACTACAACCCTTGATATAATACATTGTATGGAAGTTACAAAGTGATTTTATTTACATGGATGACCTTAGCTGTGTACGTACAATGGTACAAGAAAAGTTATTTTTAACAAATGTACACTCTAGTACAAATACAAATGTAGGTCAACAGAAACAGATTAATCTATTTATTTGCTATGAGTTTCTTGACTGGTTTGATGCACCTCCTCCCTTTCTATTCTTCACTAATTAATATTTTAATTTCCACATTTTTTTTAGCTATTTTTTTAACTATCTATTTACTTTATTATAATAAATTTCTGTATCTTTTATAATTTTTAATTATCTTCATTTACTTTCATAATTAAATTTGGGAATTAATTTGCAATGAATTCTAAGTTCATTTTTTAAAACATTTTTCTTCGTCGTATGAAAAGTACGATTGTTTTTCTTTTAATAAAAATTATAAACCAGGTTATTCCGAATCTTTTAAAATCAGTCGTTATTTTAAAGTTTAAACCCAATAAATTTAAAGATCCTTCTAGAACCGCCAATAAAAATCTTCTATTTTTTTATTTTTTTATGTTATTATGTTTAAGCTTTTATAAAATGTGAAACTACAAAAATGAAATTATCATAACATATTTTTAATTTCTAAATCAATGTGGAATAGTATTAAAAAGATTGTTTTTTCAAAAAAGCTTGTGTTTCTGCCGTGTGCTAATCTAATACTATTATTATTATTTTCTTTACACTCTTTCTTTTAATATTTTTGAATTTTTTAAATATTTAGAATTTTCAAGAACTCGATCAAAAAGTTTTAGAATGGAATTAACTGTAATAATTTACTCTTTCTGCAAAGGATAATAGTTACGTTCAGCACTTTTTTTGTTTAAAAAAAATTTACCCTTTTTTTACTTCCTTGTACGAAGTACAAGTATTGCAATTGCAATTTCGGTTTTCAGATTTCAACGGAAATATTCATTTTGACCATCCCTGAATCCATATTGACTAGTTCGGCGTGACGTGTGTTAAGTACGTACGTATGTATCTCACATTACTCAAAAACGATTACCCGTAGAATGTCGAAATTTTGGTTTTAGGACTGTTTTAACATCTAGTTGTGTACCTCTCCTGCTGACTGCAATATACTGAATAAGAATGTCTTAAAAAAGCCCAAAATCCAAAAATTTGGATTTTGAACTTTTTCTTAACTGCACTAATAAGCCCTCATTGACAGCTTTTAACGATATATCATAAGTACTAATTTTTATTGGTTCCAGAGTTATAGCCAAATAAAATTTTAATTAATGAAATATTTGGATTTTACAAGGGGAAGGCATATCGGTTCGAATTAGACTTCATTTCCTTTTTGTTTTTAATTTTTTTTTAAATTTAAATATATTGATTTATTAATAATTATTAACCTCCGATTGTTAAAACGTTTTTACAATAAATAATAATTCAATAATAACAATAAAAGAAAATATTTCAGAAATCAGAAGTTATTAATAAAATAAAATTTTATGTTCTTTTCATTTTAATTCAAACATTTTTACAGACGTTAATAATTAATAATAAATCAATATATTAAATTTAAATAAAAAGTTAAAATATATATATATATATATATATAACGAAATCGGATTCCAACCTATTTATCCATGGTTACGGATCCGTCACGTTCTCACATACACCACATAACTATTTAAGCGAAGTGAAAAAAAAAAAAAAAAATATATATATATATATATATATAAACTAATATAAAATGCTGATTCAGACTTCACAACAAAAAATGTGATACAATTTGGTGTCTATTAGAATGCAACTTTTAATGGAATACAACAAAAAATGTATATGTGTAATTTAAAAGGCGTACAAGGAAGTCATGTAGTGTCCACATTAAACTTTTTAAACTTTATTTTGTTATTATGATCCAAATGCCTTACATACATGTTAATAAATAGAAAATAGATTAAATAAATAAACGCTGAAAATGAACACTTACTAAGAATTAAATCATAGACTAATTTATCAATAAGCCACATTCTTCTAAACATTGTATCAATAGACCAACCATTAAAAAACTGATAGCGCATTATTTACGCTAAAAAATATAACTTTTTTTTTCCGCAATATTGTAATATAATCAGCTTATAATATGTCTATGGAAGAACGGATGTATTAAGTGTATTTATGTTGGAGAGTTTCATTTTATAAATGTTCATATAATGTAATTTGTAAAAATTAAATTACTAACCAAATTTTTCTATCAAATTCTTCATATTCATTGTCTTAAACAATGAATATGTTATTGCAAAAATGAAAATAATCATAGTCCTTTTTTTCTACTTTTTTCTTAATTTACATTTAATTTTTTTTGCATTATATTAAAAACTGGTTTGAAGTATTAAAAAAAAAATGTAATACTTAATGTCGTTTGTGTCAATAAGTTATTTAAATATTATAAACAGCACAAGAATTATAGTTTAAAATGAATCGGTTTTTCAATTTTAATCTAAACTGCTCCTCTGTTTAAAATTCTCTTGTTAATAAAATACATAGAAAAACACAGAGTAGCCGAGTACTAAGAGAAAATAATTAGCTTCTGTTACATATACTTTTAGACGAGTCAAAACTGATAAATATTGGATGTATCAATTATAAATAAAAGTTGTAATCAACTCGACGTATATCATCCTCAAATAATTTACATTTAAGAAGTTTTGTTTTGTTTAAACTTTATTCCTTTCACTCAATGTAAGTTAATTAGAAGTTTAAACGAATGTTTTATTTATACAGTAATTTTAAATATAACATCAGCCGCATGGCATTTTTCTGAAGATAAAATTTTCAGTATCCTACTAAATCGCGTTCCGTCAGAGTTACATACGTAATAAAGCAAATGAATACATAGAAAATTTCGGATTTTATTTTGGTTTTTATTTCATTACAAAGGGAGAATTCATTCAATAACGAGATATTATGAATGCAATCTTTCCCACCGGATTTGTTTCTTAGATCCTTTGTTTAAATCATCCTCCACTCAGTTCCTTGGGAGAGTTTTTGAAAATGTTTGAGTCTTTAGGATTTTTAAGGCTATGAACCTCTTTGTTACTAAGTTTGAAGTTTTTAACACGCCTAGAAGTCCAGTTAGAATTGTTTTAAAATTTGTATCTCGCTTTTCTGTGATACGTTTTTAATAGAATACTAAGTACAATAATTTACGTTAAATTTCATTCTAAAACATCAACAGTTTCGCTTTTACTGAAATATAATAAACAATTTATGTCATGCAGATTGCATATAACATACAATTAGAAAATAAACTTAATTTTGAAAGTCGTGTACGATAAGTCACTGCGGGCAGGTAATAATAATAATTATTGCTTAAATCCTTCTACATGAAAATTCCACAGAATGTATTATTTTTAGAATCTCATTTTTTACAAGCCTGTCAAGACGCATATCTTGTAAGAGAGAAGCCACATTTGCTCGGTACTTAATTTCTGGAAACGATATGTGCACCGATAGAAAGAGTAAGATGCGGGAGCGAGACAGTGTAAGATGGAAAGTACGATGGCAACCAACAGTTCTAATCTCGGAAACACTCGTCGTTCGTACGAGTATGTGTGAGTAAGTATTATATCAGTGTGTTGGTATTTACTATGTGGGCCACGCAGCTGTCACCCTTAGGAATACAGTATTTTTAGTTCATCACAAAATATTTCGGTTTTATTAATTAAGTGAAACACACCTGAGGTGGCAGCTTCGCTAACTTATATACGCAAATTACAAAATCCTTTTCAACATGCAGCATCATATAAAGTATATTAATACCGTATATAAATTTAAAATACGATTTAGACGAGGCACATCGAGTTCTTCGTGTAAATATTTAAGAAAGATTAAAAATTTTAATATTAACTTGTCAAAAAAGAGATCAGTCGCCAAAATGAAACGTAAGAAATGAATACAATTACGCACAATTTTTTATCCTGATCACAATCTTACAGATTAATACATTATAAAAGATTAATACTACTTTTTTCTTTCTGAGCTGACTAATCCATGTTTCTTTTTTTTTTTTGATGGATCAAAGGAAACTCTGGAACCTACTTATACAACTACATTTCTATAACATGAATTTTCGAAAAAATATTTTTGATGTAGCAGATGAAAATAAGAAATAAATAAAACGAATTAAAAAAAAAAAATACATTTTTAACTCTTTTATAAAATTAAACTTTTTGATATCACCGCCAAATTAAAAGTAAGTTAACCATTAATTTGGCACTAACATAAAAATTCGAAATTAAAAAAAAATTAAATAAATCATACTTTTCAGTAATATCTTTTACTGTTTTATTGTTTGTTTTTTAAATGAAAAATTATTTAATTAGATTTTCTTACATTAGAATACTGGTAGAACTGCAAAAAAAGTGTCGTCCATATGAAGAATCTTGATTAAAATAAAGAAAGGAATAATAAATAAATTATTACAATGGAATTACTGTAATAAATGAAAAAAGTGTTTTTTTTTTGTTTTTTTTAATGTAAATATATATTATTTTATACAGTAAAACTGTATCAAAAAAATTACCATGAATTGTAAACCGTATGATAAGAGTCTCGCAGATATCATTTCTTCCGCTCAAAAAACAAAAATTTCTGTAATATAAATAAAACTGTTTTTAACAAAACGATACTGATATCAAAAAAGGTAAGGTAATTAATTTAGAATTTTCTTTAAAAAAAAAAATACATTTTAAATATATATAATAAACAGTAGATAAACAATAATAATAGATAATAAACAATGTTTAAGCGTTCTATATAATAAGCAAAAAATAAAAATTTGTTACAAATCTCTTACCGGCCCGATTTCATTTATTAAACAACAAATAATGATAAGAATTTTATTATTTCTGTAAATGTGATTTTTATTACATGTAAATGAAACTGGGACCGGTACTAGTTTTGTAATAAATTTAAATTTTTTTTTTTGCATATTATATGAAACGCTTAAACATTGTTTATTATCTATTGTCTATTACATATATTTAACATAAATATTTTTTAAAGAAAATTCTAAATTAATAGCAGCAGATTTTGATAATAGAAATGTAGTACCTTTTTTTATATCAGCATCGTTTTGTTAATAACAGTTTTATTTATATTGCAAAAATTTTTGTTTTCTAAGCGGAAGAAATGATATCTGCGAGGCTCTTACCGTACGGTTTACAATTTAATTGTAATTTTTTTGGATTCATTGCATTTTGTTAGATTATTCTTTTATTTTTTTAATGAATTACTGATTGTTATCTTATGGATTTATTATTAAAATTTATCGCCTTAGAACAAACAAATTGAATTTCACGGTCAATTTTTTTGTTGATAGTCATATCAACATTTACTTCATACCATATTTTTCCTTTTTTAATAAAACTGGTATAACGATCTTTACGAATTGAAAATGATATAGTGATGTAATATTTCACCTATTACTTTGTAACTGTAACCCTCGATTTTTATTGTTAAATTCGATTTTTCCGATCGAATTTATTTCTGTTTTATTTATTCCTTTTTTAATAAAACTAGTATAATCTCTTGTAAACTAATAATTTCATTATTTTAAAGAAGTGATAGGAATTAAAAAAAATTAAAAACAACATTTATTATTAAAACAAGTTGCAGTATATTTTCTTTTAAATTTTATTATTTCAAGTACATAATCAAGATTTTGTACGCTACCTAGTACTATCAAGTATTGCTATCTAGCGGCGCAATTCGTAAAGTTACATTAAAAAATGAATAAAATGACATATTCGAGTTCCGCAGTTCATCAAATGGAAAAAAAGTTTAACAAAATTTTTTAAAAGTATCTTTTTTGCTATTCTAACTGAACTCAAATATAATGTTTTCACGCTTATTTTTTCCCCCATTTTCATTTCACTGTTAGGTTACATCCCGTTTATTCATGTAAACGTAGTTCGTTGACTTCGTCGCCCCTTATCGACGAAGTTCTAACGAACTCCGTGGTACTTACATCTGTATAAAATACTACCAGAAGAGAATTTTTCTATAATCATTTTAAACGTATTTTTACATTTAGAGCATTTTAATAAAACAATTTAAACATTTTTTTCGTCTTAGCCTTTCGCCGGAGGTTCTGGGTTTGAATCCCGCTCAGGAATGGCATTTTTCATACGCTACACATTTCCATTTGAGCTAAGTAACCGCAGCAGTCGATGCCCGCATATCTCATTAATTTTTTTACATCTGTATAAAATACTACCAGAAGAGAATTTTTCTATAATCATTTTAAACGTATTTTTACATTTAGAGCATTTTAATAAAACAATTTAAACATTTTTTTCGTCTTAGCCTTTCGCCGGAGGTTCTGGGTTTGAATCCCGCTCAGGAATGTTATTTTTCATACGCTACACATTTCCATTTGAGCTAAGTAACCGCAGCAGTCGATGCCCGCATATCTCATTAATTTTTTTTTAATGTGTAAAGAAAACGACCTATAAAATTACACAAAAAAATAAATAAATAAATAAATACTCAACGGGAATTTCCCCTAAATACAACGGTTCAGAAGCAACTGGCACTTAAATTAAAACACAACATGGAATCAACTATATTTCTTTAAATAGAACCACCCAATTTTTACATCATATACGGATGCAACATAAATACAATTCTACGAAGAAATATGCTTACAAAATGTTATTTTATACTGCTATTTAATGTACGCTTAGGATACTGCACAATATTTTATAATATTTAACTGTTAATCGGATTTAAGATTATCCAGAAAGACAATTTTTTATAAATTTATTACGAATATTTAAAATAAAGCCTAGATATATTAAATCTTTATATTTTTAAACATTTTAATATGAAAAAACCTTCTGTAAAGAGTAAAACATAAAAAGTACCGGTACAGTTCAAATTTACTAAAAAAAAAAAAACGACTAACCACGGGCATTAAAACCACATCTCCCTTAACGCAGACTAATTTATTTATTTAAATACTCACAAAGTTAGATCCCCATGAGTACCTTCTTTTACAGTTTAATCACCTTACTTTTTTTTTGTACTAAATAATAAAGAAAAGATTCATTATTTTTTTACGTTTCTGCGGTATTTACGTCAAAATTGAAAAATATAATAGCAAACAAATAATTAAGAAAGTGATGTATTACTAAAAAATAAAAATAAACAAAATTTAATTTGTGAAGAATTATCACTCGGTTAAAAAAAAATTATTACTCGTTAAATAACAAACTGTTGAACAAGGCGTTTTTGAATCCGGAGGCGGGTCGCCGGATTCAACTTTGGGGTTCGGCAAGCAATAGCAATATCGACATTATCTAAAACGTTCCAGAACAAAGGACTGAGGAACATATCAGAGGCGCCGTGTTTTGCGAAGAACAAGGAGATCCACGATTAGCTAGGGATGCCATCTACACGTGAAGAAGTCCAAATTGTATACTTAAGCTTAACGCGCACGAATCCTATCTGGCTGTTAACATTTTGGGCAATAGTGAAAATGTGAGAAGACTGAAAAAGTTGCATGTACTGGATCTACAGGCTGATGTGCGTTAAATATCATCCTTTTTTACTGATATTTTTCTGTTATTATTCATGAATTATTTTAATTTAGTGATATGGATTCTTTTGTTTTGTGGTTTTGACTTTGTTAATGTGACCTTCTTAACCCCTTAGGGGAAGCCACCCGCCTTGTGACGCTTCCGGTCGTCACCCCTCCCCCCCCCCCCATAAGAATCTATCCGTAATGTGTTAATGTGACCAATATTAATTTGTTTGTCTTTTTTTTCTCGTGTATGACTTGTGAAAAATTTTTTTTAACTCAATTGCTTGTTCTGTTTTGTTAACCATTTAATTTGGACTGTTCTCAATACCTATGTTATGTTACAATTTCACTTTTTTTTTGTCCTTAACAGATAATATTCGAACTATATGTACTTTGTTACCCTTATTATGTTTTTTTTTATTCGTTGTACGTTTTATTGTACTGTCTTTGTTTAAACCTTTATATTGCGTTGGAAGGTATCACTGGAAGCCTTTTTTTTAAGTCATTATTACTTTTCATAATCTACTTATAGTTTCATGGTTCAGGAAACTGATTTTAAATAAAGTAATACACAAAATAAGATATTCGTTTTTAATTCTTTTCTTCAAAGTTTAGCTTTTAAAAGACAACTCTAAATTTAAAAAAAATACTAACAATAACTAACTATTACGTCAACGCCTAAATCAAAGAGATGAAATTTCAAAAATGTATAACATTATTTTACATGAATATTTTTAGTTTTTTCTTTATTTAAAATACAGATAAGGATACAAAGAACCCTTCCATTAAGCTAAAAAACCGTTCATAGGAAACGTTAAGAGGAAAAATCCAAGTCTTGATGAAAACAATTAAAAAAATTCAAACGACCTTGAATTTTAAGGAGATTCCAAAAGGAGTGTAAGCTTAAATCTCTTTGGAAAGCGACAACACTTTTTATCCTTTAGTTTAAATTTTTCACCTTTTTTTTTCAATTTCCTTTTTGTGAATATTTGTTAAATTATATAAGGATACATCATATGTCATTAGTTATAATATCCGTTTTTTGACAGAAAAGTGAAAAATATTTTCAAATCGTTTTTGTAGATGATTAAATTTTTAAATATTTTATAAAAATCTTCTAAATTTTTTATGATAGAATCTTAATAATAAAAAATAATAATAAAAAATAAATAAAACACTTCTTATATCAATCCTTGTACTACATCATTTCATCCTTTTTTTAAAGGATCTAACGCAACAGAAAACATAGATTAGAATTTTTACGTTAATTTCACTTCATGAAAACTATAAAAATATTTAATTCTCGAAATTTTTTATAAAATAAAAAAAAATATTAACTATAAAATTTTAGAATTTTTGTAACTTTAACACGAAATTATAAACAGCTATTTTTAAAGTTCATAATTTTTAAAATATATGTTTAGAAAGAAGGAAAATGTACTAAGATACTACGAGTACAAGTTGGGGTAAAATAAGTTAAATGTATTATAATGGAAGTAATTATGATACTATTTAAACTGAATCTGTTTAAATATTGATCAGTTTTCATACGTTTTCCATAATTTTATTTCGAATTCAAATATTTATAGTCGAATTCGTGTTGCACTAAAAATGACAACAAAATCAAATTTTTAATCACAAAACGCCCGACAGATGCTGGAATGAAATTCTTTGCAAAAAAAAAAGTCATGGGTATTTAAAAATAATCTATAATTTAATCTATACTTGGCAGAAAGCTAGATAATAGATGAATAACATGTTAAGATATCAATTTTTTTATAACTGTTTTAAGTTTACTTTTCCAAAAATCTCCTGAAAACCGAGTTTTTTTTCTAAATTTACGACAATAAAAATAAAATGAAAAAGGACACAGAAGTAGTGTTTTATACATTTTATGCAAAAGAGATTTACGATTCTAATAATGCAATTTTATTTTTCTAAGAATTTTTTTTGATGACACATTAACATGACAAAGTTATCCCCTAAGTTATACGGTCTATATCATTCATATTGCTCAAATTTTTAACTTAAAAATTATATTTGTTTCCACAAAAATTTCCCAGTAAAGGAGTAAAAACCAATTAAATGGAACAAAATTATCTTTTCAAACACTTTTTACATTATTGTAATTTCTAGCAATGTGTTTCTTTTTATAAGAATATTTAACTGTACAGTATGCAGATATGTAATCACAAATTCCGATATTCAGAAACGTCTTTTAATAATCTCCATTTTTTAAAAATGTTTTGAACGGTACAGAATAATTAATTTACAGCTTATCTCACACACACACACGGCAACTTAAAAATATCAAAGGTGAGCAACTTAAAACGAATCGAGCCGGCTCAAACTGTTTGAGCGACCACTTTAACATTTCTATCATCGCTGCTACTAGCGCCATTATTGGTTTCGTATGCTAATATCAGTTGTAAACTATTAATGTTTCATTGCAGTATAGTTCGTTCTTTGCAGTAGTATTTTTCTAAACTGCTTTATTAGATCAACGAAAAGATTGATATAAGGGAAGCTTATGTGCGTTGTGGTTTCTTTTAATATACGCGTCAAATATTCGCGGAAAAATTTCCAAATCCCAGTACCCTAGCAGGGTAGTAGTCATAACGGATCGGCTAAAAAATTGCTTACAACGGAGTCGGTTTCAAACCCACAATGAAATATGCAACCTTCCATTAGGAATTCAAAAGCCATAACCGATATTCAAAGAAGAATTCTACTAGTCCGAAAAAATCTTAAACTCTTTAGGATTTAAATTTGTAATCACTGTGCAAAAACAAAAGAAAACAGACACACCGAAATAACTTAATTATTGAGACTGGCTTTATTATCAATGGACAGATAGACCTGACGTTGCTATATTTCACGTCAGATGGCGTTTCATTTATCTGGACATGTTATTTCCTGACCAGGTATGGGATGATAATAATCCTTACCAGATATTTGATATTTCCAGTTCACGATGAGAAAATCTAGGTAGGTGAGTTTCTGGTAATCGTAGAGTGGAGCCAATATTTTTTGGTCGGAGTGTCAATAAAAAAGTGCACCGTACGATTTTCATTAATTCTATGTTCAGTTAACATATCGTGAAAAAAAAATACGGCTTCTCCAACAAAACTGACCAACATGTTATGTATCAACGTTTTGCGTCAGGTTATTCAATATGATCAATCGAGCAAACACCTACAATGCTCCACAGCGCGCTCATTTTGAATATCTTTTGCAAAAATATGAGAAATATACAAGTTCTTGTTAATGTAAATGAAAAATGTAATTTACATATCGCAACAGTTTTTAGTCCTTACCGATTTGGTTTTAAAATCCTCATTTACTTATAAAGGTTATAGATGATAAATCTCCAAAGAACTAATGATACTAAATACTCATATTTCATTTATAATTTAAACTATTTTTTTTTTTTTTTTTTTTAATTAATGAATAATAATTAAATATTTCTATTAAAAATAATACACGTAATTAAAAAAAATTTCTAAAAAAAATAATATTTTGTTTAAAAATAATATACGTACAGTCGTTGAAATGCTACAGCAAATATAACGTAATAACAATCTTCAGTACTGACTGATGAAGATATATGATGCCGGAGACACATTTGTCAAAGTTATTTCAAGAGAAACTCACCTGTAACAGAATTATACAATAAAATTAAATAAAATGCAAGACGATTAATATACAATTATTTACTATAATTTATTATCATCATCATCATTACCAGTTGCAGGATAAATTATGACAATTATTACAAGACGACGAAAGTCAAACTACAATTTTAAAATTAATCTATAATATTTGATTTTGGTAAAACCACAGTTCATATTAAATCATCCTTACTGTATTGCATTCTAGGTGATAAAACATAGAAAAAAGTAAAGTCTAAAAAGAATCATTAGATAGTAAAAAAATTTTTTTTTGAATTTTCTATGGTGCTTTTAAGTAGAAAACTTTCCATAGTGATATGTGTAAAAATTCATTCCTATAAATTTATTTAATTTTTTTAATTGTATTATAAGTTTATATTACTTTTTATATAGTTATAAATATAATTTTTCATAACTTTACCTCACAATTTTTGTTTTTCAATATTTTCTTCAAAAAATAATATTAATAATTTATTTTTCAAACTAAGAATACACTTTTAAAACAAACAATGCAATATAATTTACAATATATAACAGAGTTACAAATTAGACATAGCTTATGAATTATATAAATACTTCTGTTGACCTACAACAGGCTCATAAGAGTAACTATAGTTTTCTAATTTAAAACTGTGATGCAATAATTTATGATAAAATAATAATTTTTGTGATTTAATAATAAGTTTGAAAATTAGGTACTCCTTGAGGACCTTGAGGTTTTAGGAGTTACCATCAATTTACGATTAAAACACTAGAGAATATTAAAGATATATAAATTAGGACAGAAATGGCCGAGTAGAAATTTAACAATTACTAAAAATTATAGAAATATTAAAGAGAAAGAAAATCATTCAGTTTGTCATTAGAAATCAAAAGGACAACTTATCAATTTTAGTCATAAACGATTCAAAAAGGAACTGAAAGTTTGCGTACTGAATGAGCCAGGGCTCAAGTGAAATTCTGAACGAATTTAAACCTAGACTATCTTTCACTCAATTTGGCAAAAAATTATAAACTTTTGGTGCATGTAAGTGAAAAATCTACGAAAACACTCCTTCCGGGGTCTAAAAAGTACACATTTACAACCCAACCCTTTTCCTTTCTACGGATTTGAGATGCCCCTCATCTCATAGAGGCTTGAAGATGTGGTAATTCATTCCAATAAATAAATGATTTCAAAGTATGAACATTATTAGATTTAATTTTTTTTTTAATATGTAACGGTTGAAAAGTTATTTAAGAGTCTCAAACTTTATTAACACTCTTTATATGCGATAAAAGAGACTACCTTTTTATAAGAGGAGATCTCTCACTGCTTTCTTTATATTAGAACGTAAATGGAACAAGAATGCTGATGATGATCCCTGGTATAGATAAAAGGTTAAATTTGCCAAGTTATATATACGAATACAGTTACAAAATCAACAACGTCTTAATGTTTAGAAAACTATTGTTTTTAACAGTAGCAAATAATTAAATAACATTTTTATTCAAAATCATATTAAATTTAGGCAATTTTCTCTCTCTCTCTCTCTCGCTCTCTCTCTCACACACACACACACACACACACACACACACACACACATACACGCGCGCGCGCGCGGTACACTTTCTTTTTTTTCTGTTCTAGAAAAAAAGGTGTCTCAAAAAAGGAAAAACCTTTAGAATAAAATCATCGTAAAAAGAGTTGCTTAAATAACTTATAACGGGTAATATCTTGTTATTTAATCAGCTAACATTCTCGGTACTCGAGGTCAACTGCATGTAGCGGTTGAAATACATTAATGTCATTTCACTATCTATAATACCTACGTTGTTTTCAAATCATAAGTTAGTGTTTATTTTAAAGATAGATATATTTCGTGTGAATATTTTTCAAAAATATTGAAGAAGAATTGAAAAATTCCCAGTACGTCAACAATTACACTTTTAATGCATAAAATTCATACTATAAGAAGTATATGGAATCAAAAAAATTTCGTGGTGATCACTCCTGTTAACTATGAAGGACATAATAATATTACAAAAAATTTTTAAAACTTGTTTTATACTTTTTAGTCATTCTTTAATTAAATTGTTATCATACATTGCATGAGTTTAATTAGTAGGTAAATTTGGAATTCAAAAGATAACATCATATATAGAAATTTCTAATATATTTATAAAATATGAAACGAATTTTCATTCAACAATAACTAGTGAAATTTCTCCATAGTGAAGTTTTTATTTTTTACTTAATTAACTATTACAATTTTCGACAGGTTTTTGTCGAAAGACTCCCGTACCAAGGTTTTGTCATGACCAAGACACATCGGTTCGAAACCGACTTCATTTCCTTTTTTTTAACTTTTTTTTTTAAGTATATTGATTTTTTTAATTATTAACCTATTATTGTAAAAAAATTGTTACAATATATAATAATTCACTAAAAAAAATATATATGTAATTTAATAGGCGTACAAGGAAATCATGTGGTGTCCACCCAGTTTTTTTTTTTGTATTTTCATATTCTACCTTTATCATTAAAACCCGAATAAAGGACTGGTAATTCGCGTTGTGTCGAAACTCCTGAAATATATTGTTAGACCGAAAGTCGTTTAATAAACGGATTTAAATTGAGGTATTTATTTATTAAAAAAAAAAAAAAAAAAATCGAAGAATAGAAAAATATATTGATTAATACCTCCTCCATATTTTAGACAATCAGAATGTTTTGTTTAAAAGTGTAGTTTTACAAAAAAAATCTCATGAACTTGATCAAAATGGGATATTTTTTAATATAACCGATTTAGGGAGTTTACAAAAAAGCAAAATTTCTAAAATAAGCAAATGCAGAATACTTTATTAAATTTTCTTTTCTTTTTCAGAAAAATAAATTAATTAATTAAAAATCTGTAGTTACGTATTAAGAAGATATTTAAATTTTAAATGGTAATCTAAAAAAAAGTGAAAGTAAAACAGATCTTCCATTTAACTTGATCTAAATAAAAAGAAAAAAAAAGGTGGTAGATGTTTTTTTTATTATTATGAAACCAAACAGTATTTTATTTCTGCATCATTATTTTATATATACTATTCACTCAATAGCATATTTATTTCGTTACATCTTTATGTATTCTACCCCTCTCTAGCGTGGGTTAGTAAGTGTAGAATATTTTAACATGTAAACCTTATCATAACGAATCACAATTGTACCACTATATCCCCTAGTCGGTCTACTTCCCACCCTATCCACCATGTACTACCCATCAGTGCTGCCTACATAACCGTGCCTTATGAATACCGTTATTTTATATAGCCCGATACCCGAGTCACCCATAGATAACTTCAACCTATCAAAAGAATTTTCACCAATGAATACAAATACTCAAAATTTATACGTTCTCTTCCACATAAATTTTTTAAGTTTTATAGCACGTATACGTACCGTGGCATTTTTAATGAAAATATAAAATCCGTTTGATTTAAATTCAAACACGCTACATTCCATATTAATGTTACGATAAACAATAAATTAAATTTCACTTTTTCAAATTTTCTTTAAGATATTTCACGGAAACTGGATCTCCATTGCTTGAAAGAATTTTAGATAAATCAAACAACGTACATGTTAAAAAAAGGGGGTAAAATAATTGCCAATATGTAATTTACAAAAAAAAAAATAATAATAATTTTATTTTTACTTTTGTGTCTGTTTTTTAAGCATTACAAAAATACTCTCCACACGTAATTATTTTCAATTTTAAAGTAGCTAAAACAAAAGAAAAATGCTGAAAATGCTTTTTCCATTTTTTTATTTCTACACATCCTATATAAAAATGAGATAAAATTAATGTTCTCTCTTATTATCAATATTTATAGAATAAGAGTTTCTACGTAAAATTAACTGTAGGAAATCTTATTTGGAAAATCAAAAAATATATTTTTCTTTCTCTTTGATACATAAAAATTACATCTAAATACGTTCAATAGAAGTTTAAATCATTAATTTAACTGGCGATACAATTTACGTACGTATCTTTTGTAATTAATTTTTTAAATTAATAAAAAATATTAAAAGTCAGCCGCATAAAGAAAAATTAAATTATTAAAAAACTATAACTCTTTCGTTGTTACACAACAAGGAACTGAAGGGAAAAATTGTTTTAATCCATTTTTCTTCAAATATTCTACATAAATAAATATTAATGAACTAAAACGATTTTTTTTTTTTTTTTAATTAAACCTTTGGAAGTAGGTAAAGTATACTGTTCTATTAATAAAAGTATGGGAAACTTTAAATAACTTTTCAATAGTATATCATAGAAAAAATAAATTTAAAGAGTCAGGGATCTTGAAACGAGTATGAGACCACCACCCTAAGAAACCAGGAGATCTCCCAACATGAAGGGAGCAAATCAAAAAAATTTAATAGAAAGGGTAGATTTATGAGATGAAATTTTAAAGATCATGGAAAAACTAACGTTTTCATGTAATAAATAACGGGCTACAACTCTAACGAAAACATCAGTCATTTAATATTTTTCAAAACTACTTACTAAGTGATCCAACCAATTCCTCTTAAAATAACTGCTAAACATTTATATACTACAAAAATTAAATTTAGCAAAAGCTCCACTTCGAATGATCTATTTTTTTGATATTGGGTGTATTGTAAGCTCTTTCTGACAATCTATGAAAAATATTAAATTTCTACAATTTTAATTAGAATAGTTAGAGGCCTGGAGATTTTTACATCAATTAATTATTTTAATTTATTAATCTTTAAATTATGTATCAAACCCTATTCTTTCCAGTAATATTTTTTTACTTACCCCCTTCTAGTAGTTTGGAGTGTTTTGGGTTCATACCGAAAGAAAGACCGTTTCGAGGTGGAATCATTTCCTAAATTTAATTATTACATGTTTAATAATTTGAAAATTTATTTAAGAATTCCTATATTTTATTTAAAACAGACATATATATAATCATTTCAGCCGTTATCGATCCACTGCAGGGTGAAGGCCTCTTCAGCACGTACAGACATGTATATAACTCGTGTGTATATATATATATATATATATATATATATATATCTTGTGATATTAGATGTCTAACAGTCGAAAGTGGTAAAGGTAGTTCAATGTTTTTGGATTAATATTTGTAGGTAAGAGGTTTAATACCTACAAAGATTGTTCATAACTTCACAATATAATAGACAGTTATTTTTTAAAAATATTTAAATAATAAAATTATTTTATTATTTAATTATTTATTATTTATAAATACAATTAATGCGACTAAAAAAATTATTATGAATTAGAAAATATTATAAAAATAGCTGTTTAGGTCTATTAATCAAGTTATAGTAATTACTTTTATACATTTACTTTCATTAAGTTTTAATGTTAATATAAAATAAATCGGCAGAAATATTTTGATAATTCTAACGTAAACTATCAGAGAGTAATTCTTTTATTAGCTGTAGGTAAAACTTCAGTGAAAAAATGTGAGTAAATAAATTTTTATAGAATCAGTAGGGCCATTGAAAATTACATAATTATATACACACACACACACACACACACACACATATATATATATATATATATATATATATATATATATATAGTTTTTATTCAGTCTAATAATTCAATAAATAAATCCAGTTAAATTACTCTTAATTTAAAGAGAAAGTTCTTCTGGTTATTTTATTTTTATCTGAAAAAAAAAATATCAGTCTAATTAGATGATTTTATATATATGTACATATAATTGTATCACTATCCTTCTTACTTAATGTTGAACTTTTATACTGAGGTGATAAACTTAATAAACAGCCTGCAGTCATTTTTATATTCAAACTAATATCACGCAGAAATTAAAAACATTAAAAGTAAAAATTTCTGTAAAGAAAAATAATAATATGCATTCTTGTACTACATAAAATCCTAGCAAACGCTCCGTAAAATAGTGTCTTTTACATTTTTACTCTTCGTTCCTTGGCTATTATTTTTTTATTTCTTGCAAACGGATTTTTTAATTTACTTTTCTTTTTGTTTAACTTAGCCTTTAACCATATTATAAATTACAATAATATTATAACTTTTTTAAAATAAAACAATCTTAAAAAACAGTAATAAAGAATAAAAAATAAATATAATTTTAAAAAGGTTTTCAGTTTGGGCTATTTGGAATCATCTACAAAATAAAAAATTGTTTTGGATACTTTTTCTTTTTAATTTTAAAACATGAAATTTCATTTAAATTTATTGACATATTCAAAATAGTGTGTTATTGCATTATTTTTATACTTTGTAATACGGGTTTTTTTTAATGGTTGTAATTGAACCATTTAATTAATTCTTTAAAAACTAAATAAATAGATTCTCTTGTTGACCTCCGCTAACATGACGTCAACACAGCGAAATTTCTTAGAATAATTTTTATTAAAATTTGTGTATTATCATTTTAAAATAAACTGATCGTTTGTTCCCTGTTAAATTTAGCGGAACCGCTTAAAATATTTCTCGAGTTAGAATTTAATTATTCTACCGAGGTATAACTTATACCAAAATAACCCAATCATAAAATATAAGTCACTTAAACATGTGACGTATATAGTTAAATAAGTTTTTATTTGTCGCTAGTGTTTTTTTGCAGTTATACCTTTTTTAAAAAAAAAAAAAAAATATATATATATATATATCTGTATTAGAAGAAATATGTGATAAAAATGGGTTGGTCGTAGATTAAGAGAAATTATTAACTGAGAAATAAATCAGATAAGCTAATCTCATGTTAATATCGCCAGATGATCGTGACTTCAATTATTCGGACTCTTCTCCAGTAATCCGATGTGTTCATTATACCTTTAACATATCATTGAGCTACATCAAGAAAAATATATACAAATAAGTAGTGAACAGGTTATATTATTCCATTAGAGATTATGAATAAAATAATTTTTTCTTTCCATACATCATCTTTTCGATATTCGTTAATTAAAATTTATTTAGTCATTTATTCTGACCCTTTCTTGAACTGAAAAAACTTTTGTGCTGTTCTGCGCAAAAAGGCCGACTTTTCATTAATTTAATTCGGTTTTAATATTTTTTTTAGTTTGATTTAATATTGCTAACGCACATAAAGCAACGTCAACGTTCCAAACTGCAGCATTATAACAAATCACGCTTTTAACTTGCTCAAATTTTATCACCATTAAATCGAGCGTAACTCAAGAACGATTCGACCAATCTTCATAAAATTTTCACATACACAACTTCATATAGACTACTACTATAGCATATCTAAATATCAATGCAATTGATCGAGTGGTTTTGGAAATATTCGGGGCACAAAATTTTATACGTAGGCCTTCTTTCTTTCTTTTTCTGTTCAGCTTTCGGAACCACCGTAAAGTATTACTTCAGAAGATGAATGATGATGATATGTATGAGTATAAATGAAGTGTAGTCTTGTACAGTATCCGGTCCGGTCGACGATTCCTGAGATGTGTGGTTAATTGAAAACCAACACAATCAAAGAACACCGGTATCCACGATCAAGTACTCAAATCCGTATAAAAGTAACTGCCTTTACTAGGATTTGAACCTTAGAACACTCGACTTTGAAATCAGCTGATTTGCGAAGACGCGTTCACCAGTAGACCAACTCGGTGGGTCTTATTGGGATACCCCAATTTAAGTGAATGGTATTTTCGTATTCATCATACCTGAAAACGTAAAGAAAACTCATTTGTACCTCCCCACTCTCACCATGCCACCGATAGTAATTCCGTACTTCGAAAAGTCGGTAAAAATACTGTTATAATGGATATGATATGGTCATAATTTTTATATTTTTTATTTGCATACAGGATTATTATCAAATATGTAAATTACTTTTAACTGGCTAGCGTTTGTGAGATAACAAAACATTCTAAAAATAGGATTAAAAATCCTGTTTATTCCCCGTTGTTAATATTAGTTAGATTTCTAATACCGAAATCAGGTCAGTTTATATATTGTAACAAAACCGGTATAGCGGACCTGAGTAACGAATTCCTGCCAATTAAGAAGAATGCAGAAGAAAATATAATAATGGAGCAATCCAAAAAGGGGCTAAAAGAACCCCTTTTAGTAAAGGTAACAGGTCCGTTTAACAATCGTATTTTGTAATACTGTCCACTGACACACAATAAACACATGTTGTTCCGTGAGAAAAGTTGCCGGAACAAGGTTTGGAATGCATGGGAACGAAAGGGCTCGGTCGATCGTTCTCACGCTTCGAGTTGGGTTCGGTAAAGGCTAGGTAAAGAGGATAGGAATATAACTACTCCCGAGAAGACCAGTTAAAAATGAGTATTGCAAAATGAGTCTACGAGATGAAGTCTCCCATGTGAATTCTGCAAATCAGTCCGCGAGAGTACTACGAGAGGAGAGTCTGCGATGTCAGTCTGCGAGATAAGTATTCTGCGAGGTCAGTGAAAGAGTGAATTTCAAAGTGAACTAAGTCGGCGCGATTACGGTGTCGTCACAAGTAATAGTTCGGTGAGTTACTGTAAGACTAAAAGTAAAAGAGATAATGTACTAAATATCACTCATAAATTGTTAGTGTAGTTTTATTTGTGAACAGCAAAGGTATTTGGAGTAAAAGAACTTTATACTTGTCTTATCTATTAATCTATTGTTGTTAATACAAGACTAGTGGTTAAAAGTGTTAAGACGCGGTCATCTAATGTCTTTTGTCAATGAGACTGAATTCTGATTTTCCTTATTTATCTACCTGTGAATATATCCTGACGATTACTTTAAATTATGTTTTGTATGTAATCTCTGTTTACTATTATTGTTGAAATTTATGATTATTTGTATGATTGATATTTAATATTATTATTGTTTACTGTTGGCATTATTGTCATTATTCTAATTATTATTGTGGCATTTTTTTATTGTCTTATTATTACTACTATTTTTCTGATTATTATTGTGGTTGTGATTACAACACTTCTTTTTTTTAGTAGTTGTTTTATGATTGTCGTTTACCATTGTCATTATTACTGATTTGTCTTGTTTTACTTATGTTTTTAAACCAATAAATTATAATTATATAAACATTTTCAACTGTCGATCTCTCAATATCCTGCTCGAGCCGCAAACACGCGACAATATATGCAAGTATAATTGTATCCCTACTACGAGTCTTCCAACCGTATTCTCTACGAAAATTTCCGACTGCAAAAAGTGAAACCAAAACACTCAACAATTACACGTTTCGCCCCAATAAGTGTAATGGTTTTAACAAAACTGGTGGTCAAATTCGGTACTAATAAACTACGTGAGTCAAAACTTGATATGTTTTGCTATGAAATAACAGCTCGACCGAATCTGTAAGTTAGCTAAACAGATTTTTATACGCTTTTAAATTTGTGAAATCCTTTTTGAATCACCCGATAGATGTACCAGTCGTTAAAACCCAGGTTTAGATTCCTAAAGCAAATCTCCAGATTCGTGTAGAAAGTGGACATAATGACTGAAAAAACTAATTATATAAACCGTTCAGTCGGTTCACCAACGTTGAAATTAAATTTGCCGGATTCAAGTTTTCTTTGCATTGTTATTTCAGTACAATATCGTCTATTAATTCTGACTATCAATTACTAATGTAGTATATTTAAAGGAAAAATGTTAGTGCTGAGAAAAAATAATTAAAAGCAGGTTAATTCTCAAATATAATTAAATATATAAAAATAATTACATTAATATTACTATCAGACCCGGCTCTGCTTCGCTATTGCTAGGGTTGAGTGTATGTGTATATATATATATATATACACGAGTATATTAAATGAACACAACTGAAATTATGATAAAACATTAATAAAATGAGCATTACGGAACTTCACAAAATTTAACCTTTCCATTTTTCCGATTTTCATTATTACTACATTCCCTTCCCAATTGTCCACTTTCCCTATTTCTCTTTCCCTTATTTCCTCTTCCCATTTCCCCTTTCCCCTTTCCAATTCCTTTTCTCTGTTTTCGCCTTTTTTTCTACTTACAATTTCCCCTTCTTCCCTTTTACCTTTTTAGATTTTTCCCTTTTCAAATTTTTCCCTTTCTCCCCGCGTATAAATCAGTCCAGTAGTTTTTTGTCTACAGCGGACATAAATACCGGAAACATTGAAATGGAATCATAAAATATTTAGTACAGCCGGTGTTGCTTTTACGTCCAATAGATAGGGCTGTTTTTTTTTAAAAAAGCATGTTTTTACATGTCACAGGGGTGACATGTTAAGATATAAGTAGTAGGTGTATAAAAATACGCACGTTTTCGAATGCAACGTTGTGTCAAAATTTCAAAGCAATCAGTAAAGAACTTTCGGAGATTTAAGATTTTAAACAAAGAAAATTTACATTTTTATTTATATTGATATTATATTGTTATTATTATCAATTTAAAAAAAATATATATTACTGCTAATACTAAGGAAACTGAAATGTAAATATAAATTAACATTAAAAATACTAATATTCATGTACTTGCTTAAGTGAAAGTAAAACCTAGGTCTTTTCATTGCTAGACAGTGAGAGAAGAAAAAATTAGTTAAAATAATAAAATTAAAGTAACAATCTTAAAACGATATAATACAATTCTACGGTAAAAAGTGGTTTGCATTAACTAAGACCCAAGTTGGAATGAGCGAGTTCGTTAGAATATTCTTGCTCTGGACAAGTCACGTGTTGGTCAGGAAACTTGTTGAAGTAAAATAAAATAACAAAAATATATATATATATATATATATATATATATATATATATATATATATAAAGAAAGAGTGAGAAGATATATTGCAGAAAAGGTGCTCACATCTTCAAGTGACCTCTATAGCTATGAATCTTAGACTATACCCTTACACTCTACTCAACTGCTGTTATGCCTCAACCGGCGGCTTGTTGTACGAAAACCAGTCTGTACTAGAACGTCGTGTATTAAATCGATGCATGTATGTATGTACTACTTTCACGTAAACGTGCTAGTTTTTATCATGGTTATAATAAATGGACTGGATTAATTTTACAGTTACATCATCTCTATTTTATTTGTTTCAATGTCTCAATTGTTTTCTCAATGTAATCAAAACATTTATAATTTATTTAATGAATAAGATATATATATATATATATATATATATATACATAAAATATTGATCTAAAAATCATTCGGTAATATTTTGTCATCAAATATTTTCTCCTAAATTTTTATTGAAAATTCTAATTGTAATTTTTACTTCCTTGTACGAAGTAAAGGAAGTATTCTGATCGCGAAAGATTTCGGTTTTCAGATTTCAACCGAAATATCCATTTTGATCATCCCTGAATCCATTCTGACTAGTTTCAGCGAGACGTCTGTACGTACGAATGTATCTCGCATAATTCAAAAACGACTAACCGTAGGATGTTGAAATTTTGGATTTAGGACTTTTGTAACATCTAGTTGTGCACCACCCATTTTGATTGCAATCGACTTGACCAAAAGTGTCCAAAAAAGCCCGAAATCCAAAAAAATTCGATTTAGGACTTTTCTTAATTGCAGTAATAAGCCCTTATTCAGAGCTTTTAAACGATATATCAAAAGTGATACTTATTTTCATTGGTTCCAGAGTTATAGCCAAATAATATTTTAATTAATGAAATGTTTGTATCTTACAAGGGGAAGGCACATAGGTTCGACTCAGACTTCATCTACTACTTTTTTTAACGTTTTTTTTTTTTAATTTAAATATATCGATTTATTCATAATTATTAATTTCTGATTATAAAAAGAATTTACGATAAACAATAATTCAATTACAACAATAAAAAAAAATAAAAATATATAAAAAGGTAATAATAAAATAAAATTTTATGTACTTTTCACTTTAAAAAATATGTTTATTTAATTAAATAGGCGTACAAGGAAGTCATGTGGAGTCCACATCAAATTTTTTAATTACATTTTCTTTAAGCCCCTACCTTAAAAATCAATGTATTTTATTTAAAAAAATCAGGCATTTTTTTCAAAGGAAAAAAAATGTTTGTTTCAAAGAAAAAAAATTAATTTCCCGGAGTTTATAACTATGGTGATCATGTCAAAAATGGAAAGTTTTTGAAAATCATTACGTTTTAGGGTTATACTAGTTCATCTAGATTAAAAAAATAAACAAAAAAACAAAAAAATCACGTGTATGTATGTATATACGTATGAGTGAAACTGAATTTGGTCTTATCTCGGGATTAACCAGGCCAATTTTCTTCAAAGTTCGCTCAAATATTTCTATATGTGAGGCATTAATCACATTTATTTCTTTCAAAGGCGTGGGGGAATACAGTAAAAAATTTAATTTCTAATTTCTTCCGAGACATTTTAGAGAAAACTTGATTAAAATAAATTTATTACCTACTTAATGTATACATAAATAAAAAAAAAAAAATTTATTTCAAAACTCAACCCCACCTCTTATAAGTGAAATATGTATTTTTAGTTTTTTTGCTCAATTTTCCGTCGGTTTAAATATTTTTTCAAAAACGTTCTGAAAGTTTATACATCATATATTTTGAGCTATCAAAAAATATCTAAAGATTTTTTTTTTACATTATAGATCCCCGACCTAGGAAAAATTTTGAACAAAATTTGAAATTTTGTAAATTTTGAAAATTTTGCAAAAAAAATTTGAACAAATTTTCTTTTTCTTATTTTAGATTTATAGAAAACTTTAATTATGCAAGTAAGCTGTATATGAATATTAAAATTCATTCCCTACTTCTAAACAATATATATTGTTTCTTGGCTTTAACTCTTTTAATTGTTATTACATTAAATCATTTTTTCTGTACTTCTCTTCACCACTTAACAGACTATTAAAATTAAACTATCTTTAGCATGTATATTATATTCCGAACCCAAAATGAGAAGCAATTTTTTTTTCATTACTTTCTTAAATATTTTATTTTTTCAATATTTTTATACAATTCTTTTTTAAATTATTATTACTTGTTTTTTTTATTAGTAATCATTTCTTTATTAATGAATTTTTTTTTTTTTTTTCAATATCAAATCGTTTTTATTCGAAATTTAGAAATTTTATTGCTCAAATCTTATTTTGGTAACCATGTTTTTATTTCCCACATTTTTATTAGCTGCCGCCTTTTTAAAGCCAACTTTATATTTTTATTTTATGTGAGCCAATCTCTTTTTCAAAAAATGTCATCCTACAAAAAAAAACTTTTTCCTTAAACATTTTTGTATAGTAGAATAAAATTGTTATATATAAAACTGTTGTACGTAATTTTTGTAAATAAAATATGATTGTTACACAGTAGAATATAATTTTAGAGTTATAATAGTTTTTTCATGACATTTTTCTAATATTTGAAGGAGATTCAGGTATTTAATGGAGAAGGCTTTTGCAAAACGGTGTGGAATCTTTGACAAAACTTGTATGTCTACATGTTTTAAATAGGAAATTGCAACAATTTAACGAAATAAACCAAAGTATTAATACATGACGTTCTTTATTTACCGTTAATGTAAGGCTACTATAAATGTATACGTGTATTGGGATTCACCATATATCTTCATACTAACTGCAACTAATTTTTTTTTGTGTAACGGGTATTAAATTATACAATTAGTTAGCTGAGCGAAGCGATGTCCTATTTTAACTCATCTTTTTTATATTTCGCTTGGTTATTTTCTAATCTTAACACGTTTTCCGATTTCTATTAAAATGTTCAATATTACAGTTTGAACGAATCAACATATTATAACTAATGATTTTTTCATATAATTCTCACTTTCAAAATGGTGGCTGCTGTTTTTCTTAGATAAGGGCGATGTAAAAGTTTAATGGAGGGGAGATCTGTTCTACAAACCACTAATAAGTGATTTCCCGGTGAACATTGACCCCCACTTTTGTTACGATCTCTTCCGAACGACACTCATTATTTCCAGTCTGTCTCTCAACGGTTATCCATTAAATACATCACTTTTTAATTTTAAACCTAACATTTTTAATAAGACTCTTCCCCAACGCAATTTTCTCAGTACACAATTAAATAAAATTTCTCAGTTTTTATTGATTATCGCGAGTGAACGTTAGAAATGCCGGGGGAAAAAATATAGGTTTTAAAAATTTCCGAAAATTGCAAAATAATGTCATTATCACATTCATTTTACCATTTTTCGGCGTCGTTGATGATTTAAAAATTAATAAATTTAAATTAAAAATTTTATATTAAAAGATTATTAAAATGAATTTCACGAATAACACGAACTCATTAACGTTTTTGGAAAGTGTGAATTCGTTGAGTCGATCAGACAACTTACTAATATTATCCAGCAATAGGGAGATGGTGAAGAGAACGCTAAAGTTGTATGGTTTGTTCCTATTTACCGCTCTAACGTAAGAACTACTAATTCGGTTCTACAACAGACTTCCACACGATACAATTCGGTTGTATAATTGGTTCAATCAAGTTTCGGTGACTTAAGATCAATTAAAGAGTTACAACGGTTTTATTTTACCGTAATCAATTACAATCCACAATTTTGTTTTCATTTTATTTTAATTTTCAGTTTAATTTAATTTAGTGAGCTTAATTTGTTAATTTCATTAAAAAATGAGTACGTCTATTGTTCACAGAATTAACAATAAATTTTTTTTTTTTCTAATACGAACAAATTTTTCTTTCCTTTAGCCGTAATGTACAAATAAATTTCCCTCAATTGTAAAGTTTAAAATCCATACAAAAGCTTTACGAATAAAACAGTAGAGTGAGTGGATAAAGGTTAAGAAGAGGTGTAAAATTTCATTAGGGGCTTTAACTATTTAACTAATCTGGTTTTGTAGTAAACTACAAGCGTATTTTATCTAATCAAATTATCACAATAATCTTTCTAATTTCTAGTGCAAAGAAGTAAGAACAAAACATAATAACCACATTTCGGTTTAGAAATGACAACCTCTGTAAACCGCCGGACATTTTAAAATAAAATTGGAAACCATACAGTTTAATACTAGTATATGCGAAGTTTAACAATTACTACAAAAATAATTTTACCTTCTCCCACTAATCAACCATAATGCACATAACGATGGAATCTATTTCTATTGTTTTCACTTTTAAGAAATGAAAAATGGGATAACATTTACTTTTTAAATGTCCAACATTCTAGTAGTGGGCGGACACCGTACCAGTAATTTCATTGGTAAATAAATTTTTAGGGCGTGGTAACACATAGCCAGTTACATAAAGCGCGCTCAATTAATAATTTTAACTAGCAACAGTTTATAGTATTTTCAATACTGTTAACATAATTTTATAACTATGAGACAGCAAAATGAAGCTTAAAGTCGATAAACAGTGTATCGATAAACAGTGATATTAATGAATTAAATGTGAAACGCTACTAAGACAACAAATTATTTTTTTGTAGTTCTTAAAAATCATTTTTTTTGTATTAATTAAACTTCATATCTTTTCTACAATAAAAATTTTCTCAAACGATTCCAAAAACTTAAAAAAAAAAATTTATTGCGTAAATACTGGACATACAACATCAGCATATGTGGTATCTTCCATAAGGAAAATTCTAGTTTTTAATCAAAATCAGGTCTACAAATTTTTCTTTTTTTTTTTTAAATAAATTAATTTTATGTTATCTTATGCAAAAATGTTATCGGGTATTGACTGATTATTACCGAAAATAAAATAAATGTAACTTATATCAATTAAACAGATACGAGTAACAAAATCCTTATACATTTGAGAACCAAATATATAAACATAAAGTAGTTGATAAAACATTAATTTTTTTCTAAAAAAAAAAAAATTTCTTTTATAAAGAAAATCACATCAAATTGATTTTATCTCAATAAAAAATTAAATACGCTTTTGCAATAAATAGAACTGCTGATTATTATGAAAAAAAAAACAACACGATTGTTCAAATAGAAAAGAACGAACGTATTGGATGAATTGTAAGTTTTCTCTTTCCAAAAATAAATAATGATTTGTTACTGTTTATTTCCTGAAAAGAAATATAATTTTTTTTTTTATAGAAATGACTGTAAACTATGCCACCATTTTCAGAAAGTATAAGTACAACATTTTGTCGGCCTCCGTGGCGCGAGTGATAGCGTCTTGGTCTTTCATCAGGAGGTCCCGGGTACGAATCCCGGTCAAGCATGGGATATTCACATACACTACACATCTATCCACCTCATTCTCTGAAGCAATCCCTAACGGTAGCCCCAGTGGTTAAAAAGTACATTTTACTCTTCGAAGTACACCGTTCACTTTTATGAATGTAATTCTATTACATATAAGTTATAAAATAATATTCTTAGAGACATTTAATTAAAAGTACGTAATGAGGAATTAAAATCGACTGCTTTTAAATTAACTATAAAAACATATATATATACATACACACGAATTTGTGTGTGTGTGTGTGTGTGTGTGTGTGTGTGTGTGTGTGTGTTATTTGTTTTATTCGTTTTATTATGGAACCAAATTACTTTACCCTACTACGACTTATACTACTCTTGTATCCGTTATTATTTTTATTATTAATTAAACAGGGGAATGACATTGTTGGAGAGGGTAAGTAGAGGGGGTATAAGACAAAGGTTAACGACATCTTTCCCGTTAAATCAGATTTTTTATGATGCATTTCAAAATCATGAAAACTTAGTGATTCAAAAGCAATAATGATTAATACGATTAACATTTAGTTATTGCGTTTAATAATACTTAAATAGTTTTTTTCCTTTTTATTAAAAAGATATCTGAAGTCCTTAGTATTTGAAAAAATTCTTCTTTGATGATCCACTACATCCTTAAGCCCTAGTTAGTATTTAGATCATGGAAGTGCACTTACTTGAAAATTGAACCTTAAAAAAGCCATAGAAAGTAAAATATAGCAAGATTGAGGATCAATTCAAAAGTTCTTTACGTCCAATCTAACGACTGGCGGTTCATTATTTATCAAATGTTTACAATATTTGTACACTTATCTGATATGGTGTTGTCGAATATGTCACAAAACATAATATCAGTAATAGCAGTTCTCAGGGGGTGTATATTTTTGATTATAATTTTTCTCTCCTACTACAACACGAGAGTTTGTTGTAATTCGCTTTTAATAAGAATTATGCCGATGTACCGAATAAAAGTTAAACTTATTTTTAAATAAACAACACGGAAATTTGATTAAAGATCGGTTTATGAAGCTTAATGAAAATTTCTTTCGTCTCTCCAAATAGTTCTGAAGAACGCCACAGATCCATGTAACTTATAAAACTTGATTTCAATGTTTTTCTAAAATTCTTTCAATAGTAACCTTTAAAAAATTGACATAAAAAATCAACTTTCCTAACGAATTTTCAGTTTGATTTTTCATAAACTGTAAAAAAGTTGTTACGATTACATCGTTTGTACTATTATATTTTACCAAGCTTTTAGTTGCATAAGTTAGTAAACGACCAATGAAATGAAATTCACAGCTTTGTATGTGACGCAATAGAAGTACGACTGACTGTAACGTGAATAGTATATTTACTAAAAGTACATCACACACTTTTTTACCTAGCCAGATCGCAGCCCCACAACTATTCAAAGCCTGGCCGATCTGTGTAGTTACACAGTTTACCGAGAGAACAAAGTAAAGAAGCTCTTTTTTCCTTAAAGTCGGCTGTATTATTTTGCTACGTTACTAGTTAGATTACGAATTTTTTTTTATTGGTTGGTAGATCGGTTTAATGCTACTCTCCAATCCTTTCCATTCTGCGCTAATCTTTTAATTTCAACGAAATTAACGCATCCACAGCCTTAATTATCTGTTTTATACATTCGAATTTTGATATTTATTAATAAGTTTCATCTTAAACAAGTTCCTCTATAATTGAGTTAAATAAATTTTAAAAAGTCTTAATGCGAGGCCCATTGAGTGAGTTCGTCTTTTTACAAGACCCTGCTGTAAATTTCTCTTTTCTTTTACCTGTCTTAAGATTTCACAGATTAAAATTTTATAGATTACCTACTTTTTAATATCTTTCTATTAACACCAAATTTCAAAGATTTATATATTATTCTAGTTTATGTTTTTCCCCCATTTTTCATTATTGTAAAGCGTTGCATTTAAAAAAAAAATTTTTTTCAGAAATTTTTATTTATAAAAATTCGTTTATCTATATCTGACACAGGCAGACCTATATTTTTGTAAAGTATTTCCCTTCATTGAATGTTTTTTTTTCTTTTAATAAAAGATAAATTATTTAAATAAAAAAAACGTGTAAAGGAAAGGGAATGAGTAATTGTAAAAACTTTTACTGATTCTGAAAGATTCTCAAATGTTATATGCTGAACATAATACTTTATTTTTTGTTTATATTTCTTTACGATTTAGTATCTGAATTTGTAATTAGGGTAAATAAGATGACAAAAATAATAATAAATCAGGTTAAATTTTTTAAATCTGGAGTTTTTATTGAGGGTTGTGACAATTTTGTTTGTTGAAAACAAAAATAGGTTAGTATTTTATTATATATTTTCTTATGAGTTGTTTTCTTCAACAAGCGAAATTTAAGCCGATTTAAAAGTCAGTTAAAATATCAAACAGCCAGATAAAGGCAGAATTATCTTTAAGAGGAATTTGGAAATATTGTTTTAAATTTATTATACAGCAGTTTAAATGTTAATTAGTTTTGTTTTATCATCTGCATACAATTTTTTTAGTACATTTTTTACTTTCCGTGGATAGTCCTTCAACGACCACACAAACATCATTAATGTAGTTTCTTTATCTTTCAGAAATTCTTCATTCTTTTGGACTGTTTAGTTTTTCTTTCTTCAGTCCATTCTTCTCTGTTGAGGTTTCTCTTTTTCTTTTAGTATACATCATTATTATTTTTATTTAGTGAGTTAAGATTTACTCTTATATTTTTTTTTATTAATTACTACTAACAGGGCGATGATATTATAATTCATATTTTTATTTTAAATCAACGTTTTGCAAACTTTTTCACCTATTTCTTTTTAATACATAAGCATTTACTTATTTCTTAACTAAATTATATTATTATTCCTAGCGTGTACGTTGCAACCTACTCAACTAACGAATAAGAAACTACCTTAAGGCCCAATAAGATGAGGAAGATATCTGTGTCATGTAAATGATGTTAGCCTTGTACAGACTCAGGCCGACCTTCCCTGATATGTGTGATTAATTGAACCCCAATCATCAGAGTATTAACCGTCTAGTATTATATTTAAAAATTAAAAAAATTATATTTAATACAGTTAAACTTATTTTTAAACAATTTTTTTATCTACATAAGGGTGGTTAAAAATTAAAATAAAAAAAAAATATTAAAATGGAGATTACAATTTTTTTATAGTTAAAACTTAATAACCTTATATGTGTGTGATTTAAATACATAAAATATATTTTTTTTCTTATTAAAAACTCTCTATACATAATAAAAATTCCTAAAAAAATTATGAAAAAAGCGTAATAAGGAAATTTGAAAGACAAATTATAAGAAGTTGTTTTAAGTAATTAGCACTGAAAAAGAAGTCTTGAGTAAACCAGAAAAATACATAAAAAATGTATACGTATACAATATGTATAGATTGTTTTCTTGTTTCTTCACGTTATCTTACATATATATTCATATGGTCTAATTAACAATGCTAATTGATATACTTGTATTGTTTTCTAACAATTAATAACGACAAACAATCCATTAACAACAAACTTGCAAATATTTTTAAATTAAAAATCTATAAACACATTCTTAGATTAATAATGCTAACAAAATGGGAGTATGATTTAATTTACTATTTCACACAGTCATAGTTAAATAAACAGTCACATAATAAGTTGATTATATAATCAAATACACAAACAGCCTAGTTAAATATAAAATTATCACATTACGTGAAAAAACTGTTTAAAAACCTTTCCAGCATCATCATGTTAAATATGTATAAAAATATGTTCCTTATTTTTATTTACTTGAATCCGACGTTGTATTTTATTAACAGCCTTATTTTTATTTTATTGAATATGTAGAGACAATTTTTAAATTTCAAGAATAAGTTTTTACCTAGTAATTTTAAAATAGTTATACTATCCATTCTTTTAGTTAATTAACAATTCATTATCCGGTTGCAAATTTAAGAGAAATAAAACAGCCAATGGTATAGGTAGTTGTATATTATAAGTCAACCAATACATACTAAATTTTTTCATGATAAGATTAAACTTTAAACTTAATTAAAATGGTTTTAAACTTTCATAGTTAACTAGACATGATAAATTAATTTTGGAATCTTTGTATATTAAAAATCTAACCGATTTATTTACTACTATAAACTAAAATGAAATTATGATTTTAATAAATAATACACTAAGGTTTTATATATAAAAATGTCAAACTTTAGCGCGGTTCAAAACTAGAACTTTCTGCATGAAATGCAGATACACTGCCCCGCAAAGTTTTCGGTTATCGAAATAAATAGAAAGAGAAGGTCAACAAATAATTTTCAATACGTAAAACAAATTTACGAAAAAAATGTTATATGTTCTTACTTATTACTCGTACAATATAACACGTGAACTGTCTATCAAAAAGGTATCGATTGAAAGGATAAATTTTTTTAAATTATGAAAAGAATTAGTACGACGTTCGATAACCAACTTGATTTAAAAAGAATATATTCACAGTTAAAACTAGCTGCAGGGCGTGCCTACTGCACGCCTCCGCAACTACGCACTCCGGGCGAGCGTCGTCTCGGAATGGAATAATTAGGTGTCCAAAATTAATTACCTCTTGTGTAAAAATATTTTTTTTTGAATGATTAAAATTGATATAGCGAAAGTTAAATTAGAAATTTAACTGAAGAAATTGATACTATTGAATCGGGATTTTCCGCTAATGATCGGTACATTTCGGTGCCTACTTTTTTGTTATAGTTCATTATTTTATCAAGAAAACAGTCCCATTAATAAATAAAAAATTATTAAAAAAAAAAAAATTGTTAAAACACCACTCTTAAATTAAACGCATTAAAAATAATTTTTGAACGTTATCTCAGAACGGATTTGATAACAAACTTTGTTGGTGTTATGTAAGATTATGTGAAAGTCATAGCTTTAAATCAAAAATTTGATGTTTTTTTGAAACTAGTAAAAATGGATTCAGGGATGGTCAAAATGGATATTTCCGTTGAAATCTGAAATTTTTCGTGATGGCAATTTACTTCGTTCAACGAAGTAAAAATGGAACTTTGAATTCAAAAACGACAAAAAAAACTTATTTTGAACCCAGCCTTTAGCGGGGGGTTTTAATAAGAAACTAACGAATCTACGTAAGGGTCATTAATCTATGTGATAAAATTTACCCTTTGAGTAAATTGTTAAGATACGGAACAAAATAAGTTCGTATCTATTTGCATTTCTGACCAAAATTAAATGGCATTAATGTTCTATATTCAGAAATCATTGTGCCAAATCTCCATCAAATTACACCATGCAGTCTAACAATATTAAGCAAAGACCAGGCAATCGTATATGTATCGTCCTGGAATTTCATAACATTAAATAAATTATTCATGAACCCTTTGTAACCAATCAATTCAATTTCAAAGTGACCTGTATTGCTAAATTAAATCCCAAAATAAAATTACTATTAAAGTACGAGTATATAACAAATTATGGAAAGCAGCTGATTAAAAATGAAAAAATCACAAAAATTAAATGAAAAAGTAAATAATTAAATGTAGATGAATTTTAAATTTAATTATTGTAAAACTCAACTCAATAATTTTAATACTATTTTATTATGTCGACAAAAGAAACATTGGCTGTAATTGTTAGTATTTCAATTTTATCACTTTAAAAGAAATTTCAATTATTTAACCAAGATATATTACTCATGCAAGCAGAAAGAAATAATTACTAAAATTTTTTTTTTTTTTTTTTAATTCACTTCGTTTTATAAAAAAAAAGCTTAATAAGAAAGTATATAAAAAATGTAGGTAACGAATATTTTTTAATTATCAACTATAATAAATTAATATCAAGAAAAAGACAAAATGATCCTCATTAGGAATATTTTTTAATGTGTTATTTTTTCATGGGTTTAGACTATTACGATGAAAGAACACGTGTAAATTAAAACATTGTAAGCAAACAAGCTCGTGTGCACGCGTACATAACTGTACCCTTGTGTCACACAGACAATTGTGTTGTCTGTGTGCCTTATATGTGTACACATAACACACAGACACACACGCACGCACACAATTCACCCTTTTTGAAATAATTTTTAATTTATTTTTATTGAATCTCATCTGTCCAATCCTAAACAACAAAGCTTACTGTAAAGAAATAATTAGATATATGTTAGCTCAATGTAATTAATTATGACGATAAAAAATAACACATTCTTGTTTCTTTATTAATTGTTTTACTCCATACCACACAATATTCGGAAGCTTAACAAACTTTATTTCTCCTCCTTTTTAACTTAATAACATTTTCATAATCGATACCGTTCTTTTTTCACTGGTATTCTTCATAATAATACTTTATGAGTCGATCATATATTTTATTTTATTTTCTATAACAATACTATACCTTACTACTATAAGCTCACATCTAATATTTTTTAAATACTTTAATGGACTTTAGTAGTACAGTTTATATAGAAAACATGTCGTGAATGAACCATAATCAACGCTCGGCAAAATCTACTAGAAATAAATTGATGTAAGTTTATATACACGTTTTCTTACGGTGTAAGTGCACACTAACAAATGATCTTTTAAAATTCTAGTTAAAAGAAATAAAAAAAGAATAACGAAATTTACTTTTAAGAATTTCTCGGAAACAAATGCAGATATTAACTTGATTTTTGGTATATAATCTGTATGTGTATATCTAAAAACCAATTTCTAACTTTTTTTTTAAAATTCGACCTTGAAAGAAGTGATTAAAGCTAAAAAAAATTTGAACAATGATTACAAATTTCCCATTTTCCGACTTTACTAAACTTCATATTTAGTAGATCTGGGCTTCCAAATATACTTCAGATAAATATTTAAAGATTATTTTCGGATTTGTTTTAAGCTTAATTTTTTAAGGGATGCGACGGTGGCTCAACCAACACAGCCGCTGTTTCTATATGTACGACGAGACTAGCTCACCTACCTCCGGTTACCTGATTAAAAAACAAAATTAAAAAATTAAAAACGAAGTACAGGTCATCTTCCACTGTTCTTTTTGTCGAGTAACGCAAGGAAAGAGCAAAATACATTTTTACCCGTACGAAGGACGGTAATCAGTTATGAGCAATATTTTTATGATGGAAGCCGACTACTTCAAGACTAACATTTTTCTGATTACTCAAAGTTTCAGGTCCTGTACTAACCAAACCACTGCTCTGAGGAAATCACACTATACTGATTTTTTTAATAAATTGAACCGGCTTTAAATTTGTATTTATCATTATAATTCTCATACGCATAAGTTTAATGTAAACAGGGGAATCCAGGGAATAGAAGACGGGAACGGAAAGCAAAGTGAGCACTGACTTGCCAAACATTCCATAACCACAACGGGAAACGCAAGTAACCATATAGCGCGGACGAAGCCGCTACGGGAATGCTAATAAATATACAGTGGATTTCGGTTAATAGGACCACCGGTTATTCGGGGCAGCCGTTTAATTGGGGCATTTTTTTGTTAAAAAACAGAAACATATAGGTATAATACATGTAAATTTACGCCGGTTTAACGGTCCAAAATGCCGCTTATAAGACCCACTAGCTCGTTCGTTTCTTTCTTTTACTTCTAAAATATCACAATTTTATTAGCGAGTTAAATCGCTTGACTGTTGAATGATGTGTTGAGGGAGGTAACTTCCTTCTATCACTCATTAAAAAACGTACGCATAGTACGTAGTGCGTGGCGACACAGATGATATCATGCTCTTATGATGAAGAAAACCTACCGGGTTGGTCTATTGTTGAACGCGTCTTCCCAAATCAGCTGATTTGGAAGTCGAGAGTTCCAACGTTCAAGTCCTAGTAAAGGCAGTTACTTTTATACGGATTTGAATATTAGATCGTGGATACCGGTGTTCTTTGGTGGTTGGGTTTCAATTACCCACACATCTCAGGAATTATCGACCTGAGACTGTACAAGAATATACTTCATTTACACTTATAACATCCTCATTCATCCTCTGAAGTAATACCTGAACGGTAATTCCCGGAGGCTAAACAGGAAAAAGAAAGTTATGACGAAGCAAATGATTTTATTTTCTTCATTGCGAATAGTTGTTCATTGTGTATGGTACTTTTTTTATCGTTTTTCCGTAATTATTTTTAATCATGGTCTGTTACTAACACATCGCGTTATCTGGCTCAAAAAACCAATGGATCGAATTACTTTGCTTTGTTGCACGAATATGTCTGGCAGTACAAATTAAAACTTCTTGTTATTGGTAAAGCAGATAAACCACGATGTTTTAAACGGGTTAAAAAGGAATGTTTACATGTGCACTATCAATAAAAAGGCCTGAATGACGAGTCTAAGTTTTCGTGATTGGCTGAAAGCTTGGAACAACGAGTTACAGAAAAAAACCAACAAAGATTTGCCTGTTTATTGATAACTGTGCTGCCCATCCTAAGGTAGATTTACAAAACATTCAAATTGAGTTTATGCCACCAAATACTACGAGTTTAATTCAACCGCTTGACATGGGAATAATAAAAAAATTAAAATTTATTTACCGAAGTAAACTAATAAGTTACATTTTACAAGAAATTGAAGGAAATACGTTGACTTCCGTAGCTACGGCTAAAGATGTTAGTGCACGTATTAATTTGCTACAAACAATTCAGTTCGTAGCCGATAGTTGGGATGAAGTGGAAAGTAGCACTATCAGAAATTGCTTTACCAAAAGTGGATCAAAATCACTGCCGTCGATGATACTGAAACAATCGATGCTGATGACAATGATTACATTTTTTTTTTTGCAGAACCTAGTTCATAATTTTGAAGAGTTTTCAAATTTAAACAAAAAAATCAGTGCTATGATGAGAATGAAACCGGTGATAAGAAATAATTAAAATCATTACTGGTACTCAACAACTGAACGTGATTGAAGAAAATGAAGACGAACCCGATGTACAACGCGTATCTACACAAGTTGCAAGAAATTCATTGAAGGACTTCAGCAGTATTTTATACAAGAAGGCAGTGAAGGAAATCCGCTAGAAGAACTACGAGTTGTGCTAAATTTGTAGAACGCCAATTATTAAAAAGAACACAATCAAATAAAATAATTCTTTCAAAAAATTTAAACAAGAGACATTACTGTATTTTGTACCTCTATTTTGTTTATCAATCGTTTTATTTTATTTATTTTGTTTTTTTTTTATGTAAGATGACAAAAACAATTCATTAATGTATTGTACCAGAACAGTAGATCTTTTTAAATATAATAGGCCTTTTTATATGTAGCTGTGTTATGTAAAAGGATATTAAATAATTTACTGTGTTTTATTAGATACGTATTGTACGGTATAGTATTTAAATTTTTATTGTGTTGTAATTTATAACATTGTTCATGTAATTTGAATATTAGAAATAAAATTCAGATTAGTTAATCGCTAATCCGAGTTTAGTCGAATTCACCTGAATATCGTATTTGCGCGTAGCTCCTCATTTTTCGTTAATATCGCTTTAATAGGCCCATTTAGCCCCACTGCCGAAGTGGTCCGATTATCCGGAATCTCCTGTATTTACCAATTGATCGATTTTACACAAAAAAACCCGAATTACGGTCCAAAGTTATTGGTACCGTCTTTTAAGAGACTAGAGAATGACCTTAATTCTTATATCAGACATTTTAAAGGTGTGTGAAGGAGGACAAATTAATCTTTGTTGCTCATGTCATGTCATCAATAGAAATAGGGCAGGCAGAAGTTTATTTTTTAAAGACTATAAATTATAATATAATCATTTATTCTCTGCGATGATTGACGTAGTTTGTAAATAGATACACAAATAACTCTTTGCTGTGTCAATTTCCGTTCTTTGACTCATTCAGTACTTGCAATCTAAATATATTTAAGGAGCAAAATTATAGTTCTATTTCCTAACTTCTTGCTCTGTTATTCTTTGGATAGTTCATTAGCAAACTGAAACTTTTCTTGCTACCTTTATGTAATTTAATATCATTTAAATAAATCTAGCTACTCATAAATTAATATATAATTTTTTTTTATGTTGTCTTAGTTACAGCGTAATATTCTCTTGAGGTCGACTAAATAAAAATAGTCTTCTTGCTAGACATTTTTTCAATGGTGTCAAACAAAATTTGTCGTTGATGTAGGATAATATTCAAATTTTATTCTTACAATACTATAACTTATCCTATTTTTGATTTAATTATTTTCCCTACAGTCGTCTTATGGAACACGATTGATTTTAACTATTGGAAAACTTTTATATCCTTACCGTAGCAATTTTTGTCCCATTTTTTGATAAACATCAATTTTGATGAAATTCATCACAGTTTGAATGTTTAGGCTTCTTTTATATTTAGACCTACAATTTTACTTTCCTGGCATCACTGCGCTTGAGCTCTGCTGCAAGATGAAAAGTATGGTAATCAGTCAAAAAATGCAGTTTGATTTTTGTTTGCATTTTTCGACTTAACCCAGGAACTTCCCCCCAAAAAACGAGGTTTATATGTACTTATATTGGCGTGTTTGAAGCTTAACAATTTTTTACTGAACAAACCGATTTTAATGTAATTTGGCACAGACACTCGTGTATATGAGAATTTTTTTTTGGTAAAAGTTTGGGGTCAATATCTCCAGGGAATGGAGTAGATAGTTTCTTTGGGGTCAATTTTTTCAACATTTTTCAAACATAACCCCACTTTATATTAAGCTCGTGCGTGCATGCTTATCTTAATATTAAAAAAAAAAAAAAAATTGCCCCAAAATTTCCCCATCACCAAAAGCTAAAGAAGCTATCGTTATTGCTATTTTTTAATCGAAAATTTTTTGTGCCTTCCTAGCATAGTAGTAGTGAAAGCACCCCAAAAAAAATACTTTGGACAATATTGTGATGAGGGAATCAATTAAAATTTAAAAATGATTTTTGGAATTTTTTTATTTATTTAAACATATGATGATAATTTTACAATAAAACTTCATCATAAAAAAAAATTGACCTCAAGACCAAAAAAAAAAACTTAGATAATCTTTTTTACCGGTGTTCTTTGGTGGTTGGGTTTCAATTAACCACACATCTCAGGAATGGTCGAACTGAGAATGTACAAGACTAACACTTCATTTACACTCATACATATCATCCTCTGAAGAATTATCTAAACGGTAGTTACCGGAGGCTAATCAGGAAAAAGAAAGAAAGATAATATTTTTCAAGTCTAAATATTTTTACACTGTACAAGAATAAATAACCAATGCCAGGAAAGTATTCCAACAGTTGTCACCGTTTAATATTTTCAGCATTGTTATATATGTTCTATTTACTTATTAAAATTTAAAATTTGTTATATTGTAACATAAAAAACATTTTATTTACTTATAAATTATTTATTTTATCAAATACATACTGATCACTCAATTATAGTTGCTAATGAAAGATGAATTTTTGGCGTACGAAAAATCACAAACCTGACCGAGATCCAAATTTAAAACCCTTCCGGATGAAATGAAAAGATTCCTTACTGATATATTTACGATTAAATTATTTATATTATAAATAAAAAAATTGTATCTTAAATATTAAAACCACAAATCATTTCTATTTTAGCTAATAATAAATAATATAGAAGAAACATCACTGATTAAGTTATTTTTTCTAAGAAAGTAAGAATCAAATAAGTGAATGTATTGATTGCAATAATAAGGAACAGGTGTACAGAGGCAGATCCTGAGAATCTTACACCGTACTGAAATAAACGCACCTGCTTCAATGCAATACAAAGCCTTTTATTAAGATATAATATCCCGAAATATAACCAATGAACAAACAATAACTAATGATAAAATATAGCGGAAAATTGAAAACCATTTTATACACAAAACAAAATTACTTCTTTTTTTTTTAGTAAAATATTGAGTATGAGAAATTAAATTATTACACAAGTAAATCGGTAAACTGTACGTATGTATATTAATCAAATACTTTATTTAACTGAATAAAGTAATATTATTAATTAATCTTAATTAAATTTGAACCACTCAACCACTCTTATTGAAAAATCTATCTAATATACGAGTATAAATGCGAAAGTTTGTAGCAAGTTCTATCTGTAAATTTGCAACATCATCACGCGAGAGCCAACCAACCGACTGCTTTCAAATTTTCAGGATACATTTGTGTTATTCCAGGAAAGGTTTTAAACCATAGATCGAAGTTCTAGCCTCCGTGGGATGAAGTTTCCTCGTCAAAAGTCTTTATACTTTAGTTGGTACTATTCTATTTTTTGAAGTTCAGTTTCTTGTTCAAGTATTAGTAAAGTCTGTATACTTTAATTTTTATTTATCATTATTATTTTTACAAGTTGAGTTTAATGAACAATGGGGGTTCAGGGGATAGAGTCTCCTGGTTAGACTAGTTTTTTAATAAAAAATTGTGGATTATTAAATTACTTTTACACTAAAATCTATTTTATTGTATTGCAAACTATATATGAAAAACTTGTACTTAAGGTAAAAGGATGATCTATGATAGAACAATATAAATTCAGTTTAACTAAAAAAAACACAGTTGAGAAAAAATAAAACAAAAATTTTAATTATTCAAATCTTAACATTAAGAATTTAAAACAATCAGCAATATTTTAAAAACTGTTGATTTGGTATCGACTACAAAAAGTCAAGAGTTTTAGGAAAACAACTTAATCAACTATAAATTACTTATTTTAGTCTGATTTTTAAATCTGTCAACTTTTTTTTTAAAGAATAGACCTACAAAACAACCACAAGGTGAAGAATAAAATAAGTCCATTCGGAGAAAAAACAGAAAATATTAGTAGCTTGGAAAAAAGGAATAAAGAGAAATAATGTATTATATAACTGAGAATGGGCTAAGGCCGCGCAGAAACAAAGGAAAGAGTTGTTCTTTTTTACTTATTCTAAATTTTTGCTCGAATTATTTGATTACTACAATGAAGTAAATGTATCCATAATTATCTTTACAAATCTACCACCAAGTAATATGATGACAACACAAACTGATAAACGCCCAAAAATCATTTCTTTAAGTAGCGCAATTTTTTGTTTTATTGTTTAAGACATGTAATCTGCTTAGGTTTGATGCTTAGAAAATATTTGTAATGAGACAACCAGAAGTACTTACTTTACAAAGTAATGACAAAATTATGGAAATCAGTTTATCTCGGAAAGGATCATTAAGCATAGTGACTGAAATTAAAACTTAATCCTTTTTTTTGAATAACTTAAAAACACAATCAGTTTTATATTTATTAACAGAAATATGTAAAATAATTTTAAATTATGCAAAAATTTAAATATCGAATTTTATTGTAAACAGATTAGAAAAGTTAATTTTCTAACTTTAAAGCAGTTCGTTCTTATTGGTTATAATTACAAAGAAAAAAGGCGTGCCTACTCTACTGTCCCCGCCTACAGTCAATAAATTTGATACAATGTGATACAAGTGACTAATCCTCATTGTTTAGGTCTGTAAGAAATTTTTGTTAATTTTGTTGGTAAATAGTAATACCGTGCTTACCTAGAAAATGATTTTTTTTTTGTTTAAAAATTTTTTTCCAACATTAAATATTCAATTTACAAGTGGAGTTAAAAATTAGTATTATTTTACGATATTTTAACTATTGAATAATATATAAGTAGTTATTTAAAACTTTAAAGTATGATTTACTACTTAAATAAATCTAATTACGATACTTTTTAATTCGAATTATGTAAAAAACAAATTGACTCTCTACAAATTCCGAGATAATTAATTCGTTTTAATATTTATTTAGTAAGAATAAAATCAATCGTATTCACGATCGACTTCATTCGATCGACTAAATCAATTAAAATTCAATAATTTAAAATTTATTACCTCATATGTACTTCTGAATATTAAAATTAGTTATGATTATCAAATACTTTTTTATGTGATAGCTAATTACATGTTTTTCAACAAAATTACGATTACTTGATTAAATAATATTTGAAGGGATTTAAAAAAAAATTTCTATCTGAATAGAAAAAAAAATTATCAATCGTTTTATAATTATTTACTTTATTAACACAAAAATTTGCTTATACACAAATTTGAAGACTTATATAAATTCTGCAGGTTACAGAAAATTTCAAATCAGATAAGGATTCGATTTCAAAACCTTCCGGATGTAAGACAGAGACGCTAACATTCCGCCACGGAAGTACTTCAGACGGTAAAATAGCCGTCACCAGTAAAAAAAAAAAAAAATCAAAATCCTTCTTCAGGTTGTATTATTGTATTACAATAATAGACAAAAAACAATTTTAATGTTTCTCTAAGTGTGATACCATTTCTTGAATTGATTTTTTGTGTACATTACAAATCTGTAAATACAATTTTTCTATCACCCTTAGTTTTAAAAAAATTACGCTTCAAAAAAATTAAGGGTAAATATAATTAAAATCTGTAAACTTTATAATTTTGCATGGCCATACCGATGTTAGAATGATTTCGCTGATGCTTTTTTTTTATAAATAGCCTCAGGCATATTCCGAATTAATGTCCAACAGTAATCGGCTACCATGTTAATATTCCATTTCCCTTCATAGCGGCTTTCGATCACTGAAATGTCTTGATGGAAACGTTCACCGTGTTCATCTCTTATAGGAGGACCCCACGTCTTATCCTGATCACCAATTTTACACAGAAAATACAAATGATATGCTTTTTTAATTAAAGATGTAATGTTTTTTTTTTTTTTTTTTTACTTGATTTTACGATTAACTCATCACATACATAACAAAAGGGATCCACACTATTTACACAATTTCGAGACATTAGACAACTGCACTGTTAACAAACTTAAGACAGCAATAAGACTGAACAAAATTAATTCATTCCTAAATCCAGGGTTTAATAAAAACAACGCAGCTGTGTTTTCAGGTACATGTTTTAACCTGCACAGACATGATTAATCTTATAAATGAAGGTTCACTCTTTAGTATTAAATATTTATGACATAAGTGACTGTGATACGATTTAATTCTTTATCTAGTATTGTTTATTTATAGCTTAAAAATTATGTTAACAAAGTTAAACAATAAAAAATGAGCTAAAAAAATATAATATAGGAACTTAAAATGCTAAACTATACGTTGAAAAATGAAAAAAAATCCTTTGACTAAAATTAAAAAATTTTTCAAAAATGGTGGACGATAAAAAGATTCTGAGTTCATATTCGTTTTCAGCATCAAAAAAAAAAATTAAAATCATGTATCGCATATTAGGAAACAAAAAATTATTTTATCAGTGTTATTATTAATATTGTGTAACCTTGCTAAAATAAAACAGAATATAACTAACTACGTGACTATGAAAACGATCTTGTCAAATAATTTATTTATACGTATGCTGATAGATTAATAAGCTATGATTGTCATCACTTGTCACCTAAACATAAGATTTCAATTTAATATAGATTCTAGAACAAAATGTAGGCGTACGGTATGACCATCTATACCGTCGTAATTCCAAACACAAGCTGATGAACCAGCTAATTCACATTTTTTTAAATGCACGAAACCTGATAATTATATTTCAGGCTCATCATTAGAAAATCTACTCATCTGATCAATAATTTTATCGATTTGATGTTTATTACTGATCTTAATAAACATCATTGATTGTTGATTTGTACGCTTGTCTTAGGATAATGATATACTCGTCTGTTTTGACTAAAGCATTTAACGAGTAGAATCGTTATTCAGTGTTCTACGTACAATACGAAACGATTGATGCGCTTATCATGACACATACGTTCATCAGTGAGTACCACCTGGGGGCTTTAAACCGTGTCAGCAGGAAGATGAAGAAAATGTCTACCCGAGTCGGCTTATTAGCTATTTTATTTCGGTCTATTTTTACTTTTAAGATATCTCAAGTAAAACATCACTTTTGCTACCATTTGCAAAGTTTTATCATCTTATATACTTTGATCTTAGCCAAGAGGCCGAGAAGCGTTAAAAGGTTATAACCACCTGTTACAATTCAACTGATCAGACATAATGTAAGATGGTAAAAAGTTACGTACAGATGAACATTAAATGAATACATTTTACAATGTTATTTTTTCGTTACAGGTGATCCATTACAATCTAGTTGATAAATCGCCTAATTTTTAATTTTGTTTTAATTCTGGTTTAACGTAATAGGAAAACAATTTTAACAAGCAAAAATATACTAAGCATCAGATCACAAAACTGAATCTACAAAAATCGGATGTGGACACCATATGACTTCCTTCTTTTTTTTTTTTTTTGTCTTCAGTCATTTGACTGGTTTGATGCAGCTCTCCAAGATTCCCTATCTAGTGCTAGTCGTTTCATTTCAGTATACCCTCTACATCCTACATCCCCAACAATTTGTTTTACATACTCCAAACGTGGCCTGCCTACACAATTTTTCCCTTCTACCTGTCCTTCCAATATTAAGGCGACTATTCCAGGATGCCTTAGTATGTGGCCTATAAGTCTGTCTCTTCTTTTAACTATATTTTTCCAAATGCTTCTTTCTTCATCTATTTGCCGCAATACCTCTTCATTTGTCACTTTATCCACCCATCTGATTTTTAACATTCTCCTATAGCACCAAATTTCAAAAGCTTCTAATCTTTTCTTCTCAGATACTCCGATTGTCCAAGTTTCACTTCCATATAAAGCGACACTCCAAACATACACTTTCAAAAATCTTTTCCTGACATTTAAATTAATTTTTGATGTAAACAAATTATATTTCTTACTGAAGGCTCGTTTAGCTTGTGCTATTCGGCATTTTATATCGCTCCTGCTTCGTCCATCTTTAGTAATTTTACTTCCCAAATAACAAAATTCTTCTACCTCCATAATCTTTTCTCCTCCTATTTTCACATTCAGCGGTCCATCTTTGTTATTTCTACTACATTTCATTACTTTTGTTTTGTTCTTGTTTATTTTCATGCGATAGTTCTTGCGTAGGACTTCATCTATGCCGTTCATTGTTTCTTCTAAATCCTTTTTACTCTCGGCTAGAATTACTATATCATCAGCAAATCGTAGCATCTTTATCTTTTCACCTTGTACTGTTACTCCGAATCTAAATTGTTCTTTAACATCATTAACTGCTAGTTCCATGTAAAGATTAAAAAGTAACGGAGATAGGGATCATCCTTGTCGGACTCCCTTTCTTATTAGGGCTTCTTTCTTATGTTCTTCAATTGTTATTGTTGCTGTTTGGTTCCTGTACATGTTAGCAATTGTTCTTCTATCTCTGTATTTGAACCCTAATTTTTTTAAAATGCTGAACATTTTATTCCAGTCTACGTTATCAAAAGCCTTTTCTAGGTCTATAAACGCCAAGTATGTTGGTTTGTTTTTCTTTAATCTTCCTTCTACTATTAATCTGAGGCCTAAAATTGCTTCCCTTGTCCCTATACTTTTCCTGGAACCAAATTGGTCTTCTCCTAACACTTCTTCCACTCTCCTCTCAATTCTTCTGTATAAAATTCTAGTTAAGATTTTTGATGCATGACTAGTTAAACTAATTGTTCTGTATTCTTCACATTTATCTGCCCCTGCTTTCTTTGGTATCATAACTATAACACTTTTTTTGAAGTCTGACGGAAATTCCCCTTTTTCATAAATATTACACACCAGTTTGTATAATATATCAATCGCTTCCTCACCTGCACTGCGCAGTAATTCTACAGGTATTCCGTCTATTCCAGGAGCCTTTCTGCCATTTAAATCTTTTAATGCTCTCTTAAATTCAGATCTCAGTATTGTTTCGCCCATTTCATCCTCCTCAACTTCCTCTTCTTCCTCTATAAAACCATTTTCTAATTCATTTCCTCCGTATAACTCTTCAATATATTCCACCCATCTATCGACTTTACCTTTCGTATTATATATTGGTGTACCATCTTTGTTTAACACATTATTACATTTTAATTTATGTACCCCAAAATTTTCCTTAACTTTCCTGTATGCTCCGTCTATTTTACCAATGTTCATTTCTCTTTCCACTTCTGAACACTTTTCTTTAATCCACTCTTCTTTCACCAGTTTGCACTTCCTGTTTATAGCATTTCTTAATTTCCGATAGTTCCTTTTACTTTCTTCATCACTAGCATTCTTATATTTTCTACGTTCATCCATCAGCTGACTTCCTTGTACGGCTATTAAATTACAAATACACATGTTTTTTTTTTTTAAATGGAAAGTACATAACTTTCCATTTATTATAATAACTTTCCACTGATTAATAACTTCCAATATATTTTCATATTTTTTTTTAATTCCTATTATTGGATTATTATTTATTGTAAAACTTTTTTCGATATCAGAGGTTAATTTACACATATAAATATATTAATAAATCAATATATTTAAATTTAAAAAAAAAGTTAAATAAAGGAGATGAAGTCTGATTCGAACCGATGCGATATTCCTTCCCTTGTAAGATCCAAATATTACATTAACTAATAGTTTATTTGTCTATAACTATAGAACCAAACAAAATAAGTACCACTTATACCGTTGAAAATTTCTCAATGTATTTTAGAAAAAATCTAAAATACAAATTGTTTTCGATTTTGGGCTTTTTTTGACACTTTTGGTTCAGTCGATTGCATTTAAAAGGGAAGGTGAACAACTAACTAGATGTTACAACAGTCGTAAATTGAAAATTTCAACATCCTACAGCTAATAGTTTTTGAGTTATGCGATACAAACGTACGTACAGACGTCACGCCGAAAATAGTCAAAATGGATTTAGGGATTATCAAAATGGATACTTTGGTTGAAATCTGAAAACCGAAACTTTTGCGATCACAATACTTCTTCCTTTATTTCGTAAAAGGAAGTAAAAACCCTGATAATATTTATCTAGTAATATAAAAAACACATAAAGCTGCACGTATCGGTGGTGGCTGCTATTACTTTAGACTGAACATTACTTTTTTAAAGAAACTAATATCTTAGATATTACTTAGGTAATATCTAAGATATTAAGGGTTTTTTTAAAACTATTACTTGAAGTTTTGTTTTCATAAATCATACTTCATTAAAATATTGGATGTAATGCAAAAAATATTTGGCACGAAAACGCCTGAGTTTATAATCAGAACAAAAAAAAAATAGGTTACTTAAGGTCGATGATCAGATTAAACGGTTGAACGTATTCAGAAGTCTTAACTTCTTCTCACAAGCTTATACATTTAGAAATTAGAAAAGGATACAACCGTGTGTATGATAAAATACGAAGCAATGACAACTTTTACAGTGATAAAGAATGTAAAGAATATAATAGGCGGACGATCATTATTATAAGGTATAAAAAAAATTAAAAATTAAAACAAATTATGAGATTTTCTGACCCCATAGAGGAAGACACCCTCCAAGTAAAGATTTCGGTCGCCACGTCATCCCCTCCGTACTTAGCTCTTATGGACTTTACGGGAGGTCACCTTCAGTACCTCGGTAATGATATCTTTCAGTCAAGCCTCGGCTAGGATGCCACCGATGCGAATGCCGCAAGCGACATTCCCATCAGTGTCCTACTAACATAAACTCCAAACAAAACATATCTAGCTAAGTTTAAAACAAAACTGAATGACTTGCTAAGAACGAAGAAACTGAACTCTACCTACCGGAAAAGTAAAAATGAGTTTGATAAACAACGAATTATAAAACGTATAACAAAACATACCAATAAAAACAAATAATGTAACATAACAGTAACATAAAACATAACTAACGAAAAACAAACAAATCTATAATCAACTGGAAACAAAAACAGCTACAGTTAAACAAACCATAAAACAAAATAACAATAAAACCAAACATAAACACAAGAAGAAAAGTCCAAGCGGAACATCATACCCCTTCAGCGATCCTATCTTTCGTCAAATATGTAATAAAACTTTCTACGATCGACCACTCGGCCTGGGTTTTCAAATTAAAACGGAAATCAAGTGTCGATCCGATATTATCAAGCCGACAAATGGTCCCCGTGCGTATTAAGTCATACCTAGCACATTCATATATCACATGACAAGCATCGTCCAGTAATCCGCTTTACGGACAAATACCAGAGTTCGGCAGGCCAAGTTTCTGAAGTCTCTCCCGAAAAGCGCCATGCCCAGAAAGAAATTGCGTCACGTACTATTATGAAATATATATTAAGAGTAATAAGAAAATTGATCAGGACACATCATAAAGATGTAACAGCTTGCAGAAACCAATGAAGAGAAAATAAATCGACATGGAGATCGACGGAATGGTAGTGTCACAACCATTCATCCGGAAAGTCCTCCATGTTTAATCCCGATCAGGCATATAATTTTTTTATAGGATATAAAATTTCAGTTCTACATTCCCATGCAAAAGCTTTCATGCTTCTGTTGAAACAAAAACATTTAATGACACTCTTACCTCCCTTAAACGGCAAGAACAATCTAATGGTCAAATATTATTATTTTATTTTATTTAAAAAAAGGAACAATTCCGGTTAAATATACAATAAGTTTAAGTAAAATATGCTGATGTTAGGTCAAACAATGTAGTAACTGCTTTATAGGTTCATTAAAAGTTTACGAGTACGCGGAAGTAAAGTTGTGTTTTATTTCCTGATATACGATTAGAATTTAAAAACATATCAATTCCAATAATAAGATTGTTAAAGGTTATTTGTTATAATTTTTATTTCATTATACATTATATTACAAGATATTACCAATTAATTAATTTTATTACTTATTTCCTATTCGTTCATCATTTTATATGAGTATTCTACGTAAAGTTTTCTAGATTAAAAGAGATATTATTACTGGTTAAAAAAGGAGCAATTAATAAGTTGAAATAAATTCTATGATTTTTTTAAAATGAACATTTAAAACCTGTTTAACAAAGGTAATAGTCGTATTTATTTATAAATAAAAACACACATGATAGAAATGTACATACATCATATGTTTGCGATAAAAAACAACAATGTTTGTTGTATTTTCCTTTTTATCAAACATACTTCAAACACTAATGAACCTAGTTAATGTGCTTATATTACTATCAACTGTTCTACACATATAAAATGATGTTATTTTTTTTATTTCACTTTATTTCCAGTTTAACCATTCGTAATTCAGTAACATTTAATTAACTGTTAACACAAGTAAAAGCTGTTGATACATATGTTTGTTTAGAAAAGTTTTTTGAATAACCCTAACGGGTATAATTTTTAACTTGTTTTTTTTTTTAAATTATTGTAACCAGGAAATGATTTTATAAACAGGAGAAATAAAAAATAGGTAAATCAATATCAATTTTTTCTTATCTTTTGCAAGAAAAATTATTTAAATATTATTCAATGTCATTTTTCAAAAAATCAGCACTTGTATTCTAGTTACTTAAAATCATTTTTTTTTTTTACAAAATAAAAAGATACTAGAAAACAATTACTTTGATTATGCGACCTTGTTATGAAATGCGCGATATATGGAAACAGAATTAAAATGAACCGTTTGACTAGTCTTCCAGTGTAGAAAATACGTGACCCACTGAGTTAGCTAGTGGTGAACGCGTCTTCCCAAATCAGCTGATTTGGAAGTCGAGAGTTGCAGCGTTGAAGTCGTAAAGGCAGTTACTTTTATACGGATTTGAAGACTAGATCGAAGATAACGGTATTCTTTGTTGGTTGAGTTTCAGTTAACCACACATCTCAGAAATGGTCAACCTGAGACTGTACAAGACTACACTTCACTTACATTTTTACCATATTCCCCCTCCCCTTTCCACCGTTTACCCTTTTCCCCATTTATATTTTCCTTTCCCTCTTCTTACTCTTCCCCCTTTATTTTTTCTCTTTTCCCCGTTTTTCCCTTTCTTCCAATTTCCCCTGTTTCCCTTTCAACTTTTCCGATTTTTCCCTACTTCCCTTTCGCCCTTTTACCAGCGCGTAAATCAGTCCAGTAGTTTTCTATTTTAAAGCGGACATATATATCTGAAACACTGAAATATAATCGTTAAATATTTATTATATTGTGAATTGCTTTTAAATCCAACAGCTAGCGCTGTTTTTAAAAAAACAACATGTTTTTACCTGTCACAGGTGTGTCATCTGAGGTATATAAATAGTAGGTATATAAAAAAATGCGCGTATTCGAATGTAACGTTGAGTCAAAATTTCAAAGCAATCTGTGAAGAACTTTCAAAGATTTAAGATTTTGAACAAACGAACATTTACATTTTTATTTATATAGATTTTTGTGGCTTTAGTCACCTAAGGATGTTCTAACGACGCTTTCCTCAACGATTTACAAGTTGGATTCTCCAGCTGCAATCATCCTTAATCCAGACAATTTATTTCCATGTATTACTTTTCCAGCTGTACAGTTATACTGCACAATATAAAAGGTGTCCCACGAAGAAACAGAGAAAATTTCAGGATAAAACGTTTTGTTTTCGAGTTACGGCTAGTGAAAGATTTCACTAGAATTACAGCTCTTCTAATAAAGAGAAGCCCCTAATGTAATTTTTGGGATCTATATTTTTATGAACTTTTTTTCATTATTTTCACCAGTAAAACATATCCTGTAAGATTTCTGTTTTTCGTACCCCACCTGTATGAGGTAATGTATCCTTATACAGGTGGAATTTGACCAGAAAAAAAGAATAAAAAGTTTTAGGAATATTGAAAATTTCCGGATGGATATATAAATATAAATGTGGTCTGGTTTTAACTTATCGCCCAACTTATTCGGGTTACTTGGATGAAATTTAGCACGATAAGTTTTGTATTTATGTATTCAAGTTTGGTTTCAATCGATGAACGGGGAAAAACGGAATCTCTATATCTCAACATTTTCTCAAAAGAGTAAGTAAAACTTCTCACAAAATTTAATGATCCTTAAGCAACTTAAATACTTTCTTATTAAAACCCCTATAAAGGAATTGGAGCAAAATTTTAATTTTTTATACTAAGAATTTTTCGACTTAAAGTCAGGTTATTTAGATGATACAATTACATATTACACTGGTCATATATTTGGGCGATTTCATTCAGTTATGGAGGGATGATAAGTTTATTTTTTTTGGAGGGGGAGATTTTTCGTCAGTTATAGTTTTTCTTAATATCTTTGAACTAGACAGATTAATTTTTTATGCTGACTTGTAAATATGGGCCCATTTAATTTTGGTTACAATAGGTCAAAGAGGTAGAGAAATACGGCCACAATGGGTCCCGTATATCAAAATTTTACTCAAAAAGTAGAATAATTTTTTTATATAATTGTTAACCTCCTAAATTACATACTTAATGTTCCACTTAATATTTATCGTAAGTAGTAATAGTCTGTCCAGGGATTAGTCTCTAAATATCAGAGTATAACCTTCCCATATATTTTTCATTTCCTTATGCCGTATTTTGATGGCGTACACCGACATAGCATTAATATTACTATAATGCCTTTAACCTTGACTATAACCTTTTTCTTTCAAAATAACAAAAATTTACTTTAAATATTTATTGATTTAACCATTTTTTTAAATTTCTTTAATTAAATTTATTAAATTAATATTCTGTTACACCGTGTTATTTTTCTTAAATAAATTCCAGTTTAATAAATATACTTATTTAATAAGTTTGTATACATCGAATCAGTTCATGTTCGAAAGAATACTCAAACTAAGATAAAACAAGCCACGGAATATTAAAACTTTATATTCTTATTCACGCTGCATAGTTTTCTAAATTTTCAGTCCCAATAAGAAATACTCAGGAAAGAACTTTATCTCGATGCATAAAACTAGGATATTAAAAAGTATGAATTCTATGAGAAAACAAAACCTCGATTTAAATTACCTTTATATAGGATTAACAAACAAAAATACGTTAAACAATAAATAATTATTTTAACAGGAGTTGTTAGATAACCCGCAAAATAGGAAGTTAAGAGAGAATAGGGTATAAAACAGTGTTGTTTAAGGGTAATCGTGAGGGGGGAGGTTAGGGTGTACAATGCAGTCAACTAATTTCGCGGTCGGCTAAACTCTGTTAAAACTAAACTGACATGACACCATCAAATAAGAAATATTGTAAGCCGTGTAAGTTAGTAAGCTTTATCATAAATTTTATACCTGATATATTTTCCTTTAAATCCAAATTTCTACCTTTAAAAAGAAATATTTTCAAAATAAAATTATAATAATGAATTTACTAATGAAAAATTATGCATTAAAAATAAGATTTTTTTGTTAGTTAATAGAATTATAAAGTAACGCTGTAATTTTAAATTACTTTAAAATTTGTTAAATAAAAAAAGTCTAAAATCAAAAACCATAAAGAAACTATATAATGCATTTTTTAATAACATAATATTTATTGACTAAGAAATAAGTTTGTAAAAAGAAAAAAAGAAGCAATAGTAGGAAGACAAATTTCAATTGACTATTACAATCAGCCAAAATTCCCTTTACTAGTTTTCTGACTTATAACGTTTACCTTTCATTACAGCGATAAAAGAACATAATTATACCCTAGCCGAAAATTTTTATGAGGTAAAATATTCGTTTATTTTTAAATAAATATTATTACATACTGGTTACCAAATAAAAAAATTACCGTTAAACAGTTAATTATTTAATATTAGTATTCCCTGTTTACACGTTATATTGATGAAATTAACCATATACAAACGAGGGTACATCGTTTCTGTTTACTCTTATAAAGAGTGGTACCAGTCGCGTTTGCGAGATGTACAGATTATCTCACGAAGAAATGAAAAGAATTTCAAAAAACGTTCTATAAATGAAAGAAAGTTAAAAAAACTACATATAAACATAAGTCCGTAAACGCTTCAGTTTTTGAGATTAACCTTATAAAACTTTCGCTAATTAAATGAACTGACATTCTTGAAATTTAATAAAAAAAATTACTGTCGCAAACAGTTTTTTTTTTTTAAATTACACGGATAATAAATTCGTTATATTGCCAGTAAATAAATAAAATATTACTAACAGAAGGTGTAGAGAATTTAATTGTGATGAAAACATCTGATCAACAACTGAATATGAAAAATAATTTAAGTAATTTGAGAAAACGATGTAAGCTATCTCTTATTTATTTATTTTTAATAATTAATTATGTTTCAATTTTTTTTTTCAATTTGATTCGGAGTAACAGTACAAGGTGAAAAGATAAAGATGCTACGATATTCTGATGATATAGTAATTCTAGCAGAGAGTAAAAAGGTTTTAGAAGAAACAATGAATGGCATGGATAAAGTCCTACGCAAGAACTGCCGCATGAAAATAAACAATAACAAAACGAAAGAAATGAAATGTAGTAGAAATAACAAACAAAGATGGACCACTGAATGTGAAAATAGGAGGAGAAAAGATTATGGAGGTAGAAGAATTTTGTTACTTGGGAAGTAGAATTACTAAAGATGGACGAAGCAGGAGCGATATAAAATGCCGAATAGCACAGGTGTAACGAGCCTTCAGTCAGAAATATAATTTCTTTACGTCAAAAATTAATTTAAATGTCAGGAAAAGATTTTTAAAAGTATATGTTTGGAGTGTAGCTTTATATAGAAGTGAAACTTGGACGATCAGAGTATCTGAGAAGAAAAGATTAGAAGCTTTTGAAATGTTGTGCTATAGAAAAATGTTAAAAATCAGGTAGGTGGAAATCAGATGTTAAAAATCAGATCAGTGACAAATGAAGAGGTGTTGCGGCAAATAGATGAAGAAAGAAGCATCTGGAAAAATATAGCAGATAAAAAGGAAAAATATAAAGAAGATGCTTATATTAAGGTATCCTGGAATAGTCGCTTTAATATTGTGTAGGCAGGCAACGTTTGGAATATGTGAAACAAATTGTTAGGTATGTAGGATGTAGTGGGTATTCCGAAATGAAACGACTAGCATTAGATAGGGAATCTTGGAGAGCTGCATCAAACCAGACAAATGACAGAAGACAGGAAAAAAAAATTAATATTGAAATCATTCTTGATCTGGTTTAAAATTAAAATAAATAATTTTAACAGTAACAGTATTTTTCTGTTACGTTTAGGTCTGTTTTGTTAATAAAACTAAATTTCTGATTGCGACTCGAAACAAAGCGTTTCCAAACTTATGTTTATATGATTTTTTTTCCACTTGCATAACATCCCCTGAAATTCTTTCATTTCCTTCACGAGACCACTATTTATATAATAAAATGTAGTCGTGAAATTTATTTATTTAATTTCATGAAAGAAATAAAGTTCATGGAATCAGCACAGGAATGATTGGGGTTTAACATTAAATACGTTTAAACCTCATCTAACCTCTATATAAAGCCTAACAAATCCTTTTCCTTGATTTTGAGATATTTTATATGTAACGTTTTCTTTCCCTTACCATTATTCTTCGGGAAAGTAATTAGCTAATAATACAATAAGAATGATTTGTGTATCGACTTCGCAGTTTGTAATGTTTTTTGATTCCTCAGTATAATCGAATATCAAGCAGAAAATAATACGCATGATCTTTCGTGAAAAAGAAGGATGCAAGTACAAACCAAGTAAACGCGTAACCGTCAGGAGGATAGATTTTATGTGAAAGGAACGGAAAACCGGTTATTTACGCAGGGAGTTAAAAGAACTAGATTTATCTTTCAGCTACTCATTTAATTTAAAGACTTAGATGTTTTATTTAGTTTTGTTTCTCCGTTTTTTTTTCGGAGGGTTTCTCACGTTTCTTCGAGATACGCTGTATATTAATCGTAATTATGCATTACAAATTACCGAAATTATTTGAAATAACCAAAGATCATTGTGACGTAAAACGTCATTTATATGTTATTTGATATGTTATTATTTACGTTAAACTTTGATTAATCTAAAAGTTATTTACCCAAAATGGTTATACGTCATCAAAACTTTACTTAACAAAACACTAAGTGTATTAAAAGAATACTGTAATAAAATATCTGAATTCAAAAATTATAAAACTTAAATTAAACGTCATGTAATCTAATTGAGTATTCCAAAAAAAAAAAAAAACATAAATAACTGAACAATATCGAATCGAAATGCGTCAACGTAAAACAAAATTGGATAATAGCCGATTATCAAAAAAGATATATTAGTGATGTTAAGGTTCATTTAAAAAGTTTAGTATTATAAACATTCACCTTGTCGGATGAATGCAATATATAATATTGAAGTATAAAGCAAGACAGAAAATAAAAAAAAAAAATATTAAACAAAAATACACGATTAAAATGATAATATTCGAGTACAAAAAACAAACCATTGAAAGTTGAAAGAAACTATTAAGTTATAATTATACAACAGATTCGGTTTAGCCAATAAACACTGCCTCCGCTGAAACCATAGGAGTAAGGATGGCGATAGAAGGGATTCTCTTCGTTTACAGTGGTATTCAGGATTACATAGTAGTAAGAATGTTCCGTCAGCCAAGCATTAAAAATTCCTTTTACTTTTGTAAATTTTCTACCAAAACCCGAAGTCTTCTCTATTTAAATTTTTTATTTATTTTCAAAGCTGCATGTAATGCCAACGAAAATATCCATTAAAATATTCAATGAAAAAAAAATTGTTTTAATTTTTCTTTTAGGGGTTTTCCGCTTAAATAAGGTAAAATTATCAAAATAAACGTAATAAAATTTATGCAATCTTTAATCAATTTCAGTTCCTTTTATTTTATTAGTACGTCATTATGTATTATCCATTATATTTATGATTGAAACAACAACTGTCACCTGAATTAATATAACAGGCATAACACAGAGCGATCATATTATCGCGCACTAAGTGAGTTACTTTAACAGTCTCCAAGGAAATGTTTGCGTAAATTATCATTGCAGACAGGAATATCGTACGAGAATGCAAAAAAGGCCACAAAGAAATTAGGTCTACTTGCATACCGAATGCATTGCATACAGTACTAAAAGTCCTAGAAACTGTTAAAAGAATAAGATACTGTCATTGGTTTATCAACCAGGTAGAAAGTAATGTGATGAGAATACTGTATGTTTTATTTTGCGATGAGGCGTATTTTCTCCTGAGCGGTTACATCAGTAGTCAAAACTACAGATATTGGTCAACACAAAATTCAAAAATCGTTACATGAATCACCGCTGCACTCGAAAAAGGTAGGGATTTGGTGTGCAATTTCTCGAACATGAATGGGGCGATAGATTGTTTTTACGAAACCCTTGACAGGCCGGCATATACAGATATAATTATGCAATTTACAGCTCTTCTCAACCCTCATGAATAATATTGTTACCTGCAACAAGATGGGGCAAGGTGCCATACATAAAAGACACCGTGGATTTTTAGGAAGAAATGTTTGGTGATCGCATGATCTCAAAAGATCTGTGGCCCCCTCGTTCCCTTACCTATCATCACCAGACTTCTTTCTCTGGGTTTTTTCTTTGAAAGGACTTGTATATCGAAAAAACACACGTACTCCACACGACCTGGAGCAAGGCATTACTGTAGAGATGAATTCCATTAGTCCTGATGTCCTAGGAAGGGTGTCAAAAAATTTGGTGCGAAGGGTTCGGACCTGCCTTAGGAAATTTCTGGTAGTTATGGTCACCTTCTACAGGTGTTTGTCGTAATGCTAAGAACCAGGAAAAAAACATTTTTATCATGATTTAAGCATAACTCAAACATGAGTTTAATGAACACAGCGGGAAAGGGTTTTCCAAAATTCCGAATTAAAATGTTTAAAACTAGGTAAACATGTATTTTACATTTTCACGCATTTCTCAGCAACGAATTGAGATATTGATTTATTATATTTTTATATATCAATATACATTATGTATATTTTCAATATATTAAGATTTCTAACCTCTCAATCTTATTCGAAATGTTAATTGAAGAGGAACTAAATACATAGTGGAATAAGTAGAATAGATTTTTAAGCATTACTTTGTTCTTTGTAATCTTTGTTTGACATAATTTACAACAATCGAATATTTAAATGTTAACGGAGAATTGTTACCCCATACAATTACACCCATTGTAGGAGATGATGCGTATCTTTTTCGATCTCTTTCTTATCTCACGTACTATGTATAGCTATTGGCGACCAAAGTACGAGAAATATTTGTGTCATGTGGTGGGAAGAATTCTCAATTACAACGGAAAATAATTGGGATCAAAACTATTCGAGCTTTAATGAATATTTCGTTTAAATGTCCAAAGATTCGATTTTTGGCGGATTGTGTGAGCTGGTAGCGTTTGGTAGATTATTTTCATTTATTCGAGGAAGTCATGAAATAATAATATCTCTTAACAGTACTTTTCTGTCTAAAGTGAGGCTGGCAAAATTTCTTCATAATTGAATTTACCTATAATCCTACACTACCGCATTACAACAATCGTATTTTCAACGTTTTCTACCTATCGTGGTATTAAATTCATGTAAATTCCATTTTAACAAAAATAAAAAAATCAGAACTAGCACTAGTTAATAGAACAAATATTTTCGTTCACTAAATCCATTTCGAGACTGGAGTTATATGACTTAACAAAACGTGGCAAACCAAAAACAATGATAAATAAAGAAAACGAAAAGGTAGAGTCTAGGAGCCTGTTTTCAAAAAAAAAAAAAAAAACAAAAACATTTCCAACCGAATAAGGCTAAGACATGAAATCGCTAATGAAACATCATGTTGCAGAGAACGATACAGAAAACACCTCGTTTAGCGTTGAGAGATTTCTAAGAGACGAGTTCGATTGCAAGTGATATTTAAATCGGAAACGCGTAAAAACACAAAAAATCCACTACACACTTTCGAAAGACATCGAATCAAAATTTAAATTATTTTATTCTGGGTATATTGATAAAATATATTATTTACTTTTACGTTTTTACTATGAGAATGAAAAAAATAAATAATTTTTTGATCATCTGCTGTGTAGATTGACCTTTTATTACATAAATTTTTTCTTTTGCTTGATGATTCTGACATAAAAGATTAAAGATTGTCGGTGGGGTATGGAAATTTAATTTTGTAGCTAATGAAAAATGTCATGCCTGACCGGGATTTGAATCCGGGATCTCTGGGTGAAACGCTACCACTCCGCTGCGGAGATCAGCATACCATTAAAGAAATTCAGTACCAATTCCGCGAGAAAGTTTAAAATAAAATAACTAATTCCGTTACCTTATCGCAAATTTAGAGTAAGATACGAGTATGTATATTTAACAATTCATTGTTAAACCTGTTATTCAAATTATAAAACCAGCATTACTTCGTAAATTTATAACACAGAACCGTAGATAAAGGCACTACATTTTGGTCGTTATTTTAAATAAATGAATATTATATTTTATAAAAGTTATATATTTTATAACTCCAAACTGAGGTACTATAAAACTATAGTCCTACCAGAAGCATTGTAAGAGACAGAATGTCCGCAGATTTCAGAAAAAGAAATAGCAAAAGTAAAAAACGTATTTAAAAAAATTTATGAACCAAAATATGAAGATGGAATTTACAAAGTTGAAAAGTGAAAAAGAAATTTTCAAATATACAGAAAAAATAGGGAACTTATCCGAAAAAGTAGATTAGTTTTAAGGGCATTTATGCAAAATAACAACTAAAGATTGACAAAGCAATTTAATTTCTACGTAAACAGAGCCACAAAGACCAACCGGTTAAAACGAATAGAAACAAATGTAAAGACATTAAACATATTTAAGGATCTGTATAAAGAAATAAATTTAGAAAAGTGATTCGAGAATCTAAGTTTCCAGAGAGAAAGAAAAAAAGGGTATACACATGAATAGGACAGAAGAAAGGGGACAACAACAGAGCAAAAGAATGAAAATCTTTTGGGAAAAGAAAAAGAAGTCATAACTATGCAAACGTGATCCAGTGGTCGAAACGAAAAGAAAAAACCGCACAATATTGTTCTGAAATCGGTGAATAGTTTGATAAGGCTTCAAAAACTGGTGTGCATATAGTTTTTAGCCGACAGTTGTAGTCAAAAGAGTAATATATCTGTGCCACCGTTATACAAACCGTTTCGCTTGTATTTTTCAGATTCATGAAGGCCAGTTTAAAATATTTTAAAATAGATACCGCAGAATGAAGTTTTGATAAACTGCTAAGTACATTATTCTCATTAGGGTGAGAATTTCTTTTGTTATGTATATCTTCAAATAGTAAAAACTTCTTATAATTACTTCAAAAAAATGATAATAATGTAAATAATCAATTAATATTTTATCCACGTGGGACTTGAACACAATGTAGTGGCAAGTACATCAAGTAAAAGGACAGAAGAGTTGTATTCTTTTGTGGAAACTAATAGTCATAAAATGTTTACGTCTGCTTTTAAGTTCTTGGTAAATAAAGTACTTACAAGTTTATATTTCCTATTTAAAAAGTTTATTACGTTACTCGTAGTGCAATAAAAAAGCTACGAGTAATTTACGATTAATCTCACCTTATAATTGAATATTGAAAATTTAAACAATATTGCATTTCATCAAAACCATCATTAGTAGTTTACTTATTATGATCAGCATTCAATAACGTACTAATTTTATAAATTATTGCCGAAATCATGATCTAATTTTAAAAATATAATTATTCCAAATATAAGATAAAATTTTTCTTTAAAGTATTAGATAAAATTATTTAATATTTAATTTTTAAAAAAATTAACTATTATGTATCTGAACATTCATTACATCTGTATAATATTAAAATTACCACTTTTCTCGAATAATTAAATTTAAAATGGTGTTTATGACCTTACTTATTTTCTTGAAAATAAAAATAAGAAATGTTTCTGGATTGATTTAAAAACCGACTGACAGTAATTAAAATTAGCAAAACATCAACCACATTCAGATGAACACCATGTCTCTTAAAACATCGTAAAACATTGTAAAAAGCATCTCAAATTACAACTATTTTAACAAGAAATAAAATTCTGCATTTTGCACAATATGTATACATTTCATATATATCTTGCTCTCCATAAGTTCTTAAGGCAAGGATAGTTCAGACATTTTATCTCTAGAATTTAAAATTGAACTGTGCTTCTTTTCACCAATAATTCCAGAACTCTCTGTTAGGAAGATTTCATAACAACGCTACTTATTTTAACGGACACCACGATTTGGCTTCCAGAAAATTTCGATATATCTTCGCGTATCACAACCCTCAGACCCCAAAACCATCGTCATTTCAAAAAATTATGTATACATTATTTATATATATTTCACTTAATCGTAGACACAATAACTGCTGCAACTTTGCGCCAATCACTTTGAATTTTATACATAAAATATAATGACTCAAAATCTCAGTCGAGTTCTAATTGGCAAAATCGGGGCATGGGAACGAAAATATCGCTATAACTTTCCTATTAGTAAAATATCGAACTCGATTAAAATTCCTACTTTTCTGTGGATAAGATCCTAAAACTTAGTAAAGTTTTTTGATATCACCAACCTTTGGTCCAGGGAGTGGAAAGAATTGGGTTTTGAAGACAAAAAATATCATACCTTTCTTAATAGGAACAGTATCGAATCGGTTTAAAATGGTCGTTAGTCCTCTAAATATTACCTACAACTTTTGTTTGCAACAAGTTTTGATATGACCAACCTTTACGGCAAGGGATGTTAAAAATGTTGCTGGAATTGTAAGAAGTTGGGACTTGTCGTATGCTAAACCTGTGAAACTTTTTTGTCACATGCAACCATTGTCGTATTGAGTAAATTTGAAGTTTTTCTTAACCTTCGGGTGGAAATCTTTTTTATCCCCTACTTAGCACCGGTGAAATCTACCTCCGCCTTCCGGCATGCTTAAAGGGTTTCTAAGCCTAATACATTGATGAAAATATCTGCCGAGGCATTTGCATCGGTGGTATCCTGATAGAGGCCAAACTGATGACTGTGTTCTGTTATCAAATTTTGAGAGTCTAAAAGACTACCTCCAGGAAAGCCCATCATGGCTAGGAACGAAGAAGGTGGTCTGGTGAAAAGATTTAGAACACGCTGGAATTACGCTGGAGGGGATCATAGACAGAAAACCATACAGAAATAAAATAGATAAATGGGAAGTTAAACCAGAAGCGCTGAGCCTAAACAATATCGTCCGAAATTGTCTGAAGAACGGAAGAAGACCTTTTCTGAAAGAATGAAAGAATTTTGGTGGGAAAAGAATAATGCCACGCGAAAGAAATATGAATCATGAATGCTTAACGTCTTCCACTGAGAAGTTCTCGACTTATAATAATAATAATAATAATAAATTTTTTTAAAAATGTTTAAAACAAATAATTATAACAAATAAAATATTTTTAAAATATACTAAAAAATAATGATAATTTCAATTGTTCATTAATTTATGACTTTTATAAATAAGCGCCATTTTATAAACAAACCATTTTTAACATCAAATCAAACAATTTTGAAAGGATTCAAAAAAAACTTTAAAAAAAAATTATTAGTCTAAAAATTTGCGGTCCGTTTAAAATAATCTTATGAAAAACAAAAGTTTTTTGAAAGATACGAAAATGCGAGAAAACAACGAAAAAAAAGCGAAAAAAATGGAAAAATAAATATTAAGCTTGATTTAGGAACTCTGGAATCCAGAAAGTATATTAGTAATTCCTGAATTACCTTAACTTTACAACTAATTTTCTTGAATTTCCCAAACTGGTTTTTATGATAAAACAAACGAACCGTCATCCAAAATGAGCAACAATAAAACATTACAATATTAAATCCAATTATTTATTAATAAATAAATAAATTTTAATATTGCTATTAGTTACGGTCATTTTCCGTTTTACAATTCGAATTGTTTTTCTTCCTATGCCACTAGCTTCAGCAGTCACCTTTTGAACTGGTATTAAAATTTTCATTATATTGATTTTATAAAATAAATTTAGAAAAAATTTATACAAATATTTTTAAGTTTTTATTGATTGATTTCTATTTCGCTGTTAGGATGAGATGATGTGTGGAAAACTCTGCGATGGAGCTGTGGTGTGGAAGAGTGTAGGTAGGCATTGATCTCGCTCCCGAAAGCGGATCAGTCTCTATTCTGGTCCTACCTCTCTAGGTAGGATATGTTTTCATTAGAGGCTTATTAAATTTGTGAATCTGTTTCCTGACTTTCTAGTCAAAATACAGAACTTTGGCTAGATTGAATTGTAGGCAAAATTGTCGTTGCGATCAACACAATTAGGAGAACATAGTTAGGGGAAGGCGCTGGGTACGCGCTTCCGCGAATCAGTTAATTTTATAGTTCAGAGTTGTAAGTTATGGTAGATGGTCGTGGTAGGAAGAGGCCATACGAAGGCGATAGTTAGTTGTGTAAATATACTGATGGAAATATCTGCCGAGGCATTTGCATCGCGGGCATCCTGATGGAGGCCAAACTGATGACTGTGTTCTGTTGTGAAGTTTTGAGAGTCTAAAAGACTACCTCCACGAAAGCCCATCGTGGCTAGGAACGGAGGAAGTGATCTGATGACTGGGATCAAGACAAGACTTCCTCTACGGGAGTCAGGATGTTTGCTTTCTAGTCTTAATTTTTATAGAAACTCTCTTTTATTAGAATTGTTGCGATCAACACTTTTTTTGGTATGAGGGTAGTATTTTTGGGGTTTAAGACTCAATCAAGTAATGATCTGAGCGCATAGTCTAATTAAAGTTAGATATAGGAAGAGCATTTTTGTGAAACCTTCGGTAACGATGATGGCTATTCCAAATGTATTACGCTCAATAATTTTGTAAAATTAAAATAACATTTTCAAAAAAAAATTTCTAAACATCATAAACTATAATTAATTTATCCAGAAGTTTCAATTTCTGGTAGCTTACTTACCTAATTTAAACTAAAACACCAAAGAAATTATTATTTAGTTTAAACATTAGGTTTTTAAGTAAAAACGTTTTTCAGTAGATCCATGTAGATGACTCGCTTACAGTTTGTAATAGAATTACAACGCGACCATGAAAGTAACTTACTTTGCTAACTACAAAAAGGATTGATAAAGAGTGGAGGCTTAAAACTACAAGTACACATAATAATAATAAATAAAAATAAATAAATAATAATTATAAAGATTCGAGTCGAACTGCGTACATTCTATTTTTTTATTGAAGTCGATTAAAAATTAATAACAAGTTAATTTATTTTTATGACATTTAACAGTTTTATTTCAGGTTAACTGGAAAAAATAAATAATTAAATTCTTTCTTAGCCTGTAGAATAATAACTTACTTTTTCTGTTTTCCGCTTTAAATATATTTATTCAATCTATTACTTTATAAGTAAATATAGAAATCCTAATTAAAGATTTATATAACCCGTCAGTACGTAATTTAAATATTAAAAATCGTTCGCGTTATTTATGTGTAATTAGACATTTTTATTTTTAATTTATTTAATATTACAATAATAATAATAATTATTACTATTATTATTATCGTGTCATACAATTTTGGTTATATAATATTAAAAAAAATTAATGATAACATTAATTTGTTAAAAAAATTATTTAGAATAATTTACATTCCAATTCATCAAATTATAGAATAAATATTATTCCATGCACTTAGTGACGTAATTAATTAATATTATGTTATAATATTGAAATTTATTTCCTAGTTTATATATATATATATATATATATATATATATATATATATATAAGATGATTAATAAATATTAGTAGGATATTTTTTTAGTACATTATTATTATTAGAAACAATCACTAAAAATTCATACTTAGATTTTTCTCTAGTGTATTAGTGTATTTAGTATTAGTGTATTTCTCTAGTCTATTTTCTCTAGTGTATTATTATATTTTAGTTGATGTAGAAAGTTGGTTCAATCGCGTAACACATAACTTGTTTATTTTTTTTTCAAACTTGTTCTTTTATGAATTTAATCATGGTATTATACGGTTAATAAAATTAGTTTGAGAATTTCACAGATGTTAATGAAAGAAAAAAATTATCTATTTTTAATCGATTTGTCACACAGATTCTATTTGCAACCATGTTACACATGGAATTTTAAACATATAAAATAAACTTCTTAAAGAGTTCGTGAAAAAGATATTTCCATTAATTTTTTATTATTTTTTAAGTCGGCGTTAAATTTAAAATCAGCAATATATTACTTCTTACCCAATTCAATAAAATGAAATTCTAAAATGAATTTACACGTACAATATACTTTCTTACCTTTTAGTATGCTTTTTGAAATAAGTATATGTTTTTTTTATATATATTATTATTAATTGTTTTAATTTTATAAATAAATCTCTACCGGAACGGTAAACAAAATAATAACGTTTTAATATACAAAAAAATATAAAATCTCATTTTGATAAAAATGAGTATTGGAATGCAGGGAAACAACGTTAACTAACTGCCACTGTCAGCAGAGCTTGTCTAGAATGCTGGAATATTCATTTTTTATTTCAAGTTGACAAAGTAATTTTTTTTATAATTTCTACATTACATAACAAACCCTATATTAAATGATGTTAAAAACAAAAAATAATATCTATTAGATGGTTTCTTTTCTTTCTCACGCGGTATTTCCACGTTAAATTGGGCTCGAGGTGGAGCCCAAGAGAACGCCATCAGAGTGCGGAATAACGACCCCGTCCAATTGGGCTTTGGGACAGTCACCCCATCTCAATGCACATGTAATATGACATGACTTATTCGAACTTAATTGTATCCTCCATTTTCCTAGCCATTCGTCGATCAGCTCTAACACCAATTATATATTCGTTGATGTCAAGTCGAGTCCTCGTCATCGGCCAAGATCGCTGATCGCCAGAAAACGAGGCGACGGTAACATCGTCCGGAGTTGGAAGATCCCTATTAAAAATCGTGTAAGGACTGGTCCAAAGACAGAACCTTGTGGAACCCCTGATTTGACTTCAAAGAATCTAGTTAATTCTCCGTCATATCTCACCGGGGAGAAGCACCCATCGAGATAGTTCTTTGAAACCAGATGGAAAGATGTGTTTCAATTTATGGAGCAGACAAGGTCGCCAGACCTTGTCAAAGGTCTGCTGCACATTTAAGAAAGCCCCGAGCAGAATCTACTTTGAAACAGTTTGAAACACTGTGAAACAACAATTTCGTGCTATTGCTCAACAGTAGAATGTCTCCTTCTGAATCCAGATTAATGATTCGAAATCACTTTTTCATGTTCCAACGTCGGCCACAGCCTTCAAAGAAACAGTTTATCGAAAAACTTCGGCAGAAGTAGCAGAAGGCTTATTGGCCTGTAGGAAAGACACTTCGTTTGCAAGTTCACCGGTTTCGGAATCATGATTACTTGAGACCCTTTTCTTTCTGCAGAGAAGTACAACGTCCGAAGAATACCACTGAAGATGTACGTAATGTATTTGATGGCCTTGAACGGGAGCATGACTAACATCTTAGAGTTACTAGGATACTACAATTAAGAGTTACTTACATCTAGAGTTACTAACTCTAACACCTAGAGTTACTAGGTCAAAACCTGGAACTTTCCTTAGGCGTTGTGCAAGAGTAACATTGAAATTATACAACGTTTTCAACGCTGGCGAGATCAATTGCACAGGCATCGTGGTTCAGAATGAGGAAATTCACGACTACCTTGGATTGCTTTATGTTTGTGACGAAATCAAACGATTCAGTTTAAGTTACAATCAGTTATTAGACATTCATGTGAACTTTCTAGCAATTAATATTCTATAAAATAGTGAATATTTCCGGCGACTGAAATGCCATCACGTGCTAGATAGATATCTGAGTGACACTTGAACTGTCTTGGTATAAGACATGATAAACGCCTTTACTAAGCCTCAGTGAGGAGCCTGTCGCTCTTCTTTCTAATACTTTGTTATTACTGTCTCCTATTTCGTTTATCTCTGTTTATTTTTTTAGTAATGTTGCGGATTCGTTTTTGGTTTGTTTTTTCACTTGACTATTGTGATCTCTTGAATCTTCCTGATTCCAATTAATTTAAGTGTGCTTATTTATACAGGACGTTTTTGTATATGTAGTTTATTTACATATATATTTATTTATTAAGAAACTTTAAAACTAAACTTTATTGAGAAAAATAAAGTTAACACCCTCAGGTGTTTGCTGGAAAACTGTATTCGTCTGTTTTTTTTTTTTTAAATGCAATTTACTTATGGAACAGATTGTAAATACACGATTTGAAAGTAAAAAAATGTTGGTTTCCAAAATCATTGTAAAGAGAACAAAAAAAGAAACCTATGACCAGCAGGATCACAAAAGCGGTTCCTCAAAAATGATCATCGAATTTGTTTTTTTCTTTGTGTTTAGTTTTAAATATTTTGGTTCAGTTGCAAGATTTAAGTTAAATAACTGATCTTTGAAATGTTCACTTTCTACACCTGAAGAATTAGAGACTTTAGAAAGTAGATAGTAGAAACATTTATTTATAAGGTAATACAAAATATAATAAATGAACTAGTATAAATAAAATTACGAGCACTTCCATAATTACATAAAAAAATACTGAATTGAAAACGATTCAGATTCTGAATTAGTAATTTTTAGTGAAAAAAGTTTTCTCAAAGAACCTGATAAGAAAACTTAATATACATTCCGAATGTTATAATCTACACACATAGTGTTTTAAATAATGCAGTAAAGCTTAGTTTTATTTATATTTAATTAAAGACAATTATTCAAAATATTTCTCTTAAGTCATTCATAATTTAACAGAAAGTCAATCGACAAATCTGCTATGAATATAAAAATATAAACATTTAAAAAAGAAAAGACATTCAGTAGATTTAGTATCTATCCATATCCAAGAGAAGGATATGCTCCTACCATAGAGTACGGCTTTAATTGTATCCTGATCGTTCCTACCAAAATTTAGTCTCCTAATATAGCATTTTTTTCTTTCTGAGAACATTTTTTTCCTCCGGTATCAAACAGTCTAGGAAGGTTGCATATCGACTCCTCGGTTCGTAACACGCATAAAATTTACTACAACAGATCGAGTAAAGACGTCAATGGAATTTCCAATTTGTACCTATAAAAATAAAAACATAAGAGAAGGAGAAAGCAATTACCGATAATTATATAAGATTTAGCTTTATAAAGTGTTGTCACGTGGCATTCTTCGAATTTGACTATGAAATGGCTGATAATAACCTAATAATTTTGTTTCTTTCAGTCGATTACGAGAGACGTTTATATATGAATTAATATTTCTTTTGATTTATATATATAAGACAGACAGCTTATTAGTAAATTTATTTACTAAAGTAATTGTTTTTAAATACTAAAAATAATTGTTTTTTAATTGAAACAATGAACAATAGTAGAATAGTTATAAAATGTTAATATAGTTAATTAATTCTAAAAATTACCATGGGAAACGAAACTCCATTAGTCTTCTTTGATAACCTTGGAAGTTATTCATTTTTTATGTTTTATTAATTCCGAATAAAATAGAAAAAAAAAATATTTGAAATGCTGATAGTATTTTAAAAATCGTTAAAAGCCGTATCAAAAGTGTTAAACATTTTTTTTTTTTTTTTAGTTAACTAGCAAAGCGAAACCGATAACACCTCAAAAATATTAAATACAAAAAAGTTCGCTTTAGAACATTATAACTTTTATTTCCGAAGTGCTTTTAACAGTTAATTAGCAGCAGCTTATTCAATGGCATTACCGGTGTTATTAATGGTAATTCCATTGAAGGTAAGTAATTAATAAGTAAGTAATTTTTATATTATTTTAAGTAACTAAGTAATAAGTACACAATATTTATAAGTAAGTAGTGAGTAGTTCTAAATTACAGTTTATAACCCTGTTACAATCCGGTTCAAAAGACCGCGAATACAGTTAAAACACGGATAGAAGGATGCCCATCAAAAAAAATATCAGAATATAAAAATATTAATTAATAATTACAAAACCGAATTACCAACATTTCTTTTATACTGTTCAAGCGCTTTCAGAATAAAATTACATCATCAGGAACTAAAAAAATTCTTTTTTTATGTTATAATCTTAATAAAACTAAAACTTATTTGCTGTGTGAATTTGTTTATATAAAGTAATACAAAATAATTGTCATATTTGACATATTGGTTGTCATATTTTTAAATTGTGTCGAATTGTAATCCTTCCATTATTATTTTAAAATTGTATCCTTCCATTGCGAATGACGGTGGAGACATTCACAATGACAGGACGTTAAATCGACACAATTTTAAACTATGATGACCACTGTCATTTTGAATTACTTTACACAAACAAATTTATACGGCAAGTAAGATCTAGTTTTAATAAAATTATAACATAAAAAAAAATTTTTTTTTTAGTTCCTGATGATGTAATTTAATTCTGAAATCGCTTGAACACGTATATAAAAGAATTGTTGGTAAGTGGTTTTTTAATTATTAATTATATAATCATACCAACGGGCCATGCTTGATAAAAATATAATAAAATGTTCGACTTTTTAGTAGGTATATAGAAAACCATTTTACAACATATATGAATTAAGTAATAAATTGAACAGAATAAATAAACACGCTAATATATTCCAAACTCTCTGATATTACCAAAAAATTAACTCCAACCAAACAAAAATAACTTCCTACGTTTTAAAATAACTGACTTAAATGTAAATACTACGTTACATACATTCAGATGTGTTGTGTTAATGTAGTAATGTTTTACATTAATAAAACAATAATGTATATAATTTTACAATATTTTGAATTCAAATCAGTTACTACAATACTATATTTTAGATTAGGCTATGACGGAAAGTACTTAAAAGACTCCGGTATTTGTACAGTAATGAACGATTATTTAGTTTACTGTTCGAAAAGAAAAACAATGTGAAAATGAAATCCAGTTACAAAAATGTAAAAATATATTTATTTTTCTATTATTTTATGCTACAATATTCTCATTTCTAACTGCAACATTCGATAATATTTTGTTTTAACGTAACTGGAATGTTTTTTTCACGTATCACTTTATGTTCAAATAACGAGGTTATCCTACAACGCGGGTGAAACAGTTGTCTCCAGATGGATGTGTTATTGAGGATTCTTACTGTATTTTGGCCTTTTTAAAATTACGATGATCACAGTAAACGATTTTTCGACGAAATTTCGGACGATGATTATAATTCCGTAATTTACTGATTGATAAAATAGTAACAACTTCCTTCCAATAAAAATATAAGTGTAACAGGAAGTTATCCCAGGACTTTCATAACCTATTATATTTCTGAAAATAATGGAAAAAGTTCATACAAACATATGTCCTAAAATGCATCGTCTGCGAGTTACGGCTAGTGAAAGATTTTGCTCGGTTTTCAGATACCCCGGTGAAATGAAGTCGTCTTGAAATTTTTGTGACGTTAATTAAGGAACTTAATTAGTGATATCTTATGGTTTCTGACCTAAAAAATTATATAGAATAGCTACCACAACAGTACCAGCAGTAGCTTTTGAGAAATAAAGGAATAAAAACCAATAAATTGAGGTAAAAAAACTTGTTATTTTTTTTTAATATTTGACGTACAACAGCTTTGTTAAACGGGTAATAAACACATGAAAGTCTTAAAAACAAACTTGTAGATAATTTAATTTTGAACAAAATGGAATATGCCAAGTTGAATAAAACAAATAAAAGTTAGAAAAGTTCAAATTTTATTTAAAAACATTTCACTAGACCAAAGTGCATTATACGTATCAGTAAATAATAAATATTAAAAAACGAGCCCGCCATTTTTAACGCACTTTTTGGCACGTTTCTGTACTGCTTTTGCTCTTTTTTTTTCTAATAATTTCGTCCTCAAAGTTTTGGTACGACCTCATTTCACCGGGGTGTCTGAAATCCGAGCGAAATCTTACACTAACCGTAACTCGCAAACGAAGCAGTTTAGGACATGTTTGTATGAACTTTTTCCATTATTTTCAAAAGTAGATTAGATTATGAAAATCCTGGGATAATTTCATGGTACACTCTGTTTAAAATATTCCTAAAAAATATATAATGATCTCAAGCACAACGAACGGATTACTCTTTATGGTATAATTATAAAAATTACAATCTCAGTACGGATTATACTAAGTGCTTAAAGATAGTGAAGAAAATTTGGTGATGCCTCCCTTACCTAGGAATACAGTTAATACTTAAGCTATTAACAATTAATTAATGTTAAACACAGTTTCAAAACAGTATACGAAGCAAAAATATAGGCGGCAATGCGACATCTACAATCAATACACCACAAATATAGATAAATTAATTTAATTATTCCTAAAATTGAAAGTAATTCAGACTGTTACCTGTTGTACTAAGCTATATTTTAAGATATTCACAACCGTAAAATATATTTTTGACAATGATAATTATATTACATTACCAAAAAATTGTATGAAAAAATTCCCTTTTTTACTTATCTAATATTTTTTTGTAATCGTATTAAAAACGTTAGGTTTTACTCACTAATAATACCTTTAATGTTGTGGCTTATAAACCAAAAATTATGGAGTTGATTAATTTATTTTTCTTAATAAGACGAATACACTAACAATTAACGGTTGGTGAATGTAATGGAAAAAATGATATCTGAAAAAAATTAAGATTTTATGATGATGATAGAGCACTTGCATAATCTTTTTCTTTACCAATTTCTTAATTTAAAAAAAAAAAAAGTCGGATTAAAACATTTTTACTTATTTTTGTTTAAATCATATAAAATTGCAGATGCGTTAAAAAACAATGAACATTTTTCAATTATGTCACTTATATATGTTTCAACAAACTATAAATCAGCAGTACTGGCAATTCAGTTCGTATGCATTTACAAAGGATTTTAATATACGAGAATTATAAAACTGCAATGTTATACCATCGTGTAAATAAGTAATAAAATAGTTCCGCCAAATAAAAAACATTAAAAAAAATCTGATGTGGTCACCATATCACCTTGTACGCCTATTAAATTACATAAACACATTTTTTGCTGCACTTCATTTAAACTTATTTCATTTGAAAGTGAGATACGATCCTCCAATTCTTTAATAAAGTGGACAGTTACACAATTGCAGAAATATTGGTTTTTATTAATATCAAGCATTTATACAATTATTAATTCAACAAGCTTACATGTAATATTACAACAGAATAAATGTCCCTTTATTACTCGTATTACTATATCAGTATTATTCGTTTAGTTGTGAGTTGCTGATTAACAAAAGTTTCAGATTTTTGATGTATCGTATAAACAAAAGTTAATAATAATTAAACTATTCCTCTTAGTGAACTTCTGTATACTGGTTAAAAATGTTAATTTCGACCTAACGGTGTAAAATATTCAGTTTTTATTATTGAATTATTTGGTGAATAATCAAAAATGAAAATGAGACAATTTTTATACAGTAAAAAGAAAGATAATATGAAGAAACATAGCTAAAAAAAACGACAAGATAAATATGAAGAGAAAGAAAATGATAAGAACAAGGGAAGAATAAAAAAACTAAGAGAAGACGATAAATATAAAGAGGAAGAAAAAGTCAAAACCAAAGAAAGAATAAAAAGATTAAGAGAGGATGATAAATATAATAAATATAAAGAGGAAGAAAATGTAAAAACCCAAGGAGAGATGATAAATATAAAGATGAAGAAAACGTTAAGACCAAGGAAAGAATACAAAGATTAAGAGAGGATCATGAATACAGAGAAAATCTAAAAACTAGAGAACGTGTAAACAATTTAGATCAGAAGAATTATATCAAACCGAAGAGAGATTAAATGATTGGCAACAAAAAACAAATAAACAAAATGATGATCAACTCCGACTTAGGGAAAATATTGTTCGAGAATATCAGAGGAGTAATGAAATAAAAGATAAGATTTTTTGCAATCTATTAAAGATCGGGCATGTATACCTCAGCGAATATGTTGTTCTTGTGAGGGTCTATTTTTCAGTCACTCTGTAGTTAGCTTTAATGTAGATACAATTAAACAGAAATTCCAGGATAATTAAATAAAATTAAACAGAAATTAAAGTAGAAAATCCAAAAATAATACGATTCTAAATTAAAATTTTCAATTAATATTAAATAATCAGATATTTCATCAAATCTATTATGTATCCAGATATGTATTAATACCTATTAAATTACATATACAAAGTTATAAGAGTACATAAAATTTTATTTCACAAATAACTTATGATTTTTTTCATATATTATTTTTATTGTTATTGAATAATTATTTATGTAATTTATTTTCACAATTGCGGGTTAATAATTATTAATAAATCAATATATTTAGATTAAAAAAAAAAGTTAAAAAAAAGGAGATTAAATCTGATTCGAACCGATGTGCCTTCCCTTGTAAGATCCAAGTATTTCATTGATTAAAATTTCATTTCGCTATAACTCTGTAACCAATGAAAATAAGTACTACTTACGATATATCGTTAAAAGCTCTTTTACTGAGGTTTATTACTGCAGTTAAGAAAAAGGCCAAAATCCCAATTTTTTTAATTTTGAGCTTTTTTGGACACTCTTGGTTCAGTCGATTGCAATCAAAAGGGGAGGTGCACAACTAGATATTACAACAGACCTAAACCCAAAATTTCAACACTCTACGGCTAATAGAATAATAGAATAAATAAAGAGAAATAGAATAAAACCAAGAGACAATAATTTTCAATTTACACAGAAAATTTATTTATAAAATAATGTAATAAATAGCATAATTAAATCATGTTTTCTTGTATCGGTTCTATCAGAGGGTAGGTGTTCTTAACCACTGGCTTTGTGGCCTAAGGGCCTCCTTTGTTAATCCATGAATAGTCAACAGTAGTCCCTGAATAACCTTACAGGCGAAAAACCCGTTGTTCATACAATTATCTTACAGATCTTGGATACTATTACAACTGTATATGTATTTACATTTAATAAAAAAAAAATTAACAAAAACCAATTCAACCTGACATAATCTTGTATGCTATAACAATAAGATTAATAATTAAAATTGTATGAGCATACATAAATGCATGAGGCAATTATACTTGTTTAAGGTACTCAAACTTTTTCTTTCTTAGGAGTGGAGATAAGGCTCTTACATATAGACTAATTGACCTACCGGGTTCGTCTAGTGGTGAACGCGTCTTTGCAAATCAGCTGATTTCGAACTCGAGAGTTCCAAAGTTTTAGTAAAGGCAACTAAGTGCCTTTACAGTTTCGACCCGAAAATTTACAAGACTACACTTCACTTACACTCATACATATCATCTTCATTCATCCTCTGAAGTATTCATCTTCAATACATGACGGTGATTCCTAGAGGCTTAACAGGGGAAAAATACATACACTAATTGACCGACACTTGCTAAGCAAGGCTATTTTTGAACTTCCTAGACCCCCGAAGGAATCTTTTCGTAGATTTTTTACTATATGGTGGCAAAGGTTTATAATGTTTTGCCAAATTCTGTGAAAGATAGTCTAGGTTTAAATTCGTTAGAATTTCTCTTGAGCGCTGGTTCAATTCAGTATGAAAACGTTGAGTTCTTTTTTTATTCAATTGTGACTAAAATTGACAAATTATCCTAGGGAAGCATAAAGCTTATGGCTTTCGTGAATCACCATTTGACTTCTAATGACAAACTGAGTGATTTTCCCTCTCTTTAATATTTCTATAATCTTTAGTAATTGTTAAATATCTACTCAGCCATTTCTGTCCTAATTTATATATCTTTAATATTCTTCAATGTTTTAATCATAAATTGATGGTAACTCCTAAAACAGGACTCTTGTCCTCAAGGAGTACCTAATTTTCCAAACTATTACTAAATCACAAAAATTATTATTTTATCATAAATTATTGCATCAGTTTTAAATTAGAAAACTATAGTTACTCTTGTGAGCCTGTTGTAGTTTAATTAGAAGCTGCAGGTACAAGCTGTTGTAGGTCAAAAGAAGTATTATATAATTCATAAGCTATGTGTAAGTTGTAACTCTGTTGTATATTGTCAATGATATTGTATTGTTTGTCTTAAAAAGTGTATTCTTAGTTGGAAAATAAATTTTTATTATACATATTTATTAATACTAAATATATAGTGAATTTAATAATTATGTACTGTTAGAAGTAATATTAAATTAAAAATGATATTACGTCATCTTATCAACGAAGATTTACATTTTGTTTTAATTAGGTATATAATAATAATATTATTAGTGATAATTAATACAATAATTTAATCAATTATTATATTTAATCTTGTATAACTAATTGTTCATCATACTTATATTGTAGTGTTTTGTAATCACGGATGTTATAGAAATAATTTTATTAATTATATAAAATTATAACAAATGATCAATTAGTAGTCTGCAATACAGAAGGAATAAAATGTTAAATGTGGCTACCGCTCAGACTGTTAACTCACTATCTGATTGTTCTCTTTTAAGAGTATGTATCTTTTTTTGGCTCAAAGAGAATGTCAAAGTTTTGGCTCAAGCACCAATTAGAAGTAGAAAAAAAGGGTTCAATTAATTAAAACACTTCAATCAATTTCAGTTGGTATTTAAAAAAAAAAAAAGAAATCATCATTCCAACCACAATTAAAGGAGAAGTTAAACTCACTGTACTTCGATTTTATTTACGCGGTTATTTTTTAATAGAAAATTTTAATTACAATATACTGAGAAATCATTTTTGTATTATTGTTGTATCTATCTATCAAACTTTTAACAAGCATAAAGCTGAATATTAAAATGATTCGCACAGTTATGACGAGGTTAATAAAAAATTAGTAATTATAAAAAAAGAGATTTAAATAAATGCCAATTCAAGAATTTTTGTTTAATAATTTCTTAAACTTCCTTCGTTACGCTTTTGACATCTTAATTTTCGTGCATTTTTAATTTATAGATTATTAATTAATGAATGTCAATCCGTCGACCATTTGTTTCAAGCTGGCATTAAAAGAATAGGGCAGTTTTAAACGGCTTCAAAGAGGTGGAGCGGGCAATTCAACTCGCGTGTGTGTTAAATGAACACAAATGGAAGTTTGATAAAACATTGACAAAATGAACATTACGGAACTTCACAAAATTTAACCTTTCCATTTTACCCTTTTTTCTTTCTCCTTTTTTCCCCTTTTCCTTTTTACCATATTCCCTTTCTCTTCCTCCCACTTCCCCCGTTACCTCCCTATTTCCATTTCATTCCCCAATTTCTCTTTTCCTTATTTCCCTTCCCTCTTTCCCCTTTCGATTTCCATTACCCCGTTCTACCCTTTTTCCTTTTTTCCATTTTCTCCTTCCTTCCTTTTAACTTTTTCGATTTTTCCCTCTTTCCCTTTCTCCCCGCGCGTAAATTGGTCCAGTAGTTTTTTATTCTATACTGGACACACATATCGGAAACATTGAAACGGAATCATAAAATATTTAGTATAGCGTGTGTTGCTTTTACGTTCAACAGATAGCACTGTTTTTAAAAAAAAAAACATGTTTTTACCTGTTACAGGTGTGATATCTTAGGTATATAAATAGTAGGTATATAAAAACACGCGCGTATTCGAATGCAAGGTTAGGTCAAAATTTCAAAGCAATCGGCTAAGAACTTTCGGAGCTTTAAGATTTTGAACAAACGAACATATATATATATATATATATATATATATATATATATATATACAGGTTTATCATAAAAGAATGGTGCGGTTTTGAACATGGTTTAAATTAAAATAGAATTACTTACAGTTTATGTTTTTTATTTTTCAAATTTGTCGTCTCAAACATTTTTTTACATAATTAATAAATTTCAATATGTGCGCCCTTAGTCGCTCGACAAGTGTCCAAACGGTACTCAACTTCTCTCCAAATATTAGTTAACATTTCTTCGTTAATGGTTGTCATTGCTTCATTAATCCTGTTTATTAAGTGGTTTAGGTTGCGAATTTTTTGTGTATAAACAACGCTTTTGATGTACCTCCACAAGAAAAAATCGTAAGTTGTCAGGTCTGAACTCCTTGGAGGCCAAAGTTTGGGTCCTTGCCGGCCTATCCATCAATTTCCAAATTTTTCGTTTAAAGCGTCCGTGACCAATGCAATGAAGTGCGGGGGAGCACCATCTTGTTGGAAATGAAGTTGATGAATGTTTTCAAGCTCATCCAGCTGAGGAAAGCAATAATCGGTTAACATGTCAAGATACACAACTCCATTAATTGTTTTTTCAGCAAAGAAGAAAGGCCCTATTAAACGATTTTTCATCGCACCACACCAAACATTGACTTTAGGCGAATCGCGTTGTTTCTCAATAATTGCGTGTGGGTTTTCAGAGCCCATATTCGTGAATTGTATCTGTTAACATATCCATTCGTATGGAATGTAGCTTCGTCTGTAAAAATTATATCATCTAAAAATGATTCGTTTTCACTTATTCTGTCCAAAATTTCAACAGCGAAATTGTAACGTTTTACACCATCATCGGGTTTCAATTCTTGCAGACTCTGGATTTTATAAGCGTGTAATTTCAGTTTTTTATGTAAAACTTTGTGAACTGTTGATTTTGGAGTAGCTGATTTAACGCTTCGACGGGGGATGGACTTCTCAGGATTTCTAATTGCCGATTGTCTAATTAGTTCAACCGTTTCGTCTGGTACACTTGGTCTGCCGGTTGATTTCTGTTTCTTAACCAATCCAGTTTCTTCGAATTGTTTGAACCAACGTGTTATGTTATTTTTGTGTGGTGGATATCTTCCGAATTCACGTCGAAACGCACGTTGAACTAAAATTACGGATTTTAATTCAGCCATCAATAAAACACACTTTGCTTTGTCTTTATCCGAGAACATAGTAACTCACTAAACTCACTGCAACAACAATACAAGAACTGACGTTGTGATTACAGCTGCTGATAAACAAACCTTTGGGTAGGAGGTTTTCAAGGATACCAATATAACATCTAGAAATTTCCCTACAATCTTCCTATGAATTATTGAAACCGCACCATTCTTTTATGATAACCCTGTATATAATGTGCGGGCATAACTTTTTTACAAAGAATACCAGTCTAGATGAACACTTTTTTTTAAACAATACAGAACTATCCGACAGTAGTCTGAAATATTACTGAGTGATACAAGGTTATTAAAATAAAAATATCGGATGAAAAACTCCGACCTAGGCAATAGAACATATTGTTTTTCGAAAAGCTTATGCGTTCGTTGAATACCTGCCTTTAAATTACTCGATAGATGATTCATTCTTTGTAAACAAATATATGTCTTTCTTGGTTCTTTCGTTCTGAAAATTTAATGTTGACGTTCGCTTTAACGGTCAGTTGATCTGAACGTTCTTTTCAGCCATTTCATAACAAAGATGTTTATTAATCAACGAAAAACGGTGATATTTTTGTTCTCATTTAAAAGATGCTTACTAATTAAATTATATCAACGTTCCTTTCAAATGACATTTTTTTCTTCACTTTTTACATTTCATTTATTCCCGCATTTTAGACCCCCTCTGTTTATATACGATATCAGATATTTTTATTCCAAATCCTTCACACATCTTTTTTCTCGAAACTTTAAGTTGTTTTGAATGAGCTTTATTTGTTTCAAAATTACGCTACTTTCTCTTACGAGTAGTTTCTTTTATAGGCCTTTCCGCATTTCCGCTTCCACGAAGTCGTAAAATTAAAAAGAATAAAAAAAAAATATTTAAATAAAACGTGAATAGATTCAAAAATGAAATAAAAATTGCACTGAAAAGGCAAAAAAATAATTTTTCCAGTACGTCCTCAATACAATCTTTGAAATTTATTTTTCGAAGTCGAAGCCAAATTCTAGAATTCGTATAAAACCCTAATTCAAATAAATTTTGTAGTGCGTAATTCTATCCCTTTTAATTAATTTAAAATTTGGCGCGATTTCAAAAAAATTAGCTTCAAAGATTGTACTGAGGGTATAGTGGAAGAATAAGTTTCTCCTTTTTAGTGCAATATTTTTTTCTATTATACCTTGTCATGATGAGAAATGGTTTTTATCATTTTACCAAACTTTTCGTTTCAGTATAGATAACAACAAGAAATTAAAATGACAGAAAATAGATTAGACCTAAATTTTTTAGTTTGAACAATTTTTATTCGACAACAACACGCGAAAAAGTGATGTTATGAGTCGTAAATTACAATGCGTCCGTGACAAGCTGGTTATAATACTTAAAAATTAATTAAAAACTCTATGAAATTAATTTATGATTTTTATAATACAAGTAAATAAAAATAGAACTGTAAATAGTAAGAAAAATAAAAATAAACAGGTTATGAGAAACATCGTTTAAATGCAAGAAATCGTTTTTTAACTTAAATGGAGAAGACATCCCCCTAAGGATTTTACTGCCACGATAAAAGCTTATAGAAATACGTAGGCTCAATTCCAATATATTGACATTTAAAATCTTTTATTCAATATTCCGATAACATTAAAGGCTTATAAATAGCGTGCACTAGTTTAAAGGAAAATAACTTTGTCGGTTTGAATGCGTAATAAAGTTATTTTTTGTATTATGTAGAGCTCAGCTTATATACTTATAAATAAATATTCCAATGAATAATAAAACGTAAATTTACCTTTTTTTAATATTATTTAAAAATAATTATTAATTTTTTTTTTTTTTATAAGCCTAATATTGTAATTACTTTCAAGCTATTTACAACCTATATTTTCATACACAAAAAGAATTCATGAAAATAAACTTAACATCCGATATTTTGTCATTTTCAGAGTAAGATTAAGTGTATTGTTTGCTCGAAAAATTTTAATACATAAGTATATTCTTTACAAAACGTCCGTCCGCTATTTTATACCGTTACGCCAAACAAAACTGTAATTGATAGAATAAAGATAAAAACACAAAATCGAAGTTTTAAACGAATAATAATAAAAGACACTGAACAATATAACAAAAAATGATAACACCATAAAATTATTAAAAAAATTTCAAATCGATGAAATTTTCTCTTTTAAAAACATTTCTGAATTAAATCATCGGTGAAGATTTCTGAAGAACTTGTTAAAAAAAGAAAATATACAAATGTATAAAAAAACTAACTAAATACACTGATAAACATGACAGCCGTACAGATTAAACTGCAGTGATTGGAGTAAATATTATATAAGACAGGTAGACACAAAATCATCCACAGGACACTAAATGTAAACTAGGAACACACATAAGCACTACATACAAAGGTTCACAGTAGGTGGTATAAGCACAACATCGACGACGGTATGCAAATGTCGAATGGATATAGCTCTACAAAATGCAAAGATATCTTGACATACTTTAACTGTATACAATAAAAACACAAAAATTTATTTAAACACACATTGTAAATAAAATGTATTATTTTATTTTCCTAAAATTCTTTAAATCAAGAGGTTTCATATATTGGTTAGGATGGACATTGTTAATGATTTCGCGATTAATAATTCCACTGAAGAAAATCCTGATATTACGTCAAAAAATTATTTGAATAAAAAATTAATATTGATGAAAAAAGCGATCGTTTATACATTTAATAATTTTAATAGAACGCTTTCAAAATATCAGAAAGTAAGTTAAGGTGAAAAGAATGTTTCATCTGATGTTTAGGAAAACTTGGTTTTCATTAACCGACCGGGTTGGTCTAGTGGTGAACACGTCTTCTCAAATCATCTGATTTGAAAATCGACAGTTCCAGCGTTCAAGTCCAAGTAAAGGCATCTACTTTTATACGGATTTGAATACTAGATTGTGGATACCGGTGTTCTTTGGTGGTTGGGTTTCAATTAACCACACATATCAGGAATGGTCGAACTGAGATTGTACAAGACTACACTTCATTTGCCCGTACATATCATTCTCATTCATCCTCTGAAGTAATACCTGAACGGTAATTTCCGGAGGCTAAACAGGGAAAAGAAAGAAAGACAGATTTTTCATTATTTTATTTTGCTTCCATGTTCGACCTTTGAAGCTACATAACGAACCACGCTTTTAACTTGTTCCACTAAAATTCTTTCGATATTAAATTGAGCGTAACTCAAGAACGACTAGACCAATCTTTATAAAATTTTGACGTGCACAACTTCAGATACACTACTACAACATAACTAAAATACAATGAAATTGATTGAGTAGTTTTGGAGATTTTCGAGCCACAAAATTTTATACATAAGCCTATAAAATTAACCTGTTTCCTGGTTTTATGAAAATTAAAATATATACATACTTGCAAATATTGATTTCCTCATCATAATGGTGATGATTCTAAATTCTCCTTGTTTTGAGTAAAATAAGTATAAATACGACAATAATTCATATAATTATTTTGATAAAAACGGATCAACTAAACAATTATTTTGCTTAATGATAATTAAAATTTTACCACATCCTGAACTAACGAAGGTTATTCCTTTAATGTTTAGAAAGAAAAGGAAAGACGTTTTTGATAAATTTTTTGAAATAATATTATCAAACAAAAATTGTGACTGAAAAATTAATTTATTAAATACATATTAACTTTTGAGTATTTGGCAATAAAAAAAAAGATTCTTTCTTTCTCCTCCCCTCTCTATCTCACACGCTGTGTGTGTGTGTGTGTGTGTGTGTGTGTGTGTGTGTATGTATGTATATATACATACGTACATATACTCGCACAGAGTTTTCATGTATAATTGTGCTACTGTTGGGATCACGCAAACTAGAAAAGGCTTCAAAAAATTTAACTGGAAAACGTTTCCTATATTCTTGAGTATTAAAAATGTCTTATTGGTATGTTTGAAATCGTCACAATTTTTGAAGAAAACGTTATTTTTTAAATGGAAATTCCCAACTCTTATAACATTTTCGGATACAACACATAATAAGACATTTTTATTCTTAACGAAAAATTTATTTTGCCTTTTAGAAGCTCTTCATATAGGAGTAACTGTCGTGAGGAGGTTATTATTTGCCGTTTGCAAATAGGATTCACCAGACTCACTCATGGCTATCTGATGACTCAGACTGACCGTTTGTGTTTGCTGCGCTGCCAAATAACAGTGCACCACATACTAGTGGAGTATCTGTTATGTGGCAATTCGTCGGAAATTTAAATTTGAGCGTAGCATAAGAAATGTTTTAAGTAACGATATAACTATGTTATCGAAAGTCATAAGATTTCTTAAGGTTGTACATCTAATTTCAAAAATGCAATTATGAATATAATCCTTTTCGTCTATTTATGTCATTTGGCGTATGTTGGATGTGTTTATATATTACTTTAGTATAACATTTGAGGTTAATCTTCCAAATTTATTTTTTTTATCATGTTCCAAATTTATATAATTATCGTGTTCGGGTGCTAAAGAAGACAAAAAAGGACATGCAACTGTTAGGGTCTACACCTCATCATAAGTTATATATATTAACAATAAGTATAACTTACTGTAACACTTCAACTTAGTGTAACAAATTTTTCAAACCGTAAAACTTGCCTAGATTTTTCACGGTACGTTGTGATTTTTTTTGAATACTTTTATTTTTAGTCGCATCAACAATTAAAGTCACTAGCAACTTAATGAAATGTAACTATATCGGTAAATGTATAGTTTTGAACAAACTCAGGCCAACCATTCCTGAGACGTGTGGTTAACTGAAACCCAACCACTAAAGAACATCGATATTCAAGATCTAGTATTCAAAACCGATTAAAAATAACTACCTTTATAAGAATTTGATCCTGAAAACTTCGACTTCGAGATTAACTGATTTACGACGACGAGTTTACCACTAGACCAACCCGGTAGGTTAGGTTATGAATTTATTTTCACGATAGTTATTGAAACGATTCTTGCTTTAGTTTAAATTAATAATACTGATATTTTTCCATCTGTTTTGTTTTAAATAAAAGTTGAATTTCTTAAATACTCCTGAATATCAGTTTAAAATACTTACGTAGATTTTCTCAAAATTAAATTCTCTAAACATTTTGTTTTTAAATTTTATTTGTTTACTGACAATTTATCGATGTTATAATTAGTCAAACCTACAAAATCTGTTTTGCGATACCAACGTGTTGTGTTTTGCAGTAATTTTCTCAAAAATTACCAGAAATACAAAGTTTTAAATACTTTTTTATTTAATCTTTGAGGTTGTAAAATCGTATGAAACTATTGAATTTACCCCTTAAGTTGTAGAAATTCAAGAGGAAATTTTTCGTAAGTTACGATTACAAAATGAAGCGTTTCTGAATCCTTGTTCATATGAAATTTTCTATTCAATTTCTCCTGTAAAAAGTGAAAATAGAAATATCTTTCCACGAAAAGAAAGGAACGTTTCCATGGCTTGTAGATCAAAATAGTTTTCAAGCAAGGGCAAATACAATTAAACATTTAAATAATCAATAATTTTGTTAAAAGAATAAGTTTTAAAATTGAAGTTTTTTATTTATGATAAAAAATAGTGAGCCTTTTGCGCAGGAGACACCGTTAGCGTCCCAAATCTCAGGGTATATGAGTCGTAATGGGTCAGGCCAAACATCATTTGACAGCCGGCAGTTGAAGCTAGTCGATGTACAAAAGTGTTGGAATTCTTATACTAAGAAGTAACGTATTGCGCCAAGAATATGAGTGAATTATCCGCCAAACTGCACTACAACTTTTATAATTTCATTTTTTTTTAACTTTTATAATTTTATTTCGATAAAGGCGCAAATGCTGGGCAGGCCCGTGAAGAAATTTGTGCTTTTTATAGGCAAGATACGTTATCAAAAGGAACAGCCAAAAGATAGTTCAATCGCTTTCGTTCTGGAAATTTCAATGTCCAAAATATTACTCGCAGTGGGCGACCAATCATAGAAAAAGTGAATGATATTCTGGCCAAAGTCGAAGAAGACCTGCATGTAACCAATAATGATATCGCCAATGACCTAAATATCTATTACCAAATGGTGTTAAACCATTTCGAGAAAGCTGGATACAAAAAGAAACTCGACGTTTGGGTGCCACATGGTCCAATATTTCTATCTGAGAATCTCTACAGAAACGCAACGAAATCGATCATTTCTGAAGCGGTTGAACACGAGTGATTGAAAATGGATGATAACCTACAACGACAATATGTGAATAAGATCGTGGTCGAAGCAAGGAGAATCTCCACAGTCTGTGGCAAAGCCCACACTGACACCCAGGAAGGTTATACTGTGCGTTTGGTGGGATTGGAAGGCCATTGTACATTACCAGATGCTACCGCCAGGCATAACGATAGATTCAGAACTGTACTGTGGATGACTAGCGCGATTGGACCTAACAATTCAAAAGAAACGGCCTGAGCTGGTCAACCGAAAGACTGTTGTATAAGTCGCTGACAATGCCAAACCCCATACAAATTTAACAACCCATCAGAATTTGGGAGAACTTGATTTGGAAGCTTTTAATGCATCCACGTACAGCCCAAACCTGGCACCGCAAAACTATCACTTGTTGCAGAACTCCCTCAATGGTGTTAAACTAGTTTCAAATGAGGCCTGTGAAAACCACGTTTCACAAAATATTTTTACCAGAAACCACAGATATTCTATAGCAACGGGATTATGGTTCTGCTGGAAAAAATGGCCATAAAAAAAAAAAATTGTGGATATGTGTTCTCACAATGTAATTTTTCAGTGACAATAAATGTATACTCAATTTTGGCCTTCAAAGGCTCATTACGTTAGACAACCTACATAAACATCGAATGGAGATCTTTTTTTATTAATAATACGTTTTCGAAGTAAAGAACTATTGCTTTACAATAAAAAAATAAGTTTAATAATTTATCTTAGGAGTTGGTGA